>NC_091082.1:46827500-49327500 GCF_032405125.1 Capricornis sumatraensis | reverse complement strand
GGCTCCTCAGAGAGAAAAGGGGTCGAGATCCCTCCCAGGGCTTTCCAACTGGTGGAATCCGAGGAGGCACCCTGCCCTGTCCCACCACCGCTTCCTCATTCCTCTCTTATCTCTCCGCCAGCTCCTTAGTGACCCCCAGCGTGTGAGCTGAGACCTCGTGGAGCCTGCAGCAGAGACTGAGCGCCGGTGAGCAGGCAGCAACGGGTGAAAGCAAACACCAAGATAAACCCCGCCTCAGACAGGCATCCAGGGAGCCACAGGGCTCAGCAGCATAACCGACCTTGTTTGTGTTTCTAAGCGATCACTGAGGAGCAGCCAGAGCTCTCACGTGCCTCCTTGGACTCCACACACGTGGAGAGATGGGAGGCCACACAGAGAAAAGGAGGCAGCAGCCGGAACTCAGGACAGAACTGGGACAGGCAGTGGAGGCGAGGCAGTCAGCATGTTTAGTGAGGGGCCTGTGAGATCAATCCGCCTGCCAGTGCAGGAGACATAGTTTCGATCCCTGGGTCAGAAAGATCCCTTGGAGAAGGAAATGGCAACCCACTCCAGTATTCTTACCTGGAGAATTCCATGGACAGAAGAGCCTGGTGGGCTACAGTCCATGAGGTCACAAAAGAGATGGACAACAACAATAATAATCTCAGACTCCCAATCCAGCAGTCCTCTTTATGTCACCAGGTGTATGCATGCATGTGTGTATGTGTGAGCACATGTGATCTCACAGTTGTTGTTCAGTTGCTAAGTTGTGTCCAACTCTTTGCAACCCCATGGACTGTAGCATGCCCGGCTTCCCTGTCCTTCATCATCTCCCGGAGTTTGCTCAGATTCATGTCCATTGAGTCAGTGATGCTATCTAACCATCTCATCCTCTGCTGCCTCTTTCTCCTTTTGCCTTCAGTCTCTGGGATTAGCAGATACAAATCACTACACACACACACACACACACACACACACACACACAATGGATAAACATCAAGGTCCTACTGTATAGCACAGGGAACTTTTTTCAATATCTGGTAATAAACCATAATGGAAAAGAATATGATAAAGAATGTATAGATACATATTGTTGGTGTTTAGTTGCTAAATCATGTCTGTCTCTTTTGCAACCACATGGCCCATGTAGGCAACCATGCTCTTCTGTCCATAGGATTCTCTAGGCAAGAATATTGGAGTGGGTTGCCATTTCCTTCTCCAAGGGATCTTCCTGACTCAGGGATCAAACCCAGGTCTCCTGCACTGGTGGGCGGATTCTTTACAACTGAGCCAGCAGTTGTAAATGGGGAAGTCCACATATATTATATACATACAATTGAATCACTTTGCTGTTCAGCAGAAATTAACACAATGTTGTAAATCAACTATACTTCAATAAAAATAAAGAGGATTGCTGGAGAATAGATGAGGGGAATGAAGAAAATGCCATAAGACTGAGAGTCAGAGTGTAGCTGAGGGGCTGGACTTGTCTTGGGCAACGGCCGGTTACATTGCTTTCTTTCTGGCTGGCATCTCACACGACCACCGGGACACAGCAGAGCACAGGCAGTTTCCTTTCTGCCGTCTCCACCCTCATCATGGGGTCCATAGGGCGTTGTGGTGAGTTCTCTGATAGCTGACTTGAGCACATGGGTGTCTGGAGGCATGGGGAAATATTGCAAAGAGTTCAGTGAGGCTGTCCAGCAGTGATTTTCATAGGGCCCCGAGGAGCTGGCGAAGCAACTGGAACATTAGAAATTATTGGCTGCAGTTTAGGGCTCAAGAAGGAGTATTTAAGGAGACTGACTGGGGCCTATAAAAGTTAGTGATGGATGCTGCTCTAAGTCTCAATTCTGTGCCATTGGGATAATTGTTTCAGAATCAGTCTCCCAAAATGAAGGGCATTATTATAATAAAACTTCTCGCATTTGCACCTACCTTTATATATATATAGGAATAAAATTGATAAATTGTCTCTATTAATGATAAATGTTCATCTATGTATATATGAACTAATTTAATAATTTAAAAAAAAAAAGAATCAGTCTCCCTTTCTTATGACTAGTGATACAAACAGATGCCTCCCTGGAGAGGAGGCTCTCACACCTCCTGGCAATGTCCAGGCTCCTTCAGAAAACCCAGAAAGAGAAGAGCAGAGTTACCCACCCTAACATGCCCCCCAACCCCTGGGGCACGTGCTTCCCCAGGAACCATCCCTTGCCTGGCTCTGAGTGAGTGATGCCAGGAACACAGATGATCTTATTGACAAGTCACAATGACCTTTGATACTTTCAGAAACTTAGTATCAACCAGAGACCAGGCCAAAGGATCTGGAAGCTCAAGAAAGCCATACTGACTCCAACCCTACAGGATTCTACTCAAGTTTCATCACTTCTCCTGCCTGTCTCCCACTGTCTTTGCTCAGAAAGAAAGAGGTCATGTCCTCATATACAAAGAACCACCCTGACTGATCCTGAGTGGCCTCAGCCTGCAGCAGCTTGAAGCAGGACTTTGGTTCCCGGCCAGAGATTGAGGTAAGGTCTCAGCAGTGAGAGCACCAAATCCTAACCACTAAAAAAGAACCTTGATGCTGGGAAAGATTGAGGGCAGGAGAAGAAGGGGCAAACAGAGGATAAGATGGTTGGATGGCATCATCAACTCAATGGACATAATCTGAGCAAACTCTAGGAGATAGTGAAGGATAGGCATGCTGCAGTCCAGGGGTGGCAAAGAGTTGGACTGAACAACAAGACCAGTGGTCAATGACAAGGCCCTGGCCCCTCAGCTTTGCAGAAAAGAATTCCCACAAAGACAGAAAATATTGAAACAAAGTATTTATTAGGAGGAAAAACGGAGTACAGTAAGTGTGGATGTACACAAGGGCGGGCTCAGAGGGAGAGTGTCCTTGTGGTAGTTTGAATCACTTTTATGGGGCATTTCTTCCAGGCTTCCTTTGCCTGGTTCTGAGGCTGCACTGGCTTAGTTCAGGGTCCTTCCCACATGTGCATGCCCATCTCTTAGCCAAGATGGGTTTTAGTGCAGATGACAGTAGGTAGGTAGACATCACTCACTATGAGGGGATGCCCTCTCCTTTTTTGACCTCCAAGGAGCCTTTCTGCGCATGTGTGGTTGGGGAGGTCTCCTTAACTTCGAGTATGAGGACGATGTGGTCTTTTATCTCTTATCTGGCAGGGCCCAGCTTCTTCCATTATCTTCCTTGTAGGGAATTTCTGCTATTATAACTGCGTCCCCTGTGGCTCAGAAGTAAATAATCCATCTGAAAGTCAGGAGCCACAGGAGACGTGGGTTTGATCCCTGGATCAGGAAGATCTCCTGGGGAAGGGCATGGCAACCCACTCCAGTATTCTTGCCTGGAGAGTCCTATGAACAGAGGAGCCTGGTGGGCTACAGTTCATAGGGTTGCAGAAAGTCGGACACAACTGAAGCAACTTAGCACACATGCACAAACTGTTATGAAGTTTCCGTCCACAGGGGAGAAACTGTTCCTAACCCTAACCCTACCCTACCCCCTCAACAGGGGGCCCATCTATCTCCTGCCTCATGACCAACGAAACACCTCGGCCTTCCCCTACCCTGCCAGACCTTAGGCCAAGAAACACAGAGCTGGTGTGTTTCTCAGCTCTCACAAGCTGAGAAGAAGCACTGGGCCAGAGGTCTCCAGATCGAATCCGGATCCAGCATGAATCCTGGTAGCACCCAGGGGCCACAGCTCTGCCTTTCAGGCCCTTCCCTGATGAGCTTCCTGGGTAGGGCCTGCTCTCTCACAGGTGCCTGTGACTTTCAGACAATATTTTGGTTACTTTCTCTGTTTTGTTCCTTTCTGTTGATGTCACCCACTTGCAGAAGGAAGTGGCCAGATCACAGCAGAACTGTTGAGTGTCCGGTACATTGTGGCCCAGAGGACAGTTAAAAATAATTTCAAAGCCTTATTCAGTGCCTCCCACAGCCTGGGGCCTGTTTATCGCTCTCCCCACTTTTGAGATTCAGAAAGAAATTCAGAGATAAAGCAACAAACCCAAGGTCACACAGATATAGACTGGCAGCA
This sequence comes from Capricornis sumatraensis, assembly GCF_032405125.1. Lineage (NCBI taxonomy): Eukaryota > Metazoa > Chordata > Mammalia > Artiodactyla > Bovidae > Capricornis > Capricornis sumatraensis. The sequence goes on along the minus strand of NC_091082.1, from coordinate 49,323,455 downwards.
CTGGGTGGGGATGGGCGAAGCAGGGGTACAGTAAATGCTGGGGAGGCAACAGCATGCTGAAACACTGAGGTCCATCTCCAGGGCTTTGCTAGTGGGAAAGAGGTATAAGCATCTCCCAGTCCAAGGGGCCTTTCCCTGCTGCTTCAATTCAACAGACATGTATCAGGGGCCAGGAGCTGCTGAGAGATGCCAGAATATGCTATGGTTTTTTCATAGCAGTACAGCAGTGATTTGCTTATTGAGCTCCTACAAAGTGCCAGAAGTTATGTCAAGCATGCATCACCCTGAGGTTTAAGATCACCGCTAGGAGGCAGGGCAGGGATCCAAATAATATCAGTAAAGAACACAGGTGAGCATGGGGAAGAAATGGCTGTGACTGCTTCATTGGGCATTTGTATACCCAGCAGCACTGAGTGGCCTCCTGACAGAATCTGGATTATTCTGAGGACAAGTGGGTGGCAGGTTTTCCCCCGTGCCCATGATGGAAGTCGTGCCAACACACTGGTTTAGCTGGTGTATTCCCTGAACACTATGTGCCAGGCAAGTGTGGAGATGGCAAGACCCTCCCAGGGCTTGCAGTCTAGATTGGGGAGGGTGAAGGGGGACAGACAATAACATGTCAACAAGTAAATGGAGAGGTCAATACCTTCAAGAACTGATAAGTGCTACGAAGGAAAGAAAACTGGATGGTTACTACCATCTTTGAAAACAGTTTGACAATTTCTTAACAGCTTAAGTATACACACGCCATGTGGTCCAGCCATTCCATTCTAAGATAGTCACCCAAGTAGGCCTTCAATAACTATTCCCTTAATGAATAAATTAATGCATCTATTCTGCATGACAGTTTTTTGGGTTTTGTTTTGTTTTCAATTGTGGTAAAAAGAAATAAAGTTTACCATCCTAACCATTTTTAAGTGTACAGTTCCAGTAATGTTAAGTACAGGCTCCCCTGATGACTCACACAGTAAAGAATGCCTGCAATGCGGGAGACCCAAGTTTGATCCCTGAGTCAGGAAGATCCTCTGGAGAAGGGAATGGCAACCCACTCCAGTATTCCTGCCTAGAGAATCCCATAGACAGAGGCTACAATCAGAGGTCGCAATGAGTCAGACATGACTGAGCAACCAACACACACACGCAATGTCAAGTATATTCGCCTTGTTGTGCCATGTCATTTACTTTTCATCCTGAAGGTACTGAGGATAAAACTCAGCTGAGACAGACAGAATTGGTGAGGGACGTGAAAAATTTAAACTTGACTTCCAGAAGTGTACTCCCTAAAAAGTATGGCCCCAAGGCCTGCGCTTTGTGAAGGTCCACTTGTCCTTCCATAGTCAGAGTGGGTCCTGGCAGGAACTCTGGCTCCTTTGAGGACAGTTTCACTTTCTTTTGTCCCTTTGGGCTCCCTCCCCACCCCTGTTGGGTCTGCCCCACCTCCACCTTGCCCCAGAGTGCCTCTGGCCCCCGCTGGTCAGATGAAGGCAATGTCACTGCAGGGACATTCCACAGATACAGTCTTGTGTTTCATCTGGCTCCAATCTGTCTTCCCCTCCTTGCCTCACTCCATCTTTGCATCTCAGCCCAGGCTGTATTTTCCTGTGAAAATACAGTGGAGCTGAGTGTCTACATGTCACAGTCCTGAAACCAGACCTCTTTGGTCCCCAGCCCAGTTTCATACCAACTAAGGATATGCCTTTGGGCAAGCCCCTTAACTCCTCTTAACCTCAGTGATCTTACGGTAAATCAGGATAAGAATGGCACCCACACCATGGTGGTTGTTATGAATATTTATTATGAGCACTTTTCACATTGTCTGCCACAAAATTGTACTTAATAAATGTCAGCTCTAATCCCAGGTATTGTTTGTTTTGTATTTTCTCCTTACAAGGTGATCAGTTTTATTACATACCTACATCCTTGGATTAAACACCTCTACAACTGAGTGACTTCACTTTCACTTTTCACTTTCTTGCATTGGAGAAGGAAATGGCAACCCACTCCAGTGTTCTTGCCTGGAGAATCCCAGTGACGAGGGAGCCTAGTGGGCTGCCGTCTATGGGGGTCGCAGAGTTGGACACAACTGAAGTGACTTAGCAGTAGCAGCAGGATCCAGGGTTTATAGGAGACATCTCTTAGAAGGAAACAATAATGTTATAATATCCACTAGTTATTGAGGAATTCCTCTTTTCTAGGTACTATGCCAGTAACAATAATTAATGATAATTAACTAATAGTGAATATCAAAACAGTAGCAAGTCCTGATCAAGGGCTGTCTGCCAGGCAATGTTCTAAATGTTTTTACATATTAACAAATCCTTATTAACAAATTCAAAATAACCATCCTTCAAGGAAGATACTATTATTTCTCTCATTTTACAGATCAGAAAACTGAAGCACAGAGAGGCAAAGTGACTTGCTCAAGTAGAACCAGTAAGTGGACAAAGTTAGGACTCAAACTCTTTTCTCTGGTCCAGCTAGTCCTCTGGGCTCTAAATCCCAACAATCGTGCCCAGTGTAGCCATCTGTCCGGTCTCTGAAGCTTACCAGCTCTCTGTTACTCTGGCAGATGTGCTATTCTGCTCAGGGGGCTGGACAACTGTGTCTCCAAAAGGGACATTCAAATAGGCCAGCGGACTCCGCGACCTTGCAGAAGACCCCACTGCTGCTGCTGCTAAGGCGCCTCAGTCGTGTCCGACTCTGTGCAACCCCATAGACGGCAGACCGCCAGGCTCCCCCGTCCCTGCGATTCTCCAGGCAAGAACACTGGAGTGGGTTGCCATTTCCTTCTCCAATGCATAAAAGTGAAAAGCGAAAGTGAAGTCGCTCAGTCGTGTCCGACTCCACCCCCACCTGGAAAACTCCGCTCTTTGTAACTAGAGAGTCTGTATCTTGATAGGATCTTAGGACCCACCCAGCCAGTCTTTCAGGTTTCCACGTGGTCTCTCCCCTCCTGGAAATAAGAATAAGCACTCAGAGGGACGGACCCAAGGGGATCCCAACAGTCTTGAATAAGTCTTCCTTACCTTTAAAGCAAGTGTCAGCATCATTTTTTCTTCAAACATGAATTAGTTCATTCATCCTCAGGATTCTATGAGGTAGGTAACCGTCTTCACTTTCACTGGGGAAGGAGGGAGGAGAGACTGTGCCCTCAGGGATGAGACACCAGCTGTTACCACATCTGCAGGTTGTACTTGGAGGTTCCCCCAAGTTCTCCTGGCTGCAGGTGGTCCCGTCAGCCCACCTGCTGGGATTTTAACTCGGCGAGATATTGCGCCCTTTGCGACACAAATCTGGATATTCTCCAGCCGCCCGCCACCCCGCCCCCGTCCCCGCCCCCGCCCCCGCCCCCGTCCCCGACCCCGATCTCGACCCCGACCCCGCCCCGTAACTACCTGGGCAGTGGCGCGGTGAAGGCTCAAGCAGCAAGACGCCGTCTCCTAGATACCGGGCCGTCGTCACATGACCTACTCACGTGGCCCCCCAAGCCCAGCTGGGGTTGGAGCTCTGGCAGAGGGCAGCCGGCGGGGCGGGGCTGAGCAAGTTTGTTTCCCGAGTTCGGAGACCAGGAGCCCCCGCGGTTGTGGCGCAGGTGCTGTCCGGTTGGGTCGCGATGGAGCTGCCAGCCGTGAACCTGAAGGTGGCGATGGGCGGGGCGGGGGTGGCGCGGGGCGGGTCTCCCGGAGCGTGTTGGGTGTTTGCGCTTTTAGTAGGTGATTTTAGAGGTGAGGATTTTAGAGGCAGAGGACCGAGAATCTGGGGAAAGTGGAGTGGTGGGGAGAAAGAACGAACAGAGCCCAGGTGTAAGGAGGTGGGCGGATAGACCATACCAGGGAGACAGATACAGAAGGCCAGCAGGAACGACCGAGAGGGAGCTGGAGGAGGGAAGCGGCCGTCTCTTCCCTAAGTCAGACCGGTTCAGCTGGGAGCGCTGAGTCCCTGAGGCTCTCTTTGGCCGGCGCGCCCAGAATTTCTCTGGAGAAGGAGGAAAGCCTGGTGGGGAGGGACCCAAGGAGAGCCCGAGGCTGGACTTGGAGGCAGGACACCTGCCCTCCACCGAGAGAGGGGTAAAGCTTTCACCTGGACCCCCAACACTGCCCTTACCGCCTCTCTTGTTGGGAAGATCAAGTTAAGGCAATCAAATGATCCCAGACAGATGGTTTTTCAGAGTTGATAGATTCAACGTCTTTATTTCTTAAGCAACACAGACACCAATAGAATTTACTCAAAAGCAGAACCCCCCAACTTTGCACGTTTAGGAAAACACTGTAGGTCGCTGGGGTGTCTTCATTTCCTGAGCTGTAAGAATGCCAAAGGCTGTTCTTCTTTTTCTCCCCGCCCTCCTCCAGCCCAGTGTTTCTTGGCTGGGTTTGCCACTGAGAGCCTGAAGCCTTTAGCTTTGGTCAGAAAGGTTTTAACCTTGGACTAGACCTGCCATCTGCGGCCTGGGTACAGTTTCCTTTGAGATTGTATGCAGGAGTACCCTCTTACTCACCCTTGACAAAGCATTATGCACCCATGGTGTCTGGTCCTAAAGTAAGAGATAGATGACTACAGAACAATACATCATCCATATTTGGATTATTAGACATACTGTGTTGTGACTTCACGTGGGCACATTTCCTTAATATTGAACACTTGCTTCAGCAGACCTCTCCGAGGCTTCCAGTCAACTGCTGCAGGGGGAGAGATGGCTGTGACAAGGGAATGGGCTTGGATTGAAGGTTTAGCAGGGAAGAAATTTACACGAGGGCAACTGAGGTTCGTTGGTATCAACATTCACTCTGTTCCAGGCTGTGTGCAGTTAATGCCGACTACCTTTTCTCTGATTAGAGACTTGCCTAAAATAATTATTAAGGGGGAAGGAGGAAAGGGACAGAGGAGCAGGAACTGACAAGGGAGTGAGCCCTCATTCTTGGGGCGTCTGTGGTGTGCCGGGTTATTTATTTAGTCACATCAACCTTCTGAGATTTTTGTAGCTGAGCCAACTTCAGCTCAGACCAGATAGGTAACTTGTCAAGGCCCCACAGAGATTAAGTGGCAGAGTCAGAGAATTTGAACCCATCAGGGTCAGACTTCAAAGCTGTGTCCTTTCCTGGCCACCATTAGTTAGGGCCAACTTCTGCTTTGACAGTTAGTGCCCAGTGGGAGGGCTTAGTCTGTTTGTGGCCTTTTTTTTTTTTAGAGAAACTTTGTGGGCCTCACCGGCCACATGTGACCACAGATGTGAGCTTGGCTGGCTTTCAGTGCCCACACTGAAATAGCTGGTCCTTTCTTTGACTTGGGAAATAAAACACCATATCTCTAAGGGTCTTAGCTGCTACCAATCAGAGACAAGTAAGTGCTGAGAGGTCGAGAACAGCTAGGGTTGCCAGGTGACATTGAGGACATCCAGTTGAGTTTGAATTTCGTATCAACAATGAATAAATTTTTTAATCTAAGTATGAAAAGTGAAAGTCATTCAGTCATGTCCAACTCTTTGTGACCCTAGGGACTGTACAGTCCATGGAATTCTCCAGGCCAGAATACTGGAGTGGGTAGCCTTTCCCTTCTGCAGGGGATCTTCCCAACCTAGGGATCGAACCCAGATCTCCCACATTGCAGGAGGATTCTTTACAGCTGAGCCACCAGGGAAGCCCCAGGATACTGGAATGGGTTATCGTATCCCTTCTCCAGTGGACCTTATATCCCAGGCAATATTTGGAACAGTCTAGAAAATTATTCATTATCTGAAATTAAAGATTAACTGGGAGCTCTGTTTTTGTTGTTGTTTTTTCTGGCCTCCCACAGGAGTCTAAGCGGGCTATTCTGAGATCAGAACCCCTTGGGAGCTCAGAAAATGCCCACCCCCTGACCCTGCACTGCCCTTGCTCTCCTTTCACACATTCCTGGGGCATTGGCTCAGTGCCTGCTTGTGCCCAGCCCACCCACAGTAGGCAGTGGTGCCAGGTGAACAGAAGCAGCTGCCCCGGGCCCTCCAGGTAGTTCCTAACCCAGTGCCACACATGAGGCAAGTCCTGAGCTGAAGGAACGTCATTGTGAGAGTTTAGAAAGTTCTAGACTTGGGTTCATGAGGGCTTGTGAGAAAAGGCCCTTGGGAGGAGGGTGCAGGGGGTTAGTATAGCATGAGGGTTAAGAATTCCAGAACCTGACTGCACAATAGTCAGGGATGGCCTTGTCTCGGGGCTTCCCAGGTGGCTGAGTGGTAAAGAACGCACCTGTAATGCAGGAGACATGGGTTTAGTCCCTGGGTGGGAAGATCCCCTGGAGTGGGAAACAGCAACTCAACCTGGCAGATTACAGTCCATGGGGTCACAAAGAGTTGGACACGACTGAAGCAACTGAGCACGTGCACAGCCATGTCCCAGAGGCTGACTACCTAGCAGGCAGGGTGTTGAATGTTTCACATACCGCTCCACCTCTCCATAGCCACACAACATCCCCATGGAGCATTATTATCCCCACTTTAGAAGAGCAAGCGGCAGTTGCGAGAGCTCAGGTGATGGCGTGGAGTCACACAGCTCTAAGTCATGGAGCTGGGGTCTGACCCACATACTTGGCTCCAGCAGCCACACGGCCAGCTACTGCCTGCCTCTGCCTCCCCTGTCTGGCAGCCCTGACTGCTGCCCCCTGGACTCAGCCCTTGGGGATCCTTGGGGATCTTGCTGCCTCATTCAATAGGCCACTGAGTGTTTGCACAGGACTAAGAAATATATTCTGGGTTTTTTGTTTGTTTATTTTTTGTTTTGGCCCCACCACACGGCTAGTGAGATCTTAGTTCCTTGACCATGGATTGAACCTGCACCCTTGGCAGTCCTTACCACTGCCCTGCCAGGAAATTCCCAGGAAAAATATATTCTGTATATTAATCTGTATGGAGGGGGATTCCCTGGTGGTCCAGGGGTTTGAACTCCATGGTTTCACAGCTTGGGGCCCAGGTACAATCCCTTGTCAGGGAACTAAGATCCTGCAAGCCATATGGTGTGGCCAAAGAAAAAAAACAAATTCTTTATGGTAACCTCAAGTCTGTCGACCACCTGGCTAGGCAGTCCCAGCCCCACTGCCATGGGCCCTCCAGTGATAAATGAAGGGTCTGAATCCTGGTCCGAGGACCCCCTCGGTTTCCCCTTAGCCTTCCTTCCTCCTGGTCAAACATACTCATTTCCATCCACCCTTCTCTTGCTCTTCCAGATCCTAGCACTGTAGTACAGTGGGTAGAGCACAGGCTTTGGGGCCAATCAGATCTCCCTCTAAGGCCAGGCTTTGCTGCTTACCAGCTGTGTGACCTGAAGTAGGTTTCTTAACCTCTCTGAATATCAGTTTCTTCACAATAAAAAGAGAATAAAAATAGACCCTACCTTCTAGGATGGTAAGAGGAGGATCCAGTGGTCCAGGAGGTGATGTAGCTTCACAGTTTAGTTGTTTTTTTATTTTAATCTTTATTTTATGTGTTTATTTATTTTTGGCTGCACTGTGTCTTTGTTGCTGTGCAGGTTTTCTCTAGTTGCAATGAACGGGGCCCAGTCAGTCTCTAGTTGTGGAGCATGGGCTTCTCACGGCAGTGGCTTCTCTTGTTGCAGAGCACGGGCTCTAGGGTACACGGGCTCCAGTAGTTGTAGCACATGGGCTCAGTAGTTGTGGCCCATGAGCTCGGTTGCCCTGCAGCATGTGGGATCTTCCTGGATCAAGGATCAAACCGGTGTCTCCTACATGGGCAGGTGGATTCTTTACCACTGAGCCACCAGGGAAGCCCACATCACGTTTTTATTAGCAGAAAAACTCAGACCCAAGCGACTGATTCTGCGATTTGCATCTAGGCTCTCTTCTCATACATAACTGTTTGGGCCAATGAATCTCTCACAGCCTCAGTGTCTTCATAAGTGAAACATAAGGGTTAAAACTCTGCCCCAGACAGTCACAAGGATGACATGGGCCAAGTGTTCAGGGCAGTGTAGATATGTGGCAGGCACATCTGCATCAGTAGCAGGGGTTGCTGTAGGTGACATGATTTCAGGATGACTGTCTGCAGAGGTTGTGGTTGTTGTTGTTCAGTCGCTCAGTCATGTCCAACTCTTTGTGACCCCATGGACTGTAGCCCACCAGGCTCCTCTCTCCATGGGATTCTCCAGGCAAGAATACTGGAGCAGGTTGCCACTTCCTTCTCCAGGGGATCTTCCTGATCCAGGGATCAAACTCGCATCTCCTGCATTGGCAGGTGGATTCTTTACCACTGAGCCCCCAGGGAAGTGCTTACAGCTATTTCGTGGAAACATCCAGTGACTATCAGATGCCTGTCTCTTTCTGGTTGAGGCGCCCCTGTGGGACACAAGGACGATAGATGTTGCCTCCGCATTACCGGGGAGGAACCCAGGGCTCCAACACAAAAGGAGGTGGCCCCTGGACCAGAACTCGAGTCTCCTACCCCCAGTCCAGCATCTTACAAGCCCCTGCTGCCATGGCTGGTCTCTCTCCCCTGCTCTTCTGACGCGTCCAACACGCTGGGAAAGGGCTAGGCAGCCCCGTGGGCCAGGCGCTATACGAAGAGTCCAGGAGCTCAAGTCTCTCTCCTCTTGCCCAGTCAGGAGCAGTCAGGCCGCTGGGGCACATGCTGGACACATGCGCCCCTCTCTCCCCCATCTCTGTGGCTGTACCTGAGACTCCCCAGCATTCTCTTGGTGACCAGAAACCTCCCCCAGAGCCAGCATACAGTTCTTTTGTGCTGAGATAAGGGCTGTGGGAGAGGGCAGGGCTGGTTTGGCTGGGTTTCTTTTTCTTTTTTAATTTCTACTGAAATGTGTTCTTGTTTAATCGCTAAGTCATGTCTCTTTGTGACCCCATAGACTGCAGCACAGGCTCCCCTGTCCTTCGCTGTCTCCTGGAATTTGCTAAGATTCATGCCCATTGAGTCGGTGATGCTATTTTGCCATCTCATCCTCTGCCACCCTCTTCTCCTTTTGCCTTCAATCTTTCCCAGCATCAGGGCCTTTTCCAATGAGTCGGCTCTTCGCCTAGCCAAAATATTGTAGCTTCAGCCTCAGCATCAGTCCTCCCAATGAATATTCAGGGTTGATTTCCTTTAGGATTGACTGATATGATCTCCTTGCAGTCCAAGGGACTCTCAAGAGTCTTCTCTAACACCACAATTCAAAAGCCTCAATTCTTCAGCACTCAGCCTTCTTTATGGTCCAACTCTCACATCCGTACGTGACTACTAGAAAAACCATAGCTTTGACTATACGGACCTTTGGTGGCAAAATGATGTCTCTGCTTTTTAATACACTGTCTAGGTTGGTCATAGCTTTCCTTCCAAGGAACAAGCGTCTTTTAGTTTCATGGCTGCAGTTATTGAGTATAGTTGATTTCCAGTGTTGTGTTAGGTGTGCAGCAGAGTGAGTCAGTTAAACATATACTTATATTCACTCTTTTTTAGATTCTTGGCTGGGTTTTTTGTTGGAGCTTTCCTGCACATTCGACCCCTCTGGGCCTGAGTGGGTGTGCCCTCCCATTACAAAGATGGGGAAAGTAGCCGATGAGGCTAGTCTTCATGGGTTTCTTTTCCCACAGCTGAAGAGACGTGCTCCACTGGTGCTAAGTTTCCTAAATATTGAGCAAACAAAAGTGATGTCGCACCGAGGGGAGGTGTGTCTGCTAAAGGCCCGCAGGATTTCCAGGTCATACTGTTTTCTTCCCCAAAGAGAGGGCCTAGTTTGGGGGCTTAGCCAGGTGCTCACTCCATATTACAGGCTTTTCTGGCTCCAGGAAGTACTTTATCCCACAGGTTACAGAGTGGTTTCCTCACAGGCTTTCTTGCATGTCGCTGCCTTTCCTTTTCTGAGCTCTGCAGACCAGGCCTGGAAAATCCCATGGATGGAGGAGCCTGGTAGGCTGCAGTCCACGGGGTCACTAAGAGTCTGAGCGACTTCACTTTCACGCCTTAGAGAAGGAAATGGCAACCCGCTCCAGTATTCTTGCCTGGAGAATCCCAGGGACGGGGGAGCCTGGTGGGCCGCCATCTATGGGGTCGCACAGAGTCGGACACGACTGAAGCGACTTAGCAGCAGCAGGCCAGGAGCATCCCTTTATTAAAGACCTGCTGTGTGCACAGTCTAGAGGTGGGAACCAGAGCAGTTGGGAATGAAGACTGTTTCTGAAATAGAAGTTGAGGGAGGGAAGGACTCAGTGTTGATGTTGGGGAGTGGAGAAGTGATGTGACTGTGACTCCTTCCTTGGTTTCTTGTCTTAGTTAAAAACCCAACACCAGGACCACCTGGCTGGCCGCATGTGGCAGGTCCCTTCCCCTCTCTGGGCAGGACTTCCTGTCAGAGTGGACTGAGCTTTGCTCTCAAAATAAAGATCAGAGTTCTCTCCCACGCCTCCCAGGCTCAGCCCTGCCCCCACCCCCATCCCAGCTTCCTGTCCCTCCTCTACTCTCCTCTTCCACTCCAGCCACATGGGCCTCTTTTCAGTCTCCAGAAGGTTCCATGCTCCCTTCCATCACAGAGCCTTTGCAGGTGCTGTTCCTTCGGCTCAAAATGTTCTTCTTTCCCCTCTGTCCCTGGTTAACTCCTTGCTCACCCATTTCATCTCCCTGAAACATCGTCCTTCAGAGAAGCCTCCAGTGCTCCCGTCCTCTGATCCAGAATGAGGGTCCTTTTCTTTACCATTACTTCCTTCTCAACAGACTGTCTGTTCGGACCCCACGCTCCTTAGGTAATTTTTTGGTTAGCAGGTGTTCCCCCCAACCCCACTTGGACTGCCAGGTGTCAGTTCTGGAAGGGCAGCCTAGGACTGCATCTGCCCAACTTACCTTTGAATCTGCAGGGTGGAGGCCAAGCAGGTGTCAGCGATGCCAACTTAACCTGTAAATGATTAAGTAACCTGGCACAGTTTGATCACCCTTCTTCAGTCCCTGTAGCATCCTGGATGGCTCAAGTGGTAAGGAATCCACCTGCAATGCAAGAGTCATGGGAGGCATGGGTTGGATCCCTGGGTTGGGAAGACCCCCTGGTGGAGGACATGATAACCCACTCCAGTATTCTTGCCTAGACAATCCCATGGACAGAGGAGCTTGGCAGGCTACGGTTCATGGGGTCTCAAAGAGTCGGACATGACCGAGCACACTCATTCTTCTGTGTGCTTAGTCAGTCGTGTCTGACTCTTTGCAACCCCATGGGCTGTAGCCCACCAGGCTTCTCTGTCAGTGGGATTCTCTAGGTAAGAATACTGGAGTGGGTTGCCATGCTCTCCTCCAGGGGACCGTCCCAACCCAGGGATGGAACCCAGGTCTCCCGCATTGCAGGCAGATTCTTTACTATCTGAACCACAAGGGAAGCCCAAGAATACTGGAGTGGATATAGTTCAGTTGAGTTGCTCAGTTGTGTCCAGCTCTTTGTGACCCCATGGACTGCAGCACACCAGGCTTCCCTGTCCATCACCAACTCCCAGAGCTTGCTCAAATTCACGTACATTGAGTCGGTGATGCCATCCAACCATCTCATCCTCTGTCGTCCCCTTCTCCTCCTGCCCTCAATCTTTCCCACCATCAGGGTCTTCTCTGATGAGTCAGCTCTTTACACAAGATGGCCAAAGTATTGGAGCTTCAGTTTCAGCTTGGGCTTCCCTGGTCACTCAGCTGGTAAAGAATCTGCCTGCAATGCGGGAGACCCGAGTTCCGTCCCTGGATTTGGAAGATCACCGGGAAGGGAACGGCTACCCACTCCAGTATTCTGGCCTGGAGAATTCCTTGGATTGTATAGTCCATGGGGTCACAAAGAGTTGGAAACAACTGAGCAACTTTGATTTTCACTTTGTTTCAGCTTCAGCACCAATCCTTCCAATGAATATTCAGGACTGATTTCTTTTAGGATTGACTGGTTTGATCTTGCAGTCCAAGGGACTCTCAAAAGTCTTTTCCAATGCCACAATTCAAAAGCATCAGTTCTTTGGTGCTCAGCTTTTTTCATGGTGCAACTCTGACATCCATACATGACTACCGGAGAAGCCATAGCTTTGCCTATGTGGACCTTTGTCCAAAAAAGTAACGTCTCTGCTTTTCTACATGCTGTCTAGGTTTGTCATAGATTTTCTTCCAAGGAGCAAGTGTCTTTTAATTTCATGGCTGCAGTCACCATCCGCAGTGATTTTGGAGCCCAAGAAAATAAAGTCTGTCACTGTTTCCATTGTTTCCCCATCTATTTGCTATGAAGTGATGGGACTGGATCCCATGATCTTTGTTTTTTGGATGTTGAGTTTTAAGCCAGATTTTTCACTCTCCTCTTTCACCTTAGTTGCTTTCTGCCATAAGGGTGGTGTCATCTGCATATCTGAGGTTATTGATATTTCTTTCCGCATTCTTGATTCTAGCTTGTGCTTCATCCAGCCTGGCATTTCGCATGATGTCCTCTGCATATAAGTTAAATAAGCAGGGTGACAATTTACAACCAGGGCATACTCCTTTCCCAATTTGGAACCAGTAAATTGTTGCATGTCCTGTTCTAACTGTTGCTTCTTGACCTGCATACAGATTTCTCAGGAGGCAGATAAGGTTGTCTGGTATGCCCATCTTTAAGAATTTTCCAGTGTGTTGTGGTCCACACAGTCAAAGGCTTTAGTGTAGTCAATGAAGCAGAAGTAGATGTTTTTCTGGAATTCTCTTGCTTTTTATATGATGCAGCAGATGTTGGCAACTTGATCTCTGGTTCCTCTCCCTTTTCTAAATCCATTTTGAGCATCTGGAAGTTCTCAGTTCACATACTGTTGAAGCCTAGCTTGGAGAATTTTGAGCATTACTTTGCTAGTGTGTGAGATGAGTGCAATTGGGCAAGAGTTTAAACATTCTTTGGCACTGTCTTTCTTTGGGATTGGAATGAAAACTGACCTTTTCCAGTCCTGTGGCCATTGCTGAGTTTTCCCACATTTGCTGGCATATTGAGTGCAGCACTTTCATAGCATCATCTTTTAGGATTTGAAATAGCTCAGCTGGAATTCCATCACCTCCACTAGCTTTGTTTATAGTGATGCTTCCTCAGGCCCATTTGACTGCTCACTCCAGGATGTCTGGCTCTAGGTGAATGATCACACCATCATGGTTTTCTGGGTCATGAAGATCTTTTTTGTGTAGTTCTTCTGTGTGTTCTTGTCACCTCTTCTTAATATCTTCTGCTTCTATTAGATCCATACCATTTCTGTCCTTTATTATGCTTGTCTTTGCATATGTCTTTGAAATGTTTCCTTGGTATCTCTGGTTTTCTTGAAGAGATCTCTAGTCTTTCCCATTCTATTGTACTCCTCTATTTCTTTGCACTGGAGTGGGTAGCTTATCCCTTTTCCTGGAGATCTTCCAAACCCAGGAATCGAACTGGGGTCTCCTGCATTGCAGGCAGATTCTTTACCAACTGAACCACCAGGGGAATCCCCTCACTCCTCAGTCCCAGGGGAAAACCTCAGAAGACTAGTTCTACTCTGCCTTGGTTTCCGCATCTTCATAATAGGAGGGCACATCCACTCAGGCCCTGGGTGGAACAACACCTGGCTAAGTTGGGATTGAATCCTGGCTCTACTCTGTGACCTGGAGCAGATTACTTACCGTTGAGCCTTGGTTTTCTCGACTGTAAAACGGGGGGAATGGTGCTTCAGAGGATTGTAAGGATGAAACACGTTCACAGGCAGAAAAATCTTATCTTGGTGCCTGACACATAGGAAGCACTCATTAATAAAGGTAGGTGGTGACCAAGATTCCTTCCAGAGCTAGCCTTCTGTCATATTGTTCTTGTTTGGTCTCTCAGTTGCGTCCAACTCTTTGCAACCCCCTGGACTGCAGCACGCCAGGTTTCCCTGTCCTTCACCAACTCCTGGAGTTTGCTCAAACTCATGTCCATTAAGTCGGTGATGCCATCCAACCATCTCACCCTTTGTCTTCTCCTCCTGACTTCAATCTTTCCCAGCATCAGGGCCTTTTCTGAGGAGCTCTTCACATCATGTAGCCAAAGTATTGGAGCTTCAGCTTCAGCATCAATCCTTCCAGTGAATATTCAGGATTGATTTCCTTTAAGATTGACTGATTTGATCTCCTTGCAGTTCAGAGGACTCTCAAGAGTCTTCTCCAACACCACAAACAAAAGCGTCAATTCTTCAGCATTCAGCCTCATTTATGGTCCAACTCTCAGTCATGTAGGCTCAGCTTTTTTGGTGTCTTGAGACCTCTGTAAAGTCGGGTGTGTTGGTCCTTAAAGAGCCATTCTCCTAGTCCTTTGTAGCTGGAAGAGGAGTTCTTTAGGGGTTGGGGACCACAGTCTGGACTTGATTCACTTAACCTGAGCACTGGGGGCAAGGTGGGGTATCCTGGCCATCTGCCCTGGATGTCATCTGCCGCCTACCCCGTGTGGAAAACATCCATGTGTGTCCAAGCCCAAAGAGCTTCTCTCTCTAGCACAAAGGTTAGGAGCCCTAGTTTTGGAGTCAGACTTACCATTTAATTACAGTTTTGCCATCAGTGGAGTCATGATCAATTTAATTTACCTCTGAGCCTAGTTTTCTTGACTGTAAAATGGGAATGATTCTAGTATCTGCTTCAGAAGCTCAGAGAAGGTCATGTGAGATATTGGGCCCAGGGCCTGGCACATTGCAGATGTGCAATGAATAATAACTCTCTCTCTCTCTCTCTCTTTTTTTTTTTTTTTTGCTATACTGGGTCTCCATTGCTGCGTGCAGGCTTTCTCTACTTGCGTTGAGCCGGGGATTCTCTCTAGTTGCCACACTCAGGCTTCTTGTTGCCGTGGCTTCTCTTGTTGCATGGGCTCTAGGTTTGTAGGCTCAGTAGTTGTAGCACACAGCACCTAGTTGCCTCGTGGCATGTGGGATCTTCCCAGACCAGGGATCGAACCCGTGTCCACTACATTGGCAAGTGGATTCTTAACCACTGGACCATCAAGGAAGTCCAATAGTAATTCTTCTAGAAATGCAGCCAGAGTTCCTTGCTGCAGGTGGCATCCTCTCCTTAACACCCCCATCCCCCTGAGCACAAGACTAGAAACCTGGGCCTTTCACTGCAGTCCTTGCTGTGTCCGCCCTTGCTCTCTGGGCCCAGCATGCTGACGCTGCCTCAGGCTCTTGGCATCTTTGGACCCTTGGTGCCTGGAGCAAACTCCCTTAAAGGTCCTTGTCCACCACTGGACCCTACTCCTGCCATCTCGCCACCACCCCCGACCTCAACCCCATCCTGGCCCTACCCCTCCTCAGGACTCTGGGTGTTGTGTCTTTGCCTATGCTTCTGGGAGTCCACCCTGGAACACCCCACTCTCCCTCCCCTGTGCCTGGCTGGTCCCCAAGTCCCCTTTAGCACCAGCTCCGAATTCCCCGCTTCTTCCCCCTGCCTTCCCCATAGCATCCATGTGCTCCTTCCTTCCTTCCTTCTTTTTTTTTTTTTTTAAAAATATTTATTTGGGACTTCCCTGGTGATCCAGTGGTTTAAGAATCCACCTGGCAATGCAAGGGACATGTGTTCGAGCCCTGATCCAGGAACTAAGACCCCACATGGCGAGTGAGCCACTAAGCCCTCGCGCTGCAGCTAGAGAGCCTGCATAACACAGTGAAGATCCCACGTGCTGCAGGTAAGACCCGACATAGCTAAACAAATAAATGAAAAAATATTTACTAACAGAGATCTTTAGTTGCAGCATATGGGATCTAGTTCCCCCCTCATCAGGGATGAAACCCTGGACCCCCTGCATTGGGAGCACAGAGTTTTAGCCACTGGACCACCAGGAAAGTCTAGTACTGTCTTCTTTATTTGCTTTGCAATCAGGATTCTCTTGATTTCCGGGAATAGAGACCAGTTCCAGTAAAGAGGGCTGTCTCTGAGGACATATGTGGCAATAAAAAGAGTGGGACAGTGCATGGACCTAACATGTTACCTTCCTACGGAAAAGCTCCTGGTGACTTCTTCAGCGCCCTTGAGATGAAGTCCATGCTCTTTGCCGAGGTCCTCTAGGCCCACCTTTCCCCTCTGGTCTCCTGCCCCCGGGCTGCTCTCCCATTCCTTGGATGCACTGGGCATCTGCTCAGCCCCACACGGCTCCCCAGCTCCAGTGTACTGAAATCAGCCTCATCTGAGCCCCTCCCAGCCATCAAGGCCTCCTCTGGTTTCAGAACAGATTTCCAGGTTCCCCAAAGGAGCCTCCAGCTTTGGAAGCAGGGAGGGGTGTGGGTGTCAGCTACCCCGAGGGACTGGGGAGGGGTGACCTAGCAGTGTCCTCTGGCCTGACCTGTGCTCTTCCTCCTCCTCTGCCACTGTTGGGGGCCACTCTCTTGCTGGTGTTTGAGCAGACATACCTGAAGCCCTCTTAGGTCCTAGGCAGGGGCTTCTGGTGTTTTTTGGTTCCAGAAGCTTTGCTGCCCACTCATCCTACCACCATGGTGGTCACAGTCGCAGTTCTCTTCTTTACCCCACCCCCTCTTTTTTTGTGCCACAGGCGATCCTCCTGGTTCACTGGCTGCTGACGACCTGGTGAGTGAATGTGGGTGTCCAGTTCTGTGTTCCCCTGGTCTCCCAAGATCTGGGTCCACATGCCTCTCTGGGGTCTTGTGCACGTGTATCCTGGGTCCTGTCCACATGTATTTCTGGGGTCTTGTCCATGTCTCTCGACCAAGACTAAACAGCTCATCTGTCAAGATCATCATCAGCCAGCTCCTGTGTCCCAAGGATGTTGGAGGGGCAGGTGGTACCTAGAGGCCTTTGCCATCACTGACCCTAGGAGTTTCTGGCCCTCATCCTCAAGAAGACAGCAGCCCGAGGGGCAGTACTAACAGCTCAGACCTTTCTCCAGACACTGCCCAAGCCCTTTGGGGCTTGGCATCCCTCTGGTTCCGCCCCTAGGGCCTTTGCATCTGGGGCTGTGAGGTGCTGAAGCCTAGGGGCTGGCCTCTCATACCTTGCTGGGGTGGATGTCCGGTGGAGCTCTGTGTGTCTGTGACCTTGGGTGAGCCACTCAAACCCCCTGAGTCATTTTCTCACCTATAATGTGAGAGTATTACTGACCCTCCCACTTATCCTATTAAGTCATCTGAAGGTTCAAACACTATTTCTGAAACCATAATAATTGCTGACATTTATTGAGGGTGCCTTCTGGAGGTTAACTCAGCAGCTCAGCAAGTAGACACATGATGAACCCGAGTACAAGGGTGAGGTCACTCACTTAGAGGTGGACCCTCACTCTCATTTCATACCCCCTGCCCAGAGACAGTAGACTCAGGATTTAGACTGACCCTGGTCATGTCCTTAGCCCTGCCATGTTCCAGCTGGGTCACCTTGATCAAGTGACTCCACTTCTCTGTACCTTGGTTTCCATCTATAAAATGGGTGCAAGGATGCATGGCCCTCAGGAGCTGTGAGGGAGAAGCATGGCCTTGCTCTGCTCACCAGACACTGCCCAGGCCTACACAGGGGAGGCCCAGGGACTGCAGGGTGATTTTCATCATTACCTTCTGCTTTATCTGTTGCGTTTCTGGGGAGATTTTTCTGCCCAACCAAGACTGGAAACCACTGAGCTCACATGTGCATTTTGCAGACGTGGAAGTGCAGTGTACGTGTTCATGGGTATGAATAATGGGAGCAGTGATCATCATGGTTAATGGCCTTAGGGAGCAGAGTGAAAATCCAGATTTCTCAGGCACACTCCATGAGACTGAGTTAATGAGTCCAGGCCGGGCCCCCAGCACTTGCTTTCTCAAAACCAAAAAATGAGATGACTGATTTCCAAGTAAGCCCCACGGTGCCCTGTACTTAACTGCTTTGTACATGTTTTCCATATGGTATACTTCAGGGAATGTCATTTACATTTGTGAAGCACCCCACTCTGTGCTTGGGCTGTCCAGGTGGGTAAGAGCATGGCCTCTTGAGCCAGACTGCTGCTGCTACTGCTGCTAAGTCACTTCAGTCGTGTCCAACTCTGTGCGACCCCACAGACAGCAGCCCACTAGTCTCCCCCATCCCTGGGATTCTCCAGGCAAGAACACTGGAGTGGGTTGCCATTGAGCCAGACTACCTGGGTTTAAATCCCAGCTCTGCCATTTAGCAGCTGTGTGACCTCAGGCAAGTTCCTTGACCTCTCTGGGCCTCAGTCTCCTCATCTGTAAAATGAAGATGACCGTAGTGCCTCTTTACAAGGGTTGTTAATGCATATGCATATAAATGAACCCATTTAAAGCACTTGTAACTGTGCCAGGTACTAGTAAGGAGTCTGGGTTAACTATTCTTTTCTTTGAATTGACAAACAGTTTAGTTAGTAGCGATGCACTACAAAATAAGAGAGTAGGCATTGTGTTAGAAGGTGGTCCTTACCGTGGGGCAGTCAGGGAAAGAGTCTCAGAGTTAACATATGAGCTGAGGCTAAAATGACAAGAAGGGACCAAGTGTTCAGGCAGAGGGAACAGCAAGGCGATGGATGGGAGGTATAGGCTGGGCTGTGTCATCAGACCCCACAGGGCCCTGTAGACCATGATCAAGAGTCTGAATTTTCTTCCAAGAAAGTGTTGGAGGACTTTCAGCAGAGAAATGACATCCCCTGATTTACCTTACTGGTTGCTGTTTATGGAGGAGTTAATAAGTGTCTCTAGTGGTGAAGAATTTGCCTGCCAATCCAGGAGACGTAAGAGACACAGGTTCGATCCCGCTCCACTATTCTTGCCTGGAGAATCCCATGGACAGAGGACTCTGGCAGGCTACAGTCCATGGGGTCACAAAGAGTCGAAATGACAGAAGTGACTTGGTATGCATGCAAGCACATTTATGGAATGACCAGGATGGGGCAGGAGTGGAAGTTAGGGCAACAATGGGGAGAGGCTACAGCAAAACGATCAATCCCAGTAGGAGAGGATAGTGGTTCGGACAGGGAGGGATATGGCCGGATTCCGGATCGGTTTGGGAAACAGCCGATGGGATGCGCTGACATTTTTGGCGCATGGGTGGGAAGTAGGGGAATGGAAAGGGAACGAGGCCAAATTGTGGCCTCTACTCGTGAGGGCCCTGAGACCTAGTGCCCCAAGATGTGACCTGTAGGAGGGGTGGGCACCTAGGGGTCACCTCTTGACTTGATTCAGGTGCCTCCTCCCGCAGGGGCTGCATCGTGTTCCAGGGCCCCTATGCCTGGACCAACTTCCCCATCCTGGCCTTGGGCGTGTGGGCCGTGGCGCAGCGGGACTCTGTTGACGCCATAAGTATGGTAAGCTGGGGGAGCTGCCAGGGAACCGGCTTCAGGGTGGTCGTGGGCCCAGCTCTGTCTTCCCCTTTCCCTGTCCTGTCTTCTCTGCCTTCTTTTTTCCCCATTTTCCATTTTCTAGAGTCCAGGCTCCCAGCCCACATGTATCTTCACTAGCCTGGCCTGCTGCTCTGCCTGCCTGGCTCAGAGAGTCTCCTCATTTTTTTCCCCAAAAAGGGCATAGGGTGGACTGCCACCAGTGCCCCATGAGATTAGCCATTCCTGGAGGGCAGTAGGGCATGTGCCAGTAACCCCCCTTGAGGGCCCCCCTAATAGGGAGGGCCCCTCATGAAGAGGGAGCTCCACCACTTTGTGAGGTCAGAGTGGGCACAGTCTGGCTAAACTGTCCTACCAGGAGCCCCTGGACACCCGCCCAGACCCCATGGCTGTGAGCGCCAGCACTGGCCTCTCAGGATGGTTAGAGACTGATTTCTTCGGTGGTGGAGATGGAACCAGTGAATTCCAAGGGACCTTCTATCTAGGAGATTCTGCCCACGTCTTGTGCCTCATCATGGCCTCAAGGATGAGAAGAGTTGGGGCAGAGGACTCTGTCAGAGCCGGCAGGCTGGGTCCCGATAGGGACCCCATCCCTGCTCTCAGCCCTGCAGTACCCAGTTGGCCATCTCGTCTGCAGAGTCCCACCTGCTGTCTTGGTCTGTCTTCCAGCAAACCCCAAGGACACAGTAGGGAACGAATGGAGCTTCTGGTTTGGTATATTTGGTGGGGGGATGGGGTGACAAGGCAGCAGCGCACTCATCAACCCTAATGACACCGTGGTCACCCCTCGGCCCTGTGCCTGGCTGTCTTGCAGTTTCTGGGTGGCTTGGTGGCTACCATCTTCCTGGATGTGATCTACATTGGCATCTTCTACCCGAGGTCCAACTTCTCGGACACAGTGCGCTTCAGCGCAGGCATGGCCATCCTCAACCTGATCCTCAAGCCGATCTCCTGCTTCTTCGTCTACCACATGTACCGGGAGCGTGGCGGTGAGCTCCTGGTCCACGTTGGTGAGGCCACCACCTCCAGCCAGCTCCCCAGTGCCCCTCCCTCCAGCCCCGGTGCTGGCACTGCTGTCTCCTCTCCTCTCCTCAAGTCTCTGCCTTGCCCGCCCCCCAGCCCCTACCCCAGGGAGCCAACCTTGCCCCCTGAGACAGGGATTCAAGGTGCAGGGTGGGGCCTGGTGTGGGCTCTGGGCACCAGGCTGAAAGGTGTGCAAGTTTCTGGTCTCCTAGAGGAACCCAGGGGTCCCCTGGCCATCCATGCCTGGCTACGGTGCCATGTCCTTCTCTCAGCTTAAACGTGGGTGCAACTGGGGGCCTGATCCCATAGGCACCTGCAGGGCCAGCTTCCCCTCTCAGCTCCCTCTAGCCCATCACTGGAACCCCCTTTCCTGCCACCTATGGGGTCTGGGCGACCAGGGGAGAGCCAGTGCTGGCCTGGGTCCTGGGGGCCCCAGCCAAAGCCAGCCCTGAGCTGGAGCCCTGCTTGTTGCAGCCCTTCCCCAGCCCCCTGTGACACCCGTTCTCATGTCCTTTCTGAGAGAAGTGGGGAGAGCTGTGGTCTTCTGCCTTTCACTCTTGAGAAAAGTGGCCTGAGACCTGCTAGGGGAGCAGCTGGGTTGAGGACGGGAATGGCCCAGGGCAAACTGCCAGGCTGCCCGGACCTGCCCCAGGGTAGGGAGGAGCCAGCGCTGTCCCTTCATTAAACAGATGAGGAGACAGAGGCCTGGGGCGCTGGGGGCTTGTTCAGGAGCACAGGACAGATGTGGGGAGTAAGGATGGGAGTGAAGGGTACGGCACCCAGAAGCCAACAGCCTGCCTGGCACCGTCTGGGCTCTGCAGCTGCACCAGCCCGGGGGGCCTTCTGGAGGCTGTACAATGATGTCCACTGTCTGGGAGAGGAGCTGGAGGGGAGCCCGTGGGTCCGGGGCTGGGCATATCTCGGCCAGATTCCTGAGCGCGTGCTGCATCGGTTGGAATCCTAGTGTCCTCTGCTTCAAGCTTTATAATCTCAAGCAAGGCAATTTATCTTTTTAACACTCGGTTTCCTCATCTGTAAAGTAGGGACAAAAAAAATACCCTGCTCTATAGGGTTACAGGAAGATTGAATAAATGATACATGCTAAAGGCTTGGTGCCTGGGGCTGCTGCCACTGTCTGTCCTGGGTGCCTGGATGCCCAGCTCTGGCTTTTCTTGTTGGGGTGGGATGGGTGGTGGGGAGTAGGGGGACCTTGGTTTGGCCTCGTGGAATGTCCTAAGTCTTGACCCTTCATTTTTTTCTTTCTCTCCAACCCCCCAGGTTCCCTTGGGCCCTCAGAGGAGCGCAGTTCCTACCAGCCAATTGACTCCTCAGAGGTGCCTGCTGACTCTGAGAGCAAGGCTCACATGACCCGAGGATACTGAAGCCCAGCCCAGGGGCCAGTCTGACAAACTGTGGAGCTGGCAGAGAGGAGGCCTCATCACCTTCTTTGTGCCTTGGACATCATCCTAGGGGGTGCTCCTGACTGCCCCCTGCTTTCTCAGAACTAACTTGTGTCCTCCAGATCCCCATCTCAGGGATTGCCTGAGTCAAGTGCCCTAAGAGGCCCAGAGTCCCTATGCACAACTGTCCCCAATTCCTCGAGCCTCTCCTCCCTTCCGGGTAGCCCACTGGTCCCAGGCTGGGAACTCTTGTTGCTTTTGTTCCCTCCACCCTTAGCTGCTCCGTGCAGGCCCCAGGCCGAGCCATGCCCGAGCCTGGGAGGATCAGGCCTCTAGGGGCCAGTGGTGCCCCCCACCTCCACCTCTCCTGAGGTTGGCCATGCCCTCCCGCAGGAGCTCTGAGCCTTGGGTCCTGCTCACTGCCAGGAGCACAGGGGTGAGGACCCCTGGCTTCTCACTACCTGGTCAGTTGGTGCCTGGGGACCCCAGGGCTGGAGGCAAGAGGGGTCTGCTGCCCCTCAGACCCCCATCAACCTCCAGCTGCAGGCCACAGCATTAAAGTTCAGGGAATTCTGCAGCCAAGTGTGTTTTGAGCCGTGTTTCCTCTCCTGTCAGAGCTGGGGCCTGAACTTGCCATTCCCAGGAAGATTTCTCCTGTGAATCTCCAGGGTGCCAGGGCTTAGGTGCTTGTTTTCTTGTGACAGGAGGAAATGGGGGCTCATGACCAGCTGGGCCTGCCGGGTGCTCAGCTCTGGCCTAGCGGAGGCCCCAGGAGAGGAGGGCACTGTCCAATGTGTCAAATAGGCATCCATGTCTCTGAATTAAGTGACAGGTATTGGTTTGAATCCTGCTCTGCCACTGACTGTGTGCCCTTGGGCATCTCAACTTTTGGACCCCGTATCTGCTGGAAGAGGGCTAATAACCTGCCCAGAGAGAAAGAGACGACGCAGGTGAAATGTACAGTGCCTGACCTTCAGGAGGGCTTCCTAAATGACAGCAAAGTTTTTGGTGGGGCTGCTCCCTAAGCCCATGCTGATGTTGGTCAATAGTCCAGGGGTGGCCTCACCCTGGCAGACCTGGTATCTTGGACTCAGAGCAAACTGGGACAACTGTCCAGAAGCTCCAGGGGTTTCGTGGCCAGGACCCTACCCCACCCCTACTGGGATGGGTATTGACCACTGGGCCCCAGGCATCTGGACTTTGTCAGGCCATCCTGGCTTGCTTGTCCCTGGCACAGAGAGGTTAAGGCTGGGTGCACAGCCCCCACTGCCCCATTCTTCCATATCCATCCATCCAAAGAGGCTGAGAGCCTGCCAGTGCTGGGCATGGGCCTGGGGCTACAGGGGTGAACTCAGGTCCTGCCCTCAGGGTAACAGACACTGAGAGTCCTCTGTCAGGAGGCCCAAGCCCTGAAAAAAGGAACATGGGCCTCTGAGGAAGGGACCCAGGAATGCTCTTGGGCCCAGGAATGCAGAGCAGCTGCAGAAAACCGGAAATAGTCTCATAGTCAGACGAAGGCAGACAAGGCCATGGTTCATTCATTCTAAGGAATACTGTTCAGCAGTTCAGATGAATAAACCAGACCTATTTCTATCAATGGTGGTCCCCCCAAACATCGGTTGCAGAGTGGCACATGCAATATGAGAGCGTTAGTGTGAATTTTAAAAGCTCATAGAAATACTTTGTATTGTTCATGGGTGTGTATGTGGTAAGACATAAAAGCGTTGACTAGAAGGACCAGTCTCAAGTTCATGATTGTGGCCTTGTGTGGGAGAGAGGTTCCAATTCTCTCCCCCACCCCCTCCCCACCCCGCCCTTTAAAAGCTGCACTGGGTCTTCATTGCTGCACACAGATTTTCTCCAGTTGCAGAGCGGAGGTTACTCTCTGGCTGCAGTGAGCTTCTCACTGTGGTGGCTTCTCTAGTTGCAGAGCACAGGCTCTGGGTGCATGAGCTTCAGTAGTTCCGACGTGGTGTACTAGGTATACTACTTCCAGTGGTGCATGGGCTTAGTTGCGGCATGTGGAACCTTCTAGGACCAGGGGTCAAACCTGTGTCTCCTCCACTGGTGGGCGGATTCCTACCCACTGGACCACCAGGGAGGTCCCCAGTTCTCTTGTCTATACCAGTCCCTGGCACGCGGGAGGCTGGGAGTGTATGTGCTCCTTGAACGTATCAGGAGGCCACCATGGCTGCAAATGAGGACAGGAGAAGGAATGAGGTCAGGGAGGCAGCAGGGGCCAGATGATGCGGAGTCAGAAGGTCATTTCAAGAACTTTGAATGAGACAGGAGCTGCTGGAGGGCTTTGGGCAGAGTTGGACATGGTCTGATTTATGGTCTAGAAGGACAGTGTTGGACAGAGAGGTGGGGGTGGTGACAAGTGGTCAGGCCAAGCAGAGCACCAGGCACCAGCTATATCAATCTAGGGGAGTTCTTCAGGTACTTCTGCCTGATAGGGATAGAACAGGTCAGGAATAGGTCGCAAAGATCCCTTAGGGAAATGGCAACCCATTCCAGTATTCTTGCCTAGGAAATCTCATGGACAGAGGAGCCTGGTGAGCTACAGTCCACAGGGTCACAAAATAGTCGGACATGATGGCATAACAACAGGTAGCTGTAGAAGTTCTAGTAGGGCACTATAGATAGGGAAACCTAGGAAACGTTGGGAGACCACTGTAAGTTGTTGATCACTCAAGAAAGCTATTGGAAGGTAGTGGAATTACAGCCTTGCTAAACTATAAAGTCATAAATAAAGGCACGAGATATGCCCCAGGCCATTGTGTGTGTGTGTATGTGGTAAGTTGCTTCAGTCGTGTCTGACTCTTTGCAACCCTGTGAACTGTAACCCACCAGGCTCCTCTGTCCATGGGATTCTCCAGGCAAGAATACTGGAGTGGGTTGCCATGCCCTCCTCCAGGGATCTTCCCTGACCCAGGGATTGAACCCGCGTCTTATTTCTCCTGCATCGGCAGGCAGGTTCTTTACCACTAGCATCACCTGGGAAGCCCCAAGGGCATTGGGTGAAAGAAAAATGTCACCTCTTTTCTTTTGATATAATAATCCTAAGAGGTCAAGAAGAGATGGCAAGAATACACAGAAGAACTGTACAAAAAAAGTCTTAATGACCTGGATAACCCTGATGGTGTGGTCACTCGCCTAGAGCCAGACATCCTAGAGTATGAAGTCAAGTGGGCCTTATGAAGCATCTCTACGAACAAAGCTATTGGAAGTGATGGAATTCCGACTGAGCTATTTAAAATCCTAAAAGATGATCCTGTGAAAGTGCTGCACTCAATATGCCAGCAAATTTGGAAAACTCAGCAATGGCCACAGGACTGCAAAAGGTCAGTTTTCATTCCAATCCCAAAGAAGGGCAATGCTAAAGAATGTTCAAACTACTGCACAATTGCACTCATCTCACATGCTAGCAAGTGCTCAAAATCCTTCAAGCTAGGCTTCAACAGTATGTGAACTGAAAACTTCCAGATGTTCAAAATGGATTTAGAAGACACAGAGGAACCAGAGATCAAATTGCCAACATCTGCTGGATGACAGAAAAAGCAAGAGAATTTCAGCAAAACATCTGCTTCGTTGACTACGCTAAAGCCTTTGACTGTGGATCACAACAAACTGTAGAAAATTCTTCAAGAGATGGGAATATCAAGCCACCTGACTCCTGCAAAACGTGTATGCAAGTCAAGAAGCAACAGCTAGAACCAGACATGGAACAATGGACTGGTTCGAAATTGGAAAAGGAGTACATCAAGGCTCTGTATTGTCACTCTGCTTATTTAACTTATATGCAAAATGCCTGGCTGAATGAAGCACAAGCTCTAATCAAGACTACCAGGAGAAATATCAACAACCTCAGATATATAGATGATACTACCCTAATGGCAGAAAGTGAAGAGGAACTAAAGAGTATCTTGATGAAGGTGAAAGAGGAGAGTGAAAAAGCTGGTTTAAAACTGAACACTCAAAAACCTAAGATCATGGCATCCAGTCTCATCACTTCATGGCTAATAGATGGGGAAAAAATGGAAACAGTGGCAGATTTTATTTTCTTGGGCTCCAAAATCACTGCAGCCATGAAATTAAAAGATGCTTGCTCCTTGGAAGAAAAGCTATGACAAACCTAGACAGCTTATTAAAAAGCAGAGACATCACTTTGCCACCAAAGGTCTGTATAGTCAAAGCTATGATTTTTCCACTAGTCATGTACAGAAGTGAGATTTGGACCAGAAAGAAGGCTGAGTACCTAAGAATTGATGCTTTCAAACTGTAGTTAAGAAGACCCTTGAGAGTCCCTTGGACAGCAAGGAGATCAAACCAGTCAATCCTGAATATTCATGAGGACTGATGCTGAAGCTCCAATACTTGGGCCACCTGATGCAAAGACCTGACTCACTGGAAAAGACTCTGATACTGGGAAACATTGAAGGCAGGAGGAGAAGGGGATGACAGAGGATGAGATGGTTAGATAGCATCACAGACTCAATGGACGTGAATCTGAACAAACTCCAGGAAATAGTGAAGGCCAGGGAAGTCTGGCCTGCTGCAGTCAGTGGGGTCAAAAAGAGTCAGACACAACAACTGAACAAAAAGAACAATCCCTAGTTTGACCTCAGGTCAGATACTCTCCTGACTGATAGGAAGGAGAAGCTCATGATGTAAGCTTCACATCTTCTGGAAGAAGGTCGTCTTTTCCCTTCCTTTTTTCCTTTGACAATAAAATTGTCTACCTAATCCTGGGGCAGAGTTCCCTCACCTGCCCACCTGCATCTCTTACAAGCATCCTATGTTAATAAATCTGCTTCTTGCCTATCACTTTGCCTCTTGCTGAATTCCTTCTGTGCTGAGAGACAAAGAACCTGAGCTTCATTAAGTCCTGAAGCCAGGTGTGTGATCTTAGTTGGAAGACTGTGGGTTTTAGCTGGGCTCAAGTCCCAATCTGAGGTGAATTGTTTCATGCCCACAGCAACTTGGTATTGGAGGCACCAAGGAAAACACCAGGCACTCAAGCACTGATGGACAGTGCTGGACTCATGCCGAGAAGAAGCTGCATGATCAGCATCAGTAGTGGTCATCACTTTGCCAATAAAGGTCTGTATAGTCAAAGCTATGGTTTTTCCAGTAGTCATGTATGAATGTGAAAGTTAGGCTATGAAGAAGACTGAGCACCAAAGAATTGATGCTTTCGAACTGCAGTGCTGGAGAAGACTCTTGAGAGTCACTTGAGTCCAAGTGAATCCTAAAAGAAATCAGTCAGTCCTAAAGAAATCAGTCCTGAACATTCATTGGAAGGACTGATGCTGAAGCTGAAGCTCCAATACTTTGGTCACCTGATGTGAAGAGATGGCTCACTGGAAAAGACCTTGATGCTGGGAAAGGCTGGAGGAGAAGGGGACAACAGAGGACAAGATGGTTGGATGGCATCTTGAACATGAATTTGAGCAAACTTCAGGAGATAGTGGAGGACAGAGGAGCCTGACATGCTGCAGTCCATAGGATCACAAAGAGTCGGACACAACTGGGTGATTGAACAACAAGTGGTGTGGGTCCCCTGGGACCAGCAGGTCTCTCCCAGCAGCTGATGGGCAGTTTGCTTGCTGCGCCCTCTCATGTCACAGTGGAAGCACCTTATCCCTTCTTGAAGGACAGAGAGAGCAGTGGGGTTGGCGGGGTGCCATATGACAGGCATGTTTAAATGGAACAAAAGAGCACACACTGGCCTGAAAGAGGGTAAGATATTCCCACGCCAGGTGATGAGCTTGGCAAGGCTGCATGGGCTCTCCATCTCTCAGTAAGGAAGTGTCCCAGGCCAAGCAGGGTGGAAAGGCCACACCACAGAGATTACCTCTCCCAACCTGGAAGCTCTGGGGTCTGTTCTGAAGGCAGAGCAGCAGGTTTCACTCTTGGACTGGATACAGGAGAAAAAGAGAAAAGAGGATATCAACATGGCAAAGTCTGGGGTTCAATCAGCTGGAGCTACCACTCACCAGGAGGAGGCAAGGAGGCCAGGTTCAGGGCAACGATGCCTAAAACTTGGCCCCTGTTGCACCAGGGCTGAACTGAATCTCAGAGACAGAGTTTTGGGTGAAGTAGAAAAGAATAGGTTTATTGCTTTGCCAGTCGAAGGGGGACATAGTTTTAGGGGGCAGGAGTCTTCTGTATCCTCCTTTGCCTGCAAGGCAATAAAGCTGTTCTCTTCTATTTCACCCAAACCTCTCTCTCCAAGATTCGAGTAGGCCCTGGTGCCCAGAGGCCGGGTTTTTGGCATCAACAAGGCCACGAGCTCAGTCTCCAATGGGTCACGCTTGAGGTAATGGGGCTTTCTAGCCAAACATTCTCACCACTGTGGTCTTTCTACTTTTTTTTTTTTTTTAATTTGAGCAACTTGCAGCTTGTGTGATCTTAGTTCCCCAACTAGGGGTCGAACCACAGGCCCACAGCAGTGAAAGTGCTGAGTCTTAACCACTGGATCCCATCCCCACCCCCTGCCCAGGGAATTCCCACTTATTCTTTTTAAAAAGCCAGTTTCTGTAGGGATTTGGAAAGAGACTATATATTTTTAACGTATTTATTTTTGACTGCACTGGGTCTTCGTTGCTGCACATGGGCTTTATCTAGTTGCAGGGAGCTGGGGCTACTCTTCATTGCAGTGTGCAGGCTTCTCATTGCGGTGGCTTCTTTTGTTGCTGAGCACCGACTCTAGGGCGCAGGCTCTGTAGTTGTGGCACACAGGCTTAGATGTCCCACAGTGTGGGGCTCTAAATGGGAAACCTTAAAAAGAAGGGCTAGCTTTGCGATTTAGAGCTAAGATGGCGCCTAGTGGAAGAGACGAGGGTGCAGCTTAGTTTGTTTGTCAAAATTTTTGATTGGCTCTCTTGATTTCCGTGCACGTGGACAATGCGTGATCACCATAGACCCCTGTCATGATGTAAGCACGTGGTAATCTGACCTTTAACTTGATTGGTAGAACTATGGAAAGTCCCTCGCAAAAACCCCCCTGCTTGCCTATATAAATAAAGAGCTTACGACAATAAAGCAGAACTGCTTTGACAGAACCCGTGTTGCGTCTGATTGTCTCTCGCTCACCGAGGGGCTGGGTTGGCGGACAGCAGGCTCACTTTTCCTCAGGACCTCTCAGCTCTGCTGAGGGAAATTCCACTGCCTCTCTTTCTGCAGAGCACCCCCCACACCACAGCATGTGGGATTTTCTTGAACCAGAGACCACACCCACGTGCCCTGCTTTGGCAGGCGGATTCTTAACCACGAGACCACTGTCGAAGCCTGAGTGGCGATATTTTAGTCTATAGTGTTATCTGACATTCTAGAAACTCAACCACAGGCAGCAAATTCCTCTTGCCTTTGGTTCCCTGCTGGCGAGAGCTAGAGTTACCTATCTTGTCTACAAATCTTCTATTTCTTGTCTTCACAAAACTGAGCCCTCCAGATTTAGGAATCAGAGAAAATCCCCTGGGAGGGCCGGTGTCTTTTCTTATTGTCAAAACTGGACCAGAGCAGGAAACACCATCCCTCCTTTGCATCAGGCCCATCAACCGATAAGGGTTTAACAGATAAGGGTTTGTTTATACAGATTTCTTGATCAGAAATCCCCTGTCTCTGGTGATAAATGTCTTCTTTTCTCCAGAAACAGCAAGGGTACCTTGCATGCGGGTGTCTCATGACCTGTTTCAGGGAAGAAGAGCAGGAGAGTTGGGGAAAGGTCAGAGGGACTTTCCTTCTGCTGTTTTCTCAAAAACTCCTGTAGCTTAAAATCCCCTTGAAATTAAAAGACGCTTGCTCCTTAGAAGGAAAACTACAACAAACCTAGACAGCATATTAAAAAGCAGAGACATCACTGCTGACAAAGGTCCGTCTAGTCAAAGCTATGGTTTTACCAGCAGTCATGTACAGATGTGAGAGTTGGACCATAAAGGAGGCTGAGCATCAAAGAATTGATGCTTTCTAATTGTGGTGCTGGAGAAGACTCTTGAGGGTCTCTTGGACAGCAAGGAGATCAAACCAGTCAATCCTAAAGGAAATCAACCCTGAATATTTACTGGAAGGACTGATGCTGAAGCTAAAGCTCCAATACTTTGGCCTCCTGATGGGAAAAGCTGACTATTGGAAAAGACCTGATGCTGGAAAAGATTGAAGGCAAAAGGAGAAGGGGGCAACAGAGGATGAGATAGTTAGATAGCATCATTGACTCAGTGGACATGAATCTGAGCAAACTCCAGAAGACAGTGAGGGACAGGAGCCTAGAGTGCTGCAGTCCATGGGGTTGCAGACCCAGTGACTGAACAACAACAAAGCTTAAAATATTCTATCTGCCAAGGTGCCATATTTGGGGATAGCATGTCCTGAACCCCATCACCAGTCTGACCACCCATTTATCTATCCATTTATTATTAATTCCATAAACATTTATTGAATGCATTCTACAAATTTTTAAAAAATTGAAAAAACTGTCAGGAAACAGAGATCAAAAGGTTTTATAAAACATTACTGTTGTTCAGTCACCCAGTGGTATCCAACTCTTTGCAACCCCATGGACTGCAGCACACCAGGCCTCCTTGTCCCTCACCATCTCCTGGAGTTTGCCTAAGTTCATGTTCCTTGTATTGCTAATGCTGTCTGGCCATCTCATCCTCTGATGCCCTCTTCTCCTTCTGCCCTCAATCTTTTCCAGTATCAGGGACTCTTCCAGTGAGTCATCTGTGTGCTTCAGATGACCAAAATACTGGAGCTTCAGCTTCAGCATCAGTCCTTCCAGTGAATATTCAGGGTTGATCTCCCTTCAGATGACTGGTTTGATCTCCTTGCTGTTGAAGGGACTTTCAGGAGTCTTCTCCAGCACCACAGTTCAAAGGCGTCAACTCTTGTTGGCATTCTGCCTTCTTTACAGTCCAGCTCTCACAACCGTATGTGACCACTGGGAAGACCATAGCCTTGACTATATGGACCTTTGTCCAGCAGAGTAATGTCTCTGCTTTTCAACACACTGTCTAGGTTTGTCATCACTTTCCTGCCAAGAAGCAATCGTCTGCTGATTTCATGGCTGCAGTCATCATCCACAGTGATTTTGGAGCCCAAGAAGAGGCGCCTATCTTGATTCTGGCTTGTAACTCATCCAGCAGTGTATTTCTCATGATGTGCTCAGCGTATAGGTTAAACAAACAGGATGACAGCAGACAACCCTCTCGTATTCCTTTCTCGATCTTGAATCAATCAGTTGTTCCATACAGGGTTCTAAGTGTTGCTTTTTGACCTGCATATAGGTTTCTCAGAAGAAAGGTAAGATGGTCTGGTATTCCCATCTCTAAGAGCTTTCCACAGTTTGTCATGGTCCACACAGTCAAAGGCTTTAGTGTAGTCAATGAGACAGAGATAGATGTTTTTCTGAAATCCCCTTGCTTTCTCTATAATCCAGTGAATGTTAGCAATTTGACCTCTAGTTCCTCTTCCTTTTCTAAACCAGCTTGGACATTTGGAAGTTCTTGGTTTGCATAATGCTGAAGCCTAGCATGCAAGATTTTAAGCATGACCTTACTAGCATGGGAGATGAGTGCAATTGTCAAATGGTTAGCACATTCTTTGATACTACCCTTTTTGGGAATTAGGATGAGGACTGACATTTTCCAGTCCTGTGGTCACTGCTGGGTCTTCCAGATTTCCTGAAATAGTGAATGCAAAACCTTGATGGCATCCTCCTTTAGGGATTTGAATATTTCTGCTGGAATTTTCATCGAATCCACTAGCTTTATTAACAGCAGTGCTTCTTAAGGCCCACTTGACTTCTCACTCCAGAATGTTTGGCTCTGGGTGACTAAAATATTATATCAGAGATCTAAACTCAGAATCATAGATTTGAACTTGAAGAGAGCTTACAGCTCCCCTAACCAATTTGAAAGTCTCTTTTATTTCAAATGCTTTGTTCAAAAGAAATCTTATCTAGTATATGGAATGGAGCGAGTCTGACAAAGCACATCCCAAGCTCCCATCACCAGTGCCACACTAAGGTAGGGCCTCTGAGCACAATATGAAAACTGGTCCCCTGATCCTCCTTGTTCCACAACTGGGGACACAGCCCAGGAAGAGGAGACTCAGACAAGAGCACATGGAAGCTTCTTGATTTTAGAGCCAGATTGTGACTGTGCAAAATGGGATGTCAGGTAGAATTTCATAGGAAAGAAGTAGGGGATTTCTCTGGTGGCTTAGATGATAAAGAATCTGCCTGCAGTGAGGGAGACCTGGGGTCCATCTCTGGGTCAGGAAGATATCCTACAGAAGGGAATGGCAACCCAATTCAGTATTCTTGCCTAGAGAATTCCATGGACAGAGGAGCCTGGCAGGCTACAGTCCATAGAGTCTGCATGGAGTTGCTTGGACATGACTGAGCAACTAACACTTTCACTGATGGTCCAGTGTTTAAGACTCTGGGCTCCCAATTCAGGGGGCGTGTTTTCAATCCCTGAGGAACTAAGATCTCGAATGACATGCTGCATGCCATGACCAAATAAAAAAGTGGAAAGAGATATAACTTCTATCTATGAAAAACAAAGTGACTGAAGTTAAAAATTCAGTGGGTAGGTTAATTCATAGAAGAGATTCACCAGAGGAAAGAATCAGTGGCCTTGAAGATTAGAGGTGAAGGATGCAGCAAAAACAGGCAGAAAACAGGAGAAGTTAAACAAAGGACAGAGTCAGAAGGTCCAATAAAAATATCATCAGAGTTTCTGAGGGAGACAGTATGAGAGAGAGGTAACACCCAAAGAAACAATAGTGGGGAGTTTTCCAAAATGGAAAGACACCAAACCCAAGATCCAGGGAGCCAAACAATCTCCAAACAGAATTAATATGAGGAAATCCACGTTTATCAACATAATGGAACTTTGCTCACTCACTGATGTATCTTCAGCACCAAGAATAGTGCTGGCTTCCAGTAAGTCCTTTATAAAAGTTATGGAATGGGGGCTTCACTGGTGGTCCAGTGGTTAAGAATCTATCTTGTAATGCAAGGACACCAGTTTGATCCCTGGTCTGGGAACATCCCACATGCTGCCAGGGCAACTAAGCTCATGTACCACAACTACTAAGCTGGTGTCCTAGAGTCCATGCGCTGCAACAAGAGAGTAGCTCTGCTCACTGCAACTAGAGAAAGCCTGTGCGCAGCAACAAAGACCCAGTGCAGCCAGTTAAAAAACAGTTATGGAATGAACGGATGAATGAAAAGAGCAGAACATCAAGGACAAACATTAAGATGCCAAAAGCAGTTAGATACATATTGTCCTAAAAAGGAATGACAATTGTCAACTGAAAAAAACCACAGACTAAAGGTGGAAAATTATGTTTTATTTGGTGGACAAAACTGAGGACTTAAGCCAGGGACACAGCCTCTCAGAAAGCTCTGGGAAACGGCTCCAAAAAGGTAAGTAAGGGGGAAGCCAAGGTATATAGGAGTTTTTGCAACAAAGACCAGCTAACCGGAACATCGAAAGGTTACTGTTAATTAAAGAAAACCAGACATTTCACGTAGATGCATGTAGCAATTTTCTAGGTATGCGAAGACGCAAAAGTCTGGGCTCCTTGATGTCATTCCTTTGATATGCATCTCAGTTACCTGGGGCCAGTATCCTGTGCTTTCTCATTCTGAGTGTCCTCAGGGAGCACCTCATGGGCCCCTGTTATGCAGTGGCTTGACAACCGCAGCATCCTTTGTTTACTGATATGGCAGCAACATTTTTTCTTTCATAAAATTATACTGTCAGCTGATGTCTAGTGAGGTATCTGTCAGGATGAAATACATATTCAGAGGAACACCAGTGGAGATTATCACCAATAGACATTCCCTACAGAGGTGTCTCAGAGAAGGCAATGGCACCCCACTCCAGTACTCTTGCCTGGAAAATCCCATGGACGGAGGAGCCTGGTAGACTGCAGTCCATGGGGTCGCTAAGAGTCGGACACGAGTGAGCGACTTCACTTTCACTTTTCACTTTCATGCATTGGAGAAGGAAATGGCAACCCACTCCAGTGTTCTTGCCTGGAGAATCCCAGGGACGGCGGAGCCTGGTGGGCTGCTGTCTATGGGGTCGCACAGAGTTGGACATGACTGAAGCGACTTAGCAGCAGCAACAGCAACAGAGGTGTCTGAAGAACCTTTTTGTGGAAGAAGGAAATTTTTCCATAAGGAAGATCTGACACCCATGAAGGAAATATTAACAGTGAACATGTGGCTTAGTGCTCAGGACAATAATACTATATGTCAGGAGGAGCGGAGCAGGCACAGTGCCACCAAGTCCATTTGGGGTCTGAAGGGAAGGTAAATACTGGATTGCCTTCAGACTTTGTTAAATAAATACACATATTAAAATGTTTTGGAGGACCACTGAAAGAAAAATAAAATGTGTAATTTCCAAAACAGTGGTGGGGAAAAATATGAGGAAAAAGGAAACCTTGATTGATTATAAAAAAGACAAGAAAGGAAGATCCTCTGGTGGTCCAGTGGCTAAGATTCCTTGCTCCCACTGCAGGGGGCCAGATGTGAACCCTAGTCAGGGAACTAGGGGCCACATTCTGGAACTAAGAGTTCAAATGCCGCAGCCAAAGATCCTGTATACCTCAAGGAAGATGGAAAATCCCACGTGCGGCAACCAAGACCCCGCACAGCCAAATAAATAAATAAAAATTTAAAAATAAATTAAAAAGACAAGAAAGGAGGAAAAAAAAAACATGAAATGTGACCATTAGCAAGCATCAAGTAACATGGTTTATATATATATATAGTCATACATTTGTAAACGACTTTTTAAAAAATTCCAGCCAAATTGTGTTTTAAGAACCATGACTAAAATATATAGACACAGGAAGCCTGAAAGTAAATGGATGAAAAAGTTAAACCAGGCAAAGAAGGACCAAAATAGAGCTGGTAAATATAATTACCAGACTGATTTGACTTTAAGACAAAAAGTATTACTAGAAATAAAAGAGGACTTGAAATAATAACCACACCCTCCAAGAACTGCTTTAATTTAAAGGCTCTTTAGAGTACATCACGAGAAACCCTGGGCTGGAAGAAGCACAAGCTGGAATCAAGATTGCCGGGAGAAATATCAACAACCTCAGATATGCAGATGACATCACCCTTATGGCAGAAAGTGAAGAGGAACTAAAGACCCTCTTGATGAAAGTGAAAGAGGAGAGTGAAAAAGTTGGCTTAAAGCTCAACATTCAGAAAACGAAGATCATGGCATCCGGTCCCATCACTTCATGGCAAATAGATGGGAAAACAGTGGAAACAGTGTCAGACTTTATTTTTGGGGGCTCCAAAATCACTGCAGATGGTGATTGCAGCCATGACCAACCTAGATAGCATATTCAAAAGCAGAGGCATTACTTAGCCAACAAAGGTCCGTCTAGTCAAGGCTATGGTTTTTCCAATGGTCATGTATGGATGTGAGAGTTGGACTGTGAAGAAAGCTGAGCACCGAAGAATTGATGCTTTTGAACTGTGGTGTTGGAGAAGACTCTTGAGAGTCCCTTGGACTGCGAGGAGATCCAACCAATTCATTCTAAAGGAAATTAGTCCTGGGTGTTCATTGGAAGGGCTGATGCTAAAGTTGAAACTCCAATACTCTGGCCACCTCATACGAAGAGTTGACTCATTGGAAAAGACTCTGATGCTGGCAGGGATTGGGGGCAGGAAGAGAAGGGGATGACAGAGGATGAGATGGCTGGATGGCATCATCGACTCGATGGACATGAGTTTGAGTGAACTCCAGGAGTTGGTGATGGACAGGGAGGCCTGGCCTGGTGTTCATGGGGTCGCAAAGAGTTGGACACGACTGAGCGACTGAACTGAACTGAAAGGCTCTTTGGCATCACCTTGCCAAACAGCTAACTCTCATATCAAACCCGTGAAACAGTCGAGTAAGTCTCATCACTCCTCTTTTACAGATGAGGAAGGAGCCTGCGATTCAGAGAAGTTAGAGACTTGCCTAAGGTCAGACAGCAATCAATATTGATCACGTCTTCTGACTCCAGGCTCCGTGCTCTCCGTATTTAGAAAGGAGAAAATGGGAAACAGCAGGGCCGGGCTGGGTGAGGAACAGCACATAGGCAAAGAGGCTTGGCAGGGAGAAAATGCCTGGAAAAAAGATTGCGCTGACACACCGCGGAGGGGAGTGGGTAGAGTGGATTTCAGCCAGTTTTGATGGGACCCAAAGCTTTGTGCAAGAAGTTTGCATAAGGCCACCTACCTTGCCAGTACTCTAGCGCGGAGGGCGGTCCCTTCCAGCGCCCTCGAGCTCGCGCGCGGGCAGACACCGGCCGTAGGGCTCAGAACTCCCACGCAGGCGCCGCGTGCACCCTCCACAGGCAACAGCTGAACGCCGGGCAGGCGCGCTCTCTGACGTCTCCCAACACATATCCGACTTACTTGGGTCGTTAGCGGTCCGGCCTGAGACCCCCTTCCGTGAAGGTGGACGGAAGGTGAAGGTGGACCAGAGAAAGACAGACACGCGGGAGGGCAGGTCCAGGAAGGCAGGAAAACAGTTCTGGTGGGAAGAGAAGAGATGCTCTGATCACCTTAACCGGCCAAGGATGGAGTGCCTGCGGGGCAGGGGGCAGACAGGGTGGGGTGTGAGAAGGTAGACGGGCAGGTGAGTCCAGGCTCGGGACCAGGGGAGTTGGAGGTAGGAGAGGATATTGTGGATTGAGCTGTCTCGACTCTCCTTTGAAAAGAGGTAGAGGTCCAAGTGGTCCTGGTTAGGAGCATGCCCTGTGGGGTTGGACCCCAGGCATAGCCCTTCTGCAGCTGCTGATCTGCTTTAACCTTTAGGCTGGGCAGGAACTACTTCTTAGGGCTGCAGAGAAGATTAAATGACAGGAAGCATCCTAAAGGCTACATGATGCTGAGTACCAGCCGGTCACTCCTTTAACACAATGTACAGGCCCCTGCTACGTGCCAGATACTGTTTATTCTATGTGCTGTGAATACAGCAGGAGAAGAGACAGTGGCTTCAGTCCGCTGAAGGGAGAAGAGCAATTTTTTCAGTCTGTTAGGCAGGGAAAAGTCATGGAGAAAAATCAGGGAGAGTGAAAAGAGGGAGTAGGGAGGGTAGTGTGGAAAGGGCTGGCGGAATGGTCAGGGAAGGGCTCCCCGTGAAGTCTGAGCAGGATTTGAAAGAATGAGGGAGCGTGGGAGGGAGAGAGAGAGTTCTGAGCAGAAGGGACAGCAAGTGCAAAGGCCCTGAGGTGGGAACATGCACAGCATTTTGGAAGAACATGGAGGAAGCTGATGTGTTCAGAGCAGAGAGAACAAGGGCAGGGATGGGTGAGGGGAGGTGGGGTAAGCTAAGGGTGGGGAGCAGATAGCATAGGGCAGGGGTCAGAGAGTAAACATATGCAGCCATAGACAAGCATAACCAAAGAGTGGGACTATGTTCCATCGTCACTTTGTACATAAAATAAAGGTCCCTGAGGTAGGGCTTCGAAGCCTTGGTTGAGGACTGAGTGGGTGGGGGGAAACTTTGGCAGTATTTGAGTTGAGTCAGGGCACACTTGGATATCAGTGTTCACAGGTCTCACTCTGCCCTCTGTGGGAAGGTGGCTCTTGGGTGTGGGGACAAGGGCAGAAGTGAGGGGACCAGTTAGGAAGCAAGAAGAGAGGGTGACTCGACCCAGGGAGGTGAGGATGGAGGCGGGGAGCAGCGGCAGATTCTGAGTGTCTTTGGAAGGCAGGACAGATGGGGTTAGCTGATGGATTGCATGTGAGATGAGGGAGTGAGGAGTCAGGATGTCCCGATGGAGCCGTCCTTCTGGAAGAAGAGCGGGATGGGAGTCTGGGTGAGAAATGTCCGAGGCTGAGGTCACCTGGGGTGTGAGCATCAGGGGAGTGGGGCTGGGGGCTGGGATTGAACATGGAGAGGAGGAGGAACCAGCAGAAGAGACTGGAAAACAGGCAGGAGGGAGGCAGGAAAACTGAGAGGGGCAACCTAGAGTCAGGGAGACAGGGACTCTGAGGAGACTAAGTAATCAGTGTCCTGCCCCCAGAAATCAGAGGGCTGGGCATTCCCTGGTGGTCTGGTGGCTAGAACTTCCGCACTTTCACTGGGTTTGATGAGCCTTGAAAGGAAAGCTATGACAAACTTAGACAGCGTATTAAAAAGCCGAGACATTACGTTGTCGACAAAGGTCCATATAGTTAAAGCAATGGTTTTTTCAGTAGTCATGTAAAGATATGAGAGTTGGGCAATAAAAAAGGCAGAGCACTGAAGAATTGATGCCTTAGACTGTGGTGTTGGAGAAGACTCCTGAGATTCCCTTGGATAGCAAGGAGATCCAACTAGTCCATCCTAAAGGAAATCAGTCCTGAATATTCACTGGAAGGACTGATGCTGAAGCTGAAACTCCAATACTTTGGCCACCTGATGCAAAGAACTGACTCATTGGAAAAAACCCTGATGCTGGGAAAGATTGAAGACAGGAGGAGAAGGGGACGACAGAGGATGAGATGGCATCACTGACTCAGTAGACATGAGTTTGAGCAGGCTCTGGGAGTTGGTGATGGACAGGGAAGCCTGGCATGCTGAGGTCCATGGGGTTGCAAAGAGCCAGACATTACTTAGCGACTAAACAACAACAGGGAGCTAAGATCCTGCAAGCTGGGGGCTGAGAACTGGCCAGGGGTGTAGCATCTCAGAGGTCACCTAGAGGAAAGGATCTTTGGGGTGAGGGGAGCCTGAATGCAGTGAGGTCAGCAGAGGTGAAGGTGGGGAAGGAATTGGGATTTGGGAGTGATGAGAAGGGAAGACATGGCCTGGATCCTTCCTGTAGGCTCAAAAGGAGAATTTTGTTGTTGTTTGGTGTTTTTGTTTTTAAAGATGGAAAAAAATAACCACCATTTAAGTGCTTATGGGAATGAATCAGTCAAAAAAAGGAAAGTGTTGATGATGGGGGAAGTGACTTAAGGAGTAGGGACAAGGCCCTGACACACCATGGCCTGTGTCCTGCCCCCCAGCTCTGTGTCCTAGTGGGGGTGGGGGGCTGAATTAGCTGTGGGGCTATGGGGATCGAAGGTGCTCTTTCTGAGTCACAGAATGGGACCTCAGAGGCCGGTGGTGGTCCCAAGTGCTGGCTTTGGGCAGGGCAGACAGGATGGCCTCCAGAGCACAGAGGAGGGTCAGGCTGGGGTGGGACCACACAGGATGGTGGAGGGGCTGGGAGAGACTATGGATACAAAGGTGACAAGTGGGGACACTGAACAGCATTTCTCTTTATATATATTTATTTATTTTTGTTTATATATTAGTTGGCAGTACTGTGTCTTAGTTGAAGCACATGGGATCTTTAATTGCAGCTTTTGTTATTGTTCAGCCACTAAGTCATGCCTGTCGCTTTGTGACCCCATGGATTGCATCATGCCAGGTTCCTCTGTCCTCCACTATCCCCTAGAGTTCACTCAAAATTCATGTCCATTGAGTTGGTAATGCCATCCAACCATCTCATCCTCTGCTCATCCTCGCTCAATCCAACCTCTCATTCTCCTTTGCCTTCAATCTTTCCCAGCATCGGGACCTTCAGGTGGGATCTAGTTCCCTGACCAGGGACGGAACCCAGGCCCCCTGCACTGGGAGCACGGAGCCTTAGCCTCTGGACTGCTAGGAAGTGCCAGCATTTCTCTTCTGATGTCCCTGTTTGATGGGTAAAATAGGAACAAGTTCTGCTGTAGGGGGTGAGCAGAGAAGAGATGGCAGAGGCTTGAAGGCAGCAGAGAAAGTGTGAGCTAGCATCTGGGAGGGCTGGGACGAGGGGGCTAGAGTCTGATACTCCAGCAGCGTTGGGGGCCCCGCCTGAGACTGAGGTGGTACTTTCTGAGTGAGGCCACCAGTACTGTTGTAGGGTTTCCTTTAGTCACTTTAACCT
Organism: Capricornis sumatraensis; assembly: GCF_032405125.1. Lineage (NCBI taxonomy): Eukaryota > Metazoa > Chordata > Mammalia > Artiodactyla > Bovidae > Capricornis > Capricornis sumatraensis. The sequence continues at coordinate 49,283,848 of NC_091082.1, read as the reverse complement.
GTGTTGTCATTTTTCTGAGTGAGTGGCAGAGAGGAGGAGCTGGGAGTGTGCAGAGGGGATGGTTAGAACACTGGATGGCTAAGCTGCAGGAGGCAGGAGAGAGACATCAAGGATCAAAGGACAGAGGGTGATGAGAAGGGAGGACTAGGTCTCACGCAAGGTCCAGAGGAGGGAGCTGGAAAGATGGGTGTGGGCTCTGAAACAGAAATTAGGGAGGGGTGCAGTTATTGAGGATGACAAAGTCTGGGGGGCCCCTGGGCACCAGTGGCTGAGGTTGGTTGAAGGACAAGATAGTGGGAGGCAAGAAGATCAAGGACTCACAGACCAGGAATTAGAGGGTAAAACCACCCAGAACTTAGGTGTGTGTTGGACAAAGTGACAGTGAGCCGAAGCTGACATCTTCAAAAAATAAATAATCAGGACTTCCTTGCTGGCTCGCCTGGAGCTTAGAAGCAGAGCATTCTAGAGAAGAGAGGGAAAATGATTGGGAAGTGGCCACAGGAATCAAAGAGGGGCACCTCATCCTGCCTAGAGGTCTGAAAGAAAGAGCCCCTACCTGACAGGGCTGCTGGGGAAGCACAGTCCACAGGAATCTGTCGTCAGTGTTGGAAGGAGTGGGTGCCGGAAGACATGAGAAAATGACAAGGGAAAAGGGTGGTAGGGGGCTGGGGAGAGGAGACCCAAAGGGGCCCTGAACAGGACAGCCAGGCTGGACCTCAGGGCAGCCAGGGATGCTGGTGAAGGGTGGGGTTGGGATAGGCATGGCTGGGTAGGAGCTGGGTACCCTGTCCTTACCCCTCAGAGCCCCTCTAATCAAATAGGACAGCCAGCTGTGGTGTGGAACAAGATCACTGCCCCTCGCCCCCAGCTCTGCCCTGGAGCACATGGAGCTGAGACCTGATGCCAGCCACAAGGAGAATGTGCCCCCCAGGCCGGCAACCTCCCTGAGGCCAGGCAAGAGGTTCAATGGGTCTGGATCAGAGGTGGCAAGAGCAGGGCCCCCTTGGGTAGCAGCCCAGAGCCCCTTTCGCAGACAGGCCAGCCCAGGGCCTTGTTAATTCCTGAGATTAGCTGTTTGAGGCCAACTGGACCAGGACAAAGTCTTCCAGCCCAGGCTCCAAGGGAGGACCAGGAAGTCAGGACGTGAGGTGAAAAAGGGGGAAACAGGAGCCCCAGAGCTAGGTCTTTGCAGTGGTGGCTGAGGAACCCCCCTGCTCAGGTGCCTGTGGCTTCCAGGCCACAGAGCTGTGCAGCCAAGAGTGGGAGCAACCCAAGAACCAGTGCAGATTCCAATTCACATGCCAGGTTCTCTATGTTCTAGCTGTGTGGCCATAGGCCAAGATACTTAACCTCTCTGAACTTTAGTTCCTGTCTGCGAACTTTCATGGCCCATTCTACCTGCCAGGCCCTCCGAGGCATCTCACCAGCACCCAAGAGGCTGGGTGGAAGGGAGGCGGGCTGGGGAAACTGGTGGCGGTGGAGCGGGGTTGGGGGGTGGTGGCTGTGAGGGCGAGAGCTCTAAGCCCCACGCCCTTGGTCCCCAGAGCAGCTCCCTTTTAACTTTAGTGTGTTGGGTCTTGCTTTGACTCCAGCTGTGAGCCACCCCTCACCTAGCACCTCTGCTCAAGCTGGACACCAGGGAGTCGTCCTTGATGCTTCCTTCCCCTTCACCCTCTTTCATGCCTTCACCTTCTCAGCAGATCTGATCTGCCTCCTCTCTACCCTCCTACTGCCCCCATCTCAGCCCCATCACCTCTCCCCTGGGAACCCCCTCAGCAGCCTCCCTACTCTCTCCCTGCTTCCCGCTGCCCTCCTCCGAGCCCCTGCTCCATCCCCACTCTGAGTCCCTGCACTGAGGCCAGGGGTGCATCCTGGCATCCATCGGTCCACCGCTTTTGGGGTGCATCCATCGGTCCACCCGGGACAATAGGTGACACAGACCTCTGGACTCAGGGCTCCCTCCCCTGTCCCTCCCGAGCACTGACCACAGAGTCCTCCCTCAGTGCATAACTGTCTGTCCTTTCTTTAGAGCCACGGAGACTCCGGAAGAGCCTGGCTGTTGGCCTGGCCAGTAGACATGGCCAGTGGGTGCCCGTGGGTCCGGCTGAGAGGGGAGGGCCTGCTGCCACGCCGTGCCTGGGGACCGTGCTGCACCAGGAGCCTTGCCGAGTCCAGAGCAACCTGGCCAGCCCCAGCCCCAGCCCCAGCCTGGGCCTCGTCCTGAGGGACACGACCAGCCATCTGACCAACTCAAGCTTCCAGCAGCAGGTCAACCTACAGCCCTTGGTTGGGAGACCCCAAGACTTTGCGATCCAGCAAAGTAACTTGTGTGCCAGGGAGACCCACACGGCTGAGTGTGGACGTCTCACCAGCCCCCAGCTCTGGTCAGAGCCTCAGAAGAGCTTCTGGCCCCGCCTGATGCCCCAGGGAAGCCCCCTATCCCGAGGGCCACTGGCTCACCCATCCTCCAGTCTGAGGCGGTCCTGGCTGCTGGCCACAGATACCTCTTGCCCAGACATCAGGCTTACTACACGGTTGGCCCCACTCAAAGGGCCCGCATGGTCAGACCCTAGATCCCAGTGTGGCCTGGGGGGCTGGACCTCCAGGCTCGTGGGGGAACCCCTGACCCTGAAAGACCTGGCTGTCCCTGCCCAGAGCCCGCCTCAGGCCCCATCCCAAGCTGCCATTCACCAGCTGCTGGTCTGTGTGCAACACCTGGAGTGTGAGGCAGTGCGGCTCAGGTGCCAGGCATCCCGGGAACCCCCAGGCCCTGTGCTGCAGGAGCCCTGGACCAGAGCTGGCCAGACACTCCCTGTCTGCTCCCGGCCCAGCCAGCCTGTTCTTGATTCCTGGGATGAGAGGAGGAGACACTCCCGAGGCCTCAGGAGAACTCCCGGTTTCCCAGCGACACAGGGGGCCCAGGAGGGTCTCTCAGACTCTCAGGCAAGCAGCAAGCGTGCATCACTGAGGACCACTCTGGAGATGCTGCCTGGGGATGCCCTTGACCCTGAGCAGGTGGTCCTTTCTGCCTGCCCACTAAGGCAAGGAGAGCAGTGCTCCCCGGGGACTATACACGGCTGGGGGCAGAGGGGGGACCCCCTGCTCCCTCCAGAGGCGGACAGCAGGGAAGCCAGATTCTGCTCTCCAACCTCATCCAGTTCAGCCCGGGGCATCCTCCCTGGGCGGGAAGGAGGGAACAGGGCCCCAAGGGAGCGGATCAGCAGGGAGAAAGAAAGGCCAGCTTCCAGACTGCCAGACAGAGCCTCCTCGAGGAGTGCCCTGCAGGTAGGGGCCAGAGGAGTCTGGGAGTTAGGGGACCCTGGGTTGGGGGCTGCCCTCCCTTTCAGGAATTCTCAGTCCAAGCTGGCTGTCACTACCCTGTCACCCTCCCTCCAAAGGGAGGCCTTGGAGAGGCAGGTTTAGCAGGGGGTATCTAGTCCTGCTTGCTTCTCGGCCTGAGAGTGTGTTGTGTTCTTTTATTTTCCAAGAACAAAGCCAGAAACACTGTGAACCTGGAGCCTGAGTTCGGCCGGTGAGGATATGTGCTGTGGCGTGGGGACCGAGGCCACGCTCTGAGAACAGCTCCTGTCCCACTTGCCTGCAGATTCGGGCCTGATGGCGATAAGGCCCGGCTGGCAAATCCTTGCAGAATTTAAGGGGGAGGGAACCTCCCAGGCCCCTAAGGACAGGAATGTGGGGGCTGCTGCTTCCTGGGATCTGAAACTTGTTAGGCTGCCCTGCACTCTTGGCAGTCAAACAGCATTCCCCTGCCTCCAGGAGCCCTTTTTTATGGGATTTCCAAGGCTAGCCCTCTGCAGAGGAAAGGCCTCCCGGTGTCCAGCCAGCCCTCCTGCCTCAGGGTGGAGCATCACCCTCCATGCTGGAAAGGCAATGTGGTGGTGCTGAGCCCCCAGCTGCTCCCTGGGGCTTGGGGGCCAGGCCCACCCCTGGTCAGCCTCGTCTGTCCCCAGCTGGCGGTGGCTGTCCAGATGTTTCAGAGCATGGTGGTGCTGGGCACAGCGGCGGCGGGCAGTGGTGGCAGCTGTGGCGCTGGGCCGGCGGCAGCTGTTACGCAGGGGTCTGCGGGCACTGCGGTGGGCACTGTGGCTCCGGGAGGCCCAGCTGGAGGTGGCGTGGGAGCGACACACTCAGACCCTGCTGGCCCGAACCTTCCAGAAGGTTAGGAACCTCTAGATTAGGGCATGGGGAGGTGATGAAACACTTGTGTGTCTGGGGAGGAGGCTTTCTTGAGGCACAGGTTGTTCCCCCTGAGTGATTAGCAGTAGAGCAGGCAGGCATCAGTCCAGACACGTGACTGAACTCTGCTCAAGTTCAAATCCTGTTTCCACCGCTTTCCTTTCCTTCACATTTTCTCACTGTGTGATCTTGGGGAAGTTACTTGACCTCTCTGTGCCTTAGTCTCTTTAGCTCTGAAATGCACTCACAATAGTACATACCTCTCAAGGTTGTTGTGAGGTTGTGCTGTGCTTATTTGCTCAGTCGTGTCCAACTCTCTGCAATCCCTCTGTCCATGGGAATTCTCCAGGCAAGAATACTGGAGTGGGTTGCCATGCCCTTCTCCAGTGGATCTTCCCATCCCAGGGATGGAACCCAGGCCTCCCTCATTGCAAGTGGATTCTTTACCAGCTGAGCTACAAGGGAAGCCCCGTTGTGAAGTTAAATTAATAAATATAAGGAACTCAGAATCCTGCTTAGCACATAGCAAGCCCTCTGCTATTTAAGTGGTTGCTTTTGTTTTTTTTTAAGTAGGGGCTTCCCTGGTGGGTCAGCAGTAAAGAATCTGCCCGCCAATGCAGGAGATGCAGTTTCGATCCCTGGGTCAGGAAGACCCCTTGGAGAAGGAAATGGCAACCCACTCCAATATTTTTGCCTGGGAAATCCTATGGACAGAGAAGCCTGGTGGGCTATAGTCCATGCTGTAGAAAGAGTTGGACACAACTTAGCGATTAAACAACAATTTTTTACTAGAGGTTTTCTAGCCAGGACTGGGAGGGCATTTCGGTGTTTGTCCCTCCTTAGGAAAAGTGTTTTGAGAGGGTCTAGCTCCAGGTTTTGTCTCCCAAGGAAAACCTTGCCTCTTGGGCTCCGTTTCTCCATCCATCCATCCATCTATCCATTCATTCCCAAAGAGGCAGGGGCATCTAATTGGTTAAGACCAGTGTCTGACTTTGTCTCTGCCCTTTCCGCTCAGGGCATACTTGAGCCATCAGCCAACGTCCCTCTTCCCCTTCTCTCTTGACCTAGTGGAGACACTTGATTCAGCAGCACAAACAAGGGCAGCCTCACGTCCAGGCTGGGCCAAGACCCCTGTCCTCCAGGGTAGACCAGGACCAAGGCCCCTCAGGAAGGAAGCTGGTGATGGATGGTGCCTGGAGAAGCAGGTAGTCTGGGACACCCCAGGTTGGTCAGTGTGACCTGGACAGTGCTTGTGGCCTTCCCTCCTTGTCCCCCACTTCCCCTCAAATGTGGTCAAGGATTTTTGCAAAAGGATGTCCATTGCGGCGTTATTTATACCTTTGAAAACTTCAAAACAGCCTAACTATCCAACATCAAGTGAGAAAATTGTAATTTAACCATGTGATAAACATTTGGCAACTGTTCAATATGGTGTTTATCAAGATTTTAAAAATTCCTCCTCATTCTTTTTATTTTTTGTTTCTATATCTTTATTGGTGTTTTTTTCCTATTATAATAATCATAATAGGAATGCATGCTTGATTTGAAAAAACATTCAAGATAGTTGCAAGTATTTCAGTTAATTCAAAAGTTTCATCTCCCTCCTTATGTATCTTATCCTCCTTCCTAGAAGTAGCTTTATGGGTATTTGCATATGGGTATTTTTAATGGTGGGAGAAAAAAAAGAGGGTTAAAAAAACAGTACCTAATGGGCTTCCCTGGTGGCTCAGTGGTGAAGAATCCACCTGCCAATGCAGGAGACATGGGTTCGATCCCTGATCTGGGAAGATCCCACCTGCTGCGGAGCAACTAAGCCTGTGTGCTACAGGTACTGAACCTCTTCTCTAGAGCCGAGGGAATCACAACTACTGAGCCCCTGTGCCGCAACATTGAAGCCTGTGTGCTCTGGAGCCCATGCTACACAACAAGAGAAGCCACTGCAATGAAAAGCCCGCTCAAATGCAACTAGAGAGTAGTTGCATTTAGTTGCAACTAGAACTTGCCAGAACTAGAAAAGAGCCCATGCACCAATGAAGACCTAGCACAGCTCCCCCCACCATAATAGTACCTAAGAAGGAATTCCCCAGCAGTCCAGTGGTTAGGATTCTGTGCTTTAAAAAAAAGCTATTTATTTTTAATTGGAGGATAGTTGCTTTACAATATTGTGTCAGTTTCTGTCCTATGTCAACATGAATCAGCCATAGGTATACATATGTCTCCTCCCTCTTGAGCCTCCCTTCCCATCCCACCCCTCTAGGTTGTCACAGAGGACCGGGTTTGAGCTCCCTGCATCATATAGCAAACTGAGACATAAGCATTACTATATGTAAAATAGACAGCCAGTGGGAATTTGCTGCAGGACTCTGCTTTCATGCCAAGGGCCTGGGTTCAGTCCCTGGTTGGGGAGATTCCACAAACTGTGTGGCTAAAAATAAGGAAAAATAGTACCCAAGATGGGCTTCCTTGATAGCTTAGTTGTTAAAGAATCCACCTGCAATGCAGGAGACCCTGGTTCGATTCCTGGGTTGGGAAGATCCGATGGAGAAGGGATAGGCTACCCACTCCAGTATTCTTGGGCTTCCCTTGTGGCTCAACTGGTAAAATTTTAATATAAAATTATATTTTATATTATAAAATATAATATAATATTTTAATATAAAATATTTAAATGTTGCGTAACAATGTGAATTAATTAACACCACTGAACTGTTCACTTAAAATGGTTATTGTGTTTAAAATATTTATTTTAAAACAATTGTGTTTAAAGTATTTACTTAAAATGGTTAAGATGGTAAATTTTATGTGCATTTTAATTACCACTGTTAAATATAAAAATAAGTAAATAAATCTCATTTCCCCCTGCCCCCCCCCCCCAAATGCTAAAATGGAAATAATGGTCATTTCTGGAGCAGTGAGGTTTAAGATGGCTATTTTCAGTTCCTCAGTTTTCCATCCCAACAGTGTATTGTTTTTGTTCTTCTTTTCATTTTTAAAATTTTGTTGATTTAGTTGAGGCTCTGCCGGGTCTCTGTTGCTGTTGGCAGGCTGTCGCTAGTTGCAGGGAGTGGGGGCTCAGGCCTCTCACTGTGGTGGCTTCTCTTGTTGTGGAGCACAGGCTCTGGGCTCATGGGCTTTAGTCGTTGTGGCTCTCGGGCTCTAGAGCACAGTTTAGTAGTCGCGTGCACAGGCTTAGTTGCTCCATGGCATGTGGGAGCTTCCCAGACCAGGGATTGAACCCATGTGCCCTGTTGGCAGGTGGATTCTTAACCACTGGACAGACCATCAGGGAAATCCCATTCTTATTTTTAAACAATTGTGTTTAAAATATTTATTTAAGTAATATTTATTTTAATGCATGTTTGTTGTAAAAAAACCCAAATGGTATTAAAGAGAATACAGTAAAAGCAGAACCCTCCCCACAAATTACTCACATATCAGGAACAGAATGTACTGTCTGGAATAGAACAGGCGGGTGGCTCAGCGCACCTTTGCTCCCGCTGGCAAATGGTCCTTCAGGACTGGGGTGGATGGGTTGGGACTGGGTGCCCTCCCTAGGCTGGGGAGGACATCAGTTTCTATCTGGGCAACTTCACTGTCAGTCCAGGGAGTCTAAGAGAGGAGGCGGGAGCCCAGCCGATTCCGTTGTGTTCTAGGCCAAGGCCAGATGGAGGAGACAGGGGAGTCCCGATCCTGCAGGCTCTGCAACATCTGGTTGGTGAGATGTGGGGTTCTGGGGAAAGGGGGAGGTGGATCCAGGCAGGGCAGGGCCCGAGTCCCTACACTGGGCAGACAGAGCCAGGCAGGGTAGGCCCAGGCCCCCACACTGGGCAGGGCAAGGGGGCAGGGGCTCCTCAGTGAGTAAGTGAGTGCTTATTGAGTATCCACCCTGGCAACTTCCCAGACAAGATCTCATTTAAGTCTCATGGTGACCTTGGCAAGGCATTGTTCCCATTTTACTGATGGGGAACTGAGGCACAGGGAAATTAAGTGACCAGCTCAAGGACACATAGTATAGGAGGGGCACATCCCGCATTTGTGTGCCGTGGAAGATGGATACAAGCCAGACAGAAGCTTGTATATTAGAACTGGGAAGTCCTTAGACATGACTCACTCATGGGGAAACAGAGGCCCAGAGATGGAGAGTGACTGACTGGTCCAAGGCCACTCAGCCTGGCATCCCAGGACTCAGTGGTCCCTCCTGACCCCGTTGCTCCCCTCCACTCACTCTCTCTTCCCACCTTCTTCCCTCCCTTAGTCTTCCTCTTGTGGTGCCATCAGAAGGAATGGGGCAGGCCGGAGAAGGGGGTCCAGGGAGAGGCCCCCCAGGCTACGCTGAGGACTCAGAGGATGGTGCGGCCCCCCCACACCTGGCGCTCTCCTGCTGCAGGTGTGGCCTGGGTGGCCCTACTGGACCCTCAGCATCGGAGAACCTGGCTCTGCAGGTAGGGGGAAGAGAGAATGGGGACCAGTTTCCCTGAGGCAGAGAGGTGGGATGCAGCTGGGAGAGGCCTTTTAAGTCAATTTTTCACAAAATATATATTTATTTGGCTTCACTGGGTCTTAATCATGGCAAGCAGGATCTTTAGTTGCAGCATGTGGGATCTAGTTCCCTGATAAAGGATCAAACCCGGGCCGCTGCACGGAGTGTGGAGTCTTAACCACTGGACCACCAGGGAAGCCCCTTAAGTCAATTCTTGACTCCTGGTGTTGAGAGAACAATGAAAATAAGAAATGAATACATCCACCATTTAGTGAGATACTAAGACCTGCCAGGCACCACCCAGGGGCTGGGATTTAGTTATGCATGCGTGCTCAGTTGCTGAGTCCTGTCTGACTCTTTGTGACCCCATGAACTACGGTTCATCAGGCTCCTCTGTCCATGGGATTTTCCAGGCAAGTGGAGTGGGTTGCCATTTCCTCCTCCAGAGGATCTTCCTGACTCAGGGATCAAAACACATCTCCTGTGTCTCCTGCGTTGGGAGGTGGATTCTTTTTTTTTAATTTATTTATTTATTTTAATTGGAGGATAATTACTTTACAATACTGTGATGGTTTTTGCCATACATCAATATGAACCGGCCACAAGTATACATGTGTTCCCCTCATTCTACCCGCCCCCACCTCCCTCCTCACCCCATCTCTCCAGGTTGTCCCAGAGCACCGGCTTTGGGTACCCTGCTTCATGCATTGAACTTGCCCTGGTCATCTATTTTACATATGGCAATGTACGTGTTTCAATGCTATTCTCTCATATCATTCCACCCTCGCCTTCTCCCACTGAGTCCAAAAGTCTGTTCTTTACATCTGTGTCTCCTTTGCTGCCCTGCATGTAGGATCATCAGTACTGTCTTTCTAAACTCCATAAATATGCATTAATATACAGCATTTGTCTTTCTCTTTCTGACATACTTCACTCTGTATAATAGGCTCCAGGTTCATCCATCTCATTAGAATGGACTCAAATGCATCCCTTTTTATAGCTGGGTAATATTCCATTGTGTATATGTACCATGGATTCTTTACCACTGAGCCACCTGGGAAGCCAGGGATTCAATTATAAGCAGAGCTGAAAGTCCATGGAACCGATGACTCAGTGCAGGGACAGATAGAAAGGAAATTAACAATCACAAAGGATGTGTGTGTGTATGAATACTGCCCAAGTTAAGTGTTGTGAAGTGAAGGAACAAGAGCTACATGAAGATTTTTTTTCCCTGTTAACTATTTTATTATGGGACATTTTTATCTTACACAAAAGTAGGGAAACAGAATAAACAGCTTCAATGTACCCATCAAGAGAATCACCTCCTGAGAAAACTTGTTTCATCTGTACCCTAGCTACTTGCCCCACAAAAACCCCAGGCATCCTATCATTTCATATGTACATATTTCTGCAGCATCTCTACAACAGAGTCTTTTAAACAACAGAACCACCATACCATGGGCTTCCCCAGGTGGTGCTAGTGGTGAAGAACCCTCCTGCCAATGCAGAACACACCAGAGACACCGGTTCAATCCCTGGGCTGGGAAGATCCCCTGGAGGAGGAAATGGCAACTCACTCCAGTACTCTTGCCTGGAGAATCCCATGGACAGAGGAGCCTGGCGGGCGGCCGTCCATGGCGTCAGACAGGACTGAAGCAATTGAGCACGCGCGTACCACCATACCATGACCACACCTAAAATATGAATAATTCCTTAACACCAAGAAATAGTTGGTCAACATTCAAATTTCCGCTTCTACTATGTGTTGTTATCATCTGTTTGAATCGGGATCTGAATAAGGCCCATGTGCTGCCATTGGTTGAGGAATCGTCAAAGTCTTTTCAGTCTGTGGCATTCCCTCTGAGCTTCTTGTTGTTTCTTCCTCTCAATGATCTGTTGAAGAAACCAGGTTGCCTGTCTGGCAGCTTCCCACGGTCTGCATTCTGCTGCTTGCGTCCCCTGATAGAGTTTTCTGTGAGAGCTCGTTTTGTGCCGCGTGAGTCTTCGTTGCCGCGAGGGCTCTCTCTAGTTGTGGTGAGCGGGGGCTACTCTCCAGTTGCGGTGTGCGGGTTTCTCACTCCAGTGGCTTCTCTCGTTGCAGAGCACCGACTCTAGAGTTCCCAGACTCAATAGTTGTGGCACACGGGCTTAGTTGCCCCGTGGCATGTGGGATCTTCCCGGACCAGGGGTTGAACCCGTGTCCCTGGCATTGGCAGGTGGATTCTTAACCACTGGACCACTAGGGAATTTCTCTGTGAGAACGTCTAACAAAGGGAGCTGACCTCGACCCGAGTTCAGCAGAGATGGGAAGGGTGCATGGTTGACTGGTAGAGGAAAGCAGACAGGAGCGCCGGGGAGAGGGAACAGCGCGTTCAAAGGCCTCTGACAGGGGACCATGGAGAAGTCAAAGAAGGACAGTCAAGTTGGAACCCTGTTAGTGCAGGGCTGGAGGCCAGGGTGGTCTGAGATGAAGTTGGAAAGCTGTGCAGTGGTGTTGGGGGGCAGATCATCAGAGAGGGCCTTGTTGGCAGTGGGGAGCAGTTGAAATTTTCATCAGAGCAGGGAGACTACTACTGGAGGATTTTTGCAAGAGAGTAAGATGCCTGCAATGCAGAAGACCCAGGTTCCATCCCTGGGTCAGGAAGAGCTTCTGGAGAAGGGAATGGCTACCCACCCTAGTATTCTTGCCTGGGAAATCCCACGGACAGAGGAGCCTGGTGGACTATAGTCTGTCAGGGTCACAGAGTCAGACACAATAGAGCGACTGCTGCTGCTGCTGCTGCGTCGCTTCAGTCGTGTCCGACTCTATGTGACCCATAGACTGGACTATGCAGCCCACCAGGCTCCGCCGTCCCTGGGATTCTCCAGGCAAGAACACTGGAGTGGGTTGCCATTTCCTTCTCCAATGCATGAAAGTGAAAAGTGAAAGTGAAGTCACTCAGTCGTGTCCAACTCTTAGCGACCCCATGGACTGCAGCACACCAGGCTCCTCCGTCCATGAGATTTTCCAGGCAGGAGTACTGGAGTGGGGTGCCATTGCCTTCTCCTAACACTTGAAAAATATTTCTCTAGGGACTTCCCTTGGAGAAGGCAATGGCACCCCACTCCAGTACTCTTGCCTGGAAAATCCCATGGACAGAGGAGCCTAGTAGGCTGCAGTCCATGGGGTCGCTGAGGGTCGAATACGACTGAGCGAATTCACTTTCATTTTTCACTTTCATGCATTGGAGAAGGAAATGGCAACCCACTCCAGTGTTCTTGCCTGGAGAATCCCAGGGACGGCGGAGCCTGGTGGGCTGCCATCTATGGGGTCGCACAGAGTCGGACACGACTGAAGCGACGCAGCAGCAGGGACTTCCCTGGGGGTCCAGTGGTTAGGGCTCCACACTTTCACTGCAGGAGGTACGGGTTTGATCCCTGGTCGGGGAACTAAGATCCCACAAGCCTTGAGGCACAGCCAAAAAATAAAAATACAATTTTTAAAAAAAGAAAGAAAAATATGACTCTGGTTATGCTGTAGACACTGACCAGAGGAGTGGGGGCAACAGTGGATGCGGGAGGCCAGGTAGGAGGCAGCAAAGAACTGCCAGGCACCCAGAAGTGATGGTGGTGTGGCCTGAGCAGATGGCATGCCTCACTATCCTTACAGCAGCCCCATTTTACAGATGAGAAAGCCGAGGCTCAGTGAGGCGAGTGGCTCACCCAGGGCCTCAGTGGTGTGTCTGGCACATGGCAGGTGGCCATAGCTGCTGTCATTACAACGAACACCAGCACTTTCTCTTGGCTGTCCAGGTGCTTTGGGGCCTGGCAGCGTTTCGTGCAAAGAGGGACCCGGTATCGGGACCACATGGCCAACCGCCAAGCAGGGACCCTGAGGACGTGCTTGCAGCAGTGGGTGAAGATGAAGCAGCTCCGGGCCTCAGACGGGGCGAAGGTGGCCCAGCTGTCCCTTTGTTGGCAGAAGGCAGGTGAGTGAGCAGCTGGCCAAAGGGCTTCCCCTCCCCGCACCCAGCAAACAGCGCCAATTCAGCTCCTTCTGCAGTTGCCCTGGCTGACTTACGGATTCTCGGGATGGGAGGTGATGAGATTGGGAGCTTTCTCAAGGGTGCAGCCTGGCAGACCTGGGAGGGTCCCTGGAGCAGCAGGCCTTGGTGGGCCCCATCCTGGCCGCTGCCATGAGCTCCTCTAGAGGAGAAACCCACTCTATCCTCTACCTCGAAGGGCTGTGTAGCACCTATTCCTGGGAAGCCCCAAATCTAAGGGAGACACACAGCCCCTGCACCTGAGACCAAATAGGATCTTTGAGGTGTCCTGATGGGGGAGGGTTTGGAGGTGGTGGGAGGGGGGGAGTGACCGCCAATGGCTTTGAGCAGAGAGAGGTCACTGATTCATCTCTTGTCTACTTCTTAGGGAACATGGCTCTCTTCAGCTCAGTCCCTGGAGGGGCCACAGCCCATGGGCTGAGGCTGATGGCCGCGGCCCGGGTGCTGCCTCAGGAGCAAGGCCAGGGCTCTCTGCGAGAAGCCTGCCGGAAGCTGGCCCTCCAGCGGGTGCTGTTGCTCTGGAGGACGCGGCTGTCCCAGCGCCAGCAGGCGGAGTAGGTGACCACAAGCTTGTGACCTGGGGTAGGGTCTGGGGGAACCTAGGGTGGGCGTGTGAGCAGTGCTCAGCACAGGATGGAGCATTCCATAAGGAACAGGTGGCATCCTGCTCCTTCCTGTAGTCTCAGCCTGGCGCCTGGCACCCCATGGTGCCCGGCGGGTATGGGGCTGTGGGAGGTGACCCAGGGACACTGAGACAGTGGCTGAGCAGAGAGCTCGTGGCAGGTGGTGGGGAGGGTGGGCAGGGCGTGCCAGGGGCACAGACGTGGAATCCCACCAGGATGGCCGGAACATGATGGGAGGTTGGTTTAATGCTCAACTCCCTCCTCAGAACCTGAACCCACCTCTCACCCATCTCCTGGTCAAGTGGGAAACCATGTCTGTCTCCTCACCAATGCCCCCCAGTATTTTGCAGGTGCCTGGACTGCCTGTATGCACAGAGTAGATACTCTAAATGAATAAAAGTGAGCCACTTTTCCCTGCCCCCAGTTGCCTTACTGGGGCTTCCCTGGTGGTTCAGTGGTTAAGAATCCGCCTGCCAATGCAAGAGATGCAGATTTGAGCCCTGGGTTGGGAAGATCCCCCAAAGTAGAAAATGGCAACTCACTCCAGTATTCTTGCCTGGAGAATCCCATGGACAGAGGAACCTGGTGGGCTACAGTCCATGGGGTTGAAAAGAGTCAGACACGACTGAACGACTAAGACACAACATAGTTGCCTTATTACACAGCTTGAGAAACAGGTTCAGAGGGGTCAAGCACCGTGCTCTAAATCACACTGTGAATCTTTGGCAAGAAAATCCCTATAGTGAGACCTTCTTCATGATGCTTTTATACAAGACAGGATGCTGGGATTCAGGGCCCAGGCTGATGGTTGTGGGTGAGGGGGCTGGTGGAGGTCAGGAGGGGTCAGCTTCACTAATGGGATGTCAGGAGGAATGAAAACTAGCTGCTGCAGGGTTAAGAATTCTGTCCTTAAAAGTTGTATACCTGGCATCCATCAGCCCCACACCCACTTGGTCCACTTGGACCCTCAGTCTCTTTTAATGGTGGAACTCCAGGGAAACTCAATTCACCATGATCCTTCAGAATGTAACCGTCCCTCTGCCAGACTGTCCTCTGGCATTTGGGTACCAGGGCACTGTCCATATCTCCCTGCAACATGTCTGGGGTTCCCTGTAGCCTGAGACCAGTGCTAGGATCCCAGGTCTAACACTGTTTGGCGTTTGAGGAAATGACCTTTCCTCAAGCTTCCGTTTCCCTACCTTTGTAACCAAGTGGAGGCAGAAGTACTGGTGTGGGCTCTTGAGTCTTGGGTCTGTGGGCCTGGGCCTGGCTCCACCCTCCTTCCCAGGGAGTGTGGTGAGAATCAAGCAGGTGATCAGGCAGGTAGAGCTGTGCTCTTGGCCTCAGCTGCTCATGAAGGTCACCCTGGGACTTTGGGAAGCCCAGGCAGCACCCACACCATTAAAGCAGAATCTAAAGGGGTGGGGCCCCAGTGGACCCCAGTGGACATCGGTATCTCTTAGAGCCCCGGCTGGTCCCAGTGTGCAGCCAGTCTGGTGGTGCCCAGCTCTGCGCCCTTCCAGCACCCCCAGCCACGGGTGAGGTGCGAGCCCAGCACTCCCCTGCCCCCTCCTATAGCTCCTTCTTCAAGGGCATGCAGTGGCGGGCACTGCGGCACATCCTGAGGGGCTGGCGCCTGAGAGCACGGGATCCAGGCAGCGCCAGGATTGCCTCGGGCTCAGATCTGCTGGGCGGCGCCCTGGGAGGGGAGGCCCCGCCAGGCTGCAGCACACACCGGAGAAGCTCCCAGGACAAGGTGAGGGGCAGAGGGTGGGGAGGAGGACGGGGGAGGAGATGGTGGCAGGCCAGGGCACCCAGGACCCCACACCTCCTTCCCCAGGCTTCCAGGGCCCCTGCCCTCCTGGAGATGCTCCGACTGAGCTTTCTGTGGGCAGTGGGTCGGCGACAGCAGGGGCGATGTCTTCTGCTCTGGCGGGCGCGGGCCCAGCAGTCCCGGGACGCAGCGAGGTGGCACCAGAGCACGCTTCAGAGGCGGTAAGGACCCCTCCCAGGACGGGAGCCATGCTGCCCACCCCCAGTGTGGAGTTACTGTTTCCCAGCAATCCTTCCATTTCCCTTTCTGCATCCCCTTGGGGTCTGCATCCCAGAGGGCCCCCCTCACTCCCCAGACTCAGGTACTGCCCTCCTACCCTGCCCTGCTGCGAGGCATGAGGGGGAGGTTAGGGATCATGTGAGGCGGGGTATTCATTTCTCCCAGAAATTTCATGGCTGTGGTCAACTCAGCTTTGCCCCACACTGGCTGCGTGATCTCGGGCAAGTTGCTTAACCTCTCTGTGCCTCTATCTCCCCATTTGTATGGGGTTCATACTAGGGCTCTCACTGGTGGGACTCAATGAGGTAGGGGCACTCACACCCCCTAGCAAGCACAGGGCCTGGCATTAGCAAGCACTCAGTTCACAGTGCTGTTCATCACAGCATTTGGCATTGGGGGTCTCGGGTCCCATTGTATCCTGACCACCCGTCAGCATGACCCTCAGGGTAGCGTTGAAACCCTCCAGCCCCCAGCAACCCCTCCTCCTCCATGATGGAAACAGGAGGAAGGGTCACCCAAGCACCTCCTTGCTGCTGAGGGGAGGGGAGGGCAGGGCCAGGCTGGCCCACGGTGGGAGTGACCACCTGAGGGTGGACACTCCCCTTCCCAGCACCCTCCTTGACTGGAGCCACTGGGCAACAGCCCAAGGGGCCCAGGGAAAGCTGGCTGCCTGCTGGGCCTGGGATCGGAGGTGCAGGGCTGCCCTGGGCCTGTGGCGACAGCGGCTGGTACAGCGGTGGGAGGTGGAGCGGCAGGCCCGGGAACGGGGCCAGAGACTGCAGCGACATGCCCTGAGCCACTGGCACTGCTACTGGCAGAGTGAGTCAGGGACTGGGACGGGGCACCAGGGGTGAAGGAGGGGCCAAGATCCAGCAGGGACATCCAGGATTCAGGTCCTCTAGCACAGAGTCCAGTGATGGACTGGGTGACAGATTGGGACCGGGGTTAGGGGGGCGGGGTGTGGTGTGTGTGAGTGTGTGTGGATGCTGTATGCTTGGGTTCACACTCCCCACTCTTCCATTCCCTGATTGTATGGACTTTAAACAAGCTACTTAACCTGAGTCTCAGCTTATTCATCCATAAAATGGGGACAATGGTACCCACCTTCTAGGGTAGTGGTGGGGATTCCATGAGACAATCCACATGCAGTGCTTGGCTCAGAACCCAGCTCCTTGTGGGTGTGACCATCATCATCACCATCTTCAACTGCATCCTCATCATCCTCACCTGGCCTTTAGGAGTCAGGTGGTCCTCAGAGTCCAGTACAGAAAGCAGGGGTCAGTGGGGCCATTTTAGAGGCTTCTCACTCCTCCAATGTCATATCAGTGGGCTGGCAGGTGGGGACTTGGCTGTTCAGAAATTTTGTGTCCTGTCCACTGGGGACAGCAGCTTCCCTGACCCAACTGTTTCCCAGGGATATTGACCCAGTGTTGCCAGACCTCTGTTTTTACAGAAAAGCTGGAAATCTATATTTTTGTGTGAATTCTCCTGATTCCTAAACATCATCAAGAAATTAAAAAGAACTCTATGAGTTGGTTGGCGTAGTTACCAGTAGAACACCTATAATGGGAGCATTTTAACCCAGTTAGCCATTCCCACTTGGGTAGAGGGTTAAGGCTGGCGAAGCAGGGGCCCATGGTTCCCCAGGGCCCAGGCTGAGGCTGGAATGAGCACTCAGAGGCACCTCAGCATCTCTCTGGCCATAGGACAGGCGTTCCTGCAGGAGAAGTGCCAGCGGTGGATGCAGGCCCGCTTCCAGGGCCTGCAGAGGGCCATGTTCTGGGGCTGGCAGCAGGCGGCAGCTCACCGGAGACCCGTGGCGGCCAGTCCAGAGCAGCTGCTACTGCAGAGGTGGGTGCGCGAGGGTCATCCCCACCTCAGAAGCAGCAGGGAGAGAGCCTAGGGATGGGAGGCTGGGTGGCCTCTGCAGCTCAAGAGACAGGCCAGGCTGGAGACCTGGCATCCAGGCAACAGGGGCATGAAGGGAGACCCCAGCCTGGAGTCAAAACCACCAAGCTTCCATTCTCCATGCTGTTCAAGAGGTGGGGGACAGTAAGTCCCTAACCCCTCCCAATGCCCTGACAAGCCCTGGGTCTCCACCTCCTGGCTGGGTCAGCCCTTTGGTTTCAAAGCTCACAGCTAAGATGGGGGAACCAACTCCTCAAACAGCCACTAGAACGTGTGTTCCAACTCCACGTCTTGTTTAATGAATCACAGCACAGGAGAATACCATAGTCAAAGAAGAGCGCGAAATCTGAAATAGAGACGGTCTAGTGACACATGTATACAGATCATAGATGCGTGTGGTTTTTTAAAAAATTATCTTTGGCCACACCCCACAGCCTGTGGGATCCTAGTTCCCCAACTAGGGATTGAACCCAGGGCCTTTGACAACGAAAGCACGGAGATCTAACCACTGGACCACCAAGGAATTACCTGGATGCATGTTCTCCCAGGGCTGGTTCTATACAAACTCACAGGCATTCTCAGTGCTCCCACAGAAGCAGTGAGCCATTCACTGCAGAGTAGCTGATGTTTTCTTGGCCCCTCTGACCACAGTCCCCTCACTGACCTCCTGCCCTAGAGTTGCCGTGTGAGGGCAGACAGGGTGTGGCTGTTCCCCTGATGTAGGGGACCTGGACTCACACCACCAGGCTCCCACACCGTCCCAGGCAGCCTGCCCTTAGCAGCCAGGGTGCACGCATGCCAAGGCCCCTAAATGAAAGCCAGGGCTCTCACCTGTCACACATCAGTCCACACTTCCTTTTTTTCCTTTAAAAAAAATGTATTGTTTTTTTTTGTTTGGGCCATGCTGCATAGCATCACATGTGGGATCTTAGTTCCCTAACCAGGGATTGAGCCCAAGCCCCCTGCAGTGGGTGGAAGGCAGAGTCTTAACCACTGGACCTCCAGGGAAGTCTGGTCCAGATGTTCTTAAGGCACCGAGGCTGTGTATACAAAACTGTGTATAACCTGTGATGGTTTGTGGACGAGTTTCAGGTGTAGCTTTGAATACCTGGACTGGAGTACTGTAGTCCATGGGGTTGCAGAGTTGGACACGACTGATTGATTGAACTGAACTTTGAATAAATGAGACTTCTGACTGGGAAGCCACCTAGGCCCCTCCTCTGCCCCTGTTCTGCAGCCACTTCCAGGCCTGGTTTGGAGTCGTGAAAGCCTCCTGGGCCAAGCGTCCAGCCTTCCAAGATGGTCTGAGGAGACGGATACCTGGGGCCACATTTGCCAGTGAGGCCCCAGCGATCACAGCCCAGCCTCAGGAACTGCATGTGGCCCAGGCCTCCTGCTGGAAAAGCCGAGAGCAGGGGTGCCAGGCAGACAGGCAGCTGAGGAGGACCTGGGCCCAGCAGGCCTTTGTTGCAAGGTGAGTGGCCCCAGGCCAGTGTTGCAAGGCCCGTTGGCAGGCAGGAGAGCGCTCCAGGGCCCAGGCCCTTTGCTGGATGCCGTTGGGCACGAGTCCTGCCAGCACCAGGTCATTCGAGACCATGCTGTCCCAACTCTGAGCGCCAGGTGGGTGCCCTCTACCTGAGGGCAGTCCCGTACTGTGTGGGGCCAGCTTAGACCTTGAACTTGTTTAGGGTCAGGGTACAGGGTATTTGGTGGCTAGTGGTGGGGCTCAGGGGGCTGGGGGTGATAGGATAGGACATCCTGGTCATTGCAACTAGTCCTGGGGGTCAAATGCCAGCTCTGTACTCTCCAGCCATGCCACTCCCTCCTTGGGCAAGTCTGACTTTGAAGGTCAAAGATAATAGCCCTGCCTTGCAGGGTGGCCCCAGGGTTATCGTGGGCATGCTCTCAGTTCAGCTCAGGCCAGACACACACCAGGTGCTGAAAATATACAGCAGTGCTTGAGGGGGATGGAACATAGGAGCAGTGGGCAGGCCTGCTTTCTCTCTGTCCCCATGTGTAATATTCTGCCGGTCTCCGTGCCCATTTGAACCTGATTTCAACAGAAGAGGGATGAGGGAGGGGAGCACAGGCATGGGGCTTTGCCTGGACCCGCTGGAGGGTCCCAGCCCTGATGACTTCGGTGTGGGCTCCTCCTTCCCCTCAGGGTCCAAGAGACCTGGACCAAATCAGCGACTCAGGGGCATGTCCAGCGAAGTGCCGTCACCCACGTCCAGCAGGCTGGGCCCAGGTGCTTCCTGCGAACCCACTGGTCCCAGTGGCGGACAGCGCTGTTCAGAGTGTGGCTAGAACCACAGGCAGAGGTTCAGGAGGCCAGCAGAGCCCACCCAGCCAGGCCCAGGGCCAGCCTCAGGCGCTGGCCTGGGCTGACCACCAGAGGGCGCCTCCTGGTGCTGATGAACCCTCCAGCCCTGAAGAGGCAGGTGAGGCCAGGCCCAGGTTGGGTGGGAGGTTCCAAATGACCCCAGGGCCAGTGGCCTCAGAATCAGCTTGATTCAGCCCAGGCGGCCAGGGTGGCTGGATGCTTCTCCAGGATCCCAGTGGCCTTGTGGACACCACCCCTACGGGTTCTCAGACAGCCTCTGGTCTGGCAGTCACCCAACTGTGGGACCATCAGCAAACATTTACTGAGCACCTGCTGAGTGCCAGGCCAGTGCAGTCTGCTACAAGGACACACCCTGGGTGGCAACTGTTAAGGAGCAGACACCTGAACTCCCAAGTCAAGGTGCAGCCTAGGATCAAGATAGGTGATTGAGTTCAGTAGAAATGGTGACGAAGAGCTAGGTGGCCTAACAGGAGGGGAGAAGCCACAGTGAGTGTGTCACTCCAGGCACCAGGAGTGCCACTGCACGGCAGTCTAGGGACACTTCATTGCAGGACACACAGTATTCCTCGAGATGACTCGCAGCATCACGAACCCTATTCTAGGGTGCCAGGAAGCATGCCATAGCCTCTAGGAAGATTCTAAGAAAAAAAGACTCAGGTCATTTACTTTAAATGGAATTGAAAAGGACTAACTTTGGTTGCAGAATCTGCATTTTCACCTATGTGGGTCTATGGCAACTGCAGATTTTGAGGTCTCTGGGTATTTTCTTTCTAGATCTGTGTTTCAAGACAACTTTATTTTCAGAGTATCCATTCCTGTCAGCAAAGGCAGGCAGGGATCCCGTCTACTGATGGAGAAACTGAGGCTTGTAGAAACAAAATACAGTAAATGCCAGGAACGGTCAGTGGTACTAGGGTGAATTGCAGCCCCCCCCCCCCTTTCTACCGCATGCACACATGTGCCCAGGCAGCCCTCACATAACGGGGACAGGCTTTATGCCATCTCTTGGTGGCACAGGCTCCCTTCGAGAGCCCCCGCCTGTACAGAGCAGTCGCTGGGGGCTCCAGCCCTGGAGTCAGACCACTCTGGAGAGGTAGGGCCTCGAACGAGTAACCTTTGTCACGAAGTAGGGAGAGAAACACCCACCTCACAGGCCGTACCTGACACAGGCAGGCTCTGAGCGGTAGCTATTGTTGGTCCACTCGCCTTCGGGGGTCTCCAGCCACGCGGGAGGATGGGGGAAGAGGCAGTGGCAGGTACCAACGGCCGCATTACTCTTGGCCCTTTTCTGTCCCCTCTGGAAGCCTCACAGGAGAACCTGAGGCAAAGTGAACTGTCCCACTTGTGCGCACACACACAGAAGTCCCCTGACTGGCTGGGGTAGGACAGAAAAGGAATCCTGCCAGGTCACTGGGGTTCAGGTTTTTCTCTTTGTTCCTTCAGACCCACAGCTGCAGGCCATGGGCCATGGGGCCCAGCCCAACCCAGCACCGCAGCCCCAGTGGACGGATGCAGGGAGAAGCGTCCTGGGCTCAGAGTAAGGAGACCCTCCCTCTGGGGATACACGAGGTCTGAAGTGCAGCGGTGAGTTAGTTACCAGCCCTCACAGGCCTGGAAATCAGCATCGAGCTCTCTGCGAACCTGTCTTATGTATTTACTGTCTTCCCCACCCATCTCCTCTTCTGGAACATTTCCCAATGTTGGGAAAACAATGACAACTTCTCCCGCCCCACCCAGTTCCTTCTCTTAGGGCCACAGGAGACTTGGGCAGCTGTGGTGGAAGCAGGGACACTGGCTTCTTTTGCTCAACACCATTTCTTGTTCACCCTTCTCTTATAGTTCAACCTCCAGAAGCATCGGGGTGGGTAAGTCTGCTCCCCTGAGTGATGTGTTAACCCCTTCCAACTCCCCTTTCCAGGTGACAGCCAGCCTTCCCTCAGCCCCACCTCCCAGCTCCAGCTGCAGGGGCCCAGGTGCGCCTGCTGGGCCCAGGACCAGTGCCCTGCGGGGCCAGGAGGGGACTGCAGCTCTGAAACCAGAGACCTCGAGGGCAAGACAAGGCATCTGGGGTAGGAGCAGAGGGTGTGCAGAGAGAGGGAGAGGTGAGGATGGGGGCCAGGACGAAGGGTTTGCCTGACCCGTGGCCAGAGCTGGCGCCCCCCAGCCAGTGCTTGTCCCACAGGATCCCAGGCCCAGGCCTGAGGCTCTGCCCTTTATCCTGACCATGAGGAAGTCGTAATGGCTGTCAGGACCCACCAGGGCCTCTCCCCTCAGGAGGAAGTACCTGCAGTGCTGGTGACTTGAGGCCCGGCTGCACCGGCTGCAGAGCTCCCAGCAGGCCAGGCTCCGGGCAGCCATGTGGCAGCGCTGGGTAGATGCCCAGGGGGTGGAGAGGCTGGCACGGACACTGGTGAGTGGGGGGCCCCTTCCCAACCTCACGCTGATTGCCCATCCCGTCCCTTTCCCAGCCCTAAACCCTGGACACACTCTCTCTCCAAGTTTGGTCTTTGAACCTACCAAACCTTGGGAACAGGCCCAGGGACCTGCATTGTTAGCACATCTCAGATGACATCCCCTTGTCACACCCCCCTTCCCCCGAGCTGGGGCTTTTGGCCTGGAGCAGAGGGAAGGGCCCCCTCTACCCTCAGGGCTGCAGGTGGGGAGAGGCAGCAGAGAGGCTGGGGGCTGCCGGGGACAGCGGTGGGCCCAGCTCAGGGCCTCCTAGCAACTGTCCCCACAGCTCAGGCAGTGGCACCTGAGATGGGCCTGGCGACTGTGGCGGCGGCGCATCCTGCGGTTGCAGGTGGGTCAGCGGTTAGAGAGTCAGGAGGACGGCTGGGTCCTTTCCCAGGTACCGGCGGGCGGCCCCATCTCCAGCAGGCCCTTCCCAACAGGGCCACACCTGGGCATTCCTGAGCTGCACCCTCCCTGGCAGCTGTCCCCAGAGCCTCTCCCTTTTCAGGGAGGGTCAATTCGGTTAGGAGAAAACAGCCTGGATTCCTTAATTCAGCTGGTGAGGAAGGGCTCCACCCAGTCCTAGTTACTGGTTGGAGGACAAGGCTTGGCCTGTGACACAGCTGTTGTTCACACCAGCCAGTGATGGCTGTGGGTTGCTGAGCGTCACCCCTTCCTGACATGCAGAGCCCAGCTTCCCTGGTCACAAATCACACATATCCTGAGCCAGGGCTTTTGACCTGGGGCAGAGAGAAGGGCCCTCTCTTCCCTCAGGGACAGAAGGATCTGGGCCCAGTACTGACCACACAGACCTGGAAGGGAGCCACAGAGCTCCTCCCTCCTGATTCCAGGCCTTTAAGAAGTGGTACCAGGGTCTGGCAGCCAGGGGCCTGAGGGCCAGAGCCAGCAGCAGCGTGAGGCCCTGCAGCAAGGCAGGCCTCAGGAGGCCTGGAAGCAGGCCGGAAGCTGCCAGAGCCCCAGCACTGGGTGGACCTGGGGCAGAGAAGGGGGCCCAGCTGCAGCTGTGACTTGTTCTCATGGAAAGGAAAACAGATTGGAGCTCCACCCATCTGCGGAGCGCAGGCTCAGGCCACAGAGCGCCCAGGCCAAGAGCTGTGAAGGACAATAAAACGCCCTCCTCAACCCCAGCCGCTTCTCTGTCTCTCCCCTGCCGGCCAGCCCCTGGGATCCATTTCCTCTGCCATCAGGCTGCCCTGTGGACACTCGCCCCCTCTCCTGCCCCTGAGCTGGTGAAGACTCACAAGAGGGACTGGGACAGGGACCAGCCTGTGTGCTTGTGTCAAGTCACAGCCCCTGGGCAGCGGGGAGCAGTGCCAGGCAGACAGCTTCCTAGACAGGGTGCTCCGAAGGGAGGAAGCAGCTGGCAGGAGGAGGGGGTTCTGCCTGAAAAATAAGCCAGCTGAAGAAGTCAGTCAGGCTCGGCCAACCTCATCTTCACCCTTGATGGTAACAGGCAGGGTATCCTTTCACCCTTCAGGGCCAGGGGAGAAATGGGAAGGCCAAGGGTATAAGGGTTCAAACACCTTTAACCCTTAGGCAGTTTCTCGAGTCATGGGGATAAGTCTTTCAAACAGCAGCACTGTAGAAAGGGGAGAAACCCAGTTGAGCTCTCTGCTAAAAGTAGGCCAAAACTATTAGGTTTCAGTTCAAGGTCCGTCCAGGGGCCGCTGCCTGACGGGGCAGTTGGCAGGCGGGGCAGTGGCTGCCTCTTCATTCCCAAATGGGTGGCACCCGGCTGCCAATGCCTGGGAGGTGGAAGGATGAGACGCTCTGACCTTGTCTCCTCTGCAGTCCCACAGGGCCTGCTGCAGTGTTCACTTCGCCTGTTCTCCTGGCGCCCCAGGAGCGAGGTCACTGGCAGTCCCAGGCTGGCCCCAAGGGGCTCCATTAGCAACAGCCCTTCTCGGGGTGGACGGCGTTCTGCCCATGGGGTCCTTGTGGAAGGGGCTGCTCCCCACCAGAGCACAGACTCTCAGCTGAGCTGGAACACCAGGTTCCCATGTGGGGTGGACTCAAGTCCAGCCAGAGCCTGGGAACCTCACACCAGTCTAGCTGCCATCATTGTATCAGAGGGTGGAGGCCAGGGCTGGGGAGAAATGAATAGGGGTCTCCCAGAGAGCTAGGACGGAGATGAGGAAGGCGGGACACAGTGGCCTCAAGCTAAGGTTGTCAGGGTGCAGGGTCACAGCGCCTCTGTCTCCCTCTCGTCTTGGGGGGGCCTGCTGAGAAGCTCAAACGTGTCTTCCACCACCTGCCACAGGCAGTTGTCCAGCGGAAACTCGTTGTCCACCAGGTTGACCAGGAAGTAGTTGTCGTGGATGTACTGGATGATCATGCGGGAGGGGGACTCCTCCTCATACAGCTTGCCCCACTGCTCAATCCACAGCGCGAAGGCCTCATCCTGCACGTGTGCACATGCGAGCACACAGGCACACACATAGACACACACGGAGTCGCAGGCACACACGCACAGAGAGGCGCAGGGACGCACAGTCGCACACAGAGACAGACACACGGAGACGCAGGCAAACATACAGGAAAGCACAGGTACACAGTCGCACATACAGAAACACACACACACAGAGACGCAGGCACACAGGCACAGGTACACACAGTCCCACATACAGACAGATACACAGACACAACAGCCAGGTTAACAGAGCTGCCTCTACACTGGGGCCCCATGCTCAGCATCCCAAGGGCTTCTGCTGCTGCCCAACAGGACATATTCCAAGAACTCAGCATAGCCCATTACCAGTACCACCCCCCTCCCCAGGCAAGAGGTAATACACCGTGAGTCAGAGTCAGGGTGCTGCCAGCCCCGGGGGTGCGGCCTCCAGCCACCTACCCAGGACCTGGCAACACCGCCCGCCCAAGGCTCTGGAGGTGGGCAGGGCAGGCCTGCTCCTGGGCCCCCTTACCTTCCAGAACATGAAGCTGACCGGGTCCACCACTGTGGGCTGGATGATCTCTCGGCCAGGGAAGATGCCCCAGGTGACCGCGTTGGGCTGCAGCTCGGGGGCGTTGGTGATATTTTCACCCTGGGGGAGGTGGGCAGGAGCAGACTTGGGGTGCAGACAGCTGCAGTCCTCTCACCTGGAGCGCGCAGCCCTGTTCCCCTCTCCACCCCCCAGCTCTGCAGCTCTGTGACCAGCCACAAGCCTGAAAGTCAGAAGTCATCCTGGCCTTTTCTGCCCTCCACCCAAAGCACCAATCAGCTCTTCTTTCAGTGGTCTGCTCACTTCCTCTGATGTTTCATCTGGCCAGGCCTCTCTTTGCCACTTAGACCACCAGGCCTGAGGACTCTTGTCTGCCCAGCCCTGTTATTCACACAGCTGTCTACTGGGACCTGCCCCCAATCAAACACAGGGCCAAGGCTACCTCTTGCCTATAAGGGAAGCCTCGAATGCCAAGCAGGACAATTGAGGCCCCTAAGGACCTGGGCCTGGCTAACACTTCAGCCTCCTTCTGACCCCATTCAGCAGTGAGGCCTTTGCACACCCTCAGCCCTTTCTCTGGATTGCTCTTTACTCCTCATCCTTAAAGATTCAGGTTACACAAGATCCCTCCCATCGCCTCCTCTGACCTCTCAAGTTAGACATCCCTCCCACATCTCCAGCTTCCTCTGCTGAAGTTCACTGTTACAAAGTGCAGCCGCTTGCACCCATTCATAATTATCCACTGATGGCCTCCTCGCTAGGCTGGGAGCTCTGGGAGAGTGAGGCCTGGCTCTGTCTGCTAATCCACTTGGCATAATGCCTGGCCCAGTCGGGTGCTCTGTGATTGCTGAATGGCAGAGTAAATGTGGTGCCCTTGGCCCTGGTGCTCTGGCCCTGTCAGACACCCTTTGACCCAGGGCTGGCCTACCTTCACATCCACGATGTGGTAATTCACCCGGAGCTCATACTTCTTCAGCACCTGCAGAAGCGCCTCCACCGTCTCTCGGGAAGTGAAGAACTCTAAGTAGGCCTGCGGGAGGGAGACAGGCACTGTCACGTAACCTGCAGGCCTCGCTGGACACCTTCCATGGGCACTGCTGAGCGAGCTCTGTGCTCTGAAACACTGGACGCTTGTCCTGCTGACCGTGCTGGGGAGGCACTCATGAGGACACATGTGGCAGGACACTTAAGGTGTCGGGATGAACAGTGGCCACTAGCTGGAATTAGCAAATACATGAATGACAGGGAGGGGAGCAGGTATGTGCAGTTTCTTGGTCTCGACGGGTCTGAGGGCCATCTGGCACCCTTCCATCCAGTGGAGAAAGTGTCCACAGAGAAACCATTTCAGAAGCTGTACAGGGAGCCCAGATTGGCAAAAGAGGCCTGACACACCCAATCCCTTGTCTGCTGGGTAGAGGGCTTTTCCAGCGCTACCTGGCCATCAGGAATTAAGCTGGGTTTATTTATTTATTTAAATTTTGGCCACATCATACGGCATGTGGGATCTTAGGTCCCTGACTGAGGGATCTAACCCATCCACCTGCACTGGAAGTGTGGAGTCTTAATCACTGGACGCCAGGGAACTCCGAAGCTGGGTTTATCTAAATTCACTTGCTATAATACTCATAAAACTGCAAGGTGGGGGCTGTTAGCTCCATTTTACAGATGAGGAAACTTAGGTTTAGGGAAGTTAAGGAACTTGTCTGCACTGACTGTACATAGCAGAGCTGGTATTCAAACGCAAGCCTGTCTAACCCCTGAGCCTTCAGGCTTCAGTTTAGAATGTAATTTTGACTCTAGCAGCCCCTGGAGAAAGGGATCCACAAGAAACAGTAATAACAGCTCCCAGTTAGGGGACGTGTCCCACGTGCTAAGCACTTTACGTGCTTTGTTGTGTTTCGTTCCCAGAACACCTGGCATATCCCCATTTTACAGAAGGGAAAGCTGAGGCTCAGAGCGGCCAAGTGACCATTCTACCCAGGTCTGTCCGACTGCAAGCCTGAGCTCCTGTCCACTTTGATTCACTGCTGCTCAGAATAAAAAGTCCCCAAGAGGAAGACCTCTCTGTCCTCAGCCCTGGAGAACCCCTGCATGCAGGTCAAGGGGTGGGTAGCTCTGTGGGTCCCTGCCACACCTTCTGGAAGACATAGCCCCCACTGGGGCCCCAGCCCACGATGGGGTCAGAGGACGGCTTCCCGTTGATGTTGGGCTGGGAGTTGATGGTGAGGATGCCCCGCCGGTTCACTCTCAGCAGCTCCTCCTTCATCAGGCTGGTCTCGGCCGCCAGGGGCTCATCATTCCAGGGCAGGCAAGTCACCTGAGGAGGGTGAGCCCAGCTGGGGCAACAACCCAACCTGGCACCCTAGGTCCCTCCCTGTTACAGTCCCCATCAGAGACCTAGCCTGTCTCTGCCTCTGTAAGCCCCTTCCAGGCACCCCCCATGGGGACCCCTTGACTCACCTCCTCCCTTGGCCGAGTGCCACATCCAGACATGGTGACAAGACTCAGGGTAGGGCGTCTGGCCCACGGGACGAGGGGCAGTACGTGGGGATCCCGCCCCAGCTGCACTCACTCTGTAGCCGTTCTGGTTGGGCTCTCCCGAGAGGTACTGGGCAAAGACTTGAAAGACACTTTCCTCACTGGTCAGCTCCTCCCCCCACATCTTCAGTAGCTCTTCCTTCGGGGACTTGCTCTTTAGGTAGAAGAGGTAGTAGTCCTTCAGCTCCCCAAAGGCCGGAGAGGAGGAATTGCCCCTGGTGGAGGAGGTGCCCTAGGTCAAGTCGAACTCCTGACCTTGGGCTCCAGACGGACAATGGCCTCCACCTGCCCCTGGGGTTGCGCATTCCTGTGAATTGTCTGAAGGGCTCCTCCACACTCAGACTCCTTCCAGGTAAACAGAACCCCACTTACCAGCGGCCGTTGGGGAATTCGTCCCACTCCTGCGTGCGGTAAATGTAACTCTTTGGTCTCGAGGCCCAGAAGATGGGCCGGACATCCTCCACCCGGCGCTTGGGGTGGGCACTGAGGGCCCAGGGCAGGGGACGCCTGGGTGAGAATGGAGACACAAAGTGTCAAGGACTGGACAGAGGGAGGGAGGGAGGCAGCACGGAGCCCAGGTTCTTCCACTGACCTCAAACATCAAGCTGGACAGGCAGTTCTGGCTGAGACTGCAGCTCTAAGACACTAGACACTACACAACCCTCTGTGCCCCATAGCAGCTGGCACAGCTAGGGTGCACACTTTCTGGGACTTCTGACTTCCTGACCCACCCGACTCGCCTCTGTAGCTCCCAAGCCTGAATTCAGGGCCTCTGGCCTCACCTGGGGTCCTCGATCCAAAGCCCCAGGCGCTTCAGCACCTCGATGGTGGCCACCTCGCGGTTGAGGGTGTAGAAGTGGAGGCCTGGCACCAAGCCACTGGCCAGCAGCTCCTGGCACAGGCTCACAGCCTGCTCGATGCCGTAGTTGCGGATGGCAGCGTCATTGTCTTTGATGGGCTCGATCACATCCTTGATCTGCTGCGGCACCTCCAGTTTAGATAGCTTCACCAGCTGCCGGAGGGAGTGGTAGCCCTGCCCAAGATATGGGGGTGCAGGTGCCATCTCCCGGCTCGTCTCTCACCCCACATACTCATCCCCCCACCGGGTCTTCTGGCCTCTGTAATGCGACACAGAGTGACCCAGGACAGTCAGGCCATACAGCACAAGCAACCTTGCCTACTGCAGCTTTTTCTACCCTGCAGATTAGAGCAGCTGCCCACAATATCCCTTGGGCTTCCCTGGTGGCTCAGGTGGTAAAGAATCTGCGGGCAACGAGGGAGACCCGGATACGATCCTGGGGTTGGGAAGATCCCCTGCAGAAAGGAATGGCAACCCACTCCAGTATCTTGCCTGGAGAATCCCATGGACAGAGGTGCTGGACGGGCTACAGTTCATGGGGTCACAAAGATCAGACATGACTAACACTTTCATACTTCATAGCATCTCAGCCACAGGCCTGAGGCAGCCCTTTGGCCCCTAGATGGATCTATTGATAGCACGGTGGTCATTTAAGCCAGTGGTTCCCAAGCCTCACCAACCACCAGAATCGCCCACCACATTTAAGAAGTAATGGACAGATTCCCAGGCCCCACCTCAGATCTACTGAACCGGAACTTCAAGGCACGGGGTCTGGAAATCTATCCTTTGAAAAAGCTCATTAAATGATTCTGGTGACAGTGAAGTTTGGAAACCATTAACCAAAATTTATAATAAGAGTAATAACCCCTTTTAGTGACACTTATCAGCAAGCCTCTCCAACAGGTACTACTGCTATTTGAGAAGACATCACGGGTGTGAGTGGCTGGCAAGATAGCATTTTGCAAAGACTGAGCATCCGTTTAATGAAAATCTAATGAGCATCAGAAAGACCTTGAGCCTGAACCTGGCATTTCACCCCAGAGCCCTGGCTAAGGGGGAAGTGCTAGGATGAGCAGGGACAGTGGTGGGAGTCCATTAGCCCTCCTGGGACCCTCACCTGAATAGGGAAGATGCCAGGGAGGATGGGGCAGGTAATGCCTATCTCGGAGCAAGCCTTCACAAAGCGGAAGAACGTGTCAGCCTCAAAGAATAGCTGGGTGATGATGAAGTCAGCTCCCGCAGCCACCTTCTCCTTCAGGTGCTTCAGATCGGCCTCAAAGCTCTCTCCTTCGGGGTGGCCTTTGGGGTAACCTGCCAACAGGGATACCGTAGAAAAAGGCTGGCTCCACCTGCTCAAGGTGAGTGATGAAGAAACCAGAGAGCTGGCAGTGGACAGCTCCGGACCCATACCTTCTAGCCTCTCAGCACGGACAGGCTGAAGTGGTGATGACTGAGCTGCCCAGATGGGCCCCTCTCCCCGAAGGTGACTCTTGGTGAGAGCTGGCTTAGAGTCAGCACCGCTCCCCTCCAAGAGTGGGGGTGAACTGCCCTCAAATTCCCACACTGTCCTGCTTCACGGTCCGTGCACAGTCAGGCCAAGCTGACCTGGATTTGGTGGCCACAGAAAAGAGAAAATGCTATATTCACACTGGCTGGGCAGCTTGGGAGGCTGGGCTTGACTCTAGGTACCGGATGAAAACAGTGCTTTTAATTTCACATCAAAATCACTCAGTGGTTCCAGACGTTACAGTCAGAACCACGTTACACAAGGAAGAAGTGAAGAGAGCGGAGAGGTTCTGCTTGAAGAAAAGAATGGAGAGAACATCGTAATTATTCCTAAATGCCCACAGGTCTGTCACCAGGAAAACAGAATAACCTTAGTTCCTTATTCGCCATATCCTGTGCTGCTTCTGATGGCAGAACTAGAATCAGTTTCAGAGAGCTGCCTGACAGTGCAAAGAGCAGCTCCACAAAAGAACAAACTCCCAGAGTGTGAAAACGCGGGGCGGGGACGGGGAGGGGGGTGGCCAGCGGGCAGGGGGAACAGACGTCCAATGCTGCGATGGCAGGGATGTCTGGCAGGCAGGGCCAGACCTCCCCAAGGCACGTCTAGATCCAGGAGCGGTGTACCTTACCCCACCCCACCCCACCCCATTTCCCTAAAGGACTAAACTCACTAGTGGCTCTGCCTGCACTGACAGACCGGAGGACCTAATGAACTACAAGCAGAGCACGGGCTTCCTCAGCCTGAGGCCAGGGCAAAACCCTCAGGAAGTGACAGGCCTGAACCCAGGCTGTTGGGCAGCCAGGCTGCTTTGCTGTGACAAGGCAGTTTCATTCTTAGGAAAGCCCCAGTCATCAAAAATGGATAGAAGAACTACTGTTTCAGGGATAAGGGGGTGGGAGGATTAAACACCAGACTGTTACACTTTTCAATAACAAGGCTATTTTTCCAGCAAGAATTTCAGAAACAGAGGTTTTAACAGCCGAAACTCTAGAAAACCTCAACAGCACCCAAGAGATCCAGCAGTTGCTGACGTTTGGGTTCTGCTACATTCTTATTCTATGGTGGCCAGCTGGGTGCTTCCTAATCCACCCGTCCGCCTTCTCATCCACTTCACCATGAGCAAGGCACCAAACCATTCGGCAACTGTACGCTCACAGCTCTGCTGGTTTCTACTTGTGACCATCCAATGCCCACCACACGTGGGCACATTCCCCAATCAACCACTGTCTCATGGCCCCGTGAGCAAGACATTTGAATTCCCAATTCCTCATCAGGGCCTCCCACACTTATCTACCTCAACTGCCTATTCTGAACACTGAGAACCATGGGCCTGTACACTGGGGGCCTGGGGACACAGCGCAAAGCCCTCACAGGAAGTCATTTCCTTGAAGTCACATGGCTTACTTTTTAAAGTTCAGATCACTCCGATGTTCCACTCCATAACATACCTGGGTTCACTTTAATAAGACGGATAGAATTTTCTCCAAAATATCTGAAAAACATCATCATGCCAAGATGATGCACCAAATGAATCCCTGGACGTCCAGTGTGTCTGGCACACACTGCCTCATCATATCTAAGCCCCTATTCGAGAAGCTTAAGGCCCAGACAAGAGTGTGGGCAAGAGGGAAGGCTACGCCCTCTTTCTAGTAGGTGAACCTCACCTCCCGGCTGTAGCTAAAGAAACTAGAGTTGAGACTGGAGTTCTCTCTCCTGAGATCTGGATTTATCACTGAGGCCTGTAGGTCCGTCTTGGCGACACTCAGGAGCAAGCAGTGGGTCACGTGTGTCCCATACGTATCAGAGACAGGGAAAGTGTACCTATCAGATCTACTGGATGAAGCATGGCGCAGTGGAAGGCAGAGATGGGGCTCTGTGGCCCCAGCGAGGATGAGGGAGGGCTGGGGATTCCAGGGCTTAGTGAGGTCTGATGCCATTTCCTGACCTTATTCTGAGTCCCTGCCCTCGGAATCTTAATAAATATATTTCTTTTGTTTGAGGAGGAATAGAGCTGGGGAACAGGCTAATACCAAGAAAAGGCAGAGGAACAAAACTTTACAGTATGAAGGGATACGAGGTGGGGGAAAATCCTTGGTTCTGATTCGTGTTCACCTTGAGCAAATAAAACCTCACTTTGAAACTGTTCACACCTCCCTAATACAGTTAAAAGTAATGTGGCCCTTTTCCCTTTCACATGAAAACATAACATCTTTTTTTCATCAGATCAAGAACACATACATATCTTCCTTGGAAGTCTGCGTGGTTAGATTTGGGCCACCAGGAGCTGAAGAAGAAGGGGAGAGGAAGGGGGTCGCAACGGTGGGCTCAGATAAAAGGACAGAGGAGCCCTGGCCATAGGACAATGGCTTGTGCTACATGAACAGAGAATCAAGTTCAGTTTTGGAACTTTTCATTCCATTGTATTCAGTTGTATAGTACTTTCAAATTCAAAATGAAAAGAAAAGCTGTTCTGTATCAAAACATCTGAGCGATGTTACATTTTTAAAAACGGACGGAGGACTTCCCTGGTGGTTCAGTGGGTAAGAATCTGCCTGCCAAGTTGGCAGGGGACACAGGTTCAGTCCCTGGTCTGGGAAGATCCCACATGCTGTGGGGCAACTAAGCCCGTGCGCCGCAGCTACAGAGCCCACGTGCGCTGGAGCCCAGGCTCCACAAGAGAAGCCACTGTGGTGAGAAGCCCGAGCACCACTAGAGAGCAGGCACCACTCACCGCGACTAGAGAAAGCCCCCGTGTAGCAGCAAAGACCCAGCACAGCCAAAAATCAATAAACACTTTTTAAAAATAAAACTGGAAAAAAAAAAATTAGGGGATGGTGACACTCCCAGGAGTGTGGTGTATGAGAGGAGGAGGAAAAGGCAGAACACGTGGTCTGTCCAAGCACCTCTACACCTCCATCACTCCATTCCATCACAGCACAGGCCTCCCCCCACAGTGCAGGCAGGCCCCCGTGGTGCAGTGAACCTTCGGGGTCCTCACCTGTGCCTCTCCTTCCTTCTTCTCTCAGGCCCCACCCACTGGGATGCCCCAGCCCCTCACCTGCCACACAGACGTCAAAGTAGTCACCAAACTCGTTTCGGATGTGCTTCACCAAGTCCGTAGCATAGTTGAAGCCTCCTTCCTCCTCTTCCCACTGGTCACCTATGGGGTCTGCAGGGTTGGAGATCACAGTGCTGGGTCTCACCCCACCTCCAGGAACCTCTCTGTTCCTTCTCCCCACGCCCACACCCAGGGCCAACAGAATCTCGAAGGCAGAGCCTTCCTATTGCTGAAGATGGTGTCTGCGCTTTCCACTGTAGCACTTGGTAACAGTAGGAAGGACGACAGCAGCCAAGCCAGCAAACAGTCGCCAGGCACAGATGCGGGCAGCAGCTGGCAGAGAACAGCTGCTGCTCTGCATTCAGCCCGGAGCATCTGAGATCCCCCCACCTGCTCACACCTAGCTGTGTCCAGGCACCTCGCCCAAGCCCGCTGTTTGCTCTCCCACTCCCTGGGAACCATTGCCTCCTGGGAGAAGCTTCCACTCATCTCGGGTGAGACATGGTCTTTGGGGATAGGGAGCATGAGGCCACAAGGGCCCACCCAGCAGACTGCCGCTTCCCACACTTGTGTGCCCCAGTGACAGCCCAGGCCAGAGGCATAACCAGCTACTCTCACTCCTGGGACACAAGTCAGAGCCGAACTCTGTGACTGGGTCAAAAGCCGGGAGCAGGAAGGGATCGATTCAGTGGTGTACATCACAACAGCGGGTTATCAGGCACCGGCTGTGGTCCTGACTGAATTCCTACTGAGAGGTCAAAAGGTCAAAAAGTGGCTCCATCTGTGTGTTGCCCATGGTCCTCTTGACCCACACCACCTACTAATGCTACTGGCAGGGATGGGACCTGGAGAAAAGTAAAGGACCACTGCAGAAACAGAAGAGGTCCTCCAGAAAGCAAGACCCCAGAGAGCAGGCCGCTGGCTCCACACCTCCCCTCAGCGCAAGGATGTTCTTCAGGCCCAGCTGCTTGGCTTTGTGCAGGTGGCCCGTGATCTCTTCCCGGCTCTGATGGCAGCAGGTCATGTGCAGGATGGTCTCCAGGCCGCAGTAGTTCACGGCGGTGGTGGCAATCACCATGGACGAGGTCTCCTTGTCGGAGCCAGGATCCCCAGCTGGGTGCCAGGTCACGTCTACAAAGAGGGGGCCACCCGCTCCCATCCGGTCAAACCTGTAGGGAATTTCTTTCTGAGGAGGGGCTCCTGGAGGTGCACCGCCCATGACCACCTTCCCATGGGGTCTTGGACTTAGAGAAGCCTCACCTGCAGGTTGGCATCAGACTGACCTGCATTCACATCCTGGCTCTGCTACTCACCAACTGTGCAATCCTGGGAGAATTACTTAAACTCTCTGCGCCTCAGTTTTCTCATTTCTACAATGTGGCAGGGGACAGTGCCTACCTTTTAATAACATTCTGAGGATATCATGACAGAT
This sequence comes from Capricornis sumatraensis, assembly GCF_032405125.1. Taxonomy (NCBI): domain Eukaryota; kingdom Metazoa; phylum Chordata; class Mammalia; order Artiodactyla; family Bovidae; genus Capricornis; species Capricornis sumatraensis. The sequence goes on along the minus strand of NC_091082.1, from coordinate 49,249,392 downwards.
GGCTCCACGACTCAAGAACAGTACTGGGAACGCAGTGAACAAGCAATCAGTGTGCTGCTATTATGATTACTCTTATTGCAAAGATAACAACAATAAAGCCATCTTCTGTGAGAGCAGCACTTTGGACTTTTCAAAGTGCTTGGATATTTACCATCTCGGGTGAATTAAGACATTTTGATGGATAAGGGTTCAGAGCACTCCTCAGAGTGGCAAGCAAGGCCTTATTCTAGGGAAAAAGAGGGTCAGCAGACACGAGCTTCTTCCATGCTACCTGCCTCCGCCACCCCCAGCCTCCCACCACTGCCCAGTCCTGGCAGCAGCCAAGAGTCCTGCAGAGCACAGCCACATCACCAGGACTAGTATCAAGAGCCACATGGATGCTGTGTTATAAGCTGTGAAAAAGTGAAAGTGTTAGTCGCTCAGTTGTGTCCAACTCTTTGTGACCCCATGAGCTGTAGCCTGCCAGGCTCCTCTGTCCATGGAATTCTCTAGGCAAGAATACTTGAGTGGGTAGCCATTCCCTTCTCCAGGGGATCTTCCTGACCCCAGGACTGAACCCGGATCACCTGCATTGCAGGCAGATTCTCTATCATCTGAACCACCAAAGAAGCCCATTATAAGCTATGGTGCATTTGCACATTTTTGTGCCTTCAAATTTCACAACCATGGGAATGATACATAAGTGCAAGCAATACAAAGCATAAACTTTAAAAAAAGAACTGCGATTCATAAAGCGCTAATGTAATCCAGTCGGCATTTCTCGATTTCAAGGGCATAATCCAAACTTGCTAAAAATGTTCTCCAAGCCACTGTTTTTTAACTTTCTAAACTCTACTCATGATCTAGCCACAAACTCCATCAAAAAATGTTGTCTGGGAGAATGAACATTTTTAACTCATGGAAGACTGTGAATAAAAATTCCACGTGCCTGGAGAGACTTTTACAGACCAGAAAGTGGCAAGTTGCGTATCAAAGCATCTCTCCTGGCTTGGTTTCTTTCCACCCCTTGGAGCTACCTTTTTTCTGCTGGATCAAAGTGCAGCCCAGCCGCAGGGCACAGTTCACCTATTCACCTTGCCTCCACTCCCCAGTCTGTACTCCTTATCTTACACCAACTCACCTGGAGATGAGATTGACAGCACCCTGGGCAGTTCGGGGAGGGAAGAACTCTAGGGAGAACCACTTGTCACCAGAGTCCATCCTCCGCTTCATCTTCTCCCGGAGTCTCTCACATCGCTCGGGGTCCAACCCCGGCGTGGAGCACCTTGAACTGTCCTTGGAGCTCTCGCTGCCGCTGCTGCTGCCCTCCCAGCGGGGGCCAGGGCCGCCGTTCCCTCTGGGTTCGTTCACCATGGCCGAGATCCTGCTGCACGGGGCGAGGGCAGGGGGCGTGAGACTGCAGGGCAGGTGGCCGAGCCCCAGCATGGCAGGGTCAGGTGAGAGATGCTGCATTTTCACGCAGGAAGAAGGCTGGTGAGGGTCTGGGTGACAAGGCCCCCACCCAGCGACTCTGCCGTAAGGACTGTCTGCGCTGCCTCGCTCCAAGCTTGGCCCTCCGCTGCTGCCTGACTCCAGGGACGTCAGCCCCCACCCGGCACATGCTCCTCAGCCCCTGGGTCCTCCGTGACCGCTACCTGATGGAGGGTGGCACTGAGAGCCTTCCGCTGCCAGCCTCCAAGGCTCTCATTCCCAGGGAGGGGCAGCAGTGCCCCACTGGGAAGACCTCGGGTTTTGGACGGTCCATCTCCACCGGGGTAAACTCAGACCCTGGACCTCTGAGTTCCTGAGAAACGAGGAAACTTCCTCAGCGGGTGTGCCTGACTGGGCGGAGCCATGACAAAGGAAGAGCTTAAAGCTGTGGCTGGGGCCAGTGCGAGGGGGCGGGCGCAGGATTCCAGGCGAGAGGGAGGGCTGAGGCACTAAGCCTTGAAGATGGATAGGAGGAGGGGGATGTGGGGCTGCAGACCGCAGCGTTTGGGTGGAGATGAGTTCAACAGATGTTCGGGGCAACTGGAGCACTCGCCAAGAACAGTTCGGCCCTGGAAACATCTCCTGGGACTGGGAACAGTTTGTGTGCACGCAGGATGGAAGGGCTTAAGGGCTTGACAAAGCTGCCAGATTTCTCCCAAGTTTGTGCTTCTCTGACAAGACCATGTCACGGGTTAGAGGTTGAAATTGGCTGGGTTCCAAAAGTAGCCAGATCCAAGCTCTGTAAGGGCATGGATTTATGTCCAACTTGGAACACAGACTGTCCAGTCTGTGCATGCCTTCCAAGCTGTTGTCCTTACACACATCAGTGAAGTCAGTTCAAGAAACTGCTCAGCCATCACAGCTGAAGCCCTGAACCATGGCAACCACAGGCAGGCCAGGCTGACAGAGGGCACGGGGCCGCGGGGCAGTTTGGTGGGAAACATGGGACACACTACTCATACACCGCAAGAGTATCCAGTGTGTGGCAACTCAGAACATTAGAGGAACAACCAGGCCAAGATCATGTGTTTCAGGGAATGCCTGCTGCCAAGCCCATGTTCTTGACTAGTTTGGGGTCCCAGACTCATGAGAAACTGATGAGATCCAATGCTCCTTTACCCTAAAACATACACAAGTGTCCTTGGTACATCCAGGGTCAAGCAGTTGACTCCAGACTGTGCTTTCCATCCTGAGGGACGCCCGTTTTGATTCTGACCTAAAGCTCTAGTTTGTCTGAAAGGGATGAACACGAAGAGTAAGAAAGGGGAGTGTGTCAAGATCACACTCTGGCCTCTCCGCAGAAAGCAAGCGAGTGCATCGTTAATCATCTGCTGGACCAAAACAGGAGCGGGGAAGAGGTTGAACCACCTACAAACTAACTGCTCTTTCCTTTGTTCATGAAGACTTCCTAGCTCTGACTAGGCACTACTCGTTTCAGCATTTTTTCACGTGCTACCACTTTTCATTTTAAGCTAGGACCCCAAAGAACCCTGTTGCAGCTGTGGATTCACATGTTTATCTCCCCTCTTCCCAGTTCCCTGAGACCAGGGCCAAGTATTCTACCTATGGTATCCCAATGCCTGGCATCCGGTAATAACAACTGGCACTCACTGGGCACCAACAGGCCAGGTCACATCGTTCTCAAAACAACCCTCCACCAATCGATGTGCGTGCTCAGTCACTCAGTGTGTACAACTCTTTGTGACTCCATGTAGTCTGCCAGACTCCCGTGTCCATGGGATTTCCCAGGTAAAAATACTGGATTGGGTTGTCCTTTCCTTCCCTAGGGGATCTTCTGGACCCAAGGATCACACCGGTGTCTCCTCCTCTCCTGCTCTGGCAGGTGGATCCTTTACCACTCAGCCACCTGGGAAGCCCCTTTGCCATTTGATGAGCACTTACTTAATCGGTGCCAGGCACCCCGAACAGTGGGGAAATACTGGAGTCCACCACACTTAGAGGGGCCCGGGTGGGCACTTGTGTGTAGCCCGATGCAGTGGGCGTCGGGGACAGCAGTGCCAGCGGCCCTCGGCTCTTCTCAAGGTGTTCAGCCGCTCTGGCGCGCTGCGAACAGAATCACCGCGTCACTGGGTCACGGGCGAGGGCGGAAACCTAGGCCCAAGTCCGGTCCCAGGGCATGGGGTCACCACCACATCTCAGGGCCGCCTCAGCCCTGAAGTCCTTCCGTCCAGGTTGGGGGCCGAAACTGAGTCTCTGCTCCAGGGTTGGGGGAGTCGCAGGGCAGTCAGTGGGGGCTATATTAGTCTCACCGAGGGCGCGCGTGCAGAGGGGGCTGGCCAGCCTTCACCGCTCCCCGCGCCCCCCGCAAGAGCCCGCCCCCGGGTGGGTGGCCTCCAAGGCCCGGGTCTCCCCTGCGGGCGACATACGCCTCGCCGTCACTCACCCTCTGGTCACTGATGACTCAGAGCTCGCGGCCTCCGCAGCGGCGTGGCGGCTAATGAGGCTCCGGCGGAGGGGGCGGGGCTCGGGAGGAGGCGAGGCGCGGGTGTCAGGTTGCTAAGGGAGGCGGGAGCAGAGGACGGAAACCGCCCTCGCGGACCCCCCGGAAGCCCCGCCCCCAACATGGCCGCGCCCAGAAATCTCGCTGGAAGCCGGCCCTCCGCCGTCATGTGACGCGACCCCTCGCCCCACCCGTCTGCAGCCACTCCCCGTCTCCATCCTCAAGCTCGAGAGGGCCACGTGACACTCCCGGGACCAGTCACGTGAGGCGCGGATCCCTGGGTGGGAGGGAGGTGGGCAGAGGGGTCCAGAGTGGCAGTAAAGGAGGAAGATGGCGGGTTGCAGAGGGTCCCTGTGCTGCTGCTGCAGGTGGTGCTGCTGCTGCGGTGACCGTGAGACCCGCACCCCGGAGGAGCTGGTAAGGAGCGGGTGGAGTCGGGCTGAGAAGGGGGCGGTTGCTGAGAGACTGCGAGAGGCGTTGCCGGGGGTGGGGCCGGGTCGAGCTAGGCCCGCAGGTGGCTGCGGGTGGGGCCTGGGCTCCGCACCCCGGGCTCTCGAAGCATCTGCCCGGCTTCACGTGCCCAAGTCTGGGGTCTTTTCTCATAAGCCCTCCCTGGAATATGAGGGAAGATCTAGGCCAGCTCTAGTCAATCTCATCCATATTAATTTTTTAGTTTCCACCTAAAAGGAGTTTTGAATGAAATGAGCATTTTCAGAATGAACCCCTTCACTGGACTTTGCATATCATGCCGCTGGCTTAGTTTTTCCAGCGCTCTGTCACTGTATGCTTCACCCTTTCTGGGTCACTGATAATCCAGCTTCCCTCTGCAAAGCACCCTGGGAAAACTTGAGTTGTATCCTCAGAGTTGACAAATATTTCCTGATGTAAGACTCCACATGTTGTCAGAAGGAACCTGAATTCTTTCCCTCTTAAGCTGGCAGGTGACATCTTTGAAGTGTCCTGAAGATGAGTGGTGATTTGAAGAATGTATGGTAGGAGTGAAGAGCGCAGCTGATGACTGTATACCCTCACCGCATCACCCCCATCCCAGAGTGGTTTTTTTGTTGGTTTTAGGTGTTCCCTTTTGATGATAATGGCTACAGAGGATTTAGAAATTCTTATCTGATTTCAGTAGATATCTCTGCCTCTTTCCACTTTTAAAAACATTGAAAGGGTCTCCCTTCTCTGTATTTGTTTTTCTAGACCATCCTTGGAGAAACACAGGAGGAGGAGGATGAGATCCTTCCAAGGAAAGACTATGAGGTAAGATTCTTAGATGCTGTCTTGGGTAACAGAAGAAATGAGTGACCAGCTCACTTCAGACGGAAGCAAAAGCATTAGGATTCCAACCAGAGATGCTCTATGACCTTCTCTTCCAGGGAGTGAGTAGGTAAGAGATAACTTCTTTGTCAGAAGGGGCTGTTTAAGAAACCCTTTTCTCATTTTAGCCTCAAAGCAGGGTCTGAGTGTGTCTCCAGGCTTTCATCAATCTATTGCACCTTAACCTGGTTAGAGCATGTGTTTGCCATTAGACTGTTTGCTTTTGTAACTTGTAGAGACCCAGAGTCAAAGCCACTGAGAGCATTTGCTTGTAAACAGGTGTGAACCAGGAAGCCTTGCTTTTCTTCTAAGAGAACTGAGTTTTCAGATGATTGTTTCCTGCCCAAGCAGCTTCTCTTGGAATTGTCAGTTCTTGGTTATAGTTCCTGACTTCATGCACGGGACTCAGAGACAGAGTGTGTGTGTGTTTTGTGTGGTGGGGAGCACTAAGGTCAGTGCTGCTAGAGTATACCTTTTATTATTTAGTCAGCTTATAGTGACATTACTATGACTTTTGAAATGGCAAAAACAAGCCATGGTTGTGATAGAGGATTTTCATATGATTTGCAAAAAGAAGCAAGGGAAAAATCTACAATCCTGTTCATGAAAAGATGACTATTCACTTTACTAAACGTCCTTTTCCATGCCTTCTTTTAAACAAAATGAAATTCTACTAGATACACTATTTTAACATGGTTTTCCCTCCCAGGTTATAACAGATTTTTGTTTATCAATAGATACTTTTCTGTAATTCATTTTTAAACGAGGAAATAGTATTTCATTGTCTATGAAATAAGATAATGTTTTTTATCTGACTTTTCTATGTTATGAATTGCGTGGTGGTGACTGTCCTTTCTTGTTTAATTGCTTTCTTAGAACTAATTCCCAAAGTGAGATTAATCGTGTCTATACTTAATGACTTAAAAAAAAAAATACCACGTACTTAAAAAATTCAGTATTCTAGAGCAATAACATACCCAGACTAATTTTCTTGCTAATATTTTATCTACTCTTGCTGTAGAATTTAGTGTATCTATTATGATTTGTAGCTTCTCATGGAACTTTTTTTCTTTTAAGTTCCATGAGAAGCTACAAATCATAAATGTAGACAAAATGGGCAGAATAGTACACTGAAAACCCCCTGTACTCATCAGACAGCATTGTTCAGTCATGCCTAACCTTGTTTCATGTGTGCACCCATCCACTTCCCCGTTCCCATATTATCTTGAAGAAAAGTCTGTACATCATATCATTTCACCCATAAATAATTCAGTTCAAGTCTCTAGTGGATAAGGACAGTTTTTTCCCTATCATAAGCCAGTGCCATTTTTCACACCTAAGAAATTCACAATAAGTCCTTGATATCAAACAACCAGTGTTTGGGTTTTCCAGTTGTCTTATAAATACTTATAAAGTATTTATATAAGTACTTATAAAGTCATAAGTACTTTTTCATAGTTTGTTTGAATTGGGTTCCAAGTAAGGTCCTAATGTTGCACTTGTTTGATACATCTTTTAAGTCAAATAGGTTTGAGATGAAGTAGATTCCACCTTTATCTTTGTTTTGTTGTTTCATCTTTGTTTTGTTGTCTCATCTTTTTTTTTTCCCCTTGCAATTGACTCAACAAAATAATTTTAAGAGTCTAAAATTTGCCAACTGTACCGCAGTGGTATAATGTGTTACTCTGATGTGAGTGCTTTTAATCAATCAAAAAGCACTATATCCAGTGATGTATTGTCTCATATTTCTTCTTAAAAATAATTAATTTATTTTATTTATTTGGCTGCGCCAGGTCTTAGTTGCAGCAAGCGGGACCTTGAATCTTTGTCAAGGCATGCAAACTCTTAGTTGCAGCATGTGGGGTCTAGTTCCCTGACCAGGGATGGAACCTGGGCCCCCTGCTTTGGGAGCATGGAGTCTTAGTCCCTGGACCATCAAGGAAGTCCCATAACTCTTAAATACGTGTTTGCTTGTACACAGTAGAAAGATTTGCAAGAATTAGTATGATGATCCATTTCGTGCTGTCACCTTGCCATCCCCCCTTGAACCTGGTGATATCATTCTGATGGTTACAACCAATGCTGTCCCAGCCGTTATCCTCCTCCTGGGATCTCAACACTGCATGTCTCCTCCATTGATCTTCTGTCCCTTCACTCTTTTTGCTAAGTTGCACTCATCAGTAATGCATTTACTCTCACCTGATATGCATATTTGTGTAAATTTTATGGGTTAATATTCTTCCATGTGAGTCATTAATATTTCTCAATTAACCATCTTCTTGAGAGCATCTGCTGTAAGAGCAAGTTTAGTTAGGCATTGACTCAGAAAAGCCAGCTCAGATTTTATTTATGAGGGATCAACTAGAAAACCCTTCTGCTGAAGATCTTTCTAAAATGTGCTCCTTCCTGCCTTAGTGGGCTTCCCTGGTAGCTCAGCTGGTAAAGAATCCGCCTACAGTGCAGGAGACCTGGGTTGGGAAGATCCCCTGGAGAAGGGAATGGCTACCCACCCTGGTGTTCTTGGCCTAGAGAATTCCATGTTATTAGAACCATCAAGCAAATAATTGCTAGTGATTTTTATGCATGTTGGGCATGAAGGATATCATATTTTTCATCATGTTAATTTTTTCCCATTTGTTCCTAGAATGTGATGTCCTTAATTGATTAAAACGTGTATATACATACACATATATGTATATGTGCGTGGACATACAGTTAACCCTTGAACAACATGAGTTTAAAGTGCTCAGTTCCACTTATATGCAAGGTCTTTTTTTTTTTCAATAAATACTGTATTTTCATTTTACAGATCTTTAAGTGTGGGGAAAAATTTGTGTTCCATTAGAGATCACAAGGTGTGGAATCTAAAGAACTAGGGTTGAGTCCTGATTCTATCCACATTATTTCAGCTTCTTGTCCTTGGTTGAGCCATTTATCAAATTCTTCATTTTTGAGAGAGAAATAGCAAAATGTGGATTTTTACCTGTGTGGAAAGTTGCTTCCCCTAACCTCTTTGTTGTTCAAGGGTTTACTGTATGTGTGTGTGTGTGTCTGTGTGTGTGTCTGTGTGTGTGTGTGTATGTATGTGTGTGTATATGTGATGTATTTGTGTATATATATATTATCACTAGATAAACATGTTTAATCATTCACTGATGGGTCTAGTTTCCCAGCAGAAATATTGTTTACTGGTTGATATTTTTCCTGATTGTTTTTTTTTTTTCATTTTATAATCAGGCAGACAGTTTTGTTTCTAATATAAAAGAATGTTCACCATATTTGCCTGGAGAATTTTAAGTAATATCCAGATGTGAGTGGCTACTGAAATACCACCTCAGAGTTAACCATTGTGAACGGTTTTCCCAAATGTTTTCTATTGTATGCTGACATACAAATCTTTGTTTAATCAAAATAAGATGCTATTACACCATTTAATCTGCATCTGCCTTTATTTATTTATTTTGCATCTTGCCTTTTTTACTTAATCTTTGCACATTGGCCACATCTGTCCTTGAAAACCTGTCCAAATTCTTTTAATGGCTACATGAATGTGTGCATGCTAAGTCACTTCAGTCGTGTCCAACTCTGTGCAACCCTGTGGACTGTAGCCTGCCAGGCTCCTCTGTCCATGGGATTCTCCAGGCAAGAACACTGAAGTGGGTTGCCATGCCCTCCTGCAGGGAATCTTCCCAACCCGAGTCTCTTACATCCCCTGTATTGGCAGGCAGGTTCTTTACCACTAGTATCACCTGGGAAGCCCTATGACTACATAGTCTTCCATACTGGGTGGATAACAGTTGATTTGATCAGTCACCTGCTGCTACTCCAGGACCGTTTTGGAAAAGAAATTTGGACTTTGGGTAGTCACAGAAATGGAATGAACTGTCACACGTCACACCTGCGTTGGTTTAGTGGCTGACTCTGAACCCCTGTGTGGGAGTGTGGCCACCGGGCCAGTGTCCAAGTTTGTTCACTAGCTCATGTGTAGGTAGCAACAGGTTACGGGGAGAGAGCACACAGCAGACTGTTTTCCTTTGGTGCCAGACTGTTGCTGCTTGTGCATGATGTAGAAATAAAATCACTTCCTTTGAATTGTTCCTCAGAAATGCCCCTGGCACACCTGCAGATCGTTTGCAGAACTGCTGTGTTCTGTGAAGTTTAAGGAACTGTTTTAGGAGCCAGGCTGGATCTGTGCCTCTTCCTAACATAAACTGGAAGTTGTTTTTTAAAACAGTCTCCACGTTTGTCTTGTGACTCACCTTTTTCACAGATGCTAACTGCAGAAGATACTTAAAATTAGACTTGCTAAATTAATTTGGTTCTGGTTAATGGAAGCATTTGTTCATTAATGGAGTAAGTTGGGTAGCACCAGTGAGGGCATGAGGTCTTTTAGTGTTTGGCAGAAACAGGACACTTAAAAATATGTAGTTTAAAACTTCCTAAAGCATAAAGTATTCACCTACAGGGGTGCTGCTGAAACGTCCATGTAAGTGATTTTGATTAAGAAGGACCTGAGGGAGTCTAAGAGTCTGTGTTTCTAACAGTCCCCTCCTGAGTGCAGCTCTGGCCATCAGTGCTTTGAGTGGTGGGAACTGGAAGATTTATCCTTTCCAGGTTATGGTAATTCTTCCTATCTGCTTATGACTTTTTCTTTATTCACACATCCCTCTTTCAGAGTTTGGATTATGATCGCTGTATCAATGACCCTTATCTGGAAGTTTTGGAGACTATGGATAATAAGGTGAGTTTCTTATTGATCTTTTGGGACCAAGTAGGTTTTATGACAGCCTCTTTTTCTTTTTTTAATTTATTTATTTTAATTGGAGACTAATTACTTTCCGGTATTGTAGTGGTTTTTGCCATACATTGACATGAATCAGCCATGGGTGTACATGTGTTCCCCATCCTGAACCCCCCGCCCACCTCCCTCCCCATCCCACCCTTGAGCACTCTGTCTCATGCATCGAACCTGGACTGGCGATCTGTTTCACATGTGATAATGTACAAATTTCAATGCTATTCTCTCAAATCATCCCACCCTCACCTTTTCCCACACCGTCCAAAAGACTTTTCTATACATCTGTGTCTCTTTTGGACAGCCTCTTTTTTGTTCTAAATACTTTAGTGATTTTCCTTAACCTTTGGACTCTTAACCCTTTTCATGGGATGTCTATTAATACTGTCTATTAACTAAATCTATTAGTTCCTTAGTCCTTCAGCCTGCCAGCCAGCATGTCCACTGTCAGTGCACCTGGCCTGGCCCTTCGCATTCGTCATTCTTGCATTGTAAAGCTTACCTGTCACACCAGACATCATCTCTGTGCTTGCTGTCCATGTGGAATTTAGTCTGACACTGGTTGGCTGAGATGTAGTCCCTCCTTGCTGCCATCATAATCCTGAGTCATTCTTTTCCTTTGTGAACAGAAAGGTCGCAAGTATGAGGCAGTCAAGTGGATGATGGTGTTTGCCATTGGAGTCTGCACTGGTCTGGTGAGCAGGCGGGGAGATCGTGGGCCAAGGGGCAGCAGAGGGCAGAGGGCATGCGCCAGTCTGGCAGATAAGTCATTTGTCCTTATAACAGAGAATGCCTTTTTTCTTTCTTTCTTTTTTAAGTATAATCCTGATACTTTTTTTATACTTTTCAATTTATGAAATGAAAGTGAGCCATGCAACGCTGATGCCCTTTAAAGCACTCGAAGTCTTGCTCAAGACCTGTCCTTTGTTATGTGGTCCCATTAGGTAGATGGCAGAGTGGGGAGAGTGCTTAGTGGATGCTGAGGTCACTCTGCAGGGAGAAAGCAACATGATGAGAACAAAAGTGTGGCTATTATGCTCTTTGCTCAAGCACAGCATGCTAGTAAACAGGACATCGCGGATCTCCGTGAACTCATTACGCCATCCCTCTTCCCTGAACATTGCTCATTTTACCTAGAAGGTAGAGCTGGCAGTTGTGGGTAGAGGAATACGCCTGAGTGCACAGGGTTCTGGGTCAGCACGTTCACAGATGAATCCCAGACGAGAAGAAGTCATGAAACATCACCAAAGATTGTCATAGCAAAAGTCTGGAACCATAACTGCTGACTCACTGTGCTTCAACCCAGAGCAGAGAAGCTGGAAGAGTTTGTAATCCAAATGATATATGTCAAATCTGATTTTTGTCAATACGTTGTTAGAAAAGGGGATTGTCTTCATCCATCCAGACTGCTATAGCAAAAGTACCATGGACTGAGGGGTTTAAACAACAGGCATTTACTTTTCATAGTTCTGGGGTCTGGAACGTCCAGGCCAACAGATCTGGTGTCTGGTGAGGGCCCAATTTGTCATTCACACATGGGCGTCTTTTTGCCTTGTCTTCAGGTGGCAGGAGAGGCAAGGGAGCTCTCTGGGGTCTCTTTTATAAGGACACTAATCCTATTCATGGCCTAATTACCTACAGAGCCCCCTCCCACGTCCTAATTAGAGGAGGTTAGCATTTCAACATATGAATTTGGGAGTGGGCAGGGGAGACCACAAACATTAGCCCATAACACTGTATATGTATTCTTAAGCAGTAGCCTGTTAATCACCTTTCTCTAGAATTAACCACAGGTTTCAAACTTAATTCTACGTAACATACCCATTAAGTGTAAATACATATTTAAACATAACATAGCCACAAGAACTGACCACAGGTTTTAATTTCAGATTTTTACTGTAGTAAATTAAGAGATCAAGGAACATCTTACTATTTAAGATTAATAGCATTCAGGAGGCCTCTTTGATAGTGTTCTGCCATTGTGGGGGCACCGTGGGCTGATGTAATTGTTTTATTTTGCTATATAGTTGCCTGGTTGCAGATTACCCTGTAATAAGCATAGTCACTAGCCATATAGGTGTTAGTCTTTCTGCAACTGTCATGTCAAACTCTAGCAACTCCACTGAACATCCTCCTGTTGTGGGAAAGCAGACCTGCCTTAATAATGTAGCAACCATCTCCTCTTGCTGCTGGCTCTCTTCTCCTTTGATCTGTTTATTGTTTCAGTATTTAAAAGCCCCCAAGCACTGGTTTGTGGGAAGACCAGAGTTAAAGGCACAAAGCCTTTGATCCTGAATTCACATGGTCAGAAGTCTTCCCAGTTCTCTGAAGTCCTGAGCATGCACTTCAGATAGTGAGCTAGTGGAACAGGAGTGGTTTTCTCTTATTCACCAGGCTAACCATTGGCTATACAATGGTTATAAATCAAAGTCATGACTTATGAAATGGTAATAACGGAGTGCCAAAGAATCGATGCTTTTGAATTGTGGTGGAGAAGACTCTGGAGAGTCGCTTGGAATGCAAGGAGATCAAACCAGTCAATCCTAAAGGAAATCAGTCCTGAATATACTTTGGCCACCTGATGCAAAGAGCTGACCCATTGGAAAAAAGTCCCGATACTGGGAAAGATTGAGGGCAGAAGGAGAAGAGGGTGACAGAGGATGAGATGGTTGGATGGCATCATCAATGGACAAGAACGTGAGCAAACTCTGAGAGATAGTGGAGGACAGGAGCCTGGCGTGCTGCAGTCAAGGTGGTTGCAAAAACTCGGACATAACTTAGCGAATGAATAACTACAGACGTGCAAGAGGCGTATACTACTTCTGAGTAGGTACTGGCTTTCAAAGTAATATTCTGATACCCTAATCCTTTCTACACTTACCCAGCTAAGGATCACTGAAAATGTGTTTGGATTTCTTCTTTTGACCCTGCCTTTGGAAGAGCAGAGCAGGCCCTCACACGCCTCTGTGCTGTTTCTAAGCGCTCTCAGTCTTCCTTGGTCTTAGGTTCTTGTTTTATTCTTATCCCTATGTGTTGTAACTCTCCTTCTGACAACTTAGCTACACCCCTTCTTTTGTCCTCAGAAGGGCTGTGGGACCAGACTCAGGTGGGGCACTCCTTGACTAAGGAAAGGCCTGTTCACACATGGCCTGTTGGTAGCATGGGTGCGTGTGACCAACAAGAACAAGCGGTGGGGGGTGGGAGGCTGTGTTTCCAGGGGAGTGCCTATGACAGCGTGGAAACTCAGGTGACAGCTCTTGTCCTCTTCCCAGGTGGGTCTTTTCGTGGACTTCTTTGCCCGGCTCTTCACGCAGCTCAAGTTTGGAGTGGTGCAGGCGTGTATCCTTTACAGGGGTCACAGTGTTCCCCAACATGTGTGGTTGCTCACCCTGCTTTCCCATACAGAAATGAGTTTACAGACGTGATCTTTGAAGAGCTACTTATTGGCCACTTGGGTTTAAAGTTTTTCATTATTATCAAAGGACACAGAGGAAGACTTGAATAGAAAGATGCTCGTGGTCATGGTAGTAACACAGGAAGCCCAGATACCTGTTTTTTCTCATCAGTCTGTGAACTGATTGTGGTTCCAAGGAAAGTCTCACTAGAATTGTTCATGGAACTTGAAAATTCTCTTCCTAAATTTGTGTGGAATCATAAAGAGCCCAAAGTATCTGAGACAGCTTTGAACAGCAGATGGGACTAGCCATCCTAGATGTCAAGATTCACGTAATTTAAGATACAGTATTTAACCCAGTGTCATATTGGTACAAGAACACCCAATTAGACCAGTGGAAAGTAATAGAGAAGCAGAAACTGGCCCACACACATACAGCAATGCAGTGAGTGAGAGAGTTAATATTATAAGTCAGTGAGAAAGGATGGGTTTGTTAATAAAAGATGCTGGGAGATTGGTTACCCATCTGGAAGAATTCAAAATTAGATTCTTACTTTGTACTATACATTAATTCCAGATGGATTAAAGATGTAAATAGGCAAAACAACATTTGAAGAGACTGTAACATCAAGACCGGGGAGTAATTTCTAAGAACTCCAGAAGGCATGAAGATCAATAAACTTGATGACATCAAAGTAAACATTTTGTTTATACACACGCCAAAAAAAAAAAAAAAAACTCAGACAATAAAACCCCATAAACAAACTGAAAAACAAGTTTACAGCTTAGGAGAAGTGATTCTCTGTGCATTTAAGAGACAAATAACTAGTATCCATAATAGAGGGAGAACGGCAACTCAGTTAAGAAAAAAGCCGAAACAGCTCGGTAGAAAAACGTACAAAGGATGTGAGCAGACAGTTCTCAGAAGAGGAAAATTACCTGTGGAAGAGCGCTTACCTCACCACCAGCAGGGAAGTGAAAATTAGATACACAGGAAGGTGGCGCCCCTGACTCCTGTGTTTGTGTTCTAGGGGTGGCCCTCAGGCATGCACAGAGATGTTCATTGCACCTCGGATTGCAAAACACTGCTGTCACACCAGAGGGGCTAGTGGGCCAGTTGTAATTCAGATGGTGTAATTTTAATTTCACATAGTTAAATTGAACCAGAGCTTTTAGATCAACATGGCTAATTCTCAGAAAGTGTTGAGGGAGAGAAGGCAAGGGTAGAAGATGCATCATCTGAGTGTTTCAATTTCAGAAACACTCAGAACAGTGTGGATGCACATGGGCATGTTCCAGGGAGGATGTGCAAGGGTTCAGGTTAGGGGGTTTTTCCAGGAGAGAGGGAAACACAAGGGGTTTTGTTGCTGTTTTGAATGGTATCTAGTGTTTTAATTTTCGAAAAGCACCTGGAGCAGATGTGGCTTAACACTGAGATTTGTTAAGGCTCTGAGGGTATAGATGTTTATACATCTTGTAATGTTTGAAGTATTTCATGATTTTAAAATGGTTCCTAGTGTAGGAGACAAAGGCTTCCCAGGTGGCTCAACGCCTGCCCATGCAGGAGTCGCGGTTTCTACCCCTGGGTTGAGAACATCCCCTGGAGAAGGAAATGGAGACCCACTCCAGTATTCTTGCCTGGGAAATCCCTTGGACAGAGGAGCCCAGCAGGCTACAGTCCATGGGGTTGCGAAAGAGTCAGACGTGACTTAATGACTGAAAACACCAATGAGAAGATATCTCAGACAGTTGTGTTTTTGTGAAGTTTATATGTGGAAAACAGGAAGAAGTGCAGTAAGCAGCCCGCATGCTTCAGAGGAAGAGAAACTGCTTCATATCTAGTGGTGGCAGGACCACCCCTGCTGGCAGGCTCCTTTTCCTTAACCCCATGTCTGCAGCGGTGGAGGAGTGCAGCCAGAAAGGCTGTCTTGCACTGTCCCTCCTGGAACTCTTGGGTTTCAACTTGACGTTTGTCTTCTTCGCAAGCCTTCTTGTCCTAATTGAGGTGAGGTGTGATGGGGATGAGGCAGTGGGGGTCTTGCCTCTTGCTCATGAGGTGGTTCTCCATTTTTCTCCTTCTCCATTTCCAAAATGTCAAGACACTGATTTAGTCTTAAGAGTATAGATTCCTGTAGAAAAAGTGATCTCTCTTTCACTTAGGTTTTCTGAAAGTGGTTTCAGGCTCTGGGGAGATGAAAGGGGAACAATCTAGACTGGAAGGTTGCTTCTCAACCTTGGCAGCACATTAGAAGAAACACCTGGGGAACTCTAAAAACACCTTAGAATAACAGATGCTTTAAACCTTAAAACACTTTAAAAGTGACCAGCTTAGACAAATGAGGTAAGAATCTCTGGAAATAAAGGGCAGTATTTGGCCACCTGATGCGAAGAGCTGACTCATTTGAAAAGACCCTGATCCTGGGAAAGATTGAGGGCAGGAGGAGAAGGGGATGACAGAGGATGAGATGGATGGATGGCATCACCGACTCGATGGACATGGGTTTGGGAAGACTCCAGGAGCTGGTGATGGACAGGGAGGCCTGGCATGCTGCGGTTCATGGGGTCGCAAAGAGTCGGACACGACTGAGCAACTGAACTGAACAGATTGATTGTTGAAAAGCCTCCCCTCTCAAGAGATGTTAAATCACCAGGAACTTGTTAGAAATGCATCAGGCCTACTGAGTGTGGTGCTGTCCAGGATGAGGCCAGTGGGTTCTGAGTTTCTCAGTATGCCTGCTCTCCCCCTCAGCCAGTGGCAGCCGGTTCTGGGATCCCCGAGATCAAATGCTATCTGAATGGCGTGAAAGTGCCTGGAATCGTGCGTCTCCGAACCCTGCTCTGCAAAGTCTTTGGAGTGCTGTTCGGTGTGGCTGGAGGTCAGGAGGGTCTTTCTTCCTTTTTTTTCTTTTTTAAAAATATTTATTTATTTATTTGGCTACGCTGGGTCTTATTTGGGGTGTGCAAGCATCTTCAGTCGTGTCCAGCTCTTTGTGACCCTGTGGACTGTAGCCTGACAGGCTCCTCTGTCTCTGGGATTCTCCAAGCAGGGATATTGGAGTGGGTTGCCATTTCTTCCTCTAGGGGATCTTCCCAACACAGGGATCAAACCCGCATCTCCTGCATTTCCTGTGTTAGCAGGCGCCATTTCTTTATTGCACCACCTCAGAAGCCCTGTTATTTGCAGCACACAGGATCTTTTTGGTTGTAGCATGTGGAATCTACTTCCTGACCAGGGATCAAGCCCAGGTCCCCTGCATTGGGAGCTTGGAGTCTTAGCCAGAAGACCACCAGGGAAGTCTTCAAAGCATCTTCCTGACCTTTATCCTTCAAGCCTTCCAGGGGTGAAGGCGACAAGAATCATTATGGGTGTACATTAAGCAGATGTGGCCTTGAAGTTTCTGCCCTCAAACAGATCTCTGTACTTTTTGTTGATGAGTTAGTTTTTAAATGTAAATGCTGTTAATAAGTTACCATTCAGAGCTGTCTGACCAGCGCACCATTGAGTTTCAAAGTAGAGCGTCTGTCTAGTTGGTTTGTGGAGTTGGCTTTTAGCAAAGTCAGCAAGATTTTTGTGCCAGATGGTAAATATTTTAGGCTTTGTGGGCCAAGTGGCAAAAAGGAGCTATTATGTAGGTGCTTAAACTTATATAACCACTTCAAATGTATCCATTCGAGAATGTAAAAAACCATTCTGAGCTCTTGGGCTGTATAAAAATAGGCAGCAAGCCTGTCTTGTCCCACAGGCTATGATTTGCTGACCCCAAATTTAGAATTTCAAGGTTACTTTCTCTTATTTGATGGGGATTTGACTCACTCTTACTGTTAGCAAGTCGCTTGATCACCTCTGTTTTATAGTTGTCAAGAGAAAGGTCTATGTAACAAAGATTGTTCTGTGCTGATAGATTGTCTTGCCTTTTTCCACCTGTTCCCAGGGCTCTTTGTGGGGAAGGAAGGCCCCATGATCCACAGTGGAGCAGTGGTGGGGGCTGGCCTCCCACAGGTAAGGCTTGATGGGCTGTCGGGGGCTAATTGGCCTTCAGAGTGGGCCTCCTGGGCAGGGGCGTGTCCGTGGTTAAAATTGGAAAAAAATCCATCAAGAGCACCCTAACGTGGCCGTGGTCTCCATTATCAGTTTGGGTTGATGAGAAACTATGAGGTCTATCTCCCAGGAGAGCAGGTAGCTGGTACCTGGAGGTTGTACTGGGGCCCTGTGGGGTCCTGGGAGTAGAAATGGAACAGAGAGAAAGTTCAAACAAAAGTTACCTGGTGCTCCCACAGTCGTTGCCAAGCACCTGCACACAGGGTGGCTTGCAGAGCGTCTCGAGAGGCTGGAAGCCTTGGCTATGATGGTTTCAGGCACAGGCCAACGCTGATACCATTGGATGCAGCAAGGGAATAACAGCTGCTGTTCATCAGGTGCCATCTGGGCCAGACTCTCTTGTCCCATCTCCTCTCTTCTTTAAAGCCACTTCAGGGACTTCCCTGGTGAGTCCAGTGGTTAGGACTCTGAGCTTCCACTGCCATGGGCCCGGGTCCCATCCCTGGTTGGGGAACTAAGATCCCACAAGCCATGTGGCCCAACCAGAAAAAAGCCCCCTCGGGTTTGGTTGTCCTCTTCATCATCATTCCTAGATGAGGAGCTGAGGCTCAGGGAGGCCAAAGGGCTCACTCGGGACTCCCAGACTCCCCTTCTCATAGGCTGGTCCACAGAGGAAAGTCTCAGTTCCTTGTGAACTGTCACTTGTAAACAGTTTATGTCTCACATTCTAAGGGAGGGAGTTGGCTGTGGTCATCGTGTTGTCCAGGAGAAGGAGAGAAGTCCCTGTCGTCCAGAGCCCATCTTTTGATCTCTCCTGTTACTGCCTCATCTCATCTCCATGCACCGGCCTCTAGGAAGTAAGCTGAGAGGTAGAAGGAGGCCAGGCCAGGATGGGGCGGTAGTCTGAGACTTTGTCAGGCAGTCACTTGGCTCTTCCTGGTGACTGCCCCAAGCAGAGCTCACGTTGTCTTCCATAGCAGCTTTCCGTTTCTCTCCACCCTTCACCCAGCTGTTTCCCCTTTTCCTTTCAGACTTGTTGACTATGTACAAAATGCAGTTTCTGAAGAGCCTAGGAATCCGGGGGTAGGAAAGAAGTTCCTCTTCAAAGTCACCTCTTTTAGCAGCTGCTGTCCTAGACTCTCCTCCTTGTGGCTCCTGCCCAGGAGCAGTCAGGCTGCGGGGACTCTCAGTGCTGTGGCTTCCTGCAGCCTCTGGCCCCTCCCTAACTCTGTTTTCTCCCATTCTAGTTTCAGAGCATCTCCTTACGAAAGATCCAGTTTAATTTCCCCTATTTTCGAAGTGACAGGTATGGAAAGGTTAGAAATTGGGGTGTTTTTGTTTTTTATAAAAACAAGCTGTTCGTTTATTGCCACTGAGATCTTGTACTTGCTGTAACCGGGCTCACGGTCTCCCCAGCTTGGGTAGGCTGCATGCAGAACCCGACCGTCAGGAAGGAGATGGGCTTTGAATTATTTTTCTGAAGATTAGGAGCACAAGGGGCAAGCAGGTATCACAGCTTCTGTTTTGCCATAACCTGGGGCCTAGAAGCATCTCTGGCAACAAAGAACATGGGCCAAATCAAAAATACAACCAAGAAAGTCCGTTGGCCTATTATCGAGATTGGAGTTTATTTACTTCGTCCGCCACTTCAGGCTTGCAAGGTCTCTGCACCCTGTGCAATTTGCAGGTATTACTGACCTGCATGCCTGGCAAGGCCCTGCAGTCAGGGGCTCACACCCGGGTTGGGGTCCACCTTCTCACCTTCCTGCCGGGCACTGTCACCTGTCCTTCTGCTTGCAGCCACACTTGGCCATTTTCTCTGGTATTGGGCTTTCTGGAAGGAAGGTCTAGGGAGCCAGTGGCTCAGTGGTGACACCGGAAATCTTCAACCTGCCTTCTGAGAGTACATGCTTGGAGTTGACTAACATCAGGGAACCCCCTGCCTGGCGGAGTTCAATGGGGGAGAGCATCTGGCTGGTTAGTGAACTGTGTTCAGTGCCGAGTCAGTTTGGCAGAAACCGAAGCCCTTTGTGAGGCCTGACTGTTTTTGGGTCTCGAGATAATAAGATGTCAGTGCATAAGGAAGTGAGAAAACTGCCCTTTGCAGCCTGAGGACTGTTTCTCAGATAAACCATCTCTCTCTCCACCCCTCAGAGACAAGCGGGACTTTGTATCAGCAGGGGCAGCTGCTGGAGTTGCTGCGGCTTTTGGGGCCCCCATTGGGGGCACCCTGTTCAGTCTGGAGGAGGGTTCGTCCTTCTGGAACCAAGGGCTCACATGGAGAGTGGTAAGGAGGGCCTTCCCTGAGCTTAACCACCCACCCCCACCCCAGATTTCATCTGGACAACTCTTACTCGATACATTTACCAGGAGTTTTTTTCCTCCTCTTTCGCTGTTTACCACAGACATACTTTATGTACAGTCATAAATGTCTGAAAATAAAAGGAACAGAAAAGGTAGACCATGTCAGAGCTAACCAAAATAAGGCTGCTGTAGGTGGTTCCATGGTAAAGAATCCACCCCCAGTGCAGGAGACTTGGATTCAGTCCCTGGCTCGGGAAGACCCTCTGGAGAAGGAAATGGCAACCCACTCCAGTATTCTTGCCTGGGAAATCCCATAGAGAGGGGAGTCTGATGGGCCGCAGCCCATGGGGTTGCAAGAGAGTCACACAACTGAGCAACTCAACAACAAAAAGTAGTTTATTAGTGTTAAAGGAGACTTTGAGACAAGGGGAATTACCAAAGTGAATAAGGGACATATCCCAGTGGTAAAAGGCTCGATTTAATGGATAGTTTCAGGTTAACCTGTAGTTTTGATGAGGCCAGACTGACTTCCTTTGCTCTAGATGCCTGTATCCTCCTATGGACTGTTCTCTACTTCCCATATTAACTCCTGTGGACTGTTCTCTGCTTCCCATGTTAACATCCTTCCTGTCCCCAGTGAGACGTTACTCTCTGATGACGAACTATCTGACTGGGAAGGTGAGACCAGCTGTGGTCCTGACTGAGCTCCCATCTGCTCGCTCGGGGAACACATTCTGCCTCTGGTGTTTGCTGTTCCTCTTTTAGCCTAGGGTCTGGTGCACCATAGACTTTAAATAGTCCAGAAAAGGCTGAATGGAAACTCCCACTAGCCCGATTTCCAGCTTTTCACACTTGACGTGAACTTACAGCCGTGGTCACCAGAGCCCCATGTCCAGACCTGGAGTTGGAGGTCTCTGTGTGGAGCAGTAGGTTTACGGGACGCGTCCAGGAGGAAGTAGGACTTGTGGCTTTCAGCTGTTTTTGTTTTTGTCACCTGTTTCCCAGCTCTTCTGCTCCATGTCTGCCACCTTCACCCTCAACTTCTTTCGTTCTGGAATTCAGTTTGAAAGTTGGGGTTCCTTCCAGCTCCCTGGGCTGCTGAACTTCGGCGAGTTTAAGGTATGTTTTGTCCTTGCCCTCAGAATTTCTTTCTTGGCCCATGACAACTGCTCTTAGGTAAAGTATCAGCGAGAAGCTGGCAGAGAGGTAGGTGCGCCTGGGCGCTGTAGCCTCCTGCACGCGTATGCTCAGTGTGGGCAGGATTCCAGCACCGCTTCGCCTCTCGTTTCTGTCTTCTCTGCTCCTGCCCCTTCCTGTTCTCACGGGCACTCTGGTTTTTCTCTCTCCCTCCCCTGCCCTTTCTCTCAGTGCTCTGACTCTGATAAAAAATGTCATCTCTGGACAGCTATGGACTTGGGTTTCTTCATCGCGATGGGGGTCATTGGGGGCCTCCTGGGAGCCACGTTCAACTGTCTGAACAAGAGGCTTGCAAAGTACCGTATGCGAAACGTGCACCCGAAACCTAAGCTCGTCAGGTACCCTCGCAGTCGCCTCCCCCACCTGCTGTGGCTCCCGGGCCCCATGTGGACCGGGCCATCTCTCCTGAGGAATAGACCCCCCTTCCCACGCCAGCTTCCAGGTCACGTCTAAGACTGAGAACATAAATGTGTTTATCAGACAGACCAAGAGACTGCGGCTGAGCTTAACTTATATCAGAGCCACTCTGGCTCCTGGCCTGTCTGGACTTGGCCACGGGGACTCATGGCAGAGTCAGTATCAGCCCTGCCAAGAGGTGTGCTGTCATGAGACTCTCACCCTGGGACTTAAAGTGGGAGGCCATTCATTCCTTGGAGAGAGATGATGTGGCCGCAGCAGCCTCACCACTAACCACCTGTACAGATTTGTACATAGAGATTGCTGGAACACAGCAAGCTGCTGATACATTCTGCACATGTGCTGACTGCCCAGGGGCAGCTGTGCATGCTCTGGGGGCAGGGAGGTTTGGGGATAGGCAGTTTCGAGTTCCCAAGACCAGGTATCTTTTTAATCCATGCTAACAGCTGTGTTTTGCCTCCTAGAGTCTTGGAGAGCCTCTTGGTGTCCCTGGTGACCACCGTGGTGGTGTTTGTGGCCTCCATGGTGTTGGGAGAATGCCGCCAGGTGACTTCTGCGGCTCAAGTTGGGAATGACTCCATCCCGCTCCAGGTAACCCCCTGTGCACCTGCTGCCCTTGTCCTATGTCCACAAAGACGAAGCACCCAGAATGTATGATGTGCCTCTGTTTAGAGCCAGTATATGCATTGGTTCACTGTTCCACACCTGAGTCAGATTGCTGGGTGGGGGATCGGGATGGGGGCTGGGCTTCATAGCTGTCATTTTACCTAAGAGAGGATGTTCACCAAACTGGCTCTTTTTCACTTTTGTGAACAGTCCTGGTCATCATAGAGGGGACTCCTCTCTCCCCTGACCCCCACAGTGAGGTAGGCATTGGAGCTTAGTTTACAACGTGTGTTGGATCTGAGAGTGGACCCTAGGGTGGAGGCTGGAGATTCTCTCAGTACATGTCTTAATGGCCCCTGGGGAGCTACTGGAGTCCCTCCGAGCCCCTTTGGGCTTTTGTCTAGAACGGCTGCATCTTCCGTGTCCCCAGGAACACTAAATAGCTAGAATGTACTCAATCAGAGATCAGCAAACTATGGTCCATGGACCACATCTAGCCCTTGGCAACTGCTTGTTGCTGTGTAGCCCCGGAGCTAAAAATGGTTTTTACAGTTCTAAGAGTTGGGAAAAGAAAGCCAGAAGAACATGCACTAGAGACTATATGTGGCTTGCAAAGCCTAAAATAGTTACTGTCTGACTCTTCGCAGGAAAAATCTGTCGATCCCTGTTACTGGTTATTCCCCAAGGCCACCTCCTTACCAGGCCAGTACTTTCCAAAGTGTGTTCTAAGGAGCATTTATACACATGATTCAGGAGCAGACAAATGGGAACAGATTCAGATGAGATAACCAGGCCTAAGTAGGTTTCTTGAACACAGGACTTCTCAGGGCCTTGAAAGTTCCAGTAAGTGTTAGGAATGTTCGGCGTGTTCTTTGTGTGCCAGGCGCTCCACTAAGCACTGTACGTACATGACCTCACTTAGTTTTTACCATGGCTACTCTGGCTAGTATTGTCCCCACTTGACAGATGAGAAAACTGAGGCAAACTGAGGTCTTGCCCAAGACCAGTCAGCTAGTAATAGGTAGCCTGAGATAGGTGTCATTCCCATGTTATAGAAGAGGAAACGGAAGCTTCACGAAATGGAGTACCTTTCCCGAGGTCACAGAGGGTGACAGGGTGCAAGTTGGGTCTGTCTGATCATGGAGCCTGTTCCCTGCTTGTTGAAGGTACACTGATTTCCAGCAAGTGCAGTGGAGCTCCTCTATGCACTTGACCACAGGACTCTTTCCAGTGTGCCTTCAGCACTGGGTTCCTCCAGACCTAAGTTGGGGAAACATTGCGTTGTTGGTTATTAAGCTGTTTCCTCAGCTTGTCCACCCTCGACAGCTCTGCACACACATCCCGGTTGCCCGCTCTTCCCTGCCAGGTTCTGCCCATAGGGGGCGCTCCCTTGTTTCCTGCAGCAGCCTTCATCTGGCTGTGTTGCCCAGCCAGGCGCACCTCGTAGGATTATACTAACCCATGGCCTGCTATCGTTACAGTGTCCACATAAGGGCATCTCTACAGTGTCACTGATGGAATGGGATCCAGGAACAATCCGTCTCCTCAGTTAGCTTTGCAGTAGCACCCATTAGTTGTTTGCCCAGGGACAGGTATGAGGTTCACCCCCTGTGCTGCTGAACACCAGCAGCCAGAAAACAAACACCCCTCTGATGAGTCTAGCAGTGCCAGGCTCTCATCTGCTCACACAAGATGATGAAGAGGGTAAGAGGGCTGGGATGTGAAGAAATCTCGTCTTTTCCCATCTTGGGTTTTGTTCAGCCAGGTGAGGGATGGGCAACCAGGAGCAAGGTATCTGCAGTAGGCCTCATATACACAGGTTTCTCCTGCAGCAAACTCGGGGCAGAGGCTTTTTCCACTTGGAACAAAGCTGGGCTTAGGTCCGCAGTGCCCTGGACTCTCCTCTGCAGACACCTGACCACTCTGGGCCTCTTGTCAGGCCTCTACCTCGTCCTCCATGGTCTGTGGTCCCTGGGGACCAGGCTTCCCCCAGCGCCTCTGACAGAAGTAGCACTGAGCCAGACCCACAGTGAATCATGGCTGTGGTTATATTTTTGTTGCAAATGTGCGTGAATAAGGGCCGTCATCCTGATTCTTTCTCAAAATGTGAGGAATACAGTATCACAGTTGGCTGCTTTTGGATCTCGATCTGTTTTTGCTACCTGTTTTATTATGAGTAAAGTTTGCATGCCAGGTTTGTTGCAGCCTCGCTGGAGATGTCCCACTTGAACTCTCAAGTGCCCTGGTCAGGGACCTGTGTTTGACTTTTTGATTCTTGCTTCTCAGGTCACATCAGAAGATGTGAATTCAAGTATCAAGACCTTTTTTTGTCCCAACGAGACCTACAATGACATGGCTACCCTCTTCTTCAATCCCCAGGAGTCTGCCATCCTTCAGCTTTTCCACCAGGATAGTGAGTCTCAGGGGTTGGGCTTTGGGGCAGTAACAAATGATTATTCACCCACCCTTTCCGTTTACCCTCAGACACATCTGGGCTTACCCCTAATTTTGAGCAAGAACAGGGCTTTTCGTTGGTGACATCACCCAGACAGAGATAGGCTTTCTGCCTCCAGCACTGGAGGTGAACCAGACAGGATACAGTAGGACCTGGTGGGAGCCGGGTAGTCTGGGAGGCCTTGGTAAGCATCTTAGTGGGACTCAGGTCAGTCTGCTCTTGCTTCACAGGTACATTTAGCCCCGTCACTTTGGCCTTGTTCTTCATCCTCTATTTCTCACTTGCGTGTTGGACTTACGGCATTTCTGTTCCAAGTGGCCTTTTCGTGCCTTCTCTGCTGTGTGGAGCTGCTTTTGGACGTTTAGTTGCCAATGTTCTCAAAAGGTACTCTGTGCATGTGTGTGTGTGTGTGTGTGTGTGTGTGTGTGTGTGTGTGTGTGTGTGTATGTACACGTGCACTTATGCACATGTGTGGCAATCATAGCTTCCTATCCAACCTCACAGGCTTCCCTGGAGGCTCAGCAGTAAAGAATCCACCTGCAATGCAGGATACCTGGGTTTGATCCCTGGGTCGGGAAGATCCCCTGGAGAAGGAAATGGCAACCCACTCCAGTATTCTCGCCTGGGAAATCCCTTGGACAGAGGCGCCTGGCGGGCCATAGTCTGTAGGATCTCAATAGTCCGACATGTCTTAGCGACTAAACTACCCTCACCCCACCACACACTGTATGATTTTGAGCCATGTTCTTGGTCTCTTTCTTCACCAGCTACATTGGATTAGGCCATATCTACTCCGGGACCTTTGCCCTGATTGGTGCTGCGGCTTTCCTGGGTGGGGTCGTCCGCATGACCATCAGTCTCACGGTCATCTTGATTGAGTCTACCAACGAGATCACTTACGGCCTTCCCATTATGATCACCCTGATGGTGAGCACGCCCCTTCTAGGCTTTGTTCAGATTCAAGGCCCAGTTCCCCCCACAGCAGCCTATTTTCAAGCCTTTCCTTTGTATTTCAGGTGGCCAAATGGACAGGGGACTTTTTCAATAAAGGCATTTATGACATCCACGTGGGCCTGCGAGGCGTGCCGCTGCTAGAATGGGAGACAGAGGTGGAAATGGACAAGTAAGGCCAGGATTTCTCTTTGTGTCTTAGTTCCAGAATTTATGAAGTCTAGGGCCCAGGAACTTTTGTATTAGGGGGTAGTAGTACAGATTCTTGGGTTGGAAGAAGGTAAGTAACAGTAGCAAGCACGTTTGTCCCCAGGTGTTTTCAGGAGAGTGGAGTGGCCCCGTGGGCTGGAGGCTGGGGTGGGCAGGGTCGCTTCATGGACTATTCAGCCGCTGTGGCAGTCTGGTGAAACAGGAAGTGTTATGATTGAACGTTTAAGCGTCCAGTCATTGTGAGTAACAGCAAGGTGCCTCGTGTGCCCAGGGAAGAATTGTCTATCGGTGGTGACTCCTCTGGGCATAGACACCAGCTTATCCATCAGGCCTCTCATGTCTGGAATCACGCAAGGTGCTTAGAGTCTGTCCTGTAGGAGTCAGCCAGCTTCCAGAAAGGACCACCCAGTCAATATTTCCAACATTGCAGGCTATGTGGTCTCTATCACAGTTATCCAGCTCTACCATATTAGTGCAGAAGCACCCGTGGACAACACGTAAATGAGCAAGCGTGACCAGATTGGACCTGTGGGTGGTACTTGCCATCCCTGGTCTAAAGGGACACCCAAAGATTTTCATTTTAATTCCCGTGTCATTAGCAGTTCAATGGTGACACATGGCATGTGCCATGGGGTGCTGAGGAGGGATGGCTGAAACCTTGGGCAAGCAGATGGGGTTCATGGTGAGGGGGCATTTGTATTGAGATGAGGGTCTTGGCCCACCCACCTGACAAGGCAGGGAAGAGCATATTCCAGGCGCAGGGAACAGTGCCTCTGAAGGGGATGGGAGTACCAAGGAACACGTGTGTTCAAGGATCGGCTGGAGGTGGTTCAGAAGAGGGACCCTGGTGGTCCAGGCAGCATGGAGAGGGAGCGCGGCCATGTCACGGCTGCTCCCGGGGCCACGGGCTCCATCGTGAGGCTGGACCGCTTCTCTCCCTCCCCCAGACTGCGAGCCAGCGACATCATGGAGCCCAATCTGACCTACGTCTACCCGCACACCCGCATCCAGTCCCTGGTCAGCATCCTACGCACCACTGTCCACCACGCCTTCCCGGTGGTCACAGAGAACCGGGGCAACGAGAGGGAGTTCATGAAGGGCAACCAGCTCATCAGTAACAACATCAAATTCAAGGTAAAGAAAGGGACCCCGGAGGAGGGGTGGACCATGGACAGGTGGTTCCCTGACACTCACACTGACCCCATACTTGTCGCACCCTGTAGACAGGGTGGCCCTGGTTGGCTCTTGTGAAAGTCAGCACCCTTGTCATCGTATGCGACAGTGAGTAAGGACTGGACAGTGAGTAAGGACTTCATTAGGCCATCAGGATGTGTGTGCATTCTCACTGCAGCAAGCATGCGGATAAGTGGTGGTCTTAATCAGCCCGCCAGGCTCCTCAGTCCATGGGATTTTCCAGGCAAGAATACTGGAGTGGGTAGCCATTCCCTTCTCCAGGGGATCTTCCTGACGGAGGGATCGAACCCGGCTCTCCCGCATTGCAGGCAGATTCTTTACCATCTGAGCCACCAGGGAAGCCCAGTTTTAATCAGCAGTGGTTAGCATTCAGTGCAGGTTGTCCCAGAGAGGGTTCTGAATTGCCAGCAGTGGGAGCTGACCTACTTAAGAAAGAAGTCCATAGGAAGCTGTGGGACAGACAGGGAAGCTGAGGAACCAGGCGCGGTGCACCCTGGGTGAGCAGGTGGGTGGCGGCTCCTCTCTGGGTACCAGAAGGCAACAGCGTTGAGGGAGGGTCCCGCTGCCTCACTTGGGCTGCGTCCCCACCCTTGGCTTTGGAGGTTGGGGGCACATCAGTTGACAGGCCCGCAGAGCTATGACATGGGAGCACTGCCTTGCTGTCCCCACATCAAAGGAGTCGGGCCATGGGGCCGGCAGAAACCTTGGGCTCCAAGAGGCTCCTTGAAACACAAGTCTCTGAGCCACCATGCAGGTTTCTTGACGTTTTGGCGTGGGCCTGTGCCTTTTGACCCCCAGGGTCATCCACCTCCTCCCCTGAGTGGATGCTGGCCTGCCCTTGAGCAGCCATCTGTTATCACTGCCCCTTCCCATTCTCAGAAGTCCAGCATCCTCACCCGCGCCGGCGAGCAGCGCCGGCGAAGCCAGTCCATGAAGTCCTACCCATCCAGCGAGCTGCGCAACATGTGCGATGAGCACGTGACCTCCGAGGAGCCAGGCGAGAAGGAGGATCTCCTGCAGCAGATGCTGGAGCGGAGGTGAGGGGGCCCCTCGCCCGGGGCCGTCCCTGGGAGAGCGGGCGGGGCTCGGGGCCGTGGACGGGACACAGTCCTGCTGAGGGTGCCCTAGGCAGCGTCTGGTTTTTGTATAACAGATACACCCCCTACCCCAACCTGTACCCTGACCAGTCCCCGAGCGAAGACTGGACCATGGAGGAGCGCTTCCGCCCGCTGACCTTCCACGGCCTGGTCCTGCGCTCACAGCTCGTCACCCTGCTCGTCCGAGGAGTCTGTTACTCTGAAACCCAGTCGGTGAGTCTCCCTTCTTGTCCGCACCGGGCCTCTGGAAAGCACGAGGGCGCTCGGAACCCAGTCCCCACACCTGCTGCCGAGCAGTGGGTGCAATCCCTGCTGCCCTGACGCTGAGCAGGGCTCAGAGTCCCTCCAGGGCCTCTGCACCTGTTGTTAAGTGTCCTTCAGCCCAGTAGCCTTTTAATATAACTTCTACACTTCAATTTCTGCCATGTGTGCACTTTGTTACATGTGTTATCCAGAGAAATACCTTTGTTCTTGTTCATTTCCCTGTAGTCTTTTTTTCTCTGTGGTTTATGTGTGTTCAAAGTGGTCCATACAGTGACCTGCAACACATTTCACCCTTTCAGATGTAGCCTGAAAAACTCACACAGAAACCTAGTTGCCAAACGAATTTTCCTTTGGGTCTTGCCCGTGGGCAGCCAGCCTGAGGTCACCAGCTCACGTGTGCAGGACAGGAAGGGCCACGGATGGAGTGGCTCAGGCTTGGGGGTATGGCCTGTGGGAGGCCCAACCTCACTGGAATGGCCCAAGGGACGAGAGTTGGAGGAATGAAGCAGGCCAGACTACACAGGGCCTCGCCTGCAGACAGAAGCCACCAGTGTTGGCCTGAGGAAGCCCTGGGGGTCAGCAGTGGACAGCAAAGACCATGGGCCGAGGGGAGAGAAGGGGAGGAGGATTGGGGAGGAGTGGTGACCGGTCCAGAAGACTCAGGATGCAGGGATAGTGGCAAAGCTCCCTTGTGACTTTTCTGGGCTGACTTTCCTGGAGCTGCTGTTTCCAGTCACTGCAAACTGGGCAAAATCCCACAGGCGGGCCCCTCAGACGCTTCCAGCAACAGCAGTGTGTCCTTGCTTGGTTTTGACGGCCCTAGGACAGAACGCCCGGTCGGCCGGGCTGTGCTTCCTCTGAAGGCTCCAGGAGAGGATTCGTGCCACCCTCATTTGTGGTGGGTGCCCTCGGCCTGCCCTGGCTGGAGGCACATCACTCGCGTCTGCCTCTTTGTTACCTGGCCCACCCTCTGTGCCCTCTCCTGTTTTAGCAGGACACTAGTCCCTGGGTTTGGGGCCCACCCTCCTTCATGTGACCTCCTCTTACTTGATTACATCCGCAAAGGCCTCTTTTCCAAGAAGGCCATGTTCACAGGTTCTAGGCATTAAAATGCAGATGAATCTTGTAGGGGACCCAAGTCACCCCAGCTACAGCTACTGTTACCACTTTTCTCATTGAAACTCTAGAATAGCTCACATCTGTTCTACAGATGAAAGGGATGTTCAGAGAAGTTAGGAGACCAGCCCAGGGGACACAGCTAGGGAATTGGCCGAGAAATGGCTTTGGAGCAGGAGGTTTCACTCCAGAGCACCTGTCCTGGCCCTGCGCTGCCTGCCCGGCTCTGAGACCTTGAGGGAGGGTCCCCTAAACATGGCTCCTCCAGTGGCCACATCTGGTGCGAGGACAGTGTCTGGGTTGGGATTGCAGAGTGCCAGCCAGCCACGCCTCTCCTACGCCGAGATGGCTGAGGATTACCCGAGGTACCCCGACATCCACGACCTGGACCTGACCCTGCTGAACCCGCGCATGATCGTGGTGAGCAGGGCTTCCCTGGGGGCCGGGGCTGGGTGAGGAGGCTGAGGGCCCATCCCGCACGGCCTGCTCCTTGTCTGCGTGGCCAGCATCACATCCTGGGTGGGCAGGACTGGCTGCGGGTCACTGTGTTGCCTTCTTTGCAGGACGTCACCCCGTACATGAACCCCGCACCCTTCACGGTCTCGCCCAACACCCACGTCTCCCAAGTGTTCACCCTGTTCAGGACAATGGGCCTGCGGCATCTGCCAGTGGTGAACGCAGTGGGCGAGGTGAGTGGGGCCTGTGAGGCGGTGCCTCCTGGAGGGGAGCCTCTAAGCTCGGCGCTGTAGACGGAGCAGCAGCACCCCACAGGGGTGTCCCCCAAACTCAACCTGCTCTGCTCTCCCCCAGCAGAAGTGAGGGGCAGAGGGCTGGGCGGGAGAGAAGCAGCTTCGGAAACTTCCCCTTTGGCCTCCTGGGTGTTTCCTACATGCGGTCTCCTGTGTGGCTGGCAGGTGGAGCCAGTGTTGCACTGGTCTTCCTTTCTGTGAAACAGCAAAGCTTAGGCCTGGAGCTTCCCTGGGGGTCAGTGGTAAAGGATCCGTCTGCCAATGCAGGCAACTCGAGTTCAATCCCTGAGTTGGACAGATCCCCTGGAGAAGGAAATGGCAACCCACTCCAGTATTCTTGCCTGGAGAATTCCATGGACAGAGGAGCCTGGCAGGCTATAGCCCATGGACTCACAAAAGAGTCGGACACAGCTTAGCAACTAAACAACAAACTTCTTTGTATCCTAAAATCTTTCTCTTCTTGTTGGACTTGGTGGTGCCTTCTTATGGGAAGGGGATCGGTTCTCTACCTGTTACGGGAATTTGTAACACTAAATGAGAGAATTTCAGACAAACTACTCAAGAGAGTGTTAAAAGATAAACTACCTAGTTATTATTACAGATTTTTCCATTTTTTCTTCTTAGAATATTTTTTTTCTTACTAGAGCAACATTGGTATTTGTAGAAAAGTGTGAAACTCTAGATAAAAAAGACATGGCAAGCCCTTATCTGTATAGAGGCAGCCATGTTAACTTTTTAAAGTATCTCTTGTTTTTTCCTCTGCATCTAGGAGTGAGAGACTTTATATGTCAAGTTTCAGTGAAAATGTTACCACTGCCTGTACTGTTTTATATCTTAATTTTTCAATGAATCTATGGGAAATCACTTTCCATGGCAAAAAGTATTCCTTTAGGACATTTTAATGGCTCAAGAGCATTCTGTTGCACAGCTGCCTGGTCACTTACTCATTTCTCTGTGGTGGGATATTTAGTTAAATTTCACTGTGTGAAAGTGAAAATGTGAGTATGTTATTTACACGACTCAGTCGTGTTCGACTGTTTGTGACCCCATGGACTGTAGCCTGCCAGGCTCCTCTGTCCATGGCATTTCCCAGGCAAGAATACTGGAATGGATTGCCATTTCCTTCTCTAGGGGATCTTCCCAACCCAGGGCTCACACCCAGGTCTCCTGCCCCGTGTCTCCAGCATTGCAGGCAGATTTTTTTTTTTTACGGTCACTTTAATGGTCACCTTTCTGAGGCTTTCAGTCAGTGCCCCCTAGCTGCCTTGCAGGAAATGACGCTTCTCCAAAATGAGGGCTACCCAGCAGAACCCCGATAGCGTGCATGCCCTTACATGTGTTTAGTGGCTGGAGGTGGAATCGTGCTCCTTGGAACACAACTGTGCTGACAGTTCTGGGACACCCACCCCAGTGAGATGTGAGTCACTGCAGTGACTGTGGGAACCCCCTGGTTTTCTGGACTCTCCTCTGCTGAGCTTCTTTCGCTGGTGTGGGGAGGAGGGTGAGTTCCCTACACAAAGCAGTTCTCTGGATACCAGCTGGGTGTCCTCAACTCAGTTCAGTCCTGACACTGTCTACCTGGGGATGGTATCATGTCCCTTGGATTAAGGGCTCAGCCCCACAAGACGGTTCACCCTACCCACCTCCCCAACCTCAGTTTTCAATTGAAAGTCTAGGTTGTCACCTGTGCTCCTAACTGACTGGCTATAAATAGATGGTTCCCATGACCCCCTGCTCGCAGAATTCAGAGACACTCATATCCTTTCGTTAATTTCTTGCTTCATTCAGTCATTTATTTACTCATTCACTCATTCATTCATGATTGATTGATTGATTGCCTGTGCTGGGGCTTGTTGCTGCACAGGCTTTTCTCGTGGTGAGCGGGGGGCTACTCTCTAGTTGTGGTGCGTGGGCTTCTCATTACAGTGGCTTCTCTTGTGCAGAATACAGGCTCTAGGCAGGTGGGGTTCAGTGGCTGCAGCTTCTGGGCTCTAAGGCACATGTTCAGTGGTTGTGGTTCACGGGCTTAGCTGATCCACGGCATGTGGGGTCTTCCCAGACCAGGGATTGAACCCATGTCTCCTGCACTGGCAGGCAGATTCTTTACCACCAAGCCACCAGGGAAGCCCCCACCTCATATTCTTTTATAATAGATTGTAGTCCATAACCTGAGAAGGAAATGGCAACCCACTCCAGTGTTCTTGCCTGGAGAATCCCAGGGACGGGGGAGCCTGGTGGGCTGCCATCTCTGGGGTCACAGAGTCGGACATGACTGAAGTGACTTAGCAGCAGCAGCAGCAGCAGTCCATAACCTGGAATGGGCAGATGGAAGAGATACACAGGGCAGGGGATGGGGGATGGGAGGCTGAGCCCTACCTCCTCTCTGGCAGGCTGGGCACCCTGCTATCACCTCACAGGTTCACCAGCCTGGACGTGCTCCAAACCCTGTGGTTCAGGTTTAAGAGAGGCTTCATGTCACAGGTGTGGTTGATTACATCTATGGCCATTGGCGATGGAGTCAACATTTCCCACCGCCCCCCACCCCCACCCCACTGGGTAGCTAGGGCTGACAGCTCCAATCGTCTAGTCATACACTTGGTTCCCTGGGAAACCAGCCTCCATCCTTAAAGGCTTCCCAGAAGTGACATCATTAGCATAAACTCAGCTGTGGTTGAAAGTGGCTTGTTATGAATAACAAGACACCCTTATTTTTCACCACTCAGGAAGTGCTGAGAGTTTTAAGAGCTGTATGCCAGAAACTAGGGTGATGACCAAATATATTTTTCTTACTATGAATCCAATATCACAGTGACTCAGGTAGTTCTGAATGGTGAAGCCGGCTGGGTGTGGTGGCTGTGAAGCTACAGACCATGAGCTCTGCTTAAGAAGACATTCGTGTCCAGATTCCAGCTGGCCCAGCTCAAATCTCTGCAGCTGGATTTGTCCCATTGGCCTCCAGCTTGCGATCCCGAGCTTTCTCTGTATTTCGTTTCCGTCTAGAAATGAGGTACTCTTCAGAACAAGCGTCCTGATCGTGTTGTCGGGTCCGCCCTGGTCCTTCCGGGACCTGATCCTGGCCCTGCCACCTGAGGCAGGCCGGGCAAGCTCTGTTCACTCCTGTCAGTTCTCTTCCCAGTGGGTTTCACTCTGCAGGTGACTTGGGTCTTTTCTTCCTGGTCCTAGATCGTGGGGGTCATCACGCGACACAACCTAACGCACGAGTTTCTGCAGGCCCGGCTGCGGCAGCACTACCAGACCCTCTGACGGCCGGGCTCGGGCTCAGCCTCACCGCCGCGTGCCGGCTGTCCTTGCCGGAAGCCGCCTTGGGGGGCAGCAGCTCTGGCTTCGCCACCGCGGCTGGCCGGACTGTTCCCGGGCACAGAAGATCCCCAGTCACCCACTCGCTTGGAAAGCCTACAGTCATCGAACACTTTGCCGTCAGAGATCTTGGGGGTGGTATGGGACCATCAGAGCCTGGACTTGTCTGACTGCTCAGCAAGTATCTTCCCATTTTCTGCTCCCTGCGTTCCTCCATCCAGTGCCAACCTAGGCCCCAGCCCCACTCCCCGCTAGCACCAGGACCAGTGGGGAGTCAGGCCTCGCCCGCTGGAGGGTGACCCTCAGAGCGGGTGTCCCGCCTCCTCTTTGCCACTTCCCTAGGGAACCCAGCTGTTGCCTTAAAGCATCATGGGAGGTGCTTTGGCCAAGGCAAACACCGGTTGGGGGAGATACGCCAGTTGCAGAATTCAGTGAATGAGGAATTGGGCCCTGAGAAAACCACCCACGTTTCAGAGAGCACCCCCCCACACACAACTCACTGGGACTCAAGTTGACACCGTCACTAGTTCTTTTTAAGGGAAGTTCTTCTGGGTGTGAGGTGGGGCCCCTGTGGTGTGAACCTCCCTGGAACCACCAGCTCCAGAAGCACAAAGCGTTTAAATCCTGCTCGTGCTCCCTGAACTTTATGATAAAGCTGACGACAGGGTCAGGTTTCCACCTGTCCCAGCTTTGAGCATTTCGGCTTTCTCTAATTTCCCGATTACCCATGGTCTCCTTGTACCGCATTTTCACCCCGGTCCTTCTCCTCTCCATCAGATTACTAAACTTCACTCAAGTTCTACCTGCCTTTTCGTGGTGAAGCAGCCACAGCCCAGAGGACCTTGCATCACCCCTAAAAGCAGGGCTCCCTTATATAAAACTGCTTCACTTGACCCTGGGGAACAGTGCCGTTATTCATAAGACGGGAGGGAGTGAATCCTGAACCAGGAATGTGGATGGGTCCGTGATGTGGCTGAGAAAGCCAGAGTGTGACTGCACAGCAGGTGTTCATTCGAGGAAGAGGGTGTCTGCCCTTGATAAGCATCTCGCACTCGCCTGCTGCTGGCCATCCCCACCATCCTGAGGGGCTCAGCAGCGGCAACCTCAGGAGGGGTCAGCAGTGGGTAGGGGGAGGTGCTTCCTGCCAGTTCACTCCCCAAGGTTTTAGTATCAGACATAGGAAGCCTCCCTCTCTGTTTCTGTGACTCAGTTTCCCTCCCGGCTGTTTGGTCATCTCTGAACAGGCACCCAGAATGAGCATCTGGGTGTCAGGCGTTTGCACTTACTTTCCTCTTTGTTCTCTCTACTTTCAGCAGCATCTTTTTTTCTTTTTTAAATTGGAAGAGAATTACTTTATAAGGTTGTGTTGGTCTCTGCTGTACAAGAGCTCGAATCAGTCATAATTACATACATATACACACAGCCCCCTCTCCGGAGCCTCCCTCCCTCCCATCGCATTAGACAGCCCTGCAGCAAATGTGCTTGAAGACTGAAGATGGCATCTGTTTGCATTTAGTTGTTCCTTTTTTTTTTTTAATCATGGAAGTTGCCAGAGGGCATCAGCGCCAGGCCACAGCAAGGCTGTTCTCTCCCCTGAGCCCCCCTGCTTTGTTGCCAAGACTGCTGCTCAGCCTGGGGACGAGGACCCGTCCTGCCTTGCCAGCTCTGGTCCTGTGCTCCACGCACTCTAGGGAACAACCCCTGCACCCAGGGGCCATTTCCACATCGTCCCCAGTGACTAGGGCCTCTCTGTTCTTCCTGTTTTCTCATCTCTTTGATCAACATGACTTTGACATAAATTTTTTGACTCCCTTGGGTGCACTTGACTTATGAAACAAAGATGAACATTCAGTAAGTAATTGAGGAACTCACCAGGACCAAAAGAGCAAGCCCTCCTAAGTGTGATGGTGTTCAGCCAGCTGCCACTGTTCTCAGGCAGCGTCTGGAACTGGAACCTGCTTCCCTCTTGCTGCCACTCTCCCCTTCCTGAAATTGACAGGACTGAGGTCCTCCCAGCTTCAGGGGGCAGGGTCACACGGCTGGCCGGGAGGCTGCCCTGGGTGAGTGGTGTTGGAATTTATCCCTCCCGCACTCCATGTTGTGCTTAAGTCACCTGATATTTTGTTCCCATCGGTGCAGCCCAGAGATAGACGGCAGAATGCAGACACCTCCCTCCCCCTGAACAGATGCATCAGACCCAAACCCAGCCCCTCTGGAATGGCACGTCATTTTCTGACCTGGCGTCTGCCCTTTCCAGACAAGCCCAAAGACTAGCACAGCTCCACTTGTACCACAGTTAACTGTCAGCCTCATTCCTTTGATTTCTGTTGGTTAGAAATCCGCATTTCAACATCTTGCCTGTTCCCAGCACGGTCACCTCCCAGGGATGTGGCCCCTCAATAGATTCTCAGGGGCCAAGCTTGGGATTGGCTAGAGGTGGTTTCATGTTCCCCAGCTGAGGTGTCAGAGGAGGGAGCAAGTCCCACCCAACTGTGGGACCTTTGTACTCGGAAATAACTGCTCATGACCACAGAGGATGAGATGTTTAGATAGCATCACCAACTCAATGGACCTGCATCTGAGCAAACTGGGAGATAGTGAAGGACAGGGAAGCCTGGTGTGCTGCAGTCCATGGTGGCGTAAAGAGTCAGACACAACTCAGCGACTAAACAATAAAAACGGCTACATTTCATTAACGGTTCCTGGCTGGAATGGACGCTTGCTTGACCCAGCTGACCATATGACATTTCTGAGGCAAAGTCACGTACTGACATGGCCCTCGGGGATGAAGAAGGCTGCAGGAAGGCCAGCAGCATCCTGGTGGCCCCACAGTATTGATGTGCAGTGTTAGGCCACAGCTTGTGGACTTTGGTCATCTCGTCAGAAGCAGCTTCCTTCTTTCTTTTTGCACTGTTTGTTTATACAGTAACGTTAGCTAATTCTATGGTGTATATAAATTGTATTTTTTTTAATTTGTAAAGTTCTATTTTTATTTGAACGCTTGGAACTTGGAGGTTCTCATTGTAACTGTAATGTGTCAGAATAAAACGTCTCCATCCATCTCCATCATCCTTTTGTCTGCACAGTGCCCTTTTTTTTTTAGCGTGGTGAGGACTTGTTTTTATTTCATTCCTCCCCCTCTCTAACATGTACAGATTGCAAAGCTGGAGAGGGGTGTATAGCCTCAGGTCTGTAGCTCTCCCAGCAGGACTCTTCATCCTCAGGGGGCCACTTGGCACCTTAACATAAGAACCACTTAGTCCTACGGATATCAGCAAAAACCACAGCAGTCGCC
Organism: Capricornis sumatraensis; assembly: GCF_032405125.1. Lineage (NCBI taxonomy): Eukaryota > Metazoa > Chordata > Mammalia > Artiodactyla > Bovidae > Capricornis > Capricornis sumatraensis. The sequence continues at coordinate 49,212,740 of NC_091082.1, read as the reverse complement.
CTGCTCTGTCCCCTCTTCAGATCAACACTGTTGGGCTTGTTCACAGATCCTTTCCACCTATAAAATCACCTGTCCTCACAGGCACTCCCTCACACAGCAGCTGGTGGAGAATCTATTCACTTCCTGCCGGTGCTTCATTTAGGATACCGCCCCGCAGGCAGATTCCCCCAGTGTCCAACCAGAAGAAATCAGACCTTGGTGCCAGCCTCCACCTCTCAGGGCTTTTGGGTCACATTTTGTTTTGCCTGAAATGTGATTTCTTAGTCTCTGGGTGATCTGCTTCGAGTTGCTGTCCCTCAGTGACAGAAACGCTGGCTGGGCTTTCCTGGTGGCTCAGATGGTAAAGAATCTGCCTGCAGTGCAGGAGACCTGGGTTCAACCCCTGGGTTGGGACGATCCCCTGGAGGATGGCATGGCAACCCACTCCAGTATTCTTGCCTGGAGAATCCCATGAACAGGGGAGTCTGGCAGGCTACAATCCATGGGGTCGCAGAGTCGGCCAGGACTGAGCGACTAAGCACAGTGGCAGAAGCAGCCTCGGTCTACTCAGGCCCCTTCATGCATCCTCCCTCACCTATCACCCCTTCACCCATCCCTGCTTCAACCTGTCCCTCCTGCAACTCATCACCCCTTCCACCCATCTCCCAGTGTCCTCTAAGTTCCAGGGGCGTCTCATGTATTTGGCACGTTCAGTCAATCCCATCCGTGAGAAGCTGCTGTGTCACTGTGACACCTTGGCAGTGAGCCCAGTTCCCCCCTCTTCCCCTGCCAGCAGCCCCTGCTCCTCAAGTCCCAGACCTTCTTCCTTTCTCTCCACCCTCCTGGTCCTTAGTTTTCCATCTGGTCCTCCTGTTCTTAGTTTTCCACCCTCTGCATTCAAAATCCACACAAGGAACATCTCTTTCAGAAGCAGTTACCCTAGAGTTCTTTCCCTACCTCCCTGCCTAAGCATCAATTCTCTGCTGGCCTCCCCCTCACTCTACACAGAGCATATTGCTACTTTACTTCGTCTTCTCTCAGTTTCTGTACAATCTGATCAACTATATGTAGGGTGCCTGCTGTGCCACGTGCTGCAGGGCCTGCTGAAGGGGCATTTACCTCCAGGAGCTTGCAGATCAGGGACACAGACCCAGTTGCATACCCAGGCATGTTGTGGTGACTGGTAATAGTTATGCTGCCAGTGATGAGCTTGATCTGTCCTGGGCATGTGGTATCCTGGAAGGCTTCAGGGAAGAAGTAGCTTTCTTAATGAGCTTAAGAAATGAGTAAAATGCTTGGGAGAGGTGGGGAGCTCTGGATTAAGGGCATCTACGTGGAAGGAACAGCATGAATAAAGGCGTGGGGAAGTGAAGGTGTAGGGGTGTTGGAGGAATGTCATAAAATCCGACACGGGGAGTGTGGTGTCAGGGGTAATGGGTGGGGAGGTGGCGCGGAGCCCTGCTCCCTGGTGCAGGTAAACCGGGGCGACACCCTTTTCAGAAGTCGATACAAAGAACTACCTCTTCAGCAGCTCAATTTTTCTGTGAACTTAAAACTGCTCCCCCAAACAAGTTAATTACTTTAAAAAAAAAGAATGAAAAAGGAACTGAGAATTCTCTCCAACAAAAGGTAAAATGACAAGGAATATCAGGCTGAACTCCCTTCCGGAAATGAAAGAAATCACACCAACCCGAGCCTACTGTTTCTGTCCATGGTGCTGAAGTTTATTCATTTTCAAACTGATGTTGGTTAACAGGTGATAAAAACTTAACACATGGGTGGGAGAGGTGGAGAAGCCACAGTTAAATCACTTTGTCTACATTTAGCATAAAATGTGAGAAATGTTGACAGGAAGCTGATGCTTGAATAGAACACTTGTCACAACTCAACTTGATGGCAACCAGATGCGACAAAGTTGAGTGAGAGACCCCAGGGGATTCTCTTGAAGACTGCCCGGGGCCTGGCCTGCCTTTTCCTCCCTGGCCGTTATCTTCGATACTACAAGAGAGCAGAGACATGTTTGGTTTGGTGACCTGACTCCACTGGAAAAGTCAGCTTCATCAGACTGTGCTCCCTTCCCACCAGCCTCCACTCCAGCCTGACGACCCTCTGACTTCTGTAAACTGGTAAACAAATTGCCCGTTAGGAGCTAGTAAAGTCAGTCCTGCCCAATTTCAATCCTTTGGAATCTGATGATTCTGCAAAGGACATGAACTACCAATCAGCAGAGCACAGGTGATTTGGCCCCATGAACAATTTAAGTCCCCAGTGCTCATGGCAGTAAAGTCTTTTTTTCTTAGCATTTTCTCAGCCAACTGTAGCTGAGGTTGGTATCATTGTCCTGAGACTCAGAGCACAACCCCCTCCCCACCAGTTTGAGGCAGAAATTTCAAAGGGGTTGCTTCTATGCTGTCCCTTTCCTACTGAAGGCATTCCCGGGTGGTGTTCTTTCACAAGGTTTGAACGTCAATGAAACTATAATTTCCTTCCTCCCCATCCCACTTCCATCCTCAGGTCCTCTTACCCGGAAGCTGTTGCAGCCCAATCCACTCTGGGCTCCAATCCTGTCCATCCTTCCCCCGAAGCAGCTGGACCTCCGCAGGCTCCGAGGGGCAGTGAGCAGTGCCCTCAGCTTGCTCTTCAGGAGGGCAGATCTATCAGAGGATTCCCAGGGGCCCCGTCTGAGGGCGTCCCCATCTCTCTGGGCTGCATTGACCTCCCCCATCCAGGGAGGCACCTCTGAAAGAGGGCTGAGAGGGGCCCCAGCTTCTTCATTCTGCTCACTTAATACTTGTGAGGGCACAGCCTCATCTTCTAAAGGCATCTTGTCCTCCAAACGGTCCAGCAAATTCTTTACAAAAGGAAAACGGAAAGGGAGAGGTCTCGCTGCCTGGCCCAATGTCACAACCCCCCTCACCCCAGACCATGCCGCTTTCCTGGCCCTACCTTGAAATCCATCAGGTCTGCATTGGACACAGAGCCATACACGGGATTTGCTCCTGTTTGCCCTGGGAGCTGAAACGCCAGAAAGAGGAGGAAGCTCGTGGTGATGGCGGAGGAGCCCATGCTGGCGTCGGTCAAGGAATGGTCGGTCTGGTGCTTGCTGCCTCCTCTCTGGCTTCTTTGGCCTTTCACTGTTGGCCTTTGTCCGTCTCTGTCTCCCAGCTGCCCTGAGCCTCCTCTTTTTATAGCCCCCTGGCTCTCTGGGAGCTCGTCCGGGAGAGGGACGGAACCCTCCCCATTCTGTCACTTGCAGTGATAAAGCAGCTGAGTGAGGAAGCAGCAGAAGATGCCCTTTTAAAGTTATCAGTCCAGCCTGCTTGTCACAGCCCCTCTGCCTTGAGCAGCCCCGACAACCCCCAGGACCCTCAGCTGCAGGAGCCACATTCTTGTTGATTTGCCTCAAGAGGTTCCCACTTCAAAGGTGTGAGAAGAGCAAAAAAGAGTCCTTGGTTATCTCACAGTGATGCCTCCGGCTTCTTTCTCCTCGGCAACGGGACTCATGCGGGGAAGCAGAGGGTGACGGTTGGCGGGCGCCCAGCTCCCCTGTTGGTTTGCTGCTCAGCTGTCAGGGCTCCAAATAAGGGCGGGAGGGGAGGATGTGGCAGGCAGCCGGCTGCTCGGCTCAGGACAAATTAGTCCAGATGCTGGAGCTGGCCTCACACCTGACTCATCAGCAGTGGCGAGGGCAGAACCCGCCCCCCACAGGGCTACCCCCACCCCTGACTGTCCCTCTCAGTGTCCAGGTGAAGAAAAAGTAGTTTTCTAGAGTCCTAATTCAGCCGGAACCAAATGGGACCAATGTCCCAAGAATTCCACTCCCCAAAAGAAACACAAGACAAGTTTGGGGAACATGATCATTCCTGTGCAAAGCCTGCCCTCCTTCACTGCATCGCTCCCTCAAAGGTGTGGGGGGAACTTGACACTAGGAGGATGCTGATATTTTCATTTATGGAAGCTTGCTGCTTCTAGAAACTCAGACTCGGACTCAGCTGAAGTTTTTAATGCCTCGCACCTTCCTAGGAACACTCCCAAGGTGAAGTTGGCTGATGGAGGCAGCTGTGACCCATGCAGTTTCCCTTAAGGTCTTTCATGTCCTCTAAGGCCCAGCAAGCAATGAGTCATCAAGGTCCCTGTTTTCTTGGCCCCCCAAAGAGAAACACCATGCAATGAGCCTCTCTATCTGCAATGAATGGCCTCCTTTGGTGGTTGTTGCTCAGTTGTTCAGTTGCTAAGTTGTGTCTGACTCTGTGACCCCATGGACTGCAGCCTGCCAGATTTTCCTGTTTTCCACCATCTCCTGGAGTTTGCTCAAACTCTTGTCCATTGAGCCAGTGATGCTATCTTGCCCACCTCTTCAGCTGCCATCCCCTTCTCCTTTTGCCCTCAATCTTTCCCACGATCAGGACCTTTTCCAACAAGTCAGCTCTTCCCATCAAGGGGTCGAAGTATTAGAGCTTCAGTTTCAGCATCAGTCCTTCCAATGAATATTCAAGGTTGACTTCCTTTAGAATTCACTGGTTTGATCTCTGCAGTCCAAGGGACTCTCAAGAGTCTTCTCCAGCACCGCAATTTGAAAACATCAATTCTTTGGTGCTCAGCCTTCTTTCTGGTCCAACTCTCACATCCATACATGACGACTGGAGAAAATGTACAGCACTGGCCTCCATTTACTAAGTGCCAGACCCAACGCTATATACTCTTCAGTGCAATGTATCCAGAGGGGAAACACTACACTGAAGGAATGAGAACCCTGCGTTGCAGCCCAAAGCAGTTAAATTGCATGTATCTTTGTGACCTTCTTTTCCTCATCTGTGAGCCTTAAAAGAACTATTACTGTATAAACGCATTTTGAAGTGTGAACTGACTCACTGGAAAAGACCCTGATGCTGCAAAAGATTGAGTCAGGAGGAGAAGGGGACAACAGAGGATGAGATGGTTAGATGGCATCACTGACTCAAAGGACATGAGTTTGAGCAAGCTCCAGGAGTTGGTGATGGACAGGGAAGCAGGTGTGCTGCAATCCATGGGGTCGCAGAGTCAGACACGACTGAGCGATTGAGCTGATCTGAAGTGTGAACTGCCATATAACTGTATGATACTCATAATGGTTATCTTTATTGTTTGGTTGGAATATGCAAGACATGGTGCTGAGAGCTATATGTGTATTCTTCCCTTTTCATCACCAGCCCCAGGAGTGGGTATTGTCCCCATTCACAGAGGGACAGAACTGAGCCTGAGAGCATCTGTCACTTGCCCAGTGTCACTCAGCAGGATCGGGACATGAACCCCAGATCTGATGCCAAAGCCTGTAATCTCAACCCACTTCTCAGATACTGCTGCTTCTTAGCACAAAGTTTCCTTAACAATCCCTTTAGTCTCAGTTCCTGATTAAACACTGCCTTAGTCTTAGTCCTTTAGATTGCCTCTGAACACCTCCTTGCCTTCCCCCTGCCCTGGGGCTGTAGCTTTGCATGCTTGGCAAGTCTGTAAGTATGTGGACTGTCTCAGGAAATCAGCATACCCAAGCCCCATTGATTTTGGATGCACACAGCAGCAAGTGGTATCTTGCAGTAAGCAGCAGTAGTGAGCTGGAATCCAGACCTTAGTTCCCTGATTAGGAATCCTAACCGTTAGACCAGAGAGGCCAGCAGCTAGGGCCTAAATCCCCAGTCCTTGCCTACTGAGATAAGAAGGAATTCTGATGAGGAGGTAGAAGGTAAAGAGAAAAGTAAAACGTTTATTAGAAAGGCAGAGTGCATGCAGAAAGACGCATGGGCGAACTCTGTGAGAGCTGTCTCCAGAGTCACACCTTTGGAAAGTTTAAATCCGTTATAAAGGGCCAGTTTCCCCTGTCTTTGTCTCCCCTCTGGCCAATAGTCTTGTTTTGCCCCTCCTGGCTAGTTTGTCTCAGGACCCTCCCCTCCCAACCAAATAGATTTCAACACAAAGACACCTGGGGGGAAAGAAGCAAGACTCATTATGACCTGGCATCCCCTGACTTTTGACCCCCAAGGAGACTCTGCACTTGTGTAGTGTCTCCCTTGTCCCAAGGAGGGGGCATATGTGATTTCTTGACCCTTCACTCAAACGATGTTTAGCCCTTCTCTGTTCTTGCCATGATTGTTATCTTAAGGTGTGCATAAGAGACAAAGCCTGGCTATTTACCCTGTTTCTATTGTTACTTTCATTTCAGAGGGTAAACAGGAGTGAGAGAGTGCTTGCGTGCTCAAACAAGTCCAGAGGGGAAACACGACACTGAAAGGAGGAGAACCCTGCACTGCAGTCCCAAGCAGTCAAATTGCATGCATCTTTGGGGCACTATTTGTGACCCCATGGCCTGTAGCTCACCAGGCTCCTCTGTCCATGGAATCTTCCGGGCAAGAATATTGGAGTGGGTTGCCATTTCCTTCTCCAGGAGGATCTTCCCCACCCGAGGATCAAACCTGTGTCTCCTGCATCTCCTGCATTGTCAGGTGGATTCTTTTCCCACTGAGTCACCTGGAAAGTGCCTAACCTGGAGCCCACCTATGTCCTGTCTCAGGCAATGTAAACAGGAGGCTAGTAGTACAGGTCCAGCCTGAAGCCCCCTTTTTCTTGCCCCATGAAAGGTAAACAGGAAGCTAGCTATGAATGCCTAAACTGGAGCCCATCTATCTCCTGCCTTACCGTGACCTATTTACACACCTAACTTGTTTCAGTCTACCCTCTAGAACCTCAGGAACTGCAAATGGAATGACAGCTCTGTCCTAGCCAGACCCTCTTCCACCTACGCTCAGTCCTTGGCTGGTCAGATGGAGAGGCTGTTACACAGCAAGAGGACAGGATATCCGGGCAGAGGACATGAGAGACATCCTGGGTAGTTTTATTCTAAAGGAGAAAGCAAACCCCTTTACTAATTTGGATTGGCCAAACTCAACTTCAAATCCAAAATGAGTGCAATTCTGAGTAGGGAGGCGTTTGGGAGGAAAGAAACAAGACTCATTATGGCCTGGTATCCCTTGACTTTTGACCCTCAAGGAGACTTTCTGCACATATGTATCTCTGGGGGCCAAGAACCACCATATCCTGACGTATCCTGGAATGCGCTCACAGCTTAATTGCTCGGGTAGCAGGGTTATTATTAGCAGAGGATTCAGTGAGCAGCCACCCTGGGGGAACTGATGCTCCTCGAGTGTGCGTCACAGGGGCTGTCTCCTGGAGATGCCTTTTGAGATAGGCCTTTGATGCAGGCAGGATTCCGGAAGGGCACCATGGTGGGTGGCCTCTGCTGTGGCTTAGCCTCTGAGGGCTGATGCTGCTCTTGCATCCAGCGCCTCTTCTGAAGTCTATCGGTGGCCCAAGGAAAAGTGAAAGTCCCATGCAAGTTTCCAGAAGCAGAATTTAGAACTTTTTTCAGTTTACTTTTATTATTAAAACTTTTCCCCTTTCAGAGTGAATCTGGAGTGGAGGCACGAGTGAGTTTCTTCTTTTGTCTCTGTTTTTTATTTTATTTTATTTTATTTTTTTTGCAGAAGGTGGGTGGCAAGAAAAGAATACTTAGTTTCTGCCCTGAGGACTTTGTACAGAACACCATCTCCTGCACTAACAGAGCCCAGGGAAAACAGACAGTCCCCAATATACTCAGTACCCCAGTGCTATGAAAGCCTTTGATTTGAGCCTGAAATGGAAAATGACTTGATGTACAGTTTCTCTTCCTTTCCATGTCCCTGATCCACCTCAGGATATGTGTGTGAAAGAATTAATATTTAATGGGGTGTTTAGAAGCCAGCCTGTGGGAGTGAAAAGCAAAAGACACAGACGACCAGATCCACCCCCCACCCCCACCTCTTCAACTAGCTGAAAAATCAAAAGCCTTTATTTCCTTATCACTGGAAAGAAGTAATCTTAGTCATGTGATGGAATGAGGGTTGCAAATGGCTGGGAGAATCCAGAATTGGGGCATCTCCAGTCTCTAGCTGAGTTTGGTTTCATGATCCTCCAGGGGCATGCTGTGGGCTGCTTCAGGGAGCCACGAGTGCCCAGAGACGTTACACATGTGCAGAACTAGTGTGAAAAACCCATCACATTCCTGGCATGACTCTGTCAGATCTAAATAGCCCAAAGCAGGAGCCCCAGTTGGGAGAAATTGGTAGGACACTGGTCCGTATTTAGGAATGATTGCTTTAGACTTTGAAAATGATGTTCTGTTTCTTTGGTGCAAATTGGAGGTCACTGAAACTGGAATTTGGGGGCAGGTTGCCCGGGGGAAAAGGCCCAAGGCAAGTGTATTTGCTAAAGCTTTTGGGGCTTCTACTTCAAGTGAAATAAGAGTGAGGGGAAAAGGGAAGTATTAGTCAACTATTGCTGTGTGACAAATTACCCACCTCTTAGCAACCTTTTGTTTTTCCAGCTTCAATGGGTCCTTGGTGCTGTGCACGGTCTTTCTCTAGTTGCAGTGAGTGGGGTCCACTCTCTAGCTACGGTATGCTTGCTTCTCATTGCAGTGGCTTCTCTTGTTGCAGACTATGGGCTCTAAGGTGTGTGGGCTTCAGTAGTTGCAGTGCGACGGCTCAGCAGTTGTGGCGCACAGGCTTAGTTGCCCTCAGCATGTGGGATCTTAGTTCCCAGACCAGGGACAGAACCTGTGTCCATTCTTAATCAGTGGACCATCAGGGAAGTCCCTACCTAAGCAACTTTAATCAACACATATCTACTATCTAACAGTTTCTGTGGACCAGGGATCTGGCTCTGCTTAACTGGGTACCAACTTGCTCAGATCTTGCACTGGCTACAGTTAAGATGTTGGCCAGGGCTATGGTCATTTCAAGGCTTGGCTGGGGACCTGTTTTCAAGGTCGCTCGTGTATCTTTTGGCAACCCTTGGGTCCTCACTGACTGTTGCCTGGAGATGTCATTTCCTTATGACATGGACTCTCCATAGGGATGCAGCTGACTTCTTTTAGGTAGAGACAAAAGCAATAGGTAAACCGCCATCTTTTTGTAACCTAATCTTGGAAGTGGTATCCCATCATTTTTGTTGTCCTCTGTTCACTAGAAGTGAGTCACTAAGTCCATCCCATACTCAAATGGAGGTGCTTACCAAGGGCATGAATACTAGGAGATGAGCATCACTGCAGACCATCTCAGAGGCTACCCACTACAGGTAAGGAAAGAGAAAGAGCAAATACACAGTGATATGTTACCAAGTTGGTCACACTTTGAGAAAACAATTTAGTGGTAAGTTGGTTGGTAATTGGTTGGTTGGTTGTTGGTTGGTTGGTCATGGTGCACATCTCCAGAGAATTTCATGGGACCCAGCATCTTGGAACAGTCTGTGAGGAAATAAAAGGATGAGGGCACTGCATCAAATCCTTTGGGCTGCTGTAACAAAGTACTACAAACTAGGTATCTTAAAACAACAGGACTGTATTGTCTCACAGTTCTGAAGGCTAGAGTCCAAAATCAAGGAGTCATCGGGGCCACGTTCCCTCTAAAACCTGTATGGTAGGATCCTTCCTTGTCTCTTGCAGCTTCTGGTAGCTGCCAGCAGCTTCTGGTAGCTGCCAGCAGCCTTTGGCATTCCTTGGTTACAGATGCATCTCTCTGATCTTCATCTCTTCCTTCTTGGGTTTCTCTCTTTTTTTCTTGTAAGGACCAGTCAGACTGAATTGGGCTTCCCTGGTGGCTCAGACTATAAAGAATCTGCCTGCCAATGCAGGAGACCCAGGTTCCATCCCTGGATCTGGAGGATCCTCTGGAGAAGGGAATGGCAACCCACCCCATTATCCTTGCCTGGAGAATTCCATGGACAGAGGAGAATGGTGGACGACAGTCCATGGGGTCGAAAAGAGTCAGACACGACTGAGTAACTAACACTCACTCATTTACACTGAATCAGGATCCCACCCTACTCCAGTATGAGTTCATCTTAATTTCCTCCGCAGTGACCTGATTCACCACACCCCCTCCAGCACACCACCCATGGACATACCTGGGTGTATGCCCTCCAAGGAGTACATGCCCTCCTTGGGGGCCTCACAGAGAGGAGGAGTCTCCCTTTGGCTAAGGAATGAGGGTTCTGCTTTCTCCCCCTGATGCAGGAAGAACCAAGTAGGGAAGCCTGGAGCAGGGGTGGGGAGGCAGTTAGGAAGCTGGTGTACCAATATGGGAATGAGTGGTGAGGGAAAGAAGGAGGAATGGACATGGTACCTGCCTGGGTGGTCCAGTCAAAGAATGAAGTCAAGGAAGATTCCAAGGGCTGAAGTCATCAAGGGCGGGGAGCCCTGGAAGAAGGTTTACTCATTAGGGAGTGTCTTAGTTTAGGTTCTCCTGAGCCTGAGATATGTATTCAGGCAAAGTAGTTTATTTTCGAGACAATCCCAGGAAATATTGGCAGGAGACTGGGGAAGTGGCCAGGGAGAGGGGTTTAGTGATCACCATAGGCAGCTGCAGCTTAATACCCATTTGCTGCAGAGAAATCTGGGGACCAGTAAAAGATGCACGCCACCTGTGAACCGAAGACACTACTTGGTATGGGTTGAGTGCTGCTCCTGGTCCATGTCAATTTCCCAGAACTTCCTGCCTGCCCCCAGGAAGTGGGCTCTGGCTGCCAGAGAAAGTCTGGGGGCAGGAAAGTGGGATGCTTCCAGATGGAAGTAGGGCTGGTGTGCACTGTGAGGGCAAGGATTGTGTTTGGCAGTGTCAGAGACACAATACTAGGGGCAAAAGAATGGGAGCCACTGTCCCAGGGCTGAAATGCTATAGAATGCCCACACAGTTCCATGAGGCCCAGCTCTTCATCCCATGAGAGAAACAGGCCTCTTAGTAGAAATGCACTGAATTCGTGAAAAATTCTAAGAGACAAAGATAGCTGAGAGCTGCAAGATGAACAAGACAAATGGTCAAGCTCATGACTTCGTGCTTAGACCTGGTTCGGGGGTGGGGGCAGGGAGGATGCATTCTTTTTGTGCCACAAATCATTCTCAGGAAGGTCAAAGCTGCCCCAAAAAGGATGGAGGGGGGAGTGTAAAATCTGTGACAAGAGATGAAGAATTCAGGTCCAACACTGTCCTGACTTCAATAGCTTCAACACTGGAGACCCAGCAGAGCATGCTCACCCTCTACTGAAGCTCCTTTTAGCTGCAAAGCTGTGGGCTGTGAAGCATGGGTCTGTGTCCACCAACATGTCTTTCTGGGTAGGTTACAGTGACAAGCATCCATGGAGATACATAATCTGGCAGCTTCTTTGGAGGACAAGGTTGATCATAGGTAAGTCAGGGAGATTAAGGCCATGGCTGTAGCTCCATGGGGATGTGTTTGAAGGGGCCAGGGCCACAGGTCAGGGAGGGCTGGTTTTAAAGGGCATCCTTAGACAGTGCATGTGCCATTTCACTGCTGACAAACACCAAGCACAGGAGGAGCTTGCTGAGATGTCATTCCGTTGGGTATCAGACCAGCAATTCCCCACCATCCAGAAGTCACATTTGGCTCTTTGGTTTGTTTTAGAGTCCTTTTTCCTGGACCTTGGCTTAGGTGAAAAGCCTCAAGTAACAAATGTATCTGTATCATGCACAGACTCTATCACCGGAGCCCTATTTATGGAAGAACTGGACTTACCTGGAAGACTTCTGAAGTGCTGGCTGGGTTTGTAAAGTGGGTGTTCTGGGAGGAATCTGTCTTCATCATCTGACCAGGGGAGGGAAGTTGACAACAGGCAGTGGCCCCAGATGTTGAACTGACTGATGCCATTACAAGGGGACATCAGCCACCCATCCATCCCACCAGCGAGCCTAATTCACTGGCCTGGGAAGAGGTGGATTGGTCAGTGATTAGGTGTATGGATGTTGGGCCAGCCTGTGTGGGCTTGAATCCTGGCTCTGCCGCTTTACCAACTGAGAGACCCTGAGCAAGACATACCACCTTTCTGTGCCTCACTTTGTAAAATGAATGATAACAAGAGTTCTTCCTGCATAGCTGTTGTGAGGGCTGATATGAGTTCATGGAACTGTGCCTGGACATTATAAGTTCTTTATAAATATTAACTATGCTAATTACTTATTACCACCCAGGGTCAAAACATTAGGCAAAGATGACTCACAGGTTTTTTTTGTTTGTTTGTTTTGAGAATAAATTGGTCCTAAAACCTTATTTTCAAAACTTTAATCTCATTAGATATCTATCACCTCAGATGCAAACTGGGTTAAAATGAGAAATAAAACATCCACCAATTCTGGTTCCCCCTCACTCAAAGAAACATCAGATGAGGACAGCAGGAAAGTCATGAGTGCAGTTAAAGGTCTGGAGCAGAGGGAAAGAGTACAGGCTCCAGATTCACAAGGATCCCTGCTCAAATTCTAGCTCTGGAACTTAGCAGCTGTATGCTTTCAGGTAAGATGCTTCCCTTTTCTTGGTCTCAGTTTTCTCGTCCATAAAATGGGGATACTTATAGTCCTGTTCTCCTGATGAGCTGGTACCATAAAAGGCATTCTTGGCAAAGTAAACTGCATAGGTTGAAAGCAAGAGCAAGTTCCATCACATGACGTGGGATGCCTGGAACCCAAGATGCAGGGGGAGGGGCATCCTGAGAGGAGAGGGCAGTGACCCCCTACTAGGACTCCCAGCTGATTAAGGCAGCACAGTAGGATTCTGGGGCTTGTCTCTTTTCCTGCCTTAGAATAAAAATCTTTCCTCTCTAGGGCAGAGAAGAAGTAAAAATGTGGGACCCCAAGGGAAGGGCACTCTGAAATGCTGGGCCTCTTTCAGGCACTTCTATGCTTGTGGGCTCAGGAAATGAAAATGCTATTAAACTCAGGGTTTTGAAATCACCTTTCCAGGATGACATCAGGAATTGAAGGTTTGAACCTGAGGTTGGAGGCAGGAGGGAGAACTCACACTCATCAAGAATCCAAATAAGCCAGCATCCCTCTCTCTCTCTCTCTGATACACACACACACACACACACACACACACACACACACATACACACTGCCCTCGATCTCTGAGAGCTTCTGGAAACAACAAATATACAGACAGTACCTCCAGTCACAGAATTCTAGGCAGAAGGAAGGCAAGGGGCAAATACCCTGCCACACACCCTCATGAAGCAGGAATACATCAGGGTCCATTTAGCTCCCACAAAGAAACTGTCAGACTTTCAAAAGTAGTTTCTGGAAAGTGTCTCAAGTGTCTGAGGTGTTTAGAGACATTTCAGAACAAGAAAAAAAAAACTTTCAAGAAAAGTAGTCCCCCTCCCAGCAACTGCTTGATCATCAGCCCTTGAAGCCATGTGGGGACACCCCACCATTAAATGGACAACTTTGGGACTTGCAAGAAAACACAGAGTTGTTTTGTTTTTTTTTTTAAACGATGGGTTATTTTTTAAAACACTGAGACAAATGAATTTCAAAAGGAAAAAGCTATAATACTGACTTTATTTCATCATGGAAAATTTGTGTCCAAAGATAAGAACCATTTTATATAAAACAACCAAATAAATAAATAAATAAAAATAAATAGGAGTTGCTTCCAAGGGGATCAGGAGTTGATGGAGAATCAGATACAGCCATATCTGCAGCCAGGACCTCCTCTTAGTACCTCCTCAGCACTGTGGGGGGAAAAGAGAGGGTGATGATGACTTTGGGGTGGGAGACAGGAAGGATCTGAGCTTTCCCTCACTCTGTGCCACCCCTGCCACCCCCCCTCTTCAGTTCATCTGCATGTTTGGGGCTTCGGAATAACCCATCTCCCCGGACCTCCCCTTCCTCCTTGTAAACCAGGGATCCCCCTGGTGACCCTCCCCTCTGCCTTTGCAGCTTGAGACAGTTCAGGGGAAACCAGGAGGAAAAATGTTAACTACTCTTTCTGCTCCAAGGAGGGTCTGCTGAACAGTGACTGAATTACATCCTAAAGATTCTGCCCCTTTCAGTCAGAGGCAGGATGTGGATAGAAGGGGCTCCCAAACATGATAATGAATGTTGTCCAAATTTAATATTCCCAGAGAAGCATGCCTTGGCCCTGAAGACTGCCAGCAAACAAGAGTGATGTTCTTTGTTCAAAATTTGGTCCCCTGAGACATCGGACCCAGAAGTGGCTCTAATGGTGATGTGCAGTGGGAATGGGGATAGGCGCTCACCATTGCAGCCCAGGCCGCTGAGGGAGCCGATCCGGTCCAGCCTCCGTCCAAAGCAGCCCGAGTCGCGCATCATCTTGGGGCCCCGCAGGGTCCGGAGGAGGCTGTGGTGGGGCCCAAGGAACCCCGCGGGGGCTGCCGCTGGGGAGTCCCAGGTTTCTTCCAGGCCCTGGCCCTGCTGGAGGGGCTCCACGCGCAGCTGCTCCGCCTGCAGCTCCGAGACCCTGTCTCGTAGACGGTCCAGCAGCTCCTGCAATGCACGGTAGGGGAGCCGCAGCTTCAGAAACCCGCACCTGGGCCCAGCCACCCTCGACGGCGGCAAAGCGATCCAACAGCGCTGGGTACCGGCTTCCCGCACCCAGTCTCTCCATTTTCTAATTCCCTTTCTGATTCTCATATCACTAATTCCCAAGGGAGGGTGGGGACCTCTTGTGATGTAAGTGGAGGGTGGGGGGATGGGGACCCGTTAACTGCTGCTGTCCGCGCCCTCTTGGCGAACCGGGTTTACGCAGTTCAGCAGCGCTCACCTGTAACCCAGGCAGTTCCGAAGCCGAGCCGGGGCCACCCAGTGGGTGGGAATGACATCCTAGCAGCGACAGGTGCAAGAAGAGGAGAAGCAGGAGCGCCCGGGACAGCGCTGTCTGGGGGTCCATGTCGCTGGCGGAGCGGATGGAGGTTGCGGCCGCGGCTGCTTCGCTGGGTTGGGCCTCACGTCTCACCTTCTAGTGCCCGGTGGGCGCTCTCCCGGATCCTTGGGCAACAGAGGCCTTTTATCCCTGGTCCTGGGAGCTGGGCCGGCCCTGCCTCTCTGGGTTATCTCTGATTTATCGGCCGCATTCCGGCCCGACCCGCTGAGCTCAGGGCGGGGGAATGCACCTCTCCGCGCCGAGGGGGTGGAGGCTGGGGAGAGCAGGCCTTGTATAGAAATGGGCCTGACCGGGAGCTGGAACGCGCGCCCGGGGTGGGGGGCGGGGGGGTTTGGAGGGGTGGGGTGCGGGAGTGGGGGCGTAGGCAGGGAGGGGTAGACACCAATAGTCTTTCGTGTCTCTCTCTGCTTCCTTTCCTGCAAAACCGCCGGGGGCATTAGCGTGGATTTTTTTTCTTTCCTCCCCACCCCCATTCCTGAATTGAGAAGAGAGAACCCCAGCGATCAGAGACTCGACGCAAATGCCGGGCGCACGAGGTGACTCACAAAGAACAGCCCCAGCCAACACCCCATCACTGCAGCGCGTCTTCCCTCCCCGCCTGGAACTCGGCACCCCGCCTGGAAGAGCGCAAGCCTGTGCCCTGCGCCAGACCGCCGGTCCCTCGGGCGCGCTGACCGCTGTCCGTGGTTCTGATCACGCTGAGCCACCAACGCAAGAGTTCTTGCTCTCCTCAACTCCGGTGTTGCCAGAAAGACAAGCACGGGGCAGGGGCCAAGAGACGCCTGAGACCCCCTCCCTGCCCTCTCACGACCTCCTGCACTAGGATGCTAATTCTCCAGTGTCACCTGATTAAAAGTCTGGGTATGACAAGGAACTTCTGGAATGCTGACCCTTCTTCCGTCCCTTAAAGGGTAGAGCTGATTTGACAGGAATTTTGAGAGGCAAAGCCCAGAGATGAAGTCATTCAGGAATGCCTTCTATCACATCTCCTCCAGGTGCCAACACCTCCTCTCCCCCACCAAGTCAGCATAACGGAAAAAGCAAGGATGACTGCAAGATGGTTATCTATTTAGTGGGACAGTAGGGGTGTGAGGGAGTCTTCTGCAGTGACTCCTTCAACTGGTCGTCCAGGATCTCATTCCCATTTGCAGATTTGGTCTGCAATTTGCAGGTCTGGGCCTCCTGCCTGTGATTGCAAAGGGGGCTCCAAGGGGAAAATGGCCCTGGGAAGAGACACAGCAGATTAAATCCCCCTTAAAGTGTGCATGACTGATGTCACTGCCCCTTCCAGATAACTTGTGTTGGCAAGCATCAGGATGAGGGAGAAGGGTTGTTCAGGAAAGGAAAGGTGTTATGACAAAAGTGGAGAAAGGCCCAGAAGCTGGGACCACTAAGCAAATCTTGCCTGAAAAATAGCACCTCCCAGGTATTGAATGAGAAAATTGTTATTATTGTTCTTCACTTTTTTGGATAAGGAAACTGAGCCCAGAAAAATTAATGTACTTTTTTCTTTTCTTTTTTACAGCAAAATTTATTTTTTACTTTAATCAAGGTACAATTGATTTACTTAGTTTCAGCTGTATAACATAGTGATTCCATATTTTTATAGGTTATACTCCATTTAAATTTATAAAATATTAGCTATATTCCATATACCATATATTACATCCTTGTATCATATCGTTTTACACCTAGCAGTATATCTCTTAATACCCTGCCCTTATTTTGCACCTCCCCCATCCCACTCCCTAATGGCAGCCACTAGTTTGTTCTCTGTACCTCTGGATCTATTTCTATTTTGCTATATCATTCACTTGTTTTATTTTTTTAGATTCTACATAGAAGTAAAAACATATAGTATTTGTCTTTTGTGGCTGTACCAGTTTACATTTCCACTGACAGTGCATCAAAGTTCCCTTTTCTCCACATTCTCGCCAACATTTTTTATTTGTGGTCTTTTTGATGATAGCCATTCTGACAGATATGAGGTGATATCTTACTGTGGTTTTGATTTGCATTTCTCCACTGACTAATGCTGTTGAACATCTTTTCATGTGCCTCTCGGCCATCTGTATGCCTTCTTTAGGAAAACATCTAATCAGGTCTTCTCACCATTTTTTCCATCAGGTTTTTTAAATATTGACTTGTATGAGCTGTTTGTTTGTTTTGGATATGAACCTCTTATCAGACACATCATTTGCAAATATTTTCTCCCATTCAGTATCATGAATCGTGAAGTCTCTCAGTCATGTCCGACTCTTCGTGACCCCATAGACTGTAACCCACCAGGCTCCTTCATCCATGGAATTTTTAGGTTGTCTTAATCTATTTTCTTAAGATCACACAATTGACAAGTGCTAAAACCTGGATTCTAACCTAGGCAGTCTGATTTTTAGACCTGAAGCTCTTAATCACTGCCAGGGGGATTGTTAGGTGTTTCTACTAAAGAAAAATTAGATTACCTTATGGTCATTTCTAAAGTTACAGAAAGCTGTGCAGTGAAGTATGTGTAAGTCTGGTCCCTGACACAAGGGGAAGGAGGTCAAGCAGAGGCAAGTTCAGCATTTTACAGATAAAGATGGGGGAGAGGTAAGGGCTGTGTAAAGATGTCAGTCCTGGAAAGATTCTGGGAGCTGGAACAGTGTGTGCCTGTGTGTGTGTGCACATGCACACATGCACACCAAAGGAATAATATCCAAAAATTAAATGGCAGAGAGAGACAACAAAAGATAGCCAAGAGCAGAGCTGAGACTTAAGGCTGGGGCTGCTGAGGGTGTAGAGAATCCCTAGAGCTGGAAGTCATGAAGATTAAGGGTTGGGAGCAAGACAGAGTCCATCAACCAATACTTTTCAAGAATTGATTCTGTATCTAGCCTGAGCCTTGCTTTACTCTTCTGCAAAATGGGCGTATGCTCCCTCGTTTCACAGTCTAAAAGGGAGAAAAAAGTGTCTTTGAAACTCAATAGCAGTGTGAAAAGAGCCAAAGAATTTAGAAGACATATGAGAGTTCATGTTTGCTTCAAAGGAGATTCTGTCTCAATGGAGAGACAGAGCCATTCCAGGGGAAAATGGTAAAGTGCTGAGCACTCTGACAGAACCTCTCTCTTCTCCCAGTGGAGGGGATTGTGGGAGAAGACTTCAGGGCAGACACAAGACTGAATACACACTCCAGGGACTTCTGCCCAGGGAAGGACAGCTCTTACACCAGATCATCTCCATGAACATTTATTGAATGCCTACTCTGTGCCATGCACTTTTCTACCTCTATTTAATGAAGCTATGTCATAGCACTACCACCCAAAGATTAAATGAGATGGATATGTGGTAAGCTGAATAAGAGCCTCCCTGAGATGTATATATCCAAATTCTCAAATCCCTATGCCTTTGAGGAGCATACAGTGTAGGGAGAGAAACAGACAGTCACAGGTCCCCAGGGTAAGGTGGTGACTGATCCAGCAATGCTCTGGGAACGTGGTAGGAACACTCAGTTGAGGAGGCAGCTTCCTGGAGAAGGTGATTCTCGGCTAATGCTTGAAGAATAAGAATGGGTCAGCCATGAGAGAGATGAGGAGGGTTCTGGGCAGAACTGGGGGGCTGGTTAAGTGTTCAACTACCTCTCCTAGCATCTTAGTTCACTCAGTCTGCTGTATGAACTAGGAATACCATAGATTGGGTGGATTAAACAGCAGAAATTTATTTCTCTTAGTTCTGGAGACTGGGAAATACAAGAATCAAGGTGTGGGCAGAAATACAAGAATCTCACCAGTGTCTGGTGAGAGCCCATAAGTTGTCTTCATTGAAACCCCACATGACAGAAGGGGTAAAGGAGATATATGGGGTTTCTTTTAAAGATTTTTTGATGTGGACCATTTTTAAAGTCTTTACTGAGTTTGTTACAATATTGCTTTCACTTTAAGTTTCATTTTCTGATAAAGAGACATTTGGGATCCTAGATCCCGGATCAGGAATCGAACCCACACCCCGTGCATTGAAAGGCAAAGTCCCAATCACTGGGCCACCAGGAAAGTCCCAGAAGGGTCTTTTTTATAGATCCCATTCATGAGGGCTCCACCCTCATGTCTTAATCACCTCCTCAAACCCTACCTCCTAACACCATCACATTGGGGGTTAAGTTTCAACATATGAACTTCAGTTCAGTTCAGTCACTCAGTCGTGTCTGACTCTTTGCGACCCCATGAACTACAGCATGCCAGGCCTCCCTGTCCATCACCAACTCCCGGAGTTCACTCAAACTCACATCCATCGAGTCAGTGATGCCATCCAGCCACCTCATCCTCTGTCATCCCCTTCTCCTCCTGCTCTCAATCCCTCCCAGCATCAGAGTCTTTTCCAATAAGCCAACTCTTCACATGAGGTGGCCAGTACTGGAGTTTCAGCTTTAGCATCAGTCCTTCCAAAGAACACCCAGGACTGATCTCCTTTAGAATGGACTGGTTGGATCTCCTTGCAGTCCAAAGGACTCTCAAGAGTCTTCTCCAACACCACAGTTCAAAAGCATCAATTCTTTGGTGCTCAGCTTTCTTCACAGTCCAACTCTCACATCCATACATGACTACTGGAAAAACCCATAGCCTTGACTAGATGGACCTTTGTTGGCAAAGTAATGTTTCCACTTTAGAAGGATATAAACATTTGGTCTATAGCACCTAGGCTCTTGGCAGAAGGAAAAAGATGCAAGAAAGAAAGGTTTGTGATAGCTGATCCCATCAGGGAGTGTGGCTTGGCTGTATTATGCTGAGTTACTTCCCTACAGCTTCTCTTCACATCCTACTTCTAGCCCAGCCCTGGGCAGCTATGGGGCAGCATAAGAGCACTGGGCACCCAGGGACAGGGGAAGGCGGGGCAAGGAGCACTGCCCCAGGAGTCAGCAGTTGGCGAGCCTCTGCCTATTGCTATCTCAACTGAATAGTGTTATGCGAGTCCTTTCTACGCGCTGGGATTCTGTTTCCCCTTGTGCAGAAAGAAGGAATTAGACAAAAACGTTATTATAGTCAACTGCCCCTACCTAGTTCTTGGTTAGTTCTACTTGCCAACTCCCAGCCCCCAGCAAAACCTTCATCCTCTATGACCCTTAGACTTTCTCCAAAAGCCAGAAACCACCCACAGAGGGGCTGTCAGATCCTTCACAGCAGTGGCAGCCCTGTGTATGTGCGTGTATGTGTGTGTGTGTGCTGAAGGTGCTTTAGAAACCAATCTGAGTGTGTAGATTGTCTCTGCTCTTGGAGTGAACTTCTAGACTCATGGTTAGCAGAGGAAGGTCTGGGTTTGGTAGCCTGGAAGAAAATAGCTATCAACTCTTCCCACTCCACGTCTAGCTTCCCGGGTGGTGCAGTGGTAAAGAATCTGCCTGCCAATGCAGGAGACAAAAGAGACATAGGTTTGATCCCTGGGTCAGGAAGATCCCCTGGAGAAGGAAATGGCAACCCACTCCAATCTTCTTACCTGCAGAATGCCGTGGACAGAGGAACCTGGCTGGCTACAGTCCATGCAGTCGCAAAAGAGTCACTCATGCACAACCGAGCACGCATCCCAAGTCCAGCTTCAACAACAATACTCAAAGCATCTGACTATGGCTGCCTGTGTGTTGCAGGGTAATAGTCTCTCTCTCTCCCCTTTTCTCCCTGTCTCTCCTTTCTTCCCCTCTCTTTCTCATTGTTATAACCTCAAAAGGAAAAAAGAATTCTGAAAGGGTCACCTTATCCTTCCCCTCACCTCCAAAAAGGGTTGTATTCATTCTTTGTCCCCATAGCTGACATTCTAGTGACATCATTGGGGCCCCTGGACTCAGCAAATCTTGAAGTCAATTTACTTTCAACCAATAAATATACCCCTCCTTTGCCTAGACCAATTTAAGTTAAATTTCTATCACTTCTGTCTCAAAAATTCCTAACTGACACAGTCCCCAAAAGAAACTGCAAATCTTTTTCTTAGAAGTGTATCTGGAGAACAAGCTATCTCAGCCCTGGGTAACAGCCCAAGGTCTAGAGCCCGTGCAGACTAAAGTACTGAGCAATGTCCAATTTAACTCCCTCCTCTTGTAATGTGAGTTAATCCCCATGGTCAGACAGAAAGCAGAAAACACATTCAATAACTTTCCAAAAGGCTGGAAAGTCTGAGCTGTCTCAGCAGGTGGGAGGGATACAGAAGGAAGGATGAGAGGTACCCCCCAGAATCCACACCCTACAAGAGTTCTGTTCTGGCACAGTGGGGAGAGATGGAGGAATTAGAAGGTCCAAAGACTGCCTTCAAGTTGCCTAGTCTTAACAGGCAGACAGACATCCCCCTTCAGCAGGTTGAGGAGGGGTCATTAAGAAGCAGGACTGAGGATGTACATGTTGACCCCCACTGACCAGCTGGACATTTGTACATCTTGTGATGCTGAGCCAGAGACACCATGGGAAAGAGGTCCCTCTGCCTCCTGAGGCGGTTCCCTCCCAAGTTTGTCTTGGTCCAGGAATCTCACCTCCTTACCACAGGAAACAAGACAAAGGATTACTTAGCTCAGAGCCGGGAGCCTGGAAGTGGGTGTGACAACCGTTCTCTGGCCCTGCTGATCCAGGAGGGACATGGGGTCTGCACTCAGTGCACTCAGTGTTCTCTGCTTTCTGTCTGACCACGGGGATCAACTCACATTACAAGAGGAGAAAATTAAATTGGACAGTGCTCAGCAATTTTGTCTGCAAAGGTTCTAGACCTTGGGCTGTTACCAAGGGCTGAGATACCTTGTTCTCAAGATACATTTCTAAGAAAAGGTATGTAGTTTCTTCTGGGAACTGCCTCAGTTAGGAATCTTTGAGAGAGAAGTGATAGAAATTTAACTTAAATTGGTCTAGGGGATGCGGCTCTTAACCTCTGAGGGTGGTGACAGGGCATTGGCTTCACCCAGCCTGTCTGGTTTGAAGGCTCAAGGTCACCAATTAAAGGACTGGCTTTGGCTTCAGGGGAAAAAGCCATATTGGGGAGCCCCTGGAGAGATGCTCCACGGCCCAAGAAGCTGACCTCACTGGGTCAGGAGCTGACCCTGGACAAGCTTGTGCCCTGTCTCTAGGTAGGAGAGTCTGTTCCCAGACCTGGGACTCCCTGATGAAACAAACGTCTCCTCCTGTCTAGACTGGCTGGGATAGAGAGCATTAATGAGCTGAAGAAATGGCAACCCACTCCAGTACTCTTGCCTAGAAAATCCCATGGACAGAGGAGCCTGGTAGGTTACAGTCCGTGGGGTCACAAAAAGTCGGACACGACTGAACGACTTCACTTTTTTTCACTTTTTTAAATGAGCTGAGCCCAAGAGCTCACTCCTCCAGTACTCTTTCAGGAGGGGAATTCCTGGGGGGCACAGCTCAGCCCAGTAAACTGGGGCTTCTTTACCCTAAAATATTAGTCCCATGTTGTCTGACACTCAAACGTAACTGGACGTCCTATATCAATCTGGCAACAGGACACGCGGAGAGGAGGGTGGGGCTTGGGGGCTGCTCCCTTACCCAGGTTCTTCTGTCTGCAGATAGTGGATGTGGGAATCAAGACAAAGGGGAGTTCTCCAGTTTTCATTAGCATCCCCGCCTGGTTCCACCTCACTGTTCTTGGATATCCACCGCCGGCCTTCACTGTGAGGGTCTCCAGCTGCCTGTCCTCAAGAGCGCTGACATCCTGGGTCTGACCACCTCACCGCCATCTCGGGTGAGACAGTGCAGCCCTTGGCTAAGAGGGTGGAGAGGATTCCGCTGCACAACAGCACTGACCCCCAGCCCAGGGGGCTAACCACAGGACCGGACCTCTGCAGCTGCAGCAGGCCAGCGTGCCTCCCAGCTCATGGCCATCATCGGTCAATCGGCAGGCTCCTTGCACCCCACCCCTCCTCCAGTATCAGGAGAAAGAGCACAGGTTCACAAGCCCCCTTCCCACCCCCACACCATCAACCCTGCCTGGTCATTGAGCTTCCGGCTCTGTGCAAGCCGCATCCCCTTGGGGCCTCAGTCTCCTCATCCACCCTTCGGAGGTGGGGCAGAGGGATGGGCAAGATTCCAGCACCCTTGGTGTCAAGAGCTGTGCCACCTCAGGAAAGTCACAGACTTCTCCGCACTGCTGTTTTCCCATCCATGAAATAGGAACAGTGTGGACTTGTGGGAGGATTAAGGGGCTTCCATGGCGGTTCAGTGGTTAAAAAATACACCTGTAATGCAGGAGATGCAGGAGACACAGGTCCCATCCCTGAATCGGGAAGATCCCCTGGAGGGGGAAATGGCAACACTCTCCAGTATTCTTGCCTGGAGAATCCCGTGAACAGAGGAGCCTGACAGGCCGCAGTCCATGGGGCCAAAATGAGTCGGACACGACTGAAGGGACTGAGTACCCATGTGTGCACGTGAGGATAAAAGGAGAATGCCAAGCGGATACAATCTTTCAGAAACCTTGGCCGCTGGGCTGGCTGTTTTCCAATCCCTGCGCTCTGCGTTTCCCCACAGTGCCATCTTAGACAACGGATTTTGGAGCTTCCATCCTGTCCTTGCAGGAAAGACCATGGAATCTTTCCCTAGAGATCTTTCATGTTATGACTAAACATCGCCAAACATTTATCATACTAACTGTGTTTGGCTTATGTTAGGCTCTTGGTCTTGAGTGGTCCTTTTGCGAGTGAGCATTCTCTAAAATTCCCATAGTCAAACAGCTTAGTTTCTTCTTGGAACTTGGGGCCCTTTCTGCTCGGCATCAGATCAAGGTAGAGTTTGCTTTTCCTGCACATTTAGTTCATCGTCACCTTCTTGCTTGGGGCAGAGTTCCACTCCCACTAGGCAGAGAAAGCATCTTAGGTAAGAGCGGAATAAAGAACAGAACGGAATTTAAGTTCATCCTTCCTTTAAAATCCAGCCCAGGTCAGGTCACGGGGGCTTCCTTGTTGGCTCAGATAGTCAAGAATTGACCAGCAACACAGGGGACCTGGATTTGATCCCTGAGTTGGGAAGATCCCCTGGAGAAGGGAATGGCTATCCACTCCAGTTTTCTTGCCTGGAAAATCCCACCAACAGAGGAGCCTGAAGGGCTACAGTCCATGGGGTTGCAGAGTTGGACATGACTGGGTGACTAATACACACACACACACACACACACCTCAGGTCAGGTCAGTCCCAAAGAACCAGGAGCTGTTGCTGCTGCCACTGCAGGGAAACTCTAAGCGCCCCCTCCCTCCAACTCTCTTCCTCCTCCTCCTTTCCCCAGTGCATCTCCACCCTTGCCCTGGAAAATGCAGCCACTGGTCCCTCTCCTCATTTTACAGATGGGAAAACAGAGGCCCAGAAAGACAAAAGTCCCTGTCCAGGGTCACACAGGAAGGCAGTGATTCAACTGATTCAACCATAAGATGGACATGAGGCCAGTATCTGCCCTGCAGGGAGGCTGTAGGAACCCATGGACCAGTCTATACAAAGGAAACATCATCCTGGGTGACACCCACGCTCTTGGTGTACTGAAGGCTTTCTAGGGCCAGTTGCTTTTTATTTTGAACTAACTTCCAACCTATAAGGAAGTTCCAAAAATAACTGAGAGAAGTTCCATATACCCCTTACTCAGATAAAACCATTCTTTAATATTTTGCCACATTTGTTTTTTCACTCTAGGATCAGGTAAAATAGGATGACTAACACACAGGCAACCGAAGAAAAAAAATAGATAAACTAGACTTCATCAAAATTTTAAATTTTTGTGCATCGAAGGCACTATCAAGAACATGAAGACAGCCCATATTTGAAAATAATTGTGGATTACATATTTAAATGTCCAGAATACATTTTAAAAACTCTTAAAATATAGCAACAAAAACACTAATAACCCATTTTTCAAATGGGCAAAGGATTTGAATACATATTTCTGCAAAGAAGATGTACAAATGGCCAATAAACACATGAAAAGTTGCTCAGTGTCATTAGCCATTAAGAAAATGCAAATCAAATCCACAGTGAGATGTCACTTTATACACTAAGATGGCTCTATTTTTTTTTTAAAAAAAAGGAAGATAGTAAGGGTTGACAAGGATGTGCAGAAATTAGAACTCTTATATGTGGCTAGTGGGAATGGAAAATGATGCAGCTCTTTTGGAAAGCACTTTGGTGGTTTCTCAAAAAGCTTAATAAAGAGTTATCATGTGATAAATGCTATATTGTTTAATATAAAGTTACCACATGGGAAACTCTATACCATTTTTTGGGAGGGGCTCAAAAGGTAAAGTAAGAGAGCTAAACAGCAGGCATGTGAGGGTGTTTTGGCTAACACAGTCTTTCCCCCAGAGTCATTCCCTAGCCTTGGTCTTGCCTCCCAAATTCCAGCCAGACAAGTGGAATCAGAATCTAAATGAACACCAGAGTATCACCCAGATTTCAAGTTCCCTTAAGAAAGAGGCTGATTAAGAGGAATGGAGAGGATCAGAGAAGTTAAATTCTACCAACAGCTATATACCATTTAATATAGAATTACCATGTGATAAATGCTACATTGTTTAGTGTAGAATTACCACATGATAAACTCTATACCATTTAATATAAAGATACTATATGATAAACTTTATACCATTTAATATAGAGTTATCATGTGACCCAGTAAATCTACTCCAATCAATACACTCTGGAAAAATGAAAACATGTCCACACAAAAACGTGTATACAAATGTTTATATTATAGCAGCTTTATTTATCATAACTAAAGAGTGGAAGCAATTCACATGTCCATCAACTGATGAATGGATAAACAAACATAGCCTAGCCATACAATGGGATATTGTTTAGCCATAAAAGAACAATGATGATTCTTGCTACAATATAAATGAACCTTGAAAATAATCACACTAAATGAAAGAAGCAGAAGCAAAAGACCATATATTATGTGATTCAGTTTCTATGAAATGTTCAGAATAGGCAAATCCACGGAGACAGGGAGAAGATTAGTGGTTGCCAGAGACTGGACGGAGAGGAGCAATGGGGACTAGCTGCTAACAGGTATAGGGTTTCTTTCCAGGGTGAGGAAAATGTTCTGGAACTAGTTGTGACGGCTGCACATCTTTGTGACTATTCTCAATGTGTGGTTAAAAGATGGGGTGTGAATTGTATCAGTAAAAACATGTGAAATTGCCCTTAATTTTCTATATTCTGAAACAATCCAACAGTGGGATTATCTTGACTCTAAAGCTGAGGTAGGATTTCCCCCATGAAATCATATGGGACTGGGTTTTTTCTGTTGTTTTTTATTTGTTTGTTTTTGGTGTTTTGGTCTTTTTGCAGGAGTAGTTTTCTGCCTCTTCTATGGAAATAGGTTTATTTATAAGTTCATTCTACCTCAGTCACACTGATTTTGGAAAACCACATTCCTTAATAATTTATCTATTTCATCTAGGTTTTCATATTAATGTGTATTGAAATGTACAAAGTAGTGTCTTTTGACATTTAAACTTTCTCTCTGTTGATAGGTACTATTCTTCCAATCATACCCCCAATATTTTGTAGTTTTTGCTCTGCAAATAAATATATTAAATGCTCACCATCAACCTTTTAACCTAGGTTTCCCCAATTGCCTCTTGGTTGGATCAAGCTCATCATCTAGTTTTGTTGTTGTTTAATCATTAAGTCATGTCCAACTCTTTTGCAACCCCATGGACTAAGCCCTCCAGGCTCCTCTGTCCACGGGATTTCCCAGGCAGGAAGACTGGAGTGGGTTGCCATTCCCTTCTCCGGGGGATTTTCCTAACCTAGGGATCAGACCCACATCTGCAGTGCCTGCCTGCATCTGCAGGCATATTCTTTACCACTGAGCCACCAAGAAAGCCCCCAGGACAGAGAGTTCATAAAAAACACGATTACAGGCACATTCCAGGCTGACTGTGCTGTCCTGACTATTGCTGCTGGTGTTGGTGAATTTAAAGCAGGTGTTTCTGAGAACGGGCAGACCCATGGGCATGCCCTTCTAGCTTACACACTGGGTGTGAAACAGCTAATCATTGGAGGTAATGAATGGATTCCACTGTGCCACCCTACAGCCAGGATATTTCTCTGAAAGGATGCCTGAGAACTATATTCTTTGAGATCTTCAACCTTTGATACTTGAAGGACAATTTAACTAGATAGGAAGTTTTTACTTCACACTTTATTTCCTTGGCGCTTCCCTGGTAGCTCAGACGGTAAAGCATCTGCCTACAATGCAGGAGACCTGGGTTCAATCCCTTGGTCAGGAAGATCCCCTGGAGGAGGGAATGGCAACCCACTCCAGTATTCTTGCCTGGAGAATTTCATAGACAGAGGAACCTGGCAAGCTATAGTCCATGGGGTCTCAAAGAGTCAGGCACGACTGAGCAACCAGCACTAACACACTTATTTCCTTAATCTCTTGAAAATGTTGCTCTGTCTGTTGTTGCCTTGCTTTGTATGTTGCTCTTGGAATGTCTGATCATAGCCTAATTTATTATCCTCATAAAATAATTCAGTATATTCTTTTAGCCTGGGTGACCTGATCATATTTTCTAATAATTTTTATCAGTGTATATCTTGGAATTGATAGCCTCAGGTCAATTCCTCTATTTTCTGGGAATTTGTATATTTTTTTAAAAATCTTTGTATTTTATATTGGAGTATTGCCAATTAACAAAGTTGTGATAATTTCAGGTGGACAGCAAAGGGACTCAGCCATACATGTACATGTGTCCATTCTTCTCCAAACTCTCTTCCCATCCAGGTTGCTATATAACATTGAGCAGAGTTCCCTGTGCTATACAGTAGGACCTTGTTGGTTATTCACTTTAAATACAGCAGTATGCACATGTCCATCCCAAACTTCTTAACTATCTTAACTTACCCCCATCTTTCTCCCCAGCAACCATAAGTTCACCCTCTAAGTCTGTGAGTCTGTTTCTGTTTTGTAAATAAGTTCATTTGTATTATTTCTTTTTAGATTTCACATATAAGGATGATGTTTCTCCTTCACTGTCTGACTTACTTCACTCAGCATGACAGTCTCTTAAGTCCATCCATCTTGCTGCAAAGGGCATTATTTCATTCTTTTTAATGGCTGAGTAGTCCATGGGGTCGACAAGAGTCAGACACGACTGAGTGACTTCACTTTCACTTTTCTCTTTCATGCATTGGAGAAGGAACTGGCAACCCACTCCAGTGTTCTTGCCTGGAGAATCCCAGGGACGGGGGAGCCTGGTGGGCCGCCGTCTCTGGGGTCGCACAGAGTCGGACACGACTGCAGCAACTTCGCAGCAGCAGCAGCATAATCCACTGTGTGTATGTGCCACTTCTTTATCCTTTTCTCTGTTGATGGACATTTACTCGCTTCCATGTCTTGGCTGTCATAAACAGTGCTTGTGTACAGGACGTAGTATTCCATGTCTACTCTTTCATAAACAGCCCCTTTTCTAAAACCTCCTTGAATTATTCTAAGTCTGCTTCTTTCGGCTTCCACCGTCACCAATACCTTTTATCATCACTGTCGTGACCATCACATGTTTTTGACCTTGAGTGTTTATTCCTCCTGGTTATGGCTGCTGTGTCTGCTCTTCAGACAAGTCCCATGGTTTGTCCAGGTTCTGTCTGGTTGAGATGAGCCCTCTGTGTGAGGGAGAGGAAGGCACCCCAGGCCTGAAAATGAGACAGAAGAAGGCAGGACAGTCACAAGGCCCTGCTGCCAGGGACTTATCTTAAGGCAGCCCTCTGGCCCGACACCTGCTCTCAGCCACCGTCTCCCACTAGGTTTTTAGGATCTGAAGGTGGGAGGGTGACAGGTAACACACATGCATTGTCCCGAGCTCTCCTCCCTGGCCTGGCGGGCTCTGGCCAGCGTCCCCCGGGAAACCACACCCTCTTCCTGATTGGATGGGGCCGCAGAGGGCTTGGAGGCTCTAGATGGCCGCAGGTCAGGAGTGACTGGCCAGTCTCCAGTTCTGCCCAGGACAGAACAACCTCAGCAGCCCGCTTCCTGCCAGGGGTGGGGAGGGCAGGCCAGGCCATTCGGACATGAGGAGCCACGTGCTCTCTTTTTATAGCACCTACATTTGAACTGGGCAAGGCTCTAACTCATTCATTTAACAAACATTCATGGAATGCTTACTCTCATCAAGGTGTTCAGGGTATAGTAGTGGACAAAACAGACAAAGCCTTATATTTGGGAAGCTTATGTTCTAATAGAAGGAGACAGACCCACAAGATGAAGTAACTAAAATATATAGTATACTGTGTGTGTGCTCAGTTGCTCAGTCATGTCCAACTCTTTGTGACCCCATGGACTATATAGCTCACCAGGCTCCTCTGTCCATGGGAGTCTCCCAGCAAGAACACTGGAGTGAGTTACCATTTCCTCCTCTGGGAGATCTTCCTGACCCAGGGGTCAGACCCACGTCTCCTGCAATGGCAGGTAGAATCTTTACCGCTATCACCACCTGGGAAGCCCCATTTAATATTTTAGAAAGTGATCACTCTAAAATAAAGCAGAGAAGGAAAATAAAGCAGAGAAGAGGGAGGGCTGTGTTAGCGGTTGTTGAGTTGTTGGCAGGAAGCTCAGGAAGCACTCACCAGGGAGGTGATATTGGAGCAAAGATTTGAAGGAGGTAAGGAGGTTGCCTCAATGGTTTTAGGGGACGAGGGAGCCAGGCAACACTACAGTGTGTTGCAACATGCAAGAATGGCAAAGAGGTCAGCATTAGGGAGTGGAGTGAGTGAGACGAGAGAGAGAGGAAATGGGATCAGAGAGGTGGTGAGGGCTGAACAGAGCAGAGCCTTCAGGTTCAGGCTTGGACTAACTTTACTCCAAGTAAGATGGGGCCATCAGAGTTTAAGGCCAAAGGTGGATATGATCTGATTCATGACCTAACACTCAGCGTGTCCATGTCTGGTCTGAAGAGCTGGCCCCAAGGACTCTTCTGCTTCTTCTCCATCCTCCTCAGAGTTCTGGGTCTCAGCCCCATGGGGCCCCTCCCCCAAGCTTCTAAGTTTTAACCAATTCCAGGGGGGCACAGTTTCTTCTTTTGGTATCTCCCTCCTTGACACCTAGTTTTAACCAATGCTGGGGGGCACAGCTTCTTCATTCAGTGTCTCCCTCCTTGACATATAGAGTTCTCATGATTTTTCAGGTTTTCAAGGCTAATTAACAATTTTAGGGGCTTCCCTGGAAGTCCAGTGGTTAAGACTCCACACTTCTGCTGCAGAGGCAAATGGATTTGATCCCTGGTAGGACTTCCCTGGTGGCTCAGACGGTAAAGCATCTGCTTACAATGCGGGAGACCCGGCTTCAATCCCTGGGTCAGGAAGATCTCCTGGAGAAGGAAATGGCAACCCACTCCAGTATTCTTGCCTGGAAAATCCCATGGACAGAAGAGCCTGGTAGGCTACAGTCCATGGGGTCGCAAAGAATCGGGCACAACTGAGCGACTTCACTTCACTCACTTCACTGGGGAACTAAGATACCAAATGACACGCATATAATTATATATAATATTCATTTCTTATATAATTTTAATATACTTCTCTATGTTGCTAAAGCCACCAGGGCTTCCCTAGTGGCTCAGAAGGTAAAGAATCCGCCTGCAATGAGGGAAACCTAGGTTCAATCCCTGGGTCGGGAAGATCCCAGAGAAGGCAATGGCAACCCACTCCAGTATTCTTGCCTGGAGAATTCCATGGACAGAGGAGCCTGATGGACGACAGTCCATAGCGTCGCAGAGTCGAACACAACTGAGTGACTAAGCACAACATGTTGCTAAAGGGCTGTCATATTTATCCTTTTAAATGGCTATTTTATAGCTCACTGAATTTAATATTCTTAATATAATTAACTGTTCTAATTTGATAGTGCCTAGATTTTTCTTATTAGTTTAATTAATGCTACTATAAAAATCTTTAACTATGTAGACTTTTTGTCCTTTTAGATCAATTTTTCTCAGCCTCAGCCCTATAGACAATTTGGGGTCAGACAATCTTCTGTTGGGGTCAGGGGGCTGTCCGGTGTTTTGCAGGGTAGTTGACAGCATTCTGGGTCTCTAGCTCCTTACCCAAATTGTGACCAAATGTATCTCCAGACATTGCAAAAATGCACCTGACTGAGAGCCATGGTCTTAGATACTTTACTCAGGATAAACTCCCAAGGGGACTTCCCTGATGGTCCAGTGGTTAAGACTCTGCTCTTTCACTGCAGGGGGCTCGGGTACAATCCCTGGTAGGTGAATGAAGATCCCGCATGCTGTGTGGTGTGGCCAAAAACATTAAACATATAAAATAACAAATGCCCAAGAATGAGATTCACTGATAGAGGCTAAGAGTCTGTTCATGGGTCTCGATGCCAACCAGTGGCCAACCATCCAGGGATGGCAGCAGTTCACAGCCTCATCACAAGGGTCAGGAGAAGGGGATGAAGGATGCTCGTGGACGCCTATGAAAGGGCAGACCTCACCAAGACTGCCTGCCCACTGCTGCTCACACACTTGCAGGGGGTGCCTTTCACAGGGCAGCCCCTGGGAGGTGTCCTAGACTGACGTCATTCACTTGGAGTACAATGCATGATGTGAACGCAGAGCCTCTAGCTCGCAGTCAAGAGGAAGCACACGGTGGCTTAGATCCTGTAGGTTCTCTGCAAACAGAGCAGAGGAGGGTGGGAAGGAGCAGAGAACAGAGAGAGGGCACGGGAGAGGGGAGGAAGCCAGCCCCGCCTGGAGAGCGACACTCATGAATGGTGGAGTGGGGGACACACGTGAGGACGGGCGCATGAATGGCTGGCCCAGAACGTCCACATGAGGGATATTAATAGAGCCGTTCCAGGAGAGGACACCCTGTGCTGGACACGGTCAGACACAGGAGCAGGCCCGGGTGTGCGGGAACTAGGCCCCGTGAGAGTCCCATCGTGGGAAGTGGGGGAGGTGCTGGCAGGGTTCTGATGTCACCCTGGTTGGCTCTTTCCCCTGACACTACTCCCCAGGGAAGGCAACCACCCCTACAAAGGCTAGCCACATCCTCCTTAATGGCCTGGACCTGGAGCTGTGCTCCCCCATTTGAATGGCTGTGTGGAGCGATGATAAGGACTGGAAAGTAACTAGGTGTGACTGGAAAATCGGAAAGGGGCATTGTACTGGGCTGAGCTGTGTCCCCTAAAACTCACACCACCCAGAACCTCAGAATGCAACCTTATTTGGAAATAGGATCTTCGCCAATGTCATTAGCTAAGATAAGATCATACTGGAATAGGAAGGGCCTTAAATCCAACATGACTGGTGTCCTTATAAAAAGAGGAGACAAGGACTTCCCTGGTGGTCCAGTAC
Source organism: Capricornis sumatraensis (assembly GCF_032405125.1). Taxonomy (NCBI): domain Eukaryota; kingdom Metazoa; phylum Chordata; class Mammalia; order Artiodactyla; family Bovidae; genus Capricornis; species Capricornis sumatraensis. The sequence continues at coordinate 49,180,703 of NC_091082.1, read as the reverse complement.
TTGAGAATCTGCCTTTCAGTGCAGGGGACTTGGGTTCAATCCCTGGTCAGGGAACTAAGATTCTACATGCTTCAGGACTTACAGGCACAGGAACTACTGAGCCCATGCACTCTGGAGCCCATAGAGAGAAGTCTGCACCACAACAAAGATCCCGCCTGCCATAACTAAGACCCAATGCAGCCAAAACTAAATACATAAATAAATGAAGAGGAGACACACAGACACAGACAGACATGTGAGGAGAAAGCCATATAAAATCAGAGTCAGAGATTACAGCCGCATGTCTACAAGCCAAGGAACACCAAGGAATTCGTGAAACCACCAGAAACTGGAAGATGCAAGGAAGGATCCTTACCTTGAACCTTTGAAGAGAGCGTGGCTCTGCCAACACCTTGGTCTCCGACTTCCAGCTTTTAGAATTGTGATAGCATGAATCTCTTGTTTTAAGCCACCCAGTTTGTGGTGCTTTGTTGCAGCATCCTCAAGAAAGGACAGGCACATCTAGTATTTGCAAGGGATCTTTGATCTGAACTTCTATATCCTTTTGTTTATGCCTTAGGTCTCTGGGGGACTTAGCCTTCATGGGGCAACACAGTACAGAAAGGCAGAGTTTGGGGTCCAGGAGTCAGCCTGTTGGCATTCAGATTTCAGTCCCTCCTCTCACTAGTGTGACAGATTGAACCGTCAAAGAGGGCTGCAGGATCTCCCACCCTCCATGCTTTTCCTACAATGGGACTTGACTCTCCTCCCATTGAAAAGGGGGTCCATGTTCCCTCCTCTTGAATCTGGATAAGCTTGTGAATAAGGCAGAAGTAAAGCCCTGTGACTTCTCTGGCTGGGTCGTAAAAGGTGGAGGCACTTCTGTTTAGCTTGCCCAGCGGAACACTTGTACTGAAGTCCTGAGCTGTCGTGTAAAGAGTCCAACAGCCTCGAGACTGCCATGCTGTAAGGAAGCCCAAACTAACCCATCTGTCCTGAGGCCACATGGAGATGGATGTTCCCCACCTATACCTGCTCCGCCACCATCTGACTTCTGGAAAAAAAGACCTTGAACTAGCCCTCCTCATATTCCTGACCCACAGAAATTGTAAGAGAGAAGAAAACATTTTTTAAGCCCCCAAGTTTCAGGGTGATTTGTCATGCAGCAATTGATAACCAGAGGCTAACTTTCACTTTTCACTTTCATGCTTTGGAGAAGGAAATGGCAACCCACTCCAGTGTTCTTGCCTGGAGAATCCCAGGGACAGAGGAGCCTGTTGGGCTGCCGTCTATGGGGTCACAGAGTCGGACATGACTGATGCGTCTTAGCAGCAGCAGCAGCAGCTGTATTCCAGGGAAAGCTACTGCAGCCTCTCTTTGCCTGTTGATAATACTACCTGACTCATGAGGCAGTGGAACAATTAAATGAAATATGTAGAGTGCTTATCACAGGGCCTGGCACAAAGTTAAGTACTCAACACAAATTAGCAATTGTGCCCATTATTATTATGATTACTATATATAACTGCTTTACATACAGTTACTGTATATACTTTCCACCAAGAAACCAGTTGTGCAGAGAAAGACAAGCATCACATGATACATGTGGAGTCTTTTTTAAAATGGTACAAATGAAGCTATTTACAAAACAGAAATAAATCCATAGATGTAGAAAACAGACTTATGGTTACCAGGGTATAAGGGGGACTGAGGTGAAGTGAAAGTCGCTCAGTCATGTCCCGACTCTTTGCGACTCCATGGACTATAGTGGGGTGTAGTCAAACCCAAGACTCCCGCATTGCAGGCGGATTCTTTACCAGCTGAGCCACAAGGGAAGATAAATTGGGAGACTGAGACTGACACATACATACTACTATACATAAAACAGGAATTCTCAGGTGGTGCTAGTGGTAAAGAACCTGCCTGCCAATGCCGAGTATGTAAGAGGTGAAAGTTCATTCTCTGAATTGGGAAGATCTCCTGGAGAAGGGAATGGCAACTCACTCCAGTATTCTTGGGTGGTGAATCCCATGGATAGAGGAACCTGGTGGGCTACAGTCCATATGGTCGCAAAAAGTCAGACAGAACTGAAATGACTTAGCATGCACGTACACACATATATAAATCAGATAACTGGTAAGAACCTACTGTAGAGCACAGGGAACTCTACTCAATACTTGTAATGATCTATATGGGAAAAGAATCTAAAAAAGAGTGGATATATGTATATGTATAACTGATTCACTATGTTGTACAGCAGAAACTAACGTAACATTGTAAATCACTATACTTCAATAAAAATTAATAAAAAAATCAGTTGTACCTATTCTGGGGAGCAGGAACTGATCTTCCAGCTCCAGTTAAGCCTGCAGACATTGCAGCCCCTGTTGACATCCTAGCGGTGACCGCAGGAGAGATGGAACAGAACCACCCAGATTCCTGATCCACAGAACCTGTGGGATTATAAATGTTTATTTTTCAAGTCATTGCATGCATGCTTAGTTGCTTCAGTCATGTCCGATTTCTTTGTGACCCTATGGACTGTAGCCCACCAGGATCCTCCATTAGGGTTCATTTGTTACGCAGCAGTAGATAACTAATACAGGTAGGTATTGCTCTATTTTATAGATGAGGAAAGTATGGCATTCATTCACCCCTCCAACAACTACATATTGGGTGTCTACTATATGCCAAGCACTGTCTAACTTCTGGGACCTAACAGATAACAAGGAATACAGAGCTCCCCTCCTCACCTAACATAGGACACATGCAGGTTAAGTAATGTAGTCTCAAGTCACAGTGAAATGACAAAACCAGGATTCAACTTCAGTCTACCTGTCTCTAATTCTGTGACCCCAACACCCAGGGCTTTCCTCACCCCACAAATTAATTTCGTGGGGTCTGATGAGCTCATCTCCCTCTGCCCAGCCCCTAGAGTAGTCTAGAGAGAGACATCCCAGTGGAGGTACAGATCTATGCGGGGTGCAACTGGTGAAGAGGGCAGGTGGTGTGCCCTCCCTTGCCCCCTACTCTCAGAGCTCTGCTGGGTGCTGGCAAGTCAGGCACTTGGGCCCCAGAAGAAACTCTGGGGAGGGGAAAAGAGTGGCAGGAATGTCCCCAGGATGGAGCACTCAGGGAATAAAACCAACCAACTATAATGTCCCTTCTCGGCAATCAACTTACTAAGATCATTTTTTTACATGGGGGCAAGGTAGTTTTCGGATAGACTCCCACACCTTTTAAAGATCATTTAAAATACTCTTTGTTCAACAACAGATGACGCCTGCTCTCGGGGTCCACCGGTCTGTTTCAATCTGTCTGGCTTGGAGGTGAGGCTCATAATCTTTTCTTCTAGAACCACACAGTCCCCACGTCTTCACCCCATCACCAGCATTGAAATAAATCTCGGTTCTTCAGCGGTGTCTGCTTGTGTGAGAGTGGGGTAGGACCCACCCCTGGCTGAGTGGGTTTAAGTTTCACTGGACTCCTGATCTGCCGTGTGTGTGAGCAGTCCAACAGACCTGAGACTGCCAGGCTGTCAGGAAGCCCAGACTAGCCTGATACCAGTCGGGGTTCTTGACCTTCCCCAGTCAGTAGAAACTGATAAGAAGCCAGACAAGAAATGCCGGCAAGGCTTTACTGGTTCTTGCTGCAGCAGGGGGACAAAAACAGGTAACAGGTTCCCTTGCTCATTCCCCAAAGTGAGGAGAGCTGGTTCCTTATATAGGGTAAGGTAGGGATATGTTTAAAGAGCTTCTTGACCAGGGTGGAAGAGGAGAGTGAAAAAAGCTGGCTTGAAACTCAACATTCAGAAAACTAAGATCATGGCATCCAGTCCCATGACTTCATGGCAAATAGACGAGGAAAAAGTAGAAGCAGTGAGGTTTTATGTTCTTGGGCTCTAAAATTACTGCGGACGGTGATTATGGCCATTAAATTAAAAGATGCTTGCTCCTTAGAAGGTAAGCTATGACAAACCTAGAAAGTGAAAGTGAAGGTGTTAGTCCCTCAGTTGTGTCCAACTCTTTGCCATCCCATGGGCTATAGCCTACCAGGCTCCTCTGTCCATGGGATTCTCCAGGCAAAAATACTGGAATGGATAGCCATTTCCTTCTCCAGAGGATCTTCCCAACCCAGAGATCGAACCCAGGTCTTCTTCAGTGCAGGAGATTCTTTAGGACAAACATAGACAGCATATTAAAAAGCAGAGACATCACTTCACCCACAAAGGTTGCTATAATCAAAGCTCTGATTTTTCCCAGTGGTCATGTTCTAATGTGAGAGTTGGACCATAAAGAAGGCTGAGCACTGAAGAATTGATACTTTTGAATCGTGATGCTGGAGATTTTCAAGAGTCCCTTGGACTGCAAGGAGATCAAACCAGTCAATCCTAAAGTCATCCTGAATATTCATTGGCAGGACTGATGATGAAGCTGAAGCTCCAATACTTTGGCCACCTGATGTGAAAAGCCAGCTCACTGGAAAAGACCCTGATGCTGGGAAAGATTGAAGGCAAAAGGAGAAGGGAGGGGCAGAGGATGAGATGGTTAGATAGCATCACTGATTCAATGGACATGAATGAGAGCAAACTCCAGGAGATAGCGGTAGACAGAGGAGCCTGGCATGCTGTGGTCCACGGGCTCGCAAAAAGCTGGATACGACTTAACAACTGAACAACAACGACAGGGATGTGTCTAAGGGTGAGGCTGGAGGGGTAGCTTAGGTGGTCTGCCCACCTCTTTGGTGATGTGTGCAGCGGGCATGCACAGCACCCTGTTTTTGCTCCCAACACCCTTTTTTTTGCTCCCAGCTCTTCAGAAGTGGCAGTCGAAATTTTTTTTGTTCATTTTGTATCTTGTTGTCCATAATTTGCCGCCAACTGATTAGGCACACAGTTATTTTTAGTCCCTTACAATTTGTTTGTATTTTGTTGCTCCAGGAGAGTTTGTCCACGTGCAACCATGCAGCAAAGGGTCCCAGATCCCAGCTTGTCTCAAGCCCACCTGGAAAAGCCCTGAGCCCACCTGAAGAGAGAGAAATGCCCCTAGCTTCACCCCTGTTGCTAAGACAGCTCAGCTGCTGTAGGCCTTAAAAACAAACAAACAAGAATGAAGCGGACTTCTAAAAATTATCCATTTTTCATCCTCTTGTTTAAACAGAGAAAGAACCAAGGCCCAGAGAGGGGAAGCTAGTGTCCAGGACATAGAGCCAGCTTCCTGCCTCTGTTCCCCGCTTACCTCCTGTGGTCAGACACACGCCCCAGGAGCCTTGAGAGCCCCGTCGACTAGTTAACATTGACTGAGCACATTCCGGGGCCCTGTGACCATGGGATGCATCTCACTTATGGGAGGAGAAAGTGAGCAGAGCCTGGCTCTGCAGGGCAGGTGAGGGGTGGGAGAAGGAGTTCAGATTTCATTCCTAGTCCATCATCTTCCCCACTTCCTCCCATCTCTCTCTAATGGGCCCCAATTACACCCCACCCATTTTTAAATAATTCAACTTGTTTCAGTAAAGAGCCATCAGCTTTGAAATTGTACACACATTTTTAAGTCTATGAAGGCAAGAAAAGTGGGGAACAAAGCAAGCCTCTCTCATCATCTCTTTCTTTTCCTCCTTCTCCGCCCCATCCTCTCCTCTACTCTCCTGGCAGCGTGCACCTCCCGCCCTGTAGCGGGAAGCCAGGATTCTGAGCAGAAGTTGTGCTCCACCGCCGGCCAGGCTCCTGGCTGTCAGCACCCATGGCCAGCAGGATTGTTGCAAACCCTGTCACTCTAACGGCTGATAAAGACCCACAAACCGCTCGCCTGCAGCCTGAGCTCCTGGTCCTGATAAGTTGGGCCTGTCAGCACCGCGTCCACACCTTCTCCTGGCTCAGCGTCCCCAGGCCCATCCCTGCTCTGGGCTTCCTGTTGCCTGTTTACAGCCAAGCCCTGGCCACCGTGCCTAGGCCAGGCCACAGTCACCTTGAGATGACCCTAGAGAGCCAGGCTTACAGCAACAGTTTGGGAAGGACAATTTGCTCCAGATATGGAGGGGGTCCAACTGTGATGGACACTCTGCCCCGAGTACTGTTCAGGCCCCTATTTCCAGACTGGGCCATGCGGGATTCTGACTGTCTGAGGCAGTTCAGCACCCTCCTAGCCCTTCCTAAGGCAGCCAGCTAGACCAGGGCTATGATCTTGACCCCAGGAAGACTTGACCACAGCTTCCCTGGGGGCTCAGCTGGTAAAGAATCCACCTGCAATGCAGAAGAACTGGGTTTGATCCCTGGGTTGGGAAGATCCCCTGGAGAAGGGAACAGCTACCCACTCCAGCATTCTGGCCTGGAGAATTCCACAGACTATATAGTCCACGAGGTCGCAAAGAGTCGGACAAGACCGAGTGACTTCCACACACACACAAGACAGTACTGGTAGTTGTAACTATGGAAGGGCTACCATCTGCTTCTGGTGGGTAGAGGCCAGGGATGCTGTAAAGCACAGGACAGCCCTATGACAAAGAATTATCTGACCCCAGGCTTCCCTGGTGGCTCAGCGGTAAAGAATGCACCCTGTGATGCAGAAGACATGGGTTTGGTTCCTGATCCAGGAAGATCCCACATGCTGCGAAGCAACTAAGCCCGTGTGCCACAACTATTAAGCCTGTGCTCTAGAGCCTGGGAGCTGCAACTGCTGAGCCCATGTGCCACATCTACCGAAGCCCAGACGCCTAGAGCCTTTACTCAGCAGCAAGAAAAGCCACCACAATGAGAAACCATCACATTGCAACTAGAGAGTAGCCCCCGCTCACTGCAGCTAGAGAAAAGCCTGAGCAGCAAGGAAAACCCAGCACAGCCAAAAAAAGAAAGAATGACCTGGCCCCAATTGCCAACAGTGTCAAGACTGAGAAACCCTGAGCTGGACACCATAGAGGGCAAAGCCTGGAAGTGGGGTCTGCAAATGCCTCACCCACAGATGCAGAAGCCAAGCCCAGGCACTGCCTGGGAGCCAGGCAGAGCCCTGTCCTTAGGTACCAAATGACTTGGGACAAGTTAGACTAAGGCAGCATCTTCCCAAGACTGGCCCCACCAGGTCCTGTCCGTCCCTCAGCCATCATATTCAGGTACATCCTGACCTTGCAGCCTCTTATCAGAGCTCATCCTAGGAAGGACATAGGAAATAATAGCAGCTGTTTTCCTGAGCTCCAACTATGATGTGGGCACTGGGCCAGGCCTTTTATGTCCTCTAATGTTTCTACAAGGGGCTTCCCTGGTGGCTCAGATGGTAAAGAATCTACCTGCAATGTGAGAGACCTGGGTCCGGTCCCTGGGTCAGGAAGATCCCCTGAAGAAGGAAATGACTACCCACTCCAGTTTCTACACAGCAACTCCAGGAGGGAGGGGTTATTACCTACCATCCCCTTATAACAGACAAGGAAACTGAGGCTCAGAGCTGTTACCTGATTTACCCAAGGTCACTGTTATGGCCATATTGAAGTCCCAAACCCTAGTGCTTGAGAATTACCTTATTTGGAGGTAATGTCTCTGTGGATGCATGCTAGTCACTTCAGTCACGTCTGACTCTTTACTAGCCCCATGGACTGTAGCCCGCCAGACTCCTCTGTCCATGGGATTCTCCAGGCAAGAATACTAGAGGGGGTTGCCATTTCCTCCTCCAGGGGATCTTCCCAACCCGGAGATCAGACCTGTGTGTCTTATGCCTCCTGCATTGGCAGGTGGGTTCTCTACCACTAGGGAAGCCCCAGAGTCTCTGTAGAGGTGAGCAGATGTAAATAAGGTCTTTGAGGTGGGTCCTGACCCCATAAGATTGACCTCCTCTTGAAAGGGGGAAATTTGGACAGAAATGTTCACACACTCAGACCTAAAGGCAGAGATTGGGGTGATGCACCTACCCGTCGAGGAATGCCAAGATTGCCAGGAAACCACCAACAGCCAGGGCAACACGAGAGATTCCCTCACAACCTGCTGACACTGTGATCTTGGGCTTCTGGCCTCCAAAACTGTGAGACAAGAAACTTCTGTTGCTTCAGCCACCCAGTCTGTGGTGTTTTGTACAATAGCCCTTAGGGGACTAATACAGTCACACAGCTGCTAGGCGTGGGCCCCTGGTGGAGCTCTGAACTGTCCAACTAAAGGCAGCCTCTGACCACGTTTCTATTATTCCTTCTGGGCCAGGTGCCCTAGCACCCAGCAGGTCCTTTAAAGCAAGACTTTGGCTGACAAAGGTCCATCTAGTCAAGGCTATGGTTTTTCCAATGGTCATGTACGGGTGTGAAAGTTGCTCCATAAAGAAGACTGCGTGCCAAAGAATTCATGCTTTTGAACTGTGGTGCTGGAGAAGACTCTTGAGAGTCCCTCAAGACCCTCCTTGGGGTCTGGTCCCTCCTTGGGGCAAGGAGATCAAACCAGTCAGTCCTAAAGGAAATCAATATTCCCTGAATATTCATCGGAAGGACTGATGCTTCAGCATCAGCCACCTGATGTGAAGAGCCTACTCATTGGAAAAGACCCTGATGCTGCGAAAGATTGAAGGAAAAGCGAGAAGGGGACGACAGAGGATGAGATGGTTAAATAGCATCACTGACTCAATGGACATGAATTTGAACAAACTCCAGAAGATAGTGGAGGACAGAGGAGCCTGGAGTGCTACAGTCATGGAGTTGCAAACAGCTGGACATGACTTAGCAACCAAATAACAACAACAAATTCTGATTATTACTGATTATTATTATTATGACTCTGTCTTATGCTCCCAGGAAGATGGAGGGTCGGGCTATTGACGATGATGAAATATCGTCTCCGGGCCCCCGTGCCGTTTGCCAGCACCCCATCATGCTTCTCAGAGGTGGGAAAAAGAGGACCTTGGAGATTCACCATTGGGATGCTGGGGCTTGCCCGGCAGACTTTCCTTCACACGGGTCCCTGAGGAAGTCACGTGGTTGATCACACGCAGAGCGTCAAGTGCTATCAGCAGCTCTGCCACGTTCCAGGGATTCTTCAGCCCTGTGTGGGACCCAGGGGAGTGTGCAGTCTGACGAGAGCCTGGGCTGCCATCACACAGCATGGCTTTGCACCCACCCACCTCCCATGCAGAATAACCTACCCCCGTGTGGGCACATCATTCTTGAATCCTACATCCCAGCAAGTGCCCTTGCCAGGCCCAGGGTTGCTCCCTCCAGAACCTACTGCCAGATGGAGCATGTTTGCCTCCTAGTAGGAGGGCAGGACAGCTCAGGATGGTCACCTCTAAGACGTCCTCCCAGCCTCCTGCTTCCGGGAGACAGATCAGGTCCTCCTCCATCCCTGGGACTCGCTAAACATCTGTCAACACCCACCACGATCCTGACACTGTTGTAAAGGAGCCCCCAAATGTCCCTGATTTCAGGGAATTTTTAGTCAAGAAAGAGAATGACCAATTCATTTCTTGTGGCCAGATCTCACAAATTTTCTGGCCAAAATCCAGAAATAAGTGATAGAAAAATAACCAAGGAGGGACTTCCTTAGTAGTCCAGTGGTTACGAATCTCCTTTGCCATGCAAGGGATGTGGGTCTGATCCCTGGTTAGGGAGCTAAGATCCCACATGCCACAAAGCAACTACTGAGAACACACAGCACTCTGGAGCCCGGGCACCTAGAGAGTCGGTGTGCTGCAACAGATAAATAAACATCAAGACAAAAAATGAAAAACAACCAAGAAGAACTCCCTATACCATAAAATCAAAACTAGAAACACAGACTGCGGGGAGGGGCTGGATTGGGTGAGGAGTGGCATGTGACCAGCCTTTTGTTCTCTTTAAGTTTATTGTTTGAGAAAAAGTAACACATGCTCACTGTGATAGGTAAGAAAATCAGGATAACTAGTGGGAACCTACTGTATGCACAAGGAGCCCAGCCTGGCACTCTGTGCTGACCTAGAGGGGTAGGATGGTGGGGGCAGGAGGGAGGGGACATATGTATGCCTATGGCTGATTCATGTTGTTGTGTGGAAGAAGTAAATGTGTATGTGTGTTAGTCTCTCAGCTGTGTCTCCTTGCGACCCTATGACCTGGAGCCCACCTGACTCTGTCCATAGAATTCTCCAGGCAAGAATACTGGAATGGGTTGCTATGCCCTCCTCCAGAGGATCTTTCTGACCCAGGGATTGAATCCATGCCTCTTACACCTACCTGCGTTGGCTAGTGGGTTCTTTACCACTAGCGCCACCTGAGAAGCCCAAATTATTAAGCTAGTCAATTAGTAAATTAAATTACTGGGCTTCCCAGGTGGCACTAGTGGTAAAGAACCCACCGCCAAAGCAGGAGATGTTAAGGGATGCAAGTTCAATCCTGAGTTGGGAAGATCCCCTGGAGGAGAGCATGGCAATCCACTCCAGTATTCTTGCCTAGAGAATCCCACGGACAGAGGAGTCTGGTGGGCTATAGTCCATAGAGTCACAAACAGTCAGACATGACTGAAGTGACTTAGCGCTTATAGACCTAATGGTATAATCATGCAACATAAAGTCCACACCAGGACGCTTTTGAGCATGAAACTTGGTGGAGTTAAACCAGATGGTGGGCGCTGACTGGACAGCCTGGACACCATGTCTTAGAAGGAGTCATGAGAGGGGACCAGCTAAAGCTGTGTTGGACATAGATCAACAACCAAACACATCTTTCTGAGTGTTTCGTGTATTTCCAAGCAGGTGATGCGAGGCCCGAGGCTGGGAGACACCTCAGTTCAGGCTCTGAGCTCCCCCAAGCTCTGAGCCATCAGCCTTCACATCTGAGCGACTCCTGGGGTTCAGAGGGGACCAAGTTCCCAGGCTGTGGGGAAGACTCAAGCATCCCTCTCAAGATTATCTCCTAGTTTTGCTTTGAAAATTCCAGCAGGACCCTGAGCAGTGATTCAAGCTCCATCTGCTTGTTTGTTCTGGTCTTAGAGATTCTCCAGAAATCCAGGCTACAGAGCAAGGACGGGCTAGGAAGGCCAGGTGGGCGGGCCGGTAGGAGACGAGCCACCCCTGTGAGTGAGCCCAGCGGAAGCTGCGCGCTGCCCCACTCCAACTGCACCCTCCCCCACATCCCCTTTCGGCCTCCCTCATGGCCTCCATCCTCCTTTACCCGAGCAGCCAGTCTGCAGAGGGATATAACCAGTTCCCCAACTTCCAGGATCCTGCTGTCCAAGAGCGACCAGGGCACTGCCCTCTCAGGTTCCACATCAGCTCGACTACAGGTGTTTCGAGCACCTACTCTGCGTTGGAAGCTGGAATCACAGCAGCAGCAGCAGCAGCAGCGGTACTATAGCCCAGTTTACCTGGGCTTCCATCCCCGTGGGGCCACAGGCAACGGGTGTGATGAGTGTTAGCAAAGGAGAGAGGGTCACAGAGAGAAAGGAGCCTTGAGCTAGTGTCCGGCTTTTCTGAGGAAGTAACGTTGAAATGGAATGCTTGAGGCTTAGTGGGGCAAGGAGGAGAGATGAGCCGGTGGCAGGCCCCATGGAAGGAACTCAGGGAGTTGGAGAACGGGAAAGAGGCTGTGAGGTTGGGTATGGGGTGAGAGGTAGGTGGGGCTGGACCTTGTGGGCCTTCTAGACTGTATGCCAAGAAATGTGTGTGTGTGTGCTCCGTTGCTCAGTCTGACTCTTTGCAACCCCACAGACTGTAGCCCGCCAGGCTCAGCTGTCCAAGGGATTTTCCAGGCAAGAATACTGGAGTGGGTTCCTCCTCCAAGGGATCGCATCTCTTGTGTCTCCTGCACTGGCAGGCAGATTCTTTACTTCTATGCCACCTGGGATAGGGCAAGAACCACGAGCAATTGTTAAAGGAATTCAGACAGGTGTTGAGATAAGATCTAATCTGCCACCTTCCCTGCCCTAGAAAACAGCTTGGGACAAGAGCAAATGCAGGTGACAAAGTCCTGTATCCCAGGCCAGGGCACTGGGGAGGGGGTGAGAGAAGCCATCTCAGAGCCTGGGGCCCACTAGAATCCATCCCTGGCTTGTTTAGCAGCCATATCACTTAGGGTTGGAGTGAAGCCTCAGGACCGAGGGAGGAGACAAGGAAAGAAAGCTCAGAGTATGGGCTTCCCTGACCTGCAGGCCCAGGCCCTGCATTGGCTCATACTCCCAGTCCAGGCCTGGGAGCCCCAGCTCAAAGACGGTCACTTCTGAGCACTCCCCAATACGCTCCCCTCAACACACACCCCCAGGATGGAACAGAAAGAATGCACTGGAGGCAAAGAGACAGTCAAAAAAGGAAAAATGCAGCCAGGTGGCGCCGGGACGGGGCGGTTTTGCCCCCTCGCCTTCCCGCGCGTGCGCTGGGTGCAGACAGGAAGCAGCTGGAACCAGCTCCAGAATTTTGCAGGCGGGGTGGGTTGGGGAGAGGTGCCCGTGACCACCAGCCATCGGGCGGTGCCATTGGTCCCGCGGACTGACCTCACTGCCCAGGCCCGCGGAGCCCCTCCTGAGGTCACATTCCGCGCTGGAGAGCCCCTCTCCAAGGCCTTGGATGGCGCCAATATCTTTTTAGGAACCAAGGGTCTAATTTTAGTGTCCCAGCCTTCGACACCTTCCTGAAATAGCTCCCTGTTTTCCCTCCCGGCCCTGCCCCTTCCTTGGAGAAGGTGAACCCCCTGCATCCCCGTGATCCGGGCTGGTGAGCGCGGGCCCACGGCCTTGTATGGGTCTTGGTAGAGGGACTCGTGTCTCTGTAGTCTGTTTCTGGTGACCCGACCCAGAGGGCTCTACTGGGGAGGGCATCTCAGCGCCCACCAGGCCAGGGGTCCCACGGAGCTCCCCACTGCCCTCTCCCTGTCCACTGACTGTGCTCAGGCATGTCACAGGCCTATGGGGCCCAAGCTCAGGTCCCCAGCCCCCTGGAAATCAAGCCTGCTGGGCCCCAGCCTCTGCCTGTGGGAACAGTGGGTCAGCAGACACCTTGACACAGCAGAGCTTCTGTTTTTCATTCCGTATGTTCTGTGCCATCCTTGTATCAATAACTCTTAGTAGTAGTATTTTCTGAGCACTTACTAGGGTGTCAAGTGCTTCTCACGCACGATGTCATTTAATCCTCTCAACCACCCTATGAGGTAGGTACTGTTACTGTCCCCAAGGTATGGAGCCAAGTTAGGGGGGTGCACCTGAGATTGGAACTCAGGAGATCTGACCTCCAGCTCTCTGCTTCATTGTTTACATGACATCTCCACCCAAACACCTCCTTGGACCCTCAAAACAGCCCTCTCTCCCCTGCCTTTGTCCCAGGCCCTTCCGTGGAGTACTCCATTCAGATTCTCCTAGGCTTCCTACGCGAGCCAGAGAGGTCATCTTGCCTGTGAGAAGTCACACAGCACACTGGTGGTGGATGAAGATTCAACCTCCAAATTCTAAGAAGAACAGGGCGTTTCCCGAAGGAGGCTGCAGCTCCACTAAGAGCTACAGATGTGTTAGCCGCATCCGGACAAACAAGGTGGTCCCAGTAATCGCTGGGTGTGTGCATCTGGGCCGGGATGTTTTCACCAACAGCCCACTCCCTAAAGGCCCATGTGCTCATCTGCAGAAAAGCTTCCTACAGCGGCCACCAGCAGGCTGAATGATGGGTGGCCAGGAAGCATGATTCACCAGGCATCCAGGGACACGCCCCTGGGGACCTATCATCCTGCTAGAAACTGGACACATCAAAGGAGAAAAGCCAGAGTGGCCTTCCCTGGCCTCCTCTTGCTGCAGTCAGAGCCCAAACCCCACACCCACGGGTGTCTGTGAGTGGCAGCAGCTCCCTCCTGGGGCCCCGAAGCCCGGCTCCCTCCACGGGCTCCCGCCCGCCTGCTGACCAGGCTCAGCAGTGACCAGGGTTGGGTGGAGGGAAGAGCAGTGCAGTGAGTCAGGCAAGATGAGCTGCTTCCACCCAGGAGAGCACGTCAGGGCCTTGGGAAGTGGGAAGCACCTTCAAACCCCACACCATCTGGCTTTGTCCAAGCAGCCTTTGACTGTCAGAACAGGAAATACAATTATTGCCTGAGTGGATAAAGAGTCACCTTTCTGAAACCAACAACTCTCCTTACATGCTGCCACCTCCAGAGTCAGGGCTAGGGCCTGGCAGGTGGACACAATTGCAGGGGGCAATGGAAGAAGGCGGCTGTTGCTCATGTGCCAGACTTTGAAATGGCCAGAGGGACTAACGATCAAACACTTGTAAGTGGGTGATATAAGGAGCGAACGTAGCAAGCCAGGTGACAAACAAGACCTGACCTTTGAGCTAGGTGCTGAGGATGTAACAGGGCATGTGGAGGACGGTGGGGGCCTTGTCTGAAGAAGAAGCTCAGTGCGCCTGAGTGCCGTCTTGGGGGCGAACACCTCTATCATCCTGATGCAAAGAGCCAACTCGTTGGAAAAGACCCTGATGCTGGGAAAGATTGAGGACAAGAGGAGAAGAGGGTGACAGAGGATGAGATGGTTGGATGGCATCACCAATTCAATGGACATGAACTTGGGTAAACACTGGGAGATGGTAAGGGACAGGAAACCCTGGCACTGGCAGTCCATGGGGTCACGAAGAGTCGGACATGACTTGGTGACTGAGCAACAACAATAACAAGCTCTGTTTTCAGATGAGGAAGTAAATTCAAAGTCTTCTGAAAAATCTGATTTTTAAAAATCTTGGCCAACATAATACCAGTAAATTGTTTTATATTTATTATATCATTAATAAATAGCATGTGATAAGGTATTATATTTTATTTATTTTTAATTGGAGGATAATTGCTTTACAGTGTTGTGTTAGTATACGTATATATATTCCCCTCCCTCCTGGTCTCCCTCCCACCCCTCTAGGTTGTCACAGAGCACTAAGCTGAGCTCTCTGTGTTACAGCAGTTTCTCAGTAGCTATGTATTCTACACATGGTAGTGTACAAATTATTATTACATTTATTTTACTATATTATTAGTATTTATTTGTAATGATCCCCTGGAAGTGTTAGTCGCTCAGTCATGTCCCACTCTTTTCGACCCCATGGACTATTGCCCGTCAGGCTCCTCTGTCCACAGGACTTTCCAAGGCAAGAATACTGGCATGGGTTGCCATGCCCTTCTCCCGGGGAGCTTCCCAACCCAGGGATCAAACCTGGGTCTCCCGCATTGCAGGCAGATTCTTTACCATCTGAGCCACCAGGGAAGCCCATTAGTAATGATAAGAAATTATTATTGTCATTACCATTATTACCACTGAAAGTTTCTAACAAAAGGTGTCTGCAGCCCTGGAGAGGTCTGGGGAGACAGGCTTTGCTGTGAAATTATGCTCTTCTTATTTACAAAGTACATTGTCTGGTGTAATTGTCACCCCAAGCCTGGGAGCAGCCTAGAAACATCTGTTGTGCCGACCTGACAGATTAGGGAAACCAAGGCCCAAGAACCAAGTGGCAAAGCAGACACTTCGACTCAGGTCTCTGATTCCCAGAGGGTGAAGTCTGTGTACTAAGGGAAGGTAGTGGGGCTGCCCGTAGAAATGGGGGCCACTGCCTGCACTTTCGCACCGGCAGAGCTGACCCCACTGGGTCACCTGAACTTCCGGCTGCCTGTTCTCAGCACCCCGAGAAAAGCTAAGGGTGGAGATAAGGTGGCCGAGGTGCTGATGCGCCATGTGACACGCAGATTTTTTGCAGCTCCAAAACCAGTCCCCACCCTCCCCGTCTGGCCAGAGGAATGCAGACGAGAAGGTCAGGTGATGGACAGGGCGTCCATGATGGGCAGATTCCAGTGTCAATCCCAGGGGCTCCGGGCTGAGACCTGCCTCACTTTCGAGGCCACCTCCCAACTTGTGCATTCCCTGTGTCGGACCAGCCCTGGCTCCTCAGCCTCCAAAGGGTCCTTCCATCACTGGGGCTCGCCTGCCTCTTGGGGTCCCACAGCTCTGAGGTCCCGATGTCTCCCACTGGACTCATCTGTCCTCTACAGCAGGCAGAAAGCTTGCTGTGAATCCTGCCTTCGAGACCAGATGCCATTACTGATGTCCGAAAGGAGACCCCAGAGAAGCTACTTGGAATCCCACCAATTCAACCCATCGATGCGGGAGACTCCAGCCTCAGAACACCCAAGGCATAGATATTCCTCTGAAACACCTGTCTAGCAGTTTCCCTGGCTCTCTGCCCATCCTCCCTAGTGTAACCACTCACTGCTCTTCCCCGGGCAGGCAAACGTCTGTCCCAAGTGGATGGAACTCTGACTGGCCCCGGACATTCTGCTGCCCCTGCTCAGAAGCAAGCCCCAAGCCCCATAGTTTACCAGTGGGCCAAACGCAGCCTTTTCAAGGGAGTGGAACTGAACCCCCATCTCTAGGACTGTTGTTTTTTCAGAAATCCCTCATCTTTTAACTTCATATATTACCACTATGATGTTTGCCTTAAAACATCAAGGTTTTTTTTTTTCTAGAAAGCAATGATTTTTTAAGTAGAGTTTTTCCCTCCAACTTGCTGTGAGAGAAGCAAGAGTTATTGAATGGGACTTCCCTGGTGGTCCAGGGGTTAAGACTCTGTGTTTCCACCACAGGAGTCACAGATTGGATCCCTGGTCTGGGAACTAAGATCCAGCATGCTGCATGACCAAAAAAAAAAGGTATGGAAAAGTTATTGGAAAATCAGGGTGATGCACCCAGGTCTCCCAGAGTGGGGACAGACATGAGTGTGGCCAGTAGTGGGCTTGAGGAAGCAGTTTCTGGGACTTCCCTTGCTTGGCCCCTCCGTTCCACCTTACCAGGAGCTCAATTCTATCCTTGCTCAGGGAACAGCATAGAGTAGCAAGAAATATAGGCCCCATGCTGGGCTCTGGCTGCTCAAGGGCCACCAACACAAGGCCTAGGAATGGAGAGAGGACCAGCTGACCGCTTATTAGGATGTGGTGCTTTTGCATCCTGACCCATTTAATCCTGCCACTAACCTGAACATAACCTCCATTCTGGGCTTCCCAGGTGGTGCTAGTGGTTAAGAACCTGCCTGTCAATGCAGGAGATGTAAGAGACGTGGGTTTGATCTCTGGGTTGGGAAGATGCCCTGGAGGGGAGCATGGCAACCCACTCCAGTATTCTTGCCTGGAGAATCCCATGGACAGGGGAGTCTGGCTGGCTATGGTCCACAGGGTCGCAGAGAGTTGGACACGACTGAAGGGACTTAGCACGCACACACCCCCATTTTACTGGAGAAAACTGAGGCTCAGAAAGGTGAAGCAAGTTGCCCACAGTCACATAGCCCATAAAATCAGAACTGGGATTTGAACTGAGGTCTATGTAGCTACAAGGTCTCTGCCCTTTCAAGGCACCAGGCATGACTCTCAGGGAAGACAGAGTGAGATTGGTTTTGACTACTGTGCAGCTGATCCCAGACCAGAAGAGAGATGGGGCCTTCTGAACTGTCTAGGAACTCCCACAAAAGAACTAAGATCTATCTCATTTTATATTTATTTTATTAATTTATTTGGCCGTGTTGAGGCACATGGGATCTTTTAATCGTGGCATGTGGGAACTTGTTTCCTGACCAGGGATCAAACCTGGGCCTCCTGCACTTGGGGGCATGGAGTCTTAGCCCGTGGACCACCAGGGAAGTCCCTAAAATCTCTTGTGAGTTTCCCTAGTCGGCGGGCCTTGGACAGAGCCACTGCTCTGTGTTCCTACCACCTGGCGGGCCTGCTTCTTCCCAAACTGAGAGCCAAATGAGCAGGTGAACAGAGAGCCTTCAGCGCCACCTGCTGGAGATACAGTAGCAGCATCTCGAGTGGACCCTGCATCCCCAGAACTCGTCATCCCTGGCCACTGAGGAAACTGGGGTTGGGGAGGTATGATGGACAGCAGGGAGCAGGGCAAGACTGCTTCTCAGGAGATTAGTCCTATACTTGACCCTATAAATGTGTATGGGTTCCTCCTGCCAGAAACTTAGAAAGCTGCATCTGGCGCTCAAAATACACCTGACGTTGCAAATACAGATGGCTGGATGGAGGCATGTCAGCTGCTGAGGGCCAGGCTAGGAGGAAGGCTAGATAATTGCTGTATCATGGAAACAAGGCAATTTTAGGCAATTTTCTGCACAATGCCCTGGCTGTTTAAGTCCAAAGAGATGATTGGAGAGGCCAGCTGGAGACTCATGTCAACTCTACTTCTGATCAGCCTGAAATTTTCACAACAGTCATGACTATTAATGAGCCTGTGGCCGCTGCCGCCATAAACCTCCCCTATCTTTCTTCTCCCAGCCTGAGTGTCTACAGCATTCACTGAGCAGGACGCTGGGGTGATTGGCCCCAGGAACCCGGGAGAAGCAAGCAGCTAAGCCCCAGGGAGGAAAGGGAAGAGATCCAGGCTGTTCTCCACAGCTAACATCTCTCAAGTGTGTCTTTTGTGTCAAATCATGCGCCTACACACTACACACTGGGTCTCATTGACCGTGGCTGTGACCAGTGAAGAAGGAAGGTTCATACCCAGAGGCATCCACACTAGTCTCTGTCTAGATGGAGGGCCCCATGACCCAGTCCTGCTGACCGCTTTCTGCTGTCCAAGCCACAAAGGAGGAAGCATGATGGCATGGTCAGGAGGCAGCCTCTCGAGCCAGACTGCCAGTCCTGGTCCTCACCAACCAGCACTGTGATCTTGACCAGTTACCTGACTTCTCTGAGCCCCACATTCTCTGCCTGTGATATAGAGGTTGTAACAGCACCTACCCAGGTCTCCTTATTCCCTAGCTGGCGCAGCCGGTGTCAGTTCTGACTGGTGACTCTGCCGTATAGTTGTTACATTGTTTTTTATTAATTATTATTTATTTATTGACTGTGCTGGGTCCTCACTGCTGCACAGGCTTTCTCTAGTTGTGGTGAGCAGGGGCTCCTCTGGAGTCGTGGTGTGCAGACTTGTCATTGCAGTGGCTTCTCTTGTTGAAAAGCAAGGGCTCTAGGCGTGCAGGATGCGGTGGTTATATTACAACTCCCAGGGTCTAGAACACAGGCCTAGTATCTGTGGCTCATGGGCTTAGTTGCTCCATGGCCTGTGGGATCTTCCTGGGCCAGCGATCAAACCTGTGTCTCCTGCATTGGCAGGTAGATTCTTTACCACTGAGCCACCAGGGAAGCCCTTCATCCCACATTTGATGTGTTAATTTTATTAGCATTGAGACTGCTAAATAATTCCTAATTTCCCTCTTGATTTCTTCTTTGGACCGTGGGTTGTTTAGAAGGATATTGTTTAATTATCAAATATTTAGGGCTTTTCTAGATTCAAATTTAATTCTCTTGGGGTCAGACAACATATTCTCTAAGATTTTAGTGTTCTTCTTTTAATTCTGTCAGTTTTTGCTTCATTGCACTTTGAAAGTCTATTATTAAATAATCATTAGGATTGTTACGCCTTCCTAATAAACTGACACTTTTATCATTATGAAATATCTCACTTATCTCTGATAACATTCCATGCCCTAAAATATACATTGCTTCATATTACTACAATCATACAAACTTTATAATACCTGCTAAGTCACTTCAGTCATGTCCAACTCTGTGTGACCCCATAGACGGCAGCCCACCAGGCTCCCTTGTCCCTGGGATTCTCCAGGCAAGAACATTGGAGTGGGTTGCCATTTCCTTCTCCAATGCATGAAAGTGAAAAGTGAAAGTGAAGCCACTCAGTCGTATCCGGCCCTCAGCGACCCCATGGACTGCAGCCTTCCAGGCTCCTCTGTCCATAGGATTTTCCAGGCAAGAGTACTGGAGTGGGGTGCCATTGCCTTCTCCTTATAATACCTACTAATGCATAATTTTCCATCCTTTTAGTTTCAACTATCTGAGTCCTTACATTTAAAATGTATTACTTACAGCAGCAACAAGCTGAGTTTTATTGTCTTCATCCTATTGGATAACCTCTGGCCTTTCCTTGGAAGATTTCATTCATTTAAATTTAATGTGATCCCTGATATGGTTGGGTTTAAGTATAGCATCTTACTATTTGTTTTCTATTTAGTCTACTTCTTTGTTACTCTTTCCTTGACTTCTTTTAGGCTAATTGAATAATTTTATATTCCACTTTATTTCTTTTACTATTTTTTAGCTATACCTTTTTATATTGCTCTAGTGAATCTATTATGCATTATTGATTTCCCAGAGTGTACCTAGAATTAATATTTTAGTACTTTAGGTAAAAGGTAAATACTTTAAGACAGTATAATTCCATTTAACCTCTTCCTTTGTGCTCTCAGTTTTATATATTTCACTTCTAAATATGTTACAAACTCCCAAAAACAAAATCACTAGTTTTGTTTTAAACAATTGCCTTTTTAACAAATTAAGGTCATGAAAGATAGTTTTCTGTTTGGCCCTATGCTTACCTTTTCTGGTGCATTCTTCCATGAACATCAGTGTCCAAGTCATTCCTTTCAGTTTGAAGTACTTCCTTTAGCACATCTTGTCATGCAGTTCTGCTAGAGAAAGATTTTTCTCAACTCTTTTCTTGTGTGTCTGAAATAGTCTTTATTTCACCCCCATAGTTGAAGGATATCTTAGCTGGATACAGAATTTTGCATTCACAACTTTTTTTCTTTCAACACTTTAAAGTGTCTTCTAGGCTCTTTTTTTTTTTTTTTTTGATAAGTCCCCAGTTATCTCCAAAATGACTTTTTACCATTAACTAGCTCAAATCATAGAGAAGGCAATGGCAACCCACTTCAGTACTCTTGCCTGGAAAATTGCATGGGTGGAGGAGCCTGGTAGGCTGCAGTCCATGGGGTCACTGGGAGTAGGACACAACTGAGTGACTTCACTTTCACGCATTGGAGAGGGAAATGGCAACCCACTCCAGTATTCTTGCTTGGAGAATCCCAGGGACAGGGGAGCCTGGTGGGCTGCCGTCTATGGGGTCACACAGAGTCGGACACGACTGAAGTGACTTAGCAGCAGCAGTTCAAATCAAGATCCAAAAAGGACCCTCATATTGCATTTTGTCATTATGGGGTTTCTTTTGTCCCTTTTAATCTGAACAGCTTTGCTTCCCAACACTGTGTGTGTGTGTGTGTGTGTGTGTGTGTGTGTGTAATTTTTGAAGGACTGGATCATTATCCTAAGGAATGTCCTCATCAAGAATTTGTCTGAATTTTTCCCTCATGGTAGGTATTTCTCCCTCCAAATTTAATTTGTTCCTGTATCCTCTAAGCTTCTTGTAGACTGGACCTCAGATCTGTAAGATTCTAGACCTGACTAGATTCAAGTTTGTCATTTCTATTTTATATTGTCTGACATTAAATATATTGAACAACCTCTCTCCATCTGCCTCATAAGGTTGGCAGGGGGATTAAAGGATCATAAAGCATCAGCACCTAGCTTAGAGCAAGTGCACATAAATGCTAGCTAATGTCATTATTATCATTCAGTTAGTTATGCCTCTGGGTATGCTGCTGGCAGCCCACTGATTAAATGCTGACTACAGATGTATCTGGTCTTACTTTTTAGTTTTGAATTAATTCTCAATTTTTTTTAAGTGCTGGAAATTTTAAATCAAATTCTAAATTTATAGCTTCTCTGGAAAAATGAGAAATAGGAACACTGGGTCCCTCTTTCTTCATAGCCTTGATCAGTTCAGTTCAGTTCAGTTCAGTCACTCAGTCATGTCAAACTCTTTGCAACCCCATGAACCACAGCACACCAGGCCTCCCTGTCCATAAGTATTGGAGTTTCACCTTCAGCATCAGTCCTTCCAATGAACACCCAGGACTGATTTCCTTTAGAATGGACTGATTGGATCGCCTTGTAGTCCAAGGGACTCTCAAGAGTCTTCTCCAACACCACAGTTCAAAAGCATCAATTCTTCGACGCTCAGTTTTCTTTATAGTCCAACTCTCACATCCATACATGACCACAGGAAAAACCATAGCCTTGACTAGACAGACCTTTGTGGGCAAAGTAATGTCTCTGCTTTTAAATATGCTGTCTAGGTTGGTCATAACTTTCCTTCCAAGGAACAAGCATCTTTTAATTTCATGGCTGCAATCACCATCTGCCGTGATTTTGGAGCCCAGAAAAATAAAGTCAGCCACTGTTTCCACTGTTTCCCCATCTATTTGCCATGAAGTGATGGGACCGGATGCCATGATCTTAGTTTTCTGAATGTTGAGCTTTAAGCCAACTTTTCCACTCTCCTCTTTCACTTGCATCAAGAGGCTCTTTAGTTCTTCTTCACTTTCTGCCATAAGGGTGGTGTTATCTGCATATCTGAAGTTACTGATATTTCTCCCGGCAATCTCGATTCCAGCTTGTGCTTCCTCCAGCCCAGTGTTTCTCATGATGTACTCTGCATATAAGTTAAATAAGCAGGGTGACAATATACAGACTTGACGTACTCCTTTTCCTATTTGGAACCAGTCTGCTATTCCATGTCCAGTTCTAACTGTTGCTTCCTGACCTGTATACAGATTTCTCAAGAGGCAGGTCAGGTGGTTTGGTATTCCCATCTCTTTCAGAATTTTCCACAGCTTATTGTGATCCACACAGTCAAATGTTTTGGCATAGTCAATAAAGCAGAAATAGAAGTTTTTCTGGAACTCTTTTGCTTTTTCCATGATCCAACAGATGTTGGCAGTTTGATCTCTGGTTCTTCTACCTTTTCTAAAACCAGCTTGAACATCTGGAAGTTCATGGTTCACATATTGCTAAAGCCTGGCTTGGAGAATTTTGAGCCTTACTTTGCTAGCATGTGAGATGAGTACAATTGTGCGGTAGTTTGAGCATTCTTTGGCACTGCCTTTCTTTGGGATTGGAATGAAAAGTGACCTTTTCCAGTCCTGTGGCCACTGCTGAGTTTTCCAACTTTGCTGACATATTGCGTGCAGCACTTTCACAGCATCTGGACCTAAACTATGAGTGTGACTCTCAGAGAGGGCCCATTTACCCCAGGTGACAGTCATTGCCTCTAAGTCTGTGAAGGCTTGTAATTCCTGGTCCAGGCTCATCCCATTTCTTGTCTGGAGAGCTGGGACCATTTCTGAAGTCCTTCTCCTGTTGTTTTGGTACTCCAGTCTTCAGGAAGGCTGTGGCTGCCACTGCTGAGAGAAGTTCCGTTTCAATTCAGCAAATGCTCAGAGTCCTTTAACCAAGCAATCAAAATAATTAAAAGCCATTCTCAGCAACCATATTGTCAATATTCCAGGGCTTTCCAAAGGTTACTATCAAGGGCCAAGTGAAATAACCCCTGGGGAAAAAAAAATTACCTCTATCAGTAAAGTATTCCGTCTCATGCTAAAAAAAATGGACAAAACTACCAGTTGACCAAAGGTGGGAAAATAGGAGGGACTTGCTATGATTCGTAGAATTTATTCTTTGTATAAAATAAGACCAAGATAGAAGTGGCATCAGCAGCATGATGGAGTGAGATGCACTCTTTGTCTCTCGCCTTCAATGTACAACAAGTAAAACATTCACAGCTCAGCAGAGATGTCTCTGCCCAACTCACCTGAGATTTCCACACATTTGTACATCTAACAGGGATGAACTGGAGCACACAGAGGAGGTGGAACTAGGGGAACGGTAGAGGTGGCACCTGCCATCCCAGACTCCCAGTTGGGACGGCTGAATCTGCAGCCCCAGAGAATCCAGGAGCAGCGGGGGGGGCGGTGGGGGGGTGGGGGTGGGGGGGGTGGGGGGGTGGTATACACAACTCCCGCCTCCTGGCCCTATATGGCAACTCCCGTGGCATACCTCCAGCTGTAGAGGCATCCACGACTCTGGTCCCCTTGCCCCCACCCCTAGAGGTGAAGCTTAAACCTGACTATATGACAAGGGGTGTGTGTGTGCGTGTGTGTGTGTGTTAGCCACTCAGTGATGTCTGACTCTTTGTGACCTCGGGCTCCTTTGTCCATGGAATTCTCCAGGCAAGAATACTGCAGTGGGTAGCCATTTCCGTCTCCAGATGATCTTCCTGACCCAGGGATCAAACCCAGGTCTCCTCCATTACAGGCAGATCTTGTATTGCAGGCAGATTTTGAGCCACCAGGGAAGCCCTAGACATATGCATGACGAGGTATACGCACCCACAATCTGGGTTCCCCCCCATCCTTCCCCTTTCAAATGCAGTGGAGCCTGACTCAATGCCCACCATCCCGTGTCCCAGTGATGCCAGTGACACCAGCAGCAGCAAGGCACCAGTAGCCTCTGGAGGCACCAGCAGTGATAATGATGGCGCTGGATACAGAGGCAGTGGAGGATGGAAAGTGCTGACTCTCAAATATGATCTGAGAGAGTGAAGTGAGTGAAAGTCGCTCAGTCGTGTCTGACTCTTTGCGACCCCATGGACTATACAGGCCATGGAATTCTCCAGGCCAGAATACCGGAGTGGGTAGCCTTTCCCTTCGCCAGGGCATCTTCACAACCCAGGAATCGAACCCAGGTCTCCCGCATTGCGGGCAGATTCTTTACCAGCTGAGCAACCACAGAAGCCCGAGGGAGAGCAGCTAACAAAACTAAAAAAAATCAAATAAAAGTGCTATAGCGCCACCTGCTGCTGCTACTAAGTCGCTTCAGTCGTGTCCGACTCTGTGACCCCATAGACGGCAGCCCACCAGGCTCCCCCATCCCTGGGATTCTCCAAGCAAGAACACTGGAGTGGATTGCCATTTCCTTCTCCAATGCATGAAAGTGAGAAGTGAAAGGGAAGTCGCTCAGTCGTGTCCGACTCTTAGCGACCCCATGGACTGCAGCCCACCAGGCTCCTCCGTCCATGGGATTTTCCAGGCAAGAGTACGGGATTGGGTTGCCATTGCCTTCTCCGATAGCGCCACCTACTGTAAAACAAAAGAAAGAAAGTGAAGTCGCTCAGTCGTGTCCGACTCTTTGCAACCCCTTGGACTGTAGCCTACCAGGCTCCTCCATCCATGGGATTCTCCAGGCAAGAATACTGGAGTGGGTCACCATTTCCTTCTCCAGTAAAACAAAAGAAAGCCCTCTAATTTCTAATCTGTGCAATTGTTAGAGTGCTATTTTTAAAAAAAGCTTTATGGGAGTTCCTTGGCAGTCCAGTGGTTAAGACTACCCTTCCACTGCAGGTGAGAAGTTCAATCCCTGATTGGGGAACTAAAATCCCACCAGTAGTGTGGTGCGGCCGAAAAAGTAAAAAGAAAAGAGAGAGATTGAAATGCTGTAAGAGAACCAAACAGAAATACTGGAGTTGAAGAGCTCAATAAATGAGATAAAGAATGCATTAGAAAGCATCAGAGATGAAGAAAGCGTTGGAAAGCCATTTAAACAGAGCAGACCATATGGAAGGGAGAATTAATGAACTCAAACATAGAAATCTAGAAGCGACACAAGTAGAAGAAAAAGTAGGCCCACCGCAGAGGGGGTGTTGAATAACATCCTCTGAACTGAAGAGGAACTTGGAGACTGAAAAACAGAGCAGGCAACTCCATAAAGTGCAATTATGACGTGTATTGTAGGTAACTGACACCCAGGCAGATTACCTGGAGGCATTTGTAGCTACACTTTGCACCAACAAAAGGGGTACAGGGGGATTAGAAGAGGCCAAAGCTAAAAAGAGAACCATGTCTAAAATAAATAAAAATAAACATCTAAAAATAGAAACATGTCTGCATAGGGAGGACCCAGGAACGATTCCTCCCTCCCCACCCCCACCCCCCCCACCCCACCTCCTCCTCCGCGGGGGATCATGTGATCATTATTCCTTAAGGGCCATTAACCATCTGCATCAGTAAAAGGCATTCTTCCAGCTTCCTATCAGATAAAGACAAGGATTAAAGTTGGTGAGGAGCTTATCTGACCTAGATGCATTCCTGGTGAGTAAGTGAAAGATCAGTCTTGCAGAAATGGGTCTGTGGTTCTATGAATAAGGTGGAGCTGACAAAATGGAGTGACTGTAGTTCAGCCACACAGATAGCCACCAGCCATCTGGAGTGAAGGGGCCAAGGAGGCTGGCCACCAGTAGCATGCTGGCTTTCAGGCTGACAGTAAGAAGGCAAGGCTGCCCCTAGACCAGGGCCAGGGGAGGGAAGGGTTGGCTTTTGCCCTCCAGGAAGCCTGAAGTTGCTCAGAAACTGCCAAAGTATAGCCAAAGTGGTTGGTACTGTGGTACCTGGGCTCCTCCCCACCTTGGAAGCAGCTGCCAGGCCTAGAGTAGGAACATTAGGGTCACCACAGCAACCAAGCCAGAGCTGTGAGGGATTCCTTCAGGGTCTTCCAGGAGCTTAAGCAGCTCAGGAATGATGCTTGAGAAAGGCAAGTTGGGCTCAGGAGCTGTCAGGAGCCAAGGGCACATTGGCAGTGGGGGGGGGGGGGCGGCGGTGCAGGGGGGGCAGGGAGACAGTCCCTGCTGCCATAACCACCTGTTGCTCACAGACTAAGTCTGATTTTCCCCCACCCCAGACATGGTGGGCTCACACCCTCCCAACTCCACCTGACAGAGGGCCTCCATCCTCTGGGCATCAACCTGCCCAGAACCAGAGCGCAGCATTGCCCAGGAGGTCCCAGCAGCAGAGGACCTGCTCTGCTTGGAGGAAGCAGATCACCAAGGCTCAGAGAACAGGCCTGCAGGACCGAGTCCCCAGTGGCCTTTGGCCCAGGCTATTCTTCAGTCCTCAGTTTCAAGATGACAGCCCCCACCAAGGTCACTGGAGAAGCTACGCAGCTGGCCAGAATCCACATCTGACTGGCTCCAGGGATGAACAGGAGGCACCTGAGGATGGAAAACATCACTGAGATGCCCAGGGATGGGCTGCTGGATACTTCAGTGAGGCCAGGGAGCCCCGGAAGAAGGAGAAGCTAACGATTTTATAGTATTTTCCAGGGAGGGCAAGGATGTATGGAAAAGTCAGGAGCCCTCATGAGAGTCAGCAAAGGTCACAGATCCAGGACTATATCCAACGTGATGGCCCTGACCAAGTGACATTTCCTCATCTGCAAATCCCTAATGATGGTAGCATTTATCCCATGAAGTTGTGAGAAGAAAGGAAAGGATATGCGCCATGGGAGCGGCTCAATAAATGGGAGTCTGTAGATTACGATTGAGAGAGGGCAGTGTCATGGTTAGGGGATGGACTCTGGGAGTCTCCTGGATTCACATCCAGCTCTGCTACTTACCACCTGTGGGGTTTCACCACTGTAAGCCGGTTTCCTCATTTGTAAAGTGAGGATGTACTAATGGTACCAAACTCATAGGGTTAGTTTAAGGATTAAAAGAGTTAAAAGAACTCAGAATGATTAACACTCACGTGGTCATCCGAGTGTCGACTCATCCTCTCTTGATCTGAGGGTGGGAAGTTACCAGCAGCAAATTTCTTTTTTTTCCCTAATATTTACTTATTTTACTGAATCGGGTCTTAGGTCGTTGCCCTCAAGATCGTTGCAGCACGCGGGCTTCTCTCTAGCTGTGGCACGTGGATCAGTGGTTGCAGAGCCCCGAGACACGTGAGATCTTCGCTCCACTGACCAGGGATCAAACCCGTGTCTCCCACGTCTCCTGCTGATTCCAGATTTTTAACCACTGGGGAAGTCTCCCAGCAGCAAATTTCTAATACTAGACCCTCCCTCTCTTAAGCCATCTTCTGAGAAATGAAGAGGAATTCTCTTATCTCTGGGTAAACCAAATATAAATAGGAAACGAAACTACTACAGGGTTACAGCATGTACTCCCAAGCCAAGGCAAAGCGGTTTAAATTCCTTGAGGTTTTTGTTCTGCCCGCTCTGTCGGTGTGGGTGATGGAAAGTGAACTGGGTTAGTAGGTGGGAGCTGGGGTGGGCAGGGAGTGGGGAAGCAGTGAAGTGGGAGAAAGCCGCCTTTCCCTGGATGCCCAGGGTCAGAGCCAGACTAAGAGAAGCAAGGGTGGAGCTGCAGAAGAAGCGGCCCCCTCTCCCCTCCCCACAGCGACAGCACAAGGTTCAGGCCAGAGACTTGAACTCTGCAGATTTCCCACCCTTAACCAGGTTTTTTTCCTGATTATAAAAATAACTTGGACTTCCCTGGTGGTCCAGTGGTAAAGAATCCACCTGCCAATGCAGGGGACAGTTCCATCCCTGGTCTGAGATTTCACTTGCCGAGGGGGCAGCTAAGCCATTGGGTTACCACTACTGAGCCTGCACTCTTGTGTTGTGCTGTGCTTAGTCACCTCTGACTCTTTGCAAGCCCATGGACTGTAGTCGGCCAGACTCTTCTGTCCATGGAGATTCTCCAGGCAAGAATACTGGAGTGGGTTGTCATGCCCTCCTTCAGGGGATCTTCCCACCCCAAGGATTGAACTCAGGTCTACCGCATTGCAGGCGGATTCTTTACCATCTGAGCCACCAGGGAGGACCAAACTCTAGAGCCCCAGAGTTGCAACTACTGAGCCCCCATGTGCTGCAAGTACTGAAGCCCCTGAGCCTAAAGCCTGTGTTCTGTAACAAGAGAAGACACCACAGCGAGAAGCCCAAACACTACAAGGAAGGGCAGCCTCCCACTTGCTGCAACTAGGGAAAGCCCGTGAGCAGCAATGAAGATTCAGCGCAGCCAAAAATAAAATAAAATTAATTAAAACAACTCTTACTTATCACCGGAGAAGGCAATGGCAACCCACTCCAGTACTCTTGCCTGGAAAATCCCATGGACGGAGGAGCCTCGTAGGCTGCAGTCCACGGGGGCGCGAAGAGTCTGACAGGACTGAGCGACTTCACTTTCACATTTCACTTTCATGCATTGGAGAAGGAAATGGCAAACCATTCCAGTGCTCTTGCCTGGAGAATCCCAGGGATGGGGGAGCCTGGTGGGCTGCCGTCTATGGGGTCGCACAGAGTCGGACACGACTGAAGCGACTTAGCAGCAGCAGCAGCAGCAGCTTACTTATCGCTGGGAATAAATTGTTTATTATTAACATTTTAATGTTTATTCTCAAGCCATTCATACACACACACATCTTTTTCCTACCTAACTGGAATATACTTTTATATCTTTCTTTTTAACCGAAAAAAAAAGGTAAATATATTCATATATATTCTTTGGAGAAAAACATTTTAGTGGCTTCAGAATGGTGCATTTTATTGACCTACCACAATTTAGTTAATTGCCTATTGCCAGCTGTTCATGTGATTTCAGATTTTACTTTCATTGTATAAAGTACACTTTTTCCCCAGGTATGATTTTCTATATTTGATCATTTGGGTCCATTTTTAAAATACTTTTGCTTGGCAAAAGTGATAAACAGAAAATATTCTATGGACAGAGAAGCCTGGCGGGGTACAATCCACGGGGTCGTAGAATGGAACACGACTGAACGCGCATGCCCCACCCCACCCCCGCTTCACACCTAAAACAGTCTTTTTGTAGCTGAATCAGGCTCACGTCTCTAACCTTCTAAGTCTCGCCTCGGCTCTGCCCTCTGGTGGTGGTCTCTGTCCCGCACCAGAGGAATGAACGATTTAAGGAATTTCCGGAAACAGGGGCGTGACGACTGAGAGTCATATTTGCATACCCACAATGCACTGCACCTAGGACAATTTTTCGATCTAAAAATGGCTATATTCTTCTTTTTCTTTGAACTATTTTCCCCAAGAAGTGAGAATACTTTCATAGGATTGTCTGAGAAAAGAAAGGTGCGAATGGCTCTGTAAGTTAAATAATCACTCTTACTGTGTTAGGAGTAACAGTTACCTGAGCAATGCGTGCCCCCGAACGTCAGGCATACTCTGGTTTCTCTTCAGATCGTATAAATTTTTCGCCTTTTACTAAAGATTTCCGTGGAGAGGAACAATTCTGAGTTTTTACTCAATTTTTTGAGGCCTTGCTTTTGCAAGGCTACTTACAGTGTTAAAAAAAATAGACTGAACTTTTTACTGTTTAGTTTTGGCTATAGATTATGGAATGGAAAATGAGCCAAAAAAATTACGTAGGCAGAATAGTTATGTTATTCAGTCGGTTATGCTTTTCCAGGCATCCCCAGATCGATATAGTACTACTGGTAAGTCGCTTTAGTTGTGTCCGACTCTGTATAGTCACATAAACGGTAACCCACCAAGCTCTGCCGTCCCTGGGATTACTACAGGCAATACACTGGAGTGGGTTGCCATTTCCTTCTCCAATGCATGAAAGAGAAAAGTGAAAGTGAAGTTCTCTCAGTCGTGTCCGACTCCTACCGACCCCATGGACTGCAGCCTACCAGACACTCCTTCGTCCATGAGAGTTTCCCGGCAAGAGTACTGGACAGACAGATGTGGGTGCGTTTAAAATTAAATTTTAAAAACTGTAAACTCATTGCTTTTCCTGTAGTATATTTGTGGGTTTTTAATGATGAGATAGTTTCGTTTGAAAACTGGGAGACGAAATTTTAAACCTATTTGTTTAAATTTAGGCGTCAAAAAAGAATTTTTTGATGGTGCTTATAACAGATTTAACAAAACACGGCAGGAAGTAAGTTTTTTAACCTATCTCATTGGCCAGAACTGAGCTTCCTGTTCACAGCTTAGCTGCAAGGTAGGCTGGGAAACGTAGTCTTTCCCCTAGGCAGCCATGAGATTTGCGCTGGCGGTAATAAACACGCCGGCAAATGCAGGAGACTTAAGAGACACGTGATGGATACTTGGGTCACGAAAATCCCCTGAAGAAGGGCGTGGTAACCCATTCCAGTAGTCTTGCGTGGAGAATCCCATGAACAGAGCAACCTGGTGGGCTACAAGTCCATAGGGTCCCAAAGAGTCCAACATGACCCAATCGGCCTAGCACGCGCACAGGAGAAAGAGAGGGAATGTTCAGTCGCTAAATGGTGTCTGACTCTGTGACACTCTTCCCACTCGACCCCTTCCCCTGCCATGACTGCAGGATGCCAGGGTTCCCTGTCTTTCA
Source organism: Capricornis sumatraensis (assembly GCF_032405125.1). Taxonomy (NCBI): domain Eukaryota; kingdom Metazoa; phylum Chordata; class Mammalia; order Artiodactyla; family Bovidae; genus Capricornis; species Capricornis sumatraensis. The sequence goes on along the minus strand of NC_091082.1, from coordinate 49,149,922 downwards.
CTACTGCTGCTGCTAAGTCTCTTCAGTCGTGTCCGACTTTGGGTGACCCCATAGACGGCAGCCCACCAGGCTCCCCCGTCCCTGGGATTCTCCAGGCAAGAACACTGGAGTGGGTTGCCATTTCCTTCTCCAATGCATGAAAGTGAAAAGTGAAAGTGAAGTCGCTCAGTCGTGTTCAACTGTTCGCGACCCCATGGACTGCAGCCTACAAGGTTCCTCTGTCCATGGGATTTTCCAGGCAAGAGTACTGGAGTAGGGTGCCATTGCCTTCTCCATGTCTTTCACTATCTCCCAGGAATTTGCTCAGATTCATGACTCAACTCAGATTGAGTTGGTGGTACTGTTAAACCATGTCGTCCTCTGCTCCCCTTTCTCCTCCTGCCCTCAGTCTTTCCCAGCATCAAGGTGTTTTTCCAGTGAGTCAGCTCTTTGCATCTGGTGGCCGAAATATTGGAGCTTCAGCAACAGTCCTTCCAATGAATATTTAGGGACGATTTCCTCTAGAATTGACTAGTTTGATGCCACTGCAACCCAAGGGACTCTCAAGAGTCTTCACCACCGCAATTTGAAAGCATCAGTTCTTTGGGGATCAGCCTTCTTTATGGTCCAACTCTCACATCCATATATGACTACTGGAAAAACCATAGCTTTGACCAGACAGACCTGTGTTGAAAAGTAATGTCTCTGCTTTTTAATATGCTGTCTAGGTTGGTCATAGCTTTCTTCCAAGGAGCAAGCGTCTTTTAATTTCATGGCTGCAATCACCATCTGCAGTGATTTTGGAGCCCAAGAAAATAGTCTGTCTCTGCTTCTGCTTTCCCCCCTTTTATATGCCATAAAATGATGAGACAGGATGCCACGACCTTAGTTTTTTTAAATGTCGAGTTTTAAGCCAGCTCTTTAACTCTTTCTCCTCTTTCAGTCTCATCAAGAGGCTCTTTAGTTCCTCTACTTTCTGCCATTAGAGTGGTATCATCTTAGAGAGTGAATACTGGAGAAGAAAACCAGCCGTGTCTGCCCCAGTAAAGGAGGGAGAGAATCCATCCCTAAGATCACTCCTTGAGCTCCATTCCTTTGCTTTCCAGGCTCCTCCCTGTGGTCATGTGCAGGGAGCCTCTCTGAGGCTGAAACAGGGTTGTGGGGATTACCCCTTCCCAGGGCCTTTTGATATTCTTTTGTAGAGAACCAGGACACCAAGCACAGGGAGCCTAAGGGAACTGAACACAGTCTAGCCCTGCTCCACTGGGGAGGGTAACTTACTTTCCTCTCCCTTAGACAAACTGCTCCTCTCACAACCAAATCTGTTTAAGTAGAACTAAATGCTGGCGGCCAGTGATTTCTTAGGCTCCGAAGGCTGGGTGTCTACCTAACACGGGGATTTTAACTTCCTTGTTCAACTTTGGCAAAACAGACAAACAAACAAAAAACCCTGTTGTAATGAGCGCTTCTAGCACCCAGATTACATTCTCCAAACACCATTCTCGATTGAAAGCTGTCTCCATGGAGAAATGGCCGTCTGGTTCTTGGGAACCTCTTCAAGATGCTATGTTTCCTGGCTCATGGCTGGAGTCAGCCATGCCCAGACAGATCTAGACAATCAGCTGCTAAGGTGAAAGAGAGAACTAGATATTCTATGCCCCCAGGTGGAAGAGCGTTCTGCTCCCATTAAGTAACCTTGCCAGGAAAAATTGAAGTTGAATCTGATCAAGACTAGATCTGACTACCAATTAACAGAAGAGCAGAGCACAGTGGAGCTTTTCTGCAGCACTGGGGGGTGGAGGGGGGGGTGGATGCAACCAGCAAAGTCCTGGCTGAAAGGAGCTGTTTGGAGCAAACCACCAGATTTCTTCAACGAATAAATTGCGAGAACAGAGAGAGAAGAAAGGGAAGCTTATATGTTAAAAGAGAGTTAAAAGTAACCTGTCTCACTGTGCAGAACTTAATGGGATCCTGGTTAAAACAAACAGTATTTTCAAAATTTATTATATTTGTGAGATATCTTTGTTTTTTAATCTTAGTGGGTCTTTGATGATTTTAAGGAATTATTGGAGGATTTTGGATATGATTATCATATTGTGGTTACGGTTTTTGTTGTAACCTCCTTAGAAGTACATACAGAAATATCTACAGATGAAATGAAATTATTATATCTTGGGTTTGCTTCAAAATTATAGGACTGCAAAAAATGTGCCCCACAAAAATATTATTTATGAAAAAGGTAATGTGAGTGGGAGAGAAGCAGTTGATGGTTGTTGGACTTGATGATGGGCACACAGCTGCTTAGTCACTTCAGTTGTGTCCAACCCTGGGGGAACCTATGGACTGTAGCTTGCCAGGCTCCTCTGTCCATGGTGACTCTCCAGGCAAGAGTACTCGAGTGGGTTGCCATGTCCTTCTCCAAGGGATCTTCCCAACCCAGGGATCGAACCCTGGTCTCCTGCACTGCAGGCAGATTCTTTACCACTGAGCTACCAGGGCACACAGAGTTTCTTTATACTATTAGGTCTACTTATGTGTATGTTAAACATGATTCATAATTTTAAAGGTTTGAATAGATTTTTTAAAACAAATTTGTGATTGGCAACACATGTGCTTCCGTATTAATAGATGAAATACTGAAATCTAGAGGCAAATCTCATGACTACCATAATTTCAAAGTCCATAATGAACATGAACAATATTTCAAGATGCTTGCCACCACTGGGCGTGTCATGAATGTGTCTGTGATTACTGACAATGATGCAAATGCCAAAGTTAATCATGGAAGGAAAGGCTGAATTTCAGTTAGAACTTAGTGAAAATATATTTTTTTCAATCCAGCTTTGCAGATCTCCTGAATGCTATCCCTGGAGCCCATGTTTAGAAGCCCTGATTTACATTCCCTTGTCTCCAGGTACACTATACAAACGATTCCCCCTTGGGTATGGAGAAGGTTTCTAATTTATCAAAACACTTTCACATAGTCATTTATTTCGTGGGAATTCCTAACTGTCTTCCAAAGCTGGAAGGTTTATTAGACCCATTTTACAGGGGGGAACCTAAAGTGTATATACTTAACTCACTTGTTGAAAGTTACACAATGATAATGACAGACCTGGAGATGGAACACAGGTCCCCTAACTCCCAGCCCACTCGCTACTTTTCCCACATCCAGTGCCCACCCCCCAAAATGCTGCTTAGTTGCTTTTTCTCAAAGTTTTCCTTTGAGAGAGGCCACAGCTTTTCTCTCCTGAACTCACCCACTCACTCTCGTCTGGTCATCTCTCAGGAGTCTTCCCCCGCTCAGCCCCACCCCATCCCACCTTGCCCTGGCCACCAGCACTCATGTTAATTCCTCTGGTGCTTGCAGGCAATTGGGAGCTCTGATTTCCAGCACTCCCCTTCACATACTAGCAGAGGTGATAATTAACCTGCCAGTGGGTGAGTGTGTCAACGCTGCAAGGTTTCAGTGACTTCTGGCAAGTCTCTTTCACTGTGTCTCAGTTTCTACTTTTGTAAAACAGGGTCGTGAACTGTCCTCCTTGGTTTTGGGGGAAGCTGTGAAGACTGGATAAAGTTATGATGGTAACTAGGTGAGAGAAAGTGATCTATCCATGGGAGGAATTACTGCCTGTAAAGTTATCATTGCCATGGATTAGGGCCAGAGCCCATTTACCCCCTTGCTTTTTACGGGTCAGTGAGGTGAACCCTCCCTCCTCTGCCTCCTGTACAATGTCACAAATCTCCATCCATAGTTCTTCTGGCACTCTATCAGATCTAATCCTTTGAATCTATTTCTCACTTCCACTGCAGAAGCACAAGGGGTTTGATTTAGGTCATACCTGAATGGTCTAGAGCTTCCCTGGTGGCTCAGACAGTAAAGCATCTGCCTACAATGTGGGAGACCCAGGTTCGATCCCTGGGTTGGGAAGATCCCCTGGAGAAGGAAATAGCAACCCACTCCAGTACTCTTGCTTGGAAAATCCCATGGACGGAGGAGCCTAGTAGGCTGCAGTCCATGGGGTCACAAAGAGTTAGACACGACTGAGTGACTTCACTTTCTTACTTTCTGTCTTTTGAGTAGTCTAGTGGTTTTCCCCACTTTCTTCAATTTAAGTCTGAATTTGGCAATAAGGAGTTCATGATCTAAGCCACAGTCAGCTCCCAGTCTTGTTTTAGCTGACTATATAGAGCTTCTCTATCTTTGGTTGCAAAGAATATAATCAGTCTGATATCAGTGTTGACCATCTGGTGATGTCCATGTGTAGAGTCTTCTCTTGTGTTGTTGGAAGAGGGTGTTTGCTATGACCAGTGCGGTCTCTTAGCAAAACTCTATTAGCCTTTGCCCTGATTCATTCTGTACTCCAAATTTGCCTGTTACTCCAGGTATTTCTTGACTTCATACTTTTGCATTCCAGCCCCCTGTAATGAAAAGGACATCTTTTGGGGATGTTAGTTCTAGAAGGTCTTGTAGGGCTTCATAGAACTGTTCAGCTTCTTCAGCATTAGTGGTTGGGGCATAGACTTGGATTACTGTAATATTGAATGGTTTGCCTTGGGAATGAACAGAGATCACTCTATCGTTTTTGAGATTTCATCCAAGTACTGCATTTCAGACTCTTTTGTTGACTATGATGGCTACTCCATTTCTTCTAAGGGATTCTTGCCCACAGTAGTAGGTATAATGGTCATCTGAGTTAAATTCGCCCGTTCCAGTCCATTTTAGTTCGCTGATTCCTAGAATGTCGACGTTCACTCTTGCCATCTCCTGTTTGACCACTCCTAATTTGCCTTGATTCATGGACCTAACATTCCAGGTTCCTATGCAATATTGCTCTTTACAGCATTGGACTTTACTTCCATCACCAGTCACATCCACAACTGGGCATCGTTTTTGCTTTGGCTCCATCTCTTCATTCTTTCTGGGGTTCTCCACTGATCACCAGTAGCACATTGGGCACCTTCCAACCTGGGGAGTTCATGTTTCAGTGTCTTATCTTTTTGCTTTTTCATACTGTTAATGGGGTTCTCAAGGCAAGAATACTGAGGTGGTTTGCCATTCCCTTCTCCAGTGGACCACGTTTTGTCAGGGATCAAGACCATCCCCAAGAAAAAGAAATGCAAAAAGGCAAAATGTTTGTCTGAGGAGGCCTTACAAATAGCTGTGAAAAGAAGAGAAGCAAAAGGCAAAGGAGAAAAGGAAAGATATACCCATTTGAATGCAGAGTCCCAAAGAATAGCAAGGAGAGATAAGAAAACCTTCCTCAGTGATCAGTGCAAAGAAATAGAGGAAAACAATAGAATGGGAAAGACTAGAGAGCTCTTCAAGAAAATTAGAGATACTAAGGGAACATTTCATGCAAAGATGGGCACAATAAAGGACATAAATGGTATGGACCTCATAGAAGCAGAAGATATTAAGAAGAGGTGGCAAGAATACACAGAAGAACTGTACAAAAAATATCTTCAAGACCCAGATAACCACGATGGTGTGATCACTCACCTATACCCAGACATCCTGGAATGCAGTCAAGTGGGCCTTAGGAAGCATCACTATGAACAAAGCTAGTAGAGGTGATGGAATTCCAGTTGAGCTATTTCAAATCCTGAAAGATGATGCTGTGAAAGTGCTGCACTCAATATGCCAGCAAATTTGGAACACTCAGCAGTGGCCACAGGACTGGAAAATGTCAGTTTTCATTCCAATCCCAAAGAAAGGCAATGCCAAAGAATGCTCAAACTACTGCACTTATCTCACACGCTAGCAAAGTAATGCTCAAGATTCTCCAAGCCAGGCTTCAATAGTATGTGAACTGTGAACTTCCAGATGTTCAAACTGGATTTAGAAAAGGCAGAAGAACCAGAGATCACATTGCCAACATCTAATGGATCTCCCTAAAAGCAAGAGAGTTCCAGAAAATTGTCTACTTCTTCATTGACTATGCCAAAACCTTTGACTGTGTGGACCACAACAAACCGTGGAAAATTCTGAAAGAGATGGGAATACCAGACCACCTGACCTGCCTCCTGAGAAATATGTATGCAGGTCAGGAAGCAATAGTTAGAACTGGACATGGAACAACAGACCGGTTCCAAATTGGGAAAGGAGTACGTCAAGGCTGTATATTGTCACCCTGCTTATTTAACTTATACGCGGAGTACATCATGAGAAAAGCTGTGCTGGATGAAGTACAAGCTGGAATCAAAATTGCTAGGAGAAATATCAAAAACCTCAGATATGCAGATGACACCACCCTTATGGCAGAAAGCGAAGAGGAACTAAAGAGCCTCTTGATGAAAATGAAAGAGGAGAGTGAAAAAGCTGGCTTAAAACTCAACATTCAGAAAACAAAGATCATGGCATCTGGTCCCATCACTTCATGGCAAATAGATGGGGAAACAGTGGAAACAGTGACAGACTTTGTTTTCTTGGGCTCCAAAATCACTGCAGATGGTGATTGCAGCCATGAAATTAAAAGATGCTTGTTCCTTGGAAGAAAAGCTATGACCAACAACAAAGGTCTGTCTGGTCAAAGCTATGGTTTTTCCAGTAGTCATGTATGGATGTGAGAGTTGGACTATAAAGAAAGCTGAGCGCCAAAGAATTGAAACTTTTGAACTGTGGTGTTGAAGACTCTTGAGAGTCCCTTGGACTGCAAGGAGATCCCACCAGTCCATCCTAAAGGAAATCAGTCCTGAATATTCACTGGAAGGACTGATGCTGAAGCTGAAACTCCAATAATTTGGCCACCTGACATGAAAAACTGACTCATTGGAAAAGACCCTGATGCTGGGAAAGATTGAAGGCGGGAGGACAAGGGGATGACAGAGGATGAGATGGTTGGATGGTATCACCAACTCGATGGACATGAGTTTAAGTAAACTCCGGGAGTTGGTGATGGACAGGGAGGCCTGGCATGTTGCATCCATGGGGTCACAAAGAGTCAGACACTACTGAGCAACTCAACTGAACTGAGGTGAACCCATAAACCCCAACCCTCTAAACTTATCACTACTTTCTTCCCTTCATGGATTGTATACTCCAGACAAACTGATGTATTACTGTTCACTTGCCTCCCTAAACTTCCCAATTTCTGTATGCTTACCCATGCCCTGCCCACTGCCTGGATGGTCCTCTCACATGGCTTCACCTGGCAAACACCCATCATCCTTCAGGAAGCCATCCCTGAGCCTCTAGTGGCAGTTAGATGTGCCAGCCCTATACTTCATAGCCCCAATCACAGTATAATTGTCCACTTTATTATCCATCTCCCCTTTAGATTGTCCATTCCACCAGCTCAGGGTCTGTACCTGACCTCTTTCCAATCAACAAGATTGCTAAGCGGATTTGATCAAATACAGGGACTGAGAGCAGATAAACAGGATTGGATGTGAGTGTGTGCGTGCTCAGTCACTCAGTTGTGTCCGACTCTTTGCGACCCCATGGACTGTAGGCCGCCAGGCTACTCTGTCCATGGTGTTCTCCAGGCAAGAATACTGGCTGGAGGCAAGTACAGTTGAACCTAAAGTCCTGCCCAGAAGGACTTTTGGATTAGAAAACAAAGCATTAGAAGAAATTGGTGCAGCTTTGAGCAAATACGTAAGCAGTTATTTCCAAAATACATCCACTGTGACTTGGCCAACTGGTAGGAGCCTCTAGTTTTGGAGCTGGCAGACCTGGGACACATCCCAGACTCCACAATTATGTGACTTTGGCCTAGTGCCTTATCATCTTGGGGCCTCATTTTCCTCATCTGTAAAATGGAAATAAAATTTGCCATCCAGTGTAACCAGAGACCTGTGCTTTGCTGCCAGGCATCTATTTCCCCTCCTTCCTGACAAGAAAACTCCAAATTTCTTTTAGTGAGCCATTCCTCTCCTGTGGGCTTCCCAGGTGCCACTAGTGGTAAAGAACTCACCTGCCAATGCAGGAGACGTAAGAGACACAGGTTCCATCCCTGGGTCGGGAAGATCCCCTGGAGTAGGGCACGGCAACCCGCTGCAGTATTTTTGCCTGGAGAATCCCATGGGCAGAGGAGCCTGGCAGGCTACAGTCCATGGAGTTGCGGAATTGGACACGACCAAAGCAACTTAACACACGAGCATGTACATACGCATTATTCTCCTTGCAGTGGTTTGAGATTGACCCAATGCCTAGCTCTGAGGTGGCCTGAATGGTCTAACCTAGTTAACATATCTCTTGCACCCTGGTCATGGTAATTGGCTCAGGCATGGGCTGTCCAATCGGAGGTGAACCTCAGCACTTTGGGTAGGAATGCTGGGACTCGGACTCTGCTGGCCTCTTTAAGAGGGCAAATGGCCATAACTGTGGCCCTTTTGTTTCCACAAGGGTGGCCCATCTGAGGATGGAAGCCAATTACAGGAAGTAGAACTAAGAGATGGATCCTACTGAAATTATTTGATTCCTGCCTCAAGCCATTCCTGAAGTCCTCCTGGACTATACTGTTAAGAACCAGTACTTATCTTTTGGTTTAAGCCAGTTAGAATTAAGTTTTCTATCACTCGCAACCCCAAAGTCTTAACTGAAACACCAGGATTGAATGACATAAGGCATACAAATGTAATTCAACAAGTATTCTTTAAACACCCACCCTGTGCCAGGCATTGTGCTAGGCTCTGGTCCATCCAGAGTGAAAGACAGGTATAGCCACTGCCTTAGTGGACCTTGAACTAGTGGGGAAGTGCCCAGCCTGCAGATGTTTGTCAAAGGTAACCATTCCCCCTTTTACACCCAAGGGCCAGATATATGCATGGCCTGCTAAAAGAATCACCATGAACATTTACTGAGTTGAATGATTTATTTGAAGCTTCCATTGGTCAAAGTCCAAAGGAGAGGCTTCAGGAAACAGGATTGTGAGACTAGGTAGCTTGTTCATGGTCAGGCTGTTTGTGCAACCACCACCTGCCTGCTGAGCTAAGCCTCCTTTCTGCAAGGTGGCCAGTGCCCTCAGCAAGTGGGGTGATCAGCCCAATCACCAGACCCCTAAGGAGATGGCAGGTCAGACCACTGCTGCTTCTTGGGGTTGGTGGGGAGCTGAAAACAAGACCCCAAAGTGCAGAGTATTTGTTCTTAAAGGCTTTTTTTAAAGGTCAGGAATCCTTTCAAGAATCTGAGGGAAGCTACAGGAACTCTCCTCGTGAAAAAAAAAGAAAATATATACATATATATGTATATATATATATATATATATACACATACATACATTTTGCAATTCTAGGGATTCACAGGTCCCTTGAAGCCAGGTTACAGACTCTTAAGCAAAAATAACTCTAAAGATTTTTTTAATCTAAGACCCTATGAATGTTTGTATTGGCTTATTGTCACCTTGAAAAGTTGCATTCCCCCACTGGAAGAATATGCCTGTCTTAGTCCATTTGGGCTCCTGTGGCAGAATACCACAGACTGGGTGGTTCATGAACAACAGAAACCTATTTCTCACAGTTCTGGGAGCTGAAAGTCTGAGATCAGGGTGCTGGCATGATCAGGATCTGAAGAGAGCCCTCTTCTGGGCTGGAGACAGTTGTCTTCTCTCTGCGCCCTCACTCAGCAGGAAGAGGACTGGAGAGCTCTCTGGGTCTCTATTATAAGGGCACTAATCCTGTTCATGAGGGCTCCACCCTCATTACCTACTCACCTCCCAAAGGCTCCTCCTCCAAACTTCATCACGTGGGGGGTTAGGTTTCAACATATGAATTTGGGGATCCCCGACACTCAGTCCATAACAGCACTCACAGGAGAATTCAACTTTCTCTTGGAAAAATTGTCCAGAGCTAATCATGGATGCTAATCATGGACCTCATGATCAGTGTCTTACTGAAGCAAAACTCATGTGAAGGCAGCTGATCTAGGAAGAGCTCCCAGGGGACAGCAGAGGGAGATTGGGAGGGGGTAAAACGGGGAAGCAAAAGCAAATCAAGGGCGTCTTCCTGAATTCCCCACCGCTGTGGAGAAGGCAATGGCACCCCACTCCAGTACTCTTGCCTGGAAAATCCCATGGATGGAGGAGCCTGGAAGGCTGCAGTCCATGGGGTCGCTAAGAGTCAGACACGACTGAGCAACTTTACTTTCACTTTTCACTTTCACGCATTGCAGAAGGAAATGGCAACCCACTCCAGTGTTCTTGCCTGGAGAATCCCAGGGATGGGGGAGCCTGGTGGGCTGCCGTCTATGGGGTCACACAGAGTCGGACACGACTGAAGCGACTTAGCAGCAGCAGCAGCAGTGGGCAGCAGGGGCCTGATCCCATCTGAGAAGCAGTTTAGGAGGTCTCAGAATGGTCCACCCAGGGGAGGGTGGAGGGAGCACTGGCTCCAACTCCCATGGGAGAAAGGCTGCCCTGAGCAGTGTTACCCTTGGCCTGCTTCGAGGCTACACACATGCTGAGTGCACAACAGCTTCCTGAGGTCAGAGAAAAGCTGAGGCCAGCTGCTGCCAGGAACCCACCCGGGAAAGAGCTGGTGGCTGCAACCATGGCAGGAGTGAAAAGTAGCCTTCGAGGACGCGAGCTGGGGCATGAGATGCTGAGGAGCCTGTCAGTCTTCAGGGAGTTAATACCTTTCGAAGCCAAACTTTTAGCTGCTGGGAAGTGCTGGATAGTATGTGACTACATTTTCCATACCAAGTGTCTGCCCCTGAAAAGCAACTTGACCTGGCCTATTTGGATGGCATCACCGATTCGATGGACATGAGTTTGAGCAAGCTCTGGAGTTGGTGATGGACAGGGAAGCCTGGCACGCTGCAGTCCATGGAGTCGCAGAGTCGGACACGACTGAGCGACTGAACTGAACTCTGTGTGTCCAGCCCAAGAAGAAAGCTCTGGTGCGTTACTGGACCATGGGAGGCAGACCTACTAGGGTTATAGATGGCCTGCTCCCAGCTGAGGCCAAACTGGAGGCACTGTAGCGGCTCATGGCAAAAAATGCATTACCCCACTCCATCCCACAGGAGCCATCAGAGGAATTCGAAGGGAGAGATGGAGTGTAGGGGCTGAGAGAGGCTGGCCCAACAGCGAGCCCCAGCTTACATCCCTGCTTGAGCTGTGCGGCCTTGAGCAAATTATATTTTTAAATTTTATTTACTTTTGGTTGTGCTGGGCTAGGTCTTCATTGCTGTACTGGGTCTTCTCTAGTTGCGGTCTTTTGTTGTGGAGCTTGGGCTCTAGAGCGCAGACCCAGTAGTTGTGGCACAGGGGTTTAGTTGCCCTGTGGCATATGGAAACTTCCCAGACCAGGGATCGAACCCATGTCCCCTACGTTGGCAGGTAGCTTCTTTTTAAATTTTATTATTTTGGCTGCTCTGGGTCTTTGATGCTGCACGGGCTTTTCTCTAGTTGCAGCGAGTGGGGGCGTGTCATCACGGTGGCTTCTCATTGCAGAACACGGGCTCTAGGGCACACAGGCTTCAGTAGTTGTGGCGCACAGGCTTAGCTGCTCCACAGCATGTGAGATCTTCCTGGACTGGGAATCAAACCCCTGGGTCCTGCATTGGCCAGGACATTCTTTCCCACTGAGCCACCAGAAAAGCCCTGGCAGGTGGATTCTTAACCACTGGACCACTAGGCAAGTCCTGAGCAAACTATTCAGAGGTCATTTCCTTATCTCCTAAATTGGCACCTTAGCCCTCAGCAACTTCCTCCCCACATGAGGCTGTGTTGATGTAAAATACCTAACACACGTCCTCACTTCAATGAGACCTATAAATCACAGATACTTGTCTACTGAAATTAAACTTGCTACATCAGTTTTTTCCAGGCACAGGTACGTAGGCTCATTTTGACATGTACAGGAGCCCACACCGTGCCTTGCTACAAGTTGCCATGAAGCACTGCTTCTGTGGCCAAGTGGCTTCCAGTTGAATGCAGTGACTAGAGGCCACGTCACTCTGTGAACTGCAGTCTACCTCGCCCCCTGCCAGCCAAGGGTCCCCTGGCTGGAGTCGGGAGGCATTCAATGCTCTGCACCCTGAGAGCAGGAGAGGATGGTACTCAGGACTGAAGCACCTGGTAAACCAGGGCTACTCAATGGCAACCCACTCCAGTATTCTTGCCTGGGAAATCCCACGGACGCAGGAGCCTGGTGGCCTACAGTCCACAGGGTCGCAAAGAGTTGGACACGACTGAGCGACTTCACTTTCACTCGTAGAAGAACCTGAGGCACTTGTTTTTTTTTTTCCTCTCCCAGCTGCCTGCTGGGGGCCAGACCTTTGGGACCTTGGCACCGAAACCAGCTGAGTTAAGCTGCTCAAAACACACACCTAGGAAACAGGGTGATGGTCCCCAAGGTGGACTGCCATGCTCAGCACGGCCCCTTTGCTCCATTCTCCCCACAAAGGATTCAGACCTTAGCTTCCAGAACTGGCAGGAGGCCTGCGTGCCAGGTGGCTCAGTGGTAAAGAACCCACCTCCCAATGCAGGAGACTTGGGTTTGATCCCTGGGTCGGAAAGATCCCCTGGAGTAGGAAATGGTAACCTGCTCCAGTATTCTTGCCTGGGAAATCCCACAGAGGAGCCTGGTAGGCTACAGTCCATGGAGCTGCAGAGTCGGACACGACTGAGTGAATAGCAGCAGCAGTCCTATGGGCAGCAAGACCAGGGCAGGCAACTCCAGGCTCTTCAGGGCAGGCTGGGGGTGCGGCACCACAGCAGGAAGGGACCTCGGTGATGCTCCTCAAGCAGCCCCTCTGCCAGGACAGGCAGCAAACCCTGAGGAGGGTGGCAGAGGCCACATCCACATGCTCTGAGGGGCTCTTCTGAAGGGGAGAGGACGTGGGAAAAGAGCACTGCCACCACGGCAGGGCCTTGTGCTGCGGGTTCTCCCCAAGTCTGGTGACTGAGGAAGGTCTGACGTCTCCAGAGGTTTTAACCACACACAAACCGCTCATGGAAGTTTGAAAGAGATTTATTTAAAAACAGAACGACAAAAAAAAAAGCTTTGGTATTCCAAAACCCAACAATCAACAGTCACTGGAAAGTTAAACACCTCCCCTAAGGCCCAGAGGTACAAAACCATGGTCTCCACAGGCTCATGGTAAGGACACGGTGTGCAAACTCGAGGGTGACGGAGACCCGCCCTTCCACACAGGCAGCCTACGGGGCTCCAGACCTCCCAGAAATCACCACCAAGATTCACTACCCAAGAGTGGATGCAAAAGCCATCTGACAAATCTCAACAATAAATTATTAATAAAAACTCATTCAAGAAAAGAGCACATTAAATTAGGAAAAGAACACATTTTTTCCTAGACAAGTCTTTTCAAAAGAGGGTCTATTTCCTGGGATAGAAGAAAGGGGGAAAGTGGAAGGAGTGAGTTCAATTTCAAGTATTTTCCGTACAATTTCATTTTATTGAATCAAAAGCTTACAAAAAGTCCATCGGCCCCTCCCCTCCCCTCCCCGATGCAAACTCCTGAACATCCACACGCACTTCTGAGTCACTGGTGTCCCCCAACAAGGCACAAAAGGCTGGGTGCTTTCACAGGATCCCTTGTTCACAGCAGCAGGACTTTCAGTGCTGGGCATCTTGTGCAAGTGGCGACTGAAAGCAGGACTGACGTCATTCAGACACTGGGATCTTCCTGTTCAACCAACAAGACAGGACGTTACTGCGCATGCCAACCCCAGGGGACAGCTACAGCAATCTCGAGGGAAGCAGGTGATGGGAACACCCTGCTGGCATCCCACCCTGGCTCACAGCCGGCTGGGATGATGGCGCCCAGCCCAGAGACAGGCTACAGCCACCCTGGACTCAGGGCCTGCGCGTCTCCTTAGGTGGGTGCAGCGAGTTCACAGGCTCTGCTCTGGCCAGGCCTGGCTTCAGGGGTGAGAAGTCACTGGGCAAGATCTGAGAAGACTGCCTGGCCTCTCCCCCTGATCAGGTAGGAACCATGGGTGGATGGGGCTAGGCCAGATTAACAGCAGAGAAGTCCACCACCCAGCAGGGAGAAGCAGCCCGCCCACCTGCTTCACTGAGGCTGCCAGACCCACGCAATGCAATGCAGCCCGTAACAGACACCCGGGAAGGCCATATGCACATTTGCCTTTGATCTGACTTCTATGTTCCTCACGCTTGACAAGTTCAGACCTGCCTCTGACTCTTCTCCCACCCCTTTAGGTCAAGTGCTACTTCCTTCTCTGAACCAGAAGCCACTGGGAGCACAGACCTGGAGTTAAATGTACCCTCCACCTACCCTCCACTCCACTCCAATCTAATGAGAGGAATGGCAGGCGGCCTCCCCCCGGGACACCCATCCTGAACTCCAAGATATGTTTCGATGAGAGTCCGACAGCCACCATGGCCCAAACCACGGCTTCCTGGGAGCAATGATGTTTCAGGAAACAGGAGGGAAATGATCTTGTCCTGGCTGATGAGACGACTGCCTGAGGCTGGCTCACCGCAAGGGACTGACCTCTGAACTCGGTAAACAGGCTCTCAGGGGTGGGAGTGAGGGTGAGGGTCTCATCAGCGGTTTAGGTAGAGGCTTCAGGTCCATCTAGGGGTTTGTGGCACGTATTTTTAACTGTTGAGATTTAGGATGGGGTGACAGGACTGCCCACATCCCTGGGAGGCCAGCAGACATATCTACGCATGCCTGGATTCCATAGCTGCCCTTCCAATGGGCTCCTCTAAGAAGGTACTTTTAAATGTCCTCTCAAAGCATACCTGCTCCCCTCTGTGATGAGGACAGAGGACACTAGCTTAAAAAGACACTTCACGGGAGGGAGGTTCAAGAGGGAGGGGACATATGTATACCTATGGCTGATTTATGTTGCTGTATGGCAGAAACCAACCCAATGTTGTAAAGCAATTACCCTCCAATTAAAAGTAAATTAAAAAAAAAAAAGGATACCCCCCCCCCACTCTCCCAGCCTCACCCTGTCCTAGACTTGGGAGAGAATACAAGGCTGGCGCCCTGGGTGCTGGAGACACAGGGGCTTTCTACCTTATTCCTGAAGAAGGGCTTGGCGCCAGGCCCACAGTACTCATTGTAGATGAGCTTGAAGAGGAAAAGGTGGAAGAGGGTGATGAGGGAGGCCACGCTGAACCAGAAGAGGAAGGGCAGCCCCGGGTCCTGCTGGGCCATGTGCTCGTCGTGGGCCAGGATGGCCTTGAGGTGCAGCGTGTGCCGCAGGTCTTGGAGGTGCATGAGGTCGGTGGAGATGTAGAGCAGCGGCGTGATGGGCTGCGTCACCATGACTGAGAAGGTGTGGCCCTGGGGCGCCGAGGTCAGCTCCACAGGCTCGTCCAGGCAGCCCGCTTCGCAGGCATAGATCTTGACGAGCTGGCCTCGGGACTCTACAGACACGTGCAGGTACGGCTTGCCCTCAGCGTCCGCAAGCACGGCCAAGTTGATGTGGTCGTTCTTGTAGCGGATGCCGTGGAGGGCGTAGCTGTTGTGCAGCACGTCAGGGTCGGCTTGGAACTGGAGGTGGTTCTCGGTGAACTGCAGGCCGCCGAAGCTGAGCACCATGCCCTGAAGGATGCCGGGGGCGCCCGCCCGCACCAGCCCCTTGCAGCCGCGCTTCTGCAGGGTCAGCCTCCACAGGTCCCAGAGCTGCAAGATCTGCTGGACGGAGGACAGGCGGCCTGGCCAGAGGTTCTCAGCGTGCATGGTGGCGTGGCCACTGAAGCAGTGATCTTCATAGTTGAGCGTCGACTCCATCTGGTCCCGCTCCCTATGGCTCAGGTCGGGGCTGAGCAGCGGGGCTGGGGAGCAGGACAGCATGTAGTACAGCGTCAGGTTCACGGTCAGGCCAGACGGAGTGTGGGCATCAGTGATCTTCTTCATTTCCACACCTGTCATGCCATAGAGGTTGCATGTTAAGGAGGACCAACACAGCTGGGAAGCTGAGGTTATGAAACAAAGATCAAGAGCAGCAGAGTCGGGGACTCCCCTGGTGGTCCAGTGGCTAAGACTCCGTGCTCCCAATGCAGGGAACAAGGGTTTGATCCCTGGTTGGGGAACTAGTTCCCATATGCTGCAACTCAGTGTGCTGCAAATAAAGAACCTGCATGCTACAACAAAGATCAAAGATTCTAAGTACGGCAACTAAGACCTGGTGTAGCCAAATAAATATTAACAGCAACAATAACAAAAAGAGCAGCAGAGACATGAAGTTTTTGTCCTTAGAGATAAAAACAGCAGTTCCAGTATCCCTAGGCTCGGGGGAACATTATCCTGCCTGGCTTCCTCACAGGACCACGTGGAGCCCTGAGGGCCTGAAACCTGCCAGTGGGGCTCCTGCCAGAGCCCAGAAGAACACCAACTTAGCCAAGCCTATGACGTCAAGTCAAAAGGCCAGTCCCCTGTCTCCAGAACGGTCACCTATGCCCTGGCCGGTTGTGGGCTGCTTCTCTCTCCTGGGCTCATAGCCTCAAACAACATCTTATCAGAAGAGTTCCCAGATTTGTATGAACACTAGCCTCAGACAGCTAACCGCACATGTGGTGTCTCTACCTGGATGTCTGACAGGCATTTTGAACCTGACAAGGTTTGAATTCAGTCCCCGACTAATCCTTCCTTAAATCATCTCCAGACACCTACTGGAACCCTCTCTATAAACTCAGGAGTCACCCTCACGTTCTCACTCTCCACTGCCAGTCCACTGAAAGCCCCAGTGGCTACAGCTCCGAAAGTATCAGAGTCATCCACCTCGGCCTCCAGTCACAGCTGTGGTCCCAGCCACCCTCCTCTCACCTGGTCTCCACACTCTACTGCAGCCCCGCCCCCGCTTACTGTCTATACCCTGAGACGGCAGCCAGTGGACCCTTAAAAATGTGCACCAGGGACTTCCCTGGTGGTCCAGCAGTTAAGAATCCACCTTCCAATGCAGGGTACAAGAGTCTGATCCCTGGTTGGGGAACTAAGATTCCACATGCCACGCAGCAACTAAGCCCATGGGCTCTGGAGCCCACAAGCCACAACTGGAGAAAACTGCATGCTGCAACAAGGACCTGGCTCAGCCAAAAAATAAGTAATTTTTTTTTTAAAAAAAGAAGCCCACGCCTGTCACCAGCTGAAACTATGGGGAACTGAGGAAAGAATCTGGGGACAGGCCAGGCTCTTCATTTATCCTTTACCAACTGATCCTCCCCCAACCCCCAAACCACTCTGCTCAAACCAGGCTTCATCTACAAGTACAAATAACAATAACACCTGCCCTTTACGCACTTCTCTCATAAGACTTTGCTAAATGTCTTCTGAGGTAGGCATTACTATTATTTTTGAATACAGGCCAAGACAGAGTCAGCGACTGGTTCAAGGTCACACAGATAGTAAGTGGTGGAGCAAAAGAGTCAGCCCCAGACCCAATGCCAAGCCCAAGTATGAGCCACCCCAGGACCCTCCTGCAATGTCAGCTCTGCTGACTTTGCAGGGGCATCCCCAGGGTGGGCTGTGCTCACCCTGCTACAAGGAGTGGAGGGCGGACAAAGCCGGACCTCACCTGGACTGAAGAGCTGAGCCCAGAGGCGCTGGTGATCCTGGAGCAGCTCAGCTGCTGGCATCTCCAAGAGCTCCAGCATTTCCTTCCGGGCCAAGTCCTGGAGCACCTTGAGCTCCTTGGCTGCTTTGCTTTTGAGCACCTGGGGGTTAAGAGGGCCGGAAACGTGCACCACCCACAGCACAGTCTCATCCAGCTGCGTCCTGGGAGCCACCTGGAGACGGTCCACTAACTTCTTGGCGGCCACCACCACCAGGTGCACCAGCCCCGTGGGAACAGGCGGGGACCGGCCAGAGTAGAGGAGGAACTGATGGTCTCCGACCTTCTCCAGGGTGCTGGTGAAGGCCCTGGGGGCCGGGCCGGCAGTGGGCCCCACAGTCTGCAACGCGGCCACGCGATCCGTGGGGTTGTTGAGCTGGATGCGCTGCAGATAGACGTGGGGTCGGCCACGGTGAGCGAGAAAGTCCTCCTGCAGCAGCACGCAGTCTCGGCCGGATCCCGTAAGCAGGCCAGAGGCCGAGGCGGGGCCCGGGCCGGCGGCCGCAGGGCCGGGACCCGAGGTCCCCAGCTGCAAGCAACGTACTCGCCGCAGCAGCCCTTCCCGCAGAAGCAACACTGACTCCCCAGCTTCAGGGAGCGCGCTCAGCGGCCGCAGCTGCACGAAGGGCACGAAGTCCGGCGCCACGGCGGGCTCCCGCTCCCCAAGGGTCACCCACAGACGGTTGGCGACCACGTCCAGGGCCAGAAAGCCGTTGGCCACCAGAGACGGCACTCCAGGGCCCAGGGGCACAGCCTCGCCCCGCTCCCGCAGGCTGCGCCAGGCGTGGGTGGCCGCCTCCAGACAGGCAGAGGGCTCGGCAGCGCCCGGCTCGCCGTGGGGCCAGGGCAGCAGCTGCAGGCCGCCCGCCGCCCGCCGCGCCCCAGAGCCCGCGAACCAGAAAAGCAGCACCAGGAGGCCGAGCAGGCAGAGAAGGCGGCGGGCCCAGCTGCTCGACAGCAGTCCCGGCAGCCCCTTAAGCCGCTGCTGGAGCCACATCGGGCCGCCAGGCGCGGGCGCGGCGCGGGGGCGGCCGCCGGGCCCGCCGCCCAGCCCACTGGCCCGGCCGCCCGCGCCTCACTCCAGGGCCCGGACCGCAGCGCCCACCACGGCTCCAGTCGCAGGCGCCGCGGCAGCCACCACAGCGGCTTCCTCCTCCTCGGTTCCCTCCGGCCGTCAAACAACACCGGCCGTCAAGCGCCGCCGAATCTTTTGCGACAAATGGAAAAGAGGCGGGTGGAGGAAGGGGAGAGACCGGGCCCTACAGGAGGCGGGGCCACAGCGAGGAAGGGGCGGGCGCCGCCGGGGGATGGGCCACGGGTTCTTCAGTTCTGCCAAGTCCGAGAAAGAGTCCAGAAAGAGCCCGATAGGGTTCTGTGGAAGACTGGAAGCTTCCAGCTCATGGAAAAAAAAAAAAAAAGGCCACTGCGCTAGCCAAACCTAACACGTGTTGGGCCCCATCTGCTACTGATGGATTCAACAGCCCTAAGATTTTTTTAAAATAATTTAAAAACTTTTTTCTGTAAAAATGATCCTCACTGCAAAAATACTTAACAACAGTGCAGAATAGTAACCCCCCCCCAGAAAGAAAAAGAAAAGAAAGTAACCATTGTCAATCAGATTTCCTAGGATACATTTCGTTGACACTTTTCGAGACCAGTCTGGCTGCATGTACAGTATATGGGACACAAACCAGTTCCACAAACCACTCCATTTCTCTACCATACCAAGTCATCTTCTTTTTCTTTTAGATAAGTAACTTCCAATTATTTATTTATTTGGCACGTGTCAGCATGCGGCCTCTCTAGAGGGCTTAACTGCCCAAGGCATGTGGAATTTTCCCAGACCAGGGATTGAACCCACGTCCCCTCCATTGGAAAAGAAAATGAAAGTGATAGTGGCTCAGTCCTGTATGATTCTTTGTGAGTCCATAACTGTAGCCCATTAGGCCTCTCTGGGGAATTCTTCAGGCAAGAATACTGGAGTGGGTTCCCATTCTCTTCTCTAGGGGATCTTCCCGATCCAAGGATGGAACCCTGGTCTCCTGCACTGCATTACTGTCTGAGCCGCCAGGGAATTCTTAACCACTGGACCACCAGGAAAGGCCCCTAAGTCATCTTCTTGATGTCAGCTGTGAGTTTTAACTTATTAAATAACATAAAACACTAAAGCTTCATGCTTTGAAAATGCTTTTCAATCGTGAATTATCAATGCAGAAGAGAAATTTTGTTTCTGGGGGAAAAAATTCAATCTGAGCACAGGAGCAGACAATGGGACGATTGTTTCCGTTTTAGTTTCAGGACATTCCAAAGTCAGACAGTGTGCTTCCCAGTTGTTGAAAATTATATGGTCATTTGAGGTGGCTCCTTGTGAGCTGTGTGCAGACACAGATGTGTTTGCTGAGTTCTAGGGCCAGCACCCTAAGAGAAGGCGACTCTCCAGGTGATCCTTAAGTATGCTCACCTTTTTATTTTTTTAAGATCATTATTAAAACATACACACAGAATTCTTAACTCCCACAAGGATTTCACAAGTCCCACAGGACAGCTTCATGAATGTGCAGTAATCTGGAACCTACAGTTAGAGAGAATCCATCCAACCAACTCAGCAAGGCAGAAATACTTGGGAGGGACAGTGAAGTGAGAGCAAAGGACTAAACCAAGCTTGATCCCACCTGTAAAATGGGGATGACCAGAGAAACTGCCTTTCAGATTTCTGAGGAATGAATAAGTTAATACAAGCAAAGCAAGCAAGGTGCAAGTACACAGTACATGTAAACCCATGTAATTGTTTTTGCTATTACAAACATCTGTGTGATAGACATATAGGTTGGTCTACTTTTGAGATTGTTTCTGGGGGAGCAATTCCTGGAAGTAGATTTCTACATCAAAAAGAAGGGTCATTGTTGGTGCTCTTAACTCCCTTGTTGTCATTATTGTTGTTTAGTCGCTAAGTCATATCCAACTCGACCCTTTGCGACCCCATGGACTGTAGCCTGCCAGGCTCCTCTATCCATGTGGTTTCCGAGGCAAGAATGCTGCAGTGGGTTGCCATTTCCTCCAGAGAATCTTCCCCACTCAGGGATGGAATCCCCATCTCCTGCATTGGCAGGTGAATTCTTTACCACTGAGCAACCTGGGAAGCCCCCCCTCTCTCTTAACTTCTTATCTCTTTCAAACACCCCAGGGAAAGGAATCACAGGGTCAGCAATATAGCCACAACAAAGAAGGTCAGGAGAAAGGACCTTGGACTTCCCTGATGGTCCAGTGGTTAAGAATTTACTGGCCAGTGCAGGAAAGATGGGTTCAACCCCTGGTCCAGAAGATCCTACATACTTCGGAGCAATGAAGCCAGTGGGTCACAACTACTGAAGTCCAAGGCTCTGGAGCCCATGCTCCACAACAAAAGAAGTCACTGCAATGAGAAGCCCATGGACCACAACAAAGAGTAGCCCCCTCTTGCCTCAACTAGAGAAAGCCAGCGTGCAGCAACAAAGACCCAGCGCGGTCAAAAGTAAATTAAAAAAAAAAAAGAGTGAGGACCCTGGCATGAGGCTACCTGGGTTTTGAATCTTGGCCTTGCCCCTTGCTAGCAAGTCAACTAATTTCCTCGGGCCTCGGTTTCTCCATCCATAAAATCGGGATCATAAGACAATGCTGGATTGGTCTGAGACTTAAGCTGGACAAACAAGTTAAACATTTAGAATATTGCCTGGCTTAAAATATGTTCCCCAGTGGCTCAGCAGTAAAGAATCTGCCTGTGATGCAGGAGACGCGGGTATGATCCCTGGATCGGGGAAGATCCTCTGAGAGTGGCATGGCAACTCACTCCAATATTCTTGCCTGGAGAATCCCATGGACAGAGGAGGCTGGAAGGGCTACAGTTCACAGGGTTGCAAAGAGTCAGACACAACTGATTGACTAATACACACACACACTCACTGGCTCAAAAAATAACACTCATTATTTATTTATTTTTTTGGCTAGGAAACAGAAAACACACGTACATGATACAAAATTCAAAATATACAAAAGGGTGAAGCGTGGACATTAAGTCTTCCTCTTTCCGGGAGCTCCAGCTAGTTAGTTCCTCTTCCTAGGTGGAACCACTGCTTCTTGTTTCTTGGATACTTTTCCAGAAACTCTGCTGCTGCTGCTAAGTCGCTTCAGTCATGTCCGACTCTGTGCGACCCCATAGACGGCAGCCCATCAGGCTCCCCCGTCCCTGAGATTCTCCAGGCAAGAACACTGGAGTGGGTTGCCATTTCCTTCCAGAAACTCTATTCACTAACAAATATATAGACAGAGATCTATATTTTTTCCTTCACAGAAATTATAGCATATGATATACACTTGCATATTACTTTTTTCATTTAAGAAAACAGCTTGGAAATTCTATTATTATTATTAAAGGGAGTGGAAGCCAGTGGGACTTAGCATATTACTTGCATGTTCCTTTTTTCATTTAAAGCAACAGCTTGGAAATTCTATTACTATTTATTATTATTATTATTAAAAGGAGTAGGTACCAGTGGGACCAGCTGATTGCTGTAAAGGGGGCAGAGGCTGAGAATCGGCTGGTAACGCAGAGAATGTAGCTGTTCACTGAGACTATCACACCTCCTCGGGTCAACAAAGGAAATGATAAAAATGGATAAAAGCAGAGAATGAAAGAGAGAAAAGCCTCTTGTGGCACCAGACCACCGCCCTCTAGCCCAGCTATCCTTTCTGTACCTTCCCAGAAAAGCAGAGTCCTGTTCCTTTAAACGTGCACAACACGTGCAGCACGTACGGGGAGTAACATCTGGGCTGCTGCCACTCCTGGCTGCTTAAAGAGACAGGCCTTCCTTTCCGATGAAGCTTGGGCCGAGTTCAAGTTTCAGCAATTTAGTGAAGGGGGTTGGGGGGAGAGAAGAATGGATATCGAAATTGGGGAGGTGGGGTAGGCTTCACCAGGGTGATCCTTTCTCCAAGGGAGGCCACCAGCCTCCAAGATTGATTTCCCCTACTGATTTGCAATAACTCTGGGAACCCCACTGCCCTAGGATTTTTTTCTGTCCAGAGTACATCACCATCATCGAGATTCTTCTTGGGCCCAAGCAAAAGGGAAGTTAGAGAGAAGTTGCCTCCCTTTCTGTGATCCCACGTCAGCTGTGTGACTTTGAGCAAGTTGTTCCACTTCTCTGAGCTCTGGTTTCCTCATTTCACAAACAGGGGCAATACTGCTGCCCAAGTGGCAGGGCTCTGGGGAACGGGGCATGAGCCAGAGCTTTGAAAACTGAGCCAGTCAACACATGCTCCTTCTCTTCCCCTCTGCTTATCCTTCCATTTCCTCCTCGAAGGAGCTGGAATTTCAGCCTGCATCCTTCTGAATTCAAAAAACATCCGGTGGATCCTGGCATCAAGTCCTGTCCCCAGCTGCAGAAACTCCCCGCCATGGGTCCCAGGTCCTGTTTGGCTGGCAGAGGACCTGGTTGGCATGCATGCCTCCCTTCACTTGCCTTTTGACCTTTGAGCTTGCTGCGGGGGCCTCTGGCCCTCACTTTTATCATCTTTACCACGAGTGAATCTCCGTACAATGAGATGATCTCCCAGTTTCCCAGGGACTGTACCTACTTTCTAAAAGAACATGTGGGATTCCCTGGTAGTCCAGCCGCTAAGACAGAGCTCCCAATGAAGGCGCCCAGGTTCGATTCCCTGGTTGGGGAACTAGATCCCACAGGCCACAAAGAGAGTGCGCGTGCTGAAACTAAAGTGCGTGATTCAGGGATGATCGTTGAAGATCCCATGTGCTGCAGCTAAGACCTGACGTGGTCAAATACATACATACATACATAAATAAATAATGTGTTGACTTTGGATTGTACAAATAGTATATATTCATTGTAAAATGATTCTAAAAACAATAACAAATATAAAAAAGAAAATAAAAACTGCCTGGGAATAACATACACATGTTCCCGCTGCTAACATACACATTTCCTAAAGCTGGAAATTACTACAGTAAACGTTTGGCTGCCATTTTCTTTTAGCATCATGTCTGTAAGGATATATTTTTGCTGAGTGGGGCCATAGTGTATATACTGCTTTCCCCTCATGACATTCTATCAGTGGTGTATTCCTCATGCTGAAGCAGTCCCACATGCTTGAAGCACTCACTTCTGTGAAAGGCCCTAAGCAATTTCATTCATTCATTCATTCAACAATGACCTCAGGGACAAGACCATTCTAGGCTCAGAGGTTCCCTTTACCTCCCAGAGACAAACAGGCAGAGTTAAGTGAGCCCTTATTGTGGGTTCGCAAGGGTGTGGGTGCCTCTGAACACATTCCTGCCGGCCTCGCCTACTCCAGGCTCAGACCCTCACACCCACTTTTGCTTTGAACAAGGACTAATGAAATCTGAAGGGCTGAGATGTACTGAGAGCTTATCACGGAGCTGTTCTAAGTGCCCCGCTGATAACAATGTCACTAACTAGTGCAAGATCCAATGCATAGAGGCCATCGTAAACCCCACTTTTCAAGCGTGGAAACCGAGGCTTATATTGATCGTTACCATCAAGGCTTGGCGCAGTGTCCTGGGTATAGAAACTGTTGCCTCGCCCCGTCTCGCCTCCTCTTCCCGGTCGGAATGAAGCCCCGGGAGAAGAGAAGGAGCAGGACGGCGGCGGAAGGACCCGGGAGGCGCGGGAACAGGCCGCAGGGAGCTGCCTGGACTCGGAGAGGCAGCGGGTATGGGTTAGTCTGCAGGAAACCCTGCCCCCAGGCCGCGCGGCGCGACACCGCCCCCGGGGCGGGCCCAGTGCGTGGCAGCGGGATCGCCTACCCCATCGCGAAGTTTCCAGCCTGCGAGCGCCACTGGACCGCCGGACGTTCCCAGACCCCAACCATGCGGCTCCTGCTGCTCCTGGCCCCGCTGGGCTGGCTGCTCCTAGCTGAAACGAAGGGTGACGCCAAGCCGGAGGGTGAGGGCTCCGGGCGGGTGCGGGAGGAAGGCATTAGGGGCTGGAGCGGGAGGATGGGGGCAGGAGGGCTGGTCTAGGGGCTGCCTCCGTTAGGAGCGGTCTGTATGGAAGTCGTGGGCTTCCGAGGGTTTTTGGGTTCAGGCTGCTGGTCCTCTGACTCGCTGGTGACTTGGACAAGTCACTTCTCCTCTTAGGGCTGCGGTTCCCACTTTCATGCCGCTGGAGGGGAAGAATGGCCGAAGTCCCGTTCAGTACCCGAGGGTCAAATAATAATAGCACTCATAATAATAAGAACAGTAGCTACCACGTATGGAGCACTGGCCACGGCTCAGACGTCAGTTAAGCCGATGCCAAGCTGAAGCCCATCCTTCTATTATTCCCATTTTCCAGCTGGGTAAACTGAGGCTCTAGAGTTGAGTCACTTGCCCAAGGTCATTCTGCTTGTGGACTTTGGAACCTGGATTCACACCTAGGACTCACAACCATGCAGTGAGGGGCCCCTGGGCAGGGTCGGGGGTGGAAGGGGTGGCTCAAATATCAGAACCGTTGGTACTTGCCTCTGTCCTCTGTGGTCTGGTCTGCCCCTGCCAGGTGGGTCTTAACTCTCTCTGGGTTGCACATGAGGAGAATGGGGCCCAGACAGGTGCAGTGACTGCCCAGGGAGGCCCAGCCTTGGAGTGGTAGGTCTCAGATCTGCTGGATTCTGGGTCTCGTGCTCCCTCTACATCCCCAAGGCAGATTGGATTTCAAGGTGTCCCACCATCCCAAGTGGGTGCTACGCTCCTCCTCAGCTCTACCTGGACCGCCTGCCCAGTGAGCATCTGAGAGCCCCTAGGAGGACGCTGAAGGCTGTGGAGGCAAGCCCAGCGAAGCAGAGCCAGACTGGCCACAGCCTCCATCATCCCTGTTCTTGGTCCACCCTCTTAGAGAACCTGCGAACACAGGATGGTAGTTTAGCAGACTTGGGCAAGGAGAAGGGGTGGGAACCACCATTTCTTGAATACTTCCTTTGTGTCAGGTTTTACCCAAGGCCGCATGTCTCCCATGGTGAAGCAGTTGCTTCATCTCCATGAAGCTTGGTGTTCTAGCCTGCAAAACGGGAGTGGACATACCTCAGTCCCAGAGCTTGAACAGGGATTCCATGGGTTGAGCCCTGTTGGTGAGAGTTCAGCTCAATGCCCAGGCCATCAAGGCATTTTCTTTCTTGGGCCCAGTGCTACTTTCTGGAGTACCCAGCAGGACAGAAAGACCCATCAAAAAATCTGGTGAGGGCGGTGCTAAGAACAGGGCTGGGCTGGTGGTATGTGCAAAGGGCCTGTGGCCAGGGTCTAATTGCTGGCCTTTTTTCCCCCTGAGTCTCTTCCTTCTGCTTCTACTGATGTAGGCTCCCTCCACTTCAGACCACCCCAGGAGGGAAACCCCAACCACCTATGATGAAGCCCGGGGCGGGGGTGAGTTGGAGAGACCAAATTGAGGACAAGGCTGCAAGTGCCCCTGATCCCCAGGAGGAGATGAGAGGGGGAAGAGTAGGTGCAAGGCAGCCTCCACAGAGTGTGCAGGATTCTAGGTGTTGCTGAGATAATCCAGGTAAAGCACCTGGTAGATAAGCAGGTCCCCAGACATGTGGCTAATATCAGGCCGCTCTCAAGTGGCTGCCCTGTGCTTCCCTTGCTCCATTCAGACCTTTTTGATAGCGTAAGTAATCATTGGGCCCATTTTGCAGTTGGGAAGACTGAATTCCCTAAAAGGTTAGACCCCTGGTCTCAGGTTGCCACAGCTGGTTGGAGGTGGCATCACTGACTGCAACTCAGACCTTCTGCTCGTTCCTGCTGACCTCTACCTTTGGCTAGAGGGGTGTCCTTGTCGGGATATGCTGCTTTGAAGACTCTCTCCAGCTCTCCCAGACCCAGCTGGTTGAGACCCCTCTGTCTGCTGGCTAAGATGACAGCGGAGGATGGAAGTTTTTTCTCTAGGCCTTGCTCAAGCTGCATACTGGCCTCCCGTCGAGGCCAGCTCCTTCCTTCCCCTGGCTGGGCGGGGACACCCAGCCCAGCACCAGGTGGCCAGGATGGTGCAGCTGCAGAGGAAAGTTCCATGGGGCAGGCGCAGGCACTGGGCCAGACGTCCCTCGGGGGTCCAGCGAGGCCTGAAGTGGGGCCAGGAACTTGCTGTTTTGGGCTTGGGTGGTAGGGTGGAGATTCTCTCAAGAGCTTGTCCACCCTTCGAACACCCAAGGATTCGACACAGGGAGGGAAAGATGGATGGCTCTCACTTTCAAGATGCTCCCAGTCTGAGGGGGGAAGACACAGAGCTCCGCACCACAGTGGACACCCAATCTGGCGGGGGAGACAGAGCCCTCTGCGCCCTTCTGTGCCTGAGGGAAGAGAAATTGGCCCCTCCTGGGGGAGCCCCCAGACTGATGGGGGGGACCAAAAAAGGCCTTCAATAAAGCAGGATCCAAACAAGCAAATTTGTACAGAGCTGAGGGACCGGGAGAGTCCCCAAAGGCAGCCCTGTCCTTTCTGCCTTTTTTCCCTCTCCCTTCTCCCCAGGTTCACGCCTTTCCCTGCAGGCCTTCATCTGGCCACGGAGAAGGGAGGACCAGCCCGATCCCCTAAGTAGCTGAGATCTGAGGCTCCAGAATTACCAGCTAGGCTTGGGTGGGAGCTTCAAGCCCTGCTGTGGAACAGTGGGAAATGGAGAAGGAGGCAGACCCAGCTGGTTGGTGTGTGTGTGTGTTGGGAGGGGGGAGTCTGAGGAGACCTAATGGTGTGAGTGGGAGGCCAGACCCCTGGGGAGAGGCAGGATTGGCTCTGGCCCTGGGAATCCCCATCTCCCGGCTCTGGCTCTGCTTCCATTCCAGCCTCAGGTGGGCGTTGGGGATGGGGGAGGAGTTTTCATTCATTTCCACCTCCCTAGGGAGCAGACCAGGCGTGTCCTGACCACGCCTTGAAATCTAAGACACACAGACCGTCTGCCCCCTTGCCTGGGCTGGCATTGCTTGGGGCAAGGAGTTGGCATACCACGGAGCACAGCTGAACTGGCCTGAATCTTCAGCCTTCTCTTAGGATCCCAGAGAGATGTCTGCACTCCTGCAAGCCCCTGGCTCAGTCTTTCTGGTCATTCTTGCTCTCAGAAAAGCAGCTCCCCTCCATCCTGGTCCCCCCAGCACAGCTCCCTCTGTTAGGGGAGGTTCCCTATGACAAAAACTCCTGGGACTCCCCAGCCAAGCTCATTCAATCCTCACAAGAGTCTCTGGAGGAAGGTGTTTTTTTTCTTTTTCTGGCTGCACTGTACCGCTTGCAAGATCTTAGTTCTGTGACCAGGGATTGAACTTGGACCGTCAGCAGTGAAAGCGAAGAGTTCTAACCATTGCTAGACTGCCAAGGAATTCCCTGATACTATTGTTACTACTCCCATTTTGCAGATAGGAAAACAGAGGCGCAGAGAGGCTAAGTTACTCTCCCAGCAATCTGTCTTTCGCAGTTTGCCACTCCGCTCTGCTGTCTGGTTTATCTCTGCTGACCCTGGATCATGGGTCATCATCTCTCCAGGGAAACCACTGCTGGACTTGGAGCAGCAGGTCAAGGGGTCCAAGAGCCTTGGATGCCGGCCTCACGGGGGTCTTGGCCTCAGCCTGTGGCAGCTGGCTGGACCAGACAGCAAGCAGCTGGGCGGGTCCCTGGTGTTCATGGAAGGCGAATCCTCCATGTTGTTACCCTGTGGGCTGCCCAGAGCTCTGGCTGCGTGATGAATTGGGAAGAGACCTTACCGCATGACTGGAGCCGGGTGCCCACACTGGGGAGGCCTGAGAGAAGGCTGCCGGAAAGGCTGGATTCAGCTGGCAGCTGGGATTCCCAGCATTCCAGGATCTTGGACAGGGAGGTGAAGGGCATGGACGTGTGGGATTCCAGCTCATTCCTGTCCTATACTTCAAGGTTCTGTGACCTTGGGCAGGTTATGAAGCTTCTCTGTGCCTCAGTTTCTTCACCTATAGAAGGAGAGTAGAAATATCACCTATCACATAGGATGGTTTTTTTAAGAAATTATTTAATTGGCTGTGCTGGGTCTTCATGGCTGTCTGTAGGCTTTTCTCTAGTTGCGGCGAGTGGGCTTCTCCTTGCGGTGGCTTCTCTCGTCGTGGAGCACAGGCCCTGGAGTGCAGGCTCAGTAGTTCTTGCGCACAGGCTTAGTTGCCTTGCAGCATGTGAGATCTTCCCAGACCAGGATCAAACCTGTGTCCCCAGCATTGGCAGGAGGATTCTTAACCACTGGACCACCAGAAAAGTCCCTGCTTAAGATGTTGATGGTTAAGTTTGATAACAGACGTCACACGCCTCAGGCAGTGCATGGCATCGAGTCAAGGCTCAGCTGGTGCTAGTGCCTACTAGTCACTCCCCACAGGGCTCCGAAGGCCCCACTCTGCACATCAGGCCCAAGTCACACTCAGTCCCAGCCTTGGGGAGTGGGTGGGGCACCAAGGAAATAGACACATTGGGCTCAGCATGACAAACGGAGGACGAGCAGGTTTGTACTGGTACTGCACTTGCTGGGCACACTGAGACTGCTCCAGCTGAGGACTGATGGATAAGGGGATGAGACTGAGGAGGGCTTCCTGGAGGTGGTCTGGGGAAGGAGCGAGTTTTGCAGGCAGGACAAAAGAATAGGGTGCCGGTTGGATTCATCAAGGCAGTTTCATGGGGATGTTGAGAGCTGGTGCCAGGGTCCCTTAGGGCAGGAGCCTGCCTTGAGTTCTCTTGCTGTGAACCACCTCCCAAGCCCCTGCACGGGAGCCTAGAGTCAGAGGACCAGGGGATGGGTGGTCCTATCCAGTCAATCCTAAAGGAAATCAACCCTAAATATTCATTGGAAGGACTGATGCTGAGGCTAAAACTCCTATACTTGGCTACCTGATGTGAAGAGCTGACTCATTAGAAAAGACCTTGATGCTGGGAAAGATTGAAGGCAAGAGGAGAAGGGGACGACAGAGGATGAGATGGTTGGATGGCATCACTGATTCAATGGACAAGAGTTTGAGCAAACTCTGGGAAATGGTAAAGGAGAGAGAATCCTGGCATGCTGCAGTCCATGTGGTCACAGAGAGTCGGACACGACTGAGCGACTGAACAACATTAGCCTCCCAGGCCCTACATTGGAGCCTAGAGTCAGAAGACCAGGGGATGGGTGGGACCAGAGGTTTCTAAACGTGGCTGACATCAGAAATCACCAGGGAAGTGGAGGAAGAATCCAATCCAGCCTCCTGGCTCCATCTCAGATTGCTGGTCCTGGGACCCAGGAGTGTGGATTTCACAACCTCCTTTGTGATGCTACTATGCAGGCAGGTTTGGGACCTCCTGTACTGGGCGATTGTGGCCAGGAGAGTGGACATTGTGTTGCCCAAGGAATATAGGATTTGTAAGGTCCCCTTGCAAGACCCTGACGAGGAAAACTGAGCAGAGACAGGCTGGGCAGGTGAAAGGGGGCATACGGGGAGGGCCTGGCTGGACCGTCTCTTTAGATGGAGACAGACGCCTGGCCACAATCCAGGCCTGAGCAGGGCATGCAGAGTTAAGAGAGGGGCCTTTAGAGCCAGATGTCTGCGTCCACATCATCGTGCTGCCTTGGGCAGGTTACTGTGTCTGAGTCTTCCCCCGGCCCCGCCTCCTGCCGCCTGACTTCAGGAGCCCTTGCCAGTAGAGAATCCAGCATCTCACATAGATGCACACACTGGCTTTTTCCATCTATGAAATGTGACACTCTTCCTGTCCCCAGCAGTCCCTGCTGTCGACCAGAAGGCCTCAGAGCTGAGGCTTTGGCTCTCCTTGCCTGGGGGCAGAATTAACCATCCAGACAGGAGTTGAGGGGAGTCCTTCACCTGAGTGTGAGCCATACCCCTCTTCCCTGGACCCCAGGATCAGGTGGTGAGGCCTCCCCTCTCCACACCTGCCTAGTGAATCCACCCGTTTCGGCCCCAGGTCTCTGGATCCACCCTCAGTGGATTCTTGCCAATCTTGGCCAGGCTGCCTGGCGCCAACCCCCTGCTCTGGGACCAGCAACCTGGTCCCAGAGCAGGGGGCTCAGCCGGCTTTGCCCCTTTGTTCTTTTAGCCCAGGCTCCTCCTGGCTTCTTGGGGAGGTCAGAGTGGGAGGGCCTGACCTACCTGTGCTGGCCTGGCCACTTGGAGTGGCCATAGAAGTGCTAAGTCCTGGACCCCAGAGAAACAAGACTCACCCAGTGAATCAATGATGAGTGCTGCAAATGATGGAGGCCTGCCTCTGAGGGCAGGAGAGAGGTCAAGAGAAATCCAAGAAGGCTTCACAGAGGTGGAGGTAGGAAGAAGTGTCAATGGCCCTGAGACCGGGAGGAAGGTTAGACAAAGGGCAGAGAGAGAAAGCCCTGGCAGGAGGGAGGTGCCCAGCAAGGTGAGGAGCAGGGCCTGCTTGGTGGAGGGAATGAGGATGTCAAAGGCCAGTGGGCAGGGGCCCTGAATGCTAGGGCAAGGCGTTTGCCTCTCAGTGATCAGCACCAAGAATAGCTCTTAGTGTGTGCCAGCATTTCAACAAGGATTTTCCAGGCCTGGAAGTGAAATGGGCTTCCCTGGTGGCTCAGACGGTAAAGAATCCACCTTCAATGCGGGAGACCTGGGTTTGATCCCTGGGGTGGAAAGATCCCCTGGAAGAGGGCATGGTAACCCACTCTAGTATTCTTGCCTGGAGAATCCCTATGGACAGAGGGGCCTAGGCTGCAGTCCATGGGGTCGCAAAGAGTCAGACACGACTGAGCGTGTGAAAGTGAAAAAAGTCCTCATGACTGAGCACAGAAAGTGAAAAAAGTGAAAGCGTTGGTCACGCAGTCATGTCTGACTCTGGGTCCCCATGGACTGTGGCCCGCCAGGCTCCTCCGTCCATGAAGAATTCTCCAGTCAAGAATACTGGAGTGGGTAGCCATTCCCTTCTCCAGGGGATCTTTGCAATCCAGGGATTGAACCCAGGTCTCCTGTATTGTAGGTGGATTCTTTACTGTCTGAACCACCAGAGCCTGATCTCATTTAATTAGTCTAGCAGCCCGGGGAAGCAGGTACTGTTCTTACCCCTGTTTTACAAGGGGGAAACTGCAGCTCAGAAGGTTAAGGACTTGCCCAGGGTCACACAGTTGGTAAGGAAAAGAGCCAGGAGCCTATCCAAGCCAGCTACAGAGTTGGTTTTTTTTTTTTCCCAACCAGAGATTCAACCTGGGCCTCAGCAGTGAAGGCCCAGACTCGTAACCACTAGTACACCAGGGAACTCCCAGAGCCTTTACTTCCCAGAGAATGCAGTCTCAAAGTATGATCTGGGAATGGTTTGTCCAGGGATCCCAGAGACGGCATGTTGGTGTTTCCAGCAGGTGCTGTTGTAGAGAGAAAGCCACCCTGCAGAGTCCAGAGTGGTTCCTTGTTAAAAAGGTAGCATAAGTAAGCTCATTTATATCACTTTTTAGATTCCCCATATAAGGAATGCCATAGAATATTTTTCCTTCTCCATCCGACTTACTTCAGAAAGAGACTCACAGACTTAGAGAAGAACTTACAGTTGCTGGGGGTAAGGATGGGAGGAAGGGATAGGGAGTTTGGGATGGACGTATACCCACTGCTCTATTTAAAACGGATAACAAACAAGGACCCACTGTACAGCACAGGGAACTCTGTCCAGTGTTCTGTGGCAGCCTGGGGGAGAATGGATATGTATGGCTGAGTCCCTTTGCTGTCCACCAGAAACTATCACAACATTGTTAATCAATTATGTGCTCAGTCA
This sequence comes from Capricornis sumatraensis, assembly GCF_032405125.1. Classification (NCBI taxonomy): domain Eukaryota; kingdom Metazoa; phylum Chordata; class Mammalia; order Artiodactyla; family Bovidae; genus Capricornis; species Capricornis sumatraensis. Next base: position 49,117,696 of record NC_091082.1, on the reverse strand, counting down.
CGCCTGACTTTTTGCGGCTCTATGGCCTGTAGCTTGCCAGGCTCCTCTGCCCATGGAATTTTCCAGGCAAGAATACTGGAATGGGGTGCCATTTCCTATTCCAGGATAATTGGTTATACTATAATACAAAATTTTTAGAATTTTTTTTTTTTTAAAGGTAGCATAGCCACTTGGCCAAAGGCCAGGATTTCAAGTGAATGTCTACTGCAGGCCAACTCTTCTTGGTTCTCACAGTGTTGGGAGAATCCAAGGCCAAGTGAGGCTCAACACAAAAATGTGTTGAGATCAATCAGCAGTGTCTGCCCTGAGTGCAGGCATGGAGAGTGGAGGTTCCTCCCAGGCTGATGTCTGACATTGGCCAGAGAGGTCCTCCTAGTGTTCAACATTCAGAGCGAATCCTTGCCTCTGCCCCTAAATCCAGAGACCCAGTCCCACAATGCGAGGTGCAGACGCCTCTGCTCTGGGCGCTTCATGCCATGTTGGTCAGTTCCAGATGGACGGAGACCCAGGTCACGTCTCAGCCCTGACATTAACTTGCCGAGTGGTGTTAGGCATGCCCCTTCCTCCCTGGGCCCTGGGCCCTTGTCTGTGATGGGTTGACGTGAAGATACATCCTGTGGGATTTGACACATCCCTTTAGGCAAAGTTACCCACTCCTGACGTCACCTCTCTTCATCCTGTTCCCTTCTCTGTCCCTAGACAACCTTTTGGTCCTCACCGTGGCCACGAAGGAGACTGAGGGGTTCCGACGCTTTAAGCGCTCAGCTCAGTTCTTCAACTACAAGATCCAGGTAAGGGGCTCCCTGGGTGGGGGCAGAGACAGCCAAGGGGAGGTGCTGGACAGGTAGAAGTCAAGATGCTCTGTCTATCAGATGCCCAGGTGGGGCTGGAAATTGAGCTGGCCAAGTTTCTCTTTAGCAAAAGCCCATGTTAAGGGGCCTGTCTCTGCAGGCGCTGGGGCTGGGGGAGGACTGGCCTGGGGAGGCGATGTCAGCAGGCGGAGGGCTGAAGGTCCGGCTGCTGAAGAAAGCCCTGGAGAAGCACGCCGACAAGGAGAACCTGGTCATTCTCTTCACAGACAGGTAGGCAGCTGAGAGGTAGAAGAATATTCTAGAATGAGGCCCTGCCGGGACATCAGGGATGAGGTGGGGATTACTGTAGCTAGGATTGCCTGCAGATCTAAGGGGTCTATGCGCCCCAGAAAAGACCCATTTCCACTCTTGGTGGAAAGACGGGTGGGGGGACCTGCCCAGGTATGGTGAGCTATGCTTCTTTTAATGCATATAATTTATATATTTGTTTTTGGTTGCACTGGGTCTTCATTGCTGTTTGCAGGCTTTTCTCTAGTTGTGGTGAGCCAGGGCTGCTCCCTAGTTGCATTTCACGGGGCTTCTCATTACGGTGGCTTCTCTTGTTGCTGAGCACAGGCTCTAGGGCTCTCGGGCTTCAGTAGTTGTGGTGTACGGGGCTCAGTTTTCTCTTTGGGCTCAGGAGTTTCGGCTCCTGGGCTCTAGAGCACAGGCTCAATAGTTGTGGCACGTGGACTTAGTTGCTCTGTGGCATGTGGGATCTTCCCGGACCAGGGATTGAACCTGTGTCTCCTGCATTGGCAGGTGGATTCCTTCCCACTGAGCCACCAGGGAAGCCCACTGAGCTGTGCTTTGAGTGTGAAATGGTCACAGATTATGGGGACCATGTCTCTGCCCAGGGAGGGGGTGGAAACTTAATGGGCAGGGTCAAAGGTAACAGAGCTGATCTATTTACTAGATGTGGCCCAGGGCAGGCGTGGGAGGAGGAAAGTGTTAGACACTCAGTCGTGTTCGACTCTTTGCAACCCCGTGGCCTGTAGCCCACCAGGCTCCTCTGTCCATGGGATTTTCCAGGCAAAGATACTGGAGTGGGTAGCCATTCCCTTCTCCAGGGGATCTTCCTGACCCAGGGATCGAACCTGGGACTCCTGCACTGCAGGCAGATTCTTTACCATCTGAGCCACCAGGGAAGCCTGGGCTCCTCCTGCCTGTGCCCTCCTGAGCCCCTGCTCCCCCACCAACCCCGTCTCCTCCCCACCCTGCTTCATCTTCTCCCGGCTCTGGCTGCAGCTACGATGTGGTGTTTGCCTCGGGGCCCCGAGAGCTCCTGAAGAAGTTCCGGCAGGCCAGGAGCCAGGTGGTTTTCTCGGCCGAGGAGCTCATCTACCCGGACCGCAGGCTGGAGGCCAAGTACCCGGTGGTGTCCGATGGCAAGAGGTTCCTGGGCTCTGGAGGTGAGGACCCCGGGTGCACAGTATGTGGCAGATGGGGCAGGCTCCAGAGAGGTCCATCCGCTGCCTTGGGGAGGACCCCTTGGCTCGACATCCCACATGGCTATCGCAAGCTGCTGAATGCAGTGTGTCCTTGGAAGAACTCCTGAGTTTTTAACCTTTAAATCAGCTCCACTGCAGTCTTGCTTATCTCATTCAATAGCCCCCCTGATCTGCACAGGACAAAACAGGGAGTCACCCCCAATTCCTCCCTCCCCTCACCCACCTTACCTTCAGTGGGTCACACCACTCCCACTCCGAGAGATCTCTGGAGTCTGCCCTCTCATGTCCACACCCCTGGCCACCGCCTCTCCGGGCTGCTGGCATGGGCAGTAGTCTCCTGACTGCTCTGCCAGCCTCTAGCCTCTCCCCTTCCAGTCCATTCTCAGCACAGATGCGAGTCCACACATATTGCTCAGTGACTTCCCCTTGCACGGAGAATAAAACCCATATTTTATTCTGGATTCCCCTGTCCAGCCACAAAGGGGGAATCCGCGCCAGCAACCTTGTTTCCCTATTGGCTGAGATAGTTAGCACAGCCCAGATGGCCTGGCCCTGGCCCAGGGATAGAGGTGTCCTCGGGAGTAGGACCCTTTCCTGGCTGCCCACCTTCTTTTTCTCTTCCCCTCCCACCAGTCTGCACAGTAGCTAAGGAGCTATGTGGGTTTTCCCCTCTATCCCCTCCTGCACTGTGTGACCTCGGCTCAGCCTCTGCCCTTCTCTGGGTCAAGTTTCCTGGATAACTGTCGAAAAGGGGCTCCAAACCTATGCCCCACCAGCCCTGTACTCCTGGGCTTCAGTCTAACTCATTCATTCCCCACCTGTGTGCTGCCCAGGACCTGAGCTGGTGCAGCTTAATGGACAACAGTGATTTTTCTCTCTGGGCTCAGTGGGAACTTGTCACCAAGTGGCATTAACAGATAGGCTGTTTGCAGCCTATAGACAGCACCTCTCCTCAATCCAAGAGGGCTTCTGAGAGGAGGCAGGGCTTATGAATAAAGAAGTGAAAGGTGGGTGAGAGGGAAGGCTGGGAGGAGGCCCCTGACTCAGAGGCCAGAAGCTGAGTGTCTGTCTATATGTCCCCCATCCCCAGGCTTCATCGGTTATGCCCCCAACCTCAGCAAACTGGTGGCAGAGTGGGAAGGCCAGGACAGCGACAGCGATCAGCTCTTTTACACCAAGATCTTCTTGGACCCAGAGAAGAGGGTAAGTGGCAGTGGGTAGTACTGCGAGATCTTGACACTGGATCCCCCAGACTGGGCTGCACTGGGAGCAGCCCCTGCCCCCCAGACCTGACCCCCTGGGTTGGGCATTGACATCCCACTTACCTATTCTTCGATTCACTCATTTATTCAGCAGGTATTTAAAAAAAATTTATAGTATTTACTTTTTTATTTTTGGCTGTCCTGAGTCTTTGTTGCTGGACCAGCTTTTCTCTAGTTGCAGAGAATGGGGGCCAATCTCCAGTTATGGTGCTCAGGCTTCTCCTTGCAGTGGCTTTTCTTCTTGCAGAGTCTGGGCTCAAGGGCACTCAGGCTTCAGTAGTTGCGGCAAGTGGGCTCAGTGGTTGCAGCTCCCGGGCTCTAGAGCACAGGCTCGATAGTTGTGGTGCATTGGCTTACTTGCCCCGCGGCATGTGGGATCTTCCTGGATCAGGGATCGAACCTGTGTCTCCTACATTGGTAGGCAGATTCTTAACCACTGAGCTACCAGGGAAGCCCCAGCAGATATTTACTGAGTTGTGTGTGAGACACTGTCAGGTGTAGGTAATGAACAAGACAGTTGGCGTTTCTGCCCTCCTGAACCTTCAAACCGGGGAGAGGAGGAATTTACAGCCTCGTGTCAGGTGGTGAGGATGGTTATGAAAGGAACTGACCGCCTGAGCTGCCCCTGGCCCACCCAACTTGGAGGAGTTCTAAGGGACTGATGAGATCTTGACTGGACCCGGGCCTCACAAGCCAGGCCTCTGAGCCTGTCTCAAGGCAGGGATCCTTGAGGGGAGTGGAGGTGGTAGGACTGAGCAGGTGTGGCCCCTAAGCCAGCCAGTGTCCTCTGGGCAGAAAGTTAGGGAACTCTTGGGGTGAGGGTCAGTATTCCTGAATTCTGCCCTGCACACCCCCTCAACCCCTATTTACGCTGTGTTGCGTGACAAAGGGTAGGTCACTTTCCCTCTCTGGGCCTCGATTTTTATCATCCATGAAATGAGGTGAAGCAGTTGGACTTGTGCAGTGGAAACTATGAACTTGACCTGTTGGCTCAGTCTTTCCTTCTCCTTCCCCTCTGCCTCCAGTGACATTGCTCGTAGAAGCCTGTGGTCTAAAACCATAGAGCTGCTCTCTGTGGGACGAAGGCTGAGCCTAGAGTGTCACTTGGCCTGACCTAGGGCTCCTTGAGACATAGTCGCATCTGCAAGAGGTAGCGTTATGTAGTGAACATGGACCTCAGGGCCAGGCTGCCCATTGACCTTGAGCAAGTTATCCAACCTCTCTCTGCCTTGTTTTTAAATCTGTGAAATGCAATGATGGTGATACTTTCTCACAAGGATGTGCTGTGGATTAAATGAGTGTGCATGTAATACTCAAATTAGTGATTGGCACACAGTTAAATGCTAAACCAGCATCTGTTATCACAACGGCTGTTGTTGAACCAGATGTCCCCTTAGATTCCTTCCAGTTCAGAGAGCCCCTAGTTCTCTGTGAATAAAGGTGCTAGAGCAGTAAATCCCAGGGGCTTGGCCACTGACCGGCCTTCCCAGGGCTCCCAGCTGCCCTGCTGTGACAGGGCAAAGTGGATGGAGGGAGAGGAAGTGGCAGAAGTGGGAGGGCTGGCTCCCCACACTGGGTGATGGAGCCCTGTCCACTGCCACGGCTTGTTCCTGGTGCAGTCCAATGCCCTCTTTCCTACAGGAGCAGATCAATATCACCCTGGACCACCGTTGCCGAATCTTCCAGAATTTGGATGGAGCCTTGGGTGAGCAGCCCCGACAGGGTGGGGGATCCTGAGAGGAGTGGTAAGGAGATGAGGATTCCAGCCAAGGAGGTTCCTCTCAGCTGTTGTGCTGGGGTTTTGCCTATCTCATCCCCAGGTCCCCAGAGACCACCTGGATGTTCTCTGGGGGCAGAGCTGTGTCTCTTTGGGGATGAAGAAAGGAGGGCCAGGAGGTCAGTCCAGAGAGCCTGCGGGACACCAGGGTTCAGACTGGGAGGAGCTGGGTGATGCACTCAGTGGGTACCCCATCCCTGCCCTGTGTCCCTGGTCTTTCGAGGTGAGCCTACATCACCTCCTTCCCCTGCTCTCCCACCTCCCAAGTGAAGACTTCCTGAGCTGGGGGCAGGGAGTTGATGGATGACATAGGAAGCAGAGAGGCCATTTAACCCTTGAAACCACAAATGCTTGTGGCCTGGTCCCAAGTCAGTGGCTGGTGATGATGTTGCTTAGCCACTATTTTGCTGGATGATCTCAGGCAAGACACATACACACACCCTTGGGCATCTGTTTTCCCATCCTTAGAAAAGAGAAATTGGACCAGATCGTTGATTGGTGATTTAATGGGGTAAATGGACCCCTTTGAAAGTCTGAGAAGACCTCTGGGTCCCATCCAAGCGATGTGCAGAGACATCACACCCTTTGGTCTGTGGGTTCTGGGAGTTCATGAGCCTGGGTTAAGAAACTGGGTCCAGACCTCTTCTTGGGCGGGTCAGGGGCTTGCACAGAGGGGCTCCCCTCACATGATCACTCACCACAAAAGGCCTCCCTGCCAAGCGTCTTCTCAGGCCTCTGGGAAAAAGCCCGTCTGCATTTTATAACTGTCAGACAGAGCAGTCCTACCTGCTGTCTTATGTGCAGACTGTCTGGGTCAGAGCCCAGAACTTGGCCTCTGGCCCTGTTGCTGGACAGGTCTCTGTTTTCTGACCCACAGATGAGGTCGTGCTCAAGTTTGAAATGGGCCAAGTGAGAGCAAGGAACCTGGCCTACGACACCCTCCCGGTCCTGATTCATGGCAACGGGCCCACCAAGGTAGGGAAGGACCCCAGCCCCAGGAGAGAGTCGTGGGGGGAGAGATCCAGAATCCGGGGTTGTGCTCTCACTGTGACCGCAAAGCTTCCCCTTGGGTTTGGGGCCACCTACCTGGGACATGCTCACTGCCTCTGTCCTAACATCTGAGTTCAGGATGGTGCTGCCTCTCCGTACCGGGATGGTCAGTGATGCCCTGTCTGTCTCTGCTGGACCACAGAGGAGGCACTGTCCCCATCCAGGCCTAGGCGGGGCTGCCTTGAGTCATCTGTACTCTGCCACCCCAGGGCAGGCTTGTTCCTACATTCAACAAACATTGCATGTTTGCACCAGGGCGTGAGGCCTCGCCAGCCCTGAACAGGACAGAATGTTCCCTGTTCTCCCAGAGCTGCAGGAGGGGCAGGGGTGCAGGCCAGCCTCCCCTGGCCCTTGAGGGACAGGTCCCTGGATCACAACTGGTTTCTAGGAGTGTGGTCCTCAACCACTCCTTCAGAATCAGGTGGACGGGAGGGGAAGGGGAGTGTGTTTAAATGCAGATTTCCTGATGCCACCCAAGTGCATGTGTGCGCAGTTGCTCAGTTGTGTCCCACTCATTGTGGCCCCATGGGCTGTATCCTGCCAGGCTTCTCTGTCCATGGGATTTTCCAGGAAAAAATACCAGAGTGGGTTGCAATGCCCTCCTCCAGGGGATCTTCCCAACCCCCAGGGATTGAACCCACGTCTCTTGTGTCTCCTGCATTGGCAGGTGGACTCTTTACCACTAGCTCCACCCACACAAGAACTGCAATTTTGAAATGTCTGCGGGGGGTGGGGGCCAGGAGTCTGCATTTTACACACTCCCAGGAGGTCCACAGGGCTTTCCAGGTGGCGCTAGTGGTAAAGAACCTGTCTGCCAATGCAGAAGACGTAAGAGACGCGGCAGGTTCAGTCCCTGGGTTGGGACGATCCCCTGGAGGCAGGGCATGGCAACCCACTCCAGTATTGTTGCCTGGAGAATCCCATGGACAGAGGAGCCTGGCAGGCTACAGTCCATGGGGTTGCAGAGTCGGACACGACTGAAGCGACTTAGCACACACAGGCGGTCACAGATGAAGCAGCACCAGAGTCTGTGTCCTCCCTCCGCCCCCCTCAGAGCAGGTTTGGTCATCTCCAAGGGCAGATATACTCTCCAAGACCCGCCCTCAACAAAGCCACATTCTTGCCCTCTTTGGGATGGCAGAGGGCTGGGGTGCAGGTCCCCCTCCTTGGTGGTGGCTGGGGCAGGAGTGGGGCTGGTCTGGTTTCACTCATATCCCTCATCTCCTGACAGCTGCAGCTGAACTACTTGGGCAACTACATCCCGCGCTTCTGGACCTTCGAGACGGGGTGCGCCGTGTGTGACGAGGGCCTGCGCAGCCTCAAGGGCATTGGGGTGAGGCTGCTGGGCCTCGGGGCTCTGTCCTTGGGTGGGCGATGGGGAGGGGTTCTGGAAGAGACTCTTGCATCTCTGGTGGGCCGTAAAGCGGTCACCTCCCTCCTCGCCCTCACCCAGGCACCTCCTCCTGGAAGCCTTCTCAGATTGCACATGGCTCTGGCTTTCTGGGAAGCCTAAGTTCTGGTTTCTTCTGCCTGGTCCTTCAGGCGCCTTTGTAGCCCTCTCCCCATCCCATGAACCTTACTCCTCATTCATGGCCCATCTCAGACCTCATGCCAGCCAGGCTCTCTGACAGTGTGCCGTCAACCCGTCCTGGCTGGAGTCTGGACTCACACTGCACCTGTCCCCTGCAGGGACAGCCTCCCGCTGCATCCCTGCTGGTCCCATCCCCTGCCCCCTGCACACCCTGCTTGGAGCTCCTGCCCAGGCCCCTTTCCTGCTAAGTCCTGCAGAGCCTCTGACTGCTAGTCCCTCTGGCCATCCTCAGGGCTCAGCAGCCGCTCCATGGCTGGACATGGCTGGACTCTTGTGCCGCCCTCTCTCCCTGCAGGATGAAGCTCTGCCCACCGTCCTGGTCGGCGTGTTCATCGAACAGCCCACCCCGTTCCTGTCCCTGTTCTTCCAGCGGCTCCTGCGCCTCCACTACCCCCGAAAACGGTTGAGGCTTTTCATTCACAACCACGTGAGTAGCAGGCTCTCGGTGGGCTCACCATGTGGTTTGGGTCAAGGGTCCACCCCTGCAAGACACCCTGAGACCTCTGAGGAAGTGATCAAGCCAGGGTTATCTGAGCCAGATGGAAGTGGGCAGTAGGCTGTATTCCCAATCACTGGGTTGATTCTGGAGTCAGACTGGCTGGATTTGAACCCCAATATCGCTGCTTATATTAGCTGTGTGACCTTGAGCATCTTATTCAACCTCTCTGGGCTTCAGTTTTCTCATCTATTAGGTCTATTCAATAGGGATACTATTAGTGCTGGCCACATGGGATTCTACAAGGGTTAAACAAGTTGACCTCTGAAGCATGAAGACAAGTGCCTGATGAATAGGAAGCACATAGTAGGTGCTCTTAGCTGACATTGTTATCATTATTTCCCTTCCTGCTCCAGTCAGTCTTTCATTCCTCCCCTCTTTTTTTTTTTGGCCAAGCTGCAGGACATGTGGGATCTTATTTCCCCGACCAGGGATCAAACTTGTGTCCCATGGAAGTGCTGTGTCAACCACTGGATCACCAGGGGAGTCCCAGTCTTTCCTGATTTGATCTGGTGATAGTTAAATTGGCTTTCATTCCTTGAGTATAATACATTCTGAGGAGTCAAGGGGCACCTGAAGGCCTGCTACTTTGTGAATCCAGGCCTGGAATAAGTATTCTGAGCTCCCTGCCTTGCCAGCCTCTCCATTCCAGCAGGATAACGTCCCACATCTCAGCTTTGGCTGAGAGAAGCCAAACATGCTCTTAAGTCCTGCCTGCTGTCAAGGCTCTTTGTCTTCCATAGCGTCTTAGCTGTCCTCTCTATGGTCACCCTCTTCCGAGACCTCTCGGCCCTGACTGTCTGCACCCCACCTCCAGGGACCTATGGGCCCCGACTTAGCTCAGTTTGTCTGTCTCACAAACATTCAGCTGTCCTTCCTAAAAACAGGGGAGGATGTAGACCCTGCCCTTGGGAGGCTCCCAGCTTCCCTGGAGTCATCAAACCTTACATGCATAAATTGTGACTTTGTGTAGAAAAAGAGAATTGTCCCAGATGGTCTTTAAGGACCTACTGTGTGCTCTTGTCTGACTTGTCAACTCCTTGCAGTGACCCCATGGGGAGACAGGATTGCCCTCTCATTTTACAAGGGAGGAAACTGAAGCTGAGACAGGTGAAGTGACTTGTCCAAGGTCATGCAGCTCACTGGAGCAGATCCAGGCTTCGCTCTGAACCCTGGGTTTGTTTTTAAACACCCTGCTCTTCCTTTTTCCCCATGCAAGGGGCTCCAGGTATAAACTTTTTCCAAGTGCTGTTTGAACATTACCTGGAGTGTTTTATAGCAAAGCAGAACCCTGGGCCATACCTTCGACCAGAAGAACTGGTCATCATTGACTGGATGTGGGGCCTGTGGGGTAAGGGGCGTGTCCTGGTGACAGAGGCTTTAAAGAGGCCTGTAGAAGTGACTTAGCAGTAGCAGCAGACCTAGTCTAGTCAGGGGAGGATGGTCAGAGGCTGGCTTCCCAGGTGGCACTAGTGGTAAAGAACCCGCCTGCCAATGCAGGAGACATAAGAAATGTGGGTTCGATCTCTGGTTCAAGAGTATCGAGGAAATGGCAGCCCACTCCAATATTCTTGCTTGGAGTATCCTGTGGGTAGAGCAGTTTGGTGGGTCACAAAGAGTCGGACACAACTGGAGTGCTTAGCATGCACGCACAGTCAGAGGTTGGCCAGGAAGGGCACTCCAGGCGAAGGTCTGATGATGGCAGAGTTCCAGGGAGCAAGTTCGAGCAGGTGGCTGGGGATGTGCCAGCAATGAGAGGGAGCAGCCTGGGGCAGCAGAAGACTCTGTGGTCCCAGGGGATGGAGCTTCATCCTCACCCTCCATCCCTTTGCCCCCAGGAGCAGCACCACAAGGCTCAGGTGGAGCAGTTCCTGGCAGAGCATGGCGACGCGTACCAGTCTGTGAAACTGGTGGGCCCCGAGGTGCGGGTGGCCAACGCAGATGCCAGGAACATGGGCGCGTGAGTTGAGGGTTGTGGCGGAGGGGCCGTGTTATCAGGAGCCCCAGGCGGGGAGACAGAGGTTCAGAAGGCTATGTGGTCTCCAGCAAGTCCTGCCCCTCCCTTGACCTCGATGTTCTCATCTCTCAAATGGGGAAATCATTGAGTCAACCTCAGTGCTCCTGGGGAGGGCTGAGCATTGTCATTTGGGTTCGGGAAGCAAAGGAGAGACAGAGGAAGGACTGGAGGGCCAAAGGAGATAAATGCTGACAATTGGAGAAACAGCCTGTGATTTATTTCCTTTATCATGGAAATAAACAAGTTTAATTTGTGTGGACTATAAAAGAATTAGAAAGTGCAGATCTGAGATTGGCAAACTCCTTATAAAGGCCCAGCTAGTAAATCTATGTAGATTGGCTTTGAGGGCTCTGCCGTGACCACTCAGCCCAGCTGTTAGAGCATGAATGAGCGTGGCTGTGCTCCAGTAACATTTCCTTTATCAGCACTGAAATTTGAAGTTCATGATTTTCACATGACTTCTTTTGATTTTTGTTTTCCCCACCCATTTAGAAATGTGAAACTGTTCTTACAAATTTGTGATTGCCACAGGGTGGGAGAGGGATGGACTGGGAGTTTGGGATTACCAGATGCAAACTGTTATATAGAGAATGGAAAAACAAGGTCCTACTGTGTAGCACAGGGAACTATATTCAATATCCTGTGATAAACCATGATGGAAAAGAATATGAAAAAAATGTATATATATATATGTGTGTACAACTGAATCACTTGGCTGTATAGCAGAAATTAGCATTGTGAATCAACTATACGTCAATAAAGTAAATTTGAAAAAAGTTCTTGGGGATTCTCTTAGTAGTCCACATGCTTCCACTGCAGAGGGGCATGAGTTCGATCCCTGGTCAGGGAACTAAGATCCCGCATGCCGCTTAGCACAGTCAAAAAAAGAGAAAAGGGTCAAAACCCCAGGCAGTGAGCTAGATTTGCACTGTGCTCCATAGTTTGCTGAGCCTGGCGCCAGTAAACAAAAAGAACATAGATTTTTAAGAAAATTTTAGCTATTATTGATTTACAATATTGTGCTAGTTTCAGGTGTACAACTTCGGATTCTTTTCTATTAAAGGTTATTACAAGGTACTGAATGTCATTATCTTTCTGGCATCTGGCACCCAGTGCCCTGAAAACCTTGGCACTGGGGAGAGCAGGCCCACAGGCAGGTTCCTACACGGCTCGGTGCTATGGTGCTATTATTTACTGTGCTGGACAGTAGATCCTTGTTGTTTATTTTTTGTATATTATTGTGTATCTGTTAATCCCATACTCCTAATTTATCTCTCCCCTTCCCCCTTTTCCACTTTAGTAACTGTATATTTATTTTCTATGTCTGTGAGTCTATTTCTGTCTTGTAAATATGTTGGTTTGTATTATTTTTTTAGATTCCACATACAAGTGATATATGATATTTGTCTTTCTGTCTGACTGATTTTACTTAGTGTGAGATTTTTAAAGCTTTTGGTGTAGGTTGCCAGACTGTCCTCTGGAAAGGCAGAGCCGGTTTACCCATAGCACTGAGTAGCGTAGGGGCCTGTCTGTGGCCTGCTTTCCCTAGTGCCCAGGTTTTCAGGGCACTGGGTGCCAGATGCCAGGCTCTGGGCCTTGTCTTGACAGCTTTGTAGTCCAGGGGTTGGGTCTCAGAGTCGGGAGGGACCTCGAGGCGGCTGGTGCCAGCCTGCAGCAGGGCTGACCTGAGCTCCCTAAAGACCCTTGGCTGGTACCTGGTGATGAAAGACATGGGCAGCGGCGGGGACTGCAGGTGCAGGGATCCTGGGTGGTGGGAAGGCTGGCACCAGCACCCTGACCCCGATGACCCTGTGTTCCCTCCCCACAGGGACTTGTGCCGGCAGGACCGTGGCTGCACTTACTACTTCAGTGTGGATGCCGACGTGGCCCTGACCGAGCCCAGAACCCTGCAGCTGCTGATCGAGCAGAACAAGTGAGGCTGTGGGTTGGCCGCAGCTGGCTGGCAGGCAGGCCCGCAGAGCCAGGGCTCACGATGGCCCTGGACCTGAGTCTGGGCTTGGGGTGGGGGCCCCTCCCCTGCCTGTCTCCTCCTCCACATTGGCCTCACCTGTGACCCTGGGCTTTTCCCAGCCTGGCTATCTTGTCTTTATACACACACACATATATTATTAATTTATTTTTAACTGTTCTGGGTCTTCGTTGGTGCACATGGGCTTTCTGTAGTTGCGGCGAGTGAGGGCCACTCTTTCTGCAGTGCACAGGCTTCTCATTGCAGTGGCTTCTCTTGTTGCAAAGCACAGGCTCTAGGCGCATGGGCTTCAGTAGTTGCACTCCACAGCCTCGGTAGTTGTGACTCGTGGGCTCCAGAGCACAGGCTCAGTAGTTGTGGTGCTCAGGCTTAGTCGCTCTGCAGCATATGGGACCTTCCTGGACCAGGGATCGAACCTGTGTCTCCTGCATTGGCAGGTGGGTTTCTCATCCACTGTACTGCCAGGGAAGTCCTGGCTACCTTGATTTAGTCTAGGATGTTCTCTACCTCCTGGTTCCAAGCTCCAAGATGTCCCACCCCCTACCCCCACCCCTCCTCCTCTGTGCCTTTCCTGGCTGCTCTGTGAAGGGCAGAGGTAGCTGGCACCAGATGGGCCAGACCCCACCCCAGGCCCTACTCCAGGGAGGTCCTTGCAGGTTGAAGGCGCTCTCCCTCCCCTTCCCCACACCTGAACCTGCCCCAGTCTCCTCTCGGGCAGAGGGACTCCCTCTGAGATGCTCCCTTCCCCAGGAACGTTATCACCCCATTGATGACCCGCCATGGGAGGCTGTGGTCGAACTTCTGGGGTGCACTGAGTGCAGATGGCTACTATGCCCGCTCCGAGGACTACGTGGACATCGTGCAGGGGCGGCGTGTGTGAGTACCTGCAGGATGGGGGGACACCCTCCTCTGTCTTCCGCCTGGCCTCTCCTCCCTCAGTATTCCTGTCCTTCTTGTGCTCAAATTCCTGCTGAACTGAAGCAAGGAAGACTGCAGTCAGACACCAGAAGGACTTCCTGACAGTTATCCTGGGGCCATGTGCCCAGAGTAGGGGAATCAAATCAGCACCATCCTGCCCTCCCAGCCTGTGACTTCCCCCTTGTCTGACCCCTGACCCCCAGCCTTTGACTCTCCATCTTCCCCTCTCTCCCTTAGGGGTGTCTGGAATGTACCCTACATCTCAAACATCTACCTGATCAAGGGAAGCGCCCTGCGGGCTGAGTTGCAGGAGACAGACCTGTTCCACCACAGCAAGCTGGACCCCGACATGGCCTTCTGTGCCAATATCCGGCAGCAGGTTAGCTGGGCTGGGCAGTCAGAAGAGGCCCCGTTGATGGGGAAGACGAGTTACCTTGTTCCCATGGGCCCTGTGGCTTCTGAGATCCCAGAAGGACTGCTTACAGGCTGCCAGGCCCTGGTCGGGGCACTTGGGGGCCCAGGTATGAGGGCTGCCCCTCGGGGTCTGTAGGATCATTTTAGTAGACCCAGTTATCACACTGTCTTTCTCTTTTTTTAAATTTTTGTTTACTTATTTGTGGCTGTGCTGGGTCTTCATTGCGATGCAGGCTTTCCTCTAGGTGCAGTGAACAGGGGTCACTCTCTAGCTGCAGTGCCTGGTCTTCTCATTGCAATGGCTTCTCTTCTTGTGGCTCCCGGGCTCTGGAGCACAGGCTCAATAGTTGTGGCGCACAGGCTTCGTTGCTCCATGGCCTGTGGGATTTTCCCGGACCAGCGATTGAACCCACATCTCCTGCATTGGCAGGTGGATGCTTTACCACTGAGCCACCAGGGAAGCCCTACACAATCTCTTTTATGTACGTTTCAACAGAACCTAAAGAAAACTGAACTTTCCACCTTTACTCCAAGTAATGTGCCCAAGAGACGCCCTTACTGTTTCCCTGTGCCCCACCCGATACTATTTTGTGTTTTTTTTTTTTTTTTAATGTGACAGCAGGATGATGTTTTCCTTGTGCCCACAACTCACTCCAGGATCAGAACTCCATCCTTTTCTTTTGCGCGTTCATTCTTTCACTCCTATTCAGTCCTCCAGGAAGTCTTCCTTGATTGGCTCAGGCCTTGGGCACTTGGGAAATGGAGTGACCCACACTGGGTTGTGAATTTAAATATGGTGGGTAGAGGAGGCCTCAGTCTTGCCCACTGCAGGGGTGGGGTGTGCAGGAGAAGGGAGGCCCTCTTCCATCCAGCCTCTTCTCCCCAGGATGTGTTCATGTTCCTGACCAACCGGCACTCCTTTGGCCACCTGCTCTCCCTGGACAGCTACCAGACCACTCACCTCCACAACGACCTCTGGGAGGTGTTCAGCAACCCCGAGGTGAGGCCCCGGGTGGGTGGGCAGGCATGGGAACAAAAGGGACCTCTGTGATCCTGTGACCTGAGGCACCTCCCTCCCAGAGCCTGACCTTGGCTGGTCTGGGACCCCATGGGCCCCCCTGGCTCCCTCCACCCCAGAGGGCTTGTCAGGCAGGATTCCGGTGTGGAGAGGAGAGTGTCTCTAGAGGCAGCGCGATCTGGTGGAGGAGGGACCGGGAGTTACAGGCTGAGGTTTGTGGTCCAGCTGTGACAGTTAAGCCTGTCCACCTTTGGGGCCTCGGTTATCTTTTTTTTTTCAGGCAAGGCTTTATTGGGACCCCCTCTGCAGCAGTGGGGAGTGAGAACTAACATCAGGTTCCCTTGCTCACCCCTGAGGAGGGGTGAGCTTGTTCCTTCTATAGGGTGAGAGTTGGGTTGTGTCCAGGGGTCCGGCCGGAGCAGTAGCTTAGGTATTTTGCCCTCTGGTGTTGAGTGCAGAGGGCATGCTCAGTACGCTGCTTTTGTTCCCAGCACCCTGATTTTGCTCTTGGTTCTTGAGAAGTGGCAGTGAAGGTTGTTTAGTCCTTCCGTTATCTTTTGGCCAGAATCTGTGGGGCCTCAGTTATCTCAGCTCTAAAATGGGTGTGCTGTCCCAGCCTGCCTCACCTCTGAGGGTGCTGTGCTGATCAGAGGAGGAGGAAGTCTTGACAGCATCACTAGATGTTGCAAGCCTGTGGCTGATGTGGGCACAGGCACATACCTGCAGGCAGACCTATACACACAGCACACACATGTACACTCACATGCAAACATGGACTCCCATGGACATACTTGTGTGCCCAAACAGCTCACATGACCCAGCGGGCATAGGCACATACAGGCTCCCCTACTCTCACCCCCACTGCTCCTGCACCCCACCGGGCCTGGGGGGCAGAACTCCCTCCTGGAACAGCCCGTGCAGGTGAGTCCCAGCTGGCCCAGGCTGGCCCGAGGACCCGAGCTCCCTCTCTCCCCACAGGACTGGAAGGAGAAATACATCCACGAGAACTACACCAAGGCCTTGGCGGGGAAGATGGTGGAGATGGTAAGGCCCCAGCACCCTCTGCGAACAAAGCTGCTGGATTTACACCCTGCAGCGGCTGCGGGGAACAGACGGCAGAGCAACAGGGCCAGCTGACCTGGGGGAGGAGCAGGAGCCCCCTTCCTATGCTCTGGTGCTGCTTGGGGCGAGGGAATGCACAGTGGGGTGCCCCTGCATCTTGCTGGCACTTTGTAGCTGGAGTCTTCGGGGCGGAGGGGCCTGAGGCATCTTCCCTGGCCAGAGCAGGAGAGAAGAAAATGTCCCCAGCTGTGGTCTCAGCTGTGGACTGTGGGCCTAGAGTGAGAAACAGATGCTTCCTTCTCTGCTTCTCCTGGAGCCTGTGGCCTCTGCTTCCTGGATTTGCATATTCCTTTCCAGGCTTCCGCAGCTCTGTGACCTTGGCTGAGAAGGGCCAGCTCTGAGCTCTGCTTCCTCCTCCCTTCAGCAGCCTGCTGACCTCCTGCTCCCTGGGGACACTTGTGGGGAGACGGAGGGCTCACAGACTGGGGTTTGGGACTGGACATAGGCCACGAGGGGCCTTGCCTGCAGCAGGGTCTGCAGAGGGCCATGGGGGCAGCAGGAGGACGAAGTGATGCTTCTCTGGACCCTGTGACCGAATCCCCGCCCTCCTCAGCCTTGCCCGGACGTCTACTGGTTCCCCATCTTCACGGAGACGGCCTGTGATGAGCTGGTGGAGGAGATGGAGCACTACGGCCAGTGGTCCCTGGGAGATAACAAGGTGGGGGTCCAGATGCCTGACTGCGATGGCAGGGTGCTGCCCCTCCCCCATGCCTGCCCTCGGGGCTCTTTTCTTGACAAGCTAGCCAACCTCTCTGGAACTCCTGGAGATGGAGGCATTGGCAGGGGTGCCTGCAGACACTTAGGAGTAGAGGGAGTGAGAAATGGGATGGAGTGTTGGTCTTCAAGTTGCCATTGCTGCTGGGTGACTTAGAGCTGCCTTCGTCCTGAATTGCTAGGTTTCCAGTTCCTGGTTTGTCATTAGAATGATTTTGCTTCCTTCCCCAGATTGGGCATGGAGATGGGGGAGGAATGAGATAATGTGGGATGCAGAAGGATTTGGAAGTGACAGCAGTGTTAAGATCACCAGACACCAGTGTTAAGAAGCAAAGGGCATGGTGCATGTGACAGGCTGTGCATTCCCTGAAGGAGGAATTCATACCTGCAAGCCTCTTAGAAAGTTCAGGCACCATTTTTAAAGGCACGTGAACCCCTGGGCCTATATGCCGCCGGGACAAGCTAACATCTGGGCTAGCAGCTGGACTAAGCATGGTTCATGGTTCTGCCCAATTGATATACTTGGTGCCAGAGCTCATCTCCAGAACCCAGTAACTCAAATAGCCCACATGGGGGGTCTGATGAACCCTTGTGCTCCAGCGACCCGGCCAGCACTGGGGCTCTAGTACCCCAACTAACCTGTGGCCTCTGTGTTGGTTTTCTGTGCCGTGTAACAAATCACCACATAGCTTATCAGCTTAAAACAATGCCCATTTATTATCTCCCAGTCTCTGTGGGTTGCGAGTCCGGCTCAGCGTCTCACAAGGCTGCAGTCCTGGTGTCAGCCGGGACTCGGATCCCATCTGAAGCTTGGGGTCCTTTTCCAAGCTCGTGTGACAGAACTCACATCCTTGCAGCGGCATCATTTCAGGCAGCTTGCTTTATCTGGGCCAGCAGGACACAAAATCTCTGTCTTCCAGACCCTCCTTGAAGGCCCACCTGAGATGATCTCCCTTTGGATGAACTCAAAGGCGGTAGACATTACATTAATTACATCTCCTGAATCCCTTCACTTTTGTCCTGTAACCTAACCTTATCCCATCAGGTTCACAGGTCAAAGGGAGGGGATTTAGACAGAGCATGTACACCAGTGGGGGCTTCCTGGGTGGCTCAGGGGTAAAGAATCCACCTGCCATGCTGAAGACACAGGAGACGTCAAGGGTTCTATCCCT
This sequence comes from Capricornis sumatraensis, assembly GCF_032405125.1. NCBI lineage: Eukaryota > Metazoa > Chordata > Mammalia > Artiodactyla > Bovidae > Capricornis > Capricornis sumatraensis. The sequence goes on along the minus strand of NC_091082.1, from coordinate 49,099,853 downwards.
GGGTCAGGAAGATCCCTCGGAGGAGGGCATGCAACCCACTTCAGGATTCTTGCCTGGAAAATCCCATGGACAGAGGAGCCTGGCAGGCTACAGTCCGTGGGGTTGCACAGAGTCAGACACAACTGAAACAACTGAACAGGCCCTACACCAGGGAGCTGGAATTCATGGTGTGTGTTGGGGGGTTGGATCTTAGAATTCTGCTTACCAAATTCTCCTTGGTCACATCTAGGACAACCGCATCCAGGGTGGCTACGAAAACGTGCCAACCATCGACATCCACATGAACCAGATCAACTTTGAGCGGGAGTGGCACAAGTTCCTGGTGGAGTACATCGCCCCCATGACGGAGAAACTCTACCCGGGCTACTACACCAGGGTGGGCACGCCTGGGGTGCAGCCGGGATGAGGGTGTGGGATGGAGTGGTTGGGGTTTGCGGGCGAGGAAGGCGTTCCCGGCTTGGGGGAGAATCTACTGAATATTTAGTCTCCAGGAGTGGCGTCTCCTCCCTTCAGGGGTGAGGCTAGGCCCCCGGAAGGTGGGGCCTCAGGAGGCGGGGTCCCGGGAGTCATCTAGTTGGTAAGGGGAGGCCATTCCGCCTCCAGCCGGGACTCACTTTGCATCCTTTTCTGTGTACTTAAATCCTGCTCCAGAGGCTCCTATGCTAGTCCACCGAACAAGCCCGTTAGCTGGCTTGCATGCCCATTCCTTTAGCTCCTTCCCTCGTGTGTCTGGCTGCCTTTTTTGACTTTTTCCCTCCTTCACTCAGTCACCTCCTCCTTGTTTACCCTGGTTTTCTCCAAACACCTGCTCTGAGTGTGCCAGGGCCTTGCTCCCAAGGAATCACCAGCCAGAAAGAGTTGTGAGGGTTACGTTCATTTCCTCTCTTCTCTTCCTCCCACCCCCGCCCTCCATCTCCTCCTCCTGCTCTTCCCTTCCTCCCTCCACATCCTCCCTTTCTTTACTTTTCCTTCTCTTCCTTCCCTTCCATCCCATGTTTTAATTGAGAACCTTGTCTGTGCCAGACACCGGAGAACACAGCATAAGCAGATCTGCCGTCTTGGTCGACTTTGCAGCGATTGGATGAGGGGTCCCTTCTGTGCACCCCTGCCTTTCCCAGCATTTGGGGGCCTCTCTCTAACTCCAGTTCTCTTGTCCTGCTTCCTTGGCGCAGGCCCAATTTGACCTGGCCTTTGTCGTCCGCTACAAGCCCGATGAGCAGCCCTCGCTGGTGCCACACCACGACGCCTCCACCTTCACCATCAACATCGCCCTGAACCGGGTTGGAGTGGATTATGAGGTGAGCAGGGGGCACCTTGGGCCAGGGGCGGGCCAGGGGCAGGGGCTGATTGGGGAGTAAGCAGCTCACGGGGTGGCCAGTCAGGGTATGCCAGTGCTAGAGAACCCTAGAGAGAGGGTGCCTGGTGCGTGGAGATAGCTTATTGGAAGAGGTGGACTCAGAGCACAATTTGGTTGGGGGGAGAAAGCTTTAGATACAACAGAGCAAGGATTTGGGATGTCTGGGGGCCAGACTGGCTGGGCTTGGGTCCTGCCTTCCTCTCACCAGCTCTGTGTAATGTGTAACCAGGTACGTTTCTTAGCATTTCCCTCATATATCTTAGATGGGAAAACCTAGAGGACCCCCCTGTAGAATTGTGAGAATTAAATGAGCTCATCCAGGTAGTTGCTTATGTGAATCCATAATAAGTAATCAAGGAAAATAATAGCTATTTTAGTAATAAAAAGTTTAGGGTTTTCATCACTCTTGAAATAAGAGGGCAGCTTTGGAAATGGCAGGACAAGATCAGAGCAGGTGTGGGGCACAGGCTTGTGATCAGAGGGGAGGATGGGGAAACCAGGAAGACAAGAGGGTGCGGAGGGAGTAGTTGGGGGCCTTAGGGCCCCAAGGAAGGGCCTCTAGGTGTGATCAGCTAGGGAGATGACCGTTTATTCACCATTTACTTCTTAAGCTGCTATTTTCTTTTAAAAGTCTTTGTGGAATTTGTTACAATATTGTTTTTACTTTATGTTTTTGTTTTTTTGGCCATGAGGTATGTGGGATCTTAGTTCCCTAACCAGGAATCTAACTCACATCCTCTGCGTTGGACAGCAAAGTCTTAACCGCTAGACTGCAGGGGAAGTCCCAAGTTACTATTTATAAAAGTTTCTGGGGACTCAGCCCTGGGCAGGCATTGTGAAGGACACCCATAAAACACCTATCATTTTTTTGAGAGTTTACAATATATCAGGGGTTTTCATAGGGGACAGTGTTCCCCTCTTAGCAGACATTGGCGATAACTGAAGACATTTTCAGTTGTCCCAACTATGAGGGTACTATTGGCATCTCTTGGGTAGAGGCCAGGGGTACCCAGGACAGCTCCCCCATAAGAAAGAATTACCTGGCTCATGTGATGATAACTGTACAGCAGTGTAAATGTACTTATTATCATTGTATACTTGAAAATGATTATGATGATAAAGTTTATGTTATGTGTATTTGCCACAGTTAAAAAATAATTATCTGACCCAACATGTCCATAGTGCTAAGGTTGAGAAACCCAGCCCTAAGCTAGCTCTTACTTGTATCTGCTCGTTTAATTCTCACAACCCTGTACAGTTTAACGCCTATTTTCCAGAAGGGCAAACTGAGGTTCAGGTTGGTCACAGAGTCACTGCCCAGTGCTGCCTGCCTCCAAGGCCAGTGCTTCTGATTCCTTGCTCTTTGCAGAGTGTCTCCCTTAGGCAGCTCATGGCTGTCGCTCACAGGGCATCCCCGGGCAGGCTGTACTGAGGGGCCCCTTGGCTGTGATGGCTCAGATGGGAGAATGGGGGTGGGGGTGAGCTGGGGGGAGGGCCCGTTGGCCCGTTGGGGAACTGGCACTTCCTGTTGGGTAATTGACACTTCCTGTCTCGCAGGGTGGGGGCTGTCGGTTCCTGCGCTACAACTGCTCCATCCGAGCCCCACGGAAGGGCTGGACCCTGATGCACCCCGGGCGACTCACACACTACCACGAGGGGCTCCCCACCACCAAAGGCACTCGCTACATCGCAGTCTCCTTCGTCGATCCCTAACTGGCCGGGAGTGGCCACCACGGACCTTTTCCTCTTGGTCAACAACCACTACCCAGCAGCCTCCGGCGCCTCGGGGCCCAGGGAACGAGGATCCAGCCTCCAGGCTCTTGACCTCTTACTGCTTTTGAGCCACCTTCGGAGAGATGGGGCCGCAGGCCAGAGGCAGAGCACAGCTCCTTGGCTGGGACCTTCCTGGTGCTCTGGATGTCTTCCGGGGAAAAACTGTTCACTTTCACTGCTTTGTAGCAACTGGTCTTTTCTCACCCATCTTCCTGAAAAACCCAGTCCCACTTCTTCTGCTTCTTCCAGGGGGCAGTGCTTGAGCACAACAGGGGCTGACCCAGCTGCCCAGAGAGACTCTAGGGGTGAGAAGTCACACCCCAGAGCTTCTCCCCAGCAGAGCTGCAGCCTTGGGGCCTTCTGCTCCAGGGTTGACACTGAGACCTGGGTCAGACTCAAGTCCCCACATGACCGTGGGACTGCAGCAGCCCCATCCTCCCTGGCTCCTATCATGGGAGCAGAACGCTGTCCTTGGAGATGGTGACTCGGAAAACCTCCTGGGAGACAGGAAGTGCATGGATGTCACAGCTCCATCCTCTGCTTGACCTTTGCTGGGGGTGGGGCAGAGCAGGGAGTGGTGTATCTGCACACTGCACTGCGTCATCCTGTCCTGGATGCCTCTGGAGAGAGGGACAGACAGAAACAGCGTTCCTATTAAAGGTCATTCAAACCACTGAGTGGGAGATGCTGGGGTAGGCGGGTGTGCACGTTTCAGGGCGGGTGTCTGCAGGAGAGGTTTTAATAGCGAGGAAGGCTGGCTGTGTCAGCAGATTGGGTGACTTGGGTCTCTGTCTCATTTGTACATTTCATAAACCCTCCATATGAGCCAGGCCCTGCTACCTGGGGTGCATGGTGTCATCTCCCAAGATCCAAACCAGGTGTCACTCTCCTCTGAAGCCTTTGCTGACCCTTCTTGTACACATGAACATCAGGGAACAGAGAACTTCTGGTGGTCCTGCCACACCCTGGGCAGATTTGTAGCATCCATAACATGTCAAGGCATTTGTTAATGTTATGAAGTGTTAGTTGCTTGGTTGTGTCTGACTTTTTGTGACCCCACGGACTGGAGCCTCTCTCCATGGGATTCTCCAGGCAAGAATGCTGGAGTGGGTAGCCATTCCCTTCTCCAGGGGATCTTCTTGACCCAGGGATTGAATCTGGGTCTCCCGCATTGCAGGCAGATTCTTTACTGCCTGAACCACCAGGGAAGCCCATTTATTAATCATAAGTGCCAGCCTCTGTCCACCTCTGCTGTGGGCTGACCATCATGCATGTCAGGCACTCAGCATGCAGTCTTCTGGGGTGGGGACTAGCATTGCCTTTTTATAGGTGAGGAAATGTAGGCTTGGAGAGGCCAAGTAATTGACCTGAAGTCACAGAAGTAAGTGCTAAGGATGGGGATTTGAATATGATTTCAGTAGAAATCTGGTCCCTGCCCCACCCCACCTCCTAGGTACCCTGTAGTCATGGATGGGGACAGAAAAAAAACCAAAATGCTTTTGTGCACTGTGAACCCAGGATGATAAATGTCACAATGGCTGTAAGAACTGTGGAGAGCTTAGTTTTTCTAGGTGGTTTTTGCCCCCCCAGGGCCATCTGGCAATGTCTAAAGGGATTTGAGGTGGTCACAACCTGGGAAGGGGGTTGGAATGCTGCTGGCAGTAGTGGGTCGGGGCCAAGAGTGATCCTAGACATCCTACAAGACATCCCGGCCTCCAACAAAGACTTGACCCCAATACCAGCGGTGCTGAGACTGAGAAGCCTGCTGGTTGTGCTTTAGTCGTTAAGTTGTGTCCGACTCTTGAGACCCCATGAACTGTAGTCTGCCAGGCTCCTCTGTCCATGGGATTCTCCAGGCAAGAATACAGGAGTGGGTTGCCATTTCCTTCTCAAAGCTATCTTCCCAACCCAAGGATCAAACCTGGGTTTCGTGCATTGCAGGCAGATTCCTTACCAACTGAGCCATGGGGAAGCCGAGAAGCCTGCTAGCAGATGCCATTTAAGCTGGGCCTTGGAGGGGGAGGAGGTTTCCAATAGGTAGAGACATTCTCCAGGTCAAGAGATGGAGCTGTCAAGGCATAGGCGGGACTGAGAAGCAGGTTGGCTGGTATGGGTGATGTGGAGGGGATCAGATTGCAAAACCGATTTTCTGTGGCTAAGGAGAGTTGGACTTTATTTAGTTGGAGTCATTCAAGGCTTTTTCATATGTGTCCTGAGGAGATAGTTTTTTTTTTTTTAATTAAAAACGTTGAAGTATAATTCATTTACATGTTTCAGGAACACAGCAAAGTGATTCCATTATATATACTTTTCCACTATAGGCTATTGGGCTTCCCTGGTGGCTCAGTGGTAAAGAATCTGCCTATCAAGCAGGAGATGTAGGTTTGATCCCTGGGTTGGGAAGATCCTCTGGAGAAGGAAATGACAACCCACTCCAGTATTCCTGCCTGGGAAATCCCATGGACAAAGGAGCATAGGGTCACAAAAGAGTCAGACATGACTTAGTGACTGAACAATAACAAGATTATTACAAGATATTGAATATAGTTCCCTGTGCTTTACAGTCAGTCCTTGTATACAACAATAGTTGTGTTATCTGTTAATCCCAAATCCCTAATCTATACCTTCTCTCTAAAAATAAGTTTTTATTTTAAAATAACCCATGGTGAAGGGGCTTCCCAGGTGGTGCTAGTGGTAAAGAACCTGCCTGTCAATGCAGGAGACCTAAGAGACGGGACTACAATCCCTGGGTCAGGAAGATCACCCTGGAGAAGGGAATGGCAGCCCACTCCAATATTCTTGCCTGGAGAATCCCATGGACAGAGGAGTCTGGCAGGCTACAGTTTATAGGGTTGCAAAGAGTCAGACATGACTGAAGCAACTGAGCATGCATGCAGTTCATGCACTGTGAATTCAAACAGTGCAAATCTTAATCTCCTTCCCACCTCTGACCCCCAGCTTTCTAGTTCTCCCCAGAAGTGACATGTCTGTTCAGTTTCTTGGGTGTCCTTTCTGAACTGGTCTGTGCTATACAAGTGTGTGTCTTAGGGTTGCTTTTAAGTGTTAACCTTTTTCTGATGCCAAATGCAATTCATGTCCACTGTGGAAATGTCCGTCAAAATAGAAATAGGTAATGTGGAAGAGATGTCCTGCAGTTGTACCCCACCCCTGCCCTGTGCCCTGACAATCACACCATCAGCCAAGTTGAGGGAGTCTGGTCATTGGAGGCCTCAGAGCTTGATGCAGTGCTTCAGAGAGAAAGTAGGGTGCTGGTTGGAGGCTCATGCTAGAAGGCTGGGGAAGGATACCAAGGCTTCTGCAGTGGCTCAAGCAAGTGACCAGCACCTTGGCCAGAGCTTGGTGGAAGGAATGGACAGGACAGATGCTTAGGAGGGAGAACCTTCAGGCCTCCTCAAAGAAGGGAAATGGAATTTATTTCATGCCCTTGGAGAATGGACAGTTCCCTTAGCCAGGGAGTTTGGAGGAGGAAGCAATCAGACAGCTGCTCTATGAAGGTAGGAGTACAGGTTTGGAGGCAGGGTCTGGGTGTGGCCTCACAGTCCAAAGTCTGACTCTCAGGAGGGGAGGCTACTAGTTCAGTTAGGACAGAAAGGGTAGAACAGCTCCTTCTGACCTCACTGGGAGCTGATAAGCTGGTCCAGTTGTTATTCAATTGCTGAGTCATGTCCAACCCTTTGCAACCCCATGGACTGCAGCACACCAGGCTTTCCTGTCCTTCACTATCTCCTGGAGTTTGCTTAAATTCATAGCCATTGAGTTGATGATGCCATCCAACCATCTCATCCTCTGTCACTCCCTTCTCCTCCTGCCCTCAATCTTTCCCAGCATCAGGGTCTTTTCTAATGAGTTGGCTGTTCGCATCAGGTGGCCAAAGTATTGAAGCTTCAGCTTCAGCATCAGTCCTTCCAATGAATATTCAGGGTGGATTGCCTTTAGGATTGACTGGTTCAATCTCCTTGCTGTTCAAGGGACTCTCAAGAGTCTTCTCCAGCACCACAGTTTGAAAGTATCAATTCTTTGTTGCTTGGCCTTCTTAATGGTCCAGTTCTCACATCCATACATGATTACTAGAAAAACCACAGCTTTGACTATAAGGACTTTTGTTGGCAAAGTGATGTCTCTGCTTTTTAATATGCTGTCTAGGTTTGTCATGGCTTTTCTTCCAAGGAGCAAGTGTCTTTTAATTTCAGTCCCATGAAAAGTATGAAAAACATTGGTCCAGAGGCAAACAATTTGTCTATTGAGGTATCTGTGGCAAGATTATACCCTAGAGCAGTGCAGTCCAGTAGAGACAATGTTGGCTTTCCATACCCAAATACCCATTTGCACATGGAGGGAGCTGTTCTATGCCATTTTATATAAGGGACTTGAGCATCTGAGGATTGTGGTACCTGAGGGAGATCCTGGAACCAATCCCCTGCTGATACCGAGGAACTACTGTATAATATGAACCATAAATCGGAGTGTTTTTCCTTAAACTCCACACAATATTCCACTTATGACACTTCTGGTCACCAAATGTGTGTGGGTTTTCCCCACACCAAGCATCCTCCAATTCTGAGTAGACACAGAAAGGGTGTCCTACAAATTTAACTCAATTTTGACACTATTTATAAAGAAGGCTGAGTGCTGAAGAACTGATGCTTTTGAGCAGTGGTCTTAGAGAAGACTCTTGAGAGTCCCTTGGGCTGTAAAGAGATCAAACCAGTCAATCCTAAAGGAAATCAACCCTGAATATTCACTGGAAGGACTGACGCTGAGGCTGAAGCTCCAATCTTTGGCCACCTGATGCAAAGAGCCGACTCATTAGAAAAGACCCTGATGCTGGGAAAGATTGAAGGCAGGAGTAGAGAACAACAGAGAACAAGATGGTTGGACAGCATCACCGACTCAATGGACATGAGTTTGCGCAAGCTCCGGGAGACGGTGAAGGACAGGGAAGCCTGGTGTGCTGCCATCCGTGTGGGGTCGAAAAGAGTCAGACACGACTGAATGGCTGAACAACAAAGCATCAGATCCCATAGACTAAGGGCTCAGTCCCACCAGACTGTCCCCACTTCAAATGCCAACAGCAAGTCCAAGTTGTCACCTGTGCTTCTGACTAACCATTTATAAACTAGAGATTCCCATGATCCCTCCCCTCTCAAGTTTGATTAAATTTACCACATTGGCTCACAGAATTCAGGAAGATAGTTTACCTACTAGATTACTGGTTTATTATAAAAAGATATCACTTAAGAACAGCTAGGACTTTCCATGGGCTTCCCAAGTAGCTCAGTGGGTAAAAAAAATCTGCCTACAATGCAGGAGACACAAGAGATACAGATTTGATCCCTGGATGGGGAAAATCCCCTGGGTAAGGACTTGGCAATCCACTCTAGTATTTTGCCTGGAGAATCCCATGGACAGAGGAGCCCAGCATCCATGGGGTACCAAAGAGTTGGACACGACTAAAGTGACTGAGCACAGCATAGCACAGGACTTTCCTGGTGTCACAGTGGATAAGAATCTGCCTGCCAGTGCATGGGACACAGGTTCGATCCCTAGTCCAGGAAGATTCCACGTGCTGCGGAGCAACTAAGCCTGTGTGCCACAACTACTGAGGCCGTTCACTAGAACCCAAGAGCAGCAGTACTGAAGTCCTCATGCCTAGAGCCTGTGCTCTGCCACAAGAGAAGCCACCACAATGAGAAGTCTGCACGCTGCAACTAGAGAGTAGCTCCCACTTGCTGCAACTAGAGAAAAAGCCTGTGTAGCAACGAAGACCCAGCACAGCCAAAATTAAATAAATAAATGAATAAAAAAATTTAATAAAAAGGACAGCTGGATGAAAGATACATAGGACAAGGTATGTGGGAAGGAGTGATGAGTTTCCATGCTATTTCTGGGTGCACCTGCCTCCCAGCACCTCCCTGTGTTCACTAACCTGGAAGCTCTTTAGACTGTAGTTCAGGGCTTTTTATGAAGACCTCATTATGCAGGTATTAAAGCATGCAAGTAGCTAGATATCAGCAGAGCAAGCGCGAGCCAGATGGCAGAAAACCACACATCTGTAATGGTCAGACAAAGAAAAGCAGAAACCTCCAGACTGAGAGGAAACCACGCATTTTGGGGTGATAAGTGTACTGGAGGCAGACAAAGAAAGGTGAGAAAAGGTGGGAATCTCTGGTGTCTAAACCTAACCTGTTGCTCATTATGTCCTCATTACAATAAAATCAGCCTTGCAGACAAGAAGTACCCATTACACACTGATGCCACAACACTTTCAATCAAGGTTAAATAAGGACAAAAATCCCTCCTCCCCTCCAGAAGGTGAAGCTGGAGTGAAAATCAGGGAATATGACCCCTAAGCCTGCAGTTCCAAATGAATATTCCACCCTTTCATTTGTATGTACCACATAACTGGCTTGCTAAGAAAACTCAGGGCAGCTACTTGCCTGTGTCTGCTCTCCCTTTGAGAGCGTGATTGATGAGCGATAGTCGCTCAGTTATGTCCGACTCTTTGGGACCCCATGGACTGTAGCCCACCAGGTTCCTCTGTCTATGGGATTCTCCAGGCAAGAATACTGGAGCGGGTTGCCATTTCCTTCTTGAGACTGTACTTTTGCTTAAATAAATTCTTGCTTTTCTTTCTTAACCTCCCTGTATCTGAATTCTTTCTGTGACAAGAATTTTTCTTTTACTGGGAATATAGACACAGTTGATTAAATCATTGACCATTAGCGATCAAGTCAATCTCCAACTCCTCTCTCAGGAGGTGGAGCAGGGTGGCAGGGCTGAAAGTTCCAACCCCTCTAATCAAGAGATTGGGTTTCCCTGGCAACCAGCCCCCATCCTTAGAAGCATTCCAAAAGTTGTCTCATTAACATAAATTCAGTTGTGGCTGTAAGGTATAATTCATAAAAGACAGTCATTTCATCTTTATCTGAATAGCTCTGAAGGTATTTCATAAACAGAGGACAAAACTAAATATAACAAATGATGCCCCTGTGGCTCTTATATAGGTAATTACCAGGTATTTAGGAGCTCTGTGGCAGGAACAGTGAATGAAGACCAAATGAATAATTATTATAAACCACAATATCACAGCGAGCCAGTTGTGTAATTTTAGATTTTTTAGTAGCCCCATTTTAAATAGTAGAAGGGAACAGGTGAACTTCATTTTAGTAGTATATATCATTTAACCCAATTTATCCAAAAATACTATATCATTACACACAACATAAAAATATGAGATCGTTGACATTCCTTTTCCTACTGAGTCTTACACATCTCAGTTTGCACTGGCAACATTTCAGGAGCTTGCTTGTGCCACATGGCTAGGGGCTACCATACTGGAGAGCACAGCCTTGGAGCCTTCTCTGCCGTCGCTGAGGCCACCAGGAACCTGTTTACTGCTGTGTCCCAATACCTGGCACATAATGAGGCCTAGTGAGCTGCCATATGTGAGCTGGGGTAATCTCCCCTCTGAGCCAGCTGGGGCTGCTGTGAAGGTTAGAACGATATACCCTGGGTACCCTGCTCAGTGACTGTTGCTATTCTTACTTCCTCAAAGTCAGGTGAAGGGCGGCAGGCTCAGGCGTGCTTCCTGAATTTCTCTTGAGAGCTCTTCTCTACAATTACCAAACGCAAGCGTGGATTGCAGAGCAGACAGGCTCTGGCTCTTGGGGTCGGGCTCTAGGGCAACAAACGAAAGAGAAGAGCGGGAACCTCTAACCTACGCCCTTGGTTTCTTTTTCCCTTGACAGCTCGTGGCCCCGCCCACCCCAGCCCTGACCGGCCCCTGGCGGAACTACAGCCCCCATGATGCAGCGAGAGTCCCGAAAGTACGTCATCGGTTTGGGAAGCCCTGGCGATGAATAAGAGCGCCGAGGCTCCTCTCTTGGAGCTGAGCCACCTGACCCCTGACCCATAAGGGTTAGTAGGGTGGAACTCACTGAGCTCGGAGTCCACCGACTCACGGGGACCAGAACGGCGAACCTGCGACGGCTAGTGACGCGCTCGTCCTCCCTCCTCCTTTCGCCTCTGCTGGGAGTGGCGCTCGTTGGTGACGTCGGGGGTATGATGGCCGCTGGGAGGCTAGGAAGGTGAAGGTGAGAGGGCGAGTGTGTCGGGTGGTGGGGCCCTATCTGGCCCTACAGGGCGAGTCCTGGATACCCCAGCGTGGGCCGGTGGGACGCCGGGTTCCCGAAGGCTCAGGATCCGGGCCAGCGGGCGTCCCCACGCCCTCGCTTCGCCGCCGGGCCCTCCGCGGCCCTTGGAGGAGGGGGCGGGACTCGGGGTTCGGGATTTGGGGGTGGGGTCTCCTGAGGCTTCTTGTCACTCCCCCGCCTTCCCGCTTTCTCACCCTTCCCCCCTAGATTCTATTCTTGCCCTTTCCCCATTTCTTGCCCAGTTCTCTATATTTGCCAGCATTTATTCAGCACATGATAGGTGCCCATATTCATCATCGTAGGCGCCTCAGTTTGGGCACTTACTGCCCTCGCAGTTGTCGCTTTACTTGTTTGGCTTGTGGATGGACGGTAAGCTCCGTTGAGGGCAGGGGCTGTTTTTTATCCATCGCTAACTGTAGCGCCTAGCACGCACACACACACATATGCACACACATGTGTGCACACACGTGCACACACACACACAAGGCAGACAGAAAATATACATAATTAGCTGCTTGGATGCTTGAAGCCAAAACTGCCCATTCCCATTTCCATCTGTTGTGAGCCTTTATTGCCCTATTTCTTTAATTTCTCTATCTGTTCTCTTTCTCTTCTCCCAGAAAGGGCTCTGACTATCACCCTTGCCATCCCCAAGAGTGAGGTGAGCCCCCTCCACATAACTGAAAACAAGTGAGGCTTGCAGTCAGTGGGAGGGAGGCCATATCTCAGTTCCAAGCTTGGCTTCTTAACTCGCAGTTCATAAATCTTTAAATATTCCAAGCCTGTCTTTGCACTGTGGAATTGAGAGTCAAGTAAGACATTTTACAGCATCTGACAGATCGAGGCCTTCAGCAAGTTCCACTTCTCTGTCTCAATTCCACCTTCCCGTCTCTGGTCCTCAGTGCCACAGCCCTCAAGCCTAGTCCTTGAACTGGTTCTGCCCTCTCCTGTGGTCCCTCTGGATGTGCTTCTACCAGAGTCCCAGCACATGGCTGAACACATGTTTGTGCACACCCAGGCTTGGCCCCGAACCCGTGGGTTGTTTTTCCCCCGGGCACTTCCTCACCTACCACCCCAGTACCTCAGTGAGTAAACTTCCCTCAGGGATGAGTTTGTTTGGCTTTTTAAACCTAACTAGACTTGTTTGGCACCCTTTTTTTCCCCTGCCTGCTGACTTGTCCCTTTGCTTTTCTAGTAACTCGGAATTGGCGGAGTCGTTCAGTAGCCATCTTCAACCTGAGACAGGAGGGAGGAGAACTCAAATTCTTTTCCTCTTTTTGACCCAGCCCGTGTTCATGATGCCTACCCTGTGAAAGTCTCTCACCATCGGAAAAGTAAGTGGTAGCCGAGACATCTGGCACCCTGGAATTGTGTGGAGTGGAAAGGGGTGTACTCTGCTGGCCATCTAGTGCCGAATCTCTTGGACAGGGGTCTCTTGAACAGAGCTGGATTTTTCCAACCTGTGTTGGAAAAACTGTCTCCTTTCACATGATTTTACTGGTTGCCGAGAAAGCCCGTTTAAAGATTGACAGTTAAGAAAATGGCTGGGATCTCTGGGCTGCCTGAAGAACGAGTCTCTATCTCCCTCATTTGTTCTCTGCTGTGCTGGCTCCTCTGTCCCCGCCTCTGCCCGCCGGAAGTTGGGTCACTGGCTCCTTATCACAGTTCTTCTAAGAGTCTCCTCTGCCTCTTTACTGTGTATACTCTTTTGTTTCAATTTCTCAGCTTTTCCTCTGTTCCAGTTGTACCAGCAGACGATCTGTGGATCCATTTTATTTTCCCTGCTAGGAGTCGCTGTGCATGAAACTGGGTAAGGAGGTGGTGTGGACTCAGGGACTGTGCTTGGGATCCAAACACACCTTGGAGTGAATTTTGTGGCTGCTGTCCCTGCACCCACGGCACCTAATCCGCCCCCACTAATAGCCCAGGTTGAGGCTGAGCTTTTCAGTACCTGCAAGTGCTAGTAGCATTTTAGAATTGGTTTTAGTTTAGTATCTGTTACTGTTGTGCCCCCAGCAGTTTTTTGTCATGGGAGAAGGCGACCACTAGGATGAATGAGGCTTTTCCCAAAGTATGATCCTTCTCCTGTTATGTAGAAGGTTTTCTTCAGATAAGTTTGTGAAATGCATCATTAAATACAGTTAAGTGAGAGTCGTTACAGCAAGCCTTCCTTCCCAAAGTCTTAGTTGTGCTCGTGTGCTACAGTGCAGGGGGAGACTGTAGAACGTGGTGTTTTATGAATTGATTCTGCTGTGGAGTCCTGTGTGTATGGAACATTGGCTGCATTAGAGTTCTGAGGACCGCACTTTGGAAAATGCTAGTGTTAACTCTCTGAAACCATGACCTCAGGAAGCGCTTTGAGGCAGTCGGAATAGCTTGATGGGTGCTACTTGGTGGATAGCTGATACTGGAGCTTGACTCTGGCCCAGCTATGCCTAGGGGACTGGCTCCGCATGTCTGCTGTGAGCCCTGTGGTAAAGTAGGGGCTATCAGGGCTTTCCAGAGGAGGATCAGGAACCAGCTGCTTCCCCCGACTCTGAAAGCCTAGGAAGCCAGCTGGTGGAATCCCAAGATAGTGGGACCCAGTCTTGGAGTGTGTGTGTATTTGCAACCATGGTCCATTTGTGCACATATGTATGCCCAGCTCACTCTTTGGAAGGATTACATCCTGGAATCTGACAGATTTGATCAATTCTCTTGACTCATTGAACTCTAAATACTAAGAAATAGATGCTTGGCCAAAGGCTGCATTTTAAGAGAAAAGTAAATACATGTATCCCAGGTTTTGAAGGTTAGGAAGGTAATTTCCTTTAGGGGCACTCACTAACTCAAACCATGTCTCTCACAGCTGTGGAGGAGGAAAGTAGAAATGGAAATAGGTCACTGCTCTGTATCAGCGGCTGGCTTTCTAGAAGCTCACAAATTAGATGGTGAGAAAGTGTGATTAAAAAAATCCTGAAAGTCTGGTAAGGTTGCGTGGGCTCCATGCAGATGTCAAGGAAGGCTTCATGGAGGAGGTGACACTAGAGTTGGGTCTAGAAGGACAGGAGGCGTAGGCCAAATGGGTGAATAAGGGCAGAGAATTCCAGGCTGAAAGCAGCATGTGGAACACAAACATAGACTCTCAACTCAGGCATGAATAAGGGCAGAGAAATTAGTTTGGAGGGGTTGGTGGTAGGGTGCACCTGGGAGGTTCAGGCATGCAGCTACAGGCTGGGGAACGTGAAAGCAGGGCAGCCCCTGGACAGGCTGCCATCTGAGCAGACCAGGTGACCTTGGAGCACTCGGCTTTAACTCACGTGCATGCTGTTGAATCTTGCACTTACTGAACACTAACGCCTCTGGCGTCATATCCTTTGGGTTTGCAAAGAATGAACAGAACTTGAAAGCGCCTGTTCCTAAAAGCCCCACTGATATCTGGGAACTTGCTGCCTGCAAGCAAGTCACTTCTGGGGCGGGGCACTACTGAGCCTCACCCCTGAGCAGACCTGTGCCTCGATCCCTATGGTAGCCATGGGTTGGCTGTGGGCGTGCTGGTGGTGGAATTGCGTCTGCTCACCCCCGAAGGCTGCCTGTTCCAGGGGGAGTCCTGTGATCTTGCTGGTAGAGTTTATTACTGTTGCTGTTTAATAGTATGTAAATCTACCTTTGAGCTTGTGCCGTGTCATCTTTCATCTTCTCATGGACTCTGCGTGATATCTCGTTTGTACACATGACAACTCCAAGGCTCTGAGGTTTAAACAGCCCAGAAACAGCACAATCACGCTTTGAACCCAGCTCTCTCTGATTCCAGAATCTCATCTGCAGCGCCAGCTACCTTGTGAGACCCTGTTCTCCTTCTGGTGACTTTCCTCTTCTGCTTACGTGTATCCCCTATGTCTCTAAGAGTCTTTCCTGCTGGGCCACAGGAAGCGTGATAGCAGTGTACTCTCTTTTTCTGCTTTGGAGGAGCCAGAGGTATTTTCTTCCCCTTCTCGGAGCGATGCTGTCTTTCTTGTATTTCTTAATTCTGTTTATTTATTTTTGGCTGTGCTTGGTCTGCTGTGTAACGGCTTTCCTCTGGTTGCAGGGAGCTACTCTCTAGTTGTGGCGCTTGGGCTTCTCATTACTGTGGCTTCTCTTGTTGCAGAGCACAGGCTCTAGGACTCAAGGGCTTCAGTTGTTGCAGCTCCTGGGCTCTGGCTCAGTAGTTGTGGAGCACGGGCTTAGTTGCTTCTCATCATATTGGATCTTCCAGAACCAGGGATAGAACCCTGTCTCTTGCATTGGCCAGTGGATTCTTTACTGCTGAGCCACCAGGGAAGCTCCATCTGCTGTATTTCTTCCTTTTTTTTTTGTTCAACAAGTGTTTGTTTATTTGGCTGTGTCAGGTCTTAGTTGCAGCAGTGGGATCTTGGGTGTGTCATGCAGGATCCTTCGTTGCAGCGCTGGGACTCTATAGTTGCGACCTGTGGGCTGAGTTGCTCTGTGGCACATGGGGTCAAAGTTCCCCAACCAGAATTGAATGTGCGTCCCCTGCATTGCAAGACAGATTCTTAACCACTGGACCACCAGGGAAGTCCCTGTCTTTCTTACTCATGCCCTTGATAGTAGGCGCCATGCTAAGAAAATCTCACAGCTGTGGTATATTCCTAAGGAGGAAGGCAGAAATGAACACACAGTCACTTCTCTCATTTCTCCAGAAATCTTGAACATTGAAAAGTAACTTGTAGGTTTAGATAAAACATGTGGGTTCCCATTTCCCTGTGGGTCTCTTTCTCCTCACTCTTTGGATTGGTTAGTTCCTAAGGGCTGGTTTTCAGTTATTAGGAATGTTTGTCTTTTTTTTCTGCTTCTCAGGAGCTGGTTCAGCACGCTTTGGCGGTTTCTCTGTAGGTTCACTCCTGGACAGTACCCTGTCATCTCCCAGATAGAGTGCGTGCCAGGTCAGGTGGAGAGCAGGTGGCGCTGTGATTAGGGTGTCAGGGGAGGGAGGGACCGACAGGGAAGTGCTGAGTGTTGAGGAGGGCATATCCAGGCGTACACAGCTGTGCACACCGCCCTTTATCCTTGAAAAGGCCTTTTTCCTGGGACTTGCCAGGGTTTTGAGGGCTCTGCTGAAGAAATGGTGCTGTGCGTGGTGGGGACTCTGAGGAACTTTGGTTCAGGGACTGCCAGCTGCAACTGGGGACCAGCTTCCCTAGTCTGTCTGCCTCTTTTGACTTTGAGTAAAGATCTCTAGGACTCTGGAGTTAAGCCTCATGGCCCCTAACTTGTTATTGCCATGTGAAAAAACCAAAACTAGGCCACAAAGATGTGCATGTGACTGAGGACTGAGTAAGGGCAAAAGAGCTACCACACAAAAACAGACTGGGGTGATAAGCAGCTGTTAACAGTGCCTGTTGTAGAACTGTGAGGTTGTGGACTTTTTCCCCTTTAGTTCCCACGTTTTCTACAGTAGACACATTTATAAGGAAAAGATAACAGTAAACATTTATAAGTATAAATTATAGAAGTAGACCACGTTCATTTGAGGATCAGCCCTCCTTGCCATCCTCCCCACTGGCAACCAAAGATAAGAATAAAAACAAAGAAACAAAACATGATAGGATTTAGGGCCATCAGCGCTGGGCAGCAGAGTGGCCAAGGAGGGGGGTGGAAGTGCCTGACCTTGAGCATCACTTGCTTTCACTGCTCTGAGTGTTCAGTGCCTTTTCTCAGTGGGTGATGTATAGAAAATAAGTGCGATTTCTGTCATTCTTTTCTGGCTAAGACTCAGAGGAGGACATCTCTGTATATTACCTTGTGGTTCCCCCATCTTTCTCTGAGGTGGGTGAGGCAGGCCTGTCCTTGTTCACCCAGCAGGGAACAACCAGAACTGGACCCGAGGTCCGGGCCCTGGGTGCCCACACTGATAGGAAGATGGGCCCAGGCGTTCCCTTCCTGGTTTTGAGATGCAGGCTCTGATCTCGCTGTCCGCAATCTGGTCCTCGAGGGCCCATGTTCTGGACGCTCGCACTCTTCTGCACCCCAGCAAAAGGTCCCTGGGTTCGCTCACATGTCTTCTCTCTCACAGCGCAATGTCCCTGCTCTTCTCTCGATGCAACTCCATTGTCACAGTCAAGAAGGATAAGAGACACATGGCTGAAGTGAATGCTTCCCCGCTCAAGCACTTTGTCACTGCCAAGAAGAAGATCAATGGCATTTTCGAGCAGCTGGGGGCCTACATCCAGGAGAGCGCCACCTTCCTGGAAGGTGAGACGGGCACCCTGCTCAGCCAAGCCCACTCCTGTCAGCCTTAGTATATAGGGGGCAGAATTGGGGTCAGGGAGGTATAGCCCTGCCCTTGACAAGCTCACACCCAGGTGGGTTGTCACCTCAGTGGTACTCTGCTCCTGGAGTCACGTGAAACTGGACTCCAGGGAGACTGGGCCAGGGAAACACAGGACCCATCCTTGAGAATTCTACAGATTCTGCTCCACTTAATCATACAGTATCCTCACCTGAGGGACAAGCAGACTGAGGTTCTGAGAGTCATCGATACCGTGGAAGTGACACAGTGGACTGTACCTAGGCGTCTCTTAACTCCAAAGTCCAGGTGTTTTCCTTGGCCCAGCCTGGCTGCCATCAGTCCCCCACCCTGTGTCTGGGTGTTGGTTGTTCCTGATCAGGGTGTTCTCTCTCTGATATTTTTAGATACCAGGACTTTGAATAAGAAACTTGCATCACCGGCACCTTTTACTCTAGTTACTAATTTGAGCCCAACCTTAATCCTCACTCTGTCAGCAGAGAAGGACTGGTTCCCAAGGCCCCACTCAGTCTGAGCACCAACTCCAGCTACTGTCTTCTCAGACTCCCTGCCT
The DNA here is from genome assembly GCF_032405125.1 of Capricornis sumatraensis. Classification (NCBI taxonomy): domain Eukaryota; kingdom Metazoa; phylum Chordata; class Mammalia; order Artiodactyla; family Bovidae; genus Capricornis; species Capricornis sumatraensis. The sequence goes on along the minus strand of NC_091082.1, from coordinate 49,081,707 downwards.
AGAAGGCACACCTTGGCTCCAGGCCCTGGGGTTATCAGTGAACAGCCAGGAGCTGAGTCTTCCTTGGCCTTGGTTTCCTCATCTGTGACAGAGGAGCTTAGGGGAGACCGGGGATTTCCTGATTCTAGTCTGCAGAGCTCTAGAAGTTTAGTGGGAATGCCTCGGGGACATGCCACTCTCTGCTTGATGCCTTGCCCTGGAGCAGCTTGGCTTTTGGTTGGCTGACATGTCAGGCTGCCCCTTTAGGCTCCCTCTAAAGAAAGGAAGTAGTCCCAGTACTGGGGTCTGAACATTCGTCCCTCTGTGTTCATATGTTGGAATCCTCAGGCCCAGTGTGATGGTGTCAGGAGGCGGGGCCTTGGGGAGGGGTTATGTCATGAGGGTGGAGCCCTTGTGAGTGAGATTAGTGCTCTTATCAAAGAGACCCCATAAAGCTCCCTCGCCTCTTCTGCCACATGAGGATATGACTAGAAGCCTCCCACCTGGAAGAGGGCCCTCACTTCACCAGGCTGGCACCCTGATCCAAGACTTCCAGCCACCAGCACTGCGAGCAACACACTTCTGTTGTGTCTAAGCTTCCCAGTCGTCGTGTTTTGTAAGAGCAACCTGAACAGACTAAGCAGGGACTCTTCATGCCCTGCCCTCAGCATGGTGCTTAATGCAGGAAAGGTATTCCCAGAGAATCTGTTCAGTTTAAAGATCTGAATTTCAAGGGTGAAGGATTGGTAGTTGAAATGATTCCCGTCTAGCATCTGTTTAGCAGTAGTTCTGGTGTGCAGAGATGGGACAGACCAGGCCGCTGTCCCCTCCAGAGCCAAGACTAACCCTCTGTGATGCTCTGACTCACTCCCATGGTTCTGTGGAGGAACACGTGGTTCATAATGAACATGTTTGTGCAATGGCATCAGGAGTGGGCGTTTTGATTTCTCTTTTTGTGAAAACAGGAGGCTTCTCCTACTGATGGGCCTCCAGGGAGAGAAAAGCACTGGGGTGATCCTGAGATGTATTTGGGATTGTCCCGGCCAAGGGAGGGGAAGGCTACTGCCTGGGACTGTTCTCTAAAGGGCAGTAGCAAGAGCTTGTCAGCTGATGGCTTTTTCTTTAAAATTTTCTTTCTCCAATCACAGGCTGGAGAGCCAGCTTCCTCTGGGGCACATTCCAAAAGCCACACCCATGTGCCCACTTAAGGGAAGAATGTCGATGGTCTAAGAGGGGTTACCAGTGGGTGTGGGGAGGCCGCGTTGGCACCAGCTACAGGGGACACTCACTGGGCGGCTCTGAAATGCACTTGTCATGCTCTGGGTGCCATGGGCATGTTCTCAGGGCTGGGACCTGTCAGCCCAGTGGTTCACAAGTACCTTAGTCTGTTTGGGCGGCTGTAACAGAAATACCATAGACTGGGTGGCTTGTAAACAACACACATTTATTTCTCACAATTTGGGGAGGCTGGAAAGCCCAAGACCAAGATTTGGTGTCTGGTGAGGGCTGGCTTCCAGCTCTCACATAGCAGCTCATGTAATCACATAGCAGAAGGGGCTGGCTGCTTCTCAGATTTTCCTTTCTAAGGACACTAACCCCAGGCATGAGGCTCCGTCCCTATGTACAGTTGACCCTCAAATAACATGAGTTTCAATTGCACAGATCCACTTAGGCATGGTTTTCTTCCCGTAGTAAGTACTGCAGTAGTACACAGTCCATGGTTGGATCCGTGGATGCAGACTGTGGATACAGAAGGGCGTGCATACAGAAGCTGACTAAATTAAATGCTGACTTTTGTTTGGAGGATTGGCACCCCCAACCCCCGTGTTGTTCAAGGGTCAGCTGTACCATCACACTGTCATCACACGGGGCACATAAACATTCAGTCCGCTGCAGCCAGGGTGTGCTGAGGGGCGGACACCCGTCTGCAGTCCAGCCAGCTCAGGACCTTCCTGGCGCAAGTGCTGGATGGGAAGGGGACAGGGTCTTTCTCAGTTGCTCCCATCTGTTATAACGTGTTATCCAGCCATGTGGCAAGGGCCTTGGGGAAAAGCAATGCAGTGATCTCAGGATCCAGTCACTGAGCAAACACTGTGCACCTGCTGAATGTGGGATGTGGGGGTCAGACAGCTAGGCCCTCACGTGGTAGGTGATGCACATAGGTGAGCGGCGCAGTTACCTAATGCTGAGACAAGGGCTAAGATGCAAGAAGTCCAGGGTGTTGTGGGGACGCAAGCCAGGAGGACCTGACTCAGGTTGATGGGATCAGGTCAGGCTAAGTGAGAATGAGCCAGAGCACCCTGAGGTGGTGTGTTAGTTCTTTGGAGGGGTGGGGTGAGGAAGCACCAAGCGAAGCCTGGAGCAGTGGTGAATGTGGGCATATGGTGAGGCAGCATGCAAGGTAGAGGTGCCCGAGACCCAGCTGGAGCAGTGGGTGGGGCCAGGTCAGGCAGGGCCTCGGGAAGGTGCACAGTGACCCAGACTCAGCCCTGGCCCCGCTGTCTACTAGCTCTGATGGGCACATGACTCAGATTAAACGAGGCTGTGTTTGACCAGAGCAGTGCGTGGCATATACTGAGAACTTGGTGAGTGTACGTTAAATACAAATATATAAGCAAATGATGGCAGTCAACATTTGCGTCTTCATCAGATACCTGCCCCATTCTTGGCACTTCGGTATTTTAATTCAGTTCTCCAGCCACATGAAGTAGGTGCTGGTGTTATCTCTGTTTTAAAGCTAAGGAAATTAAGACCCAGGAATGTTCATTTGCCTGAGGTCATAAACCCAGGAAGAGGTGAGAACCAACACTTGCACTGGAACCCAGCAGTCTGCATTGCACTGGGGCCCACAGGAGTCTGGACCTCCAGCTGGGGAACAGGGTCCTGCAGGGGTGGGTTCCGCCATCCAGACTGGGACTCTGGAACTCTGACGGTGGGCTGAACTGTTTTCAATCTGCACCTGCAGAAACCTACAGGAATGCAGAACTGGACCCAGTTACAACAGAAGAACAGGTTCTGGACGTCAAAGGTTACCTGTCCAAAGTGAGGGGCATCAGTGAGGTGCTGGCCCGGCGGCACATGAAGGTGGCTTTTTTCGGCCGGTGAGTCTCGAAGTCCTCATGCCTTCTTTCTTCCCAGCTGGGAGAGAGGGAGGCATGCTCTTTGTACTGGATCCGACCACCCCGAGGCAGGAAAGCAGGCAGCACACCACAGAATTTGGCGCTCTCCTTTTAATTTTTTTATATTTAGCAGTGGTAAAATAGACATAACAAAGTTTCCTGTTGTAACCTTTCTTAAGTGTACAGTTCCGTTTTGTTAAACACATTCATATTGTTACGCAGCTGTCACCACCACCAGTCTCCAGAACTTCCCCTGGAAAACGGAAACATACCCGTTAAGTAACATCTCCTGGTCCCTTCTCCCCCACCTGCTGTTAACCACCCCTCTGCTTTCTGTCTATGAATTTGCTGACTCTGGGAACCTCATATAAGTGAAATCACGTCTTTTTGTGACTGGTGTATTTCAGTCAGTGTAATAGCCTCCAGAATCATCCACGTCATTACATTTGTCAGAATTCCCTCCCTTTTTAAGGCTGAACAATATTGCATTGCATGTATATTTCATATCTTGTTTATCCATTCATCCCCAATGGACACTTGTTGCTTTCCCTTTCTGATGACTGTGAACAGTGCTGCTATGAACAAATATCTATTGAGACCCTGCTTTCACTTCTTTTGGATACATACCCAGAAGTGGAATTGCTGGACCATATGATGATTCCGTTTTTGAGTTTTTGAGAAGCTGCCCACCATATGGTTTTCCATAGTGACTGTACCATTTTAATTCCCACCAGCAGTGCACAAGGGTTCCAGTTTTTCTGCATCCTTCCAATACTTATTCACTGTGTTTTTTTGACAGTAGCCATCCTAATGGGTGTGAGTTAGCAGCTGTTACAGTTTTGATTTGCTCCCCTAATGCTTAGTGATACTGAGCATCTTCTCATGTGTTTGTTGGCAACTTGTGTATCTTCCTTGGAGAAATGTCTGTTCAGGTCCTTTGCCTACTTTTAAATTGGGTTGTTTGGGAGTTTTTGTAGTTGTTTTGTGATTTTTTTGGTTTGTTTTTCGAGTTGTAGGAATCCTGAATTTCCTTATCAGAGATATGATTTGTAAATGTTTTCTCCCATTTTGTCAGTTACTTTTCCACTCTGTTGACTGTGTCCTGTGATGCACAGTTTTTTATTTTGAAATAGTCCAATTTATTTATACTTTTCTTTGTTTATACTTTTGACATCATATCTAAGAAACTGCCAGTTTCAGCCTCATGAGGCTTTTCCCTCTATGTTTTCTCTTAAACGTATTATACTTTTAGCCCTCAGATATCTTTGTTATGCTTTGAGGTCAAGTAAGCACCTCTGGAATGTTTCCTACAGTGCCAGGGAATTGTTCTCCAGTTCTCAGTGGGCACTGACTGGTGTCCTGCATAGTGAACTTGGTTCTGACATTCTCCCAGGAGGTGACAGACCCTACAGGTTAAGAACTTGGTGCCCAGATAGCCCACTTCAGATGCCATTCGGACACCTGTGCTTCTGATCAACTGGCTATAAATCAGAGGTTCCCACAACCTCCTCCTCGAGTTTAATCTGCTTGAGCAGCATTCACTTGGGTTTACTGGTTTGTTATAAAGGATTTTGTGAGGGATACAGATGAAGAGGTGCACAGGGGGAGGTCTGGGAGGGTCCTGAGCAGGGGAGCTCTGTCCCTGTGAAGTAGGGCGCACTGCCTTCCACCCTGAAGCTCATCAGATCTCACTGTTCAAGAGATTGATGGGGCTTAATCTACAGCCCCCCTCCTTCCTTTTCCTGGAGGTTTAGTGGGTAGGGCTGAAAGTCCCAACCCTCTTATCACTTGGTCCATCCTGAGGCTGTGTGGGGGCCCCACCTTAGTCACCTCATGAGTGTAAACAGGTATGCTCAGTAGGAGCTCCTTAAGAGTAACTAGGGACGCTCCTATCACTCAGGAAATTCCAAGGAATTGCCAGGAACTGGGGACAAAGACCAAATATATTTCTTCTTAAACCACAGCACCTTAAAAAAATTAAAGCCCAATATAGGTTGCAAAAAGAGTCAGACACGATGGAGCAACTAAGCACAGCACAGGGGGATAAAAAGGCCTCCGATAGGTTGGATGCTCTGCACACAGTGGTAGCCTGAGGAATAGGCACTCTGCCCCTCTGCCTGTCGTCACCTTGGGGTGTCCTTCAACCTTCTGGGCTGTCGATTTTCATCTTCGCCTCAGAACTGTGGCCCTGGCTTTGGTGAGCTAGAGCTGATGAGTTTGTGGAGTGGAGCTGTTTTAAAGAAAAACAAGGTAGAAAAGGGGGTGGCAGGCAGAATGCTACCATAGTCTACCGTGGAGCAGACCCTTATCAGCTGGGAGTGATGGGTGGGGCTTCATGTTCAAGAGAAACCTGGTGCGAGAAAAGCAGCAAAATTGGCCTTCTGTAGAAAAACTTCAGGGTCATTCAGCTGAAGTCACTTAGACGGAGGAAGACATCCTGGGGTGAGTCAGTGGCTTCTGGTAGAAGAGGAGAAGTGGGTTAGTCTTCCGAGTCAGACAGGTGGTCTCCTGCATGATGCTGAGAGCCTCATGTTGAGGGGGCTCACTCAAGGGCAGGTAGTGTCTGCATGCTGACATCACACCACAGGAGCCCCTTGTAGTTGCTTTGCCATGATGAACTGGGGCACGTCACATGCACAGGCCACCAGGGCTGTCCATCCATTTGCATAGGCACAGAGCACCCACTCTGCCTGTGTGGGCGCTGATGTCACTATAGAGGACAAGGCTTTGGACTTCCAGGCTGTCCTTTCTTCGTGACAACCTGCGATGCAGATGGCGGAAGCTTCACTGGGTTCCCTTGTAGGACGAGCAATGGGAAGAGCACCGTGATCAATGCCATGCTCTGGGACAAAGTGCTGCCCTCCGGGATCGGCCACACCACCAACTGCTTCCTGCGGGTGGAGGGCACAGATGGCCACGAGGCCTTCCTCCTCACGGAGGGCTCAGAGGAGAAGAGGAGTGTCAAGGTGAGGGGGCCCTGCTGGCCTGGCTTTCGGCCCTAGTCACACTGTTGGGTCGAGTCTGGGCTGAGACCAACCAGTGGGTCTGTTGGGCCAGGACCCAAGGTGCCTCTAAGGAGGGGCCAGTGTCCCTGTAGTGGAGTTTGGGAAGCCCTGTCCTAGTGTGGCTGTTTAGGGAGTGTGAGAGCTTCAGGGAGGTTCTGGAGCCTGGAATTCATAGTCCTTGTGAATTGCTGGGCAGGCCTTTTCTCTTTGCGATGCAGAGTGTGTATGCCTTGTTCCTGGGGGTGTTGCCAGAGAGTGATCCCTACATTTGCTCTGTGATTCTGATGTTTAAGCTCAGGGCTCGCATGCTTTCATTTTTCTGAGAGCCAGCTGCACTTTGGGTTGGGACCAGATGCTCGTTTTGGTTCATAAAGAATTAATTAATGCAGAGCAACATCCAAGAAAGAACCTTAACGGAGGAGTTAAGGATGGTTGGTTCTTGCTAGCAGCTCCCAACTCTTGACTTTGTATGCATGAAATGAAAGAGGGGTAGCAGATTGGCCTGCAAGCCAGGCCACTGTCCCGGGGCTAGGCTGCACTGGTCTCCAGCCTGGAGGCTCTTCCTTGACCCTGATTATCTTCTGCCTCCACCCCCATCAGACGGTGAACCAGCTGGCGCATGCCCTTCACCAGGATGAACAGCTGCATGCCGGCAGCCTGGTGAGTGTGATGTGGCCCAACTCCAAGTGCCCGCTTCTCAAGGATGACCTGGTGCTGATGGACAGGTAAGAGGGCAGATGCCTCCCCAGGAGGTGCAGACGGGGAGGGCCCCAGGTTTCCATTTCTGGGTCCTCCAGGCCAGTGTCCCCGAGGTCATGTTGTTGCTCTGCTGAAGTATATTACTTTTTAAACCGGCTTAACCACATCTTCCAGCCTCGTGGATTTCCTTCAGGGTCTGGTTATTGTATCATCTTGGCAGGCATCAGGGCCCCGAAGATCTCCCAGTGATGGTCTGTGAAGAGGGATAGGAAGGATGCTTGAAACTGGGGAAGGTTCTCGGCTTCAACCCAATGTTAGTATGTTTATTGGACGGGGGGAGTGGAGCTTGTTCTTGATGAGGTCCCTATTGTGTTTTATTTTTCTCAAGGCAACACTTTGCTCCTGCTTTGTGGACAGGCTATAACTATACCAAGAAATTTGGTATAAGGGTGCTTGCTGGACTCAGATAAATGTAGCACTTCACCTTAATTGTATACCAGCAAAGTGAAATGCAGGGGCTTCCTATGGGTAAAGAACCTGCCTGCCAGTGTGGGAGATGCAGGTTTGACCCCTGGGTTGGGAAGATCGCCTGGAGGAGGGCCTGGCAACCTACTCCAGTATTCTTGCCTAGACAATCCCGTGGACAGAGGAGCCTGGCAGGCTACAGTTAGTCCATGGCGTCACAAAGAGTCGGACACAACTGAAGCGACTTAGCATGCACACGTGCATGCACAAAGTCAAATTTAGATCTTTAGGTTTTCATATGAGTGATAGATACATATGACAAAAAACACATTTTCAGAGAGTCTGGAAGGATATGAGATGAAAAATCAGAATCCCTCCAATAAGGGCGATTTCCCTCTCCTCTGTAGCTTTCTTTTCCTTTGCCTGCTGCCTCAGGTCTGTTCAGAGCAGGAAGAATAGGGCCCCGGGTCTGATGATGGTTTACCCCTGTCACCTCCAGCCCTGGCATCGACGTCACCACAGAACTGGACAGCTGGATTGACAAGTTTTGCCTGGACGCCGATGTGTTCGTGCTGGTGGCCAACTCGGAGTCCACCCTGATGCAGACGGTAACCCATCCTCTGCCTTTCCCCACACTCCCAAGATCCAGCCAAGCGGGTGGGCCTGCAGGGCCTTGGCTGGCACAGCCCCTCCTTCACTGAGGTCTTTCCCTTCATCCAGGAAAAGCAATTCTTCCACAAGGTGAGCGAGCGCCTGTCCCGCCCAAACATCTTCATCCTGAACAACCGCTGGGACGCATCTGCCTCGGAGCCTGAGTACATGGAGGAGGTGGGCACCTCTTTTACTCAGCAACTTGGGGAATGCCACCCTGTACGTCTACCTAGACTCTCTGTGTGCTCTCCCTGGCCGCGTCCCTGAATGAATTTCATCTCTAAAGTTGTCCCATGAGGTGTTTGGGGTCATTGTGGGACCGCTTCACTTCTCCCATTCACTTCCCCGGACCCCTCTCCTCTTTTTTTTTGTTTTGGAGTGTAACTGCTTTACAATGTTTTGTTAGTTTCTGTTGCACAGCAGAGTGGATCAGCTGTAGAATATGTGTATCCCCTTCCCCTCTAATCTTCAGAAGGCTTTTCTCCGTGCTGAGAGGCCTCCACGCCACATTGGCCTAGCCCTTCCATGGGACCAGGGCTCTCCTTAGTTCTTGAAGAATGAGTCAGAGGCGTAGCTTTGAAAGGCATCCAGGAAAGAAGCTTAAAAGAAGAGCAAAGAATAACTGGTTCTTACAGCTCAGAATGCTTTACTTTTTATGGGTAACATGAAAGAAAAAGGAGTCACAGGTGCTATGGGGTTATGATCAGGTGTGTAGTCAGCAGATGCTGGGCAGTGTGACTGATAAACTCCCTAACATACCCTAACTAACCCAGGTAAATCCTAACCTGTGGGCTGGGTGTAATAGATGGAGTTGTGCAGAAGATGAGATCTGTTCACCTTGAGTAAAGGCCTGGCATGTGGAAGGTGTCCACCAGAGGCTGTTATCACTTTGAAGTTCCAGCAGTGGAGCCCTAGGGCTTCAGAGGAGGGATTTTTGGGTGGCACCCTCTCATTCAATAAACAAGGCCAGGGAGGACTCAGCTTGTCAGTACAGAGTCCAGGTGTGGGTTTCTGTGTTTCGTTTTGTTTTTTTAATACATTTCAAATTGGGGGAAAATTGTTTTACAATGTTGTATTGGTTTCTGCTGTACAACAACAAAGTCAGCCATAATTATACATATATCAACTCCCTCTTGAGCCTTCTCCCTGCCCCCGCACAGGTGTGGGTTTCTTGACCCCCAGCTTCCTTTCCTTCTGGGGCACCAAAGGGAGACTTTTGTAGGCTCTTAACAAGGCAGTCTGGGACATGTGTAAACATTTCTGCTTGTTGATGCCTGAGGTGTCTTGGACAGGCTGCACCCCAAGGAACCCTGTGACTTGGGATTTGGGGGGCCCGGTGGCTGGAGGACAGATGGTGGGAAATGATCACTGCATGTGTGTTGATACCTTCTGAATCCTGAGCCGTGTGACTAGATTACCTGTACTCTTAGAAAAGAGGCCACCGGGGGCCATGGGCTCCCTCAGGAGGGCCCCCTCGCGCCCCACCTGGTCATATAATACCTGTGTGCTTGGGCTCCAGGTGCGGCGGCAGCACATGGAGCGCTGCACCAGCTTCCTGGTGGACGAGCTGGGTGTGGTGGATCGGGGCCAGGCTGGAGACCGCATCTTCTTCGTGTCCGCCAAGGAGGTGCTCAACGCCAGGATCCAGAAGGCCCAGGGCATGCCCGAAGGAGGTGATGATGGAACCAGCTTCTTGCTTTTCCCTGACGCTTGAGACATTGGGTCTTGTGCTAAGTCAGCCGGTAGAAATCGTTGTGAGAATGAGGTGGTGAGAGGAACCCTGGGTGAGAAGCTCTTGGCTGCCTAAGTTCTCTCTGGACTAATGTGGTGCACTTCTCCTAGGGGGCGCTCTTGCAGAAGGCTTTCAAGTGAGGATGTTTGAGTTTCAGAATTTTGAGAGGAGATTTGAGGTGAGCATGAGCCTTTGATCCTGTTGTCTGGAGATTCTGTGCCTCCTTGGCGCTCCCTGGCCACGTCCCTGGCAGTTGAATGCCAGAGCCTGGCTCTTGGCTGGTGGCTTCTGCCTCCCTTGGCACCTCTTGTCTGTTCCAGGAGTGCATCTCCCAGTCGGCCGTGAAGACCAAGTTTGAGCAGCACACGGTCCGGGCCAAGCAGATCGCAGAGGCCGTCCGCCTCATCATGGACTCTCTGCACATCGCAGCGCAGGAGCAGCGGTAAGAGCCCGGGAGCAGACAGGCAGAGGGAGCGTAGCCGTGACTGCCTCACCCTCATCTGAGACCGGGCCCAGGGCCAGAGCTCAGCCAGCAGAGCAGGGTCTCACGGTTTCCACCAGACCACGTTCAAGCCACGAGGAGCAGCCAGTGAGGAGGTTGTGGGGCGTCTGTCTGTCCCACCGGGTCTGTGCAGTGAGCTTCCCTGAAAGTCTGAGCTGCCAGCCTTGGTCCAGTGCTACACCGAGCACTGCAGCCATTCTCAGGGCCAGAAACAGAAAGCAGTTCTTCAAAATACCTTTTTTGGGGACTACCCTGGTGGTCCACTGGTTAGGACTCCGAGCTTCCACTGCAGGAGACGCAGGTTCGATCTCTGGGCAGGGAATTCAGATCCCACATGCTGTGCAGCATGGTCAAAAACACATTAAAAAGAGAATTAAAAGATACTCTTTTTTGAGAGATTAAAATATATGAGAAAGTACAGAGAATAATATACCTTGTTTCCATTGCACTCAGTTGACAATATTTTTTATTGTCAGAATATAACAAATAAAACACAGAAAAAAACTGTTGAATACTCTGATTCTTCAGTCCCTGCCCCAGTGTCCCTCTGCCTGCTCCTCAGAGGTAACTGCCATCATGAATTTGGTGTGTAGTCCTGTCATTCATTAAAAAGTACTTTTTATGTAAATCCTGAAGAATGCACAGTGTTGCTCTGCATGTGTTTCAGATGTACAGGTACGGGAGCATGCAACACCTGGCTTCACTTTTCACTCAGCATTGTTTTTATCCTCTGTCCTTGTTGATGCCTATAGTTGGAGGTTAGGAGTTTTCGTTGAGATAGAGCAGTTCTTAGTTTCCTGTAGATTGATCTTTAGATTTCATTATTTCACTGTTGGAGACCCTGCTACTGTGGACACGAATTTTTGTGTCCCCTGATGTGCATCTGCTAGAGACTAGCATTAATTTGTGGAGGTGGAGTGTTCCGTCTTGGGGTGTATGCATTTCAGCTTTATCCAGTTTTACCCGTGGCTTTCTGAAACATCCAGCCCTGTCTGTGGTCCCACCAGCAGTATATGTTGGAACTCCCATTCCCCGACCCTGATCCGTACTTCAGACTTGGTGATTTGGGCCAGGCTTCTGGGTATTGTTGTACCTCTTTTTCTCTTTTCTTTGTTTACTAGTGGACTTTTTTCTGTATGAATGGCAGAACTTGTGCTAACATTCCTGAAAAAGCACCCTCCCCTGTCTGTCACCACCACATCCTCCAAATTCGGAAAACTTAAGAGCGAGTTGTTGGCACTGTCTCTCCCTCCTGCCTGGGAATGGGAAGAGCAGGCCCCCAGGGGTGTGCGTGGAATGCCAGGATCACAGCCGGGGCCCACACAGATTTCCGGCGCCCCCTCTTTTCCTTGGCTTAGTTGGGTAACCAGGGCTCTTTTTCTCAGGGTCTACTGCCTGGAAACGCGTGAAGAGCGGCAGGAACGGCTGAGGTTTATTGACAAGCAGCTGGAGCTCTTGGCTCAAGACTACAAACTGAGAATTAAGCAGATTACAGAGGAAGTTGAGAGGCAGGTGAGAAGTGGAGGAGGAAGGACACTGGGGAGATTTGGACCCCGAGTAGAGGCCAAGCACTCAAAAAGTGAAAACACAGACATCCTACTCCTTGGGGGCTTCTCAGCCTTCCAGGAGAAAGCCATAGCCCTGATTCAACAACGTCATGCTTCCTGGGGTTTACTGTTCCATCGTGCGACCCTGGGCAAGTCCTCCTCCACAGCTTAGATGAGTTTCGGTCAGCCAATCTCTAATACCCCTGAATTCAAAAGCTTTAACTGTGTAGACCATCTGTGGACACTGCAGGTGTGCAGGGAGGCGGATCCAGTCTCCTAGAGCCTGTTAGACTCTCCTGGTGCTGTGGAGTTAAACCACATTCCCTCGGGTCACTCAACAGCACACTTTTTTTGCTGCAGGTGTCGACTGCAATGGCCGAGGAGATCCGGCGCCTCTCTGTGTTGGTGGACGAGTATCAGATGGACTTCCACCCTTCCCCCGTGGTCCTCAAGGTTTACAAGAATGTGAGTCATTAAGTGGCAGATGCTCTGGGCAGGGGCTCCCCATATTTCCTGTTGGCTATGGATGGAGTCACCGAGAGACAGGGATTCAGTCTGAGTCAGGGCCTCTCAGCCACTTGAGCCCCAGGCTTCACTCCACCTGCCTACCACTGTCACCTGCTGGGCCTTGGCTGACCAGCCTCTGCCTTGCTCTGGGCTCCCTGGAGGGAACACTGGCAGAAGATGCCGCTTTCTTTCCCCTCTCTTCTGGCTGCAGGAACTGCACCGCCACATAGAGGAAGGACTGGGCCGAAACATGTCAGACCGCTGCTCCACGGCCATCACCAGCTCCCTGCAAACCATGCAGCAGGAAATGATGGGTCAGTGCTGCAGGGGCTCAGGACTGGGGCTCTGGGCTGCCCAAGATCAGTTTCAGGCCAGCCTGCAGAACTAATGACCTTTCCTTATCTGTCCTCTTTTGTGATGAGTCAGCTCCATATCTTGAGATTCTGGGCATGTGTTGTGAGTTCATTCCATGCATAGACTAGGGGTGAGCAGGGGAGGGGGCGTCTTGTGTTACCACATGGGACTAGCGGAGGCTGAGAGCTTGGCCTACTCCTTAAATCCACATATTAGTGGGTATGGAGCCTCAATCTGCGTACCCCACCCACATGCCGGCTCATCTGGGCCTGGTTTCTGGGTTGCACAGCCAGCATCCTTGCCAGTGGCAGATGTGGTGAGGCTCAGCACTGGCGAGGCACAGGGCTGAGCCGCTCTGCTTGCTCCCCACCTCTGTACCCAACAGACGGCTTGAAACCCCTCCTACCTGCGTCTGTGCGGAGTCAAATGGACATGCTGGTCCCTCGGCAGTGTTTCTCCCTCAGCTACGACCTCAACTGTGACAAGCTGTGTGCCGACTTTCAGGAGGACATCGAATTTCACTTTTCCCTTGGGTGGACTATGCTGGTGAACCGGTTCCTGGGCCCCAAGAACAGCCGCCGGGCCTTGATGGGCTACAGCGACCAGGCAAGCAGGGTCCCTCCCCCTTGGGCATTGAGGGAGGCTAGTCTGCGCCCTGGGCACCCAAGCCGTTCTGAACGGGGCTCCTGGAGGTCATGGCTGTGGCATGTGGGCCACCACTACGGTCAGGTTCTGCCACAAATCAACCTAGTTTTATCATAGGCACTAATATTTGTGAAAAAGCAAGCTGTATTTTTTTATTAAGCTTAGAAGTAAGTAATTATTAAATCTAGATGACCTATCTGTCCAGATACCACCGTTTTCACGTTTAGATGTTCACCCTCATCTCTGTACCTCTGGAGGTATCACCTGGGCTGCTCTTGGTCCACGTCCCAGGCTTGGGGACCTAAGCTGAGGCCTTCCAGGGTGGCCGCAGCTCGTGATCTCTGATATCCATGGTGTTTACCTTTGGGCTGGCAGGTCTGTTAGGAAGCCGAAATCCCTGTCTGCCACGTGTGGAGCTCATTTTCTATTTTGGAAGTTGAAGTCATGGCCCGTGTCCCTGTTCTGGACTCTTGGCCCTGAGGGTTCCTGAGGGTTTCACGGAATGAGAGATTTGCTGCCGTCTTCTTCTTAGCACCCCCCTGTTTCTCTCCACAGGTGCAGCGGCCCATGCCCCTGACCCCGGCCAACCCCAGCATGCCCCCACTGCCCCAGGGCTCCCTCACGCAAGAGGAGCTCATGGTTTCCATGGTCACTGGCCTGGCCTCTCTGACGTCCAGGACCTCCATGGGCATTCTCGTTGTTGGAGGAGTGGTCAGTGACAAGCCCAGCACGGGAAGGGTGGGGGCAGGTGGGTGGGACCGAGGGGCAATCTGGTGGTGGTCCCTGCGTCAGCCCGGCACTTTACATCATGATGACTTTTTGCTGTGATATCAGGAGCCATGCAACCTTAGCCCTGAAACGTACATTTCTGGATGGAAGTCTCATTCAACATAAGGTGACAGTGAGGTTCCCATTTTACAGAAAAAAATCTGCAGTTGGCTTGCCAAGGATACGCAGCTTGGATTTGAGCTCTGGCCCCATATGACTCCAAGGCCATGTTCTTTCCCCTGTAGGGCTAGTCCTGCGGGTAGGGAAGTAACCTGAGAAATTGACAAACCTGGGTTCTAGAGAGGTGGGCATGACCAGGAGTTTCTCATTTGTAAGTGAGGAAACAGCAGAACTTGCAAGGGCTTGAGCCAGAAAGAGGCCAGGTTGGGCTGTGAACCCTCATCTTGCCAGCTGTGGTTTTATGGCCCTTCTCTTCTGCCCCGAGGCCTGAGGTCACAGGCTGCCTTCTTGATAACTGGGGTACTCCCCACGTCTTGACCCAAGACACGCTGCAGCCAGAGTGACTTGTGCCTTGAATTTTCTTGATGATGTGGGCACGTGCTCTCTGCGATGGTCATTTGAGTTGTAGAGTGGTGGCAGAATGTAGCTGACAAAGCTGCCAGGAGTTGGCTTCTCCGCTTGGAAGGCCAGGGTAGGCTGGAGCTAAGGCCCCGCCCTGCTGGCCTATAGGCAGTTCCTACTCTGGTTCTTTTTTTGGTAGATGGTAACCTGGCAGAGGGTCATTAGCTTAGAAGCTGACACTTGACAGTTATGTAACCCTCTTACAATCGGTGTCTCATTTTATCCAAACCACCCTGGGAACTGGGTGGAAGCCATCATTCCTATTTTGAGAGGAAACGGGTGTAAGTAGACTTGCCGTGGGTCACACAGCCAGGATGGCAGACAGCACTGGAGCCTCTGTTTCTGGCTCCAAGTCCCTGCTCTTTGACTCTAACTGTGCTGCCTTGCGCCAAAGTGTTACAGAGCAGCTCAAAAGAAGCTATCTGCTAAGGACCGGTACTCAGAACTCCACTTGTCATCAGTGTCTGGAGAAGGAAATGGCAACCCACTCCGGTATTCTTGCCTGGAGAATCCCAGGGACAGAGGAGCCTAGTAGGCTGCCATCTGTGGGGTCGCACAGAGTCGGACACGACTGAAGCGACTCAGCATCAGCATCAGCATCATCAGTGTCACCAGAATGGAATGTCCCTTTGGAGGACTCTAGCTTAAGATGTCTGTGTGCCTGGATCTGTGCCTCTTGTGCTCACAACCATAGCGGTGGCCCCGCCACCTTTGCACAAGTCATGTTGTGTGGGCCACACTCCGTTTTCCTCATTTTCCATAGAGACAATCCCTGTCCTTGTGGTCTTAGTGGGGCCCAAGAAGATGTTGAGAGGAGTGTTCTGAGTAGAGGCACATAGGCCTTTTGATGCTCCTGGGAAAGTCCTGGCAGCAACAGGCTAAAAATCTGGGTGGTGGGACGGCAGAGGGCTGCACCCGCTGACCACTGTGCCTCGGCAGGTGTGGAAGGCCGTGGGCTGGCGACTCATTGCCCTCTCCCTTGGCCTCTATGGCCTCCTGTACGTCTACGAGCGTCTGACCTGGACCACCAAGGCCAAAGAGAGGGCCTTCAAGCGCCAGTTTGTGGAGTACGCCAGCGAGAAGCTGCAGCTCATCATCAGCTATACCGGCTCCAACTGCAGCCACCAGGTCCAGCAGTGAGTGTCCCCGTCAGCCCGAGGGGCCGGTGCTGCCTCCCGCGGTGCCCTCCTACCCTGACCTGGAGACCACTGGGCCCCGAGCGCTGTCCGACTCTGGCCATCAGCTGTGCAGTGACAACATGGAGGTTGAGAGTGGGAGAGGAGCCTCTGGGGACACCGTATGTCCAGGGCTGGGACCAAGTAGGCCTCTGGTCCCCCAGGAAGGAAGTCGGCAATACGAAGGGCATTACTTGTGGCAACTTTAGCGGGTTACCTTGAAGGACTTATGTTGTGGGCATAGCTTTGATGTTCTAAGCCACAGCCCAGTCTTCATGGCATGTCTTTGGGCAGGTGGGAATGGTTGCTTCTAGGTGGTGGTGACGAAGGTGCTGGCTGCCTGCTTTTTATTGCTACGTGGCAGGCCCTCTGTTAGGCATTTTGCACCTAATACTTCATTTTCCCCCCAAACACTTTGAAGTCGTTGTTCTTATTGACACTTTCTTTTTCAAAATGAGGAAATTGAGATTTAAGAAGAGTCGTGTGTCTCCTATGGGCTTCCCAGATGGCACTAGTGATAAAGAACCCATCTGCCAATGCAGGAGATGCAAGAGATGTGGGTTCGATTCCTGGGTTGGGAAGATCCCCTGGAGGAGGGCATGGCAACCCACTCTAGTGTTCTTGCCTGGGTGACAGAGGAGCCTGGCAGGCTACAGTCTGTGGGGTTGCAGAGTCTGAGACGACTGAGCAGCTGGACACACACAAACCTGGCTTTTGCACTCGATTGATCAGCAGCAGAACTGGGATCTGAATCCTGGTCTCTTGTGTCCAGGTCAGGGTGTCCTGCCCTGTGCTCCTGGTTCTCACACTATGGTAATGCTGGTATTTGTGGTGGTTGTGATGTCCACGGTCTCAGCAGGAGGTGGGGCAGATGCTGCCAAAGCAGGATAGGTGGTGGCCAGCGCAGGTGACTGGCAGGCTAGTGGCTGCCCTGCCCTGAGTCTGGTTTACCCTCGACACAGCCTGGTTGATCCTGAATCTCTCCCCCTTCAGGGAACTGTCTGGGACTTTTGCTCATTTGTGTCAGCAAGTTGACGTCACCCGGGAGAACCTGGAGCAGGAAATCGCCGCCATGAACCAGAAAATCGAGGTTCTTGATTCACTTCAGAGCAAAGCCAAACTGCTCAGGTGAGGTGGCAGCAGAGGAGGCCCACCTGTGAGGTTACAGCTCACAGGCACGTCCTTAACTACGGTGTCTCAGCCACTTGATATGTGCTGTCCAGATCTTCAACATCCCTGCAGGGGCCTGTCATCACCTTCACTTTATAAAAAGGAAAACTGAGGCCTGGAGAGGTGTTGAGTAACCTATCTGGGATCCCACGGTAGGTGGTTAAGCCGGGAGTAGAAGGATCCAGCCTGCTGGGCACCAGCACCCTCTGAGCCTCCTCACGTTACTTGTCCTCTGTTGTCAGCAGGAACACTGGGCTAGACCCACCCCTCACTTCCACCATTTCTCTGTGAGCCCAGGGATGGTGGCCTATCGAAACGCATGCCCACAGGGGAGCCAGCCAGCTCCCCTCTGGGTTTTAGCCGGAGGCAGGCTCTCTGCCATGAGGGGCAGGAAGATAGCGCAGAGGCAGCTGGAGTGCGTGGCTGGCCGAGCCTGGCTCAGAACCCAGGTCTGCATAGAGTCTCCATTCAAAGTCAGAGCTTCGGGCAGCAGGTTGCTGGAGAGAGGATGGGTCCCCGGAGTCAGGAGTGCTGGCTTCTGGTCCCAGCCCTCACATTCAGGCAAATCTCTGAGCTTCCCCGAGTCTCATTGCTTTTATCTGTAAGATGGAGTGAGATTTCACAACACAGCCACAGAGCTGCGTGCACAAGTGCTCTGTAGAGTCCTTGGCCGCTCAGGCCCAGATAACATCAGCACATGGGGACTCAGGGCTTCCTGCCCTGCCCTGACGTCAGCACAGAGTGGGGCTGCATCCAAGGGTGTCCGTGGGCCTTTCCCTCCCTGCAGGGCAGATGTGCACTCCCGCCCACTGCCCAGGGACACCTATTTTCTGGAGATACACCGCTCATCCCCAGGGGAAATCTCACGAGGCGTGGGTCTTGGGGATGGGTGTCTCTGCTGTGCATCACCTGCAGGGACAGGGTAAACCCAACAAGGACTGCCCCTTGCTGACAGGCAGAACACGGTGTTCCCAACAGTTTGGGAACTTGCCGGTGGGCCCAGAGTGAAGCCAACACAGGGCTTAAGGGTCGGAAAAGCCCGAGTTTATTTCCACCACCAATGAGTCGTGTGACCGTGGGAAGTTATTTAACCTCTCTGGGCCTCATTTTCCTCATCTGTGAAGCAGAGGTTACTAGAGGAATAAAAGTCAGGTGTCCGGTAGCACAGCGCTTGGCAGGTGACGCCATGGCTGGTTATCAGCTCTTGCCGCTACAAAGTAACCTTTTCTCTGCAGGAATAAAGCCGGCTGGTTGGACAGCGAACTCAACATGTTCACCCACCAGTACCTGCAGCCCAGCAGATAGTGGGCACCCGGAGCCGGAGCCCCTGTGGGGAGGACAGTGCTGCAAGCACAGGGGGCCTCCCACCACCAGGCCTGCGTGCAGCTCCTGTCCACTCCGCCACCATGAGAACAAAAGCACCCACTGTCTCCTACCATCCTGAACCCCGAAGCGCTAGTTATTTTCCCCTCCTTTGCCTGCTATTGCAGGAAGACCTTCCAACTTGTGCCCCTAAAGAAGACTTTTTTTTTTTAATGAGTCTGGACAGCACGGTACTGGGGAGTTCGGTCTTGTCTTTGCTTTGTCATGCCCTCTTGATTGAGAAGCTGCTGATTGATTGCTTGATGAGCTCTTGGGATTGGCCAGTGTTGCAGAAGGCCTCGTTGGGCCTTTAAGGGTATCAGGCAGATACCGCCCCCTCCTCTGGCCAACGCTTGACACCGACCCCCGCACATTTGCCTCCCATGTACCCCAGCTCCCGCACACCTGCCCACCTCGTACCCCACCTCCCCTGCAGAGAAAGGCTGCCTTTGTGGGGAGGCTGCATTTTCTTCCCAGTTTGCACTGGGAATGATTCCAAGAGTCTCAGGAGGCTGTGGCTTTTGTGTCAGTGTGGTTCTTTGGCTTTCGTGCTTCGGTCTGTTTGCAGAGCCTTCCAGACCAGCCTTTCCGCATTGGCAGTGGGCTGAGTGTGGCTTGGGTTTTAGGCGGAGGCAGGCTTTCTGCCATGAGGGGCAGGAAGATAGCGCAGAGGCAGCTGGAGCGCGTGGCTGGGAGGGAGGTGGTGTGTGGAAGCTGTGTCCTGTCTGTGCTGTCTTAGGCAGCCAGTGCCATGTTGGGGAGAGACTTGCCTCCCTTCTCGTTGAGTCCCTTGTTCTCCTTTCGGTCCTTAGCCTCGTAGTCTGGCTTCTTATTGTTGAAAGGTGGTGTGGTCCAGATCGTTAAAGGACGTGGTAGAAGGAAAGATGGTGGACGATGGGGACCTTGGTGGCAGGCTGAGGGAGTGGACCCCACCCAGGATGGCTGAAGGAGCAGTAGTTGGCACAAAACAGGGCCTTCTGTTTGACCTCACTCTGGGAGGGGCTCATGGGGTCTGAGAGCCCACCCTACCAGCTTGAGGTTCCACAAGAAGCATGTTCCCACTCCTCACCCCTCCCTGGTTCAAACCGCCCTTGGCCACCAGACCCCTGGATGAAGTCTCTTGTGGCAGCCATGCTGCACATGGCCAGCAGGCAGCGCAGGGAACCCAGCACCCAGCCTCCCACCCTTCCTGACCCTGGAGCCTCCAGATGACACACGGGGCCTGACGTTGATCTTGAGAAATGTTTCCTGTATTGAGTGTGGGGATTGTTACTGGTCACAGTGGGGGCAGGTTCCTGTCTCCATGATGTTAACCGTCTGGGGCAGGCAGCCTTCAGGTGACAGCCTTTGCCGGGCAGGTCAGAGAGCTTCCTAGAAGCCAGCAGTACTGCTCTCCCAGAAAGAGGCAAGCTCAGGCAGAGCAGTGGGGCCTGTCCTGCCCTTCTGAGTCCGCCTCTGACTTCAGGGAAACGGCTCAGTGGCCTCTGCTCGCTGGTGGGTATCATGCAGTTGGCGTGCTCTCCAGGTGCCCACTGGTCCTTCAAACCCTCAGTCTACTCTGGTGTGTGGAACAAAGTGATAGACTTAGCCAAGGTTGTTGTGCAGCAGAGGATGGCCAAGCTTTTTGCCAGACCCGGGTGGTGGTCACCTCACAGTATGTCCGGAGAAATCAGCATTGCACAATTTCAATGAATTTTGTGCTTTGGGGTGGGGGGGAAGTTATT
Source organism: Capricornis sumatraensis (assembly GCF_032405125.1). Lineage (NCBI taxonomy): Eukaryota > Metazoa > Chordata > Mammalia > Artiodactyla > Bovidae > Capricornis > Capricornis sumatraensis. The sequence goes on along the minus strand of NC_091082.1, from coordinate 49,061,721 downwards.
TAAAATAACTAAACATGAATTTTTTTTTAATGTATCCCCTGGGATTTTGAGCTTCTTATACGACAAATAAAATTGAGTTTATACCACTGAGGGCGAGACTCTGAAAGAATTTTGGCAAAAAGCACTTTAATTTAATGCTGCTAACTTTGTTCTGTTCTCTGTCTATGTTCATTTGCTGGAGTGCGAGATGTGCTTGACACAGTGAGTTTTTTCTCTGATGTATTTAAGGTGATAAATTTGCCTGAATTACTCCTGTATCAGTGCTGATAATATTGGACACTAAAATAAAACCTAGTTGGAAACCCTTTGTGTTTGTGTGTCTCCTCAGTTTATTCTTATGCAAACTCTCTCTGACATGAGAAAGTCTACAGGCTGTATTTTGAAATGATCTTAACTTTACTTAGGGGAAGTTCCCACTGTAACCTGCCTGTGGGTTCCTCCTGACTCTTGGAAGGAATCTGATGCTCTCAGAAGAACAAAAGGCGTAACTGATCTTTAAGAACCAGGAAATCTAGAGTGATTTCTCTACAGATTTCACCATAACTCTAAACCATTCATTTTTCACTTAAAAAGTAATGACTCAGACTGGTCCACCCTAGTTTGCCTTCTGAGAATTTGGTTGTGACCTTTTCTTTCTTTTTTTTTTTTTTCTTTTTTTTTGGAAGGGCTCTCAGCAGTGGCTTGGGCATGACTAGTCAGTTTTGCTGACCCTGCACACCTGTCCCCTGGGCTTTGTGCCACCCACTGCCTGCACAGCTCATCCATGTCAAAGGCCTCAACATGGCAGTGGATGGCATCCTCGTCCTTCCAGATTCCTGGGTCACCAACGTGGGGCATGACCTCAGATTCACTGGTCACACATGCTGCCTCCAACCTGTCAGTTTCTGTCTTAAAAATAAACCTTGTCCCTGACTTGTCTGCTCCATCACGGCTCTGAGCCACGTTACTGCCTCTCACTCCCCTTGCCTTCTCACACTTGCTTCAAAGCAGCAGGCCGGTTGACCTTGATGGAGGCTGGAAATAGAACTTAGCTCATGTTTCTTCTTTGCTCAGAATACAACTCTGGCTCCCTGTCCCACTCAGAATCGAGGCCAAAGTCCTTGTGGCCTTTCAGGACCCAAGCTCCAACTGCCCCCTGCCTCCTCCGCTCCCTCTGCTTCGGTCACACTGGTGCTTGCTCTTCCTCGAAACTGCCGTGTACATTCCTCCATAAGGCTTTCACCAGGGCTGACCTGCATCCAGACCCCCACGCGCCTGGGCTCTTCTCTGGCACTTCTGAGTACCCCTCCCCCAAGTCATTATCTGAGTAATACTGTTTGTGTCTGCACCTGCTAGAGCAGAAGCCCTAAAAACATAAGCACACTATGAGATTTTTATCTATTGCGTTTATTGATAAGTGCCCAGCATCTAGACCAGTACCTGGCACAGAATTGGAACTCAGTAAATACTTGCTGAATTAGCAAATCCTGTCCTGATAACACAGTCTCACACATTTATCAACCCTCAGCACTGGCGGACAGAACTAACATGCTACTGAAAACTTCCTACAGGTAGGCACGACTGCTAGGGGCTTCCATGTGTGTTGTGTATTTAGCGATGAGCATTTTCAACTCCAGTGTGGAAACTGAGTCTCAGAGAGGGAGGGACTAGCTCAGGCCTCAGCAGCTAGAGGGTGATAGAGACTGGGTTAGAGCCCAAGCCCTGATTCCTCAAAGCCTAATGGCTTTTGAACATATTTTTACCCTGACACACTATTAGAAATTTTTTGCAACTGAGTACGCACATGTGCAAGTGAAACCAAAAAACTTAAAGTCAGTCGTTAACCCCCCCCTTTTTTTTTTTCATAATACACAGGTATTTTCTCACAGAGAAGTGCTAACCCACTAAATTGCTTACCAGCCACTCTTGGGTCAAGACCGGTAGTTTGAAAAAAAGGTGTTCACCCACTGCACCTCAGTCAGCACCTCCCAGTTCTTTATTCCCAAAGGCCAGACTCATTCCTGTGGTTTCTCAGACTACCTCATCTGCCCACTGAGAGTTCTGGGGAATCAAAAGCCTGAGATTTTTGGCCCTTCAGTAACAATGTCCCCATTTAATCACAGTATATGTAGCCAGGAATGTACCTCTCTGTTCCAAGCACTAAGCCCTGCTCATGGATGTCAGCCAAGTTCACTCTGAGCTCCAGGACAGGGTTTCCTGTCTCTGAGTCAGACTCAAGCTTGAGATAGGAACAGCCGACTTTTTGGAGGGCCTGGCATGTCAGACATATTTATGCATAGCATCCAATCTTCTCAAAAACCTAGTGATCGATTTTCCCCTTTGTACAAATGAAGTTTCTTCAGCAAAATATTCGAGTGCCTGCTGTGTGCTGAGCGTGGTTCCAGGCACCGGAGATACAGCAGTGAATTTTGTTGTTGTTTAGTCGCTAAATCAGTCCAACTCTTTTGCGGCCCCATGGACTGGAGATCGCCAGGCTCCTCTGTCCATCGATTTCCCAGGCAAGAATACTGGAGTGGATTGCCATTTCCTTCTCCAAGTGAATAAGGTGGATAAAAAAGCTCTGCCTTGGTGGAGTTCATATGCCAGTAGGGGAAGGCAAACAGCAGGCAAAACTGATGTGTAAAAGACAGTGTATCAGAAGATAAGAGTTACAGGGGAAATGAGGCAGGAAAGGTCGGGGAGGGTGTAACAAGAGTGTGGCTGGGGTAGGCCTCTCTGAGAAGATGATATTTGAAGAGAGACCTGATGAATTCGGTGGGGAATGAAGCCCTGCAGATACCTGGGACAGGGCATTCCAGATAGATGGAGCCACATGTGTAAAGGCCCTGGGGTGCAAGTATGCCCAGTATCTTCAAGGAACAGAAAGAGACTAGTGTGACTGCAGCAGAGTGAGGAAGGTGGAGAGTAGTCGGAGTTAAGCTGGGATAAAGACCCAGGGGAGCTTGGGGTCTTGCCAGCCATTGTGAGGACCTTGGCTTACCTGTGAGCAAGGAAGATGCCATGGAGTGATCTGAGCCAAGGTTCTGGGCAGCTGTGGGGAGAGCAGACGGCAGAGAGTGAGGATGGAAGCAGGGGGACTGGTCAGGAGGAAACTGCAGTGTTCCAGGGAAGAGAGGACACTGTCTTGGACCCGACCATTGTGATGGAGGCTGTGAAAAGTGGTCGTTTCTGGAGACCTTTTTTAAAATCTTTTTTTTAAACGTCTTTTTTTTCTTTCTTTCTTTTTGGCTGTACTGGGTTTTCACGGCTGCAAGGGCTTTCTCTCCTTGTGACGAGCAGGAGCTATTCTCCGTTGCAATGTGAGGGTTTCTCATTGCGGGGGCTTCTCTTGCTGCAGAGCAGAAGCTCCAGGTGCGAGGGCTTCAGCTGAGGCTCCTGGACCCTAGAACGCAGGCTCAGTAATTGTGGCGCGTGCGCTTAGTTGCTCCACTGCATGTGGAACCTTCCCTGACCAGGGATCAGATCTGTGCTCCCTGTGCTGGCAGGCGGATTCTTAACCACGGCAGCCCAAGGGAAGTTCTGGAGACCTTTTGAAGACAGAAACAATGAGATGTGCTGCATGAGTCATGGCTGACTCGAGTTTTGTCCTAGGTATGTGGTAGGATGGGGAAGCTTCAGTGGAGCAGGCTTGGAGGGGAAGATCAGGAGTTTCATTTTGTTGAACTTTGGGTCCCTCTTCCATAGTTGCATATGTGAACTTAGAGTTCAAGGTAAGTCTGGCCCAGAGATGCACACTGGGGAGTCAGCGTGTGATGGTACCTTGGCTGGGGTCCCCAGGATGCAGAAGCCTAATGCAGAGGACATATGTACCCTCATCCTAATGTACAGAATGACCCCAGAGAGATGTGGGTTGTGGGGGAGTTGGAAGGAGGGAGAGCCAGCAGAAGTGTGCGTGGTGGGGTGGTTGTGTGTGTGTGTGTGTGTGTGTGTGTGTGTGTGTGTGTGTTAAGCACTCAGTTGTGTCCAACTCTTTGCGATCCCATCGACTGTAGCCCACCAGGCTCCTGTTCATGGAATTCTTCAGGCAAGAACACTGGAGTGGATAACCATTCCCTTCTCCAGGATATCTTCCCAGGGATCGAAACCTGGACTCCTGCACTGCAGGCAGATTCTTTACAATCTGAGCCACCAGGGAAGCCCTTGGCCACCACCAAATGTGACCCTGAGGAACCATGTAATGAGAGTCTCAGCACCATTTCTTGGTGGGGAGGAAGGGGCAGAATTTATCTGCCATCTCCCTCTTCCAGTTGGTTGAAGATTTGCCCCATGGGAGACTGACTCTGTGCATTTCTGGGTTGCATATGAAATCACCTGGGCACCAAGCTGGGCCCACGGGAGTGGTGAAGGTGAGAGAGGCAGGGCTCAGGCAGGGAGTATGGTCTGGCAAGTTGTTTGCTTCAGATCACTCAGCCCAGGCAGAGTCAGAATAAAAGACAAGCAAGGCCAAAGAGGTCTGAATGGGTCACCCCTCCAATCACTCAGATCTGCTCTTGCCATCCTACCCTTCCTTGAGACGGGTGGTTTAAGTCCCACCAGACAGAGCCGCTTCAAGGTGATACAGCCAGTCTGTCATCTGCCCCCATTCCGTCATCCTTTACCTTGGCCAAAGCTGCAGCTGGTCTGGTTATTTCCTGGTGGGGTCATCCAGACTTTCATCCCCAAGGGGTCTGAACCTTTGACTGTCTTGCCCTGAGAGGGATGTGAATGCCACAATTGCAACTTACTATCATCAGTAAGTGTGGAGACACCAAGAGACACCCAAGGAGATTCTGAACCCTCTGCCTCATTTGGTTCATGCAGTCCTGACTCCTCATCCCATGCCATGCTGTGTGGCTTCAGTCATGTCTCTTTGTGACCCCATGGACTGTAGCCCGCTAAGCTCCTCTGTCCACAGGATTCTCCAGGCAAGAATACTGGAGTGGGTTGCCATGCCCTCCTCCAGGGAATCCCGACCCAGGGATCGAACCTATGTCTTTTATGTCTCCTGCATAGGCAGACGGGTTCTTTACCACTAGTGCCACCTGGGAAACCTCTGACTCCTCATGGTTATCAAAATCTATCACCTCTGGCAGTATAGAAACTCTCTTTGCCTGCTGGTCCACCAGCAGGGAGGCCTGAAGACCAGGTGATGGTCATGTCTTCAAGTTCATTGGAATCCCAGGTACTCAACTGTATCACCTGGTGGAAGTTTCCCAGCCCTGAGCACTGGGACCCTCAACCTGTCAGAGTCAATGTTTGCAGGGATAGGAAACACAAATTTTACCAGGGAGTCACTATGAGTAGTAGTGAGTTTGCTTCCTGTCCCCATGTGATCTAGCTTCAGGGGACACAGCAGCATATGTCTACTTCCTGGAGAACAGAGCTGCAGGGTATGGTCCTTGAATGATATCTCATGCCACTTGGGTGTAGGGATACCTGGTAAGACCGGTGGATCCTTCTGTCAGATGCCCATTGTCCCACCTGTTTTGCCAAGAAATGGGTCCCTTGGTGAGACAATGTGGTGTGGGGGACCATGTCACTGTATCAGGCAGCCTGAAGCCCTCAGATGGTGGTGCTGGTGATGGCCCCAAAGGCAGGCCAAGCAAGCCCATATCTGGAACTGCATCGATTTCAGTTAAGTACAGATCACTTCCTTCAAAGGATTCTGATGTACTTGATCTGCCACCAGGGCAGCAGCTGGCTGGTCTCTTGGAGATGCAGTGTTGAAGGCTCAGCTTTGGTCCTGCAGACCAGGTGTCCAGCAGCAGCAGGACCCAGCCTTTAGGAAAAGGAGCCCAGGTGACTTCACACCTTCATGTTGCCTGCTCTGTCCCTGGACTTTCATATCCTCATTGGGGAGGCTGAGCAGAGATGCTGGCTGACACTTACCAGCCACCTAGTCCCTTCCAGCTGGTTGTGGACCATCTCGCCAGCAGTGGACATTCTCTGATGGGCCTGAAATGTGAGACACAAAGATTTAATCCTTTGTGCCCCCACATACTGGCCACCATTGACACATCTTCCATTAAAAATTGTTTTTAATTTGCTTTTTCAGCTGTGCCAGATCATAGTTGCAGTGTGCGAGACTGTCGATCTTTGTTGCAGCATAGCCAGTGTGCATGCTCAGTTGTGTCTGACTCTTAGCAACCCCACTGACTGTAGCCTGCCAGGCTCCTCCATCCATGGGATTCTCCAGGAAAGATTACTTGAGTGGGTTGCCATGCCCTCCTCCAGGGGATCATCCTGACCCAGGCATTGAATCACTGTCTCCTGTGTCTCCTGCATTGGCAGGTGGGTTCTTTACCGCTGAGCCACTGGAGAAGCACTTCTATTGTACAGATACCACATTTAGTTTGTCCATTTGTGAGCTGCTGGACATTTGGATTATTTCCCCTTTTCTTGTGACTATGATGAATAATGCTGCCAGGAACATTCTTACACAAGGCTTTGCATAGACTTATGTTTTCATTTCTCTTGGATAGATACTTCGCACTGGAATTTTTGGGTCTTACTGTCAATTTATATTTAACTTTTTAAGATACTGCCAAACTGTTTTCTAAAGTGGCTGTACCATTTTACATTCCCACTAGCAGAGCCTGTAGGGTCTATTCTCCATCTTTGCCAACACTGGCATAAAGAGTCTTTGATTTCACATGCCATTATTTTAGACACAGAAAGAGTTATGCAGCGATGTCTCATTGTGGTTTTATTTTATTGGGTTGGTCAAAAAGTTTGTTTGAGTTTTTCCACAAGATATAACAGAAAAACTTGAATGAATTTTTGGGCCAACCCAATACATCTGTCTAGAGAAGACTCTAGAAAGCCAGACTGGGATGAAAGCTGGTGCTACATGTATTCATGGTGGGTAAGGGTGCTGTGGGGAGTCTCTGACTAGCCTCGATAGCAGAGTTCTGTGATGTGGAGCAGATTTTATATGCTTAGTTACCATCTGTATGCATTTCTTTTTTAGTGAAATGTCTGTTCAGTTCTTTTACTCGTTTTAAAAATTGGGTTGTTTTTTGGCCCTGAAATGGAAGCAAACTAAGAATCAATCAACAGATGAATGGACCAAGAAGTCCATTTCATATATATATAAAAAAGTGAGTCGCTCAGTTGTGTGAGTCTTTGCAACCACCAGGCTCCTATATGTATAGCAATACTGCTGCTGCTGCTGCTAAGTCACTTCAGTCGTGTCCGACTCTGTGTGACCCCATAGACGGCAGCCCACCAGGGTCCCCCGTCCCTGGGATTCTCCAGGCAAGAACACTGGGGTGGGTTGCCATTTCCTTCTCCAATAGAGCAATACTACTCAGACATAAAAAGAATGAGATATTGCCATTTGCAGCAATATGGATGGACCTAAAGAATATCACTCTGAGTGAAGTGATATCATTTATATGTGCAATCTAAAAAACAATACAAATGGACTTCCCTGGTGGTCCAGTGGCTAAGACTCCATGCTACCAATGCAAGGGGCCTGGGTTGGATCCCTGGTCAGAGAACTAGATCCCACATGCCACACTAAGACCCAATGCAGCCAAATAAATAAACAAGTTAATAAATATTTTAAAATGAAAACTAATACAAATGAATTTACTTAAAAGACGGAAACAGACTAATAGACAGAAAAAACTTATGGTTACCAAAGGGAAACGTTGGGATGGGGGAGGGGTAAATTAGGAGTATGGGATTGATAGATACACATGGCTATATATAAAGCAGGTAAACAACAAGGATTTACTGTGTAGCACAGGGAACTGTATTCAATATCTTATATTAATACATAATGGAAAAGAATCTGGAAAAAATATATACATATATAACTGAATCACTGTACAAAAGTAACACAGTATGGTAAATAAAATATACTTCAAATTACTGGGTTGTTTTCTTATGAGTTGTAAGAGTTTTAAAAAATATTTATTTATTTGGCGGTATCAAATATGGATGGAGTGAAATGAAGTGAAGTGAAGTCACTCAGTTGTGTCTGACTCTTTGCAACCCCATGGACTGTAGCCTACTGGGCTCCTCCATCCATGGGATTTTCCAGGCAAGAATACTAGAGTAGGTTGCCATTTCCTTCTCCAGGGGAACTTCCTGACCCAGGGATCGAACCCGGGTCTCCCGCATTGTAGGCAGACACTTTACTGTCTGAGCCACAAGGGAAGCCCCATAATGGAAAAGAATATGAAAAATATATATACATATATAACTGAATCACTGTAGAAAAGTAACACAGTATGGTAAATAAAATATACTCCAAATTACTGGGTTGTTTTCTTATGAGTTGTAAGAGTTTTAAAAAATATTTATTTATTTGGCGGTATCAGGTCTTAGTTGCAACATGCTGGATCTTTTGTGGTGGCACACAGACACTCTTGTTGTGGTGTACAGGTTCAGCAACTGGGCTGTGCTGGTGCTTACTTGCACCATGGCATGTGGGGTCTTATTTGCCCAACCAGGGATCTAACTCTCCTCCCCAGCAACTCCCCTGCATTCCAAGGTGGATTCTTAACCACTGGACCACCAGGGAAATCCTGAGAATTCTTTATATAATCTGGATACAAATCTTTATTAGACATGTGATCTGCAAATATTTCTCCAGTCTTATGGCTTGCATTTCCATCTTCTTAACAATGTCTTTCAAAGTACAGAAGTTATTAATTTTGACAAAGTCCAATTTATCCATTCTTTCTTTTAGGGGTTATACTTTTGGTGTCATATCTAAGAAACTTCTGGTTAATCCAGTATCACAAAGATTTTCTCTGAGGGTTTCTTCTAGAAGTTTTACAGGTTTTACAAATAGATCTATGATTAATTTGAGTTGTTAATTTTTACATATGGTACAAATATGGTACAAAGAGGGTATTCAGAAATTTGTTTTGCTTTGTGGTGTGTGTGTGTCTTTGGTGTCTGAGTATCCAGTTGTTCTTGTACCATTTGCTGTAACACCTGTCATTTCTCCAATGAACTGCCTTCGTATCATTATCAAAAATTAATTCATCATTTATGTGTGGGACAATTTCTTGACTTTCTATTCTGTTCTGTTGATCTATTTGTCTGTGTTGACGGCCAATACTGCTCTTTCTTGTTTTCTGTAGCTTTAATCATAAGTCTTGAAGCAGGTAGTGCAAGTCATCTGACTTTCTTCTCTGGATATGTTGCTCCTTCGCATTTCTGCATCAACTTTAGAAATGATCAATTTCAACAAAGAAATTTATCGGGGTTTTGATTGGGATTGCATGAATCTTTCAAGCCACGAACACAGTTTCTCTAATTGTTTAGTCTTTAGTTTTTCTCAACACTGTTTTATAACTTTTAAACTATATGTGTACTTTTGGGGTCATATTTATTCTTAAATATTTTATTTTTATAGATGCTATTTTAAATTATATTAAAACTTTTTTAATTTCTGATTTCTTATAGAACTGATTTGTGTATATTCATCTTGTATTTTGACACTTTGCAAAGCTAAGAATTCTAGTAGGTCATTTTGTAGACACCATGAGATTTTCTATTATCATGCTGTCTGTGAATAAAGACAGTTTTTCTTCTTCCTTCCCATTCTAAATGTCTTATTTTTCTTATTGGACTGGCTAGAACTCTAGTGTAATATTGAATTGAAGTGGTGATAACTCTAAACTCCAATGTTTTGGTATTGTTTGGCCTGATTGTATGTCAGGCACATGATTTGCATTTAGTAACATATATAACACACTTTCTGTATCCATTCATCCACTACTGGACACTTAGTTTCCATATCTTGGCTACTGTAAAAAATGCTTCAGTGAATATGGAGGTGCATAAATCAGTGTTCTTGTTTTCCTCAGATGAATACCCAGAAGTGGAATTGCTTAAAAATTGGTAATTTTATTTTTTTTAATAAAAAAAAATTTTTTTTGGCCACATGCCATGCAGCATGTGGGATCCTAGTTCCCTGACCAGGGATCGAACCTGTGGCCCCTCCATTTGAAGGGTGGAGTTCTAACCACTGGAATGCCAGGGAAGTTCCTATTTTTAATTTTTTCAGGAGCCTCCATACTATTTTCCACAGTGATTGCATCGATTTTCCACCAACAGTGCATAAGGGTTCCCTTTTCTACACATCCTTGCAAACACTTATTATTTCTTGTCTTGTTGATAATAGCCAATCTAACACACTGAGGCAATAACTCACTGTGCTTTTGATTTGCATTTTCCTGATGATTATTGATATTGAACATCCTCCCATGTACCTGTTGGCCACCTGTATGTCTTTGGAAAAATGTCTATTCAGATCCTCTGCCTTTTTAAAAATTGGATTATTTGGAAGTTTTTTTTTTTTTTTAAATAAGACATGAATGTTAGATTTTGTCAAATGCTGGAACACTGCTTCAAGTTAAAATATTGTGGCACTCCACTTCCAACTACTAAGAAAAACGGACAGCACTTGGTGGATTTTTCTGAATCTGAGATGACTCTTCTTTCTTTCCTTTCCTTTCCTCTGTTAATTGGGGAATTACACTGATTGATTTTTTTTAACTTTTCATTTTGTATTAGGATTTAGTCGATTAACAATGTTTTGATAGTTTTAAGTGAACAGCAAAGGGACTCAGCCATACATATACGTGTATCCATTCTCTCCTAAACTCTCCTCTTATCCAGGCTGCCACATAACATTGAGCAGAGTTCCTGTGCTATATGAAGTGAGGTGAAAGTGGTAGTCCCTCAGTTGTGTCTGACTCTTTGTGATCCCATGGACCATAGCCCGCCAGGGTCCTCTGCTATATAGTATTGGTTATCCATTACTGGTTATCCATTATTGGTTATCCATTTCGAATATAGCACACTGATTGCTTTTAAAAGTTCTGGGCAAGTCACTTCATCTTTCATGACCTCGTTTTCATTTTTTTTTCTTTCTTCCTGTAAAATAGGACAATAATACTCATCTTAAAGCACATTTATGAGGCTGGTTGGCACACATTGGTATATGGAAAATACCTGTCATAAAGTAGGCACACCATATAAACCTGCCCATATTTTACAGACTAAATCATAGCTATCTGTGTTCATATCTTACCCACAGGCTATCTCTCCCTTCTCCAGGCAGAGACATCTCATAATTCTTTCCTACTTCCAGATGAGCTATTTCAAATCTTAAAAGATGATGCTGTGAAAGTGCCACACTCAATATGCCAAAAAGTTTGGATAACTCAGTGACGACAGGACTGGAGAAGGTCAGTTTTCATTCCAACTCCAAAGAAAAGCAATGCCAAAGAATGTTCAAACTACTGCACAACTGCACTCATTTCACATGCTAGCAAACTAATGCTCAAAATTCTCCAAGTGAGGCTTCAGTAGTATGTGACCTGAGAACTTCCAGATGTTTAAGCTGGATTTAGAAGAGGCAGAGGAACCAGAGATCAAATTGCCAACATCCGTTGTATCATAGAAAAAGCAACAGAATTCCAGAAGAACATCTACTTCTGCCTCATTGATTACTCTAATGCCTTTGACTGTGTGGATCACAACAAACTGTGGAAAATTCTTCAAGAGATGGGAATACCAGACCACATTACCTGCCTCCTGAGAAATCTGTAAGCAGGTCAAGAAGCAACAGTTAGAACTGGACATGGAACAACAGACTGGTCCCAAATTGGGAAAGGAGTACGAAAAGGGTGTATATTGTCACTCTGTTTATTTAACTTATATGCAGAGTACATCAAGCAAAATGCTGAACTGAATGAAACACAAGCTGGAATCAAGGAAATATCAAAAACCTCAGATATGCAGATGATACCACCCTTATGGCAGAAAGCAAAGAGGAACTAAAGAGCCTCTTGATGAAAGTGAAAGAGGAGAGTGAAAAAGCTGGTTTAAAACTCAACATTCAGAAAGCTAAGACCATGGCATCCAGTCCCATCACTTCATGGCACATAGATGGGGAAACAATGGAAATAGTGAGAGACTTTATTTTCTTGGGCTCCAAAATCACTTCAGATGGTGACTGCAGCCATGAAATTAAAAGATGCTTGCTCTTTGGAAGAAAAGCTATGACCAACCTAGACAGCATATTAAAAAGCAGAGACATTACTATACCGACAAAGGTCCGTCTAGTCAAAGCTATGGTTTTTCCAGTAGTCACATATGGATGTGAGAGTTGGACCATAAAGAAAGCTGAGCACTGAAGAATTAATGCTTTTAAACTGTAATGTTGGAGAAGGCTCTCGAGAGTCCGTTGGACTGCATGGAGATCAAACCAGTCAATCCTAAAGGAAAGCAACCCTGAAATTCATTGGAAGGACTGATGCTGAAGCTGAAACTCCAATACTTTGGCCACCTGATGCGAAGAACTGACTCACTGGAAAGATCCTGATGCTGGGAAAGATTGAAGGCAGGAGGAGAAGGGGATGACAGAGGATGAGGTGGTTGGATGGCATCACCAACTCGACGGACACGAGTTTGAGCAAGCTCCGGTAGCTGGTGATCGACAGGGAATCCTGGCGTGCTGCAGTCCATGGGGTCGCAAAGAGTCGGACACGACTGAGGGACTGAACTGAAGTGCTTATTAGTATAGTGCCTACTGGCACAAAACAGGCAAGATAAGTACATGAAAGTATGAAAGCTTGAGTCGCTGGCCGCCGCCTACCCTCCTGGGTCGAAAAGCTAAAACTTCCGCAACCAAACAAGAAAGAGACTGAGGCCTTGTCCGGACCAATAGGAGCCCGTCTTCTGGGCTCCAGAAGACGCCCGCCGCATTCTGACGATCGAACCAGGGTCTCGGAATTGACCAATTAGCGTTGAGCCCCGCCCCAATGTTGAGCCTGCTGCTTCTGATGCGAAGTAACGGCTCCCAGGAGCGTCTCGGCTCCGCCCCACGTCTGGCCAATCAGGGCGCCCGGATCAGGCCCCGCCCCCCCAGTTGGTGACGCGTTAGGTGGGCCTGGCGGAACTCTCGGCAGCGCTGGCTGCGGCAGGCAGCTTGATTCCCCGACTTCCCGGCGGTGAGTGCGGAAGTGGCAGGCCCCGGGGTTGGAAGGAGTGGTTGGACGGATTGCTCCACGTGCACTTCCACGGAGCGTCCTGGTCCGGTGATGGGAAAGAAGAGGGAGGCTGAGTCTCTCATTCCCGGGAGGGGACCTCCCGCCCTTGTGTTCCGCTGCACTGCCGCTGCCTCAGTGTGTGTCTCTTTTGAACGTTGCCTTCCCGTCGCCTTGGCGCAGCTATAGCTTTCCAGAGAGCCCCAGAGCCGGAGGTTTTCTCTCTTTAACGCTGTGCGAAAATGGAGGCCAGAGTCGTTCAGTCAGATGAGGGCGGGGACCGGGATCAGGCTGTCTTCCCCACTTGTCTGCACCACCCACCACTGTACTCGCATCTCCACTGTTCTCCCTTCCCTGCGTGGGTGTATGTGGGGGGCGGGTCTCTCTGCTTTAGCCCTTGCAGCCGGGCCTTGAGGAGGGGGCCCCGATATGGGTGGTCCACAGGTGAGGAGTGTGGGTGGAAGGGCTGGGGTCAGGGCAGGGTTTCTGAGAGCAGGTTGTCTGACTGGACCCAGTGTTAGAAAGGGATCGTGTGTACTGGGGGAGGCTGAATTTCTAGTTGGAGGAATCTGGGCTTGGAGCTCAAGAGAGAAGATGAAGCCTCTTCATCTAATCGGCTGAAATCTCTTCCAGAGGCATCAGTGTGTCCTTGAGCCCAGATCCCTGGGAGGCCAAAGGCTGGAGAATGAGCAGGTGGCTTCCTAGACCCCTCTCCACACTGTTTGGGGAAAGGTTGTCATAACCATGGACCCTGGAGCCAGATTTGGGTTCAAATCCTGGCTATGCCACTACAAGCAGTGTGACTTGGGGCTAGTATTTTAATTTCTCTGAACTTCTTCATTTGTTAAAAAGAAAAAAAAAGAAAACAAGAAGAAGAAGGGAGGGCAGGAGAGAAGGACGAGTCCCTTCAGAAATCTGATTTGTGTTGAATTCGAAAGTTATAATGTTTTACATTTGTAGACTTGCCCTAATTGTCCACTGTAAATTAAGGTGTTGTTGTTCAGTCGCTCATTCATGTCCGACTCTTTGTGACCCCATGGACTGCAGCACGCCAGGTTTTCCTGTCCTTCACCATCTCCCAGAGTTTGCTCAAACTCACGTCCATTGAGTCGGTAATGCCATCCAACCATCTCATCCTTCTCCTGCCTTCAGTCTTTCCAAGGATCAGGGTCTTTTCTAGTGAGTCGGCTCTTCGGATCAGGTGGCCAAAATATTGGAGCTTCAGCATCAGTCCTTCCAATGAATATTCAGGGTTGATTTCTACAAATTAAACTAGTCATAATTTCATAGTTAAGGTTGTTAAAGGGGAGAGATTAATCTCTTTTGACATGTCAGGAAACATGCTCTGGCTAGTTTAACAATAATAAGAATTTATTGAGCGCTCATTGTGTGTGCCAGGTATTGGACTAAGATTTTCTTTTAATTAAAAAATATTTTGGCGGGTCTGAGTGTGGCATCTTAGTTTCCTGACCAGGGATCGAACCCGTCCATGCCCCTTGCATTGGGAGTGTGGAGTCTTTAACCACTGGACCACCGATATAATATACATTACCCCCTTTGGTCCTTACAACAGTCTTATGAGGTTGATGGTATTATCGTCTGTTTGGCAGGTGAGGAAACTAAGGCATAGAGAGGTTAATTAACTTGCCTGAGGTTTCCCAGTTAGGGAATATCAGAGTGGGGATTTGACTCTGGCTCTGAAGGGCAGCCTCCTCAGTGCTGTCATGCTCTCTGTCTTGGCTTCAGGTAGGAGAACCCAGCCCTGAGGGCAGTCTGTGGTCTGGGAGTCGGTGACCTCTGTCGTGGAAAGCCCAGGATGGTGGAAACCAGGGACTTAGTGCAGCTGCGGCAGCTCAACCTGGAGCTCCTGAGGCAACTGTGGGTCGGGCAGGATGCCGTGCGGCGGTCCGTGGCCAAGGCAGCCTCAGAGGTAAGCACCTTGGCCAAGTCCCAGGGGTGAGAGAGGGGCTGCCTAACCCTCAGGTCAGAATCCAGGCCTTCCAGGTCCTCTTACGCAGTGTGCCCATTTTACTGATGATGAGAAAACTGAGTGAGTTCCAGCATGGGAAGGTATGGCCTGGGACACCGCAGAGGCTGAGCAAGGATGAGGAGCGGGTGGGTGGCTGGTGACCAAGCCTCTCTGTTCCAGTCGAGCCTGGACTCAAGCAGCAGCTACGACTCGGAGGTGCCATCGTCCCAAGAGATGTCCTCAGTTGCCTCGAGAGCCTCCTGCCTACAAGATGCCCACCCTGGTGACCCCTGTGATAGGTACTGGCCTGGCAGGGCCAGCTCTGGGATGAACTCTCTCCTACCTGCCAAATGCCTACACCAGGAGACCCTGGGCCTACCGAGGCCCCACTCACCTCCCTTACTGGCCATCTCAGACTCAAATGACCCAGAGCTTTCAGCAGAGCTGGACAGTCCAGGAACCCAGGAGGCCCAGGCTCTGAGGTCCATCTTGGCTCGACAGGGCACGTTGTCCAAGGTAATGTGGGAGAGTGGGGCAGCCATTGATGGGGCTTCCTTGAACCTCAGTTTCTTCTCTGACAGATGCACTCACAGGCAGCTTCCCTTCCAGGGTAAGAGACTCCTGGGAGGTGCTGTGAGTCATGTCCTGCTCAGCCTGAGTGCTTGATAAGTTGTGGCCATTAGTTTTTCAGAGAGCACTTTGGGAAGAAGGTGACCAGCCCCATTGTGCAGATGGGAAGACCGAGGTTCAGAGGACAGACTTGTTCACAGTCACAGATGGTGGGGAGAGTAAGGGGTAAAACTCTTATCCTCCAGCCCCCAAGCCCTCAGCTGAACCCTGGGGCCTATGTCAGGGTGTAAGTTAAGACATAGCCCCTTTCCTTCCCTCAAGGTGGGGCCTCCTTTGGGCCGGGCCTGCTGGCACAACCTTGTCTCTCTTTGCCTCCCTCCTCAGCCAAGAGTGACCAAAAAGGAGTCTCCAGTGCCTGAGAAGAGCTGGCGCCTGAGACCCTACCTGGGCTATGACTGGATTGCAGGTGTGGCCCTCCCCAGGGCCTGGAGATTGGGGGTGGGGGCCCTAGCTTGCTTATGCACCTGCCTGAGCCCCCACCAGGTGGGAGCATCTTCAGTACCACGTCTCCTGCCTCGGCCCTTGGCACAGTGAAAAGCACAGAGACGGTGTTCGCCGAGTGTTTGTTGCATGAATGAGAGCTGCCTTATTTTTTTGGCATTTATTGTGTGCCAGGCCCTGGGAAACTGTATGTGTATCGTCTCTTTACGTTTCCCTCCCTCCCCCAGCAACCTCAGTTGCTTCCTGGCTGAATGCCCTCTGGCCTCTTTCCAACCCCATTATCATCCATTTTTGACTCAACAGCCAGAACGAATTTTGAAACCTGGGAATCAGATCATGTCATTCAGAATACCTAGCGCTTAGTGTGTGCGCTAAGTCACTGCATTTGTGCCTCACTCTTTGCGACCCCGTGTAGCCTGCCAGGCTCCTCTGTGCATGGGATTCGCCAGACAAGAATACTGGAATGGGTTGCCATGCCCTCCTCCAGGGGATCTTCCCAACCCAGTGATCAAATCCAGGTCTCTTACGTCTCCTGCATTGGGCAGGTGGATTCTTTACCACTAGCACCACCTAGGAAGCTAGCACTTAGAGTAAATCCAAAATTGTTATCTAGACTTCTGAGGTAAGATCTGGCCTCTGCTGGCCTGGTGACATAACCTCTAACCATCTATCTTCTGATTCTTTGCTCCAGCCTCGTTGGCCTCCTTGCTGGTCCTTGAACCAGCTGTGTGCTCATGGCCACCTGCCTTTGCACTTGCTATTTGCTTTGCTTTGGTGGTGTTGTGCAGCATGTGGGATCTTAGTTCCCCGTCCAGGGATTGAACCCATGCCCCCTGCCTTGGAAGCACGGAGCCTTAACCACTGGACTGCTATGCAAGTCCCTCTTCCCTTTGCTTTGAATGCACTTCCCCAGATTCACACCTGCGGGTTCCTTTTCATCACCAAGCACTCAGCTCAAATATTAGGTGCCTTGCATGAGCACAAGGTCGGAGGAACACCGCCCCTGCATCCTTGCCTGTAAGCGTCAGCTACTTTTGTGTTCTTCGTTCATTCATTCTCAGAAATCATCTTGTTTGCTTGTTTCTTGTCTGCCTCATGAGCTCTGTTGGAGCAGGGGCCTGGCTGTCTTTTTGTTGCTGTGTTCCTTGAGCCTAGAACAGGGCCAGCACACCAACACTGGTTGAAGGAGTGAGTGGACAGCCTTCAGAGCTTGGGCTATTGGATCATTTTCATGAAGGAGGAAACTGATGCTTGGAGAGGTTGAGTTCCTGCCACAAGGCGGGGGCTCTGTGAGGCTCCTGGGCCCCTGCGGAGGGGACATGGTCCCTGTCTGCCAGCTCACCGCCTTGCTTCCTGTCCCTGGGAAAGCAGAGGCGCCTGCCTCGTTCCTGCCCTGTGTCCGTGTGCACCTCTCTCCTCCTTTCTGAGCTCCTGTCTCCAGCCTGTCTGTGCATTTGTGTGCTTGGCCCCATTCCTTCTTGATTCCCAAAGCTCTTGCTTCCTGTAATTCTCTCCTGTCCTCCCTCCACCATCATTCTGCTCCGTCAGCCTATGAACACTGGGAAGTATTAATGAGAACTGATTTCACGGAGCACTTGTCCTGTGCTGGGCCCTGTCCCAAGAGCTTTCCTACCATTAACTTCTTGACTCTTCACAGTCATCTGATCAGGTGGATACTATTACTGTCCCTATTGACAGATGAGAAGGCTGAGGGCCAAGAGACTGAAAAGCTTAGCAAATCTCACATCCGGTTGGGGTAAAGCTGGGAGTATTAATGAGAACTGATTAAGTCTGTGACTTCCCCTCCTGTTTCTAGTTAATACCCATGTTCTCTGCTTTTCTTTATCATGAAACGCTAAAGGCCATCTTGATTCACCATCTCCAGTTTCTCTCCCTGACTTTTTCTTAAAATCAGGCTTTAGTCCCTGACACCACCCCAGGTTAGCTGTGACCACTGCGTTACCAGCTCCCAGCTGAGTTCTCAGTCCACACACTTTTTGGGCCCTGAGTAGCATGGACACAGCGACCACTCCCTCTTCCCTCCCCGAAGCTCTTTCTTCCCTTGGCTTCCAAACCTGGGCATCCCCTGGCTGTTCCCCACTTCCCTGGTAGCTCCATCCGGTTTCCTCTGCCGGATCTGCTTCCTTGTTCCAACCTCCAAACTCCCTAGGCCCCGTCAGTGTTAAGCCTCTCCTCGCCCTCTTCTCACCCAGTTAACCCATGCTGCTCCTCTGAATTCCAGACTTGTGTATCTGACTTTCTTCTCTGCCTGGCTCATTAGGTGTCCTAGACTAATCTCAGGTCCAAAATCAAGGCCCTGACTTCCACGGCTCTTGGTCCACCCTCCCATAGTCTTTCCTATCTCTTGGCGGCAGCTCTGGCCATCATCTGGAGATCAGCCTTGATTTTTCCTCTCCTTTTCATACACCCTGGTAGCCCTGCCTTCAACATATTTCTAGAATTCACCGTCTTGTCTCCACCAGGATGCCTGCAGTAGTCCCCTAACTGGTATGCCTGCTTCTTCTCACCTTGCTGCAGCCAGAAGAGGAGTACTCTAAAAGCACATGGCTGATGTGATCATATCACTCCTTGTCCCCAAACCCATCAGTGGTTTCCCAGTCACATCTCCTCAACTCTCACTGCTCTGCGCATTTCACCTCCTGAGTGTGATTCCAGTGTACCAGCACACACCTGCCCCAGGGCCTTTGCATTTGCTCTCTGTCTGCCTGGGATGTCCCCATGGCTCCCTCCCTCCCTCATCAGGTCTCCACTCAGGTGTCACGTCCTCAGGAAAGCTCCCTCTGGCCCCTCTGCCGGCCAAGCTCAGTTTCCTGACTCTCTTTCTCTCCTGCTTCCTGATAGGTGTCGCCTTTCCACTTGGTATCTCAGGTTTGTTTAGCGACTGGTTTGTGGCTGCATTAGAATGTAAGCCTCAAAAGGGTGGAGGCTTAGTCTGGTTGCTGTTCTTTCCCCAGCACGTGAAACACTGTCTGGTTTGTAGCTGGCGCTCTATAAATACTTTTTGCACAGACAATTGGGTATGCATGTGTCACGTGAGTTGCAGGACTCCTCCAGGTCTGTACGCGACTCAGTGGCCTGGATCGCCAGTGCTAAGCACCCCCTGCGTCTTGGCCACACAGCAGCTCCTTTGTGCGCTGTCCCCCCAGGGTCCCTGGACAATACCTTTGCTGTCACCAGCAAGCCTGAGGCCTTCTTCTCGAAGCTGCAGAAGTTCCGGGAAGCCAACAAGGAGGAGTGTATTTGCAGTGGCCCTGGGTGAGCAGGGGCAGGCACAGGGTGGGCAGGGAGGCTCAGGCCTGCTCGCCTTCTTGCCCTGGCCTGCTCACCCTCTCGCCCTCACAGACCCCACTTCCTAGGCCTGCAGGAGAGTGATGCCATGGAGGAGGACCATGAATGTGAGTGTAAACACTTGGTTACCCCAGAGCCCAGCCAAGGCCTGGGGGCCTGGGGAAGCAGCTGAGTGTTGAGGACTCAGGGAGGGAGCCTGGTGTCCCGACAGGGCATGGTGAGCCCTGGGTAAGGGGTGGGGGTGAGCTGAGGCCTGGCCTCATGGGGAGTAGGGCCAGCCCTGTGCACTCGCTGCCAGCTTCCCCAACCGCCTTGTTTCCCACATGCCCCGCACCCCCTTCCTCTCCTCTCTGCATATGGGTCATCTGAGGTGGGTGGGTTCTGGCTCAGTCACGTGAGCATCTGAGTCTATGTTGTGGGTTTGTACATGCAGCGTATAGTGTTTGTATCCATGTATGTATATGCGTGTGTGAGGTGTGTTCACGTGGACATATATGTGTGTGCACTGTGTGTGATTACAAGTATAAACACACCGTATATGTCCACGAATGTGACTATATGAAGCAGTGCTCTGAGTGTGCACAGATGACACTTGAATGTATGAAGATGCCAGCACGTGTGCACACATGTGTCATGCTTGAGTAGAAAGCGGTGCTCAGTGTCGTTGTGTGTGAGCACGTGTATGTGTGCACACTCCGTGTACACGTGGGCGGGCCTGTGAATGTGGCCACTGGGGCTGTGCAGGGGCTGGTGGGCCTGTGTGGTTGGGGTCCAGGGGGTCTAGGTTCCCTGGCTGAGGAGGGACTTCTGCTCCTCTCTGGTCTCACAGGCGTGTACTGTTACCGTGTCAACCGGCGCCTGTTTCTGGTGCCTGCGGATCCTGGCACCCCCTGCCGCCTGTGCAGGAAGCCACGGGCCCAGCGGGGTGCGGGGACCCTGGCGGAGCCAGCGCAGGTCAGGTGAGTGGCCTGAGTGGGCAGGACACCCAGGGGAGTCGCAGGGGCGGTGGCAGAGGGGAGCAGAGCCTGGGGCCCATGGTCTTGGGGGCAGGTCGGGCATCGCAGCCTGGAGAGACCTGCAGGAGCGCCCCCACTGTCGCCACCCCCAGGGTGAGCATCCCACTGTCCGTCCTGGATCCCCCGCACCGGCACCACATCCATCGGCGGAAGAGCTTCGACGCCTCCGACACACTGGCGCTGCCCCGGGTGAGGATGGGGGTAGGGCTGCCCCCTGTCTGGCCCAGTCCTCGGTTGTGTCCTGAGGCCCAGAGAGGGCCAGGACTGTCCCAGAGCCACACAGTGACGCTGGGCTCAAGGACCCCAGTCTCTGGAGTTCAGACTGGGCCACTCACGTCACCTGCGCTGTTCCTGTTCCCTGATGGAGGTCAGGCTCCCCACCCACCCCCCGTCTGCCCATGAGCTAGCATAATGCAGAAAGGTCTGATTTCTCATGCTTTTGTGTGCCGTGTGCACAGTCCTCAGGGGGTTTATCTTGTGGGGTCAAGCAACAGAGAGTGCAGTGGCGGTGGTTTAGTTGCTAAGTCGTGTCCGACACTTGCGACCCCATGGACTGTAGCCTGCCAGGCTCCTCTGTCCATGGGTTCTCCAGGCAAGAGTACTGGAGTGGGTTGCCATTTCCTTCTCCAGAGAATAGAGGTCCTGCTGTTATTCCAATTTACAGACGAGGAGACTGAGGCAGAGGGGAGGTGCCTTTTCCATGGTCAGCCAGCTAGAACTTGGGGTCTTATACTTCCATGATGCCTCCCCCATAGAGCCATCCTTTGTGTCTTCTGGGTAGGACAGGGGTCAGTGGGGACCCCACTCACTCCCAGTTGAGGCCGAGGATGCTGGAGTGGAAGCAAGGAGAAGGAGTACTGAGGAAAGTCCGTTCGCTCATCTGTAAAATGGGTCCAGTGTACTGTCCTCAGGCTTATGGGGTGAGCGGGGGGCAGGTCAGTGAGTCAGTACTTGTTAGGGGCCTGGAGCAGAGCCTGGCACACAGGATGTGCTCCATCAGCATCCACAGCCTTCCCTCCACCCATCTGTGGTTTGGGTCCGCAGGATTAGAAAAGGGAGGCCCGGCGGGACAGTGGTGGACACAGACCTCTGCCCTGGGGGCGCCTCAGTCATGGGAGACACTGATTATTTGCGGGGGGTCCCTCCACCCTCATGGGGGACACAGCCCTGTCCTAGAGGAGGCTGCCAGTCCGGAAGGAGAGGTGCAGCCCCTCCCTGGGCTTGCCTGGTCAGTGGGGAGCCCCGCCCCCAGCCAGGCACCTTAATCCCTTGCTCTCCACAGCACTGCCTGCTGGGCTGGGACATTATCCCTCCGAAGTCTGAGAAGAGCTCAGCTCCCAAGACCCTGGACCTCTGGTCCAGTGTCTCCTCTGAGGCCCACCATCAGAAGCTGTCAGCCACCGGCTCTCCTCACCTGGTATGTCCAGGGTGCCCTGGGAGGGGCAGACACCTTGGAGCAGCCTGGGGACTGCAGAGTCTCTGGGGGAGGGGCGCAGAACCTGGAAGCCTCTCTCTGTGGGCTCCCATATCCCTGGCCCTGACCCCCAGCACCTCTCCAGTCTCCACTGCTCCCCACTGGCTACCCCACCATGCCCTGGAAGCTGACCCCAAGTCTGAGATCCAGAAGGGGATGAGGCTGCATATGGGGGGAACCCATCCCAAAGAGGCCCCCTCTGAGACCTTTCTCTTCATTCCTTAGGCTGTGCCAATGCAGGTCCCACCCCCGACCCCAATCTGGTCAGAACCCTCCATGTCCCGGCCCCGCTCCCCCCAGCCGAAGCCCTGAGGACTGGCCACTTGGAGGTGAACAGTGCTCCTGCCGTCGTTTCAGCTTCACCCCTCTGGCAGGGGTGCCCACGAGAGGGGAGCCTTGCTCAGTCTTGGCTGGAGGTGGACTCAGGCCCCACCTTCCTTCCTAGGCTGGGCCAGTGGGTGGGCCCCGGCCTGTCTCCTTCCTGGGGACACAGAAGGGGACCCTGGGGTTGGGGTGAGGGGATTCTGTGACACATTTGTAAGTAAAGCTCAGTGCTCCCTGCAGCCCCAGATTCCCACATGTGCCGGGTCTGTCCTGCCGATGCCCTTAGAATCTCAGAGGTGCCCTGGCCTCAGCCTGGCCCTCCTCATCTGGGGAAGGACGCCTCTGACAAGCGTGTGCTGGGTGGAGTGGATCCAGCACTGAGTGTGGCACTTTTGGGGGTGAGGGTCCCCAAAGCAGGCTGGGGTCAAGGTCAGCATTAAAAGGCCCCCTCAGCAAGGGGCTTGGGGTCTCAGGCCAGCCCCTGTAGATGAGGCTGAAGCTGTGACAGTGGGGAGTGAATGAGCCCCTCCTTCTTGACCCCTGACACCGGGGTCCAGTGATAAAGGAATGCTCTTAAAGTTCCTAGGTCCCGTGGCTCCTTTATTTCCATTTCAAGCCCAACCCTAGAAACCATGGGTGATTCAGAGCCCCAGCAGGGACACCTGGGGAAATAAAAGGCCAGGAGGGTTCAAGTCAGAGGCAAGCGCTCACCTCTGCCCTCTTGAATTAGTAAGCAGCACCTGTCTTTCCCCCTACATGTTGAATAATATGAACTTTCTAATTTGTAAGATAAAAATGGAATAGCTGGGGAACCTAAGCCCAGGGAAGGCATGTGCTTTTTCTGAGGTTTCTAGCTTAGAGGGGTGGAACTAGGGCTGTGGTCTATGGCTCCCACCTGGAGCTTGTGAAGCTGAGAAAACCTTTCCCACCAGTCACAGCACATGTATTAGGATAAGCGAGGCTGTGCTGCAGCAACAAATTAACTCCCAGATTACGGTGGTCTGACATAAAGACCTATTTCTTGCTGACTTGCTCACACTACCTGTTCGTCATGGGTCACAGTGGGGCTTCTATTTTGACATTGTTTTTCGGGGACCCAGATCAGTGGTGGCTCCACCAGTGGCTTCAGCCCAGAAAAGACACAGGTCACTTCTGCTTGTGGTACATTGGACAGAACTAGTCACGTGGAGTCAGGACCTGAAGGGGCACATGGTATACTGGGTGAGTGTTACTGTCCTCCACATCATGACTTCACCAGCTCTTTCCCTGCAAGACGGACACACAGACTTCCCAGGCCATTGGCAACAATAACAGGCAATACAAACTCTCGCCTGAGTCTTCCCTCACTCCGTCTGGAGTTCCAACCTCCAATGCTTCCATAGACAGGCAGGTAAAGTGACTAGGAGTGGTGGGCACAGGGCTACCTGGCCAGCACATATCCTTTCCAGAGACTCTCGAGTCCAAATGTCTCTGTGATCATGCATACGTGTCTGTGGGCACTTTGAGCAGTGGGTCATGGCTTGTCACTTGATTCCAGTACCTGAAGAAATGAAGTCTCTTCCACACGTAATTTTTTTAAATTAATTTTTTTAAAATTTATTTTCAGTTGTATAAAACGTAACATAAGTCACTTCAGTTGTGTCTGACTTTGTGACCCCACGGACTGTAGCCTGGCAGGCTCCTCTGTCCATGGGATTCTCCAGGCAAGAATACTGGAGTGGGTTGCCATGCCCTCCTCCAGGGGATCTTCCCGACCTGGGGGTCAAACCCACATCTCTTACGTCTCTTGCTTTGGCAGACAGGTTCTTTACCACTAGTGCCTGGGAAGCCCCTCTGGTGGTCTAGTGGATAAGAATCTGCCTGCCAGTACAGGGGTCATCGTTCGATCCCTGCTCCTGGAAGATTCCACGTCCCTTGGAGCAAGTAAATCCATGCACCACAACTACTGAGCCTGTACTCTAAAGCCTGGGAGCTGCAACGACTGAAGCTGCCGCAGCATGGAGCCCATGCCCTGCCACAGGAGAAGCCACTGCAAGGAGGAGCCTGAGCACCACAGCAGAGTAGCCCCCGCTTGCCACATCTAAGGAAAGCCTGCTGCAGCAACAAGTCTACTGCAGCCAAAAACACAAAGACACAAGTTTACCACTTCCATATTTGCAATTGAGTGGCCCTCAAGTCCATTTATACTTTTTGCAACTTTCACCACCAACCATCCCCAGAATTTTCTTCTTCTTAAGAAACTGGAAAGGGAAAGTAAAAGTGTTAGTCGCTCCGTTGTGTCTGACTCTTTGCGACCCCATGGACTGTAGCCTGCCAGGCTCCTCTATACATGGAATTCTCCAGGCAAGAATACTGGAGTGGGGTGCCCTTCCCTTCTCCAGGGGATTTTCCTGACCCAGGGATCAAACCCAGGTCTCCTGCACTGCAGGCAGATTCTCTACCATCTGAGCAGAGCTCCAATTAACACTCATTCTCCATCCCCACCTCCCAGCTTCTGGCAACCATCATTTTTTTGCATCTCTATGAATTTGACTAGGTTACCTCATCCGAGTGGAATCATGCAGTATTTGTCTTTTTGTCCCTTTTTCGGCTCCTTTCATTTAGCATAATGTCCTGGAGGTTTATGTTGTAAAGTGTCGGAATTTCCTGCCTTTTTTAAGACTGCAAAGTATTTTGTTGTATGGATGGACCACATCTTGTTTATCCATCCATCTGCTGATGTGCCTTTGAGTCACTTCCACCTTTTGTTATTGTATATAATGCTGTTGTGAACATGAGTGTACAAATGTCTCTTTGAATCCCTACTTTCAATTCTTTAGGGTGTAAGCCTAGAAGAGGAATTGTTGGATCATAGGGTCATTCTGTGTTTACTCTTTTGAGGACCTGTGATACTGTTTTCAGAGGAGCCGCTACACCATTTTCCATTCCCACTGGCGGTGCATAAGGGTTCCAATTTCTCCACATCCTCACTAACAGTTATTTTCTGCCTTTTTTTTTTTTTTTAAATAATAGCCATCCCAATGGGTGTGACGTATCTTGTTTATTGTAGTTTTGATTGCGTTTCCCTGATGATGGTTAGTGATGATGGGCTTAGAGGCCATTTGTCTATCTTATTTGGAGGAATGTCTATTGAAGTCCTTTGCCCAGTTTTGAGTTGGATTTTGTTGTTGTTCTTGTTCTTGTTTTCCCACATGTGATTTTAATTCAAGAAAGCCTGTGGGACTTCCATGGTGGTGGAGAATCTGCTTTGGTCAGGGAACTAAGATTCCACATGCCAAGGGCTAACCAAGCCTGACAGCTGCAACTACTGAGCCCGAAGGATGCAATGAAAAGATTCTGCAGGATGCAATAAAGATCCTGTGTGCCACAACTAAGACCCAACGCAGCCAAATAAATAAACAAATCATAATTTAAAAAAAATTAAGCACAAGCTTGGACATTATGCCACCTTGAAACCCAGAGTTAGACATTAGAGTGAGGCAAGTAAGGTACTCATCTGGTGCAAAAGTTAAGAAATTCCGTAATCAAATCATTTAAGAAGAACAGAGAGCCTGTGGGAGTCAGCGCCTGTGGGAGTCAGCGGTTTTGTTAGAAATTCTTTGGCTGGAGGCAGAAGAGAATCTGGAAACCTTCTGTCAAACAAAATGACAACATAGACAGCTGAGCTCACCTTCTAAGTTTAGCCAACCCAGAAGAGCAACAGCTTGAATGATGATAGAAATATTTCCCATAAAAGTCCAGACTGCAGTGCTAGGCTGTTAAGTCATGAGGGCCAGTGGTTTCTCTGGAAGGACCGTTCCTTTGAACATTTAGAAGGTTTCTGGCTTCTGTCTTTCCCACGCAGCCGCTCCAGATCCACTCTGAATGAGCAGGCTGGGGAACAGGCTTTTTCAAACCTGAGGGACCTCAAGGATGAAGATCACAGGGAGAGAGGCCCTACACAGAGCATCACGTCTCCAGCTCTGCCTCACTCACCTGCACCCCACCACGGTTACCTGCCCTCCCACGAACAGGCAAGCCATTCCTGATTCTTCCAGGCTGTCCTTCCCTCCCTAGGGGGTGTCCAGATCTCTTCTTGTCCCCCTTCCTCTACCCCTTCCAGGTGTGCATCTCAGCTGGAGAGTCTCTCTCACGAGGGCCTTCCCTGAACCCCTGGACCCCTCTGATGCATCCGCCCCATCACACACTGCACTTCACTGTACTCCATCCCAGCCCGTGTGTGTTTTCCTTAAAAAATTTTTTTTGGCCATGCGGTGCTGTGCAGCATGCAGGATTTTAGTTCCCCGACTAGGGATCGAACTCATGCCGCCTGCCGTGGAAGTATGAACCCCTGGACTGCCAAGGAAGTCCCCTTTATATGTTATTAAATTACTACCCATGAGGTTCATTGCTTTAGTGTCTCCCTCTCCCCTGCTAGAATTTAAGCAGAGGTGGTATTTTTCTCTTAGTTGGAACTTTTTTTTTTTCTTCCTGTTTTCTCAAAAGTAGTGGCTAAACTGTATTTCAGGATTTGGCTTTTCCCCCTAGCCTGATCTCCCACTTGTGTCGTGAAGGTGATGGGAGAGGAGAGGTGTCATGTACTCAGTTGTGTCTGATTCTTTGTGACCCCCTGGACTGTAGCCGCCAGGATCTTCTGTCCATGGGATTTCCCAGGCAGGAATACTGGAGTGGGTTGGCATTTCCTTCTCCAAGGAATCTTCCCAACCCAGGGATCAAACCCAGGTGTCCTGGATTGGCAGGCGGATTCTTTACCACTGAACCACAGGGAAAGTCCCTAAAGGCAATGGGAAGGATGCTTTCATTTCTCCAACCCAAAGGACTCTTGTGGTTGGACACCTTACATGCTTAATAATAGTGTCATTGTTGGCATAAATCCCAAAAGAAAAAAGCAAGATCATCTTTTTTGTTGTTTAGTTGCTCAATCGTGTCCAACTCTTTGTGACCCCACGGACTGCAGCACGCGAGGCTTCCCTGTCCTTCACTGTCTCTTGGACTTTGCTCAGACCATTGAGTCGATAATGCTGTTGTGAAGGTTCTAGGCCCCACATCGGATTTCAAAGTCACGCTCCCTGGCGAGTCCCAGTCCCTTCGCTGGATCTCCAGGTTGGGAAGTCTGAAGATCACTGGCATCTTCCAGAATTGATGTCAATCATTTAGAAATAGGAACGGGGGAGTCTGGCTGTGTCACAGCAGAGACACAGACTGTCACTGGCCATTGGTTCATTCGTTCTCTCATTCATTCATTCACCACACATACATTGAGCTCCTGTGCTAGGCGCTATGCCAGGCTCTGAGGACACTGGTGAACCAGACAACAGGTCACTTCCCACGGAGCCCCCTCCCTGTGCTGGGACTTTAGAGAGCCCACACATGGAAGAAGTGCCGGGAAGAATGCTGGAGTAAGGCCTGACCTCTGCTTCCCTCTTCTCTGGCTCACATCCCTCCCAGGTGAGGCCCCAGCCCTGCTGAAGCTTTTTTTTCTGGCTCTTAAACTTGTTGGCTTCTCCTGGGCCTTCATCTACCCTGTTCTGTTCCCTCTGCTCAAAGCTCTCTCTATCCCCCAAACTCCTACTCAGGCCTCAACTTCCAGGTCGGCTCCTCAGAGCCCTCCCCTGAGCCCACGGGATTGGCAGAGGCACCTGAGTCAGGTCCCACCTCTGTGTCCCCATCCTATCCCATTACACTCAACTGTAAAGTTCCTCGAGGGCAGGAGCAGGGCCTGCCTTGTTTTCAGCTCTCGCCTAGCTTGGTATGTGGCATATGGTGGGCATGCAGTAAGCAGGTATTTGATGAATGAGTGAATGAGTCCCCAGGTGTTAGGAAGATGGAGGCCATGCAGCACAGGGATGTGGAGGGTGTCCCAGGAACATGGCACCAGAGGTGCTCGGTGTCTTCTGTGACTGCTCCTGGTTTTCTGTACACCACATTGTCCTGTGTCCCAGGCAGACTGTCATAGGTCTTGCTTAGCAACTGCTCCTTCACCCCCGTAGGGTATCTGGCCTCCTGAATGGGAGGTAGGGAATGACTGGGAACAGCTGTGACATATTCCTCAACCACCACCAGCCGTGGGTCCCAGGCCCTTGGTGAGAAGATTAGGGAGTGTGTGGAGACAAACAAGCCCCAGCTGGCTCCCCAAGGGACCCTTCCAACTTCCCAAAGAACAGAAACATCTCCTGGGTGCCTTGTAGGAGGTGGTTCTCCATGATGGGGTGAGAGACCACTTCTGCTCCTCCAGCCTCGTGGAGGTAGACCATTCATGGCCCAAGAAACACAAAGCACAGCATTTTCCCGGATCATTTTTCCAGGTATGCTTTTGAGCATAGCATCCTGATGTTCAGAGGATGTACATTTTATTGCAACCAAAGTTCCTACTTGGCTTGCCCCAGTCTTCTGGGTCAGACCTGGTCCAACTGGGGAGCTGCATTGAAAGACAGACCTGGAGAGGGGCACAGAGCATGGCTTCAAAGAGACTGGGGTTCAGACAGCCCCTCCAACTCCCATTTGGGGCATCTGAGTTGGAAAGGAAAAAGTAAAACCGTCTATTTGCAGATTTATAGAATATATATAGAAAACCCGTAAGCCTCCACAAAAAGGCTGTTTGAACTATGAACAAATTGAGTAAAGCTGCAGGGTAGAAGATCCTGCTTCCCAACTGTGTGAAAAGTCTAGACAGCATATTACAAAGCAGAGACATCACTTTGCCAACAAAGGTTCATCTAGTCAATGCTATGGTTTTTCCAGTAGTCATGTGCAGATGTGAGTTGGACCATAAAGAAAACTGAGTGCCAAAGAATTGATGCTTTTGAACTGTGGTGTTGGAGAAGGCTTTTGCATCCCTTGGACTGCAAGGAGATCCAACCAGTTCATCCTAAAGGAGATCAGTCCTGGGTGTTCATTGGAAGGACTGATGTTGAAGCTGAAACTCTTAATACTTTGGCCACCTGAAGCGAAGAGTTGACTCATTGGAAAAGACCCTGATGCTGGGAAAGATTGAAGGCAGGAGGAGAAGGGGACAACAGAGGATGAGATGATTGGATGGCATCACCAACTCAATGGACATGAATTTGAGCAAGCTCTGGGAGTTGGTGATGGACAGGGAAGCCTGGCGTGCTGCAGTCCATGGTGTCACCAAGAGTCAGACATGACTGAGTGACTGAACAACAAGCGTGTGACTTTGGGCACTTCACCTCATCTCTGGCTCATTTCAGCATGTGTACAGGGTGATAGTCCCAGGGAGAGGGAGGGACAGGAGATTAGACAGGTGGAGGGCTGCCCATGGGCTGGCCTGAGAAGAGGGTGATAAGACTCATGATTGTCATCAGCTCTTCCTGTCCCCCACCCCACCCTGTCATGAGACCAATGTCATTCTAACGGGCACAGGGGCCTGCCCTCTCTGCATTCACTCTATCGGGCTCACCCCTTCCCCTGGGAGGTTAGAAGGAACCAGGAATAAAGTATCAAGTTGGTTGATTGAAAGACTGGCTCTTCCCTCTGCTTCTTCCTTCTAGCCTCAGAGCACGTGCAGCGAATGTGCTGGTGGTCAGCTCTCCAGGTTAAGGGTTTTGCCCACAGGGATGCAGAGGGTTTAAGTCAGCCACGGGGCTGTGGCGGCCAGCGCCCTGCCCGTGGCTGACACTCCAGGGTGTGACGGTGGTGGGCTGTGACTGTGCAGGAAGTCAGGAGGGGAAGACTGGGCCCCAAGGGACCATGTTGTGGCTGGTGGGGGTGGCATGAGGTTGGTCCCAGTGATGAATATAGCTGCTTGCCAGTGGTTTAGGTGGTCTTTGGGGACATCCCCCTGTCGTGGCACCAGGCTAAGCCCTTACCACAAGATGTTCTCTCTCAGGTCCTCATTGTCTGATGCCAGAGGCCACGAGGCTTCTCCCTCCCTCCCTAGAAGTGCCCCCTCAGCCCCTGAAACTCAAGAGATCCCCAGGCCCCACTGTGAGGTAAGACTCTGGAAGGACCCAGCTCTCGAGGTGACAAGACTGTTCTGGGAGCCATGACATCTCAGCGGGAGGGAAGGGGAAGCAGGGAGCTTTGAGAATTTTCCAGGTCCCAGATCCGGTGCAGAGCAGGGGGGATCTTTCCTGCCCCAGAAGGATCAGAAGACCCTAGCCCAGAGGGAGACCCAGCTGCCCATCCTTCCCACTCCCAACGAACTCAGATAAACTTCCTTGGCTCCTCTCACCAAAGTCTACCAGCAGCGCGGAGGAGCACCCTCCACTGGACCCATGCCCTAGAGCCCACAAGCAGCAACTACTGAGCCCACATGCCTCAACGACTGAGGCCTGGGCGCCCTAGAGCCCGTGTTCTACAACAAGAGGTGCAACTGCAATGGGAAGCCCATGCACCGCAGCAAAGAGCAGCCCCTACGTTCTGCAACTGGGGAGATGCCCTCGCAGCAATGAAGACCCGGCAGAGCCAAAAATATATAAATAAAATCAATATATATATGGTTGTAATGCTACCTACATTACAGGGGTGTGTAGAGGAGTAAATGAGACAGTGGTGTAATGAAATACTCAACACAGTAACTGGCACTTAGTAAGTGCTTCATAAATATGAGATAGTATTATATGAAAACAAGGGCTCATTGTATATTGCAAAATAGGAGTCCTGTTTTGGGGGCAGTCTGTTTCACCTGGCCTGAAACACAGAATTGAGAGAGGGTGAGAGGGGAAATTCTAGGGACTTCCTCCAGTGAATGACTGATGAAGATCTCTGCCTGAGTGTCCCTGCTGGCGTGGGCTCCTGTAGGCCTGCAGGCCTGGGAGAGTTGGGTGGGTGGTGGGTGAGAATGCCTCTGCAGAAGATTCAGAGGCCTAGAAACCATTAAGGCTTCCAGGAATCCTTGGGTTCAAAGTCTGGGGGCGTGGGATGGTATGGGACTCAGCCTGGAAGACAGTGGCTGTGGGCGTGGGGTTTACACAAGCCTCCATCTGCGTCCTCCTTCAGGGATTATTGCCCAAACTTGACTTGTCCTTGGCCTCCCTGCCTGGCCATGCGCTCTCCCTGACCCTCCTCACCCCTGGAAACCAGCTTTCAGGGAGCCAGCTTCAGCCTGCACCTTCCTGTGCCTCTCAATGAGGCCCTGCTGGGCTGATTGGATCTTCTCGCCTTGCTGGGCTGGGGGCCTGGTGAAGGGCAGGGATCTTCCATCTGCAAGCCCAGGAGAAAGGCATGATAAGCACCCAACCTGGCTGACACACCTCAGACTTCCAGCCCCCTGGCCTGTAAGACAATCTGTTTCTGTTGTGTAGGCTGCGCAATTTGTAAGGCTTTGTTATGACAGTCCAAGGAGACCAAGACACCCTTTGTGCCAGGAAACTCCTTGCTGGGCTTGGGGAGGTGGAAAGGAGCTGGGGAGCCTGTCTAGCCCTCGCCCGTGAGCTCTGCATCCCAGAGCTGTTCTTGCTTGGGCTTCACTTTTTTAAAATAAATTTGATTTATTTATTTTTGGCTACGCTGGGTCTTCATGGCGGCATGGATTTTCTCTCGCTGCGGAGAGTGGGGGCCACTCTTCGTTGTGGCGTGCTGGCTTATTGCAGTGGCTGCTCTTGTTGATGAGCACAGGCTCTAGGGTGAGAGGGCTTCAGTAGTTGTGTCTCCTGGGCTCTAGAACTTAGGCTCAGTAGTCATGGCACATGGGCTTAGTTGGCCCAAGACATATGGAATCTTCTTGAACCAGGGATCAACCCGTGTCCTCTACACTGGCAGATGGATTCTTATCCACTGTGCCCCCAGGGAAGTCTATTGTTCAGTCGCTGAGTCGTGTCCCACTCTTTGCAACCATGACCTCATTTTTCTGCCTGGAAATTCAGGTCACCTTCCCAGACAAAAGGGCCTCTCTTGGGCAATGTGTGGAGGAGAGGAGGAAAGATGGGGACTTGGGGAGTGAGTGAGCAGAGAGCCCTGGAGACAAGGCTCCCCACCTACCTCTGCCTCAGTCACCACCACTCTGAGACCCAGCCTGGCCCACTCTTAGTTTCCAGTCATTCCAGCCCCTGATACATCTGTGGATTTTATAATTCTGAGAGTCACCTGTCTGTGGAGCTTATTAAATGCAGGAGCTCGTTGCTATGATACAAGCTGGAATCAAGATTGTTAGGAGAAATATCAGTAACCTCAGATATGCAGATGACACCACCCTTATGGCAGAAAGTGAAGAACTAAAGAGCCTCTTGATGAAAGTGAAAGAGGAGAGTGAAAAAGTTGGCTTAAAACTAAACATTCAAAAAATG
Organism: Capricornis sumatraensis; assembly: GCF_032405125.1. Lineage (NCBI taxonomy): Eukaryota > Metazoa > Chordata > Mammalia > Artiodactyla > Bovidae > Capricornis > Capricornis sumatraensis. The sequence continues at coordinate 49,029,316 of NC_091082.1, read as the reverse complement.
AAGATCATGGCATCTGGTCCCATCATTTCATGGCAAATAGATGGGGAAATAATGGAAACAGTGGCAGACTTTATTTTCTTAGGCTCCAAAATCACTGTAGATGGTGACTGCAGCCGTGAAATTAAAGGACACTTGCTTCTTGGAAGAAAAGCTATGACCAACCTAGACAGCATATTAAAAAGCAGAGACATCACTTTGCCAACAAAGGTCTGTCTGGTCAAAGCTATGGTTTTTCCAATAGTCATGTATGGGTGTGAGAGTTGGACCATAAAGAAAGCTGAGCACTGAAGAATTGATGCTTTTCAACTGTGGTGTTGGAGAAGACTCTTGAGAGTCCTTTGGACTATAAGGAGATCAAACCAGTCAATCTTAAAGGAAATCAGTCCTGAATATTTATTGGAAGGACTGATGCTGAAGCTGAAGCTCCAATACTTTGGCCACCTGATGCGAAGAGCTGACTCACTGGAAAAGACCCTGATGCTGAGAAAGATCGAGGGCAAAAGGAGAAGAGGGAGACAGAGGACAAGATAGTTGGATGACATCATTAACTTGATGGACATAAGTTTGAGTAAGCTTCGGGGGTTGGTGATGGACAAGGAGACCTGGCGTGCTGCAGTCCATGGGGTAGCAAAGAGTCAAACATGACTGAGCAACTGAACTGAATTGATTGCTATGATATTAAAAGGAAGATTTCTGTAGCATTTGTTATGTGCCAGATGCTATTCTAAGAGTTCTGCATCTCTTAACCCTTTGAGTTCTTACCACCTTATGAGGTAAGGTTATTGTTCCCATTTATGGGTGGAGACACTGAGGTACAGAGAGGATAAGTGACATTCCTAAGGCCACACAGCTAGCACATGAACTCCAGAGTCCATGCATCTAACCTGTACCATGCCTCCCACAGGGACAAACATTCTGTGTATCTTGCCTCCAGGGGGCTGGCTTTGGGATGGACTCTAGTTTTCCTTGAGAGGCAGCTCAGTAGGGAGAAGTGTCTAAGCTTGGGTTCTGAGTGTGGTCCCCAGGCTGGGGAACATGGGCAAGTGACCTCCTTGCCCTGAGCTTCACTTTCCTCCCTGGGTGGTGGGGGCGTCTCTGCCGGGGCTGCTGTGCAGCTGGAGAGGGTCCTTAATGCTCTGCTGACTGCACGCCCCTCACACACCTTTACTCACCCAGCCATGAGCACACACTCTCATGCCCCCTCCACACACTCTGTGTCCACACACCTCACACATCCATGAACATACACATAATCTTTTTTTTTTGATCGTATGATATTACTTTTTTTTTTTTTTGAGGAGCCTTCATACTGGTTTCTGTAGTGGCTGCACCAATTCACACTCCCACCAATAATGCACACGGATTTCCTTCACTCCACTCCACATCCTCCCCACACTTGTTACCTCTTGTCTTTTTTTTAATTAAAAATTTCATTCTTATACAATTTCACTTTCCATTCATAGTTACTTTACACTATTGGCTCTATTCCTTGTGCTGAACAATAACATATCCCTGTGATGCTGAAGCTGAAGCTCCAATATTCTGGCCACCTGATGGGAAGAGCCGACTCATCGAAAAAGACCCTCATGCTGGGAAAGATTGAAGGCAGGAGGAGAAGAGGGAGACAGAGGATGAGATGGTTGGTGGCATCAGCGACTCGATGGGCATGAGTTTGAGCAATTTCCGGGAGTTGGTGATGGACAGGGAAGCCTGGCGAGACAGAGGATGAGATGGTTGGTGGCATCAGCGACTCGATGGGCATGAGTTTGAGCAATTTCCGGGAGTTGGTGATGGACAGGGAAGCCTGGCGTGCTGCAGTCCATGGGGTCACAGAGAGTCGGACACGACTGAGCGCCTGAACAACGAAAGCCAATCTTAAACTCCCCCATATAGCGTCCCTCCTCCCACTGGTAATCACTAATTTGTTCTCTGTGCCTATGCACACGTGTAATCTTGAGGACGCACAGCCTCACGCACACACCCTCACACACACACACACACACACACACGTGCTGCAGGAGGCCCCATCCATGTCACTGTGGCCCCAGCACTTAGTCATTTAACAACCCACTGCGCCGAGTTCCTTTCATGGAAGCCGACGTTTGGCTTTCCGTTTGCAGAGATCTTCTCACTCAGTTTCTCTCAGTCTCACTTTTCACTCTGACTGGGAAGGAGTTTTTTTTCAGTCTCTCTTGTGGTTTTGACAGCCCATTGCCTGTGGCTCACGCCCCATAACTCCTCAGAGGCATTTGGCCTCTCCAATGTGTCCACTCTGGGGTCAGGCCCTGGACTGCCCTGTCACGATCCCACCACTGCCCAGCCATTGAGGGAGTGGCGGGTGGTAGTGGGGGGGCCGGCTGGGGAAGAGAAAGGTGATGTCACGGGATTCCTGGGGTACAGACAGACCCCAAGAGCTCAGGCCCGTCATCCCACCTCCTCAGCTGTGAGTTTCTGTGAGAAGTTCTCGGGGAGAGAGAGTTCCGAGGCTGTCGCTGATGTGGCTGGGGTCACCAGCTGATCGTAGAGCTCTCCTGGGGGTGCTGACACCTGCCTGCTGCACGTGTGCCGCCCCTCTCCCAGCTGTCGCACTTGGGGGTCCCTGAGCTGGCCTCCCACACTTCCTGCATTCCAGTCTCCTTTGCCAATGCTGGCAGCGGACCTCTGAGCCAGGCTCTCATGCCCCCACTGCCTCAGACCTGGCAAGTACAGGAAGTCTAGAACAGTCCCTGGGAGAAGTCGGCCACTTCCTGCTTTGAGATTTTCAGACCCCAAATTCCCTGACTCTTTCTTCAGAGTTATTTGAATCTGGGGGCAGGGAGGAGCACGGAGAAGTGTTATTCACTCCACCAACAGGAAATTGTGTTTTCCTGACATGTTGTTGGACACTCACTTCTCAACTCAATTTGTTCCTTTTTTTAAACATAAATTTCTGTTCTATTTTTTTAAATTATGTATTTTTGACCGGGATGGGTCTTCACTGCTGTGCTTGGGTTTTCTCTCGTTGTGGTGAGCGGGGGTAGTCTTCGTTGTGCTGTGTGCTCTTCTCATTGTGGTGGCTTCTTTTGTTGCAGAGCACAGACTCTAGGCTTGTGGGCTTCAGTAGTCATGGCACCCGGGCTATAGTTGCTCTGTGGCATCCATATGGCATCCGTTCCTAGTCCAGGAATCTTCTTGGACTAGGGCTCAAACCTGTGTCCCCTGCACTGGCAGGTAGAATTCCTATCCACTGTACCATGAGCAAAGTCCTCAACTCAATTTCCTATCTATAAATTTGCTATTATAATGCCTGTCTTGTGGATACAAGAGAGAATAAATGAGCTCATGCAGGTAAACATGACTGAACTGTGTTCCCCTCAAATCCATATATTGAAGTGCTAACCCCTAGTGTTACTCTCTTTGGATACAGGCCTTTGAAGGAGGTAAATTAAGGTTAAATGAGGTCATAGGGTGAGGCCCATATTCAGTCGGACTGGTGTCCTGAAAAGAAGAGGAAACAGGCAGTTTCCGGGTGGCCTACTGGTTAGGATTTAGGCTTTTACTGCCGAGACTCAGATTCAGTCCCTGGTGAGGGAACTAAGATCCTGCAAGCCTTTGTTGTTGTTCAGTTGCTCAGTTGTGTCTGATTCTTTGTGACACCATGAACTGCAGCATGACAGGTTTCCCTGTCCTTCATCATCTCCCAGAGTTTGCTCAAACTCATGTCCATTGAGTCAGTGATGCCACTCAGCCTTATTGCATGGTAAAAAAAAGAGAAATGGACTCCAGGGATATGCACACACACAGAAAGGTCATATGAGGACATGGTGAGAAGGTGGCCGACTACAAGCCGAGGAGAGAGGCCTCAGGAGCAGCCAAAGTTGCTGACACTTTGATCTGGGTCTTCCAGAACTGTGAGGAATAAATTCCTGTTGTTTAAGTCTCCCAGTCTGGGCTATTTTGTTACAGCAGCAATAGAGAGCGAATCCAAGGCCAGTCCAGTGAGCTCTGACATATGTACACATAGTGATTGCTCAGTAGATGGTAGTCAGTATTATTGTTGGGAGATATTAATAGTTCTCCCTGGCGTTTCTGGACGTTTCATGTCAGCTTCTGACCTGGACAATCTTCTTAAGGACATTTGCACAGAGATGGTGTCTTCCAGCTGAGGTCCTGAGATGCCAGGGCCAGTGCTCCAGTGTTGAGGCCCAGGGGACTGGGGAGCCTTTGGGGAGAACAATGGCTCCATCAGTTCATGTGGTTGGGGCCTGACTAGGTGGCCACATATTTAGAAGAGATCCCTGTCTTTGTAGTAGCTGGGCGATGAGTATTCAAGAGCTTCCTGTGTGCCCAGCTCTGTGCTAAGATTTATCATCTCCTTTAATCTTTGCACAACCCTATGAAGTGGGTGAAACAGAGGCCTCAGGAGGTTAACCAACTTGTTCCAGGCCGCTCAGCTGTGGCTGTAACAGAGGTGGGATGGGAACTCGGCCTTGTCTGACTTTTCAAAATACTTCAAAACAAAACAAAACAAACAAACATCGGAGTACTTCAATTGCATTTTATTTGTACAAGGATTTTCTTTCTATCCTTTTTCTTTTTTCTTTTTTAATGTGAAGCGCTGGTGGTCTGAGAAGGGTTTTCTGTGTGCTCTCCATTTTGATCTGAGTCCCAAGGATGGTGATAGGGACCCAGTTCTTGCAAGAAGAGCTGCCTCACCACCTGGGGTTTTGCAGGGGTGAGCTCCTGGCAAAGGGGGCCCTAGGGGCTCAGCTCTGCCTGACCTGGTCATTCTGAAATCAGGGGCCCCTCCCGGGAAGGATGCAGGCTGGGGAGAGCTGCAAAGTGGGTTCAGAATTGGGGCTTGAGATGACTCATCTGTGGCTATTTATTACCCATTTCCATTTCTCGGTCTGATTGGGCTGCTCGAAGGCCAAGCCTCCTTTCTTCTGGGTGCTGAGTAAGCAGCCTGGCCAGTCCTGCCCACCTCTGGCCTCGTCTGGAGCTCGCTCTCCTCACCCTTGGCAACACTCGGGCCCCCTGGGGCTGCTGAAAGTTCCCCCTAACTGCCCTCATCGAGGCCTTCCCAGCAGCACCACTCTCTGCCAGTCCACCCCAGCCTATTCGTTCTTCCTTCAGGTCATAGCTTAAATGTCACTTCCCCCAGGAAGCCCTCTCTGACCACCATGCCCACCACGTCACAGTCTGGTTACGTGGCCCTTGCCATGTGCTCCTGCAGCACTCGCCTTCCCTCCTAAGTCTCCAGTGGGTGACTAATTAATTTTCCCATTCTCCCATCTCGGCGAAAGGCAGTTCCATCCTTCCGGTTTCCCAGGTTCCCTTGCGTTGTCTTCAGCCCCTCCGTCAGCAAATCCTGTCCATTCTCCCTTCCGAGACTGGCCCCCTTTCAGCTCCCGCACTGCTCCCTCCTGGTCTAAGCCTCTGCCACCTCTCCCCTGGAGGCTGTGGTGGGCCTCTTCCCTGGTCTTCCTGCTTCCGTTCCTCCACCCATCCCCTGGCCCTACTTCCAGCAATGGCAGTCAGAGGGAGACCCCAGAAGAACCCAAGTCAAAGTCACACTTCTCCCCTGCTCAAAGTTCCTGAGTAGGCCCCGTCTGAGTAGGGGTGCAAACCAAAGTCCTTACAGTGACCACCGGCCCTGAAAACCCTGTGTTGTGCCTCTGACCACACCCCACCAGCCACTGGGGCTATCTCACCCTTGCCTCAGGGCCTTTGCCCTGGCTGCTCTGTGCCAACCACCCCCTACCCCCACCCCATCTGCCTGGCTCCCTCCCTCTCAATCTTTCTTCATGCCTTTGCTCAAAAGTCAGTTTCTCCGTGAGGCCTTTCTTGATCACTTGATTTAAATGTGTACTTCTCCACCCCAGCATACCCGCTTTTCGTCCTTTCCCCTTACTTTTCTTTATAGCATGTCTCCCCTTCAAAAATCCCATGTGCTTTACTGATTTATTTTATGTGTTGTCTGCCTTCCCCTCACTAGAATGGAAACTCTTCAAAGGCAGGACGTTTTGACTGTGTTCGCTGCTGTATCCCCAGCACCTAGCCTAGAGGCGTACTACCCACGCGCCTGTAGCGTTTGTTGAATGAATGAATGACAGTTCCCATCACTTACCCCCTCAAACAAGCAGAAATGTGTTGCTTTCATCCAAATATTCCTGTTCCTGCAGGCCTGTTAGGTCCGCGGTGCTGGTCGGTCCCATGGGAAGTGGGCCTGGGGCAGTTCCAGGTTTTGGTGGGCACCCAGCTCTCCTTGACATGCCCCACAGGCCTGGATGGCCAAGCTCTGGCCCCTAGAGCACAGCGTGGAAGGGGCCTCAGGGGACTGGGAACACAGTGATGGCCACTGGTACCTGTAGGTGCTGGCAGTTTCTTCACATGGCGCAGTTCAGTGGCTCCTACAGAGCTGGAAGGCCGTGGCTCAGGAAAGCCCTCGGACCATCGAGCAGGGTCCCTCCCGGCGAGGGTAGTAGCTGCTCTCACTGCTCCTAAGCACAAGGGTGGGTGCTGGCAAGTGGCTGGACTTTAGGCCTCAAGGAACACAGGACAGGCTGCCTCCTTTGGGCTACTTCAGCCAAGCAGTGGGCATTTGAAATGCAGTGTCAGCTCACCAACACACAGGCCCCTGGGCGGTGGGCATAGGGCAGGCGACATTCCCCCTTCTTATCCTCAGCACGGGGCTTATTTCCCCAGCACCTCTTTGGACAGACACCAGGACCACTTCCGGACGGCAGATGGCTCAGCCTCTAAGGTGTCTGGGATGGTGGGTGTGCCAGCACGGGTGTGTTGGGTGTGCATTCGTGGCTGCAGCATTCTAACAGGCTGACAGTCCCTAACCCCTGACACTCCAGCAGTTTCTGCAGGCATCAGACTCCCTGCCTGCCTCCTTTGCCAGGGCTGAAACTCTGGGTCAAGACACTGTTCCCAGATGGCAGGCCTGGAGAAGGCAGATGACACAAAGCAGCAAAGAAACACAACAAAGCAGGTGATGGTGAAGGCGGGAGATTAGAAGGCTGGCTCTAGGGGCTGTCCGTGCACTGACTGGCTGCATGATTTCGGCCTCAAGGTCAGTGTAAATCAGTTATGGGAGGGACTGCAGATCTCCTGTTTCTCACACCTTGGACCAGCTTCTTATGCAAACTAGAAACTAGTTAATGATGAGTAGCTGGGGGTGTGGATGACAATTGTTGGTTTTCCGTAACACAGAACACGTCCCAGTCTCCAGCAGGAACCCCATGAGTTCCAGACCTAGCAGGCCTGAGTCAGGGCCAAGCCTTAGTTTCCCCAGATCTCTGGGATTTCGTAGCTGGTGAGCCCCAGGCCCCACCAGGCCTTAAGGCCTCAGGGCTCCTATTTGGAGAGAGAAAAGGGCCTGGGGGGCCAACCCTCCCCCAGTGGCGTGGAGGGACTGATAAGGAAAACCCCAGAGGGGTTTTCTGAATGAACTCTGCATACCCATGGGCCGCTCCTGCTGGGAAAAGGGTCCCTCCTTTCAGGGAGTGTGGCCCACCGCCCGCCTGCAGTGACCGCATGGATGATGATGTGGTCTCAAGGACAGAGGCTCTGTTCCGGGTTTCACTTTCAGAGCACAGTCCGTCCTTTTCAGATTCCATGCCGTGGGAGCCCGGGGAGGCAGAGCGGATGCCCACCATGTTCCCAGGGCCCCTGGCCTTGGCCATTGAGTCCTCCGGAAAATACTCATTAAACCAAGTCTTTCTTTCACATCAGATAGTCTCTGAGCCTATGAGCACTCATCCTAGGCGGAAAGTCAGGCCACTGGCAAATACGCCATTTCAGATGGTGGTGTGATCGTCCCTGGAAGGGAATAAACAGTGAGGGGACACAGAGCGGCAGTATCAGCTTGTGTGGTCAGGGGAGTCTTCTTTGTAGAGTCTTCGTCTCAGCCAAGACCTGAAGGGTGAGAAGGGGCAGAAAAAAAAAAAAAATTATTGACAGCTTTATTAAAGTGTAACTGACTCATGATAAACTTTACCTGTTTAAGGTGGTGGTGGTGTTTAGTTGCCCAGTCATGTCCAGTGCTTTGTGACCCCATGAACTGTAGTCCTGCCAGGCTCCTCTGTCCATGGGATTTCCCAGGCAAGAATACTGGAGTGGATTCCCATTTCTTTCCGCAGAGGATCTTCCTGATCCAGGGACTGAACCCACATCTCCTGAATTGCAGGTGGATTCTTTACCACTGAGCCACTGGGGAAACCTTGATAAATTTTGGCATCTGTATTCATCCATCACTACAACCAAGGTGTGAACATATACATCACCCTGAAAGTTTCCTGGACAGGCCAAAGAGCTAGGGGAAGAGGGATTCAGGCGGAGAAACTGGCAAGTATAAAGGTCCTATGGCAGGGATAAGCCTGGTGGCCCCAGGAACAGAAAGGAGGTCAGTAGGGAACGTGACAGAGGATAAGGCCGGTGGGGGCAGGAGCCCTTTTAGGGTCCCTTTTTGGCCGTGCTAAGCTGGAGTCTGAATCAGAGCTTCCTCAGACTGTTGAGTGAGCAGCACATTACACTTGGCCATCAGACCCTCTGGCCCTGTTCTCCTCCCAGGCTCTTCTGAGAAACCAGCCCACGTGGGGCGGTGACACCATTAATGACTTACCGAGTGGCTTCCCCAAGAATGATTTACATTTTTACTGGGGACTTCGATACCTTGGCCCAAAGGAGTGAGTAATGGTAGAATTTCAGGCTGAGGGGCAAGCAGTGGATAGAACCTTGGTCAGTCCCTCCTTGGGTCTCTAAGTTCTCAGCCTTCAGGAAAGTGAAGCTGGCTTCTGGAACCTTCTGTGTTGTAAGTCTTAATTTGAGGATGGGGTGCCTTTGGCCCCCTCAAGTCCAGGCCCTGGAGAGTCTTCCTCAGCCTGACTGTCAGAGACCTGGCCCCTGTGGGGAAAGAGGGGGGTGACAGGAACCTGAAGGCCAATTGCTATAGAGCAAATTCCTTTACGATAAACACCGCTGGGAGCCAAGAGCAGGTTCCAGGGTGACGAGGGGGAGCAGGCTGACCGTTGGCCCCCAGGACAACAAGATGTAAGGGTACAAGTTACAACAAGGGAAACCACCACCCTAGAGAGGACTGGGGTTTGAATCATGGCTCTAGAACTTACTAACTGGCCGACTTGGGTAAACAACTTCTCTGAGCATCTTTTTTCCCATGGAATTTTTTTTTTTAAATTGTCATTTTGCAGGGCTGCTGTGCTGAGTATCTGGTAATCACCTTTGATTCATTCACTCTGCCTTGTGTGCTGATGACAGACGCTGAATTTGATGACAAAAATCCCTACCCCAGGAGATTCTTTTCCTCCCAAGAAGCCAACAGACCCTGGCCTCAATGTTTCCTTCTGTAGGGTGGGGACGGTGCTTCTGAAGGGAGTATGGCTTATTGGGATAAGAATGGCCCTGTGAGGAGTGGTCCTCTCCTCTTTGGGCCTTCTGGTGGGGGCACACGGGTCTGGGGACCTCCATGTGTGTATGCGCTCATGAGTATACGCTCTTCACCTGCACCTCCATCTGAGTCGCCGCTACCACCTGTTGCTTCTGTTTCTTTCTTGTACCCAATGTCTCTGATTCCGTGATTAATATTGGACTGGGTTTGGTTTCCTGAGAGTCTAAATGACTCACCCCCATTCACAACGACCTCCCTGAGCAGGAAGGTCTGGGGAAGACGGGGACTCTGTGATGGACAGTCTCCGCCCATGAGGTCATCCCCGAGATGCCGTGGCTCTTGGCCAAATCTCTTTCCCTCTCTGGTCTTAGCTTCCTTCTCCATCTCTTTGGAAGTTAGAAGGAAATGATGGTACAAAACAGGAAGTCCTCCCCATCTACCAGTCCTAGGAGTTCATGAGAAGTAATGGCCACGAGGCTGTGAATGAATGAGAGGTGCCTGAGCCTAGACTGTCGCTGAGGACAGATGGCCCTCCTGGGCTGGGAGAGCAGAGACTCTCCTTGGTGCCATTCGCCTTAACCTGTTTAATCCTCACTTCAGCACTGCTGGGCTTCCCTGGTGGCTCAGTGGTTAGAGAATCCAGCTACCAATGCAAGAGATATGGGTTCAATCCCTACATCACGAAGATCCCTTGGAGGAGGAAATGGCAACCCACTCCAGTATTCTCGCCTGGAAAATTCCACGGACAGAGGAGACTGGTGGGCTACAGTGCATGGGGTCACAGAAGAGTCAGACACAACTTAGTGACTAAATAGCTGAAACAGCACTTTACAGTAGACACTGTCATTCTCATACTACTGAGGAAGAATTTGAGGTTCAGAGAGGATGAAAAACTTGGCCAAATACATACAGTTAGTAAGTGGCAGAGGTGGAATTTGGCCGGGCTGTCTGGTTCCAAGGCTTGAGGCCAGCCTAGAAGAACAGAGCTGGAAACATCCTCCAGGAGCCCTCAGGCCCAGAGGGGGAACCAGACCTATTTCTCTCACTCTCCCTGAGAACAAGGCCTTAGAACAAGGGCCTTTAAAGCCGGTCGTCACATCCCAGCCCCTCACTTCACAGATCACAGTGCAGAAGCCCCGGGAGGAGAAGTCTTGAGGCTGGAGTCAGGCCTGGGCTCTTGACTCTCCATGTAGCCTTCCCGCAGCAGAGCTGATGCCTATCAAACTGGAGCCATAACTGAGGCCATCCCCGGGTGCCAAGGGCCTAGGGAAGTATCCCCACAGTGCCTGTGTGACTAGCTGGCTGGCCTGTTCTGAGGCAGCCACCTGGCATCACCTGAGAGGTAGGAAAGACCTCTGACCCCTAAGGTCCTTGCTGTGGGCCTCTGCATGAGTCATCTCTTGGCTGGAATGGTGAATGCCACAGTTAACTCACCCCTAGGGAAGGGGAACACCAGGCCATGGGCCTTTCAGCTGTGATCCAGAATGGAGAGGTCTGGGGCCTCAGCAGGGCCCTAGGTACCTGGTGGGTATAGCAAAAGGACAGTGAAGCCTTACATTTCTCCCCTCTAATTCAAAGCGCTTTCAATGTCCATTTTCTTCCAGGGCTCCTTGCAACCCTCAGAAGGTTGCCTGGTAGCACGCAAATCCACATCTGGCAGAGAAGGGAACTTGCCCAGATGATCCCCACCTGCCTACAGGTCCTCCCACCCCTGTGCAGACCCTGTACACCTTGAGGAGAGCCAGGCTTGCAGTCAGCAAAACACCATGGGGATGATGAAGTGTGATTTCTGAGGCTCCATCATAAAAGACAATGTGGCTTCCATCTTGCTCCCTTGGAACCACTTACTCTGGAGGAGGCCAGCCACCATGTTGGGAGGACACCCAAGCAGCCCTGTGCGGCTGAGGCTCCTGCCCACAGCCCTGTGAGTGGCTCATCTTGGAAGCCTCAGTCAAGCTTTTCAGATGACTACAGTCCCAGCTGACATTTGATGTTAGAAAATCACCCTGTCCGGTCTTTCCCAAATTGCTGACCCCCAGAAAGAGTGGGATACAATGTTTTTTATTTTCGGATCCTAGGGTCTGTGGCACACAGAGGTAGATAACTATAGAGAAAAGAAACAACGTGCCCACAGTCACATGGGCAGATTAGGACTCCCGTTCCCAGTGCTCTTTCTCCTGGAGAAACAGGGGCCTAGAGAGAGAGAAGAGGGCAGCGAAGCCTTGAAAGTTAGAGGACTGGAGCCAACTTTCAGCCCTGCCACTCTCAAGCTCAGGCAAGTTACTGAACGACTCTGTGTTTGTTCATCTGTGAAGTGGAGATAGCAAGATTGACTTGAATAAAACCTTGCTGCCAGGCTTAAATGTCTGGCCAAGGGCCTGGGTATCCTGCCTGTGGGTATGTGTTGCTGGGGTTCCCCTAGCCAGCTGGGAGCCCCTACTATTTTTTCCCAATGCCGAGGCCTGAACTCCACCACTCTTACCACCCTCTAAGGGGCTGGAGCTGAGCCACCAGGGTCTAGCTAGTTCTGGGCCTTTAGGAGGGCAGAGCTCTGGGGACTTGAGTTCAAGCAAAGCAGCTTGACATGAAGGTCTGGCCAGAGAAGCCCCCAAGTGAAGCCCCACCTTCACCACTGCTCTCAAGAAAGGGACTCAGAGAAGTACCTGTACCAGTCAGAGAAGAAAGGCTCAGACTTTCTACCCCTCCCTCCGCCCCAACTTTCAGCCTTCTACCTGCCTTCTGCCGCCTGCGACAGAAAGAATCCCTTCATCTGCTGAGGGTATTTTGGGGCCATTTGGGGCTGGGGTTCCCAGCTGTTGGGGAAGTCCCTGCGTTTCCTGAACCGAGTCGGAACCTTGTGTCTTGCTCAGCATCCCTTTGGTGACACAGGTTCCCGGTCCCTTGCAGAGAGCTTCCTGCTGCACCTGCCTCCCGCCCCCTTCCTCTGAGATGAGATGGTCCCGGCAGCGCCGTGCACCTTCCCGCCTCCTGCAGGCTTAGGGACCTGGCTTCCACAGCTCGATCTGGTGGGGCCGCCCCCCAGCCCTCCCTACGATCCCACAACAGGACCCATTGCTATGCCTCGCCTGGGCCCTCGGGACTTCCCCTCTTGCTCTTCAAAGCACTTTCACACGCATTCATGGGTTCGCGAACCGTCTGAAACCTACAGAGGACAGGGACTCAGGTCTGGCCGATGCCTACTCACCAGAGTCCCCCCAGCTGCCATTTTCCTAGGGGGCTGCAATTTCTCCCCCGATCCCCCACTCCACCCCCTCCTGGGACCCAGCCTATTACCTGGCCAGAGATTGCGCCCTTCCCTGGGCTGGCTGGTCATTGGCTGGCAGCCCTGGGCTTGGCTCTGTATTAGGTTTCCCAGGACATCCTGGTGCTCTGGGAGCCCCCAGTTTCCTGGGTCAGATGGATACTCGAATCAGTCATTACAGTCGTGACACAGTGAGATCAGTTCTAGAATTGAGAGACCAAAAAAACGGCAGAAACCGCCTTTGTGACTGGGAAGATGGCTGGGGGAGGGGAGGGATCAGTGCCAGGAAAGCTACAAAGAGAGGGTGGTGGCACTGGAGCAGGTTCTGAAGACAGACATGAGTCGGGCGGAGGTGTGTCCCAAGCCTTCGGACCAAGTCAGTTGGGGCAGGCCCGTGAGCACCGTTGGCTCCAGGGAGCCCTGGCTTCATGAATTCACTGCTCTTATCTCAGTTTCTCACCTGCAGAATGGGCACAAACATTGAATCTTCATGAAGTTTCCCTGAGGATTCAAGGAACAGTCTGAAAACTCTTAGCAAAAAGTAGTGCTCAAAGACAGCTATTATTATTACAATAAGTAAATGATGCAATTTGAGAAGCACCCCCCCCACTCTGAGGAGGAGACTTGGTTAAGGATCCCTTTCTCTCCAAGGAGGGGAAGGACTGGAGGGAGAGACATGTTTCCACAGCATCACTATAATTATCATTTTTGATGGACTTGTCTTTTTGCTCGGGCTTAGTTTTTCTGATGGGTGTGTAGTATTCCATTAAATGTGTAGACCAGTTTCCTTAACCATTCCCTGTTGTGATTACTAGGGTATTTCCAAGATTTACAAATAATAGTTTAAGAAAAGTGACTGTGTTTATAGTTTTCTTTTTTATTGTTATAGTTCAACTATTTTCTTAGTCTTTCTTTACTAGAATCAAATTACTGAGCCAGAAGTTGTAAACTTTTTTGGGGGAGGGTGGCTTTTGTTAAAGCATTGCCATATTGCTTTCTGAAAGAGGTTGTAGCATTTACTAGCAGAATATGAATGTGTATTCTGGTTTCACCACAACTTCGGGGTTGGACTTTACCAAAGTTGTTTTTATAAAGGAGAAAAAAAAACCCTGATGACTTAATAAGTCTAAAAAAGTATCCAAATTTGCTTTAATTTGCATCTCTTCAATTGCTAGAAAGGTGGAATTTTCAGGCTTGTAATTAATGTTCATTTGCGTTTCCTTGAATGTCAGAATGTTTGTGTTTTGATGATTTGTGCATGTGTGTTTAACAAATATTTATTTATTCAGAGCACCAGCTCTTCTACATAGTGAGTTCTGGACTGGGGAGCAGGCATCCTGGGTTGCTCTTGCATTTGCCTGGTTCTGTGAATGTCATGGGGTCACTTTCATAATTTCTTACTTAATCGTTTAACACAATCCCAACTCAAACATCCCAGGACACTGGGCCCAGTGTATCTGGGGAGAGCCCAGAAGTGGGTCTCCAGGCAGCGTGCATAGCATAGGCATTTTTTAATGGGAATCCAGGAGTTCAAGGAGGGTTGTGGGGACTTTGCTGGGAGAGTCCTGATGGGAGATGACTGTTGGTGGGCCAAGGAGATGGAGGTATTTCTGGAAGACAGGGCCTTATGCCTTGCAACACAGAAGCCCTGGAAGGGAAAATCAACTGCTGCAAATGAGAACTTAATTGGAATGAGCTTTATACATTGTCTTTCTTTTAGGGAAGAGTGCTAGGCTCCTCCTCTAGGCAGAAAACTCTCAGGGGGCAGGGAAACACCTGTGGTTTGATAACTGAATGTCTATTCTTTTCTCCATCAGTCCCTCCAACCGTCCGTCTGTCTAAATAGCCACCTATACACCCACAACCCACCCTCCCACGCAGCCATGCATCCACCCATCCTCCCACCCACGCATCCGCCCATCCATCCTTTCACTGATGCATATCCCCCCGAACGTTTATGAATGGTGGTGAACGGTTAACGGTGGCTTTCTGTGCAGCTTCCAGCGCTCCTTTCCAAAGAATTCCCAGGTCAGGAGAGAAGGTCTGGGTTGATTAGAGTGTCCAGAGCAGGACCCTACTCGGGTTTCGCCCTTCTTTGGATTGGGGTGGGACGGTTGAGACCCACTGGAGCCTCCCAATCTCCTGAGTCCCTACCCCTACCCCCCAGCCAGGGGCGGGAGCCGCTCTCCCCTCCCCTCAGCCCAGCTGGGCTGGGCAACACCCCCTACCCTGAAGCAGCAGGACGCCCCGGGTCTGTCAAATCCGGGGCGGGCCATTCAAACAGCAAAAGGCGAGTGTGGCTTTCCTGAGTCATCTCTGCACGTGTGTTCTCCCATTTGTCTTGACCGCTAAGTAGCTGCGTTCCTGGAAACAGGAACTGGGTACCTAGTGCGCCTCGGGTGGTGGTAGAAGGGAAAGGTTAAGGCTGAAACTTCGGAGAAGGAGCGTCCTCTTTTGAAGTGACTTCGCAGCGTGCGGTTGGGGCCTGCGAGGTGCGCCGAGGGTCTGCGAGGTGCGCCCGCGCTTGCGCGGCTCCTGGTCTCTGGCACCACACGTGGGCGCAGCGCGCCACCCAGGCTGAGCTGGTGGGCGCGGGCTGCGAGCCCAGTCCTCCGCCCCGGCCCCGGGATGCGCGCCCTCCGCGCTGTGCTTGGTCTGTTGCTCCTGGGGGCGCTCCGAGCCTTCCCGCAGGTAAGAGGGTGACAGAATCCTGGGGAGGCGCCAATGAGCGACCCGGAGCTCCTTTCTTGCCATCGCTGCCCTCTCCAGACGGTGTAGGGCTGGTGGGACGAAGGGGAGAACAGGGGCGCGCCACACCTCATTCCCTGACCAGGCGGGGTGAGGGGCCACAGGTGATAATCGGGGGGCGGGGCGGGGGTCCCGAATCTGCAAGTATTCATAGGTGGGCGGTTAGCTGACAGGCTAGTGGGGGCGTTTTCTCCCACCCTCCCAGGGTGCTAGGATGGTTCATTCATTCATTCATTTAATATAAAAGAGCAGAGGAGATTGCCAGCAGGAGAAGGGTTGTTTGTGAGTGGGGGTCCTAGGTAGATCAAGTGAGGCTTGTGCGGTCTGGGCAGGACAGGCGGGGGTCTCCTTTGACCAGAAGAGGTTGGTGTTTAGTCTCTTTATGGGTCTAGAAAGGGAGGGAGAGTTGGGTGTGAGTGAGAAGCAAGGGGAGGGGGTCAGACCAGCCAGATGAGCTTTCCCTGCCCTTGTCCAGCCAACCAACTCCCGTGGATTTCCCGCTCTGGAGCATGTGGTGGGTGTCCATCCCTGGAAAAAGGTCAGCAATGGAGTGGCCATCTGTGGTGGGAAGACCTAGTACTGAGTTTGGGGACTGCTTTAGGAAAATCGAGCACTTACCAGTGGCCAGCACCCAGAGAGGCACGAGGTGGGGGAGAACTCAGATTAATCAGACGTGGCCTGCCACGTAAGCACTGAGTGCAGGGTCTGAAGATGAGACAGAGGTCCTGGTGGACTTCTGCGTAGAACACAGTGAGTGTTGGTGAGTGCATGCTGTGTATTGGTACAGAGGGCAGAGGTAGAAGCAACAACAGTGTGTTGGGGGAGGGGCGAGCCCCCACTTTAATCCTACAGGAGGAGGGATGTGGAGTGGGCATCAGGCTGAAGGAGGGAACGTGTAGGTGGGAAAGTGCACAAGCAGCTGCCCCCTTCGATCTTCAATAGGGCAATGTGAAATATTTCCCCTCCGCCACACACACACACACACACATCAGAGAGCAGGGGCATGCAGCTGACAGCATTATACGTTATGCTAGCCAGAGGCCCTGGCTAGAGAACCCCCTCCTAGCCCTCCAAGTCCTCTGCTGATGACCTGGGGGAGGGCGAAAGTCTGGGGCGTTAAGGTCTTGGCGGGGATAAAGGGAAGGAAGGACTATGAGAAGGGCTGGGGGAGGTTGCTAGCAATTTGTGGCTGGCACTCATGTCTTCCCTTTCTATAAAGTTAAATCACCCTTTAAATTAAAAAATAATAGGTATTTAATTACACAAGGGATAAATGAATATATCCTCAATGCAAAAAAAAAAAAAAGCATACTGTTCATGGGTTACTCTTGGCAAGAATACTGGAGGGGTTTGCCATTTTCTCCTCCAGTGGACTGTGTTTCGTCAGAACTCTTCACTATGACCTGTCCATCTTGGGTGGCCCTGCAAGGCATGGCTCATAGTTTCATTGAGTTGCACAAGCCCCTTTGCCAAGACAAGGCTGTGATCCATGAAGGGAAAATCTTACAGATAAAGCTAAATTATTGGGCATCTCTTTATCCTGTTTCCTTTGAAGATGTAGCCACCATTATGGCTTTGGTGTTTCCTCTGTGAGCTGTGTATGCGTGCTGAGTCACTTCGGTCATGTCCAACTCTTTATGACTCCATGGACTGTAGCTGGCCAGGCTCCTCTGTCGATGGGATTCTCTAGGCAAGAGAATCCACTCAGTACTGGAATGGGTTGCCATGCCCTCCTCCAGGGGATCTTCCCGACCCAGGGATTAAACCCAAGTCTCTTAGGTCCCCTGCATTGCCAGGTGGTTCTTTACCACTAGTGCCACTAGAGCTTTATAAATGTATGTCCCCATTATATCTATTTTATGAAAAATATCAGGTTTCCCATATACTATACCATATGGAACATTTAGCTCTTTCTTCTTTTGGCTTTTACCATGTCTGCAGTGTGTCTTGGAGAGCTTTCCACGTGAACACTTACAGATCCTCCACTTATCTTTCAAAACGCCATCTAGTATTCTACCAAAAGGGTAGGGGTTCCATAGTTCATTAATGTCTGTCCCTGATGGATGGGTAGTAAGGTTTCCATCATTGTTTTTTGTTTGGTTGGTTGCTGTTGCAACATACAGCCCCATGTGGATGCTTTGGGGAATGTGCGTGCCTCTTACTCAGAGAAGAAGCTGAGAAGAGTGTATTGAGGCGGGTGAAAATGCATTCAAAGGAAAAGATGCCACAGAATTGCCTCCCAGGGTGACTAGACACTTTGCTCTCCCACCAGCAGGGTTTGAGAGTAGAGTAGTGACTTCCCCACATCCCAACCGACTTTTGATCTTATCAGAGTTTTTATTTCTGTCAGTGTGACTGGTGAAGAGGGCCATATCCTTGCTGTGTTTATTTGCATTTCCCGCCGACCCAGGAGGCTGAGTGTCCCTGGTCTGTCGGGCACTCAGACATGGGTCATTTCTGGGCAGGATTTGGGGTGCCAGTGGGGGCAGGGCTGCCTGCCCTTCTCAGCACTCCCCCCACCTTCTAGCCTTCTTCCACCTCTATTGCCCCAATAAAAACTTGGAAAGTTCATTATTTAAAAGGGCTTGAATCAGGGCTCGAACATTAAAGTCCTTTTTTTCTTTGTGCTCTGGTTTTATGAGACCCCATCATTTTGTGGTTGGATCTCTGAGGCAAGAAGGCTTTCTTGCTGTGTGTCACCTTCTGAGAAAAAGATTTAGCCTCTGATGCTTCACCCTAAGGTCTCCCCACATGCGGTCTTGTAATGTGATCCAGGATTATTCTGGTGAGAGTAAAATTCATTACCCGGAAAGCCTCCCCAGCTTCTCTATCCTTTCATCCAGGTGTCAGGGGAGGGGGGCCGGGGGCAGGGAGGCCCAAGTCCTTTTCAGGAGCTCTGCCTCCCCCATCCTCCTCCAGGCCAGCGCTGAGGCTACAGCCAGCCTCCCTCTCAGACCTGTATCTCACCATTCCAGCTCCTTCGGACCTCTGCGCTGACTTAGCCATCCTGCTGAGGCAGGTTCTCATGCCTCCCATTGGGGTTTCCAGAGTTCAGCTTGGACCCTGTAGAGGAGATGCTGACCTGGGTGTACCAGCAGGAGGGGGGTAGAGGACAGACTTTCTGGTTTTGTCTTGGCAAGGGCTGCACCAGTTCTGCCTGGAGGGGCAGAAGTCCACTCTCTACCAGGAGGAGGGGAGCCGGAGAGGGGGCCCCTGATGTGAAAAGGTGGAAGGAGAGGCCAGCTGGTCTTCCGCAGAAGGAGGCCTGGGCTGACAGGAGATGGTGGGGGAGCTTTACTCAGCTCGAGAGCTGTCAGTGCTGGGAGAAGGGGAGCGTTTACTGTAAGTTTCTGCTTCTGCTCCCACTCATATCTGACCTCGCCTCGTTTCTTGAGTTGTGATTCATGCTTAGACTTGTACACATCTTCCTCAACCCTCCCTTCACCTCAAGGAACATTATTAGAAGGACAATGAAGCCGAGGGATGTCTGAGGGGAGCCCCGGGAGGCTTGAGGGTCCTTGGTTGCTTAATTAAGTCCAGCTTGGACCACATGTGGTCTCCTTTGGTCCTTGGCGCCCTGACTCCGCTGGTGGCTTGTCTGGAACCACGGTCCCCATTTTCCAAACAAGGATGTGGAGGCTCAGAGGCAGGGGAGGGTCTTGTCTACAGTCTCAGGACTGGTCAAGGTCAAAATAGGACCAGAGTCCCAGATGCTATGGACAGACGGTCCAAAAAGGCAGCTCCAGGCAAAGCTGGTCCTCCAGCTTCGCTTTCTCTTCCCCTTCCTGCCAGGGGCTGTTGGGATGAGGGGAGGAGCACTTCATTCTAGAGTCTTCGCTGCCTAGGGTCGAGAACCTAGGCGTTCTCAGTGGCCTTGCTGGTGGACAGGGTCTTTAATATGCCAATCAGTCCAACTACCCAGTGAGTGCCTAACTCTGCAGGCCCATCCAAGTATTCACTCATTCAGAAAAATCTTAAAGGAGCAGCTGCTCTGTGCCAGGCCTGGCTCCAGGGCTTTTGTCCCAGGCTGTTCCCAGTAATCACTCAGCTTCTCATAGGCCTGCGGGGACAGGGTGCTCCCTTCCTTCTTCCCCAGGCACCTTATGCCACCCCGGGTCACTCTGGCATGGAGAAGTCACTCTGGCATCGAGAAGTTCTCCAGGATAAGCTGAAGTCTATCTCTTTGAAGTGTTTGCTCATCGATCCTGGCTCTGGAAGCTGGGGCTATGTAACCAAGATGCGTCCACCTTTCTCAGAAATTTCTTCCAGTGAGATGAAGACTGCGACCCTGGCCTCTGAGGTCTCCTGGTCAGTCACTCCACCCAGGGCCTCCAACGTGTATTTCTCACATGGTATGGACCCCAAGCCCGCTTTTAGCAATTCATCCATCCCACTGATATTTATAGTCAATCCTAAAAGAAATCAACCCTGAATATTCATTGAAAGGATTGATGCTGCAGCTCCAATAATTTGGTCACCTGATGCGAAGAGCCAGTTCACTGGAAGAGACCCTGATGCTGGGAAAGACTGAAGGCAAAAGGAGAAGGGGGCAGCAGAGGATAGAATGGTTAGATAGCATCACCAAGGCAACAGACATGAATCTGAGCAAACTCCAGGAGACAGTGAAGGACAGGGAAGCATGGTGTGCTGCAGCCCGTGGGGTCACAGAGTCGGACACGGCTTAGCGACTGAACAACTGTATGCCAGGGAGTGTTCTGGATGCTGCAGGTGCCTCCGGGTCAGCTCCACAGGTCTCTGCCTCATGGAACTAACATTCCACCAGACTGACAGACAGTGGCCAGACAGTGCCCCTTGCAGTGGAGAGAATTCTAACTTTTAGAGTGAGAAGGCCAGTTACCCCAGGTGGGGAAAACAGGACGGTCTCTCCATAGAAGGTGGGGACGCATACAGGAGTGAAAGTTGGAGGAACAGGAAGGAGGCCACATGTGTGGCAGGGGATGGCATGAGAGGGTGGTGGGGAAGTAGGGGATAACACACACCTCTGTCTGTGGCTGGAGGGTTTTGCAGGGTGGAGGAGTGAACTTGCTTACATTTTAAAGTTCCTTCTGTCTGCTGGGGGTGGAGCGGGAGCCAGGCTGTTGCTGTGGTCCAGAGGAGGGTTGAGTGGAGATGTGAAAACAGAATGTACTTTGGAGCTAGACTCCATAGGACCACAGACGGATTGGGTGTGAGTGCAGAGGGCAAGATGGGAAGGGGGGTTCTGTTCAGATTTGCGGGCTCCATGCCTGGTTGAGTGGTGGCATTGTTTATGGAGGTGGGAAAACTGGACATGGACAGAAGAGTGTTTTGGAGAGAAGCAGGAGTTCTGTTTTGCCCACATCCGAGCGTCAAGTGGGAGTTGAGGGTTGGAATCAGGAGCTCTGCAGAGTTCAGGCCCCTGATCTGGGGCTCTGGCACCAGAGATGACCTCACAGTTCCCAGTGTTGCCCGGCCTCAGGGGGGCCTGGGAGCATCAACCCTCCCTCCGTGGAGCTGCCCTGCTTCTCTACTGATGTGGGCTTAGACCCCACATCTTTTGGGGGCCACTATGTTACCCTGTTGATTCATCCCAACCCAAAGGTAGGGTCTTCCATTTGTCTTGTTAGCTGCTCAGTCATGTCTGACTCTTTTGTGACCCCTGTGGACTGTAGCCTGCCAGGCTACTCTGTCCTTGGGGTTCTCCAGGCAAGAATACTGGAGTGGATTGCCATTTCCTCTTCCAGGGGATCTTTCCCACCCGGGGATTCAACCTGGATCTCTTGTAGGACAGGCAGACTCTTTACTTTCTGAGCTACCAGGGAAGCCCATTCATCTTGGTTACACTTTATTTTTTTGACTGCTCTGTGTGGCATCTGGAATCTTAGTTCCCCCACCCGGGATCAAACTTGGCACCTCCTGCAGTGGAAGCGATGGACATTTAAGTTGTTTGTGTAGGATATGGACATTTTTGAAGATCATTATTTCACCTACCACATCCTTCATGTCATCTTTTTAAAAATTGAAGTATAGTCGACATACTATATTTTATTAGTTCCAGGTATACAACATAGTGAGGGCTTCCCTGATAACTCAGTTGGTAAAGAATCCATCTGCAATGCAGGAGACCCTGGTCCAACTCCTGGGTCAGGAAGATCCGTTGGAGAAGGGATAGGCTACCCACTCCAGTATTCTTGGGCTTTGCTTGTGGCTCAGCTGGTAAACAATCCGCCTGCAATGCGGGAGACCTTGGTTCGATCTCTGGGTTGGAAAGATCCTCTGGAAAAGGGAAAGCTACCCATTCCAGTATTCAGGCCTGGAGAATTCCATGGACTGCATAGTCCATGGGGTCACAAAGAGTCAGACATGACTGAGTGACTTTCACTTTACTTCATACAACATAGTGATTTGACATTTATATACTTAATGAATCAAGCATCACAATATCTAGTAACCATCTGTCACCAATATTACAATATTATTGACATATATTGCAACATAGTCCCTATGCTGTACATTACATCCACGTGGCTTATTAATTTTATAACTGGAAATTTGTACTTTTTAATCTCCTTCACCTATTTTACTCAAACTCCTAATCTGTTGAGTCTTTTTTGGGAGACAATAGAGCATCATGTTTGGGCTTCCTGATGGCTCAGTGGGTAGAGAATCCACCTGCAATGCAGGAGACCGAGGAGACGCAGGTTCGATCCCTGGGTCAGGAAGATTCCCTGGAAAAGGAAATGGCAACCCACTCGAGTGTTCTTGCCTGGAAAATCCCATGGACAGAAGAACCTGGCGGTCTACAGTCCATGGGGTCACAAAGAGTCAGACATGACTGAGTGACTGCACACACTCACACAGAGCATCATGGCTAAGGGTCAGCCTGCCAAATTTATATTCTGCTTCTGACACTTACCACGCGATGTCTTGGGCAGGGTAGGTCACTCATCTGGGCCTCAACTTCCCTATCCATAGAATGGGGATGATCATAGCAGCTATCTTGTAAGACTGTTGGGAGATTATACGGGATAGTAGAGGAGAGGTGCTGAGAGCAGCTCCTGGAATGTGGTGAGGCCTTGTGAGAGGTAAGCCATTATTAAGTGCCTGTTGTATGCTAGGCATCATGGATGCAGGATGAAGGCGAACCAGTTACAGTCCCTGCCCTCTGGGGTGGCAACGTGGGAAGTGGGACATGGGGTGGGGGAATGCCATCATTACTGTGTGAAGAACTGTCCAGGTCTGCGGGAGCCCACAGGGGCCCGTCTTCACCTCCACCTGGATTGATGGGGAAAAGCTTTTGGAGGGAGGGAGGAGGAGGTGGCCAGGCCGCAGAGCCTGGGACAACAGGTTCTGCCCCATGGATGATGTCAATGTCCTCACTAACATCTGGGTCAGATGGCATGCCAGCATGGGTGCCTGGGTCTTGCTCTTGAAGCTCCATCAGCAGGTTTCATGTGGGGGGCTCTGAACCCCTGGGGGCTGAGGACTTCCAAAGGCATCATCCACGGCCTCATTTCACTACCTGCTGCAAACCCCATGTGGCTTGGGGGAGGGCATGGTCCCCTGAGATGATTCCAATCCTGCATGTCTATGAAACCCCTAAACCAAACCTTCACTTTCCACCCAGGTCATGTGCTCTCTTTACTGCTGAGTCAGGACAGGGGTGCCAAGGGTTCTCTCTAGCCCAACAGTCAGTGGGGGCTGGCACTGGCCTCCCCCATGTGTAAGCTGGTAGGATGCAGAAGGGCAAGGAAACCTGCTAGCCCCTTCTAGGCAGGTAAGCTGATGCCAGGGTAGGGGGTGGCATTCCAGGCACCTCTAAGAAGGGGAAGAAAGTCAAAGTACCCCATCTTTGACCCCCACCACCATCACATCCTTCCTCATTAACGCCATCAAAGTTTCCTTGGCACTGCTGGTGTTGCTTGGTGGCTGGTGCTTCTGGGGACTGTTATTCTAAGGCTGAGGTGGATCTTATCACGTCTTAGGTACAGCCGAGTGTGCACCTCAGACACTAGCTGCCACCCCAGAACTTTCAGGAAGGCTCTCATCTGAGCAACAGGCTCACCTGGCTGGCCTGGGGCTTCACTTGGGCAGGAGGAGCATCAGTAGGAAGTGAAGAGTAAGACGTTGCAGAGTTGGGACTCCAGGCCAGATCTTGGTGATGTCACTTGCCTCTGCCCTGTCCATCCCCTTGCATATTAGCTGCTCTGCAACCTTCAGTGGCTCCCTGTTGCCCCAAGGCCACTTTTCCCGAAGTCACTTCCAGAGCATAGTCGTCCCACGAGGCCAGGGTTCTATAGCCAACTGAGTTTGGGAAACGGTTTGTCTCTCTGTGCCCATCTCTCCCTACCCCCGTTCCGAACCTTTCCTTGGAGAATCAGAGAGCAAGTAAGGAGATAAAAGGCTTGGAGAAACATCTCAAATGGAATTCAGTGATTCTCTGCATTTTGGTTTTGATTTTTCTTGTACCCTGCTGACATCTCGTGGAACCAGCGTTTGCTGGAACGCAATGTGGGAAATGAAGAGTTCAGTGCAGATATCTGGCCCTGAGTCCCGGGCCTCCCGTCCTTCTGCTCCCACTGTCCAGCCCATCGAATCACTGAGTGCCCCACAGCTCTGCTCCTTCCAGCCTAGGTACTTTTGCTTCTGTGAAGCCTTTTACTTAGGATGCCCGCCTTTCAAGAATCCTCTAAAAAAAAAGCAAAACCCAAAACTAAAAATGGAAGTTCTCCTCTTCCAAAAAGTCATCATGGGGACTTCCTTGATTGTCCAGTGACCACAACACCACACTTCCAGTGCAGCTATGGGGCCAGGATGCCTGCAGCCATACACACTCCCCTTCAGCTCCCTGGAGACCAGAGGTGGGAACTGGATCTTGTTCTTCGACTCGACAGCTGTGAGGAATACGGCCAGAGCCAGGGCAGGGCCAGACTGTGGGCCGCGGGTGTGTTTGAGGTCCGGGAGGAGGATGACTCCAGTTTCACGTGGTCTCTTGGTCTGGACCTCACATGAACCTTCAGGGTAGAGGGAAGGGTTTAGGGCCCCCAGGATTGTTGTATTTCAGTCACTAAAGGTCGTGTCCGACTCTTTGTGACCCTATGGACTGCAGCGTGCCAGGCTCCCCTGTCCTTCACTATCTCCTGGAGTTTGCTCAAACTCATGTCCATTGAGTCGGTGATGCTATCTAACCATCTCATCCTCGGTCGTCCCCTTCTCCTTTTGCCTTCAATATTTCCTATTATCAGGGTCTTTCTCAATGAGGAGTCGGCTCTTCACCCCCAGGACTAGTAGACTTACAAAGCTCAACCTGTTGGCAGAACAGCCTAGTGGTTACTTAAGAGCAGGGCTGTGGTCAGAACATCTGTAGCCTAATCCCTGGAACCTTATATAGCAAAAGACACCCATGTTCAACCCCTGGGTCAGGAAGATCCTCTGAAGGAGGGCATGGCAACCCACTCCAGTATTTTTGCCTGGAGAATTCCATGGACAGAGGAGCCTAGCAGGCTACAGTCCTTGGGGTTGCAAAGAGTCAGACATGACTGAGAGACTAACAGATGGCAAAGAGAACTTTGGAGATGTGATTAAGGGTACAGACCTTGAGATGGGGATTTTCCAGGTGGGCCCAGTGTCCTCACATGCGTCCTTAAACGCAGAGGAACTTTGCTGGCTGCATTAGAGGGAGATGACACAGAAGAAGAGGCGTATGTTACAGGAGAAGGGCTTGACCTAGCATTGTGCGCTTTGCAAATGTAGGAAGGGGGCCATGAACCAAGGAATCCAGCAGCCTTTAGAGGCTGGGAACACCTCACTTGAAAGTGTGCAAAGAGACAAGTCCTCACTTAAAATTTTTTAAAAAATTTGTTTGGCTGAGTCAGGTCTTAGTTTTAGCATTCTGGATCTTTGTTGCATCACGCAGGACCTTTGGCTGTGGTGCACGGACTCTCTAGTGGTGGCACATAGGCTCAATATCTCACTGGCATATGGGATCTTAGTTTCCCGACCAGGGATCCAACCCACTTCCCCTGCATTGCAAGGCAGATTCTCAACCACTGAACCATCAGAGAAATCTTGGGCCCTCAGTCTTAACTATTAACACAAGGAAATGGATTCTCCCCTAAAGCCTCCAGCAAGGACACAAACTTGCCCACGTCTTGTTCTAGCCTGCAGAGACCTGGCCTGGATGGGGGTGATCAGGGAGGGGGTCCTCTGGGAAGAGATATGCATGCATGAAATCTGAAGGAAGAGTTGAGGTGTGCTGGACCAGGGTGTGGGGTGCCCAGGGGAACAACATGTACAAGGCTGCTGGAAAGATGGAGGGAGGAAGGACACGCACGGCCAGATGACCAGGGCTGGTCCAGCAGTGTCTCTTGGGCCCCTGTCAGGACTTTGGGCTTTATCCATAGTTTAGTTGGAAGCTTTCTACTCATCTTCAACAGGGTGTAAGGGAGAAGACCAGGTCTGTGTTTTGAAAACATCACTCTGGCCTCTGCACTATGAGTAGGGGGTAAGGGATGGGGTGGATGTAAGGAGACCCTGGTCTGCCATTCGCAAGTCCAGATGGGGAGGAGGTGAGCAAGAGCTGGGGTACTGAGGGTAGAGCTGGAGGTTAAACAAACAGGACTCGGGATGCAGAGCCTGGTGGATAACAGCCTGTGCCAGATGGCCAAATTCTGGCTCAAATACTGCCTCTCTGTGTGACTTGAGGCAAGGTTCTTAACCACTCTGTGCCTCAGTTTCCCCATGTGTAAAATGGGATAGATGGTAGGTCTAGGTGAGGCCTGGAATTCTGCATTTCAAGCAAATTCCCAAGTGGTGCCCATGCTGCTGGGGTCTGGCACCTCACTTTGAGTAACAGAGGTGGAGAGCCCTGGGGTAGAGGTGGGCCACACCTCCCAGCTCTGCCCTGCTCTGGCCCTGGGGGTATTTTGCATCTGATCTGACTCCTCCACCTCCCACCCCTCCCGCCTGCCACCCAGCTGTGGACTCTCGGCTCCTACAGGTGTGGCCTGCCTCTTGTTTCTGCAGCTGTGACCAGGTGGGGCTTTCTGAAAGTGAAATTTACCAGGTTTTGTAGGGAAAACCAAACCAACCTGAAAGTAGATCTATAAATGGGAAGGTTTCAGGCCACTCTTTATCTTGATGCCACTAAGCCTGAGCCACACGACTCTGGTTATACAGCTCATCACTCTGTGGATATCTTGCCCTGCCTCAAACCTGCTGGGGAACCCCACCCAAAAGCCCCCCTCCCAGGCCTTGGGCTTCCCCCTCCCACTCTCCCCTTTCTGACAACCCCTTCCCTCCCAGAGCACGGCCTGGCTGTTGCTCCCCCCTTCCCTGGGGGGCAGCAGGAGCCGATGGGCCATCCAGGGTCTGGGCCTGTGGCCAGCGGAAACTGGCAGGCTCTCAGAATTCGGAGACTGCCATAGATGACAAGGCTGCTGTGTTCTGTGTTCTACGCCAGGAACTGGTATGGGTGGAGGGCCCAAGTGAGTGGGTGGTGGGAAATGATGGGAGTAGGGGGCAGTGTGGCAATGGGGAGATGGCAGAGGGGGCAATGATTGGGGCCAGAGAGTGAGGACCGAGACTAGGGCGTGAGACAGGGCCAACTTTGGCTGGGGAGGGGGGGCGGGGGGGCTCAAGGACAGCTCTGCAAAGGCAAAGCTCAGGGCTTCGATTCCATCCCTTTCTAGTTTCTGGGCTGGGAACACCCTGGAAGATGGGGTTGCCTCTTGCACAGAAGCGCCAGCCCTGGAGGGCGCCCTGGCGCCCGTCAGCCCTCCAGCACAAGGAGGGTTTCTGGGGTGGCCCTGGAGTTGCCGAGTCAGCTGGCTAGACTCCGAGCCTGGGCGGGCTCTTGGCTTCTCACAGATGGATTTCTGTGGTAACAGGGTCTCACGGGGCCCTTGGGTTGTCAGTGCTGTTGCTTCTTCTGCAAGAGCATGTGCACCTTGCACTGACCCATTTTCTCGGTGCTTGTAAAACCATTACATCATAGGCACAGAAAGTCCCCAGTATCTTTTCCAGAGAAGGCCGGCCACAGGGGCCTGGGACGTTTAGGGTGAAGGCTAGGGGACAGGGTTGAGCTATGCTGCAACCTGGACTCCACCTGTCTCTGGGAAGGGCTGAGGGGAGCGGGGATCACCCCTCCATGGGGTTGAGGGGATCACCGCCTTCCTGCATAAGCCCCACATGGGGAACAGAGGCCCCCAAGTCCTCTGCTGTCTTGAAGCGAATCTGATCGCTCCAGCTGGAAATCCTGGCTGAAATCCCACCACCCCTGGGGATGGCGAGAAGATAGCACCCCCTGGTGGCAAGCTATGGATTTACACAGATTTCCTTGTTGAAAAGAGGGCCCTCCTAGATGGCTCAGTGGTAAAGAATCTGCCTGCTCAATGCAGAAGACCTGGGTTCGATCCCTGGGTCGGGAAGATCCCCTGTGGCAGCCCACTTCAGTATTCCTGCCTGAAAAATCCTGTGAACAGAGGAGCCTGGAGGGCTACAGCCCATGGGGTCACAAAGAGCCAGACTCGACTGAGTGACTGAGTACCTGCGCACGCACGCTCCTTCCTGAGCACTTAGAACTTAGAGGTGCTATTATTTACACATGTTTTATACAGTTGCTTTAGTTTTGTCTCTCTTTATGTATACATGTATTTTGGTGACGATGATGGTCATCATTTTTTACCGTTTGCTAGTTAATTGCAGACATTTTGATCCTTCACTCTTAAATATTTCAGCATGTTTCTTCTATAGCAAGGACATCTCTTACAGAAACAGGTTTTCAGGAATTCAACATCGATATAACATAATCAGATAAAAAGCGTGAATTCAAATTTCACCAGTTATCTCAGTCTTCTTTACAGCAATATGCCCCTTCCCAGCCTGATTCAGAATCCAATTCAGACACTGCATTCAGTTCTCTTGTCTCTTTAATGTTCTTTTTTTTCCTTCTGAAACATTCCACAGTTCTTCCTCATCTTTCATACACTGGCATTTTAAAGAGTTAAGGGCAGCATGTTTGTAGAATGTCCATCAGCTTGGGTTTGTCTGATGTATGTCTGGGTTTGTCTCATGATATGATTCAGACTGTGGACTTTTGGTAGAAAGACCACAGATGTGATGTGATGTCCTTCTCAGCACATTGGACCTTTTTTCATTTTTAAGATTTACTGCTTTTTTAAAAAAAGTAATTAATTTTTGGCTGTTGTGTCTTAGTTGCAGCCCACAGGCTTCTCTTTAGTTGCCGCACAGCTTTAGTTATCCCAAGGCATGTGGGATCTTAGTTCCCTGACCAGGGATCAAACCTGAGTCCCCTGCATGGCAAGGTGGATTCTTAAGCGCTGGACCACCAGGGAAGTTCCTGGACCATTTTTGTTTTCAAAATGGGCAGCCTGAGGCCCAGAGAAGGGGAGAGAACTGGGGACACAGTGAAGCTCAAAATCTGTGATTAGTTGCTGTGTGACTTTGGGCAAGTAACTGCACTTGTCTGAGCTGAAGTTGCTTCATCTGTAATGTGGGGTAGTGATACGGTCCTAAAGGGCTGTGTGCGCTTAGTCCCTCAGTCACGTCTGACTCTTAGTGACCCCACGGACCGTAACCCACCAGGCTCCTCTGTCCATGGGATTTCCCAGGCAAGAATAACTGGAGTGGGTTGCCATGCCCTCCTCTAGGGGATCTTCCCAACCCAGGGACCGACTCATGTCTCTTACATCTCTTGCACTGGCAGGCGGTTTCTTTACCACTAGGGCCAACATTCACATGTGCATGCTAATGCTAAGTCGCTACAGTTGTGTTCAACTCTTTGCGACCCCATGGACCCCGCCAGGCTCCTCTGTCCATGGGATTCTCCAGGCAAGAATACTGGAGTGGGTTGCCATGCTCTCCTCCAGGGGATCTTCCCAACCCAGGGATCGAACCCAGATCTCCTGCACTGCAGGTGGATTCTTTACCATCTGATTCACCAGGGAAGCCCCCCAAAGTGCTGGGGGTGGCCTAAAGGCGGTGATGTGTGACTCACGGTTGGGGAGGAGACTGATGATGCCATGGATCCCCTCTCCTCTGTGCCTCCCCTCTCCACTGACCCAGGATGAGGTGGCGGGAGATGAAGGATAAGCCTTTGTGCTCCCCTCCGCCATGCCCCTGCCACGTCCCCCTGAGTCCATAGCTATCAGAGGAGCAGGCAGGCCAGGAGGGGAAAACCCAGACCAGGGCCCCAGAATTTCCCTCACACTCAGCAGACTTGGCAGAGCTGAACCCTCAGCTCCCCACTGCCCACAGCTCCCCGCAGCCATCGGCTTCCAAGTGAGCATGGTGAGATGCTGAGGGTCAGGGAGAAGCTTGGGCTGTCCCGGCAGGTCTCAGCCCCTAGAGAGTCCCCATGGTGCCCCCAGTTTACTTGAGAAGAATGAGATTCTGCTGGAGCAGAAGGCTGGGCACAGGTGGGCACACAGAATGCCCCCAAGGCCCTGGGCTTTGGGTAACATGAGACAGACAAGTGCTGTGTGACTGGTGTTTGCAAATGTAGGTTATGTTTATTATTTTAAATTTATATGGCAACACTTCAGATGTGCAAATAAAGAAGAGAAGAAGAACGTAATTGTAGTTCCCTGTGTCCACCTTCCAGCCACACTGCCTCCTTGCTGCTCTGTGCCCATAGCAGAGTGTTCGCATATTATTTCACTGTTCCCTGAGGTGGAGAGAAGAGTAGGGAATCCCCTTGGGCCAGCCAG
Organism: Capricornis sumatraensis; assembly: GCF_032405125.1. Lineage (NCBI taxonomy): Eukaryota > Metazoa > Chordata > Mammalia > Artiodactyla > Bovidae > Capricornis > Capricornis sumatraensis. The sequence goes on along the minus strand of NC_091082.1, from coordinate 48,999,204 downwards.
GCCTCTCCCGGCACGTCAGTGGTTTCTGCTTTCTTCCCCTAAATCAAGAAAGCCCCTGCTTAATCCATCCCATGAGTGGCCACCTCCTGTCTGCTAGCCTCCATCTCTTCGGATGCTGACGATAAAGAGGTGGGACACAGCTCCCTCCTTCCCTGTCTCCCCCACCTCCCTCCCACACTCCCTTCCTGGAGCTCCTCATTATGGGTCTTCCCAGAAACCTGCTTCATGCTCCCCTCTCATTCACCAGGAAGGACGATGTTCATTTCCCCAAACTTTCATGAACACTGCCTAATGAAGGGGCTTAGCTTTCAAGGAGCCCTGGAAACGTGGAAGAGCATTGTGAAAAATGCTTATTCTTAAGAATTCCTTGGTGGTCCGGTGGTTAGGACTCAGGGCTATCATTGCCCTTGGCCAGGGTTTGATTCCTGGTTGGGGAATTAAGATCCTACAAGCCCTGTGGTATGGCCAAAAAAAAGAAAAAAGCCCTATTCCTGAAAAAAGTAAATCTTGGTCCCTACTTCACACCATGCACCAAAATGAAACCCAAATTGAAAAGGTTAAGTAATACCATCCAGAAGACAACGTAAAAGAATATCTAACTGGGGACTTCCCTGGTGGTCCAGTAGGTAAAATCTCTGAGCTTCCAATGCAATGGGCCCAGGTTCGATCCCTGGTTGGGGAACTAGATTCCCATGAAGCAACTAAAGATCTCACGTGCTACCGAGAAGACTGAAGACTCTACATGCTGCAGCTAAGACCCAACACAGCCAACAAACAAATGCTAAGAAAATACCCACTCCAACCCTCCACTTAAAAAAAAAAAAAGAATATTTAAATACATTGGGCAGGCAAATACTTCTTACATAGGACATTAACAATAAAAGGAAAGATTGATAAATTGTACTTCATTGAAACTGAGGACTCTATTCATCACAAGACTCCTTTAAGAAAGTGGAAAGGCAAAACAGAAGATAGAAGATATTTGCAGAACATGCATTCAACAAGGGCTTGCATCCAGAGTATATAAAGAGCTCCTACACATCAGGAAGAAAAGTCAGATAATCCAATTTTTAAAAAAATGGCCAAAAGGCCTGAATAGGCATCTTACAAGAGAGAATATTCAAATGGCTGATAAACATGTGGCAAAGTACCCAACATCATCACTCATCAGAGAAACGCAAATAAAAGATCAACGAAACGCCACTATAAGCTCACCCAAATGGCTAAAAGTGTTGACAGGGATGAGGAGCAATTGGAACACTCACACACTGCCATGAAATGTCAGTTAGTACAACTTAGAAAACTGTATAGAGAATCAATCAATGCTGAGCATACACATACTTTATGACCCAGCAATTCCATACGTAGCTATGTCTTCAGCAGTAATGTGTACACAGGGCTTCCCCTGTGGCCCAAGGGTAAAGAATCTGCCTGCAGTGTAGGAGATGTGGGTTTGATCCCTGAGTCAGGAAGATAACCTAGAGAAGAAAATGGCAACCCACTCCAGTACTCTTGCCTGGGAACTCCCACCAACAGAAGAGCCTGGGGGGCTACAATCCTTATGATTACAAAAGTGTTGCACAGTACTTAGACACTAAAAAGCAGCAACACAACATTGTGTACATGTGTGCACCAAAAATATCAGTGTAAGAAAGTTCCTAGCAGGGTTATGCATAATGATCAAAAAGTGGAGACAACCCAAAGGTCCATCAAGAGTAGAACAGATAAATTGTGCATGTCCATAGGATGCGATAGTGCAAAGCAGTGCACTTGAATGAATGGTCACTATTTGCAATAATGCACGTGATTCCCACATTAGAAGTTTGAGTTAAAGAAGCCGGTTGTCAGGGTGTGACTGTTTCTATCCAGGTGAAGTAATGTGTCTCTGGGTGTAGAAGTCAAGGTAGCAGGGGGCCTTCCGTAGTGGGAAGGGGCAGGAAGGGGTTCCGGGTATTAGTGTCTTGTTTCTGGATCTGGGACTGGTGGCAGAATGTGTTTATGCTGTAGAAATTCAGTGCACACGTACTTGAGACCGGTGTGATTTTCTGCATGAGAGTTAGACTTCAACAAGCAAGTTTACCAAAGATTATTTTTTGAAAGGATATATGTTTTTATTTTCCTGGAGGAGAGCATGGCAACCCACACTAGTATTGTTGCCTGGAGAATCCCATGGACAGAGGACTGGCAGGCTACAGTCCATAGGGTCTCACAGAGCCAGACATAACTGGAGTGACTTAGCGTGCATGCATGCACTTTTTTTTTAAATATATTTTTTAAATGTTTATTTTAAGTTTTACTTTGGGCTGTGCTGGGTCTTCGTTGCTACTCGGGCTTTTCTCTAGTTGTGGTGAGTAGGGGGCTCCTCTCTAGTTGCAGTGTGTGGGTTTCTCATTGCAGTGGCTTCTCTTGTTGTGGAGAATGGGCTCTGGGGCACGTGAGTTTCGATAGTTGCGGCGTGTGGGCTCAGTAATTGCGGCTCCCGGGAGCTAGAGCACAGGCTCAATAGTTGTGGCACATGGACTTGGTTGCTCTGAGGCGTGTGGGATCTTCCCAGATCAGGGATCGAACCCACGTCTGCTGCATTGGCAGGCAGGATTCTTTACCAGGGAGCCACCAGAGGAGCTCTTAGCAGAATTTCTTATTGCTGGGCCCATGCTGGAGGCCAGGTAGGAGGCGAGTGAAGTGTTCTCTGGGAGAGGAGATGGGGACTGGGACCTGTGGAGGAGGTGGGGATACTGGTCCAAAGAGGCTGAGAGAACTTGCTGATGGGTTGGGTGTGAGCACTAGAGTAGAGGGTCAAGGGAGAAGTCAAGGTTTGGGGTCTGAGTTACGGAAGGCTGGGGTTGCCGCCACCACTCCAGGGAAGACCAAAGGTGGAGCAGTTTCAAGGGAGTTTCTGTCCTGACTACTATAACAGCAGGTTCCATTTCAGGCCTGGTCTTGACAGCAACTGGATATCAGGCCTCCTGGGACCTGAGGGGAAGGAGGGAGGGTAGGGGTCTGGGACCCTCCTGGACTTAGCAGTGTGTTTCATGCTCCAGAGGCGAGCCCCTGAGGATGCCTGTCTTGGAGACCTCAGCCGCTACTATGACAAGGCTGCCGGGAAGTGCTGTCACCGCTGCCGTGAAGGTGAGTGGGGGTTGCTGCGGTGGGGACGAGGGGGATTTTGTCCTCAAGTTACAACACTCTGGGAGACTGGTAAGTGGGAACCACCAGAGTCAACATCGTCATTGACTGTAGATCTCTGAAGGCCTTTGTTTTTAATGACTGTGTGCGTGTTAAGTTGCTTCAGTGTTGTCCAACTCTTGGGGACCCCATGGACTATCGCTCACCAATTTCCTCTGTCCATGAGATTCTCCAGGAAAGAATACTGGAGTAGGTTGCCGTGCCCTCCTCCAGGAGGTCTCTTAATTACTGCTCTTTATTGAACATTCTGGCTTCCCTGGTGTCTCAGTGGGAAAGAATCCACCTGCCAATGCAGGAGACGTGGATTCTATCCCTGGGTCAAGAAGATTCCCTGGAGAATCTTCTACCCACTCCAGTATTCTTGCCTGGGAAATCCCGTGGAGAGAGGAGACAGGCAGCTTACAGTCCACGGGGTGGCAAAGAGTCAGACACGACTGCGCGACTAAACAACAACGATTAGACACTCGCTGCACATGTACTGGTCTGGGGCCTCAGGTGTGTTGCGTCAGCTTATCAGCTCCTCATGGTTATCCTTTGCTGTTGCCATTTTGCAAATGAGGCTGGGGATGCTGCAAGATTAAGCAAGTTGCCCAAGGTCACAGAGATAGAACACAAGGGAGCTGACTGCGGCCAGATCCCAGGGTTCCGTGAACCCCAGAGCCTGGACCATTGACATCCCCTGACCAGCCCTCATTTCCAGGCCTGCAAGCCCTTTGCAGGCCTCATCTCTCCTTCTCTGGGAGCACGTTTGTCCAGGGCTGCCAGGACTACAGCGCTCTTGAGGGCAAATCTCCCTGCCCAGAGCTCACTTCCTAGAAGGCTTGCACCCCCCACCACCACCCTGTCCCCAGCACAGTGATGGACAAGGTAGATGATGGGCACCATCAGGAAATCCTTCGGGAACAGAGATGAGCCTGTTTGCCCCACTCTGCAAATAAGTCTAAAGGTCACCAGGTCATAAGACATCCCCATCCTCTGTGGTTATCACAAGTCCCAAAGCACATCCAGTGGCCTTAGCTGGGTGGAGTCATGAGATGAAGTTCAGCCGTGGTCTCTGATCTCTGGGAACAGGGACTCATAGAGGAGGAAAGATATTTATTGTTATGTCAGCAGAGGGCATGAGGGGCAACTGTGCCTATACTCTGAGGACAGCAGTCTTACACTCTGCCCACAGCAGGACAGGAGGTGGGCAGGGGTCTTCAGAACAGGTAGAGGGGCCAGCATTGCTGTCCGGAGGATGGTGACAGGCCATGGTACCCAAGATCACCAAGGCTGTGTGCCCTGAGTTGGCCGTAACCCTGCTCAGTCTGTTCCCTGCAGGCTCTTTGCTGCACCAAGAGGGCAGACTCACCCTGTGCTCAGGCCACCCAAGGACAGAGAGAAATGTTTTGGGAAAGAATTTGATATTTTTTATTTCTAAAAAATGATTGTAAGAAGTCATTGTAGCAGAAAAAGTAGAACTCTGTTGGACTTTCTTGCCTTTATTTTACGGTTCAGTGTTGTTTTGGAACATACATAACAAGTGGGGCCCCTTGCTTTTTAGTACTTGGGACTTTACCCACATAGCCACATATGAGGGGCCACATATGGCCCGTCAGCCGCACAGCCACCCACCCATGTACATGCTGTCCTTTCACCCACTCACTAACCCGTCCATCCTTTCCTCTTCTTGTCTCCTTCCTCTTCTTGTCTCCTTTCTCCTATCCTCCCCCTTCCTATTTTTGCTGCCACCTATCCCACATACATCTACCCATCTGTCTCAGTCTGCTCAGGCTGCCATAACAAAATACTTCAGACTGAGGGACTTAACAACAGACTTATTTTCTCATAGTTCTGGAGGTTCTTAAGTCCAAGATCAAGGTTCCAGCAGGGTTTGGTTTTGCTTCTGGTGAGAAATCTCTTCTTGGCTTGCAGGCAGATACTATCTCATGGCAGAGAGGGAGGGAGGGAGATCTCTTCTCCTTCTTACAAGGCCACCAATCCTATCTGATCAGGGCCTCACCCTGTTGACCTCATTTAACCTTCATTACCTCCTAAAAACCCGATCTCTAAATATTGGGTTGGCCAAAAAGTTCATTTGGGTTTTTCCATAGCATCATCAGAAAAACCCAAATGACCTTTTTGGCCAACCCACTACATTGGGGGGTTAGAGAGTCAAGATATGGGTTGGGGGAGTACATAGTTCAGTCCATGGCACTGGACCCCTCCCCATCCATCCCTGATCTATCTCCCCACCTTCTCCCATCCCCCTTTCATCCACTCTTCCACCCACATCCATCTAACAGTTGTTTATTGTTCGTTCTTACACTGATGTCACTTATCACCTTTCCAGCTTTTTCTCTCTTGGCCTTTCTACAGCAACTGCTCTGCTTGGTGTCCTCTGAACCTACTGTATGCTTTCAAGTTCTGGGCCATTGTACATGCCTGATGCACCCAGGACGCCCTCCCCCACCACCTCTAATCTGCCCTCCTGGCACCCTTCCCTCCACAAAGCCTTCCCCACCAGCCCAGGTTTATGTGGCTGGTTGCATACCACATCTCCCCAGGGGGGCAGAGGTCAACGTTCCTGGTCCACAGGGCTCTGATTTTCCATAAGACCCACAATCCCAGCTTCACAGAGAAAGACAGACACTTCCTTTCCATGCCCTCCAGCCCCTTTGGCACCAGCCTGGCCGGGCTTTGACGGGGAGTGAGTGGGAAGAGCAGGTGATATCCCCGTCCCTGGCTCCCTCTACTTAGATGCCGTGGAGGGAAGAGGGGTGCTCCCTCTCCCCCCATATTCCCTCTCTGAAGCCCAGTGACTGGGGTGACTGAGCACCTGATGCTGTTGTGGTGGGCGGGGCATTTTGCTGGAGTTTTATTGACCTTGTGCTTCCGGGCATGCAAGAGAGGAAAAATGAAAAACCCACAAAAACCCCTTCCTCTGTCTCTCGGGGAAATTTCTGACATTTTGCCTGCCGCCTGCAGTCTGCACTCAGCTGTATATGGGGGCAGCTTGGTGGAGGAAGGAAACAGGGAGACCTTTGAGACTGAGAAACGATGTCATCAGGTCCCTCCTCCCACCCAGGCCTGTTATGCCCTTTTTAGCATCCTCGACAGTTGATCCCCAGCCCTCCACTTACACACTCCCCAGTAGCAGGGAGGTCATTCACTTGATTCATAACAACAGCCACAGTTATCACTGGTGAAGCATGTTCTGTGCCGGTGCTGAGCCCTGTAACCATCTGAGCTCACTGAGCCCCGATAGGAAACCCAAAGAGGAAACTTGCACATGGTGGGGGAGGCGGGGTTCAGGGATTTGCCCATGGTCACATGCTGGCAAGTGGCTCAGGCGGGGTCATATAGCTGTCTAACTAGAACCCTGAGCTCTTCCCTCCTATTTGGCACTGACCCTGAGGCATTCACTGCAGGGAGGAGGCAGCACAGGAGTTGGCCAGGGCCAACGCGGGGAGAAGGTGTGCTCTGGTTAGAGGACAGAGAATATGCCAAGTCCTGGAGTGAGCAAGGATGGGCATTCAGGAACTGGGAGGGGGGCTTCCCTGGTGGCTCAGTTGTAAAGAATCCACCTGCCAGTGCAGGAGACACAGGTCCCATCCCTGATCCAGGAAGATCCCACAGGCCATGAAGCAACTAAACCCGTGCACCACAAATACTGAGCTTGTGCTCTAGAGCCTGGGAGCTGCAACGGCTGAAGCCTGAATGCTTTAAAGCCCATGCTCCACAACAAGAGAAACCACTGCGATGAGAGGCCCAGGCACCACAACTCGAGTATAGTTCCCGCTTGCCGCAACTACAGAAAAGCCCGAGCAGCAACAAGAACCAACCCAGCACAAAAATAAGTAAATAAAATTATTTAAAAAAAAAAAACTTGGAGGGGCTGAAAAACTGAAGAGCCCACGTCAGGGCTACCCCCTTCCTATTCTGCATCTTGCTTTCTGGATCTCTCCTCTTTTGTGCCCAGGCTAACCTCCTCATAGGAGGCGCCTCCCCAGGCATGGGGGAGCAGGGACGACGTGAAGCCAGGCCTGGTGTTGTTAGGCAGAGAGCAAGGTCTGTTTGGGCCAGGTGGGTGAAGCCCGTCTTGTCCTGAGGGAGCTGAGGGTTTCTTCAAGGAGGAGGCAGCCTGCCCTCCCTGCTCTGACTGAGCTTGGCTGGCCCTCAGTCCCTTCCTCATCTGGGCTTCTCCTTCAGGGCAATGGGGGGACGCCCAACAAACATCTTCCAGCTCCTGTTCCAAAGCACAAGAAGAAAGCATCTGATGGCTCAGATAAGGCCAGAGTCCACCTCTGCTCTGGTTCCCCAATGACAGAACTGCCTTGGACCACTGCTAGCAGGGCAGGGAGTGGGAGAGTGGGGCAGTTCTCCAAGAAAGGCAATCTGTGGGCTGAAAAGTCCATCCGAAATGTGTCTCTGCTGCACCAGGCAGTTAGGATCTGGGAGCCCTGAGAACACATTCCAGGGGACCTGACTTGGTTGGAACATGCAGGGGGGACTTCCTGGAGGAGGGGTCCTGAGGATGAGCAGGAGTCAACCAAGGTGGGGAGTGGGTATGCTCTGATTAAAGGACAGAGAATATGCCAAGGCCTGGGGTGGGCAGGGATGGGTATTCAAGAACTGGGAGGGGCTCCATTTAGCTTGTCAAGGGTGTAGTAGCTCAGCAGTAAAGAATCCACCTGCAATGTGGGAGACGTGCATTCGATCCCTGGGTTGAGAAGATTACCCTGGAGTAGGCAATGGCACCCCACTCCAGTATTCTTGCCTGGAAAATCCCATGGACAGAGGAGCCTGGTGGGCTACAGTCCATGGGATCGCAGAGCCTGACATGACTTAGTGACCAAACAACAACAACAAGGGTGTGGAGGGGGTTGGGGGCGGGGAGGGCGGAGGGACTGGCAGCCCAGGCTCAGCGAAAAGCAGTTCTCTGTGTGGGAGTTTCTGGGGCCAAAGCAGCTGCGGCAGGGGTTGCCTGACGCTGAGCCAGAAGTGAGAGGCGGTGACGGGAAAGGGAGGACAAACGCTGAGAACAGCTGGAGTCAGAAAGGCGCTGTTCAGAGACGGGGAGCATCAGCACTGAGGGACGCTTGGGGACCAGTTCTAAGAGCCAGAGCAACGCCAGACACTTTCTCAACCACTCAGTTTCTTTTTTTCAACTTATTTTTTAGCCGGAGGAAAACTGCTTTGCAATGCTGTGTTGTGTGCATGCGTGCTAAGTCTCTTCGGTCATGTCTGACTCTTTGCGACCCCATTAAACACCAAATGGTTGAGAAAGTAGCACTGGCATACATTCACCCTGCATGTGCCTGCTCAGTTGCTCAGTCGTGTCCGACTGCAACCTCCTGGACTGTAGCCGGCCAGGCTCCTCTGTCCATGGGGTTCTCCAGGCGAGAATACTGGAGTGGGTTGGCATGCCCTCCTGCAGGGCATCTTCCTGACCCAGGGATCAAACCCACGTCTCTTACTTGTCTTCTGCATCAGCAGGCGGGTTCTTTACCACTAGCACCACCTCGGAAGCCTTGTGTTGGTTTCTGCCTTACAGCAGTGTAAGTCAGCCATAAGCATATACATATGTCCCCTCCCTCTTGAACCTCCCTCCCTCCCACCCCCTCAAGATCATCGGAGCACAGGTTGATCTTCCTGTTATACAGCAGCTTCCCACTAGCTATTTTACACATGGTAGCTTCCCTGGTGGCTCAGTGGTAAAGAATCCACCTCCCAGTGCAGGAGACACAAGAGACACAGGTTCGATCCCTGAGTCAGGAAGATCCCCTCGAGTAGTAAATGGCAAACTGCTCCGGTATTCTTGTCTGGAAAATTCCATGGACAGAGGAGCCTGGCGGGCTACAGTCCAGAAGGTCGCGAAGAATCGGACACGACTGAGCAGCTGAGTGTGCACACACATGCAGGGTATGTACGTCAGTGCTGCTTTCTTAATCGTTGGATTTTGTATTCTAAAAGTGGTGCTCAGGGGAGAAGATCTAAGTGGAGTATGGGAAAAGAAGAAACAACGTGAATAAACACGCATCGTTCTGCTGCCTGAGCTCCAGAAGCTCCAGCCTCATTTCTTCAGCCCCCGTGGCCTTTCTGATCTCTGTCCGGCCGCGCCTGTTCCTCCCATAGGGCCTCTGCGCCGGCGGCTCCTCTGCCTGGAATGCTGCGCACTGCCCCCACCCCACCCCCGCCTCCTTCAGTCCTCTGGGACTCAGCGGGCGCCCCTCCTGCTGTCTCACGCTATCAGTCCTTCCCCACTGCCTTCCTCTCTTGGAGCTCCTGTTCTATGTTCTTCCAAGCCTGTCTCCACATTGGAAACCCACTTTCTTTCATTAAAAAAAGAATGTATCACTTTTTGGTTGCCCTCGGTCTTCGTTGCTGCACTCGGGCTTTCTCTAGTTGCAGGGAGGAAGGGCTACTCTCTGGTTGCGGTGCAGGGGCTTCTCATTGCGGCGGCTTCTCTTGTTGTGATGCAAGGGCTGTAGGTGCTTGGGCTTCAGTAGTTGTGGTCTCAGTTGCCCCATGGCATGTGGGATCTTCCCAGACCAGGGATCAAACCCATATCCCCTGCATCACAAGGCAGATTCTTAGCCACTGGACCACTAGGGAAGTCCCTAGTCTAGATTCTTTAGGTTGTAACAAACAGCAGCCTAACTCACTTAAGCTCAAACAAGAGAAAAGAGAAATAATTGAATCAATAAAAGAGGGGTCTGTGGTGCCATAATTCAGGTCTGAATGATGACCTCAGGAGTCCTTTTCTCTCTGTCGATGTCACCTCCTACTCACCTCCTTCTGAGGCAGGCCCTGCCCGTACTCCAGCAGCAACGACCCTCCAAGGTGACCTGACCAGGAGCATCTCTGCTTCTCTTCCCCAGGGTATTCCCCGAAGCAGCTGTGCCCAGAGGGGTCCCACCACTGCGAGAGGCAGTGTCTGCACGATTATTACTTGGACAGCAATGACCGCTGCACGGCTTGTGTGAGCTGTTCTGGAGGTAAGGGCTGCGTCTCTCCTCCCTGGCCCCTTCCAGGGAGGATGAGGGGCCTTGGGGGTGGGAGGGAGGCAGGGGAGGCAGAGGACCTGGAAGGTGGGAGGTGGCGAGAAACAAGATTTGGTGCTTGTCCTCTGAATCAGCCCCCGGGTGCTTCAGTTTACCTCTCTGCATCTATGAATTGATATCAGCTGTGATATTTTGCATCCATACTTTTTTTTTTAATTAGAGGATAATTGCTTTACAATGTTGTGTTGGTTTCTGCCGTTGCTGTTCTTCAGTCGTTCACTCTTCTTGACCCCGTGGACTGCAGCACGCCAGGCAGATCTGACCTTCACCATCTCCTGGAGTTTGCTCAAACTCATGTCCATCGAGTCAGTGATGCCATCCCACCATCTCATCCTCTGTCGTCCCCTTCTCCTCCTGCCTTCAATCGTCCCAAGCATCAGGGTCTTTTCCAACGAGTCAGTTCTTTGCATGAGTGGCCAAAGTATTGGAGCTTAAGCGTCAGCATTGGTCCTTCCAATGAATGTTCAGGGTTGATTTCCTTTAGGATTGACTGGTTTGATCTTCTTGCAGTCCAAGGGACTCTCAAGAGCTCTCTAGGGCCACAATTCAAAAGCATCAATTATTCAGTGCTCTTTATGTCTTCTTTATGTCTAACTCTCACACCCATACATGACTACTGGAAAGATCATATCTTTGACTCTATAGACCTTTGTTGGCAAAGTGATCTCTCTGCTTTTTAATAGGTCTTTGAATTTCATGACCACAGTCACCATCTATAATGAATTTGGAGCATAAGAAGGGAAAATCTTCACTGCTTCCACTTTTTCCCCTTCTATTTGCCATGAAGTGATGGGACTGGATGCCATGATCTTAGTTTTTTAAATGTTGAGTTTCAAGCCAGCTTTTTTTACTCCCTCATCAAGAGGCTCTTTAGCTCCTCTTCATTTTCTGCTATTAGGGTGGTTTCTGCCAGACAGCAGGGCAAATCAGCCATAAGTCTATACATATCCCCTCCCTCCTGCCCTCCTGAATCCATGCTTTTTAGAGACTTAATTATCAATACCATGTTTCCTCGATGGAAGGATGTACACTTACGTATTGTGTTGACTGCTAAACCCCAGGGGAAGATTCTTTTCTTATCTCAGCTTTACAGTGAGGAAACCAAAGTTTAGGGAGGTTAAGGGCCTTTCTGAAATTACAATGCTCTGGTTAATGGGAGCGCTAGAGTTTCAGTTACTGGGTTGACACCAAGGGCTGTGTTCTTTCCCAAGACCACAGTGCTTCCAGGAGAACATTTTCAATAAGTGCTTTTATTGTTAATTTCTTATTACGGGTAGCGACTGTGGTTTGTGTGCTATCTCATATTTGTTTGTTGGGTTTTTCTGGGGGGGAGGATGGGGGAATTTGTTGAGATTTCTTCTGGCCTAATACATTTCCGTGGGCTTCCCTGGTGGCTCAGCAGGAAAGAATCCATCTGCCAAAGCAGGAGACGCGGGTTCAGTCTCTGCGTCAGAAAGATCCCCTGGAGAAGGAAATGGCAACCCATTCCAGTATTCTTGCCTGGGAAATTCCGTGGACAGAGGAGCCTGGTGGGCTACAGTCCATGGGGTTGTAAAGAGTAGGACATGACTTAGCAACTAAACCACAACAAATAAGTTTTTCATACTGTTTAGTATGCTTAGTGTGTTTGGGGAGAAACGCATATTCTGTTTGTTGTCTACAGAATTCCATGTGTACCTGCCTGATCAAGCTTGTTAATACTTATGTTCTTTTCATAAGATGCATAATTTTGTCACTTTCACAAAGGTTGGTTTCTGAGACAGATGTGTTAAAATCTGTCTCCCAAAATGCTTGTTTTTCATCAGATTTTCATAGTGTTCTATCTATTTTTGCTTTATAAGTGTCAAAGCTATGTTATTAGGTACAGTGTTCATGAGTATCATATTATCCTCATGGGTTGGACCTTTTATAACATGAAATACACCTCTCTTGTTTCTTATAATGTGTTTGCCTTAATTTTTGTTTGATATTAAGATTGCCATTCTTCTTTATGTTAGCATTTCTCTGATATAGCTTTACAATTTTTAAAATTATTGACCTCATTTTATCAAACGACAGTTATATGCATCCATCAAAAAAATTCAAGCAGGACCTTCCCTGGCAGTCCAGTGGTTATGACTGCAATTCCAGTACAAGGGTCATGGTTTCCATCCTTGGTTAGGAAACTAATATCCTACATGCCATGGGTGTGGCCAAAAAACAAACAAACAAAAACTCCCCCCAAAACAGCAACAACATAGACATTCAAGCGGCACACAAGCCTAAGGAAGAAAGCCAGTCAGCAGGTGACTGACACCTCTCTCCCTCTCTGTAGAGAGAATGGGTTGGTTCGCAGCCAGACAAATTATACACACACACAGAGAAGGAATCTTCAGGAGGATGAGATCTTACTGCTTATGGCCTGAGAATGATTATCTTTAACTTTATTCAAATATTTCAGAGGAGGAAGGAAAGTGAAGAAACTAGACTATCACAACCCTCTGAAATTAACAGAAGAGGTTATGAAAATCGATAAGCGGATAGGGACCCCTGAAGGAAGGACTGTCTCTTGCGGTAAAGTCATATTCTACTTGTTTCAACTGGGGGGTAGCAGAGAGTTGCTTGACTCCCTGTAGTGAAAATGAATGACTTGTTGGCCTCCGCGTCCTCCTCCTGACTTAGAGCTTACAGTATTTTTGCTCTGCATAGTCTGTGATGCTGATCTTCTTTTCTGTAGCCCTAAGTCCACGCTAGCTTTACTTTGTCATTTAAATTTGTCCATTGTGCATTATGAGTCCATTTATCACAGCTTCTCATTCCTGACTTTTTCATTTTGATTCATCACTTGATTGGTTAAGTTTCACTGTCATGTGGACTTTTCAGGGATTCTTTTGCACCTTCCTTGACTTCTTTCATGTTTGAAAATATCTGTCTCTAAACTGGAATGACTACTTGGACAGGTATAATATTATCCTGGGATATATTTTCTCTAGAACTTGGTAGGATAGGTGTACTGTCTTCTTGTGGTGTGGAGGCATTGCCCTTGAAAATATGTGAGCTATTTTCAATTATCTTTGGATATTGATTTCTGATATAATTCCTTAGTGACAAGAGAACAGACTCTGTATGACTTCAACACCTTTAGACCATGAAATTTTTGCACCTTGTTTTATGTCTCTGGATATATTTCAGTGCCTCCTAGTTTATAGTCTATGGGAGCTCGAATAGAATTTGTATCCTGCTGTTGTGTGAAAATCGTATGAATCGTAATTATGTTGAAGTGGTTCATGGTGCTTTTCAGGTCTACTATACCCTTCTACTTCTCTGTATAGTCATTCTATTTATTTTTGAGAGTTTGATACTGAAACTCCGTCAAAAAATCTTAATTTATTTACTTAAAAAGTATTTGTAATATATAGTGGAACTATATAAAAGATAAAGATGCTTTGAAACACAATGTAAAAAAAATTTTCCCGTGAAAGATTTTGCAGTCAGCTTTTCCCTCCCACCTTTGTAGGTGACTCCGAGAATCATTCTTTCTCTATTCTTAAGAATCAAAAACTTAGCCAGAATATGCCCTGATATTAATTGTTTGCAAGCAATTCTTCCTGGTATCTGGAATGTCTTTTCTATCTGCAGATTTAGTTCTTCATTTCAGGGGAATTTACATGGATTTTTTTTTTATTTCTGCTCAACAGATACATCTCAGTGTTAACTTGATGGATGCCAGTTGTTCTTATGTTTGATTGTCCTGCTCTTCCTCCTTGCCCATCATCTTCATTCATTGCATTAATATCTGCCTTTTTACCTTGCATTCACTGGTGTTTTTTCAATCTTTTCTCTATGCCATTAACTCAATTTTCCATCTAATCTTTTTTATTTCTTGCTGCCCAGGTATCATAGGGCCCCCAGGATACTGGTAGTTCACTTACTGAATTTCTAATGATGGTGCTGTGCACCTCAGTGTATTTTCTTTCACTCTGCAGTCTTCCTTCTTATCTCATCCTTTAAAAAAATCATCTTAAAAAAAAAAACAAACCTCTTCCTTTCTTGAGTTTATATTCTTATTGTGTGTTAGTTGCTCAGTTGTGTCCGACTGTTTATGACCCCAAGGACTATAGCCTACCAGGCTCCTCTGTCTGTGGAATTTGCCAGAAAAGAATACTGGGGTGGATTGCCATTTCCTTCTTCAGGGGATCTTCCTGACCCAGGGGTCAAACCCAGGTTTCCTGCATTGCAGGAAGATTCTTTACTGTCTGAGCCACCAGAGAAGCTATATTAAGTTCCTTTATACTGTGAAGCACGCCTAGGATTGCTTATTTGTTGTAGACTGGGTTCTTTGTCCTTGCAAACTATATTCCTATCTTTTTTAGAACTTTCTCTCTTTCTTGTCTTCTCTCTTACCTCCCTTCTGTCGTCTTTCCTGCTATAGCACACTCACATAGTTGCCATGTTATATTTTTCCTTCTTGCTCCTGCTTAGCCACGGCAGCAGCTCTATCCCTGACACAGTGTGAGGGATTTCTCCTTCACACCTGCCCCACTGCACTGGGCTCGAGTGTCTTCCCAGCTCAGAGCTTCAACTGAGCTGTGTGTGCTTAGCTGCTCAGTCTTCTCCGACTCTTTATGACCCCATGAACTGTAGCTCGCCAGGCTCCTCTGTCCACGGAGTTTTCTAGGCAAGAATACTGGAGTAGGTTACCATTTTCTTCTCCAGGGGATCTTCCTGACCCTGGGATCGAACCCACATCTCCTGCATCACAGGTGGATTCTTTACCCTCTGAGCTATCGGGGAAGACTGGGAGTTAATTCTGTTTTGTTTTTGGTTTTTTTTTTGGCTGTGCTCTGTGACTTGCAGGATCTTAGCTCCCCAGCCAGGGATTGAACCTAGGCCATTGCGTGAAAGCATTGAGTCCTAACCACTGACCACCAGGGAATTCCTGAGGGTTACCTAAAAATAATCATGGTAAAATATACAGGAAACTTCTTAGTTTAACTATTTAAAAGTATACTGTTGAACACTGCTGTATTTAAAATGAATAACTAACAAGGACCTATTGTATAGCATATGGAACTCTGCTCAATGTTATATGGCAGTCTGGATGGGAGGGGGGTTTCAGGGAGAATGGATACATGTATATGTATGGCTGAATCCCTTCGCTGTTCACCTGAAGCTATCATAACATTGTAAATTGGCTATACCCCAATACAAAAGAAAAAGTTCAAAGGGAAAAAAAAGTGTACTCTTCAGCAGCATGAAGTGCATTCATATTTTTGGGTGACCATCATCATCACCTAGCTCCAGAATTTTTTCATCTTCCACGACTGAAACTCTGTCCCCATTAAATACTAGCTCCACATCACCCCCCAACCACAAGCCTTTGGCAACTATCATTCTACTCCCTGTCTCTATGAATTTGACTACTCGGAGAAGGCAATGGCAATCCACTCCAGTACTCTTGCCTGGAAAATCCCATGGATGGAGGAGCCTGGTGGGCTGCAGTCCATGGGGTCACTGGGAGTTGGACACAACTGAGCGACTTCATTTTCACTTTTCACTTTCATGCATTGGAGAAGGAAATGGCAACCCACTCCAGTGTCCTTGCCTGGAGAATCCCAGGGACGGGGTAGCCTGGTGAGCTGCCACCTATGGGGTCGCACAGAGTCGGACACAACTGAAGTGACTTAGCAGCAGCAGCAGTAGCAGGATGCTCATAGATGTGGAATCATACAATATTTATCCTTTGTGACTTATTTCACTTAGCATAATGTCTTCAAGTTGCACCCATGTTATGACATGTCAGAATTTCCTTCCTTCCTAAGGTTGAATGATATTCCATTGGACATATCTACCACATTTTGTTTAACTGTTGATGTCCATGGACATTTGGGCTGTTTCTGCCTTTTAGCTATTGTGAATATTGTTGCTATGAACATATTTGTACAAATATCTGTTCAAGTCCCTGCTCTCAGTTCTTTGGGGTCTACATTCAGCAGTGGAATTGCTGGATCATGTGGGAATTGTATGTTTAATTTCTTGAGGAATCTTGAGTGTTACTTTTGAAACTCATTTTAGGAGCTCCAAGGACCTTGGTGGGGGGTCAGAGAGCAGCCAGAGATAGGTATTGTTTGCTAGACAGGCAGGGGGTCTGCCTTCCCTTCTGTCAGAGTCTTTATTAGGCTCCTGCTGCATAGAAAAGGGTGTATCCACTCCTAGGGCTTCTGCTCATTCCTCCCACTTGGCCTGGCTTCCTGGAATTGGCAAGTCCAGGCAGTCTTTTCCGCCTCTGCCCAGGCCTGTGACATTAACGGGCAGGCAGCTATTCAAAGAGTTTTGTTTCTTCTTTAGTTTTCCATGGATGTCTGCTCACTGCCTTTACTTAGTTGGCTGCTCCAGATGTTTGAAAATTGTCAGGATTTTATTCTCTCCTCAGTAAAGCTTCTGGGGTTCAAGTGAGAATTAGGGGCTATACTAGCATCATTGCAACAAGGAAGAGAGAGGAAAGTGTCCTGAAATGGTTTTAGGGGCCAGGTGTAGGAGAGGGGATTTTTGTTATTGTTGCCCACATCCCATTGGCCAGAATGAGGTCACATGACCACCCCTCCAGCCTCAAAGGAGGCTGGGAAATGTAGTCTTTCTCCAAGCCCATTTGAAACAGAGATTGGGAACACAGTCATTGTGCCCTAGAGGATTCTTTGTCATAGCTATAATTTCCTTTTGTCTCTCAGAGGATATTAAGTGTATCTATTCCAAAGGCATGTTCTGTTATCTCTTTTATCTGTTTTCTTGAGTGTTAGTTCTGTTTGAGTTTGGGGCTCTTTTTTCTTGGTGCTGGTTTTCTTTGATTTTTGGTGACTTCAAGGTCTGCACCTGTTATCTGATGACCTGGATAGGGGTGGGAGGTGGGGAAGGTGGGGTGGTGATGGAGGGTGAAACCTGCCTCCAGAGGCAGTGAAGGTGAGCGAGGTGCTGGGCAGGGTCTGCCAGAGGCTGCTCCTCTGGGTCTGCAGGGTCCCTTCCTCCCCGCAGGGCTGATCAGCTCACCTCACCTGAGTCTCCTTGGGGAGATGCCTGGCTTCTTAGCTCTGTGGCATGAATGGATGAGGAGTGTGGGGTGAGGGACCTAGCTGGGAAATGCTGTCGCATTGCTTGTAGATTCCCTCCCTATCGCCCTGGCCATGCAACCACTTGGAGACAAGCACTAGAGCCTCTTCCAGCATAATCCTCTTGGGTATATTTTGGGCTGTGGTCTCCTTTTTCCATCCAACCCCATCTGCCTTCCTTGTTCCAGGAAGTCCTCATCATTTCTGGTTGACCGGGGATGCCCCTTCTTGTTTTCTCAGGGATATTTGCATTTAATATTATTTTTACCAGTGATTTTTTTAAAAGGTAAAACTCATCATTTAAAGTGTACAGTGCTGTGGTTTTATATTCACACTGTGCAACCACTACCACTATCTATTTCCAGAACATTCGCTCCCCCCAGAGAATTCCTTTGTGATAACCATAAATGGATTATATCTTTTCAAAATTGTGAATCACTACGTTGCATCCCTGAAACACACACTATTGTACATCGGCTTTATTTCAATAAAAAAAGAAACCCCTGAGCTCCTAGTTCTCCCCTCCTCCCAACCCCTGGCAATCACTAATCAACTTTCTGTCTCGATGGATTTGCCTACTCTAGCCCTTCCATGTAACTGGAATCACGCAGTTTGTGGCTTTTAGCGTCTAGCTTCTTTCACTTTATGTAGTGTTTTCAAGGTTTATCCATTTGCAGTGTGCATCAGTACGTCATTCCTTTTTTTATGACTGAATAATATTTTATTATTTGGCTATAGCACATTTTGTTTATCTGTATATCAGCTGATGAATATCGGGTTGTTCCTACTTGGCTAGTATGAATGATGTTAGTATGAACATTCACAGACAAGTTCGTGTATGGACATATGTGTTCAGCTGTCTTTGATATGTATCTAGGAGTAGAATTGCTGGATCCTATGGTAAATCTATATTTAACTTTTTGAGGAATTGCCAGACTCCTTTCCGCAGCTCTGTCCTAATTTATATTCCCACTAGCATTCTACAAGGATTCCAGTTTCTCCAGATCCTTACCCAGTGTTGTCACTGTCTGACATTTATTTTCTGTCGTCCTAGTGGATACAGTGTGGTCTGTCACTGTGGTTTTGTTTTGATGACTAATGGATGGATCTGATGACTCGTGACGTTGAGCATCTTCTCATGTGCTTTCTGGCCACTTGTGTATCTTCTCAGGGAAGGGTATTCTCCATTCCTTTGCCCATTGAAAAAAATTTAATAGACTTGTATTTTTTTTTTAAGTTTTCAATTTATAGAAAAACGGAACAGGAAGTACAGAGATTTCCCACTACTCCCCAGTGTTATTAACATCTTGCGTTAGTGTGGTACATTGTTACAACTGATGCACCAACGTTGGTGCATTATTAACTGAAGTTCGTAGTTTATATTAAGGTTCACTCTTTGCATTGTAGATTCTAGTTTTTGACAAACTTATAATGTCATCTATCCATGGTTGCAGTAGCATACAGAATAGTTTCACTGCCGTAAAAATCCTCAGTGCTCTGCCCATTCGTCTTCCCCTTCCCCACCCCTACCAAACACTGGCAAACATTGATCTTTTTACTGTCTCTCTAGTTTTGTCTTTTCCCAAATGTCATGTAGTTAGAATCACAGTGGGTAGCCTTTCCAACTAGCTGCTTTCACTTTAAAATATGCATATGATATCCCGCCCTGTCTTTTTTGCCCAATTTAATATTGGGATATTCATTTATTTTTTATATCATTTTTGTGATCTCCAGGGATGTGGGCTAGGAGGTGGAGGCTACCTCATGGACCCCATCTGCCTTCTTGCCCTCATCTCAGGAACAGTCTGGAAGGAAGAGCAGGGCATGCCAGCTGCCCTGCCCAGCGGAAGACCATAGCAGTGTCTTCCCTCATGTGCTGGACTGTCCATGGGGGCTTTCTGGGTCCCTTCCCTCACCCTCTTTGAGTCCCCAGTGACCTTTCTCTGTGTCCCTCAGACCTCGTGGAGAAGAAGCCGTGCTCAAGGAACTCCTCCCGCGTCTGTGAGTGCCGGGCCGGCATGTTCTGTGGCACGTCAGTCGTCAACTCCTGTGCCCGCTGCATCCCCCACTCTGTCTGCCCGGCAGGAATGGTTGTCAAGTTGCAGGGTGAGTATCCCCACCGCCCAGGACCACGATCTGTGCTGATGCCACCCCACCCCCACCTCGACCTCCCACCTCCTCCTTCCTGCTGGACAGATGACATCTCCTATCATGATGATGCCGAGGATGCACCCAGAGGCCTCTGCGGTCCCTTCCCTGCACCTCAGGTCCCAGGCTCAGAAAGAGTTCCAGGCACTGCCCTGGCTGGAGGAGGTCTTGGGTTGGCTTGAGGCTCGGGGCAGAAATTCTCTGATGCTTGATAAGCAAGAAAGAAACCTGAAGTTTCTGTCCTGGCGTTTCCCAGAAGATCAGAGCTGGTTTCCCTGTTTGGGTCCATGGATGTGCCATGCTTTCTCTACCAGGTCTTCACACATGCTGTTCCCTCTTTCTGGAATATCCTTCCTTCCCTGTTCACCCAGTGAACTCAACTCTGCCTTCAGCTGTCCGTTCAGACATCACCTCCTGACCTCTCACAGATCACGCCTCCTTCCCAACATGGATGCGAACGCTGGTCTCTGTCTCAGTGTGGTCAGTGCTCGTCTCCATCTCTCCCCGTAGCTTCGTGAGGGCCAGGACCATGCCCAGCACATTCACAGTCATCTCCCCGCGAGGCGCGGTATCTGCCCCTCAGAGATGTCTGTCGACTGATGTGACTGGGAGATCAGAGCTGGGGGCAGGTAGAGTTCAAATCTGGTTGGATTCGCCCTGCTCACGCAGAACCCTCAGTAGACGGATCCTCAGAAGCCTGCCAGCTGCAGGCAGGCGAGGTGCATGTATGCATGCTAAGTCACTTCCGTCCTGTCTGACTCTGTGCGACCCTATGGACCGTAGCCTCCCAGGCTCCTCTGTCCGTGGGATTCTTCAGACAAGAATACTGGAGTGGGGAGCTGATCCCCTTCTCCAGGGGATCTTCCCAACCCAGGGATTGAACCTGCATCTCCTGTGTCTTCTGCAATGACAACTAGTGCTACCTGGGAAAGGGTTCTGAACTGGGCATCAGATACCTGGGATTTTGTACAGCTTTGCATCTGTGGGGTGTGTTCCCAGCCCTTTCTTGGCCTCGGTCTCAGCTTCTGTAAATGAGGAAGTGTAACTGGAAGGCCTTACATGGGGGCTTTTCTTGCTTAGAAGCTCTTCTCTAAGAAAGGCAGCTGTGAGTTCTGTTGCTGCTACCTGTGGACCAGCTCTGGCTCTCTCGACGGCATTCCTGCATCTGCCACACGGTGGCGCCAGAGGCCTCTCTTTCCTGCCCCCAGACCTCTGCCTAAAGCTGTACCACTGGCCATCTGTGGTCGTTGAGCCCTTAAAATGTGGCCAGTCACTTGAGATGGGCTGTCAGTATAGAATATGCGCTGGATTTCAAATACTTAGTACACAGAAAGTATACATTTTGTTATTTCTTATGTTGAATTTGTTGTTCAGTCTCAGTTATGTTGGAATCTTTGCGACCCCATAGACTGCAGCACGCCAGGCTTCCCTGTCCTTCACTATCTCCCAGAGTCTGCTCAAACACATGTCCATTGTGTCGATGATGCCATCCAACCATATCATCTGCCCTCTTCTCCGGCCCTCAGTCTTTCCCAGCATCCAGGTCTTTTCCAATGAGTTGGCTCTTCACATCAGGTGGCCAAAGTATTAGAGCTTCAGCTTCAGCATCAGTCCTTCCAGTGAATATTCAGGGTTGATTTCCTTTAGGATTAATTGGTTTATGTTGATTATCTACTAACATAATTTGTGTCCGACTCTCTGTGACCCTTTGGACTGCAGCCCTCCAGGCTCCTCTGTCCGTGGGATTTTTCAAGCAAGAATACTGGAACAGGTTCCCATTTCCTCCTCCAGGGGATCTTCCTGAGCCAGGGATCAAATCTGCATCTCCTGTATTGGCAGGCAGATTTTTTATCTGCTGAGCCATCAGGAAAGTTCATATTTTAGATATATTGGGTTAAATGTATTGCTTAATTTCACTTGTTTGTTCTTTACTATCCAAAATGTGGCTACTGGAAAATTTTAAAAAGTGACTTGTGATCCACGTATTTTATTGGATAGCACTGCTTGTAAAGCACTCCATCCTTTGGCTGCCAAACCCTTGCTCGATTCCTCTGTGAGAGTTCCCGCCGAGCAACTCTCAGGGCCTCAGTCTCTCCAGCTATAGAATGGAAAGTACTTTCTGCCTTAGGTGGAGCTTATAGCTATGTCTTACCCTAAGACCTTGCACCGACTTTCTCCTCTGAAATTTTCCAGACTCCATAAGGCTGTATTAGCCCCATTTTACAAGTGAGGAAACTGAGGTTCAGAGATGGCAGGTAAATTGCTTAAGATCACAGAGCAGGGAATATCTAATCCAGTGTTTGAACCTTATGCTCAAGTCTTGTCACCCCACCACAGTGCAGGTAGATGAGATGAGTCAGACTTGCTCATAGCCACTTCCACCAAAAGGTTCAAACTCAGGTCCACTTGACTGAAAGCACTATGGTTTCTTCTCCACTTTGCTTCCACCCAGTATTCTTCAGAACTCTTCGGTTTGGAGGTCACAAATTATTTGGTTCACGTAATTGAAAGTTTTCTTTGTGGAACTTCAGGTGTGGCTGGATCCAGGAGCTCTGTCTTTTCTCCGTCTCTCATCTCTACCCCACTGTGTGTTGCTTCTCCTGTAAAATATCTACCAGCAGCTCCAGACTCGCTTCCTACTCAACTCCAGTGGAAAATCTGTTTCTCCTTCCTATATTCTCAACAACAAGAACAAAACCTTGAAGTCGCTTCTCATAGACATGGCTTGGGTCATGTGCCCACCCCTGAGCCAGCCCATCATGGCCACAGGAATGGGATGGATTGATTGGTGCAGCCCGTCCCATGGCTATTCCTGGAAGTGGGAGTGGGGTGGTCAGTCTGTCCCAGCTCCTTACCACAGATACTGAATGTGGAAGGTGTAATTCTCCCGGGAAAACTGGGCTACTTTACCCCAAAGGTGAATGGATCCTGGGCAGGCACAAAGATCAGATGGCCGCTGTGTTTTCCTGGGTTGTGGTGGTAAGAATCTGCTCCTGGAGTCTCTGGCTCCTCAGCACCAAACCTGAAGGCATCGCTGTCCTCCCTGCAGGCACAGCACAGAGGGACACCGTCTGTGAACCAGCTTCCCCAAGGGCCAGCCCCAACTGCAGCGCCAGCCCACAGGACTGCAAGGGCCCCACCAGGTGACTCTCAGCCCCACACTATCCAGCTGACCCCTGTGTGGGGCTGTCCCACCTGATAGGAGACCCAGGGCATTGTGGGCTGGGGATGTGGATGGGGGTCAGTCCAGGGTGTCAGGGCTCCAGGGGGCCTCTCTGCAGAGCAGAAAGGTCATTGAGGCCCTACTGTGTGCCCAGCCTTCCCTGAGCACACAGGAGACCCAGAAGGACAAGAAAACACAGCTCTTGCTCCCAGGATCTGCCAGAGGGCCTGCCAGAGGCTGTGGGCAGAGTCTGGGGGCCCCTTCTCTATAGAAACGGCTGCCCCTGAGCACAGATTCCCCCTGCACCATCAGAAGAATTGCCAGTCCCATCTCTGGCTTCTTTCCCAGTGGCGCCATCCCCCAGGCCAAGCCCACCCTGACCTCCCCAGCAAGCCCTGGTGCCAGGACCATGCTTCTCGGAGGGGACATCCCCCTCACCCCAGAAGATGCTTCTAAAATGACTCCCAACTCCAGCTCCTTCGTGGTGAAGCTCAATCCAGATCCAGGTAAGCTCTCTAGAGGAGCCAGGGGCAGTCTCCAGGGCAATGGTGTCCAGTGGGTAGGGTGCTGTGTGTGGGGTGGTCAGGGCAAACAGTCACTGAACCAGTATGGGGCGAAGAGGCTCTCAAGGCCTTCTGGGACTGAGACCTTGGAGGGCTAGAGTAGAGAATGGAAGACTCACTTGTTTTTCCTGGTTTGGGTACCAGACACCGAGGCATGCTGGGGCAGCGGAGCAGGCCCATCTCTGCAGGTCTCAATATGATGCCCGCCTCTAGTTCCCATGGCAACCAATTAGGGTCCCCATTTACTCCTGTTCATTACCTGATAGTCTTCCATTGTACATGAATGTGTAAGAATATTACACTTTGTTTAACACACAGTTTTTGGATATTTGGGTTGTTTCTCCTGTTTGGCTGTAGTGAATAATGGAAAACAAGTCTTTGATGAATATGTTTTCATTTCTCTTTGTTTTTTTGAATTGATCTCTAGGACTTCTTATAATTCTGGGTCTGAGCCCTTTGTCTTATAGTTGTGTTTAAAACATCTTCTCCCACCCCGTGGCTTGCCTTCTCATCCTCTTCATGGTGTCTTTTGATGAAGAGGCGT
Source organism: Capricornis sumatraensis (assembly GCF_032405125.1). NCBI lineage: Eukaryota > Metazoa > Chordata > Mammalia > Artiodactyla > Bovidae > Capricornis > Capricornis sumatraensis. The sequence continues at coordinate 48,975,472 of NC_091082.1, read as the reverse complement.
TTTTAATCTCAGTGTAGTCAAATTGGTCCATCTTTCCCTTTCTGACTAGTGCTTCTCATGTTCTGCTCTGCAAGGCCTTCCCTCCACTGAGGTCTCAACGACATCCTACATTTACTTCCTAAGGTCATTACTGTTTTGCCTTTGTTTAAAGTGTCCCTATGAATATCCAGTTGAATCCACACCATTTGTCAAATAAATTGTCCTTTCCTCACTGTTTTACACGCCATCTTTGTTGTAAATCAAGGGTCCATATTTGTGTGGGTAGGATTATCTGTTTTATATATAGTCATGTGTGTACATTAATCCCAACAGCCTAATTTATCCCTCTCCCCATCTGGGCCTTCTTTAAATTCTCCCAATAATGTTTTATTATGATCTGTGTAGAGATATTTACATCTTTTTGTTAGATTTCTACATCTTTGGGGTTTCTGTCGATAATATAAATGATCTCTTTTTCAATACTTCATGTGCTAACTTTTTTATTGTTAGCACTAGTTTGAACTGTGTGAAATGCCAATATTTGATTATTTCTGTCCTATCTAAACAGCAATTTCATGTGGTTCAGTGCAAATATATAGACATTCAATTGATTTTGATATAGTGACATTATATCTAACTATCTTGCTAAAATCACTTATTCCTTCTAATAATGTATCTACAACCTCTTCGGATGGTCTGTGCAGTCTGTGGTATCATCTGTCCATAAGTGCTTGATGTCTTTCTAACCTTGCTCCTTTTGTTTCTTTTCCTTGCCTTATTGCATTGCCTATAATCTATGGGATCAAACTGAATAGAAGTTGTGATGGTAGGCATCCTTGTATCCTTGTTGAATTCAAAGAGAAAGTGGCTACCAAAGTTTTGAGCTGGGGAGTGACAGAGCAATGAGACTGGGGAGAGGGCTCTGGCAAAGGGAGGGACCAGAAGCAGGAGGGTCATTTTGGAGGCAGCTGGCCCTCTTTCCCTGTGTGGCGTTAGACATATCCCTTCCCTCTCTGAGCCTGAGGCCTCCCTCTGAAGGACTACTTGACACGTGCAGAGTTTGGGAGCTGGGGGGCTTCAGTGATGAGGGGTGGGATAGGGTGAGGGTGAAGCCTCTGCCCACGTGACCTGGCCTGGAGCTTCTTTGCTTCTTTTCCCAGGGCTGACCCTGCAGCCCCCGTGCCCTTGGGGGTCTGCTGACTGCAGGAAGCAGTGTAACCACGACTACTACCTGGACAGGGACGGTCGCTGCAAGGCCTGTGTGACATGTTCAGGAGGTAAGGGCCATGCCTCTCCTCCTGGGGCCTCTTCCAGAGAGTAAGGATGGTCTTGGAAGGAGAGGCCAAGAATCTGGGGGTGGGAGCCCTGAGTTGGGTCCTGGATGCTCAGTCCTCGGGATCCTGATTCACCTCACTGGCATTTTTTGAGCAATCGGCTTCTAGTGACTCCCACTGACTGTTGTGGGCTTTGATAGCCGTGACTCCCTTTCAGAGAGTTTCCATGCACTCACTCTGTCTTGCAAAGAAGCATTTGTTAATCAGCTACCTGTTTCAAGCTTGTCTCTTTATTTTTTGTACCTATCCCATGATGCCTGGATTGAGATTGCCCCCATTTTACAGAAGAGGAAACTGAGGCTTGGGGAAGTCAGGGGATTTCCAGGGCCACAGCCCTCACAAATGGCAGGGGCAGGATTTGAACCTGGCATCTGCTACCAGGTTCTGGGCTCATCACTCACTCCACTGCTTCTTAGAGCACCACTGTACCAGCACTTAGAGGCTGACTGCTGGTGTTCTCCCTGCGGCCAGCTGCCCGCCGCACCACCAGCTGCCCTGTGAAGTCCATGCAGCCACCCAGGTCCCAGACTGCCATGGCTATAGCCCCAGCCCAAGACAGCCTGCACCACCAGGGCGAGGTGTGATTCTGTCTCTGCAGCAACATGGACTGGAGTCGGGGGAGGCCACGTGGGGGAAAGGACATTCTGTTTGTGGTCATTGGAGGTCACTGTTCTGGTTACTAAGGCAACAGAGCAAATTTTCCCAAATATGAGTGGCAAAAAGCAAACCATTCATTGTAGTTGTGGAGTCTGTGGGTCAGAATTCAGACGTGACGCCAGAGGGCCAGCTGGTGTCTGCTGCATGAGGTCTGGAAAACCTGAAGCTTGAGAGCTGGAATCATATGCACCTTCTTCATTCATGGGTCTGGGTTTGATGCCCTCAGATCCTTTTCATGTCGGCTGCTATTTGGGCTTCCTTTGGGTGCTGGTGCTTTTGATGCTTTTGAACTGTGGCGTTGGAGAAGACTCTTGAGAGTCCCTTGGACTGCAAGGAGATCCAACCAGTCCATTCTGAAGGAGATCAGCCCTGGGATTTCTTTGGAAGGAATGATGCTAAAGCTGAAACTCCAGTACTTTGGCCACCTCATGCGAAGAGTTGACTCATTGGAAAAGACTCTGATGCTGGGAAGGATTGGGGGCAGGAGGAGAAGGGGATGACAGAGGATGATATGGCTGGATGGCATCACAGACTCGATGAACGTGAGTCTGAGTGAACTCCGGGAGTTGGTGATGGACAGGGAGGCCTGGCATGCTGCGATTCATGGGGTCGCAAAGAGTCGGACACGACTGAGTGACTGAACTGAACCGAACTGAACTTGGGTGCTGAACCCAAAGATGAGTTGGTAGTAGAATAGAAACCATACTCATTTTTATGACCCAGCTTCAAAAGTTACTCAGAAGGTAGAGAATCTGCCTGCAATGCAGGAGACCTGGGTTCGATCTCTGGGTCGGGAAGACCCCCCAGAGAAGGAGTGGCAACCCACTCCAGGACTCTCGCCTGGAGTATCCATGGACAAAGAAGCCTGGCGAGCTAGAGTCCATGGGGTCGCAAAGAGTCAGACACAACTGAACAACTAACACACTTTCAGAAATTACATGGCGTAACTTCCACTGCATTCTGCCTCTGAAGGCTGGGGAACAGGTTCCCCCTGGAGTCATGGAAGGGGAAAAGAGTCGAGTTTTTGGATGAGTAAGTGGCCAAGCTCTGGAAGAGCAGACAGACCGAAAGCTATTGCTGTGGCCATTCCTGGAAAATATATAATCTATCACAGCTGCTGTGTCAGATGAGGAAATAGATGACTCTGGGCCCCAGAATTCCTTCAAGTTGCGTAAATGAAGCCCTGCGAGGCTGTGGAGTAGAGCCCAAGTGCCTGGGGTCAAATCTTGGCTCTACTGCTTGAAAGCTTGTAAACGCAAGCAAGTTTCTTAACCTCTCTGGGCCTGTTTCCTCATCAGTAAAATGGACATTGTGAGAGACTCTTTCAGAGGGGTGTTCTGAGAGTTAAATAGGTTAACCTGAGTTAATCTGGATACAGTGCTAGAAACACTGCCTCAAACAGGCTTGGTTATGTTAATACAATATTATAATTAATAGTGCAGCCCCTTGTCTTTATCATGCAGGGCTTCTCAGCCTCTAAGTATCCCACCAATGTCTTTATTGAGCAAATTGTGTTTATCTAATCCACTGATACAGTAATTCTATTTTCACCCATTAATAAAGCATGCAGAATATCCCTCAGTTCAGTTCAGTTCAGTCGCTCAGTCGTGTCCGACTCTTTGCGACCCTATGAATTGCAGCACGCCAGGCCTCTCTGTCCATCACCAACTCCCGGAGTTCACTCAGACTCACGTTCATCGAGTCCATGATGCCATCCAGCCATATCATCCTCTGTCATCCCCTTCTCCTCCTGCCTCCAATCCCTCCCAACATCAGAGTCTTTTCCAATGAGTCAACTCTTCGCATGAGGTGGCCAAAGTACTGGAGTTTCAGCTTTAGCATCATTCCTTCCAAAGAAATCCCAGGGCTGATCTCCTTCAGAATGGACTGGTTGGATCTCCTTGCAGTCCAAGGGACTCTCAAGAGTCTTCTCCAACACCACAGTTCAAAAGCATCAATTCTTCGGCGCTCAGCCTTCTTCACAGTCCAACTCTCACATCCATACATGATTACTGGAAAAACCATAGCCTTGACAAACGGACCTTAGTCGGCAAAGTAATATCTCTGCTTTTGAATATGCTATCTAGGTTGGTCATAATATCCCTAAACATGTATAAATGCATTGTCACACTTTGTATTTTATAAAACCACTAACAATTTCTTTTTATTTTGGAGAAAACCCCACTTTTCATCACTAGAATTTTCAAACATCCTCAGAAGTAGAGAGAATCAGAAGTGGTTATGAACTATCACCCAGTTTTAAAGAATTATCAAGTCATGGCCAGTCTTGGTTCATCTTTACCCATGCTCACTCACCCCTAATCATTGAATTATTTTCTTAAAAAAATTTTTTTTGGAGGGGATTTTTCTCTTAATAGCTTTACTATTACTGATAGTAATAGTAAATTACTAGGTACAGATACATACAATAAATACAGTTGACATATACAGATAGATACAGTTGACATACTAAATACAGATAGATACAGTTGATATACAATAAAAGTTACATGTTTAAAGTGTGCAGTTTGATAAATTTTGAGACGTGTGTGGCTGTGAAACCATCACCACAATCAAGATAATGAACTGTCTGTCCACCTCCCAAAAGGTTCCTTAAGCTCTTTACTATCCCTCCCACCATTCCCTGCCCCTGCTTCCATTCCCAGGCATTTGGTATGCTGTCACTGTGAAAGAGTTTGCATTTTCTGGCTTTTCCTGTAAACAGAATTATAGAGCATAGACTCTTTTTTTGGCTGTGCTGAACGGCATGGAGGATCTTAGTTCCCTGAGCAGGGATCGAACCTGTGCCCCCTGCAGTGGAAGCACGGAGTCCTAACCATTGGACTGCCAGGGAAGTCCCTATATGCACCTTTTTTTAGCCAACTTCTTTCATTCAGCATAGTTACTTTCTGCACCAAAAGATCTGCTCAACAGAATAATCAAATAAGCACGTGTTCCTGGGCAAATCCGTCTCTGCCCTCCGGGGGTTCTCTGGATTCCTGCCCTCTTCATTCCAGTCCTTCCTTGGGACCCTTCTCTGTCCCCCAGATGGCCTCATGGAGAAGACACCTTGCACATGGAACTCTTCCCGAATCTGTGAGTGTCAACCTGGCATGTTCTGTGCCACGCCAGTCACCAATTCCTGTGCCCGCTGCGTCACCCACCCCAACTGCCCACCAGGGATGGTCACCAAGCTCCAGGGTAAGCAGTTCACATCCCCAACCAAGGGGCTGAGCTCTGTGTCCCTACAGCTGTGCCTCTCCCCTCCTCCAACCAACCAAGGACCTTTATTCCTAGCTATTAACTAGGTCAGATCTGGGCTATGGTTTCTCTTTGAATAGTTGGATCCAGGAAATGGTAAAAAATCAAAACTCGGCATTTTGGCAAGAGTTTCTAAGGATTGTTTTAAATTATTTAAAAATTTTGTTATTCTTCTCCTTGAAATTATTGGGCTGGTAAAATCTTGACTTGCTTGCAAGGTTGTTTTATTGACTCAAGATAGATCAATATAAAGCCTATGAGGAAGCTTCCAATTCAAATGGTGGACATTCACCAGATGAAAAAAAATATAAACCCTCGACAGCAGACAAAATAACAAACAAAAAAGAGTTCATCAGCAGATGAGAGAGTTCAGCGATGTTTTAGAAGGTGGATAACAGATGGCAGGGTGGCAACAAATGAAACGCAAGGAGAGGAAAACCCACCCCAGAATTCACTCCTTGAGGCTGGCAGAAAAGTGAGGGTAACCTGCTCATAAGACCCCCAGGGAGGCTCTGGGCTCAGACCAGGTAAGTAAAATGAAAGGGGTGGAGCAGAGAATTAGAAAGTGCAGTAAGCTACAACTTCATCTCCAACATAAAAATTAAAAATGTGTAACAATCTGCCTGCAATGCAGGAGACCCAGCTATGATTCTTGGGCCTGGAAGATCCCCTGGAGAAGAAAATGGCAACCAGCTCCAGTGTTCTTGCCTGGAGAATTCCATGGACAGAGGACCCTGGCAGGCTACAGTCCATGGGGCCACAAGAGTTGGATACGACTAGAAAGTAAACCACCAACAATGCAAAACCAACCAACCAAAGTGCAATCTAAAAAATTCATGAATATAACAGCAATGAGAAAACATGCAGCAATGATATACCATGGGCTCTGACCAGTCTGAGAGATGGTGCCTGAGTTTTTATATCCTGCTGAAAATGATCAAATTTTTGTCTAACGACACTGAAGGACTATCTAGGGATAACTAGGTATTGGCCACTCTGGTGCAAAGCCCTCTTTGCTTGTGTCTTTGGAAGTACACCCTGTCAGTAGGCTATTCCTGCCCAGTCACCCTGAGTGAAAGCCTTCCAGCTCACACTCCCCACCCATGATCCCAGAGTTCCCAGGCAGACCTCCTGCTGAGAGGAGACCCATGGGGAAAAGGACACACTAATAGCACAGTAGAAGAAACTCCACCTGCTGCTGGAATATTCAGCACTATTCTTTCTAAATAAATATGAATGAGAAGTATACATCTTCAGACTTATAAGGAAAAACAGCAGTATGAAGGAAAATAACAAGATACACAAACAGAAAAACTTACTACCAGTGAAGCAATGATGAACCCAGGAATGGAAGAGAAAATAGTGTCCACAGAAAAATTCGAGAAGTTACAACCACAGAGTGATAACATAAGGCAATGAAGAAGGAACAGTAAGAAAGTAGAAGACCAGAAATGACTTTTAGAAAGTGTGCTTGTTACCAATCTGTTGCCTCTCAGGCCCCAATTCACCTATGAACCCTTGCTGTGCTATAAGAGATTAGCCTTTTCAAGCATTTTCTCCTTGTGAGTGTGATTCTAGTATATGACAATAGAGGGCGCAAGAGGACCACTGCAGAAGAAAGGAGGTGTTTCTTGACTGCCTTTGCTTTTTCTTATTCTTGCTGGAGAGTCGGTTTCCAGGGCCTGTGGATGGGGACATGTGGTGGTGCCCTGACCCGGTCATCCTTCCAGAGGAGGCAGTCTCTTGGCAACCTCACAATGAGACTTAGGTTGAAATGACCTACCAAGAGCAAAGCAGGATGAATGAAGAGCACCCACGTCTAGACATAATGGGTGTGCACACGTGCATGCCTAGTTACATCCGACTCTGCGAGTCCATGGACTGTAGCCTGCCAGATTCCTTTATCCCCGAGATTTTACAGGCAAGAATACTGGAGTGGGTTGTCATTTCCTTTTCCGGGGGACCTTCCCAACTCAGAGATAAAACCTGAGTCTCTTGAGTCTTTCTGTATTGGCAGGCGGACGCTTTACCACTAGCACCACCTGGGAAGCCTGGCATAACAGATGTACCACCATTTATTTATCCATCCACCAGCTGATGGACATTTGGCTTGTTTCCAGTTTAGGGCTGCCATGAATAAAGCAGCTACAAATGTTCATTTATGGGTTTTTGTGTGGACATGCATTTTCATTTTGTGGGTAAATACCTAGGAGAGGGATGCCTGGGCATTGTGCTGGCCTACACAGAATGTCTTTGCAGGTCAGATCAAAGCTGGCCACCTGTGATCTGACCCAGCCACCTCTTTTTACGGGTTGAGGGAACCATGCGTAGAGCCAGAGTTAGAGCTGGGACACAGAGATCCTGAGTCACCCCAAGTGCTCTCCACTGGACCACACCAGCTCCTTCCTAGTTGACCGGATAATTTTTTTAGCTTAAATGCAATTATGTTTGAAAGCAGATTAAAAATATTTTCAGGGAATTCCCTGGTGGTTCAGTGGTTTGGACTCAGAGCTTTCACTGAAGGAGCCCAAGTTCAATCCCTGGTCAGGGAATTAAGATTCTGCAAGCCACACAGCATGGCAAAAACAAGAGAGGCATTTTCAGACATAAAAGGGCAGTCTGCTTCCCCACAACCCCATGTATCCTTTCTTAGTTGCTTGACGATGTAATCCAGTTAAATGAGGGGCAAAAAAGAAAAGCCATGAAATCTAGAAAACAGTGGCTCCATCCCAGGAGAGAAGAGAAGGGAAGTCCCAGAATGACACCGGTGCTAAAGACATGACAACATCTGGTTGAGCCTCATCAGAGCAGGAAAGTGAGGGGTGCCAGGGAATTGTCTACAGGAATAGAAGTTAGAATGGTGGTCAATTTCAGGAGTAGTAGAGTTGAACAACTTGAGAATATGGTGAAGGCACATTATTCTTTCATCAACAGAAAAGAAAAAAGGCAATTGAAAACTCTAGGGAAAATAAAAAGCTGACAAATGTACGGCTCAAGTATGAAGATGAAAATTTCATCTAATTTTAAGCAGTTTCTGAGTGTATGGGAAAAAATTCCATTTGACCTTGATGCTAAGACCGTTCTCCTTTAACTGGCCTAAGGATCAGGTGTTTGGATTTAAAGAGAAGTATTTAAGTCTGATAGACAATATCTATTTTTTTTTTTTTAAGTTTCTAAATGGGTCTAAGAGCAGGCAGGTTCCTTCCTGCTCCCCCTCCCTCCCCCCGGCCCCACTTTCCAGCGAGCCTTTTCCAGAGAACACAGGCAGATTAAGTAGGGACTAAATGATGTCTTCTGTTGACCTTCAGATCCAAAGGAGGAAAAAAGGGGAGAATCAGTAACTCATGGAGGAAGGAGAAAGGTTATGGAGAGGTTATGGTAAATACATACAGAGAAGGGATGAGAGGCACCCAGGAGTGCTGGGCCCAATTTCTCTGCTTAGAGGAAGGACAGCATTTCTATTGCTGGATTCTGTTGCAGGTTGCCTTAGAAGGGAGGCTGCCTTGAAGGGAGGTCAGAGGGTGCTTGCTAACTGGGTGGTGGTGTTCAGTCAATCACTCAGTCGTGTCCAAATCTTTCAACCCCATGGACTGCAGCACACCAGGCTTTCCATCACCATCTCCCAGAGTTTGCTCAAACTTATATCCTTTGAGTTGGTGATTTCATCCAACCATCTCATCCTCTGTCTCTCCCTTCTCCTCCTGCCCCCAATCCCTCCCAGCATCAGGGTCTTTTCCAATGAGTCAACTCTTCGTATCAGGTGGCCGAAGTATTGGAGCTTCAGCTTTAGCATCAGTCCTTCCAACGAATATTCAGGACTGATTTCCTTAAGGATTGACTGGTTGGATCTCCTTGCAGTCCAAGGGACTCTCAAGAGTCTTCTCCAACACCACAGTTCGAAAGCATCAATTCTTCAGCACTCAGCCTTCTTTATGGTCCAACTCTCTCATCCATACATGACTACTACTGGAGAAACCATAGCTTTGACTAGATGGAGCTTTGTTGGCAAAGTGATGGCTCTGCTTTTTAATATGCTGTCTAGGTTCATCATAGCTTTTCTTCCAAGTAGCAAGCATCTTTTAATTTCATGGCTGCAGTCGCCAGCTGCAGTGATTTTTAAACCCAAGAAAATAAAGTCTGTCACTGTTTCCATTGTTTCCTGGGTGTAGCTACAGTTAGTGTTCTTGAGCAAAAGAGCTCCTCCAGTCCTCTCCAAGTCAACTCTCACTGAATCCCCAGGACATCTCAAATACAGGTAGAAATTATCATAACAATTGCATTATCTTCCTCATAGCCCAAGGTCTCCAGGCTTCAACTAATTCAGGTAATGGTCTGGTGACCACATGGAAAGACAGAGTATCTTTTTTTTTTTTTTTAATGTTTTTAATTTACTTTTTAAAAAAGAAATAATTCTGTTTATTTAGTTTTGGTCGTGCTGGGCCTTTGTTGCTGCAGGGCTTTTGCTCTAGTTGCGGGGAGTGGGGGCTGCTGTCTAGTTGCAGGGGGTGGGGGCCGCTGTCTAGTTGCAGGGGGTGGGGGCCGCTGTCTAGTTGCGGGGAGTGGGGGCCGCTGTCTAGTTGTGCGGGGTGGGGGCCACTGTCTAGTTGCAGGAAGTGGGGCTGCTGTCTAGTTGCGGGGGTGGGGGCCGCTCTCTAGTTGCGGGGAGCGGGGGCTGCTCTCTAGTTGCCTACGTGGGCATACTGCAGTGGCTTCTCCTGATACAGAGCACGGGCTCTAGGGCGCGTGGGCTTCAGTAGTTGTGACTCGTGGGCTATAGAGCATAGGCTCAATAGTTATGGTGCATGGGCTTATTTGCTTCCCGGCATGTGGGATCCTCCCAGATCCAACCCATGTCTCCGCATTGGCAGGCAGATTCTTTACCACTGAGCTACTAGGGAAGTCCTAATTTGCTGATTTTTAATCGCTCTACAATATTGTTTTGGTTTCTGCTGTGTGTGTGTGTGTGTGTGTGTGTGTGTGTGTGTGTGAGTCAGTCAGTTGTGTCCGACTCTTTGCAACCCCACAGACTATAACCCGTCAGGCTCCTCTGTCCATGAGATTTTCCAGGCAAGGATACTGGAGGGTTGCCATTTCTTTCTCCAGTGGATCTTCCTGACCCAGGGATCAAACCTGGGTCTCCTACATTGCAGGCGAATGCTTTACTGTCTGAGCTACCAGGGAAGTTTCTGCCATGTATCAACATGAATTGGTCATATAGGTATGCCCCCTCTCTTGAACCTCCCTGCCATCTCCTACTGTCTATGTGAAAACCTCCAAAAAGTGGAGGGTTCCTCAGTTCAGTGCAGTCACTCAGTCGTGTCCGATTCTTTGCGACCCCGTGAATCGCAGCACACCAGGCCTCCCTGTCCATCACCAACTCCCGGAGTTTACCCAAACTCATGTCCATCGAATCGGTGATGCCATCCAGCCATCTCATCCTCTGTCGTCCCTTTCTCCTCCTGTCCCCAATCCCTCCCAGCATCAGGGTTTTTTCCAGTGAGTCAACTCTTTGCATGAGGTGGCCAAAGTATTGGAGTTTCAGCTTCTGCATCAGTCCTTCCAATGAACACCCAGGACTGATCTCCTTTAGGATGGACTGGTTGGATCTCCTTGCAGAGTCTTATCCAACACCATAGTTCAAAAGCATCAATTCTTCGGTGCTCAGCTTTCTTCATAGTCCAACTCTCACATCCATACATGACTACTGGAAAAACCATAGCCTTGACTAGATGGATCCTTTGTTGACAAAGTAACGTCTCTGCTTTTTAATATGCTATCTAGTTTGGTCATAACTTTCCTTCCAAGGAGTAAGTGTCTTTTAATTTCATGGCTGCAGTCACCATCTGCAGTGATTTTGGAGCCCCCCAAAATAAAGTCTGACCCTGTTTCCACTGTTTCCCCATCTATTTCCCATGAAGTGATGGGACCAGATGCCATGATCTTAGTTTTCTGAATGTTGAGCTTCAAGCCAACTTTTTCACTCTCCTCTTTCACTTTCATCAAGAGGCTCTTTAGTTCTTTACTTTCTGCCATAAAGGTAGTGTTATCTGCATATCTGAGGTTATTGATATTTCTCCCGGAAATCTTGATTCCAGCTTGTGCTTCATCTACCCCAGCGTTTCTCATGATGTACTCTGCATAGAAGTTAAATAAGCAGGGTGACAATATACAGCCTTGACATACTCCTTTTCCTATTTGGAACCAGTCTGTTGTTCCATGTCCAGTTCTAACTGTTGCTTCCTGACCTGCATATAGGTTTCTCAAGAGGCAGGTCCTCAGGACCCTACTAATCCAAGAAGAAAATTAATCCTGGCCTTACTTTCTCTTCAAAATGTTAAAATCAGGAAAAATCTGAGAGGGATTATGAGAGCTTTTTATGAGACACATGGGCAGGTGGGAGGTTTGCTTTGTATCACTTAAGGAAAGGGGTGCCCCCCCACCAGGAACATGGGAGCAGAGAGGGCTAATCGCCGGGCTGGACCTACTTCAAATGTGGGCCATCTCCTTCTGCCCTAGTGAAACAGTTAATCATAAACTTGTAAGAAAATGCTCAGTCCCCAGTAGGAGGCAGTGCGGTCCCATGAAAAGTGCTCCAGGCTGGGACTCTGGAGCCCTGATTTCCGGTTGGAGCTCTGGCTCTGTGTTTCTCTCCGTCTGTGAGAAGGGGTGGCTGGGTCAGATCAGAAGTGACTGTGCTTGAACTGGTCCTCAAAGGCATGCTGTCAGCACAGTGACACAGCCTTCCCCTTCCTAGGTACTCAAGTGAAGTGAAATTATGTTTTTGCAAAGGCTTGTACACAAATACTCATAGCTACCCAGGTGGTGCTGGTGGTAAAAAACCCGCCTGCCGATGCAGGAAGCTTGAGAGATGTGGGTTCGATCCCTGGGTCAGGAAGATCCCCTGCAGAATGGAATGGCAACCCGCTCCAGTATTCTGGCCTGGAAATTACTTTCTGTTACTCTAGATTAACTTTTTGGGGATATTTCCATAAGTTGTATTCTTCTGTGTCTGGCTTCTTTCACTGAGCTTTTGAAGTTCATCCATGCTGTAGCTGTTTTAATACACTTAGTCACTCCGTGGTGTCCGACTCTTTGCCACCCCATGGACTGTAGCTTGCCAGACTCCTCTGTCCATGGGATTCTCTAGGGAAGAATACTGGAGTGGGTAGTCACTCTCTTCTCCAGGGGATCTTCCCGACCTAGAGATCGAACCTGGGTCTCCTGCATTGCAGGCAGATTCTTCACCGTCCGAGCTACCAGGGAAGCTCCCAGCTGTGTTAGTATTTCATTTCTTTTATTGCCATACAGTATTCCAGCATTCAGAGATACTACATTTTACCATCGGATTGGCACTGGGGTCATCTGCTTCTTTGATGACTCCTTCTCCTCCCTCCCATCTCCGGGGTTTCCCCACCTTTTGTTTCCTCTGCTTAGAAACTCCCGCTCCCACTCACATGCTAACACCTCCCTCCTCAGGGAAGCCTCCCTAGTGAGATGAGATCAAGCCTGGCATTATAGGGACCCCCATCTGCCTTCATGTGACACCGAGTCTAGGAACCCCACCAGCTGGTCGGCCCCCAGGGGTGCAAATCTTTTCTGTTTTGCTCACAGCTCTGTCCCAATTCCCAGCATGCAGCAGGTGCTCAGTAAAGAGTTGTTGCTTGGAGGGAAGGGAGCAGAGAGGGAGGAAGCAAGGAGACAGCCAGGACACAGACGGGTCTGCCCGGCTGCCGTGTCCTTCCGGCCCCATGGTGCTGCCTCCCCGGAAGTCACCAGTCCTGATGCGTCAGGCTCTTTGGCACTGATTTTTTTTTTTAATTTAATTTAAAAATTTGAAGCACAGTTGATTTACAAGATATTGAATATAGCTCCTTGCTATACAGGAGGTCCCTGTTATTTATCTCTTTTATATATAATAGTGTGTATATCTGTTAATCCCATTTCCCAGTTTATCCCTCCTTCCCTGCTTTTCCCTTTGGTAACCATCCTTGCCACTGTTTCTTTTTTTTTTTTTAATTTATTTATAAATTGAAGGATACTTGTTTTACATAATTTTGTTGATTCTGTCAAGCCTCAACATGAATCAGCCATAGGCATACATATGTTCCCTCCCTCTTTTTTTTTTTTTAATTTTATTTTTTTACTTTACAGTACTGTATTGGTTTTGCCATACATTGACATGAATCCACCACAGGTGTACATGAGTTCCCAACCCTGAACCCCCCTCCCACCACCCTCCCCATATCATCTCTCTGGGTCATCCCCATGCACCAGCCCCAAGTATCCTGTCTTGCCACTGTTTCTAACCCACTCCCTGCAGGTATGGCTGAGACAGGCACCACCTATGAGCCACCTGGACTGGGGAGCCCTCCTGACTGCAACACCAGCCCAGAGGACCATGGGGCGCCTATCAGGTGACTCCTTGGGCCTCTCTCTTCACCGGCCCTGCCTGGGGGTGGGGGCAGCCGGCTAGGGATGGCAGTGGAGCTTGGGCTGGATCCCTAGGCCAAGCCCACAGGTCATTTTGGAGAATGTGAGTCTATGTCTGTGCTGGCACCGTGGAAGGCCAGAAGGCCTAGAAACCCAGGCCCTGCCCTCGAAGTGCCTGGCGGAGACTGTTGGCAGAGGAGCTGGGGTCGCAGACCTCTGTTTCCATCTCAGTCGTCTGTCTTACCTCTGGCCTCTCTCTCTGCAGCCCCACCCCCTCCTTGGTCTCCCTGGCTGACTCCCTGACTGGTAAGGAGCATGAAGCGGGTGTCACCCACGCCTGGGAGGACACCCCGGTCTCAACCAGTGCTCCCATCTCCTTCTCCTCCACGGGAAAGCCGGCTCTGGTTTCAGGTAATGATCACCCCCACGAAGCAGGGCCCTGGGGACCACAAGGAGGGAGGCTTCTCAATGGGCAACAGCATCACTTGGTGGGGGTGGGGAAGAGTGGGGCTTGCGAAGTCCTGGGAACAAAGTTGACCCCAGGTCTTCGGCTTCTTGATCTGGAGCTGTGGCTCTGTCACTTGCTAGAGATGATTCCTTGATTCTTCTGAGCAGGGATTTTATTCTCAGCTTCTTCTCCATGGCCCGTGATTGCTACTCATATTTGGCGACTAATCTCATGATCTTGACTGGGCTTCCCTGGTGGCTCAGTGGTAAAGAATCCGCCTGCAGTGCAGGAGATGCGGGTTCAATCCTTGGGTCAGGAAGATGCGCTGGAAAAGGAAATGGCAACCCACTCCAGTATTCTTGCCTGGAAAACTCCATGGACAGAAGAACCTGGCGGGCTACATACAGTACATGGGCTCACAAGAGTCGGACATGACTGTGTGACTAAACTACCACTACCTCATGATCTTGACTAGTTTCTTACTTCCTTTGGGCTTCAGCTTTCTCACCTTTTAACGTTGTAACAGCGTGTACCGCAAAGGGCAGTAAGCAAAGAATGATATACCCGGGCATTACCGGCTCCCGGCGTGCGATTTTAAGGACTTACAGTTCTAGTGTTGGACACTAGGCAGCGATAGTGCTCAGCCAGCCCTCTGCGAGGTCCTGGATTTGGCAGTTTAACAACTTGTTAGAAAAGCAAATTACCAGCCTGCCCCAGCCAACTGAATCAGACTCTGCATTTTAACATGGTCCCCAGAAGATTCATAGGCACAGGGTGTCTGAGAAGCACTTATCTGGTACGTGTTGTTATTGTTCGTTCGCTAAGTCATTCTTGCTGCTGCTGCTGCTAAGTCGCTTCAGTCGTGTCCGAATCTGTGCGACCCCATAGACGGCAGCCCACCAGGCTCCCCCGTCCCTGGGATTCTCCAGGCAAGAACACTGGAGTGGGTTGCCATTTCCTTCTCCAATGCATGCAAGTGAAAAGTGAAAGTGAAGTCTCTCAGTCATGTCCGACTCTCAGCGACCCCATGCAGGCAAGAAGCCTGGAGTGGGTAGCCATTTCCTTCTCCAGAGGATCTTCCCCGACCCAGGGAGAGAATCAGCGTCTCCTCCATTGGCAGGTGGATTCTTTACCACTGAGCCACCAGGGAAGCTATTGGGTACATGCTACTTTTTCAGCACCTAAACATGGATTTTAAAAAATAATAACTATATGTTGATTTTCATAAGTGACAAAGGGGCAAAAAAAAAAAAAAAGAGGCAAGTTAAGTACTAAGAGATAATGAAATATATCCAGATAGTGGTTAACAGTGTGGGCTCTAGAGTCGCGCTGGCCTGGCCTGAGCTATGATTTCTACCCTCTGGGTGACCTTGGGCCTGTTAATCTTTGCAAACATCAGCTTCCCTCCATTGTAAAATGGAGATGGTCATGGTGCCCATGGCATAGGGCTTTTGACTCCTCATTCAAGGAGCACTTGCTGAGTGTGCTTATGTGTGGAGTAGATGTTGTGCCTGCCCTCGTGGAGTTTCCAGTCTAGAGGAGAGGCCGGGAGTTGTGCCAGACTCCTAACTTCACCGTCTTGATTGCTCTGTCTGCCAGCCGCCCGGGACTGGGCATCACGCTTGCCTTCCTCCCCAGTCCCCTGAGCTCATCCTATTGGACCTCAATTCCCTCTTCATTCTGCCTCCTTGACCTCTCCATTTCTCCCCCTTTAGCAATGGTTTGTGCATCCTTCAACTCTTCAGCTCCCCATGGGCTTCCCAGAGGCAGGCGAGAAAGGACAGGTGGGTGAGGGCTGGACCAGATAGCTATAGATAGGATCTGGGTTTCTCTTCTGGCTTAGGAAAGGACCAGGTCCTGTCAGCAACAGTGGAGTCTGTGTCCAGAAGGAGGAAGCAGTCTGGGGTGAGGGCTGTGCTGTGTGGTTGCTGTAGGGCCCCTGGCTCCCTGCCAGGATGTCAGGGTGAGAATGCAGGGCACCACTGTGTTTCAGGACCTGTGCTCTTCTGGGTGATTCTGATACTGGTGGTGGTCGTCAGCTTCAGCTCTTTCGTCCTGTGCCACCGGAGGGCCTGCAGGAAGTGGATTGGACAGAGTAAGTGCATGTATCCTTGGGGCCCTGGGAGGGCAGGGTGCCCTGTGCTGGCCCGGCCTGGGTCCTTTTCCCGTCCTGCCTGCTGAGACTCTTTGAGGCTGGCACCCCAGTCCTCCTGCTGCTGTCATTTCAGAGCTGCATCTGTGCTACCCAGTCCAGACCTTCCGGCCCACGCTGGAGCCTGTGGGTGAGTGTCCAGGGGTCCAAAAGGGCTGTGCGCGG
Organism: Capricornis sumatraensis; assembly: GCF_032405125.1. NCBI lineage: Eukaryota > Metazoa > Chordata > Mammalia > Artiodactyla > Bovidae > Capricornis > Capricornis sumatraensis. The sequence continues at coordinate 48,959,046 of NC_091082.1, read as the reverse complement.
CTACACCGCAGCTCTGCACGGTGGGCCAGAACTCCCTTGGGGCTCCCTCTGTGTGGGGGGTTCCCACAAGCTGCTCCTCCTTTCTGTGCAACCTCGTATGTGATGGGAATATAATGTGGGTGGAAACTGTGACATGTTCCCTTCTGCGTCGGATGCGGTCTGGGCCCGAAGCTTCAAAAATTCGCCTTGTCCTTAATTCTCTCCTCGGCCGTGCCCTTAGGAGAGGCCTTCCCTTCCTCTCTTCTCTCTGTCCCTCCTTCCCAGTCTCCTTGTCATTTCCCCCACCCCTTCCCTCCTGCTGGTGCCCAGGTTGTAGGGGTTGGGGTGGGGGGAGCAGGCTAACAGGGCTACAGTCCTGATTCTGCACTATGAGCTACATGACTTTGGGTGAATCACTTAATTCCTTTGTGTCTCAGTTTCCTCATCTGTACCAAGTCACTCAGTCGTGTCCTACTGTTTGTGATCCTATGGACTGCCAGGCTCCCTGTCCATAGGATTCTCCAGGAAAGAATGCTGGAGTGGGTTGCCATACCCTCCCTCCAGGAGATCTTCCTGACCCAGGGATCGAACCCACGTCTCTTCTGTCTCCTGCATTGGCAGCTGGGTTCTTTAGCACTAGCGCTGCCTTGGAGATGGGATCTAATTCAGAGAGTGGGTGTGTGGGTCCGTTGTGTCGGGGCCTGTTAAGCGCTGTGCGCAGAGCCTGCACGCAGTCAGCATTTGCAGGTTGTGGCTGCTGTTTGCTGACAGCTCCCCTGTGTCTGGGGCCTTTTTTCTCACCAGGAGTCCAGGCCTTCCTGAGTTCTCAGTTGATCTGAACTTTTCTCTCTGATCCCTGGCCAGCCTCCAGACCACCTCTTCCAGGCAGCCTTCCATGCCTCACCCATCCAGGCAGCAGACTCAGCTCTCACCTGGCAAGGGGCAGGAGGGGGAACCCCAGCCATTGTGTGCCAAGTATTTCTTCTCCCCTGGACGACATCTTTCAAGGCAGGACAAGGTCCTCCTCAACGTGCCACAAGCATTGTTTGAGCACCTACTATGTATGGGCCCTGACCACCTACTATGTATGGGCCCTGACCACAGGGGAAGGAGCAAACACAAATGGTTTGAGCTTCCTTTCTGGTTTCAAGGCAGGGTCCTATGATGGTCTCACAGACCCAGAAGCTCCATGGGAAATGGGTGATGCTCTTCATTTCATAATGAAGAGACGAGACCCAGGGCCACACTGTCTGTAGTTGCCGTGGCCAGACTCAGGAACTGGTCCTGGAGCCGGCAGGTCTCGTTGGCAGAGGTCTCAGTCCTTCACCCTCTTCCTCACCCCCCCACCCCCCCAATGGGTTGTCCACCACCCAGTGCCCAGCCTGACACCCAGCGGTCAACTCAGGCCTCCTCGCCCCCACGTCCCCGGGCCCCACGGAAAGCTTTGCCCTAGCCTGGCTCCTGGCTTGGCCCCCAAACACAGCGCGTGAGGCGTGTTTTGGGTTTGATGAGTTTCACAAGCAGGTGCTTGTGTTCTCTTTGCAAGGGGGCTTTTTGTGTTTTGACAGTTTCAAGCCTTTTTCCATGAGCTGTCAGGCTCAGTGTCTCATTGAAACCCGCGTTTGCTTTCTTGACATTTTTCTAGTATTAGAGTTTCCATTGCTGTCAGTTTATTTTTTTCTTCAAACCTCCATGATAGCAGTTTTGTCACACACATACAAAGAAAAAAGAGAGAGAGAGAGAAAAGACAAAAAGCACCTTCTCTTAAAAAGTCAGACCTACCAGGAACTGAGCCTGGGGCTCAGTGGTGTCCACCTTGTTTGGTGCCATTTCTGGCGCGCTGGCTTCTGGTGGGTCCTTGGGGGTCTGGTTCCCAGGGAAGGAGGTGACGTAGGGTGAAGATGTGGGTGGACTGAGCAGGGTGGGCGCAGTGGGAGCTGGAGGGGTGCAGGAGTCTTTATGTGCTTGTCTGCCCCTTTGTGTATCTGCCACGCATTTCTTAGTGGCCCTGTGCTGGGTCCGGCAAGTGCCCTCCCGAGCTTTCTCACCAGCTCAAGCAGAGTGGGAATAATCTGGCCTCAGTCCTCCTGGTCTCAGAACTCCAGGGCTCAGGGAGCCCTAGGTGTGGTTAGCAGTGATCTGGACAGGTGCCTATTTGATGCTCACCCCCATCCCTGAATGGGGATGAGCATCTCCATAAGTACACATGTGTTCTCATCTTATTCCTCCCAGAGGGCTGTTATAAAAGCTGAGGCACGGGAAGATGAAGAAGCTTGTCTAAGGCCACTTGGTTAATGAGCAGTACGACCGACCAGGATTTTGTTGGTGGTGCTGGCTAGATTTTTGTATAAAGGGTACCCTGGCACTATTGACACCTGCCCAGGATCTTTCTTTGCTGTGGGGATTGTCTTGTGTGTTACAGGATGCCAGGCAGTCCTGGTCTGTAGATCCACCAGATACTAGCAGCACCTCCCATCTGTGACAGCCAGCAATGTCTCCAGGTACTGCCACATGTGCCCTGGAGGGGAAACGTCTCTCCTGGTTGAAAAACACTCGCTGGAAGTCTTTTAACCCTTCATTTAAAAAGACACTGTCATCATTTCTTTATCTGTTACTTCAGGCAGTTTTAAGTTGGAAACATTGCTTTGTTTGTTTTGAAACAACTTCAAACATACAGAAAAGTACGGTGAACGTATTTTTCCTGAACTATTTGAGAGTAAGTTACTGACTTCATGCTTTTTCACCCCTGAATACCTGAGTGTGTATTTCACACAACCGCAGTGAAATCATCAACATCAGAGAATTCGCTTTGCTGTATCGCCACCAGCTAGGTCTCAGACCCCAGTCGAGTTTCTTCGTGCAGTGATAACAATGCCTTGAATGCAGTCCAGCCTCTCCTGTTGCATTTGGCCACTGTGTCTTTGCCCCCTCTAGTCTGAGTTTCTCCTCCTGGTCATGACCTTGCCATCCTGGAAGATTCCAGCAGTGGTTCTGTGGCTGCCCCTCAGCCCGGGTTTGCCTGACTCTGGAGGGAGGTATCCACCCCATCCCCACCCCCCCCCCCGCCAGCTTTCCCTTTGTCCCTCCCCCTGCATGTTCACCCGAAGCCCTGGATGAGCGTGGTGTCTGCCAGCCTTCTCCACCGTGCAGTCCCCTTTCCTCTGTGGCCATCGCTAAGGCGAGGGGAGGTGCTTTGAGGCTCTGTGAATAACCGGTGCATCATCAGCCTTTCCTCCGTTTCTGCATGTTTGTCTGTCTGGATGTGTGGTTCCTTTCTTACTCTGCTGTCGTCGTTACTTAATTTGATGTTCACATTGTCCTGGGTGAGGCCAGTGAGGGCCCCTTCAAGCTGGCTCCTGTGTGCTTTTGGTTCCATCTTTCTGTGTTTGGGGCTCATCTCTTTTTCCAATGTCTTTTTTTTTTAAATTGAAGGAAAATTTTTTTTTTTCCTTTTTTTTGTCTGGGCCGTGCGGTCTGTGGGATCCTTAGTTCTCTGACCAAGGATCAAACCCCAGCCTTTGGCAGTCAGAGTGCTGAGTCCCAACCATTGGACCGCCAGGGGGTTCCCTGGAGCACTCCATTACCGAGTTCCCAGCTTAGCTTGTAATAGTTCCCTGCCCCTTCCTGGACTGGAATCTAAGGCTGCCTGTTGCCAAACTCCTTCCTTGGGTCTGTTCCACTTCCCACAGCAGCCAGAACCCCAGGCCAGAGAGGGGATGGAACTGACAGCAGACAGCAACAGGGATGGAAAGGATGCATAACCTGGGTGTCAGAACCCACGTGCTTGGCTTGAGCAGCCCTCAGAGCAGCTCTGGGAAGCCAAGCACTTCTCTATGGGGACGGAGGGGGCTGCCAATGCCCAATTTGTCCCTGGATTTGTGTCCTGGGACGCTGGACACATTTGTGAGAAGATTGCGATCATTCCAAAAAAGCAAGGTTACCAATGAATGAAGACAGGGAACTGAAGCAACATTTTTGAGGGAAAAAGCCCTTACGAAATCTGACCTCTGCAGTTGGCACCGCTCGTTCTCGGTCTTTATTAAAGAACACAGGCAGGTTGTAACACGGCTATAGGCCGAGGTTGACGCCATCTGGATTCTGCCTTTTCACCTTGACATTATTTTATGCTGGTTTCTGAGAGACGGTATTGAAAGCTGATTTTCTTTTCAGTGTGATGGAGTGTCAAGCCACGGGAGTATCCTGGGGCCCCCTTGGTGCTAGAGAGCATTCTCGCCACCTTCCTTTTTGTTTTTCTCCTTCCCTTTTTAATGTTTCAATCTAAAAAATCTAAACAGACTTCATTAAAGAAAAGTTTTAGACTTACAGAAAATTTGAGAACTTAGTGGAAATATAGCCCACACCCAATTTCCTCTATTATAAACATCTTATTCTACTGCAGTACGCTTGTCACAATAAAAGCAATACCGACTCACTACTATTATGTGAAGCCTGTACTCTGTTCAGGTCTACTTGGCTTTGCCTAGCATGCTTCTGCTCCAGGACCCCACCCAGGACACCACTTTGCATTTGTGCCTTAGGCTCCCCTGGCCTCTGACAGTTTCTGGCCCTCCTAGCTTTTGATGACCATGACAGTTTTGAGGAGTGCTCGTCAGTTAAGGTATAGGATGATCCTCTATTGGAATTGGTCTAGTGTTTTTGTCCTGATTAGACTGAAGTCATGGGTTTGGAGGAGGAAGACCATATGAGTTCAGTGTCATTTCCATCACAACCTATCAAGAGTATGTGCTCTCAAATTAAAACTTGAAAACAATTATTTATTTTGTTTAGTAGACAGGATAGAACTCCAGTGTTCCTAGCCACAAGGGACTAGTTCCACTAAGAAGTAAACAGTGGGGACTCAATTTTGAAGACATCTGGGGAGAGGGAAAATTGGCTTTCTGTTAACTGGCAAAATGTTCCAGTGGGACTCTGTTTATGTTGAAACGTGTTATGTTTTATATGTACACATATATGGACCAGGGGGCTAAGATGGTAAAGAACCTGCCTGCAATGCGGGAGACCTGGGTTCCATCCCTGGGTCGGGAAGATCCCCTGGAGAAGGGAATGTCTACCCACTCCATATTCTTGCCTGCAGAGTTCCATGGACAGAGGAGCCTGGTGGACTGGGCTGTATAGTCCATGTGGTCACAAAGAGTCGGACATGACTGAGCACCTAATATTTTCACATTTTCATATATGGACCAGAGTCTCTGCTGAGTTTATAAATTAAGAAACGATGGTTGATGGAATCTTGATTTTTGTTAACTTATCCCAATAAAGCCTACAGAAACTCAAAAACGTATGAGAGAGAGAATATGCTCTCAACATGATTGATTCCTGGGCACCTTCTCTTCTGAGATCTCATTTAATCTTCATAAAAACCCTCTGAAGGGGCATGATTGTGCCCCTTTTCCAAGGAGAGAACTAAGACCGGGCGAGGTGAAGGTCTGCGCTGGGGCTGCATGGCTAAGCAGGCCTCCGACGCAGGACTGCTAAGCTGCTTCCTTGTTCGGCATCTGGCTCGTTTTCAGTTTTTTGCTTATCGTAGGCTCCACTGCTGTGCACAGCCTGGTTACTTTCCTTCGAGTTATTTCCTGAGGGTGTGTCCCCAAAGAGGGATTACTAAGTCAAAGTGTGTGAAGTTTTCACTGCCAGATGGTTCTTGAGAAAGAGGGAACCAGTTCACAGGGCATGAGCAGCTGTGTTCCTGTTTACCCGCATCCTCTCCAGGACTGTGTTTTATCATCTTTGTTTATTCTGTCTTGTTACTTTATCACATACTTTCTCCCCTCCATGACTCGCTGCCAAATGACAGTTGGCTATTTGCAGAACTCAAAAATCACTCTCACAGGATCAAGATTCGGCTTCTCTGACTTCATTTAAAAGAATGTGCCGCAGGCCGGACAACATTTCTCAAAATGCTGGCTGGGGCACTAGACAGTGGCTTCCTCTTGGGAGAGAGCCACGAGCCTCCTAAGGTGACTGCTCTGCTGTTAACTCGGTCATCAAGCATTGTGTCATTTTACACATGTGTTTCTTTTGACCGAGATTCTGATCCATTTCCCCTTTAGACACTTTACCTGCGGATGGTCATTTAAAATGGACATGGAAGATTGTCCCCCCAAAGTGACCTGGTGTCTCCACAGCAGGTTCAAATTGCCCATCGTGTCGTTTTATCATGGCTGGTTGGCCCCCAGCGTGCATTTCCGCTAGGATTTGAGGAGGCTGGTTCCCCAGGTCAGCTGAGGTCAGACAGAGTTTCCAAGGTGACTCAGCCGGCTGGCCTCTTCATATGCGAGTTCTCTGGTCAGCTGTCCACACCTAAAGGCAGCAAAAGTCAAGACCCTGTAGGTGGTCCCCTTGGGATTATAAGGGGCACTGCGCTCCCAGAGGACTCAGTGCCTGGGAGCTGACTCACCCTGGTGTAGGCATGTCTCTGGATACCATCTCTAGCTTTTCCAGTTGAAGAGCCCCTAAAGAGCCCTGCGGCCATCTGGCTTTAGGCATGCCTGACTCAGGGGCTCAGAAAGGATCCTCAGGACACACCACCCTCTCTCTATCACCATGAGGTCCTCCTGTGTGGTTGAGTTTCACATGTTGCTCCGGGGGGCTCTGGCCTCTTCTGCCCCCAGCGGCCACCAGGCAATGGCAGCAGCTTCTGACCCTGCCAGAGCCTCTTCGGCTGGTCCTGAACCACTCCTGTGCATGTGTGGGAGTGGGTGGGAGGGGAGGGGTCCAGTGTGCTGAGGGGCTTGGTGGCTGGGAGAGAGATGACTGCCCTGTTCTCTGGCTGCCCCTGGGAAGTGAGGCCCTGTGCCCCGGGCCTGAAACCCATCCACTGTTCTCCAGAGTGAGGTCTGAGGAAGGACCAACTTCCACCCTGGGGGCAGTGGAGGGGACACTTGCCTGCAGTGGGGTGGGGCAGAGCCAGGCAGCTGCCAGATGCCCCTTGGTGAAGTGACTGCTCTTTTTCTCCTTGCAGATTCCAAGCCGGGGAGGAACCCGATAGTAAGTAGCCTCTCCCTTGCCCCCACCCCAGCTTTGTGCCCATACGTATGATTCCTCCTCCATCAGAGCTTCTGGTTCTGACAGTGACTGGGTGGGTCCCCCACGGCCCAGGTGCAGATTCCCCTACAAGTTCAGGCTGGGTCTGCCCCACTCAGGGAGCTCTGAGCGCGGTGGGGCCTCAGCCAGGCCCTGGCGGGGATGCGCAGCTCCACCCCCACGGCAGCCTTGGCTCCTGGCTCATCCCGCCGGGGACTTCCAGAAGGGCCTGCCAGACGGCAGGTCTGGTTTTGACCATTTGGGTGCCAGGTGTGGTTTGAGGGAAGGTTGGGTTCATTTTCCCCTTTGTCCTTCAATCCTCCGTGAGTCTCATCCTCAAAGCTGGCGTGTCAAGTCAGTAGCACAAACTTTTGCAACTTTAGCTAGCGTGTATGGAGCACTTGGTGTTCCCAGGTGGCGGAGTGGTAAAGAATCTGCCTGCAATGCAAGAGATGCAGGTTTGATCCCTGGGTCGGGAAGATCCCCTGGAGGAGGAAATGGCAACCTACTCTAGTACTCGTGCCTGGAGAATCCCATGGACAGAGGGGCCCGCCGGGCTACACTTTATGGGGTCGTAAAGAGTCAGACGTGACTGAGCACATGTGCGTGCATGGAGCACTTCCCGTGAGCTAGGCATCTGGCTTTCCCCAAGTTGTTCCGGTTTGTCCTGGCAACACACTGAGGTTGGTACTGTTGTCCTGCTGTATAGGAGAGGAAACAGAGGCCCAGACAGGAAAGGTGATTCCGCAGTTGGAAAATAGATCAGCTGGGATTTGAGGGCTGGTGTGTGTGACTCCAAAGCCGGTGCTCTGAGCTGTTACCCTGAGCTGCCTCCTAGCAAGGCCATCTCCACCTGCCTTTTATGAAGCTCTCGCTGTGCCAGGCGCTGGGCTGGGGGCTTTGCACATGTTACCACCGAGCCTGTGGGCATCCTGCTTGGGCCGTGCGCACCAGGTCCTTCGCCAGGCCCTGCTCTGTGCTGGCCTCTCAGGGGCAGCGCAGGGACCAGTGAGGGGGTGTGGGGAGAGGAGCGGCCCTGCTTTCCACAGCTGAGAGGGGGCAGGACGAAACACACCATATGACCAGGTCTCAGGTATGGATGGTTTGCCCACTTCCCACCCCCACTTATCAGCTCTTCCATTCGTTTTTTTTAAATAGTATTTTAAAAGTTTTATTTCTTTATTTGGCTGTGCTGGGTCTTTCTCGCTATGTACGGGCTTTCTCGAGTTGCAGTGAGCAAGGGCTGCTCTCTAGTTGTGGTGCGTGGGCTTCTCATTGCAGTGGCTTCTCTTGTTTCTGGGCACAGGCTCTAGAGCACGCAGGCTGGAGTAGCTGTGGTGCCAGGACTTAGTTGCTCTGTGGCATGTGGAATCTTCCCGGACCAGGGATTGAACCTGTGCCCCCTGCGTTGGCAGGTGGATTCTTTACCATGGAGTCACCAGGGAAGCCTCCATTCTCTATTTTTAAACATAATAGATGGCACCACAATACAGGTTCAATTTCAAATCATGGGAGATCACATTCAAACATGCTTGGGTCAGATGAGTTGCTGTTACAATATCAAGAAGTTTCATGAAAAAGGTATTTAATGATTTGTAAGATACAAACAAAGCTAGTGGAGGTGATGGGATTCCAGTTGAGCTATTTCAAATCCTAAAAGATGATGCTGTTAAAGTGCTCCACTTAATATGCCAGCAAATTTGGAAAACTCAGCAGTGGCCACAGGATTGGAAAAGGTCAATTTTCATTCCAATCCCAAAGAAAGGCAATGCCAAAGAATGTTCAAACTACCGCACAATTGCACTCATCTCACACGGTAACAAAGCAATGCTCAAAATTCTCCAAGCTAGATTTCAACAGTACATGAACCAAGAACTTCCACATGTTCAAGCTGGATTTAGAAAAGACAGAGAAACCAGAGATCAAATTGCCAACATCCATTGGATCATAGAAAAAGCAAGATTCCCGGAAACCATCTACTTCTGCTTTATTGCCTATGCCAAAGCCTTTGACTGTAAGGATCACAACAAACTGGAAAATTCTTAAAGATGGGAATACCAGACCACCTTACTTGTGTTTTGAGAAACCTTATGCAGGTCAAGAAGCAACCGTTAGAACTGGACATGTAAAAACAGACTGGTTCCAAATTGGTAAAGGAGTACGTCAAGGCTGCATATTGTCACCCTGCTTATTTAACTTCTATGCAGAGTACATCATGAGAAACGCTGGGCTGGAAGAAGCATAAGCTGGAATCAAGATTGCCGGGAGAAATATCAATAATCCTAGATATGCAGATGACACCACTTTTATGACAGAAAGTGAAGAGGAACCGAAGAGCCTCTTGATGAAGATGAAAGAGGAGAATGAAAAAGCTGGCTTAAAACGCAACATTCAGAAAACTAAGATCATGGCATCTGGTCCCATCACTTTATGGCAAATAGATGGAGAAACAATGGAAACAGTGACAGAATTTATTTTCTTAGGCTCCAGAATCACTGTAGATGGTGACCGCAGCCATGAAATTAAAAGATGCTTGCTTCTTGGAAGAAAGGCTATGACCAACCTAGATAGCATATTAAAAAGCAGAGACGTTACTTTGCTGACAAAGGTCCTTCTACTCAAAGCTATGGTTTTTCCAGTAGTCATGTATGAATGGGAGAGTTGGACCATAAAGAAGGCTAATCACCAAAGAATTAATGCTTTTGTGCTGTGGTGTTGGAGAAGACTCTTGAAAGTCCCTTGGACTGCAAGAAGATCAAACCAGTCCATCCTAAAGAAAATCAGTCTTGAATATTCATTGGAAGGACTGATGCTGAAGCTCCAATACTTTGGCCACCTGATGCAAAGAGCCGACTCATTAGAAAAGATCCTGATGCTGGGGAAGATTGAATGCAGGAGGAGAAGGGGACAACAGAGGGTGAGATGGTTGGATGACATTACTGACTCAATGGACACGAGTTTGAGCAAGCTCCGAGAGATGATGAAGGACAGGGAAGCTTGGTGTGCTGCAGTCCATGGGGTCACAAAGAGTCAGCTATGACTGAGCGACTGAACAACAACAACAAGAACAACAACAGCAAAGATAATCAAATACATTTTGGCCCCACGGATCAGTGCTTAAATAGGAACTTCTTTAAGACTACCGTCTTTTAGACTTCAAATTATTTTAAAAAGAATATGAAGGATTATGTAACTATATTTTCGGAATTATTCAAACTTATTCCCTTTCGAAGCTTGAAGGTAAATGGTATTTATGTTAGAACATTTCATGAGACCACTTCTCCTTGGCACTTATGGAAAGGTCAAAACTGAAACCAATGTTTTCCTGAAACATATCTGTTTTTTAGTACATTAGTATGATCATAAAAGACTGCTGTCCCAGGAGCAGGGGAGTTGGGGTGGGCCAAGAGCTGACGCTTGTAGACTGAGCAAACACGTATGGATTCCAAAGGGAGACACTGGGGCTCCAGCATTGGCTGGACTCTTACTAACTAACCCTGAGCAAGTTACGTGACGTGCTCAGTTTCCTGATCTGTAAAATGGGGAGATATTAACCGCCTTGTAGACTTGTTGGGCTTCCCAGGGGGCACTAGTGGTAAAGAAAGAAAAGAAAGTGAAAGTAAAGTAGCTCAGTCGTGTCCAACTCTTTGCGACCCCATGGACTGTAGCCTACCAGGCTCCTCCGTCCATGGGATTTTGCAGGCAAGAGTACTGGAGTGGGTTGCCATTTCCTTCTCCAGAGGATCTTCCCGACCCAAGGATCGAACCTGGGTCTCCTGCATTGTAGGCAGATGCTTTACTGTCTGAGCCACCAAGGAAATCCATAGTGGTAAAGAACCACCTGTCAATGCAGGAGACTTAAGAGACTCGGGTTCCATCCCTAGGTCAGGAAGATCCCCTGGAGGAGGGCTTGGCAACTCATTCCAGTATTCTTGCCTGGAGAATCCTATGGATAGAAGAGCCTGGTGGGCTACAGTCTTTAGGGTCACAGAGTCAGACATGACTGAAGCAACTTAGCATGCATTCACGCAGAGTGGTTGTTAAGGATTAGCACATGTTGAGGGCCACACATGGTAAGCATTGTATGCGATGCTCCACTATCCTTATTTAGTGCCAGTTAAAAACGACGTGCCTTCACAGGGTCCCATATGTAGGAACATCAGGTCATCCATGGTGAGAAGCCCAGGGTGAGTGCATGGTGGCTTTAAAACAGAGAGGGAGACTCACTGGGGTCTATGGAGATGAAGAAATGCGTTCCCCAGTGCAGAGACTGGGGGAGGTTGGGGTATCCTGCCCCAGCACCATTTCCTCTGCCCACTGCAGCTGACCAAGAGTGTATCAGTGGCAGACCCAGGCAATGAGGAGCAGGGCTTACTGAGTCGCCCGGCTGTGGAGACCTGCCTGGAGAGCCTGCGGCTGCTGGAGGCCAACCCAGTCAGCAGCCCCCCGTCCCCCACAGACCTACCTGAGCCCCGAGGGACCATGGAGCATACCAACAACAGAATTGGTGAGTCAGCCTGTTTGGGGGATCCTAGAGTGTTCAGGGGCCAGTGGGAGATGGACCCTGAGCCCCTATCGAGGGACCAGAGACCCTGGGGATGGAAAGCGCAGCAAGGAAGAGGCAGGGCCTCCCCCACCGGGTTTTATAAGTAGGAGATGCTTTTCATGAAGGAGTTAAACCATTCTCAGGGGTATCTACCTGGAGAATCCCAGGGACGGGGGAGCCTGGTGGGCTGCCGTCTATGGGGTCGCAGAGTCGGACACGACTGAAGTGACTTAGCAGCAGCAGCAGCCGGGGTATCTACAGCTTGCTCCGCCTCTTCATCCCAATTTGAATTTCTGTAAACTAGAGGAGCCTGGCAGGCTACAGCCCATGGGGCTGCAAGATTCAGGTGTGACTTAGCGACTAAACCACCACCACCAAACCAAGAGTAGTCAATAGTTCTGACTTCCCAGGGTCATTGTGAGAATTTGTGAAACGATGCTCACAAAGTTGGCCTGGTGGGTGTGGGGCTCCCTCTGCCTGGTGCCTGCTCTTATTAGAGGGGAAATAAGCACCATCCAGCTCCCAACACAGGGCCCCTAAGACGGGTGGAGGGAGATGTCAGGAGGGAGATGTCAGATGTGCGCTGGTCACCTCTCCTTCTGAGGATCGAGTCAGTCCCTCCATTTTACAATTGGAGAGACATCAGTTCAGGAGGAAGAAGTAATTTCCTCTGGTGCCCCGAACTGCAGCCTCCCTCCAGCCAAGCCGAACCTTCTGCTCTCAAGTCTCCTTCCTCCTCCTCCCCTCATCCTGGTACATCAAGAGCACTTCTACCAAAATGGATACTTGCCCATATTATACCCCTGCTTGAAGCCTTCCAGGGAGTCCCTGCTCCCTGCAGTGGGAATTCCAGGCTGCTGCTTCTCCTCCCCACCAGGCTCGCCTGCCTCCCAACCCCGCAGGTCTGCTCCCCCTTCTCAGAGGCAGTTTTCTAATTTTTGGAGCCCTCTCTCACATCTGAGCTTCTCCATGGGAGCTTCTTCCTCACCTGAAATAGTCAACTCCACCTCCTTGAATCTAGTCAAGTCTTTTCTTTTTTGGCTGCACCACTTAGCCTGTGGGATCTTAGTTCCCCAATCAGGGATCGAACCCATGCCCTTTGCAGGGTAAGTGAGGAGTCTTAATTGCTGGACCACCAGGGGAAGTCTTGAATAAATTCCTGATGTCCCAGGACCTAGCGTATTTGTCTCCTCCTCCAGGAAGCCTTCCCCGCCCTCTCCACTCTCCTGTCTAGGAGACACCCTCTTGGGTACCCCCAGAACCCAGGCCTCTCCACCTTGTGTCCTCAGCTCCCAGCAGTGTGACTGTGTTTGCAGCTTCCTCCCCACCCCACCTGGCTTTAAGCTCCCCAAGAGGCAGGGTCTTAATGGGCTCCATCTCTGTCTTCTCTGGAGGGTTAACCATCACTGAGATCATTCCGAAGAGGCATTTGTGATCATCCTACATACTTCTGTAGCAGGGGTTGGTGGATGGAACTCTTGAGGGCAGAACCATTAGCGCCAAACTGAAACTTTTGGAATTGCAGCTTTCAGCAAGTTTTATTCAGAGAAGGCGATGGCACCCCACTCCAGTACTCTTGCCTGGAAAATCCCATGGGTGGAGGAGCCTGGAAGGCTGCAGTCCATGGGGTCGCTGAGGGTCGGACATGACTGAGCGGCTTCACTTTCACTTTTCACTTTCATGCATTGGAGAAGGAAATGGCAACCCACTCCAGTGTTCTTGCCTTGAGAATCCCAGGGACGGGGGAGCCTGGTGGGCTGCCGTCTATGGGGTTGCACAGAGTTGGACACGACTGAAGCGACTTAGCAGCAGCAGCAAGTTTTATTGAAAAAGGATGTACTTGGGAAATAGTGCTGAAGACATTCTCCTGCAAATTTCCTAAGAAGTCCTAGTTTGAATGTTTGAGTCCTTGCTGAGCACAGTGCCTGGAACCACAGGGCTGGGGCTCTGGGAGTGTTTGGCAGGGGTGGGTAAAGGGAGGTACCAGGCTCCCAGCAGGGCTGGGGCATGGGCAGCCTGGTCTATAAGCCTGGTCTGTAAGCTTGGAGGAGGTCTTCCTGGAACATTCAAGAGATGGTGAGTCCTCTGTTCTTCTGACATCTCCCTAGAGGAGTACCCCCTGGTCCAGTTCCCAAGGGGACCACACTCTGGTTACCCCTCTACTCCTGGGCACCAGGCACAGGAACCCTGTCCCTTCACCTTCACCACCACCACCCCACCACCCCCAACCAAGACAACTTCCTTGGATGCTGGAGCCCTGAATGGGACAGGAAGTCCAAGCAGCTTCTGGAAGACCCTCTCCCTCCCAGCTGGGGAGCGGGCAGCCCTGTGGCAGTGGACAGAGCCCAGGGAATCAGGACCCAAGGAACGTGAGTGGGTGACAGCCTGGCCCCGCAGCTTTGGCTGCTTCTACCTGGACAAACACAGCCTGCTTCATTCACACCCCTCCTCCTCTCTGTCTGTCTCGCTCATCTCTGGTCCTGCCTGGTCTCTTCTGTGTTCTCCCTCACCTCACCATCACTGGCTTCTATCTTGCCAGCCCTTCTGGTCAGCTTCTGCAGGCTTTAGTGGAGGGTGTGTGACTGGAGGCCATGCTCTCTCTTTGGGGGGGGTAGGGTGCTCCCAGCCTACAGCTTGTTTCATTCTTGTAACCTTCTCTCTCTTCTAGAGGTATCAAAGACCAAAACAGAAAAACTGGATTATGCAATGGGGTTGAGGGTGCAGGGGCCCCAAGAATCTCTGGGGGGCTCCTGAAGCAGAGGGGTGTAACTGGGTTCCCCAACAAGGCAGGCATCCTGAACCCCACCCTAGCTCTCAAGTTCCCTCTTGACAGCTTCCCCATTCAGACTCCAGAGAGAGTTCTAGGGCTGAGGGGCTGGGAGCTGGCACCCTGCCCTGAGCTCAAGGCCATCAGACGCTGAGGCTACTGGAGTTTGCAGTCAGCTGATCTGGGTGAAAGCCAGGCTCCCTACTTCCCAGCTTCTTTGACAGCTTACTTAGCTCCCCTGAGACGCCAAAGCCCTGGAAACAGGAGGTCAGTTGAGGAGGGGGCGCGGGTAATGCTGCTAACAGGCTGGGTTGGTTATTCATCCATGCAGTTCACACAGGCAGCCCTCCTGTTTGCAAGGCAGGCACACAGCAATAAGCAATAAACACCAAGATATACCAGCCCCTGCAAAGCTGTCCAGATCTCAGGCTCTTGGCAATTATTAACAGGGTTGAGGTTTCTGTAGGATGTGGTCTGGGTTAGGCTGGACTGAAGAGGTTCCTGGGACGCAGAACTTTGAAAACTAGTATCATCTCAGGAAAACCAGGACATGTTGCCGCCGCCTGCTTCCCCTCCTCCCGCCCCTGCAACCCCCAGATTTCTGCTTTAGGCACGTGAATAGGTGCTGAAAGGGAAGCTGGGCAGGGTGGAGTTTCTTTGGGGATTTCTACAGACTACCTGGTGACCTTGGGCAGGTCATTTAACATCCCTGAGCTCAATCTGTAAATGGGGATCGTATAACAATAGGCCATCTACCTTGTGGAAGTGATGTAAAGATTCGGAAGCTAATGTGTGGAAAACATCCAAGGCGGCATCCGGCAAGGCTAAGCTCTGCCAGTGTTCAGTGGTGCTCTTGATATCAACATCGTTGTTCCCTGATTTCTCCCCACTTCTTGCTTTCTCCCCTAACCCTGTCCTCTCCTCTCCTGCCCCATCCCTGCAGAAATGTCAAGAAAATCAGGAGCACCTCCAGTCTTTAACCCCTCAGCAGGCAACTGCTAGCTATTTTATCTCCTTTGAAGCCCAGGACACCTGTGAAGTCAGCGGGGTTTATTGTGGATCAGAGAGGCTGTGCGTTCTCCCTGAGGCCACACAGCAGGAGTGGCAGAGCTGGGATGGGGACCCTCCTCTGCCTCCTGGCTTCTGTACAGCTGGGGCCCTGGTCTCCTCACGTCCCCCACCCTTTTGCCTTGCAGAGAACATCTACATCATGAAAGCCGACACCGTGATTGTGGGGACCGTGAAGGCTGAGGTGCCTGAGGGCCAAGGCCCAACGGGGCCAGCCAGGCCCGAGCTCGAGGAGGAGCTGGAGACGGACTATGCCTCCCACTACCCGGAGCAGGAGACAGAGCCACCGCTGGGCAGCTGTGGGGACGTTATGTTCTCAGTGGAGGAGGAAGGGAAGGAGGACCCCTTGCCCACGACTGTCTCTGAGAAATGAGGGCTGGACTGGCACTGAGAGGGCAGCTGGGTGCCTCTGGAAGGCCACGGTGGCACTGGTGGCACCACACCGATGGCAGAGGCCCGTCTGGCCTGAACTGAGGTTCCAGCATCCAGTGGTGAACCCAGCCTGTCAACACGGGAGGTCTGGCTGTTCTATGCTTGTATCCCCACCCAGCTGCCTCCCAACCCAGACCTTGGGGAGCCCGAGCCTGTGAGGCAGAGACAGACAAGGGGCTGGATCTGGATGACCAGGAGGGCCTGGACCCCGTGCCTTCTGCTGCTGCCAAGAAGATGCCCCAGAGTCCTGGGTGTCAAACACACATACCAAGCAGAAGCTGAGGCCATGAGGCACATCCCCCCAGACCCTGCTTTCTCCATCACCCTGGCCTCAGGAGTGATGCCCTCCAGGCCTCACTGCTGTGCGAGCCACCCCTACTTACTGTGAGTGGCCCTGTGGGCATGGGGCCAATGCCTCTGTTTGCTTCTCCTGAATCAGAAGGGAAGTCAAGAAATAGGGTGTTGTCTGCCTGCCTCGTCTTGGCCGCAGCCACAGCGCTGCACTCTGCGGACGTGAGTCCCCAGTCTGGCCTCCAGCCCTGCCTGGGCCACTGGGACCCTCCTAGTCTTGCCAGGCTGTCTGTGTTCTACAGCCTGTTCCACAGTGGGCCCAGGGCCCAGGGCATGTCACTCTTCCCGAAGCAAGAGGCACCCGGGACCCAGCTACCTGAAGATTCTCAGCAGCCATGGTGCCCTTGCCCAGACGGAGGCCCTGCCCACCCAGCTGCTGCCTGGAGAAGGGCCTGCTCTGCTTCACCCAGGCGGCTTCCTTGCTAAATGGAGAAGGGGAACTGTGGGCCCTTCTTGGGTTCTTGCCTGCTCTGTGGGCACCATGTACTCTGTCCTGGGTCACGAAGATGCATCCTTCCCAGATCTGCCAGGTACACAGATCCTGATGGTCCCAGGCCCAGCCTCTGGCTCCAGCCGCTCAGTGCCCATGATAGAGCCTGGGTGATTGTGCTCAGTCGTGTCCAAGTCTTTGCAATCCCATGGACTCCACAAGGTGCGACCCTACCAGGCTCCTCTGTCTATGGGATTCTCCGGGCAAGACTACTGGAGTCGGTTGCCATTTCCTCCTCCAGGGGATCTTCCCCACCCAGGGACTGAACCCTCATCTCCTGCAGCTCCTGCCTTAGGATGTGGATTCTTTACCCCTGAGCCACCTGGGAAGCCCAAAAGGCAATTTGGGTGTGTGTGCCCCTGTGGATGTCAAAAAGCTCCCTGGTCTCTCCCATTCTGCCGGAAAACAAAGAACATTTTGTGGTTCAATCTGGACTTCAGGAGTTTTGCGTTTCACAGTAAAGATGGAGTGGCCTGACTTGGGGCTGCGGTGTCCTGCTCTCCTTGGGGCTCTCAGACTCAAGTCAGTAAGCAAGCAGCCTTGGAAAAGGAGTATGGGCAGATGCTAAGTCTGCCGTGGCCCCGGGACACACAGTCCAGGCAGCTAGGAGGCTGTTGGAATTACCCGCTGGCAGGCAGGCCGGGAAAAGCTGCTGTTTACTCACCAGCCCACTCAGTCTCTGGAGGAAGTTGAGGCTGGGTCAGGCATCACAAGGGTAGTTTCTGAAACCACTCAGATGTTTTGGGGAAAGTTGGAGAGACGCTGGACGCTGTGAGAGTTTACATCAGAACCTGATGTTTACATGGGCTGGACAGCTGACAAAATGCCCTTTGCAAGGACAGTATGGGTGCTCTGCAACCTCCTGCCACTTTCCCCACCCCCCCACCCCCAAGGGCTCTGCAGCCGTGACTTGAGGATATTGACATATGGTTCATGGAATGACAGGCTCCCTCGCTGGAGGGCCTGTCACAAAACTTTGATCCTTTAAAAATTCATAAGTTCCCTTAGAAAGCAATCGCAAGGCTCAGGAAATTCTCCCTGAGATTTGAGTATGTCTGAGCAGAAGGGTCTGAGCAATCTCTCTCATTAGGACAGGGGTTCCCCCTTTATCTCTGCCCCCAGACACCTAGGCTGTCAGGCTCTGGGGACAAGGAGCCTCCTGTCTGCTGGGACAGCCATGCCCACTGCTGGAGCTTGTTTCCTGTGGATGGAGGCCGACTCTTCCTTGTGTAACGCCCACTCCCTGGTCGGCCCAAGGCCCAGCCTTTGAGGATACTCAGAATAAAGCCCCCAGGTCCCAAGGTTCCCTTTGGGTAGGGGAGATGCATGGTTTCCCCACGATCCTTCTTCCCTCTGGGGTGAGCCCAGCAGCACCCCAGCTTGGGAAAGGGAGTCACTTAGTAGCAGCATGAATGCCCCAGCCTTGGGGAACCCAGAGAGGACCAGGAGTAAATGTAAGCCTTGGGCTTAGAGTCAGAGCTGGGAAGGTCAGTCTGCCTCCCTGGTGTCAACAAAAAATTCATCTATCTAGGAAAGAATTGGAAGACTTTATTTGAGCCAAATGTTAGGATTATAACCTGGAAAGAGCATCTCAGAAAGCTCTGAGGACTATTCCACCCATTAGAAGTCCAAGACACAGTTTAAGTTTTTTTGAGACAGAAGGCTGTACATTAAATGACATATTATTGACCGGTTTACATCATCCAGATCTAAGCGCCATCGTGGGTCATGTGACCCCTTACAAGACCAAGAAGGAATGCTGTGTCTTAAGGAATTGTCTTGCTGATGCTATGAGTAGGTGATGGGTTGAGTCGGTGTTCCTGCTGATAGAAGTCTGGTTTGATGCATAATACAGATACACAGTGCAGTGGGAGTTCAGTTCAGTGCAGTTCAGTTCAGTCGCTCAGTCGTGTCCGACTCTTTGCGACCCCATGAATTGCAGCATGCCAGGCCTCCCTGTCCATCACCATCTCCCAGAGTTCACTCAAACTCACGTCCATCAAGTCGGTGATGCCATCCAGCCATCTCATCCTCTGTCGTCCCCTTCTCCTCCTGCCCCCAATCCCTCCCAGCATCAGAGACTTTTCTGATGAGTCAACTCTTCGCATGAGGTGGCCAAAGTTCTGGAGTTTCAGCTTTAGCATCATTCCTTCCAAAGAACACCCAGGACTGATCTCCTTTAGAATGGACTGGTTGGATCTCCTTGCAAGAACACCCAGGAGTGATCTCCTTTAGAATGGACTGGTTGGATCTCCTTGCAGTCCATGGAACTCTCAAGAGTCTTCTCCAACACCGCAGTTCAAAAGCATCAATTCTTTGGCGCTCAGCTTTCTTCACAGTCCAACTCTCACATCCATACGTGACCGCAGGAAAAACCATAGCCTTGACTAGATGGACGTTTGTTGGCAAATTAATGTCTCTGCTTTTGAATATACTATCTAGGTTGGTCATAACTTTTCTTCTAAGGAGTAAGCGTCTTTTAATTTCATGGCTGCAGTCACCATCTGCAGTGATTTTGGAGCCCCAAAAAATAAAGTCTGACTCTGTTTCCACTGTTTCCCCATCTATTTGACATGAAGTGATGAGACCTGATGCCATGATCTTAGTTTTCTGAATGTTGAATTTTAAGCCAACTTTTTCACTCTCCTCTTTCACTTTCATCAAGAGGCTTTTTAGTTCCTCTTCACTTTCTGCCATAAAGGTGGTGTTATCTGCATATCTGAGGCTACTGATATTTCTCCTGGAAATCTTGATTCTAGCTTGTACTTCTTCCAGTCCAGTGTTTCTCATGATGTACTCTGCATAGAAGTTAAATAAGCAGGGTGACAATATACAGCCTTGATGTTCTCCTTTTCCTATTTGGAACCAGTCTGTTGTTCCATGTCCAGTTCTAACTGTTGCTTCCTGACCTGCATATAGGTTTCTCAAGAGGCAGGTCAGGTGGTCTGGTATTCCCATCTCTTGAATTTTCCACAGTTTATTGTGATCCACACAGTCAAAGGCTTTGGCATAGTCAATAAAGCAGAAATAGATGTTTTTCTGGAACTCTCTTGCTTTTTCCATGATCCAGCAGATGCTGGCAATTTGATCTCTGGTTTCTCTGCCTTTTCTAAAACCAGCTTGAATATCTGAAAGTTCACAGTTCACGTACTGCTGAAGCCTGGCTTGGAGAATTTTGAGCATTACTTTACTAGCGTGTGAGATGAATGCAATTGTTCGGTAGTGTGAGCATTCTTTGGCATTGCCTTTCTTTGGGATTGGAATGAAAACTGACCTTTTCCAGTCCTGCGGCCACTGCTGAATTTCCCAAATTTGCTGGCATATTGAGTGCAGCACTTTCACAGCATCATCTTTCAGGATTTGAAATAGCTCAACTGGAATTCCATCACCTCCACTAGCTTTGTTCGTAGTGATGCTTTCTAAGGCCCACTTGACTTCACATTCCAGGATGTCTGGCTCTAGGTGAGTGATCACACCATTGTGATTATCTGGGTCGCGAAGATCTTTTTTGTACAATTCCTGTGTATTCTTGCCACCTCTTCTTAATATCTTCTGCTTCTGTTAGGTCCATACCATTTCTGTCCTTTATCGAGCCCATCTTTGCATGAAATGTTCCCTTGGTATCTGTAATTTTCTTGAAGAGATCTCTAGTCTTTCCCATTCTGTTGTTTTCCTCTATTTCTTTGCATTGATCGCTGAAGAAGGCTTTCTTATCTCTTCTTGCTATTCTTTGGAACTCTGCATTCAGATGCTTATATCTTTCCTTTTCTCCTTTGCCTTTCGCTTCTCTTTTCACAGCTATTTGTAAGGCCTCCCCAGACAGCCATTTTGCAATTTTGCACTTCTTTTCCATGGGGATGGTCTTGATCCCTGTCTCCTGTACAGTGTCATGAACCTCAGTCCATAGTTCATCAGCACTCTATCTATCAGATCTAGTCCCTTAAATCTATTTCTCACTTCCACTGTATAATCATAAGGGATTTGATTTAGGTCATACCTGAATGGTCTAGTGGTTTTCCCTACTTTCTTCAATTTAAGTCTGAATTTGGCAATAAGGAGTTCATGATCTGAGCCACAGTCAGCTCCCAGTCTTGTTTTTGCTGACTGTATAGAGCTTCTCCATCTTTGGCTGCAAAGAATATAATCAATCTGATTTTGGTGTTGACCATCTGGTGATGTCCATGTGTAGAGTCTTCTCTTGTGCTGTTGGAAGAGAGTGTTTGCTATGACCAGTGCGTTCTCTTGGCAACACTCTATTAGCCTTTGCCCTGCTTTATTCCGCATTCCAAGGCCAAATTTGCCTGTTACTCCAGGTGTTTCTTGACTTCCTACTTTTGCATTCCAGTCCCCTATAATGAAAAGGACATCTTTTGGGGGTGTAGGTTCTAAAAGGTCTTGTAGGTCTTCATAGAACCGTTCAACTTCAGCTTCTTCAGCATTACTGGTTGGGGCATAGACTTGGATTACTGTGATATTGAATGGTTTGCCTTGGAAATGAACAGAGATCATTCTGTCATTTTTGAGATTGCATCCAAGTACTGCATTTCAGATTCTTGTTGACCATGATGGCTACTCCATTTCTTCTAAGGGATTCCTACCCACAGTAGTAGATGTAACGGTCATCTGAGTTAAATTCACCCATTCCAGTCTATTTAGTTCGCTGATTCCTAGAATGTCGACGTTCACCCTTGCCATCTCCTGTTTGACCACTTCCAATTTGCCTTGATTCATGCACCTAACATTCCAGGTTCCTATGCAATATTGCTCTTTACAGCATTGGACCTTGCTTCTATCACCAGTCACATCCACAACTGAATATTGTTTTTGCTTTGGCTCCATACCTTCATTCTTTCTGGAGTTATTTCTCCACTGATCTCCAGTAGCATATTGGGCACCTACCGACCTGGGGAGTTCCTCTTTCAGTATCCTATCATTTTGCCTTTTCGTACTGTTCATGGGGTTCTCAAGGCAAGAATACTGAAGTGGTTTGCCATTCCCTTCTCCAGTGGACCACATTCTGTCAGGCCTCTCCACCATGACCCTCCCGTCTTGGGTGGCCCCACAGGGCATGGCTTAGTTTCATTGAGTTAGACAAGGCTGTGGTCCTAGTGTGATTAGATTGACTAGTGTTCTGTGATTATGGCTTCAGTGTGTCTGCCCTCTGATGCCCTCTTGCAATACATACCATCTTACTTGGGTTTCTCTTACCTTGGGCGAGGGGTATCTCCTCACTGCCGCCCCTCCTGACCTTGAACGTGGAGTAGCTCCTCTTGGCCCTCCTGCGCCTGCGCAACCACTGATCCTCAGGCGTGGGGCATTAGGTAGTTAGAATAGGGAAAAGGAATCCAAAATGGCGGTGGCTGACTATGGTGCAGTGACTTGGATTTAACCTGGCTGAAACAGAGGGAGGAGAGGGGAAGCCAAATGGCAGAGAAGAATTCTTGTTTAAATTTCTCTTGCCTTGCCATAAAAGATGAATTTTATTTCACAGCTTGTCACACTCAGGGGCAGTCTGGGGCCTCCTCTCCACCACAGGCAGCCAGCCAGAACCCCCGTTTCCCCTGGAGGCTGGAGGAAGGTGACCTCACCCACCCCACCTCCAGGACTCCAGCCCACACCCGCATCTCACAATCAGCCGGGCCACTGAACCAGCCGCTGCCTGTCACATGGTCCATCCGGAGCCAGAGAGCGTTTCCTTGCCCTGCCTGCCTGGCAACGAGGGACCCCGCCTTCACTTCTGGTCATTCCGATGTCCAGGTGGGCAGATGGACAAGGCCCCTGCTACCTAGAATTGCAATTCCCAGGCTCTGAGGAGTCGGCCCACACGTGCTCACCCCTCTTCTTGAACAGTTGTAGTCAGGGAGTGACAGTAAGTGATGTGTATTGCGGAAACTATTGCATCAAAGAAAATCCGTTGTTTCCCAAGGCAGTCCTATAGGTTGCAAGCTACTATAAGGTTCTTAGAATCTCTAAGGCCAGGGTCAGTCCCTAAGAGAGAATAAGGGACTGAATCTCCAGAGGATCACTCCAGCCACAAGAGCCTAAAGAAGGTGTCTTAGGCGGCCTCTCTGTCCGTGATCACTGGTACCTGATTTTAAATAACAATCTATGCAGAGAGGAGAGGTGGCTCTGGCCAAAGTTCCTTGGGTGCCTTCTCTCCTCCACCCCTTCCTTGACCCTCCCTGTCCTCTAACATGTAGCAGTGGGGGAAGTGCAAAGTAGGAGGTGCTGGGGCCAGGATGAGTGGGGGAAGGGATTCACAGTCAGGGCCTGAGAGAAAAGCTATAATGTGTCAGTACCCTTGACTGGGCTTCCCAGATGACTCAGTGGTAAGGAACCTGCCTGCCAATGCAGGAGATGAAAGAGATACAGGTTTGATCCCTGGGTCAGCAAGATCCCCTGGAGTAGGAAATGGCAACCCACTCCAGTATTCTTGCCTGGAGAATCCCATTGACAGAGGAGCCTGGGGGCTGCAGTCCATGGGGTCACAAAGAGTAGGGCATGACTGAACACGCACCCTTGACTGGAAGCCGAAGCGAGCATATCGAAAGCTTCAGGGGAAGCTCCTTTGACCTTAGGGAGAAGCTGGCTGAGCCCACCTTGGGCTCCTGCACCCCACCCCTCTGGGATCCCATAACCAGGTCAGTGAACAAAGTCATTCTTGAGTCAGATCATGCTCTGTGGTACCTAACCCTAACCCCTAATCTGGGGACTGGCAGAAAGTCCAGAGGGCATGGCCACCTCTAGGCAGGTGGTCTGGAAGGGCTTCTTGGAGGAGGTGCCTTTTAAGTTCTACCTGAATGTGACCTGCAAATATCCCAAAGAGGCAGACGGGGGATGGCAAGTGCCAAGGTCCTGAGGTGGGAATCCTGGCCCCAGGGTTCAGGAAGCATACTCCCTGGTAGAAGCTTAGTGATCAGGGCAGAGAGGAAAGGGAGGTAACAGGGCAACCAACCGGGCCAGATCCTGGAGGGCCTGGTGGGCCATTGTAAAGCCCTTAGATTTTATCACAAATATGGTTAAGAACACCGTCTGCATTTCTTTCTGTTTTCCTCCTATTAGAACAATAAACATCCTGGTATTATCTCAGCCATGGGCATGAAAGGCAAACGAGGGGCCTCACAGGTTGTTTTGACCTACTTTAGAGGGAAGCCGGGGAAGGAGGCAGCAGTAGCTGGTAGCCAGGAAGCAATTGGATGTGTTTTCTCAGAAGGAACAGAGAGCTGAGACCACATTCCCGGTTAACATCGCAGCAGCCGTGCACCCTCGGCTGATGTCACCACGGGGGGAGGGTTGGGGGGAGGTAAGGAGTCTGTCCAGGTTCCCCTTTCTCTGGGTGTCTTCCAGGAGAAGAAAAACCAAACCAAAAGACCCTGGGGAGGCTAGAGGCATTTGTGTTTTGGTGTGGGGCATGGGTCATCTTAGCATGAGGCCCACTCTTTCCTCCCTAGCCCTCCAGCACTTGCCTCTGTCTTATTTCATTACCCTGGCTGCTGATACAGCAGAGGAGATGGGCCCATCAGCCTTCAGCCTCCAGCCCAAAGCAGTTCCCCGCTCTTTGGCCTCTGGGAAAGCTCTCAAGGGCTTTCAGCTTCAGTTTCCTAATCTGCAAAATGGGCATAATCATTATTTTCCAAGGGGCTTAGATGGTAAAGAATCTGCTTGCAGTGTGGGAGACCCAGCTTCAGTCCCTGGATTGGGAAGATTGCCCTAGAGAAGGAATGGCTACCCACTCCAGTATTCTTGCCTGGAGAATTCCATGGACAGAGGAGCTTGGTGGGCTATAGTCCATGAGGTCGCAAAGAGTCAGACGCGACTGAGTGACTAACACACACATTCAAGATGGTTGTGAGCTTCACCAGTAAGACAGGTAAAGAGCTTGGTGTGGTGCTGGGCATATTTCCTGTTCAGCAAATGATATTCATCATATGCAGCATTGTATGAGCCTTAGAGATTACCCAAGAATCTACATTCTTTACATAAGGGCTTCGTAGTGATAACTGAAAGATAAAAATTGGCTGAGTATCAGCACTCAGTTTTATGAATTGAGGCTCAGAGAGGTTAAGCTACCAACCCACTGACACACAGCTGGAAAGTGCCAGAGCTGGAATTCAACACTTCAACTCTGGCTGCCTCTAGGTTGGGGCTATGTTCACATTACAGTTACCATCTGGCAATATGCCCTCTGGACCAGTTTCTTTTAGAAAGGTCAATTTTATTCCTCTTTTATGGGGAGGCAGAGACAGTTGCCCTTCCCTGGTGGCTCAGACAGTAAAGAATCTGCCTGCAATGCCAGAGACCCGGGTTCAATCCCTGGGTTGGAAAGAGCCCTTGAAGGAGGAAATGGCAACTCTTTCCAGTATTCTTGCTTGGGAAATCCCATGGACAGAGGAGCCTGGAGGGCTACAGTCCATGAGGTTGCAAAGAGTTGGACACGACTGAGCGACTGACACACACAGGGACAGTTGCAAAAGACTGGGTAAACCTTCCTGAGATTAAGTGGCTTTCTGATGCTTCTGACCAAGCAGAAAGAAAACAGAGCTGACCTAGTTGGAGTCTTGTTTCTTGAAGATGCTGTCCTTAAGGGTGGTCTGATTCTGAGGTCAGGACTGACCCAAGGTTGGGACAGAAGGCTGGGAGGACAGGCAGAACAGACAACCTGTGCTGGAGAGCTGTGTACTTGAACAGTAACCCCTTGTACCCACACTCTGCCCCATCTCAGGATCCCTGGAAAGGAGGCAGACCAAGAGCAAGCCTTCCCATTTTACAGATGGGAAAACTGAGCCCCATAGAGGTAAACAACCTGCCTACGGCCCAGCTTGGTACTATTTGGTGGAGACAACTTTAGATGTTCATTGGGACTTGGTGCAGGATCTTAATCCAAATGAACAGTAAAGATCACTTGATGATTTTCATTCTTTTTATTTCTTTCTTTCTTTTCCTTTCAGTCCCTCCTTCCCTCCCTCCCTTTCTTTCTTTCTTTTTTAAAAAAAATTGGTGTTAAAATGAAAGTAACTGTGGTAAATGACTTGGGTTCTTATTTATAAGACAGGTTTGCAAGAGCCAAAATGGTTCTCATAATCAGACAAGAATATTATAGGCAAAGGGCTTTGCAGCTTTGAGGGTATCTGGACTGTGCACAACCCTGCACTTGGTTTAATGCTCTGCTATCCATGTCTGAAAAATTAATAATTTTTGAACAAGGGGCCCAGTGTTTTCACTTTTCTCTGGGTCCCCCAAATTCCATAGCTGATCCTACACAAGGGGCAGGGAAACTTGTCTGTTAGGAATTGACTCTATGCCAAAACACTTTATATACATTACCACTTAACCTCACAGTGATGGTTCTTACAGATGAGCTGGCTGATCCCTATTTTTCAAAAGTGTTGACAGGCTAGTAACTGACCTTAATTGTCCTGGTTATCTCTTACTATATCATGAACCACTTTGAAACTTAGTGGCTTAAAATACCACCTGTTGCTTATCTTGCTTATAAGTCTGCAGTTTGACCTGGGCTTGGTAGGGGCAGCTCAGCCCTACTCACGACAGCACTAGCTGGCACGGGGAACACACTTCTGAGATGGCTGGAGGCTGGTGCTGCCTGTGGGTTTTTCTCCATGGGCCTCACCTGGAGCTGCTTGAACCTCCTCACAGCATGGTGGCTGGGTTCCTACAGCAAACAACTGCCAGTAGCAAGTGGAAAACTGACATGTTCATAAAATCTGGGTCCAGAAATGGGCATAGCATCACTTTTGCCACATAATATTTTTTAAAAAGACTTTATCAAACTTGTTACAATGTTGCTTCTGTTGTTTCTATATTTTTCTGTTTTTTTTTTTTGCAAGGAGGCATGTGCTATCTTAGTTCCCCGACCAGGGATCGAACCCACATCCCCTGCACTGGAACATGAAGTCTGAACCACTGGACCACCAGGGAATTCACATCACATACTATTGGTCAAGCAGTCACAGAGACCAGATTCAAAGGGAGGGAATGTCGACTCCCACACCCTGATAGGAGTTCAGAGAATTTTGAGATCTTACTATGTGCCAGGCTGTTGCTGCTGCTGATTAGTCACTTAGTCATGTCTGACTCTTTGTGACCCATGGACTGTAGCCCGCCAGGCTCCTCTGTCTGTGGGACTCTGCAGGAAAGAACACTGGAGTGGGTTGCCATTGCCCCCTCCAGGGGATCTTCCAGAACCAAGGATCGAACCTGCATCTTCTGCATGGGCAGGCGAATTCTTTACCACTGAGCAACCAGGGAAGCCCCATGTGCCAGGTACTGGGCTTAATTTGATTGTTACTGTTCCCAGCATTGCCTCAAGGAAGCTAAATAGCCAAATCCAAGTTTGTCTGGACTGTGGGGCTGACCTGTGCATTCAGGGATCCATGCAATCAGAATGTAGCAGGGCCAGAAACTGTCTGACTCCAGAACATTTAAGGCTTTTGAAATAATGGTTCCCCAGATGGGAAAGCCAAGGCTGCAAGAGGTCTTGCTGGGCCTCACCCTCAGGGTGGGTGTGGGGTATGGCACCTTCTAGGGCAGGAAGGGGCCCCCCTGGGGCTGCACAGAGCCTGGTCAGGAAGTCACAGAGGGCTGTGGGCAGATTATGCAATAACAGGCTGTCGCAGGGACATTGTTTTTCACTGAG
The DNA here is from genome assembly GCF_032405125.1 of Capricornis sumatraensis. Classification (NCBI taxonomy): domain Eukaryota; kingdom Metazoa; phylum Chordata; class Mammalia; order Artiodactyla; family Bovidae; genus Capricornis; species Capricornis sumatraensis. The sequence goes on along the minus strand of NC_091082.1, from coordinate 48,931,715 downwards.
ATGACACTTCACTCAGGAAATACCCACAGCCTTGGCAGGTGACGAGGGAGGGTTCCTCACTCGGGGTGGAAGACCCCCAGTGAACGAACATGCCGGGTGAGGGGACTCTCTAGGTGGACCGGGTCCCCTGGGCCAGGTGCATTCGTCAGAAGTTCCCTGAGAGCTGCTCTGAGTCCCGGTGAGCTGGGCTCAGACAAAAGAGATTTAAGATGCCCATCCTTGCTATCCAGGAAGTTGCACATTCGTTAGATAATAACTCAATTATTGAGGTTTCTGGGGCTATCTCATTTAAACCTCACAATACTCTAGGAAGTGGTAACTATTATTATCCCTATTTTACAGGTGAGAAAACCAAGGCACAGAGTACTTAAGTCACTTGCCCAAGGTCAAACTCGGGCTATGGTTAGAGTCTGAGTTTTCAACCACTTGGCCATGCTGTTCCGTTGTAGCTCAGACTAGGGTCACCACTGTGCTGGGGCCCCAACCCCGAGTCCCAGGCACTACAGAACTCTGTTTAGACATCTTTGTTGTTCAGTCGCTAAGTCGTGTGTGACTCTTTGTGACCCCATGGACTGCAGCCTGCCAGGCTTCCCTGTCCTTCACTGTCTCCCAGAGTTTGCTCAAATTCATGTCCATTGAGTCAGTGATACTATCTAAACAGCTCATCCTCTGCCACCCCCTTCTCCTCCTGCCCTCAATCTTTCCCAGCATCAGGGTCTTTTCCAGTGAGTCAGTTCTTCACATCAGCTGGCCAAAGTATTGGAACTCCAGCTTCAGCATCAGTCCTTTCAATGAATATTCAGGGTTGATCTCATTTACAGTTGACTGGTTGGATCTCCTCGCAGTCTGAGGGACTCTCAACAATCTTCTCCAGCACCACAGTTCAAAAGCATCAATTCTTCACTGCTCAGTCTTTTTTATGGTCCAACTCCCACATCTGTACGTAACTACTGGAAAAACCATAGCTTTGACTAGACGAATCTTTGTCAGCTGTTATGTTTTGCTTTGTAAGACGCTGTCTACGTTTGTCGTAGTATCTTTAGGGCTCGGTAAACATACAGAGAGTGGAGGTTGCCTCCTGGCTTCTGTACACCTTTCCTTTTCAAAGCCCAGCTCCAACCAGGTCATTCTCTCACAAAGCCTTCGATAATTCCCCAGTACCTACAGGCCATTAGGGATTACCAGGCCATTAGGGAATGGGTTACCATTCCCTTCTCCAGGGGATCTTCTCAACTCAGGGATCAAATCCGATCCCTGAATTGCTAGCAGATTCTTTACAGTCTAAGCCACCGGAGAAGCCCTAACGAAGCCCAGTCTGGCCCTCCAAGGCATGTCCTGCTGCCTGTCACAGCTCATGTATCCAAAACCCCTCTGAAATTCAACTGTGTTCCTCCCAAGTCACCAAATATGGAGGTCACATCCCCACCAAGAAATCTCTTCTCAGTGTCCCAACTCCCAAACCTCCATCCTCAACTTTCTCTTCTTCCTTCAGAAAGCCTTCCAAGACCACCCAGGACAGGGGCATCTGTGTCACTCACGTTCCCCTGGCACTGACTATGAAGAGGGTTGGAGGCCTAGTTCCAGAGGGCACACACGAAATATTTCCAGGACTTCCCTGGTGGTCCAGTGATAAAGAATCCACCTGCCAATGTGGGGAGCAAGGGTTCGATCCCTGATCCGGGAAGATTCCACATGCCTTGGGGCAACTAAGCCCATGAACCACAGCTACTGACGCCCACCCACCCTAGAGCCTGTACTCTGCAGAGAGAGAAGCCACTACGATAAGAAGCCCGCGTGCTGCAACCAGGGTTGCCTACACTCGGTGCAACTAGAGAAAGCCTGCTTACAGCCAAAAATGAATAAATAGATAAATAAAATTTTTTCAAAGTACTGAAAATTTTAAGAAATTTCTGTATGAAAAGATGAGTTTGTTCATGGATTCATTCACTCAGCCCCTCATTTAGTCACTCAAGCAGCAGATCTGTGCAGGGCACCTACTGTGTGTCAGGAACCACGCTAAGGAATACAGTGCGGCTGGGAGGGGATGGGGATCCACGGAACTGCTCTCAAGGAGTCAAAGCCTGACTGGGGAGACGAGTCTGAGGTCAGGTGATGGCTGTGGGTGTGGTCCTTGCTATGACAGAGGTAAACCCAGGGCTCTAAGACCTACTGTGTGGCCTCTAACCCAGATGGTGGGTCTCCACTTCCTCCTCTGTAAATTGGATTGAATAAGCACCTATCCCAAAGAGAAGTTGCAAGGATTAAATTTATTCATTAGTTTGTTAAATAAATATTTATTGAGCTCAAACTGTATGCACTGCTGTTTCGTGGGGACCCAACCCTGCCCTCATGGAGAGGGATAATAAAAAGCAAATGAGAGGACTTCCCTGGTGGTTCAGTGGTTAAGAATCCACCTGTCAATGCCAGGGTCACGGGTTTGATCCCTGGTCTGAGGACTCCACATGCCACCAGGCAACTAAGCCCATAGTGAAAGTCACTCAGTTGTGTCCAGCTCTCTGTGACCCCATGGACTGTAGCCTACCAGGCTCCTCTGTCCATGGAATTCTCCAGGCCAGAATACTGGAGTGGGTTACCATTCCCTTCTCCAGGGGATCTTCTCAACCCAGGGATCAAATCCGATCCCTGAATTGCTAGCAGATTCTTTACAGTCTAAGCCACCGGAGAAGCCCTAACGAAGCCCGTGTGCCACAACTGCTGAAACCTGTGCAGCCTACAACCCATGCTCCCCAACAAGAGAAGCCACCGCGGTGAGAAGCCTCCTGCTGCCCACTAGAAAGTAGCCCCACTTCCACGCCTTGAGAAAGCCTGCGCAGAGCGCCGAAGACCCAGTGCATCCAAAACAAATATATTTAAATTTAAAAAGTGTATAAGATACGTTAGTCAGTCGTAACTGCTATAAAGACCAAGAGCTCAGTGATATGTGGGATCCCTGTGGGCCAGGTGTGCAGTCAGAGCTTGGGGGGGCTTGGTAGAAGTCGGACAAAAGTCTAGAAGGTTAGAGAAATTAGGGGCATGCGAGTGAGTAGGTGTGACTGGGGTGTCAGAAACGAGGGTGTTTGTGAGTCTGCAGGGGAGACTGCTCTACCCCTGCATCCGGATCACTAGGTCTCTGAGGAAGAAAGAGGTGAAGTGATGAAGATGGTTTCATAGGCAGAAATTATTATGCAAGAGCTGGGTGGGAAAGTGGAAAGGCTGGACTGGGTGGTCAGTGGGAAGTTGCAACAGCCTCGAGAGGGTTTGGAAACTGTGGTGGAATTGGGGGCCCCCAGAGGTTTCCTTTGGGTGTCAAAGGGAAGAGGGAGGGTGAGTACTTTGGGAACTTCACAGGGAAACTTTCCCCTGCACGGTGGGGGAGACCCGGGACTCCAATCTGGGGAGGCATCAAGTTCTGAGTCTACATTTACTGAGCACCAGCTATGTGGTGGCCTCCCACACCTGGGTCCTTACAAGATCCCTACAGGGGCTTACTCCCCCCGCCCACCCTCATTGTATGTGTGTCCCTAGTCACTCAGTCATGTTCAACTCTTTGCAATCCTTTGGATTATAACCCACCAGGCTCCTTTGTCAGCTGTCCGGGATTTCCCAGACAAGAATACCGGAGTGGGTTACGATTCCCTCCTCCAGGGGATCTTTCCAAGCCAGGGATTGAACCTGCATCTCTAACGTCTCCTGCACTGCAGGTGGATTCTTTACCTGCTGAGCCATAGGGGAAGCCCCCATTCTACAATAGAAGAAATGGAGGCTCAAGGAGATGAAGTGATTTGTCCAAGGACAAGATCACATGCTGTAAGTGGTCTGAGCTAGGACTTGAACCCAGGTCTAGGGAGTGGCAAAGGTGATGCCCTCTTCGTGCTTGAAATGCACCATTCATCCCTAGGAGGTAAAGTGTCCTAGGATCCTCATTTGGGTGCACAGCTGGAGCAGGGTCACTATGAACTGTGGGTGCAGGGGCAGGAGGATGCTGCCTGGAACACAGTAGGTGCTCAATGCTTACATGTGGTGTCTGCAGGGCAGGCAGGACTGGCCCAGGGCAGGGGGATGCGGGGCTCTGGTTCCCCAGGAGTGAGGTCTTACAGACATATTTCACATCAGAGATGAATTAAAGGGGGCCACGTAACTGCCACTTACTTCAAGAAGCCCCTCAGGCCTCTCCATCTTTCTCCAAGTGCTTGGCCTCCACCCTCCCAAGTTCCTGCAGGGGTTGAGCCCACACTGAGTCACCCATGCCCAGCCCTGCTTGGCTCTGGTCAGTAGACATATACTCATAAATATCCAAGTGAATGGAGATTGAGAAATTGTAGCAGGGAAAAAATTACTTATTTCTTCCTCTTTTTGAATTGAGCAAGGGAAAACTTGCCGGGGAAATGAGGTCAGTAACTCGGGCATTGCTGACGAGCAGGGTCTCCTGCACTGCATCTCCCAAAGGGAGGGCTGGGTATCAGGTCAGGGAAATGGGCCCAGAACCATCCCATGTCCAGCCTGGCAGGCCCCCAGCCCTGTCACTCCCTCCTGGCTCCTTGGCCATTCCTGTTCTCAGCCAAGTTCTCCCTAATGAGAAAAAAATGTTCTTGTTCATGTATCTGACGGCATCTGGGTGGGCAGGCCCAGGTGGGATGTGCAGATGGGGGTGGGCTGATGTGCAGGAGGAATTTGTGACACCCAGATCTTATTCCCTCTCTCTCAGAGTTGTTGTTGCTGTTGAGTCACTAAGTTGTGTCTGACTCTTTTGAGACCCCATGGTCTGCAACTCACCAGGCTCCTCTGTCCATGGGATTTTCCAGGCAAGAACCCCAGAATGGGTTGCCATTTTCTTCTCCAGGAGATCCTCCTGACCCAGGGATTGAACCCGCATCTCCTGCATTGCAGGCAGATTCTTTACCATTGAGCCACTGGGAAAGCTCCTTATAAATAGAGAGGTAACTGCAATTTTTGAAAAATAAAGCTAATAAAAGTAGAAAAAAGTATAAGGAAAGTAATAAAAATTATGCATGATCCCCACACCCCTTAATAACCACTTAAAATATTTTTGCTTCTTCCCTTCTCCTAAATAATTTTTAAAAATCATCTTCAGTTATTTATTAATAAAATAAAACCTCTCAACTTATGGTTATAATTGTAATGGATGTTAGTTCATAGCCCAACTCACATTGGTAAGACCATTTTCATCCTACAATTACAAGAAATCCATAGCTTAGACTGTCAGCCTGAACCCCATCTCCATGGAGGCCCCACTGAGGGGATTTGCTTCTGGTGATTCTGAATGGAATGCCTAGAGGCCTCCTGCTTTTAGTTCTTGTCCTCTTATTTGATCTACAAGACCTGCTCCTTCTCAGCATCTGTGCTTGTTGTTGTTGTTTAATCACTAAAAAGTCTTTGTGACCCCATGGACTATAGAGCCCACTAGGTTCCTCTGTCCATGGAATTCTCCAGGCAAGAATATTGGAGTGGGTTGCCATTTCCTTCTCCAGGGGAATCTTCCTAACCCAGAGATCGAACCTGTGTCTCCTGCATTGGCAGGTGGATTCTTTACCACTGAGCCACTTGGGAAGCCCAACTTAGTCAAGCCAGTGGAGAACAATCTTGCCCCAGCCACCTTTGGCCAAAGAAGCAACTCTTCGATTTGTTTTATAAACTGGATTTCCATCCTAATGGTCGTCATTATTGAGTGCTTACTATGGTTGTTGTCGTTCAGTTGCTAAGTTGTGTCCGACTCTTTGTGACCCCATGGGCTGCAGCACACCAGGCTCCCCTGCCCTTCACTATCTCCCAGAGTTTGCTCAAATCCATGTCCACTGAGTCATTGATGCTATCTAACCATGTATCATAGCATTTACTTTTCAATATCAACCTTGGGAGACAGGTATAGTTATTACTGTCATGTTACAGATCATAAACAAAGGGCTCAGAGAGGTGTAGTTATCTGTCCAAGGTCACACAGCCAGTGAGCGGCAGAGTTGGAATGGCCAAGCAATCTGAGAAGGCTAAGTTTTCTTTTCTTCTAAGATTCCATCTGAACAGAGTTTTATGACCAAAAAAATCTTTGAGAACCTCTGGTTTAGCCCATTCCAGTGCTTTTTCTTCAATGTCAGACTCCATGTGGAAAAGGCAAGAGATCTCTGTGAACTGGAGAGATCCTGAAGGGGTTCAAAAAGGAGATAGAGTTGAAGTGAAGCCAGGAAGGATGGCTTACATCAGGAGCAGGAAGGCATCACATTTTTAAAAGTGTTCATTTATTTATTTGGCTGTGCTGGGTCTTAGTTGAAGCACACAGGGTCTCTGATCTTTGCTGTGGCATTCAGGGTCTTTAGTTGTGGCCTGTGGGATCTAGGTCCCTGACCAGGGATTGAACCTGGTTCTCCTGCATTGAAAGTGCACAGGCTTAGCCAGTGGACCACCACCTTAGTCCCAAGACATCATATTTTAATGTGAGATTGTTTATGCCCAGGAGGCCTGAGGTCCAAGTGGGAACCCTTTGGAGAGGCACGTTAGAAGAAGCCTTGGAGTAAGGTGAGGTGGGGATAGGCTCAGGAAAGCTGTTTTCCCTTGGGAAAGTAAAAAACAAGTGACAGATATCGCCTTTGTCTCCTGACAAAGGTTGTTCTGAAGAACTGAGGCCACCGATTCCGAGTAGGTATACCTACTGGCGATGGAGTGGGATGAGTCTGGTAATTCCATCTCTCCCTGGTTTTCAGCCCAGTGTTCAGAGCACACGAAGAACCCCAGGTTCTCCATCTGTGAAGTGAAACCTCTTTATGACACATAGAATAACTTACGAGGCCATTGCCTAGGGGTCTGTTCAAATTCTTCACGAAACAAACTTCACATGTTAATGAGATTTGCTGTAGGGAGATGTATACTGTATCAGGTGTCCACACAGCCTGTTAGACTAGGATGAACGGCTTAAAATCATCTACAGAGCTGGGCTATTAGGTCTTGCCATTCAGCCTGCCCAGAGTTATTGCAAACATCAAATGGGAACCCAGGTGCAGAAGGTGGTGAGTTAGGGAGGGGTGCTGACAAATTTCAACCTGCCACACCCAAATGCTCAGAGCTGGGGAAAAAAATCTATTAAAACCATAGAAGAAGTCTCGAATAAAAGAAGGGTATACATATCATGTTGATAACAGAAAAACTTAATACTGCAAGGATGTCAGTTCTCCCCCAAATTCACCTATCAATTCAGTGCAACCTTAATTAAAATCTTAGCTGGAATTTGAGGAACTTAGTTCTGTTCAGTTCAGTCACTCAGTCATGTCCGACCCTTTGTGACCCCATGGACTGCAGCACGCCAGACTTCCCTATCCTTCACTATCTCCCGGAGTTTGCTCAAACTCACATCCATTGAGTCGGTGATGCCATCCAACCGTCTCATCCTCTGTCGTCCCCTTCTCCTCCTGCCTTCAATCTTTCCCAGCATCAGGGTCTTTTCCAATAAGTCAGTTCTTCGCGGCAGGTGGTCAAAGTGGCCACGTGTATTCTAAAATGTGTATGGAAGAATAAAGAACCTATAGAATAAAGTGAATTTTTAAAAAGAGCAAAGGAGATTCACTTTGCCAGGTATTATACATTCTACAGAGCCCTACAAAAAAAAAAACAACAACTGTGTGGAACAAGCCCATCAGCAGGAATGAATGGAACAGAATGAGTCGTTCAGTGACAGACCGATGTAATTATGATCAGTGATTAAAGAATGGACTATTTGGCCAAAGATATAGGAAAGACTGGCTCACTCTGTAGAGAAAACATGAAGTTGGGTCTCTAGATTTTCTATACCACATATCATCTGGGTTGTATTAAAGACCTAGGTATAAAATCATAAAACTGATGAAAAAAAACATAGGAAAATACTTTTAAATCCACGGTGAGGAAGGACTTTTTGACTGAGATCCAAATGGCAAAAAATTTATGGATTTGATTACATTAAAACTAAGGTTTTTTTTTTTTTTAATCAACAAAGGACAGTATAAACCAGGACACCAGATGGATGACAAAATGTAGAAGTGTTTGTGATATCTAAAAATGACAAGGAATTAATATCTAGAATATACAAGGAATTATTGCAAAGCTACAAGAAAAAGACAGGAAATAATAGAAATATGGTCAAAGGATATGAATAGGCAGTTCACAGAAGGGGAAACCCAAATGACTAAGTAGTGAAGAGGTGCTCAGACCCACGAATATTCAGAGAAATGCAAATGAGACAACGGTGACTTCTACTCTATACCCATCAAATTGGCCAAAATCAGAATGTTGGCTAATAGCCAGTTTGAGGGAAATGGAAGAAAGGGGAACCCTCCTACCCTGCTGGTGGGAAGGAGTGTGGCTGATGTGGCCATCCCAGAGGACTTTCTGGCAATGTTCTTGAAATAGGCACACGATGACCCCACGATCCGGTACTCCCACTTCAGAGAAATTCAAACACCCACAGACACCAGCGTGAGCTTTACAAGGACACATGGATTGTGTTTATGGTGGGGGCCGGGGCCAGGGGCCAGGGGCTGGCGCGGGGCGGGGTTGGGGTGGGGGGGGAATAAAGCCAGAGAGGAGGCTTGTAAGGCTAGATCTGAGGAGTATGATTCACTGAATCCATTGTACCTGAGAGTGAGAGAAGTTATGCAAAAAAAGATTCCATTCACACCAGCGACCAAACTGTCAAATAGCTAGGGATCACTTACCCAAAGAGGGAGGGGCTGGAGGAGGGGCTGGTGGAGGGGCTCGGGTTCCTGCCCAGGCTGGGGGTGGCCCCGTTTGTAATGGGTGGAGAACTCAAGAGGAGGCAGGGAAACTGAGGCCAGAGTGCGTCTGGGAGACATTCTTTGTCTCTTGAGTCTTTTTTTTTTTTTGGCTGCGCTGGGTCTTCCTTTCCGTGCTCTTTCGTTGCGCATGCGGGCTTTCTCTAATTGTGGCTCGAGGGCTTAGTCGCCTTGGGACATGTGGGATCTTAGTCGCCCAATCGGGGATCGAACCGGCGTCCCCTGCATTGGAAAGTGGATTCTTAACCACTGGACTACCAGGGAAGTCCTTTTCTTTCTTTCTTTATGACTGTGCTGGGTCTTCATTGCTGCACATGGGCTTTCTCTAGTTGCAGCGATTGGGGGCTATTCTTCGTTGTGCTCGGGCTTCTCACTGCGGTGGCTTCTCTCGTTGTGGAGCATGGGCTCTAGGCACGTGGCTTCAGTAGTTGTGGTTCACGGGCTTAGGCGCCTGCAGCATGTGGAATCTTCCCAGACCAGGGATTGAACCCACATTGCCTGTACTGGCAGGCGAATTCCTTACTACTGGATCACCAGGGAAGTCCTTGTCTTTGCTTCTTTAACTAGAAAGTGGGGACCTGCTGCTTCTTGACTCCTCCAGGCCCTGAAGGAGAGATAGTGAGGTTTGGAGAGTGGGGTGGGTGGGTGGGTGGCAGTTGGGAGAGTGGAGAGAGTGGATGGGAAGCAGGAATGAGGGTAGAGGGTAGTGGAGTGAAGGTTGGGGGTTGGGGGAGGAGAGACTCATCCTTCAAAGGAAAGGAATATGGGTAGTGCCTTGATGAGGCTGAAAGGAGGTAGGAGAATTGAAAGCTTTTTGAAAACACAAAGGGCTGTAAAAAGAAACCTGCTGACAAGATGAAAAGAACTGGGCATGCGGAAGGGAGTCTCCTCTCGCTGCTGGTGGGAGTGTAAACGGTAAGGCCTCTTGGCCAGGACCTAGCAAAAATGAACCAGTGTAAACCCCACTACCTGGCAGTGCTATGGTACTTTTTGGGTTTACCACCCAGAGAAACCCTCAATCCAATGCTTCAGGAAACAGGCTCCAGAATGTGCCTTGGGCCAGAAGTGCAAACACCTGACAGTTCAAGGGCAGCAGGTAAACAGACGGGGGAGGGCAGGGGGGCAGGCGGGCGTGCGGGGCAGCACCAGGTCTGAACTCAACAACACGGAAAGTTCTCAGAAACACACCCGAGGGGCGGTGGGGGGGGGGAAACCAAGGGGCAGAAGAGCATGTGCCTGGTAGATTGATACAAACACAGAAACACGCGTTTAATAATCCTCCCCATCATCCAGTCACATGAAAAGGCAGAAAAAAGATTTGTGACCAACATGGCAGACTCAGAGGCATCTGAGCTGTCTCCCAGTAGCTGCCTTTGCAGGCAAAGAGAAGGGACTAGACCAGGGGCTGGGGGTCAAGACGGACTTTGGTTTTAATTACCAAAGAATTTGAAGCAAAAAAATAATTCAGCAAAAATGTACTGAGAGACTGCGATTAGGAAAAAAAAATCCCCAAACAATTGAATCAGTGCCAGCTCTGCTTACTTAGTAGGGGTTGGAGAGCTAGGAGAGAACAAAAGTGACATGGTTCCTGCCATCACAGGAGAGACAGACAAACAAATAGAGAACTTATACCAGTCGCTATGAAGAAAAGTAGCTTTAGGGGACTTCCCTGGTGGTCCAGTGGCTAGAAACCCACACTCCCAATGCAGGAGGCCCCAGGTTCTATTGCTAGTCAGTGAACTAGATCCTACATGCTGCAGTTAAGAGTTTGTATGCCTCAACTAATGATCCCACACGCTACAACCAAAGATCCTGCCTGGCGAGATGAAGAGGGATGATCCCTTGCGCCATAACTAAGACCAGGCACAATCAAATAGATAAGTAAACATTAAAGAAAGAAAGACAAGCAGCTTTAGCTAGGAGGGTCAGAGAAGCATCTCTGAGGAGGTGGTGTTTGAGCAGACTGGACCAGAGTGAGGGCATAGTCACGCAGGCATCTGGAGGAAAGGTGATCTGGGTGTTTCGCATGTTCAGGATCAACCAGGAAGATAGAGGGTCAAGTGTTAGGATAGAAGGTCCGAGAGGAAGGAGGGCAGGCCTGGTTTTTAACATTGGTCAACCCTGGTAGTGGGAATATGGGTGATTTTTATAATACACTCTGAGATTTTTTTTAATTAAAAAAATCAAAACAAAGACATTGTAAGGTTAAGAGACGGATGTAAAATGCAGCAGCTTGGTTGGCAGAAGGATGAACTGGAGACCTACCCATTGTGGAAGGCGGGATCAAGGTGGTCATTCCTGCAGGACAGGTATGTCCCCTCTATAGAGCTGAAGGCAGGGAGTTAGAATCCAGCCAACATCTCATGGAAGTCGGAGTACTTGAATCAGAGTCAGAATCAGGATGGAGGGGCGCTAGGACCTAGTCCAGAGATGGCAGAGGCCAGGTGACCCACTGAGGCTGCCCCTCCCCACCCAGTGCACACCTGGCTACTTGGTCAAGCATCCTTTCATGCTGAGTCCACATGCAGGCTGAATCCTTTTCAGGAACTTCCCTGGTGGTCCAGTGGCTAAGACTCCACACTGCCAATGCTGAGGGCCTAGGCTTGATTCCTGGTCAGGGAACTAGGTCCCACATACTGCAACTAAAAGATCCTGCATGCCACAACCAAGACTTGGTGCAGCCAAGTTAATTAATTAATTTAAAAGAATCCTTTTCAACATGAAGCCCTAGGCAGCTATCACCAAGCTGAGTTGGCACTTAGGCTAAAAGCAGTCTGCCTCCCATGCCCTGATCTAATCCAGCCCACTCATGTTCTAGATGTTCTAGGCCCTCACACAGGGTGGGGGCTAGGATGGGAATTCCCCTGAGTCTGAGCTGGCCTCCACCTGCTGGGCTTAGAAACTCAGGGTCTTTAGAGGGTTTGGGGTCAATCTGGGGATCGATTACTGGGAAGAGGCCATCCAGAACAGGGAGGTTGTGGTGGAGCCGGGGGAGGAGGAGGCCTGCAGTCTCCCTTCTCCAAATTGCCTGGGGTCTTCTTTGAGGGTCATGGGGAGGGACAGCTGCCCTCCTCTTCTTCAGGAGGAAATGGGGAGGGGAGCAGTGTCCCCAGCCTCCAGCTTGGCCTGGCCAGCTTCACCCCTGTCCCCAACAAGATGTGGCCCTGAGGTAGGCGGGAAGGCAGGTGGGAGGCCTCGACAGAGAGAGGAGGCAGTTGCAGAGCTGTGGCTCACCCCAGTGCTACTTCCTTTTTGAGATTTTGGGACATGAGTCATCAAGGGGCTGGCCCTGAGCATCCAGGGCACTGAGACACGCAGGACAGTGGGAAAAGAGAAAAGGTCGCCTGCTCAGTCTGTCGGCCAAACTGGGTGAGGCTGGCAGTGGGGTCCTGCTAAGACAAGATCCCAGTGGAACTCGCCCCAGACCAAGTCCCGCTGAAGGCCAGTTCTGAGAACTCCCCCGTAGTGTAAACCACCCCTCCAAGCCTACCCTCAGCAATGTCTTCTGAAACACTCTGACCACCTATGCCTTCTAATACCACCTCTTGCTGCTGGCTGAAGCTGCAGAGCTGTTCCTCCAAATGCGAACACCCAGTACACAGTAGTTGCTTCATAAATATTGGTGGACAGGCTGGCTGTTGTCATGCATGATGCCTGCTGGCCTGAGCCTTCCTCTACACAGCTTGTGAAGCGCAGGCATCTGCTTGCTGGGGTGGTGTGTGCAAGATGGCTGGGGGTTTTCTGAGAGCTACTGGCTGCACTGGAAAGTGGGGGAAGCTCCAGGGAGCCCCAGGGTTCAGACACTGTACATGCTGCCCCTGATTTGGGGACCAGAGGGTCATGGTTCTGTGTCCTGGAAACCAGCCTGCCACCCTTTACCGAGGAGCAAGTGGGGTCTTTCTGCCTTGTGGCGCTAGGGGTCTCTGAGGTACATGGTCTGGTAGACCTGGTTGGGTGCACAGGGCCCAGGAGTAACTGGACTGGACAGGATTCCGGGGCATCGACCCTGACAATCATTCAACCATTCATTTGCTGACTCACTTCTCCACCCCTCTCTTGTCTCCTGCACACGCTCATCCTGTTTACAGCCTTCACCCACTTCAACTGTACTGAGCCTCCACTCCAGGTATCACCTGGCCACCAGGGAAATAGAGGGGACTGTGACCAAGTTCCTCTGCCTTTTCTAAAACCAGCTTGAACATCAGGATGCAAGCTCGTTTTAGAAAAGGCAGAGGAACCAGAGATCAAATTGCCAACATCCGCTGGATCATCGAAAAAGCAAGAGAGTTCTAGAAAAACATCTATTTCTGCATTATTGACTATGCCAAAGCCTTTGACTGTGTGGATCACAATAAACTGTGGAAAATTCTGAGAGAGATGGGAATACCAGACCACCTGACCTGCCTCTTGAGAAATCTGTATGCAGGTCAGGAAGCAACAGTTAGAACTGGACGTGGAACGACAGACTGGTTCCAAATAGGAAAAGGAGTACATCAAGGCTGTATATTGTCACCCTGCTTATTTAACTTATATGCAGAGTACATCATGAGAAACGCTGGACTGGAAGAAACACAAGCTGGAATCAAGATTGCTGGGAGAAATATCAATAACCTCAGATATGCAGATGACATCACCCTTATGGCAGAAAGTGAAGAGAACTAGAGAGCCTCTTGATGAAATTGAACGAGGAGAGTGAAAAAGTTGGCTTAAAGCTCAACGTTCGGAAAACAAAGATCATGGCATCTGGTCCCATCACTTCATGGGAAATAGATGGGGAAACAGTGGAAACAGTGTCAGACTTTATTTTTTTGGGCTCCAAAATCACTCCAGATGGTGATTGCAGCCATGAAATTAAAAGGCGCTTACTCCTTGGAAGAAAAGTTATGACCAACCTAGATAGCATATTCAAAAGCAGAGACGTTAATTTGCCGATTAAGGTCTGTCTAGTTAAGGCTATAGTTTTTCCAGTGGTCATGTATGGATGTGAGAGTTGGACTGTGAAGAAAGCTGAGCACTGAAGAATTGATGCTTTTGAACTGTGGTGTTGGAGAAGACTCTTGAGAGTCCCTTGGACTGCAAGGAAATCCAACCAGTCTATTCTGAAGGAGATCAGCCCTGGGATTTCTTTGGAAGGAGTGATGCTGAAGCTGAAACTCCAATACTTTGGCCACCTCATGCGAAGAGTTGACTCATTGGAGAAGACTTTGATGCTGGGGGGTATTGGGGGCAGGAGGAGAAGGGGACGACAGAGGATGAGATGGCTGGATGGCATCACTGACTTGATGGACGTGAGTTTGAGTGAACTCTGGGAGTTGGTAATGGACAGGGAGGCCTGGCGTGCTGCGATTCATGGGGTTGCAAAGAGTTGGACACAACTGAGCGACTGAACTGAACTGAACTGTGACCAAGTTGCTCCGCCCTCGAGGATCACACAGTCCAGCAGCGAGAGGCAGTCAGTTGAGCAGAGCTCCTTGGCTACATGTTTCAATCCCCTTGCTTGACATGGCAGGCGATTAGGGACCACAAGACTGATGGAGACGCTCATCTGCTTCCACTTTCAGTGCCCAGCTCCCCAGGGCTGCACACAGCAGGTGCTTCATAAAAATCACAACATGAGTTGGAGCCTATGGCTGGATGTGTCTGAGGTGGTAGAGCTGGAGTGAGCAAGGCAGGGTGCATGGGTGTGAGCTGGGCTGCTTCAGGTATAGGGTGAAGAGCAACTGTGGGCTTCTAGGAGGAAGCCAGTGTTGGGTCCTCTCTGATCCATAATGCTTGCTACAGGGAGCAAGCACTGGGTGGAAGGCAGGAGGCCACCACTCATGTAGGAGACTGAGAGATACAGAAAGTACCCCTTACTGGCCATATAAGCTGGACCTCTCTGTTGCAAAACAACGTGTGTAATTCATCTGGCCCAGAGAAGACTTCTAATAACTACTAGTATCACAATTACTAAGAAAGGAAAGGAGACATGTAAGTGACTAACCATACCCAAGTGAGTGTCATGCTAAAGGTCTGTGGAAGGACCAAACCCTGCTTAGGTTGGTGGGGTGTGGTTAAGGGCAAGTCTCACCAAGAAGAGAGAGTTGTGCTTTGACTTGAAGGACAAATAGGTGATCATCCAGCAAACAGGAGGGAAAAACATCCCAGGCAGAGGGACCCAGGTGGACAAAGGCATGGAGGTGGGAACTCAGGATGCTTTAGGGAGTCCAAGGTGGTTAGAGTGTGGAGGTGGGGGTCATGGTGCAAGAGATCCACCCAGTAGGCAGGCTGGACCAGGATATGAAGATCTCCAGCATCTCACCAAGGAGGCTGAGCTCAATTCTGCTGCGGGGAGCCATGGGTTAGGGCACTGGTTCTCAGCTTCACCACGATCAACATTTGGGCCTGGAAAACTCTCTGTTATGCAAAACACCATTGCAGGGGGCTCTGCTGTGCACAGTAGGGTATTTAGTAGCTCCTCTTTGGTCTCTAGCCATAAGATACGGGTAGTCCCTGCCCCCTGCAATGGTGAGAAACCAAAATGTCTCCAGACATTGCCAAATGTCCTCTGAAGGAGGGGGCAAAATCACTCCTTGGTTGAGAATGACTAGACTAGAGGGAATTATATGACTGCCTTACGCTTTTGAGAGCTGACCCTGACCACACCCTGGCTAACTGAAGAGAGGAACAGAGCCTGAAGGCCAGGGGACTGGTTTGGAGGCCATCAGAGCATCACAAGTGAAAAATGGCCAAAGTCAAAGCCAGGGCCAGGCTGTGGGGCAGGAGGAGAAGGGCCAAGTGATCCAGTTGGCAGGGTGTTCCAGGCGCCTCCCATGCTGTTGTGGATGTACCAATGGTGTGTACAATATGCTGGGTTCTAAGACCAAAACCCCATCTGGAAAAGAGAGTACTGGGCCACCGATACAGGTCATGCTAAGAGACTGAATGTCAAATGCAGAAATTGGCCATTGCCTACCCAGTGCTGAAACAAGATGTCAGGTTGGCGAAGCCAAGAGAAAGGACTGGGGAGGGGGTGAAAGGAGTCACCATTGTGATGAGCGCCCCCTCCTGTCTCGCATGGGAGAGGCGAGGGTGCTTCCCCTTACCTCCGGGCAAGCAGGAGGGGTACCAGGCCCACTCTGAGAGCGTGACATTGCTGGTGTTTAGGGACCACAAGACTGATGGGAGACTGTTTTATTTATTTATTTTTGGCGGTGATGAGTCTTCATTGCCGGGAGGGTTTTTCTCTAGTTGTGGCGAGTGGGGACTATTCTCTAGTAGGATTGTGCAAGCTTATTGTGGTAGTTTCTCTTGCAACCCCAGGGGCTGCAGGGCATGTGGGCTTCAGAAGTTGCAGCACATGGACTCAGTAGTTACAGCTCCCAGGCTCTAGTGCACAGGCTCAGTAGTTGTGGCGCATAAGCTTAGTTGCTCCGTGGTATGTGGAATCTTCCCGAATTAGAGATTGAACCCCGTGTTTCCTGTGTTGGCAGGCAGATTCTTTATCATTGAGCCACCAGGGAAGCCCCTGATGGGAGACTCTTATTGTTTGTGTACTACTAAGCGCCCAGCACCCCAGGTCTGGCACACAGCAGATGCCTGATCAAGATGGTGATGTGAGTTGGAGCCTGTGGCTGGAAGGGCCTAAAGTGGCAGAGTTGTGATGAGACAGGGTACGTGGGTGGGAGCCAGGCTGCTCCAGTGTAGGTCGAAGGGGCAACAACCATGGGCTCCAGGGAGAAAACTACCTTTGGGTTATTTCTGACCCATAGCACTTCCTGTGGGGAGCAGCCTTGGGCAGGAGAAGCCTGGAGACCACCACTCATGTAGGGGACAAGGGGGATATGGTAAGCTGTGGTCAGCAGGAGACTCAAGCATCTGGGGAGCTCAAGCATCTGGGGTGCTGGAAAGTTATGGCCAGAGCAATCAGTAAACAGGTCTCCTAGAAACGTGCAAGAGTGCCCCGAGAGAGAATGAGCCGGAAACTGCCTCCCCGAGGCCCCAGTGTGTTTGTGTGTGGGGTGGTGGTGTTGGTGGTGTTGGTGGTGGTGACAACTCTAGCTGCCATGAAACACTGCGCCTTTTGCTTCCAAAACCTTTCTACAAAACACATTTGGCAGGGTCAAGAGAGAAGTCATTGGGTCCTCCCACTCCTAGGCAGGTTCCTGCCAGGGTTCAGTTGGACAAAGGGAGAAGCTCCACCCTGGATAAGAGACTGCAACTCTGTCGAGTCCCCAGGGCAGGACTGGACTCTTATCTGGTCACTTGCCTGGAAGTGCCTGGAAAAGCTCCAAGACTTGCCCAGGATTTCATGCAGAAAGACCAGGTCCCCAGAACAAACCCAGTAAGGAGTGAGACTTTCTCCTTAGACCCTCACCGGTTATCTGCCTCTGCTCAGCTCCAGGCCCTGCTATCAAGCTCCTACTCCCACCCCACCCTCATTGTAGTGTTGTTGTTGTTCAGTCGCTAAGTTGTGTCCAACTCTTTGTGATCCCATGGACTGTAGCATGCCAGGCTTCCCTGTCCTTCAGAATCTCCTGGAGTTTGCCCAGATTCCTGTCCATTGAGTCAGTGATGCTATCTAACCATCTCATCCTCTGCTGCCCTCTTCTCCTTTTCCCTCAATCTTTCCCAGTCTTTTCCAAAGAGTTGACTCTTCACATCAGGTGGCCAAAGTATTGGAGCAACAGTATTTCCAATGAGTAATCAGGATTGATTTCCTTGAGGTTTGACTGGTTCGTTCTTGCAGTCCGAGAGACTCTCAAGGGTCTTCTCCAGCACCACAATTTGAAAGCATCAATTCTTCAGCACTCAGTCTTCTTTAGGGTTCAACTGTCATGTCTATGACATGACTACTAGAAAAACCACAGCTTTGACTATATCGACTTTTGTTGGCAAAATGATGTCTGTGCTTTTTAATATGCTGCCATGGCACCCCACTCCAGTGCTCTTGCCTGGAAAATCCCAGGGATGGAGGAGCCTGGTGGGCTGCCGTCTATGGAGTCACATAGAGTCGGACACGACTGAGCGACTTCACTTTCACTTTTCACCTTCACGCATTGGAGAAGGACATGGCAACCCACTCCAGTGTTCTTGCCTGGAGAATCCCGGGGACGGGGGAGCCTGGTGGGCTGCCGTCTATGGGGTCACACAGAGTCGGACACGACTGAAGCGACTTAGCAGCAGCAGCAGCAGGTTTGTCATAGCTTTCTTTCCAAGGAGCAAGCATCTTTTAATTTCCATTGCAGTGGGATGATCTCAACAAACTACATCTCTCAGGTTCCTTTCCTAAATGGCTCCTATTTTAGATTTGGCCAGTGGGAGGCACTGGTGGGCGACTGGAGGGTGAGAGGACAGGGGAAGCCAGGACCCTCTGCTCATGCCCTGTCTCTAACAGTGACTCTGTCTCCTCCATGTTTCCAGATGACTCTAGATGCCCCAGCTCCTGGCTTTGGTAAGGCCACTTCCAGCCCCAGAGATGGTGGTGGCTTCTTGTATTTGCTAAACTTGGAATAGTATCCCTTTCCCCTAATTCTTCTTTTAATTTCTCTAACATCTTTATAACCAATTCCTCTGTATTAAGTACCTTGTATAGCCCAGCCTTAAGTTTCTTGGTGGCTCAGATGGCAAAGAACCCACCTGCAATGCAGGAGGCCTGGGTTCGATCCCTGGGTCAGGAAGATCCTCTGTGCCGGGGTCCAGCCCCAGTGGATCCAGGGAATTCGAAGTGGGGATGGCGTTGGCGTGAGAAAAACGTATTTGTTTATTAATATAAGATTAGATTAAGAAACAATAGTATAGTAGGAAAATTAAGTGGAGAAAGAGGGCTGAATAACTTGGATTACGTGGAAGACCAATAAAATTCCAGACAAGGAACTTGCACCATCTACGCTGGGCCACCGGCGCTCGCTTGAATATCTAAGGGTGCCTCGCCTTAGGCTCCCTTTCGCGCGGGTCTTAACAGCCAGGGCAAGTAAGTAGACTTGGCGAGCCTCCGCGCCCCAAATGGGAATTCAGCCTGAAATTGAAGTGAAGAGACACGGGGGAAACCAGTCCAGTGACTGGCTCCCCTTCTATTGTCCTTCAAGGCCTTTTATACTTTTGATTATACACAGAGATCAATGGGTAATACAAAACTATGTAGCGTTAGCAGCCCAGACTCTTTCTGTATATCTGTTTGTATACAAAAGGTCTCAGGTGATTTACCTTATCTTCTGGCCAAGAGGCTTGTTAACACTTTTTGGCTCTCTTCCTTAATGAATGTTAATTTCATTTCCCCTAAGTGTTTTTCTTTAATCTGCATCTCCTTAAAGCACTAAAGTTACATCTCTATAGAACAAAGGTGCAGTGGGTTATGACAAAGAAGGTACTTAACTCAAAGATCTAATGTTGCTAATACCAGGTCTACTACTTGTTTTTCTATATACCAACTATATCTAAAAATAAAGGATATGAAAATTTGGCAGCAAGTATTGGCTCAACAAATGAAACCTTTAATCAGTCCTATTCTAATGATTTTGACTCCTCGGAAGCCCCTACATTCCTAGGATGTTTTAAGCTTCCTGTGCCTCCTGCCGTCAGGAGGCCTCAATCACATGTGCAGCTGTACGAGTACTGCAGGCAGGCTAGAAAGCCATTAGAGGGGTTTTTGGATTGAAACACTCTTTCAAATGCAGAAGACTAAAGCCCTGAATTGAATTTTTCCAGAGAATGTCAAAAGAGTGGAAAAGCAGGCAGATTCTTATTTTGGGGGGTACATGCTCAGGAAATGCCAGGGGGAAAACCTGAGATCTGACTCGACCCTGCCCATCAGATCTCTGCCGCATGACCTTGTCATGGGTGGAATTCCTCACGCTGGCTTCCGGCACCCCTGGAGAAGAGAATGGCAACCTACTTCAGTATTCTTGCCTGGAGAATTCCATGGACAAAGGAGTATGGCGAGCTACAGTCCATGGGGTCACAAAGAGTCGGACACGAAGGAGCGACTAACACTTTCACTCTCATAGGATCACTAGATAGAGGGTTTGCTTTCCTGTTGGGTTGGCTGTCACCCACCTCTTGGAGTCCAGCTGGTGGATTGAGTTGGAAGGTGGGATCCCTGGAGGATCCCCACGGTTGGGGTGGTGGTGGTGGTGCTGCTCCCTGGCATGGGGAGCTGTTGGAGGGAATGAGTCAGCGGGACCCACTGGGTTTGGGGTGTGCAGGGGACATCCACGGAGGTGTCACTCTGCTCCTGGTCTTGGCTCTCTCTCAGGGATAAGGAAGTTCTTCAAACTGCTCCCAGACAAGACTTGTAAGGGCCAGAAGAAATCTTCATGCCAATTTTAGAGGCTGACCCTCTCTACAGAGTTAATGTTGTGGGCTATGCTAGCCTCACCCTCAGCATGGCCCATGTCTCAGAAATGTGTGGGAACCAGGTTATTTCCCAGTCTCCTGACCAGGAGGTGGGATTTTCCATCCCCCAAGGGTCACTTCCCAGTTTCTCACTCAGTGCTTAGAAGCATCATCCTTACCATCCCTGGGGTTGGTGGCCAGAGCAGGGGGTCCCCTGTCTTGGGGCAGTGAGGGAAGAGAACAAAGTCCTGCCCACCCTGCCCCCCACCAAATACCCTGTGTACTAGGGGCTGGTGGAACTATTTGGTCACTCAGGGCTGGTCCTGGTATTAGAAGCCCTGGCACTCAGAGTGGCAGCTAGAATGGGTGCTCAGAGGTAAACTCCAGGAAAACCAGCCTTTGTGGCCCCTGGCCTTGGCCAGGCCCCTCTGGGCCCCCACAGCTTCCTGGACAGTTTTCTGTCCCAGTCGCTGTTTACTTGTTTGTTACCAGGACTGGGGACTCAAGGAGGTCAGGGCAGGGCCAGGCTCACTCTGAGGAGGGTATGAAGAATGTTTAAGTATAAATGAGCAGATGAAGAATAGAAGTAACAGCTAATATGCACACAGAGCTTACTAAGTTACTTAGATACTTACATTATAAGTTTACCTGCATATATAATATATACTATGTTGTTGTTTAGTCGCTCAGTCCTGAGGGACTGTATACAACCCCCTGGACTGTAGCCTGCCAGGGTCCTTCTGTCCATGGGACAAAAACACTGCAAGAATACTGGAGTGGGTTGCCATTTCCTCTCTAGGGGATCTTCCTGACTCAGGGATTGAACCTGTGTCTCTTGCGTCTCCTGCATTGCCAGGCAGATTCTTCATCGCTGAGCCACCAGGGAAGTCCAATATACACTACAGTATGTTTACTCCATAACTTTCCATCTTCAGACTCTCTGAGGTTAATGCAGAGATTCAGACTCAGGTGGGCCAGCTCTAAAGTCTAAATGAGCGAATAATCTAGGACCCCCCTAGCTGAGCTCGTGTCAGTTTGGTGCGATATTTTCCCCAAATTGTGCCCCGCTCCTCCACGAGAGTGGAGAGCCTGACGCGGGTGGGAGGGGTAGGTGGACGAGGGCAGGTCGGCAGGCAAAGCCTCGGGGCAACCACAAGCTTGGTAGGAGCCTGTCCCCCTTGAGGGTTTCCCGCGCCACCTCTGGGAAGCTTGATCCTAATAGGAGGGGATGTTAGAAGGAGGTTGCAGGGTCTCGGCGGGCGGGGAGTGGCTGACGCCGGAGGTCCGGACCCAGAGCCGAGGCGGACAGACTCCGGTGAGTCCGGGCTGTGGTGCAGAGCGGCCGACGCGGGGCGTGTGCAGGAGGAGGGCAAGGAGGTGTGTCCGCGCCCGGTCCCGCCCCCCGGCCTGTCTCCGGCCGCGCACCGGCTTTCGCTTTCAGTCGCAGGCGCGGAGGCAGCGGAGCGGGAGCAGACGCTCAAGGGCGCGAGGGGTTGGCCAACCCGCCCGCACCTATGGCGCCCACCGCCTTCTGGGCCGCGCTGGCGGTCGGTCTGCAGTTCTGGGCCGCGGGCCGCGCCGTGCCCGCCCAGGTAGGTGACTCGCGCGGCCCCGCGGGGGACGCCATCCCACCCACCCCCGGGTTGGCGCGCGTCCCCTTGGGGCGCCCTGACACGGGAGCTGGACTCCGGGCCATGGAAACAGGATCAGACGCGCGCGCCTTTGGAGACCTTAAGGGGACCTCGGGTTTGGCACACGTGCGCCCGAGGTCCGAGGTCTGGAACTCTGGACACCGCGGTCGGGGGTCGCACCCTGGTCCCTCAGTCAGCGCAGCCCAGGGCGTTGGTGGCCAGCCAGCGGGCTCTGGACACATCCCACCCAGACTCTGGACCCCAGCTCCCGTTACCCCTGCGACCCCTGCCCTCCCCAGGGTGGCTTTGGGGTGAGGGTAGGTGGTGAACTGTACTGGGGCGCTGTCCCCACTGCAGATGCCCGGCACCTTCTTCAGAAGACTTCCTCCTCTTCTGGGCAATGCTTTTCTTCTTTCTTAGAAATCCTGGGTCTGCGCCTCTAAAAGAATAGGGCAGGTGTGCAGTAAGTGCCTAATAAGCGCACATTCAGACTATGGGCTGTCTTCCGAGACCTTTGCCCAGACCCCACTTCAGAGTCTGCCCTGTCAGGACTCTGGGGTGATGGGGAGGAAGATACGGTCCTAGAGTTCCCCTGGTCTGACCTCCCTGAGGATCTGGGGACAAGGCTGAGGGCGGACTTCTGGGCTGGTTGTCAAGACTGACATGATCTCTAAGGGGCTCCAGGAAAATAGAGAGAGCAGAGACCCCAGAGCTGTTATTCAGTACTGACTGCAGTCACTAGACAGCAAGGGAAAGTGTGCAGAGGACTGCTCCTCCTTTGCCCTTTGTGGCTGGTAAGACTGAATGGTCCCATTTTGCAGAGAAGGAAAACTGAGGCTCCGCAAACTTGTATTTCATAGAAATGCATGGGAGGGTGCTCTTCCCTTAAAGAGGACATCTCTTCCTTTCCCTTCTTGGCAAATGAGGAGGTCTGCCTTCATTCCTTCTCATGATCTTATGGATGGGTGTGTACTGACCCGTCTGGACATCTTGACCAGGGAAGAAAGTAGGAGGTGGCATTGACTCATGTGAGGTGACTCACAGGCTAAGGCTAAAGATACCTTAGAGTCCAGTTCTCCAGGGCAGAGAATGGAGGCTGTCAGATCAGAACAGACTCATTCACATTTGGTGTGGGGGCGGGTTGCTGCCCCAGAGATTGTTGTGTAAACAGACATAAGGAGAGTCCCAACTCTGAGACCAGAGTATGGATGCCCATGGCTGTGGTCCCCAGCCTGCCTGCAGGGTACCAAGACTAGGGGGATTGTCTGCCTCGGCAAACCTGGGTCATGGGAGCTCCTGAGGGGAAGAGGCATGAGGCTTCTCTTCCGGACAGTGGCCCCTCATCCTGGAGTTGTTAGAGGGCTTTGCCTGAGTCTCTCGCTTCCCTCCTCTGTGACCTGCTCCCATATCAGCTTGTTCCCTCCTTCCCAGGATTGTCTCATCGCTGGGGCAACCATCCTCAAAGTACAGCACCTCTCTCCTTGCCTGAGAAGCAAAAGGCCCGCAGTGACCAAGGCAGAAACTGCTCTCCCCTCCACCCCACCTGCTGCCCCTGCTGCCTCACTCTCAGGCCAGAGCGAGTGAGGCACCTGGGTGTTCCATGGACGTTGTGTGTCTTCACACTCCATGCCGCCCCCTCTCCATGGTAACCCCTCCCCCATCCTTCAGGGTCTTTTACACATTTCCCCCTATCCCTACCCCAAAG
Organism: Capricornis sumatraensis; assembly: GCF_032405125.1. NCBI lineage: Eukaryota > Metazoa > Chordata > Mammalia > Artiodactyla > Bovidae > Capricornis > Capricornis sumatraensis. The sequence goes on along the minus strand of NC_091082.1, from coordinate 48,908,292 downwards.
CCTTTCCTCAGTTTCCCAGTTGAATTTGATGAACTGCTTTTAGAACTCCCAGCCCTTCATCTCCCTTGCGGAGAGATGTCATTCTGTTTTTTAATCTGGTGTTTTATTCACTTCAGTAGATGGAATGTTCCTTGAGGACAGGTTCTGTGCAATCTTCCTCCTTATTATTAGCACCACCACAGCACCTTTTTTTTGAATACCCACTGCGTGCCAGGTACTAGGCATTGAATTTAATTGCAGAGTCTTGCTGAAACCTTCCTTATAGCAGCTCCTGAAAGATGGTCTTCCCATTTAGAGATGTGGAAACCGAGTCTCCGAGAGGTTACATTTCCCAGGATTGTAGAACTGGAGGGTAGCGGGTGAGGAGATTTGAATACAGGTCTGCCTGATTCCAAAGCCCTTCTCGTTCTACTCTCCCCGTGCCTGTGTCTCCCTCCTGCCCCCAGCCGGGTCCCTGGCACTCAGTGATGTCCAGTTATATTGGGTGTAACAGAGCTCGTTGCAGAAAGAGCCCCAAGGAGACTTGGAACTGACTACACGTGCAGGAGAATCACTTTGCCAGCTGGGTTTTTGCTTCCTTTAAAAGCTGTATATGCCAGCTGGTGTGAAATGCATCATTCATTCATCTAGTCATTCATTCATTCAACAAAGAAATGCCAGTAAAGCTGACAGGTTAAGTGGGCGATTGGTGCTGACTGATGGGGGTGGGCAGGACCCCAGCTGTCTAGCTTTCTGTTGTTGCTGGGAGGGGGCTGAGGGGACCTCTGCCTGCTGGGTGACCTACCTTCCCCTGGAAGTCCTGAAGCTGAGGGACCTCTGTTTGCCTTATTATTATTTGCTTGGGGCCAGCTTGAATTAGGGGAGAGGTTGGGGGCCTCCAGTTTGGCCTAGAGATATCGGCCTTTGGTGGAGATGGGTGATCCAGAGTACCTACTGTCCTGGGATGTCCCTTTGCCTGCTTGCTGAACCTGCTTGCTGGCTGAGGATGTGGCCCTCACTGGTCCTGGGGCCTGGCCCAGTGGCTCTGGAGCACTCTGCTTTTCCAGGGCTGGGAGACATTTATGGTCTTGACCATTAGTGCTTCCTGGAGGAATAACCCAGAAGGATGGAGGGGGAGAGTTTTACTGCCATCCGTGGGGTGTTTGTGTGTGTGTTACCTTCAGCTCTAAACATCAACTTAGTTCTTAGCTTTATACAATGCTGGCTGCTTTTCTGTTGTTCAAACGTGTGACACACACACACCTGCCTCAGGCCCTTTGCACTTGCTTCCCCTTTACCTTGAATGCTTCCAATGTTCTCCTCTGATCTCATTCCTGTACTTCCTTCTGCGCAAATGAATTCTTCTCAGGGGTGCCTTTTCTGGCCAACTTACATACAAACTTCCCCTCCAGATACTCTCACTCCCATAATCTGCTTTGTTTTTTTATATAACACTTCTGGCCTATTAAATTTCTTTCACTTGCATTGTGTCTTTCTAGTCAAATGTTAAGTCAGGTGTGGGCAGGGACTTGTTCACTACTGTAGACTCATAGCCTAGAAGAGTATTTCTCATTCTCAGTGCTCTTGCCATTTGGGCTAGGTGGTTCTATGGGAGTTGTCCTCTGAGTGGTAGGATGTTTAGCAACGTCCTTGACCTCTACCCACTAGATGCCAGCAGTACTTGTCCTTCAGTTGTGACAGTTGGAAATATCCCCTGATAGGGTTTCCCTGGTGGTCCAGTGGTTAAGACTCGGTGCTTAAACTGCAGGAGGCGCAGGTCTGATCCCTGGCGGGGTGACTTTTGCATGCTCTGAGGCTCAGCCAAAAAAAGAAAAAAAAAAGTCTCCAGATACTACAGAATGTCCCCTGGGGGAAAAATTACCCCAGTTGAGAACCGCTGGCTTAGAACACTGCCTGACATGTAATTAGTGCTAAAAAATATTGAATTAATGTCCTAAAATATTCATCTGACCTTTGTAATGACCCTGTTTTTTGGATAAGATCGCCGAGTTTGAAGAGCCAGTGGTGGCAGGCGGGGCTGGGCTCCAGTTTGTCTCCTCTCTGGGGTGATTCTCTGGGCTCTTCCTCTGCTCTGCTAGGTCTGCTGAGGCTAGCAGTGCTCTCCCCAAAGTGCTCACCCGCCCACATCCCCCTCTCGGCTCGTGACAGGGCCACCCACTGGCAGTGACTCAGGAACCCAGGAAGCATGTGATTTGCCCGGAAGCAGGCAGGGAGGGAAGCCAGGGGTTTAGGACAGAGAGAGGGGTGCTACCAGGGGAAACAGGAATGAAGCAGAGATGCTGTGACTCCCGCTTAGGGACATCCCATCAGGCCCCACGAAAGCAATGTTGATGACTTAGAAGAAGGGCCCAGGCCTCAGAGGTGGACAGACCTTGGCTCACCCGTTACTTTGCTATTTATAGACTGTGTGCCCTTGACATATCTGTCCGTCTATGGACGCCTGCCTTTGTGTTCCCATCTGTAAAATGGGAATGATCCCCCACCTCTCTGGCTGGTTGTCAGGATTAAAAAGTGCTTTCTAACTTGTGCAGCCCATGGGCAGTTGTTAGAGCATCTGTGGCTTTGCTGGACCTGGGAGTCCCCGTGGAGTCAGATTCCCAGGGCCCCGTGGTAGGGGTGGCAGACCTCCATGTGCCCAGAGCTCCTGCCCAGAAAGAACAGTTTCCCTGCTGCCTGCCTTCTACCTGTGCTTCCTGCTCAAGACCCCCTTCCTGGGGCTCCTCACACCACCTGCCCAACTGCCTGGCCTTAGGAGCCCAGTGTGTGGCAAACGCTACGGGGTCAGGAAATCCTCCCCTCCCCCTACTCCTTTCAGTGAGTGACAGGTGCTGGATCTCATTTGAGGGTGGACAGGGAGACATGGGCCATAGAACAGGGGAGTCTCATAACCTTGCTGCAGAGAGGATGCAGAAGGCTTGACTTTCTCACTATCAGCAAGAAGGGCATGGGATGACTCCAGACTGCCTTTAAAATCTCTTCCATCTCTGACCTCTGCAATCTGGAAGATTCTCTTTACTTGTAACCCTGAAAATGGGAAGCCCTGTGAAGGCTCTTCTACGGTCATGCTGTCCATGACTGCCATTCTCCAAGTAGTTTCTGAGATAGCAGGGGCCTGATAAAGGAGCACTGGCCTGGGGGCCAGGAGACCAGAGTTTCCATCTGTGCACTGAAGTACCGGCTCACTGTGTGACCTTGATCAGGTTACTTAACCTCTCTGGGCCTAAGCACCCCATCTCTATAAAACCTAACAGCACTGATCCTAACACACTCTTGGAGTGCTGGAGAAGCATCAGCTTTGTTTGTGCTTGACACAGGCCACAGACTAGGGGCTAGGGGGTTTAAGAGTTTTCCCAGGAAGGAGAGTCCTTCCCTCCCCACCATTAATATCTCTGCTTCTCAATCTCTCTTCTTCCTGACCTCAATCCCACTTCCTTTGGCTGGAATGATTTCCCTGACTCAGGCCGCAGTAGCATCAAGGCTGCTGGTCAGCTTGCAGCCAAGATGCACAAGCCTCATCTCACCTCCCTACCCCTTACGACCTAGTTAGCCCCTCTTAATGTTCAGGCACTTTGGGGCTGAAAGTCTGTGCCATGGGCATCGCTGTGGACCTGCTGCCTGGGATCCCGCAGGTAAATGGAAGCCTTGAGTGGGGAGAGGGCGTTCCTTGCAGAAGCCTTTGTGCCTGCGATGCCTCTGCATAGCCACCCCCCAGCTCTGAGTCCCCGGGCTTTGGCCATGAGTGCCCCTCTGCTGAGATGCTGACTGGGGGGTTGGGACTCTGGAGCCCACAGTTTCCACTGTGTCGCGTCGTGAGGTCACAGGTGGTGGTGACATCACTGTGGTTTGGGGCTCTCGAGGTGCGTGCGCAGGAAGAGGAAGTGTCTGTTCACGGAGAGGGGTTTGCAGGAGTTGATTTCCGACTGCCCCAAGTTTGAGCAATGCTGGGGGAGGTGGTGGGGGGCAGGGCAGCTGTCCAGGAGGCCCCAGCTCTGTGTCTGCCCTGGTGTTCTGTTGATCGTGTCAGATCGCCTTACCTCTCAGCTTCTGTGTCCTCTTTGCAGGGGAGGAGGGCTTGGAACAGGCTGCATCTCGGTTGTTGCCTGCAGAGGTTGAGGATCACGATACTACCTTGTGTTACTAGAACAAGACCTGTTAGCTAGCCCATGAGGCTGCAGAGCCCACCTCCCTGGCCCCGGGCAGGCCAGCTACCCTCCTAATCTTGGGAACAGACACTGAGTGGGCACGTGTGGGAACAGTTGGCAGCCCAGGGTGACTTCAAGGGACAAGGGTGGATCCCTTTGGCCAGCAAACTGCTGGTCCGTCCCCGGCTTTGGAGCCAGGACCCTAGGTTGATTCAGTGCTCTGACCGAAGATGGGACAGAAATCCCCAGGGGCTTTTGTTTTCCTCTGCCGTCCAGACAGCAGCCCACCTGTCTGTTTCCATCTGAGCCTGGCCCTGTGGTGGGTATGGCTGATGTGGCCACAGGTTCAGGGAATTGAGTGGGCCGGAGGGTGAGAGTGCCTCGGGGAGGGAGTTGGGGCAGGGAAGCTGTGGACGGACATCTTCCAGGCATTCACAGAAAACCTTCTACAGTGCCGTTCAGGAGAGATGCCCGAGACTGCGGAAGTGAGCAGAGCGTGGAGCCAGGAGTGGGGGTCCCGGGCCCAGCCATGGCTTGGCCTCCAGTTTCAGAGGGCTTGGCCAGTTCTCTCCTCCTCTCTGACCCTCAGCGGAGACCAGCACACCTGGCTCACTCCCACTTTAAAGTCCTTCAGTGCTGACTGTTAGATGGGGAAGAGAGATGGTGGGGAGGGTCGGTGACTTTGGGCAGGAGGTGGCCTGCTACTCTGGCTTCTGTGAGGCTCCAGCTCAAAGCCGAGGTCTGGACTTGACAGTGACTCTTGAGGAAAGGCCCCAGCACGTGGCTTCAGTTAGCAGGACCCCCGCTAGCATCCAGGACACCCCTCCCTGCCCTCTCCTGCCTACCCAGAGTCCTGCTTCTGTCTGTCACGCATGCGCAGAGGCTCCAGGTTCATTCAGGTTGTCCCTGGTGAGCCTGTCCCCTCCTGCTCTGCATTCACAAGCCCCCAGTCCTGCTGCTTCCTGTCCTGTCCTCCCAGCTCTCTCAAACCCCCGTCTCCCACCTCATGTCATGATCCCCTATCCTCTCTCCCCTCTTCCATCACCCCTTGTCTTCACTCTCTTCCCCACCTGGCCCCTTGGTCCCCCCCATGTTTTCTTGTCACCTTCCTGACTCTGTCCCCCACATTCTTCTTCCTGCAGTGACCACATGGGATCTTTCTAAAAGCTGAGCCCTGGAGGGTGGGCAAGATTCGGCTGAGTGGATAGTTGGAGGATGGATAGCAAGGAACAGTGGCTAGACCATCCTCAATTAAGCAACAGCCTTGTTAGACTCAGAGATGGTACTTGAGGCTATAAGCGGGTGGTGGTTTAGTCACTTAGTCATGTCCAACTCTTGTGACTCCCATGAACTATAACCCACCAGGCTCCTCTGTCCATGAGATTTCCCAAGCAAGAATACTGGAGTGGGTTGCCATTTCCTTCTTCAGGGGATCTTCCTGACCCAGGGATCAAACCTGCATCTCCTTTCTTGAAGGCATATGCTTTATTGCTGAGCCACTAGGGAAGCCCGAGGCTATAGGCTATTCAGGATCAATTGTACAAAATTTAAAAATTAAAACATTGTATCAGCTATAATTTTTGGAGTATTTACTAAGCACTTTACGTGTGTTACCTCATTTAATTCTCACAGATGTCCCGTGAGGTATATATTGAGGTTTTTAAGCTTCATTTATTGGGGGAAAAAAAAAAAAGCAAAACACCTTTGATGCTTCCCTCCAGTAAGAAAGGAGTCTGGATTCAAAGTCAGGCATCCTCATCCCAGCATCCATACTTTCAGCTACCACATTCACTTTGAATCAGAAGTTGAGGCAAGCGGGAGCCACCGAGAGTTTTTGGGTAAGGGAGTAACCAGAGCAGAGGGTGTGTTAGGAAGATCATTCAGGCCTCAATGGGAAGGACAGGCTGTTACTATAGTTTAGGCAAGAACTCTGGGCTGATGGAGTGGCAGCAGAACAGGAAGGAAGACTCGAAGGCTTCAGGGAGGAGGTGGGCTTTGGGTTGGACTAAGACCTAGGGTGGGGGCAGAGGACTGGGGAGGAAGGAGGAGCTGGCCCTCCCCACCCCATCCTGCAACATGAGGCCTCTCTGGTCTTAACCATGCCCCTGCAACCTGACTGTGGACCATGTCAGCATCCTGCGTTCCTGGAGCTCTCGTGGTCAGCCCCAGCTGAGCCTGGCTTCAGTCACCCTGGCCGCTGCTGGGGTGGCCCTAGGCTGGGCAGGGCTGGCCTGAGCATCTCCGGTGTGAAGTATGATGAGCCCCACCGTGGGCAGAGGGGCAGGACTTCTGGGGGCCTGCTTGCCTCTGCTGCCAGGACCTCAGGACCTTCTCCCTGGTTTGGTTTTCCTCTCTGTGGTGAGGTGGGGAGAAAAGGGACCCCCCCCCACCGTCACTTCCCTTTGAGGGCTGGGAGAGTACAGTGAGCCCTGAGCTAGGACTGATGGCCAGTGGGTGCTTCGTTGGTGCCAGGCAAGGGTCTAGTGCGTCATTTTCCCCCAGTGACATCTGTCCTTGAGGCCACCAGGGGAGGGGTCACCACTATCATCCCCATTTGATAGGAGAGTCAGTCAAGGCACAGAGGTTAAGCTCTGGGCTCAGGCTCTCAGCTCACTAGAGGCAGAGCCAAGAGTCCACCCCAGATGGCTCCCTCCAAGCTCCAGCTTAAACTACCACGTGGATGTCACAGTGGTTGCAGTGGCCGTGAGGTGCTCTGCCAGCCTGAGGACACCACCCTCTCTCTCTACATATATGCCCATTTCCTGCCCAGTTCTCATGCTGTAGCCCCGGCTCATTTCAGATAATTGGAAATGAAACTTTTGCTTCTGTTAAACAATTCAGCATCTATTAGGTCCACCCCTCCCCGCCCCGCCGCTGTGGGCTGTGCACTGGGCTGGGCGTAGAGACATGAGTAATAAAAACCTAACGAGTAATGCTCAGTTTTTACTGCTGCCGGGCACGGTGCCGAGCACTCCACACGCCTTGGCCCAGTGAATCATAACAGTCCCATCAGGTGGGCCCTGCTTTTGTCCCCATTTCAGAGATGGCGAAACTGAGGCTGGTGAGTGACAGGGCTGGGACGGAAACCTGATGTCTTGCTCAGAGCTCACGCTAGAGGGTGCAGACACAGTGGGAAGATACAGGGAAACAAATAATTTAACCAAGAAGTGGTCTGGGCAGTAGAGAGATAAACCCAGGTTGTCGCTGGAACCCTCAGAGGAACCTCTGACCTCCAGAGAAGGTTTCCTTGAGATGATAGTGGAGAGGACTCTTTTTTTTTTTTTTTTCCTGGAGTGTCAATTTTACTTTACAATTTTGAGGAAAAGCATTATTTTCACATTAAAACTAATGTATAGCTAACACAGTGCTGTAAATCGACTGTGCTCCAATAAAAATTTTAAAAAACCAAAAAACAAATGTATATATTATAGCATGACAGAAAAGTTTCATGGCAAAACATAAGACTTAAAATTTCATGTTGTCAGAGCCAGCATATTTGAACTCCTTCCTTAGATTGCTTTTCTTTCTTTTCCGTCAGGGTATCCTTTGGTGGAAGAGTCTGAGTAGTATTGATATAGTAGGCTTGGCAGTTAAAGAGACCCGATTTCTAGGCCTGACTAGTGGAGAGGACTTGAAAGAAGCCCAAGAGTTGGCCCTGCGATGAGGGTGGGCAGGATCCTGGGGCAGAGGGAGCAGCAGGAGGGGGCATGGAAGACAGGGAGGGAGCCAGAGGGGACAGTGTGGGGTGAAGACGGGGTGGGAGATGTTGGCATGACCCGGGCAGTGACCCCCAGACACCAGGCTGAGAACATTGAGCTCGGGCCAGACTTGGTATAGGAAGGTGACATCGGGTCTGTCTGGAAAGACTGGGGACCAAGAAAGAGTAAGGAGGTTGTAGGTGGCAGAGAGATGCTGAAGGTGGAGCCGAGAGAGATTGAGGTGATATAGCCTGTCCTGGGGGGTGTGTGTTGGGGGGATGGAAAGGGTTGAGGGTGCTTTCTGCAACTAGACTGAGGGTTCCTTAGAGGCAGGGACCACACCCTGGTATCTTTCTACCCTGGTGCTTAGCACAAAGCGTGGCCCCAAGAACCGGATACCAGCCTGGGCTTCCTGTCTGCCCCCAGCTCACTTCTAACGCGACATCACAGGCAGTGGGCCAGGAGTGGGATGTGTCACCCGGGGCCGCCGCCTGTGATGTGGTCGGTCCTCCTGACGCAGGTGCCCCGCGTCTCCGTGACGGCAGACGAGCCTCCACTGCCTGGCTCCGGCGTCACCGCCCTGTAGGCTGCACCCCGAAGTCTGTGGGGCTCCTGAGAATCCCCTAAGATCTAGGCCCAAATGGCTCTGCCGTGTCTCACTGTGTGTCGAGGCCCCCAGGGACCTGCCATGGAAATGATATGGTTTCTTTATTGGTTGAAACCGGTTTCCATCTGTGCGCAGATCCCTGGGTCCTTGGGCAGATGCTTCTGCTCTTCCCCAGGCTATGCTGTCTGCCCTGGGATCCTGGAGACTCTTTTGCCTTGCTCATTGTGTGTTCTCCGGGGAGTCACTCTCCCTATCTGGGCCCCTTCTCTGTAAAATAAGGCAGCAAGAGAAGATGCTGGGGCTGAGACTATGTCAGGACACTGAGGGAGATGTGGCTGAGACTAGCTCCTGTCTGCTTCTTGTTGACTGCGTGGTCCCAGACATGGTATCGAATCTCTGGAAGCCTCTGTTTCTGCATCTCTAAAATGGGGTGATGCTGACCTCATTGTGTTGGTTCAGAGACTAAACAGTGCCTGGGAATGTCCCCAGCACTGTCTGCACACAGTAGGTGCTTCTCCTAGGTCTGAACAACCTCTCTGTTCCTCCTGCTCTGTGAAAAAGAGAAGTTTTGAGGGGCATGTGCTACTCTGCAAGCCTGAAGCTTCCTCCGTGGCTTCCTCCCCCATCATGTCCTCTTCCTGGTCTCACTGTGCCCAGGGATGCTCCCGGGGGAGGCTGGGAGTCGGATCCCTTCCCAAGGGTACTGGCATCTAGGGTGTGTGGGGGGCCTCCAGAAAATCAAGAAGCCCTGGAGACCCCACAGTGATGCATCAGTATGCTGGCAGGAAGGGCCGAGGGTCTGTAGATTTTGTGCTTTCAGATGACACAGTCTTGGTGGCAGCCTCTTCTTCCTCCTCCCCAAGGCCTATCCTTCTCTGCCTTCCCCTCTCACAGTCTATTTATAAATAAGAGAAGGGGCTGGGGGCCCCCACCTTGGGGTGCCTACAAAGTCTTGTTCAGGGAGCAGGGAGGCAGGAAGTCAGCTGATGCAGGGTTGCCCAGTTCCCCAAAAGAGTGCGCTGACTCAGGCTCCAGATTCAGAGGAACCTGCCTGGTGCCCTGGCCCTGATGTTGCTGGGTGGGCCACAGTGCAGTGCCCATCTTGCCGTGGTCTCCCTGCTCAGGCCTGGCTAGCTGCCATTTCTGGTCCTCTAGGGTGAGAGTAGGGAGCAGTGGGGAGGGGAGGAAGCAGAGTGGAGAGAATTCATGCCTCACTCACCAGGTAAGTCTGGTCCTTCTCTAGCTTCGCCCTCCTGCACACCTCTGTGGCTCGCCTCCTTTCAATTACTCACAGCACATCTCTGTCCCTTAGCCTGGACACTGTGTCCTCTGGCCACTTAATAGACCCCTGGCCCCTGGGCTTTGGCCACTTGCCCAAACTCTTTAATTTGGGGTCCCCTCACTGTTCCAGGTGAGGTCCTCTTGAGTCATGGCCCTTGGAGACCACCTACATCTAGCCTGCCTTCTCCTCCCTCTGCCCCAAGGAGGCTCACTCCGCTGTCCACAGCTGACCTGCCATGGTCTCCTGATCTTAGGCTTCTTGAGGAATGGGCCAGGGCCAGCCTGAGGGTGACCAGAAAATTCCAAGGGTCACAAGTCTGCTTCCCCAGACTTCCCTTCTAGGACGGAAGGAAGCCCTCATGGGCTGCCCAGCACTTCACCAGAACTGGGTAGCCTGCTTCTAACAACTTGTCCTTGCCTTGCCTGATCTCAGCTGAGACCAAGGCAGAGAGTGCCCAGTTCCAATATGCCATCTGACACAAGTCCACACTGTGTGCAGACCCTTAGAGTTTCCCCTGGGTCTCCTGGGAGTCTGGGAGAAGATGATGGACCCCAGTTAAGACCCCCCCCCCCCACCGCCGGCCTGTATGCCTACGATAACCCAGGGAGGAGGAGACAGGCAAGGTGTTATGTCACCATTTTACAGATGACAGTGTTGAGGCTCAGAGAGAGTAAGTGATGCCCCTAGGACCAGCTCATGCACCCAGACCGTCTGAACTAAGGCCGCTGTTACTCCTGTGACGTTCGGTGTCTGTGTACCTGGGAGGATGGACATCTCCAACTCCCCTCCTTCCAGAGGCCACATGCTCAGGCTGTCCTCACCTGGGAGAGGGTTTGAGGGACAGAGCTGGGCTGGGAAGCCCACCTCCCAGCCCTCAGTCTTGCCTGATATCCCAGCCCCTACATCCCAGGTCGTTCAGTTTTTGCATCTCTCACATGGCTGGCCCTTCCACCCACCCCATCCTCCTGAGGTCTTGGGAAGAGGCTGAGCTTTTTGACCACCATCTTTAAGAAGGCAGAGCTTGGGCTTCCCTGGTGGCTCAGTGGTAAAGAATCCACCTGCCAATGCAGGAGACATGGGCTCGATCCCTGGTCTAGGAAGATCCCACATGGCTCAGAGCAACTAAGCTTGTGTGTCACAACTAGTGAGCCTGTGCTCGAGAGTCTGGGAGCCGCAACTGCTGAGCCCACATGCCGCATCTGCTGAAGCCCGAGGGCCCTCGAACCCGTGATCTGCAACAAGAGAAGCCACTGCAATAAGAAGCCACACACCACCTCTAGAGAGTAGTCCCTGCTTGCCACAACTAGAGGAAAAAGCCTGTGTAGCAACAAAGACCCTGCATAGCCAAAAATAAATAAAAAGTTTAAAAAATAAAAGCCAGAACTGGAAAGAGCGTAGAACCTCAACTAGGCCACACAGCCGTTTTACAGATGAGGAAACTGAGGCACAGAGAAATCTGTTACCACCCAGAGTAGGGGAGCTGCCTGAGTGGGGGAGGGAATACCTTTGGGGTGGGCCCTGTGGCGAGGGGGGAAGGTTAAGATCCAGTCTTCCTGGGGTGGGGAAGAAACACATGGCTGGAAGTGAAGAGACCTCTCTGAGGCTCAGTTTTCTCATCTGTGGCTTGGGAATAATAATAGTACTGACCTCACAGCGCTGGGCTGAGGAGTCAGAGAAACAGTAATGCATGTGAACAGCTCTGCACGAGGCAAACTTTCAGGACCAGGTGCTGCTGTATCTGTCTCCTAGTGCCCTCACCCCGCCCACCGTAGTCTCGCCGCCTGGCCCCGTGGCTGTGCATGGAACACGCGGAGCACATCCTTGCTGGAGCCCCTCGTCTCGCCTTGCTTTTCCCTTCTTCTTAACACCTGCTACCACTTCCCATTTTCTACCGTGCATGTCTGTGTCTCCCCGACTAGAGCCCAACTTCCTGGGGCAGGAACTTGCATATGTTTGATGCTGAGTGCCCGCCACCTAGAACTACCTGCGTGCCGTGTGTTTGTTGAACACATGAACATTTCCTCCTTGGCCCATGTCTTTCTCCACCACTAAATGGGAGGTTGTCAGAGATGATCTCTAAGGTTCCAGCTCAGCCCATCCTGAGCTGCCGTGCCTCCATCCTGCCCCCACTTCTGGGTCCTTTTCTCCTTATCATCAGCTCCCATGCGCCCCTCTAGCACCTGGCACAACTGTGGATTAGCTGGGGCAACCCTCCCTGCTCACAGACTCTTACCTTTGAGCGTTTGGTGGCCTCGCTCCTGCTTGCTCCTGAGAGGTCAGAAGCCCGGTGACTCAGGCAGGTCTGAGCAGTGCCGTCTCAGATGCTGGAGGTCCCTGCCTGCTGCCGGAGACTGGCTCTTCTGAGGTTCCTGTGTGATCACCTGGGAAACCAGCTCAGAGCTGAAGTCAGAGGATGTTGGCCTGAAGCTAAGGGAGGTCCCCTGCACTGGTGTGTGTGTGTGAGAGAGAGAGAAAGAGAGGGACTGAGAAAGAGAGAGAGAGTGCCCATGTGAGCCAGCACCCACATGAGCCAGCGCCCACATGAGCCAGCGCCCACATGAGCCAGCGCCCCAGGCTCTGCTCAGCATGAAGGTGGGTGAACAGGAGCTGGTGGCACAGTGGTGACTCAGGGCAGAGGGCAGATCCCAGGAGCTGGCCCCTTCAGCTGTCCTGAGGAGGGGACCAGAGATTTCTCCAGTGGGACCAGAGCAAGGGTCACATCGCATCTCCACCTCTCCCCTCCCAGACCTCAGACACATGACTGCATCTACCTGAGCTGTGAAATGGGCACATACCTGCTAAGGGGTGGGAGTGGGATCTTAAAAAGTGCCTGCAGCCAGGCCTGACAAATAGTTAGTGCCTAATGAGTATCCAGTTTTTTCACGTCCTTCTTGAAGGGCCAAAGCTGAGAACCTGGAGGAATGATGGAGGCACAATGTGGGAGAGGGTTTGGGTGGTGCTTGGGGTCCTGGGTCTGTGTCCAGGGAAGGGGAGCTTGGGCCCCCCAAGAGAAGGGAGGCAGGTTAGGGGCGGCAGGCATGTGGCCTTGGGTGCATCACTTCACCTCTGGAGCATCTGTGAAGTGTTGGGGAGGAGTCTCTCTGTGGGTGGAGCACGTACAGTTGCTCCTGGGACATAGAGGAGATGGAGCTGCAGACCCCGATGTGAAGCTGCTCTGAGGCCTGAGGTGGATAGAGTGTGGGCCCTAAGGGCCCCTTGTGCACAGTCCTGTCACCAGCCAGGCCCTGGCATTTCCTTTGGGAAACCCCGGGGGGTGGGTTTGCTTCTTTCTGTCTCCATTTTCCCATCTGTGAAATGAGTACAATCAGATGTGCCTTACACATTGGATGTTAGATTGATCCTTCTTGTCTTCCTTCTCGTTCTCCTTCCTCCTTCCCTCTATCATCATCTCTCCCTCTCTTATCTATCTATCCATCCATCATCCCACCATCCATCATCCATTCATCATCTGTCTTCTCCAGTCTCCCCCTAAACACACACACACACACAGACACACACACACACAGTCACAGGTCACCCACCTGTTAAATGGGTGGTTGATGCTCATCAGTGAGGTCCAAGTTTTTACTCGGGGACACAGTATTTTGAAAGGTCAGGTTTGCTAAGCATGCTGAGTGAATCCAGTACTAGCCAATTCATTTCCTCATTTTAAAATGTCAGTCAGGCTCTCCTATGGGTGGATGTTGTGTGGCTCTGAGCCTCCCCAATCCCAGACAAAAGAACTGGAAGCTTACATAGCCCTAAGTTTCCCAGAGGCTGCTCACCATGTTCTGGGGGCCTCCAAGGACCCTCAGCTTTTACAGCTGCTTTGCTGACCTGGGGCCCAACTTACAGGGCTGTGCTTGGCCTGGCCTCTGCTCTAGTGAGCAGGGCAATGGAGGGAGTGACCTTTTGTCCCGCTCTGCAAGGGGCTTTCTGTTCCTCATTGTTTAGCCATGACATGGCAGTATTTTTTTTTTTTTCAGTCCAAGAGGATAAACAGGCGTCAAGATGACTTAAAGGAGAGCTGACCTCCTTTGCCCGCTCAGGCTGGAGTCAGAGAGGCAAGAGGAAGTGCAGGGAAAATCTTTCATAGCAAGATTCAGACAGGAAAAGACCTGGGATGAGAGGCCTCAGGGAGGCCACTCCGGGCAGTGACCTGGGGGCCCCGGGGGTCCAGCTGCCTGCCTTTGTCCCGGAACCCTTGCCCTGTGGGTGGAGAGAGAGACCAGACTTGGCCACAGCAGGGCCTTTTCCCGTCAGATCCTCTGGGCCCTGACAGGAAATCCTCCCCCAGGGAGGGCAGGCCTCCCTGGGCTGCATCTTGGGGAGGAGTCCTTCCCCGCCAGAAGCTGTGGGGCCTGTGGCTCTCAGGGCCCGCAGGGGTGAGGGGCTCCCCTAGTTACACTGAAGGTGCTTGTAGGGAGGAAGCCCACTGTGTTCAGGGTCCTTGAGACCTATGCCTGCCCCCATGGCGGGCAGGGGGCTGGAGGGAAGGAGCTGTGGCTCCTCCCTGTCTGATGGGGGAGGCTGCTGCCTCGGGTGTTCAGTCTGAGCCCAGGGAACAGCAGGCTGCAGCAAGGGGTATGGCGGGGACAGACCAGCCCTCCCATTCCATGCAGTGAGTGCACAGGTGAATGTTGGAGTGAAGGGGGCTGCGGGCAGCACAGTTCTGTGGTTTTGGGGCTCCCGCAGCTTTTGATCACTGCTCTCCACCCTGACCCACCCCCAGGTCATCTTGCTCTAGCCTGTGTGCCGGTCAGGTTTGCTCAGCAGTGGAGCATCGGAATCACTTGGGCAGGTTTTTGTTTTTTTTTTTTCACAGTACACCTTTCTGGGTCCACCCCTGGGCTCCTGACCCTTTGTTGGGGAGGGAGTTGTCATTATGATAGACTCTTCCAAGGTGCTTTGGAAACGTGCAGTGCCACACAGTACCCCCAGCCACCTCCAGTAAGTGGGAGGAGCCCTGAGAAGGGGCTTTGCTTCAGGACCAAACAGGAAAGGGAGAAGCACCAGGACTGTGTATGTGTGTGTGTTTGTGTGTGTGTGTGTGCATGGGTATACACACCTGTGTATGCACAGGCATCAGAGCAGGCTGGGAGGACAAGAAGGCACCTCATTTCAGCCTGATGAGACGATTGCTAGAAGGGGGCATATTCGGTGTTTAAAGAGAGCCCAGAGCAGGAGGAACCTGAATCAGCCTGGGAGAGTCAGAGAAAGCTTCCTGGAGGAGGCAGCACTCAGCTGGAAGGACGAAGGGGTGATTACCAGGTGCAGGAGGAAAGAGGGCAGAACCTAGGCATGGGTGCTTTGTGCTGAGCTCTGTGATTCCCTGGAGAAGGAAGTGGCAACCCACTCCAGTATTCTTGCCTGGAGAATCCCACGGACAGGGGAGCCTGGTGGGCTACAGTCCATGCGGTTGCAGAAGAGTGGGACACGACTGAGCGACTGAGCCCTGTGGTTCTCTGTGACCGAGGCCACCACCTTCTGGGAGGCTTCCGGGCCTCACACCTGCCAAGTGTAGGGTTAGGAGCCGGCTCCACCCTCTGGCCAGCTGCCTTGGTGTCTCTGCCTGCAGATGTGAGTGTGCTACACTGAGGGGGGTGAAGAGGGGGTTAAAGAAGGGATCTCTTTTACCTCTATCTGACCCCCTCACCAAAGGGAGGAGTCCCCACATGGACAGAACTCCAGGAGGGAGAAAGCCAAACACTTGCCGGGCACAGATGGGGATGTGGGAGTCCATGCTGATGGCTGTCCTTCCCTTCCCTCTTCCAGGCTGTGTTTACTCCCTACATCCCGGAGCCTGGAAGCTCATGCCGGCAGCAAGAATTCTACAACCAAAAGATCCAGATGTGCTGCAGCAAATGTCCACCAGGTAAGGGGTAGCCTCTGGGGCCCTCGCTCTCAGCCTGGCTGGGTCCCTGGGTGCCAGTGCCCTGAAGAGAGTCAGTGTGTGTGGCGGTTAGGGGGTCAGGGTCATGGCCCTAGACTCTTGTTGAGCTCCCTCTGGTTCCATGAATTGACCCCCACAGTCGCTCTTGCTTCTGGGCCATTGCACATGTCATTCTCTCTGCCTTCCTGGGGTGCCCTCCCATTGATCCTTTAGACCTCTGATGGCCCCCTCCTCCAGGAAGCCTGCCCGCACTGCCTGGCCAGATTAGGCTCTACCTTTGAGCTCCCGCTGGCCCTTGGCAGCCCCCATGGCAGCAGCTCTTTTTACACTGTGATCGTGGCCTGGATCTCCTCTATAGCCCCCACTGTGTGCTACTTAGAACAGGGACTGTGTGGCTTGTTCTTTGCTGAATCCCCAGCACCTGGCGCAACACCTGACACATAAAGGTCGTCAGTGCATCTTTGATTGAATCAGTGACTGCGGCCCATTTCACAAGTGATGGACCTGAGGCCTAATCCCAGTTGGGAGAGCCAGGCAGCCCAACTCCCAGGGCTGTCCATCCACTCGTTTGTTTATATATGCATCCCTGTAATGTTTATAAAGCATCTGCGAAGTGTCAGGCACCGAATGCTGGGAACACGACAGAGAGCAGGGCAGGCAAAGTCCTCACCCTCATGGATTTTGCATCCTAACAAGGGCATAAGACAGATAAACCAATAGAGGAGATAGACGTGTGGTCCGTGAAGGAAACAAGAGAGGGGAGGGCAGATAGAGGCAAGTGGGACATGCTGGTCATGGAAGACCTTTCTGAGGAACTGACTCGTGGGCAGAGATGTGCAGGAGGTGAGTCATGCAGATATACAGGGGGACAGCACTGCGAAGGCCCTGAGGTGTTAAGCTCGTTTGGTGCACTTAGAGAACAGGCAGGCCAGTGCGTGGCCCCAAGTGAGTTAGCAGGGACCATGGTAAGGAGTTTAGATTTTCTTCTGCAGGATCTAGAAAGCCATTGGAGAGCTTTGAGCCACTAGCTTGAGATGTGGGCAGGCACAAATGCACCTGTCACCATGGCCATTTTAAGAGATCCCAGGGAAGTGACTCTTCTTTCTTCTATTAACTGGCAGGGTCTCTGTAAGAAGGCACTCGAATAGCACAGCAGTGAAGGTGCAGGATAGGAATGGGGCTCAGAAGAAAAACTTCTTCAAGGTTTGCCTGGGTGTTCTCAATCCCCAGGCACATCTTCTTTGAGGCCCCCAGGAGTCCCATGGCCTCGTCCTTGATAGAATACCAGGGATGACTGCTGCTGCCTTTTTTTTTTTTTAAAAACCTTTCTCAGATGAAGAATTTCTGCCAATTAGAAAGAAGAAAGGATAAGACTTCCCTGGTGGTCCAGTGGTTAAGACCTTGCCTTCTAATGCAGGGGTTTTGAGTTCCATCCCTGGTCAGGAAGCTAAGATCCCATATGCCTTGTGGCCAAAAAGCAAAGCGTGAAACAGAAGCAATATTGAACAAATTCAATAAAGACTTTAAAAATGGTCCACATCAAAAAAAATTTTTTTAATAAGAACTGGTTAGCCAGTTCTTACTCAAGTGTTATTGACTGATAATCAGCAGTTCCAATGGTGGAATTCCAGACACCTGAAAAGAGCAGAAAAGGAAAGGTTAGTCACTTCGTTGTGTCCAACTCTTTGCAACCCCATGGACTATAGCTCACCAGGCTCCTCTGTCTATGGAATTCTCCAGGCGAAAATACTGGAGTGAGTAGCCATTGCCTTCTCCAGGGAATCGTCCCAACCCAGGGATCGAACCTGGGTTACCTGCATTGCAGGCAGATTCTTTACCATCTAAGCCACCAGGAAAGCCCTAAAAAAGAGCAGAGGGGAAGATATTTTAGGAGCACTTCAGGGTTCAGGGCTTCCCTGGTGGCTCAGAGGTTAAAGCGTCTGCCTGGAATGCAGGAGACCTGGGTTCGATCCCTGGGTTGGGAAGATCCCCTGGAGAAGGAAATGGCAACCCACTCTAGTACTCTTGCCTGGAGAATCCCATGGAGGGAGGAGCCTGGTAGGCTACAGTCCATGGGGTCGCAAAAAGTCGGACACGACTGAGCGACTTCACTTCACTTCAGGGTTCAGAGATGGAGTGATGGCTGGTACACGCTAGATGGGAGATGATGCAGGAGTTGAAACTCTATCAGAGAGCCTTCCAACTAGGCCTCAGAACTCTGGGGCTCTGGAGGACAGAGGATGAGCCTGGGTCCTGGCAGAAGCCACCCCCCTGCCCCATTGCCCTCCTCCACTGAGACGCCTGGCCTTCACTTTTTCAGGCTACCGTGTACAGTCTTTATGCAACACGACCTCGGACACCGTATGTGCCTCCTGCGAGAGCAGCACATACACCCAGCTCTGGAACTTGGTCACCGCATGCTTCAGCTGTAACTCGCGCTGCAGCTCTGGTGAGTTGGCTCAGAGTGAGGGGTGGTCCCAGGCATCCTCTCCTGGCCCCCATGAACTCCAGCCCCTTTGCCCTTGAGCTGGCTGGGCTTATTCTAGACCTTTGTTTTCATGCCTGAGGGCACATGTGCAGTACCGCACCTCACTGTTTATCATCCTCTTCAATAGCCCCTTGGGGCAGGCAGGCCAAGAGCAGCAGTGGGGAAACGGTGCCCGTTGTTAGAGTTGAGGACGTGCCTGGGAAAGTAGGTGTGCTTGTTCATACTGTGACGGAGACTCTGTGGCCAGCACTCTTTAAGCCCCATCCTGAGGCCGGTGCAGAGGTCTGCTGTCTGTGGGTGGTGGGGCTGGGTGGAAAGACAGAGTGGGCGTGGCCGGCGAAGGGAGGCGTGACCCTTGGCTGTCTTCTCCTTTCTCTAGACCAGGTGGAAACTCAAGCCTGCACGACGAAACAGAATCGCATCTGCACCTGCAAGCCAGGCTGGTACTGCACCCTAGGGAGGCAGGAGGGCTGCCGGCTGTGCGCGGCGCTGCGCAAATGCGCCCCCGGCTTTGGCGTGGTCAAACCAGGTATGGGGCCAGGGCCAGAGGGCCTTGGGGTACCCCCTTGGGTCTCTCCTTCCTAGGAACATCATCAGGGCGGCCAGGTGCTGGTTACCCATCTGTCCACTTGTCCCAATTCGTTCTTCCCTCAAGCCCTCCTGATCAGGCACCTCCTGTGTGCTAGGCCCTGGGGATCCAGAGAAGATCAAATTAAACCCCAAGCTACTGGAAAGTCAGGTGGTGCCTCAGGAAGACAAAGTCACTAGAATTAAGGACAGACTGCCCAGGGTTGTGTGTGTGTGTGTGTGTGTGTGTGGTATGAAGGGGTGGAGGTGCAGACAGAATCTCTTGCCTCCTCAAACCTCCCCGGGGCTCCATTTCCCTTAGGGCCAAGGCCCACCTTTTCCATGGCATATCTGAATTGGTGACACTTTCCAATTTTTTGTGAAGGAACTGCAACAACAAATGTGGAATGTGCTTCCTGTGGCCCGGGGACGTTCTCGGACACCACATCATACACGGATACCTGCAAGCCCCACCGGAAGTGAGTGGCTGCATCCTCTGGTTCTGGAGGAGCAGGGAGGGGCTGTTCCCCGAGTGATCCTGAGGCTTCCAGCACAAATCAGCTGGCTCACAGTGCCTGGGATCTCCCCAGTTACTTCCTTGGGCAGAGGTATTGCCGAGCCTGCTCCAGTGTTAGGACTGGTTTATCTGACAATGGGTGGGTGGGTCCCTGAACAGCCTGATGAACAGAAGTTTTGTCCTGGAAGTCAGGGGTGGGGAGCATGGGATAGGTCGGGTGGGGACAGGAAGGGACAGTCTTGAAAGAGGGCGTGGCATGCAAACTCCCTCCCCTATCCCAGTTGCTGCGCCCCTTGCATGTCAGCCTGGCTCCCAGGGGTGAACCCAGCTACCTTGAGTCATTCAGTCTCAATCACGCCTTCTCCCGCAGCTGTAGTTCCGTGGCCATTCCTGGTACTGCATTGACAGATGCAGTCTGCACCTCTGTGCTGCCCACCCGGAAGGTGGCTCGGGGCCCAGCCACCACAAGATCCCAGCACATGGAGCCGACTCTGGGGCCCAGCACAACTCCAAGCACCTTCCTCCTCCTCCCAAAAGTCCCAAGTCCTCCAAGTTCCCCAGTGGAACAGCCCAACAGAGGGAACATCTCTCTTCCTATTGGTAAGTCTCAAGAGGTCCCATTTATCCTTGCTCCCTCCCTTCTGTCTTAGCATATGTGTGCTAAGTTGCTTCAGTCGTGTCTGACTCTTTGCAACCCCAAGGGCTATAGCCTGCCAAGCTCCACTGTGGGATTTCCCAGGCAAGAATACTGGAATGGGTTGCCATTTCCTCCTCCAGGGGATCTTCCCGACCCAGGGATTGAACCCACACCTCTTATGTCTCCTGCATTGGCAGCTGGGTTCTTTACCACTAGTGCCACCTGGGAAGCCCTCTTAAGAGTCTTGCCGAGAGCTTGTATGGGCTGGACCCTGTGCTCCATCCTGGGATGCAGGTAGCATTGAGACTTGCTTTCTTCCAAGATTTAGTGATGCCACTAAGAATTCCTGGGTGGAGAGACATAGGGTCCCTGTTTTATCTCAAAGTGGAGATGGTCTTCTGGTTGCCATTTCTGATGAAACACTAGGCTTTGACAGTGGGCTGAGCCAGGTCGCTGTGTTGTGGGTTTCCCTTCTGGACTATACCAAAGGGCTCAAACTCGTGGTCCTCAGGCTGGGTGTGGCCCACAGGCATGTTTTCTTTGGTGCATGGATTTTGGTTTGTTTTGTGATCAAATTTCAGAGTCTCTGCCCTGGGCTTGTCCCTTGCCTGCGACAGCCCCAGTCATCTTTGGTCATTGACTGACCTGGTACATTTGAGTTTCCTTAAAAAAAAATTGATTGATTGATTGATTTGGCTGTGGCTTCCCAGGTGGCGCTAGTGGTAAAGAACCCACCTGCCAATGCAAGAGACGTAAGATAAGAGATGCTGGTTTGTTCCGCGGATCAGGAAGATCCCCTGGAGAAGGGCATAGCAATCCACTCCAGTATTCTTGCCTGGAAAATCCCATGGAGAAAGGAGCCTGGCAGGCTATAGTCCATAGGGTTGCACAGAGTCGGACACCACTGAAGTGACTTAGCACACACGCACTGGGTTGTAGTGGCAACCCTTTGGGCTCTCTAGTTGTGGCACGCTGCCTTAGTTGCTCCAAGCCATGTGAGATCTTAGTTCCCCAACTGGGGATCCAGTCCTCATTCCCTGCTTTACAAAGTAGGTTCTTAACCACTGGACCCCCAGGGAAGTCCCAAGTTTACTTTTTGCAGCTGTTTTGAACTCTTTTCCTTCTAGGACTGATTGTGGGTGTGACAGCATTGGGTCTGCTACTGATAGTCGTCGTGAACTGTGTCATCATGACCCAGAAAAAAAGTAAGATTCCATCCTTCCTTCCTTCATCTGTTTATTCCCTCATTTGTTCAGGAAGTTTTTCTGGGGGGTCTCCTCTGAGTCCAGCACTGGGCACAGCTTTATGGGTCAGACAGAGCTGGGTCTGGTACACCCTGTTTTTAGGAGCTTAGAGCCTGGGGCAGAGCGCATTTCCACTAACTTCTCTAGTAAGAGGTGAGACGCTATCAGGGATATCCAAGAGGTGGGAGTCCAAGATTCTTGTCTAGGAATTCTGGGGGATTCAGCCCTTATGGAGCAGGTGGCATCTGAACTGGGCAAGATTTTGATGGAGACATAAGTGCAGGAAAGAAAGGGCTTGCAGAGCAGTGGGGTGTGGTATGGACAAAGTGGGGCAGGCTGAAGAATGGTGGGTGTCGGGGAGGAGAGGGGAGCAATGTCAGGCCGGCTGGAGGGTTGGGTATGGGGGCTTGTGTGTACTTTGTCTGGTAGGTAATTGCTCCCCCAGGACTGAGCCTAATCTGAAAGCTTTTGCTTGGGTCCCATGCTACCTGTTAGTTAAAAAAGATGTGATCTAAGGAAGTTGCTTACTGACTGGTCCCTTTTCTCCTCTCTGCAGAGAAGCCCTTCTGCCTGCAAGGAGATGCCAAGGTGGTGAGTGCCCCTCTGCCTGCCCCCTCTGCCTCCATGGTGTCCTTCCTGCTGGGCCAGGTTGTCCCATAGGAAGTGGTGAATTCTCTAGGTTGGTCTGTCCAGCCTCAGGCAGGATGCAGAGCCCCAGGAGGCTGCAGAAAGACCGGCCAGGGTCTGTTGTGGGGGCTGATAAAGGTGGCATCTGAGCTGGGCAAGATTTTGATGGAGACACGAGTGCAGGAAGGAAAGGACATGCAGAGCAGCAGGGTGTGGTATGGACAAAGCAGGGCAGGCTGAAGAATGGTGGGTGTGGGGGAGGGGACTGGAGCAATGTTGAGCCCAGATGACTGAGTGTGAAAGGCCACATCAGGGAATAGGAGGGTAAGTGGGGTCAGTGGCAAGCATGTGGTCATGGACCCATGCTGTGACCTTGGGCTGACATGTAATTGCTGATGGCTGGTTCCTCACCATTAAGTGTGGACAGTGTCTCAGCCCTGCTTGTAGGACTGTGCCTTTCACCCAGCTGGCAACAATTCTCAGCATCTCTGAGATGTTTACAAAGCACTTCCACATTGTACAGTGGTTTTCAAACTGCGTGCTAGGGTACCCCAGTATTCCACATAGGGTCCTGCCCGGGGCGGTGGGTGGGGAGGGAGTCATCTTTGAGATTGAGATCAAGGCTAGGGGACTGGACCCAGGGCCTCCCCCAACTTCAACCAAAGCAACTCACTTTTGATCATTTTTATGAAGTAGGATCTGTACAGGATTTTTGCTAGAAACAGAGCACTGACATTGTATTTCATCAGTTTTCCATCAGGAGGGCATTTGGCTGCAAGTAACCAAAAGCTTAAGGGTGACTTCAAAGGGCTGTATTTTCTGTCAGGGTGTTGGTGATTGCTGGAATGATTCAGCTGCATCCTTCTGTGAGGCCAGCAGGACCCCACACTCTGCCATCTTTAGTGTGTTGGCCTTTATTCTCTTGCCTTTGGCCTATGTCATAAGATGGTGATCACCACTGCATATGTGACCTCCAGTCTGAGGCAGGAAAAAGAAGGGAAACAGCCAGATGCATTTTACAGGAAATCAGACTCTTTCCTAGAAGCCCTGAGTACATTTCTTCTTTTGTCTTATTGGCCAAATGGTATCACGTGACCACCTCTAGCTGCAAGGGAGGCTGGAAAAGGTGGTGTTTTGCTTTTCTAGCCTTTATGGTGGAGGAGAACTAGGGAGAGGGCTTGGAAATGGGTGCGGGGTGAGCCAATACATGGTGTGTACTGCAAGCCCATGCCAGGTAGACAGGGCAGGTTTGGTTGTTTTTGCTTATTTGTTTGTTTTGAATGTGCTGGATTTCAGTTGTGGCCTGCAGTGTTCGTTGTGGCATGCAAGATCTTCTGTTGCAGCAAGTGGGATCCAGTTCCCTGACCGGATTGAACCTGGGCTCCCTGCCTTGGGAGCACAGAATATTAATTACTGGACAGCCAGGGAAGTCCCTAGGGCAGGTTTTTTACCCAAATTTACAGATGAGGAAACAAGACTCCAGGAGTTCCCTCCATGTCCCCTGTCCTGCTGGGGCAGGGCTTCTCAAACCTGCCTGCTAATTCTTTGTCACGAGGGGCTATCCTATGTATTATAGCTTTTTCAGTGAAATCATTGACGTCTCCCTACTTGATGCCAGTAGCACTGCCTCCAAGGAGTGAGAACCAAAGTGTCTCCAGACATTGCAAAATGTTTCCTGGAGGACAGACACCCTCCATTGGGAACCACTGTGCTAGGGGACAGCTCAGCCCTGAGGTTTACACAGGGTTTTGGACTTGGTAGGACCAAACTGGTTTCATCTCCTGATTGTCCCAACAAGAAAAGAAGTACAGAGAGGGAAACTGACTTGCCCAAGGTCACACAGCATTACATCTCTGGATTCCTGGCTAGTGCTTTTTGACATGCCCTACAGTGAAAGTGAAAGTCTCTCAGTCATGTCTGGCTCTTTGCGATCCCACAGACTATATAGCCCATGGAATTCTCCAGGGCAGAACACTGGAGTAGGTAGCCATTCACTCCCTTCTCCAGGTGATCTTCCCAATCCAGGTCCTCCACACTGCAGGTGGATTCCAGCTGAGCCACAAGGGAAGCCAGACAGAAACACTGGTTTGGAGGTACACACCATTTCTCATTCCACCAGTGTGCCAATGCCATGCCCTCCTTTTTCTAGCTTCAGTTCAGTGACTCTGGAAGCTGAGACCTGGTGGCCCATAGAATAAGTATGCCCTCTAAGCTCCATCCCAGCACCCAACTGCCAACTTATCTTTCCTGGACTGGGTATTTCCCAATCTTTGATGCAATAAAGCTGCCTGAGGTGTGGCCCCCACTTCCCCTTTCTGTTTGCTCAGTTTTGTGTTTACCAAGTGTGAACGACTCCACTGCTGTTTGTTGAGTGCTATTGCCAGTGGAGCCCAGGGGTGTGCTGGTAATTGGCCCTCTGGGTCGGGGAGGACCCAAACCCTGATTTATAGAGTTTGCTCATTTCTGTGTTATAAACACTCCCACTGTGACTGATTTCAGGAAGCTACTTACTGAATGTAAAGTTGGGAAGAAACACACATAGGTCTGGGCTGGTTCCAGCACCCCACTGGCTAAGCCCCAGGCCAGGCCCTGCATCCTCACACACAGCCCTGTTAGGTACAGGATGTCATCACCCCACTTCACAGATGAGGAAACTGAGATTCAGGGAGCTTCAGGTATCCACATGAGGTTAGACCACTAGCTGACTGGCAGAGCCCAGGTTTGAAACTCATTCTGAATCTGCAGGGCTTGTATTTACCCACCCTCCTGTTTGCCCAGAGCAGACATTCAGAATTGTTCCAGGCATCCCTGTCCCCAGCAGGGACTGCCCTTAGAGGCTAATCTTCAGTCCCTTCAGTCCCCGGACTCGCACCCCTGCCCTGACCCCTGTGCTCAGCCTGTACTCCACTCTCGTTTCCCCGCCTCCTGGCAGTGGTCCTGTTAACAGCTACGTAGTAACTCTCCTGGCCAGACCAGTGGGGTTGAGAGCACGGTGACTCAGCACCGCCCTGCCCCTCCTGGTAACATCAATGCATGGTGAGACAGTAGCTTCCCTTTGTTCAGAAAAGACCAGCATAACCACATGTATGAGCTCAATCACCCCCACAGACATGCTCATCCACAGGCTCTTGTTTCATAAAGAGGGTGATGTTTATGAGGTGCTAAGCATGGGCCAGGCACAGTACTGAGCATTGCTTAGCCTCACAGCTGCACTGTGACCCAGGCAGTGTGGTTATTGCCCCGATTTTACAGCCCAGGAATCTCGGGCTCAGAGAAGTCAAATAACTTTCCCAAGGTGACATAGCAAATGAGTGGCCTGAGACACAGACCCAGGAGTGCCTCTTTTCATCACCTCCAGCACACACGCTAGTTGCACCACTCACAGTCATGCGCACGTGCTCCCCACACATGGACACACACATGTGAGCATGCTTCAGACATTTTCCCACCTATACTTATGGGCACGGGAGCTTCAGGGACACACTCTCACACATACAGACAGACACAGGCCAGCCAGCAGCTCTGCCAGGGTCTCTGCTCCTACCCATGGTAGGGCCAGGCTGGGACATGATGGGGAGGCTAACTGGGATCCTGTTTGTTGAATGACCCACCTCAGTACCCACCCCCCATACCTCCCTGGGGTGCCAACCCAGGACTCCGAATGTATCCGCTCCACTCAGAGCCTGCCTGAACTTTTGCATCTCGTGGCTTTGCGGGGAGGGAGGCAGGCTGTGACCTTTGGGGGTTTCTGTTCTGCCTGGCCCTCACCACCAACAGAAAGGCGGGACGCAGGCTGAAAAGCCCCTTCTCTGGGGGATGTGAGGGATGGCCTTTGGATGTTTCTTCTCCTGTTCCTGCTCCCCTGCCTGTCCACGCTCAGACCAGGGTCAGGGGTGGGGACCAATACCAGGGTTAGACCATCTGAGCAAAGAAAGGTTCAGGATGAACTTGAAATGCCCTGCCTTCCTCCACAGTCGAGGGTGGTGAGCCAGGGAGGCAGGACTCAGTCGGAAGCACGCAGCTGTGGTACACCAAGAGGGGCTGCCCCTGCCCCTTCCATGGACCCGCTGTGGGATACTAAGAAAGGACTCACCCATTCTGGGCCTCCGTGGCCTCATGGGGACTGCTTTCAAAGGATCCTCCCAGCCTGAGAGTCTGTGAGCCGGCCTTCGGATATGCAGGGCTCAGGGGGGGACTGGGGACCTGGGGCTTGCAGAGATTGGCACCTGAGTCCTTCCTGTGTTCTCCACCTCTGTCTGACCTCACCTCCCCGACCCTGCCAGGCTGCATCCTTCTAGCACTCATTCGCCTCAGTTCTCAATCTACCCTGGACCCTCTCATCCTGGACAGGGGTTGAGAATGTGGCCCGTCGGTCTTTTTCTTTCTAGAATCCAGTGATCACCCAGAACCCTAAGGCAAGGGCTTGTGCACCTGGTCAGTTGTAGACAGGTAGCCAACCACCTCGGAGTGACATTTCTAGCACAGATGTCTGAAAATGGGGCACCTTGTCTTGAGCTTCCAGGGACAGAACCCCAAACACCCAAGAACGATGTTGTAGGTTTTAGCCCAGATGCACCATGTCCTAACTGTGTGACCTTGGGCAACTAACTCAACCTCTCTGGGCCTCGGCTTCTATATCTGCAAAGCAGGGATAACATTGGGCTGTATAGATAATGTCTGGAAGGGCTTCAGCACAGTGCTTGGCACTGGATGGATTCAAGTGTCAGCTAATATTTTATTATGGTTGTTGTTGTGACTTGTGTTTTAAGAGAAAAAGATGGAGAATCACAGAACAGCTTGGGGAATAGAATCTGCAGTGTCACTGAGACTGCAAGACTGAGAGCCCTAAAGGAGAGGACTGTCTACACTGGATTGAGGGCCAGCAGACTTTTTCTGTAAAGATCCAGACAGTCAATATTGTAGGCTTTTTTGATCCTCTGGCCTCTGTTATCGCTTCTCAGTTCTGACATTGCATGGGAAAGTAGCCACAAACATGAGATTAACAAATGGAGGTGGCTGTGTGCCAAGAAAACTATATTTATGGACACCAGTGTTTGAACTTCATGTAACTTCGTATCATGAAATATTGTTCCTTAAATATTTTTTCAACCATTTAAAAGTGTAAAAACTATTCTTAGCTCACAGCCTGTACAGAAACAGCAGCAGACCAGACTTGGCCCATGGCAGTAGTTTGCTAAGCCCTTATGTTTTTTACGACTATGCTGGTCTTCGTTGGTATGCATGGGCTTTCTCTAGTTCCAGAGAGTAGGGGCTGCTCTCTGGCTGTGGTGCTTCGGCTTCTTGTTTTGGTAACTTCTCTTATTGTGGAGCATGGGCTCTAGGCATGTGGGCTTCAGTAGTTGTGGCATGCTCTGTGGCATGTGGAATATTCCTGGACCAGGGATTGAACCTGTGTTCCGTGCATTGGCAGGTGGATTCTCAGCCACTGGACCACCAGGGAAGTACAGAGCCCTGATTTAACAAACCCCTGATGGGTGCTTAATATGGAACAGGCACTGTTGTTAGTGCTTTACAAAACTTCAGTCATTTAATCTTCCCAATAACCCTGGGAGGTAGCTTTATTATTCTTTCATTTCTAGAGAAAAAAACAAAACAAAACAAAACAGAGGAACAGAGAGGTTAAGTAACTTGTTCAAGGTTGCAGAGCTAGTCAGTGATGGAGTCCTGGCTTGCACACTTATGGTCTCGTTCCAGGCTCCATGCCCTTGGCTGCTAGGCTGAGCCACATCGCCCCATGACCTTAGGAGAGTCATTTTTCTTATCTGGGCCTCTGCTTCTTTATGCAAAATGAGGATGAAAACCCTGCCTCGCCTCTCAGACTGTTCAGTAAACAGGGCCATGTGGCCCCTGCCCTCCTAGGGCTCACACTCCAGAGGTTAATCATAGAAGCCACAGAGAATCACACGTCCTAAAAGTGCTGTGCATGGAGAGAAGGTGCAGAAGTGCCGTGTAAACTGTGAAGTGCTAATGGTGGTGAGAGGGATGAGGGGGCGAGGAGCCAGCTGATGGGTTCCCCAACTCCCTCCTCCCCATGCAGCCACACCTGCCTGCCAACAAGGCCCAAGGTGCCCCAGGCCCTGAGCAACAGCACCTGCTGACCACGGCGCCAAGCTCCAGCAGCAGTTCCCTGGAGAGCTCGACCAGCACCACGGACAAGAGGGCCCCCACCAGGTCCCAGCTGCAGTCGCCAGGCGTGGAAAAGGCCAGCACGTCAGGGGAGGCTCGGACCAGCTGCAGTAGCTCAGGTAAGAGGCAGGAGCTCCCCCGCCCCTGCCCCCGGCTTCATCCCCTGCGGGCACACCCCCCCCCACCTGCCACTCCCCCCTCACTCCCCCCCACCGTGTTTCTTCCTGGTTTCTGTCTGAGCCAATGAGTCCTGGGCTGCCCCTGCAGGACACTGGATGCCCTGCACCACCAGCCTGGGCTCCCCTCCAGCCTCCCTTCCACCACCCTCTCAGGTGCTACTGAACCACAGGCTTCTTTCTGTTTTTGGAGTCCACCAAGTACCTCCAACCCTTGCCCTGTGTGTTCTCCCACACACAGAAGAAGCACCCTTCCTTCTAAACCATTTCAGATTGTCCTCTGAGTCCCTGGTATCCAGGCAGGGAGTCTTTTTATAAAATACATATAATATGTAAAATGGCATATAACAATATTATATTTCAATGCTATGTTCTGTAAATATTGCATATCATATATTAAGAAAATATTGATCTATATTAATGTTATATAAGATATATTATATATAACATATAATATAATATTATGGCTTCCCAGGTGGCTCAGTGGTAAAGAACCCTCCTGCAAAGCAGGAGACACAGGTTCAATCCCTTGGTTGGGAAGATCCTCCTGGAGAAGGAAATGGCAACTTACTCCAAGTATTCTTGCCTGGGAAATCCCATGGACAGAGGAGCCTGGTGGCCTATATATAGTCTATGGGGTCACAAAGAGTTGGACATGACTTAGTGACTAAATAATAACAACAACAATAATATGATATTATATATAGATATTATATTTATATGAGGGTTATATCACTATATTAATATTCTAGATTAATGCTATATATAATATATAGCATATAGCATAAATTGCTATATTAATATTATGTCTCAATTATATTTGTTGTATATTATGTGTTGTATTTTATATAGGATATTACTATATATGGTATATATTTATTAATACATAATATTAATATTGCATTCTAATAAGTCATTATATTATGCGTGCTAAGTCATTTCAGTCATGTCTGACTCTCTGCCACCCCATGAACTGTAGCCTGCCAGGCTCCCCTGTCCATGGGATTTCCCAAGCAAGATTACTGGAGTGGGTTATCATTTCCTTCTCCAGGGGATCTTCCTGATCCAGGGATCAAACCTGAATCTCCTGCTTGGCAGGCAGATTCTTTACCACTGAGCCACATGGGAAGCCCCTATTATATATTACAGTTATATTATTACTATATAGTACATTGTGTTTCCTCATCCTATTAGATGAGGAAACTGAGGCCCAGAGATTAAACAGCTTATTCAAGGGCACACCCAATAAACAGAAGAGCCAGAAGTCACCCCTGGGCTCTTGGGGGACAGGGTTGGGCTGAATGAGTAGATGATACTCCTGGTCTCCACCCGCTATGCCTATTGTCTGGTCCCTTTGGGACTGAGGCATCAGGAGTGTGGAGCCTGTGCCCTGCTTACAGTCTGCATTTTGCCCTGGGCCTGGTCTGTGACTACTGTCATCCCTGATGGGCATTGGCAGTGCCCACATTGGACAAGGCCCCTGGGTGGAGTCCTGCAGAAAGCTTGGGGCTTCCTTGAGCATGTTTTGTACTGAGAGGCCAAGCCCACTGGCCTGCATCTCCCCCTCTCACCTGGCAGTGCTGGCTGGCAGGTCAAGGAATGACCGTGAACTTGGGTCATTCCTAGATGCCTTCCCAGCAGTTCTGGTGCTGTGAGACTCTGAGCAGGTTCCTTAACCCACCGAGCCTCAGTTTCCTGGTCTAGAGGTGAGCATGGCATCTCCTGGGCAGGACTGCGACAGCCTTCCCTCCCTGCCACCTGACTTGGGGACATTTCCCATCATAGCCCACCCTCATCAGTGTGAGGTCTCACCAGTGCCCCCACCGCAGCCTGAGAACTCCCCAGTGAAGGACTGGGTCAGTGCCTGCAACATAGCCAGTGGCCCTAACGTTTGTCAAGTGAATAAATGAGATCCAAACATAAACTCCTGGTCTTTGCCCACCTCTTAGATTCATCTTCCTGCATTCTTAGCGACACCTCTTCCATACCCAGTGTGGTGTGGCTTCCTCTTTGGAGACCTGTGTCTCTGTCTGCTCACCCCATCTACCCTCTGTCTCTCTTCCGTTCCCCTCCTGAGTCTCTGGCCTCTGCACCCCACTTCTCTCCCTCTCACCCAGCACCTCTCCCCACTGTGGGAACGGGTAAACCTCAGGTCTGTGCCCCCTCCTGCTTCCCTATCTGCCCCCGCAGTGTCTCATTCACGGTATGCAAAGGCCACGGCGAGCTGGGTGACATTTGGGTGCCATGAAGGCATGGTATGGAAATTTCCTTCCACCCCATGATTTCAGCTCCCCATCCCCACCCTTGCTTCTTTGGGGCTGCATTTTTTTGTTTTTTGTTTTGTTTCATTAATGCTTTTTATTTGATTTTGTTTTTAAGTCTTTTTTTGGGGGCAGTGAATTTAAAAAATGTTTTTTTATTTAAACTTTTTATTTTCTATTGGAGGTATATCAGTATGGATACTTTTTCATTTCTATTGGGGTATCACAATGTCATGATAGTTTCAGGTGAACAGTGAAGGGGCTCAGCCATACCTATGTGTATGCCCATTCTCCCCCAAAGTCCCCTCCTATCCAGGCCGCCACAAGTTCAGAATCTCTGATTCTTTGTGGGGAGTGTGTTTTGTTCTTCAAACACCTTCACTTGCCTTATGTGGTTGGCGCCTTCTGTCTATAGGGTAAATCGGGCAGGATATTCTTATTTGACAAATGAAGAAACTGAGGCACACGAAGGTTCAAGCGGCTTGTCCAAGAGTACACAGCAAAGCTGGGCTGGCACAGGGGCCTATGCTCCTGGCCCGGTGCTCTTTCCCATGTGTCCGAATCTGCCTCTTGGGCAGGAGACAGGCTGTGAAGACACTCCTCTCTCTAAGAATCCCCCACTGACTGCCCTCTCCTGTCTTGTGTTTAGCAGAGGCATCTTCTGGTGGCCACGGGACCCAGGTCAACGTCACCTGCATTGTCAATGTTTGCAGCAGCCCTGATCACAGCTCACAGTGCCCCTCCCAGGCCAGCTCCACGAGGGACACAGACGCCAGCACCCCCAACTCCCTGAAAGAGGAGCAGGTCCCCTTCTCCAAGGAGGAAAGCCCCTTTCAGTCCCAGCCGGGGGCTCCAGAGACTCTGCCACAGGGCCTGGAGGAGAAGCCCCTGCCACTCGGTGTGCCTGATGCAGGAATGAAGCCCAGTTAACCCAGCTGGCTGTGGGCTGTGTCACCACTGAGCGGGGCCCAACCTCTGGTGCTTCTCTACCCCTCCCCTCCCCCAGGACTCTGTCTGTTTCTGGGCCAAATTCCTTTGTGCACAGCCTCAGCCTTCCTCTCACCTGCAGGCAGAAGAATGAGGCGGGCAGAGTTATGATGGGTCCTGTCTTGGTGTGTGTCTAACTTGGAAGGCTGGCGGACACAAATGTGCTGGGCAGCCGGGAACGAGCCCTTGCCTCTCTGAGAGCTGCCCCCCAGCCGGTCCTGCAGTCTTGGCTTCTGGAGCCCTTGTTGTTTCAGGGTTTTATTAATACTGTTTTTTAATCCCTGGACTCTACTCCGCTCTGGCTTCTTGTCAGGGAGGAAGGATGCTGTGTGTATCAGTGGAGAGAGTGGAGAAAGGACAGGCCTTTAGCCTGAATGGGAGACTACAGGATGGTCCCAGTGAGGGTGGCCATGTGCCATTAAGTCAAATGGTTCTATGCAGGGAGAGGGTGGCAACCCCTATAAGGGTCCCCCAGGTTAGCTCAGGACCCTGGGCAGCACCACCTCCAAACCCACTCCTGCTATCTCCATCTCATACCATGGGCTAAAAACTGGATGCTCAGAGGGCCCGGGCAGGCAGCCTTTTGAATGAGTGCCGTGACCTGGTTAAAATGCCAGACCTCTAACCGGAAATCTTCCAGTTTAAACTTGTGGCAATTAAAAAAAAAAAGCACCATGGCACAGACAAACAAGCCGCAGTGTAACAAAGCCAGACTCGGGGTTTGCATCCTCTGCCTTTGACCTTCACTCCCGTTTACCCACAGTGCCAGCTCCCCTTCCCCACTGTCTAGTGTGGGGCTCCAAGGCCACACCTTTTCCTATCAGGGAATTTCAGGAACTGGAGCGACTGAGGCCCCGCAGCCATCTCCTCCTACCTCAGCCTGGGCCTTCCTCTTTCGCCTCCCGAAGGGGTGTACCTATTTCTCTCAATGCCCCCTCCTGCTGTGCCTGAAGTCCCAGGTCCCAGTGGAGCCTCAGAGCCGCTTTGGTACTGGGCCCGCTGAGGTCCTGGGTGGACATGAGATGCTGAGAGCAGGTCTTGTGTCTGCGTGTCCGTGTTGTATGTTGTGGTTCTGTGACCCGTGTTGTCAGGTCAAATGGCCTTCCGGGAACTGAAGTGCTGAAGCCAACACTTGGGCCAATGGATTCTTCCCCATTAAGGAGTCCCCCCACTCCCCAAAATATATGCCCAGGCCCTGCAGACAATGGACAAGTGAGGCCTTAGCCACATTCTGGAAGGAAGGGGGATGGGGGCCTCCTTGAGAAGACAGCTGGATCCCATATACTTGGATCCCTTGTTGAAAAATTCCACTGAACTTGAACTTGGCAGCTGAACTTTTAGAGGGTAGGAGAAGCCCAGCCATTACCCTGCAGTGAAGAAAGGCTTCCCACGCTGGAATCAAGATGTCCCTGTGCCTGGACTGGCCAGAGTCTCCAACCGCATTGGACCCTTTGCAACCGTGGAGCACTTCTGCCCCCTAGTGGACTGTTCTGGGAGGACCTCAGGCTTCCTTGCTGTCACCTTGCTGTGGAGGACCTCACCTTGCTGTCAGAGCCGGAATGAACTACGAGACTCTGGGTGTGGCCTCATTTTGTTACCAGAGTAGCCACTAGACCCCCATCGACCCCCTCCCTTGAACAGGAGCTCACATATACCTTTAAGTCACAGGGTTGGGACACGAAG
The DNA here is from genome assembly GCF_032405125.1 of Capricornis sumatraensis. Lineage (NCBI taxonomy): Eukaryota > Metazoa > Chordata > Mammalia > Artiodactyla > Bovidae > Capricornis > Capricornis sumatraensis. The sequence continues at coordinate 48,875,336 of NC_091082.1, read as the reverse complement.
AAAGAAACTATAGGAAGAGAAAAATAAAAACTGGATAGAACCAGCTGAAACCAAGACGGAGATGCATCTGACCTCCAGCAGACCCCGAGTCTCAGTTGACACTGAGTGAACTCCGGGAGTTGGTGATGGACAGGGAGGCCTGGCATGCCGCGATTCATGGGGTTGCTCAGTCGGACACGACTGAGCGACTGAACTGAACTGAACTTACTACATTAGCTACTAAATGACATACCTACTGGTTGCCGTGACCAGGAATCACTGACCAAAAAAGGACAGAAAAGAGGTGGCACCCCATTTCTAGGAAAACCCTGCCTCTTTCCCAGAAAAGGAGAGCACTTGCCTCCCCATCATTCCTCGCACTCTTCCCCCCATTGTTCTTGACAGCAAATCTGGCTCCCCATTAAGGCGAGAAGTTTGTTTATGAATGGTTAATAAGTTCCCACTTCTCCATTCTCTGACCAATGAATAGAGCTTGTGCTGCTGTAATCTCAGCTTCCATTTTGGGTTTGGTTGTGTGTACCCAAGCAGAAAAAGAAACTTCTCTGCCAAGGAAGGGGGCCTTGGCCAGTCTAGGGCCCAAGTGCTGGAGGGAGTCCATTTGACCTAACTGATAACAATTTCGCCAGCTTGTGGGCTTGTGTTGATCCCAAGGACAAGGAGAGTTTGCACTGTATGTATTCTGGACAGCATTCCTGCTTATGAATAAACCTTTTATTTGTTTTTTACTTTGACTGCTGGCTTTGTCTTCCGGTCTGAGCTGGGGTGTGTCATTGGTCCTGGCGCCTGTCACCAAGGTAAGGGGGAGAATGGGTCTTGGCCACTGGAGTCTGATAAGTCCATTCTGTGCCAGACCCCAGAAGCACCCACATCACAGTTGCCCTTGCCGAGAGCCTGGCCACTTCCTGAGGCATGGAATGGACAATGCTTTTTGTCCAGAACCACCCAGCTGGCCTCCAAATAGGCCCTCAGCACACATCCCATCCATTGCCTTGGTCTCTCAGCCTGCCCTTGGGGTTGGGGTGGTCTCTGCAGGTCTGCTTATGCATGTGCAGCCCTGTACTCACTCAGGGGAACAAGACTCTGGCCTCCAGGAGGCCCCAGTCACTGGGTACTCCAATTGTAAGCAGATAAGTTAGGGCTCCTTGGAGAAAGAGAAGGCATGGCTTTCTTGACAGAAGAGAAACCATTTTGTGAGCTTAAGTCTAGCCACAATGCTTGTGCTTGAACCGGCCTCAGTAACTACTGATCTTAAGGGAATAGAAGAATGGAGAAACAAAGGACTGTTGGAGGGCAAGAGAAGTGACAATAGCAAAGATGATGTACCAGTTCTAAAGACCCCCAGTTCTGTTTCACTGGTAAAGATTAGCCTGAAATGCTCAACCACCAGATCAAACGGAACCTGAGGGGTGATGATGTTGACCTTCTCTGACCATTGTAACTTCAATCAACTTAGACTCAACTTAAAAACTTGGACTCTGCCTACAGCTCAGGCCCCTTCATGACTATATGTGTGACTTTAGCTTAAAACTTCCCCAAGTTTTCTATTCAGGGGGACATTACTTGTGGAAAGATCTCTGGTGTTCTCCTTACTTACTGCAAATAATCATAAATCCTTCCTGAGACTTCTCTGGCGGCCCAGTGATTAAGACTTCTAACTCCCAATGCAAGAGGCGCAGGTTCGATCCCCAGCTGAGGAACTCAGATACTGTATGTCACTCAGCACAGCCAAAAATGAATAAATAAATAAAAATAAAAATGTAAATACATAAAAATAAAAGGGAGAAATTGAAGTAATAATAAATACTTCCTTCTCCTGATCTTTGACTTGGTTGTCTTTTGGTTTAATACTCACCAAGAGGCAAACTCAGTTTTTGGGTAACAAGCAGAGCACAGGGGCTGGAACAGAGGAGGGCCCTGGCCACGGCCAGGGGCTCAAAGGAAGGGCTCCTAAGACATAAGCAGGAGTTTTCCAGAATAAAGGATTTGGAGGTGGTTGCCAGCAAAGGGGTTTCCTTATGTCAGGGCCTGAAGGGGAGAGAGACTCTGGCCCATGAGTTCATTCAGCCTCCTGCCCTGCTCTCTGACACTCCCTCACCAGACCCGTTTTCATCGGTGATTTCTTGGACTTCCTGCTGCTGCTGCTGCTAAGTCGCTTCAGTCGTGTCCGAATCTATGTGACCCCATAGACAGTAGCCCACCAGGCAACCCCATTCCTGGGATTCTCCAGGCAAGAACACTAGAGTGGGTTGCCATTTCCTTCTCCAATGCATGAAAGTGAAAAGTGAAAGTGAAGTCAGTCGTGTCCGACTCTTAGCGACCCCATGGACTGCAGCCCAGCAGGCTCCTCCATCCATGGGATTTTCCAGGCAAGAGTACTGGAGTGGGGTGCCATGCCTTCTCCGTTGGACTTCCTACTGATGCCAAAAACTCAGCCTCTGTGCACCAGTGCCAAATCAAATCTCAGAGTTTTGGGTGAAGTAGAAAACAATAGTTTTATTGCTTAGCCAGGCAAAGGGGAACACAGCCAGCTTGTGCCCTCAAAACTGTGTGTCCCTATGGTGTGGGAGGGATTTGGTGAGGAGTTTATAACAAAGGTTCAAGTGTGGGGTTGCTGATAAGGTCCAGGGTATGTGAAGGGCCTACATTCCTTTAATCTGGCCTTTGGTGGTCTCCTGATAAACTTCTCTGATTCTCAAGGTTATCAGACTGTGACCTCTGAAATGAAGAATGCTTCATCAAGTGAAAAGTGAAAGTATTAGTTGCTCAGTTGTGTTTGACTCCTTGTAACTCCATAGACTGGAGCCTGCCAGGCTCCTCTGTCCATAGAGTTCTTCAGGCAAGAATATTGGATTGGGTAGCCATTTCCTTCTCCAGGGAATATTCCCAATCCAGGAATAGAACCTGAGTCTCTGGCATTAAAGGCAGATTCATTATCATTTGAGCCACCAGGGAAGCCCTCATCAAGTAGTTAACATCTTCCATTTGGGGGAGTTTTAGTTCTGTGGAAGGGCTCAAAATACTGTTCTGTGTGTCCCTTGAGGTGGAACCAGGACTCTGCTCCAAGGCTGCACCAGTGTTTCTTGACTACTCCTCCCTTGTCTCTGCATCCTCTCCCTTCCTTGATCAAAAACCGAACCTGCCCTTTGGAACTGAGGGAAGGTCATGGAGGCTGAAGCATGTTCCCTATAAATAGGAAACAGGGGACACAGAAAGGTTTCTGTGCCCAGGAGCCGCATAGGTTTCTGCTCAGTTGGCATCTGTGGCCAGGTCCCACTCTGTCTCAGAAACTCATACCCCAGAACAGGGCTAGGCAAACTTTTCTTATAGAGCACCACATGGTAAGTATTTCAGGCTTGGGGAGGGGGTGGGCTTACGGTTTCTATCACAATTTCTCAATTCTGCTGTTAAAGCATGGAAACAGTCGCAGATGTTACATCAAAGAATGGATGTGTGGAGTGTTCTCTGTTACTGAGTCCAAGCTCACTCTACTCACTGCATATGCACACACTCAGTTGTGTCTGACTCTTTGCAACCCCATGGACTGTAGCCCACCAGGCTCCTCTGTCTATGGGATTCTCCAGACAAAAATACTGGAGTGGGTTGCCATGCCTTCCTCCAAGGTATCTTCCTCATCCAGGGACTGAACCCATGTCTCTTGTGTCTCCTTCATTGGCAGGCGGGTTCTTTACCATTAGTGCCACTGGAAAGCTCCTGCTAACCAGGCAACAGACCAGCTAACTGAGAAAAGAGGTGTTGAGGCAAGGAGTAAGACTCCATTTGGAAAGCTTGCTGTTAGGAAGATGGCAGACTAATGTCCCAAAATAACCATCTTCTCAGGGTCTGGATGCCAGATCTTTTATAGAATAGAGATGAGGGTGGGGAGGTGAGGAAGTAAAGGGTTAAGTAAAAAGGCCGTTAATCTTGCAATCTTGCAAATATCTCCTGGAATGGCCAGCCCTAGGGAAAGAATGTGTATTCTCTTCCTTCCTATAGCCATCAACAGGTGGACAGGGTCCTGAACAAAGGCAGTTATTTTCATATTCAGGCAGAGGGTCAGGTTTCCCTGAAGCAGGCCATTATGTATAAACATTATCCTTATAGTGAACAAAAGCAACCAGAAGCAAAGGTTAAAGTGAAAGAAACAGATCCAACATGGAATCAGTTCTTCCCTATAACATTTCCACACCACCAAGCAGCTCCCTAGTTCTCAGTGGATCAATGAGGTGTTCTACAAACTGAGCTCAATTCTGATACTCTCTGCCTGGAGGTAGTTCAGACCCCACAAGGTTAAGAGTTCAGTCCCATTAGACACCCCCCCAACTGCAAATGCCAATCTCAAGTCCAGATAGTCACCTGTGCTTCTGTCTATCGGCTCTAAGTCACAGGTTTCTGCAACTTCCTCTTTGGGTTCAATCATTTGTTAGCATAGCTCACAAAGCTCAGGGACCATTTTTCTTATGTTTCCCAGCTTATTATAAAGGACACAGATGCACAACCAGATGAAGAGGTACACTGGGTGAAGTCCAAGGGGTCCTGACCCAGGAGCTTTTGTCACCTTGGAACTGGGGACCCATCGCCCTCCTGCCTGGGTACCAACTTGGAAGCTTATCAAGTCTCATTTTTCAAGAGCTTTTATAGAGCTTAATCTGTAGACCTCTCTTCATTTCCAGAGGTCAGTGGGTGGGGCTGAAAGTTCCAAGCCTCTGGTCACTTGGTCTTTCTGGTGAAAGCCCCAACCTGAGGCTGTCTACGGACCCCACTGTGAGTCACCTCATTTACATAAACTCAGGTGTGCTCAAAAGGAGATCCTTGGGACTGTTGGCTTAAAGAGTCACAACCTAGAAGTTGAGAGTTTTGTTTTATTCGGCAGAAATTGTTAGGACTTAAGCCCTGAAGGCAGCATCTCAAGTAACACTGAGCAAATTGCTCTGAGAAGATGAGGGGAGGAGCCAGATTATACAGCAGCTTTGCAATAAGGGGCAGGTAGTCTGAACATCAAACAATTATTGTTAATTAAAGAAAACCAGATATCCCAAGTTAAGGAATTTAGTGATTTTCTAGGTAAGGAAAGGTGAGAGAGTCTGGGCTCACTGAAATCATTCCTTTCATATGCATCTCAGCTATCTGAGGTCAGTATTCTGCATTTTTCACGTCCTGAGTTCCTCAGTGCTCACTGCAGGGAGTGGCTACAGCCTGGTGGCTGCCAGATCCCTCAAGTATTTCCCGGGGGCCCTTAGGGCTAAGGAATTCACACTTGGAGCACTGGAATTGCTGATGACTGTGACATCCTTGTTTACAGGTATAGCAGGAAGTATTCCAGTATTTCTCAGGACTTCCCTGGGGATTCAGTGGTTAAGATTCCCTGCATCCAATGCAGATGGCACAAGTTCAACACCTGGTAAAGGACGATCCCACACGCTGTGCAGCCAAAAAAATAAATGAATAAATACCTCTTTAAAAGGTGAGGGAGGCTCCTTATGAGTAAATAAAGATGCTTCTATCATTCAAGAAATTCCAAGGGTTTTAGGAGCTCTGTGCCAGGAATCAAAGACCAAATATATTTCTTATTATATCACAAGTGTGACTATATTCCAATAAAACCTTATACTATTTGACCTGTGGTTTGTGGTTTGCTAACCCTGCCCCAGACCTTGTCATTATGGATAGCCATAGCCACAATCCCAGTTTCAAGCATCCCACTCTCCCTTGCCTCCACCCCCACCCCCACCACTGTTCTGTCTTTTTCCCTCCTGGAACCTGCCCTCCATTAATCCCACCACCCCTCATCCCCTCCTGTCTTAATCAGCATAAGCACTATGGTCAATTATTTAGTCCTTTGTATGCAACCTTGTTACCCAAAAACTGGGTTTGCGTCTTAGCTCTTGACACCCATCCAGCCAAAAGACACAATCAAGCCAAAGATCAGGCGAAGGAAGGATTTATGACAACTTGCAGTAAGGAGAACATCAAGGATCTGTCCCAGAGCAATGTCTCCCTGAATAGCAAAATTGGGGGAGGTTTAAGCTAAAGGTACATGCGTATCAGGCAGTAGGCAAAGTCCAAGCTTTAGCTGATTGAAGTCACAAGTGTCAGAAAAGGTCAACATCATCATCACTCAGGTCCTTGTTGATCTGGTGGTTGCGCGCTTCTGGCTAATCTTTGCCACTGAAACAGAACTGGGGGTCTTTAAAACTGATACATTATCTTTGCTATTGCCATTTCTCTTGCTGACTGTTTGTTTCTGCATTTCTTTGTTCTTTTAAGATCATTAATTACTGAGACAAGGCAAGAAATACTGGAGTAGGGTGGCATTTCCTACTCCAGGGAATCTTCCTTCCTGGGTACAGAATTCTCAGTTTTGTAAGATGAAAAGAGTTGGGGAGATGGGTGGTGGTGGTAGTTGCCCAACCAGGTGATGCTTTTGAACTGTGGTGCTGGAGAAGACTCAAGAATCCCTTGGACTTTGAGGAGATCAAACCAGTCAGTCCTAAAGGTAATCTACCCTGAATGTTCATTGGACTGATACTGACACTGAAACTCCAGTACTTTGGCCACCTAATGCAAAGAGCCAACTCATTTGAAAAGACCCTGATGCTGGAAAAGATTGAGGGAAGGAGGAGAGGGGGATGACAGAAGATGAGATGGTTGGATGGCATCACTGACTCATTGGACATAAGTTTGGGCAGACTCTGGGAGATAGTGAAGAACAGGAAAGCTTGGCATGCTGTAGTCCATGGGGTCGCAGAGTTGGACATGACTGAGCAGCTGAACAACAATGACATTATTGGCTTAAAACAACATAAATTCATTCTCATAAAGTCTAAAATCAAGGGGTTGCCAGGAAGGCTAGGCTCTAGGGCAGAATCTGTTTCTGGAGGCATGAGGGGAGAATTCATTTCTTTGCCTTCACCTTCTAGAGGCACCTTCATTCCTTGGGTTGTGGCTCCTTCCTCAATTTTCAAAGCCAGCAGTGTAAACCTTCTGTAGTCATATCTCCTGCCTCCCACACGTGATTACTTTGGGCCCACAGGGATAATTCAGCATAATCTCCCCATCTCAAGATCCTGCCAGGTAATTCATAGATTTCAGGGATGCAGATGTCGACGACTTTGTGGGAGCCATTATGCAGTCTCCCAACCACCATCCACACACTTTTTTAGATAGACCATTTCACACCCTGTCTTCTCAAACCTGTGACCTCACCCCATCATTACCATCAGTTGGTTACCTGGATGCCCATTTTAGTAAGGGGATAAAATAAAGACAAGAGAGCATCCTCAGGCTCTCCCACCACATCGAGCTGCCTACCTGCCCAGGGTCTCAGCCTTCTCCCCTGTGACTGTATAAACTCCCAGGCTGCTGGCTAAGGGCATCCTCCTCTCTGCTCTGGATCTCAACATCTCTCCCAACTCAGGGACATTACTCCAGCACCTCTCCCCTCTCCCTCCTTTAGCATCAGCTTCCTGGTCTCCTGGATCTTTTTTGACTACATACAAACATACCAGTGATCCTCCCACTTAAAAAACAACTTACTCCCCTATACCCATTAGAAAGGCAAATTTTAAAAGAAGGAAAGAAAGAAGGGAAAGAACGAAGAAAGAAAAAAGAAAGGGAAGAAGAAAGAAAGAAGGGAAGGAGAAAGAAAGAAGAAAGGAAGGAAGGAAGGAAGGAAGTATAGGGGAGGATGTGGAGAAATTGGAACCCCTTTGCACTGCTCGTGGGAACTTAAAATGGTACGGTGCTAGGAAATGCAGTATGGAAGTTTCTCAAAAAAACCCAACAACATAGAATTGCCACATAATCCAATAATTCCAATTCTGGTTATATATCCAAAAGAACTGAAAACAGAGACACACATACTCTAATGCCAGCGTTCATTGCAGCATTATTCACAATAGCCAAAAGGTGGCAGCAGAGCAAGTGTCAACAGGTGGATGAGATATGATGGCGTATTATTCAGCATTAAAAAGAAGGAATTCTGACACATGCTACAACATGGATGGACCTTGCAGAAATTATGCTAAGTGAAAGAAGTCTGTCACAAAAAGACAAATAACGTACATAGGATTCCACTTATATGAGATACCTGGGTGTGTCTAAGTCGCTTCAGTCATGTCAGACTCTTTGTGACCCTATGGACTGTAGCCCGCCAGGCTCCTCTGTCTGTGGGGATTCTCCAGATGAGAATACTGAAGTGGGTTGCCCTTCCCTCCTCTAGGGGATCTTCCCCACCCAGGAATCGAACCATGTTTCCTGCGGCTCCTGCTTTCCAGGCAGATTATTTACCGCTGAGCCACCAGGGTGGAGAAGGCAACGGCCCCCCACTCCAGTACTCTTGCCCGGAAAATTCCATGGATGGAGGAGCCCGGTAGGCTGCAGTCCATGGGGTCGCAAAGAGTCAGACAAGACTGAGCGACTTCACTTTCACTTTTCACTTTCACGCATTGGAGAAGGAAATGGCAACCCACTCCAGTGTTCTTGCCTAGAGAATCCCAGGGACGGGGGAGCCTGGTGGGCTGCCATCTACAGGGTCGCACAGAGTTGGACACGACTGAAGTGACTTAGCAGCAGCAGCAGAGCCACCAGGGAAGCCCCTGAGGTACCTAGCATAGTCCAATTCACAGGGACTGAAGTGTGATGATGGTTGCCAGGAGCTAGAGGGAGAGGGGTATGGGAAATTGATGTTTACTGGGTACGTGTGTGCGTGTGTGCTCAGTTGTGTCCGACTTTTTGCAACCCCATGGACTGTAGCCCACCAGGCTCCTCTGTCCATTGAATTTTTCAGGCAGGAAATACTGGAGTGGGTAGCCATTTCCTACTCCAGGGGCTCTTCCTTCCTGGGTACAGAATTTTCAGTTTTGTAAGATGAAAAGAGTTAGGGAGGTGGATGATGGTGATGGTTGCCCAGCAAGGTGAATGGGCAGGCATACCTTGGAGACAGTGTAGATTTGATTCCAGATCACTATGATAAATGAGTCACATGAATTTTTTGGTTTCCTAGAGTATATAAAAGTTGTATTTGCTCTATACTGTAGTTTATTAAGTGTACAATAGCATTATGCCTAAAAAAACAATGTATACACCTTAATCAAAAAATACTTTATTGCTGGGACTTCCCTTGTGGCCTAGTGGCTAAGACTCTGCACTCCCAATTTGCTCCCTCAAATACCGGGTTCGATCTCTGGTCGGGAAACTAGATTCCACATGTTGCGACTAAAGATCCTGTGTGCCCAATGAAGATGGAAGATCCCATGTACCACAACTAAGACGCAGCACAGCCAAATAAACAAATATTTTTTAAAAAATACTCTATTGCTAAAAAATACTCTATTGCTAAAAGTTTGAGCCTTTAGTGAGTTCTAATCTTTTTGCTGGTGGAAGGTCTTGCCTTGAGGTTGATGGCTGCTGACTGATCTGGATGGCGGTTGCCTAAGGTTGAGTAGGCAATTTAAAAAAAGGAGGTGACCATGGAGTTTGCTGCATTGATTGACTCTTCCTTTCACGGTCAGTTTCTCTCTAGTATACAAAACTGTTTAATAGCATTTCAGCCACAGTGGAAATTCTTTAAAAATTGGAGTCAATCTTATCAGACCCTACAGCTGCTCAATCAACTGTGGTTATGTAAGATTCTAAGCCCTTTGCTGTCATTTCAGTAAGCTTCATATCATCTTCACCAGGAGTAGATTCCATCTCAAAAGACCACTTATTTGGCTCATCCGTAAGAAGCAAGTCTTCATCCATTCAGGTTTCATCATGAGATTGCAGAAATTCACTCACATCTTCAGGCTCCGCTTCTAATTCTAGTTCTTCTGTTACTTCCACCACATCTGCAGTTATTCCTCCATAGAAGCCTCAGATCCCTTGAAGTCATCCATGAGCACTGGAATCAGCTTCTTCCAAATTCCTGTTAATGTTGATCTCTCTTCTTATGAATCAGGAAGGGTCTTAACGGCCTCTAGAATGGTGAATCCTTTCAAGATGGTTTCTTAGCTTATTTTACCAGATCCATCAGTGGACTTTTTATCTATGGCAGCTAGAGCTGCACTTATTTCCTAAATAATAAGACTTGATTTTAAGCGTCTGCCTCCAATGCAGGAGACCCAGGTTCGATCCCTGGGTCGGGAAGATCCCCTGGAGAAGGAAATGGCAACCCACTCCAGTATTCTTGCCTGGAGAATCTCATGGACGGAGGAGCCTGGTAGAGTACAGTCCACGCGGTCGCAAAGAGTCGGACACGACTGAGCGACTTCACTTTCACTTTTAAATTTAATTAATCAATTTAAATTAATTAATAATTTTATTTAATTAATTTAAATAATAAGTTGAAATTAACTCCTTGATCAGCAGGCCACAGAATGGGTGTTCTGTTAGCAGTCACGAAGACATTAATCTTCACCAGGGCTTGTGGGTGACCAGGTGCATTGTCAATGAGCAGTAATATCTGAAAGGCATCTTTGTTTCTGAGCAGAGACCTCAACATTGGGCTGAAAATATTCACAAACAATGTTTAAACAGATGTGCTGTCTCCAAGCTTTGTTGATCTATTTATAGAACACAGGCAGAGTAGATTTGGCATAATTCTCACTGACTTTAGCCTAAAGTCATCAGTTATGTTAGCTCCTAGCAAGACAATCAGCCTCTCCTTTGAAGTTTGAAGCCAGGCACTGACTTTTCCTCTCTAGCTATGAAAGTCCTAGACGGCATCTTCTTTTAGTCCATCCATCCATCCATCCATCCTTCACATGTTCAGTCGTGTCTGACTCTTTTGTGATCCCATGGACTGTAGCCGACTAGGCTCCTCTTTCCATGGGATTTTCCAGGCAAGAATACTAGAATGGGCTGCATTTCCTCCTCCAGCTGCTTCCTCCTCCAGGGAATCTTCCCGACCCAGGGATTGAACCTGCGTTTCCTGTGTCTCCTGCATTGCAGGCACATTCTTTACCGATTGAGCCATCAGGGAAGCCCCCTCTTTCAATAGAAGGTTTTTGCATCTGTGCTGATAATCTGTTGTCTAGTGTAGCCATCTTCATTTATTATCTTAGTTATATCCTCTGGGTAATTTGCTGCTTCACCTTGAACTTTTATGGTATAGCAATGGCTTCTTTCCTTCAACTTCATGGACCAGGCTCTGCTGCCTTAAACGTTTTTTCTGCAGTTTCCTCGCCTCTCTCAGCCTTCCTAGAATTGATGAGAGTTGGGGCCATGCTCTGGGTTAGGCTTTGGCTTAAGGGAATGTTGTGGCTGGTTTGATCTTCTATCTAGACCACCAAAACTTTCTCCATTTCAGCAATAAAGCTGTTTCACTTTCTCCTCATTCGTGTATTCACTAGAGCAGCACTTCTCATTTCCTTTAAGTATGTTCCTTTGCATTCACAACTTGGCTAAGTGTTTGGCACAGGAGGCCTACCTGCCTGTCTCAGCGTTTGGCATGACTTCTTCACTAAGCTTCATCATTTCTAGGCTCTGTTTTATAACAGAAGTGTGGGGCTTCCCTGATGGCTCATCGACCTGCCAATGCAGGAGATGCTGGAGATGCCAGTTCGATCCCTGTGTCAGAAAGATCCCCTGGAGGAGGAAATGGCAACCTACTCCAATATTCTTGCCTGGAAGATCCCATGGACAGAGGAGCCTGGCGGGCTGTAGTCCATGGGGTTGCAAAAGAGTCAGACACGACTGAGGGACTAAACATGGAGCACCAAGAGACGTGTGACTCTTCCTTTCACTTGAACACTTAGAGGTCACTGTAAGGTTATCAACTGGCATGATTTCAATATTATGTCTTAAGGAATAGGGAGGCCCAGGGAGAGGGAGAGAGACGGGGGGCATATGTATCTGATCAGTGGAGCAGTCAGAACACACACATTAAGTTTGCCATCTCTACAGGCACAGCTTGTGATGCCCCCTAAGAACTACAATAGTAACATCAAAAATCACTAATCACATTTCACCATTTCAAACATAATAATAATGAAAATGTTTGAAATATTTAAAGAATTTTATTTTATATTTTTAGCTGCGCTGTGTGGCTTGTGAGATCTTAGTTCCCCAACCAGAGTTTGAACCCAGGCCTTTGGCAGTGAAAACATGGAGTCCTAACCACTGGGCTGCCAGGGAATTCCTGAAGTATTTCAAGAATTATCCAAATGTGACACGGAGACATAAAGTAAGCAAATGCTGTTGGGAAAATGGTATGGATAGACTTGTTGGACACACAAGGTTGCCACAAATCTTCAATTTGTAGAAAATTCAGTACCTGTGAAGCACAATAAAATGAAGTGCAATAAAACGAGGTGTGCCTGTACTTAATGCCACTGAACTGTTCACTTAGAAATGATTAAAATGGCAGATTTTATGTAATGTGCATTTCATTACAATTACAAACAGCAAAAACCTTCTTGAAAACAATTCTCTCTCCAGTTACTGTTAGATTTCCCAGTTACTTCTTCTTTTTTTAAAAAAAACCTTTTGTTTTGTACTGGAGTATAGCTGATTAACAATGTTGTGAGTTTCAGTTGGACAGCAAAGGACTCAGCCATACACGGACATATATCCATTCTCCCCCAAATTGTCCTCCCATCCAGGCTGCCACATAACATCGAGCAGAGTTCCCTGTGCTATACAATAGGTCCTTGTTGGTTATCCACTTTAAATATTTCAGAGTGTACATGTCCATCCCAAACTCCCTAACTATCCTTTCTCCCCATCCTTTCCGTTGGCAACCGTAAGCTCTCTAAGTCTGTGAGTCTCCTTCTGTTTTGTAAATTCATTTGTATTATTTCTTTTTAGATTCCACATATAAGAGATATCATATGATATTTCTCCTTCTCTGTCTGACTTACTTTACTCAGTATGACAATCTCTAGGTCCATCCACATTGCTACAAGTGGCATTATTTCATTCTTTTTAATGGCTGAGTAATATTCCATTATATACATGTACATCTTCTTTATCCGTTCCTCTGTCGATGGATATTTACGTCGCTTCCATGTCTTCGCTATCATAAACAGTTCCCAGTTACTCTTAACAGCAAGACATTGTTTATTGACAATATCGAAAAAGTCTATTGACATTCACTGTCTCCAATTTATCTTCTCCCATTTTCTCTTGAGCTTATTCCATTGAAGCTGTGTCCATCTCATCACTAGAACTCTTAATGGCCAGATCGTTGCTGATACTAACCCTGATGCTCAATTCACAGAGACTCTCAGGGCTCCTCTCACTTCCTCTGTGGGCAGCGTTTGATCCAAGTGACCAGTTCCTTCCATGAAACAGCTCCTTGCCTGCTTCCAGGAGCACACACTCCCTTGGATTTCCTGTCATCAGGGGCTGCTTCTGCTTCCTGCGCTGCTCCCTCCTCATCTCAACTCTTTGTATCTCCTCCATCTCCCACTCCTTCCCCTGCAAGGCCCACACATCTTCATGGCTTTAAGTACCACAAATGCATCCTGCAGCTCCCAGAGTTTGAATGGATAGGTGTTTCCTGGGCTCCTACTTCATGGCAGGCTGAAGATGCTCTAGGTGCTGGGATACAGCAACTACTGAAGCAAAAGGTTGGGAAGAGAAACAATAAGAAAACACACACACACAACACTCCTACCAAGATTAGGAGTGTTAGAGTATTAGATGTTTCTTAAGAGCATCTAATCTTTTTCTTTGCACCAGTCAGCATTCCAGGATAGAGCTCTTATTTCCATTCATGTTTTTTTGAGTACTGCTCTTAAGTACAGTACACCTAGCTCATTAACTGTGGCTGGGCCATAATTAATGGGTAGTAGTGTTTTCTAAAACTGGATTCATGCACACATCCAAGCCACATTAAAATTTCAACTGAGAGAGGACTTCCTTGTGGTCTAGTGGTTGAGACTCAGTGTTTTCAGTGTGGGCGGTTTGGGTTCAACCCCTGGTTGGGGAACTAAGATCCCACGTGCTATGTGGTACAGCCACAATAATATAAAATTAAATAGCCTATTCCCAAACTTTCTTTAAAAATTTCAACTTAAAATCTCTACAAAGTCTCTTTCCTTTCTATCTGAAAAAAAAATGAAGCTGGTCACAGAGAATAGACCGATGGGGGGTTTCCACTGTCCTGCTAAGGTGGGCAATGGGCAAAGGGACTCATGAAAACTCATAGTCAGTACAGAGACAGGGCCAGACCTGTCTTTTGGAAAGATGTCTGCAGGTGTTGGGGGTGGGGGTGAGTGGAAAGTGGGGCTGTCAGGACTGGGATGCTAATCCTGTCTGTGGCTCTCATGCCCTTTGGATACTGGGAGGTGGGCTGATCCCTCCTAAAGCCCCCTGGTTCCGGCTACGTTGGGAAGATGACTAGGGAAGGGAAGATTGGAAGCAAAGACACCAGGGATATGTTTGTTGTGTAACAGGGAAGAACAAATCTGATTCCTTAATTGTGTCTGTTTCTTTAACTTTGTATTTTATTGCTTTTGCTATAAGTTGAGAATGTTGCCTACTGAAATATACCTGATAGCCCATCTCAGGGCTCTCATCTTTAATGGCATAACTCTTTTCCATTCATATAGAGATTAAAAAGTTGCAGAACATAAAATAACGTTTGTCTTGTTGGAGGTTTATAGGAACATTGTGACAGGACCTACATGGACAGCTGCAAGAACAAAGGATTCCCGCACCAAGAGGTTTGCAACAACCAACCATACTCCCTCCCCTTTTAGTATAAAGGAGGCCTGAGCCTTAACTTGGGGAAGATGGTTCTGGGACACTAGTCCACCATCTTCTCGGTCTGCTGGCTTTCTGAATAAAGTCGCTATTTCTTGCCCCAACAACTCGTCTCTTTATTGGCTTGTTGTGCAATGACCACTATGAGCTTAGTCTGGGTAACTGTTGTTCTCCACCCTCTCCTCCAGTCCTCTTTCCACCTAGCTCTGTATCCTCTTCAGACTGAATCGCCAGACCCCTGCCTCCCAGCTTCCAGCAGGGTTTGCCCTTGGGAAGGCAGCAGCAGGAGCAGAGTGGGAGGAGAGCCCTGGCCGGCTGTATTTCCTCCTCCACACAACTTTCCAGTGGCTTCTAACCGTATCCGCTCTCTCAGCTTGCTTTACTTTGCCACTCCCTCTCTGTCCCCACAGCTCCTCCCCGTGTACTTAGCCCGCTCCCTGGATTTTCTTACTGCTGCCCTCTGCTCTGCCAACTTCCCTTCCCTTAGTTTGCCCATGCCCTGTTTGCTTCCAAGGGGCACCACAGCCCTGACCGCTCTCACTGTACTTTTCCCAGGCCTCTGCTGCAGAGGAGCCTCCTAAGTTCCCATCCCGGGTTCAGTTTCACTCTACACAATGGGGGTAATAACAGGTCATGTGACGTGAGAGGCATAAAGGAAAACTCTTCCCACATGTTGCCTCTACTCTCAATACTCCTGATACAGTCACCAAATGTGGGGTTTTTTCCCCCTCCTCCACACCAAAAGATTCAGCGATACCAGCTGGGTGTGCTACAGTTTAACTCAATTCCGACATTGTCTACATGGAAGTTGTACTAGAGCTCACAGGGTAAGGGCTCCCTCCTACAAGACTGCCTTAATTTCACACACCAGTCACAGGTTCAGGTGTTACCTGTGCTTAAAAAAATTTTTTTTTAATTATTTACTTATTTTTATTTTTGGCTCCGCTGTCTTTGTTGCTGCATGGGGGCTTTTCTCTAATTGTGGTGCGTGGGCTTCTTGTTTCACTGGCTTCTCTTGTTGCAGAGCATGAATTCTAGGTACACAGGCTTCAGTAGTTGTGGCACACGGGCTTAGTTGCCCCAAGGCATGTGGAAATCTTCCTGGACCAAGGACTAAACTGGTGTCCCCTGCACTGACAGGCAAATTCTTAACTGCTGGACCACTAGGAAGTTCCCCTGGAAGCTTTCTGAACCTCATCCTTTTGAGGTTTTATGGAGACTTCCTTAACAGGCATGCTTGATTGAATCATTGGTCACTGGTGATTGATTCAACCTCTAGCCCTTCTTCCCAACCCAGAGGTAAATGGTTGGAATTGAAAGTTCCAACCCTCTAATCACATGGTTCATTCCCCTGGTAACCAGCCCCCATTCTTGCGGGTCTTTCCAAAAGCCACCTACTGATAGAAACTTAGGTGTGACTGAAAGGGATTTGATATGAATAATAAGACACAGATTTTGCCTTTATGGCTCTGGAGCTTTTTCAGAAATGAGAACACAAGAAGAGTTATTTGAACAAAAGATGCTCCATCGCTCTTATCATTTGGGAAATTTCAAAGATTTTCGGAGTTATAAGCCCAGGATGGAGGAATGGCAATCAAATGTATATTTCTAATTATAAATCACAATATCACAGTGGGGAAATTTGAAGCAACTGAAGGCAGCCACCAGCCTGATGAGTTAACTGATCAAAATGGGCCATGTGAAGCCCCTCCTGCCTCTTTATTTTCTTTCACCCAGATGGAATAAGTGGTTTCACTAAAGTAGGGCCAGCGTGGGTGGGAGGAAGAAACTTTTGGATTCCTCTCCATCTAGTTTGCATTCAGTCATCGTTGTTAGGGAGCACCTTGATGGACTAGCACAGAAGTCAAGAAGTCCAGAGTTGTGGGTGCTAGAAGTCCACCTTTCCAGGTGTGAATCTTGGTTCTGCCACTTCCTGTTTGTGTAACCTCAAGCAAATTAATAACCTTCTCTGTGCCTCACTCTCCTTGCCTCTAAAATGGGGTTAAAATATCTCCGTCAGAATAAGGGATTACATGAACTACTATCTATAAAATACATGGGACTATGTCTGGCACATAATAAGTGCTCAATAAATATTAGTTGTTATGTGTGTGTGTGCTGGGGATGCAACAGAATGCAAGGCAAGGAAGGTTTCTGCTGGAGCTGCCATGCTAGGTGGGGCTATGTGTAGAAATATGTGTGAGTGCTACGCCACTGGTGAGTTTAAGAAGAAAAATAAAACAACATGGGAAACCGACAGAAGTGGGGGTGCTGCTAGTTTGCAAGGTGAGTTCAGGAGGGCTTCTCTGAGGAGCTGGTATTTGAGCTGAGGCTTTGGTGAAGAGAGGGACAGCGGCTGCTCCAAGTTCACACAGCAGGTTATAGGTGAAGCTAGGGTGCAATCCCCAGAGAAGGCAATGGCAACCCACTCCAGTACTCTTGCCTGGAAAATCCCATGGACGGAGGAGCCTGGTAGGCTGCAGTCCATGCTGTCATGAAGAGTCGGACACACCCGAGCGACTTCACTTTCACTTTTCACTCTCATGCATTGGAGAAGGAAATGGCAACCCATTCCAGTGTTCTTGCCTGGAGAATCCCAGGGATGGCGGAGCCTGGTGGGCTGCGGTCTATGGGGTTGCAGTGTCGGACACAACTGAAGCAACTTAGCAGCAGCAGCAGCAGCAGCAGGGTGCAATCCCAGGACTCTTTTTGTTTTTTAATTACAATATTGTGATGGTTTTTGTTATACATCAACATAAATCAGCCATAAGTATACATATGTCCCCTCCCTCTTGAACCCCCTCCCACCTCCCTCCCTGCCCTACCCCTCTAGGTTGTCACGGAGGCTTTGTGTTCCCTGCATCAAACAGCGAACTCCCACTGGCTATCTATTTTACATATAGACTCTTAACCTTTAGGTTTGCCCCAAGCAGCCTCCTGGCTTTCCAGATGCTACACGGCTTTCTGGTTTCTGAATATGGAGCTCCAGGCGGGGCAGAGAAGTCCCTGGAGAGAGAGGAAATTCTAAAGAGCTGGTTATCAGGAGCCCCCTACAGGAAACAAACTGTTCACCCAACTCAACTCCTCAGATAAGTATCAAGCCCAGCCGGCTCAGTGCCTCCTCTGCATGGCACAGATAATGGGTACCTTGCCTATCTCCCAGGGCAATTATGGAGATAAAATAACAGAAGCTCAGTTTTCCAACTCTCAGGCCAGGCCACACTCAGACCCTTGCCATCATTCAGGAAACAAACCCCAACATCTTCCCCTGGCTCCTGAAGCCACCCTCACTTAGGAGTGAGTCAGCCCACAAGCACCTCATGTCTTGTCCCTGGGGCCCCAAAACTGTCCCACCCTCCTTGTTTGCACCTGATCTGGTCTAGATGATCTGGAGGCCAGGTGGGGAGGGACCTTTATTGGG
This sequence comes from Capricornis sumatraensis, assembly GCF_032405125.1. Taxonomy (NCBI): domain Eukaryota; kingdom Metazoa; phylum Chordata; class Mammalia; order Artiodactyla; family Bovidae; genus Capricornis; species Capricornis sumatraensis. The sequence continues at coordinate 48,857,227 of NC_091082.1, read as the reverse complement.
ACGTACTGCACAGGGCCTCTCAAATCTGCCTGCCCCAGAAAACTTGCCCCCTTGGACCATTATGCACTCCAGGGTCTAGCCTGCATGGTGATTAGACGGGATCCCCCATCTCCTGCAGTCCTTCACCTGTCACGTGTCTGAAACTTGCAACTTTGGGGGCCACAGCATGGGTGGGGGACCACGGGAGGTCCTTCCCTGTGGCCAACACAACCCTTTCCCCTCTGCCAGGCCAACCTTTGACCGACCTCTCTGTTCCCTGGTTCCCCCATAACAAGCAGTGGGTGGGTGAGGGTGAGCTGCAGTCATCATGCAGAAGGTTTCAGGCTGGCAGCAGAGTCCTGCATTGTCCTGCGGTCTCTCTGTGTGATCGTAAGTTCCTTCCCCTTCCTAATCCTCAGTTTCCTCTTCTGTACAATGTGGGCTTTGGACTAGCTCTACATTTCCAAACTCATCACTTGGGGAGCTGGGTCCTCCTCCATACTCCCTGAATTTGTATCCCTGGGGGCCAGTTCTTTCCACTAAGACCTCAAGCTAAAACTGTACACCCCTCGATTCCACCTTGCTTCCCTGCATTCTTTACTACCTATCACGATCCCACTCCCTGCATGCTTTATGCTGACTTTGCTTTTCATCTGTATCTCTTCACCCTGCTGGTATGTAATCTCCAGGAGGGCAGGGATATTTATCTACTTATTTGGTTGTGCTGGGTCTGTTACTGCACTCGGGCTTTCTCTAGTTGTGGTGAGTGGGGGACTACTCTTCATTGCGGTGTGAGGGCTTCTCAATGTGGTGGCTTTTCTTGTTGTAGAGTATGGGTTCTAGGGCTCCTGGGCTTCAGTAGTTGTGGCACGTGGGCTGAGTTGCCCAAGGTACGTGGAATCTTCCCTGACCAGGGATCGAACCTCATGTCCTCTGCATTGGTAGGCAGACACACGCACTTTGATTTTCTCTTGTGTAAACACCCAGGAATGGGATGGCTGTGCGATGGATGACTCTCAGTGACACTGGTTGAAGAACGGTGTCCTGGCACAAACTCCTCAGGTAAGCCAGGTGTCTCTGGGCTGGAATATCTGGATCCTGAGATAAGGCCTGAGGGGTCCCTTCCTTCATGCCTTCTGTGGAGTCTGGGGTTTTACACCCAAACCTCAGCCTCTGAGGACACCCAGGGTTGAGATTCTGATGGGTTGACCCCACCTCACAGGAACCCAGGCTTTCCTTAGGAGTGAGTCAGTCCACAAGCACCTTCATTAGCTTAGCGTCCTGAAGGTTGATAATTATTATGGTGAACAGATACCTGCAAACTTGCAGATGCCTGCGTCCTGCATCTTCTGACTTTTTATGAGCCTGAGGTGTTCTTCCTGTCCTTCTGGTGATAATCCAAGATGAGTTGTTCATTTGTTCGTTTATTCACAGCACCTTCATTGAATCCTTCCTGTGTTAGGCCAAATCTAGGTACTGAATAAACATTAGTGAAAAAGACACAATTTATGCTGTCAGGGAACATTTAGGGCGAGGAAAGAAAAGATGTAGGTCAGTCAGTTCAGTGGCTCAACTCTTCGCGACCCCATGGACTGCAGCATACCTGTCCATCACCAACTTCCAGAGCTTGCTCAAACTCATGTTCATGGAGTCGGTGATGCCACCCAACCATTTCATCCTCTGACACCCCCTTGTCCTCCCACCTTCAATCTTTCCTAGTATCAGGATCTTTGGCTAGAGTATTGAAGATTCAGTTTCAGCATCAGTCCTTCCAATGATATTCAGGACTGATTTCTTTTAAGTATAAACAAGTAAATAAACTAATCTCATTTCAGGCAGCATTACATTTTGTGAAGATAATGACAGGATAATGAATGAGGGGAACTTAAGATAGGGCAGAAGGGAAATCCTCTGAGATGAAATGTTTGAAGTAGAGAGTGGGCTATATGATTATTCAGAGTTGCCCTGTACCATATACATCTCTTGAGCACTTGAAAAGCAGCATTTATATTGTGATGTGCCATAGTGTAAAATACACACAAGATTTAAAAAACTAATGTCTTTTTTTTTGACAGTGGTTCTTTCTTTCTTTATTTATTTATTTTGTTTTACCAGGTCTTAGTTGCAGCATGTGGGATTTTTAGTTGTGGCATGTGAACTTAGTGTGGCATGTGAGATCTAGTTCCCTGACAAGAAATCAAACCCAGGGGCCTTGCACTGGGAGTGCAGCCTTAGCCACTGGACCACCAGGGAAGTTCCCCAAATATCTTAATAATACTTTTCCTGTTAGTTATAGGTTGATCCGTCCTGAATATTCATTGGAAGGACTGATGTTGAGGCTGAAACTCCAATACTTTGGCCACCTGATGCGAAGAACTGACTCATTTTGAAAAGACCCTGATACTGGCAAAGACTGAAGGCAGGAGAAGGAAACGATAGAGGATGAGGTGGTTGGATGGTATCACTGGCTCAAAGGACATGAGTTTGAGTAAACTCTGGGAACTGGTGATGAACAGGGAGGCCTGGAGTGTTCTAGTCCATGGGGTTGCAAAGAGTCAGACACGACTAAGCGAATGAACTGAACCGAACAGGTTGAGATGATAATATTTAGAACATGTTGGATTAAATAAAATATATTATTTCACCTTTTAGTTTTCCCTTTAAAAAAATGTACCAACTAAGTAAATTTGGTATGCAGCTTAGCGCTGAAGAATTGATGCTTTTGAATTGTGGTGCTAGAGAAGACTCTTGAGAGTCCCTTGGACTGCAAGGAGATCAAATGAGTCAATCCTAAAAGAAATCAACCCTGAATACTCACTGGAAGGACTGATGTTGAAGCTGAAGCTCCAATACTTTGGAGCTGATGCAAAGAGCCGACTCATTAGCAAAGACCTGGATACCCGGAAAGATTGAAGGCCAAAGGAGAAGAGGGGTGGCAGAGGATGAGATGGTTGGATGGCATCACTGACTCAATGGACATGAGTTTGAGCAAGCTCTGGGAGATAGTGGAGGACAGAGGTGCCTGGCATTCTGCAGTCCATGGGGCCGCAAAGAATTGGACACTACTTCACGACTGAACAACAACAACAACTGCATTATACTCCCACTGGACAGCAATGGTTTCTGTAAAAGCATCCTAAGCAGAGATGCGAAATCAAAGGTCCTAAGGTAGTAACTGGAGGATTCTGGAGCAGAGCGGGCCCAGGAAAGAGTAGCAAAAATCGGAGTGGAACAAATTCAGTAGGATCTTGGTTTCAGCTCTCTGAGGAATGGGTTTTAATTTAAGTGTAGCGGGGAAGCAGTTTTAAGCAGGCAAGTGGCAAAGTTTGCGTTATGTTTTAACAGACCCCTGGACTGCTAAGTGCCGAACCGACTGCAGGCCAGTCTGTCCTAAATATTATCATCTCAACCTGTAGCCTTCCCCCGGACTCGGTTTACCCACATGCTATAACATGAGGCTGTTAGGGCCTTTCTCCCCATTCTGCTCCAGCCCCTGCAAACTCTGAAGTGGGCGGCCGGCGGCGCCTCCTCGATGACTCGGCGCTCGGCTGGTCAGGCGCCGGCGAGTCGCTCGCTCGATTGGTCGGGTCGGGGCAGGCCTGAGTGTGGCCGGCCAGCGCCATTGAGGAGCCGCGGAGAGGAAGCGCCGCGCAGTGCCGGGCTGGGGCGAGCGGTCCGGACACCGACAGGTACGGGCCGAGGCGGGGCGGCGCCGGGCGGCGAGCTGGGCCGGGGGACTCAGGGCGGGCGTGGACCCGCGGTCGGCTGCTCGGGATCTGCTTCAGACCTAGAGGCCCGGGCCCGCCCGCGGGGAGCGCGGCGCGAGGAGTCTGGGGACCCCACCGTCAGGCCCTCCGAGCTGCTCGGTGAAGTCCTGGGGCGTCCGAGCCCCCGACATCCCCTAGCGCCCGGCCCTCACCGAGACCCCCGCGTCCGAGCCTGTGCGGGCACCCTAGCCAGACGCTAGGCAGTCCTGAGCCTCTCGGGACTCCGGCGTCCGTGTCCTGTGGAGTGTGAGCCCCCGCCAGACCCCGCATCCTCTCCAGGATCGGGGCAGCTTGGTTCCCGGGAATGAAGGGGGTGTCATCCCGCGTCTCCCCGCCGGAGCCTTGGTCTCCACACGAGAGCCCAGCGTATGAGCCTCGCTACCTGTTCCCAAGAAGGATCTCCAGTCAGGGTTCTAGAGGGTCTTAACCACCCCCTTCTCCAGCCTTTGGGATCACGGTCTGGGCTGCGGACATCAGGCCTCAAACCTCTTTGCCCCTTGCCCTCCGGGGTCATGCCCTGGCTGAGCCCCTCCTTCCTGGTGCTTGGGGACTCCTGGACCTGTTCCTTCCTGGCTCTATCTGGTAGGTGGGGTCTCCGTCCCCCAGAACTGGGCGTAGGGTTTTGAGCAGAGGGGAGGCGCACGGTCTGGGGGGAGCCTCGCCTCCTGGGCTGTTTCCTTCCTGCGGGGCCCCGGGCCTGGCTCCTGCCCCTCTCCGGCCGCTGATCTCCGAGCTCCTTGTGCCGGCAGCGCTCCGCCCCGCCGCCTCCGCTCCTGTCGCCAGCCCTTCCTACTTAGGACTCCAGCCGCCCCTCGAGGGAGGGGCCTGGCTCAAGGTCATGGCCAGCTGTCTGCCCGCCGGTGGGCTGAGCACTGATCTCCAGTGTCACCTGCCCCACCAATTAGGGGAGGCCAGGTGGTGGTTAGTGCCAGGCAGCTGCGGACAAGTCCTGATGGACAGGAGTGTAAGCATTTTGGGATTCTGGCCAGCCTGGGGGCCCTTCCTGACACCGGATTCCTTAAGGGAATCCTTGAAGTGGCCTCAAGCCTGGTTTAGATGCTTAGCAGAGTTAATGGATGCCGTCTGGCTTGGGCTTTAACCTATTGCCCCAGGGCATTTTATAGTGCCTCTGACCCCGTCTTCTTTTAATCTGGTCTTTGCCTTCCTCCACCTTCAGGGGAAGTAGATCTTGTGTACAAACTGATAGTTGTTTCCCTTTATTCCTACTCAGAGAGCACTTGTAGTTGGCACTTCAGAGTTTGTTGGCATTTAGGGCCAGAATCAATGGCAGTTACTTCAAAAATAAAGAGTGCTCCGACTTTGGCTCTTTGTTTAAGTGTGTTTGGAGTTTGCATAGTAAGAATAGATTAGTCAGATTCATGTTTCGTTTTCAAAGATTTACTCGTTTAAAGTTATAATCAAGTGTTTCCTTTATTCTTATTTTAAGAAACTTGTTCTTGTAATCTCTTCTTTAAATAAATGTACCTGATAATTTTTAGCAGGTTCGTAATTTTACATAAAATGTGCTTTACAAAAGATCTTTGGAAAGAAATTAGTGTTCCCAGGTGGCTCAGTAGTAAAGAATCTCCCTGCCAGTGAAGGAGACTAAAGAGACTCAGCTTTGATCCCTGTATCAGGAAGATCCCCTGAAGTAGGAAATGGCAGCCCACTCCAGTATTCTTGCCTGGGAAATCTCATGGACAGAGGGGCCTGGTGGGGCTGTAGTCCATGGGGTCCCAAAAGAGTCAGACGTGACTTAGCAACTAAACAACAACAAAGCACTTATTTTCTTATATGTTTTTACTGTCGTTGTTGACAAATAAGAGTTAATTTAATCTGGAAATGCGGAACACTGTTGACGAATAAAAAACAATTTTTCCTGCAGGTTAACTCTTAAAGAGCTTTGTGTTTGGGGGGTTTTGGTGGGTGGAGGCCTCTCAGTTGGCCTAAGAATGTCTTCTGGCACTAAGATGAATCACTGGAGGTGGGGCAAAGTGGTTGGAAAGGATCCAGAAAGGGCCAGTTCCAAGTGGGATGCCTGCCACAGCAAACCTGGAGCGTCAGGCGTGGTGGGTTTGTGTCCCACATGCTTGGCTCAGAGCAAGATGTGGAGCCCACATCTAACTAACTGGGATCTACTAGCTGAGAAATCTTGATACCGTTTAAACTTTTGTGTCTCAAGTTCCCTATGTTAATTTTATGGAATACTAAAAATAATTTATTTTTTGTAATGCTAATGAACACCAGTTATTATGGTGGACAGTGATAAATCAATACTGGATGTGAATACTATACCTGGAACCAGAAGATTTCTGGTGTTTGTAGTTTCTGAGTAAGGTATTGTATCAGCATCAGCTGGTGTCCAAATACCAGTAATGCAGTTCTGGGACATTTAAGAACAGTGATAAACCACTGCTGTCTCCCTTCCATTTATATCATTTTATAAATGATCCTGATAAACAAATTTGCAAAATTGATTTCAGGAAGGTTTAAGGGGATCATTGCAAAATATGAAGTTCATTGATACAATCTCTTAGGCCATTTTTCTTTCTTTTTTTTGACTGTGTTGGGTCTTCGTTGGACTTCTCAGGTGACACTAGTGGTCAAGAACCCACCTGCCAATGCAGGAGAGATAAGAGACTTGGGTTCGATCCCTGGGTGAGGAAGATCCCCTGGAGGAGGAAATGACAATCCAGTCCGGTATTCTTGCCTGGAGAATCCCATGGACAGAGGAGCCTGGCAGGCTACAGTCCATGGGGTTGCAAAGAGTTGGACAGGACTGAAGCAACTTAACACACGCTGGTCTTCATTGCTTTTCTTGGGCTTTCTCTTGTTGCGGGGAGTTGGGGGCTACGCTTCATTGCAGTGTGAGGGCTCCTCCCTGCGGTGGCTTCAGTTGTTGAGGAACACAGATTCTAGGGCACGGCAGTTTAGTAGTTGTAGCGCACGGGCTTAGTTGCCCTGAGGCATGTGGGATCTTCCTGGACCAAGGTTTGAACCTGTGTCTTCTGCATTGGCAGGCAGACTCCCATCCAGTGCGCCACCTGGGAAGTCCCTCTTGAGCCATTTTTGACAGGGTTTCTCATCCTTGGTACTGTTGGTATATTGGGCTGGATAATTCTTTGCTGTGAAGGGCTGTCTTGTGCATTGTAGGGAGTTCAACAACTTCCATGTCCTGTCTCCTCTCACAAGGTACCAGTGGCAAAATTCCAGCCACATCCCCCTCGCCCCCCGCCCCAGCCCCCAGTCATAATATTCAAAAATATCTCTAGATGTTGCCAGGTCACATATGGATAGAACCTCTGATCAGGACAGCCTAATGCCCAGGTCAGTCAACAAAAGCAATCAGTTTAACGATCAGTTACATCAAAAAGATGCACAACTTTGAATTGTAGGTAATTTTTGGTTAATTTATAAGTGACCATTCTTTGCAGCTGCATCAGTATGTAATGTATTGGTTTGGCCCTCCATTTACTAGTGGTGGCATCTTAACAGTGTCTCCCATCCATCATTCTTTTTTTTTTTTTAATATATATTGAAGTTAGTCTCAGGTGTGCAGCAAAGTGATTCAGTTCTAAATATATATATTTCAGGTTTATTTTCCATTATAGGTTATTTACAATATTGAATATTGTTCCCTATGTTACACAGTAGATTGTTGTTGCTTAAATCTATTTTATGTATAGTAGTGTGTGTCTGCTTGGAGAAGGCAGTGGCAACCCACTCCAGTACTCTTGCCTGGAAAATCCCATGGACAGAGGAGCCTGGTAGGCTGCAGTCCATGGGGTCGCTAAGAGTCAGGCACGACTGAGTGACTTTACTTTCACTTTTCACTTTCATGCATTGGAGAAGGAAATGGCAACCCACTCCAGTATTCTTGCCTGGAGAATCCCAGGGACAGAGGAGCCTAGTGGGATGCCGTCTCTGGGGTTCCACAGAGTCGGACATAACTGAAGTGACTTAGCAGCAGCAGCAGCAGCAGTGTGTGTCTGCTAATCCCATACTCCGAATTTATCCCTCCCTTCTTCCCCCTTTAGTAACTGTAAGTTTATTTTCTATGTCTGAGAGTCTGTTTCTGTTGTATATATAGATTGATTTGCATTATTTTTTTAGATTTCACATATAAATGATATCATATAGTATTTGTCTTTCTCTCTCTGACTTCACTTAGTTTGATATTCTCTAGGTCCATGCATGTTGCTGCAAATAGCAATATTTTCTTTCTTTTTAAAAAATACTTATTCATTTGGCTTCATCATGTTTCACGGCACGTGGCATCTCCGTTATGTTGTTGGGGATCTCTTGTTGAGACATGTGGGCGTTCCAGTTGTGGTGTATGGGCTTAGTAGTTGTGGCTTGGGGACTCCAGAGCACGTGGGCTTCAGCAGTTGTAGCATGTGGGCTTAGTTGCTCCGAGGAATGTGGGGTCTTAGTTCCCCGACCAGGAATTGAACCTGTGTCCCCTGCATTGCTTAACCTCTAGACCACCAGAGAAGTCCCTTTCCTTCTTTTCTTGATGGCTGAGTAGTATTCCATTGTATATGTAAACCACACCTTTATCCAGTCATCTGTTGACAATACTTGAGTAGCTTTCATCTCTTGGCTATTGTAAATGGTGGTGCTGTGAACATTCACACCCCGTCTTTTTTTAAATCTGAGGTTTATATCCATCTACTTTCAGGACAGATAGAGTAGGATATCATCTTGGAAAAATTGTTTGGTTTTTCTGTTCATTTTCTTTTTTTTCTTCTTCCATAGATTCTTCTGTGACCATGAGAGAGAGAAATAAATAATAATCCATGAGTTTTAGACACCTTGTCTTGAGGATATAGTCATGTTGGAAGGTCTTGTAGCCTGGGTTCTTAATACCTACCTGGGGAAATATGTCAATAACCTGAACACTGACCAACTCTCCGTTGCGCTTTTGAAAGGTGAGTATGTGTGTCTCTTTTTGGTGAACTGTGCTTTGCAGATTGGATATCTATTTTTTATATTCTTTTTATTGTATTGAGAATAGTAAACCTTAATGGCCAGATGGCTTTGTTCCAAATATGTGCAAAAGAAAATAATGTTCCCCCATAGGACACTGAGTATTATTATTATAGGGTAACTTAAGTAGGTAGCTATATTGTCATAGAGTTTAGGGAAGTATTACATAAGAATAATAATAATTTTAAAAAGACCATACTACTGGTGACTATGCTTTGCCCCAGTTAAGGTTTTTAGTTTTATAGGGCTTTATGGAAGCAGCCAGGATGTAGTGACAGTGGCATTAGCTTCAGCTTCAAATCCTGCTGTAACTTGTTAGCTGTATGAACAAATCATTGCAATTCTGAGCCTCAATTTCTTATGATTAGAGGGCAGTGTACCTCTGTGGGTTGCTGTAAGGATCAAGTGGAGTGGCCTTTGAAGCTCCTTTCCTGCTGGTGTGTAATAGATACCCGCATATTACTGTAGGGTCTTCCGACAGAGTTTATGGGATCTTGTCTTGCTGACTAGTAAAATACCTAAAGCTTGAGACATTTTCACCTTGACAAGGCTATACTTCCTAAATGGAGCCCAGTGGTTTGATGAGGGGATTGGAAAAGTGTTTTCTTCTCCTTCCTTGCTTTAAGTTCTCTTTGCTCAACTCAAAACGGAACCCTTTAACACATCTAGGAAAAGAAAGAAGATCAAGTCAGTTTGCAAACATGTAGAATCATAGAAAGAGGAAAGGGGGCCTCAAACATAGTGGAAACCTCCTGGGCTTCCTTGGGAGTGTGAGTTTTGGCAAGTGTACTGGGGCAGGTTAGGGGGGCTGGCCGTGAAGCAGATGCGTGGACAGCCTGAGCACAGGTGCAGTGATTTACTGTTCCCAGAAGCCTCTGCGGTTTCCTGACCCACCCAAGCCAGGGGAAGGATCATGGCAGCGAGAGGTCACAGGGAGCTTGCAGGGTTGCACCCCCCTGCTCCCTTCCTTTCATTGGAAACAGCAATGGCTTCTTTCCTATTCTTTTTTTTCCTCTGCACTTTCCTGGACGGGAGCTTCTTGATGGGAAGTGAAAGTGACCGGTTGCCCGGGAAAGAGCTGTGTTTAAAGTATAATAGTAGTGTCGAGTTTATGTCTTTGGTCACGTATTGAAGTTCTCAGACACACTGTGAAGCTAATGGGATGAACAGGGTAGGTTACTGGGCCCAGAAGGAGCCCTGCAAACCACAACATTGCTGACAACAGAGCTGGCTTTCTCAAGAGGGATGTGGTAAGAAGGATGTTTGCTAAAGAAATTAACGAATAGCAATTGGTATCTGATCAGTTATGGCGTCTCCACTGATAATAGACTTTGAACCTCAGCAATTTTATTTATTTATTTTTTAAAGCTATTATTCCTTATTTATTTTGGCTGCACCAGGTATTAGTTGCAGCGTATGAATTCTTAGTTGTGGCATGTGGGATCTAGTTCCCTGACTAGGAATTGAACCTGGGCCCCCTGCATTGGGAGCGTGGAGTCTTAGCCCCTGGACTACCAGGCAAGTCCCTGAAAAGGATTCAGCCTGCATGTGGACTCTTCATGAAAGGATGCTTGACCAAGTAGCCAGGTGTGTACTGGGTGGGGAGGGGGGCAGCCTCAGTGGATCACCTGGTCTCTGCGATCTCTGGACTAGGTCCTAGCTCCCCTCCATCCTGATTCTGACTCTGATTCAAGGACTGACTTCCATGACATATGGGGGATGGGATGGAGCTGGGCTGGGCTGGGCTGGACTCCAACCCCCTGCCTTCTAGTATACAGAGCGGATATACTTGTCCTGCAGGAATGACCACCTTGATCCCACACAGGGCCTTCCACAATGGGTAGATCTCCCGTTTATCCTTTTGCCAAGCAAGCTGCTACATTTTACATCAGTCTGTCTTTGTTTCAGGTTTTTTTTTTTTTTAATTAAAAAAAATCCAGAACATAAGACACACCCACTACCCAGAATTGACCTGTGTTAACAACCAGGTCTGCCCTCCTTCCTCCCTGACCTTTGATCCTAACACTTGACCTTCTGTCCTCCTGGTTGGTCCTGAACATGCAAAACACCCAGATCACTTTTCCTCCAGATGCCTGCGTGACTATGTCCTCACTCTGGTCCAGTCTGCTCAAATGCCACCTCCTCAAAGATGCTTCTTTGACCCTCCTAGCTAAAGCTGCTGTTTTTAAGAAATTTTTTTATTTGCTTATTTGGCTGTGCTGGGTCTTAGTTGTGTCATGCAGGATGTTCTATCTTCATTGTGCCAGGCAAAATCTTTAGTTGCGGTATGTGGGATCTAGTTCCCAGACCAAGGATTGAGTGCGGGCCCCCTGCATTGGAAACTCGGAGTCTCAGCCACAGACCACCAGGGAAGTCCCTCTAATCTCAGCAATTTCAGACAGAATATATCTTGTAAGGACAACTGTGGGTATCTCTGAAGCTTTCTACCCCTTTTCTGTGCCTATCTTTTCTTAAAGAGTATTCTCTATGGCTTTTAGCAAGCCTACGGAGTTTGAGGAATGTGTCTCTGCAGAATAGAAACATGCTTTTTCTTTCGTAACTGATGTAGTTACTCTATGTTTATGGATCCAGAGCACGCCATGGTGCTTGGCCAAAAAAGTTTTAGAGCATCACAATGCACTGAGAGAATGGCTTTGTAAAGGAGTTGAAAACTTTTTTGTTGATCTTGATGACATGGTTAAGGAGGGTTTGGGGGCAGAGGATACGAGAGAAGAATGAGAATGTTATTTCAGTTTGTCTAGAGATATTTACCTGACCAGTAATGCTGAAGATCATGATCATCAGATCATGAACTCCTTATTGCCAAATTCAGACTTAAATTGAAGAAAGTGGGGAAAACCACTAGACCATTCAGGTATGCCCTAAATCAAATCCTTTATAATTATATGGTAGAGTGAGAAATAGATTTCAGGGACTAGACTGATAGAGTGCCTGATGAACTATGGACAGAGGTTCGTGACATTGTACAGGAGACAGGGATCAGGACCATCCCCAAGAAAAAGAAATGCGAAAAAGCAAAATGGCTGTCTGAGGAGGCCTTACAAATAGCATGAAAAGAAGAGAAGTGAAAAGCAGAGGAGAAAAGGAAAATATCCATTTGAATGCAGAGTTCCAAAGAATAGCAAGAAGAGATAAGAAAGCCTTCTTCAGCGATCAATGCAAAGAAATAGAGGAAAACAACAGAATGGGAAAGACTAGAGATCTCTTCAAGAAAATTAGAGATACCAAGGGAACATTTCATGCAAAGATGGGCTCAATAAAGGACAGAAATGGTATGGACCTAACAGAAGCAGAAGATATTAAGAAGAGGTGGCAAGAATACACTCAAGAACTGTACAAAAAAGATCTTCACAACCCAGTTAATCACAATGGTGTGATCACTCACCTAGAGCCAGACATCCTGGAATGTGAAGTCAAGTGGGCCTTAGGAAGCTTCACTACAAACAAAGCTAGTGGAGGTGATGGAATTCCAGTTGAGCTTTTTCAAATCCTGAAAGATGATGCTGTGAAAGTGCTGCACTCAATATGCCAGCAAATTTGGAAAACTCAGCAGTGGCCACAGGACTGGAAAAGGTCAGTTTTCATTCCAATCCCAAAGAAAGGCAATGCCAAAGAATGCTCAAACTACCACACAATTGCGCTTATCTCACATGCTAGTAAAGTAATGCTCAAAATTCTTCAGGCCAGGCTTTAGTAATACGTGAACCGTGAACTTCCAGATGTTCAAGCTGGTTTTAGAAAAGGCAGAGGAACCAGAGATCAAATTGCCAACTTCCGCTGGATCATGGAAAAAGCAAGAGAGTTCCAGAAAAATATCTCTATTTCTGGTTTATTGACTGTGTCAAAGTCTTTGACTGTGTGGATCACAACAAACTGGAAAATTCTGAAATAGATGGGAATACCAGACCACTTGACCGGCTTCTTTAGAAATCTGTATGCAGGTCAGGAAGCAACAGTTAGAACTGGACATGGAACAACAGACTGGTTCCAAATAGGAAAAGCAGTATGTCAAGGCTCTGTATTGTCACCCTGTTTATTTAACTTATATGCAGAGTACATTGTGAGAAATGCTGGGCTGGATGAAGCACAAGCTGGAATCAAGATTGCCAGGAGAAATGTCAGTAACCTTAGATAAGCAGATGACACCACCTTTATGGCGGAAAACAAAGAACTAAAGAGCCGCTTGATGAAAGTGAAAGAGGAGAGTAAAAAAGTTGGCTTAAAGCTCAACATTCAGAAAACTAAGGTCCCATCAGTTCATGGAAAATAGATGGGGAAACAGTGGCAGACTTTATTTTTTGGGGCTCCAAAATCACTGCAGATGGTGATTGCAGCCATGAAATTAAAAGACACTTACTCCTTGGAAGGAAAGTTATGACCAACCTAGACAGCATATTAAAAAGCAGAGACATTACTTTGCCGACAAAGGTCCGTCTAGTCAAGGCTATGGTTTTTCCAGCAGTCATGTGTGGATGTGAGAGTTGGACTATAAAGAAAGCTGAGTGCTGAAGAATTGATGCTTTTGAACTGTGGTGTTGGAGAAGACCCTTTAGAGTCCCTTGGACAGCAAGGAGATCCAACCAGTCCATTCTAAAGGAGATCAGCCCTGGGATTTCTTTGGAAGGAATGATGTTGAAGCTGAAACTCTGGCCACCTGATGTGAAGAACTGACTCATTTGAAAAGATCCTGATGTCGGGAAAGATTGAAGGCAGGAGGAGAAGGGGACGACAGAGGATGAGATGGTTGGATGGCATCAGCAACTCAATGGACATGAGTTTGAGTAAACTCCAGGAGTTGGTGATGGACAGGGAGGCCTGGCATGCTGCAGACCATGGTGTTGCAAAGAGTTAGACACGACTGAGCGACTGAACTGAACTGAGAGATATTTACAGATACTTTGGGACATGCAAAGGAGACCGAAATAGTTGTCAAGTGTATGAATTTTGTAGTCAGACTGGGTTTGAATCCCAGTTCCTTCACTTAGACCAATAACTTGGGCAAATTACTCCAATTCTTTTTTTCTTTTTTTTTTCTTTTTTTTGAAGAGAAAAGCACTTAACATTTAATGAATTTCCCAGAATGTGGCTTCAAGCCACCAGGACACAAGCCCCACCTACACTCTTAATCTTCTCCTCAGCTCTTCTACTGAAGAATTTGGCCTTCACGATGACCGGCTGCTTTGGGAGCTTTCCTTTCCCCAGAACTTTGTAGTAACCTGATCGAACCACATCGATGATAGGAGCAGCTCCTGTCTTGTTCTTGGCAGCATTTACTCGTGTCTGCTCACTAACCAAGGTCCACAATTTATCAAGGTTGACAGTCGGGCAGAAACTCTGGTTCCTCTTTAAGTGGTAATGCCTCATACCAACTTTTCCAAAGTACCCTGGGTGATATTTGTCGAAGTTGATCCTGTGATGATGCATGCCACCAGCATTACCTCGGCCTCCCGGGTGTTTCCGGTGTTTGCCGATGCGGCCGTGGCCGTGGCTCACGTGGCCCCTAAGTTTCCGGGTCTTCCTTAGTCTGGATGGCATGTCGGCGGCCTAGACGAAAGAGCTCTTTTTTTCTTCTTCCACTTTTACTGAGATATAATTGATACAGAGTCCTGTATAAGGTTAAGGTGTACAGTATAATGATTTGACTTACCTACATCATGAAATGATCATCAGTAAGTTTAGTGAACATGCATCATCTCATTTAGATACAAAATTAAAGAAATAAACCTTTTTTCTTATGATGAGAGCTCCTAGGATTCAATTTTGATATACAGCATATACATTAACTCTACTTATTGTGTTGTACCCTACATCCCTTGCACTAAATTACTCAAATTCTTAATGCTTCAGTCTCCCTTTCTGCAAATTGGAGAGAATATTCCCTGTCTCATGCAGTTTTAAGGACTGAACCCATTAATGTGGGTCAAAGAGCTAGAACTACTCTTGGCATTCAGTGGGCCCTCAGTCAGTGTTAGTCATCATCACCATTTGAGCATCAGCATTATGACTGGCTGGTGCATTGGACTTCAAGGATAGACTGTGCACACATGCTTAAAGCAATAAAAATGCGAAATAGCATAGGAGAAGTTGAAGGACAGAGACAACACCTGTATAATATTTCATTTGTTCAGTCATTCAACAAACACTGAGCACCTGCTTTGGGTAGGACTCTATATTATGGAATGACACAAAAAGGGGAGACAATAGAAAATACTTGGAGCTCAGGCATAGGGTTTAACCCTAGCTCCACCACTTTAGGGTTGTTTGTGACTGTGAGCAAGTTACATAAAAGCCTCTTCTTCACCAGCACCGCCCCCCCCGGCACACCCCCCGCCACCTCCAGCCTCTTCTTTTGCTGTAACATGAGGCGTGTGGAATTTTAGTTTCCTTACCAGGGATTGGACACGGGCCCTCAGCAGTGAGAATGCGGAGTCCTAACCACTGGACCGCCAGAGAATTCCCACCCCCTCTCCCTCTTGCCACCAGTGATCGGCCAGGCCTGGTATGAACTCTGGCACTACCACTGACCAGCTCTGTTATTTGTAAGCAACTGCTTATCCTCTAAGTCTCACTTTTCTTAATTTAAAAGTGAAGAAAATAATACTTCATTATATTTTTGTGAGGATCAAATTAAGAAATGCATATAAAGTGCTTGGTAAATAGTAGGATCTCAGGGTACTATCATCATCATCATTATGAATATCATCATCCCAGCTCCCTCCTCTGTAGTCCCTGTTCTAAGAGAACTGTTAACCTGTCAGGGAGGCAGAAATGAGTGTACAGTAATAGAAGCGGTATGTATTACGTTGTTACAGTAGAGATCCAACTGTAATGCAGTGGGAGGAGGATCATTCATCCTGTCTGAAGGACTCTGAGAGAGCTATTCTGGAGGTAGCTTTTGAGTGGGTCTTGCAGGGTTTTGGTAGATGGCCCGGACTGGGTGACCACCTTCCAGCAGAACGAGGCCTGTGAGTAGAGGCAGAAGGTGGACCCCTGCAGGGCATGTTCAGATGGTTTGAGGCCAGAAGGTAGCAGCTGCCAGTGCTGAGTCAAGGAGTTTGAACTGTGGGCTGTGGGCATACGTTTAGATTCCCCCTCCTTTTCTGTTTTATAAGCTCTGAACCTCAGGTTGGCCCTTTAAATGAGGTTGACTTTCCTAGAGCCTAGGAAGGAGGATTGAGTAGTCATTAGGTATTTACTCTAAATTCACCCTAGTTCTGGCTTCCCAGGTGGCCCAGTGGTAAAGAATCCGCCTGCCAATGCAGGAGACCTGGGTTGGATCCCTGAGTTGGGAAGATCCCTTGGAGTAGGAAATGGCAACTCACTCCAGTATTCTTGCCTGGGAAATTTCATGAACAGTCCTCTGTAGCCTGGCGGGCCACAGTCCCTGGGGTTGCAAAGAGTTGGACACAACTGAGTGCACACACACTGCACACTAGTGAGTAGATTTCTTATTAATCTGAGCTGAGGAATTTTGGCATGAGAGAGCCATCCATAAGTAAGTCTGCAGACTTTCTGCCTGGAAACCAACAAACATTATCATCTATAGGGTGCTCACCTCTGCTGGGTGCTTTGTGGCCTGGTTCCTTGGAAGGACCTTTCCCGGCAGGGCTGGTTGTGGGTAGGGAAGTAGGAAGCCTTCGATCTGTATTTTGTCTGATTCCCTTGTTTTGGACTTTTTAGGCTGCCTTTTCTCTTCATTTTTGCCTCTGTGTCTTCTTTCGAGACCACCTCCTTTACTCTCTTTGGTTCAGCTTCTTTAATTGTTAACATTGCATGGATTGCCTGCAAGTCCAGTTCTCCATGTGGCATAGCAGCCATGGAAACCTGGGGCTGTCTGCCTTTGTGACAGATTTGGGTGTTGAAAAATAGGGCAAGTGAGTCAAGTTGCAAATGTTGCTCTTTGAAAGAAGAAACTGTATGGTTTCCTCCCTTTAAGTCAGTTTCAACTGATAAGGGATGTGTTTCACATTTTTTCCCCCTAATGATCATTTTCTCCCCAAATGTGGATATAGAATTGTTTCTGGGCTCTCTGAGACAATTAACTTCTCTTTTTGGTTCATCTTAAGGTGTGTGGAACGCTATGTGGACAAGTGTTCCTACAAACATCTGAAAAATAAGTTGGGTCCATTTGCTCAGAATCTGCCTAGATGCTAGCTTTGAATACTTCTTTAGACGCCAGTAAGGCACATCTTAATCATTCAAAGGGGGAAGTAATCAGGTTTCTTGTATTAGTTTGTCTTTGGAGGAAAAGACTTGCTTTCCTTTCTTCTGAGTTCTCTTGCCAGCTAATGGTTGCTAGTTGTTGTCTGTACTTTCTGTTCTTGAAAATATATTTCAGACAGATTTATATGACTCAGAAATCAACTTTGTTGCTCAAACAACTTTATAAAATGATGGCTGTGTCCCCAGCTTTTTGAGGGTGGGGACCCTGCCTGGCTTTGTTTATAATCCCAAGGGCCAGCACCGTGCCTTAGGCACAGGGAAGGGTCACTTCCGTAGCTTCGAGAGTGTCACCCCCATGACTGTCCCGTCAGTGTGTGTCGGAGACATCTAGTACTTTTGGGTTTAAGTGATGGTAAAAGCTGGGGCTGAAAAGGACCTTGAGCAGTGGTCCAGTTCATGCCTTTGCTCATTACTCTGCAAGTGAGGGTGGGAAGGAGAACCTGTTTAGGCTGGCTTTCCAGAAGAGAGAGTGTACTTGCTTCTGATGACCAACTTTACTGAACTCACAGGAGCTCTTAGACATGGTGTGGAATATATCATTTTAGGAGGGCGGGTAGTGGATTAGGAGAGCTTGTTAAAAATGGCAAATTTCTGTTTCAGTTTCAGAGATATCTGGATGGGGAAACCAGGATCTGTGTTTCATCCCAGGTGATCCAAATGTTAATGGTCCTTGGGTGAATATTCGCCTAAACTTGGGGCATGTAAACTGGCCACCTGGCCAGATCCCTCTGCTAGCTGAGAATGGCTTTTCCATTTTTAAAGACTTGTAGAGAAAAAAAAGAGAGAATGTACAATAGACCCTGTAAGGACTGAAACATTTACACCCTGGCTTGTTAGAGTCTGATCCCTGCCCTAAGCCCTTTGTCTGCTGGCAGGCTTACATGTCAGAGTGGGCAGGTCAGGACATCAGTGCAGATAGAGCGCAGTGGTAGGTATGGCCTGGGCCTCCATGGGAAACTCTCCCTTTACTCGCCGCTGATGTGCACACAGTAGGCACCTACTGCATCTGTTGGACGAACATGTTACGGTGTTTTTATTTTTTAGGTGCTGTTGAATTAGAAAACTTGCCTTTAAAGAAAGATGCCTTGAAAGAACTGGAATTACCATTCGAGGTCAAAGCTGGTATGTGAAACAAGGGAGAGGGAGGCGGTATTACATTGTTTGGGACGTGGAAACTGAGAACCCTTGTGTCTGGCTCTGTTGGACCAGGAAGAGGCAGAATAGGAGTTTTGATCAGTCTTCAAGTGTGGTCCCTAGGCTGCTAGTGTCAGGATGCTCTTGGGGTGGTTGTAGCCCCCAGACTTACTGAATTAGAGTTTCTGAAGACGTGTCATTGAACCTGCATCATTATTTATTTATTTTTTGAACCTGCACCTTTACTAAGCTCCCCAGGTGATTCTTAAAGGTCTGGAAACTTCTGTCTTAGACACAGGAGATTCTTATTTTTAGAGAATTCATTATACATTTTGGGCTTCCCCAGTGGCTTAGTGGTAAAGAGCCTGCCTGCAATAGAGGAGGCACAGGAGACTCGAGTTCGATCCCTGGGTCAGTGAGATCCCTGGAGGAGGGAATGGCTACCCACTCCAGCGGAGGATCCCATGGACAGAGGAGCCTGGTGGGGTGCGGTCCATGGGATCACGAAGAGTCAGACATGCCTGAAGTGACCGAGCACAGCACACAGGTTTTACATATTACTGAGAGACAGTTGACTCTTTTGAATGAAAGGTGGGCTCGGGAACAGTATGCTTGGGTTTCTATTCCATATCTGCCATTTTCTGGCTGTGTGACTTTGGGGCAGTTCCCTCACAGCTCTGTGTGTGCTTCCTCATCTTTAAGATGGGACGATCGTAGTTACATCGTAGGGTGGTTGAGAGGAATACCCGAGTTAATGCATTAAAGTTACTCAGTATAGTGCCCAGCACACTCAGTTAACGTTTGCAAGTATTATTGGAGTTTTGCAGTTACTAGATTTGGTAAAGAAACAAGAATTGTCACAGAATAAAAATATTCTCTATTAAGTGACCACGCATAAAATTAGTCCCTCTTTAGACACTGCTTGTCATTGACCAGTAGCCTGTTGATGTCAGTCAGTCTTTCCCTTATTTTGGGGGTACATATATTACAATAAAGTGTATGTACAATGTAAATCAGTTGCTAGGTGAAATAAAATGGAAAATTTGCAAGAGATTTAGGCTTTCTTGAAGTTAACTCAAGTCATGGGTGAACTGCCAGAGTCACAAGCAAAGGCAGTGACAAGTTAGAATCTGAAAGAAACTCAAGAATGATGACATGATCGATACTGCCAAAGAGTTCTTAATTGAATATCAAAGGATTAAGAGAGGCTTTTAGGGAAAATTGATGTTTTCTAATGTTTTGGCAAAAATGACCCTTGTTACGCTTGTTCTGCCAAAATGGAATGTAGCAGAAGTCATATTTTGCTGTCATATAATTGTCCTCCCAATTAGTTAAGATTAGAATTGCAACTGTGCACTAATTATTGTTAGAATTCTTTGTTGTGAACATTGGTGTATGGTTTCAGGTTATAATATAAATTTTATTAAATGTAAGAACTGACTTTGATTTTTCTAGATAAAGCCAAAATTATTTTTTCATTATTTGTTGTGACATATATCTTCATTTGTTACTGGATTACACAGCTGATCACTTGGTGTCAATGATACTCTTTTATCTTAAATATAACAGTTTGCTCGTGCTCAAATTCTAGATCGTAGGCAGGCATGATCACACTCTGCTAACGTTCTACTTTCCGAGGTAGACTGTTGGTTGGGCTGTGTGGATCTCTGAGAGATCCCTTAGGTCAGATAGTTCACATGCTCTTATGCTTTACTCCTTGGTGGTGACTTGCCTCTTATTAATTGAAGCTAAAGAAGCCTTGTGTTCTGGGAGGCTTGGCTAGAAATGGTAGAACTCGGGAAATATGTGTCACGGTTCTCCTAGGCCATGTAGCTCTCCTATCAGTCCAAGGTCTCATGAAGAGTCAGAATTCCTTCTCGATAGAATTCCATCGCAACATGACCAATGTTTCAGTCGCTGTGTTCGAAATTGGGTGTATTGTAAGTCTGTTAACTCCTAGTAAGTACCTATCAGCCAACTAATTAATAATGAAAAAGAAATGAATTGTGTGCCCACAGGCTTGTGCAAGTGCCATGGGGAGAAAGAAACCCCAGGGAAATTTATGATGTAGTCCCATTGGGGAAGAGGTAATTTCCAGAGTAGAGATGTTGCATTTGATATGAAAAAGTTACACTGACCTTGTTCCAACTTCTACTTTTTATGCCTTTGTTCTTACAGCTTTCAGCCTAGTAGCATTTGTTTCACATGTGGGAAAACTGACTGCTTGTCTTCTTAAAAAGTAAATGGTAAAAATAATGATACTCCTTAAAGGACACTAGAAGAATACAGAAAAATAGAATTAAACACATGTCAGACATTTAACAAGACTTTCCTCTTCCCAGGCTTAATTGGGAAAGTGACCCTTCAGATTCCTTTCTACCGCCCCCATGTGGACCCTTGGGTGATCTCCATCTCCAGCCTTCATTTAATTGGAGCCCCTGAAAAAATACAGGATTTCAATGATGAAAAGGAGAAGCTATTGGAAAGGGAGCGCAAGAAAGCTCTCCTTCAGGCCCTGGAGGAAAAATGGAAGGCAAGACAGAAATCCTCTTGGCCTGAGAGTGGTGGTGGTGAGACTCGAAATCAGCAAAGCCCTGGATTCTAACACCAGCTCTTTCCCTTGTAGAACGAACGCCAGCAGAAAGGGGAGTCTTACTGGTATTCAGTCACTGCCTCAGTAGTTACGAGGATTGTGGAGAACATTGAAGTAAGTCCTAATGGCTTTTATAAAGTATGAACACGAAAGGGGACCGCTCAGGCTTAAATGTGTTTCATGTCATGGTTGCTGGATTCTCGTGGGTGTAACTGATCACAGAGTGTCTGCAGAGAATGCTGACGGCGCAGGTGTGCCTTTTCCTAGGTGGTGTTGGAGGGAGAACCTGAAAAGTGAGTCACACACAGGTTTTTCTTGCTTCAGTTAGTGTGAGTAGGCGTTTTAATATCACTGACATTTCACTTCATTTTCTTTTTGAATATGGGAACGCCACTTGCTGAAGGATATACCTCCTAAGAAGACAAATCCTATCTGGTTGCAGGGCAAATCACTTAATCTCTCTGGTCTCAGTTTCTTCTTCTGGATAAGAAGAGCTGTTGGATATGGTTTCCAGTTGATTACATAGTGTGTTGTGAACAACTCTCTCACCGCCGAGTCTGGGGCTGTGTGATGAGTTACAGTGCTTGGGCCACTGGCCATATTTTCTGCTTTAATTACCATTTTGTTTTGTCCTCAAAACCGAGAATAGGGTTCACACTAATTTTCAGGAGTGTCATAAGAATCAGCCCATACTTACCAATTCCAGGGTTTTCATGCAATGCCATGTGACAGCCCACTTTTTTTTTTAAGGTGTCCCACTCCTCCCCAGAATACAGTCTGAGGTTGCTGGATTCATAACTTTGGTAACATTGGTAAAAAGATCAGTACATTTGAGGTGACTGCTTTGAATTCTTTTTCAGGCAGTTATTTATCTCATTGATTTTTTAGATATTGTCATTATTTTAACTTTATTTTTAATAATAACTTTGAGATTTAGCTCACATACCATAAAGTTTACAATTTTAAAGTGTACAAACTAGTGTTTTTTCATATATTTGCAAAGTTAAGCATTGATCACCACTGTCTAATTCCAGAATATTTTCATTATTCCTCAAAGATGCTCTATACCCAACTAGCAATCACTTCAAATTCCCCTCTCCTCCAGCCCCCTGCAACCACTAATGTACTTTATGGATTTGTGCAGTCTGGACATTTCATATCAGTGGAGCTGTACCCTACGTGGCCTTTTGCATCTGGCTTTTTAGCATAATGCTCCCAAGGTTCATCCATGTTGTGGCATGTATCAGTACTTTATTCCTTTTATGACTGAATAATATATTCCATTGTATGGATTGCCAAAGATGAACAAAGCTGGAGTGAAGTTAAAGTGGTGAAAACAGACTTTATTCAGTGACTCCTGACAGTAGGGGAAAGAGCAGAGCTCCATTCCAACTTGTACAGAGGTGACCAGGTGTTTTAAAGGGAGAATGAGGGTGTGTATGTGTATGTTGGTGGGGGTGGGGTGGGCAGGGCACAGGAGGAAAATTACAAAGGGTTGGTCAGTGTGGATGTGATTAGGTCAGCTGTATTTGCTAGCTGGACTTCTCTTCTTCCATAGAGATGGGCGACAGGAACCCCTTTCTTCCTGATGATTGCATTTCAGGGGAGTGGCTTTTAGGTCCTTGAGTTGTAGGAGATACATCACATAGGGACAGCGAAAGGATTCACAGCTGTAAATGCTCTAAGAAATGGGGGGGCGGGTGGTGTACGCTATTGTCAGATGTTGGCTGGAGCAGATAGCCCTGAGCTTTTCCACATAGGAACTCAGGAAGGGGATGGAATGTCTGTTCCAGGGACACAGCCTGAGGCTGCTAGAAGCCTTCATTAAAGTTTCAAGTCTTTTAGTGGAGGTGTTTGAATGGAACGTTCATACCTAGAGTTTTTGCAGTTCTCAGGGTGGGCCACATTTTATCATTTGGGTTGTCTCCACTGTTTGGCTCTTAGGAATATTGCTGTTGTAAACATTCACGTATCTGGTTTTGTGTGAACATGTTTTCATTTCTCGAGTACACACCTAAAGTGGAGCTGTTGCGTCATATGGTAACTATATGTTAAATTTTTTGAGGAACAGTTTTATAGTTTCACTGGTAATGTGTGAACATTTGTTTTTCCACATCCTGACAAGCACTTGTTATTGTCTGATTTTTAATAATAGCCTTATTAGTGGGCACAAAGTGATACCTCAGTGTGATTTAGATTTGCATTTCCTTAATGGTTAATGTTGTTGAGTATCTTTTCAGATGCTTATTGGCTTTTTGTTTATCTTTTGGAGAAGCGTCTATTCAAACTCCTTTTCCATTTATAAAAATGAATTCTTTACTGTTGAATTGTAAGAGTTCTTTATATATCCTGGATTCTCGTCCCTATCAGATACACGACTTGCAAGTGTTTTCTCCCATTCTATGAGTGATCTTTTCACGGTCTGTTATTTTTTAATTCACTGAAGCAGAGTGCTTTTTTAGTAGCTCTGCTCTAGAGGCACGAGGAAATAAATAAGGTCAGAGTGGAAATGCCCTGCTCGTATTCCTGTGTCTAGGTTTGAGGGCACAGGGACCAGATGAAGATATCATAAGAGAGGGCGGGCCATTTGTCTAGATACAGTGGGTGCTACTTTAGTTCAGTGTTTAAGGTGTTTTCTGAAATGATTCCATGGAAGTACCATTAACTCTCTTCTTGAGTTGGCAGTAATCAAAATAAATGTCATTCATGTCCAGTTTGTGATTCTAACTCTTAGGAACTTAGAGTATTGGGTGTATTTACCCAATATTGGGTGTGTTTGTGTAAAATACCTGCTGTGGTTTACTTAAGTGGCTCAAGCACAGTTTGACCCCTGCTTATAGTACTCTACCTGCTGCAATTGTTTAATTGTTTTTTTCCCTCCTGCAGTTAAAAATTCAAGATGTCCATTTGCGCTTTGAAGATGGTGTTACCAACCCTTCCCATCCTTTTGCATTTGGCATCTGCATTAAGAATGTATCCATGCAAAATGCCATGAATGAGCCTGTGAGTATGAAATACACCTGCAAACCGGGAAGAAAGCACCAGGTCTGGGGCATTTGGGGCTGTGCCTTGAGTCCTTTTGTGTTCTGTGAGATCTTTTTCTCCATGTTCTTTGGCAGGTGTGGATATCTTTTGTGTTAATTTCCTCTGATCTGTCATTATTTTGCTCATCCATCAATGTTGGCACGTTTTACACGTGAAGAAACTGAGGTGCAGAAAGGATCTCATTTTTTATTTTCTTCTGTCCTTACGTGCACTCTCGGGGTACACTCTCTCTGTTTCAGGGTTTTTTCAGCCACCTGGGAATATGTGCCAACGGCATCCACATCTTGAAAGCCATTCTCCACCCCTCTTCCGGTCTTCAGATTCAGGGTCTGTTCCTATGGGACGCCTTTGTGGTATTTTGTTTAGTCACTCAGTCATGTCCAACTCTTGTGCAACCCCATGGACTATAGCCCACCAGGCTTCTCTGTCCATGGGGTTCTTCAGGTAAGAATACTGGAGTGGTTTGCCGTGCCCTGCTCTAGGGGATCTTCCCAACCCAGACATCGAATCTGTGTCTCCTGCATTGGCAGGAGGGTTCTTTACCGCTGGTCCATCATGGAAGCCTGTGGTATTTTAGGCTTATTATAATCAAAATGATCCCATTATATTCCAGCTGCTCATTTTGCTTCCCTGAAACCAACTTTTTTCCTTTTTTTCTCTGACACGTTACTGCATGTTACAGACAAACACATGAAAACTGGCTTTTGAGCCCTTTCTTGTGCCAGGCACTCTTCTTAGTGGTTTACTTGATTTTCCGCATTGAATTCTTGTTACTCTTCACTACCGCTGTTATCCTGTACTACAGCCGAGGACGCTGGGGAGCCCTTTACAGAACAAGTTTGCCTCCCTTGCTTCAGACCACGTGTTCTCACCCATGACACTCGGCTTTAGATGCCTGTGCTCATTTCTTCACTTCTTATTCCTCAGCTTCTGTATCCATTGGTCACAGCGTCCTACCAGTTTTCCCTGCAAGGTGTCTCAAACATGGCTCTTCCACTCCCCCTCACTTCGACTGTCTGACTTAGGATCCTGTCAGCTTCTGCCTGAGTCAGTAAGCTCCTGACTTCCGACCCCGCCTCACTTCTGTCCCAGGCTCTTGATTCACCCTATGCCAGGGCTTCTCAGCCTTTCCCACGTCCTGGCATCCAGAGGAGAGTGATGGTGTTTGTACGGGACACAGGGGCAAGTGGAGGTGGCCGCTTGGGGCTGGAGGTGCCCTGCTCAGAGCAACCAGGTGCAGTGGATCCTCCATCAAGATGGGCTTGAATACTGCGGGTCCACTTGTCCACAGACTTCTTTTTAAAAACATAACCACAAAAAAAAAAAAAAAAAAAGAAAAATAAAAACATAACCACAGTATCACATGATCCTCCAGCGCAGAACCATGAATAGGAGGGCTGAGCAGAAAGTTATATGAGGATTTTTGACTGCCAGGAGGGTTGACACCCGTAACTCCCAAGTTGTTCAAGTGTCGCTGTATTCCTGAACTGTAGCTTGATTTTGCAGACTTGCTTGTTATCTTGACAAACTCTTGACTCCATTTGGGGTAGAGGGGAGCTCCACCTTGCACTGTTGCCAGGGTTCTCTTTCTAAAACACATAGCTGGTCCCTGCACATGTCTACAGCAAAGCCCTCAGTGGTTTTGTGTCCCTTCAGGTGTGACATCCAAACTCCTTGGTGTGACAGACTTCTTACTGTATCAGTTTCCTAGGGCTAGATAACAAATTAACCACAAACTAGATGGTTTCTTCAGTGCTGGAGGCCAGAGTCCAAGGTCAAGGTGCTGGCAGAGTTGGTTCCTCCTGGAGACTCTGAGAGAGAAACTGTCCCCTGCGTCTCTCCTTGCTTCCCGTGGTTGCCTTGGCTGTGGGTACATCACTCCAGTCTCTGCCTCTGTTTTCACATGGCCTTCTCCCTGTGTGTGTTTGTTTTCTCTTCTTTTAAGGACACCAGTGATTAGATTAGGGCCCACCCCAATCCTCTATGACCTTTTTTTTTCCCACAAAGAATTTGACAGTTTTAATCATATAAAATAAAATACAATGAAAAAACATATTGTTCAGGGTCTATCCCAATATAGATGACCTTATTTTTTTTTCACAAAAAGTTCAGTTTTAATCATATAAAATACAATAAAAGCCATATTGATCTTTTTTCTCTAATTGTTTTAGGTGTGAGGTTAGGTTGTTTATTTGAGATTTTTCTTGTTTCTTGAGGTAAGATTGTATTGCTATAAACTTCCCTCTTAGAACTGCTTTTGCTTCATCTTGTAGGTTTTGGATTGTTGTGCTTGCATTTTCTCTAGGTATTTTTTGTTTTCCTCTCTGATTAGTATGACCTTATTTTAATCTGATTACATCTGCAATGACCCTATTTCCGAGTAAATTCCCCCACTCACAGGGACAACACGAATTTTGTGGGGTGCAGGGGGAGCTTTTCAACCTAGTACACCTAGTAACACTCCAACCTACTTTTCTCAATACTCAAGTACCTCGCCACTCCTGGTGTGTGTGGGTATACGTGTCCAGTACTGCCCCACCCCTGAACGCAGCGCTTCAGTTACACAGATGTATTCTCTGTCCTTTGAAGCAGTGGAGCCTATTGTGTCATTGGCCCCATTCCTTGCAATGTGTCCCAAACCTTCCCTTCTACCCTCTGTCTGAAACATACACAGGTTTTGATACTGATCTGCCCAGTGGTATTTTTTAGTTGTTTGCTTGTAGCATCTTATATATTCTTCCTCTGCTTTCCTCTGCTTAATTACATTTGTTCACATATTTGTGTTTCCATTTAGTTAGATTCTGAACTCTTTAAGAGCAGAACCATGTTTTCATTGTTTTGTAACCTCAGCACCTTGCAAAGTGTCCTATGTGTGACTCGTCACTAATGGCCTGTTGAATGAATAGATTCGTGAATAAAGAATCATGCTTTCTTCCCTGTCTTCCCTCAGGTACAGAAATTAATGCGGAAAAAGCAATTAGATGTGGCAGAGTTTAGCATCTATTGGGATGTCGATTGCACTTTATTGGGGGATTTGCCTCAGGTGGAGTTACAGGTATGATTCTGGCAGGGCTCTATTATTACAGCACAGCAATAAAGTGTGTAGGATCACGGCCATGTAGGGTTTTGTTTTCTGTGTCTCTGTTCCTGTTCCCACCTGCTTTCCCTCCTTGGCATTCATTGTTGAGTATGTATGAGTATTATAGATTTGTTTTCTTTTTTCATTTAAAGCTCCGTTTTTAAGATTTACCAGTGTTGCTGCGTATACTTCTGTTGGATGGTGTTCAGCTGCATGCACCTAACGTACTAGTGTTCTCTGCTCTCTTGGCCACCAGTGTACACCCAGGTTTTCAGTGGCTCTTAAGAAGAGATTTCTTACTATGTTTTATGTTGAAATTTCACCTTTGGTGGCATTCCTTTAAGAATACTTAGAATGTCATTGTAAATCATTGGATGTAAAATATTACCATTTGTGAAGGATATTTAGAAAAAAATCTCAGTTTAATCTTTTTGTGAAGAAATTGTAGGTGGTTTTAAGTGAAATGGAGAGAAAGTTCTCATATTTCCCTCAACCACGATTATCCTTGCATGCTGTTGTACAGAATGGTTTTTGTTTTGCCAGTTTGATTAAATAAATGCTGTGCATTCATACAGTAGAAGAGTATGCATCTATAAAAAATAAAGGGCAGAGATCTTTATAATGAATACATAACAGTCTCTAAGACACAGTATTAAGTCTCAAAAACTAGGGTAAAAAAGCATGTGTACCTTCTGTGTAAGACTGGTTTTAAAAATCAAAAAGTTATGCATTTGCCTGAATCTGTACAGAATGCTTCTGGTGGAATATGTACCAAACTGGTGTCATTGGTTGCCTCAGAATAGGGTACCTGGGTGACTGAAAGAAGGAGTAGGAAGGAGAGATTTCACTTTTTTTGCCTTTAAAATTTTAAACTATGTGAATGTATTACCTGTAAGCAATATAAATACAAATTTAAAAATGCTGAAGAGCTTTAGATTCCCAGTTTTCTCCTGCTTTTGGGTTCTGATGTCATATGCTGTAGATTAGACAACATTGCACCAGGTGACTCGATCTGGGAAACATCTGCTGTAATGACAGCCATCCTTGTGACACTCAGGAGGCCATGGACAGGAGCATGGAGAGTCGTGACCATCACTACATCTTGGAGCCCGTGTGTGCATCTGCTCTTCTGAAGAGAAACTGCTCCAAAGAGCCTCTGCGCTCTCGGCACACTCCCCGAATCGAATGTGATATTCACCTGGAAACCATTCCCTTGAAACTCTCTCAGGTACCCTCCACCTTCCTGTCACTGTCTGCTGGTAACTGAGGTGTTGATGAAGGGTCCCCTCGTGGGAAAGGAAGTGCGCATGAGACCAAGCTATGGTGGATGCAGAACCCACTGTCTTTATACGTTTGGGTTGGGTGTGTCTCAGGTTAGTTTGATTCGATGTTTTTAAGTGCTGAACGAAGAGCATAAGAGAGCCAGTGGATCTGTGTACTTAGCTGACAGTGTTAAGAGAGACATGCTGCATAGTGCTGGAGTTTGGTCTTGCAGTTGGCACTGGATTTCAGCTCACTGGATTTCAGCTCACTGGGTTGACTAGTATGACCTGTCCCTGTGATGTGTAATGTCTTTACTGAGCAAAAGAAATAAACCAGTTCTAACCTTGTACTGCTTAACTTCTAATAAAAAGCTGCAGTACCGGCAAATCATGGAATTCCTCAAGGAGCTGGAGCGAAAGGAGAGGCAGGTGAAGTTCCGAAAATGGAAACCCAAAGTGGCCGTGTCTGAGAAGTAAGGCTTGTCAATTAAGTGTTGTGTGTGGAATGCATTTTCTAGCATGTTCTTTTTTGTATATAGATCAGAAATGTGCCTCACTGTCTTTTTCACGTGGTTGAAGATAAAAGTATAGTCGATTTTTCTGGTTTTTAAAATGCCATTTCTGTTATCATTGTTATCATGCTATTGTGTATCTCTGGTGTCACGGGTTTACTCTTAGGTCAAGCATAGTGGAATTTAGAAGGTCCTCTCAGTCTCAGGTAGGTTTCCTTGGTGGTTCAGTGGTAAGGAATCTGCCAGCCCAGCGCAGGAGACACAGGAGACTTGGGTTCGATCGCTGGTCTGGGAGAAGGAAATGGCAACCCTGTCTAGTATTTTTGCATGGGGTTGCAAAGAGTGGAATACAACTTAGCAACTGAACAAGAGCAGCAACTCAGTCTCATGTAGCAAGGAGACTAGCCTTGCTCTGGTGGGATCTGACTGTGTGGTAAATAGTTTGTAGCACTCTTGAACCTACTCCCTTGTATCTTTTCTCCTAACCAGTTTAGTTAGCATTTATGTAATACACTTGATGACATCTATAGCATAAATGTCCAAAGCATCACAAAGAGTCAGACATGGCTGAAGTGACTTACCAAGCACATAGGATAAATAAATGTTTTCATGTAGATGTGCTCAACTTGACCAGTCAATATATTAAACCTTTTTTAAAGGTCCTGTGTATTTCCAGTCTTTCCTGAAGTCTTCCATTTAACAGTCAAATCCTTGCTGATTATCTTACAATGGGATTTACTGTAAAGCCATCACTTGATTGTCTGTCAGTGGGAGAGGCTGATGTCATGGGTCATTCAGACCAATTGAGTAATGTAGTATTATTGGTGTATCCATCGAGGATGTAGTGGATTAGTTTTCCCCACAGGTTGAAGTTAGCCTAACATTATTTGAATTTGAAGCATAAAGTGGTGGCCGACAAGAGATGTCCAGAATGGGAGTAGTGTGCTGTGGATCGCCCTGGGTTGATAGCATTTTCATTGCTTTTGCTGTAAGTAACTAGATGGCTATGAAATGTTTCAGCTGCCGAGAGTGGTGGTATTTCGCTTTGAATGCCAACCTGCATGAGATCCGGGAGCAGAGGAAGCGCTGCACATGGGGCTTCTTGTTGGGCCGGGCCCGTGACGCCGTGTCTTATACCGACAAGTACTTCACCACGTTGAGAGGAGGCTTGCTGTCTGCAGATGACAAGGTAAGGGGTGTTGTCTCACGTTTCTCGTCTCCACTCAGAGGGTAAGAATGTCTCTTCAAGACTGAAGAAAATGGAGTCTGTGAAGAAATAAAAGTCTTTGTTTGGGATCGTAGTTTTTTAGGATAAAGTTGGCCTTACTAGGGTGAGAGCTACTTAGAAGGCTGGGTTTTGCCTCTGCAGGAAGCTTTCTCCACCTTCTGTTGCTGGAGGGGAGCTGGCCCATGGGCTGGGAGGAAGGAAAAGGGGCCATGGTCCCGCCAGGTCTCCTGGCTCTCTGTGCAAGGCCCAGAGAGACTCTGCATCTAGTCACTTGTGTCAAACACCTGATCCTAACTCTTTTCTTCACATTTTTCCTAATCCCGACTGACTCGATGGACTCTGGAGTTTTAGGGGTAGAGCCTAGGCCGAGGGTGTGCAGCAAGGGAAAGGCCAGCTCCAGTTTCAGTACCTGCAGGACCAGAGACCTGCAGGAAGCTCCACGCCCGGAGCTTCCTCTAGTTCCAGTCTGTCTCCTCTGTCTCCTCAGGAAGGGCAGTGGGGAGTGTTTTCCTCCTTGATTTGTTTCGGTTTTGTGAGCATCAGTTTTTGTGATAGCAGTTTAGACTAATTTTGGCCTGGGGATTGTCTTAATTAACTCTCTTTAGTAAACATTTCTAAGCGTCCCTTTAGCACCTGTCTTCGGAGAAGGCAATGGCACCCCACTCCGTACTTTTGCCTGGCAAATCCTATGGGTGGAGGACCCTGGTAGGCTGCAGTCCTAAGGTCGCTAAGAGTCAGACACGACTGAGCGACTTCACTTTCAATTTTCACTTTCATGCATTGGAGAAGGAAATGGCAATCCACTCCAGTGTTCTTGCCTGGGGAATCCCAGGGACGGGGGAGCCTAGTGGGCTGCCGTCTCTGGGGTCGCACAGAGTCGGACATGACTGAAGCGACTTAGCAGCAGCAGCAGCACCTGTCTTAGCTTGGGCTGCTATAACAACATTCCACAGGGTGGGGCGCTTTAAATGGTGGATGTTTACGTCTCACAGTTCTGGAGGCTGAAATTCCATGATCGAGGTGCCAGTAGATTTGGTTCTTGGGGAAGACCATCTTCCTGGTTTATGGGCAGCTGCCTTCTCCCTGTGTGCTCACCTGGCCTTTCTTGGGCAGAGAGAGAGCTGTTTGTCTTTCCCTTCCTACAAGGGAACTAGTCCCATAATGATGGTCCTGTCCTCATCACCTCATCTAAACCTGTTCACCTCCCATGGGCGCCACTTTCAGATCCTGTCACGTTGAGGATTAAGGCCTTAACGTGCACGTATTGGGGGAACACATTCATCCTGTGAGAGCACCCCATTGTGGTAACCAGTGGCAATGGTGCATCCTTGGGTGTTCTCACCTATCTTGCCAGCACCCTGAGGTATGACCCACTCTGCTAGTGCTTCTTTCATGAGTGTCAGGCGTGGTTACTGACATAGAAGCCTTAATAAAAGGATGGAATAAACCAGACCTTTTGTTTCAGATAGTTTTCTTAAAGGCATAGGGAAAGACATGGAGCAAGGGAAAATCTGAATTACAACTGAGGTGAACAAGTAAACATGTATAATCTCCTTTTCCTTAGTGGCAGGGTGTAAGGCTTACCTGGTGGCTCAGATGGTAGAGAATCCACGTGCAGTACGGAAGACCCAGGTTCCGTCCCTGGGTTGGGACGATCCGCTGGAGCAGGGAATGACAACCCACTCCAGTCAGTATTCTTGCCGGGAGAATCCCATAGACAGAGGGGCCTGGTGGGCTATAGTCCATAGGGACGCAGAATCCGACACCACTAAGTGACTAACAACTTTCACTTTCAAGAAACAGCTTAGGAGAGCTGACTCCACTTTGCTCCACATCTTTGTGTGTCGCTGGCCACTGTTGTTCTTTCCTAATTAGCATGAAACGAATGAAAACAACCACTTCCTTGCTAATGTCCCACATGAAACATAAAGAAGCTGGAGGCCTGCACGCTTACTCTGTAAACTAGGTCCTTAGTTTCCTCCTCTGACTCGGGAAGGTTAACAACCAGCCACCAACTTGAATCAGTTGAGGTAACGCCATGTTAAGCACTTTGTAAACTGCCTTTGCGGAGCAAAGACGGGCTAGTCCAGCAACACTTGTCCTTCACGTACCTGTTAACAACTGAATACCGCTCTGCTGTCTCTGCACTTCCCGTTAGTCTCAGAGTACAGGTGGGGTCTACCGGGGTTATACGGAAAAGCTGTTTGAACCAGAAGCTTAGCAGTTATGGAACTCAGTGTTTATCTTCATGGTTTCTGGGCCTTGGAAGCATTGGAAACATTGGGGGCCAGGTGGGTTCCTTTAGTACTGGATGGGTTCATGATGGTGTCCACTTTCTCTGCAGCCCTGACACCTGTTTTCTTTACCCGAACAGGAGGAAATGTATCGGATTGAAGAGGAGCAGAGCTTTGAGGAACTGAAGATTTTGCGTGAACTGGTGCATGAACGGTTTCACAAGCAGGAAGAACTGGCAGAGGTAGGAGACCCTCCGAGAGAAGCTGTGTCACACGCAGCGTGCTGAGTGCTTCTGGGGGCACAGAGAGCGAGGAGTGGCACCTCATGCCCTGTCTCTTTGGTCCTCATGTGTACTCATTTCTGATTGACACAGAGCCTGCGGGAGCCTCAGCTGGATCCTCTGGGAGACTCTCCTGGAGACCCAGGCCCCGGGGGAGGCAGCGGGATGCTGCAGTACCTTCAGTCCTGGTTTCCCGGCTGGGGTGGCTGGTACGGGCAGCAGAGCCCTGAAGGGAAGCCAGTGGAGGGCCTGATGGTGGAGCCGCAGGAGCAGTGGACTCCGGAGGAGATCCTGGGTAAGGCGGGAGCTGGCTTTCATGTGTCCTTCTTGATTGCAGTGAAGGGAGACACTTGGTTCATGGTTCACCTATTATTTGGGAAACTGGCCCATGGTATATTTCAAATTAAAAAAAAAAGGTAGACATTTGTAACAGTTTGTCTCATGTTTATAGAGGCAGAGAGAGGTTTTTTTAAAAATAATTTTCTTTATTTATATTTGGCTGTGCTGAACCTTTGTTGCTGTGTGGGCTTTTCTCTAGTTTCGGCTCGTGGGCTTCAGTAGTTGTGGCACGTGGGCCCGGTAGTTCCAGTTCCTGGGCTCTAGAGCACAGGCTCAGTAGTTGTGGCCCATGGGCTTAGTTGCTCTGCAGCATGTGGGATCTTCCCAGACCAGGGATCAAGCCTGTGTCTCTTGCATTGGCAGGCAGATTCTTTACTACTGGACCTCAGCGAAGCCTGAGAGGTTTTAAGAGATACTTCGTTTACAACTCCATTACTGAATTTGAATATTTACATGGTTTCAAACAGATCTGAGTGGCAGTGATTGTTAAGAGAATTAAGTCTGATCCAGTAAAAAAAGTTTGAAACCCTGAGGGCTTGAATACCAGTCCAGAGTCACCCTTTAGACCCAGGCTGTCCAGTATGGTAACCGCA
Source organism: Capricornis sumatraensis (assembly GCF_032405125.1). Classification (NCBI taxonomy): domain Eukaryota; kingdom Metazoa; phylum Chordata; class Mammalia; order Artiodactyla; family Bovidae; genus Capricornis; species Capricornis sumatraensis. The sequence goes on along the minus strand of NC_091082.1, from coordinate 48,823,948 downwards.
GTCACAAATGGCTATTTAAATTTATTCAGATAAAATAAAAAATTCACTTCCTCAGGTGACTAGCCACATGAGCCACAGTGCTCAGAGCGTCTTGTGGTTAGTGGCCACCATGTGGACAGTGCAGTGTAGAGCATTGCACCGTGTTGGGCAGTGCTGCCTTATGCTGTAGTTTGTCATGAATTTGACATTGCCCCTCATTTGACAGTAAGTTGATCAGAGCCCTTATAAGGCAGTTAGAGTTGTTTCATGTTGGTGAATAAAAGTCACCCATGACTTTGGAGTTCTTTCCTAAAAGGGAGATGTTATGTCATATCATTGAGACTGCCATCAGTGCTTTTTAAACTTTCCCATGTGTTTTCTTAAAGCCTCTTCTTCCTCATGTTCAGGCTCCGAGGAGTTTTTTGACCCTACTGCGGATGCCTCTTGTATGAACACGTACACAAAGCGAGACCACGTCTTTGCGAAACTGAACTTGCAGCTGCAGCGAGGGACTGTGACTCTGCTGCACCAGGAGCAAGGGGCTCCCCAGATGAACCAGAGTGCTTTCATGCAGCTTGAGTTTTCAGGTGCTGCCCCCAAGATGCTTCCTGATGCTCTCTATCTCCCCAGACACCAGTGTCCACTTGAGTCTCGGTATTTGCGGTAGTTCTGTTGTAGAAACTTGCCATGGGTACTGAGTCATGGCCCCTGGGGGAGCACAAGGTTAGATTGTCTGTAAGCATTTGGTGATCACATTCATCAGTGGATCAATACATAATGTTGTTCTCTGTGTGTGTGTGTTTGATGACACCTTATTTAATACATGTTGTTGCTTTGTTAATGGATCTCATGGCCAGCGACACTGACACTGTGACTGATGTCTGAGTGAAGGTTATCTACTACATGTATTTCCTCTCTAAGACACAGTGCTCCTGCACTGTGCTTGGGGGCCCTTTTAAACAGTGAAATCACTAAAACAAAAAGCACAAAAATGCCAAAAATTGCCACTAATTAGGTCATGATAAGGGCACTGGTATGAGCTGAAACAAGAAGGCAGAGTGTTGCCTTGTTCAACTTTAGCTGGAAACACGCACTTCAGGTGACTTGAATTTTCTGCTGCTCTGCACATGTCTGCAGAGCACTGTGAATGTATTATTTTTGGGGTTATAGTAAATTTTAGTGAGTAGGTGAATATGGAATCTGCAAATAATGAAAAATTTTTGACTTCTTTTTGTGGATTTGAATTGAAAGTACGTAAATAAATGCCCAGATGTTAGTTATGTCTTCTCACAAATAGATTTATTGTAGTTCATAAAATAGGCACTTATCTGAGGTCTGTGAGTAGTTTAAAGGCAAGTGACCAAAAAAAAAAGCCAGTTTTTGACTGGCTTTGACTTTGTAATCTTGAGAGCTGAGAAGTCATAAACTTAGTGTGAACTAGCAGATTGTTTGAACTAAATTAAGTGCTCTGTTTAAAATTCATTGTGTTGGAAAGCTTCTGATATTCCTTACAAATTTATGTCAGTGGACAGGAAAGCCTGGCATGCTGCAGTCCATGGGGTTGCAAAGAGTCAGACACGACTGAGCAACTGAACTGAACAAAAGTAGACATATAGATATGTAGATAGGGTTATTTTGTTCCAATTCGAAGGAGAAATAGTTCATTATATCTGATAGTTCACTATAAAATATTATATCTAATACTTTGAAAATACTTAAGGCTATGATGGCATAGTATCAGCTCTTAACATTTATCTTCTGTAGGTGTAAAACTTCTAGCAGAATCTCTTCCTCGAAGAAACTCCTCCTTGCTCTTAGTCCGGTTGGGTGGACTCTTTCTGCGAGACCTGGCTACGGAAGGAACCATGTTTCCTCTTCTGGTCTTCCCTAATCCAGTACGTATAGCTGTATGATTGATCCAGGGTGTTGGTGAATTGCCATCTGTTTTAGGCAAGCAATTAGTGGTATTAACTTGATTTGTTCCGATATTTGATCATTTTGAGAGAGACACACATGAGTTTTGATTCGGCCGTGCTAAGCGAGAGTGGTGTCAAAGGGGAAGATGGGGGAGAATGTGTGCATGGTGAATTGGCCCCTCTCACCCTGACCCTTGTGTGTTTTGTGTGTGTTCATCAGCAAAAGGAAGTTGGCAGAGTCTCCCAGTCTTTTGGACTCCAAACAGCATCTGCAGACAGAAGCCATCATTATCCTGGTAAACTGTCATGTGTACTTAAATTCATCCTTAAAAATGCAATGATTACAGATCAGTAGTCTTGGTCAGCGGTCAGAGAGGGAGTGAGTCCTGTTTTGTGCCCAGGGGTTTGCTGTGTGGATACTTATCTGACTTAGAGACCCCACTGTGCTCTCCCTTGATTGGTGAGTGACTGGGGCAACTCACAAGGCCTCCAGGTCTCGGGTTCCGTGATGGGAGTGAATACAACAACCCAGCCTTGAGGAGTCCTGTTGATACCTAGAGGCTGTCCTTATTAGGCTCTCTATTTTATAAAGTTTTTGAAAATGAGACTTAATTGGAAAATAATTGAGGAAATGTCTTTTTTTTCCTCAGAATTCTGAGGAATAAGGTGATTGTTTTGCTGTGTTCTGTTTATTTTTTTTTCCCCTCTGGTTCTTTTCCTCTAGCTGCAGACCCAGATGACCCGGTTTTTGAGATGCTGTATGAGAGAAATCCAGTGCACAGCCATTTTGAGAGGCGGCTGAATGTCAGCACGAGGCCCTTGAACATCATATATAATCCCCAGGCTATTAAAAAAGTAGCAGACTTTTTCTACAAGGGAAAGGTTCATACCTCAGGTTAACTTTTTTGTTTGATTATGTTACTTTCTAATGACCTCTTTGTTGTCACTTCTGGGACAAGGGTTATTATTCTGGTGACCTGGTAGTGGCAGAAAAGGCCTGAGAGTAAGTGGAAGGTTGTCCTTCAATATTGAATCAAAGTGAATATCCTTGGAAAGTTGCTCTTCCAAGAGGAATCAATGACTTAATATTTTTTCTTTCTTTGTCTTCATTTAGCATGCATTTAAAATACTTTCCATCTATTACGACAGTGGTTTCCTTGGCTACCCAGGATATTTTAGGCCAGAGAATTTAGGAGGAATGTTCAAGAATTTCCTCCTAGATGACAGGATCAGTGGTCTGTTTTACTTGTTTGGTGCAGCAATAAATACTGCGGAGGTCATCATTGGACTCTTCTGTGTCATCACTGTTTTACATATGTCTGCCTTAGTCTTCCAAAAAGATTTGAGACAGTATGTGCAAAAGAAACAATTCTGTTGATAGAGAGATCGATAAAACAGTAGTGCTTTCCTAAATCTATCCGTCACTCCCCTTTCATAAGAGTTGTTTTAGTTTTTGATCCAGTTTTTGAGTCTTTTCATGTACATGAATGTGCGTGCAGGCTTAGTTGCTCTTTGCGATCCCATGGACCGCAGCCCACCAGGCTCCTCTGTCCTTGGAATTTTCTAAGCAAGGATACTGGAGTGGGTTGCCATTTCTTCCTCTAGGGGATCTTCCCCCTCCTGGGATTGAATCCATGTCTCCTTCATTGGCAGGTGGGTCCTTTACTACTGAGCCCTCTGGGAAGCCCCTTTCATGTAGACAGTGACCATTAATGTCTTGGCTTCATTGCTCTGACACTGATAGAATGTAGAAGGCAAATCCTCCTAGATTCCCTTTCAGTAATGATCATGCTTTTAAGGTTTTTGAAATATAATAGTTTAGAATCTTTCAGAAAATGATTCTAGAAATTCTAATAGTTATCTAATAGTTACTTAGATACCCATCTCTTATGTACTTAACCTTTCTCTGCATGGCTGTCCCTCACTGTCTTGGCCACATTCCTGTAACCCCAGCTCAGGCTGGAATAAGGAACTCTTGTTGTACAGACTGTTTTTTAGCTTTGGTGAATTCCTGGTGAGAGTAGATGTTGCAGCACGTTCTTTCATCCAACCATAAGAAGACTCTTGGATATTTCCAATCTTGCAGGTTTCGGTTATCAATCTGAACTTGAGTTGAGAGTGGCTGAAGCTGCGCGAAGACAGTACAACAGACTGAAGATGCAGACCAAGGCGGAAATCCGACAGACTCTTGACCGATTGCTAGTGGGTGATTTCATTGTAAGTGGACATAACGAATGCTCCTTTTGGAGGGTGGGGAAGAGGAAGGCATTCTTTCTGGGAAGTTCTTTATTTACAGTAGAGAGTCATGCTTGTATCAGTTACACTGATAAGTAAACGGGATCTACGAAATACTTCTTAGCTAGCAAAAAATGAAATCCCATGTCTTTTACAGTTAGGTTGTAATAAATAAAAACAAATGACTGAGACTAGATCATATATTATTTCTTCCTTGTTTCCGTCTTAGAACATTCCCAAGACTTGTCTTTGTTCCATTTTCTAGACCTGACATTTTGTAAATATTTCAATTAAGAACATCCCCTTTTACTTACTATTATCAGAAGAAAAACAATTGGAATGATGCCCCAGTAATTTTTTGTTTTAAAGATTTGTTTGTTTACTTTTTTGGCTGTGGTGGGTCTTTGTTGCTGCATGTGGGTTTTTTTCCAGTTGAGCCGAGCAGGGTCTACTCTTTGTTGTGGTGCACGGGCTTCTCATTGCAGTGGTTTCTCTTGTTGTGGAGCACGGGTTCTAGGTGTGTGGGCTCAGTAGCTGTGGCTCGCGGGCTTAGTTGCTCCGCTGCATGTGGGATCTTCCCGGACCAGGGACTGAAACAGTGTCCCTTGAATTGCAAGGAGGATTCTTAAACACTGGTTCACCAGGGAAGCCCGATATCCCAGTTTTGATTCCTGGGAGTGATGATCACTTTGTGATGCTGAGTGCCCAGCTGACATGAGGATGCTTATGCACAGGGTGAGCCAAGAAACATCTCAACAGTCCAGCTAAACTGAGCTTCTGGCCCTGTGGCCTGGGGATGCGCTGCTCAGACGCAGCAGTAGGTGTACCACTCAGCAGGTGGCTTGTAGTTGGTGCAGAGCCAGCTGGGAGTGTAAGGGATGGCAGAGATGTTCAGGGGAAACACTTAGGGGTTTGTAGTATGGGTTGCAGAATTTGTCCTGTGTTTTTGTTTTTGGATGTATTTCAACACAAATAACAACATTTAGTACTTCTGATTATCTTAGACCAAGAGGTTTCTCTTTCATGGCATTTATATAAATTAGCTTTTGCTACTACATATAATTACCAAATGTTACTATTACAACATGTAATTATATAAATCATATTATATTATATATTTATATAGTATATATAAAATGTATAAATTATATATTTACAATAACTAGGACATTGAAGCAACCTAGATGTCCTTTGACAGAAAAATGGATAAAGAAGTTATGGTACATACACACAATGGAATATTACTCAACTATGGAAAGAAATGCATTTGAGTCAGTTCTAATGAGGTGGATGAACCTAGAGCCTATTATACAGAGTGAAGTAAGTCAGAAAGAGAAAGATAAATACTGTATATTAAGGCATATCTTTGGAATCTGGTATGCAGATGACACCACTCTTATGGCAGAAAGTGAAGAGGAACTAAAAAGCCTCTTGATGAAAGTGAAAGAGGAGAGTGAAAAAGTTGGCTTATAGCTCAATATTCAGAAAACGAAGATCAGGGCATCTGGTCCCATCACTTCATGGGAAATAGATGGGGAAACAGTGTCAGACTTTATTTTTTTGGGCTCCAAAATCACTGCATGGTGGTTGCAGCCATGAAATTAAAAGACGCTTACTCCTTGGAAGGAAAGTTATGACCAACCTAGATAAGAAAAGCAGAGACATTACTTTGCCAACAAAGGTCCATCTAGTCAAGGCTATGGTTTTTCCATTGGTCATGTATGGATGCGAAAGCTGAGCACCGAAGAATTGATGCTTTTGAACTGTGGTGTTGGCGAAGACTCTTGAGAGTTCCTTGGACTGCAAGGAGATCCAACCAGTCCATTCTAAAGGAGATCAGCCCTGGGTGTTCTTTGGAAGGACTTGATGCAGAAGCTGAAACTCCAGTACTTTGGCCACCTCATGCGAAGAGTTGACTCATTGGAAAAGACTGATGCTGGGAGGGATTGGGGGCAGGAGGAGAAGGGGACGACAGAGGATGAGATGGCCGGATGGCATCACTGACTCGATGGACGTGAGTCTGAGTGAACTCTGGGAGTTGGTGATGGACAGGGAGGCCTGGCATGCTGTGATTCATGGGGTCACAAAGAGTCGGACATGACTGAGTGACTGAACTGAACTCAACTGATGGAATCTGGAAAGATGGTACTGACAGTTCTACGTTCAGGGCAGCCAAAGAGACACAGACATAAAGAACAGACTTTTGGACTCAGTGGGAGACGGCGAGGTAGGATGATTTGAGAGAATAATATTGAAACATACACATTACCATATGTAAAACAGATAACCAGTGCAAGTTTGATGTATGACCCAGGGCACCCAAAGCTGTTGCTCTGTGACAACCTGGAGGGGTGGGATGAGGAGGGCGGTGGGATGGAGTTCAGGAAGGAGGGGACACATATTTACCTATGGCTGATTCACACTGATATATGGCAAAAACCATCAAAGTATTGTAATTGTTCCTCCAATTAAAATAAATAAATTGAAAAAAATACATAAATTGTTAATTTGTTACTGTATATAATCTTTGATAATATTTATATAAATTAGCTAATTTATATAACAAATTCATGGGAAGAGCCATTAACAAATTCATGAATTGGTCTATTTTTTATATTTCAAATGTCAAAGCGTATGTTTTTCTCTAAGATATTTTGGCCTGAAAGTTTGTGCTTAGCAATGTCCATGAATAAATAAAAATATTTGGATTTCTCATTTATTTGAATTCTATAATTTCTACAATACTTTTCGAGTATTAAGTCTTTAGAAATAAGACCTTTCTTAAACCGTCGATCATCAGAATCAAAGAGCAAGCAACCCCCAAACCAGTAATTTGCACATTTTTCTCTCCCACTTCAGCCATTTGCCTGTGGTAATGTCTCATATCCTTAAGTATTTGGATCCACTTTTGTCTTAAATGTTTTTTTGCTTTAATACTATAGACCATTAGGTCATCCTGTGAGCCTAGTGTGACCTTCAGGGAGGCTTGAGCTCCAGCTGATAAAGCTGCCCTCTCTTAGCTGTTGTAGTTCAAGGCTATTTAATTGTGCTTGATTCTATTTTTATAGGAGGAGAGTAAACGGTGGACTGTGCGACTGGACATTTCTGCCCCTCAAGTGATATTTCCTGATGACTTTAAGTTCAAGAATCCTGTGTTGGTTGTTGTGGATCTAGGAAGAATGCTGTTGACCAACACCCAAGGTACAGTGTGAATGTGAAGTAATAAAGGCGTATCTTGGCAGATTGATCTCTCTCTCTCACTGAACCACGTAAAGCTTAAAAAGAAGTTTATTTAACATTTCTAGGCTCCAAAGTTAACTTGAAACTTTTTTATGTAATAGTTTTATTGAGATCCATTTGAAAATATACAATTCAGTTGTTTTCGGTATATTCATAAAATGGTACAGCTCTCACTGTTATCTAATTTCAGAACATTTTCGTTGTCCCAAGAAGACATTCTAGACCCATATCTCTATTACCACCTCTCCTAGCCCTTGCTAACCACTAATCTTTCTATCTCTGTTTATTTGCCTGTTCTGAACAGTTCATGTGAATAGAATCATGTAATAAGAGACCTTTTATGTATGACTTCTTTCACTTAGCTCAGTGTTTTCAAGGTTTATTCATTTTGTGAAAGAAGGGAAAATGAAAGTGTTCGTCGCTTAGTTGTGTCCGACTCTTTGACCCCTTGGACTGTTGCCCTCCAGGCTCCTCTGTCTATGGAATTCTCCAGGCAAGAATACTGGAGAGGATAGCCATTCTGTTCTCCAAGGGATCTTCCCAACCCAGGGACTGAACCCTGGTCTCCTGCATCATCTGAACCACTAGGGAAGCCCTGTAGCATGTTATCAATACTTCATTTCTGTTTGTGGCTAAATGATGTTCCCTCGTATTGATATACTACATTTTATAATATTATCCACTCATCAGTTGGTGGACATTTGGTTGTTTCTACTCTTTGGCTGGTATGAGCTTGGCCCTAAGCGAGTGTGCAAAGGGAATTACATCTGAAGAAAAGGATCACACAACTGCAGAGAGTACCTACTTGGATTTATAAAACACTAACGTGACAGAGACACAGGTGACCAAACCCAGGGATGTGTTTTTGTAGTTGTTGCGACACTGCTCAGGCGCAGAAGTGAGGGGTTGAGTGAATTTGGGACTGGAAACTTGACATATGAAGCAATTACTGCGCACCAAGTGCTGATCTAACACTCGGGTATTGTGTTGAGGAAGGCAGAGGAAACCTCTGTTCTTTTGGAACCTCCTAGTTGGGGGAACAAAACAAACACATAGATGAATATAGGAAAAAGTAAACAAATGAGGAGGGTTGGTGATGGCAGCTCCTGCAGTGCAGCTCCGATGTTGTGGGGCGGGGGGACAGTGACCAGAGGGCATTGTTGGCTTCTGCACCCTGACATGTGTTCCTATGTTAGCAGGTCTCCATCTTTCCTCATGTTCCATGAACTTTTACTCTTTGTGTTTTGATTTCCCAATCAGTAGATAAGTTCACTCTGAATACATGGGAAATACAGAATACTATGCTTAGAGTTTTCATCCATTTATTTTTTAAATCAGGGCTGTTGCTTCTTTCTTGTTGTTGTTCAGTCTCTTAAGTCGTGTCCGACTCTTCTCTACTTTTCTTAATTATTACATTAAATGGAGGAGGAAGGCAAGAGCTGACATGTACTTTAAATCTTCTGTTTTCATCTGCAGATGACTCCAAGAGGAAGAATGGGGATGGGTCAGCATTGGAAGAGAATCAGTTCAGTGATGATGAATATAAGACCCCTCTTGCCACACCTCCTAATACCCCACCTCCCGAGACTAGCAGCAGTAATGGGGAGAAAACACCTCCATTTTCTGGAGTCAAGTTCAGTGAAGAGCAGCTTCAAGCACATCTAATGAACACGAAGATGTACGAGAGGTACTCCCTGTCCTTTCTCGACCTGCAGATCATGGTTGGACGTGTGAAGGACAACTGGAAGCATGTCCAGGATATTGACGTGGGACCGACCCACGTGGTTGAGAAATTCAATGTTCACCTCCAGTTAGAACGTCGATTGATTTATACATCAGATCCCAAGTACCCTGGAGCTGTCCTCTCAGGCAACCTACCAGACCTGAAGATCCACATCAATGAAGATAAAATATCTGCTCTGAAGAATTGTTTTGCTCTCCTGACCACCCCAGAAACGAAGACTTTTGACTCTCAGATGAAGGAGAAGATTTTTCCCCAAGGGGGACAGCGGGGAAGTTTGCAAGACTCCGTGATGAACTTGACCCAGAGCATTGTGATGTTGGAGCAGCATACTCGGGAGGTCTTGGTGGAGTCACAGCTCCTCCTGGCGGAGTTTAAGGTGAATTGCATGCAGCTTGGTGTTGAGAGCAATGGCCGGTACATCTCTGTGCTCAAGGTGTTTGGCACCAATGCTCACTTTGTGAAGAGGCCTTATGACGCTGAGGTCTCCCTCACTGTTCATGGTTTGCTCCTGGTGGACACCATGCAGACATATGGCGCTGATTTTGACCTTTTGATGGCCTCCCACAAGAACTTGAGCTTTGATATCCCAACAGGAAGCCTCCGGGACAGCAGGGCCCAGTCTCCCGTCTCTGGGTCCAACGTGGCCCACCTCACGAGTGCTGCCACACGGAACAACCAGTCAGCCACTAGTATTTCTCTGGACAGAGTTCTCACCAAAGAACAAGAGTCCCTCATAAAACTGGAATATCAGTTTGTGAGTTCAGAGTGCCCGTCCATGAATTTGGATAGCACTCTTCAGGTGATTTCATTGCAGGTGAATAATTTGGATATCATCCTAAATCCAGAGACAATTGTGGAGCTGATTGGTTTTCTTCAAAAATCTTTTCCCAAGGAAAAAGATGAATTGAGTCCTCAACCTTTAATGACTGATTTTGAAAGAAGCTTTAGGGAACAGGGAACTTACCAATCTACATATGAACAAAACACAGAGGTTGCGGTGGAAATCCACAGACTTAACCTGCTGCTCCTTCGGACGGTGGGAATGGCTAATGGAGAGAAATATGGCAGAAAGATTGCAACAGCGAGTATAGGTGGCACCAAAGTTAATGTCTCCATGGGCAACACATTTGATATGAATGGTTCTCTCGGCTGTTTGCAGCTTATGGATTTGACACAGGAGAATGTTAAGAACCAATACGTTGTCAGCATTGGAAATTCCGTAGGCTATGAAAATATCATCAGTGATATTGGCTTCTATGAATCTGTATTTGTCAGAATGGAAGACACAGCCCTCACTGATGCTCTGAGTTTCACCTTTGTTGAGAAATCTAAACAGGAATGTTTTCTCAACCTCAAGATGGCCTCCTTGCATTACAACCACTCCGCTAAATTCTTGAAGGAGCTGACGTTGTCCATGGATGAGCTGGAAGAAAATTTTCGAAGTATGCTGAAAAGCGCAGCCACCAAAGTCACCACGGTCCTAGCCACTAAGACAGCCGAGTACAGTGAGATGGTGTCGCTCTTTGAAACTCCCAGGAAGGCCCGGGACTCCTTTTTCTTAGAAGAAAATGAACCATATGGGTTTGGCCTAGGAGCGTCTCATTCTGACACCGTAAAGCTCATCTTGAACATAAACATTGAATCACCAGTGGTTTCCATCCCTCGGAAGCCTGGCAGTCCCGAGTTGCTGGTAGGACACTTGGGACAGATCTTCATCCAGAATTTTGTGGCAGGAGATGATGAATCCAGAAGTGACCGTCTGCAAGTGGAAATCAAAGACATTAAATTATATTCTTTGAACTGCACTCAGTTGACAGGCAGAGAGGGCCCCGGGCTGGAAATGAGCCGGGCATTCTGTCCTCTGTCTGGGTCTGCCAATGCCAGTAGTCAGGAGGAAGCTCACTTCACCCGACATGATTTCTTTGAATCTTTGCATAGAGGTCAAGGTGAGGCATGGGTATCTTTTGTCTCATTTTGTTTAGATTCCAGACCCAGCCATGAAGGTAGTACCTGGCTTAAAATAACAACAAAAACCTTTCTTTTAGAATTACCCTAAGTGAATATTTAAGAAGTTAAAATAGAATTTTAGTAGAATGCTTTCATATTATGTTTGAATGTTTGCACCTTTTCCCACTGAATACCATTTTTGGCAAAATAAGGATTTTTTAAGTGGCCCCCTTGGGTGAGTGTTCATTCACTGGGATTCAGTGGGTGGATTCTGTTAAGAGTATTATGTAATTTAGTCAATGCATCTGACTTTTTCATTCCTAAGCTGTAGATCTTTCCTAGTTAAATATTGTAGTCTAAGACAGCTGGAGGGATTGACAGAAATAGAATGTGAAATTTAGTCTGTGGATGTTATGGTCTCTGTTGACTATCCTGTCATCTTCTGTAATGGTTTGGTGCAGGGTTCTAGGAATAAAGTGCTTGTAAGTATGTATTCTCGATCTGATCTGCTAAAACCAAGCAGTTCAATCTATTAGTCTTGGCATCTATAGAAATCAGGTAAGCTATATTGATTGGTGAAGATATTAATGCCTTTGAGAACTCCTATATACACTGATTCATTTTTACATAGTTACCAAAAGATTGCTTTCTCTGCTTGGGTTAAAAGTTGTTCACTTAGAATTCTGTTTTGTCCTTGATTCTGAGTTAGGCCCAATAAGAGGGATCAGTCTAAAGCTGGGCATGGATGAACAGTTTTGTTTGGAAAATGCCAGCTTGGGAGGTTAAGAGAAGCTTACTGAGGACCCTTGCCTGGGTTAATGCTCACTGCATCATATTTTGAAACCATCAAATGGAGCCTGTTATGAAAAGAGCTGTAGCATGCTCTTTATGTGTAAATTTATCTTATACCCTTGGTTGCTGTGAGTTTTGGTCTTGGAATAGTTGCCAAGGTTTGTACTCAATCGTAGACCCTCGGTGCCAGGCTAACCTGCCTTCCTGGTCTAAGAGCAACTCCTGGGCTTGTTTATATACCCTCACTTAATCAGCAATGACGCAGTCAGTCTGAGTGTTTCTAGTTGGTCATTTCTTTTCTCTTACGCCAGCTTTTCACATCCTCAACAACACGACCATTCACTTTAAACTGGAGAAGATCCCTATAGAGAGAGAATCTGAACTGACTTTCTCACTTAGTCCAGATGACCTGGGAGCTTCTAGCATCATGAAGATTGAAGGAAAATTTGTCAATCCGGTTCAAGTAAGCACACTATTGATTTTTTTGTCAGGACAGTTGAAGTCATGTAATGATTTTGTATTTGTTATATAAATGTGTTATGTTTATGTCTTGTTATATTTTGTATATATAAAATGTTGGAAGGAAAATATAAATTCAAAGAGATATTGTTCATGCACATTATTGTCAATAACTTCTTCCAATAAGCATGGTATCCTTTTATCATGTCCTTCTATCACTGAATCAGTCTTTGTTAGCTTCTTCATGTGGAGGGGTGAATTATAGAGTGGAACAGGGCAAATCGTTAATTCTGTTGCCATTAAGAAATGAGGAAAATTATTGCTTAAAAAGTCAGGATCTCTCTTTCCCAGAGTGTACAATTCTTGTCACACTTTTGGCATATGTGGCCCACCTATAAAACAATCTGATTATCTGAGCTGTTGACAGATCCTTTCAAGGGAGAATTAGTCTTGCCCTCATTGAAATGAAATGGGTCAGGGGGTGTGTATGGTATGTTTGTATACATCTTTCATCCTTTTTCTTTCAAAAGTGTCATTTTTCCTGCTTTCACAGGCAAGAGAGCAAAAGCATAGCATTATAAAACAGCAAGGATAGGCAGGGTCTTAGGACAGTGCACAGGCTCTAGAGCAGTGACTGGTCGTTGGTTTGGTATCTGCTCTGCAGTAACCCAGGGGTGCTGTTAACAGAACATGTGTAGCTTTTGACATCAGTGGTTTCTGGATATGGGTCTCTGGTTGAGAGAACTTTCCCTGGATTTTTTCCTTTTTGGCTTTTAAGCTTTTTCTCTTTTAAAACTTTTCCTTCAATTTCTGTAGTTGTTTCGTGGGGTTTGAAAGAATGATTGTACAGATTCAGGCCTACATTTACCAGCACTTATTGAACATTTATTGTGTGAAGGTTATTCCATGAGGTACTCGGGGACGGCCTTGTCAATAGATATAGGTCAGAGAGAGGCAGAGGTGTAAGGATGAAAAAGAAATAAAGAGGGGATCCTTGCTGTCAACGAATTTAAAACGTCTTGGAGAGTTGATATAGAGCAGAAACCAACACGATATTGTAAAGGAGTTATTCTCCAATTAAAAATAAATAAATTGAAATAAAATATATCTTATAAATTATATTTTTAAAAAACCACTTGGGTAAAGTCATACAAAATTTGTGAGCAGTGCATATGAGGGCATTTGACAGTAGTAGTGGAATAACTGAATTTTTCTCTTTGAATGCAGGTGGTGTTAGCAAAGCATGTATATGAGCAGGTTTTACAAACGCTGGACAATCTGGTGTATAGTGAAGATCTGAATAAGTTTCCAGTCAGTGCAGCATCCTCACCCTGCCCTAATTCTCCTCTGCCTCCCCTCAGTATCTGTGGAGAACCTTCCGCTGAAAGGAAGGAGAATGGATTGTTCAGCCACTCCAGTCTTTCTAACTCTTCTCAAAAGTCCTTGTCTGTGAAGGAAGTCAAATCCTTTACCCAGATTCAAGCCAACTTTTGTATATCAGAGCTGCAAGTTCAGCTAAGTGGAGATCTGACTTTGGGGGCCCAGGGTCTTGTGAGCTTAAAATTTCAGGATTTTGAGGTGGAATTCAGTAAAGACCACCCCCAGACTTTATCCATTCAGATTGCCCTGCACTCTCTGCTGATGGAGGACTTACTGGAGAAAAATCCAGATTCCAAATATAAGAACCTGATGGTGTCTCGGGGAGCCCCAAAGCCATCTAGTTTAGCACAAAAAGAGTATCTCTCTCAGTCCTGCCCTTCCGTGTCCAACGTGGAGTATCCAGACATGCCTCGGTCTCTCCCTTCTCACATGGAGGAAGCTCCCAATGTGTTTCAGCTGTATCAGAGACCCACTTCGGCCTCCCGGAAGAAGCAAAAGGAAGTCCAAGACAAGGACTATCCCTTGACTCCACCTCCTTCGCCAACGGTAGATGAGCCCAAGATACTTGCGGGAAAGAGTAAATTTGATGATTCCTTGGTCCATATCAATGTTTTCCTGGTGGATAAGAAACATCCAGAATTCTCTTCCAGTTACAGTCGAGTTAACCGGAGCATTGATGTTGATTTTAACTGCTTGGATGTGCTGATCACGCTGCAGACCTGGGTCGTGATCCTAGATTTTTTTGGAATTGGCTCCACTGCAGACAACCATGCGATGAAGGTGCCGCCTGAGGATGTCCTACAAAGTGTGAAGTCAGAATCAAGCGCGTTAGCAGAGTCTGAACTTCAGGATCCAGTTAACACCAAACTGGATCTCAAGGTATCAGTTCCCTTAGGCTCTTGTTAAGTTCTGTGTATGAATGTGGGCTTGTTTACTTAGATGCTGTCACTGTGGATTTATGTCAGAAAATCGATACCTCACAGAGGAGGTATGTGGTCTTTTGGATGTCTATTCCTAAAAGGTAGATGTTAATATCTCAGAAAAGGTTTTGGCATTAATCCCATCTGGAGGCAGGGGAAATAAATGGTTTCAGTAACTTCTTGTCTTTCCTTTGGGCTGTAAAATTCAGTGGAATTATTTAGCTTCTTTATGCCTCTGTTTCCTTATCTTCCATCGTCTGATTATGGTAACTAAATGAGGAAATTACATGAAGCACCTGGCAATGTGTCTAGCACATAGTAACCATGTTACTATGTAACTAGCAACTAGTACAGAGTAGCTATTTTTAAATGTGCCTTTTATTTTCATCTCCCTCTCACTCAGAACATTTTTGGCTTTTACTGAGAGCAAGAGTACAGGTGTCTTAAATGTCAGACTGCCTGGATTTGAAAGCTGGCATTTTTGTTGTAACCATACAGCTGTTTGGCTGTGGACAGACCATTTAACTTCTTTCTCCCACAAGTTTTTCATCAGTAAACAGAGGTTGTTTAATGGTGCCTGTGTCATAGGATTGTGGAAGTTCAATGAGATGACCTAGGTATGGCCCTCCTCACATGTGTGGCAGAAATGATCATTCAGTGAATGGTATCTTCCCCGCTTCTTCCTCCCATACAGTTGTCCATAGAAGCTGGGTTAGTGTCTCCTAGGGTGTTCCACATTCTGGATTTGTCTGTTTCTTTATGGTACATTTGATTCCTCTCATCCTCTAATTTTAGAAATGGAAGTTAGCTGTAAAGACTTGATCAGATCCAGGTCCGACACTTCATAGGTGGTGCTGAGTGCTTCCTGTTGCGTTATACCAGGAGGGCTACAACACCCAGTTGTCCCACTTTCAGTGATGCTAAGATCCATGCTGAGAGTGGGCTCAAGTGGTGACAGCTGGATTCCTCCAAACAAAGCATATTTAGACTCATTATTTGCATCATTTTGGTGATGAAGTGGCTAGAGGTTTTTTTTTCACTTCCCCCTTCATGATAACTCATTCCCTTGAGATCCTTCTGTTGTTCATGGCCAGAAGCCACTGCATGGGGACCCCCCGTGCCATTGGAGTGGCCCCCATGGTCACTACTCCATCTGTAATGATTCCCTCCTTTTTTCTCCTCCTTCCTCTATGAATGTTTTTTCTCCTTCCTTTTCTCCTGCTATTTTCTTTCTTTTTCCATTTTTTTTTCCCATTTATCAGACATACACTGAACACCTACTTTGTTGTTGTTCAGTTGCTAAGTCATGACCAACTCTTTGTGACCTCCCATGGACTGCAACATGTCAGGCTTCCCTGTCCTTCACTGTCTCCTAGAGTTTGATCAAACTCATGTTCATTGAGTTGGTGATGCCATCCAACCATGTCACCCTCTGTCGTGGTAGGCATTAAAGATAAGGGGTGCATGTCACTGGCTCTGCCACTCGGGAGCAGAGAGTGTGAACTGGGATGTAAGCTTCTTTCCGTCTCCTCTTTCCTCCTTTCTTCTCTTCAGCTGATGCCTTACCCAGTGATGGCGCTCAGGGGTATCTGCCTCCCTAAATCGTAGATACAGAGTCCTTTTTGTAGCTAAAATGACAGAATTATGTTCCTGGATTTATTTGTTTCCAAGAATGCTTTTCCTAAAACAGGTTTTCTTCTATTGGTGGTTGTCTCTGGGGAAGAAAATCTTTGATTGTGCTTCTAAGTGAAGTCCCAGTTGGTCACCAGGGGCTTCTATTAAATATTAGTCTGAAGACATTAAACATTAAGTGTATTTATCACTTCGCTTTGACAAATTCTTAGGGTGCACTTAATGAATCTGTATGAGTGATTACAGAATAGTGCAGTATTAGAGATAAATGCTGAACGGGGAAAAATTGTTTTATAATGTAAAACATTTCACTGACAAACAATAGATGAAGCCCAAAGAAAGCATCCCCCTAAAAAAACCAAAAAGCCAACCAACCAACATACAAAAAAAAAAAAAAAAAAAAGGAGAGAAGAAAGAAAGAAGAAAAAAAAATTTAAAAGAGAACAGACGAGGTGACCACAGAGAAGACACCACAGAGCCTGGGTTTTAGATTGCCCAGTCAAGTTCTTTTCCTATCAGCTCTCTCCTCTTACTGTGGTTTGACTGGCTAAGAGAAGTTGAAATGAATTTGGTATCAGTTGGACAAAAAGGTTTATCTTCAGCTTTCCTGAGACTTGTAGCATCTTTCTCGATGCCATTTGTCTGAAAGGGACCTTTTCCTCCGAGTAACATTCGCCTTGCCTTTCCTTCTGTGTTCTTAGGTGCATTCGCTTTCTCTCGTGCTGAATAAGACCACCAGTGAGCTTGCCAAGGCGAATGTGTCCAAATTAGTGGCACACCTGGAAATGATTGGTAAGTGGGAAAAATCAGACTTGGGGAATCTGGGAAGAATTTGAACATCCTGCTCACAAATCTAATTGTCTTCACAGGTGCTAAGTAAGGTGTGGCTCAGTGGCTGGTTTGTGGTTACTGGTCTGGCCAGGACTGGTGGTGGTGCCTTCCAGATACTGGTTTATGGATCAGAATCATCTGTTAGAAATGCAGCTATCTGGCACAGCTCCCTTCCCATCCCAAGACTCTGATTCTGTGGGTTGGGATGGGACCCTGTAATCTATCTGAGTTTTAAAAAAGCTCTCTGGATGAGTATATAATTTCTTTGTCTAAAGTTTGGACATGTTGGAGTGTGAAAGGGGGCATTATTAATAATTACAACTGGGAAAATGGCATATAACAGGGGCTGCCTCTGGGAAATCAGGGCATATGTTCACTGTGTTGCCATAATTAGGGGGACCTCTACGAGGGGGTGGGCTTCCCTGATAGCTCAGTTTGTAAAGAATTCGCCTCCAATATAGGAGACCCCGGTTTGATTGCTGGGTCAGGAAGATATGCTAGAGAAGGGATAGGCTACCCACTCCAGTATTCTTGGGCTTCCCTTGCGGCTCAGCTGGTAAAGAATGCACCTGCAATGCAGGAGACCTGGGTTCAATCCCTGGATTAGGAACATCCCCTGGAGAAGGGAACAGCTACCCACTCCAGTATTCTGGCCTAGAGAATTCCATGGACCGTATAGTCCATGGGGTCGCCAAGAGTCAGACACGACTGAGCGACTTTCACTTTAGAGGGGGTGGTTTAAGCAGGGAGATATTGTAGCAAAGCTGGCATTCTTCCTGATGGGACGCAATAGGCTGTAATCCTTAGTAGAACAGAAGTGAAGATCTACATTAAGCTCTAAAGTGGAAGAATTTACAAAGTGAGCATAAAATACAGCTCCTTCCTTGAGCAACTGGTGATAAAATAAGAAGACTACAAAGCTCAAATGTTGACTCTGTAGTAAAATAAGAATGTCTTTTGGGGAAAGGATGAACTAAAATTGGTTTCATTCCTGGTATAAATTAATTTATAAAAGGTTCCTAGAAGAGATGAGTCCTTAGAATTTGGAGAAGCTTGGGTAGGATAAGTTTCCCTGGTGGCTCAGAGGGTAAAGCGTCTGCCTGCAATGTAGGAGACCCAGGTTCGATCCCTGGGTTGGAAAGATCCCCTGGAGAAGGAAATGGCAACCCACTCCGGTACTCTTGCCTGGAAAATCCCATGGATGGAGAAGCCTGGTAGGCTACAGTCCATGGAGTCACAAAGAGTCGGACACAACTTCACTTTTCTGAGTGACTTCATTTTTTTCTGGGGGGCGGTGGGGGAGGGGGCGGTATTTTTGTTAGAGGACATTCGGAACCAAAAATAAGTATGTGTCTTCATTGGGAGCAGAGCTAGCCTGCCAAATACATACACCTCAGTCATTGTTTTGTTGTTAATTATGGTGACAAAATTTGTTTTACATAAGCAACAGTTCAGAATATTCCTTTTCAGTATCTACCCCATGTTAAGAATGATTCATATAGGTTCATAGCCCAGGGGTACATGTTTTAACATTTCCTTTTTCTTCTGTCCACCTTCCAGGAGCTTCACTTGTGTAATATTGGAGTAGTTTCAAATCTGTGTGTTCAGTGTCTTATTTTATTAATGTCTCCTTTTAATTAAATAGCACTAAAACTCATTTAGTACTGCCTGATTAATACATCTCTGACATTTTTTTCTTTATTCCTTTATCTATAGTATAAAATAGACCTTATGCTATTTTGCTAATTCTAATTAGTGGTCTGATCTCAGAAAAGAACATGTTTCTATCTGTATTTGTAAATATTTTATCCTGTAATTTATGTTTACCCTTAATTTCTTCCCCCTTGTAAGTGTTAAAGTGTGATGCTGTGGTATTATTTCAATCCCTTTGGACTTCTGCATTGAGGCTATTTGAAATAGTGCATAAAATATTGTTCTGGGTATATTAGAATATGAATATTCACTTTTGACATTTCGTTTTATTAAACGATGTAAAGTCTGAGCCATGTGTGTATCAATTTTTGTTTCAGGCAGAGTTAGGGTGTGTGACAGAGAAAAGAGCATAAGAATGCATTCTGATTTTTCATCTTCCTAGAGGGAGACCTGGCCTTACAGGGGAGCATTGGGAGCCTATCTCTGAGCGACCTTACCTCGCACGGAGAGTTCTACCGAGAACGGTTCACTACGAGTGGAGAAGAAGCCCTCATCTTCCAGACTTTCAAGTAAAAACATCAAGCTTTTCTATCATGATTGTTTCCTGTTTCAAATTCTTGTCGGCTAAGCAGTGAGGAAAAGTTTTAAAAAAACATAGCCTCTTATGTAGAATCAATTTGATCTGGTTGTGAGGAATCTCGATTTATATTAAAATGGATCTGCATTAAAGTGGGCTACTCAGGCTTTAACAAATAAAGAGGGTATGGTTGAAATAACTGTGGTCATCATTATAGTCTGGTTTCACAGCAATGTGTTGTGTGACTTGAACAAGTCACTTGATCTCCTTGCGTCTGTTTTTCTATTGAAATAGTGAGGAGACTATGTTAGATCAATTTCATTTAGCTCTGAATGATCTGGGATGATTTCAGCCTGAGAAAGTTGTTGAAGATAATGGGTTTTAAATTGCATTAGACATTTCTCTCAGTATAAATACAATCTGTATTCAGTTTTAGAACTTAGAAGGCATTTTTAGGCCTATGTAGTTATTAAAGAATATTTTTTTCTCAGAAAACAGAAATTTTAAAAGGTGGTTTTTCAACCTTTTGGGGAGCTGTCAGAATATGGATATCCATCTCTGCCCCCAAGTATTCTGGTCTGTGGTAGTGTTGTGTTCTTTTTTTTTTTTTTAATTATCCAAAGTGATTTTAATGTTCAACCATAGTTGAGAAAAATGGTCCCTGAAGATGTCTAAGAAGTTTTTCTTTCATTTCCAGAGGGAGTATATCATACTCCTCTGAGAAATTAGATTGATTTATTTGTATTGTTATCTACCACAGAGGCATGGTTCTTTAACAAATGAGATAATTAATGTAAAACTCTTAACTCTCTGCCTGGCAAAATAATAGTTGCTCAGCTAATATGAATTCCTTTCCCCAGTGACTATGTGCTGTATAATAATTTATTATTGTGGCATCGTGTCCCATTAAAACCATTTGTAGAAGTTTTCTAATTTATCAGTGAATGTGGATGCTAAAAGTCTTTGGCCTGCATTTCACTGAAGTAAAAAGACTTCTTTCAGCTTCCAGAGACAGACTGCCTCAGGAACATTGGTTCTGTTGCCTAATTTTCTTTACCAGTTGTTTCACAGTGTAGTTTTTATTACCCCGAGTTGTCATAGTCTTTGCTAGAAGAGTGAGCAGGAATATTCACTTTTCCTTAAAGGCAGGGACAAAGAGGCTCAGGTACAAGGTCTGAACCATGGTGGCTTCTGAGTGAGGTCTGGAATCAGGAGTGATCGCAGCCCCAGACCTGTCCCGTGTTTATAGCCCTTGCCGTCACACCAGACTTTTACTTAACATCCTCGACATGTGGTGGAACCTTAGAAAGGAGGTAGTTATTGGAGTTTGCTTTCTAAAACCTGGTTGTGGATTTCCTTTTTTTTTTTTTCTGGGTTTCCATTTTAACAGTTAAAGCTGTTGCCTGGGGAAGCCCCTAAGTGAACCCGAGTTTTCTTCAGACAGTCATTTGCATCCTGCCACTGTCTCTGAGTCACATTGTTGCCCTTACTCCTAGGTATGGCCGACCTGACCCTCTCCTCCGGCGGGAGCACGACGTCCGAGTGAGCCTCCAGATGGCATCCGTGCAGTACGTGCACACCCAGCGGTTCCAGGCGGAGGTGGTGGCCTTCATCCAGCACTTCACTCAGCTGCAGGATGTGTTAGGGCGCCAGCGAGCTGCCATCGAAGGGCAGACGGTAGGTAGTGCCTGGATCCAAGACACTTTTCCAGTTTGACTCATCAGCAGAACTTTTAAATCTCTAGAGATAAATCTGGAAAGTGTCACTGAGAAAAGTGAAGATAATCAAGAAATCTTAAGCTTTGCTAATGTCCTCCATGTAGCTGATTAGCTACAGAAATATTACTGTAATCAGAGAGCTTATATTTTTGTTTCTTGCATCGTGTTTTAATTTCATAATCAAGAAATCTTAAGCTTTGCTAATGTCCTCCATGTAGCTGATTAGCTACAGAAATCTTAGTGTAATCGGAGAGCTTATATTCTTGTTTCTTGCATTGTGTTTTAATTTCCTCTTAAAGTTTAGCTTTGGCTTGCTCTTGGAGAAGGAAATGGCAACCCACTCCAGTATTCTTGCCTGGAGAATCCCATGGATGGAGGAGCTTGGTGGGCTACAGTCCACAGGTCGCAAAGAGTCGGACACGACTGAGTGACTTCACTTTCACTTGGCTTGCTCTAAAAAAGATAAACAAGTTACTTCAGTGGTGATGCTTCTCCTGGAAAGTGGTTCCAAAGACAGTATCTTGTTATAAAAAGAGGGTTTCTTTCAAATGCAGTTCTCAAACTTCTTAGCTCATGGCTCCCTTCTTGTCTTGGAAGTTTTTCCGAGACACATCTGAGGTCAAAAGAAACACCTAATGGTCTTTCCATTTCCAAAGTAATTAAGTCCAAACAACTTCATAATTACGTCTGTCCAACAATTTAGTAGCTGTTTGAAAACGTAAAAACATAAGTGAAAGATGATATTTTTATTTCATTCTTAAATCACCATAATTGCTTCCTAGTAGGATGTGTGTGCCTCTTGGGCACTGAACAGCTCCTGAGACTTGGAATCGGGTTGAACGTCACAGCCCTCATTTCCTTTTCCACATTTATTTTCTCATGGTACTTGTTTTCTATCTCAGCAAGTGCTTAAGACCCAGCTTTGCAAAGACGTGACATCACCGGAAGGAATGTAACATGACCTCACATTGAGTGTAGACCACCTCAAGCTGGTGGTGTGTGCTGTGTCCAGGTGACATCACTGGAAGGAATGTAGCATGATCTAACATTGGGTGTAGACCACCTCGAGCTGGTGGCGTGTGCAGTGTCCAGCCGATGATGTGTTTACGTGAAGGATTTAAGATGCCCTGGCAGCGCACCTCTGAGTGTGAGGCAGCCTCCAGTGTTGTCTTGGAACCACAGAAAGCAGTTACAATGTGGTTCTTTGTAAAACGTATTGGTTATTTATTTTTAAGTTTTATTAGGTAAAAGATTGTAATTTAAGTTCTTTGTAGTAGCAACGTTTAAAAATTTTGTTTTAATTTAAATAAAAAAATTTTTGAGTAAGTCGTATATTGTTTTAGTACAGAATCAAAGCCAAAAAGAGCATTTGGAGAAAAGTCTCTTTCTCAGCTACTTTTCCTCAGCTACCCAGTTTCTGTCCTTGGCAGCAGCCAGTATTACTGGTTTCCTGTGTACATTATAGAGAATTTATTTATTTTTTTAAATATAAAAGTAGTACAATCAAATGACAGGGAATATGGAAAAAAATAACTTAAGTTTTCTAGCACCATCGGTATATTTTATTTTTTAAATTTTTTCCCCATACATGTTTCCATGGATATATGTAACCTTTTTTCTCTCTTTAGAAACTTATAAAAAACAGTTTAGTATTTGATACATATGAAATAATATTTGTAACATGTATGTAAACTTCAAAGTGTGGTAATAGAAGGAACATCCATGAAACCACCACCAAAATAAAAATTAAAACATTACTAAGACATGTGGCATGTAGTCCTTTCCTATCTCATTCTGTTGATGTCTTAAGAAACCACTCTCCTGACTAATCTCTAGTCTCTTTAAGATTAAAAGAAAACTTTGTATACCATATCTTTTGCTCAGCTCGTTTGCACATTATAAAAAGGGTATGAAGTTTGTGTCCTTTTGCTAATGGTCTCCCAGCCCTAATCCCTGCTTCTTGGTAGCCACTGGCCAGCTTGCTGTTATAGCAGAATGCAGCCACATTCATTCATTTCCTTATTTTCTGGATGCCTTTACAGTTTTCTTAATTTGCTGTGATATTTTAGGAGCTTAGGATATCTAAGCTCCTGAGCGTTACTAGTTTGTAGTTTTCCTTTCTTGAAAAGAAAAATGCCTATTTTGGTTTTGGTAACTGGGCCATGCTATCCTTGTAGGATGAATTGGGACGTGTTCCCTCTTCTATTTTCAGAACAGTTTGTGTAGAATTGACATCAATATTTCTTCCTTTATATCTTCCTTAATATATTCTGGATAGAAGACCTTTGATATATTTATTGTGAATATTTTTTTCTAGTCTATGGCTACCCCCTCCCCCATTTTCTTAATACTAATTTTTTAAAAGCAGAAGTCTTTCATTTTGATGAAGTTCAATTTTTTAATTTTATGGTTAGTGCTATTGTTTTGTCAAAGAAGTCTGCCTACCATCAGGTGGCAATAAATCTCTCCTATTTTCCTTTTTTAGAAGTGTTGTAATAAAATCTCTTCCATTTTGACTTAATGTTTGCATATTTTGTTAAGTGAGACTTGAGGTTTTTTTTCTCAAATACCCATCCAGACTGTTCTTTTCCCACTGAATTACCTTGACACTTATGTTGAGAATCCACTGATCATATATGTATGTGTATTTCTTTATTCTCTATTCTATTTCCTTGATTTATATTTAGTTGTACACCCCGTTGTCTTTTCTAAAAAAATACTATTTATTTATTTCTTGGCTGTGTCGAGTCTTTGTTGTGCTGTGTGCAGGCTTTCTCTAGCTGCAGCAAGTGGGGGCTTCTCTTGTGGAGCAGGGGCTCTAGGTGTTGGGGGCTTCAGTGGTTGTGGCTTACCAGCTTAGTTGCCCTCTGGTATGTAGGATCTTCTTGGACCAGGGATTGAACCTGTGTCCTCTGCATTGGCAGGTGGATTCTTAACCACTTGACCATCAGGGAATACCTTCCCCTCATGTCTTTTTTTTTTTTTTTCTTTCTAAACTTATTTTTTAAAATTTTATTTAGCTGCCCAGCTCTTAGTTGTAGCATGTGGGTTCTTCCATCTTCATTGCAGCACGTGAACTCTTCAGTTGTGGAATGTGGGATCTAGTCCCTGACCAGAGATCAAACCCATGCCCCCTGCATTGAGAGTGCAGTGTCTTAGCTACTGGACCACAAGGAAGTCCCCCCTCTCCCTTGCCTTGAGAGCTATTGCTTTATGGTATGTCTTGAAATCAGATATTCTAAGTCTTCCAACTTATTTTTCAAAGATGTATTGGCTCTTCTAGGTCCTTTGTTTTTCCTCTATAAATTTTAGAATCAGCTTGTCTGTTTCTACAATAAAGTCAGCTAGGATTTTGATTGGGATTGTCTTTAATCCATATATCTGGAGAATTGGCATCTTAACAATATTGAGTCTTTGGATCCTTGAGTATGGTATATCTTCCATTGAAGTAGGTGTTTAGTTTCTCTCAGCAGTGTTTCGTAGTTTCAGGTATACTGTTCTTACACATTTTTTGTTAAACTTATCACTAGGTATTTCAGCATTTTGATGCTATTCTAAATTATATCAATGAAAAAAATTCAATATCTACTTGTTTATTGAAAGTTTAAGAGATTTAATTGACTTTTGTTTACATAGATATTGAGCTCATATCCTGTCATCTTGCTAAACTTACTTATCCTGAAGTGAAGTGAAGTCGTTTGTCATGTCCGACTCTGCGACCCCATGCTATACAGTCCATGGAATTCTCCAGGCCAGAATACTGGAGTGGGTAGCAGTTTCCTTCTCCAGGGGATCTTCCCAATCCAGGGATTGAACCCAAGTCTCCTGCATTGCAGGCGCATTCTTTACCAGCTGAGCCGCAAGGGAAGCCCAAGAATACTGGAGAGGGTAGCCTATCCCTTTTCTAGCGTATCTTCCCAAACCAGGAATTGAACCGGGGTCTTCTGCATTGCAGGTGGATTCTTTACCAACTGAGCTATCAGGGAAGCCCTCAGTTACTTATTCTAGCTCCTTTTGATTCTTAAGGGTTTTCTACATAGATGATTATGTTGTCTGTGAATAAGAAAGTTTTCTTTTTTCCTTCCCAACCTATATACCCTTTGTTTGGACTAGGAGTTTAGCTACAGTGTTGAATAGGAATGGTGAGAGTGGGTATCCATGCTTTATTCCTTATCTTAGAGGGAAAGCATTGTCTTCTGCAGATGTTAACTAATATGATGTTAGCTGTAGATAGTTTGTGTTTGTTTTTAAGGAATCTGTCTACTTCATCTGAATTGTCAGTTTGTTGGCCTGAACTTGTTCATAGGTTTCCATGTCTCTTAATATCTTTAAGTTCTGAGGCAATGTCCCTGATTCTTCTGGTAGTGGTGATTTTTGTTTTCTTCCTTTTTTCTTCATTCATATAGGTAGAGGTTTTATCATGTTCATTAATCTCCTTAAATAATCAACTTATTGAGGGCTGTGTCAGGCCTGTACATATTCTTAATAAGCACGTGTGCGCTTGTAAAGAATATAAAGTGCTAGTTGGGTAGAGTGTTCTACAAACGTTCAATTGATCTTTCTCTCTTATCTGTTTTCTAAATAACTGGTTTCTGCTCTTTATTATTTTCTTCCTTCTCCTTACTTAGGTTTATTTTGCTTTTCTAGCTTCTTAAGCTGGAAGCTTTATTGATTTTAGATCTTTTATATCAAATAAACATTTAATGCTAAACATTTTTCTTCAAGTACCTGCCCCCTCCCCTTTTTTCCTTCTTTCTTTTCTTTAGTTAATTTTTATTGAAGTGTAGTTACTTTACTATGTTGTTAGTTTCTTCTGTACAGCAAAATGAATCAGCTATACATATACATATATCCCTACCTTTTTCGACTTATATCCCATTTAGGGTCATGGAAGTCTTTAAGTACCTTTTTAAGTGCTTTAAAATTCATTCCATGAATTTTGATGTGCTGTGTTTTTTTAATCAGTAAAGTCAAGATATATATTTTTTAACTTCCCTAGTGATTTCTTCTGTGACCCATGGGTTATTTAGAAGTGTGTAGTTTAATTTCCAGATACTTGGGAGTTTTCCATTATCTTCTTGTTGCTGTTTTCTAATTTAACTCCTTGGTGTTCATAGAATATACTCTGTGTGACTTTAGTTGTTTTAGATTTATAAATTCATGGAACTTTTGGGAACTTGAGGTTATTTGATTGTAAAATGAGGGAATGAACTGAATGACTCAATTTTCCTTCTTCTTTCAGGTGAGAGATCAAGCACAGCGCTGTTCACGGGTTCTCCTGGATATTGAGGCTGGTGCTCCTGTTCTTCTTATCCCAGAAAGTTCCAGATCAAATAATCTGATTGTAGCAAATTTGGGAAAGTTGAAAGTCAAGAACAAATTTCTCTTTGCTGGTTTTCCTGGGACCTTTACCTTACAAGATAAGGTGAGCAGTCAGCACCCATTGCCTTCTCAGTTTACCTGGTGTTGGAATACCAATCGAAAAATTCAGATGCTACCATAAGAGTATTCCTGTACTTTCGTAGTATACATGGCTTGAAAAATATATTTTTTCGACATTTTATTAGCACTTCAATTAACCCTTAATACAGGTAGTATAAATTATAACTTTTAGTCACTATATGTAGTAACTTACTTTAGCAAACAAATCAACAGAACCATCTTTATAATGTTCTCCTCCCAGGCTGAATTCATATTTATCAACTTTTGACACTGTGTAGCTTTTTTTCAAGAGATTTTGGCTCAAGGCTTGTCTGAAGCCATTTGAAAATATCTTAATAAAATCTTATCGAGTATATCTTTATAATATAAAACTGCATTAGCACTTATTTCTTATAACATGTTTGGAGGTAATTGGGATGAAGACTGCTTTTTTCAGTTTACATTTAGAAAAGCTAGAATTCATTGAGAATAAATGATGAAAATGGGAAACATTTGTGAAGCACAGACTTAGCAGGACCTTGGAGGTGGTCCCACCATTTTTGCAGTTGAGGAGACTGAGTAACATTGCTGGAATTAAGAGGAGATGCTCTTGGGTTCTAGGTGTGTGCTTTAATGAAACTCTGCTGGTTTCCATGGCAGCTGACAATAATAGCAATGGAAATAGTCAGTGTTTGTTGAATGCCTAGTATACAGCAACCTATGCTAAACTCTTTTTGTATTTGTTCATCTTGTCCTCTTGTTCTTATTACCAAGCTGAGAGGTATTATTTACACCATTTTTCCCTATAAAGAAATTGACGCTTAGATAAATTAAGTAATCTCTTTCAGATTAAATGTCTAGTGAAGAGTACAGTGTGGACCTCAGGCTTTGGTGGTGTTCATTCACTAAGTCGTGTCCAACTCTTTGCGACCCCATGGACTGCAGCATGTCAGGCTTCCCCATCCTTTACTGTCTCTTGGAGTTTGCTCAGACTCATGTCCATTGAGTTGGTGATGTTATCCAAATATCTCATCCTCTGTTGCCCCCTACTCTTCCCGCTCTCAATCTTTCCCAGCATCAGGATCTTTTCCAATGATTTGGCTCTTCATATCAAGTGGCCAAAGAATTGGAACTTCAGCTTCAGCATCTGTCCTTCCAATGAATATTCAGGGTTGATTTCCTTTAGGATTGACTGGTTTGATCTCCTTGCTGTCCAAGGGACTCTTAAAAGTCTTCTCCAGCACCACAGTTTGAAACCATCAATTCTTTGGCATTCAGCCTTGTTCATGGTCCGACTCTCACATCCATACATGACTACTGGAAAAACCATAGCTTTGACTGTATGGACCTCTGTAGACAAAGTAATGTCTCTGCTTTTTAATATGCTGTCTAGGTTTGTCATAACTTAGACTTTGCTATATCTGCCTTTAGTACTCCACGCTCTTAACTGTGGTATTATTTTACCTCCCAGCATTGGTGGCGGTAGTTTAGTCACTAAGTCAGGTCCGACTCTTTGTGACCCCTTGGATGGTAGCCTACCAGGCTCCTCTGTCCTTGGGCTTTCCCTGGTGTGGGTTGCCATTTCCTTCTCCAGGAGATCGTCCTGACCCAGGGATCAAACCCACATCTCTTGCATTGGCAGGTGGATTCTTTACCACTGAACCACCTGGGAAGCCCCTCCCAGCATTAGGATTTGGTTTATGTAGGGTAGGGGAGAACACACTGACAAAGGTTGTTCCTGTCTTAGTATCCCTTTCCCAGATAACTCTGGTTCTTTGAAATTTTCTAAAGGATGTGGCAATGAGTTCATTAAAATAACTTCAGTGGAAGAACTCCAGAGTTTTTCAGAGAAAAGATACAGATTTGAGCAGCTGCTGCTTGCCTCTTTAGGTGTAGGAAGAAAAGAGAATGGAAGAGAGTGATTAGGGAACTAGTCTTGCCAGGCCTTTGCCAAGGACCTCAAGTCGAGTTGAAAGTAACAGGAAGACTGCATTTGTTGTTTATGTGTAGACTCAAATAGTGTTGCTCTTTTCAAATGACTGTCTCTATAGTTTTCTTCATTGTTTTACTTCTCACTCATCCAGTTACTCACTACTGCTAAACCATCACCCTGAACTGAAAATACTTGATTCATTGAGTGGGAATAACTGGAGTGAGGAGAGTGGAGATGAGACAGTGAGAACCATGGGAACCATGTTCAAGTGTTATGACCTTGGGCTTAGGGCCCAGAGTAGGGGTGTTTGGATGATAGGTTAGAGGGCAGGTTGTCCATATCTTTTCTCACTGCAGCTGCTAAGACAAACCAGATTTAGCGATCGGAGCACAGGGTGAACCAGCACAGAATAGTAGTGATAAGCAGCACAGATGGAAGTGCGGCACAGGTTTACTCATCCGCACGCCCCACATTCAGACAGCTGATGGTTGAGGACTTGCTGGTTCACCTTGCTGTTGGAAGCCCCTCCTGTTGGAATAATAGGCCTTCTTTCCAGATGGGGCTTCCCTGGTGGCTTAGCTGGTAAAGTATCCACCTGCAGTGCTGGAGATCTGGGTTCGATTCCTGGGTTGGGAAGATCCCCTGGAGAGGGAATGGCTACCCACTCCAGTATTCTGATGTGGAGAATTCCATGGACTGTATAGTCCATGGGGTCACAAAGAGTTGAACACGACTGAGCGACTTTCACTTTTTCCAGAGTGAGGAATAGGCCTCCATGTACGTATATTTTTTAAGACAGTTAAAAAAAACAAAATCACCATTGACCTTTCATAGTAGGCCTAGTAGAAAACTAGTAACCTTGGTGTTAATGAGGAAAATCTCTTCATATTTGAGTCGTAGGCATTTTGCTGTTTACTGGCTCGAGCCTTAAAGAAAATAAAGAAAAATCCATTTATAAACAGAAAGATTGATAACTGCATCTAAAATTTCTTACTTTTTTTTTCTTCAAACTGTGAGATGCTTATAATTCAACTGGATATTGAACAAATGTATCAGAGCTGGTGTTGGCGTATGACTGCTGTCCCCATGGTTACCTCAGGGCATTTGCCTCTCTTATCCACCTCTACTGCCCTTCCTTGCTGCCCTAGGGAGAGCTGAATTCTTCCTCAGAAACTGCCTTCTGAGACTTTAGTTAGTTCTTTGAAATATATTTGTTTGTGGGAAATCGTTGTTTTGAGGCCCAAGTTTTTAGGAAGAGATCCGTTAGAGCCAGAATGGGTGATCAAGTTCAATGATATCATTTTTTTCCTCTCTCCCTCCTGAAAAGATAAAGGGGTTATTTTTCTGTGTCAGATATATCTGTATATGGGCTTATGAGCTGACTCTGAAGTTAGCTTCTAAAGAAGAATTGCCAAAGTATCTCAAGAAAGTTTTGCAGAAGGGTTTCTGTTTTGTTAAGTACACCAAATAACAAGTGCATAGTTTGTAGCATTTTAATGAAAAAATTTCCCTGTATTTCGTTTTCGAGGATTTAATTTTAAGTGGCAGCACATACAAGGACCCCTTTTCTTTAAGGTACAATATGCTTT
This sequence comes from Capricornis sumatraensis, assembly GCF_032405125.1. Taxonomy (NCBI): domain Eukaryota; kingdom Metazoa; phylum Chordata; class Mammalia; order Artiodactyla; family Bovidae; genus Capricornis; species Capricornis sumatraensis. Next base: position 48,793,982 of record NC_091082.1, on the reverse strand, counting down.
TTTTGCCTCCTGGTTATTCGGAAAAACCTTATGGGATTCAGCAGTCAACTTTCATTCATTTGCTTAAAAAAGAAAATCTTGAAAACCAATCCTTTAAAATATTTCATTACTTGGGAAAGCCTGCTTATCACCGCCCCCCCCCACCCCCGCCCCCAACTTTGATGAATCACTTTCCACCTGTGTAGAGGAATCCTTCTTAAGGATCATTAAAAGTAATTCCTTCTTCCCTGCCTCCCTCCTTCCTTCCTTTCTCCTTTCCTTCCCTAGGTAATACTTTCTTGATGACCTTATTTTATTTCCTTCAATTCTAAAAGACTTTGTCTTGTTACGTGCCAGTGGGTTGTTCTGTGAAATTCCATAAGGTTTGCTTGGAGTGTGTTTCTTGTTAAAGTATTTAATCCAATTAATTCATCTGTGAAACTTACTCTCCACATGTACAGTCAGGCTCCATGATCTAGGCCTACGTGAAGTGAGTAATTACTTTTCTTCTCCAAAAAACCACTTTGCATTTACATTTGCTCTTTAATGCATCTGCCCATGTGAGGTTTGTCTAGTATGCATTCCAGTGGTTAAAGGACAGGAAATAGTCCTAGAATCAAAGCTTGCAGAGGGGTCATTTGCCTTTGAGTTCAATGACTCCCGTGTGTTTGGAATTGTTTTACATAAGTCCATGTCTTAATGAGGGCAGGTCTGAATTTTTTGCATATGCTTTTTCTTTCATTTTTTTCAAACATAGTTTGTGCTTAAACTTAATTTCTAAGTATTTCAAAAGCTTTGAGTTAATCCCCTCAAGCCACCGATTTATTTAAACCAACTCAGAGAGGATGGAGAGATGAATATAATGAAAGAGCAACAAATACTCTCAGGCGTTTAAATAAACTAAGCAAGAGGGAAGGTTTTTAATGCTGAAATACTTAAATGATAGCATTTAGCTAGTCATTTGCCTTGCAAAAAGGAATTGCAAAAAAATAACTCGTTTCTTTCACCGTTACATGTAATTACTACTCAAGATAACTGTTAAGGTGAATAGTACTATCATCTCCCTTTCGAATGCTGAGAGGAATATACATATAAAGCAGTCCTTGGGAGTCTTCCTCTCCTTCCAGCTTGCTAGTGAGAATGGATAGATGAGAACAAACTGATGCTGCAGAAACTATAAGAATATGTAACTCTGAGTCTTGAGGGAAGGAACCATGCAAAGTTTAAATGTCAGTTATTGAACCATTCTGGTGAAAAAGATTTGCCCTGTTAGCAATTAACTGAAGGTACTAGATACGTAGGAAAAGCATGTGATATTTTCAGTAGAGTTACAGAATTAATTTTATTCTGTATTTGCCCTTAATTTTTATGCCCTTGAACAGAAACATGATAGGAATGGCTTGCCTGTGTTTTCCATTTACAGTTACTTAGATGAGAAATGTAAACCTGAGAGGGGAGACTTCTAGAATGTACAAACACATTAGAGGGGCTTCATTCCATATTGCTGTTTTTGCATTTTCTTAGGAAAAAAGAGTCCCTCCCCTCCAGCAAATCAACAGTATATTGTATGGCTGAGAGATTTGCCTTTGTTGTATTGACCTAGATTAAACCACCAGTAATTAGTATCTTGACATTTACTCTTAAGCCAAAAGATAACATGTTCCAGTTGCCAAGTCATTGCTGACTCTTTGCAACCCCATGGTCTGTAGCCTGCCAGGCTCCTCTGTCCATGGGATTTTCCAGGCAAGAAGATTGGAGTGGGTTGCCATTTCCTTCTCCAGGGTCTTCCCAACCCAGGGATTGAACCTGTGTCTCCTTCATTGGCAGGCAGATTCTTTACCTTTGAGCCACTAGGGAAGCCCAAAAGATAAAATATGTTCCTGCAAAATTGGCAGAGTTTTCAACGGGTACTGAATTATATGTAATGTCTCTGCAGAGAATTACACGTGGAAGAAAGAATTGACCCTGTGGCCCTTTTGTTTATGAGATCTGGTGGCATAGAGTCTTTGAAGAGTCCAGGACTGGGAAGGAACTTCTAGGACAGTAGATAGAGTTACCACCCCCATTCCTGCTGCTAATTTTCTTTTCTTTCCTCCCAGGAGTCTGTGCCTTCATCTTCCCCAACGGGTACTCCCAAGCACAGTGTGAGGAAAATGACAAGCATGGAGGACCTGAAGGGGACCCACTCCGAGGGGCTGATCATGATGCCTCCTGCTGGAATGAGTCCAGGCAGCTTGAAGAGCGAGTCTGTGCCGAGCACCTCGACCAGGCCGCAAGGGCAGCCAGCCACACCCTCTGTCGGCCGAGCTTCCAGCAGTCCAGGTAAAGGAGGAGAGAGGAGCTGCATGAGGAAGGAGGGGAAATTCATGAGACCATTGCAGGATCCTAAGGGGTGTTGCATCCCATTCAAGTAGATACTAACAAAGTGGTAGCGTGTCTTTAGTAATCATCTGATTCTGATACTGATTTAGAAGGCTTTAGAGTTTTAGGATGTAGATTAGGATTGGGTGACGTCTAAAGTAGGATCGTTGTTGTTCAGTCGCTCAGTCATGTCTGACTCTGTGCGACCCTGTGGACTGCAGGAAGCCAGGTTTTGCTGTCCATCACCAACTCCCGGAGCTTGCTCAAACTCATGTCCATTGAGTCAGTGATGCCATCCAACCGTCTTATCCTCTGTCATCCCCTTCTCCTGCCTTCAGTCTTTCCCAGCATCAGGGTCTTTTCCAGTGAGTTGGCTCTTCATATCAGGTGGCCAAAGTATTGGAGCTTCAGCTTCAGCATCAGTCTTTCCAGTGAGTATTCAGGGTTGATTTCCTTTCAGATTGACTGGTTTGATCTCCTTGCATTCCAAGGGACTCTCAAGAGTCTTCTCCAGCACCACAGTTCGAAGGCATCAGTTCTTTGGTGCTCAGCCTTTTTTATTGGCCAGCTCTCACATCTGTACATGACTACTGGAAAAACCATAGCTTTGACTATATGGACCTCTGTAGGCCAAGTAATGTCTCTGCTTTTCAATATGCTGCCTAGGTTGGTCATAGCTTTTCTTCCAAGGAGCAAGCGTCTTTTAATTTCATGGCTGTAGTCACCATCTGCAGTGATTTTGGTGTCTAAGAAAATAAAACCTGTCACTGTTAACAGTGTTTCCCCATCTATTTGCCGTGAAGTGGTGGGACCGGATGCTTTGTTTTTTGAATGTTGAGTTTTAAGCCCGCTTTTTCACTCTCCTCTTTCACCTTCATCAAGAAGCTCTTTAGTTTCTCTTTGCTTTCTGCCATAAGCATGGTGTCATCTGCATATCTGAGGTTATTGATATTTCTCCTGGCAATCTTGATTCCAGCTTGTGCTTTATCCAGTCTGGCATTTCGCATGATATACTCTGCGTACAAGTTATAAGCAGGGTGTCAGTATATAGCCTTGACGTACTCCTTTTCCAATTTTGAACCAGTCTGTTGTTCCATGTCTGGTTCTAACTGTTGCTTCTTGACCTGCATACAGGTTTCTCAGGAGGCCGATAAGGTGGTCTGGTATTCCCATCTCTTTAAGAATTTTCCAGTTTGTTGTGAACTACTCAGTCAAAGGCTTTAGCATAATCAATGAAGCAGAAGTAGATGTAAGATTAAATTAGTAAAATACAGGGACTTCCCTGATGGGCCAGTGGTTAAGAATCTTCTTTGCAATGCAGGGGATGTGGGTTTGATCCTTGGACAGGGAACTAAGATCCCACATGCCTGGAATCAACTAAGCCCACATGCAAGTACTCAGCCCATAGGCTTTGGAGCCCAAGCACCACAATGAGACAGACCTGGAGCAGCAGTTAAAGCTCTCACATGATGCAACGAAAGATTCTGTGTGATGCAATGAAGATCCTGCATGCTGCTAAGACTCGACACAGCCAAATAAATAAATTAAAAAAAAAAGAGTTTAAGAACAAACCAAATAGTAAAATGCAGTATAAATAAAGAGATTTAGGTAGTCTCTAAGGGCTTGTTAAGATAGTTGCCACCAGATGGTGGTAGTATACCTGGAGTAATTCCTGCATCCTTCGACATGTCCTTGTGAGTGACCTTTTAGACACTATCCCTTCAAGTCACTGGTTAATTCTGGAGAAATAAAAATCCTGAAAAATAGGTAACAGCAGAAATACCATAAGTAACCATTTTTGAAAGACATGAACCACCCAGTTATTGGTGTGCTTCTCTTGAATTTGACAGTTAGCCATTCCAGATGAGAGTCTTGATTTTGACCTTTTGGTTTTTCCAGATAGTGTGGGTTGGATAAGTGAGGTGTTGCTTCAAGTAATTTGGGAAGCAGAATATGATTTACCACCAGAATCCATTGATGAAGTCAGTCCAGTGTGGTTGAACTTTGAGAGATGTGGGATGTTAACTGAGGGCTATGTTGGATGTATATAAAGAATAGTTAATCCCTTGTGGTACCTTGTTGTCCCAGAGGGGACAGCAAAAGGGTTTATGGTTACATTGATGATTCAAGGAGATTATTGTAATCCTCATCAGAATACTGGGTATTGAACATTTACTACATGCCAGACATCATGGCACATTTTTTCATAAATGTTTGCAGTTTATCCTCATGATACTCCTATAGGGTTTTATTTTTATCCCCGTGTTATAGATGAAGAGACCCAGAATTTTTGAACCAGTAACCAAGAGACCCAGAGAGATTGAGTAACTTGCCCATAGTCATGTCAATGTACGTGGTAAACGGTAGTATGAATCTAGGCAGTCTATCTCCAGAGCTGGAAGTCTTAACCTGCATGATGTCAACCAATCTGTATACATAGTGGACACTCACAGCATGGGGTAGGCGGTGGGGCAAGCTGGGTGCGTACATAAGGCCAGTCAGTACATGAATCTTCTGTTGTTGTTGTTCTGATAATAGTGATGACTAGGAATTGAGGCCAAAGGTAGGTGGGCCAGCAGTAAAGAATCTACCTGCGATGCAAGAGACGTGGGTTAGATCCCTGGCTCAGGAAGATCCCCTGGGGAAGGAAATGGCAACCAACTCCAATAATCGTGCCTGGGAAATCCCATGGACAAAGGAGCCTGGTAGGCTACAGTCTATGGGATCGTGAAAGAATCAGACATGACTTAGCAACTGAACAACAATAGTACATATATTTGGAAGCCTATTAGGAAGCGATTTGGAATTTTTTAAAATTAATTTCTATTGGAGTATAGTTGCTTTACAATGTTGTATTAGTTTCCACTGTACATCAGAGTGAATCAGCTCTATGTATACATATATCCCCTCTGTTTTGGATTTCCCTCCCATTTAGGTCACCACAGAGCAATGAGTAGAGTTCCCTTAGCTATACTGTAGGCTTTTACTGGGGTGTTTTATAGAAAGATCTCTTTCCTGACCATATTTTGCCTCCCAAATTGCTGTTTGTTTCTGGAATTCTGTCTGTGATTAGGATGGGGTTAAGGCAGTGGTTTTTATATTGCTTCTATATCCCTAGGATTCCATGACAACACTTGGGAATTATGAAGCCCTTTGTTCCTGTCCCTTATCCCCTTCTAAGAGATCAGCTCTACTTTTGTCTCTTTCACTTATTTATCCATACAGTAACGAGGCAAGAGCTAATTTAATTAGTGCCTGCCTAATCTAGGTGTTCAGTGTTTTGTTCTCCTATATAGTAACAAGCTATTAGACATAGTTCCTGCCACCTTGTGAATGATATGAGAAAGCCAATAAGCATCTAAATAAGGACAGATTAAGATAAATTAAAAGTAGAGACATTACTTTGTCAACAACGGTCCATCTAGTCAAGGCTATGGTTTTTCCAGTGGTCATGTATGGATGTGAGAGTTGGACTATAAAGAAAGCTGAGCGCCGAAGAATTGATGCTTTTGAACTGTGGTGCTGGAGAAGACTCTTGAGAGTCTCTTGGACTGCAAGGAGATCGAACCAGTCCATCCTAAAGGAGATCAGTCCTGGGTGTTCATTGGAAGGACTGATGTTGAAGCTGAAACTCCAATACTTTGGCCACGTGATGTGAAGAGCTGACTCATTTGAAAAGACCCTGATGCTGGGAAAGATCGAGGGCAGGAGGAGAAGGGGACGACAGAGGATGAGTTGGTTGGATGGCATCACTGACTCAATGGACATGGGTTTGGGTGGAGTTAGTGATGGACTGGGAGGCCTGCCTGGCGTGCTGCGGTTCATGGAGTTGCAGAGTCGGACATGACTGAGCGACTGAACTGAAGATAAATGTCATGGGAAAGACAGAATGGTAAGAGGGAAAGAACAGAGAAGGAGAGAGGAGGGTGTTGCTGTGGGCAAGACTTCAGACAGTGAAGAGCCTGGCACGTGGGGGAAAACAAAGACCAGTGAGCTGGCAGCTTCATGGGCAAGGTGGAGAATGGGTTGAGATGAGGTTGGAAAAGTAGGCAGTGGGCTTTTTATGCAGGGCTTTCAAGGGATTTAGGAGAGTTTCACAGAAAGAACTGTGGATTAAACTCAGTCATCAAAGCGTATAAAGGAAGGGAATGTTTGGTCTCAGTCATTTTTTTAAGGGTTACTGAGGTATTTTGTGAGCAGAATGGTTTTGTGATGCAGACTGGAATGGAATGGGTATGTTGGAGGGGAGTTCATGGTGGTCTAGGCAAGAATGGTGGTGGTTTGGGTTAGATGGTGCTAGTGGAAATGGTTAAGTGTGATATTTGTTTGGAAATGGTTACGTGTGATATTTGCTGTGGAAAATTTTGTAAACCTTTGGGTAACATCATCTCTACACAAGACCCCTGTGGGATATCCTTGGGAGGGATGCATGTTAAGTCCTTTTAGTCATAAGCCCTTTAGCCTCTGTTAGTGTCTCGGGACCTCAGTGAAACGCTGGGAGGATGTGGCCTGGTTTGTGCCTACGTGCAGGGGGCAGGTAGGCAATGTCCAGCACATGGAGTGTTGAGGAGGGAGGTCTTGGTGCCAGAGTCGAGACTGATCTAAACATTTTCCAAAGACAGAATGAACATTTTGGAGCTGTTTAGTTTTTTTCTGGACCAGCCCCTTCTGAGTCCCATCTTCTTCATTTGTCTCCCTTTCCTTGGTTCCATGTAGAAGACCACGTGTGTCTGCTGGATTGCATTGTTGTCGATCTCCAAGACATGGACATCTTTGCTGCAGAGAGACACCCACGAGAGTATTCCAGGGTCTCAGAAAACAGCAGCGGAGACCTGATCTTCCCCTCCTATTTCGTGCGACAGACAGGAGGAAGCCTCTTGACCGAGCCCTGTAGGCTGAAATTGCAGGTGGAAAGGAATTTGGACAAGTGAGTGGTTTATTTTCAAATAACTATCTATTTTAAGTAGAACTGTGATAGCTTGAAAATCAGTGCTGTTACGTCTGGAAGTGCATGGGAATTCTCTTACATTTTCGTCTGTGTAACAAATATGTGTTGAGTCCCTACCATCTGCTAGACATGAGGGCTCCTATGATGAAAGAAAAAACTTCTGCCTATATGGAGCTTGTGTTTCGTTGAGGGATATAGGAAGGTAAGTATATGATTCTAATTTCGTGTTTGATTCGATTTTCAACTGTATTGTAGGATGACAGTAGGTGCCTTAGAAACAAAGAGTAAGGGACCTGAATTTAGCATGGATTTCGATGGCAGAAGGGAGGTAGTGATGGCACGGAAGTATTTGGAAGAAATGACATTTGGATTCTGTGTTTCAAATGCAATAGATTCTGGACCTGCTATTGATATTTACCCTGGAGCTCCACTGAATCAGAGTAACTGTTTAGATGCTATTTTGCCCATTTTACTCCAATTAGCCATCTGGAAATGTTCCATAAAGACCATTGAACTGACTGTAATTTCCTTCTTAATTGGCTTCAAAGCACAGGATGCTTAATTTCTGTAGTTTGGAGCATGGCCTCAGTTAGTTCTATATCTGACTGGGAAACTTACTGAAAAGGAATACACTCAGATCCTATCTGAGACCAGCAGAAGCTGACTCTCAGGACCAAGCCTCAGGTGCATATTAACAAGGTCCTCTGGTAGTGCTTACGCTCTCCTGGCCCCAGCAGTGGACTGGGACTGCTGGTTACAGTGTGTGATGCCTGTTCAGTTTGGGGCATTAATTTTGGAGAAAGCAGCAACACTCAGATCTTAACTTCAGGGAGAAATAAGGTGTGGCTGTGAAGTAATGAAAGCAAATGATATTCATTTGCAGCATTTTGAAAAACAGTGTCACTCCTTTTCCAGAGTGTGATTTTAATTCCTCTTGGGCCACTCCCTTTGCAGTTCATCGGTCTGGGCAAGTCATTTAGTGTCACTGTTTTGTTTCTCTCTGGATTAATGATACAGCATAGCCACTCTCACTGGGATTTTTGTGTTTCATTCTTACTTGTTATTCAAGTGCTCTCTGGCTGGTGTTCAGTTATGGTTGGCATGGGCTGTATTTGATTTTACTGGCTTAGACGTCTTAAGAGGAGCTTCATTATTTATAAATTGAACGTTTTGTTTTCTTTTCGAGTAATGCTTTCCAAAAAAAAAATGTGCTTTACTGCTCTGCTTATCTAAACTTCACCCACTTCCATCAGTGTTTATGTGCGGGTAATTATGTCCTGTTAGCCCAGATAGAAGGGGATAACTAAACACAGGGTATCTGATCAGCTTCTCCTGCCCTGGACCTGGCAACCCAGGGGGTTCTTGGTAATCCTTTCCAGCTTTTCTTTGTTAATTGCATGACTGGTCTTTTTTCACCTGGTTGTATGAAGATTTTTCTCCGTAGACAAAGTAGTTTTTAGTATTTCTTTTCAACTGCAAATCCTGGCCCTCTGCTTTATATACTTGGAGTATAGCATCTGTAGGATCCATGATATCCACTTTACCTTTAGGAGGGTAGAGAAAAAGCTCTTCAGTGTTGGGATGAAGTATATTCCCCCTTCCCCAGGCATTCTTTTTTTTTTTAAGATTATTTTTTGGCTGCACTGAGGTCTTTGTGGTATGAGGGATCTTTAGTTGCGGCAGGCAGGATGTAGTTCCCTGAGCAGGGATTGAACCTGGGCCCCCTGCATTGGGAGCACAGAGTCTTAGCCACTGGACCACCAGGGAAGACCTCCTCGACCTGGGCATTTTCAACATCATTCCTGCCTGCCCATCTCAGCTTGAAATGAGTGACTGAGTCAGGCTTTATCCTAGTGTCCCATCTTGGCTCATTATGAAACACTGGTTCCTTTCTTTTGTTACCACTAAATGGATAAAGAGCTTGTCATTTTTTCTTTTTTATTGAAATATAGTTGTCGTACAATAATGTGTTAGTCTCAGCTACATGGTAATCTGACATTTGCACACATTATGAAATGATCTCTGCTATGAGCCTCGTAACCATCTGTTTCCACACAAAGTTATTGCAGTTATCATTGGCCATATTGCTCATGCTGTATAGTATATCCCCATGGCTTGTTTATTTTATGGCTGGAGGTTTGTACCTCTTAATCCCCTTCACCTATTTTTGTACCACCCCCCACTCCTCTGTTCTCTGTTCCTGTATCTTTCCCTTTTGTCTTTTTTTCTTTTTAATTGCTCTCCCAACTATAATGTGTAAGTTATTTCTGAGTCTTATGAAATTTTTCTTTATTTGTCAATTAGTTAGGTCAGATTTGGGGACTTTATAAGTGTATATTTGGGGAGAAAAATGGCCTTTTGTAGCTGAACGATTACACTCAGTTGTACTAACTTGCTTCACTTGGACTCATGAAATTTTTGTCATTGAAGGTTAGAAATTAATTGGTTGATAAGGGAGGTGGGTACATATTAGCACTTATATTTGGGTGTGAGCTGTGCCAATGTTAAGTTCATGATTTTTTTGTGGAAGTGACCTTTTATCTTTTTCCATAGAGAAATAAGTCATACGGTGCCAGACATATCTATCCATGGCAATCTCTCCTCAGTCCACTGTTCTCTGGATTTGTGCAAGTACAAGTTGATCCGGGGTTTGTTGGAGAACAACCTTGGAGAGCCCATAGAGGAATTCATGAGGCCTTATGATTTGCAAGACCCAAGGATTCACGTGAGTGTGATGTTAGGTTCTTCTGTAACTCTTGTGGTCTCATGATCATCATCCTGTGTATCTGTTCCTCAGAGTCAGCTGGGGAAAGAACATGGAGCCACAAGCAAATTAGATTTCATGACATTAACTCCATTTTTAGATTGACATCAACTATGAATTGATTGACATTTTCCTTTTCCAGACTGTTCTGAGTGGAGAAGTATACACGTGCATGTGTTTCCTCATTGATATGGTAAATGTAAGTCTGGAGCTGAAAGATCCAAAAGGAAAAGAAGGTGCTGGGTCCCTAGCCAGGTATGGCTGTGATTATATGGTTTTACTATTAGTGATGGTAATAGAAATCCTGTACACCTTGTGCTATCGTATAAAGCAGAGTGGCAGAGTGGTGGTTCACAGCTGAATGTGGTCTGCCTGCAAGATGCTTTTTGGTTGGTCTGCACAATGCTTTTTAAATGTTTAAATTCATCTATCACTCAGGACAGCTGAGGTTATGCTGTGATAACAGGCACTCCAAAATACCAGTGACTTAGAAGAGTAACAGTGTTTTTCTCCTCCTGTTTTGTGTCCATTATGGGTCTTGGACTGCTCTGCTCACTGCAGTTAACCCTGGCTGACAGAGCAGCTTCCGGTGCCAGTGAGAAGACCCCTTGAGTGGTCTTGAGTGGCAGTGAGATCCTGGTAAGCCCCGTGGGGCTAGAACGTGGTCCCACGTGAGTGCAGAGTCAGAAAGCAGTCTCCCTGTGTCTGTGTCGAGGGGGTCCAGAGCTGTCTGGTGAACGCTGGTGTTGGTGGCCTCACTGGCCAGAATTAGTGAATTGTGCATGAAAAAGTTTGGAGTTCAGCTTCCTTTGAAGAACTGTAAGTTTTGGCAGCAGAGGGCCAGTGTTCTCAATTAGAAGCATCTGGGAGTTGAGTGGAAGCTTGGCGGCCTTTAGATAAGGCATGTGCTCACCCAGCAGTTCACTAACTGATGTCTTCTCGGTGACTATAGACCAGGAATTTGTGATTACTGGTATAGAACCCTCAAGAGTGCATTGTATTTTCACACTTGACGACATTTTCATCTCTTGACAGTCAAGTAAAGTTGAGCAGATATTACTCCTGTTCTCCAGATAGTTTTTGACGAGTGTAAGATCACATGACTGGAAAAGTGGTTCCGTATTCGAAAACAGGACTTGAAGGCTAGTAATTTTTCTATGGGACACGCTCTGTCTTCTGTTTTGTTTTTCCTGAAAAATTCATCCAGGTATCTAACTCAACTAATGAGAACATGATGTGGTGGAGTTGGGGTCCCAGATTGATTATCTTGTGAACCAGCAGTTTTTTCTGATGACTGGTTATGCCACTTTCTTCCAATATAGGGTAATTCTGTCTGGATTGTCATGATGGTACTGAGTGGTTAAGAGCTGCCCATTGCAGCTCTATCTGTTATTTAAAAAATGGCAGTTGCAGATGCATTTTCTGTTGGTAGATGAACTGCATTACTTCTCTCCATGAAAAGTGTTATTGTTGTGGTGGTTCCCAGGAACTTCTTGCATAAACATTCAGCAGACTGTGGAGAGAGACTCTTCCAAGCAGGCCAGGAGTTGACAGATGAAGGACTAAAGGGACCCTCACCCTTGGGGATTATTACGAATATATAGTCTTAGTAAACTTAGGTGAGGAATGAGAATGCTAACGAACCAAGCATGCAGCAAATATGTGGTATTATTATTCCCCATAAGTTCCCATGGACAAGAGTGTCTCCTTAGAAATGGAAAAGAAGGTACAAGGCAAGGTGACACTTTGATCCATTTTGTGGGGACTGTTAAAATCAGTGACAGATCTCAGAGGGAAGTTATCTCCTTCATAGAACTTAGGCATATTTATGGTTTTGTTCTTTTATCTTAAACATATGTAATTTTGTAAAATGGAAGCGTTCAACGTCTTGACTGTTTTCTCCCATAGATTTGACTTCAAGAAGTGTAAACTGCTCTATGAGAGCTTTTCCAACCAAACCAAGTCCGTTAACTTGGTTTCCCATTCCATGATGGCTTTTGACACCCGCTCTGCTGGGCAGAAGACCAGTCCTGGTGTGACCAACGTGTTCACCTGCATCTTTCAGCCCTCTAAAAGCAGCAGCACCACCCAAGGCTCCATTCAGATCGAACTGCACTTCAGGTGGGAGATCCAGACCCTGACCTTGCCTTTCTTTATCATGACATATGCCCTTTTGTGGCCTGTGGGCCAACACCATGTAGGCTTTAGAGCATCAAAGGACTGAGCAATCTTTGAGAAATAAATAATGGCTTATTAGTGCAGTGTACTGTATATTGAGTGTTCCTGCAACCATGCAGTTTCAGTGACTGGCCAAAAGATGTCTCTGTTGCCTTAAGGAAAGTAGTTAGGATTAAACCAGATTCTTAAAATCAACCTCCCTATCAGATGTGTGTGCACGTGCATGCCCAGTCCCTAAGTTGTGTCCAGCTCTTTGCAACCCCATGGACTGTACCCTGCCAGGCTCCCCTCTCCATGGGATTCTCTTGGCAAGAATACTGTAGTGGGTTGCCATTTTCTCTTTCAGGAGATCTTCCCCACCCAGGAATTGAACCTGTGTCTCCTGCATTGGTAGGTGGATTCTTTAGCACTGTGCCACCTGGGAAGCACCCCCATCAGCTGTAGACTTTTAATATGTAAAGTGACTTGGGGAAGGAAGGAATTATACTCATGTAAGGGGAAAAAGTCTTTTGGTCTATAGAAATAATAGAAGGGAAGTGGTGTTGACTTACATTATCGAGTTATCTGTGCAGGTCTTAATGACTAACTTCTCCTTGTAAAACGAGCTTTAGCCTCCTTGAACTAGATTATGTTTTTCTTCTTGGTATTATGGGAGGCACTGTTGTGTGTGAAAAAAGCATCGGTTTTGGGATCACATAGATCTGGGCTCAAAACCTTCATCTACCACTTCCTAGTAATGTGTCCAAGGACAAGTTTTTTCATCTCCTTCACCTGCATTTTCATCTACTATAAAGTCAGAAAGTTACTGTACTTGGAGGTGTACAATGTAAGAAGGAGGTGATAATTAAGAGGCAGAGTGCCAAAGAATCGATGCCTTCAAAACTATGGTGCTGGAGAAGACTGTTGAAAGTCCCTTGGACAGCAAGGTGATCAAACCACTCCATTTTAAGGGAAATCAACCCTGAATACTGGTTGGAAGGACTGATGCTGAAGCTCCAGTATTTTGGTTATCTGATGTGAACAACTGACTGATTAGCAAAGACCCTGATGCTGGGAAAGATTGAGGGCAGGAGGAGAAGGGGGCAACAGAGGATGAGATGGTTGGATGACATCACTGACTCAGTGGACATGAATTTGGGCAAACTCTGGGAGATGGAGGTGGACAGAGGAGCCTGGTATGTTACAGTCCATGGGGTCACAAAGAGTTGGATACGACTGGGTGAGTGAACAACAACAATAATTAAACATCGCTTTGCCGACAAAAATCCGTGTAGTCAAAGCTATGGTTTTTCCAGTAGTCATGTATGGATGTGAGAGTTGGACCCTAAAGAAGGCTGGGCAGCAAAGAATTGGTGCTTTTGAATTGTGATGCTGGAGAAGACTCTTGAGAGCCTCCTGGACATCAAGGAGATCAAACTAGTCAATCCTAAAGGGAATCAGCCCTAAATATTCATTGAAAGTACTGATGCTGAAACTGGAGCTGCAGTATACTTTGGCTATCTGATGCCAAGTGGCAACTCACTGGAAAAGATCCTGATGCTGGGAAAGATTGAAGGCAAAAGATGAAGGGGGAGGCAGAGGATAACATGGTTAGATAGCATCATAACTCAGTGGACATGAATTTGAGCAAACTCTGGGAGATAGTGAAGGACAGAGGAGCCTGGAGTGCTTAGACCATGGGGTTGAAAAGAGTTGGATACTACTTAGCAACTGAACAACACTAACATATAATTAAACAAGATATTCTGGCTACTGCTTGGCATAGATAAGAGCTGTTATGATTATTCCTGATGTAGCTTATGTTATTTTATGATACACTACTGTAAAATTTTTTGACTAAGTGGGCATAGACCTGAGAACTGAAAAGTTAGGTACGATCGATAGAAATTCAAAAGGTGACCTTTGGAACTGGTGTCAGTTTCATTCTATTAGTGCTAATGTCAGCAGATAAGTTGTAATTATATAAACCAGTGAGTAAAAAGGCTGGGAAAAGCTTCTTGGTTAGGCAAGAGAGGAAAAAAAAAAACTTACAAAATTGTACTTTTATTTGTATTTGTGTGATATTTCAGTGTGCTGTTCAGTGAATTCCTCAGGGTTGAGTTTTGCTAGCGAGGGGTCGTGATCTCCATATGTGTTTAGGAATTCTGCCTAATTAGATATTTAAACTTTTGCATGAGCTTTTAAAACATTGTATTAATTATTTTATTTTTGGTTGCACCAGATCTTCATTGCTGTGTATGGGCTTTCTCTAGCTGCCATTGGGGCTAGTAGTTGCTCTAGGGCTAGCCGCTGTTGACTGCAGTGAGTGGGCTTCTCACTGCGGTGGCTTCTCTTGTTGTGGAACGCGGGCTGGAGGCGTATGGGCTTCTGTGGTTGTAGCACAGGGCTTCAGTAGTTGTGGCTCGCCAGCTCTAGGGCTTGAGCTCAGTAGTTGTGGTACACAAGCTTCGTTGTCATGTGTCATGTAGAATCTTTCTGGATCAGGGATTGAACTGTGTACCCTGCATTGGCAGGTGGATTCTTCTTCACTGTACTGTCAGGGAAGTCCTTGTGTGAACTTTAAAACAGTTTAATAATGGGAATGCTAGTTGCCTCTTACTGAGCCTTACCAAGGGCCAGGCACTTTACTTGCCTTTAACTTAATTCTCACAAGTTTGTCCAGTGGGTGACTTCTTCCCCATTTTACAGATACAGGCATAGAAGCTTGGAGGGGGTTAAGTAACTCTTCTGAGGATACACAGCCAGTAAGTGAAGTAGTCAGAACTCAGGCTTGGGCCTCTGATTTTAAAGCCTGTGTCTTGTCTAACAATTGTCAAGCCCACCACATTTTAGTGACTGGGCTGGTGGCAGTCAGATGATAAGCTGGCTGTGATTTGCAGTGCCTTTGTTGGAAGATGATGTTTATTTGAACAGGAGGCTTGCATACATTTGGTCCATCTGCTGAAACAGTTTCTTTTTTTAATTTGCTTTGTTATTGAACTGGCTTCCTCAATATCGACTAGTTGTCCCACCTATTATATTTTTAATATACAAGAAGCCTTAAAATATTAGTAAATTTATATACTAAAGATGTATAATTTCTCAGAGGCTAGTAATAAAGTCGTCCACCTTGGTTCTTGCTAACAGAAATACCGTTGTTAGTGAGAGGGTTAAAATGTTCTCTTGATTGGAACTTTTGAACGCTTTCTGTGTCTCAAGAAGAATTGCTCTTCTGTTGGGATTTTGTGTGTCAAATATAAATCACTTTACAGTGTTTAAAGGCTTGAAATATTTTCCAGAAAAGGGATCAGACATACTTTGACTTTCCAGCTAGTTCATAGCGCTGACGATCTGTGTTCAAAATGGGGTGGAAAAATTTTACTGAGGGCGACATTTTTTCTCTATTACAAAAGGGTAAAGTGTTTCTGTGAAAAATGCTGTGTCTGTATGAAGGAGACATGCACCACGGTGCCCTTTTTCTAGGGACAGTGAGCCAGGTTTAGGAGAAACAAGAGGCTAGAGAAGCCAGCCTTAAAAAATCTCCGAATCAGCTTTTCCTGAATAGAAGCCCCTTTTAGGGCTGTGAAGCAGGTATGTGTAGTAGTCAGAGCCCCAGAATTGATTTTGGGCTCACAGAACAGAGTTCAACCCTGAAAATTATAGGGGCATCCCTGCCCATTTTTCTTGTCTCGCCCATCTCTGCCCACTATATACTGACAGTGCCTGGCCCTGACCACACCTTGGCTTGAAGCCAGGCCTGGAGTCCTTCTAGGATTTTCACCTCAAATATAGAATTGAGGGTAATGATGGCAACAAAACCAGTACCCCCTCCCCTCTCCTGCAGCTCTACTTCTAGGGTGCTTGGGGTGTCAGCCACAGTAAACATCATCTTATTTGTCCTCCCTCTTTGGCTAAAAGATCTGGGTTCTCAGGCTAGTTCCAGCTAGAGAAACCGTCAAGTACTAGTATGTAAATTTGTTTATAAAGAAGTGATCTTAACATTGAAAAAAGAGTGCCTGCCTCACTGATCTTTTAGAAACAGCCTGTATTGGAGGGAACTGACATTTATCAGACCTGTTACATGCCTGGTGCTTTCTCTCTTACTGTTTGATTATTGCTCGGTTTATAAATGAGAAAACAGAAAGATAAATATATGATATTTATATGTGGAATCTGAAAAAAATGGTACAAATGAACTTATTTGCAAAACAAAAATAGAGTCACAGATGTAGAAAACAGTTGTCTCATTACCAGGGTAAAGGGGGAGGAGTGGTAAATTGGGAGACTGAGATTGACAGGTACACACTACTGTATATAAAATAGGTAACTAGTGAGGACTTAGTATATAGCACAGGGAACTCTACTCAATACCTTGTAATGACCTATATGGGAAAAGAATCTTAAAAAAGAGAGTGGATATATGTATATGTAGAACTGATTCACTTTGTTCTACAGCAGAAACTAACATAATGTAAATCAACTATTTTGTTATTGTTCTTTAGTTGCTAAGTCATGTCCCACTAAGTCAGGTCTGACTCTTTTGCCCCATGGACTGTAGCCCTCCATGGTTCTCTGTCTATGGGATTTTCCAGAGAAGCATACTAAAGTGGGTTGCTGTTTACTTCTCCGGGAGATATTCCTGACCCAAGGGTTGACCTGCTGATGGCTCAATGGTAAAGAATCTGTCTACTGATGCAGGAGATGCAGGTTTAATCCCTGGGACAGGAAGATCCCCTGGATAAGGAAATCGGCTCTACTCCGATAAAAAAAATTTTTTTTAAGTGAGGAAAGAGGCTCAGAGAAGCTAGACAACTTACCCAAGATAACACAGCTTTTAAGTGACACGATTTAAGCCCATGGTTTTTCTGCCACACCAGGATTTCTCAAACTCAGCACTGGTGACGTTGTAGGTTAGATCATTCCATGTTGTGAAGGCTGTCCTGTACATTATGGGTTGTTTAGCCGCATCCCTGATTTCTACCCACAAGATGCCTACAGGAACCCCTTCCCTTGTGACAAAAATGTCTCCAGACATTGCCAGATGATTCCCAGGGGATGGAAACACCTGAGATGGGGATGTCTGAGAACTGCAGGATGACATACTCGCTACTGCTTTCTTATAATACATTCCTTCTTGTTTAAAAATATGATTGACTTTTGAAAACATACTGAATGTTTTATTAGACTCGGGCTCAGAGTTTATTGATATCCAAATCTTAGTTTAGAGGATGCAGGAGAGCTTCCCTAGTGGCTCAGTGGTAAATAATCCACTTGCCAATGCAGGAGACATGAGTTCGATCCCTGATCTGGGAAGATCATACATGGTGTGGAGCAGTTAAGCTCGTGTACCACAGCTATCGAGTCTGTGCTCTAGAGCTCAGAAGCAGCAACTACTGAGCCCACCTGTCGCAACTGTGGAAGCCTGTGTACCCTAGAGCCCATGCTCCACAGCATGAGACACCCCCACAATGAGAAACCCAAGCACTGCAACTAGAGAGCAGCCCCTGCTTGCTGCAACTAGAGAAAAGCCCGCACAACAGCAAACGCCCAGTACAGCCATAAATAAATGAATAAAATTTAAAAAAAGGAAACGCTAGAGTATCACCTGCCCAAATTGAGTAATATATTTGCAGGTTAGTGAAATGTCATGTTCCTCTTTTCCTGTTTTATTTTTATGATCTTCTTTCTTGTAGGTCTACAAAGGATTCCTCCTGTTTCACAGTCGTTCTCAACAATCTCCGTGTGTTTCTCATATTTGACTGGCTGCTGTTGGTGCATGATTTTCTCCATACCCCCAGTGATATTAAGAAGCCAGCTAAAGTTACTCCTTTTCGCCACCGTAACTCGAGCAGCGAATCTGCGGTAATTCCCAAAACTGTGAAAAGTGGAGTAGTCACCAAGCGGTCTTCCCTTCCTGTGTCCACCGAAAGGCACCTGGAGGTCAAGGTCAACGTAACAGGTAAGTGTATGTAGTTCTTGGTTTGGATTTTAGGCTAATTTTGTGTCTTACAGTATGACTTTTCTGTTGCCTCTGCATTTTGACACGAACACTTACGTGTTTCCACGTTTTGCAGACTAACAACTGTTGACATTCTTGACCTCTGTTTTCATATGGGAATTGCCTGGCCCACAGTGAAGGCTGTAAGATCTAGTCCCTCTCCTCTGACCTCCCCTAATGCATGTGCCTGGCCTGAGTACCCACCTGGGCAGTGATCTTTTTTCCCAGTGTTAAATCTGGCTTCAATTTTCTGTTTGATCTCCAGGGCCCCAACAAATGTGCCTTACTGAGTTTAGGCAAAAGTGGTATGTGAAAAATCTCAGTTTAGAAGATAAATAAATGAGGGGATTGGTGCTGGCTTTACAAAAAGAATATTTTCCTTTATAAACAGATTTACCATGGTTTTTGTTAACTAGCAGACTCTCATAGCACATCTGTACATATATGTGTATTTATTGTTATGTCTGTGATATATCCTCTCTCCTGCACAGTGATTTGAAAGAAGCTGGATAGCTCATGGCATTTAAAATAGATTTAGTTGCAAAAGTTCAGTTTATACATGTTTTTTGATGAAAACAAAAAGTAAATTTGCCATGTCCATGTCCAGATGAATAGAAAACTGTCTGTGTCTATCAATTTAAAAAGCAAAAATAGTGGTCTGCATTCTTTGTAAACAACCCAGAACATATACACGGATGACCCGGTGTGCTTTGCTGCCTGACTCAACATCAGTATCTGAATCTGCTTCCTGGGAACTTAGAACAGATTGTCGCTTGGAAAAGGGGTGGTTTCCCGAGCTTCTCAGTGTCTGTTCTGCCTTCCAGGAGACCTAGCGTACAACTACATTCTAAAGAGAGAAAGTGCATCCCAGTCTTATGCCTGTGCAGTGCTCTGTTGGCTCAGCTGCGCCTGGCCAGATCTGCAGGACTTGCTCAGGGTGTCGGCAGAATGTCGACAGACATCCTGGACATCCGATCTTTCTGGCTGACCTGTCGGCCCCCCACCCAGTAAATGTGCTGCCTGGCTTACGACACCTGCTGCTTTCACTTCCCAGCTTTGGCCTAGTTGACGATACTGTCCTTTCCAGGCACGGAGTTTGTGGTCGTTGAAGATGTATCCTGCTTCGATACTAACGCCATCATTCTCAAAGGCACCACTGTGCTCACCTACAAGCCCCGATTTGTCGATCGGCCCTTTTCAGGAAGTTTGTTTGGCATTGAGGTAAGAAGTCTTTGTGTTGATTGAAGCACTCAATATTTGGCTTAAGAGAAAAGCATCTGGAGAATAATTTTACCTCCTAAACTTTCCTTCAGGGTCATAATTAATGGGACCAGAGGACCCTTGCCCTCTTCTCTTCATTATCTCCTCGCATCTACCAGGTTATTCTAATGTGTGAATTCAGGCCCCCAGGGTCAGGCTGTGAATGTGTGGAGGGACTGTACCTCTTTCTCTTAGACCCAGCCTTCCTCAGAATGTTCAAGGAAGCTCTTCCAATCCCCCTTTCCCCAACAGGCTCCTTGTCATGTCCTCTTGGTTCTGTGGGTCTAGGCCCTGGCTAATTTGGAAGGGTGAGGAAGGGGTCCTTGTTTCTCCTGCATCGCTTTCTGCACATTGAGTGCTTGTCCTCACGAAGACCTAGAGCTTTCTGGTTATAGAAATGTGATACTAAAGTGTTAGGGACTTTCCATGCTATCCTTCCAGGGATATCTGATCTATTAAAGGGCACCTCTGGAGAGTCGGCCCTGACCTCAAGGGCTGAATCTCTAATTGTGATGCTCATGGCTCTGATTCAGTCTCATGAAGGAGATAATTTGCATTGGGATGGCTTTTGTAGCCAGAAGATTACATTCTACAATATTATGCAAAAACTGCTCTGTCTCTTCTTAAGCCAGGATGTGTGGAGACAGAAGGAGAAATGAGGCAGATTATTATCTCCTCTGGCAAATATTCTTAAGTCACCGATCTCCGCTAATATTCCTCTTGTTAGCATACTGGAATATTTGGTCAGAGTTACTCATCATTTGCTTCCCATTTATGATTAAACTTGTTCATGCTCAGTTCTTTCCAGTGGTGTTTCAGAGGTTGAGGGAGCAAAAATTGCTTCCACCCTCAGCAACGGATAGTACTTTTTTTTTCTGGTCAGAAATAGCTGAATAAAACCTGTGGAGATTTTACTTCCTTACCACTTGTATCTCTCATGTAAAGAAACCTCAGTGTGAGAGGAAGGATTTGCCTGCTAGCATGATGTGACTTGGTCCTCAAATTGCAGTTCGTCTGCTTTCCAAGCCTCCACAATACCAGCTTTGAACGGGAAAGTTTGGTGATTGATTAATGAACTGTCAGGTACAATTGGGTTTTGTGTAGCAGATGCCTGGGAAGAAAAAGGGAAAATGGAACTTTCCTGCTCCAGAATCTTAGAAAAACTCCATGGCAAAATATTTGAGCTTCCTGGAAACTCCTTTCAGTCTTGTTCTTAAGGTGGCACAGTTGAATCTGAATTTTAAGACTACCCTAATACATCCTTGGGGGGGAATTGTAAATAAGGCAAAATGAGCTAATGTTGAATACAGCAGAGGACCTTGGTGTCATATGCTTTTCAATAGCTCTAGAAAATTCCAGGCTTCCCTGGTGGCTCAAATGGTAAAGAGTCTGCCTGCAGTACAGGAGACCTAGGTTTGATTCCTGGTTGGGAAGATCCCCTGGAGAAGGAAATGGCAACCCACTCCAGTATTCTTGCCTGGAAAATCCCATGGGTCGAGGAACCCGGTAGGCTATAGTCCATGGGGTCGCAAAGAGTTGGACATGACTGAGCGACTTCACTTTCTTTTTTCTTTCTTTAGAAAATGCCAGAAAAGAGGAAGGAGCAAGGGAGACTAAAGCGATGCTTTCTTCTTCCTCCTCTACTCTTACTGAGCATGCAGCATAATATGGTCCTGGAATGGGCGTCCTCTGTCCCTATTCTCTCCCCATAAATACGTTTTATTTTTATTAGAACATCTCAAACATACAGAAAGTAAACAGAATAGTATAATGAACCCCTATGTACCTTTCACATAGCTTCAGTGATTAATGTATTTATTTTCACTTATGATGGTAACAACTATATTACATGAAATTAGGGAAGGGGTGGGAAAAACCACTTATCGCCACCTATCTCACCTACATAATCTCTCTTGACATTTTGATGTATTTCTTCCCTTATAGTTTTGGCGTAATGTTATTTTGATTGGGCTGCTTTTTCACAACCAGTATTGTAACTGTTTTCCTGCCTTTCTAGGTAGTCTTTTAAACTGTTACTTTTAAATGGCTGCAAAATACTCTGCTGAGTAGATGGGGAATATCTTGAAAACATTGATTCTCTAAATTTTATTTTTTAACTTAGCATTAAATGATGTTTCAGTGAATTTTTCTGTGTTTTGATTACTTCTTGGATTAGTTCCCATCAAGAGTAGGATTATTGGATCAAAGGGTGTGAGATTTTTAAGTCTCTTGTTATGTATTGCGAAACTGCCTTTCCCACGGGTGAAGCGCTGTGCTGCTGGCAGTGGGTGAGGCCACCAGCCTCACTCGTCACAGTGTTCATTTCAGTGGTTGTTACGGGTCTTTTATAGGAGAGGACTGATGCTTCCGAGATGGCCCCCTTTTCTCCTGGTGGTGGGACTCTTCCTAAATCAGACATTAATTCACGCTATATTACATTTCATCCTCTAGGTGTTTTCGTGCCGACTGGGGAATGAGCACGACACAGCTCTTTCAATCGTCGATCCAGTACAAATTCATGTGGAACTGGTGGGAAATTCTTCTTACCAGAATAGTTCAGGATTGATGGATGCATTCAATAGCGAAGATTTTCCTCCCATCTTAGAGGTAATGATGACAAGTCTGGATAACACACTGAGGCTCTCCCAAACACTTCCCTTTACTTGAACTACTTATTTACTCTGCCAGACTCAACAACAGTTCCATTACTTCAGCAAATGCAAAATACATATGACATTGTCTCTGCCCTTTTGTCTTATGGAGAATGAAAGACCTTTTGATTGGTATGATCTTGAAGTTCTATGAAAGTTTACAGAAAGTGGAGTTCAACATAGTTAGGGATATTGACTGTGAGTGAAACAAAAGAAGAGTCTATCAGGAGCGTAGGATGTAAATAGGCTAAGAAGGAGAGCAGTTCTGAATTAGGAAGCAGCAAAGTCAGGGGTAGAAGTGGCCCAGCAGAGCTGAGACTGAGGGAGGTCTCACTGTAAGAAGTCTGGGGACGTGAGGAGGAGGGAGAGGAGAAGCATAGCAGGTGAAGCCAGGCAGGACCAGTTAAGACTTGGATGTTTTATTTCTTTGGTAGAGAGGGAGTAATTAATTCATAATCCATTTGAACTATAGGAGGTTTGAAAGAGAAAAGCCATTCTGATTTTTTGGCTTCAAAAAGGAAAAAAAAGGTAAAAGTAAGTAATAAATAAAGCACTATACCCAGACTTCAAGCAGACATCCCATTTTAAAGTGGTCTTGTGTTGGTGTCTGTACAGCTTTTTCCACTGGTAGCTGAATTGCTAATGATTGAGGAACACCAGATTTTTAGAAATATTAATATAGAACTTGACTCATTTAAGGCTCTGTTTGAATAAAGGAGAGAGAAATTTTGTAGGGGGGTCAGTTGGCTTCAGAAATTTAAAAAATTAAATAGAGCAAAGCAAAATGGATTAACAGAGTGTTACTAATTGGCTCTGGAGGAGGCAAGGATTGCCTTCCTCTGATTGTCTGCTTTGATGATTATATATACTTGTAGGAAGATCATTCTACCGAATTATTAAGTGCTGTAGTAATTTGCCCCATGTAGTATTTTTTGTTTGGTACAGTTTTGTGACATTGGACCTCACATCTGAGACATCTTACCTTGTGGCTATTAGTGCTTGATTTCAAGATCTCCCCAGTCTTCAAAATGAGGAAGTGTCTGTTGTATTTCTAGAACCAGAGTTAGAGTGGTACCTCTGAGAGGTGTGGACACAGAAGCCACTGCAGCTTTAAAAACTGCCACCTTTTAAATCTTGTTAGATTCAGTTACAGGCCCTGGATATCAGACTCTCCTATAATGATGTTCAGCTGTTTCTTGCCATTGCAAAATCCATCCCAGAGCAAGCTAACGCTGCGGTGCCAGACGCGGCGGCCTTGGAGGCCAGCTCCGTTCACAGCTACCTTCCCGGTGCTTCTCGAGGGGGAGAGGAAGTCACAGAAGGGACAAGACACACCTTAGACCCTGTCTTGGGTAGGTATTTAACCATAAAACCCGTTCAGCCTTCTCTCAAACTCCCGTTCTTCTTGTTTAAGGTTTTCTTTTGCACAATTAGATTATTCAGGGTATAATTGTCTGTCATTAAGTATAATTGTTAAGTCATAAGTATGACTAATTCTTATTTTTAAAATAAAGAAAACACCCCAAACCAACTATTCTAACCTACAGTATTTTTCCTTTTACCATTTCTTCTAGAGATACGGGTAATGCTAAGTAAGGTTTAGTTTTAAACTTTGTTTGTAAACTTTTGAATATGGATAATAATACCGAGTTTCAGTTTTAAGCTTTTAAAACATAGCCGATATAGGGAAAAGACTTAAAAACTTCAGGGTATACTTGATAATTTCCAATTAGGAGCTTATTTTTGCCTATAGAAGTGAAATGACTGAGTCACCAGTTTCTGATTTCTTTTTTTCCTTCAGTTAGTCTGTGGGTTAATTTACATTAAATTACTTATAAAAATATATATACCATTTCCCCCATAGAATTACAGCTGGCTAGACTGCAGGAGCTGGGGTTTAGCATGGATGACTGCCGCAAAGCTCTCTTGGTGTGTCAAGGTAATTTGAATAAGGCTTTTTCCTTTATCTATTATCTTGATAAACAATAATGTTTGATAATGTTTGTCTTTCCATTTCCTCCCCTATTCCCATGGATGCCTTAGTGAGCTGGAGTGTGTTTTGAAAGCCCTCTGTGGTTTTCTGTGGGCTGAATATAATCTTGGGCCAGTAATAATGGGATGCAGTATTTTATGGTGGATGTAAATGTGGGCTCTGGAGCCGACTGCTTGGCTTCAGATCCTTGCGCTGTCCCCTACTGGCTCTTTGTGACCTGGGCAAGTTTGACCTCTGTTCAGTGCTTCCTTATCTGTACAAGTGAGGATTAGAGGACCTCCCTTGGTCCTTTGTTGCTGAGAAGCACTCTATGCAAAACACACAGCATGTGCCCTGTAGACTGCTAGCACTGTTGCTGCTGGGAGTAGTAATGGTGGTGACACTGATCAGCTTGGCCATTGATCGAGCTCCTCTGTGCCTAGTCATGTTTCTTGTCGAATCCTCATTCCCTTGGTGGTGGCATTCTTAACCTCACTTCAGATGGGGAAACCGGCTCAGATGGTTTGGTAAGGCTATGGTTTGGTAAGATGGTTTTGTCTCAGACTATGTCTTAGCGTGGGGCTGGGATGGGTTTAAAGCCAGGTGTGCCCCTCTTCCTTCCACTGTGTCACACCACCTCTCCACCTCCCTCTGTGCTCTCCTTGTCTTTAAATCAGAGATACAACAAAAGCTGTATATTTTCCTAGTCTTGATACTTGGATGTATACTTTTTATTTCTCTGTGTGGTGGCTCAGTGGTTAAAGCGTCTGTCTGCAATGCAGGAGACCTGGGTTCGATCCCTGGGTCAGGAAGATCCCCTGGAGGAGGAAATACTGGATCCACTCCAGTATTCTTGCCTGGAGAATCCCATGGGCAGAGGAGCCTGGTGGGCTACAGTCCATGGGGTCGCAAAGAGTCGGACATGACTGAGCGAATTCAGCCAGTTCAGCCAGCCATGTACTATATACAGGCGTACCTTGGAGATTTTAGGGGGTTGGTTCCAGACCACCACAATAAAGAAAATACTGCAGTCAAGCAAGCCACACACATTTTTTGATTTCTCAGTGCGAATAAAAGTTGCTTTTACACTCTATTGTAGTCTGTTGGGTGTACAGTACCATTATGTCTGTAAGAACAATGTATGTATCTTTATTAAGTAATACTGTTGGGAAAATGGTGCTGATAGACTTGCTCAACACAGGGTTGTCACAAATCTTCAATGTGTAAAAACTACAGTATCAGCAAAGTGCAATAAAACAAAGTATGCTCATGTATCCCACACACACACACATACACACACACACATACACATACACATATGCGCATGTGGTATTTATACATGTTGGTAAATTGTATTGCAAATACTTTATAGAATTAGTTACAATTTTATTATAATATTAGCAGCAGCATCCCTTGTCATTAAAATTATTTGTAAATAATTCTTTTACATTGATCTGAGGACGTATTATAATTTAGTCTTCAGTTGTTTTTCATTCTTTCATTATTATACACAATTCTGTTATTAATATTTTTGTGTATGAACTTTTGTCTACATCTTTCAGTTTCTTTGGTAGTGAGACTTAAAAAAAAAATGTATCTGTTTATTTGACTGCACCAGGTCTTCATTGTGGTACAAAGGGTCTTCGATGTTTGATGTGGCATTTGGGACTTTTTAGTTGTCACATGTGGGATCTTTAGTTGCAGACTCTTAGTTGTGGCATAAGGGGTCTTAGTTGCAGCATGCAGGATCTAGTTCTTTCACTAGGAATTGAACCTGGGCCCTCAGCATTGGGCACTTGGAGTCTTAGCCAGTAAAGCACCAAGGAAGTCCCCCTTTGGTAGTGAGACTTGAAAGTGAAAGTCTCTCTGTTGTGTCCGACTATACAGTCCATGGAATTCTCCAGGCCAGAATACTGGAGTGAGTAGCTGTTCCCTTCTCCAGGGGATCTTCTCAGCCCAGGGATCGAACCCAGGTTTCTCTCATTGGTGGCGGATTCTTTACCAGCTGAGCCCACCAGTGAGACTTAGTATTGTAAAAACTGGATCAGAGGATATAGATATTTTTTGAGGCTCTTTACTTGAATCGACAAATCTTTTTCTGAAAGGATTGTACCAGGTTAAACTTTGACCACTTGTGTGGTCTTATTACATGATTGTTTGCATTACCTATCCTTTACCTCTGAAAACAATTGGAAGGTAGGCCTAATTATCTTGTGTGCCTTAATTTCTTTTTTTCCTAATCATCATTGCTTTTGTTGTAGTTAACTTCATATCCCGTAATGTTTACATTTCATTGTTGTTTTTTTTTTTTACTCTTTAGCAATTCAAACACATTAAAAAAATTTCTAAGAGCCTTTTGGATTTTTGTTACTCTTTATTTCTTTAGTAACTGAGGTTTAGTTCCACCAATAATAAAGGTGATAATACCAACTAATGTTTATAGAGCCTCTGTTATATGCCAGGCTCTGATCTGAGAACCTCCCAGGTGCTCACTCGTTTCCTCCTCATGTCAGTCCTGTAAGTGGCTGCTGTTGGGCAGAGAGAGACCAAGCAACTTGCCCAAGAGCCAGTATCTAGTCAGTGCAGGATCAGAAGCCAGGCCATCTTGCTCCAAAGCCTATGCCCTGAACCACCCACCACTGTTACATGCACTGGCCTCTGGTAATTTCTAAGTATAGGGTTGCATTGCTTTGCATTTCGGTTCTGTTCTTTTTTAGCTTTGGCAATCTAGTTGTGTTCAGGGGGCTGTTGTGTAACAGTTTTACAGTACACACATGGTTGAGAAGACCAAGTATGTACAACCTAAGACCTTTGAGAACAGTTACAAAGCAGCACATCAGAATATGCAGAACTACGTAGTGAAGATTAAATGCTTGAGTACTGAGTGGCACCTGGAAGTTTGGAGCCTCTCCATTCCTCTTTTCTCCTCTCCTTCAGTAGATGTCACTGTAGAGGAAGGATGGCTTCCTGCAAGCATTTTGAGCCAGGTCATGTGGTAAACTTGAGTAGAGGTGTGTAGTAAAGAGGGCCTTGTTCTGTTTGCTAAAAAAGCAGGATTCTTATTATTGTGCTTCGTTTTTTTTGTTCTGTCTGAGACTACAATCTGACATCAAGGTTCTCTTGGGCTGTCTAGTAGGTCCCTATCAAATGTATTTCTCTGTTTCCCCGTGAGTTGCTTGAGTAGCAGTGGGAAGAGGTCCAACCGATCACCTTTCGATTTCTTCACAGGTCAGCTAAAAAAAGCAGCCAGTTGGTTGTTCAAGAATGCTGAACCCCGGACATCCCTTTCCCTGGCCTCCAACAGCCAGCAGAGCCAGGGGGCGGCACCAGCCCGGTTGATCTCCGGCGTGGAGATGAAAGCCGAGAGCGTGTGTATCTGCTTTATCGATGACTGCATGGACTGCGATGTGCCTCTAGCCGAGCTCACCTTCTCCCGTGAGTGCTCGCCCAACCCTTAGGTTCATCTCCAAGATTGGCAGCGACTGCTGTCTTTTCTTCATGTTACTCATGCTCTTCCATTTCTAATAGCATGGGAGAGATTTAGATAATGGTTTTACATGGGTTTTC
Organism: Capricornis sumatraensis; assembly: GCF_032405125.1. Taxonomy (NCBI): domain Eukaryota; kingdom Metazoa; phylum Chordata; class Mammalia; order Artiodactyla; family Bovidae; genus Capricornis; species Capricornis sumatraensis. The sequence goes on along the minus strand of NC_091082.1, from coordinate 48,766,325 downwards.
CATTATTTGTATTTTAAAGACATGTATTTATTTGCTATATGTGGCCTTCAGACCGTGGGTTGGGAATAATAGAAATTGTCGTTGATGAAATAGCTGTTCTGTTAACATGTGTGCATGCTCAATCACTAAGTTGTGTCTGATTCCTTGTGACCCCATGGAGTGTAGCCCACCAGGCTCCTCTGTCCATGGAATTTTCCAGGCACGAATACTGGAGTGGATTGCTGTTTCTTCCTCCAGGGTATCTTCCTGACCCAGGGGTCAAACATGTCTCTTATGACCCCTGCATTGACAGGTGGATTCTTTACCACTGTGCCACGTGGGATGTGCCACATGGGAAGCCATTGTTCTATAAATACCCCTAGTTAAATAATTCCTGATCTCTCCACTTTGTTTATGTTTTCATGTATCTTAAGATTGTAGTTATTGTTGTTTAGTTGCTAAGTTGTGTCCAGCTCTTTGCGACCCTCTGGCTGTAAGCCGCCAGGTTCCTTTGTCCGTGTGATTTCCTGGTCAAGAATACTAGAGTGAATTGCCATTTTCTTCTCCAGGAAGGTGGGTTGCCATCTTCCCTGAGCCAGGGATCAAACCCGTGTCTCCTGCATTGACAGGTGGATTTTGTACCTCTGAGCCACATCTGGCTTCAGGGAAGCCCAAAGATTATAGGGGGTACTGTTATTAAAGGGATTTAAAAGATAAGCATAGAAAGTAGGGTTTACATGCTATATAGACAATTAAAAAACACAGAGGCTTCTTAAAATGCTCACCCCATTGTCTCCTCCATAGGGCCAGATAGGAGGAGAAACCTTGTTCATCTGAGAGCTGTCCCTCAGCAGAGTGGGGATGACTGTAGAAGGGCTTTATCCTCAATCACATCATTGTAAGCCATGTTAGATGCAGCTACTAAAGATAGTAAAGGAAAATCTCACTTCTGTGTTTACTTTTAATTTTCCATCATTTTGATCTTGTAAGTCACTTTTCCCTTCAAGGAAAATTCAATTCTGGGGATTTAGTTCAACCTTTTACACACTGGGAGTTTTCCTTTTCTCTGTGTTTCTAGGCACCAAAGGGCCACTTGATTAAAATTAACAATGGGAATTTTGACTGTTTGCGTGAGTCTTTTCTGCAGAAAATAATATTTATTTTTCTATGGTAATCTTAACATTTTGAGCTAATATTTATGAGGGTATGACTGTTCTCATTACACTACCTTCTTTTCAGATATTCAGGAAAAAATGTGTTTTTTCGTTCCCTGGTTGCTGGGGCTGGGATTGGTGGAGAGGCAAATGAGGCATTTACCTCATTCACAACATTTAAAGGGCAACCACGAAAATCAGTGATTAAGATAAATGATATTTTAATGCAATATTTTTAAAAATCAGAATTTATTAAATAAAAATCCCATGATGAGCAAAATATCAAATTTTTGTGTGTTCTCTTATAAGATCATTAGTATTAATTGTAACTAATAGCTCTTTGGGCTTCTCAAGTGGTGCTAGTCATAGAGAACCACCTGCCAATGCAGGAGATTTAAGAGACGCAGGTTAATCCCTGGGTCAGGAAGATCCCCTGGAGGAGGAAATGATAACCCACTCCAGTTTTCTTGCTTGGAGAATCCCATGGACAGAGAAGCCTGGTGGCTGACAGTCCATGAGGTTGCAAAGAGTTGGACACAACTGAAGCAACTGGGCACAATAGGTCTTTATTTTTATTAAGATAACATTAATTTATAACATAAAACTTTCTTGTGTACAGCCTTATATTTCCACTTCTGTATACCCTACAGTGTGCTCACTACCAAAAATTTAGTTTCTCTCCATCACCATACAATCAATCACCCTTGCTCCCACCCCGGTCCCTGCCCCTCTGGGAGCCCTTACTCTGTTCTCTGTATCTTTGTGTTTGTTTTTCTAACATCTCTTTAGTATGCTGTGTCAGCAACAGAAAGTTTTGGTTGTTTCCGCCCCACCACTGCAATAAGATTTGCTTTCATTGCAGGTCTGAATTTTCTGCAGCATGTAAGAACTAGCCCTGAAGGCTACGCCCACTTCACCCTTTCTGGAGATTATTATAACCGTGCTCTGTCAGGTCAGTATAATTATCATGGGATTTAAAACATACACTTTAGCATTTGCCTGGGCCTATCTCTAGGTAAATCTTACATGAAGCAAAGGAGTGGGACAGGACAGGGAACGATGAAAAATAAGGCACAAGCACAAAAGACACAGATTTTTTTCATATTTCTAAAAATATATTTAGTATATCACAACAGAATTATTTAAAGTTTTCATAGTTAATTCTTTTTGATCCTGGAGTTTGGCTCATTTTAGAACATGAAATGGCTCAGTAGTGAAGGATCACTCGTCTGGCCCTGAGAGCGGCTAACTTTCAAGTGAGATTTAAGCCCACGCACATTCTAAACTTAAGGCCTCCTTACTTCTTACTGGGCTTGTCTCATTAGAAGAGCACTGAGTCAGTGACAGCAAATAGCCTGCCTTGCATGCATACGTACTGTCGCTTCAGTTGTGTCTGACTGTGTGAAGCTGTGGACTGTAGCCTGCCGGGTGCCTCTGTCCTTAGGATTCTGGCTAGAATCCTAGAATACTGGAGTGGATTGCCATGCCCTCCTCCAGGGGATCTTCCCTGCCCAGGAATTAAACCTGAATCTCTTATGTCACCTGCGTTGGCAGGCAGATTCTTTACCATTAGTGCCACCTGGGAAGCTGGTAAATGAGTATAACCTGCCTTATTTATTCCCTAAAGTAGAACGTGGTTGCTCAGGGCAAGCTGTTCTTCCAGAGACATAAACCTGGATAAAGTGCAAGTGATTTTCATATGTCTTTCCTTCCGTTGGAAAGACCAGGGTAAGGATCTATACAGATGGACATTCAAGAACAATCCGGTAACAGGGCTGAACAGTTTGAGCTGTGACATTCTTTACCTTAAAGAGAGTTCTTTGTAGGTATGGACAGAGTAAACCAAGTAGTGTTGAAGAGCGGTTGCTCCCTTTGAAGTCAGTGGAAAATTAAGCTTCCAGTGTGTTTTGCTGCCTGCTAATTGTTCTAGAGTATGTGTCACATTCAATTTTATATGTTAGTTAACATTCTCCCTTCTCTGTTCTGGATTCACTTAAAGGCAACACTCTTTTTTCCTAATTGTTCAAAATGTTTAACTTCAGAATAATGGTCCCAGCCCTGCTAGTTGAGAGAAAGTTTTACAGGGCATATGGTAGCTATTTTTTTGAGAATCATTTATTTTCCCAGAGCAAGTATTGCTTACTTTTACAGTTGCAGGAACACATTCAGGTCACTAAGCACTAAATGGGGTGAGGAGATGAACGTACCAATGTTAAGCTACATGTTAGATTGGATTTGTATTAGTAAATCACCTCATCTATGGCCGGTGGATTGTGTTTAGGGAAAAATTAACTGGCCTTGAAAAGCCGTCTTTAAAACCACAGGAAAAAAAGACAGCTGTGTATAACGGACTTTTGGACTCAGAGGGAGAGGGAGAGGGAGAGGGTGGGATGATTTGGGAGAATGGCATTCTATCATGTATACTATCATGTAAGAATTGAATCGCCAGTCTATGTCTGACGCAGGATACAGCATGCTTGGGGCTGGTGCATGGGGATGACCCACAGAGATGGAGGGAGGTGGGAGGGGGGTTCATGTTTGGGAACACATGTAAGAATTAAAGATTTTAAAATTAAAAAAAAAAAAAAAAAGCAGAGACATTACTTTGCCAAAAAAAAAAAAAAAACCCACAGGAAGATAGCATTTTTCTCATCCAACAGATGGGCAAAAAGGAAGGGTGACAGACCTAAGTATGGTGAAGATCTGAGCCACAGAAGTGTCGTTTCTTACGGTCAGAATTGTAAATTGGGACAACCACTTTGGAAAACAATTTGACGTGACCTTTAAGCATACTTGGCAACCCTTCAACATACTTCTTCTAGATCTGCGCCCTTGAGAGTCTCCTATGTGTCTTAGGAAACAAGTGAAAAAAGACGGCTTCTAGTAGTGGTTTTCCAAATAGCAGCAAAGCTGGAATCAAATGCAGTGTCTCTTAGCAGTAGAATAGATAAACAAAGTGGTATGTTCATAAGTGGATTGGAACTCAGTGGTGAAAATAATGTACCACAGATACATGGCATCAGTGTGAGTGGATCTCAAAGACATGTTATTGATCAAAAATAGAAACTTGCAAAAGAATACACACAGTTGGATTCTATTTATGTGAAGACCCCCTACATTAGCAGGACACACTAATGTATTTATTCTTCAGAAATGTATACATGGATGGTAAAACTACAAAGAAGAACACAGGAATTATTAAAAATTCAAGCTAATGGAGTTGAGTGGGAGAGGTTTGGTGGGGAGTGTTATTCAGGAGCTTCAAAAGCACGTCTAATGTTCTGTTTCATAAGCTGAGTAGAGGGTACATGAGCATTTGCAGTGATTTTATTCTTTAAACCATACGTAAATGTTGTTTAAATATACCTTTTGTACATATGACACATTTTAAGATGAAAATTTCAAAAAACTTAATGAATTGCTGAATATACCTATTTATTCAACCAATGGTTCTTGATATAAGAGGGTAGTTAAATTTAGTAGTTACTTCAGCCACTGACACTTATTTTTCCAACCTGAGTCTGAGACACTTTTTTCCATCTTGAGTGTATCAAAAACAGGGCTTGCCTGCTCTTTAATAGAAGAGGGCATGTCCCGCCTGCCTGCCTTCCTCCCACCTCTGGAAGACCATGGTTGGGGTGCATGTATGCTCTGCTGCCCATATCCTTGAGACAGCACAGACATCTGTAGGATAACCTGAAGCTAGAGAGGGTGCCTTCTGTGTAAAATCAAGTTGGAAATAAAAAGCTGTTATCCATAGTATGTCCTTGCTGAGCATTTGTGAACGGTGGTCCCCTGTAAACTCTTGGTATCTGCTGAGCAGATGTCTTATTTCCTGTGTTCTGCTAGGCTGGGAGCCATTTATTGAGCCCTGGCCATGCTCTGTATCCTGGCAACAACAGGCTGCTAGTCGTCTCCATCCTCCTCGACTGAAGCTGGAAGCCAAGGCCAAACAGCGCTTGGATGTCAACATCACCTCTGTGCTAATTGGTGAGTGGAAAGTTGTCTTTCGGACACTGATACCCTTCTGTGCATATGTCCCTTGTCTGGAAGGCTGTTAATTCTGGTTTAACAATTGCCTGGGCCTGTACCAGACATCGCTTACTCCTCACAGCTGCTTTCCTGATAAACCCTAACTTGGCTTCATGGTGCTCCTTACCCCATTGCTCCAGAAGTAGCATCCTATGCTGGTGCTCTTGGTGCTTAAGCAAGAGCTTAGACCATGTGGGAAATACCCATGTCCATGATGAAGTTTCTCCCCATGATGCTTGGCCACTGGGGTTTATTAAATGTCCTGGAAGTGAGTTTAGATTCATTTCTCTCACACTATTTACTGAATAATTCTTGAAATGTATGATTTTGATTGTCTTTAGAGCAACGTCAGTTGTCTGTGCTGTTTCTCATCAATTATCATGTTGATATAACTCTAAAAATCACCGGGTTAACGGGTTGTCAAGCTAATGGCGTGAGCTCTGAAAGTGTCTTTGACAATATTGAAATGTACACTCCTGGATTCAATGTATTGAGTCAGAATCTTGTCCCTATACTTGTCCTTATATCAGAAGAATAGTAACATTATCACACAGCGAGATAGTGCCTTTGTTCACCATGAAACTTACTGTTTGAATTACTGATCTGTAGCCTCTGATTTTTGGTAACACTGTAGTGTCTGAGTGATAGTAACACATGCTACAGTTGTGCCTCAGAATCCAAAGGGATTGGTTCCAGCACCACACTCCCTACCCCTCACCTCCCCTGCCCCCATCCACATCTGTGACTGCTCAAGTCCCTTGTGTAAAATGGCCTAGTGCAGTGAATATGGTTGGCCCTCTGTATCTGCCTGCAGAGCCCACAGATATGGAGGGCAGACTGTTCTGTAAATCTGTGAACTTTGTTCAGGGTATGTGTTAGGTTGAGTCTTGTACAATATCCATTGTCTTACTCCATGTCAGAGTTAAGAGAATGTGTAGTGAAACGAGACCAGAAGTTTATTGATTCCTAAATTTTAAAAACAGTTTTACATTTGTAGGTTTCATTAATATCAGCAATGTAATGGTAAATAGATCTCATGATTCTTCTATATTATTTTGGCTTCTCTGTTATTTCTTATATAATCTGTTCATCTGGAAGTTTAGATAAAGTTTGGGACAGTGTTTTGAAAAGCCATGGTAAATAAGAGCTTACCTCAAACAAAAGAGTTATATTGATATATTTCTTATGATTATCTAATTAAAAATATCCTCTAAAAAAGCATTCTTGTCATTGGTAAAGCTATTTTATTTTTTTAACCTTTAATTCCTTATTTCTAAAATTGTGCTGAAACCCAGAAACATTGCTGTGACCTCTTAGTGTGTAAAGAAATATAGTTTCTGTAGCCAAATACTGGAACTGAAAACCAGAAACTAATCATCCTTGTTTAAAAAGTGTGATATTTTAATTAGTAAAGAAGGTCTTTATCCAAGTGTGGTGTGTAATAACTTTGTTAACCGGCTCTTCCTGTTATAATTATCCTGTTGAAAAAGTAAAGCCACTTCTGGAGACCTGTCAGCTGGATTTCAGCTTCCTGAGTTTGGTGGCCTCCTAGCTGGTCTTTCTGCCTCCAAACCCTGCCCCTTAGCATGGCATGCCATGCTTTTCACAAAGCAAGTTGTTCTCTTTCCTAGACTTCTTTGCTATGTCCCTTATACCCCAGCATGTTATACCAGAGTCACACCACAGTATTCTGTATTCCCTAAGTGTGACGTGTGCTTTCATATCTTAAAGTCTTTACATGTGCTGTTCTTTCTGCCTGGAATATGCTGTCTAGTCCTATTGGTAACCCTCCCTGCTTCAAGACCCATAACAAAGGTCCTCACGTCTCTGGTGATTGCCATGCACTTGGCTGTGTTGTTCCTCCACTTCTCCCAACGCAGAATAAACCTTCCCCTGTTACATGCTCCCATAGCACTTTGTTTGTATTTTTCTTTTAGCTCCTTTCACAGTATGGGGTAGTTTTGTGGTGACGGTTGTTTTTGCTAACGTTCATTTCTTCCAGTGGAGCATGAGGTTCTTTAGGGAACCAGTTTTCTCAGAGTCTAGCATAGGGCCCCCCATTTAGGCAGGCATTCGATAAAAGCTTGTTTTGCTGAATTGAATTGATCTGACTTGAACTCTCAATCTTTACCATTTGTGTTCTCAATATCTTTGGGGAATTTTTCCTAGACCAATACATAAGTACCAAGGAATCGTGGATGGCAGATTACTGTAAACAGGACAAGGAAGTAGACCCTACCCCATCTGAAGACTGGATGGGCTCGTCAGTGGATCCTCCATGCTTTGGACAAAGTAAGGTTTTTGTCTGCACATGTCTGACTAAATCACCTTTGACCTACACAGCCATGTTTCAGTGAGAAATTCAAATAGACCATCATTTTCTATGGAAAAACCTACAGGAAATTCCGATTGCCTTCTACAACTTTTTTATTCTGTGGAAGGGACTTTTTTTTTTCTGGCATGACGCGCTGAACTTTTCCTCTCACCTCTCATTCTACCATTGTGGGAGGAGAAGGACCTGCCATGTGCCATTCCTGAATTCCGGTCACGTGGCACATGAACTGGGGCACCTGAAAATGCACTGGGGCGGCCATTGTGTTTTGCTCAGCAGAACAGTTTAATTGACTGGACTTTGGGCCTGGATTTTGAAGAACATCTTTTCAGGTGTCTAAATCTAAAAATTAGAGTTTGAATATATTCTTGAAGAGAGGGAGGGCAGGCTCCCACGTGGAAGCAATTGTTAAAGGCGGGGTGGGGGGGCTGGGGGAGCTGTACTATAAAGGAGAAGAGAATTGAATGCCCAGCCTCTGAAAGATAGAGAAGTCAGTGTGTTCTTTGTTAACAATGTTTTCTTTCCTTATTTAATGCTTCCCCATGGAGCTCTGATTTCCTCCGAGCTGGGGAGGTTGTGATGGCCAACGGCATGGTCCTTGGTTGTTCCACAAGCCATTGTCATCCAAATTCAACTCAGCCCCAGCTCTTTCAGTGTGGTTTCTTTGGGGAGTCTTGGCCGGACTTCACATAGCTCATGAATACGTAACGATTCCATCTGGTCTGCAAACGTGTCACGAGAAGATGAATTTTCTTAGTGTACGAAGTATTTGAACTGGTTCGTCTCTCCTCAGGGTGTATAAATGGATTTTCTATCTGCCTTGTACTTCTTGAAGGAGGAACAAGGCCACGTCAGCTCTGTTTGCTCTGTGTGTTCCCAGGCTGTTGCTTCTGAGTCTCAAGGCCATTGCTTGGAAGCCAGGGCTTCTCAGATATCATCAGTTTCAATTCTAGCTCCTCCTCTGACCTTCCCCATTTGTGTGTTGAGAGAATGTAATGGAGTCTACCCAGAAGGCTCTAAATAATCTTTGTAATATGTAATGTGACCTAAAGAGTGTGTTTCTAAAAACATTATTCATGCAGAGGGATCTTAAATCCAGACTCAGTGCAAACACTAAGAAGGCTGAATCTTGAGGATTTTGATGAAGGACTTTCTTTTGTCCCTCTCTCACTGCTCCCTTCCCCTTTTATTTTAACATCTCCTCTTTATAGTTAATAAGCTACCGTATGTATGGTAAATGCCTGTGCTAAATTAAAGCTAGATTTTTATTTACTTACGGATTTTTGTGGTTACTTAAGCTTATAAAGTTTTAATGTATCTCTTTAATTAGGCATGAGTGAACATACCTAAATTTCCAAACTCTCTTCTTATTTAGACTTCTTGGATGATAGAATAGCAAGTGGGATTGTATGCTTCTACTAGGCCTGCTAAAGTAATTGTTGGGCATTTGTTTCCAACGTCAGTCAGTTTGGATCTTGTTGAAAAATCACAAACCTTCAGCTCTTACTCTGGAATATTTAGTAATGATCCCCCCCAGATTTGTGCATTTTGTTCAGGCCAGCTTCAAAATAAGCCGTTGAACTAGAGGTTCTTAATATGAAGTTCAGCCTAAGGGAGCCACTGATTCCTTACTGTTTCTTTGGCTGGGAAAGAAAATAATGGCCTCTTTTTTGACATTATCATTGGCTTTGCTCAGTAAGGGCTGAGATTCCGTAGGTAAACCTGGATGGCATGGCACCTTAATTCATTAGTTTTGTAATCAGGGACCTTTTATGGAAATGTTAAAAAAAACATGTTCTAGAAATGTTCATGGTTAACATGTAATGCAAGTAAGACCATGACATAACTCCTCAGCTGAGACTATAGCCTTGGAACACAGGCTGATTATTCCTCTTGAATTTTTGAGACCCGTGGGGGGCTAGCATTCTGCTGCTACCACTGTTTCCAGTTGGAGCGGAGCAGCTCCCACTAAAATCTGTACTGCTTGTTCTTGGTAACTTTTCTATGCCATGTGAGAACAAGCATGCTTTAAATTAAAAATCCTCAAAAGGCTGGTCATTCTGTTCCAAGTGAATGTGAGTACATTTTCTTTCCCCAACAGAGAAAAAAAGGAGCATGCTCTGTTGACACAGGCTCCACAGTAAAAGCCAGCAGTAAAGCTGTCTGGTTCACCTCATCAAGTGCCTCGTGAGCGCCTAGTGATCACCAAAGGAATGAGCCAATAAGTGCATGATGCTTGCTGTGTTTGTAATGTACACTGTTTGCGCTAATGTTTCGGAGACGAATCTTCTTTTTCGCTGTATTGATTCTCACCCTCTAACTTTGTCTCTCCTGTCTACCAGGCCTCCCCCTTGTCTACCTTAGAACTAGGAGTACAGCCAGTCTGACTAACCTAGAGCACCAGATCTATGCTAGAGGTACAGTACAGCCAAGCGAGGGCTTGCTTTATTTTCCTGTTTTAAGAACTGCCTTGTACATCTTATTTTCTGTGAACACGGGAGCCAAATGGGGGTATACCCAGTTATGAGTACTTTGTTTTAGTAACAGGAAAGATCATTTCCAACTAATGGACAAAGTGCCGTCTTGTATTAGAAGGAAGTGGCATGCTGATTCTTATTCTGTCTCTTGCATCTGCTTTTTAACCTTTAGTGGAAATGAAATCAACTCCACAGTGTATGATGCAGAAACATCCAGTGTCAGTTAGAGGTGATGTCTATACTGAAAATCAAGACAACCGTCCTCCATCAAGCCCTGCAGCAAGTCTTTGTTTATAGACTACTCTGTGAATGTTTATTCTCATGGTAATGCAAAGGGCGGTGTGGAGTAGGAGCTATGATGATCAGGAATGGAGCTCAGAAAAAAATTTCCAGTGAATAATTGCTTAGACAAAAATCTTAATTTCCTTAGAAATGAATTGAGGTTCTTAGGAGGTAGAAAAAAGAATGTTCTTTGTTTCTATCTCTGATCCTTTAAGGGTTCTTGAGAATTTGACTGGTAAGTAAATATGAGAGGCAGACATCATAAACTTCAAGGAATTAGAATCCCAAAATGTTCAGTTCTTCTTTTGTGTGAAGGAGTGCAGTTTAATGTGAATGATTTATGTTTGTCCTTGGCTACCACCACCAGATCCTGGGTCATAGTGTATTTTGTAAAAATATACCTTTTGAGCTTCATCTACTAGGAGTTCAGAACAGGGATATTAGTAAATGAGGGCAGTACTATGATTTTTTCCTGAAAGGTTTTGTTAGGATTGATGTTCGTGAAGAGGGCTCCCAAAGCCCAGGCTTGATTCTTCATTGTTTCATGAATTTATACTTCTAAGTTTTTCTTTATCTGTCATTTCATCTTTTGGGCTAAGCAGAGCATTATTCCTGTGTAGTCCATGGGGACAAAAGCTCGGAGAGACTAAGTAATTTGCCTCCATTCACATGAGAGGCCTGGGACTTTATTTCTCATGATTTACAAGCCAGGTCCTTTCTCATAGGCTGAGCTGCTTACAGAGCATTAGAACCCGTACTGTGTATAATGGTCACATTTCCCTGGGGATCAGGTCCACAGGGCAGACATTGCCTCAGCTGGAGCTATTTAAACTAAACGTGGACGTGAGGAGCTTGGGGTTCTTTCAGCCTGTGAACCAATTAGGTCTGGTCACCAAAGGAGGTTTCTGAGGCCACCAGGGAATCCTGTTCTCTTTGGTGAGCTTGGGGCTTTTGTCCTGTGGCGCTATGCCCAAGCCAGGTACACAGCTGATCTGGACTCTTAAGTGTGGAAGATGTCCGCTCCTTCCCCTGTGAGTTTAGACTTGTGAGCCTCTCCACGTATTTTTATCCTCAGTGAGGCAGGCTGTTGAAGTCTCTGCGGGTATGTGCAATCCACACAATCAGCTTGGGGACCTTAGCAGTGTGCCTACCTAGGCTATTTAATTTCACAGCCATATACTCGTGAATACCTTTATATGGGTTCCTAGCACTTTATTCCATGTTACAGTGTGATCAAAGCTATTTGCCACCTGTTCTTTTTAAATCTAATTTGCAAATGGAAACTTAGCGTCTGGCTCACAGTGGGATATGAAAGCACATCTGGCTTCTTTTCCTCCTGGGCCCTTTATCTCCTTCAGTAAAGCTGCTCTCTGGCTCAAGGAGAGGGAGGTTCCTTTCAAGGTGCCACAGTGAGTACTGTTTACCCTGCTGACAGCTCTTAAATTTTTTACTCCCCCTCTGCTCTTGTCAGCAGCCTCACAGCTACTCCTTAATTTTCAACTTGTTGAACACTTGATTTTTTTTTTTTTTAATCAAGCCTTGGGAACTAAGTGAGGCCATTGGGATGAGAAATGAGCATATTCTAGCTGGAGATTATATTTAGATGCATTTGGGGTGTCTCTAAAAAGCTAACCACTAAGTTGTGGGAACACGCTGGAGCCTACTCACTTAACTTAGACTCCCCTGAGCCGTTCTTAACAGAACAGAACTTGTCTTAACCTGAAATGGCTTGTTGTGGCGTGTGTAGAGCACTAACTTCTGAAAACTTGAGAACCTACAAAGGGGAAAGGAAATAGTAGTTACTTTTCAGAAGATGTGACACTGACTTAACCCTACTGCCCCTGTGCCGTACGAGAGAGGTGGGAGAGGCAGGCTTTGGTGGGGTTGGCCTTGATTTTGCTGGCCGGAAACACACGGTCCTAGAAGATGAATTGAATTTTGCTGTAGTCTTCTCAGCCGGCAACTGCAGGCACCTCCAGCTGTCATTTTCTCCACAGCTGCAGACCACTTGGATCCTGGTCTTCCGAGGGCTGTCTTTGTGCTTTAAAGCCAGAACAGAGTAAGACTGGGCCTCACCGGTTTTTGTAGGCCGGGTGTGTGTTACTGAGCACGTCAGCCTAGAGGCTCCTGGGCTGCTGCTGCCTTTGTAGTTCCTGCTCCCACCTCGCTCTTTCTTCGTGCGGCCAGTAGAGGGAGCACAGGCCCCGATAGGAGCCAGGGCCTGTGCTCCCAGGAGTGCGCAGCAGGCCTCACGGGCACCGGAGAGCCTTCCTCAGTCTGTTTCCAGTGTTCATTGTCAGGTCCAGCTCCCCCTAGAATTGGCTCATATAGATCAGTGTTTCTCTCCAGTTTCCACGATTAGAAGCTGCTTTGTGAAGGAAACCATATTTTGTGTTCCTCTTGGCATCTCCATAGAACCTGCCTAATACAGATGGTAAGGATATCTGTGCCAGAAAAATGAGCTAAAAACTTCACTTAAATAGCTTTGGGATAGTTACCTTTTTGAACTTCCAGAGAGGAAAGCCCACAACTGCATATGTAAGAGAACAGGAAAGGATGTTTTTATTTTTTTATAAATGTGCTTAGTATGACTCAAGGGTAACTGTTATACAAAAGAGAGCTTCCTGAAAGTACAAGTGTTTTGGACAAAGTGATACAAGTACACGTGTTCTGTCTTGCTGCAGTTCAGGTTATCCATTTAGAATGGCTTTCTTGGAAGCAGTGGAGGTTCATGTCTGTCTGTCTTGATGCCAGCCGTGTTAGGTCTAATGCCTTCTCCTGAGTTACGGCCCATAAGAATCACGGGAGAATTGTGAGGTGAGACTTGTCAACCGTCACAGTCAGTTGTTGGAGGACTGAGTCATCTCATAGTAGGTGGCAGAGTACATGGAGATGTCCTGCTTGGCCTGTCAGCACACCTGTGGGGCTTCGTTCTTTTTTCTCTCCATTATCAGCCTCTGCCCAAGAGGCCATGGTGGGCACTGCCTCCAGGTGTGGGGAGGATCTCTGCTGCACAGGTCAGGGCGTGCGCTAACGGCCTTCTGTTTGCTCACAGCAGAGATGAAAGCCCCTAAGCGCCGGCAGCCGTTTGTCCCTTTTGCTCTGAGGAATCATACAGGCTGCACTTTGTGGTTTGCCACCCTGACCACCACGCCCACCAGGTAAGGAACACGGGATCTGTCACCCGGTGCCATCTCTATCACCGCAGGCTCCTGTGTACCAACTCGGCAGAGCAAGGCGGGCCTCCGTGAGGCTCCTAGGATCCATTGCATTTGAATCAATAACGTGCTGTCTTGCTGAGACTTATGATGGAGGTTCTGATTCTACGTAGAGTCTGTAGTAAGAGAAGTAGATCTTGAGTCTGAAATATCCAAACTGTGATCTTGATCCTGGCATCCATTGTTTTTAAAGTAAAAGTTGAGCAGTTTAAGAATGTGAAACAAAAGTCACTCCATCCTTTCTCCTTGGTCTTCATTTCTACTTCCCCCTTTAAGAGAAGCTGTATGCTATTATGAAATCATATGTTTTGCCCATTTTTCTTCCAAAACTGCTTGAAAATACCTCTCATATCCCTCACCTCTACCCCGAATTATCTTCCAAACCTGCAGCACACTTGAGTCCAGGTGGAACTGGGTGGAGTTGGGAGAACAAATGAGTTCACCTAAACCAAGTGAGAAGGCTCTCTCACAACTTTCTGCCGATTTAGACCTTGGTTCAGCTCTCCAAATGCAGGCCTATCTTCCCAATTTAGTAGTGAAGTATATGAAATGAGGACCAGAATAAGTTGATTTGAGAATGTATTTCTCCTGTCTCCACCAACTATGATAGTGCTCCAGAAGAAACTTTTTTTTTTAAGTCACTTTTTAGTTAATAGTCACTTAAAAAAAAAAGTCACTTAAATATTGGGTTGGCCAAGAAATTCATTCAGGTTTTCTAATACTATAGTTAAAGGTCACAACTAGCTTACATAACCCCTAGGGTACCAGACCCTACTGCTGGCAGCAGGTGATTCTGCGGTGATTGCTTTCCAGCTATTTGTAAAGTTTCAAATGTTGTGATTAGTTATGAAGTTAACTTGAGTTATTGACCTTTAAGGTCCTCTTTTGCAGCCAGGTTATATGGCCTTATTGCTGCAAATTACATCCTGAGAGGGTTTCTGCTTCCAGCCCTGAGTTCTGGGTTAGAGGGAGGTGGAGAGAAAGAGACCAGCTGATACTGTCTGCTTTGGTTCCAGGGCTGCACTGTCTCACAGCGGGAGTCCAGGGGTGGTTCCGGAAGGGAACGGGACACTTCTTGATGATGCTCACAATGTTAGCGAGTGGCGAGAAGTCCTGACGGGTGAAGAGATTCCCTTTGAATTTGAAGCAAGAGGAAAGCTAAGACACAGGTAAAACGTGGTTTTCTTTTTGCCTCAAAAAAAGGGAGGATATATATATATATATATATATATATATATATATAAATAAATAATTGTCCCTATTGTTTTGCCTCTTCACTTTCCTTTGTTAATGACTTTAATGTTTTATTTTTAAAAGGCATTTAGAAAACCAGTGTTTCCATTTTTAAAAAATACAGTGACTATTTGGGAATACATTTCTTTCCATCAGTTATCCCTTTATTTGACATGTGAGGTGGTAACCAGTATGTTCCATGTAACTACTTTGGTTGAAGCATAGACAGATCATAGCTGTCCAGTTCATTGCATCCTAGCTGGATTTCATGATGGAGTGGTGACATGGTCTTATGAAAAACATTATCAAAGCACAGTGAGTTTTAAGCTACACATGTACCCTTTCAGCAAGCAGATGGTTTTAGGAAGCAAAGCCGGTAAGATGCTGTCATTCTTTTTTTTTCTTAATATTTACTTATTTGGCTGTGTCAAACCTTAGCTGTGGCACGAGGGATCCTGACTGTGTCATGTGGGATCTTCCGTTACGGTGCACGGACTCTCTAGGTGCGAGGCTCAGGCTCGCTCTCGAGTGTGTGGGCTCAGTCGTTGAGGGTTTATGGGTTTAGTTGCTCCATAGCTTGAGGGATCTTAGTTCCAAGACCAGGGGTCAGACGCATGTCCCCTGCATTGGAAGGATTCTTAACCGGTGGACCCCCAGGGAAGCTGCATAAGATACTCTCATTCTAAGAATAACTCACTTAGGGAGACCACTTGCTGATGCACTCAAAGCCACCAGCTGAAGGCTGGGAATAAATGCGAAAGAACATTGTGCCTGGTAACCGACAGGCTGTAAAATGTGTAATAAAACGTTCTTTTACTTCCCAACGTTTTTAAGTAGAAGGGCTGTCTGGTGGATACTGAATAGTTAAGATTTGAGCGTTTGCGCCTCAACGTCTAAAACTTCAGAGACTGGCTTCAGCCTTCTGTGGTCACATGTGTTCTTGGTGCGTTGATTCTTTGTATGCAGACGTGCTGCTCAAACACTTCTTCCTTCCATATAGCTCTGTGCCTGTGCACATTACTCCCTAATGGCAAGAGTTCTGAACTTGGGTGCCTCCAGTGATTTTTAGGAAAAAAACAGTTTATAAAAAAAATCTCTGCGCTGGGCACATGTACCTGGAAACCATGTTAGAATTTCCAGGGAAGAGTGGTGAGCATTTTTCTGTTCCACAGAGTTCCTGGAGAAGCTAATTATAGAACCATTCGCTGTATTTCTTAATAAGCACTGCCTCTGTTGTAGGAGCGGTTTGGCTTTTTTGTCATTTCCGTTTCCATGTTTTGTAACTCATTTCAAGTCCCACCTTTCTGCTTGAATTCATTGAAACAAATGCCTTCTCTGGTGTTTCCCCCTTTGGCATCCTGTCCCCTACTCCCTGCCTCCCTCCCCTCCTCCCTTCCTGTCAGCCTCAAGTCCAATTCCTCATTTCAGGCTTCTGGCTTGAATTAGGCAGAATCTAAAATAGAATTAAATGTGCAATTTCCTCCCGTTCCTCCTGTTCTGCCCACTGCCTTCTGCTGCAGTTTCAGCAGAGCACTTTAGCCCTAAAACCCTGCGGGCTCTGTGTCTCATTACCCTGTCTGTAAGCTTCTAGGACTGAAGCCCAGTGACTGAGTGTGGTTCTGAGAGAAGCTGGAGATTCCACAAAAGAACCAAGGAGAAAATGTCGTTTTAGGCATTTCCAAGAGTGTGGTTATGTGATTACATTGCTAGTGCAGCATTTTCACTACCCCACTGTCCCACTTTTAGCTGATGTTATCATTTCATAAAGGTTCAAGTGTAGGGGTGGGTGGAAGACAGACCCGAGCTAGTTCACCTGGTTTGTACAGAGGGAGGGCAGTTGCCACTCTTACTCAAGCTCTGTACATCTTGCAGTTTTGTTTTAAGCATAAGACACAGTTAAAAATATCCTCTTGATTTCCCTTGCATTAGGTAATCACCAAAAAGTTTGGCCAGCTGGGTTTTTATGTCATTATGCAGTAAATCCGATTTCAGGCTTTGCTTCTACTCCTCCCTTGATAGGATTGTGCTTAATGTCTTTTTCCGTGTTCTGCCTGACAGACACACCCATGACCTCCGGATCCATCAACTGCAAGTAAGAGTGAACGGCTGGGAGCAAGTGAGCCCAGTGTCTGTGGACAAAGTCGGGACCTTTTTCCGATACGCTGCACCAGATAAGAATTCCTCGTCCTCTACGGTGTGTGGCTGTGGCAAGGGTGTTCAGTGGCAGGGTTGTGCCTTGGCCACACACCCTCAAAGTCAGGCAGTTCGACAGGCCTGTAGTAGCCTTGCTCTAGTGAAATCTTATTTCTTTTTTTAACTTTTTATTTTATATTGGAGTATAGCCTGATTGACAATGTTGTAATAGTTTTAGGTGACAACAGAATGACTCAGCCATACATTTCCATTCCCCCCCAAACTCCCCTCCTATCGAGGCTGTCATATAACACTGAGCAGAGTTCCCTGTGCTGTACAGTGGGGTCCTTGTTGGCTATCCATTGTAAATGAAACTTTCTCGTTCTTCGTTTTTCCTAGCGCTGGGAAGAATACCCAAGATTATTTTGGGTCAGTCATAGGCGCTGATAATCACCATATAGATAAGCCAGCCAGTGAGTGGTTAGTTTTAGTAGAAAAACAGGACCTAAAATTGGCATCAACACATATTACCCTACCTGTGCAACTCCATTTTATCCTCACCTAGACCAACTGGCAATTTACAAGCTTGCCAAACATACATTGGCTTTATTCCACATATCATTATGCTTCCTTTATATTCTATCTTCACTGCACTTTTATGAGGCTACTCCTTGATTCTTCTAGCTCTGTGTCTCCAAATTCTCCTCTCTGGCATAAAGACGGACGTCCACTGTTGTTTATTTTCTTGTCACACATCCTCTTACATACCCTGGCCCTGATTTTACCCAGCTGTAGTTCTAGAGGTTGGAGGCCAGCCTGGAGAATGCAGCATTCCTGACCAGAATGTGCAGGTGGAGGCTGGCATCCCAGCTGATAGGACCGCCGTGGGTGCTCTTGCCAGACAGTCACACTTCGAGGGGTAATGGTGTTCCTTGTTGAGTAGCCAGTGGTGACTAGGAAAGCACAGATTTGCAGAGATGTGGGAGCTTTCCTCATGCTCGCTTGCTTCATGAAATATGTTCTTGTAAGACACTGATGTTTTCATGGTCTATCTCATGCCCCAAGTTTCTTAGAAACAGAAGCTTTCTTTCAAGATTACTTTTTTCTGCCCAAGTTCACATCCAGGAACAAAAGGACTAATTCCCCCCAGAGACACCTTTCTATTGTCTTGATGCATCCTGGAGAATTTTGTGTATATTGAATGATTGTAAAAGGAATATTGCTTTTACCATATCTTCCAAGATGCTTTTTCTTCATAGTAGACCATACTTTACCTAAGAGTATTTATAAACATCGCCCTTGCAAACAACTGAAGTTGTCACTGAATTTAACGATGTCTGTGTCTTAGCTCTGTACTGATTCTTTGACTTTGGGGATCTTTCTTAGATCGGCAGCCCGAGCAGCAGGACAAATATTATCCATCCCCAAGTTTATGTGAGTATGATTTTTCTGTGTCACTGTGTTTACTGAGTGCACACATAGCTCCTGATGACCACTGGGCTCTGTGGTTGGAATTTATCTTTTTCATTTTCTGTTAATGATTTCCTTCCTTTTAAAAGAACTTGCAAGGAAATGTTTTCACCTAACTTGGTGTGTGAGACTGAATATTATAGGGAAGGAGGAAAAAAGGGCAAATGGTTTGGTCCAAGGTCTCTTTTTCTAAGTTAAATATAAATTAACCTTTGTACAGCTATACATACTTTACAGGTTTTCCCCCAAAGGTCAACATGAAAGTAACTCAGAATGAAAAATAGTAAGCTTCCCTCCCCCATTTGATTTTTGAAACATCACCACAGGATGACATTAAAAGGCTGTTTTGTGGTTTTTGCTTATAATTTCTTCTCCCTGAGGATAGTAAGTTTTAAAATGTGAAATTTCAGATAAGCATAGAGGCAACAAGATTGAGATTTAAGACAGTTGTTACTGGGCCCTCGTTCTCCCGGGCTTTGCTGGGCTGGGTCAATGGAGGCTTTCATGATGATTGTGTCCTTTTGATAACACTCTAGGAGGCTGTACTCCACCTTAAAATTTTTTTTCTTTTTTAATTTAAAAGATTTATTTGTTTTTAATTGGAGGATAATTGCTTTACAATATTGTGTTGGTTTCTGCCATATCTCAACATGAATCAGCCCTAGGTATATGTATGTCCCCTCCCTCTTGAACCTCCTTCCCAACCCGCATCCCAGCCCACCCCTCTAGGTCATCACAGACACCAGGTTGAACTCCCAGTGTTACATAGCTCCTTCCCATTAGCTGTGTATTTATACATGGTAATGTACATGTTTCAGTGCTACTCTCTCCCTCTCCTGCCCTTGCTGTGTCATAAGTCTGCTCTCTGTGTCTGAGTCTCTATTCCTGCCCTGCGAATAGGTTCATCATATTAGGTTCTAGATATAATATGTGTTAATATAGAATATTTGTTTTTCTCTTTCTGACTTACCTTACTCTGTATAACAGACTCTAGGTTCATCCACCTCACTAAAACTGACTCAAATGCAATCCTTTTTATGGCTGAGTAGTATTGCATTATTATTATATTATTATATTACTCCAGCTTCTTTATCCATCCCTCTGTCAACTAACATCTAGGTTGCTTCCACGTCCTGGCTATTGTAAATAGTGCTGCAGTAAACATGAGGGTACGTTTATCTGTACTCTTCCTTTGCATTGGAACTACCTGGAAGTTTTGATTTAAAACATGGATCTTTTCCTTTGGTTGTTTCTTAGGTTGGTTTTCACATAGTGTTTGTTTTAATGAAAAAACTAGCAGTATGGAAAGCTTAGATGTCATGTCGTTTGTTTCTCCAATAAAAAAAACAGTATCAATATATTCTGAGTACTCAGAATAATAGTTTTAAAAACTTTCTATTTTACCTAACGTGAAATTTTATATTAAAAAAAAAAACAAAACCCTAAATTCTTGGCACATGGTAGTGGCACAAAGTGTGTGTTAAGTGTGTGTTAAATGTGTGCATGGACACATGAACACAAATAGGAAACAGTGGCTGCACCTATAAGATCAGAAATAAATCAGTTTCCTTTGGTATCTTGGATGGCATCATTGACTCAATGTACACTGAGCAAATCCTAGGTTTTAGTGAAGGACAGGAGGCCTGGCATGCTGCAGTCCGTGGGGTCTCAAAGAGTCGGACACGACTGAGTGAGTGAACAACTAGTACCTTGAGTTTTATGAACCTTGGTGTCCTGTTAAAAAAAAGAGTAATTATTGAGCAGAACTTAGAGTATTATCATTGTGAAGAAGTTTTCTTTTGAAGTTCTTTGAAATCCAAATGTTGGCTTTTTATAGGTATGTCAACAAACAGTGTATGGGCATATTGAATAAATTTCATCACATTTAGGAAAAAAAGTTATTCTTCCTAGGAAAGGCATGCCAGTACAAATAGCTCTTCAGAATTGGCTGTTATAATAGTGGGTATTAAAGGATATTCACTCCTATTAAAGCAGAGTGGTTTTAGAGCTTAATGACTCATTTCACTGAAGATACATAGTCATAGTAAGATGCTTTATGTAGGCCTTCTGACCACTATTATTATACTTGGCGTGATTTTCAAAAGCCACACTTTTTTTATTATTTCTCTCTTTTCCATAGTTCTCTTCACTCCCACCCGTCCGGGTCGTCTTTGCAGTGACAATGGAAGGCAGTGCTCGGAAGGTGATCACGGTCCGATCAGCCCTCATTGTGAAGAACAGACTTGAGACACCGATGGAACTGAGACTGGACAGCCCGTCAGCTCCAGACAGTGAGTTCTGACACTGCCTCCTTGTACCCTGAGCTGGACTTCAGGGTGGAAGACATGCCTGAGTGCTAACATGTGTTTCTGTGGCAGAGCCCGTGGTCCTTCCCGCCATCATGCCAGGAGACTCTTTTGCTGTGCCTTTACACCTTACTTCTTGGAGACTGCAGGCCCGGCCCAAAGGACTGGGTGTGTTTTTCTGTAAAGCTCCTATTCACTGGACCAATGTAGTGAAGACTGCCGAAGTCAGTAGCAGCAAACGAGAATGCCACTCCATGGACACGGAGAAAAGCCGGTTCTTCAGGTAAGCATGGCACGGTAGTGCCATGTAGATTTTGCCATTTTTCTTCCCTTTATGCTTTCTCTGAGGACCCTTAGTGATTCATTTGTGCTTGTTGAAAACCCTAAAGTTCTTACTCCTTAAGTGTTAGAGTTCATAAGAATTCAAGAGTTAACCCTGGGCAGGAGAATGGCTGTTCTTACCACCTAATATTCATGGGAGAAACAACCACAAACCCAGTACTCACACATATGCGATTAGAAAGTGGTCTGTCTGCATCAGCTTAAAGAGAAGACATGGAAAGGGACTTCCCTTGTAGTTCAGTGGTTAAGAGTCCACCTTGCAATGTAGGGGATGCAGGTTTGATCCCTGGTCCAGGAACTAAGATCTCACATGCCACAAAGCAACTAAGCCCAAGTGTCCCAACTAAGACCTGATGTAGATAATAGATATATAAGCGTGTGTGTGTGTGTGTGTGTGTGTGTGTGTGTGTATTTATTTATTTTAAAAAGAGTACATATCTGGAGAGGGAAGAAAAAACAATGACAAGTTCTGATTCCTACGATGGGGAGCAAAATCCTAGAGGTGGGAAATTTTCAAATGACAGATTTCAAAGGAATGTGGGTAAAGGTACATCTAATACTGACTTTTCTTGGGGACTTTGACAAAATTGTCATGTAGACTCCTCATTTCCTCTTCTGAAGAGTACAAGTAATATGATACTAGAGTCAATGTTAGAAAAAACACTGGATTGCTATTGTGAGATCTTTCTAAACTTAGAATTTAAACTTGTTTAAATGAGAGATGATCAGCTTTAGTTTCGTTTATAGCAAAGACAGGCATATACTTAGTTTAAGAAGATGATAAAGGAGAACAAGAAGAATATAAAGAATGCCAGTATACCCTTTATCCAGATTTACCAATTGTAAACAGACTACTCTTGGTGACTTATAAAACGAAAAAACAATAAAGATATAAATGGTTTTGAACGTTGCTGTTAGGCAGCTTGTTAAAATTGGCATTTATGAAACATTTTAACCATCAATTCCAATTGCATTTTTATTTCAAGTATCTGCAGACATTCATCAGAAGAGACCATCTCCTGGGCCATAAAACAAAGATCAGCAAATATTAAAGAACTGAAACCCCTCACAATGTATTTCATTATTGTGATAGTTATTAAGTTAGACACCAATGACAATAAGGTGCTTACAAAACCCCAAATATTTGCAAATTAAGCGATACATTTCTAATAACCTGTGGGTTAGAAAGACATCACAAAGAAAATAATATTTTTAAATGAATACTAATGAAAACCAGACATATTAAAATATGGGGGATGAAGCAAAGGCAGTCCTAAAGGGAAATGTGTAGCTTTTAATGCTCACATTAGGAAGTCAGGAAGACGTAAAATCACTGCTGTAAACTTCTTCCTTAACGTAGAAGAGCAAACTAAACACAGAGAAATAGGAAAAGAAAAGAAGTATGAAAATCAACAAAGTAGAAAATAAACAATAGGAAAAATTAACAGTGTCAAAATTGGCTTTTTGAAAAGATTCACAAGCTTGATAAACCTCTAATAAGACCAATCATGTTGCGAGGCAAGAAAACACAGATTGCCCGTATAAGGCGTAGAGAAAAAGAATTGCTCTAGACCCATCCTACAGATATTAAAAGATTTGTTATAAACAATTTTATGTAAATAAATTCCACACTGGAAGGATAAATTTCTTGAAAGATACAGATCGCCAAAACTAACACAAAAAAGAAATAGGAAACTCAAATAACCCAATATCTATTAAAGAAATTTAATTTATAATACAAAGGCTTCACACAAAGAACATTTAGGACCATAAAACTTCACTAGTGAATTCTACAGACATTTAGGGAAGAAATCAGACAAGCTCTTTGCAGACTCTTTCAGAAAGTAGGGGAGGAGGGAATAGTTTTGACTCATTTTAAGAGGCCAGCATTCCTGATACCAAAAGTGATATTATTAAAGAAAGAAAAAAAGAAAACTACAAACTAGTATTCCACCATGAAGAGACGCAAAAATTCTTAACAGAATACTCCCGAATAGAATCCAGGGAGTGAAGTTTATCCCAGTAATATAATAAGCTTAACATTCAAAATTGATAAATGTTTGGGTTTTTTTTTTTTTTTTAAAGCATGTGTGTTAATTGCTTAGTCATGTCCAACTCTTTGTGACCCTATGGACTATATAGCTCACCAGGCTCCTTTGTCCATTGGATTCTCTAGGCAAGAATACTGGAGTGGGTTGCTGTTCCCTTCTCTATGGAATCTTCCCCATCCAGGGATTGAACCCAGGTCTCTTGCATTACAGGCAGATTCTTTACCAACTGAGCCGTCAGGGTAGCCCTTTAAAAAGTATGAGACTTTATTTTATCAAGACTTCAGAATTCCAGATCAACCTATGGAAATCAATTATATGCTTATATTTTAGCCGTGAACAAATGGAAAATGTGATTTTAAGAACCACCATTTATAGTAGCACCAAAAATTTTTATTATTTAGGAATCAGTCTAGGGAATGATATACCAGTCTTTTACCCTAAGAATTACAAAGCTTTGCTGAGGGATAGTAAAGAATCTGCCTGCCCGTGCAGGAGATGGGGGTTTGATCCCTGGATCAGCAAGATCCCTTGGAGAAGGAAATGGCAACCCACCCCAGTATTCTTGCCTGAAAAATCCCACGGCTAGAGGAGCCTGGTAGGCCCTAGTCCATGGGGTCGCAAAAGAGTCAGACATGATTTAGCGACTGAACAGCAACAAAGTTAATGAAAACCTATTAACTAAGTGGAAAAACAATCAGGTTCATGAATTGGATTGTTAGGATTTCCATTCTCACTAAATTGATCGGGAGATACAACCCAGTTATTAATAAAATGAGTTTTTAAAAAAATGGCATATGAACCAAATATGGAAACATATAACAACATGGCTGAATCTGGTTAAAACTTAATGCAAAAAAAAAAAAACCCAGACAGAAAGAGTAAATACATCCTGTATCATTCCATTTATGCCATTCAAGAACAGACACAGCTAACTTATAATGATGACTATCAGAAACTGGTTGCTTGAATGATGGGGGAGGATATTGATTGGAAAGGGATATGAGGGGACTTTCTGGGATGAGAGAAATGTTCTGTAATTGGTTTTGGGTGGTGCTTATCGAGGTGTGTATAATTGTCAGAATTCATCAAACTGAACATGTAAAATCCATACTTTTTACTGTGATTTGATTATGCCTTAGTAAATGTGTTTGGATTAAAAATTGCAAATATCTTACCAAATTATTGAACCATTTAAATGTTATCCTGTCTCAGACTCATCGAAGGAGAAAAAATTCAAGCTCTTTATTCAAGCTGATGATTTTTACACCATTTTGTCATCACAGGTTTTGTGTGGCCATAAAGAAGGAGAATTACCCAGATTACATGCCCTCCAACATATTTTCTGACAGTGCAAAACAGATTTTCAGACAGCCTGGGCATACCATATACCTCCTGCCGACAGTGGTCATCTGCAACTTGCTCCCTTGTGAACTTGATTTTTATGTTAAAGGAATGCCCATTAATGGGACACTGAAACCTGGCAAGGAGGTGGCTCTCCACACAGCTGATACCTCCCAGAACATTGAACTGGGTAAGGGTTTAGTCAAATAATTATTTGTAATTATTCTGTGAAAGTGTCAGTGGATATCTTATGACTATTTGGCATACATTTTGGAGAAATCGTAGCACATATAATACTGCAGTAAGTTGGCTCAGGGACTTCCTTGGTGGTCCAGTGGTTAAGACTTCACGTTTGATCCCTGATCGAAGAGTTAAGATCCCATGTGCTTCCAGGCCAAAAATCCAAAACATAAAACAGGAAAATATTGTAACAAATTCAATAAAGACTTTAAACAATGATCCACATCAAAAGGAAAAAAATGCACCAGCTCAGAGGATTTATGCAGTTAAAAAAGCAAAACTTCTAACATAGAAAATCGTTGAAACAAAAAAACTGAACAAAACTGAAAGATCTCAAGGCAAGCACTCAACATAACCTTTGTTCTTGTGTTGCTCAAAGGAAGTCATTTTGTCTTTTCAAACCATGCTTTTTACCAGCTGTAGAATGAACAAAATCATATATCTCTCCTCTTTCAGGAAAGGGGAAAACGTTTGCCAAGCACGCTCAGTACCCCAGGCAGTATGTCAGATACTTTGACACACATATTCTCGTGTAATCCTTACAGCAGTAGTTATGAGTCCCATTTTACTGATGAAGACATTGAGGTTTGGAATAGTTAATACATCAAGTCATTTTCAGTTGTAGGGATGAATGAAGTGAAGGTAGAGAGAGTCACTATGATAATCTGTAGCTCTTGTAGCAAGAGGGTCCTTCCGGATTTGGGACAGAAAGAATGTTTCTTTAAGGCTGCTGTAGACATGTTGAATAATAAGGATGTAGATATTTACCTTTTTTACAGTTTTGTAAGTGATTTCATTCTGTCATCTCATTTGATCTTCACAACAATGGATGTCTTAGGCAGAGAGACAGCTGTGGCCCCCATTTTACTGATAAGGAACCTGAAACTCATTGAACTTCAGCAGCGTGTCCCACAGGGAAAAGCTTACATTTTTGAGTACGTAAATGCTTGAGCTTAATCTCGAAAAGAAAAAATACTGCAACCCTACTTGTCTGTTAAAAAAAAATAGGTCTTTGCTCTGATATTTAAATGTTTCTTCAACAAACAGTTACTGAGCCCCTGTATAGAATGGAAATGCCCTCCCACCCTCCATCACTATGTGCTCTTTGAGCACTCCTTTTCTTCACTCTCATTGTTTATAGGGGGCATCACTTTTAATAAGAAGCTCTTGAAGTAGATACTGCTGTTATCCCCTTTTGGCAGATGGACACAGTGAAGTTAAATAGCTTGTCCCATGTCACACAGCTGTGAGGACTGGGAATTTGAAGCCAGACAGTGAGGCTGCAGAAAACCTTAACTCTTATCCTATACTTGGCATTTATTGGGTTTCAGACACCCAGCTGAGGGCCTGTGTAGTCAACTCTTGAATAACCAGAGCTGTGACTGATAACTTTCATTCTTCTAATTATTGCACAGTTCAGACTCTCTAGTGTGACTTCTAGACCATATTTATTCTCACCCCAGCTAAAGGGAGATGGCCATTCTAATAAGGTTTCTGCCAGTTGAATGAATACTGTAGTTACTGACTTTTCCAAGAGGAATCAAATTTAGTTTGGCTATGGGCTCTTTTGACAAACTATAAAGTGAAACTCAGAAAGACAGCAGTTTTATCTTTTATCTTTCTTTAGGGGTGTCCCTGGAGAATTTTCCACTCTGCAAAGAATTGCTCATTCCACCCGGAACCCAAAACTATATGGTAAGAATGAGGCTCTATGACACCAACCGGCGGCAGCTGAACCTCACCATCCGGATTGTGTGTCGAGCAGAAGGATCTTTGAAGATCTTCATTTCGGCTCCGTATTGGTTGATTAACAAAACTGGTATGTACAGAGGCTGCTCCAGTCAGCCTTTGGAGTCGTTCATGGGAATTCAGATTTATTTGCTCCACACACTAAATGGAGCCAATGCAAACAGATTAGCTCAACAGTGTAAGCTGCTGAACCTTTCTCACTCCGTAGAAGTGCTTTAATCATGGTCAAGACTGGCCTTCTGGACAACGACTGAGTCCACTGAATAAATTCAGTCATCACTTTTTTCCCCCTTGATGATATTTTTTCCTTTTATTATTTGCATCTGTCTTGGATACACTGGGTGGGATTGATATAAACATTTCCCCTCCTTCCTAAAGGGCTACCACTGATCTTCAGACAGGACAATGCAAAGACGGATGCTGCAGGCCAGTTCGAAGAACATGAGCTGGCCCGGAGCCTGAGCCCTCTCTTATTCTGCTATGCTGACAAAGAGCAGCCAAACCTGTGAGTACAGTTATTTATGGGAAGGGGAAATAAGCTCCCAGGGAAGGGGAAAATTAGCAAAGGCTATAGTATATCCGTGTAAGTAGAAATAGACTATAGATAACCATCCTGACTTGGCAGGGGGACAGCACCATGACTTAATGGGATTTTTTTCGGATCTAATTTCTGTGTTATTCGATATGGAAAATAAACCATTTGGTTTTGGTGTATAATGAAAGCCAGTTTTATTTTCCATGTATTGAAGTGGTTCTATTCATAACTCTGATGATGGTGAGAGACCCACATGCTCTCTTTTCTGCGTGGTTTCTCTCTCCTGGAAGCACTCAGCGCAAGCAGAGGAGCTGGCTTCAGAGGGAAGACAGGTTGGCCTGTTGGTAGAGAGCCTGCACCCCATTAATTCAATCCAGGCCATCTTGTATTAGATTCTGAAATCCATCTCTTTCTGTTGAAATAAAGTGTGCCATTTCAAGATCTCAAAGCACTCATTACCTGTTTAAACACAGGAAAAAGCAACAATTGTGAGGATTAGCAGACATGTCCTTCTTAATGTATGGTAGGGCATTAAGGAAATGACAACCTGCTCCAGTATTCTTGCCTGGGAAATTCCATGGAGGAGCCTGGTGGGCTACAGTCCAGTGGGTCACAAAGAGTCAGACACGGCTGAGTGACTAAGCACAGGGCATTAATTCACTTTATTTATTTTTTCTTGGATTTGACATTCTGCTTTTTACAGTGGTCTTCTGATATTTAGCCTTAACCCAAAAATATGTAGGTGAATCTGACACTGCTAAAATGCCATACCCCATTATCTATAGAAGTATGCTGCAAACTTAGAGGAGGGCCACTCCAGTGGATACAGATGCATCTATCTACCTAGAGGTTGGGCTGGAGTCAGGAGAGGACTGACCAGGGTGCTGGCCAGTAGGAGACACAAAACAGCCGCTTGACATGGTCAGCAGGCCCAGGCTCACTGTTTCCCTGAATGGATCTTGACAGTTTTAGATCCAGCACTTGAAATTCAAAACACAGTTTGTTTTGTCCGTCAAATTCACAGTTTCCAAAGCCTTTCCACATAGATGATCTCATTTGATTCTCCCAACATTTCAGTGGATTAGGCAGCACAGCAAAGGAATGAGAAAACTGAGGAAGATGAGGAAACTGAGGCCCAGGGAGAGTTACTTGCCCAAAGTTATATTGCTTGTTAGTGGTGGAGCTGGAACACACATCTGGGAATTATGTTTCCAGGATCCATGACAGGATGCTGGCCAACTGCATGGTGCTTTGCCATTATAATAGCACCAGGCCCTTGAATGAATGTACATTAGCTGCATCTTCCGTACATACTTCTCTTTATGTTCAGGGTATTTCATGAACCCTTGAAACAACAGAGTCGGGAAAGTATCAGTTTGCTTTAAATCTTTGTTTTTCAGATATTGTAGCATTTTCCTCATGCCTTATGCTCCCAGAATTGATGTTTTCCCCTAAAATGTCTAGTTGTGGAGGTCAATACATGTCACACGTTGCTGAACTGTGACTACCTCTCAGATTGAGTTTTGACCACTGATTAATTGCCTCTCTGTGTTTGGGAATAACATGAAAATGAGGGAGAGTCAGTGTTAGAGTTCTAATTTTGGCCGACAGCCACAGCAAGGCTTCCTGATTAGAACAGGTAGAATAGACTTTCTTATGGATGAATGTCTATATACGTCTTTGCTTTTCTGCCCCACAGCTGCACGATGAGAATCGGAAGGGGGATTCACCCTGAAGGCATGCCAGGCTGGTGTCAGGGCTTCTCCCTGGATGGTGGTAGTGGCGTCCGAGCTCTCAGAGTCATCCAGCAAGGAAACCGCCCAGGGCTGATCTATAACATTGGTGGGTTACATTTGGGGGAGGGGGAGAATTCAAACCATGGGCCGACGACTTCAGGCTTGGAGGGATAAGCTGGCCCTACATTTTGGTCTGTCTGCAAGTGCTGGTTTTCTCATTTGCCATTGGGTCAGGTATCCATTCTCTGAATGCTAGATTGATATCATCACAGACCTATTCTCCTAGGGATCCAAGGAGCTACCTAAACACTGCCCCTTTGAGGTCTGAGGCTGTTTAGTTTCAGACTCACCTGTGTCAGGAAAGTATCAGTTTGGCTTGAATCCTTATTTTTCATGGCAGTAATAGGAACACTTAGAATGCTTTTCATCCTCCATTTCCCACGCGTTCATTGAAGTCTGCAAACCCTAAGAGGGTAAGAAGCATTGTTTTCCTTGAAACTGAAGCTTAGGGGTTAAGTGACTTGTCCAGATATAAAGGGAACGTCTGGGTTGGAATTAGGATTATGACTGAGGTGTCCACATTTGAGGCAAAAATATAAAATGCACTTGGTGGTTACGGATAATTAGAAATCCCTAAGCTAGCTTAGAGGGCTTCCCAGGTGACTCAGTGGTAAAGAATCTCTGCAGTGCAGGAGACACAGGTTTGATCCCTGGATTGGGAAGATCCCCTGGAGAAGGAAATGGCAACCCACTCCAGTATTCTTCCCTGGGAAATCTCATGGACAGAGGAGCTTGGCAGGCAAGAGTTCATGCAGTCACAAAGAGTTGGTCACAACTGAGCACACATGACTAATCTAGATTGGTGCTTTAACACTTTACACGCACAAGCTTGCTTAGATTCTAGAGGTGGGGAGCACCAAGGGAAGATGTGCCTATGCCTATGTGCCTCAAAAGATGTCACAAAAGATTAAGACAAACTTGATTTAATTATGTCTCAGATTTGAAGTGTTAGCAGTGCATCCTACCTTTCCTATATAACTTCTGGGCTTTCAAAGCATTGTTTACTCTTGAATATTGGGAAACCTTTGAGCTGTCTGTGGTAGTGGAAATGTTCTATCTTGTACTGTCCAATTTGGAGGCACTAGCCACACATGGCTGCTGAGCACTTGAGAGTACATTACTAAGAAATGTGGTGAGTGTGACAAAGAAACTGAATTTTTTTTTTTTTTAAATTTTGGTGCATACGAGTGATCATGTATGACTAGTGGCTACTGTTTTGTACAGTGCTGATGTAGAGAGTCATGCTACAGAAGGAAAAATTGAGATGGTATTACTTAGCTGTTTGCCTTGACTCCCATGGAGTCAGTGCTTTGTTTAAGTGTTAAAGGGTTTATTAGTGAAAGACTCTCTTCCAAGTATAGTGCTTTTTTTTTTTTTTTAAAAAACATGAATTTGCATGCATTCTCACTTGACATGGAAGCTGTCTCCTTTAAAGTTGACATGAAGACTTTTAATAGAAAAGATGAACTTTTATCTGATCCTCCAGCTGAGGATCACAATTTTCATGTTTGTTCACTCCATCCCTTTAGGCAAAGTCCACTTCATGCTGAGTTTGGTTTTCTGCTGGGGTGTCTGGTCCTTGATAGAGTTTCCAAAGCAAGCCCCTGCAAGTTGGCTAGAAGCCATAGTTGGGACAGATTGGAGGAAACATGGTGGTACCTGTGCCTTTCCAAGCAGCTGGCGCTAAGGAAGTGCACAGAGTTCTGGCTGAAAGGCACAGCGAGCTGTCCAGTGGCACTATGCAGTGAGTGCACACACACACTTAGATGCTAAATGCATTCATTAGAACATGTTACTTATGTTTTTAGGGACAAGACTGTGTTTCACATTTCGGTGTTACACTAAAGAAAGGAAGAGAGAGTTTGAGATAAGATGAGATTTTATATAAGATCTTGGCATGTATTAAGAGAATTTGTGGAATCTCTTATATGACTATTTTTGAAGGATTGGATATATAACTAGCTTCCTATCAGGAAAATTGAAAGCACAGACACAAGTGGAAAAGCCAGGCAGGGCCTGACCAGGTAACCTTAACATGTACCTCCAATAAGGATGATTTTGTATATTTTGATTTTATCAGCTATTCATTTGTTAAGGGTTTCCCAGGGCAATCTGAGATAAAAGGGAAACAAAAAAAAATTTTTTTTAATTGAGTCTTGATGCTATAGACTCTTTCTGTGATATCAAATATACCTTTAATAGGTATATTAGTTGAGATCAGGCATCTGGTCCCATCACTTCATGGCAAATAGATGAGGAAACCATGGAAACAGTGGCTGGCTTTATTTTTGGGTGCTCCAAAATCACTGCAGATGGTGACTGCAGCCATGAAATTAAAAGACGCTTGCTCCTTAGAAGGAAAGTTGTGACGAACCTAGTTCAGTTTAGTTCAGTTCAGTCGCACAGTTGTGTCCAACTCTTTGTGACCCCATGAATCGCAGCACGCCAGGCCTCCCTGTCCATCACCATCTCCTGGAGTTCACTCAAACGCACGTCTATCGAGTCGGTGATGCCATCCAGCCATCTCATCCTAGACAGCTTATTAAAAAGCAGAGACATTACTTTACCAACAAAGGTCTGTCTAGTCAAGGCTATGGTTTTTCCAGTAGTCATGTATGGATGTGAGAGTTGGACTGTGAAGAAGGCTGAGTGCAGAAGAATTGATGGGTTTGAACTGTGGTGTTGGAGAAGACTCTTGAGAGTCCCTTGGACTGCAGGGAGATCCAACCAGTCCATTCTGAAGGAGATCAGTCCTGGGTATTCATTGAAAGGACTGATGCTGAAGCTGAAACTCCAATACTTTGGCCACCTGATGCAAAGAACTGACTCATTGAAAAGACCCTGATGCTGGGAAAGATTGAGGGCAGGAGGAGGAGATGACAGAGGATAAGATGGTTGGATGGCATCACCGACTCAATGGACGTGAGTTTGGGTAAACTCCAGGAGTTGGTGATGGACAAGGAGTCCTGGCGTGTTGCTGTTCATGGGGTCGCAAAGAGTCGGACATGACTGAGTGACTGAACTGAACTGAACTATTACATGATAAGGTTGATTTCTGACAATTAATGCTTTTCTGTGTGTCATAGAAAAGTGATGGGGTATATCTCCCTACCCCAGTATTACTGAACGTTTCTTAGATACAGAGTTTTAGTGTTGAAAATATGTTAGTCACTCAGTCATGTCTCTTTGTGACCCCATGCACCATTGCCTGCCAAACTCCTCTGTCCATGGAATCCGCCAGGCAATAATACTGTAGTGGGTAGCCATTCCCTTCTCCAGAGGATCTTCCTGACTGTTCCAGTATTACTGAGCATTTCTTAGATACAGAGTTTCAATGAGTGATTTTGTTTCTGTGATTTGCTCAGTTTTTCAGCTATTTTTGAGATTTACAATAAAGACAAGTGATTTAGGGAGTTAATAGTTCAAAA
The DNA here is from genome assembly GCF_032405125.1 of Capricornis sumatraensis. Taxonomy (NCBI): domain Eukaryota; kingdom Metazoa; phylum Chordata; class Mammalia; order Artiodactyla; family Bovidae; genus Capricornis; species Capricornis sumatraensis. The sequence continues at coordinate 48,734,227 of NC_091082.1, read as the reverse complement.
TATTTATAATTAAAATATGTTGGGACATCTGGTTGTCATATCCTAAAGTCACTTCTCTTTTTATGGTCTCTCGATACTTGTCTTTAAGTTCAGTTCAGTTCAGTTCAGTCGCTCAGTCGTGTCCGACTCTTTGCGACCCCATGAATCGCAGCACGCCAGGCCTCCCTGTCCATCACCAACTCCCGGAGTTCACTCAGACTCATGTCCATCAAGTCAGTGATACTATCCAGCCATCTCATCCTCTGTCGTCCCCTTCCCCTCCTGCCCCCAATCCCTCCCAGCATCAAAGTCTTTTCCAATGAGTCAACTCTTCGCATGACGTGGCCAAAGTATTGGAGTTTCAGCTTCAGCATCATTCCTTCCAAAGAAATCCCAGGGCTGATCTCCTTCAGAATGGACTGGTTGGATCTTCTTGCAGTCCAAGGGACTCTCAAGAGTCTTCTCCAACACCACAGTTCAAACCCATCAATTCTTCTGCACTCAGCCTTCTTCACAGTCCAAGTCTCACATCCATACATGACTACTGGAAAAACCATAGCCTTGACTAGACGGACCTTAGTCGGCAAAGTAATGTCTCTGCTTTTGAATATGCTATCTAGGTTGGTCATAACTTTGCTTCCAAGGAGTAAGTGCCTTTTAATTTCATGGCTGCAGTCACCATCTGCAGTGATTTTGGAGACCCAAAAAATAAAGTCTGGCACTGTTTCCACTGTTTCCCCATCTGTTTGCCATGAAGTGATGGGACCGGATGCCATGATCTTTGTTTTCTGAATGTTGAGCTTCAAGCCAACTTGTTCACTCTCCAATTTCACTTTCATCAAGAGGCTTTTTAGTTCCTCTTCACTTTCTGCCATAAGGGTGGTGTCATCTGCATATCTGAGGTTATTGATATTTCTCCTGGCAATCTTGATTCCAGCTTGTGCTTCTTCCAATGCAGAGTTTCTCATGATGTGCTCTGCATATAAGTTAAATAAGCAGGGTGACAATATACAGCCATGATGTACTCCTTTTCCTATTTGGAACCAGTCTGTTGTTCCATGTCCAGTTCTAACTGTTGCTTCCTGACCTGCATACTGATTTCTCAAGAGTAGGGTCCTTTGTGTATGTCTCCGAGGCAGGCTCCCTGGGATTAATCCAGCTACGCCACCTACTGGCTGTGTCACTTAAGGACAAGTCACTTATCTTTTCCTGCCTTAGTTTCCTCATCTGCAAAAATGAAGGAATAAAAATATCTAACTCACAAGGTTGTTGTAAGAATTAAATGTTGAGCCTTTGGAAGAGGGTGTAATGTGTACTAAAAGTTCAATAAATATTATTATTTTTTGTTATTTTTTACCATAAATATTATCATTGTATAACCAGAGTTCAACCCAAGGCCTTGAATATAGTTACTTTATTCATTGTCTAAATGAATGAAAGAACTCATCCATTGAATTTTGGATTTTTAAAAGTTATTATAAGAGTTTTTGAGATAATATGGTGTTATTTCATTTTTCTTTCTTTGGAACTTGGTGTTTTGAGATTTCCTTTTGATTGACTATGACATTCTTTCCTTAGTATGTTTTTTGTTTGTCTTTTTTCCTCACAGTACCTATTAGGTGCCGAAAACCTTTATTTTATGAAGGAATAAATTCAGTAGTATTTAGCATTATATTTGAGCTGGATTCTTGGGCTGACAGAAAATACTAAGAGTCAATTGAGTTTAGGGCAGTTGCAGAATGCAGTTAAGTAATACACAGATTGTCCTCTATGTTGTAAAAGGGTTGCATGTTCTTTAGGAGGAAATTTTGTGTCCCATTTGTAAGGAGAAATGTGTCACATAAACCATCTTAGTAGTCAGCTTCATAAATGGAAACCAAGCTAAACACCTGTTTGTTTTAGTTGCTGTTACAATTGTACACACTTTATGAAGAAGCTGGGAGTTATGGGGATATTGATGTTGCCAAGGAGACTTTTTAAGGTCTAAATTCTTTGAAGGTTTTTGCTGTTTTCGTTCTATTCTTACGAAACCTCACAGCCTCTCTGGGTGCTACAATCATTATCTCAGAGAAACTAAGTAATTGTGAAGGCTATTTAATTCCTTTAGACCATTCTTTTTTCCTTCTGATTAATTCATGGAACTGGTTCTTGTTATTCATAGGTATTGATGTCAAGAAAGGCCGAGGCCGATATATTGACACCTGTATGGTCATCTTTGCCCCTCGTTACCTGTTAGATAATAAGTCATCCCACAAGCTTGCATTTGCACAGAGGGAATTTGCCAGGGGACAGGTAAGCAGCTTGCTTTTGAAGAATGATGAGTGCCTATTTAATAGCACAGTGAATTTTAATGTCATTTAAATTTGAATGTCACATTTCATTTTAATGACTTATCTCCCCATCAACACTAAGTTTTTTGATGTGAGTAAACAACAGAATGATCTCTATTCGCTTCCAAGGCAAACCGTTCAATATCATGGTAATCCAAGTCTATGCCCCGACCAGTAATGCTGAAGAAGCTGAAGTTGAACGGTTCTATGAAGACCTACAAGACCTTTTAGAACTAATACCCAAAAAAGATATCCTTTTCATTATAGGAGACTGGAATGCAAAAGTAGGAAGTTAAGAAACACCTGGAGTAACAGGCAGATTTGGCCTTGGAGTACAGAATGAAGCAGGGCAAAGGCTCATAAAGTTTTGCCAAGAGAACGAATTGATCATAGCAACACCCTCTTCCAACAACACAAGAGAAGACTTTATACATGGACATCACCAGTTGGTCAACACCAAAATCAGACTGATTATATTCTTTGCAGCCAAAATGCAAAAGCTCTGTCCAGTCAGCAAAAACAAGACCAGGAGCTGACTGTGGCTCAGATCATGAACTCCTGATTGCCAAATTCAGACTTAAATTGAAGAAAGTAGGGAAAACCACTAGACCATTCAGGTATGACTTAAATCAAATCCCTTATGATTATACAGTAGAAGTGGGAAATAGATTTAAAGGACTAGATCTGATAGAGTGCCTGATGAACTATGGATGGAGGTTCCTGACATTGTACAGGAGGCAGTTTTCAAGACCATCCCCAAGAAAAAGAAATGCAAAAAATCAAAATGGCTGTCTGAGGAGGCCTTAGAAATAGCTGTGAAGAGAAGAGAAGTGAAAAACAAAGGAGAAAAGGAAAGATATAAGCATCTGAATGCAGAGTTCCAAAGAATAGCAAGGAGAGATAAGAAAGCCTTCCTCAATGCAAAAGCCTTCCTCAATGGACTTTCTTTGCAAAAGTGCAAAGAAATAGAGGAAAACAATAGAATAGGAAAGACTAGTGATCTCTTGAAGAAAATTAGATACACCAAGAGAACATTTCATACAGAGGTGGGCTCAATAAAGGCCAGAAATGATATGGACCTAACAGAAGCAGAAGATATTAAGAAGAGGTGGCAAGAATACAGAGAAGAACGATACAACAAAGATCTTCATGACCCAGATGATCACGATGGTGTGATCACTCACCTGGAGCCAGACATCCTGGAATGTGAAGTCAAGTGGGCCTTAGGAAGCATCACTACGAACAAAGCTAGTGGAGGTGATGGAATTCCAGTTGAGCTATTTCAAATCCTGAAAGATGATGCTGTGAAAGTGCTGCACTCAGTATGCCAGCAAATTTGGAAAACTCAGTAGTGGCCACGGGACTGGAAAAAGTTGGTTTTCATTCCAGTCTCAAAGAAAGGCAATACCAAAGAATGTTCAAACTACCACACAGCTTCACTCATCTCACACGCTAGTAAAGTAATGCTCAAAATTCTCCAAGCCAAGCTTTAACAATACGTGAACCGTGAACTTTTGGATGTTCAAGCTGGATTTAGAAAAGGCAGAGGAACCAGAGATCAAATTGCCAGCATCCGCTGGATCATGGAAAAAGCAAGAGAGTTCCAGAAAAACATCTATTTCTTCTTTATTGACTATGCCAAAGCCTTTGACTATGTGGATCACAATAAACTGTGGAAAATTCTTCAAGAGTTGGGAATACCAGCCCACCTGACCTGCCTCTTGAGAAATGCAGGTCAGGAAGCAACAGTTAGAACTGGACATGGAACAACAGACTGGTTCCAAATAGGAAAAGGAGTACGTCATGGCTGTATCTTGTCACCCTGCTTATTTAACTTCTATGCAGAGTACATCATGAGAAACGCTGGGCTGGAAGAAGCACAAGCTGGATTCAAGATTACCGGGAGAAATATCAATAACCTCAGATATGCAGATGACACCTTACTGCGGAAAGTGAAGAAGAACTAAAGAGCCTCTTGATGGAAGTGAAAGAGGAGAGTGAACAAGTTGGCTTGAAGCTCAACATTCAGAAAACTAAGATCATGGCAAATAGATGGGGAAACAGTGGAAACAGTGTCAGACTTTATTTTTTGGGTCTCCAAAATCACTGCAGATGGTGACTACAGCCATGAAATTAAAAGACGCTTACTCCTTGGAAGGAAAGTTATGACCAACCTAGATACCATATTCAAAAGCAGAGATATTACTTTGCCATCAAAGGTCTGTCTAGTCAAAGCTGTGGTTTTTCCAGTAGTCATGTATGGATGTGAGAGTTGGACTGTAAATAAAGCTGAGCACCGAAGAATTGATGCTTTTGAACTGTGGTGTTGGAGAAGACTTTTCAAAGTCCCTTGGAGTGCAAGGAGATCCAACCAGTCCATCCTAAAGGAGATCAGTCCTTAGTGTTCATTGGAAGAACTGATACTGAGGTTGAAACTCCAATAGTTTGGCCACCTGGTGCAAAGAACTGACTCATTTGAAAAGACCCTGATGCTGGGAAAGATTGAAGGCTGGAGGAGAAGGGGACAACAGAGGATGAGATGGTTGGATGGCATCACCGACTCAATGGACATGAGTTTGAGTGAACTCCGGGAATTAGTGGTGGACAGGGAAGCCTGGTGTGCTGCAATCCATGGGGTTGCAAAGAGTCGGACATGACTGAGCAACTGAACTGAACTGAACCATCTTGTGCCTTTGGTGCCCTGAACAGCTCCTGGTGATGGGCAAGGCTCAGGGTAGACAGATTTTCAGTAAACATTTACGCCTTGACTTGACTTTTGACTAAAGCCAGTGATACCGTGTTTTAGGGAACAGCCAATCCTGAAGGTTACATTTCCACGCTTCCTGGTTCCAGTGTGGTGTTCCATTGGCCTCGGAATGACTACGATCAGCTGTTATGTGTCCGACTGATGGATGTTCCCAATTGTATTTGGTCTGGAGGCTTCGAAGTCAACAAGAATAATTCCTTCCATATCAACATGAGGTGAGTGCAGAGACTATATTTAGTCAATAAGTAGTCTTGTTTGAGGTACGGCAATATAAATACGAAGCTGTAAATACCATATAAATATCAAATATTTATAAAGTTGTAAATAGCAAGTAGTTACTTTTGGTAAGACTACTCTTGATGAAATGGGCACATATGTTTCTGACTCCAAGGTCTTAAAACTGCAAAGACTAGGCAGATAGGAATGAACCTTTTGATCGAATGAACTAAAAGGGGGTGTTGACAGTTTTGACCATTGTGCAGTTGCTGTCATCTGAGGTCACATGTCCAAGGAGTAGCACTGAGCTCATGGTCGCCCGCAACTCTTGTCAGCATTCACATGGCAGCTTTGATGATGTTTTTGTCTATTCTTGGACACTGTACAAGCTCTTCTCTCATTAGATGCCATTACAGTAAATCCCCTAGTCTTCTTTGCCCAACCCAGTGACCCTTAGATCCTTATTAAGGAAAATCAACAAAAGCCAGGGTCAGTTAGCACAAGAGGACTCTTTTCTTTCATCCAATGCTTTTTTTTTTTTTAATGTATTAAACTTTAAAAAGATTGTGGTAAAATGCACATACCATATGAGAAAGATAGCATAACATAAAGACCCAGACACTATTTCGTGTGCCTCAGGCACATAAAGTAAAATTTACCATCTTAGCCATTTTTAGCTTTACTGGTGTTAGGTAAGTTCATGTTGTGCAGTCTCCTAAACTCTTTTCATCTTGCAAAACAGAAACTCTGTATCCATTAAACAACATTCCTCATTTTCCGTTTCTTAACCCCTGGCAACCTCTGTTCTCATTTCTCTACGAATTTGACTACTCTAGGTACCTCAACGAATTTGACTACTCTAGGTACCTCAGATAAGTGAAATCATACAATATTTGTCTTTTTGTGACTGACTTATTTCACTTAGCATAATGTCCTCAATGTCATCCACATTGTAACATGTGTCAGAACTCCTTCTTTTTTGTGTGTGGCAACATTTAGTTTATTACATTTCTCTCTAGTGCAGTGAAATTCTGTTTCATTCTTTCTTCTTTTTAATTTATTCAAGTATAGCTGATTTACAATGTGGTGTCAATTTCTGCTATACTGCACAGTGATTCAGTTGTATAAACAAGATATATATGTTCTTTTTCATATTCCTTTCCATTGTGGTTTATCATAGGATACTGAATATGGTTCACTGTGCTATACAGTGGGACCATTTTACATTCACCATTTATATTTCACCATTTTACATTCTTGCAAAGAGCACACAAGGGTCCAGTTTCTCCACATCTTTTTTTTTTTTTAATTTTAAAATCTTTAATTCTTACATGTGTTCCCAAACATGAACCCCCTTCCCACCTCCACATCTTTACTAACGCTTGTTATTTTTTCTTTTTTGATAGTAGCCATCCTCATGGGTGTGAGGTGGTATCTCATGGTATTGATTCTCATTTCCTTAATGATTAACGATGCTGAGCTTCTTTTCATGTGCTTTTAGGCCATTTGTACATCTTTTTTGACATGTCTGTTCAAGTCCTTTGCCTGTTTTTGAGTTGGATTTTTGTTGTTGTTGAGTTGTAGGAATCCTTTATATATTCTGGATACTAACCCCTTATGAGATACATACATGATGCATTGTAAGTGTCCGACTCTCTGCAACCCTAGAGTCTGATATAAGAGATACATAATTTACATATATTCTCTCCCATTCATATGTTGCATTTTTACTCTGTTGATTGTATTCTTTGATGTATAGTTTTTAATTTTGATATAGTCCAGCTTGCCCATTTTAACTTTGGTTTCCTGTGCTTTTTGTGTTGTATGCAAGATCATTGCCAAATCCAGTGTCTTGAAGCTTTTCCCCTATGTTTTCTTCTGAGAGTTTTACAGTTTTAGCTTTTCTATATAGGTCTTTGATCCATTTGTATTCATATAAGGTTAAGAGTCCAATAGAGACATCAGTTTGCCAACAAAGGTCCATATAATCAAAGCTATGATTTTTCCAGTAGTCATATATAGATGTGAGAGTTAGCCCGTAAAGAAGGTTGAGTGCTGAAGAACTGATGCTTTCAAACTGTGGTGCTAGAGGAGGCTCTTGAGAGTCCCTTGGACTGCAAGGAGATCAAACCAGTCAGTCCTAAAGGAAATCAACCCTGAGTACTCATTGGAAGGACAGATGCTGAAGCTGAAGTTCCAATACTTTGGCCACCAGATGCGAAGAGCTAATTCATTGGAAAAGATCCTGATTCTGGGAAAAATTGAGGGCAAGAGAAGAAGGGAGTGACAAAGGATCAGATAGTTGGATGGCATCACTGACTCGATTGACATGAGTTTGAGCAAACTCAGAGAGATAGTGAAGGACAGAGAAGCCTGGCGTGCTGCAGTTCATGGGGTCACAAAGAGTCAGACGCAACTTAGCAACTGAACAACAAGAGTCCAACTCTGTTCTTTTGTTTGTGGATATCCAGTTTTCCCAATACTATTTGTTGAAAAAACTTTCTTTTCCCTACAGAATGGTCTCTACACCCTTGTCAAGAATTATTTGACCCTATATGTGAGGGTTTATTTCTGGGCTTTCTCTATTCTGTTCGTTCATATTCTGTCTTTTTGCCAGTGTCAGACTGTTTTGATTATAGTAGCTTTGTAATAGGTTTTGAAATTAGGAAGTGTGAGACCTCCATCTTTGTTCTTTTTCAAGATTATTTTGGCTACATGGAGTCCCTAGAGATTCCATCTTAATTTTAGGATAAATTTTTCTATTTCTGGAGGAAAAAAAACAGTTGGAATTTTGATGAGCATTGATTAAATCTCTAGATCCACTTTGCATAGCATTGACATCTTGACAATATTAAGTCTTCTAAATCCATGAATGTGGGATGTCTTTCTGTTTGTTTCTGTCTTCTTTAATGTTTTGCATCAAATGCTTCTGAAGCCAAAGAGCCTGAAATCAGTGCTAATTCAACACATTTAGAAGCAAAATTTAATTATTTATACCTTATGGTGAGTTCTCTTTGGAGAACACTACTGTAAGAAAACAGAAAAATGTCTAATTTATTAATAGTTGATTCAAAATAATATTTATATTTGACTTTAAAAAAAAATGCATTATCTGAGGTTTTTATTTGATTTTGTTTTTGTTGATGATATGCCTTTCTTACTTATCTTTTGCCCTGATCCTTATTAGAGTTAATTGCATCTGGTATAGTGGTTTTCAAGCTGTGTTCCTAGAATTCATAGGGGTCTAAGGAGGTGGCTTTATAGGCCAAGTGAGTGAAGTGGACAGGGCCCCAGTGCCCTCATCCTGACTTCAACCAGAACTCCTGTCTCATGGTGGCATATGTTCCCCACAAGGTTGGGGTGGGGGCAGGCAAGGTGAGGAATTTGCAGCTAAAACCACCACTGATTTATACGCTGCTTTGGTGGAGGCAGCCCAGGTCTGTTGTGTGGTATGAAGCCAATTCAGAATTAAACAGAAAAGTTACTCATGATTACTTAAAAGAAGAAAAGAAAGGTGTGGAGTGTGGGGGTGGATGATACCTTTGTTAATCCTTTTGAAATAGTTTCAGTGTGTGGCCCTAAACTACTGAGCAGGGACCTGGGCCAGATGTTTCCTTTACTTTCCTCAAGTTTTCATTTTGAAACAATTTAAACCCACAGAGAACTTGTAGGAGTAGTACAAAGACACCTCTTCTTTACCTACATTTCCTACTTTTCAACATTTGCTCTGTTCTTGTTTTCTCTCCACATGTACTCATATGCATAGTTTTTTTCCTAAACCATTTGAAAGTAAAATGAAGTCATCATAATACTTCAGACATAAAAAATTTGTCACCTATCGCTACACACTGAAGAAATTTAATGTTATGTTTTTAAATGTATAAAATGTCCTTTAAAGTGTTTTTCACAGTAACCCTGCTCCCCAGATCTGGGGTCCAGTGAAGGATCGTGCATTTTATTTGGCTGGTGTTTCTCATCTGCTTTAATCTAGAATGGTCATTGTCTCAGTTTTCCTTTTTTGTGTTTATTAACGTTGACATTTTTGGAGTCCAAGCCAGTTTCATATAGAATGTTTTCTTTTCTGGACTTTCTGATGGCTTTCTACGTTTAAGTTTGGGCCTGACATTTTTGGTAAGAGCATTGCTTCTGTGGTGGTGTATGTTTCCCATTGCATCATGTCAAGAGGCTTGTGATGTCTGTTGGTTCCATTATTGACGTTGTTAAATTCGATCATCATTTGGTTTAGGTGCTGTCCATCAGATCTCTCTATTGTAAAGTTATCTTTTCTTTGTAAACAACACTAGCTCATGGTAGGGATAATTTGAACTTTTTATATGTTCACTTTTCACAAAACCTTTCAGTCAGTGGTGTGGTGGTTCTCACCTGAATCAGTTATTACATTAGTTTTTATTACATTAGTTATGTAATTAGTTATTACATTAGTTATTGCAAAATGGTGATTTCTGGTTCTTATATGTCTTCTACGTTTATTAGCTGATATTCTTCCATAAAGAAAAGCTTTCCATTCTCCACAGTGGTTTGTCTATATTTAAATACACATACACACACACACACACACGCACACACATTATGATTGCATCTGGTACCTCTGTTCCACAGGATTCTTCCTCATCTTCCCTTATCCTACAGTGTGAACCCTGTTCATCAATAACATCAACATATTAATAACATCAACATATTAGTTTGAACCATATGAAATTCCTCTTTTCTAGGTCAAAAGTAGTCTAGTATCAACAATTTTATGTAGTTCAACCAATATTTACTCACTTGTTGCACTGACACCATGACCCAAAACAAACCCAAAGTAAAATTTGTAGATATCATATAGTTATGGCATGCTGTTCAACATTGCTTGAATGATTTCTTTTTTACTGTGTGATTGTACTGTCAGTTTCTACTTTTTAAATGTGGTCAAAGAATACACAGTGGTAACTGTGAGAAGTGTGAGAAGAAAGTGAGTTGGGAACTTGTTCCCTACATTTTATGCAGCCTCCATGATTTCCTTTTGCTGCAGAGATACTCTGGGAAAATGCTTCTTCCTGCGTGTAGAAATTACTCTCCGAGGAGCTACCTACAGGATCTCCTTCAGTGATACAGATCAGTTACCCCCTCCTTTCCGAATTGACAACTTTTCTAAGGTATCAAGGGGAGTTGAGAGCCAGTTTGGCTCTTTCATATGTGGGGTGGAGTATATACTGCATTTAAGATAATGATAAAAAACATTGTAAACTTGGGTTTAAAAGAAGCTGCACAGGGGTCTCAGAAATCCTTACCATTGGGAGGTGGTTTCTGCTGGTCATTTTGATTGCTGGGCAGCCTTGTCCAGAAGTGACTTCTCAGCTCCCAAAAGTTACTTTGACCAGATGGTTTGGTTAGCATGGGGCCCTATGCAGACATTCCATATAAAGAGAAATTAGAATCAGATTGACAAATGCCCAGTAGAATGGGCAGTTCTACTGTTGCTTAGTAGCAGTGAGCTCCTTTCTGAATCTTCCAAGTGCAGCCATGATGGAGGTTGTTAGAGTCTATTTTAAATTATGCCTTATATCTTATAATTTGTAACGTTTCATAGCTGAATTCCAAGATTTTTGTTCCTTTCTTTGTTCATAGTGTATCCTGGGCATGGTGGGGTGAGACTAGATGCCATTGAAAGAACAGAGTTGCTTTCTCTAGGTATTTGGTATGGCAAAGCTTCTCAAAACCTTTTACCCAACAGACTGTGGCCCATGTCCTCTAACTGGTGGGCTTTTTGCAATTTTGAAGATGATTAGAAAGGCATTTGAAGAGGCTAGCTGTTGAACCTTACTTGTGGTTTTGTACCCTGTATAGCATTCATTTGGGAAAGATCTGGAACCTAAGAGGCACTGAATCACTTTTCCAGCATCACCCCTCTGAATGAAGGTTCTCCTTATTCTCTGCCGTTCCTGTAGGTCCCAGTTGTCTTCACTCAGCATGGCGTCGCTGAACCCAGGCTCCGCACTGAAGTGAAGCCCATGACTTCCTTGGATTATGCCTGGGATGAACCCACCCTGCCACCTTTTATCACTCTGACTGTTAAAGGGGCAGGTTCCTCTGAGATCAGCTGCAACATGAATGATTTCCAGGATAACCAGCAGCTTTATTATGAAAATTTCATTTACATTGCTGCTACATACACGTTCTCTGGGTAAGTCTGGGTTAAATTACTATTCTTGTAAAGCAGAAAGCTCTAATTATTAACTGGTTTTAAATTTTAATCAGTTCTCAGAAGGCTGAGGGAAGAAGGAAGATTCCTTCCATTCTTTACCAAATCCTAGTCTCAGACTTTATCTTGAGAGGTCTTTTGTCTAAGCCCTTGTCTTCTGGCTAGAGTAAAATTTATCCAAAGAGGCAAGACTCCTCTTTTTAAAGAGCTTCCCAATAATCCATTCTAGTATTTAACAACTCTTTTGGGGCATTGTTATTGTAATAGCTTCAATTTCTCTTGCTTTATGGTGATATTTCTTATGCATTTTTAAACTTCTTGCTGCTATTTTTTATTTGTTTTATCTCTTTCCTTATTTGAAACTGACTAATCTTCATCCATAATTACTCAAATCACTGTTCTGACCCTCCTCTCCCATTGAGAACACTGATTAAGCAGATACTTCAGGGTCTTCTTAATAGTCACCTAAAGACAAGCAGAGGAGTTTAACTTGACAGTAATTATAGTTACCTCAGAATTATAATCTTATGATCTTCATTGTTTGCCTGGTTAGTTAGTTGTATTTAGAAAAAAAAAAAGCAAGGAGTAGTCAGCTTGTTAGATTGGTACATTGATAGGTACATAGAGATTCAGAATATTAGGCTTTTAAGGGTAGCCATTCCACCAACACATAAATACAGTTGTTTCTGTGCTGATCACAGGGCCAATTTTAAAGCTGATTCATGAAGAAACTGGGAAAATAGCCGAATCTTTAGCATTCCAAATATAAGTCACCTGGTGAACAGTACATTTAAAGTCGTATTATTTCCAAAATGTCCTGAATAGTTTTGCTTATGAAATATTTTTATATGTGCCTGAGGCCCCCGAGAAAATGTCTGAGTCTGTGCAACATCTCTCTCATCTGCTTAGACCCCAGATTTCACTAATAATGATATGAATGGGCATGTTTGCTTTGATAAGGTTTTAGTGCCTGAAAAACCAGTCCTTAATCTGGTTGCTATGCATGTTTTTCTCTATACTTTCTTATGTTCCAGTAGTTACTAAGCTCTTTAACTGAAGAGTCCTAGTGGAGACTTAGGAGTGTCACAGGTTGAGCAGATATGAATAGATAAAAAGAGAAGTTTTTGGGAATCTAGTGTTCTAAGAGGTTGAACTATATTTTGGAGTGTAGTGGATACTATTTCTTTGCATCTTTGATGAGAACTAATGATGAGGAAAGAGACTAGGATTTTTTTTTTGAATTGAGGCGAAGTTCATAAACTGTAAAATTAACCATTTGTTAAAGTGATGAGTTTGGTGGCATTTAATGTATTCATGATGTACAGCTACCACCTCTAGTTCCAAGACAGTTCCATCACTCCAAACCCTAAGTAGTTACTGCCCAGTAAACCTTTTCTTTTCGCACCAGAGACTTCCATGGTGGCTCAGATGGTAAAGCATCTGTCTACAATGCGGGAGACCTGGATTCGATCCCTGGGTTGGGAAGATTCCCTGGAGAAGGAAATGGCAACCCACTCCAGTACCCTTGCCTAGAAAATACCATGGACGGAGGAGCCTGGTGTCCATGGGGTCGCAAAGAGTCTGACACGACTGAGCAACTTCACTTTCACTTTCAAACCTTTTCTTCTAGCCCCTGGAAATCACAGATCTGCATTCTTGTCTCTAAGGGTTTACCCATTCCAGATATTTCACATAAATTATCATAAAATGTCTGACCTTCTGTGACTGGCTTATTTCACTTGGCGTGATGTTTTTAAGGTTCACCCACATGGTAGCGTGTGTCACTTTTTCATTCGTGTTATGGCTGAGTCATGTTCCATTGTACGGCTATACCACATTCTCTTTGTCCATTCTTCCTTTGATGGGCATTTGTGTTGTCCCTACTTTTTGGCTATTATGAACAGTGCTGCAATCAACATGCCTGTACATGTATTTAAGTACTTGTTTTAATTCTTTTGTGTGTATACCTTGGAGTGGAATTGCTGGGTTCTATGGTAATTCTTTGATTACCTTTTTGAGGAACTGCTGTACTGTTTTCCACAGCAGCTGAATCATTTTATATTCCTGCCAGCAATGTGTAAGAGTTTTGTTTCTTCTACATTTTCTGCAATGCTTGTTGTTTTCCACTTTTTTTTTATTGTAACAATTCTACTAAGTAAGTAGTGGTATCTCAGTGTGGTTTTCATTTGCATTTCTATACTAGCTAATGATATTGAAGATCTTACCATGTGCTTATTGGTCAGTTGTATATCTTTTCTTTTTTTTCCATGCTGCATAGCTTGCAAATCTTAGTTCCCCCACTGGGGATTGAACCCTGGCCACTTGGGCCATGGCAGTGAAAGATCTGTGTCCTAACTGCTGGACTACCAGGGAATTCCTCATTTGTATATCTTTGGGGAAATGTCTGTTCAAATCCATGGCCCATTTTTACGTTTGATTTTTTTTTTTTTTTGCCTTTTTATTGTTGAATTTTACAGCTCCTTATGTAATATGGGTGCAGATCCCATATGAGATACATGATTTGTAACTATCTTCTATTCTTTGGGTTGTGTTTTTACTTTCCTGGTAATGTCTTTTGGAAGAATAGAAGTTTTTAATTTTGTTTAAATCAATTTTTTTAAATTTACTTGTGCTTTTGATATCATGAAAGCTAATTTTTAACTCTGAGTTTTTCAGTCCCTTTTTAATGATAGAGATTAATTGAAATAGGAGAATAATCTAAATAAAATCTCATCAAAATACACTAAAGTATAGTTAAGGCTGCAGCAATTCCATAAAACTTAGGATTCTTAAGCCCAGAGAAACACAACAGGGTAGAATTGGAGGAGGTGATTATGAACCCTTTGTTTTCTTTTCATCCTTAAGGAACTTCTGATTTCTTGCTTATATGTGAGGATGCAGTAATGCTGATCATCTTCCTGGCAAACAGTAGAGCCAATTCTTGGACCTTTGGAATGTCTGGATTGGTTTTTTCCCTCTAAAAATATATAGTCATCCTTTTATGTCAGAATTTCACTTTTATGTATATCTTCTGACAAATGAATGTTTGAACTATGCAGGAGAACAACACGACCTTGATCTTTCTGCAGCTTGAGTCAGACTTTTTCTTCCATGATTAAAAAAAGTTTTCTATATAGTGGAGGTTTAGGCATCTGCTTATGAATACTTGAATACATGTATGTGGGGTGGGGAGGGTGTGTGTGTATTGTGACTGTTACTGTTTTTTCAATTCTAGTTTACAGGAGGGGACAGGACGGCCTGTGACTTCCAACAAAGCCATTACTTGTGCAGAGCTCGTTTTGGATGTCTCACCGAAGACGCAGAGAGTCATTTTAAAGAAGAAGGTAAGAGAGCCTAGAACTTTGAGTTTAGAATAAAAGATTTAGAATAAAAGTTAGAATAAGAGACAGGCTGCCTGGCCCATCCCCTCCTCTTGCAGATGAGCAGGTGGAGACCGAGGTCTGGGCTCAGGGTGGAACTTGGGTGTCCTGACAGCTCCAGTTGGAGTTCTCCCCTCTGTCCTGCGATGCCTACTCTACGAATCCTAAGTCCCTC
Source organism: Capricornis sumatraensis (assembly GCF_032405125.1). Taxonomy (NCBI): domain Eukaryota; kingdom Metazoa; phylum Chordata; class Mammalia; order Artiodactyla; family Bovidae; genus Capricornis; species Capricornis sumatraensis. Next base: position 48,719,175 of record NC_091082.1, on the reverse strand, counting down.
TCATCTTTGATACCCTTCTTGGAGAACTCAGTTCTTGAATTTTTTTTTTTCCCAAATTTGTGATTTGTCGTTTTCCTTACTTTTTTTCTGTTGTAACAGTCCCCTAATCTACTTTTCCCTGAACTCAATGGAAAAATGATCACAATGACAGTTTTCCCCCTATTTATGGCAACATTCTTTTCCAGTTTAGGAAAATGTTTATGCTAGTAGATATAGATATTGAAAGAAAGAGTAAACTCTGACCAGAAATATTTTGGCTGACAGAAGGACTAGAAAGAAATAGTTGAGGCTTCAAAATGAACGTTGTTTGAGAACAGAGGTGCAGAAAATCACTGTAAGAGGAAGGAGATCACTAACTAATTTGTTGAAACACACTCACCTGAGGAGTGTGTTCCAGAAAATTTTGCATAATGTAAGTTATATGATCCAGAAATAATGCTGACAGAGGAAGCGTGTAAGTGGCCCTCATGCTGACGGAGAATGCGCCTTTATCACCTGAAGTGGCGTCAGTTGTGGCAGTAGGGAGTGCAGGTGGTTGGTGACTCAGTTGGCTCTGAGGTTGTACAACTCTTCTCACATCTTTAATGGCAGGGAGAGGGGGGAGAGATTCAAGTTATTTCACGTTTTGCACATCAAATGAAACTTTAATGCATGAATTTTTAATTCAGTTATATTTTTTAACGACTTTAGTGATACATAATTCATACACCATACCAATCGCCAACTTAAAATATATAGTTCACTGTGTTTTAATATATCCACAGTATGTACAACTATAACCACACTCAATTTTAGAACATTTTCATCACTCAGGAAAGAACTCTATATCCTTTAGCTATCACATGCACATTCCCTTTATTTCCCAGCCCTAGGCAATCATTAATCCACTTTCTGTCACTGTAGACTGCCCTCTTCTGGACTTCCATGTGAGTGGTCTTTAATGAGGAACTTCTTTCACTTATCCTGATGTTTCTAAGGTTCATCCATCTATCAGTCTAACGGTACTTCTCAGATTCCTTACCTATCTAAGCCACTAGGGAAGCCCAGTACTTCTACATGTATTTCTATATCACACCATTTGAATGTCACATAATTCAAATTTGCTTAAAATGTTATCACACTCTTTTATATAAAAGATTGTGTTAGATACATTTTAGAAATAAGACTTGGGAATGGTGATGAGTAAACAGAGCATGTGCCAGAGGATGTTTAGTCTACTGTACAGTTGTGCTCATTTCACATGCTAGTAAGGTAATACTCAAAATCTTTCAAGCTAGGCTTCAGGACTATGTGAATCAAGAACTTCCAGATGTACAAGCTGGGTTTAGAAAAGTCAGAGGAACCAGAGATCAAATTGCCAACATTCACTGGATCATAGAGAAAGCAAGGTAATTCCAGAAAAACATCTACTTCTGCTTCATTGACTACATGAAAGCCTTTGACTGTATGTGCTGTGTGCTTAGTCGCTCAGTCGTGTCCCACTCTTCACAAAGGTTCTTCTATCCATGGGGATTCTCCAGGCAAGAATACTGAAATGGGTTGCCTTGCCCTCCTCCAGGGGATCTTCCCAACCCAGGGATTGAACTCAGGTCTCCTCATTGCAGGCTGATTCTTTACTACCACCAGGGATCACAACAAGCTGCGGAAAATTCTTAGAGAATGGGAATACCAGACCACCTTACCTGTGTCTTGAGAAACCTGTATGTGAGTTAAGAAGCAACAGTTAGAACCTTATAAGGAAAAACAGACTGGTTCCAAATTGGGAATGGAGTAAGACAAGGCTGTGTACTGTCACTCTGTTTATCTATGTACTCATGCAGAGTACATCATGTGAAATGCCAGGCTGGATGAATCACAAGCTGGAATCAAGATTGCCAGGAGAAATATCAACAACTTTAGATATGCAAATGTTGCTACTCTAATGGTAGAAAGTGAAGAGGAACTAAAGAGACTCCTGATGAGGGTGAAAGAGGAGAGTGGAAAAGCTGGCTTAAAACTCAGCATTCAAAAAATTAAGATATGGCATCCAGTCCCATCACTTCATGGCAAATAGAAGGGGAAAAAGTGGAAGCAGTGACAGATTTTCTTTTTGTGGGCTCCAAAATCACTGTAGACAGTGACTGCAACCATCAAATTGAAAGATGCTTGCTCCTTGAACTGGAGAAGGAAATGGCAATCCACTCCAGGACTATAGCCTGGAAAATCCCATGGACAGAGGAGCCTGGTAGGCTACACCCCATGGGGTCACAAAGAGCTGGACACAACTGAGCGGCTTCACTGTTCCTTGAAAGGAAAGCTATGACAAACCTAGACAGAGCCTTAAAAAGCACAGACATCACTTTGGTGACAAAGGTTCGTATAGTCAAAACTATGGTTTTTCCAGTAGTCATATATGGATGTGAGTGTCGGGCCATAAAGGAGGCTGAGTGCTGAAGAATTGATGCTTTCAAATTTTGGTGCTGGAGAAGACTCTTGAGTGTCCCTCGAACTTTAAGGAGATCAAACCAGTCAATCCTAAAGGAAATCAACCCTGAATATTCACTGGAAGGACTGATGCTGAAGCTGAAGCTCCAATACTTTGGCCACTGGATGCGAAGAACTGATTCATTTGAAAAGACCTGGATGCTGGGAAAGATTGAAGGCAAAGGAGAAAAGGGCGACAGAGGATGAAATGGTTAGATAGCATCACTGACTCAATGGACATAAATTTAAGCAAACTCTAGGAGATAGTGAAGGACAGGGAAGCCTGGCGTGTTGCAGTCCATGGCATCACAAAGAGTCAGACACGACTTAGTGACTGAACTACAACAACAACAAAAAGAGCCCGTGAGAGGTAGTAATTGAAAGTAAACAATTTTCTTCTATTGAAAGTTTTGAAAAAGGAAATTTTGAAAGGTAGTAATTTAAAAATAAAAGTCTGACAGAAATCAAGGAATTGGGGGGGAAAATGGGGAAGAGTCCTTGGAGGTGATTCAGATGACCTTCAAAGAAGTGTTGACATTGATGAGGATGATAGAGTGAATGAAAGTCAACTCAGGACAAAGATGATTTTTCAAGTGGGATATGATCACAGATGTGATCAGAAAACATGAATCATGAATATACTGGTGATTTCCAAGGCCTATGTGACTGTTAAGTAAACAAAACCAAAATTTTTAAACTAAATAGCAAAAGCATTTTAAATAAAAATTGTAATTTATACTCTTTCACGTTTGTTATATTACTTGATGAAGATGAAAACTGGTAAATGAGAGGGCAGGTGATAAGTGAGTTACATTGACATCTAAGACTAGACAGTTCTTTGAATAGGTGCTAGGAAATGGATCTGTGTATTTAAATTAGAAACCAGGAGTAGGAGGTCGACGTCTTAGATTTTTGTTTTTTTACTTTTTATTTTTAAGTATCTCAGATTTGCAGGAAACTTGGCAGAAATTCTGTAGAAGTGGAGTCCTGTTGCTGGTGATTTTAATGTTAGCACTTGCTTAAGGTGGTGTCTTGGAGAAGGCAATGGCACCCCGCTCCAGTACTCTTGCCTGGAAAATCCATGGACGGAGGAGCCTGGCAGGCTGCAGTCCATGGGGTCGCTAGGAGTCGGACTGAGCGACTTCACTTTCACTTTTCTCTTTCATGCGTTGGAGAAGGAAATGGCAACCCACTCCAGTATTCTTGCCTGGAGAATTCCAGGGACGGTGGAGCCTGGTGGGCTGCCCTTTATGGGGTCACACAGAGCCGGACACGACTGAAGCAACTAAGCAGCAGCAGCAGCAGCAGCAAGGTGGTGTCTGCCAGGCTTCTCAACTGTGAAGGAAGTTTTTCTTTTTCCTTTTTTTTTGTAAATATAAATACCTTCGAGAGGTACTTTGAGACTCTGTAAATATACTGTTCCTCATCAGGTTTCCTATGTATGTATGCTTGCATGCATGTGTATTAGCTTGATCTTCCAAACAGGACACTATAAATGATGGGAAGTGGTTTCTCACAGTTCCTCTGGAGGCTGGGAGGTCTGAGATCAGGGTGCTGGGCAATTCGGTTCCTGTAGAGGGCTCTCTTCCTGGTTTGTAGACTGCTGCCTTCTCACTCTATCCTCAAATGGCAGAGAAGTGCTGGGCAGGGGCGAGAAGAGAGGGGAAAGCAAGCCCTTTGGTGTCTAAGGGCACTGATCTTGACAGGAGACCCCCACCCTCATGACCTCATCTAAACTTGATTATTACCTGGAGGCCCCATTTTCATTACAGCTGAGGGTTAGGTCTTCAGCATAAGGGGTTTGCAAGGAGTTTGCAGGGCACAGTTTTGTCTCCAGCTTTATGTGTGTCTCCGTGGCTTCCTGTCTTATTCAGTTTGTTTTCTGTTAGTGTCAGGATTTATTTTTGCCCTCAGTTCTCCTGTTTGGCCAGTGGGAGTGCCTTTAACCTTCTGTGTCCTTTGACATAGTGCCCCCCTCGTTCCTTGAGCATTCTCATACTTTGTGACACAGCAAGTTATTTTGGGCTCATTTTATACTTTCCCTGCAGCATTCCTGGAATTTGCTACTTCTTTAGGGAACCCTGATTCCTTTTATCAGAGAATGGAATTTAGAAACTTAAGATATATCCACTGGTGCCCTTGTTGCTGTTGTGTCACTGATCCCAGGCCCTCAAGGCACAGACCTAGGGGTTGTATGTATACATGATATGTATATGCACACACAGGCACATAAGCATCTTGGTATATACATAACATATGTGCATATGCACCACAGTACACCATCACATGTCCCCCAGCCTTCTCCTTTCCTTTAAAACCTAAAAGGTTTTAGGATTAAATTGTTTGGGAAGGGGTCAAGGGAAGGGAACTGGAAAGAGAATGATGCATCTCAGATTTTTAAATGAAGGTTTGGGTAGTTTCCAATGATGATGAGCCTGTTCATATGGGCAGGCAATAGTAGAATCCATATATGAAAACTTGATTCCACCTGGGCATTTGGGCTTTGATTCCCAATCTGGAACACCTCCAGGAAAACTGAGATGCTCCATGTGGTTTTGGTGCTCGGGATCGATGTGTTTCCTTACTGTGAACAGAGAAGTAAGCATGCAGGGACTGCGGGTGGAGACATGCAGCTGAGTTCTGTCTGTGTTCACGGTTGCAGGAGGCAGTAGCACACAGTAGAAAGAATGCCATATCTTCTAGATTTGAGTTCTGGCCTTGCCATGTAAAGATGATATCTGCCTTCTCACATTCCTTCCTTAGCCTCATTTTCCCATTGATCTCCCAGGTTTAAGATACTATACATAGCATGCTGTGTAAAGAGATGTAATCATGATAACATTGCCAACATTTATTGAGACATTACCCTGTGCCAGGCATGTACACTTATCACAAGAACCCTCAGAGGTAGCTTAATATCCCTGTTTGAAAAATCAGGAAAGACCAGCTCTGAGAAATGTAGTAACTGAGCCACTGTCACTTAGCGAGTAATGAAGCAGCTGGGTCTCAAATCCTGGCATTCAACTCCAGCATTCATATTACTTTCTCAGCTTTTACTTTGGAGAATGTAATGGAAAAGCTGTTTTTCCAGTGTGAGGCAGCGTGTGGATGCATATGTGGAACCCAGAATATGATCCTGACAGGTCTAGCTGGAGTATTCATTCCCATAGAAAGAGTCTGCTCAGTGGTTTGGTGTTACTGAAATGAAATTATATGGATTGTTAAAACGGTAGTGTGGCAGAGTGGTGAAGTGTGTCATCCCTCCACTCACCCGGTGGGAATTCAAACCTTCAATCCACCACCTACTAGTTATGTGACCAAGTTGGAGTTTCTTTATCTCACTGAGACTTAGCTTCTTCATTTGTAAGTCAGGGTAATAATAGTATATACTTCACTGGATTGTTTTGAGGTTTAAATGAATTACTGTGTGTAAATCACAGTGATCAATCAGTGGCTGACACATAGTAAATATTCAGTAGATGTTATTACTATTATTATTGCTTCTCATGGATTGGCCTGGAAGTCCAAGTGCTGTTTATAAAATATTGCTAAGGAGAAAATATATTTAGAATTGTTAGCAACAATTTAGTATAATTTCTGAATATAATCAGCTTAATACTGAACACAGTTGACTTGAGAATTGGAAAACGTCAGTGTAGTAGGTATCGCTTAGTAGCTCAGTCTTGTCTGACTCTTTGCCACCCCATGGACTGTAACCCACCAGGCTCCTCTGTCCATGGGGATTCTCTAGGCAAGTATACTGAAATGGGTTGCCATGCCCTCCTCCGGGGGATCTTCCTAACCCAGGGGTTGAACCCAGGTCTCACACATTGCAGGTGGATTCTTTACCATCTGATCTACCAGAGAAGCCCTCAGTGTAGTATGCGTCCATGATAAACATGGGATGAGGGAGAGCCCTGGTAAATTCTTGTTGTCTGCCAGTCACGAGCATCACAAAAGACCAAGTACTAAGAATACTGTATATACTTTATATAATTGGATCTCTCTTCCACGTAAGGACATGGAGGGTTACTATCAGGAAGAGCAGTTAACAGCTACTGGAGGGAAATTAGATTGAACCTCGACTCACTAGTTTGCTCAGAAAGTAAAATTTTGAAGTTTACATTATTAAGGCTTTTTGTTTGTTTGTTTTGTTTCAAAGAGTTTAGCAGATTTCATCCAAACTGTAACTAGGGGTTGACAATAATGAAGTTTGAATTAAGCATCTGTTAGTATCTAATGTGGAAAATGTCCTTTTTAGTACAATTCCTCCTTGAGAACTCATCCAGCCCTTGTATGGAGCTGTGTCTGCACATGATGGCTCTTTCTGTCTCTGCCCGACAGGAACCAGGGAAGCGCTCTCAGCTGTGGAGGATGATTGGAACAGGCATGCTGGCCCACGAGGGCTCTTCTGTGCCTCACAACCCCAGTGAGCCCTCGGCTGCCCGCTCCGCCGAGGGCTCTGCCATCTTGGATATAGCTGGTCTCGCTGCAGTCACTGACAACAGGTAACTTCCTAGGCAGCTTCTGATTCAAGTTCACCGCTTTCAAATTCAGACTCAGAGGAAATGTATACCCAAAAGCTATAGTTTAGAAGTGAAATAAGAATTTGCTTTTTCTTCCACAATAGAATTTTATTTCCAAATATAAGTATTGGGTTTTTCGTTTTTAAAAGTTATTATGGAAATGCCCATGGAGACGTTAAAAAAAAAAAAATCAAACAAGAGGGATATGTTATGAAAAGTGAATTTGTTTTCAGCCAAACGTCTATCTGCCATTGCTCCCTAGAAGTGAACGTGCTCAGTCACTTCAGTCATGTCTGACTCTGCAATCCCATTGACTGTAGCCCGCCAGGTTCCTCTGTCCATGGAGTTTTCCCAGCAAGAATATTGGAGTGGGTTGCCATGCCCTCCTCCAGGGGATATTCCTCACCCAGGGATTGAACCCACATCTCTTGCATTGCAGATGGATTCTTTACTGCTGAGCCACCAGGGAGGCCTGAGATGCCCTTGGCAAGCACCAATTTGTAGTTGACAGGGTCCCCTGATGGTCATAAATTCAACCATACTTTGGGAGGCATTTCATGACCAGAGCTCCCTAGAAGGGAAAAGTTTGGTTTTTAGTCTAAGAATTTTGTTAAATCTTTTGAAAGCAGAAATAAATTATTAAGAAAATAATCAAATGTGTTTTTATGACTTAACTCCTTGAATTCAAATCAGCTCTTTAACTTTGAATAAGTTATTAGCCTATATCTCAGTTTGCCCATGTAGTCAGTGTCTGTTTTCAGGTAATACCTTGTTTACTTCCAAAATGACTTTATAGGACTTACAAGTTAAAACTCAATATAAAATAAAAGTATTTGGAAGTAAAAGAGAAAAGATTTTTGAAAATATTTTTAAAACTCTTTGCATACTGCATGAGACTGCATGATAACTTGCCATTGTGAGAAAGCAAGAAAACCCATATTGCATTTATTAAATTATGAATCCCTAAGTATTCGTATTTGTTGACCTCACTGGTTTCCATTTTATTTTATTCTTCTTTCCTCATCGAGAGATAACCTAATTGCCATAGGATTCAAGCAAACTGTCTGTTAGATTTCCAGGGCAGAAGATATTAGAAGCTAGAAGAGTAAAACCATCATCCTGATATTCTCTTCAGACCTGAAGTGTTTGACTCACAGGACTCGTTGCTTTTTCCTTTCTTCCAGATACGAGCCACTAATGCTTAGGAAGCCTGACCGTAGGCGGAGCACAACCCAGACTTGGAGTTTCCGAGAAGGGAAGCTGACCTGTGGGCTACATGGGCTGGTGGTCCAGGTCAGTAGGTTTTGGCATCCTCAGTTGGAGCAAGTAGTGGTTGAGCCTTTTTTTTCCGAAACAGAGTCTCATTTAGGATATACATGAGATGTTGAATGGGGAGAAAAAAAGTTATAGAGCAAATATGTATTATTTTATTTTAGTCAGGAAAACCATGAAGCTTAGTGCATCTGTGTGTATTTACCCAGGAAATGTTCTTGAAGGTGACATACAAGAAATGTTTTGGGAATGGTTGCCTCTGAGTGATGTCCCCACCCCCACCCCCCAACCCCCACCCCCCACCTTGGCTTATCTGGATTTTTTTTTCCTTTGATGAGATAAATTACCTATGAAGTTTTAAAAAGAGAGAGAGAAAAATGTCACCTAAAAGCTCACCATAAGTTAGATGGGTTTGTTTTATACCTGTGAAGTTAAAACTGCCTTTTATAAAGTGTTCTATGAGATGGTGAATAATTTTCAAGTGCTCTGCAAGCTCTAGATTCTGTTTACTTGTGCATTCTTAGTAGTGCCCAAATAAACATTTAATTGTAGCAAATGTCAAAATTAAGAGTACTGGTCAAATCTCCCCTGCCTTCAACTCAGCCACTTCACCGCATGCAAAACTCCTGGGTACTTTATAAGCAAATGTGTGTTTGGAAAATTACCAGGAATTTGGATTTTCTCTCCTTCTGGCTTCAGGCCAAGAATGGTACCATGGCTCTGAGATGGGTAACTGGGAAGATACATGAGAGGTTTGGGCATAGAGCTTCTGCCTCAGTTTTACCCAAAAGGCAAATGCTAGAACATCAGGCCCAGGCTAGGTCTTAGTGTGTCTGACCTGGAGGAAACCTGGCTGTCCTTCCATAATGAGAGCTGTTCTCCAGGGCAGCAAGCAAAACTGTAAGGAGCCTCTGACTGCTGTTTGGTGAGATTTATTTTCTTTATCTCTATTGCCCTGAGCTTTTTTCATCAAAGACAAGCTGCTTATATGAAACACACATCTGGAATGGATTTGTGATTTTCAATTAGCAGTACAGTTCAGACTTCTAGAGGCAAAAGAGGGCTTGTTATAATTGTTGGGTTCTGTGTCTGACCCCGACTTTACTTCTGGTTTGTTTCTAAAGCCCTTGTAATTCCAATTCTTTTAGAGGATCCCCTCGCCCTGCAAATCCCTTTCTGGTGTTTGTTGTTTCTTGAATCTATTTCATCATTTGTCTGGTTGTGAGTGACCCTATAATAACAGTATTCAACAAAGCAAAATGTGTTTTGGTTAGGGAAATAAGCTTGTTTCAATCTTATTATTCTGAATAAAGTAATTGAAGGCATTAAAACATTTTCTGACACTACCCTTATAAGGTTGTATGCACGTTCTTCTAAACCTGAAACAGTCATAAAATGTTTCTCAATGTTGAAATCTGTCCTAGAAACCCAGTCTAAATTTTCCTTCTCATTACTCACTGTTTAAAAACTAACAAGAGGGAATCTAGACACTTTTGCTATCATTTTCTCTAGCCCTGTGTGCACTCTCCCAAAGGCATCCTATAGACTTTCCGTTTTTACCTGTGGCATGTAGCAAGAAGGTGTTTTTCTCCAAAGGCCCTAATATCAATGACATTCACAATTCCATGTTTTATTTTAGAAGAGGCACCATCTTTGATATTTGATGGTCCAGCCATATGCATGTTGGGGAGGTTTTCAATTCAGAATTTTCTTTTTATTGGAAAGCTGAGTGATGATGATAATTTTTAAATTTTCAGAATGTTTCAGATTTTTAAGCCAGCCCTAGGGAGAACACTCAAAGAAACAGGACTTTCGGTACTTTTTTATTTTTTATGTGCATCTTAATGACTAGAAGTTATCACTAAACTAATATACTGCTGTATTTGTGGAATTATCTTACCCAGAATTTCCTAAATTCATGCAGTATAAGTTTCCATCTTGCCCTAGTAAGTTTTTTTAATCAACTCTAAGACTGAAAAAATAGTACAAGTTTTGCTGTATGTTGACCTTCACCCTTCAGAAGTGAGTTTAAATTTGGTGACTTGTTTCAAATGACATGTTAAATTGTCAGTTAGTGCCTTTGCCTTTTCTCATACATCTTTCCTCTGTCCTTTAGGCCAAAGGAGGGCTCTCCGGTTTGTTTGATGGAGCTGAAGTTGTTCTTGGTCCGGACACTTCCATGGAGCTTCTGGGGCCAGTTCCACCTGAGCAACAATTTATTAACCAAAAAATGAGGCCTGGTTCTGGAATGCTGTCCATTAGAGTTGTTCCAGATGGACCAACTAGAGCGCTCCAGGTGATACTTTATTGTAAGAACTGACATGAAACTCAGTGTTCTCCCTGTGAGTCATTCAATGAATATTTATTGAAATATCTATGCTGAACATGAGGATATCGTGTCTTTATTTATAAAATGGAGATAAGACCTGCCTTACAAAGCTGTTATAAGAATTAAAGTATAAGTAAGATACAAGATGGTATTTTAAAAAGTATAAGAATTAATTTATTGTAACTTATAAGGAAATGTGGGAGACCTTAGTTTGATCCCTGGGTTGGGAAGATCCCCTGGAGGAGGGCATGGCAACCCAGTCCAGTATTCTTGCCTGGAGAATCCTCATGGACTGAGGAGTCCATTGGGTTGCAAAGAGTCGGACATGACTGAGCGACTAAGCACAACACAGGAAAAATAATCTGAAAAAAAAGATAAATATATATGTATAACTGAATTACATGCTATACACATGAAACTAACACAGCGTCGTAAATCAACTCTTTATGTCATTTAAAAAAAGGATGAGTAAAGTATGAGAATTAAAGAAGATACTGTCAAGAATAGTGCATATTATTATCCATCATTATGTATGTTTATTATATATTTAAATAATTGATATATTAATAACAGTAACAACAAGAAGATCTATGAGGTCTGTAATCAGACAGTTTAAAATGTTATGGTTTGAAAGTAGGAGTGGACGGTGTTATGAGTAGTATCTAGAAAGGATTTGTATGCCCAGATTTGGAGAGGGGCTTTCTAAGCTAAGTAATACTTAAGGTGAGCTCTAAAGGTTAACTGGAAGGAGTTAGCCAAATCAAGAAGGAAAGACAGGGGACTCCCTAGCTGTCCAGTGGTTAAGACTGGGCACTTCCAATGCAAGGGTGAGGGTCTGATCCATTTCAAGGGAACTAAGATCCCACATGCCCTGTGGTGTGGCCAAAAAAAAGAAGAAGAAGGAAAGGCAGGGGCGCTGTGCCCTAAGAATAAGAGTGTTAACTCAGCAGTTATTTACGGAGCACCTGTTAGAGCCAGGCACAGTTTTACGTACTGAACCTAGACTAGTGAACAAACAAAGTTCCCTGCTGTGCTGGAGCTTACACTGTAGTGGAGAAGATAAACCATAAACAATAAACAAAGTAAGTACATTATATATATTTGGGAGGTTGATGAGTGAAGGCCTGGAGATAGAAAAGAATGATCTGACTGGGCCATAGAATGTGCTAAGAAAGAGGCAGGAGATGGTACAAGGGGCCAGAACGTTAAAAAAGCCTAACACATGCTAAAGATTTTGTGTTTTTTCTATGGCAACAAAGAATCAAGAGGGTGCCATGATCAGAAATTTATTTTGACTTGCTCACTTTGGCTGCAGTATGGAGAGTTGGAGTGGAATGAGATTGGAAATGGAGAAAAAGCCAGTTAGGAAAGACCTGGATGAGAGGTGGTGATTCAAACCAGAATACACAGCAAGAGATGGACATGAGGAGACTGAACAGAAATGATCAGAAATGAAAGCTTATTAAGGAGTAGAGTTGGTCAGATTGACTGTGAGGATGAGAGAGAGGAAGTAGTCAAGAGTGGCCTTCAAAATTTCAGTTTGGGCATTTAAGAGGATGATAATCTACATCACAAAGAGATGTGTATAGAGTAGACTTCTGAGGGAAAGCGAGGAGTTAAGTTTTGAACTTATTGAGTATATGATATCTACAGGAAAATGTCCAGAAGTCAGAACAAGTGTGGGTCTTTAGCTCAGGGAGAGGTCTGTGCTGGAAACGCATTTACCAGGGCCTGATGAATTCGATTTAAGGAAAAAGAAAAGATGATGATGATACATAACAGTGACCTCTCTGAGACAGTATACCCTAATCCACAACACTTCTTTAAAAAGCACCCTTCTCTTAAGGCAAAAAACGAATGCTGTGATCCTGAGCTTTGCATATTTTGACTTGAGCTATAATTCTGGATCACCTACAGATGCCTATCCCACACTGTATGAAACTCTCAAGGTCCACAGCTTGGTGTTAGTCATACAGACTCAAAACCAAGTTTGCTTCATTATTACATAAATCTTCCCTTAGCAGTGCTTTGGAAACCATTAACTTCCATAGGATTATTGAGTGCATGGTGACTTTTGACTCATACAATTGGTGTGGAGTGTGTTTTGCAGTGGAAGTGTGAGCCCTGTTAATAAGTACAGTGTTTTATTTGACCTCAGATAACAGATTTCTCCCAACGGAAAAGTGACCGTTCATCATATGAAGTGGATGAACTTCCTGTTACTGAACGAGAGCTGCAGAAATTAAAGAATCCAGACACAGAGCAGGAATTGGAAGTACGTTTGAACTCTTGCAAGGTCACATCTTCATTATAAATTGGTTTGGAATTTTGCTGTTTGATTTTCTCAGTTGAGACCTTTTTTTGTTTTTGTTTTTTCTCTCTGTCCTCTATGACTTCTAAGTATCCTTGTTACTTCATAGTACTTAATGTTATCACAACATGAATATGTGAATATGTTAGTTAAATAACAGCTCAGGTCAAATCAGAATGTAACAAACATTGTTGCTGCTGCTGCTGCTAAGTTGCTTCAGTCGTTTCCGACTCTGTGGGACCCCATAGATGGCAGCGTGCTAGGCTCCTCTGTCCCTGGGATTCTCCAGGCAAGAATACTGGAGTGGGTTGCCATTTCCTTCTCCAATGAATGAAAGTGAAAAGGGAAAGTGAAGTCGCTTAGTCGTGCCTGACTCTCAGCGACCCCATGGACTGCAGCCCGCCAGGCTCCTCTGTCCATGGGATTTTCCAGGCAAGAGTACTGGAGTGGGGTGCCATTGCCTTCTCTGAACAAACATTGCTAGAGTAAGATGAAAAAATAAAGAATTTAAACAGGGCCGAAGACAGAATAAGCAAACTAGATCTTATCTTTTTTTGGCTCCAGCTGACTCTGACATCTTCCTTCCTCTGTCCCTGTTTGGACATTGGAAAGAAAGTGACAGGTTTGGAAAGGAACATGAGGTGAGTGTGATAAAGCACACTTATTCCTTATTTATTCAGTAATCTTCTGAAAAAACATAAATGCCTATATGTACAGCACTAGATTGGATATTATGGATGTTCAATGAATGACTTAAGGAGAGCTTGCCTCCCAAATAGGGAGAAAGATTCTCAAACAATTATTTTCCTGTAATAAAATGCAAAATGTCATCAGTGCTCCAGCAGAGGTTTTATCATATGACTGCTGAGTTCTGGTTGGGGTGAGGAGTATGCCTGGAGAGGAAGGCTTCTAGTGAGATGATGAAATTTGAGCCATCTAGGTGAGAATTACAACTCTTCTTTAAGTGGTGTTCATTGGCTCAGAGGCAGAATAGAGGGACTTAAAGCCATGTGTTTTCTTGTACTCTCCTGGCTACCTTAAGCTCTGATTTAAATTGCCAGTGTGTCATATTTTGGTTTTCTTTCAGGTGCTTGTGAAGTTAGAAGGTGGAATTGGGTTGTCTTTAATTAATAAAGTCCCAGAAGAACTGGTCTTTGCAAGTCTTACGGGAATCAACGTGCACTACACACAGCTGGCCACCAGTCACATGCTTGAACTCAGCATACAGGATGTACAGGTGAGTGGGGGAGGCTCAGAACTTGTTGGTTTTTTTTTCTTCCTGCTGAACAGCTGACCAGATCAGCCTTTAATGTTCTAGGAACTTCAGTGCTCTGGTGCAAATTTCTTGTGGCTGTCAAAAAATTGTCCTATGAAAAGAATCATTTTTACCTACATTTGTCTTTACTGATTTTTCCAGACAGCAGAATTCTGAATATAGTAGCTAGTCTATCAGTAACTTGGAGAACTTAGTCACGGTGGCACAGAAGAAGGTGACTGCTGGTTCCCCACCTTGCAAGCAGAGAAAACAATGAAAATCAATCTAACCATCATTTAGAGGAACTGAAGTTCACCACAGGGAGAAAAGAAAAAAGCTAGGGAAGTGAATTTGTGCTTCTGACCAAGATGGAGTACAGGGATCTGATTTACTGTCCTACCTGAAACACCCCCCAAATCCAGATAAAATAAAGAGACAACAGATTCAAGACACTAGACATCAGGTGACAAAGGACAGTGATCTCCAAAAGGTGGGGAACAAAAGATGTGAGCCTTGCATTCATTCCAGCTTTGTTGTTGTTGTTTGGTTGCTAAGTCGTGTCTGCCTCTTTGCAACCCTGTGGACTGTAGTCCCCCTGGCTCCTCTGTCCTTAGGATTTCCAGGTAAGAATATTGGGGTAGGTTACCATTTCCTTCTCCATCACTCCAGCTTGCTGCCTTGAAAAAGTTTTCAGGCCCTGCACCAGGTGGAAAGGCTGAGACAGAGCCCGTAGAGTGGATGAGCTGAACAGAACTGAGAGTCCTAGGACCAAGGCAGCCAAAGTTCATAGGACAGCAGACCTGGGAGGGGCATGCTGCACAGAAGGAAATCTCCGGAGATCAACAGAGGACACAACAGATCAGAGGTGTACATGAGGAGACTACCTTCTCAAAAGCTCACAGGAACAGTGTCTGCAGCTCAGCCCCAGCTGCAATGGGAAAACTGATAATTATGGGACACTGGGAAGAGCCTTCCAGAAAGTCTTGGGCCTCCATGGTGCATGTTGAGGCCTGAGCTGAGCACTGCTCCAGACCTACCTAACAAATCAGTCGTATAAAAGGAGGCTCTGAAACGATCAAGCTGTTTCCAAGTAAATTAACCGTAACCCTGAACAAAGCTCCAGATTCAGTGGAATACAGAAACATCCAACACCCAGCAGAATGAAAACCACAGTGTCTGACATCCTGTCAGAAATCATCAGGTGTGCCAAGGGGCAAGGAAAGACAATACATAATGAGAACAGTGATCATTCCAAACCAACCCAGCGTTAACACAGACATTAGAATATTCAAAGAAGGACATTAAAACTTACTATAACTGTATTCTATTCCACATGGTCAAAAAGTTAAGTGGAGACCTGGAAGATAGTCAAATCTCAAATCAAACTTCTAGAAATTAAAATGAAATGGAAAAAACACTGGATTTGATCAGAAGCAGATGACACAGTGAAGAAAAAAAACGATGATTGAACTTATAACAAGAGAAACCGTTGAAATAAAAATACCCAGAGAAAAACAATCCGAGGAATCAAAACCTAGAAACCCACAAAGAGACCAGCATCAGTGACCTATGATAAAATTTCAATCAACCCAATATCAATACTATATAGATAATTGGAATCCCCAGAAGAGAGAGAGAGGAGAGGACAGAAAATATTTGAAGAAATTTTGACCATAAAAATTTCAAACTTAGTGAAAACTATAAACTCACAGAAGCAGCTCAAATACAAAGCCACATTCACACCACCCCCCTTGCCACACACACACATAATGGAAGCTATACCAAGGTACATTATAATCAGTTACTCAAAACCAGTGATAAAACATCCAGACTAAAAAAGCATGTTCCTTCCAAGGAACAAAGGTGAGAATGACAACCAGTTTCTCATTGTGAACAATACAAGTGAGAAGATAGTCAGCAATGTTTTTAAAGTTGCTCAAACTCATGTCCATTGAGTTGGTGATGCTGTCTAACTAGTTCATCCTCTATCGCCCCCTTCTCCTCTTGCCCTCAGTCTTTCCCAGCATCAGGGTCTTTTCCAGTGAGTCAGCTCTTCGCATCAGATGGCTAATGTATTGGCGTTTCAGCTTCAGCATCAGTCCTTCTAGTGAATATTCAGGGTTGATTTCTTTTAGGATTGACTGGTTTGAGTTCTTCTTATTCAGGGAATTTGGAACGAGAGAGGCATCAGTAACCTGTTGGCTGAAAGTCTACGCTTTGGGGACAGAGAGAATTGGAGTCCAGTTCTTGTTCTGTCACTGACTAGGTGTACAGCCTTCAACAGGGGTGTCTCTTCTCGGTGTCTTCACCTGTGACGTGAGGACAGAGATGGTCCCCAGGAGGTTGTGGTGAGGATGCAGCTTTAATAACTCGGACAGCCTGGCAGTCGTGGGACTTGCTGAGATGATCCTTGTGCGGGGACTAGCTCAGTGCTTGGCACATGATGTTGTTTACTCGCTCAGTCATGTCTGACTCTTTTTCGACCCCATAGACTGTAGCCCACTAGGCTCCTCTGTCCCAGGGATTTCCCAGGCAAGAATAGTGGAATGGGTTGCCATTTTCTTCTCCAGGGGATCTTCCCGACTTGGGGATCAAACCTGTGTCTCATGCCTTGGCCAGCAGATTCTTTACCACTGAGCCACCAGGAAAGCACCCTTGACACACAGTACTCACCAAATAAAGTATACCTCCTATTACTGTTACTATTACCATTATTGTTGCTGGGTTTAGTAGAGATATGTTTTTCCAAAGGTACTTTCTGAGTGACCTACATATTTCAAGACCCAGTTAAAGGTAAAAATGAAAACTGAGAAACTTGTCTGTTTTTGTCACTGCCTTTTCATGTCCCAGGTGGACAACCAGCTCATTGGCACCACTCAGCCCTTCATGCTCTACGTGACCCCTCTGAGCAACGAGAATGAGGTCATTGAGACAGGCCCAGCCGTGCAGGTGAATGCAGTGAAGTTCCCCAGTAAGAGCGCGCTGACCAACATCTACAAGGTAGGCTGGTGGACTTGCTTTGTCCTCTCACAGCCCAGGCTCTGAGCAGCAGTGCAGGCCGCAAATGGCAATAGTCCAGGAGAGTAAAGGCACAAGCAACTCAACACGTTGTGTAGCTGGATTGATGGAAGCTTCTCTTTAAACTTTATATTCTCGGTTGTGTTATTGATGATTCTCAGGTGATAGGACTGAATCCATCAGAGTGTATGTTTTTCACTATGAAGTCTCTGCAGGAAAGTATAGCATCTTCTAGACTGATCATGACCGGGCATGGTCTAGATATATTATTAATATTATAATCCATAAATTAACACACAGCATTGTAAAACAGCTATACTTCAACAAAATAAATTAAAAAAAAAATAATCTCAGGCTACTGGACAAGGGGTAGGAGGGGCCTGACTTGGGACAGACACCTTGAGCTGCCACGGTGTTTACTAAAAGCAGATCATACTAAAAGTGGATCATTCAAAAAATGATACGCTTTCTTTCCTGGAGAAGTCTTCATGTACAGCTAGTGTTGCAGTGCTAGCTTGTCTGGGAAAATGAGAGTAAGAGGTTGCTCCTCATATTTCTGGTCGTTTGTTACCAGGGCCAGTGGGAGCCGTGCCTGCGTGTGGCCCTCACTTTCACAAGTCCAGTGCCACTCCCTGAACCAGATGCCGTCCACGTGAACTCAGTAGCATGGTGCATCTGAGAACGTTATCCTGACTAACTGACAGGCGAATTATCAATTAAGCATGGTGGATCGTGAGTTCACCATGGTGAATCGTCTATTAAACATCTTCTGGAATTTTGAGTTCATTATAACAATGGAGAGAGATGAGGCAAAAGAAAATTGGCAATATGATTATGAAATCACATTGAGAGACCATGCCGTACCACTGGGGCCTTCTTAGGTTGCAGATGAAAGTTCCTCTGATGTTCACACTGTAAATCAGAATTTCTTTCTCTCTAGCACCTGATGGTCACGGCTCAGAGATTCACGGTACAAATTGAGGAGAAACTGCTCCTCAAGCTGCTGAGTTTCTTTGGCTACGATCAAGCCGAATCAGGTAATGTCCAGTGTTCCAGGTTTGGAACATCTGGGAATTGGCCCTAGGGTGGCGTTTTTTAGTCTGCTTGTGAAAATAGGTAGCCTCTAGATGCCTGGCGAGCTCCCTTCTCAATTCACGGTCTGAGTGGGGAAGCTAAGGCTTGGGGTCCAGTTCTCTTTCTCAGTGTTGCCCGTTGACAGGCAGTGAGGTATACCTGCATATGGAGGGCCTTCCAGAACCCAAGCATACCCAGGGCAAGCCTTTGGGAAGCAGTCTTTTGTTCCTCTTTGTTTCTTGTTCGTTTTTTTTTTTTTTGACACATCTGCTTTAGGATGGCAGAAATGATATTATTCATTTAGCAGAGCACTTTGTTTCCTAACCTCTGTTTATTAAACAGACTTAGGGCCAAGAATCAGAAATCCCTTCAGCAGTTGCTTTGGTTTAGCTGAGGAAGAAAATTGGCCAGCCTCAACCCCTTAACTTTATATGTTTTAACATCTATACCCTTATGCCTTAACTTAATTACAGAGGTTTCCAGTTATTTTACTATTTTTGGAGAGGGGAGTAAGGTAAGCTATTGAAAAACCTAAATTTTCCAGTGATGCTCCAGAAATTATTTAGCTGTCGTCTCTTTGTTTAGATCCTCATCATGGCCTTTCAAGACTGTTTATACAGCTTAGAAAGAAGTCAGTAATGCTTAATCTTTTGAAGACTAAATATTAAGCCTAAAGAAGTGATAAGATTGAGACTTTTAATGTTTATCTGGCCATGTTGGCTAGGGGGAAGAAAATTCCTGGGGATCTGTGAAATAGGAACATACATGCACACAGCGCAAGAAAAATGTTTTTGCTCTTTTTATCCCAGACTTAGAATTTAAGCTTTAAGCGTATTTGGGGTCAAGAGCGAAATCCTGTCTGTCTAATGCTGCGTTTTCCACTTTGGGTGGAAACGCCAGTGTGTGTTTGTATTCAGAAAGCCACTTGAGCCTGCTGCCAGGTATCTGCTCTCTTTGGGTAACTTCCTGGGAAGTTTTACTTTAAATTTGATTGGACATGCTCTTCTTGTAAGTTGCTCTAAATAGATTTCTCCCCATGCATTGTCTAGTGGATTTAGACTTTTATAAAATCCTTGCCTGCCTTTCACTGAGGAATCTTCTCCACTTTCTATAACTATTCCTGTTCCCTGAATACAGATAAGCCTGTCTTTGTTGTGCTACCTTTTTTTTTTTTTGTTAAACCTATTCCCCTCTTTCTATAAATAGAACTATAAAAGCTTCCAGTGTAAATTTGTTTGATGTGTAGCTATGTATAGTCCCTTTGGTTTTATTTCTAAGGCACATAAATCCAAGTGCGAATGAGCTGCCCACACAGATGTGGGGACCAGCATCAAGCTGAAGAGCACACTGCTGTGTGGTAGCTCACATTTGTCCCTTGTACTTCATGAGATAGCAAGTGACTAATCTGCTTTCATGTGCTATTTAAGTGATGTCCAATGGGAATTCCCTGGCAGTCCAGTAGTTAGGACTCTACACTCTCGCTACCAAGGGCCCAGGTTTGATCCCTGTTCGAGGCAGTAAGATCCCATAGGCTTCACAGTGTGACAAAAAATAAATAAATAGATAAATAAATAAATAATGACAACTGTTTGGGAGAGAGAGCATCCCTTGTCCTGATGTCGGTTCTTTATAGCCTGCAGCCTGTTTCTTTTTAAGACATTATGTTTTGCTCAGATTCATCATTTAATTGGTCATGTTCATTATGAGGAATGAAACTACGATCCAAGTACTTATTTTGATATTATTTTCTGAAATAAATTCATAAATCTGGGTCATTTATAGTAATAATAATGATGATAAGGACAGGGTTTCTAGAAAGTATCCCATGACCTTGACTTTCCCAACCTGGATTGTTTTTTCCAGAGATTATATCTGCCAGGTGGTGCAGAGTCGCAAATCAGTAGTTTAAGCTATTGTACTTTTTTGATAAACGTGAACCAGATCTGCTTTTATATAGAAGTGATATCAGGACACTATATGTATTACTGAACCCTGAAAAGCTAAATTTAAAGAGATAAATGTTTTCATCTTCCTATGAATTTCTTTTCAATGTGCCTGAAGTATTTGAATCATGAGACTTTTTAAGGAGACTTATTTAAAAAAAAAAACAACACAACAATTCTACCTTTGTGCCAGAGGTGGAAAAATATGATGAAAACCTCCATGAAAAGACAGCTGAGCAAGGTGGGACGCCAATCCGATACTACTTTGAGAATCTCAAAATCAGTATTCCCCAGATCAAGCTGAGCGTGTTCACCGCCAACAAGCTTCCGCTGGACCTCAAGGTGAGCTGCTCACCGGGGAAGTTGTGAAAACCACTTTTCGTGGGAAAAGAATGGATGTGCTTACTACCTGCCTTTTCCTGTCCAGCCTCATCATTTGTAGCAGATATTTTTACAGGTTTCCCTTTTTGAGACAGTTTTTAAACTCATACGTGTATGTACAGTTGACCCTTGAGCAGCACGGGGGTTAGGAGCACCCATCCTCCTTGAACTTGAGAATCCGCATAGAAGTTATCATTGGCCTTCTGCATATGTGGTTCTGCAGCCAAGTGCATACCACTGAAAAAAACCCACGTGTAAGTGGATGATGCAGTTCAAACCCATGTTGTTCAAAGGTCAGCTGTATCTTTCTTTCTTTTTTTTTTAATGTTGAAGTATAACTTTACTGAAGATTAAAGAGTAACAAAAGAATAAACACAGAATTACATAAAGACCCATCTGCCCTTTGCTTATCCCTTGGCTTATCTCAGTGAGGCAAAAGCCCATTTTGTGGACCACCCCCAGACTCGAGAGAAAAGCTGCAGCCCAGACAGTATCTTCTTTTCATGCCCAAGACACACCTGTCATCCTCCTCTCCTCCTCTCTAAGTATTCATCCCTTCTTGAATGGTTGACAGCAGAAATGTCTGCCACCTTCAGGGACGACATGGTCACATACCCACTGAGATGTGGGGCCCCCACCCCACTGTACCAGCATGTGACCCTCCTACAGAGCATCGGGACGTGCACTTGACAGATGCAGTCTGAATACTGTCTTTATTTTCTACAGTAAAATCTATTAAAAATTAAGGGATGTTCCTCAAATTCTGATACAATATTTGACTCAAAAGTCCATATTCATTTTCCCCCTATACTGAGCCGCCCGTTAGTATATAAGAAATCAGAAATTTTAGAGATCCATGTGTCCTTAATGATCCCCTGCTTGATAAACAAGAATTTTGGAGTTCACAGGGCTTTGTCATTAAAGATAATATAGATAGGTAATGTAGAAATAGATAGGTAATGGTAGGAGTAGGAGAACTGGGTAAATGTTGAAAAGCCTTTCCTTGGGTGGAGTCTCCATCTGCCTCCCTGCAGCTGGCATCTGTTACTTCTGGTTCTTTGCTCTATTGCTCTTAAAGATATGATGGTGTCTACCTCCTCACTAACCACCAGTCTAAGACTCCCACTGCCCCATGCTGCCTCTTTGAAGATGCTGCAAGGTGGTCTCTCTTTCTGAGTGGAAGGAGATAGTGACATGAACTAATAAGTAGTAGTAAAACTGGAGTCATAGATAGACATACCTCTGGGTCTGCCCACATCACAAGCAAGTGAAGCAGCCCAGGGGGGACGTGGCCCTCGGCATGTACACAGCCCTCAGTGTGTGCACAGCCCTCAGCGTGTGCACACTCCATCTGAAATGGGCAGTGCAGCTCAGCTCCAGCCCGTTGTCACGGGGTAACATGAACCCAGAGCTGCCAGATCTTCGGAATTCTTAAAGTGAAGCCGGAAATCTGGACTTTTATGTGGAATCTCCTGGTTTTTAAGTGTTGGCAACCCATTTGAATTTTTTTGTTTTTGTTTTTCAACATTGTGGGCCTAACAACACATGTGCGGACCTCATGTGCCCCACAATTTGCCTGCTCACAACTTCCAAAATAGACTTACAGGTAATAGGACAGTAGCCTGGTCCACATCAGGTCCTATTTGGATCAGGACAGGGCCAGGGTGATAGTTTCATTAAGGCAGCAAGTGGGGTGAGTGGTTGGGAATGCTGGTTGGGAACCAGGAGCTCCTGCAACCATCCTGAGAACAGCGCCTTCTTGATGGACTATCCTGTTGGCTTAATTTGCTTTAACTTCATGTTCCCCAGGAGACTGAAGATACTTATAATCAGCATGGGAGTGGGGGAAAAACCGTGGGAAAACCACTATCTTGCTCATATTCACAAGTATCCACTTGACTTACATGACCCTTCGGAATGGGTTTGTTTGATAAAGTATATATTCCCCCAGAACACTTGGCACTCGCCCAGCAAACCAATGTCAAGCATTTCCTGAGAGTTAAGGACTTCTTGTTTTTTAAATCATCTTATTAAGAAACACAGACACCTAACTGTTCCCTTTCAGATTCCTCCTAGTAGAAAACTTCCCCCCAGACTGACAAATGCCGTGTGATTTTCTCCAGTTGAAGTGACTCCAGACCCCCAGTTCCAGGGTATTGACGCTTGCCAGTTTGCTTTGCATGCAATAAACTAGGAATCATCGAGGTCTAATGTTTCATTTGGCACTATACTGAAGGCCAAAGTTATGAGGTGTGGGCAGGGGGCACCCTGAATGTGGTACGTTAATGTTTCACACCAGGCAGTGGGAATTGGGACATCAATATTAAATCCTCAGCTTGTGGAAGTCACCATTTCATTGTGTCTTGAGTTCTCCTCATGGAGTCTGGGACCCATAAAATAATGTCATTTATTCAAAGAGTTTTCTAACAGAGTAATATCCCTTGATGAGCAGTTCTTGGGAAGTGCAATCCTCTCTTTGAGATGAATAGATAACGGCTAAAAGAATAGAGTACCGTCCCAGAGCAGGAATCATGAGAGTCTGACTAAAAGGTAACTGTGTCTTTGGTATTGAAGGAATAATTATCTTGATTCTCTTGACTCCAGACCAGAAATGAGGCTGTCAGAAGTCTCAGAGGGAAGTCTCTCCAGGTTTACAGTGAGGGTACATTATTGCCAGATAAGAGTGTCTGTTCAGAGGACTCAGAGCAGTCTCACAGGTGCTATCTCGATTGGATTCCTTGCTCTGCGATGGAAGAAGAGGGAGATAATAGCTCCATCTCACAAATGCAGAAAGGAGAGCAGGGCATTCCCCACCCCCGCCCACCCCATCTCCATTATTCTTCCAAGTTTGCATGTTAGAGGGCAGCAGAGTGATATGGAAAATGCCAGGTAGTTTATGTGTTCTTTTGCCTTTTTTTTTTTTTAAAGATCAAAAGAGTCCAGGAACCTTTAAAAGGTTTCACAAGGTGGCCTACAGCAGTCCTTTTCCCATTTAAAGCATTGGGGTATTACAAAAGAAGGGCTTTAATTGAGCAATCTAGTTTGGAAGAAAACCCACATTTTAATGGTCAGAGAGCAAGAGGGTGGGGGTAAGGGGGAATTTCAAACAAAGACACTATTTAAAAAGCCTAAAACTGTCTTCTCAAAGGCTTGAAATAATTTGTTGGGAAACTTCAGACCCTTTACTTTTTTCCTCCCCTCCCTAAATAAAAACCAGATTTGTTAAAAGGAAAAAAGATCCAGTATTGTTAATTGTATTTCACAAAGTGCCAGAGAGGGAAATATCCCTGTAGTTTTAAACACTGTCCCAAGAGGAAAATGGGCAAATACCCTGCTTCACATAAACAGTCTCTGTGTACCATAAATAAACCTTTAAAGAATGAATTCCAGACAGTTTTGTTTAGTGCAGGATAAACTGAGAAAGGAAAGGACGTGGCCCAGGGACTTGCTTGTCATCTGAGACCTTATGGCATATGGACAGGTATTTCTTCTTTAACTCTAAAGTTTCTGCAAGACTTCAGCAGGGTTTTGTTTTTTTTTTTGGTCTGGAGGAGGTAGGAATGGACAGTTTCCTATTTTTATGAGGAACTTATGAGCACAGATTGCCTTCTCCAGTGTCCATTTTATAACAGGAAACTGTCTGCTACTTGAGTAAATAAGCATCAACTTTGTACACTACTGTATTTGATTAGTCATTTAGTTACTGCAAGAAAAAGCCCTGATGGGCTCTTGCCCTCCCATCTCCTGTGCTTTGACTGGCCAGAGTGACCTGAAGGTGGCAGCGTAACTCATATCAGTGTGCTGTAGAGCAGCTTTTTCCACTGTGGGGGGCCCCACAGCAGTACCAGATAAAGATTACATTTTACTGAAAGGCCAGAATATTTCCTTGGTTTAGACAAAGTGGGTTAGCCACTCAGAAAGGGGATAGTGTCTCTAGGGTTTTGACAACTTAGTAGAGGTATTAAAGTCTTTTTGTATCAATATCATCTGTAGTTTTTCAGTGTTTGGCTGCAGTGAGGAAGTTGGGGTACAAAGCTTTTTGCCATCTCCTTTGTTTTGATCTCATTTCCTGTTCTCTGAGAAGAAAGTAAGGCTCAGAGTTGTATTACCAAAACAGACTGCTGAACTGATGTTGGTACCTGGCTTTCCCAGCATATTTATTGTTTGGTTCTGAGCAAAATGGTGAAGCCTGCTGGGCCTCAGTTTCTTCATCAGTGAAATGGGGAAAATAGGCCTGCTCACTTCATCATCACTCACCATGTGTGTGCATGAATGAGGAACAGAAAGTTTTTCAGGAGAAATAAAATAATCTTCTATTCTGGTCTTCATGCTTTCCACCAGATAGTCACAGTTGTGAAAATGAGCATACTCAAATCTACGATCTACTAATTATTGGCTACGGGAGTTTAGGCCACCGACTTAATGTTTCTTTGGGTTTTTTTTTGTTGTTGTTGTTGTTTAAAGAAATGAGAGTGTTAGGCTGAATTAAAACTTGAGGATGCTCTTAATCTCCGAAATGTTTTGTTCTGAAATTTTTTAGTAGGCTACTAGTGACTCCCCAAGGCACCAAGTGCAGTGGTGCTCTTTCCTGTCCTATCTTTGTAAGGCCCTTTGCCATGTTCGATACTGTTGACTGCCCTGTTCTTGACCATGCCCTTTCTGGTTCTCCTCTGACTCTTCTGTCTGTTTCATCTCTTCTCCTAACCCTATGTTTATCGAAAAGGATCATTTTTTACCTAGTGGACTAAACTCTCTGGTCATATCACTTGTCCATTTAAAAAATAATTTTATTAGTCTTTTATCACTAGTAATTTTAGAAGCTCTTTAGAGAAGTTTTGTTTTTGATGTAAGTTGCAAATATTCTTTCTCTGGTTTTTCACTTGTCTTTTTTCTTTGCTTTTGGTGTGCCTATTGTTTTTTAATCATACAAAAGCTTTTTACTTTATGTTGTTGAATTTGTTAGTCTTTTTTCTTTTTGAGTCTGAATTTCAACCCGCTCTCTGGTTTTAAAAAATTGCATCTCATTTTTCTTCAGTTATATCATTTCAGTTCAGCATGCTCCTATTCCAAAAGAATTTAAGACAGACTCTGAAGATACACACTGAAGGATTAAAAAATAAGAGAAAATGAAGTAGAAAGTCCATTAAATTGCATATGAGATTTTAATATAAAGCCATTTTAATTCAATGGGGAATATATAGGTGTTCTAAAATAGTATTAGACTATCCAGATAGTGATATGGAAAAATATGAAGTTAAATTTGTTATCATACTCTACATAATAAATTCCAAACAGATCAGAGATTTACTGACATTATTAGCATGAATGAAAAAGTGTTTTTATATTAAAAAAGGAGAGCACTTGGCATGCTGTCTAAAATCCTTAAATGTCAATCGTGTTAAATAAAAATATAATTGGAAAACAGACTATATCCAGAAATTGTTAATAGGCTTATAGCAGACCCAAATCAGTTGAGAACTACAAGAAAGCTAGACTGAAAAAAGCCCAAAAGTCTGTTGAAGTCAGTACTTGGGTCCACAACTTCTGAGAGGAGAGAAACTCAATCAGGTGAGCCAAACATTAACTCTGGTTTTATTTTTGAGACAGTTTTAATTGAGAAAGGTAGAGAAGTCAAGCAGAAAGCAGCTCTCAAAAGTCAGAGAATCAGAGTAAAGCTTTAGACAGTCTCATGGGGCTGCTCGCAAAAGCGAGACTCCATTGCTACCAAGAGAGTGGGTAATTGAGGGCCTTGTATCTTTTTTTTTTAATTGACGTATAGTTGATTTACAATGCTGTGTTAGTTTCACGTGTAAAGCAAAGTCATTCAGTTATACATATATGTATTCTTTTTCATCTTCTTTTCCATTATAGGTTATTATGGGATATTGAATAGAATTCCTTGTGCTATGTAGTAGAAACTTGTTTATTTGTTTCATATGTAGTAGTTTGTATCTGCTAATCCCAAACTCCTAATTTATCCTCCCCCAACCACTTTCCCCTTTGGGAACCACAAGTTTGTTTTCTATGCCTTTGAGTCTGTTTCTGTTTCGGAAGTAAGTTCATTTGTATCATGTTTTAGATTCTATGTGTAAGTGATATCATATGATATTTGTCTTTCTCTAATTTACTTCACTTAGTATGATAAGCTCTAGGTCCATCTGTGTTGCTGCAAATGGCATTTCATTCGTCTTCTTCTATTTTTTTATTGTTGCTGTTCAGTCACCCAGCTGTGTCTGACTCTTTGCAACCCCATGTGCTGCAGCACGCCAGGGTTCCCTGACCATCACCAACTTCTGGAGCTTGCTCAAACTCATGTCCATTGAGTCAGTGATGCCATCCAGCCATCTCGTCCTGTCGTCTTTTTTTATAGCTGAGTAGTATTCCATTGTGTATATATATCTTTATCAATTCATCTGTCAATGGATATTTAGGTCGCTTCCATGTCTTGACTATTGTAAATAGTGCTGCTGTGAACATCGGTGTGCATGTGTCCTTTTCAATGAGTTTTCTCTGGATATATGCCCAGGAGTAGGATAGTTGGATCATTTAGATCAAAAAACTAAAACTCTATCTTTATTTTTTTAAAGAACCTCCATGTACTCTTCTCCATAGTGGCTGCACACATTTGCATTCCCACCAACAGTGCAAGAGGGTTCGCTTTTCTCTACATCCTCCCTAGCATTTATTATTTATCGACTTTTTAATGATTGCCATTCTGACTGGTGTGAGGTGGTATCTCATTATAGTTTGGACTTGCATTTCTCTAATAATTAGTGATGTTGAGCATCTTTTCATGTGCCTGTTGCCCATCTGTATGTCTTCTCTGGATAAATGTCTGTTTAGGTCTTCTGCCCATTTTCTGATTGGGTTGCTTGCTTTTTTGTTATTGAGTTGTATGAGCTGTTCGAATATTTTGGAAATTAAGCCCTTGTTGGTCTCATTGTTTGCAAGTATTTTCTTCCAGCCCATAGGTTGTCTTTTCATTTTATTGATGGTTTATTTTGCTGTGCTAAAGCCTGCAAGTTTGATTAGGTCCCATTTATTTATTTTTGCTTTTATTTCTATTGCCTTGGGAGACTGACCTAAGAAAACATCGCTACGATTTATGTCAGAGAATGTTTTGCCTATGTTCTCTTCTAGGAGTTTTATGGTGACATGTCTTATATTTAAGTCTCTAAGCCACTTTGAGTTTATTTTTGTGGATGGTGTGAAGGAGTGTTCTAACTTCATTGATTTACATGCGGCTGTCCAGCTTTCCCAACACCACTTGCTGAGGAGACTGTCTTTTTTCCATTGTATATTCTTGCCTTCTTTGTTGAAGATTAATTGACCATAGGTGTGGAGGGGCTCATATCTTACACAGAAGGGACAGGCAGAACAAGGACCCCGATAGTCTTGAGCTGTTTATTTCTTGAAGCAGATGCCAATTTCTAAGTAGTCTAGGAGAAGCTAAGCAAAAAACAGCAGTCAGGAGGCTAACTAAATAGATCTTTTAGCAGTTTTATGGTGCTGGGGAGATTAAAAGTGGAGGGATGGAATTGGTTTTCAGTTGAGACTGCTGAAGGACTATACCAAACCTTATAAAGATGGAAACAGACCAAGACTATCTTTATTGTTGTTGTTCAGTTGCTCGGTCGTGTCTTTGCGACCCCATGGACTGCAGCATGCCAGGTTTCCCTGTCCTTCACTATCTTTACAAAGACTGAAAGCCAGCCTTGAAAACACTGGTTGGCTTAACCCCCTTTAACTGCCTTGTTGTTCAGTTGCTAAGTCGTCCCCTGCTCTTTGCAACCTCACGGACTGCAGCACACCAGGCTTCCCTGTTCTTCACTATCTCCTGGAGTTTGCTCAAACTCATGTCCATTGAGTCAGTGATGCTACCTAACCATCTCATCCTTTAACTGCCTGCCGAAGCTAAAGACTCATTTAAAATCTACACGTTTTTATACAAAAAGCATTCAGTCACAAGTTACCAGGCCTACCAAGAGGGAAAACAGACACTAGAAACAGATAAATCAGAAGTTGACATGATTGGACACATGATTTAAAATAATAATTATAAATGTGTTCAAGACACATTGGACAAAATATCATCAAATTAAAAATAGCACTGTATAAGAAGAAAAATGCAGGTGACCCTTAAATAACATGGGTTTGGTCTATGTGGGCCAATAACATACTGACTTTTCCCAATGAATGTAGCACTACATGGTCATGGTTGGTCAAGTCTGTGGTTGCAAAACTGTGGATGTGGAAAGCTGACTGTAAAGCTGTATGAGGCTTTTTGACTGTGTAGGGGATTGGCAGTCTTAACCCCCACATAGTTCAAGGACTAATTGTATGAATATATTATAACCAAATCATATTTATTCCAGGAGTGTAAGTTAATCCATCTGCCAATGCAGATGCAAGAGATGCGAGTTGGATCCCTGGGTTAGGAAGATTCTTTAGAGGAGAAAATGGCAGTCTATTCCAGTATTCTTGCCAGGAGAATCCCATGGACAGAGGAGCCTGGTGGGCTATAGTCCATGGGGTCACCAAGAGTTGGACATGATTGAGCAACTGAGCACATGTGCTCACAAGTTTACATTTACAAATAAATCATGTCATTCACTACAGCAGCAAAATGAAAGAATTAAAAAATGGGCTTATCTCAGTAGTTGCACCAAAATCTTTTGACGGATTTCAACATCCATTTATGAGAAGTCAGCAAGCAAAAAGTAGACAGGAACTGCCTTGATCTGACAATGTGTCTCCATGAGAAATCTACCCCAGATATACTATATACTCAGTGGTGGTCTGTTGAAAGCACAAAGAGATGGCTATTATCCCCACTTCTGCTCACTGTTTTGCTGGACATTCTAGCCAGGAAGATAAATAAATAATAGGTACAAACAGTGGACAGGAAGATGAAAACTTTATTATTTGTAGAGAACATGATTACCTAGAAAATCTAAAAGAATGTACAATTAAGTTATGAGAATGGATAAGTAAATTTAACAAGGTCCCTGAAGAAACTGTATAAAAGTCAATTGTATTTCTAGTCAGCAGCAATTAAAGAGAAAAGGAAAATTTGAAGGATGCTTTTACAACACCATTTAAGAAAACCTCAAATACAATATCATCTATTAACTGTGTAATGAATCACGCCAAAACTGAGTAGTTTGAAACAACGATTTTATTTGTTCTCAAATCTGTGAGTTAGCAATTTGGACTGGACTTAGCTAGGTGCTGTGTTTGCTGGGCTCACCTGTAGTTATTGATGTAACTGCAGTCACCTCCCAGTCAACTGAGACCAAACAGTGTAAGATGACCTTATGACCATGTCAGGCACTTGTTGACTGTCAACAGAACCCCCTTCCACGTGGTCTCTGGTTTTCAAGGAAGCTAGTCTTGGCCTCCTCACATCGTGGAAACATCAAAATGGATGAAGGAGATGCTCCAAGATTTCTTGAGGCCAAAGCTCAGAGATTGCTCAGTGTTACTTAGGTGGCATTTTATTGTTTAAAATAAATTATATGGCCAGTGCAGATTCAGGTGAAGGGGAAATAGACTTCACTAATGGTAGAAGATGCAAAGAATTTGTGGCCATTTTTACTGTACCACTTGATGCCTAGGAATAAATCCAACAGTGTGTACAAGACCACTGCACAGAAAGCAATGAAATATTACTGAGAAAAAATGTTTAAATGAACAGATAAAGGGATGCACCTCGTTAATACACTGGAAGATTGAATATTGTAAAGTTGTCATTTCTCAAACTGATGTATAGATTCGATACAATCATGAAAATTCTAACAATTTTTTTTTTGTGGCGGATTGACAGGCTGATTCTGAAATTTACCTGGAAAGTGTAAAATGTAGCCAAAAATTCTGAAGAAAAAAGAACAGAGTTGAAGAGCTTACTATTAGACTTCAAAATTATTATAAAATTACAGTAATTAAGATAGTGTGGTATTGGCAGAAGACAGGGCAAAATGAGAATCCAGAAACAGACACATGAGTCCAGTCACTTGACTTATGACAAAATTGCACTGTACTACAATAAGGGCAAGGATGACCCTTCAATAAATATTATTAAGATGATAAGATACCTCCCTGAAAAGAATACTTCTTGATCTCTGCTTTCAATGTATATATATATTGTCATGTTCAAGTAGATTGTAGATTTGATATGAAGAGTAAAACAATAAAAATTCTACAAGTAAATATATGCAAATATCTCTATGACCTTAGTGTAGATAATTTCTTAACTACAACATAGAACGTTCCTATCATAAAGGGAAAGATTGTTAAGTTGGATTTTATTAAAACTAACCAAGGTCCATCTAGTCAAGGCTGTGGTTTTTCCAGTGGTCGTGTATGGATGTGAGAGTTGGACTGTGAAGAAGGCTGAGTGCCAAAGAATTGATGCTTTTGAACTGTGGTGTTGGAGAAGACTCTCGAGAGTCCCTTGGACTGCAAGGAGGTCCAACCAGTCCATCCTGAAGGAGATCAGTCCTGGGTGTTCATTGGAAAGACTGATGCTGAAGCTGAAACGCCAATACTTTGGCCACCTGATGGGAAGAGTTGACTCATTGGAAAAGACCCTGATGCTGGGAGGGATTGGGGGCAGG
Source organism: Capricornis sumatraensis (assembly GCF_032405125.1). Lineage (NCBI taxonomy): Eukaryota > Metazoa > Chordata > Mammalia > Artiodactyla > Bovidae > Capricornis > Capricornis sumatraensis. The sequence goes on along the minus strand of NC_091082.1, from coordinate 48,687,987 downwards.
AGGAGAAGGAGACGACAGAGGATGAGATGGCTGGATGGCATCACAGACTCAATGGACGTGAGTTTGAGTGAACTCTGGGAGTTGGTGATGGACAGGGAGGCCTGGCGTGCTGCGATTCATGGGGTCACAAAGAGTCGGACACCACTGAGCGACTGAACTGAACTGAAAAATATTTGCTGTCAAAAAGCACCAGAGAGTGGTAAGACAAGTCATGGAATGGAGAGGATATTTGCAATGCATTCATGAAACAGACTTGTATACAGAATGTATAAGAAAAGCACCTACAAAACTATAAGGAAAAAACAGACAATCTACTGTGCAAATGAGAAAAAGCCTTGAGTAGGCACTTAACAAAAAAGTATATCTACAAGGCTGATGTGTATATTATCAGGTGCTTAATCTCATCCTTGAACAAGAAAATGGAAGTTAAAACCACACAGAGTTAGCATTACACACCCATCAGAACATTTGTTTTTTAAAAAGCTTTCTATACCAAGTGTTGGCGAGGATGTCGCCTAACAGGAAATTTCATAGGCTGCTTCAGGGGAGCCAAACCAGTTCAGCTGCTTTGGAAAACTGTTTGGCAGCATAGGCTAAGGTTGAATATGTATATTCTTTATGACCTAGCAGTTCCACTCCCAGGTAGATATTAAAAAAAAAAAAGATGTGTACAAATGTGCCCCAAAAGACACATCCAAAAATGTTCATAACAGCACTATTCATAAAAAAAAGTTGGAAACAGCACAACTGTTCATCAACAGCAGTGTTTAAATAAATTGTGTTTTATTCATATGTTGGAATACTGCTTAGCACTGACAGTTATATTTAAACTGCAGCTGTGTGCAACAACCTAGTGATTCTCACAGACTTAATGTTGATGTCAGAAACCACATGCAACCAAGTCCATACTGATGATTGCATTTAGGTAAAATTCAAAGCAGGAAAAACTCATCTGTAATGATAGAAGTCAAGACATAGTTGACCTTAGGGAACGAAGGAGTCGTGACAAAGAGTTCACAAGGGGGTGGGTGCTTCCAAGATGGGGATAATAACCACCTTTCTGGTCCAGGTGGCGGTTACTCGGTTGTGTTTTCTGTTCAGTCGCTCAGTCGTGTCTGACACTTTGTGACCCCATGGACTGCGGCACACCAGGCTTCCCTGTCCATCACGAACTCCCGGAGCCTACTCAAACTCATGTCCATTGAGTCAGTGATGCCATCTAACTATCTTGTCCTCTGTTCCTCTTCTCCTCCTGCCTTCAATCTTTACCAGCATTGGGGTCTTTTTAATGAGTCAGCGCTGTGCATCAGGTGGCCAAAGTATTGGAGCTTCAGCTTCAGCATCAGTCCTTCTAATGAATATTCACGATTGATTTCCTTTAGGATTGACTGGTTTGATCTCCTTGCAGTCCACGGGACTCTGAAGAGTCTTCTCCAACACCGCAGCTCAAAAGCATCAATTCTTTGGTGTTCAGCCTTCTTTATGGTCCAGCTCTCACATCTATACATGACTACTGGGAAAACCATAGATTCGACTATACCGACCTTTGTCAGCAAAGTAACATCTCTACTTTTCAATACGCTGTTTGGATTTGTCATAGCTTTTCTTCCGAGGAGCAAGCGTCTTTTACTTTCATGACTGCAGTCATCATCTGCAGTGATTTTGCAGTCGAAGACAATGAAGTCCGTCACTGTGGTTGTATCTACTTGGAGAAAAATTATTGAACTATTCATTTGATGAGTACACCTTTCCATATGAGTGGTATATATCAGTCAAAAAGTAAAACATGGGACTTCCCTGGTGGTCCAGTGGTTGAGAATCTGCCTTCCAGTACAGGGGGACAGGGGTCGATCGTTGGTCGGGAAGCTGGGGTCCCAGATGCCTCATGGCCAAAACACCACAACATCAAATCAATATTGTAGTAAATTCAACGAAGAATTTAAAAATGGTCTACATTAAAAAATCTGGACAAAAAAGAAACAAAGTAAAAGATTACAAACATATAGATCCAAAACAGATCATAAAGAATTATGCTGTGAAGCTAAAGTATTTATTTCTATGTGATAATATGTTACTTTGGATGATACTTGTGTGTGTGTGTGTGTGTGTGTGTGTGTGTGTGTATCTTCCTAATGTTTACCTGGAAAATCCTTATTTATGAATATCATAACCTTGACTCCCATTGGAAAGTTGACATGACTTGTAGCTTTCGTGGAATCCAGAATTACCGTACCGTGGAAGGCCATCGTATAGCTGAAATGTGTTGTTGCCTTTCTTCCCTAACTAGGCCCTGAAAAGCACCTTGGGATTTCCATTGATTCGATTTGAAGATGCTGTGATCAATCTGGATCCATTCACTCGAGTGCATCCCTATGAGACCAAGGACTTCATCATCAATGATATCCTCAAACATTTCCAGGAGGTGAGCTTTCGAGTGGTACTCGGTGGTTGGAGCACGAGCAGAATGCTTCTTTTAGTAGTTTGGGAATTCTGGTTACTAAGACATTACTGCCAACAGCCCAGCTGAACATTTCAGCCCTGACCATTGTGTTGTGGGGTCAGGTCACAGCCCATGAAGTCCACGCACATCATGAAAATACCCAGACCATGCCTCTGACTTACAAGCTGTTAGTCTTGTTTCTTAGGACTAGTCTCAGGACCTTCCACTAGATCAGTCACAACTCTTACCAAGAGTTTAATTGATGCTTTCATGATAACACAAGACTGTGAACTGTTTACCGGGCATGGGCTCACTTTGAACAACCACACCAGTGTTCTTGGAACATATGAGATCCTGCCCTAGAGTTGAACTTTTTTAAAATCAAGTTGGGCATTTTCCATTTTGCATTTATTATCCTGACTGCAAAGAACAAAATGCAAAGCCAACACATACATACTCTTCGGAGACTAGATAGGTCAAGATCATGTCAAACTTATTAGCTATCAGAGGTGAAGTATGTCCTGTTCTTGTTGCTGTCTCTCCCTCTCCCTCCTTCCTTCCTTGACCTCGCTCACTGGTGATGTTTCTACTGCACTGTGAGGAGGATGGGATAGTGGATGTCACTGGACAGTGGAGTCAGCTGTGGAGGTCCAGGAGGTTGGGAGGTGCGGGGTAGGTCTGAGCTTGCCTGTTCTATGCATACCGCCTGCTCCACAGACTCCAAGGGGCTCCACATCCCTCCCTCACTTTCCTTTTAAAATTCTTTCTGCTGCTCGTTGATTCCATATTTATAGAACGATGGAAAGGAGAGTGTGATGTGTGTACTAATAAATACTGGTAGAGTCTTTCCTGTTTCATAGCTTTTTTCTTCTAAATGGCTTTGAAGAGTACATATGAGAGTATTGAGGATAACCTCTGGGATATGTGTATTGGTAGAGGTTTAGGGTAGAGCTTAGGAACGGCAGGAGCTCACAGCTGATGAGAAATAAAGGGCAGTTGGTGGTGGAAATGGAGGACAAGACTGATTTATAACCTTTTTGCTTGGGACACTCAACCTGCAGATATAAAAAGAGGCTGGTCTTTTCTTCTCTCCCTGCTCCATTTGACAGGAACTCCTCAGTCAGGCAGCCCGGATCTTGGGGTCGGTGGACTTCCTTGGCAACCCCATGGGGCTTTTGAATGACGTTTCTGAAGGGGTGACTGGACTGATAAAGTATGGAAATGTTGGGGGCCTTATCAGAAATGTTACCCATGGAGTATCAAATTCTGCTGCCAAGGTAAGGAAAAGGAGGTGTAGTTCCACTGGAATCAGCCTCAAGAGTCCTCTCCATTACTGTAGTTCTTTTATAATGAATAGGTTGTGAAAGTTGCCTGCATGGTCTGGGCTTCACTGCCCGCATGCCCTGTCTTCCCCCTCACCTCCTATAACCAGGCCCTGGCCCACCGAGTGCACCTCTGCACTGCCTGCTTCCTCCTCTCCGTCCCCACTGCCTCTGTCCATGTGTTGGTTGTCTGTTTCCGGGGCCACTGTCATAGCCTCCTGGCCCCGGACTTCACCACAGCTTTCACAGTGCTGCCAGCATGAACTCGGTTCTCATTTTATTTTATTTATGTAAGGATTTTTTGATGTGCACCATTTTTAAAGCCTTTATGGAATTTGTTGCAATATTGCTTCTGTTTTGGATTTTTGACCTCGAGGCATGTGGGATCCTAGCTTCCCAATGAGGATCGAACCCTTGCCCCCTGTGTTGCAAGGTGAAGCCTTAAACACTGGACCATCAGGGACGTCACTGAACTCTCTTTTTAAAACACAGTTTGATTGTGCTTTCTTCTACCTAAAATCTACCAGTTATTCCGCACAGCTCACCAGATAAAATCCAAACTGAGGTACAGCCTTCCAAAGTGAAGCAAGCCTCTAAGTCACCTGCAGGATGGCAACAATGTGATTCTCCTGTGTCTTGTGCTCTAGTTGGCTTTTTTGTGCATTGGCCTCCTGTTTGGTGGCCATTTTGTTATTCCACAGTTTAATTTTGGGCAGAAGCTGACTTTACATCTGAAGCTGGAAAAGGTGAAGGTAGTTGAAGGTGGTGGGGAGGGGGGTTGCCATTTCATAACATACAAAACGCATCTAAAGGCTCTGCTTTCCTCCCCTTCCTGTCCGCTCACTGTAGAGTCCTTTTAGAGACTGTCCTTTTCATGAATGAACAAGCGTTGGGAAAGCACCCGTGCTCCCCACTTGTTTACTGTAGTGCATTGCCATGGCAAAGTCACAGGCCCATTTGTGTCATGACCATGAGGATGGTGGCTTCAGTGTAGAGAGCCTTTCAGCTGCCACATGGGAATTCGTGATGACAAGCAGGGAAGGAGATGGAATTGAACAGCCAACGTTTCTGTATTGTGAAACACTCTTGGTAACAGTGTACGCAAGCTGGGAATTTATTCCTGTTTTCCACACTCTTTCCTAGAGATGATGGTCCTTTAATCAGATCAGTTTCAATACCAGCAGATCTCTTTTTATTGCGCCTCACAGATTGTTTACAGTTGTTTACAAATTGAAGGCTTGTGGCAGGCCTGCATGTCCAGCAAGTCTGTCAACACCATTTTTCCAACAGCATCTGCTCCCTTTGTGTCTCTGTTACATTTGGTAATTCTTGAACTATTTCAGTCTTCTTCATTATGATTATATTTGTTACGGTGATAAGTGATCTTTGATGTTAATTTTGCAAAAAGATTATGATTCGCTGAAGACTTGGATGGTGGTTAGCATTTTTTTAGCAATAAGGTATTTTAAAAATTAAGATAGGTACCTTATATTTTTAGACACAATGCTGTTGTGCACTTGATCAACTGCACTGTAGTATAAACATGACTTTATGTTCATTGGGAAATCAAAAAATCTGTGCAACTCACTTTATTGCAATATTTGCTTTATTGTGGTGGTCCAGATTGAAACCCACAGTCTCTCTGAGGTATGCCTGTGCTGGACTTAGAGTTAAACCAGAACAAAATGTACTGTTTGACTTGTGGTTCAAAACAGGCAGTACTCTTACTTTTAGAGAAAGGGTGGAATGTAGAGAAGCAAGAGACTTTCTAAATCATGGTTTAGAAACATACTCAGGGTCAAAGTCTGAATGAGTCTGCACATTTCTGCCTTGAATCATTGCCTCTGCTGCCCTTGGACCTTCACCCCTGACAGCAGCATAAAAGTGGGACAGGTTCCTCAGGGTTCTCTTAGCTACTGAACTGGTTATAAACATATGCACTTAACATATTTACTTCTGTGGACCTGTAGCTTATATAACTTTGTACATCAGCTATACTTCAAAAAAAATTTAAATGCTTAGTTTAAGGATCTTAATTTTTAAAAACTAATTAACATAGGACAGTGTCTTTGTTTTTATACTTCATTTTTTTATTTTTGTTCCCCTGGGCTTTGTTTTCACTTGAAAAATACAAGACACATCATTTATTTAGAGGTCTTCCTTAACCTGGAATATGCCCTGACCTTCTAGCTTACTGTGAAAATAAAGTGAGGTATGACATTACAAAAATTTTGAAAAACACAGTCTGAACAAGAGAAAGGGGTTTTCATTTTGACTCTTTGGTTTGCATCAGTGTAAAATCTTTAGACTTTGGTCACCAAGAAACCACTGTGCTGTGCTAAGTCGCTTTAGTCATGTCTGACTGTGTGTGACCGTAGCCCATGAGGCTCCTCTGTCATGGGATTCTCCAGGAAATAATACTGGAGTAGGTTGCCATGCCCTCCTCCACAGGATCTTCCCAACCCAGGGACTGAACCCGTTGTCTCTTAATGTCTCTTGCATTGGTAGGCGGGTTCTTTACTACTAGCACCACCTGGGAAACCGTTCCCCTTGAAATGAAAACCAGTGTCTTATAGTCTACAGGGGAGTGGGTCTCAGGCTCGGGGAGTGGGAGAGCCACACTCTGTTGGGCCAGTTTGGCCGTTAGTACCCTCTGGTTACCTTGTGGTTGAGAATGAAGATGTGAGGAATTTGCCCAAACTCTCTACAGGTGAGCCCATGGGTGCATTTCTCCAGAGTTTCTCTGCAACATCCCCCTGGAAAGGGCCAGCCCTTTCTTTAATTCTCTCTCATTCAGGGGCATCTCATTCATCTCCTGGTTCTGTTTCCCCTGGAAAAACTATTTTTGAAGCTTGAGGGTCAGCGTGAGAATATAACGAGCAGAAGGGAAGGCAAAATACTTCTTGCCTCCGTTCTCACCCCTAAGTCCATCCAAAGGCCTGGGTGGCAGTGTGCCTGTGTTTGCTGGATATCGTGCTTTATCTTGTTGTTGGATTTGCATAAGGGTACTTGAGTGGGAGCCCTGCCTACCATAGGGTTGGTGTTGTTCTTCATGTTTTTCTTGCCTTTAGTGAGCTAGTCAGAATGGGCGTCACAGACTGCTACTCAGAGGAATAGCTGTGTAATTTATTTTGATACCCCAAACCCTGGATGTGCTATAGCAATTAGTCCACATTATCTATCATGAGAAAGCAAAGAAACTTAAAATTACCACTTCCTTTTGGAAATGGTAACGTCAAAGACCAGGTCTGTCCGCTGAATGCCCATTCAGGTCATCTGTGATTCTGCATGTATGCAATTTGGCTGCAGATCTCTGTTTTCTTGTAGTTTTGTGGGTTGCAATCAGACCTTTCATGTTGCTTTGGGGGAATGTTTTGTTTGCTTTTCTGTGTATACAAGAAGAGTTTAAGGAAGTGCAAATGACCACAGTAATCAACTGTTGGCCTGTGGGAAGTATTCCTTTAAAGAGTGCCTGAGTTCCAGTGATTAAAGAACGGGGTCAGACAAGGCAGAACTGCACCTCACCAAGCCCCCTCCCACCAGCCCCTCTTGGCTGCAAAGTCCAAAGGGCTTGATTTAGTAGGCTTTGGATGGAGTGGAATAGCCCCATAAACCTCTTAAAATTAATTATAAATAGTGTGTGTGTGTGTGTGTATTTTCCTGGAACAAAGATCTGAAGTTTTTATTGGATTGTCAGAGAGCTTCATGCCTCTTGAGATCATAAGTCACTATTGCTGACATAGAGTTGAACACTGAAGGCACCTAGTAGTCAGAAAACCTGGGTTCTGCCCATTCCTGCCTTTAAATAACCTTTCTCTCTGTCTGTCTCAAGAGATTTTAGTTTTTTGTTTTTGTTTTGTTTAACCTGTAAGAAGGTGTTGGTACTTTCCCTTGTCCCCACTGACCTGAGGAGCAAAGGAGATGAAGAGGTAACAACCCTCTCCATCAAGTTGAAAGGAAAATCATTCTGTCATAAGAAGACAATAGATCTGCAGGTCTTAGTTGTCTGCGGGTAGATATGAATTCTTCACAGAACATTTTTAATTTCCTCTATTATGTCCACTTCTGGAATTTCTCATTATATTTTAAACTGTTGTTTACCTTATTTACTGTTAGCATCAAGGAGCTACAGCTAGGAGGTAATCTCTGCCTTTTATTCCCTTTATTTCTCTTAGCCTCTTCTTCTGGTCTCCCAACCCTCAGAAATCACCTGTGGATTCCAGATCAAAGGTGATATGATTTAGGGTTAGCCACCAAGCTGTGAGCATCTGTCCATGATCCCTTTGCCTGGATCTTGGCCAAAGAACCCACACCCTTTGAATAGAATCCCAGAGATCTGATCCTGTTCCTAAGGCCATGACAAGATGGTTGCTCCTGGTATCCTTTCTAGGAATATAATCTATTTAAGAAAAGCACCGCATTTCAGATTCTAAAACCTTGTCAGAGGAGCAGGTTTCTCTCTGCAACATGAATGAAAAAAGCATACTTTTTCCATATTGGGTGTCATTTGAATATAAGACACTCTAACCTCTCTGAAACCCAGAGAATTCATGGCAGGGGGACAGCCATTGAACAAATTTCCTCTCTTAGGCTCTCATTCCCTTCTCTCTGTAATTATTTTGTGATTATTTTATTACTTATAGGAAAATTGCATAGTTATTCTTAAAAAAATTTTTTTAAGTTCTTTGTAAACTAAGAAAGTCTCAGATGTTAACAGTAGAACAAATGATTCCATTCTCTTTTCTGCCCCTGTAGAAATTCAGTGTTTTCTCTGCACAGCTGTCATCTGGTCTTCCTAAGGGAAGAAAGCCAATAGCATAATTTCTTCCAGCAAAGGAATGGAGTACTTTTGATCATCATCATCTGCTCTGTCCCACTTTCCATCCCTCTCTCTGTGTACTCATCAGGCAATATAAGATGCTCTTCATCTTGGGTACTTTTCTGATCCCAGTAATGTTTTGACTCTACACTCATGAATGCAAATATTTTAATAATTTTCTCTGTAAAAAAATTAATTTATACACTTTTAATTGGAGGATAATTTCTTTACGATTTTGTGTTGGTTTCTGTCATACATCAACATGAATCAGCCATAGGCATACATATGTCCCCTCCCTCTTGAACCTCCCTCCCACCTCCCACCGCATCCCACCCCCTAGGTTGTCACAGAGCACTGCGTTGAGCTCCCTGTGTCATGCAGCAACTTCCAATGACTATCTGTTTTACATAGGGTGATGTATATGTTTCAATGCAACTGTCTCAGTTTGTTCCACCCTCTGCTTCCCCCACTGTGCACACAGTCTGTTCTCTATGCCTGCATCTCTATTGCTACCCTGCAGATAGGTTCATCAGTACCATCTTTCTAGACTCCATATATATGCGTTAATATAGAATATTTGTTTCTCTCTCTCTTACTTCTTGTTCAGTCGCTAGTCTTTGTGACCCCATGGACTATAGTACACCAGGCTTCCCTGTCCTTCACTGTCTCTCAGAGTTTGCTCAATTCATGTACATTGCGTCAGTGGTGCTATATAACCATCTCATCCTCTACTGCCCGCTTCTGGCCCTCAATCTTTCCCAGCATCAGGGTCTTTTCCAATGAGTCAGCTTTTTGCATCAGTTGCCCAGAGTATTGGAACTTCAGCATCAGTCCTTCCAATGAATATTCAGGGTTGATTTGCCTTAGGATGGACTGCTTTGGTCTCTTTTCTGTCCAAGAGACTCTCGAGAGTCTTCTCTGGCACCACAATTCAAAACATCCATTCTTCAGCAGTCAGCCTTCTTATGGTCCAGCTGTCACATTTGTCCATGACTACTGGAAAAACCATAGCTTTGACTACATGGACCTGTCAGCAAAGTGATGTCTTTGCTTTTTGATACACTGTCTAGGTTTGTCATAGCTTTCCTTTCAAGGAGCAAGAGTCTTTTAATTTCATGGCTGCAGTCACTGTTCACTGTGATTTTGGAGCCTAAGAAGAAAAAATCTGTCACTGCTTCTACTTTTTCCCCTTCTATTTGCCATGAAGTGATGGGACTGGGTGCCACAGTCTTAGTTTTTTGAATGTTGGGTTTTAAACCAGCTTTTCCACTCTCCTCTTTCACTCTCATCATTAGTTCTTCTTCAGTTAGTTCTTCACTTTCGGCCATTACAGTGGTGTCATCTGCGTATCGGAGGTTGTTGATATTTATTCTGGCAGTTTTGATTCCAGCTTGTGATTCATCCAGCCCTGCATTTCACATGATGTACTCTGCATGTACTTTCTGACTTATTTCACTCCATAATAGGCTCTAGGTTCATCTACCTCATTAGAACTCACTCAAATGCATTCCTGTTTATGGCTGAGTAATATTCCATTGTATATATGTAACACAACTTCTTTATCCATTCATCTGTCAATGGACATCTAAGTTGCTTGCATCTCCTTGTTTTGGTAAATAGTGCTGCAGTAAACAATGGGGTACGTGTGTCTTTTTCAGTTATAGTTTTTGCCTGTTTTTGACTAAGAGTTTTTTTATCAAAGTCAGTTGTTGTTCATGGAATTTAAATTTTTGTTCTGTATTCACTAAAGGTTAGTTTTACTCATAACTTTTACAGTTGTGTGATGGGTTTATTTCTCTCTTTGACTTTGGAGCATTTAATTTTTACCAAGCTCAGACTTCCCAGTTCAAATTCTACAGATCTAAATTTTTGTCAAGGAGATATGAATTTTCTGTTAGTTTTAGTTAATAACATCTTATTCTATATAGCTTTAGCCATTGTTTTATTGTTTTAAATCAGTTTTGTTTGTTGTGAATTGGATAAAGACCTAATAGTTTTATATGTTTCTTGGTACAGGCAGCATTAGTAGGAAAAAGATGCAGGAAAAGGGTTGAAACTCCCTGTCTTTTTATGGAGAACATACTCACTTATAAACATTAATTGAACATCTTCTCTTTGTCAGGCCTTCTTCTAGGCTCCTTACATACATTGTCTTATATATGTTAAGCTCTATTCTTCAAATCAGGAAACTGAGACTTAAAGAGACTTTTTCAAGGTTGTGCAACTAGAAATGACAGGAATGATATGAAACCAAGTCCAGCTAATTCTAAAGACCTTGTTTTTTCCCCTGTATGTTGTTTCTCCTTTGTGTGTATGAGGCTTTCTTCCAGGCACTAGAGAGAACATGGAAAATGAATTACTGTTAGTTTTCCACCAGAAGCTCATTATTTGACATCACTTGGTTAGCTTGTAAGATGACTGGTGTCACATCACCTCTGTCATAAAGCAGGCTCTCAGGAAATGGTGCTGGTTGTGGCCTTTCTTGGGGCTGCCCTGATGGCTCAGTGGTAAAGAACCTGCCTGCCAGTGCAGGAGATGCAAGTTTGATTCCTGGGTTGGGAATATCCCCTGGAGGAGGAAATGGCAGCTGATTCTAGTATTCTTGCCTGGGAAACAGCAGTGATCCAGTGGAAACCGGTTCGTGTCCCTGCACCCAGAGATTCTCAGCCAGCCTCTGCCACTAGCCAGCCTTCTATCATACATACTGTGACCTGATTGAGGGCAGAGAGGTCCATCTGCCTTTTGTTTAAGATAAACAGCATTTGTTTGTATTTGTTTTGTAGGCAGTCTATTTATAAGGCTCAACTGAGACTAAGCCACTGTTTATTCAAGGCAAAAGTTTTATCTTTGCACAAAAGAATGTACTGGAGTGCCTGCCTGCGTGGATTCTGAAGGGGAAAAGACAATTTATGACTTGTATCTGTTTTTGTCATTATGTATGACTGCTCCATTTTATAGTTGAGCTGATTATCCCCATAATAGCTTTTCCATGTACCTATAAGCAAGGAAGAGGTGAATGCCTTCTTATAAGCATTGGGGCTTTCGTGTGTTTAAGTTGGCATAAAACTTTAGGTTAAATGAAATTCACTTCAGACAGTGATCTATCCCTTTGAGAATGTAGAGTTTTCTATTTTCAAAACGACTTTGATCCGAAATAAGTCACCCAAGGGATTTCTTTTCCAGCCAAGAGGAGGTGCCTTGAAGTTGTTGTATGTAGAGAAATGACTCAAATTCTTGGCAACAGAGCTTTTGTTTTATTTTCCTCTGATAACCTTGAATACTAAAATGATTCCCTTAGTCTGAGCTCTTTTTGGTTAGAGGCAAATAATTTTAGATGCTGAATGACCCAGCAGTGACCTATCCTAACTTGGTCAAACCTCAAATATTTGTGGGAATTGGAAGTGTGTTGGGCGGGGATGGGCAGGTCTGGTGGAGGCATGAGAATCCCATGAGTGGCCAGAATTCCTAGGCCATCCCCACCTGCCCCATTGAGCACCCTTGCTCCTGAAGGAGCCTGGTGAGTGGGGCTTAGCCTTCCTCTCGGTCCACCCTCATCAAGCAGCTCGGCCGGAAGCAGGAGGGAGTGACACCACCACCGATGCTCTGTTTTTCAAACAGGAAGATTGGAAGAGTTTAAAACTTGTCTTCATTTCTTGGTCGTAGTTCAGTTAAGAGTCAGGTCGTTAGTTATCTTCTTAGACCAAACATCTCATGTTTCAGAGGAATTCACTCTGTCTTCCAACACTGTAGTCTATGGTGGTGGAAAAGTCTGCTCAGTTGCTAAATTGAAAAGAGAGGAAATATTTGTGGCCCCCAAAGAGTAGTGGCTTTCTACCCTCGTGTAAACATGGTGAGTAAAAGAATAATATGTTCAGGCTTTTCTTAGGTTGACCGGTTACCCCCAGAGAGGTGGTAATTCATCTCTTTTCTGTATTTCAATCAGTATTTGGCCCCTCTTGAAAAATTGTGACAAACTGAAGATGAAACAAACTATAACGCCTTTTTTTTTTTTTATAAACACATGACCATAGAACAAATCAAATTCTAATTCTTGGCAGTAAAAATCTGAACACTCACTCCGTTTGGAAGTTCCCTTCGGTTTTCTTTCCCTCTTTCTCCCTTGTAATTGTTATGTCTCTCTCCATTTTTGAAGAAAAGCTAAATCAAAGTGTTTTCTTAGGAGAAAGAGAGGATACTTTGGAATGCCATCCTTAAGTGTCAGAAAAGGATGTGGATAATGGAGCCATCATTTATTGGGTGGCTCCAGTATGTCAGGTAAGGAGGGGCTAGGAGCTTTGCAGATGCTATCTCATTTAATTTTCACATGTACCCTCTAAGAAGGCAGGGTTATCTCTGCTTTACAGATAAGAAAAAGTAAGGTAAAGTCAGTTACCTTAATTAAAGTTTAATAATTAAGGAGCCATAAGTTTTAGGAAAAAGTGATTTGGGAGTCCGTATATTTTTTCTCCACATAATGCAGCTTCTCAGATATAACCCTCTACCAAACCCGACCATCGTAGAAGCTAAAACACCAGCAGTCGAAACAGCATTTTAAAGTAAAGCTCAAACAATTCTCCATTCATTCTCAACTTTTCCCCTCTGTGTTGGACTTTGAGATTTTTCAACTGTGATTTCCAGGCTTTCTGAATTAATTGAGGAATCCCTATTCTCGAGTAAAAGGATTGAAATGGGACAAAAAGATTGAAAGAGTTTTCTGTACCCAAACAGAAAATGACTTAAAAGCATTTGCGGAAGCTGACTTTTACTGTCTGGCACACTCGATGTGCTTCATTTAAGATTTATTCAGATTTAGATAATTCATTTTACACACATAGGCCTTTCCTCTGAATTGCTACGGGAGCAGACCTTTAGGCCACCTCAGCGTGTGCTCCAATAGCCAGTTTCCTTTAAATGTACATGTGTAATTGTACTTTTGTTAAGCCATTGACTGAACTTTACTACTGTAAGTATTTGTAAACAAGTAGGATGTCACTTTAAGATATTTTCAGCATAGAGGTCATGAAAATAGGGAGATTTGTGCTTTCCCACTATCAATTGAGGGCTTCCCTAGCAGCTCAGTGGTAAAGAATCTGCCTGTCAATGCAGGAGACACAGGTTTGATCCCTGGGTTGGGAAGATTCCTTAGAGGAGGAAATGGCAATCCACTCCAGTTTTCTTGGCTGAGCAAAGCCCATGAACAGAGGAGCCTGGGGGGCTATACAGTCCATGGGTCACAAAAGAGTCGGACACAACTTAGCGACTAAACAACAACTATCAACTGAAGGCGGAAAATAAACTCACTCTCTCCAACAGTCCTTTTCTTTCTTTGCTCACTTCCCTTTACTCCAGAGTACAGCTTTTCACGTTTTGTAGAGGTGTTTATGTCTCAATTCTGCTGGCACATTGGCTTTCAGATGCTTAGTGATAAACCATTGCTGCAGTTTAGAAGCCGATGGAGAATACTGGGGGTGGTATGTTGTCCTGAGAGTTTTTATGGTTGGCTAGTTCTATTGACCTGATCTGAGCTTTGCTTCTTGAGGGAAAGGAGAGAAGTAAGATTACTTACTGGAATAATAATAATACCACATTGTATTTTTCATGATTTTTAATTGTTGATGAAGGATGTATAGATACCTTATCCCATCTCTGGGCTTCCCTGGTGGCTCAGATGGTAAAGAATCACCTGCAATGCTGGAGACCTGGGTTTGATCCCTGGGTTGGGAAGATCCCCTGGAGGAAGGCATGGCAACCCACTCCAGTATTCTTGCCTAGAGAATCCACATAGACAGAGGAGCCTGGCAGGCTACAGTCTGCAAAGAGTTGGACACAACTGAGCAATTAAGCACAGCACAGCACATCCCATCCCTGAGCCTGAAAGCAAGCAGGTGATGTTTTCCTTACCACTTCCACCACAGCCTCTACCACCACCACCACCACCATGAAGAAACTGAGACTCAGGAAAAGAAAATGGCTTTCCCAAGACGGCCAGAAAGAAAGTGGTAGAGCTCTGGGTTTCTTCCCTGATCTCTGACTTCTAGAACATTGCTGGGCAGTTATTTCTGCAATCTTACCAGACACCGTAGCAACCAATATCTCCTTTTGAGACTTGGGTGTTCAGTCATTGGTGTTGTTGAGCGTTGGTAGAATGCCTCCCCTGCAGAAAGGGTTTCAGATGAGGGGAGGGAAATGTATCTTTCCCTAAAGAGGCTTGTTGACTCATTCATTAACCATGTGCCATGTGTGTGAAATATGTGGGAGCTCACAAACAGAAAGTGTGATGAGAGCAGTTCTTTAGAGCACAGTGTTTTGTGGAGCGGAGACAGTAGAGGGAAAATTTTCAGCTTCTGTCAGGAACAGAAATTACATCATGAAGTAGTTTCTGCATTGTTGGAGGTGAGTGGAGATAAGAGAGACCATGAAGACGACATGATGGCACTTCCAGAAGGGGAGAGAGTCTGGCTGTGCCTTGGCTTTGCTCAGAACCAAATGACCATGTGTTCAGGCCCAACTCTTCAGGGAGGCTCAACATGCCCTCCAGTGGCAGCTCGGAGGCCCAGGTGGTCAGTAAAGAGGAGCAGAGACACGCTGCATGTAGGTCACAGGCAGATGGCAGTGACGGCCTCTCGTTTCTTTTCTGTTAAATGCCAGCAGGGAAGCCCTTCTGTTCGATTTGTAAGAACAAGGACATTTCCAGTTAGGCATGTGAGGAAGATGGAGATAAGGTCTGAAACTCAGAGCCAGCGGGGGAAGTCACGTAATGTGAAGAGAAAGCTGGTCCCTCGGGTCGTTTTCTGTTCTCCCACTCCTGCGCGTGCACTCCTCATCTTTGCACTGTTGTTCATGACTCTTCTTCTGTGTGGAATGCCCTTCTCCCCAGTCTCTGGCCAAATGGTTCTGAGTGTGTAAGGTCCCGTCCAGATGCCCTGTAAGGTCCTCTCTGCCCTGAATTCCCAGGGCACTTTGTGCTTCCATGAAGGCAATGGGTGTATTTTTTCTTGGAAAAAACTAACGATTTGTGCACGTCTCAAACATCCATTTAACGTTTATCATTGTCAATTAGGTGCTCGGTCCTGTGGCAAATACTTAGGAAAGTAAGATTAATTTTTTTTTTTTTTTAATGGATATGAAGCAGGTAAGGCAGATAAGAAGTCAGTAAGCATAATACAGAGGGAATAGGTTTTGCAGCTGGGATCCAGGCAAAACACTGGCAGTTTTGTGAGATAAGTGCTCTGGAGGTGAAGGGAAAAGAACGCTTTATTCTGAACCTCAAGGATGAGATTGGCTTGAGATGAAGTGTTTGACGCAGTTGCATGTTTATTCATTTGCCTCCCGCAACAGACGTAAAGCTCCCAGAAGGCAAAGGTCTTACTGTCGTCAACTGTTGCCAGTATCCCTGAGACTAGCCTTAAATATTTATCATAAGAGGGTTGAGGTGATCCCGGTGGTAACCATGTGGGCTCTCCTTTATCTGGCATGGCATTTTCACATGGTGTACTTTCAACAAATGAACTTCTCTGGTGGCTCAGCAATAAAGAATCCACCTGCCAGTGCAGGAGATGCAGGTTCTATCCCTGGTCCAGGAAGATCCCCTGGAAAAGGAAATGGCAACCCACTCCAGTATTCTTGCCCGGCAAATTCCATGGACAGAGGAGCCTGAAGGGCTACAGTCCATGGACTCACAAAAGAGTCGAACACATCTTAGTGACTAAACAACAACACTTGCAACAAATAGTTATGAAAATAAGTGAAACACCTGCTGGATTTTTAAATACCTAACTATTTTATGCTTTTCATGTGGAGTAAACAGAAACTTTGGAAACGTTTGTATATGACTTTCCTCTCAAACATGTCTGTAAGCTAACTGAGATGCCTGGTGATGCTCTATGTATAGAAATATAGGTAGAAAAAGGCTGCTGACTTTCAGGATCCTGTTTCTTCTCCATTCCCCATCACTCAGGCCTGGGATACAACCTGGATGGAAGGAGGCCAGGCTTGTGTTATTGGATCAGGCCCAGTCTCCACAAGGTAGCAGGAAGCCTTGGAAAACTGTTACTGGGGAAGAAGGGAAACCCCAGTTCCTCTTAATCTAATGAATTAAAATATTTATGGAAATATCTGTTTGCTTTATTAGAGGAAAATGTTTAAACATTTCCTACGAGATCTTGAATTTATATAACAACACATTGGTTTGGAAACGATGGTTTTCAGTATTTTCACTGAAATGAAAATTCAGCAGAGAATGCTTCCCAAAACAGCCCACTGTTTCAACTTTGGTGCCTTTGTCGTGTTTCAAAGCAGGATATTTTGGCCAGCTGGGGTATTTTCTCTTTATCAGTAACTTGGAAATTGGCATGGATGATGTCAAAGTTAGTTATAAAAAGGCTCCTGACTTTCAGGATCCTGTTACTAATAGCTCCTGGTAGTTTTATAGAAATGTAACCTTTGTAGCATACTCCTGTTATTGTTTGATTTTCGCAAACATAGTGTAAAAAAAATAAGTAGTATTATTGCCACGTGAGTCACAGCAAGGGTAGTTAACTCCTAGGGCTCAGCAGGGAGCTTGTGGAAGAGGACAGGACTCCGAGCTCCTCTGTGGCCCCAGGCTCTTTCCCATAGACCACTTTGCTGCTCTAGAAAGCACCCTTTCCCTCTCATGAATTAAAGCGCTTTCATGTCAGTGAGAAAAACTTAACCTTGCAATATCCCTAGGGGGCCAACGGGGCAGGTGATGGGAAATTCAGCCACACAGGTTGAATGATTTTGCTAGAATCATACAATCAGCTTTGGCACCAGTAGCTGATGCTCAGGCCTCACGGCGCCAAACTCACTGCTTTTCCCAGCAGAATAAGTCTCCTGAGCAGAGGGCCAGAGGAGCTTTCTGACATGGGGAAAGTGAAAATGAAGTGTCCGAATCTTTGCGACCCGTGGACTGTAGCCCACCAAGCTCCTCCGTCCATGGGATTCTCCAGGCAAGAATACTGGAGTGGGTTGCCATTTCCTTCTCCAGACATGGGGAAAGTCTGTGGGAAAGTCTTACTTCCAAGAGAGGGCCTCACTGTGCTGTCTGGGTTGTGTGAATGGTTGGTTCTAAAATCTCAGATGGACAAGCAAATCTCTAGTCACAGAATCACTGAGAAACAAAGCAAAAGGGGCAAAGCCAGGTAGATTTTTTTCAGCCTGATTCCAAAAATGCTTCCTACCTCTTTGGAATTTGTGTCCATTATTGTTAGCAAGGAGCCTGGTGTGCTACAATCCAAGGAGTTGCAAAAAGTCAGACATGACTTAGCGACGGAACAACAACAATTGTTAGCAAGGAGAGTTTTGTAGGATTGCTATAGGGTGGCTGTTTAGAAATCAACTGCCAAGACAAATAGAGGTGCCTCAGTGGATGTTATATATAGTGAGAGAAAAATTCTTAGGACTGAACACAATGAATTTGCCATTTGTTTCTCTTTAAAAGTTAAAACACAACAATGAAAATGTCTAACCTCAGTTTTTTGTTTTTTTTAATTGAATTCTTTAAGAAGCCTCGTTTGAGTAACAGTTCATGTGTTAACAACTCTAGCCACTCCTTTTCCATCGAAGCCCAGCTGCTATTCTTCTTAAGAGAGATGTCAAATCGAAAAATCCTCACACTCTTCCCAGATCAACGTGGCAAAGCTGGCTTTTCCTGGGTTTGGACCCTCCACACACCCTCTGATACCCTTGTAGAAAGCCTGAGGACACAGATCTGGGAAGGGATGTGACAATCAGCTTGCCCTCTCAGATTACAGCGGGAGTAATCTGGAGTAGTCTGTGAGGCCCTCTCAGCTAACTAGCTTCAGGGCTAGCTCTAACACTCTGGCCACCAGGCTACAAGTCTGGCCTTGTCTCCGAGACAGGGTAGGCAGCTGTGGGTATCTGCTTCTTGTCCTTCTGAGAACGAGTAGTAGTGGGGTGTCCTTTTCTCAGCGTCCTTTATGTTGATTTCATCTCTTTGTACGTCTTTCTGCACACTGGACTGAGCTCCTTGAATTCAGGGGACTAAGTCATAGTCACCTTGGTATTTTTAAACCCAAGCACTGTGCCTGGTATGAAGAAAGCCCCTGAGGGCTTGTTGAGCTGAAGGATCTGTTTTGTGTAAAGGTCACCTCACCTGAATTGGGGGGAAGGGTGGCCTCTTTGAACACCTCACTTTACTGGTCCTTCATGTGTCTCATCCAGCGAGTAAACCCCTGCAAAACTGTATCTCATCTGAAGATGAAACAAGACCTGCCCCTCCAAAAGAAAACCCAAATAGGGGAATCCCTCTGTAACTAGATTGAGAGAGCAACTATTGAGATGAGATAGAGATAAAACTTTGATAGACACATTGTCTTTGGTTAATGCCAAAATTAACATAACTTTGTTGGTTAAAATGAATTTTTTAAAGTTTCCCGTATGTTTATCTGCATGTTAGTAATTATGATTGTTGTCATTGGGTTTCCTCTAAAGTTGTATGTAAGTTAAGAGAAAAAAATAAAAGAAAAACGGGGGAACCCTCCAGTACTGGGTCTTAACCTAGGGAAGGCTGCCTGTCAAGTGAGCCCTACAGATGCCTGGTTCCCTGGCTCCTGGCCATCAGGCCCAGAAGAACTTGATGTCAGGACGCTCTAGTGTGAATTTGTGCCTCTTCTTATTGATCTTCCAGAAAGGCTCTAACTGTGGAGCCTCTGGCTGCTGTTGGTGCAATGGCTTGCAGGCTGGCCTTGGTGGGTGACCAAGTTTGCCTGGCCGGCCCCCCTGCCCTCTCCTGTGCGTCTGAGTGGGGTGCGGGCTAGAGGACAGGCCTGCCTGGTGCGGGCTGGCTCCGTCCTTTCTAGAATAAGTGCCTGGAACCTTCGCTCTGTGCTTTTTTACTTTAATCTGGGACACTTTAACAAGACAGCCGACCAAATGGTGCCTGAGTTCTGACCCCTTGGCCAGGCTGGATGAAACCATTCTCTTTCTGTTTCCAGATGTTCACTCAGGTCCAAGCCCTCAGTCACACAGTGCAGCCCCTCCATTCGCCCATCGGAGCTGGAGCGAGATCGCAAAGAGTTAACACTTGTGCTTTTTCGGAAAGTTATCTGTGAAGAGTATTAGTTGTTTAATAAAGCGTGCCTGCCCTCCGGATGAACCCGCCAGTGACTCTGCAGCTGGGGTCATTCCAAGTTCACGCGGTGGACTTTTGACTGCCTTCTGTGTCTGTGAAAACAGTCGGCAGCTCCTGCGGGGATCATTCATTCAGGCCTGTAACACAAAACTATTGCCAATGGGCACCTGCTGGGGCGGCTTCCCAGGAGGCCTGGGAGGGAAGATACCAGACTCTTCAGGCTTCTGAGGAGATAAGAGCTGTGGGGGCTCCCAGGGAGCCTGCTAATCGGGCTGCGCTCAGACCCCACTGCCCGGCCCGCAGGCTGGTGTCAGGATGTATTAGGGAGCCCTGGTCCGATAGGATGTGAGCTAATTAAAGGCCTTCTACAAAGAGGAGGGGAGAGGGAGAGTGTGTGAAGAGGAGGAGGAGTAAAGGAGGAGGCTTGGAGCACATTCCCCAGATTTCTAGCACATTCTTTATTCCCTTCTTTTGTCCCTCAGAACAGAAGAAAACAAAACTGGAGAGTCTGGACATTTGGTTACTTCTAATCTTAAATTGTCATTCGTTCTACCTGATCTTGTTTTGGTTTTAGTTGTTGTTTCTGTGGAATGACATGTGCCATCAAATATATTTTGCCATATTTTCCCTGGAGACGTTCGGCCCTTGAAATATTCTAGGTGGTTAGCTTGAATTTTGCCCCTTGCCCTGAGCTGATTCCTCTGGGCAGTAAGTACCTATTGTGACATATCCTAGGTTTTTTCCACTTTCCCTTGTCAAATCCACTTGCCAACTGTAGGGGGTACTGTTGGGAGAGTTATATAAATTAATACACAGTAAATGCTCTGATTGAATTTTAGTTGGTGAGATGGTGGTGATGTAGTGTTATGGTTTACATTGTCAGAGCAAACATCATCTCAAAAAATACTAGCATAGTTGTCAAAAATTATGTATTTTAGAGTCATATTATGTATGGACTCAATTATGTATTAGAGTACATAATTATCTAGTCATAATTATGTGCTAGGATAGTAATTCATTTTATACTCACACTCGCCTCAGAAAAAAAAGTCACCTCAAAATGTTTGATTTACTTGCACTTTTATTTATTTAGCCTATGTATCCCTCCTCCCTCCAGCAAACAGTTAAACTAATTTTATTCAAGTATGGTTGATTTTACAGTGTTGTGTTAGTTTTAGTCTCAGGTATACAACAAGGTGATTCAGTTACATATATTCTTTTTCATATTCTTTTCCATTATAAACTAACTTATTTATCCACCGGAGGGTACCTTCAAGTCTGTGTTATTTTCTTAATCGGCCTGGTAATGATACATTTCTTGAAAGCACTTTTGTTCACACACAAACCCAAGCTTTTATTCTGTCACTTCTGATACATTTCACATAACTTGACTGTGTGCAAAGAAACATTTAGATTAAGTTTGTACTACATGGTAACAATCCGAGGAAATTCCAATCAAAAGCCAGCAACCTGTTTCCTTCATTCTGGGCCGTTGGCGTATCTGCTTTGTCTGTATTCCGATAAGCAGTAACCACAATGTTAATTTTGTATTTCCTTGCCTTTTGTCTCATGTAATGTGTTCTCAAAGCTGACCAGGGGCTTGTTCACTGTCATGTGATTAGTGAAATAGTGGGATAATGAGCTTGATTGTGTGGACTATGTTAGTGTATTATGTATAAGTGCTTTTTTGTTTGCTTTTAAACGATGAATAGATTTATTTAAACAATAGTACATACCATTATCATCTGGAAACTTAAATTGTGTCGTCGCTAAATTGTGTCCAACTCTTTTTGTGACCCCCATGGACTGTAGCCCACCAGGCTCCTCTGTCCATGGGATTTCCCAGGCAAGAATAGTGGAGTGGGTTGCCGTTTCCTTCTCCAGGGGATTTGCCCGACCCAGGGATGGAACCCATGTCTCCTGCATTGGCAGGCACATTCTTTACCACTGAACCACCAGGGAAGCACTTTAGAAGTGCTACTAGCTCATATTAACCGACTGCTTCACTGAATACCAGGTACTGTTGTAAGTCTTCACACGAATGGACTTGTTTAATCCTCACAATGAACCTGTGAAATGCTGGTCCCCACTGAAACAAGAGGACACTGAGGCTCAGAGAAATTAAGTAACTGGCCCAAGGCTATGCAGAGAGCTGGACTGGGACCCAGGTTCTCTGACTCAGAGCCTACACTCCTGGCCCTGCCCAGTCCAAAAGTCACACCTGTCTGGTGGACTTCATTCACGGACACGTCTGCAGTGTCAGATCTGTAGGAATTAACCATGTAGGGCTGCATTCTCAAGGAGGTGCCAAGAACCTGAGTCACCGCTTAAAGTCCTTCCCTGTAGTACCCTCTGTCATACGATTAGCTCTTTGGTAGGTGCTACACCATCCAAGCCAAAGTGTGTGACTGAGAATAAGGAAATGCTCTAACCCTGTCCGAGATACTTAGTGAAGGCATTTCAACTTCAGTCTAGCTCCACACCCAGAGCTGACTAAATAGATTTATGTTCAAAAAGCATAACCTCCTGTTAACGAATCTGTTATTTATTGTGTCTACACAGTAAGTTCACAGTGTCTTTGAACAGCTTAAAAGTGCAAGGATGTGTGTGAGGCACAGAGGAAACAAACGTGTCCCCCCTGCCCCACCACCACCCCGGGTCACAGTCCAGCACAGGAGAGTAGAGGAGGAATTGTGTGCCTGCAGGCGTTCAGGTGCCAGGACAGAAGTCTGGGCGGGGGTGGTGGGGCACCGACAGGGCAGGGAAGCTGCGCTGTGCTGAATCTTGAAGTCAAGGAGATACTGGCCACGTGGACAGGAGGTGGCAGGCACAGGAGAACATGGGGGGCAGCCCGGTCAGGAGGGATCCAGGAACGCCAAGCAGCTGTGCCAGTCCCAGGGCGGCGGGCCCCTGGGACCTGAGAGTGTGTGCTTCGTCGGCCTCTATTCCAGGAAGGATGCCCTGCCATTTTACTCCTTCTCTTTTCCCTCCTCTCCTCTTGCTGATTACAGATGAATTTAAAGGGGAAGAGACCTAACTGAATTTTTCACTCTTTAAGCCTAGTGTTGTTGTCATGATATGACTATAATTTGCATGCACAAAACATTAGCTATTAACTTTTTGCAAGTATTTTTATATGTGTAAATAGAATCTTTATGCCTTTGGCGGTGGGGGGCGGGGGGGGGCAAGAACAAAATCAACAGTCCTCACCCCTTCCAGAAAAAAACAAAAAATGTTACTTGTTTTTTATATACTTCGAGCTAAAACCAAATCATGGCCCGTTCACAGCAGGTAAATTGCAAATCCAGCCAAAGCTGTTCTTTCTGGCCCAACTGACTCTGTCTAGGGCTAAGTCATGGACTGCCTCTGGCATTTTCTGTTACCCTAATATCTCCATCTAGATGTAGCAGAAAATCAGCCTCCCCAAAACCCAAACAACTCAGGGTCCTTGTTAAAGGAAAAGGAGGCATTTAGGCCTCACTTAAAACAAGTGGGCTAGAAAGGCAGGGAGGCAGTGGGCTTGTTTTTAAACTGTGTTTTGGGAAATTAACTTCTCTGACCCCATTTGATCAGTCCATTAAACTGCTTCACCATTTTTTTTTTTTTTTGAAAAAGCTAAACAGGCATGACCTTAATTTGTGAGGCGAGAGCACATTATACACAGGAGTGTGTACCCTCAACTTTCCGCTGCCTCCATCTGCTCCAGTCAGTAGGCCTCGCTCTGGAAATCCCTCCTCTTCTGCCTCCACTCAGGGCAAATGACAGTGTCCACATTTTGACTTGGAATGTTTTGGTTTTCATGTGGGATTCAAAGGGGACATTTATCCTGAGGTAGGAATGGCTGCTGTTTCTGCCCCACTGTTCAGACTAAGGCTGATGCGTGCGTGCGTCTGTGTGCCCTCACTTGTGTCTGACTCTTTGTGGCCCATGGACTGTAGCCTGTCAGATTCCTCTGCCTATGGGATTCTCCAGGCAAGGACAGAGGAGTGGGTTGCCATTTCCTTCTCTAAGGGATCTTCCTGACCGGGGATTGAACCCAAGTCTCCTGCACCTCCTGCATTGGCAGGTGGGTTCTTTACCAGCTGAGTCACTGGTTGATAGGTCTCCCTGTGACTTCTTGGAACTCTGGGCCTCAGTGTTCTCCCTGCTGCTGCTGCAGAATTGTGGTACTGGGTGGCATCTGCCAGGCTCTCGGGGTGGGAGACAGATTGGGTCTTTGACTCTCAAGGTTGAACTCAGGTTAAGCTGCCTGGCAAAAATGATCAAGGAAAAATTCCTTGAGTAAGGAATGACAAAATGTCCATCAGGAATGGACTCTCCTGTCTTTCCTGGTTCACCTTGGTGCCTGTTCTGTGGTTTCTTACTGCCCTCATCACTCAGAGCTTGAGCATTTGTAAGTTGCCACTTGTACCCTTGGACTGGGTGGACTGGATCACTTTCCATGGAGTTGCAGAAATTTACACATAACAGAATGCTGCTGCTTGTTGCTCTTTTCCATGAAATCTTTGTGTAGTGGGGACACTTGGTGCTGCATCCAGCACTCACTGCCCACGTGAGAGTCCACATCTCACCCCCTCCTCTCTGACAGACAGATGACTAGAGCATGAGACACATTCTGCCTTTTGATGGAAGTTAACCAGTCAACCCTGAATATTCATTGGAAGGACTGATGCTGAAACTCCAATACTTTGGCCACCTGATGCCAAACTCATTGGAAAAGATCCTGAGGCTGGAAAAGGACAAGGGGATGGCAGAGGATGAAGTGGTTAGATATCATCGCTGCCTCAGTGGGCATGAGTTTGAGCAAACTCTGGGAGATAGTGAAGGACAAGAAGCCTGTCATGCTGCAGTCCATGGGGTCACCAAGAGTCGGACACGACTTAGTGACTAAGCAACAACAATTGGGGTGTTAGCACTGCAGAGCCAACTGCTGAGTATATTCTCATTTGACTCTTCTTTCTACAAATATTTCCTAGCTTTCACATGGCCTACTAACCCCATCTTGGGTGCCTGGGCTCTGAACCAGCACCGAAAGTTTTAAATGTAAAGAACTAACATTTGGTCATTTTGCATGAGCCCAGCACAGTGCTTGGTGCTTCATGGCATTTTAACCTTTCTTCTCCATCCTCCTCTCCTTCAGTGGCTCACGGACCTTGGGGTCATCCTTGACTCAGCGCATCCTATCAGCTATACGGCCCCTTCTGCCTGCTGCTTCCCTGCTGTTGATCTCAGCACACAGCACTGCCCCATCTATTGTGGTAGCTGCTGCATCCTCCCTTCCTCCCGCCTTCTCGCCACGGCTCTCAGTACTTCAGTACAGCAGACGGAACACAGATTGGGTCCTTCCTCCACTCAGCCCCTCCAGTGGCTTCCCATTTCACTCTGCAGAGAAGATGAAAGGCTGTGCCATGATTTATAAGGGACACGTGGTTGGCCTCCCCTGTACTTTTCTAACCTCGCATTTCACCCGCTCATCACTTCCCACCCAACTCTACTGCATCGTGCTGACCTGCCTGCTGTTGCTCAGCTGTCCCCCAGAACTCCTGCCTCAAGGTCTCTGCACCAGCAGTTCTCAGCCTGGAATGTTCTATAATCCCGTGGTCTTCACCTACATGTTCTTTATCCAAATGCCACTTTGTCAGTGAAGCTCTTCCTGGCGCCCCTTCTCCATCTAAAATTGCATCCCCCTCTATCGACACCTCTTGTCCTTCCCTGCTTAATTTTCCACTTACCATTGATTAGCGCTTTCATTTTGTATAGTTATAATGTTTATTGTCTATGCAACTAGATTATAAATCCCAAGAGGGCCACAAATTTTATCTGTTTTCTTCACTGCCACATCCCCAACCCTTAGAACAGTGCCTGGCACATAGTTGATGCAAAATAAGTTTTTTGTAGATAAGAGGGAAGAAATGAAAGGAGGAAGTGAACGGAGGGACCCTAGAAGTTAGATGTTCTCTCAGCTTACAGATAGGGCACTGAGAAGCCAATAAATGAAGCCAAAATTGACCCAGACATGTGATTCTAGAACGTCTCTGGTTCCCTTTACATGTCTCAGCCTCACCTGTGACTGCTGTAAGCGTAGATGCTGAATTGCTTGCACAGGTGCAGCTATATGAGGCACTATAAGGCACTCTTTAAAGTGCCTTAAAGAGAATGGTTGGCCAGGATCCCCTAGTCTTATCATACCCTGGCATTCAATATAGAGAACAGATTAAAAACTTATCAGCAAAGTTTGAAACCAGGTGCCCCTCAACATAAGAAAAGTGATTAGTATGTAGAGCTTAAAGAGGCGAAAAAGAACACATTTTTGAAAACAGACTTTCAAGTCACACCAATGAGCAGTCTTTCTGGTCATTTATTCCCAGAGCTCCTGTGGGGTCATTCCGGGTTCACTGGGGAAGCAGCACTTGTCTGTCCCCGAGTTACTCTGTTGTGTGTGCGTCCATGCCCAGTGCCTGGCCCTGTCCTGCACCTCAGGGACACAGGCAGACCAGACGTTCACAGGATTGAATGTGTCTTCAGCAAACATCTCTCCCTTCTCCCCTTTGAGCTTTAAGGGCTCCTTTCAGTGAATTCCTCGAATTAGTTTTTTTCTTTTAAAGGAACAGTCTCCCAATTTTATTTTCTCATCTTGTTCCATGACTTCAGATGTTCATCTTAAGTCCACTTGGAGCTCTTCTTTTGCTAACATAGGAAGTTGAGGCACTTATCTGAAGATTAAGACACACCCAAGGCAATGAAGCCCTGTTTTCCTGTCTCTCTGACCCTGTGGTAGGCTTGACAGCAGTCCTTGGGGGTTAGGGTTAGAGATTCAAGATTCTCTAAGAGCCCCGCTTCCTGTCCATCAGCAAGGCCATAGGCAACCTCTGAAAAAACATGGTAGGGGTTCCATCCGTCTCAGGGAGTTGTTTCTGTCTTGTTTCCCACCTTGTGTCTTGGACTCCAGACAGTGTTTCTTTTCTTCCTTAGATGATGCCTCGTGGGTTTTACACCTGCAGTCCAGGAACACGCCTGGGCTCCCACTTACCTGGGAGAAACACTGAGGAAACTCAGTAACTGTGACGAGACATGCTCCCTTATGTTTCCAGCTATGCCCAGACTTACGGGTATTGAGGGGCACCTTTATGTGTTTTGACCCCTGTTTGGTATTATTTTCTGTAGATACATGCCTTTACAACCTGCATTTAATAGAAAAAGAGGCAGTAGCTCCATATCTTTCAGAGGTATGGCCACAAAGGGAAGCAAATGGGTGAATAATAACTTGGAGGGAAAGCTAAAGGAAGGCATTTATAAGATGGAATAGATTCAGTCGTATTTGTCATTCTGAGAAGAGGCCAGAAAAGACTGAAGATAGGAAAGAGAATTGGCCGAGCACTATCCAGGACAGGGTCTTCTAGAAGCACAGAGCAAGAGTCTAGGTTTAGGAAACAGTCAACCCGCTTACCCAGTTTAAGGTGGCAGGATGGTGGGGGCGGGGGGAGGAAGAGGTTTTTTTTTTTCTGTCTTAGTGAAGTAGAACATTTCTGTGAAGTGGGACTGGAGTGAGGCCTAATGAGTTGAAAAGGAACAGAAAGCATGTCTTTATTTTGCTCCAACAATGTTCCAGGGCACTGTCTGAGTGGTATGACACAAAGATGACCAAACCTTCTTGGCTCCCTGTCACTGGAGCATCACTCCAAGCCTTTCAGCACTGGTGCTGCAGCCCCTGTAGCCTTGTGAGAAAAACAGATACAGCATGTTTACCTGACAGTTCAGATACTCATAAAACAAAGCTACAAAGGAATACAGGAGTGGTAACACTGAGGGTTTGTATGCAAGGAGAGGCCACACAAAGGCATCCATGGCGGCTGACCTAGAGTTGAAAACTCACAGTCTTGGAGCCATTCCTGCAGAGCAGGGGAATGATTAGAGAAGTAACTGATGGGGATATGTCCCCATGGTTAACTTTCTGCCACCCTCCCGCTAGATATTTCCGTGTTGAGTAACAGAGGCCTTACTTCCTAAATGCAAACCAATGCCTTCCATCTGTTATTTTCTGCTCAAGTGAATAGCAGCTACTTGCAACACATTATTGATTATTGAAGAATTTATTGAAGTTTAAGACTTGATTATCTTTTGAATTTAATTTTAATTTCATAAGCTGTGTCCTTAAACATTTTGAGAGTCAGACCTCTAAACCAGCACCCTCTGACTGGAATATGTGAGCCTCACTTGTAATTAAACTGTTCTCATAGTCACATTAAAAAAGTAAAACAAACAGATGAAGCTATTTTTAATATTTTTACTTAGCCCATTATATCCAATATATTATTATTTCAGTTTGTAATATGCTTAGTTGTTCAGTCATGTTCTCCTCTTGGCGACCCCATGGACTATAGCCCACCAGGCTCCTCTGTCTGTGGGATTTTCCAGGCAAGAATACTAGAGTGGCTTGCCATTTCCTCCTCCAGGGAATCTTTATTTCACCTATCTCTTTGGAAGATATTTTCACTGAATTTAGGATTCAGGATTGGCAAGTTTCTTTCAGCCTCTGAATAGTATCATTCCATGATGCTCCATCATTTCTGTTGAAACAGCTGCCAGTATTACTGCTGCTCTTGTGAAGGTGATATATCTTTTATTCTGTGACTCTTTGTCTTTAGTTTTTAATGATGATGTGCCTAGATCTGGTTTTCCTGCCTGGGATTTGTAGAACAGATTGAATTTGTAGAGATCTGGGGAAATTCTTGCATCACTTCGGGTAGTGCTTCTGCTCCTTTCTCACTCTGTCCTTCTGTGGCTTCAGTTAAATGGAAGTTGGAATTCTACAAGCATATCCCACATGCGTCTGTGCTCACATTTTTCTTCGTGCTTTGATCTGGCTATTTTCCGCTGACTTATTTTCTAGCTCACTAATCTCTTTTGGTCCTCTGTCTACTCTCCTGGTTTCATTCATCTATTAACATCATAATTTGAGTTCTCTGGTAAAATTCTCCATCTTTCTATGAATTTTTTGAAGATTACTATCATTCTATTTTAAACTTAAACTATTAAACTATTTTAAAGTTATTAGTGTGTCTAATAACTCTAATACACAGATTACTACTGAGTGATCTTGTCTGGGATTTTTTTCTTAGTTTTCAGTCATTTTGTTTGACTTCCATATCTGGTAATTTTTATTGAATGCTGGGTGTCATGTCAGAAAAGTTTTAGAGGCTCTGTCTGATGTTATTTTTCTCCAAAGAGGGTTTATATTTCATCTTCCTTCTACTTTCAAGTGCCCAGTGCTTTGATTTTCCTGCTTGTGTACCTCCCTGTGGAACTTATGTTCTGAGCTTTTCATTTGCAGTGAGGGATATATAACAGCAATAATTTTCCAGTGGGACTTATATTTCAGCATGGATCAGAGCCTGATGCCCCAGAGTAGAAGCGTGGGGGAGGATGGACAGTGGAACGGAATGTGTGTTGAGGGGTAGAGACCCTATCAGCCATAACTCCTGAAATAACAGAGGCCCTTAAGGAAGCTTAGTCCTCAAGAGTAAGTTGAGGACTTACTTACCCAAGAAAATGGGTGAAACTTCTTTTACAAATAAGGGTTAATTAGCTCTCTTCCATGTTGAAAGTACAGTGAACCATAGCCTCTATTTTTCTATCTTTCTCGTAATTGAAGGTTTTCTTTTAAAAGCAACAGAAGACATCAGAGTAGGCCCATTAAGTCACCTTTGAAAGGGCAGCTTTTGGGTTAAGTGGATTGTGTTTTCTTCCTCATTCCAGGATTTGTTTTTTAGACCTGAAATCTGTTAACCTGGGAATGTCTCAGGCTTTTAAAAACATCAGATCTGCAGGAAGTAGATGGGTGTGAATGCTGAGTGTCCTCTCCCGGGTCATCTTTTGTGTGTGGGGTTGAAGGATAGTAAAGTTAGGAATGCCTCCTAAAAGGCCACTGAGGAATCCAAGGGACATCCCAGGCAAATACCAGAGGTTTCTGAGGAACCAGACTGCAGTTTTTAAATTTTAGTCCTTCTGAAGGCTGGGAATCTTTGCTTCTTTTGTAAAAAGAACCTTATGGTGGACTTTCATTTGAGCCTGGGATCAAGCCAGGTCTCAGGAGATGTGAGCTAGGACTTAAGTACCTTGGAGCTGAGCTGCTTGCATCCACCTCCTCCCCTCCCCAGAGGCTCACCTCCCTATGTTCTCCTAGATGCTGACGCCCAATTCTTCATCCGCGGTCTTCTCTCACATCCATCACACTTGCTGTTGAATGACCTCCCCGACGAGTGAAGAGTCAGCCTCTGTATCTCTGGCTCCATCCCCCCCCCACCCCCATTCAGTGTAGTTAATTGGAAGAATAAGTCCACTGTGAATGCTGGGTTAGGTCGGGGGATATGGGCCTGGAGAGGAGCCAAGCAAAGATGGAGAGGCATGAAGCCTGAGCTGGATGGACCCTTCTTACCCTAGAGCATGGCTGGGCTTTGCTGCTTCTCTCCCCATGGCCCCCTTTGCCTTTGCACCCCCATCATCCACCTCCACATGTCAGTTACTGATAAACAAAACAGTCCTTGCCTGAGCGATAACCTCTCTGCGGTTAGATCTGCTTGACCAGACCAGCTCTGATGGAGCAAATCTCTTAGCTTTAGCACTCCACCTTCAGTATATCCTTCTGTGAGCAGATGGGTGGAAGAGCAGGCCTCTCCAGAAGTCAGGAACTCTTGCGGTCAGTGGTCCCAGTCCCCATCCCAGCTTGGCTTCCGTCTTTGCTTAAAGCTACAAATGGTGCACAAGCAATGTGACCTTGGTGTAATGTGATCCACACAGTGGACAGCCACTGAACTTCCTCTTTATCTGGGGCTTGTTTCAGATGTCTGAGTGAGAGCATTGGGGAAATGAGGGGCTGGGCAAAGTGTGGGTGATGGAAAAGGATGGGGTATCAGAGATGGGGTTTGATCACAAAAGGGGAGTGGAGCCTGAACTTCTTGCACATCCAGGGATTTACATGTCATTGTGGGGAAACTTTTACACTTCCTTCCTTTGTCACCAGCACTGCTTGGAAAAGAAAAGATCCTATCTGGTGTGTATAAGATTTTCCCTAGCGTTCAGGGAGAAATTTCCCATGGAGACAATAACAGAAATCAGAGTTGGGTTTTCTCCATAGATCATCAAGTTTCAGATATATGTGGATACCTAGCGGCTTCTCAGGCTATTGTTGAAGGTGATCATGGTCTTTCCAGTTCCTTTCTTTTTTTATTTCCAGTTTTATTGAGATATAATTGACAAGCAGCACTATGTAAGTTTAAGGTATACAACATAATGATTTCACTTAAATATTACATGCATCATGAAATGATTACCAGGTAAATTTAGTGCACATCTCTTATCTCATATAGATTCAAAATGAAATAAAAAATATTTTTTCCTTGTGATGAAAACTCTTGAGCTTTACTTTCTCAGCAACTTTTGTATTTCTTGGCTGCAGTCACTGTCTGCAGTGATTTTGGAACCCAAGAAGAGAAAATCCGTCACTGCTTCCACTTTTCCCCTTCTATTTGCCATGAAGTGATGAGACCAGATACCACGATCAGATTTTTTTGAATGTTGAGTTTTAAGCCAAACTTTTTACTGTACTCTTTCACCCTCATCAAGAGGCTCCTTAGTTCCTCTTCACTTTCTGCCATTAGAGTGGTGTTATCTGCATATCTGAGGTTGTTGATATTACTCCCAGCAGTCTTGATTCCAGCCTGTGATTCATCCAGCCTGGCATTTCGCATGACATACTCTGCATATAAGTTAAATAAAAGGGTGACAATATACAGCTTTGTTTTACTCTTTTCCCAGTTTTGAACCAGTCAGTTGTCTGGTATTTCCATCTCTTTTAAGAGTTTTCTACAGTTTGTTGTGTTCCATACAAAGGCTTTCACGTAGTCAGTGAAGCAGAAGTAGATGTTTTTCTAGAATTCTTTTGCTTTCTCTGTGATCCAACAAATGTCAGCAATTTGATCTCTGGTTCATGTATATATCTTCCAGCAAATGTTGGCAGTTTGATCTCTGTTTCATATGTATATCTTCCAGCAGTATTAAATATATTAATCCTGTTGTAAGTTACATCTCTGTTACTTATGTATCTTATAATTGAAACTTTGTACTTTTTGACCACCTTTGTCCAGTTCCTTCTCTCCCTCCCCTCTGCTTCTGGTAAACACACATCTAATCTCTTTTCCCACAAATTTGCTTGTTTTTTTGTTGTTGAAGTATAATTGACTCACAGTTCCTGGTATACAACATAGGGACTTGATATTTCTGTATATTTCAAAATGATCACATTGAAGTCTCGTTATCATCTGTCACTATTCAAAGATATTACATTATCACCAACTGTATCCCCCAAGCTGTACATTTTATTCCTGTGACTCATTTATTTTGTAACTGGAAGCTTGTACCTCTGAATTACCATATCCTATTTCACTCATTCCCCCATCCAGAGTCTTTCCAGTTTCCTCTGTACAACTGGATAATAATAGAGTCTGCTTCATGGGGTTATTGTGAGGATTAAACCGATAAATGATTTCATAGATGTCAAACCTTTAGAACAGTGCCTGATATGCAGTTAACATTGCTAGCCATTGTTTACATTTCTAAAAGTTACACTATGCTCTTTAGCAGTTGGAAGCTCTCCTTTACCTATTCTGCTCATTCTCATTTAAAACTTCATTTATTTGAAGAAACCAGTTGGGGACTGATTGCTTTCTTAAAAAAAAAAAAAAATCTCAAGATGTTTCAAACCCTTGAAACACACCTGACTTTTTCAGTGAGAAGCTCAGCTTTTACTGGTGCCTAGCATCTGGTATCGGAGAAGGCAATGGCAACCCACTCCAGTACTCTTGGCTGGGGAATCCTATGGATGGAGGAGCCTAGTAGGCTACAGTCCATGGGGTCACTAAGAGACACGACTGAGTGACTTCACTTTCACTTTTCACTTTCATGCATTGCAAAAGGAAATGGCAACCCACTCCACTGTTCTTGCCTGGAGAATACCAGGGACAGAGGAGCCTGGTGGGCTGCCGTCTATGGGGTTGCACAGAGTCGGACATGACTGAAACGACTTAGCAGCAGCAGCAACAGCAGCAGCATCTGGTATTGTCCTCAATGATGTCACCCAATTCCTTTCTTCCCAAGCTGTTGGCTTTAAAGAGGATATATCTATTCATTTGAACTACAAAGTACTTTACAAGAATGAAGTCCTTGTGACTGAGAATGAGATAAGCTCGAGCTTCTTTTCTATTATGAAATGTTCTGTTTCTAACTTTGTGCATTTTGAGGTTTTAGTCTATTTATAATTGACTTCTTGATGCTTTCCATTGTTCCATAATGGGTATAAGGTGACTTCTATATCACACGATGAGACATGCAGGGTTCAGCTGGGGAAGAAGGGGGAGTGGAGTATGCATTAGAAGAAAGAATTGGATTTGCAGTAATAATCCTTGCCATTTACACATTGCTTTGTGTTTCTTCCCACCACCCACCCCCCGCACCATGTACTTTTAAAACTAAGGTATCTTTGGATTAACCCAGCAACCACGTGGGTAGTGTCCTCCCTGTTTTATTGATGAAGACACTGATCCATAAAGAGAGTGTGTGTTACTCACACTCACCCAGCTGACACTAGTGACAGAGTTGGGGTCCTTGCTACCCCAAACCTGTGTGCTTTCCTAGTGTTGAAATAATTTATCTGCTAAGCCAGGTATTACAGCATGCCCACCTTGGAGAGATTTTTTTTTCCCCTACGTCACAGTCTCTCTCTTGGTTCAGTACTGAGATGTGGGCCATTTACGCACGTTGAAAAACCTTGTCGGCATGGCAGATGGAGGCCTCATGGCCCATTCCAAGGTGTATTCCCCTTGACTAGCACTAACTGTAGGGAAACCCAGCCCTGGCTTCCCTCCATGTGTACTTTAAGCAGTTTTCAGCAGTAGATGAGCTGATGCCTGGCTCCTCAGCACAGTCTTCCACCCCTTCTCGGAGGAAGCCTGTGACAAGGCCTGGCTGATGGAGGGCTAAAGCTGTGATGCCATCCCACCCACAGCTGGGTTTAGAGATTCATCCTGCCGACATGATTGATGTAGGAAAAACCAGAGAAAGTTGGACCTGACAGACATAATATTTGTCTGTTATTGAAAATCAGTTTTCCTGATGCTACCAGTGGTATTCTTATTTCTCTGCTTTAGCCTGGTAATAAACTCTCTTGATCCTTTTTAAAGAAAAAGCAAAATCCTATTATATGAGAGTGCTCCAATCCACTCCGAGCATCTAGATTAATCTGAAACAGCCTCTGAGTTCACAACTGGGTCAGAGTTGCAGAAGAGCAGGAAAAGACTTGCCAGTTCAGCAGGCGTGTGTCTCGGGCCAGTTAAGAACCAGGACAGTCTTGAGGTCTGACTTTGTTGCTTATGTTTAGGCCTTGTGTGCTGAGATAATTCTGGGTGGCTTTGGATAACTCTGTTTCTTAACTGAAAAGGAGTATCTGTTGCCTGATAAGTATTTACCCGTGAAATAGCAACATGGTGTATGTCTTAGGGTAGGAGGGCTTTTATTTTTTTTTTTTTAGGTCTCTATGATTCAAGTTCGTTATCTCTTTTTTTTTTTTTTTTTAGGAGGGCTTTTAGATCTCCAGAGCTCGCGCCCGTCCCCACCTCCCCGCCCCCCCCGCCCCCAAAACCCAAGGTCATTGACTTAAGCATGTTAACTGGAGTAGAATGCCAGCCCCAACTTTAAAATGTCTTTCTTATTCAGGGTCTCTTTTCTGGATTCTTCCCCCTTTCTCTTTTTGCCTTAAGGGCTATACATAATCATAACCCAATAGAACTGAAAATAGACAAAGCTGCCCCACTTTTAGTAGATAGAGATCTAGGGTCCAGAAAAACCTCTTTCTTGCTAAACCTCAGCTTTGCTGATGCCTTTTTCTTTTTTTTTTTTAAAATGCCAGTCCCCAGTCCTAGCCCACCCTCTCCACTGTTTGGCCAAGTGAGGGCTGGCTCTTACCCTGTGTCAGTGACAGACACCCACTGCTTGTTGGATCATGTTCTCCTTTACTTCTGCCCTGTTCACAAGTCTCACAAAAGGGTTTTTCAATGTCAGGGAAAAACTCACACCAAGAGTCATTTTTAACTGTGGATATTTTAACAATATGAGTGAAGTATGTGAAGACCTTAGTTTTGAAGTGACTTGGAATCTTACATGACTTGAGGGAGGTTTTCCTGCTAGCATTCTGGCAGAGTCAAAAATGACTCTGAAGTTTAAGCCTCCAGATCGCTTGTAAGAAACTTGTAAAAAGTGATGACCTCCTGTGTGCCAGACTCCGTGCCAAACACTTTGCATTATCTCCTTAACCCTTCAAAGTAGCCCTTTAGACTTGCTTTTTACAGAACCAAGCTGAGGTTCCAAAAAGCCTTGTACTAACATATATGTTTAGTAAGTGGCAGGGAAAGAAGTTGACTTGTTTGCCCCTGCCTTGTGACCATGTCACGGCAGCCTTCCTCCAGGCATGATATACTGGGCTCTAGATTTCCACGTTCCAGCCTAACTTGTGGCAGGCGATGCTGATCAGAGTTGCAGCAGTAATGGTGGCTGAGACCTATGGCTGTACAACCTGATGCTGAAAGAAGGCCAAACCCTCACTCAAACACAAACTCTTGTCACTTCTCTCCCCTTTCCTATTGTACGTGGTCACATTGGCCCTGGTGACAAGAAAGATGTTGTTACCAACAATTACTCGGTGGAGCAAGGATGCTAAAGAGGAAATTTCCATTAGGTAAATAACTGAAAGAAAAACCCCGGAGCAGGGAGAGAAATTCAAGCCCTGGCTCCTGTTACACTGGCCAAATATCCTTGGCATCCCCTGCTTGCTGAGCTTCCTGAAAGGGACAGGAACGCTGATAGGACGAAACAGAGGGACACAGTGTGAATTTGTTCTCTTGCATCATTCCAGCATCTACTTGAATTTCAGTTTTATAAAATCAACTATTCTGAGCCCGGCCCCAAACCCAGGCTAATTTGTAGTGGCTCCACTGCTGGAGACAGTGGGGTTATTTTTGGAAGGTGGGATATTGATGTGCAGTGTGTGTGTGTCAGCTGCTCTATAGGACTGGCATCTTGAAGTGCTTCTGAGATTTTTACCTGCCCTGGTGAAAATATGGCTTTGTAGAAATAAGTGATTTGGGGCTGTGGTCAGAATTCACAGGTGTGGCTTGTGCTGGAGCATCCTTCAGTGAAAGATGGGAGGAACCACTGTTGTCTTTGCAAGGGTCATAGCAGCTTTTCTCAAGGACACCCTATTCGTTCGGAATCTTTCATTTTAGCTAGGACAGTATCCTGGTAGCTCAACTGGTAAAGAATCCACCTGTAACATGGGAGACCTGGGTTCAATCCCTGGGTTGGGAAGATCCCCTGGAGGAGGGTATGGCAACCCACTCAAGTATTCTTGCCTGGAGAATTCCCATGGACAGAGGAGCCTGACAAGGCTACAGTCCATGGAGTCACAAAGAGTCAGTTATGACTGAATGACTAAGCACAGCACAGCAGAGCAATAGGACAGTATTCGCTTGCAGCCTTAAGTTTCTTGTGGACTTGAAATTGCTACCAAATGAGCTATACTGGCCTGTTGTTGTTTAGTCACATCTGTCTTATCTGACTCCTTTGCAACCCCATGGACTGTAGCCTTCCAGGCTCCTCTGTCCATGAGATTTTCTAGGTTGGACAGAATACTGGAGTGGTTACCATTTCCTTCTCCAGGGGATCTTCCCAACCTAGGGACTGAACCCACTTCTGCATTGCAGGCAGATTCTTTACCTCTGAGTCCTTGCAAATGCCCCTTCTGCTGTTGAGGTGTAGTTTATACTGAGTGGAGTTAAAGTGCGTGCACAGTCTCATTTAATCCTTACAACAGCCCTGTAGAATCTGATTATACCCATTTTGCATAAGAAGAAATAGAAGTTTAGATAACTCAGTACTGTTTTTATTGAGTGTTCCATGTATTAGGCTCTGTGCTAAGTGCTTTACATGTTTTATCTAATCCTTACGGCATCCTCGTAGATGGCTCTTCTCATTCCCATTTGAAGATGAGGAGACAGAGAGGCTCACAGAGGTGAAGTTACTCATCCATGGTCTCCCAGCTATTAAATGTCACAGAATTCGAACTCAGGTGTGAATATCCTGTCTTTATGCCATATACTTGCCTCCTTGAAGTTTTCCTTTGTCCGAGTATCTGTCACCAAGACTTCATTTCCATTTGAAGCATCATCAGTGAAAAAGTTTCAATGTGAATTCGATTTTCAATGCGTCTGGCTTTTCTTTTTAAAATGTGGAGGCAGAGCTGGGGCAGGCAGTGAAGGATTTCCTACACCAGTTACTCCTATGTTATGTTGTAGCTCTCATGGGCATCTCTGCTCTGTTTGAATGGTCATTTTCAAAGTCAAGGACATGGGTGAAACAGTACTTTCCAGCCTTAGAAAAGACCAGTTCCAGAGGGCACCCATAAAGAGTGCTTACTGCAATTACCTCCCTCTCCAGCCCATGTATACTCACCCTGTCTTTTAGGGAGAAATGAGATATAGGGTGTGATTTACTTTCCCACTGAGGTGGGGAATGAGAGATGGAATTAAGGGTGACTCAGTGCTCCCACAGTGGGAGAAGGCCACAAGCTTTGTGGTGCCGTGGATTCGACTCTCAGAAGACCAGTGGACTGGCTCAAAGCCCAGCCTTTGACCCTTCATCTGGCTGGCTTCAGTTTAGTTCCTATAAATGTTTCTCCCTGCAAAATCTTATTAACTTCTCATCAGTATGGGTTTGGTCAGATCATGGATTCCTACAATGGCACAAGTTTTCTGAGTTCTCAACATCATATTTCTAGGCGTGAAGATTTTGGTAGTCATTTTCTGTTAATAAAATATCTTTGTATCCTTTCCGTCCATTCACAAGTGACAAAGGACAAGCCCAGCTGGCCTGCACAGTGATTTTTTAATAGAGAGATGGACATTCAGATGGAAGCCCTGGAGTGTGCAGAGTGGGTATAGGCACCTTTCCATGGCAGTAGTAAGGCCCCTGAGAAGCACAGGGAAGAATCCAGCATTTAGAGGGAGGAGGGGATCTCTTAGGTCATCTTGTCCCACCCTCCTGGGGTCAACATGGTGTTTTTGTACAGAGAACACCCCAGGCCAGTTGGTGCTGGGGTTGCCAAGGCTGCTGCAGCAGAATCAATTGGCAGTTAAGCTTTGACATAGGCTCCCTCATAAATCTTGGCTATTATACTTGTTTTATTGGAGGATGGGGGACAGTTAAGGGAAAGGGGTTGGGCCATTTGCCTAGATTATTACCCCACATTCTCTTGGGGGGGGTAGTATTATGGGGTTTTTAACTTCTTAGTCAGCTGCCAGCAATATGTAGAGAGGACCTTAACTTACCATCTCTTCCAAGAAGATCTGTCTTTTTAGGAAAGTCAGAGTTGAACCACTCTTTTCCCTCTTCTGTGACATCAGGGAGAGACATTTTTGTCCAGACCCTGAGTAAAGACCACTGGCAACCTCCATAATTCCAGAAGATAGCAAGAACGCTCTCCAAAACAAGGGTCACATTTCTCTCTCCTCTCTCAGTTCCCAAGTGCGTACAGTTTGTGTTCCGGGTTCTTGTTGCTGGCCATGTTACGTATGGAATTGTTTTCTTCCTAATGAGACTGTCACTTTTGAGAGTAGGTCCAAGGCCACTATTCGCTTGCCTCCTTAGCAGGATCTAAATCTGTGCTGGGCCCAGAGTAAGTGCTTAATAAAGACATCCTAACTTGGATCGTAGATCACAGACTGTCAGAGCTGGAAAGGATTTTGGAAACCACCAAGTCCAAGACTCTAATTTTATAGATGGTGCCACTCCAAAAATTCACTTTGGAGGCTAGTGTTTATCTGCTGGGAAGAGAGTTTCGGTTTTTTCCTTTCAATGTTAAATTCTCGTGCAAGTGACCATCATTCTAAATGTTTGAAAGGCTTTCTTTAGACAGTGTGGGATATTCCTTCTTGGACTAGTAGCTGACTAATAATAACCTGATAACAGTAAGAGCGCTGACCGGATTCCATACCCTGAGCAACTGTCACTGATCCTGTCAGCCACAGGACAGCATCAGGACTGTCTCCCTCCTACAGATACTGGGAGGGGGAGGCACAGCGGTTAGGCCCCTGGCTCAGGGTCATGTGGCCACCAGAATGGTCGAGACTAGAATCTGGTTTGGCCAGACCCCCGAGTTCATGCCTCACAGTGGTTCTAAGTGGGGTCGCTGGAGAAAATCCCCACTTAATATGAAATCCCTCAGTGTCTCTGTCCTAAAGGAAAGTGTAAAATTACTTTTCATTAACTTCAGCTCTCTAATTAGACAGGGAGTGACAGGGAAGGTGAGGCAGAAATCAGTCATGACAGAGGTTGCATCTCCAGAAAGGTCCATGAGGTCATAAAAGTTTTCAGTCAAGAGTGCAAGGAGTTCATCCATACTGTTTCTCCATTCCATACATGAACCTATTTGTAGCGGATGAATGGAGACATAGATGTAGAGAATGGGCTTGTGGACCCAGTGCGGAAGGGAAAGAGTGGGACAAATGGAGAAAGTAGTATCAAGATGTATGCACTGTCGTGTGCGAAATGGATAGTTGGTAAGAGGTTGCTCTGTAACATGGGGAGTCCAGCCTGGTGCTCTCGTGATGACCTAGAAGGGTAGGACGTGGGGAGAGGAGGGAGGCTAACGAGGGAGGGGGCATATGTATAATTATGGCTGATTCACATTGCAGTACTACAGAAACCAACACAGCATTGTAAAAATTAACAAAACGAAAGAGTGCAAGGAGAAAGAGCAGTCAGGTCTTGCTCCAGGAACCACTGCTTTATGTGGAATTGCTGCTTCTTCCTCTGGTCTCTCTTCTGGAGCTCACCTTCCCTTGCTTCTTAGCATCAGAAGCCTCAGTATTGATGGCTTCCAGGGCAGATCTGTGTGCCCCACCTCGCCAAACCAGAATGCAGTGGCCTTGTGGTGGCCAGGAGGCCAGTGTACTGGGTCCTCACGGCAGGCTGTTTGCCTCGAGCCTTTCCTCTGAGCTTTATATCTAAATAACATTCCTGTGAGTTTTCTCAAAGGTTAGTCCTGGGTCATTGGCACTTAAACCACTTGTTTTGGTAGATCCTTCCCGTGAAGCTTCATTATATATTTGATATCCTTCCTTTTTTATGCCTGAATGATGAGGATAAGTACCCTGTGGTTTATTAACTGTCACTTTAAACCTTTTCAGATTGTCTTGTGACAAAACAGAGTTTTATGTCCTTTTTATCCAGCTTTGATGGATGAGACAGTTCTCTGGGTAAAGTATGCCAGGATAAAATCTCACTCTGATTTGTGGGGAAGGATTTTGCATTTGAAGTCATGAGTTCAAGTCTACCACTTCATAAGAAAGGCGATCTACCCCTGTTCACCTTTCCCTAGACTTTTGTTTTCCTCTTGACAGATGGGACTGGGCATTCGTTAACTGTGGAATAAGTGGAAGAAAAGGCATTACTTTGTGGCAGTTGATCTCTCTTAAAATGTGGATGTCAAATCCTCAGGCAACAATTTGCCACATTTCTATTTTGATTCCCACTGGTCCTTAGAGCAAACAGTCTCTGTCCTTATCAGTGGTGGTGTCGTCGTTTAGTTGCTAACTCACATCCAACTCTTTTGTGACCCCATGGAGTGTAGCCTGCCAGGCTCCTCTGTCCATGGGATTTCCCAGGCAAGAATACTGAAGTGGGTTGCCACTTCCTTCTCCAGAGGATCTTCCCGACCCAGGGATCAAACCTGTCTCCTGCACTGCAGTCAGATTCTTCACTACTGAGCCACCAGGGAAGCCATCCATACCATTATAGAATCCCAAAGTCCACCTCTCCTCCCCCAGGCCATTTTGTTACACCTTTAATTTTTCTGTAACTTTGCAATAGGATTTTTAAAAGTAAATATGATTAGGGAGGTTTAGTAGTTGTTTGAAAACCTTGTGCCCACCAGTGTAAATGTCCCACAATTCATTATATATCCAGTGCTTGAAAAATATTCTTCTGGGACACACACTACGTGTAATTCAGCAATTAATCTCTCTCTCTCTCTCATTCAGTATTTACTGAATCCCAGCTAGAACAAGGGGAGGTATTTATTTAAAATAATAAAAACAGTAAAAAAAAAAAAAAGAGAGAGAGTGCTGAGGCTTTAAAACTTGTTTCCTTCTGTTTTGTATTCATTCCAGTTCGCGGGGACATTATCAGATGGCTTAGGGAAGACAATGGATAATCGCCACCAGTCGGAGCGGGAGTACATCAGATACCATGCGGCCACGAGTGGCGAACACCTTGTAGCTGGCATCCACGGCCTGGCTCATGGTGAGTCATGTGATATCAGGCTGTAGATAGGGGGCTCTTCTGCCTCAGCTCCCTGGAGGTGCCTTTTGCTCGTCCAATTGCAAGAGGAAATGATGGCTTGGTATCTTCCAGGCTCTCTGGTTCTGTCCTCCTTGGGTCAAAGTGTTACAGCCTATGAGAACTCTTCATTCATTTTCAAAATGTACACATTGCAGTTCCTTCCTGTTCTCTGGCTTCTGTCCCCAAAGTGTCCTAGGATGTAAGTATCCAAACCCCTTTTTAGAACACAGGACTACTGCTTCAAGACTTGCCTTCTGCTCACTGATTATTCCTTCCAGAGGTAGCGAAATGTGAATTGGCTGCCAGGCTAGTGGCCCAAATATTTTTGAGTCATAAATGCACATTCATAGGGATTATAAATCTATGTGCCCAAGAGATGTGGAACACAGCACAAACGTCTCTAAACTTGCTTATGGTTCTGATTTTTAATGTTTCAGTCTGACTCATCTATTGCGTCAATACCTTCTCTGCATGACATTGAAGGCCCCTAGGAAAGTAGACCCAGCCAGCTCTTCCCACCACTGTCCGCAGCCACACTGTATTTCAGCAACCCAGAGTTATATCCTGCTCTCCAGACATGCCCTGAGTCCTTGCTCACTCATGTTTCTTCTGCCCTCCCCTCCCCAGCCTCACTTCCTTGCCCATCAAAATCCTTCTCCACCTGCAAGTCCCCACTCAGATGAGGTCTGCCCAGCTCCACTGTCGCCAGTTAGAATCAACGGTGATTAGAGCAGACCTGGCAGTCTGGGTTGTGTGTGTAGCCAGCTGTGTGTGTCTTGCTTCCCTGATAGGCTTTGAGGGCAAGGAAAGGATAAAGACCCTCTCGTGGTCACCTTTACACCTGCAGTGCCTCACACGGCACCTGGTGTATAGCTTGTGCTTGGTGATGGTTGTCAGTTGAACTGCTTGTACCAGATTCTTAGGAATAGTCTGAAGCTCTCAGTAACAGTTGGTGCAAAAACAAGGAATATACCTAGTAAAAAATCATATTTTTCTTCGTTTTTGTTTATCAAGTTTCCTAATAAGGTTTGGATCAAAATGCCTCTGCCCAGCTGGAAAGCAAGCAGCCCCCAAGGAGACATCAAGCTAGCAATGAACTTGGGCTGAAATTGATCTGTTTATGGACTTTAAAAGTTGATTGTTGGGCAGTCTTTTGGGGTTAAAGATTTAATCATTGTTTCTAGTAACTGTAATGACAGTGCACCAGACAATTTTAAGACTTAATTTTTTTAATGAATATAAAGTGCTTTGCTCTGTGTACTTGTCTTTATCCAGCATTCTTGAGATGCAGAGAGAAAACATGCCCGTCCTCACTGTTTAGATGGGTGTTTCAGTGTGCTTAGAAAATGAGTGAGTGGTTCACAGTAGAAAATCCCTCCAAGCCAGGAATCCTTCAGATAATATGTGCAACACCTCCAGAAGCCATTCGGGCCAGCCTGAGACCAAGAACCAGTGGCCTCATCCAAGGGGGACCCATTAAGCTCTGGGAGATACGAAAGCAGTAGAGTGAGATCCTTCCTTTGAATGAAAAACAAAACAAAACAAAAAACAACCCTTAAAAGATAACAAGAAACAGAATCGATGCCGTCTCCTTGGTTTTTAAACCACGTTTTTAAACTGGGAGTCAGGCTCAGGTCCCCCTGTCGGCCCCACTCAACCCAGGTTCAGTCATGTTCTGACTCTGCCATGAGCTTTGTTCCAAACTTTGGGAAAGGCCTGTTGCCTCACTGGAGCAAGTGGACCCAGAATCCAGAAGAAATGCTGTGAATTGTTAGTTTATTCTCACCCAAGGAACTTCCTTTACCAATTTGTCTCACTAGAGCTGAAGAGTCTATAGAGAGCGTCCTCATACCCCCTCCATCAAAGGGTAAACATCTGTGAGTGTCCCTGGCACAAATCCTGGAGATGATTCTTCTAGCAATGCCTGCATCCTCTCCAGCCTCTGCCAACTTCTGGTCACTTGGGAGGCTCTTTAAGGTCACTGCTGTCACCTTTCAAAATGTTTGGAACGTCTTTTTAACCTCGGTCAGTCTTTTGAACCGATGACATCTAGGGTCCCAGCTGGCGCTGGCAGCCTTGGGGGTGCCCTTCATCCAGGCTTCACCCTCGACTCCGATTGCCTGCACCTGTTTCAGCAATGTGTGCAGGAAGGAGTTTTGACCCCATTTCAGGCATTCAGTGGTGCTGGCTGCTGCTGCTGCTAAGTCACTTCAGTCGTGTCTGACTCTGTGCGACCCCATAGACGGCAGCCCACCAGGCTCCCCTGTCCCTGGGATTCTCCAGGCAAGAATACCAGAGAGGGTTGCCATTTCCTTCTCCAATGCGTGAAAATGAAAATTGAAAGTGAAGTTGCTCGGTCGTGTCTGACTCCTAGCGACCCCATGGACTGCAGCCCACCAGGCTCCTCCGTCCATGGGATTTTCCATGGAAGAGGACTGGAGTGGAGCGCCCTAGCCTTCTCCGGTGGTGCTGGCTAGTCACATAGTATTCTTTGAAAACTGAGGATTTATATTTGGTTCTTGCTCCACCTTACATTTTAGAGGATCCCAACTTTCCACAAGGGCCCAATTTGCTGGTCCATTGATTTAATCCTCTGTCTGCACCCTTTCCTGATTGCCCATAAGCTATTCAAGCTCTGGAATTAAAAAGTAGTCACTGGTAACCTCTTCGCTTTCCTTTGATTTTTCAAAACTGAAACACGCTGTCCTTCTCACTGACGTTTGATGCATGTTCTCTGACTCAACTCCGAGGGCGCACCTGCTGCCTTCCCATCTTGATGGGCCTCCCTGTTGCCTGTCAGAAAGTTGGCATGATGCCCATATGTCTGCCTCACCAGGTGCATGAAATTTGAGGGGTTTGCCTTTAAATGCTTTTGCTTTTGTCCTTGGCCAGGTTACCACAGCCCTTGTCTCTTTTGCTAGGTATCATTGGTGGACTGACCAGTGTTATAACCTCAACTGTGGAAGGTGTGAAAACAGAAGGGGGTGTCAGCGGTTTCATATCTGGCCTTGGGAAAGGGCTTGTTGGCACTGTCACCAAGCCCGTGGCAGGCGCCCTGGATTTTGCATCAGAAACAGCCCAGGCGGTGAGAGACACAGCCACCCTTAGTGGCCCCAGGTCAGTGGTCGTGGTGGGGGAGTGGCTTTTGCCATTTCCAGCCCCAATCTGCTGCCTCTCCTGAGCCGTACTGATATGTTTGATCGTACACTTTCTGCCTTAATGAAATGATTTTTTAAAAACTGAATATACATAACTAAAATTTCTGACCTGCCTAATACAAATACA
This sequence comes from Capricornis sumatraensis, assembly GCF_032405125.1. Classification (NCBI taxonomy): domain Eukaryota; kingdom Metazoa; phylum Chordata; class Mammalia; order Artiodactyla; family Bovidae; genus Capricornis; species Capricornis sumatraensis. The sequence goes on along the minus strand of NC_091082.1, from coordinate 48,643,564 downwards.
TGAAAATGAAGTGTAAACATCTGGCATAGTTTTCTATATATCTGTATCTATTTATACCCACACATACTGGATGTGTATGTGTGTGATTTTTTTTTTATTAGACTAATCAGAAACACAGTGGCATCCTTACACACATCCCCTGTTCACCAAACTGAGTAGACCCCTCCAAACACCCGTTAAGGAAACTCTCAGGCCACAGGCTGTGTCTTGCTCCAAGGCCCTGTGGCATGGTTGGAGAATCCAACGGTTGCAGTTCACCACATGGAGTCTGTCCCTTCTTAGTTCTCCCTCCATTTGAAAGTGGCAGCCAGTCCCCCAACCTCACAGAGAAACTCCCCAAGGAAGCTGGCAGTTCTTCTGTGGGATGCTGTCTTGCCTTGATACCAGCTGAGACAGGAAATCAGTGACAGCCCACACAGCTCCATATCCCATAGACTCCAACTACTTTAACTTTGCTATTCATGTTAGTGGCCGATTTTAGCCTCCCTTGTCCAGAGTGACTAATTGGGGATCTTATCAACAAAGGGTGTAATCAATGTTATAGTTCCCAGCCAAGCTGGACTCCACTTAAGCCCAGAAGATTTCGCTGCTGCCTGGTTAATAGATACCCCTGAGTGAGTTAGTAGGCCCTTAGAACGCCCAGGGCCTGGGCCACGTCCACACCCTGTTGCTCCCTCAAATAGGATTTGAAGTGAAATCGTCCCCAGTTAAAATGAATCCATTTTCTGTCACCAGGAAGCCTTACTGATGACACATTACTGCACTAGGGGAAATGCTTCAGATTGTAGACGCTGACCACGTCATGTGTTTAGCCAGAATGTCTTCCATCTGGAAGCAGCTGCTTCTTAAAAAAGGGTCTGTGAGGTTAGTGAGGTTACATTCTATTCTCAGACACAAAGCTGAAACAGTCCTTGAGTGTATCTCAAAGCATGTAGGAAGCTGGGGAAGGGGGCAGGAGGGAGGCTTCAGAAGGATTTCCAATTAGTTTCTCCATGTCTGCCTGAAGCCCAAAAAGTCTCTGTCCAGTACTTTGTTAGGACAGTAAGACCCAATGAAGCCCAAGTAAAGTGGAAGGCCCTGAATAATTCCGGAAGACCCATTCTTATCCTTAAAATCCTAGAGTGGTCAAGGGACAGAGTGATTTGTTTCCGAAAGAGTCCAAAGTATATGTGTTAAATTTAGAAACATTATTTTGTGTTGTGAACTCTCATGATGTTGACCAGAAAGAAATCACTTGCATTTTATACAGTGTCAGTTTGGAAAGCTTGATGAAGTTTCACATTCGTTTTAGGAGCTCAAGAAAGACACAAAATGCTTGCTGCAGAAAGGTGGTGTTGTCATTTTTACCAGTTGTCTAGCTTTATTGCAGAAGGTTCTATTTAGTGAAGCGACTTAGCAGCAGTAGCAGCAGCAGCGTGTATCTATCATTCATTCATTTTTTGATGAGTAAATATTGGTTGAAAATTGCCTGAAAATTGAAGGGTGGGAATATAGCAGAATGCAAGGCTGAGCCTAGTCTCAGAGGACTTACAGTCAAGCAGGGTAGCAAACATAAAACAAATAATCATAGGAGTAATTATTTGCTAAAGTTGTGATAAATGACACAGGAAATTTACAGAGTGCCGTGGGACTGTATAATTAGAGGAGGCAAGGAGTCAAAAGAGGTTTGCTCATGTGTGGTCAGTGGGGTCAAGAAAGGCATATCTAGGGTGTGGAGAAAAGGGAACCCTCTTACACTGTTGGTGGGAATGCAAACTAAGACAGCCACTATGGAGAACAGTGTGGAGATTCCTTAAAAAATTGCAAATAGAACTACCTTATGACCCAGCAATCCCACTGCTGGGCATACACACCAAGGAAACCAGAATTGAAAGACACATGTGTACCCCAATGTTCATCACAGCACTGTTTATAATAGCCAGGACATGGAAGCAACCTAGATGTCCATCAGCAGATGAATGGATAAGAAAGCTGTGGTACATATACACAATGGAGTATTACTCAGCCATTAAAAAGAATACATTTGAATCAGTTCTAATGAGGTGGATGAAACTGGAGCCGATTATATAGAGTGAAGTAAGCCAGAAAGAAAAACACAACACATATATATGGAATTTAGAAAAATGGTAATGATAACCCTGTATGCGAGACAGCAAAAGAGACACAGATGTATAGAACGGACTTTTGGACTCTGTGGAAGAGGGAGAGGGAGAAGGTGGGATGATTTAGGAGAATGGCATTGAAACATGTATACTATCATGTAAGAAATGAATCGCCAGTCTGTGTTCGATACAGGATACAGGATGCTTGGGGCTGGTGCACGGAGATGATCCAGAGAGATGATATGGGGTGGGAGGTGACAGGGGGTTCAGGATTGGGAACTCATGTACACCCGTGGCAGATTCATGTCAATGTATGGCAAAACCAATACAGTATTGTAAAGCAAAATAAAGTAAATATAAAAATTAAGAAAATAAATAAAATAAGAAAAAAATAAGAAAGGCATATCTAGGGAAGTGATACTTGAGATGAAGCCTGACATAAAAGTGTGACCTGGCCAGGTAAAGAGAAAGAATAGTCACCTCCCAGGTAATGGGGGACAGGGAACCTGTGCACTTTGCCTCAAAGCAGATAGCAGTTGGCCAGTCTAATTGAATTGCCCGGAACAGCTATCTTCTAGTCACACTCCTCCTAGAAACCAAAGCTCTAGTGATAAGTGAGGAGCAGCCAGGTAGCCATGGGCCCTTGGGCATGGAAGTTCAGAGGGGACATTGAGCTGCTGCCTTTCTTCTCTGTTCCTGGAGGAGCCAAAAGTGGGAGAATCATGGCCATAGAACCATGCTCTAGACCCATGCTAACTTAGGGCCTCAGAGAAACTTGGCCCTCCACCCTTCATTGCACTGAAAGTCATTACAGATTCTTCTGGAACTCTGGAACCCATTTCCCTTGGTCCATTTGTCTAGATCGAACCACATGGCTATTAATGAGCCATGTGTTAGAGAGAAAAGATCCCTTAACCTGGAAAACAATAGCACTGGGTCCCAACCCCCTTCCTTACCAGTTTGGGCCCTTGGTCAAGCCTCCGAGCCCCCTTGAAGCCTCAGTTTTTTCCTCTCTGAAGTGGGGATAAATATACCTATTTATTCTCTCTCAGAGGTTTGAAACCCAACCAGAGTTATTTTAATGTGGATGTTATAAAGAACTATAAAATGCTGAGTGATACTATTTTTGAAGTCACATTAAAGGAGCAGAGAGGTTTTTGCAGGTGGAGAAACGTTTGAGTGCCTCAAGGGTTTGTTCTGATGACACTGTGATCTCTTAGGAACGTACTAGTTCTCCCAAGGGATAAATCACCCTGATTTCTTGGAAGTGAGTTGTAACCATCTCCAACCATCCCAGTTGATTGAACAGGATCCAGGGGTGTTACTCAGGGTTTTTCCCCACTGTTTAGACAACAGGGACTAACAAACGATTTGAAGGGATTAGAAGTGAGATTCTGACCGAGAGCTGACCTGAGCCCAGGGACCGAGCCAGCAGTAGAACCCAGGAGTCCAGGCGCTCTGCCTCTGAGTCTGCTCTTGGAATGAGACTTTCTGCTTCCTTTGTAATATTTCATCCAAGGGAAGGCTTAGATCTTAGCATCTATGTTTTAACCGACCCAAATTTCAAGCAGATGATAGCAAAGTAAGCCATAAAACTGTGAAAGAATATTCCTTCCAGTAATCCATCTGAAAAGTGGCCTTACAGGAAATATTGGCTCCTTTCTGTGTTTATTTGAACATGATTTTATTTATAGGGAACCCCCTCCCCCCGACTTGAGTTCCTTGAGATTAAAATACTTCCAAGTTCCTCTCCCTGTTGGCATGTGCAGGCGTTCCAAGAAGGCAGCCACCTACCTTTTCCCTGAAATTTCCATGCAGTCTCACAGTTCTCGGGAAGGCAGGTGGGGGTGGGGGAGAGGGGAGGGCGGAGGACGGCAGAGCCTCTGGCCTCAGCATGAATGCTGTGGGCCAGTATCCCCTGCTGCATTTGTTAACTGCACAAGTATGTGTGGTTTGGAACTGAAGAAGAAAGCCTCTTCCAGGGCCACGTTCTGCTGGCTCAGGTTGCATCTTCTCGTCTCCGTGTGTTGAGCCACATTTGTCCATTCCCAAGTAAAGTTTATGAAAATGGCACTGAGGCAGCCACACTTGCAATGCCACTGAAGCCATGTGGACAAGTCTGCCACCCTTCAGGTGGTGGTGGTTTAGTCACTAAGTCGTGTGTAGCCCATCAGGCTCCCCTGTCTGTGGGGTTTTCCAGTCAAGAATACTGGAGTGGGTTGCCATTTCCTTCTCCAGGGGATCTTCCCAACCCCAGAATCGAACCCGGTCTCCTGCATTGCAGACAGATTCTTTACCGACTGAGCTATGAAGGAACACTTCATGGGACCAGGCCAAAGCCGAGGCACGTCCAGTTCTCTGCGTGTGGGGTGGAGTTTGCTGGTAGCATTTAAAAGGTACTTTCAGTAGAAAACCTCAGAGACCCAGCAGCAGCAAAAAAAAAAAAAAGAAAAACCAACACAGAAAAGAAAGGAGGGTCTGACCTTGAGCTATTTATTTACTTGTTTATTTCTCTGAATACTGTATGTTGTACACATGGGGTCACAGGACATTTCAAGAAAGCAGCAGCTGGAGGTGTGTTAAACTGAGCCCCTGAGATTTCCTCCAAACTATTTCTTCACCTTTTCTGTCAAGACCCAGAACCAGGGGGTAGAGGTGGGAGTTGGCAGAACTTAAAATATTCAAACTAATTTAGCAAAGCTCAGGAGTGTTGGCGCTTATCTCATTATTTGTCAGATAAGGAAGAAGGGGGAATTGGAAGGATAATGGTAGATCTTCATTTAAGGATCTCGCCATCAGGACCCTGATAACGTTCTGGAATCCTGGGATCCTCATACTGTGCACATAGATGCAAATTCCAGTTGCTCAGAGAGTTTTTTGAGTAACCTTTCAGTTGATTTCACAGGAAAGATTCATGGTGGACTTACTTGACTTCTTCAAGTGAAAACACTGCCAAGATACCACCTAAAATTCGTTAAAGATACTTAACGTGAATGGCCTCTTAGATGTGAAATGGAAATGGATTTTTTTTTTTTTTTTTTTTTTTCAGGAAAAGCCCTTTCTGTTAGCATTTGCATCCTAACCCACAACTCTCCAGGATAAATGGGTTAAGACCCTCATGAGTCATCAGAGCCTGGATGCAGTCAGGGCAGGCAGATGAGAAGAAAGTCAGCAAAGGGGATTTAGGAAGTGCTGCTTCTGCTCTTCCAGTCCAGTCTGGCAACACTGCTCGTAATCGCTGTGCTCTGAATGCAGCCGTCTGCCCTTTGTGGTGTATTATACATAACACATCAGGCAGAATTGGCTTGCATTAAGCCTTTAGGAAACTTCCAAAGGTAAAAATCTAATAAAAATGTAAACGTTCATTAGTATATACCATGTGTGCATCCATGCATGCCCAGTCACTCAGTCGTGTCTGACTCATTTACGACCCCGTGGACTGTAGCCTGCCAGGCTCCTCTGTCCATGGGATTTTCCAAGCAAGAATACTGGAGCAGGTTGCCATTTCTTCCTCCAGGGGATCTTTCCGACCCAGGGATTGAACCCGCATCTCTTACGCATTGGCAGGCAAATTTTTTACTGCTGAGCCACTGGGGAAGCCCAGGATATACCAGTGCTCTCAGTTTTTTCCACCGTGTTCCCTCTAAGGCAGAGGATGGTGGACCTATGCCCCCTGAATCTGGAGGCAGAGCAAGTCCAGCACTTCTTGAAAAGTTTCTGTTTTATCTTAAAACTGTAAATGGAGTTTACAGTTTTCCCATGTTTGTTTAAAGTAAGGTAATATTTTTACATTGCTACCCAGTGAAATCAACTGTTCAGAAAGATACACCATGTCATCCTGTGGCTCCTGCCTCTTGCTCATTTAAGAAGTACAAGATACTCTTTCCAGATGAACTCTGCAGACCCATAAAGCCATGGTTATTGGCCCAGGTGAAAAGCAAGCACCTAGGACAGGTTTGACCCAAGGCTCTGTTTCTCATCTTTGGGCATATCTGTCTATTGGCTTGGTAACCATCTGCTGGGGGCAGCCAGGGCGTTTGTTGACATGTCAGTTTTATCATGAGAAGGAATTCAATTTCGGTGAAACTGAAAAATTACTGTTGCATCTGGCTGAAAGGAAGGGACTGTTCATATCTCTCCGGTTTTCAAAAGTGGCCCTGTGGTTCTAGGGGTACCCCTCTGTCTGTCTTCTGCTCACCCCTGACAATGAGGTGAGAACTCTGTATCCTCACTTCCTGATCTTGCCACACCAGGCCTTTCCCGAGAATGCTTGAACGTCGATTGATCCTTCTCTCAATCCTCCTGAGCACACCCAGCAGAAGAAACAACATTCAGAACTATGCTAATGACATGTGATGTCTCACTCGGGTCTGAAATTAAGCTGATGAAATTACAGAATAAGATATTTTTAAGAAACATCTTAACATGCCTTATAAGTTAAAATTTCTCTCCCAGGAACACAAGCAGAGAACTCTTATTTTCTAAGTCAGACTTCTTCCCTCCTGCTGAACTCCAAATACTGTACTCCCCTTTCACTCAAAGGCTCGAGACGATCCATTCTCATTGTAACATAGCTTATGGAAAGCTCAAATCTGTTGATGGAAAAAAAAGAAGTGTGTTCCTGCACACACATATTTGAGAAAAGCCTTTCCATTTATGAAATCCCATGACTCATTTTTATGCGAGATTATCTGTTAGGGGAAAAACCACTTTTTTGGTCATGGTACATTATTATCGTTTCTAGAAAGGAGAGTGTCTATTTTTTGCCATTTTTGGCTTGCAGAGATGACTGACTTCATGGAAACGGCACTATCCTGCTTCCAAAAGTAAAAATAAATTGAATTCAGGCTCGTACGTCTTTGATATATAGTCCTGGTGTCTCAACCAGCAGGTCTTTGCTCAAAGAAAATAGAATGGAAAGTATGATTGCTTTCTAATTCTGGTTTCTTCATTTAAAAATTAAATAGTCTGAGGCGTGTGCGTGCACGCACACACAGACACACACACACATGCACACACAAGTCCTTATATATGTAGTCCCTTCCTTGTTCGGAGACTTGATTTTTAAAACTCTGGAATGACCCCCAGTCTTACATACATAAGATATGCATTTGAGGTTTTTGGTTTTAACTTCAAAAGAAGCAGAAGTGTATTTCTTCCTGAGGAAAATTTGTACTCCCTGTATTAGAAAAGAATTAAATGTCATTTAACTGTTGGTGGAATTCCTCTGCCAAGGCATGAGGTTTATTTATTTTTAGATTTCGATGGCCATCTTCTGTCTTTCATGGTTTTCCCTTCCAGAATCATCCCTCTTAGCCCAAGATGAAATTGGAGTCTCCCTGAAAAAAAGCATCCAGGTTTGAGTTCATAGCCCCTGCTCCCAGAGAGCTTTAGTCAGTAGGATAATTCTGAAATAAATAGAGGCCATATGGGTTAGCAGAGAACTGAAGAGTATAGTACTGTTTTAGAAGTAAAGGCCTGCAGCCATTGGTGGAAGAAAAGGCAGCCTTGGGTTTTATTAACTCCAAGTTCCCTTACTCTGAGACCTTTTTCGAGTACTCTTTTTATCAGACTGCCTCTCAAAGACAGACTTGTGCTGAGTTTCTCACTAATTTGTCAAATGGCAGGGTGGGGAAGGAGGGAGAAGGAGATTGAATTAGTGTAACATTTTAATCACAAAGAAAGTTTTATTATATTTATTATATATGGGTGGGGCTTCCCCAGTGGCTCAGCGGTCAGCAATGCAGAATATGCAGGAGAAGCAGGCTGAATCCCTGAGTCAGGAAGGTTCCTTGGAGGAGGAAATGGCAACCCACTCTGGTATTCTTCCCCGGAAAATCCTATGGACAGGGAAGCTTGGTGGGCTACAGTCTCTGAGGTCACAGAGTCAGACACTACTGAGGACTGAACACACACACACACATATGTATTATATATAACTCAAATCAGGTTAACAGTGTTGCTAACCTATATCCTTAGTGGATTTACTTTAATATGTAGAGAACACGGATTTCTAAGTAGCACATAATTTATACATATGGGTCCTTTTAGGACAGAGGTTCTCAAAATATAGTCTAAGGACCCTGGGGGACCCCCCCAATACTTTCCAGGGGATCTGTAAGGTCAAACCTATTTTTGTATATTTACATATTCATATATAGATATACGGAGGGAAAAACAACTATTTTTATAATAACATTCTCTAATGAATGAACAGAGGAGTTTTCCAGAAGCTACACAATATGCGATATGGCAGCAGGTTAGCTGTGGAAGCAGATAAGAGAATGGCAGCTGTTTTCGATTAAGCAAGAGTTATAGAGATTTGCAGAAATATGAAACAGTGCCACTCTTTGCACCTTCTGTGACTTCATGAATATGTCACTGGCCAACAAATGCCTCTACCTGGTTAATTTCTTTGACAAGCTATTTTGTCTGAAAATATGGTGATGATCCATCACCTGCTGATAAATAGTGCATATCGGTAACGATGGATTAATGTGGATTAAACTGTAGGAGCCACTGTAACGCGATGCTTCACTTTGGCTTCCTGCCAACAATTGTCAGTCTTCCTCGTTTGCTCCTGACCTTTACTGGGTTTCTTGAAGTAACAATTGGGAAGATTTTACCACATATCAGAAGGACCTCTCACAATAATTTACCTAATTTAGTCCTTCACCTTAACCTGCCATCCCAATAAATTCTAACTTCAGCAGCATGGACAAGTGCTGTAAGTGCTCAGCAGAGGACTTCAAAGTGCAGGGTCCATCTTGTCAAAAGGCCACTCGGTTGTACAAGCAGTGCCCTGAGCTCATTCAGGAAATCGAGAGGGTATCTCTCTGTCAGAGTTTACTTGGCAAAACCTCAGTTTTCTGCCCTGGCAAAGTTGATGGAGCAGGATAAACCCACAATATTTGGATAAGTTCCTTTGAACTCCTTGCAGAGAGCAGTTTTTATGAGGCCGTTGTTCTCCATTAACACCAGAGACAGCTCCTAGTAGATTTTCCCCAAACATACTTCAAACATAGATAATGGCAGGGGTGACGCAGGCTGTATCATAAAATCCCAGAGGCTGCTGAAAACTTCAAAGGGAAGTCCGCACAGAGCTTCACCTCTTGTTACAAGGAGGATGGATCAAGCTGGTGGGTTGGGGCTAGCTGAATGTAGTGTAACCTCACTAAGTACCTCCAGGATGGACAGAGGACAGGACTCATTGGTCCTCTAGACTTGACTGAGCTATTGCGGCAGCACAGTTAGGGTAGTTAGACTGGCACCCGGCCACCTCCCAGGGCATCAGCATGTCAAGTTAGCATGTGTGGGTACCTTCATGTCTTCTCGTGAAAAGATGTGAGCCTCAAAGAATTTCTGTGTTCCTGTTTGAACTGTTGAGGGGCCCTGTTAATTTAGTTAATGAACTTGTGATATTCTAACCTGATTGCTTTGAGAGGTCTCTGGTTCATGTGTAGGCGAACTGACAGTAAAAATTCATCAGGTGGTGAAGTACTGACCTCCTGCTATATTCCAGGCATATAATAGGTATTAAGTACTGAGAATATTTAATACTGGAGGACAGACTGCCTTGAAGAATCTTCCAGATTCCTGAGAATCATCAAAGTGTCTGTGGGTTAATGTTCTTGAATTAGTCTTACATGTCCATTAAAGCAAGTTTCCTATAGCTTTCTTAAAGTACCTGTTTATTAGTGACTTGACTTGCTATTTGTTCTTGGAAACAAACTGCATTTGTGTGTCGGTAGTCTATGTTTGGTGGTGTGTATTGGTGTATATTTGATAGTTAAGGCATTTTTTCCTCCACATTATTAGGTCACCACAACCCTTTCAAGATGAATTATCATTTTACTAATTGCTTACAATTGTATAATTATCTCTTAATTTTCCAATTGTTCTTTCCACCTTAGGCATATTTACTAAATATTCTTAAGTTTCTACAATTAATAAGAACAGTGTTTTTTAAAAACATAATTTTGACCTTAATGATCTCTTTATGACAATTTTTTAAAATCTTTTCAAATTAAAGTTTGTTTTATCAGAGTAAATAGCATACCCACACTTTCAGAAATCAAAGATTTCTTCCTGTGGGAAATAAACCATCAGTCAGCTGCCCCATTTTTCCCCAACCCCTGATTCCTGTTCCTTTAGAGGCAGCCACCTCCAATACTTCGGGCTGTATTTTCATTTTGGAGGTACTTAACCTCTATGTTTCTAAAGGAATAAAAATGAGAATAGTGGTATTTCTTGATACCATTTGACTTCTTATTGCTGTCTATACATGTCCCCCGTACCACCCCATCCCATTTTTCAGTATACTGCAGTTATATCATTTTCTGGTAAATCAGTAATTCCACCTTTACATTGTTGTTGTTCAGTCGCTAAGTCGTGTCCAACTCTTTGCAACCCCATGGACTGCAGCCTGCCAGGCTCCTCTGTCTTCCACTATCTCCTGGAGCTTGCTCAAATTCATGTCCACTGAGTCAGTGATGCTACCTATATGTAAAGAATATTCCCAGTGAAGCCATGTAGGTTACTATGATTATGTTTCCAGTTTGGTTTAGCTTTGTGGTTTGTTTTTTTTCTCCCTGGAACCAATAATCACTTTTATTATTTTTGCTTAGTTTTATATAGACATATTCCCAGTTTATCCTCACATTTTTATCTACTTTTGCCTTTTTCACTCTGAGGTTAGTAACTCCTTTTTAAGAGATTTCTCCTATCTGCCTATTACTAATACATCCATACCCTCTCCTGTTGTTGTTCAGTCCCTAAGTCATGTCTGACTCTTTGCAACCCCGTGGACTGCAGCACGCCAGGCCTCCCTGTCCCCCACCATCTCCTGGATGCCTGAGTTCATGTCCATGGCATCGGCAGTGGCATCCAGCCATCTCATCCTCTGTCATCCCCTTCTCCTTCTGCCTTCAATCTTTTCCAGCTTCAGGGTCTTTTTCCAATGAGTTGGCTGTTTGCATCAGGTGGCCAAAGTATTGGAGCTTCAGCTTCAGCATTAGTCCTTGCATTGCAGTGAGTATTCAGGGTTGATTTCCTTTAAAATTCCTCCTGTCCATGTTTAAAAATGTACTTAGTAATTGATCAGTTACATTTTTTCTCTGGAAAGCCTTCCCCTAGCTGCCTCTTGTTCCTGTCCTCCGTAGAGTGAAGGCCTTCATTCGCTCCTGGGTTTCTTTCTCCTGTTCGCTTGTTTTGTCCTTTTTCTTTCATGAATAGACAGTTCTCAGATGTTTGATGATTCTTGACGAGGTGTTCTCCTATCTTGAGAGGAGGTGCTAGTCTGCAGATTGGGGGCTCTCTGTGTGGGGCCCGGGGCCTCATCGTGAAGCATCAGGTGGGGACCTGCTGGTGCCCATCTTCTGCTGAGGAGGAATGGGCTGGCTGCGGGTGGGAGAGCCCTGTGGTCTTACTGCTTCTTATCCAGACTTCTACCCAACTTTCCTGTTTTCACCATCTCACAGGCCTCCCTGTTCCTCCCTGATGCCCCAAGCACTCAGAGCTCCTCAGTGTACCCCCGTCTTTCTGAAATTCAGCGGTTAATACACTAATTAGCTCACTACTTTGTGGCTGCTACTCCCTCGGGCTTACATCTCAGCACCACTTGTCCATCTGCTCTTCAGCTTCTAAAATGTTGTTGACACCTTCTCTTTATCCTCTTGGATCCTTGCCACTTGTATCCCTTTGCTTTCACTTTAAAGGGGTCTCTGGACTCAATCTGTCATAGTTAATCAGAAGTCCTATAATTTAGGTTTTTTTCACTGGTTCATTCATCTTTTCTTGATGTCTTTTCTCCTCCACATCCAGCTAGTAGCTCTGAATTAATATAGTTTTACTGAAACCCATATACATTGTTTCTGCTAAAACAGTCTTTTTAAGTTTGGTGGTATCGATAAATAAAAATACTGCTAACATTTTTGAACCTTTCCTGTGGATGTTTACTACATCCTACGTATTCTACATGTATTATCTCATTTAATCATCGTGACAGCTTTTGAACACCATCTGCTTAGGGCGGTCAGCAGCCCTTCTTTCCCAGAAAGATTTAGAATGCATCTGGAGAGAGACCGTTGGTAGTCCCAACCCCAGCTTTTGTCTGGAACTGGCCTTTAATCTCTCATTCCGTGTGTTGTAAAGAAACAGGTTGTGGAGGGCCCTTGTCAGATCCCGGGAACATGAGAGGAACAGCACACCCCACAGTAGTGACACGGCCCTGTCACCACCCCTCACTGAACCGTAAAAGCTCTTCAGAGGGGCTGGCAGCTGGTGAGCGACTAGACTTAGATCCTGGGTGCTGATGGGTGTTTCGTAGTTTCCAAGGGAAGTTGCTGAAAGTTTTCTTATCTTGACACTCCAAGGGCAAGAGGTCTCTCTTCAAAGAGAAGCGCCTGTTTCAGAAAGAGACGTGGAAAGAACATAAAATCTCAGATCTTCCCCAGTCCTGGAGAAGACGTGGGAAGGAGTGCTGTGGTGGCCGGTGTGAGATGAAACTGAGCATCTGCAGGGATCAAGAAGGGGCTCCCAGAGCCCCGCCTGGTTCCCACGTCTGTACCACAAGGTCAGAGGGCAGCCCTGAACGTGAGTCATCTCACTGCTGCTGCTTAGCTGTGGCCCAGAGCAAGCTTCTCCCCCTCAGTATCTCTGGGGTGAGATTCCTCTGACTCACGGAATAGGACTGATAATGCCTGCCTCGGCGGGTGGTTATGTGCCTTAGATGACATAAGGTTTATAAAGCGCTTAGCTGACTTGGGACGTGTATAATTAGGGCTCCAGAAATGGCATCTGAGTCAGTATATACCTCTCTGAATATGGGATGCTAAGCATAAGTGAAGCGGGGGTTACATCTTCACCTCTTACTTGTTCCCTGTCCCTGAAAACTTGCCGACCACTTGCTATGGTGGTGAGACCAGAAAGTCATACACTGTGCTGGGTTTTTGTCTCTCCCCTTCTCTTTCTTCACACAAAATAGCTAAATCCAGGCCCACAAACCTGTGCTTGTCACACAGTTGGAATTCTGGGTGGATGAACTCACCTGGGCTCCCAGCCCTTGTGTACCAGAAACCCCACTGGAAAAGGTGTGCAGAGGCCACGAACTTGCTCTGAACCCGTCTGTGGAAGAGCAGGTGATCCCAAACTATTGTTAGTGTCTGCTGTAAATGATATGCCTCTGGGTTCGAGCAGAGTTCAGCCAAAAGCCCCACATGACATGGAAATCTGTCCTGGAGCCAGGTTTGTCGGGTAGAAGTTATGTAGCGAATGTCTCCAAACTTTGGCATCTGTTGTCTGCCAAGGGTAAGACAGCCGAGGATGATGGAGGGCTTACAGAAACGCGGACAGGGCATGCGACCCTGTGACAGCTGACACACTGTTTCAGGCCACTGTTGCTCATCCAGTTCTCCTGATAAACAGCTTTAAAGGCATTACGTGGTTTGGAAAGCATTCTTCAAAAACAGTTATATTTTCCAGACGCATGCCAGTCCACTGTTTAGTATTGTTGGAGGGTTTTGAGTTGTAGAATCAGATCTCCCTTCAGTGGGGCTCTTGGAACTGTGACGGACTTATCTGTCTGACTCCGACTGCTGCCAGGGCAGTCTCACAACAGTGTTATCATGTTGGTCGAGTTCCCCCAGGTTTCTTTAGAAAAAATAAAAGTGCTCTTGGGTTCAGGACCAGAGTTTAAAAGGAAAGACTCTTTCATCTCTAGCTAGGCGTGATGGGCTTTTTAAAAAAATTATTGCTTTCATCATGGACCCCTTGGTTCATGGCTTCTGCATAATGAAAGTAGGAGATAACTTTGGATATTATAAAGCTTTGAGCCTTTGAGAAACTAGCTTTCTCCAGAGTATAAAGGTTCATTTCATAATTCATTTCAAAACTCATCTTCCCGGTGGCCCAGTTTCCAGAAATTTAGCTCCTTTAGGAAATTCTGGGTGTCACTTGCAGGGGAAGTGGCTCACAGGGGAATGGACAGTGCCAGGATTAGGCAATGCATGCGGATCTTGAGCTGACATTGACCATGCTGTTGTTCACTCAGTCGTGTCTGACTCTTTGCAACCCCATGAACTGTTGCAGGCTCCTCTGTCCGTGGGATTCTCCAGGCAAGAATACTGGAGTGGGTTGCCATTCCCTTCTCCAGAGGATCTTCCCAACCCAGGGATTGAACCTGGGTCTCCTGCATTGCAGGCAGATTCTTTACCATCTGAGCCACCAGGGAAGTCAAAGTCTAATATACCACAGGGTGGTTGTTTTTTATAAGTTCAGTGAAAAGATTCATAAGATCTTATTCTTATTCCAAAAATGCAATAGTAGAGCTGACAGAATGGCCTTGAACATTATTCTGATTTATTGTGTTGAAGTGACAGCAACTCACATTCTTTTACTATGTCAGTGTAGGATCAGTTCTTCCTTGATTCACGTCTCTGTGATCAAAATAACGGATCTGGATGTTCCCTTTGGGCGTTGGAGGCAGCGTGCCCTCTTGAAAGAGAACAGGACTGCGAAGCGTGAGACCAGAACGCCGATTGCAGTCCTGACGCTGCTTTGCTTGGTGGTCTCATGCTGCTTTTCATCCCCTTCTCAGGTCGGTCCTCCCACTTCGAGGGAGTGAGCATCAGCCCTGCCCTGGTCACATCTCCACAGCTGAGGGGTAATGCCCTGGAAGAATGACACAGAGGGGCCTCCCTTAGTGCCAGAAGCTGGGCACTGGAACGAAGAAAGCCCAGAAAGGACATTTGAGAGGCTGATAATGTTTTCTAAAAATAAAAAGGCAGTAGGTGAATGTGAGGCCGCGTGTACCTAAACCATCCCTGAGCAGCCCTGGGCCAGCCCGAGCCCAGCAGGCTTAGCACTGCTCAAGTCGGTTACATCTCATCTTCTGTGACGTGAAACCTGTGGCTGACCCTGCTCTGTCACCACTTCAGCCCGCTTCTGATTCCACCTCTGGGGACACGCAAGTGCCCCCGAGTGATGGGCCAGGTCATGTGTGGGGGGTGGTGATGAGGGCAGCCTGCGGAGAACCCCTCGTGAACAGACCACTTCCTACCTGTTTAGTCATCATCGAGAATTCACAGGTATTTTTAGCTGGTGGCCAAGAAATCAATGTTTAAAAAAAATACAAAACCAAAACCCCTCAACAGAAGCCATTTTGCCCCAAGAATGGATGTATATGGTGTGGGAAAGCAAATCTCAAAACATATTTCCTTTTTAGTTCCTAAACTAGTATCAGCCTAGTCCTCCTTAACCCTGTCCACAGCACTAGAATAAAGAGTCCAAAAAATACGAAGGAGAGAAGAGTGTAGAGCCGGCTGTTGGCCGATGGCAGCTCCAGGCATGCGTGTTGGCTGTTCCTGCTGCACCCTTTTTGTAAGCAGCTTGGGCGCCTGCATTTTTCCCAGTCTGGCCTTGTTGTTTACTTATGATTTGTCTGTCCCTGAAATCTGGTCATCAGAGTGACCCTGAGATGGAGAATGTCCAGCAGGAAGTAGGGGCATCCAGGTCACTGTTGACAAGTTCTCAAAGTCTGTCCTGGTTCATAATTGGGTCTCATTCTCAGGGATAGATCTGGTTTTCCAAATTTTAATATGTCAAAGAATACTGAAGCATCTGGGCTCATGATGGGCCAAAACGAAGCCTTCGGGAGCCTTTTTGTCATGCACTGATACCTGATGGAAGCTGGATTCTTTTATGAGTATTTGTGTAACCTGTGATAATGTGTGTGCAAGTGCTCTGTAGGTTGTCTTGGGAGATGTGAGGTATTATTATGACGAAAGACTTAATTGAACCCTGCTCTTGTATATGAATAAGTAGAGACAGATTAAATGGATTACACATTTTTCTCAAGGATTCCTAAACAGCCTACCTAGCTTTTTCTTGTCTTTTCTATTCCTGACTTCAGTGGCTCTCTATAACCTTTATTTTTAATGAACCAGAACAAATAGTACTCAGTAGAAAAATTACCACTGAGAGGAGGGATTCTCAATAGCAAGAGACAGTTTTCTGTGACCCATTCATTCCATGGCACTTTGTGTCTACTCAGAAAAAAGGTGCTGGAGGCTTTGGAATGACAAAGTCATTAGCTCATCTCTAAACATCAACATAGTGAATAAGGAAGCATTGTGAGAAAAGTGCCAAGACTGCAGTTTCCATTCAGAAACACATGGTTACCTTGAATCAAGAAGCACAACTTTCGCCTTCAGATTGAATCATGGTCTGATGGGAAATAGGCCGCTAGCTTCAAGAGACTCTGTTGAAGACATCTGCCTCTACCCAGAACTGGAAAGTGCTTTAGTGCCTGTCTTGCCGATATGGGATTTTGGGGTTTATTTTTAAACAAACTTGGGCCCTAGACTAGTGTTGTCTAACGTTGGCTGAAAGGACAAAACTGGGCTGAAAGCACTGATAAAGTCCCCTCAAAGGCTTTCATGTCTTCAAGTGGGTTTGGGTTTGGGGTTCCTTCTCTCTGTGACTCTTACTCCTCCTCTCTCTCTATTATGCTTGGACCTTGGTTAGAAGAGTTCTGTTGATCAGCTCAGTTGCCTCCTTTTATAGGTGGAACGACTGAGATGGGGAGACATACACGATGAACCGTGGACTCATCTGGCTCATCCCTTGGAGAGCCTGGTTCAGCCTGGGGATGACTTACCTTCCAGTCATTAGATGGTGTCCTCTAGAGACGTTAGGGAGTGCACTCCTCGTGGATTATGCTCTAAAACTTGTTGGGCTCACACCCTTCGTACTAGTCAGATATTGAAGGTCACAGATAAGAGCAAATGGGTAGACTCCACAGGTCTAACACAGGGGACCTTCTCCTGCTTGATTCCAGGAGACCCCACCCCAGGTGGGTACAGCTACCCCCACACATGCCTGCACACACATTCTGACAGTGCGCCCTTATCCCGCCGTGGTAGCCAGGGCCTGAAACATACATTTACTTTTTCCTGTTTCAACCTTAAAAATCAGACCAGCTACTACCAGTGTTTACGTTCCCGCCCCCCATGGCACCTGGCAGGCCCGGAAGATGCCCTGGAACCGGGGCTCCTTTTGATGTCTGGGCTGTGTGAGGGGCCCGCACGCTCCTCGGTACCTGGGGTCCAGGGCTTCCCGGGAGGGGCGCCACAGGAGGGCTTGGCTGCTGCTTCAGAGAAGGGTTATCAGAGATCAGACCGCAGATTTTGCTTTTGTGAGAACAAAGTGCGACCGTCCATTCAGGAGCAGCGCGGAGGGGCCCAGGGCCCGCTGGGATGGGGTTTTACACTTGGGCTGTCCTTTTGCCCTTCCACTGAACTCTTTTCATTTCAGTCATGAGCAAACAGTCAGTGCCTGAACTAACAACCCCGCAGTCCTCCGGAGCACGGCTGGCTTACAGTACCGAACAAAGGGAGGGAGGGCCGCGTGGGCCGGCCCAGGCCGAGGAATGCGGCTTCAGGGTTCTGCTCCATAAATTTAACCAGCACGACGAAAAGGAGATAATATGAGCCTTCGTGATGATCTGAAGGGGGAGGTTCTGTGTCCCATTGATTGCGGTCTGGCCCAGGGCCAGGCCCAAGCCTGACCGACAGTTGAACCGTATCGTTAAGGCGTGTAATACAGCTTGTACTACCGCCAATGAGTACATATCCACAGGGCAAAAGTTTATAAAGAGCTGAGGCTGTCCTGTTTAACCCTCTCACACGGCATGTAATAGACCCAGCTGCCATTCAGAACTTGCCCATCTGAGGTCAAGCAGGAAAGCCAGCACGTTTCTTTACTCCAAGCAGGGCTTTTCAGGACTGGGGAGAGGGAAGAGGCACTGTCTAGAGAGGTTCCCGGCGCCCGATGCTTCTCTCCGGAGAAATGGAGCTGCCTGCCTCCTCGCCTCCTCCCCTCCTTCCAGGCCAGAAACGGGACACCTTAGTGCTTTATTCAAAGTAGCTCTTTGTTTGCAGGATAATGTTGCCAAAGGAAGCGGGGCTGACACAACAGGAAACCTACCCGTCTCCGAGGAGGAGGCTGCGCCGGTGGCAGAGGCGGTTGGATGCCACCGGTGTGGGGTGGAACATTCCCATGGAGTCGCTGAGACTCAGGATGGTTCCGTTTCCTTCCCCTGCCTCCCAGCCTCCTTGAAGCCTACCGACAGCCTCACTTTCTGGCTCTCTACTCCCGAGCCTGATCGGTAAACCAGAGCAGGTGGGAGGCTGTCCCATGAAAAGCTTGTTAACCCAGCCTGCTGCCTGTCAGCTGCACTCCACCCTCATCCGGGAGAGCAGGACCTGGAAAAGCCTGGTCCTTGCAGTAATGCTGGCCTGAGTCGATGGACAGGCCAACAAAGCACTGGTCTAAGTACAGTCAGAAAGAAAGGGCTATCTTTCTGACACCCGAGGAGAAGCATTAAGGGAGTAGTTTAGTCCTAGCCATCAGCCAGTCACATCCTTTGGCCATACAGGGAGCCTGCCTGTCCTTTGTCCATACCATTTAGGAAGACATGCATTTCTGTCCTTCCAGAGAATTACTGGTCTGCAATGGATAGGGCATCGTCAATGGATACAAGTGGGTAAATTGAAGGTGGCTCAGTGGCAAAGAACCCACCTGCCAATGCAGGAGATGCAGATTCAGTCCCTGGGTTGGGAAGATCCCATGGAAAGGAAATGGCAACCCACTCCAATATTTTTGCCTGGGAAGTCCTGTGGACAGAGGAGCCTGGTGGGCTACAGTGCACAGGGTCACAGAGTTGGACACAACTGGGTGACTAAACAACAAAAACAGCACAGTGAAGTTGAGGCACAGAGCATTTACACAACTTGTTTAAGATTTCAGAGGTAATGAGACGGGGAACTAGACTTTGAAAGGCTGAACGCAGAACACACATTTCTAACTTCTGTGCTACTTCTGGGTCATTCCTGGTCTCTCCTATCAAAAAGCCCCATGATTTAAACCTGAGTCCTCTTACCCAGTCTCAGATCCACTTCCTGTTGATTCCTGAATGTGGAGGGTAGGAACTGGATACTGCCTATAACCCAGAATATCTGGGGAAAGACACTGTTGTAGTTAGTGGGGAGGTGTTCTTTACATTAGGCTTCCCAGGGCTACCCAAGTGGTGCAGTGGTAAAGAATATGCCTGCCAGTGCAGGAGCCTCAGGAGATGCTGGTTCAATCCCTGCGTCAGGAAGATCCCCTGGAGAAGGAAAAGGCAACAGTATTCTTGCCAGGATAATTCCCTGGACAGAGGAGCCCGATGGGCTACAGTCCATGGGGTCTCAAAGAGTTGGACTCGACTGAGCCACTGAGCGTGCTGCCCACATGCTCTTTACCCTGGACCTCACACCCTGAAGTGTGCTTGTCACAGTCTCTCAGCCCTACTATCATAACCCAGAGGTGCCAGATGGCCTGCCTAGAGAACCAAGCAGCCAAGTGTTGTGTCCAGGAGCTGTGCTGCCCGTGGTCCTCTCTTCTGCATGTCAGGCCCTCCCCAAATGATGAGCCACTGTATCCTTCCAAGTTCAGCATTCTCTACTTTTACAACATAGCACTCACACATGCGAGTTCCAACTTGTCTTTGCTCTGCCATCGAGCCAAGGCCAACTTCACCAGCTGGTGGCCTGGATCTCTTGACTGGGACACAGTACAGGAAGCCATGGAAGGAGATGAGAATATCCAAGTATGTGCACTGAGTGCTGTGACCGTTTGGTGGCCAAGGATAACTTCTGTTTATTTTGGTGGTTAGGGTCCTGGAAAAAGGTTTCTAGAAGTAGAAGAGACTATAGAGCTGCCCACCTCTGAGATGGCCAGACAGCCATCCTTTCTAGTTAGGCTTCTGTAGTCAGGGTGCTTTAAAAGCCTAGAAACAGGCTCTGGTAGTCCCTGGATGGAGCTAACTCCATGGTTTGGATTCCGTGAAATGATTGCTCAACCCAGGGTTTAGCAGACCTTGGTACTGGGCTGGATGTCTTTTAATGGGCACATGTTTGGGGGTTCTTTTTGTCATGTACTTGAGCTGTTGTGGCATCCAGGAGCTATGCTGTGGCTGGTCTTTGGGGATATGAAGAGAGAAATCCTAGGGGGTAGGGAGTGGTTCAATTGGAGGAAGAAATTCTGCTGTTCTTTTGAACTATTTTGTTCCGTTTACAGTGATTAAAGATGCCATGAGGTGGCCAGATGATCCACGAAGTGAAATTTATAGAGATTGTTATCTGCAGAGATCTTAAGACAGAGCACTAGAAAATTCCAGTGCTTTATGTAGCATGCAGAAGGAAGCCTGGTCTGAACAGCTTGCATCTGAGCAATCCTTCGAAAGGGCAGCAGCACAGAGCAGCGATTCAAGAGTCACCTCTTGGCTTGTGTGTGACTCACCTTCCTTTGGCAGCATTAGGGGTGTCCCAGGCCTACCGGCTTCTCTTCACCCCAAGGATCGTGTTCTTCGGAAAGCCACATGCCTGCCCTCTCTAACTGTCTCTGACCCCGGGTCCAGAGGGAGACACAGTCCCTCGGACAAGAGCGGCTAGAAGAGGGGTTGTGTTTTTGTGTTAACGTAGCAGGAAGCAGTGCTGTAGCCTCTGCTTCTCTGGACAAGCCCCCTGATGCACCTGCTCCTCTCAGAGGCCCGGCGAGGCCCAGGCAGGAGGGCCAGCGCCCACTGCTGACTGGTCTGGGCTGCTGGCAGGCTTGTGTCCCAAAGCCCAAAGAGGCCAACTTGCAAATACCTGTGATGGAGCATAAGCAGTGGCTGGCCCCAGACTGGGGTAGGAGGGCTGTTTATTCTGCTACCGGCTCTGTCTGAAAGGGTCTAGCATCTTTTCCCTCTGCCTCCTTGGCTCTCAGCAAGTTCTAGCACATTTTCAATCCACTCTTTTTCCACTCCTGTAGAGGAAAGCCCCAGGCCAGTGACTCACATGAACTCAGTCTCATTGGCTCTTGTTTCCTAGGAGAGCAAATGCTCTGAAGGTGCGGTGCAGCTGTGACCCAGGGCATGGGGCTGAGTTTTATGAAGGCTCAGAAACACACCTGAGACGACCCCACGCCCTTTTCTTTCTTTCATATTTTTGATTTCTCACCACTGGGACAGTTAAGTCTGCTTTCAAAGGGGGAATAGGGAGAGGAGAGGAGAGCATTTCAAAGGAAAGCTGATTTGGTCTCTGAACCAGCTTGTCTTCTAGGTTGTACTTCACCCTGATGAGAATCAGAAAGGACAGTCTGTAAGCCCCTGAAATGCAATTTCCAGTGAAACACGAACTTCACTCTAGTGGCTCTGCAGCTGGAGAGCCTCAAAACTAGGTCCAGATGTTCTCTCTCCCCGGGTTAGCAGGAAGAAGGTTTGGGGCAAGCTGTGGGGGCAGAGTGCTTTTGCTTTTACCCATTCTTGGAGTGCCTGCTTTGCAATTGGTGTCCTGCCTTCTGGGGCTCTTTAGGGTAAGTGCTTTGAGCACCTGGGTCTGTTTTGGTCCCGCCTAACCCACACCCCCGCCCCCCGGCGCCCCCACCTCCTTACTCAGAGCTAGCCATTTACCACAAGCAAGAGTGACCTCTCTCCTGCTGCTCAGGTTCAGAAAGCAAGACAGTGCTGGAAAAGTGAGTGAGATGTGCTAGAAAGGAAGTCCCCTGCAGAGGACCCTCAGGTCAACAAAGCAACATCCATGGCCCCTACTACCATCCAGTATAGCTTAGGGCCAGGCCTCCCGGTCCAGGGAGAAGTGATAGTAATGGCCAGTTCATGGTCTTTCCTCTGAAGAAATCTTCACTCAGGAGAAAAGCCATTCCAGACAAAGACGGGCCAGTCTCACTCCTTAACTAACCTGTACCCAGCCCATGCTTATCTACAATATGTGATCATTGCAGTTGGTACTCATCTTTGCTTCTTGAGTGTACTTTAGACATTTTGGTGTTTGTGCCTGACTGCTCCCTGAATCATCTTTTTAAAAAGTAGTTCTATCGTGTGAGTTTAAAGATATGTACAAACCTGAGCTATTCTCATATCCAAACAGTATATGAGCCCTTACAGTGTATGAACACTTCCAAGATAATTCACCTTGTGTGAATTATCTCTGTAATTCTTATAGCAGGCCAATGAGATAGGTACTATTATTTCTGTTTTTAAAAAGAAACATAAAATAACTCAATCCTACTTGGCTGTTAATAATCACCAAAAGGCTTATAGTGGTAACCCTGCCAGATACCTTAGTATGTATGTATGTACACGTGCACACACTCACATACAAACACATGTATATGTGACATTAGATGAATCATAGAAGCACAACTGTTGATGGCCTAATAAGTAAATTGTTTTTAACATTATGTAATATTAGTAAGTCATTTTTAACATTTTCATAATACTAAATTGCACATATACAACAATATATTGGGTTGGTCAACAAATTCATTCATACTTTTCTGTCAGATGTCATGGAAAAGCCCAAACTTTTTAGCCAACCCAGTACTCAGCTAGTCCTTTCTTGATGGATGTTTCTAATTTTTTTTGCCATCATAAGCATCTTTTACATGTATCTTTTCACATGCGTATAATTCTCTCTTTAGGGTAAATTTCTAAAAATAGAATTGCTGGCTTAGGGTAAATGCATTTTCTCCTTTGGAACACATTACCAGATTGCCTTCTAGGGAACTGAAACACCTGTATTCCCACCCCATGTGCTTGAGAAGACCCTTCTCTCTGACCCTCCACAAGCTTTGGCTGTTCATTCATTCATTCATTCAGAATTCTGTTGAGAAGTTTATAATGTAGATGCTGTATTACAAGCAAGGCACTGTTACTGTTTGAGTCTCTGCTGATCTGAGAGGGAATGTTTTCAGTGATACTGCCTGTATTTCTTCCATCACTAGGGGTATTGCATCATCTTTTCATATTTCATTTGGCCACTTAGAGTTCTTCCTTTGTGAATTATACTTGCATATTCTTCACCCCAGTCCTTTTTAAACCCGTGAGGTCAGAATTAGTCTTCCTTTTGAATATGTTTGTTTTTGTTTATTAGCATCCTGTCTTGATCCTACCCTTCCAGTAGTTGTCATTTTACCAGTTCATCATTTACATTGGTATATATCTTTCTTCTAAATATTAATAAAATTTAGATTAATCACTTGGCAAATTCTATTAATGAAGTTAAAAGTGTGCATCATGACTATAGAGAACTGGCACTGCTTACTGTTCTTCAGTTGCTTTCCCATAAGAATGAGGCTCCAGCCAAGCTACTCTATAGGGCAGGGAACTCAGCTCAGTGCTCCGTGATAACCTAGAGGGGTGGGATTGGGGGGAGGTGGGAGGGAGGATCAAGAGGGAGGAGATACATGTATTCTTATAGCTGATTCACGTTGATGTACAGCAGAAACTTAACACAACAGTTATACTCCAATTAAAAATAAATTAAAAAAAAGAATGAGGCTTCAATCCGATGTTTGTAGATTTTACATGGGGTGGTCTGCTAACTGACTTTTGTCTTATTTATTTCCTTTCTTCTTAGTATTGGTTTATGACCAGTTCCTGCTGTAAAACTTGGCAGGTTAGTACTGATGCTGTACATTGCTGTATTAATAAAAACCTCGCTCTGCCTTTGGTCAGGGCCCTACTTGAAGACAGGGGCCTTGCCCAGGAGCCATGTCCTCTGTAGTGTGTAGAGCCAGGCCTCCTTAGCTCTCCCATCACTAATAACGTGGTCTAGGTACAAACACCTTATCTTCCCAACTGGACTGTAAGCTTCTTGAGATCATGTTATTGCCTTCTTTGGTGTCCCTCCAGGCTTTTCAGATTGCTTAACACAGTGATGAACTCAGAGTATGTATTAAAGAGATTTTCACCAACAGTCACGCTGATAAGAAGTTTACCTTGTCTGAGACTAATATAAAGATCCAAGATCAAGTTGGATTTTGCCACTTACCAGCTGAATGGCCTTGGACAAACTTCATAATCTCTCTCAGGCATGATTTCCTCCTCTGTGAAATGGACTGCTAATAAAACACATCCTTAGAAGAATCTTGTGAGGCTTAGAGTCAACACTAAATAAATGCAGCCATCGAGACAAACTGGACCCCAGGGGTCCAGCACTGTTAGTCTTAGTGTCTTCTCACCTAAGATTGAAGGGGAAATGTGGACGTGAGAGAGCAGGTGGAGGTGGCAACCCGCCGTTTCTCCGGAGAGCACCCTTAGAGGTTCACGTGCTCCTCTGCTTTAAGACCCCATGTTGAGTCTGAATGTGGTTTTTTCCCCCCAGTACAGAGCCTTGCAATCATTCGGGGACTCACATGATGCCACAAGTTTAAAATGTGCCAGTTCCTTCTTATGCTCTGCCAGTTTTCTTAGTGGTAGCACGAGTGCCTGCACGTATGCGTACAGATGTGCGTGTATACATATGTGTGCATGTGTGTAAAATGCTTGGAAGAAGTAAAGACGGGATCAAATTTTGCCTGGCAGAGCAACTAACATCTCTAGTAGCCTCTAAGCTTTTTCCCAAATGGGCTTTAATTGGTTTCCTTCTGTTCTATTTTTATTTTGTAGTCATCTTAATGTATAGGGAGCCAGCTCCTTCAAATGAGACATTTTATCATTAAAACGTGTTATTTCGTTTAACTGCCATGCACCCAGCTTCACCAGCACCGATGGACGACTGGCAAGGAGGGGTTCTGAGTGGTGGTGGTTCTCCTGTGACCTCACCGCAGCTGTGACCCGCCAGTCTGCGCTGCACATGGACCCAGACCGGAGCAGGCTGGCGGCCAAGTGTCGAGTGCACTGTGGGCTTGGCCCCTCCTCACCTGCCCCCAGTGGCCCTCGGCCCCACTGTGGCCTGTGGCATGAAGGCCCTCCTGGCCCACGTTGGCCTCGTGTGCTGATTAGACAGGAATCAACAGATCTGTTGAGTGCGTGTTTAATGTGACACAGATGTGAAACAGGCTGCAGATCTTTCTGCTTTACAAATTTTCAGCTTTTTGCATTTCATCAGTGTTGCTTATTATTTACAGAATGTAACTTGAGACAGCAGAACAGATTGTAATTTTTAAAAAAGGTTTCGGGAGTGGGGGTGATGGGGCCGCAGGGGATCTGGGAGGAAAAAAAAAAATCCAGTAGTGTGGAATGTTGTTTGCTGTCCAGACCAAACAAACCAGTTTGCCAAGGGTTGATGGACTATGGCAATCCGTCCCATTCATGTTCACACCGGCGGCACTTAATTATAAGGCAGCTTGACCTTCTTATCACCAAATAAAGAAGAATCTTTTGTTACCAGGTTGAACGTCATGGGAACAGGCAGAAACATACCCCTTGTTGAGGGCACCGAAGGCAATCACTTCACTGCCAGCTTGGGTTCTGTTTCCTTCCTGTCCGGACAGAAAGGACACCTTTGAACCTAATCCCCATTTGGACACATAGATGTTCTCCTTGCCTCATTCCTGCTCTGGCTTTATACTCGGGCGTTGTGGCAAGAGCCAAAACAAAGAGCAGTGTCTTCTTCAGCCTGAGAAATCCATGAGTGTCTTGAGGGCATTGGAACGCTAGGCCAGAGCCAGTTCCACCCAAGTTGAAAAGGAAGGTGCTGTCTGTTGTTCGCAGAGGATAGGTTCTCCAAGAGGTAGCCTTGACTTCTGAAAACGCTCAGGTTAAATTTGAAGACAAACCATAAAAAAACACCCACTGGTCAGAAGGAAGATGAGAGAGACTAGGTGATATGTTTCTAGGTCAACAGAACCTAAGACTTGGGATTGAAATAATGAAAGCCACACAGTAAAAACTGCTTTGGAGAAGATCTCCATGGAATTTGAGCTGGTGCACAGAGTTGATCGCCTTGGTCAGAAGGTTCTGAGCTGCTTCAGTGCTGAGTGTCAACCCTGGACTGGACCATCTGTAGGGAGCCAGGTCCCTGGCCCGTTTCCAGAGTTCCAGGCCCTACTGCTCTTTTCCTTTCTGGAAAAGTACAGATGGTACCTGGTCCCCCAGTACCACCAGGCAGCTAGCTGTCCAGTTGTCACTTCCCCCCACCCTGGGAGAACATGACCTGGTCAGTAACTTTGTAGTGTCTGTCCATGGGGAGATGATCAGCATTCCTGTCCCAGGAGTTCCTGGGTTGTTACCAACTCCCAGCCCTTCCCCTGGCTGGGTGAGGAGGAGTCCCCCAGTGGGCTGCCCCTTCTCAACCCCGCAACCCCCTCCAGAAGTGGCAGCTCTGGCTCCCCTGCTCCCGCTCTTGCGTGGGCTCATGCCTTCAGTCTAGTCATTTAGCGTGTGTGTGTGTGTTGAGCTGGGGTACAGTGAAGGGGCTGGGATACGACTCACAGGAGAGACAGAAAGCTCTGGTCACATGGGGCTTCCATTTGGGTCTTACCACACTCTCCAGACTATGACTTGTTTCGAGCAGGAGGCTCCTCCCCAGAAAGGTTGGTGCCTGGAGAAGAGGGTATGTGCTGGCTGGCTCTGCGACCCTTTCAGGGTCTCAAGTCCAACCTCAGAGCCTGAAAACTGGAGGGATAAACACCCTGTTTATCCCTGTGAGTGAGGAAGCAGTACGTAAACTTTCTTTCTCACGAGTTGCTGATCTTCAGTGTCCTCATCCTTTTTTTGAAGCATCTTTTCCTGGTCCCTCTTTCTCCTTTTCTACTTCACCTCAACCAGTACTCTCTGTTCAATAGTAAAAGTTTGTATGAAACTTCGAGTCTGAATAAACGATTTGAAAGCAAACAAATCAGGGACTTCCTTGGTGGTCCAGTGGTTAAGAATCCACCCTGCAATGCAGGGGATGCAGGGTTGATTCCTGCGTCAGGGAACTAAGATCCCACATGTTGCAGAGCAACTAAGCCCATGCACTGCAACTACTGAGTCTCCATGTCACAGCTAGAGAGTCCTTGCATCTCAACAAAAGGTCCCAATGACTCAGTGAAGATCCCATGTGCCACAACTAAGACCCAATGCAGTCAAGTAAATAAGCAAACAAGTCACAAAGCAGGTCCTCAGAGGCTGCAGCACCCAGACCTGCTTGGTTTTGATCACAGGAGAGGGAGGCCCTTCATGCAACAGAGGGTGGAGGCCTGGGGTTAGGGGTGGGAGTGGAAGCTAAGGACACAGCCTCCATTACCACCCCCTCCAGACACGGCTGTTCACTTTTTAGAGGTTGGATGCATTCAGGCAGTCTTACAGACTTCATTTAGGAAGTGTTCTATTTCTGAAAACCTCAGTTATGACTTTTATTAATGGCAATATTCTAAAACTCTATTCATTCCAATTCTAAGAATTTGACATTTGGTATAATTTACTGAGCTACTAGATTGATTAGGTCTAGCTGCTTTTACAAAGTTCTTTAAACAAATAAGGTGCAGAGAGTAAGACAGGTGGGTAAACACTTAAGCACTAAGTCCTGTGGAAAACATGTACGCATCCAAACGTTTGCTGTTCCCCTTATGAATCATTCTTGCATATTCAGTAAGCCATATTTTCCATCGTGTGCTGTCAGGCTAAAATTTCAAATCTGAGTTTTAAAAGTGATGTGTTTCAGTATTTCAAATTGACTTCAGATCAGTTGCTCAGTCATGTCCAATTCTTTGCCACCCCATGGACTGCAGCACGCCAGGCTTCCCTGTCCATCACCAACTCCCAGAGCTTACTCAAACTCATGTCCATCGAGTCAGTGATACCATCCAACCATCTCATCCTCTGTCGTCCCCTTCTCCTCCTGCCTTCAATCTTTCCCACCATCAGGGTCTTTCTAGTGAGTCAGTTCTTCACATCAGGTGGCCACAGTATTGGAGTTTCAGCTTCAGCATCAGTCCTTCCAGTGAATATTCAGGACTGATTTCCTTTAGGATGGATTGGTTGGATCTCCTTGCTGGCCAAGAGACTCTCAAGAGTCTTCTCCAACACCACAGTTTAAAAGCATCAATTCTTCGGCACTCAGCCTTCATAATGATCCAACTTTCACATCCATACATGACTACTGGAAAAATTGTAGCTTTTACTAGACAGACCTTTGTTTGCAAAGTAGTGTCTTTGCTTTTTAACATGCTGTCTAGGTTGATCATGGCTTTTATTCCAAGGAGCAAGCATCTTTTAATTTCATGGCTGCAGTCACCATCTGCAGTGATTTTGAAGCCCCCTCAAAAGTAAAGCCTGTCACTGTTTCCATTGTTTCCCCATCTATTTGTCATGAAGTGATGGGACCAGATGCCTTGATCTTAGTTTTCTGAATGTTAAGTTTTAAGCCAACTTGTCCCTCTCCTCTTTCACTTTCATCAAGAGGCTTGATGCCATAAGGATGGTGTCATCTGCATATCTGAGGTTATTGATATTTCTCCCATCAATCTGATTTCAGCTTGCATTTCATCCAGCCCAACATTTCACATGATGTACTCTGCATATAAGTTAAATAAGCAGGGTGACAATATATAGCCTTGACATACTCCTTTCCTGATTTGGAACCAGTCTGTTATTCCATGTCCAGTTCTAACTGTTGCTTCTTGACCTGCATACAGATTTCTCAGGAGGCAGGTCAGGTGGTCTGGTATTCCTATCTCTTGAAGAATTTTCCACAGTTTGTGGTGATCCATACAGTCAAGGCTTTGGCATAGTCAGTAAAGCAGAAGTGGATGTTTTTCTGGAACTCTCTTGCTTTTTCAATGACCCAGTGGATGTTGGCAATTTGATCTCTGGTTCCTCTGCCTTTTCTAAATCCAGCTAGAACATCTGGAAATTCACGGTTCACATATTGTTGAAGCCTGGCTTGGAGAATTTTGAGCATTACTTTGCTAACGTGTGAGATGAGAGCAATTGTGTGATAGTTTGGACATTCTTTGGTGTTGCCTTTCTTTGGGATTGGAATGAAAATTGACCTTTTCCAGTCCTGTGGCCATTGTTAAGTTTTCCAAATTTGCTGGCATATTGAGTGCAGCACTTTCACAGCATCATTTTTTAAGATCTGAAATAGCCCAACTGGAATTCCATCACCTCCACTAGCTTTGTTCATAGTGATGTTTCCTAAGGCCCACTTGACTTCATATTCCAGGATGTCTGGCTCTAGATGAGTGATCACACCATCGTGGTTATCTGGGTCGTGAAGATCTTTTTTGTGTAGTTCTTCTGTGTATTCTTGTCACCTCATCTTAATATCTTCTGCTTCTGTTAGGTCCATACCATTTCTGTCCTTTATTGAGCCCATCTTTGCATGAATTGTTCCCTTGGTATCTCTAATTTTCTTGAAGAGATCTTAGTCTTTCCCATTCTGTTGTTTTCCTCTATTTCTTTGCATTGATCACTGAGGAAGGCTTTCTTATCTCTCCTTGCTATTCTTTGGAACTCTGCATTCAAACGGGTATTACTTTCATTTTCTCCTTTGCCTTTAGCTTCTCTTCTTTTTTCAGCTATTTGTAAGGCCTCCTCAGACAACCATTTTGGCTTTTTGCATTTCTTTTTCTTGAGGATGGTCTTGATCACTGCCTCCTGTACAATGTCATGAACCTCCATCCATAGTTCTTTAGGCACACTATCAGATCTAATCCCTTGAATCTGTTTGTCACTTCCACTGGATAATCATAAGGAATTTGATTTACGTCATACCTGAATGGTCTGGTGGTTTTTCCTACTTTCTTCAATTTAAGTCTGAATTTGGCAAAGAGGAGTTCATTATCTGAGCCACAGTCAGCTCCCCATCTTGTTTTTGCTGACTGTATAGAGCTTCTCCATTGTTGGCTGCAAAGCAAATAATCTGATTTTGGTATTGACCATCTGGTGATGTCCATGTGTAGAGTCTTCTCTTGTGTTGTTGGAGGAGGCTATTTGCTATGACCAGTAATTACCTAGTAATTCTTAATAAAGGTATGGAAGACAAATAACTTTTGTGCCAGGGGCTTCTCTGTTGGCTCAGTGGTAAAGAATCCACCTGCCAATGCAGGAGATGTGGGTTTGATCCCTGGGTCAGGCTGATCCTCTGGAGAAAGAAATGGCAACCCACTCTAGTATTCTTGCCTGGGAAATCTCATGGACAAAGGAGCCTGGTCGGCTGCAGTTCATAGGCTGCAAAAAAGTTAGACATGACTTAGCAACTAAGAAACAATAGCTATGTACCAGACACTGTGCTATACACTTTTCACATATTAACTCAACAGTTGTAACAAAGTAAGTATTATATTCCCATTTATTGACAAGGAACAGGGCTGAGAGCAATCTGATAAATTCTTCAGGATCACTCCGCTAATAAGTGACTGGATAGAGATTCAGGTCTGTTTGTCTTTTTCCAAAGCTTCATGTTCTTCCCTGTACCACCGTGCTCCTAAATTTTATCCCTCTCTTAAAAGGGATCCAGCTTTTGGGAGAAGTTTGGTCATGTAAAGATTAAAAGAAAGTAATTATGTAATTATTTGCTAGAAATCAATCTGAAAGTAATATGCTCTGTTTAATCAACTTCTTATCATTAACATTTGTACTTAATAGCTACAAAATAAGTTTACGGAAGTGTATTTTAGGCCCATGTCAAGCACCTTGGGATTGGCCTTAGAGGTGATAGGTTAGTAGTAAAACTGACCATAGTTTGAGAGATTCCTGTAAGCCTTACACTGAATCAGAATGCTGTGCTTAAACATAAATGAAGCTTGCATTTATAAACACCTTGTTTTTGTAGTGAGGATGTTGAAAGTTGCAAACCGCTTTGTAAGTTGTCAACTGCTTCTTGAAAATCAACCTCAGAATGCATGTAAAAGTTAGTCATTTCAGGAAATCCAAGGCTATCAGGCTGTAATCTCAGTATCATATTGTCCACTTGATTGAAATTCTTTGTAAATTGAGTTTGCCTTACTCCTCCCCCCAGCTTCATGGACAGGTAGTTAGTGGACTAGGAATAAAAGCTCTGAATTATTCTCATTCTTAGAGTTTAAATCCCAATCGTCATCTCTGTTGGCATTAGTCCTACCAGCTGTCACAGTTGCAATGTCATGGAGTCCCCCAAACATGTGTTAGGTTATAGGAAGCCTTGACCCCTATAAACAAGTCAGGTGTGAATCCCACAATGGGAGAAAGCCCAGCCCAAGAAACGTCGTCCCCGCTGCAGGATGTCAAGTCACAAAAAACTTAACAGCAATGGTCATGTAATTTCTAACAATTCCATGAATCAGCATCTTTCCCGCATTTTTGGTTATAACAATACAATATGGAATTTTATGTGTTGTTACACACATGACTTCAGAACTCTAGGGAGAGGTAAGTAGAATGTTGACAAGAAAGCAAGAGGGAAAGGGAAATATTTCCATTTGAAGCAGTTTCCCCAATAAGAAAACTAAGAAAGACTAGATGTTGGCTCCCGGCCCATCTTGGTTTTAGCCACTGAGGCTAAGCTAACCTAGGGCCCCCCTCGTGCACGCGTGGCACCCTCCGCAGATGCTCCATCATCATCGTCATCAGTAGCATTTTATTGAGCACTTATTCTGTACCAGGCTTTTTTATAAGCACTGTATACATATTGATTGACTTATTCCTCACAACAGCCCCATTAGTATCCAGTCTAGAGTCTTCTTTGGTTACAGTTTGTACTGAAGGGAGTAAAATGAGTTAGTGGAGAAGTCCTTTTCCACTTAGTCTTTGGAAGTGGATACAGTCATGAGAAGAAGGCTACAGGTCAGAGGTCAGATGTCACCCCTGGCATAGCAGGCTTGGTGATCAGTCTAAACACTGTGCTGCAGTGGATATCAGAAGAAGTTTTAACCAATTCATACCCTCCAGTGAGGAGAATACTGTTGAGACAGACTGTTGAATTCCTTTTAGAGAACTGATAGATGTTTAACCCATTCAGTCAAGAATTCTAGTACTTTGTAGCTGTCATTCATTTGTTGTTCAGTCGCTAAGTCATGTCCTACTCTTTGCAACCCCGTGAACTGCAGCACACCACGCTTACCTGTCCTTCACTATCTCCCAGAGTTTGTTCAAACTCATGTCCGTTGAGTCAGTAATGCTGTCTAACCATCTCATCCTCTGCCACCCCCTTCTCCTCTTGCCCTCAATCTTTTCCAGCATCAGGGTCCTTCCAATGAATATTTAGGGTTGATTTCCTTTAGGACTGATTGGTTTGATCTCCTTGCTGTCAGAGGGACTCTCAAGAGTCTTCTCCAGCACCACAATTCAAAAGCATTAGTTCGTTGGCACTGAGTCTTTTTTATGGCCCGACTCTCTCATCCGTGCATGACTACTGGAAAAACCATAGCTTTGACTATACGAACCTTTGTTGACAAAGTGATGTCTCAGCTTTTCAAATCACTGTCTAGGTTTGTCATAGCTTTTCTTCCAAGATGCAGGAGTCTTTTTATTTTGTGGTAGCACTCACCATCCACAGTGATTTTGGAGCCCAAGAAAATAAAATCTGTTACTGCTTCCACTTTTTCCCCATCTATTTGCCATGAAGTGATGGGACCAGATGCTGAATACTGGAGTGGGTACCCACCGATTCCCTTCAGGGGATCTTCCTGACTCAGGGATTGAACCTGGGTCTCCTGCATTGCAGGCAGATTCTTTACCATCTGAGCCACCAGGGAAGCTCTGTCATTCATTAACAGCTAGTATTTAAAGAGAGAGTCTGGGTTGACCATCTCAGCCTAATTGTTTGTGCTCAGTCTAGCACAAGTATATATAGGTGAAATATTTAATTACAACAAAAGTTTCGGACACACACATAAAGTAAATGCAAGCACAATCCATCATCTTGCTGAGGTCCGTTCACAGTCCCTAAGGAAGATGGCAGTCATCAGTTGACTAAACATTCTCTTATGCTAGGAAGTCACATGTTTGACACACACACTTTCTCCTCATTTACTGATTGTTTTTTGAACCTCACTTGGTTGATAGACATGGGCCATGACAGATTCTCCAGCCAACTAATATCTTAAGCTGTACAGGGGTGTGTGTATGTGTGTACAACATCTGTCTTCAACTAATAGAACTATGACATGGTTACTCATCATAGAAGCGAAGAACAAATAATAGCTGGCCAACCGTTGACCCTCCGGCTGAAAGGCAGGATCAACCCAGTGGATGGAATTGGTTAGATCGCCCCATGTCACCTTGTTTGGATTTACTGCTGCTTCAAGAAAATGACAGGGATTGTTTTCATTACTCTGATCTTTGGCTTTGGCTCCAGTGAACGTCAGAGAGCAGTGGCCAGATGCAGAGCTGCTCTGCATTGATCTCCCCTGCTAGGTGGATATCTGCAGTGTATCAGCCACTGTATCAGCAGCCCCTTCTCTCCCAGGGTGGGGGGTGGAGGGGAGAGTCGTCCATGCTGTACAGCTGGCGCCCTGACATTTCCATGGAGTTCAAAGCCCAAGTTCGTTTGGTGCTGACATTTTGGATTAACTGGTTGACTGGAATGCCTGCTTCTTTCTATACACTGTGAAATTTCTAAACCGCAGCAGTCGAGGGCTTAAAATGGCCGACAGACCCCCAGCTGGCAGCAATTAAGTGCACCGCGGCCCTTGGGCTAAACAAAGGTTTGTGGAGGCAGAGCTGCTGCCTTTGCACTAAGCCAGCTCCCGCTGTAAGCTCTCTTCTGTGTGAAGTGTTTGTCAGTGAGAGACACCATCCCCTTATGAGAGATGAGTGGGTGTTGTGCCACCTCTTGTTGAATGTCTCATTAACCCCAGGAAGGTGGTACCAGGACCCTGCCTAAGAGGCACCATGTCTTGTCAGCGAAGGTAATGGTGAGCGGGGAAGCCAGAGGACAGTCCCAGGACGTCCCAACCCTGATGGGCAGGAGCAGCCCGGAGGCTGATCTTTCTGCTCTGGCGCCTGTGGGCGGCCTCCGCGTCTGTGCCTCTTTTCTTAATGGAATCCCTTATGCTGTAGGTTGAAAGGGGAAGATGGGCATGAGAAGACAAGATGCTATTTGAAACCCACTCAAGCAGCAAAAAATGTTAGAAGCTAGACCAATGCTGTCTAATACACTATTTAAATTTGAGCACATTTAAAGGAAAAAATTTAAATTCCACTCCTCAGTCACACTGGCCACATTTCAAGTGTCAGTAGCCACACATGGCCAGTGGCTGTGTGCTGGATAGTGCTCTCCTGGACAGTACCAGGTGCTGGAAAGGATACAGATTACTAGGCTCTCTGAAACACATTGCTGGTGGGAGTGTAAATTGCTTCAGCCTCTCTGAAAACAGTTTGAATTATCTTGTTAGCTGAACATTCATGCCCTGTGGTCTAGCAAACAGCTCCTAAGTATGTACCCAAAGAAACTCTTGTCGAGGTTCACCAGGAGACAGGTATAGGAATATACACAGCAGCATTGTTTGTAGTAGCAAAACCTGGAAATACTCCATGTGCCATCAACAGGAAGCTGGATGAATGATGGTGTGTTCATACAGTGGAATAATTACAAGCCAGTACAATAACTGAATTATAGCTGCACACAGAAGAATGATTGAATCTTAACAATAGGACTTCAAGGAGGAAGAAGTAAGTCTGCAAACATAAAAAGGTAGTGCCATCCTTTTTCAGAAGCCCCAGACAATGAAAACCAGAAAATGTAACAAGACTATACCAGAGCATACTTTGAAATGTGATAAGACTCCATGCAGAAGGAAAGTAAAGGAATGGTAAGTGCAAGATAGCCAGTAGTGGCTATCTCAGATAGAAGAGGAAAAGGAAAGCGGAATGGGGAGGGGGAGGGGAGGCAGAGGACCACACAGATAGATTCAAGTTAGGGTCTGACAGTGGGGTTTTTGCACAAGGGATAGTGGTTTCACAGATGTTTATTATGTCATTTAAAATAAATAAAAAGCCAGTGATGATAGTGGGCCCTAAACTGAGGATAATGATGCGTCTAGTCCAGAAGTCCAGTTTAAAACAAAAAGAATGGAGTCCTTTCCTTCCAGATGCTATTAGGTTCATGGGAACATGCAGGCAAGTGACTTAGGAACGGTGACTTAACTGGTTTTTTTGAACACCACTGAAGAACTATGGACGGAGGTTCGTGACATTATACGGGAGGCGGTGATCAAAACCATCCCCAAGAGAGAAATGCAAAAAGGCAAAATGATTGTCTAAGGAAGCCTTACAAATAGTTGAGAAAAGAAGAGAAGCAAAAGGCAAAGGAGAAAAGGAAAGATACATCCATCTGAATGCAGAGTTCCAAAGAATATCAAGGAGAGATAAGAAAGCCTTCCTCAGTGATCAATGCAAAGAAATAGAAGAAAACAATAGAATGGGAAAGACTAGAGTTCTCAAGAAAATTAGAGATACCAGGGAAACATTTCATGCAAAGATGGACACAATAAAAGACAGAAATGGTATGGACCTAATAGAAGCAGAAGATATAAAGAAGAGGTGGCAGGAATACACAGAAGAACTATACAAAAAATATCTTCATGGCCCAGATAATGACAATGGTGTGATCACTAGATCCAGACATCCTGGAGTGCGAGGTCAAGTGGGCCTTAGGAAACATCACTATGAACAAAGCTAGTGGAGGTGATGAAATTCCAGTCGCGCTATTTCAAATCCTAAAAGATGATGCTGTGAAAGTGCTGCACTCAATATGCCAGCAAATTTGGAAAACTCAACAATGGCCACAGGACTGGAAAAGGTCCATTTTCATTCCAATGCCAAAGAATGTTCAATCGCACAGTTGCACTCATCTCACACGCTAGCAAAGTAATGCTCAAAATCCTCCAAGCTAGGCTTCAACAGTATGTAAACTTCCAGATGTTCAAGCTGGATTTAGAAAAGGCAGTGGAACCAGAGATCAAATTGCCAACATCCATTGGATCATCAAAAAAGCAAGAGAGTTCCAGAAAAACATCCACTTCTGCTTCATTGACTATGCTAAATCCTTTGTGTGGATCACAACTGTGGAAAATTCTTCAACAGATGGGAATACCAGACCACCTTACCTTCCTCCTGAGGTCTGTATGCAGGCCAAGAAGCAACAGTTAGAACCAGCATGGAACAACAGACTGGTTCCAAATTGGTCAAGACTCTATATTTTCACCCTGCTTATTTAACTTATATGCAGAGTACAGCATGTGAAATGCCTGGCTGGATGAAGCACAGGCTGAAATCAAGATTGCCAGGAGAAATATCAGTAACCCCAGATATGCGGATGACACCACACTTATGGCAGAAAGTGAAGAGGAACTAAAGAGCCTCTTGATCAAAGTAAAGAGGAGAGGGAAAAAGTTGGCTTAAACTCAACATTCGAAAAACAAAGATCATGGCATCTGGTCCCATCACTTCATGGCAAATCAATGGGGAAACAATGGAAACAGAGAGACTTTGTTTTCTTGGGCTCCAAAATCACTGCAGATGGTGACTGCAGCCATGAAATTAAAAGATGCTTGCTCCTTGGGAGAAAAACTATGACCAACCTAGACAGCATATTAAAA
Organism: Capricornis sumatraensis; assembly: GCF_032405125.1. Lineage (NCBI taxonomy): Eukaryota > Metazoa > Chordata > Mammalia > Artiodactyla > Bovidae > Capricornis > Capricornis sumatraensis. Next base: position 48,607,133 of record NC_091082.1, on the reverse strand, counting down.
AGCAGAGACATTACTTTGCTGACAAAAGTCTGTCTAGTCAAAGCTACAGTTTTTCCAGTAGTGATGTGTGGATGTGAGAATTGGACTATAAAGAAAGCTGAGCGCTGAAGAATTGATGCTTTTGAACTGTGGTATTGGAGAAGACTCTTGAGAGTCCTTTGGACAGCAAGGAGATCAAGCCAGTCCATTCTAAAGGAAATCAGTCCTGAATATTCACTGTAAGGACTAATGCTGAAACTGAAACTCCAATACTTTGGCTACCTAATGCAAAGAAGTGACTCATTTGAAAAGACCCTGATGCTGGGAAAGATTGAAGGCGGGAAGAGAAGGGGACGACAGGATGAGATGGTTGGGTAGCATCACTGACTCGATGGACATGAGTTTGAGCAGGCTCTAGGAGTTGGTGATGGACAGGAAAGCCTGGCATGCTGCAGTCCATGGAGTCACAAAGAGTCAGACATGACTGAGTGACTGAATTGAGCTGAACTGTATTCCTGAATCCCAGAGTGAACAGATTTAGGATTGTGCCATGTACAGTCATCCTGATCTCAAAGGGTTATGCTCGAATTTTCAATGTCATGGTCAATATATGAAGAAAGCAGTTAATAACACATGAGGGCCTGCACTGAAGAATGTCTCTTTAAACTTTCTGTTGGCTGAAGTTTTGTTCACATGCAAATGGTTTTAACTCCTCCACTCCCCAGCCTCTCAACTGGGACCTCAGGAGGTTAACACTTTAATTAAGTTTCAGAGAAGTAGGAATCCTTTCTCGCCTACCAGCAATGATAAGGAAGTAGGGGACTGTGGAAAGAATTCCTTTAATCCACCTCTGTTTCTAGTAAGAATATATATCTAGATCGCCTCTTATGAAAGGGACCTTCAGGAGACCACAAGGGTGACTCCGTGTCCTCCCTCCTGTGTCTGTGTGGACAGTGAGCCTTGAATGCCACAGCAAGCAGCTCCAGGCAGCAGGATCTGAACACTCCCTCCAACCTTCCTTGGTGTTTGGTTGATCACAGAGTGAGGACCTGCTGGGGAGACAGATAAGAAAATTTAACAAACAGGCAATGCATACCCATGAGGGAGCAACTGTGGCGTTCGGGTGTTTAGAGTTTGAAAGTTAGAAGATGACGCACAGGGCGTAGACGGAAGAACGGATCACAGAACTCTGGGGACGGTGTGGACGGAGGCTACCGAATCAAGACCATCTGTAGGCACCAGAGAGCTATTTGGTGACAATAGAGGGCCGCTTACTTACATTCACAACCGTTCTGTGGTCGTTATTCATGGGATGTGGGTCTCAGGAGCGCAGATCCAGAAACAGGCCACCTCTCCTTGCCTGCTCTGGCTTCTCGGTTCTCACCCAAGGAGGGCAGGACTCTCACTGAGTTTTCTCCTCCTTGGTAGCATGTTTTCCCCTGCTTTGGGTACTCATGAAAAGAATGTTTCTTCTAAGGAAAACATGTCAACAGAGATGTTACTGTCATGTCTCTGCCTTCACGCGCCTTCTTTGTTTTGACTAGTTGACTGGCCAGACACACCCTTGACCTTTCCCTCAGGAAGTTGGGATTTGAGCTGGTTCATATTCTGCTTTAATTTTGTTGGCTTTCAAAGCTCAGCATTCATGGTCTGTAGTCTCTTCAGCAAAGTTTGCATATCATCTCTCATTTTTAGCTCAGTAGTCAAAGTGGCCTTTATACCTCTTCCCACCCCCACCTCCGAACGCCTTCATTTATCTATTCAGCTAATACTACTGCTTCTCTACCACGAACCAAGGAATAAAACAAAATCCCTCCTCTCATGGAGCTTATGTTCCAGGTGGAGAGCCAAGCAATAAGCAAGTATTTTTATTTAAGTGGGATGTGAAGCAAATGTATTTTGAGCTCATGGCCAACTTAACCTGACTTGTTTTTGAAACAACTTGCTGTGAGGAGAAGGACAGGAGTGGAAACGGAAAGAATAAGTTAGAAAACTATGGGGGCAATCCATTCCCAATCCAGAGATCATTTATCAGTTACAAGAGCGATAGAGAGAGAGAGAGATGTGCGGCATGTGTGAAAGTTGAGCCTTCGAACCTCCCAGTAGATCCAGGAGGACATAGGGAGAGGAGTCAGGATGCAGCCTTACATTGAAAGACGTAGATGAGCAGGCCTGGCAGGCCTCCTGAGGGCCTCTGGGCTTCGGCCCACGGCACCCAGGCCTCTTCCAGGAGCTTCAGGGGTGATAGGATAGTAAGCCTGACTTGAGGAAAAGATATGTTTTTAGCCTGTCCTAGACAGTGTTTGAAATGACAGTAGATATTTCACTGGACCAGGAGATAAGAACAGAACTCAGCTGCCTGGAAAAGCACTCCACACTCCTTCCCCTGGTTTCTCTCCCACACAGTGTCTTGCCAGCATCCTTACAACAACAGTTGTCCGGCGTCTCTGTGAGGGGTTAATGGCAGCCCTCTCTGCTGCCCTCCATGTTTTCAGTCAGTTGCATGCTCAGTCACTCAGTTTCTGTGTGACTCTTTGTGACCCCATGGACTGCAGCCTTGCAGGCTCCTCTGTCCATGGGATTTTCCAGGCAAGAATACTGGATTGGGTTGCCGTTTCCTTCTCCAGGGAATCTTCCTGACCCAGGGATCGAACCCCTGTCTCCTGTTTCTCCTTCATTGGCAGGCAGAGTCTTTACCACGAAGTCACTTGGGAAGCCCCCTTCAGTCAGTTGTTGGGATCTAAATAACCAGCGGCGGGCCTCAGTCTTAAAGAAGGAATTGAGACTGTGCACAGCAGGAGTATGTGAATATATCGTGTAAATAAAATTGGGTGTTTTTTTTTAACCCATTCCCTTGGTGCAGATGATCAGAACTTCTTTTTAGTCTCACTCAGAGAACACAACTAGTAGTATTCTTGGGGCATCCTTTTTACTGAACTTTTTTATAAAATTAATCACTGGATTTCTGGTTTCCAAGCCCAAATCAAGCATTACCCAGGTATGGAGCTTGAGCCCATGTGGCCTGGTAGGTGGCCTGTTGGTGTGGGCCCGGGAAGGCTTTGAGTTGTCCCATCTTTACATCTCACCCATGGTGTGGCCTGTGGCAAATTTCTGTTCCTGTCCCTGTTTTTTCACCCTGATTTGCCCACCAGGCACTTTCCTGCCCCTGCAAGTAAGTCTCTTTTAGTTCATGATTCAGGAATGGCAAGCCTCAGCCTCTCATTTAGATGTGTCTAGAGAGGGGTGTTTTGCTTCACTGGAATCCAGGAACAAATAATGAAAAGTACACCAAGTACAAGGCCGAGGACAGACCAGGCACACTCTTATCAGTCATCTGAAATATGCACAGCCTTTCCAAGACAAATATGGACTCCTGTTTCTAGGAAAACACCAGAAAGTACTTATCAATTACCCTGTATATGGTTTGTGGAAAAAGACAACACCAGCCTACCCTGAAAGCCATAGCAAAGCAGATTCCTCCAAGCAACCAACAGCTGAAGACCGTGAGTTGGAGCCCAGCCTGTGGCCTGGGACTGGTCCACGGAGCCTCTCTGCTCCCTCCTGTGATGCCCGTGTCCCTCCCCCGATAGCAGGCAACTGAGCTCCTCCTAGAAGATGGGGAGACTGATGTGTTCTCACTCACGGCCAAACCTCTCACTCTTCTTCCTGACCTTTTCCAAGTCCAGAGGTGTCTCTCCAGAAGAGATCCCTAGAAGAATAGAGGGTGACCTGGTGGAAGTTCAGTAATACTAACAGTGACAAGAGTCACCATTGGTGGATAGACCACATTCTGTCCAGCCCAGGCTTGATGGGCATAGTTTTGTTTGATCCTCGCAGCCATCCTGCAAGGTAGGTACTGTCATCCCATTTTACAGAGAGAACTAGAACTGGGGGATTGAAGAAGTGAACTGACTTGCCCATGATCACATGTCTAGGAAATGGCAACTGTGAAGTTCTTGTTCAAAACTGGAGATTTTAACCACTTTCTTCCAACTGCATTCACAGGGGATACTGAATGTGGGTTTAATGCTGGTCAGCAGATTTAGAGCATGTCCTGTATGAAGTGGCGTTTTTATCTTAGACAAGGAAGGAAGGGAAGTCATTTTAGCATTAGCATGTAACCTCTTCGCTTTTCTGTCCACCTTCCCACCTTAGGACTCAAGCACAGAGGGTGCGGAAGCCACGCTGCTGCACAGGGCCCCAGGGCCTGCTTCCCCGCTACTCGGAGAGCCAGGCAGAGGGCCAGGAGCAGCTCTTCAAACTAACAGACAACATACAAGATGAATTGTGAGTTGCATCCGTGGGAAACCAGCCCTTTTGGTTCACCAGGTCATCTTCGCTGTCTCTGCGTCTGAGAAGTTTCTGTCCATTTCTGAGTATCATCATGACTCTGAGGCCTAGGAACTGGTCAGAGATTCCTTAGCGCAGATGGGTTTTTGTTTTGTTTTGTTCTCCTGCCACACCAGACAGCCTGTAAGATCCTAGTTCCCCAACCAGGGATTGAACCCATGCCCCCTGCATTGAAAGCAAGGAGTCCTAGTCACTGGACTGCCAGGAATGTCCCAAGCCCAGATGTTTTATACATTTAAATGTAACAGTGGTTCTCAAACTCAATTCCACAGCAGGACGTTAATGTTGGCATTCTCCTTCTAATTAGTTCAAAGAGAGAAGATAAAATGTTCTCAATCCAAAGATTTTTTTTTTTCCCTGTAAAATTTTCCTAAACCTTGGTGTGCTGTTGTTGGTGGAAGAATGCTAGCTAGTTAAAACAGATTAACAAATAACAAACAACTAGTAGCTGAAAATTTTGGAAATGCAACATTCTTTAGGTTGTTTTGCTACTCTTGAATGTGGAACCTTATATACTTAAGATCTTGTTATAATTTCAGTTAGTGAAGTTTTTCCTAATTGATACGTTTGTTGTTGTGGAGTCGCTAACTCATATCCGACTCTTTGTGACCCCATGGACTGCAGCACACCAGGCTCCTCTGTCCTCCATTATCTCCTGCTCAAACTCATGTCCATTGAGTCAGTGAGCATGCTGTCTAACCATCTCATCCTCTGTTGTCCCCTTCTCCTCTTACCCTCAATCTTTCCCAGTATCAGGGTCTTTTCCAGTGAGTCGGCTCTTCACATTAGGTGGCCAAAGTATTGGGGTTTCAGCTTCAGCCTCAGCCCTTCCAATGAATGTTCAGGGTTGATTTCCTTTAGGTTTGATCTTCTTGTAATCCAAGGGACTCTCAAGAGTCTTCTCCAGTTGATATGATAGAATTCAGTATATCACTATTTTGCAATATTATTCCTTTAACATAAAATGCTCTGTAACCTAAATAGATGTTAGAATCACCAGTCCAAAGAAAGCAGTTAGTTCTGCCCTAATAAATAGCAAAATGCTAGTTTATTTTCTTTGAATGCTTGTTTATCTCAGGATAAACAAGGTAAGGAGGGTTTAGAGGACCATGAGGGGTTTGGGGTTTTTTTTTTGTTGATGAAAGGGTATCTGAAGTAGAGGTTAGCTCTTCAAAGAGCCGTCAGTGTCATTGTTACCAATGTGTTAAGCTGACCTCACCTCATAGTTTTGTAGCAGTATTTGAATGGGAATATCAAAAGTCAAATCCAGAATTCATGTGTTGCTTACTGCATAGGAAGGCATCTTCCTGGATGTGGTTTTTTGTAACTCAAACTCCCTTTGTTACTGGAAGGTCTCTCAGTGATGGAGATGTATGACATTATGGTAGTCAGCTCAGACTGCCAAAAACCAAATACCACAGACCAAGTGGCTTAAACAACAGAAAGTTGTTTGTCATAGTATTGAGGCTGGGAAGTCCAAGATAAAGGTGCCGACTGATTTGGTTCCTGGTGAAGGCTGTCTTTCCAGCTTGCAGATGGCCACCTTCTGGCTGTGTCCTCATATGGCAGAGAGAGGCTGAACCAAATCTCTGATGTCTCCTATAAAGACACTAATTGTAGAGAATCAGGGCCCCACCCTTATGACCTCATTAAAAGAAAAAGAAGAACCTTTATTTTTTTAATTATTTATTTTAATTGGAGGATAATTACTTTGCAATATTGTGATGGTCTCTGCCATACATCAACATGAATCAGCCACGAGTATACATGTGTCGCCCCGTCCTGAAACCCCCTCCCACCTCCCTCCCCACCCTATCCCTCTGGGTTGTCCCAGAGCACCAGCTTTGGGTGCCCTGCTTCATGCACTGAACTAACATGGGTCATCTCTTTTACATATGGTAGTGTACATGTTTCAGTGCTATTCTCTCAAATCATCCCACCCTCGCCTTCTCCCACTGAGTCAAAAAGTCTTTTCTTTACATCTGTGTCTCCTTGCTGCCCTGCATGTAGAATCATCATTACCATCTTTCTAAATTCCATGCATATGCATTAATATACAGTATTTGTCTTTCTCTTTTTTACTTACTTCACTGTATAATAAGCTCCATTTTTATCCACCTCATTAGAACTGACTCAAATGTGTTCCTTTTTATAACTGAATAATATTCCATTGTGTATATGTGCCATAACTTCCTTATCCATTCATCTGCTGATGAACATCTCGGTTGCTTCCATGTCCTGGCTATTGTAAATAGTGCTACTATGAACGATGGGGTACATGTGTCTCTTTCAATTCTGGTTTCCTTGGGGTATATGCCCAGCTGTGGAATTGCTGGGCAATTCATTCCTCCCATGCTCCATACAGTCACACTGGGGTGAGGTCGTCAGCATGGGAACTTGGTGGGGACATAATTCTGTCCATAGCATATGTCTCTCTCTACTCTTTTAGTCTAGCCTCAGCTCTGGCCATCGTGCCAATAGCCAAAATCCCCTGTGTTTCACTCCAGAAAGGACTTTATGTTCCTGCCCTCCTTGGGTGAGTATCTGGTGCCGTCACTGCCCTTTATACACTTGACTGATGGAACTTTTGACCTTTGGATTGGAGGTTCAGAGAGTCATTCCTCAAGTGAGACATGGTGCAGAGTCTACTAGCATGGTGGCCCCATGAGGGCCTTAGTTTCTGTCTGATCCATTCACTGAAGAATCCTCAGTATGTGGAACAGTAGATGGCACTTATTAGGCACTCAACAGATATTTGCTGAATGAATGAGAGTTGGATGGTTATTGTACATTGTGCTTTTAATTTCCTCTCCCGCTCACCCTTCCTCAGGCTTCCCTCATAGCTCAGTTGGTAAAGAATCCGCCTGCAATGCAGGAGACCCTGGTTCAATTCCTGGGTCAGGAAGATCCACTGCAGAAGGGATAGGCTGCCCACTCCAGTGTTTTGGGGCTTCCCCTGTGGCTCGGCTGGCAAAGAATCCACCTGCAATGTGGGAGACCTGGGTTCGATCCCTGGATTGGGAAGATCCTCTGGAGAAGGGAAAGTCTACCCACTTCAGTATTCTGGTCTAGAAAATTCCATGGACTGTATAGTCCACGGGGTTGCAAAGAGTCAGACACGACCAAGCAACTTTCACTTTTGCTCACCCTTCTTCAAGTCAAACCATACCTGGTCCTCACGAAATTCATTTTCAATACAATGAATCATGTCAGAAACATAAGGAGAAACTGTGTAGCGTGGCTAACGTAGGATTGCTCGCAGTGAGACACAAGCGCTGAGCACAGAGCCATGGAAAACTGGAAGCCGGAATCCAGTCAGTAAAACAGGTTTCATGAAACTCTTGGAATTCATAAGAACTCAGAGAAGACGTTGGCATGAATGACTTCTGACTCTTAAGATGAAAACCATGTGTTGCTACCCCAGTTTGTGTTAAATCTGCCCATGTACGGCTGGAGGAGTCATGTGACCATAGTCTTCCACAGCGTACAAGGCAGGAGTCATCGGGAAACCTGGCACATATTTCTCTGAAGTGTCCTCAGTGGTCAGGCTGGGTCTTCACGTTGGAGGCATCACTTTGCAAGAAAGGGGTTTTCAAGAAAACCACAGGAGCGTCATAATATACCTCTGACTTTTATCCTAGAATCCTAATTAAAAACATGCTTAAAGACCTAATTATTTGCATATTTTCCTCCAGAGTTAACCCGTTAAAAGGATCTTTAATACCTTGCTCTACTGTTCTAACTAAATGTTTCCACATTTTTTTCCAGTTAGACTCACTGTTTCACTTCTGGAAAATATTGTGTAATTACTTCCCGATGCCGTGAAAACCCCACAGAGTCCACAGTGCTGTGGTTACTTCAACTTTGTTCTCCCAGATCAAGTTGCATTTAATTTTTTATTTTATTCAGTTAATTAGTATTAAAAGGATAGTTGCTGACATATGATTTAAGGTCTGGTACACTGTAAAGGCTTGAGTTTCTAATGAATCCAGTATTAACTCTAATATGTTGCAAAATTGCCATCACTTTCCATTTTTCTTAACTTTGCTTCTGAAATCGGTTTCTGGGTTAAAATGATGGTAAAGGCAAATTTGTTCTATCAGATTACATTAATTTTTGTCTGTAACTGGTGTCTAGTATGTAGCCAGACACCTCATTTTCATTAAAAGAAAAAGAAAAAAGTACCTATTTTATTTCCAATACACCATCACAGACCAGATTACATACTAGCAGTGTAAGCACTAGGGTAGTTCTTTACCTTTTCCAAAAACTGAGTAGCTGTCCTCACATACTGTTTTCTTGAGTTTATTTGACAACTTGATTGTATTTTTTTTAATGTAGTTTTAGGAAATAATATTTGTGAGGGTTTTTTTAAAGATATTATTCATTGCTTTAAAGAAAGAAGATTTTAAGTTCTCTATCTCGGTTTTAATATTTTGATAGATGTACTTAAATATATTTGATTACCTTTGTAATCCTAGGCATTTTATTTTATGCGTTTAAAATCAACATTATCCTTAGAAAGGAATTGTGGGCCTCCCCACAGTGCCAACAAGGGGAACGGAGGGATCATGATCCAAAAATGTTAAGAACGCCTGTTCTGATTAGGAGCCTTTCTAGATGTTTGAAATTTTTAATTATTCAAAATTATTAATTATTTGAGTGTCAGTAGGTTGCACAGAGGTAAAGAATCCTCTTGCCAATGCAAGAGACATAGGTTCCATCCCTGGGTTGGGAAGATCCCCTGGAGAAGGAAATGGCAACCCACACCAATTATTCGTGCCTGGAAAAACCCATGCATGGACAGAGGAGCCTGGCGGGCTACAGTCCATAGGGTCACAAAGAGCTGGACATAATTGAGCACAACACAACACGTGTGTTCCATAAACGTTAAGAGCTCCTGTTCTAATTAGAAATGAGGAACCTTTCTAGGTATTTGACTTTTTTAATTATTCAAAATTATTCTTTATTTTTTAGTATTGTGACTGTGCTAACAAAAAGAGTCCTTATCCTTTAGAGAAATACAGAGAAGAGGAGAAAGAATGAATTAGCAGCAACAACTAAGCATCCTTAAGGGGCAGCTAGACCTGGAAAGTGGCTCCACATGACAGGGTTCCTGTATGTGACCTTGAAGGTGGTGCTTGTCTTTGGGGGGAACTTGAAGGTCACGCACAGGAGGGCCCTTGAAGCCAGGCAGCATCTTGGAGGCTCTCCCTGTGTCTCTGGGCCGCTTGATCTCAGCCGAGTCAGGCTGCTTCCTTGTCCCTTTGGGTTGTGCGTTCATTTCTATCAGTTTGTCTGCTCCTCCTCTTTTTTTTTTTTTAATTCAAGAAAGTATAAAAAGGAAAACAAAAATAGCCTATAAACCCACTGGCCAGGTTAGTCCTTTCTCTTTTTGATGAAATAAACTCATGTACACGGTTATTAGCAAATTCAAAGAGTACAGAAAAAATCAAGAATAAAATTCTCCTTTCTTGCCCCCTTTGTATGCATACTGTGATATTTGATATATATACTCTTCTTAAGAAATTGCATATAGAAATAGAAGTTAGAACATTTTTATCTGAGCACAGGTTATATTGTTTATTCTGATAAACAGTATAATTTAATTTAACAGCATATAGTTATAAATAAAAACCGTAAAGTAACATATGCAATCTCAAAACAAAAATAAAAAGATCAGACATTTTGAGGAGTGAGATAGAATTCATTGCTTGCATTTTCTAAACCAGGAAATAATCTGTCAATAATCATTGACACTCCTGGAATAAGACAGCTCCCAACTATTCTGATTGTGAAATGACTGTAAAGTGTGGAATATACAGATATATAAATATTAATAGAGTTGATAAAACAAAAACAAAACCCCAAGAGAGTGGGAAAAAAAGAAGGAAAATCAGTTGAGAAAGGTAATTGAATCAACTGGCAAATTTCTCTCCTCCTAAGGAGCAAATCAGTGGTTGTGAACCTCTTTCCCTGTGGCCTCTTAGAGGGACACATTTCTCCAACCTACTGAAGTGAGGACTTGTAGACTTGCAAGGAGACCTCCTCCACAGGACCGGGGTAACTTGGCATCTGTTGTCAATGGAAGAAAGAAATAACAACAGCCACCCTGGTTGGGCATGTAGATTGGTTCTAGTCATCATGGTGGCTCCTCGGAGGAGGTATGGTGATCCTCACTCTACACATGGCAGCAGGCAGCTCTGAGCCAAGCCTTGTGGCTGGCAACAGGCAGAGCCAGCTGTCACCGAGGATTGGCCGGTCCCAATGGCACACTGGCCACCGTACTTGGAAATGACATCACTACCTGCCGCATAGTGAGAGGGCTGAAGCTGTTGTTGACAGCGACTTTGGTGTTTGTGGTTTGGGATCCTGTTCATTGTAGCGGAGCTGCTTCTGCAGTGTTGAACCTTGCCGGGCTTGCCCACTATTAGAACCCGTCATCTTGGAGAGTGGTGTAAGCACAGCTTTCCTTTCTCTGAGAAGAAACTTTCTGAAGTTGGTCCCCAGATCAAAATCCTCTTTCTCCCCTTAAAGGAGAGTTATAAGTGAAACTTTTAAACAAAGTCTGAAGATCCTGATTTTTTTTTTAATAGAATTGTTTCTAGTGTCCACCAGAGATGTCTTCTCTGGTTCTCCTTATTTGAAGGTTATGATACCCAGAGGCTGTGTGTCTCTGGCCATGGTTTTTCACCCTCCCTTCTTCTGAGTTAATAACAGGTCAGAGGGTAGAAGGACACACTCAGGGTCCACCTGAGGCCACATGGCTTTCCTTTCCATGTCATCCCACAATGGTTTGCAATAGTCATCCATTCGTGGGCCAAGAGCAGCCTCTGTGAAGTGAGGAGGGTGCGAGTGTGTCTAGACTTGGCTTGTGTGAGGCCTTTGCCTCTCAAGTGACACAAAGGAAAGGAGCTCAGGCCTTCTGCAGGGGACAGCCAGGCAGGGAGGGGGATGCCATGCTGTGACAACAAAGTGACAGAGGTGGCGAATGAGACAAGAAGTGCTGGGAACACTCATGGGTTCAGCTTCTCTTATCCCGTTGAGTTTTGGTTCCTCTCTCTCCGTGACAGATTTGGGGTTGGTCTCCCTTACAGGAGGGGACCCATAATCTGAAGCTCAGTTTTAATTATTCTTTGTTGTGGTTTCTAGATTTTGTGTGTGTGTGTGTGTGTGTTTAATGTATGCTATTATGATGAAACCCAAAGCGTCAGTTGTTGGTTGTGAAAATTCCAGGGAAGTGTTGAAAGGAAAATGGAGGGAGAGACGACTGTTGGCTAAGTCGGTGTCCAGGTTCTTGCTCAGACCGAGGGCTGTGACCCTGGCACTCCAGCTGAGTCCCCACTGTCTCCCTCTCCCCTCCTCTCAGTTATACCCTTGGCTCCAATCTGCTTTTGGTTTGATAAGACTAGAACATGTCATGTAAATGTCCAGAACTCACTGTCTCTATTAGCTTCGGGGTATGAATGGGCGCCTGGGCTCACAGAAGAGAGATATGTGCAGATTTACAAACCGTTCCCCTCCCCTCGCATTTCTATAATGGACATGAATTCTTCTAGTGTTGAATTTTGGCCATGAATTTACTGACTTTGTGATGGAAGCTGGAGGGTAGCATCATCTCTCTCAGATGAAGAAACTGAGCCACAAAGACAGCAGCTGGCCCTGCCGGAGCTGCCCCACCCAGTGGGGCTCCCTGCCCACGCAGCATGTGTCCCCTCCACCACGTGGGATGGCTCTGAGTCAAGCATCCCAGCTCAGAGCCACCCTTCCTCCTCCCTTCCACCCGGAAGTCGTGCTGGCCAGACAAAGGACTTGTACCATCTGTGGCCTCTCAGAAGGGAGTCTGTTTTAAAGAGGCCCACTATGGAAAGGGCTCTAATAATGTCAACCACCCAGGTGAGGGGTATCAGAGCAGCTGCCCTGATGGAAAGACCTCGGCCCTCTTAGAGGCTGTGCGTAAATGTCAGCATCAGCAGGTACCAAACGGGAGACGGGAGGAGCAGACGATGGGACAGAAGTTCTGCCTCCTGTGCTGGACCAGAGGAAAGAGAACAGTCCTCAACTGGATTTTTAATGCCCATCCTGCCCTCGCCCTAATCGTGGTGGCTGGCTCTGGGGAGCTCCCCTGAGAACCTGTTACAGCCTCAGTCGCCACGTGCCCAGCCCACCCGTGCTCAGAAGCCCTGGGCCATTTTCGGTTTTTAAGCCAGTTTCCTGGCAAGTTCCAGCAGGCTCCCAATCCTTCCTTTCTGTGTCAGGAAGCTTTTATCATCTCTCTCTGTCTGTCTCTTTCTCTCCCCTTGTCTTCCACTGGACCAGCTATCTGAGATTTCACTCGGCCTCTTTAAGTAGTGCTGTTGCCCCCTGGACACCATCCGAGCCTGGGATGTGGGAAATTCTCTGCTGAGTGGCCTGAACACCAAAAGCTGCTGGATATTTCTCCTTTCGGCATTGAGACTTTACAAGTCTACATTCTTGGCATTGCCAACCAGTCAGAATAGAACAATAAACCCCAATTTTTTTCTCATGTGAGGCTACAATTAAAATGGCAGCTGGAACCAGGCTGAATTTTACTGAGTGCTAGGGGGGTGGCCGACTCAGTGGTGGGTGCTCAGGGAGACATGGGCGGGGGGGTGGACTTTAAGAGTACATCAGCTTAGCCAGAGAGCTGAATACTTATCCAGGACACACAATGAGAACAAACCAGTGCTTAGCAGTGCTCTTGAAGGTAAGCAAGGAAACATTCAAAAGTGGGCATGGGGTTGAGTGTTTCTGGGGAAGCTTCAGAGAGAAGTTGGAGCTCGTGAATCCTCAGGCTTGAGGAGGAGGTAGAAGGGCTGAGGGATTAGGTGTGTTCAGAGTTGGGGGCTCTCTGAGCCCAGAGGTGAGTGGGGGCCTGAAGCCACCTTGGAATGGAGAGAGAACCAGCCTGTCCAGCTATGGGCAGGCCTGCTCTTTCCCATCAGAGTTTGGCGACCGCTGACCCCAGAACAAAGCCATCCTGGGACCCAGTCCCCGAGCTGTTCCAGGGGAGCTGTGGGTCCGAGCAACTGCAATGTGGCGATTCCTCTCAGGACATCGGGTCCCAGGGGGCCAGGGCCTGACAGCCAGCCTGTCGTCAGCTCTTAGTATTCCTGCCGTCTTTCTCTGTTCCCCGAAGTGGCCGCTCCATTGTGGAAGGCTGTCACAAGAGGCGGAGGAGGCAGCCAGGCCTGGGAGGGCTGTCACAGCCATTTCCAAGGGTCACTGCTCTTCATTGTAGCCCAGCTGAGAGCTTTGACGCGCATAAATTCCCACTTTAAATCCGCGGCTCTAGGAAAGAAGAGATTTCTTTTATTTTTTTCCTGAGTGGCCTCGAAGCCTCCAGAATTGATGACTGAGAATTATGAAAATCACGATTATAGCTTTCCCTGAGAAAGCACACTTCCTAACAGCTCATGAAGTTCTGAGAACATGGTGGTGGTCTCACCAGTCAGCCCCTGTCCCTCAAGGTGTTAGGCTGAGACCAGGCGACCTCCTATTAAAAATGACAAAAAAGAAGCAGACGCAGACGTGCAGATAGAGGGGCACGGCATCCCCTCACGCGTCCAGTTTGCTGACCCATTTAATCCTGCTCCCCACTTCCACTTCCGTCACCCCGCGCCTCCCCCACCCTGCCTTCACAGCGAAGCTTCTCAGCTGCTATTTCATCAACAGGCCTTTCAAAGCATTGTTTCCTTCCTCTCTTTTGCCCAGCAAAGCGCTGTTACGGTTTCTTCTAAGCCTCGTCCTATGAAAAGGCCATAGAACTGTTTTCTCTCAGTGATACAGTTGGTCCTATTTATCGAGCCCCCTGTGTAAGGGCGCTGTGCTATGCATGCTGGCCTTGCAGCAGCCCTGAGAGGCCAATGCCACTTTTATTCCTAACTGACGGACAAGGAGATGGGGGCTCAGAGTGGGTGAGCCACTTGCCCACAGGGCAGTGAGCAAGGGAGCTTGGCTGTAAGGTCTGTCCCCAGAGAGCAGGGCCCACATGGAGCCTCAGCCCTGCCTCGAGGAGCGGCCCTGAAGTCCTGCGTGCCCTCCTCACTTCCCTCTCCCTCCGCAGCTTCATCGCAGTGGAGAACATCGACAGCTACTGTGTGCTCATCTCCTCCAAGGCCGTCTACTTCCTGAGAAGCGGGGACTATGTCGACCGAGAGGCCATTTTCCTGGAAGTCAAATATGATGATCTCTACCACTGCCTCGTCTCCAAAGACCACGGGAAAGTATACGTGCAGGTCACCAAGAAGGCTGTGAACACGAGCAGCGGCGTGTCCATCCCAGGCCCTTCTCACCAGAAGCCCATGGTGAGTGCACACCTGACCCGTCTCCCAGGTCCGCCATTGCCCTGCTGATGCTTCTCAGTGGAAAGGCGTTTGCAGCACATGAGGCTTAGGCCTGGCTGCTGTGAATCCGCAAGGACCCTGCTTCTTAGTCCTGCAGACAGAAGATGCTCAGTGTGGTGAATGGGGTGGTGCTGCCCTCCCAGCTTCACTGCTGCTGACCCTAGGCAGGTTGCTCAACACTTGAGCCCTGGTTTCCCCTCAGAGGCAGGTAGGATTCCTGCCTCTGAGCAGCTGTGAGGACCAGCTGATATGATGCCTGTGGCTGTTTAATTCCTAAAATGGACCTCTTCAGTGCATCGGATCTAAGATGTTAGAGCACATGCTGGCTTCTTCCTAACTTCCCCTCTAGAATAATTGGAAGCAGGACTTTATTAAATAATGCCATTTCTATTAATAACCAACATTCAGTAAGGGCTTACTATGTACCAGGCTGGATTCTGAATACTTAAAGATTATTTAATGTTGTACTGTTATTTCCCCCACTTGACTGGTAAGGAGGCTTGGTGAGGACAGGTGGCTTGCTCAGGGTTATCTGGCCAACACCTGAAGGACTTGGGGTTCAAAGCCACGTGCCTGCAAGGCACCAGAGCTGGTGGCCTGGACCAGGTCACTGCTTCTGCTCGGAGCTCGGCAGAAGCCCATGTGAGGGGACCCCGTCTCCAGCCATGTTCTCACTTGGAATCTTTTCAGGAACCCCAGGTGTTAGCTCTGCTCATCTTTCACCTGGAATGCTAGGATTTTCAAGCCTGCATTCAAGAATGACATACCATTCAAAATGGCCCTGCTTATCTCAGTCTTTCTGTGATCAGAAACCACAACCAGCCTGATTGCGCCTCTCTCTCTTGACCTTCTCCCTGCCCAGGAATGCGCTTGGGTTTGGTTTGGCTTGTGTGGGCTCCCCTGGGGTCATTGGCTTAGGTTAGGGCCAGTAGATTGACTGAGTTAACACCCAAAAGCCTGAGTATTTCCACAAGTTCCTTTTGGAGGTGGGGAGCCTTGCCCAGCTGCCCTTTTACCCTTTGAAGGCAAGCAAGCTTGCTTCATAAGAAAGGCCTCAAGGCGTTTGTGTGCTTTGAACATCAGCAGACTTTAGATTTGAGTCTCAAGTCTTTGTTCTCACTTGCTCTCACCTCAGCTGATCCTCACACCTCGGAGCACAGTGGTTTCTCAGTTACAGGGAGTCCCGAAGGTCGGGGGATTGTGGGTCGGCTGCACAGTCACCCCGGGGTCCACTCCAAACCTCAAGTTGGCATAAACTAGGAGTAGGGCCCTGGGGATCTGTTTCTTAGAAGTACACCCATGCTGTTGAGATCCACAGTCAGGCTGGGAGCTGCTGCCTGGGTGGATTTCAGTGGCTTGCGTCCTGTGCGTCTGTTTGGTTCCCCACTGTGGGGGCGAGTTACTCATTCTGTCCTCTTCCTCAGGTCCATGTGAAATCAGAGGTCCTCGCTATCAAGTTATCACAAGAAATAAACTATGCAAAGAGCCTTTACTATGAACAGCAGCTGATGTTAAGACTCAGTGAAAACCAAGAGCAGTTGGAGCTGGACTCCTGAGAAACGCCAGCTGCCAGAGGGACATTCCCAAAGACAGACCCCATACCAATCAGGAGGAGAGAGGCCCATGGGCTTGGCTTCAATTTGAGGAAACCAGAATAAGGTTTGGGGGACGATATCAAGAGGGGAAGTAAATACTGATGAGGGGGCGGTGCAGATGGAACTATATTCATTTGTGGGGCAAGGAATTGCTTTAGATTATGGGGAGGTAATTTGTAAAAGACATCAGTTGAATAACGTTTGAAAAAAAAAGCGTACTAAGATCAATCTAATTTTTAGATTGCCCTGTATTTTGTATATTGATATATATACAGCTGTGTGTTTGTAAATATATAGAAGCATTTCTGAACAGGGACTATGATGTGTGTAAAGGATTGTTAACTGTAAATTAATATAAAATTATATTGGATCTTCTATTGCACTAATTCTACATGTCTAATTCAGGGTACTATCCGTGAAGAGGGATTCTTGCAAGTTGCAGAATGTTATGTCTTAGTCTGGGAAACGAGGGTATTCACAGTTGGGTGGGCTGAGGTGAGGTGACGGGTACGTCAAGAGTGACACCTTTGATACCTGCACGCGTCCAGGCAGCAGCAGCAAACCAAAGTGTCCAGACCTAAAGCTGGCCCTCAGCAAGGCCTAGGGGAGTGACTCAGATGCATCTTTTATTGATTTCTCCCCCAGTTTAAAGATGGTTCTTAGAGTGTCACAGATTATTTTTTATCTGCCTAAATCTCTGGCTCTCACCTGACTGGTCTTGCCAAAGTTTGAGGTGTGTTCTGTTGGCACACGTGCACACACACCAGCATTGCAAGTTTTTCTTGGGTTATTATCATAGAGGCCAGTCTGAAACATTGGTAGACTCTGGTAACTTAGAAGGGGAAAAAGCCCCACAGAACTGGGTGACAAATCAAAAGTCCAGAAATTTAGCAAAACCCAGTAAGAATGTCTTCCCTCTTGAGCAGCAGTCAGAGGGGAAGGACCTCGGACTCTCTTCTTCCTAATCAAGCTGCAGGCAGACTCTCAGCTCTGCAGTCCTGGGGACCTGGTGACAATTACACTGAGATGAGAAGGGAGAAGGAGCAAGTCAGAAAGGGGGATGAAATCTTGAGTATTAAAAAGCTGTTTTTGTAAGTTTGAGGCCAAGATTTGGCCAAAATAACTCTTCCCCTTGGTTTTAAATTCCAAACAGTGGC
The DNA here is from genome assembly GCF_032405125.1 of Capricornis sumatraensis. Classification (NCBI taxonomy): domain Eukaryota; kingdom Metazoa; phylum Chordata; class Mammalia; order Artiodactyla; family Bovidae; genus Capricornis; species Capricornis sumatraensis. Next base: position 48,589,685 of record NC_091082.1, on the reverse strand, counting down.
AAGGCCTTGAAGTGAGTGCCCTCTTCTTCCTGGGTCTTGTTTGCAGGTTATTCTCTTTTCTCTATGGAATAACCAAGTTGGGGAAGGGTAGGCCTCACTCTGGAATGAATGACTAGACTTGTGATTTTTTAGATTTTTATTTTAATAAATCTACTCAGTCTCTACAACCATGTCTAACATAGCTGAGATCTAAAAGGACCCAGGGGATCAGTGGATGTGTGAAAGGTTTTAGGGTTTATAACTCATGACCCATATCCTTCCAAGACACGAATGAAGCTAATCTGTCTTTCTTCCCCCGCCTTGGTGTGTGTGTGTATGTGTGTGTGTGTTCAAAGAAACAGGAAGGGAGCTTTCATCCAGTGTTTAGTGCTTTGGCAAAGCAGTGTCTTCAAGGCTCGTCTTGAGCACCAGGATTTATATATGGTCTTCACTGAACTCTGTCTTCGTGGACAGCAGGGTTGAAACCTGGCTCTTGAAGGAGGTGCGTTTTTGGTTGTTCGGTTGGTTGGTTTTGCCAGGCGGCCATTGTGGCACCAGGTGCTGCCTCCTGCAGGCTTCTCGTCCTCTTCGACAGCCTCCTGCCCTGCACCCCACAAGTGTGGCTTGTGATTTTTGTCACCAGTCACCCACTGCCTAAGATCACGATCTCCTAAGGGTGAGACTCTCAGAGGATTGATTGTTGGCATCAGTGAGCCTTCTGTCACTTTCTGGAATGAAGTCACTTGGAAGTTCTGTTAGATTGAGGAGCTTGGTGTTAGGATTACAAAGGAAATTTGCCTTGGGCCCCAGTGGTACCCAGCATCCTCTGCCCATGGGAAGTTGGTTGAGGGCTGCGCTGTGGAACGGTGCTTCCCAGAGACTCCAAGAGGGTGCTCAGATGCCCTCCTCCCAGCTGCTTTCTAATCTCAGCAACCCTTGAAACAGTGGCTCAGCTCCTAATTGCACAACCTCCTCTGACATTGTGCCTTAGAAGAGGCAGATGTTAAAATGGGATCCAAAGACCAAACGGGATGAGGTTGGGGTTGGTGGGTGCCAACTTAGCTTCTCAAACTCCCTCTGCCCCCTCAGCCCTCATGCCAGGCATGGGGTAAGTTTTCAGGGGCTCTGGAGAGTTTCCTGGTTTGCCTGGAAAACATCCAAAGCTTTAGAGGAAGCAGGCCCTGGCTATGGCTGCTAAAGGCCCCATTTCCTTTAAAATCAGTGTTTAGCCAGCGATGGCAGAGACTTTGTTACAATAATTTTCTACTGATTTTCTTGCTGCCTCAAGTACCCAATTCCACTCCCAGGAAGAAAAATAAATTGAATCAGGAGAAACCAGACCAGCAGAAAGCAAAGTCCCCTTGATGCCCTAACCCAGCACATCCAGCTACATCGCTGCCCGATCAGAGCTGTTTTTGTTCACCCACCAGAAAGGCTGACCAGTCAGTGCTTCCTGCACCCGGGCCCGCTCACCGCCAACCCAGAAACGGAAACTCGGCCTCTCATCAGTCTGAGCGCCTCGCCCGTCCGGTGGTGAGGATGCAGCTCAGAGTTTGGACAACTCCTGGGCCACTTTGTTTATAAGCCTCATCTGTGCCTCAAAATAGCATAGCAGCTGCTTATAAAATCCCAAAAATAAAGTTCTGGGTCACCGCTGTGTGAGCACCCTCATAGCCACCAATCTGTTGTGACTCTAGAATCTGTTCGGTTCAAGTCGTTCTTTCTCTTCCTGTGGAATAAAATGCTCTGTTGACTTCCAAACATGCTGTTTCCTTCTAGTTTCTTGCTGTCTCGTAGATTCTAGAACCGTTGCCGATGACAAACGCCAGACGTCTGATGGTGTTCACAAGCACACGCAGCCTCGCCCTCACTCCAGGGAGGCGCGTTCCCAAGCCAGCCCTGCACCTTGGGCCTTTGCCTAACTTCCTGTCTGCTGGGCCCAGGCTTCATGCTGACCGCACTCTCCCCACCTCTGTGAGGTAACCGGTCCAGGCCCTGGCAGGATGAAAAGTGTCATGTCCTAGAAGGAGACTGCAGGAAGAGCAGATTTGGTCATGTTCACAGTGCCTGCTTGGGCTTCCCTGATAGATCAGTTGGTAAAGAATCCACCTGCAATGCAGGAGACCCCGGTTTAATTCCTGAGTTGGGAAGATCCCCTGGAGAAGGGAAAGGCTACCCACTCCAGTGTTCTGGCCTGGAGAATTCCATGACCTGCGTAGTCCATGGGGTCACAAAAAGTCAGACACGACTGAGCAACTTTCACTTCACAGTGCCTACTTGGTATTACTGGACAGGTCAGGAAGGCAGCTGAGCAGGCACTGGAGTGTGGAGTTCCAGAGATGAGTGCAGGCCAAAAGCACAAGCCTGGGAGTCGTCGTGCAAGTGACCAGTGGAGCCTGGATGGAATCCTCAAAGGAGTGGATGGAGGGTGGGAAGGGCAAAGAAAAGAGATCCTGATCTGAGTCCCGGGATCCCCGAAGTTTAAGAGTTTAGGCAGATGGAGAGGAGCAGCACCTTCCAGAGATGGATGTGCAGCTGGGAGGGTGTGGGTCCTAGAAGCAATTGTAGACACCAAAAGAAGAAGCTTCCCAGGTGGCTCAGTGTAAAGAAACCGCCTGCCAATGCAGGAGACGTGGGTTCAATTCCTGGCCTGGGAAGTTCCCCTGGAGAAGAAAGTGGCAACCCACTCCAGTATTCTTGCCTGGAGAATCCCATGGGCAGAGGAGCCTGGTGAGCTACAGTCCAGGGGGTCACAAAGAGTCAGACACGACTGAGCGACTGAAACAACAGCAAAAGGAAGAAGAAGGGACCCTGCTGCAGAATATTCCTCTTGAAACTGTTAAACATCAGATTTTAAATGTTTGCAAACATACAAATACAAGACAAAAACATAATCTCATATCCGTGTTATAGCATATGAGGATAACCTCATGGATGTGTGTTTTCATGTGATTAGATACAGACATGGAACACAGACAGATACAGTCATATATCGTTCCCAACATTTGTTTTCATGAAGTTGAAATCGTATACTTTAATGCACCTTCTCAGTGTTACCTTCAGGTTGGTATATTGCTGTTCTCTTAAATGCAGCATAATTGTTGGTGTAACTGTTGTGTGCAAACTCAGAGATTCCCATATTGAAGGGCAATCACTGCATTCTCAGGCTACCCAGCCAAGTAAGAACAACCTCTGAGAGACACCCTCCTACTTAGGTGCTTATGCACTACTTTTATTTTTGGGCAGTAGATTCCCAGCAGCCAGTGGTCTCCGTGGATACACACAAGATCACTTTCCAAACCTGTTGCTGGGGATGTGGAGGGCTGTGGCCCATCTAAGTGCCCTCTCCTGACAGCATCTATTATTATGACCGTATTGTTTCTTCTCCTTTAATTTTTTAAAAATGGCATACATTGATAGATTTCCTGGTATTACACCACCCTTAGTCTCCCCATTTGGTCATAATGTTATTGTTATTCTTTTGATACATTCCATGATTCTTTTTGCTAGTATTTTGAGTCTTTGCATCTTTATAGTGAGAGGAGAGTCTGTAAGTTTCTCTTTTCATAACATCTTCATCAGATGTTAAAATTAAAATTGTGCTGCCTTCCTAAAAGGAGGACTTCCCTGGTGGCTCAGACGGTAAAGCGTCTGTCTACAATGTGGGAGACCTGGGTTCTATCCCTGGGTCGGGAAGATTCCCTGGAGAAGGAAATGGCAATCCACTCCAGTACTCTTGCCTAGAAAATCCCATGGATGGAATAGCCTGGCGCAGGCTATTCCATCCATGGGGTCTCAAAGAGTCGGACATGACTGAGCGACTTCACTTTCCTTCGTTTCCTTTCCTTAAAGGAGAACTCTCCACCATTTTCTGTGGCTTACAATACTCAAGTTATGATAGAATATACAGTTCTAGTTTTCCAAAAGTTAGATGCAAGTTGGCTGCAGACCCTTGTGCTGTGCTGTGCTCAGTCATGCCCAACTCTTTGCGACCCCATGGACTGGAGCCCGCCAGGGTCATCTGTCCATGGAATTTTCCAGACAAGAATACTGGAGTGGGTTGCCATTACCTTCTCCAGGGGATCTCCCCAACCCAGGGATCAAACCCCTGTCTCTTGGGGCTCCTGTATTGGCAGGCAGATTCTTTACCACTGTGCCACCTGGAAAGCCCCAGGCCACAAACCCATCAGGCTCTAGAAGCTTTTTCAGTGGTTCCTTTAAGCTTCATTCCCCACCCCACCAACGTGTGTGCGCTCTGCTAACTGGAGTATTCAAGTTTTCTATTGCTTCATACTTCAGTTTTGGTAGCTTATTTAAAAATCATCCAATTCCCTTATGTTTTCTACATTTGTTGCCATACATTTGTATGTATTCACCAAAGATTATTTTAATACCTCTTGTGTCTGCTCATTTCTCCTTTTTCATTCCTAATCTTGCATATTTTTACTTTTTTTTTCACAACTAAGTTTTTGAGGAAGTTGCTGTTCTTTTCAAAGGAGGAATTTGGGACTGGTTTCTCTTTGCTACTTTGTTTTTATTATTCTGTTGATTGTACCTTTAATCTTTTGTTCCTGCCACCTGGCTTGTTTTGATTTATCTTTTTTCTTGCTTTCTAAGATACGTTTTTTGTTTCGTTCTGTTTTTTTTCTCACCTATCTTCTTGAATAATGATGACATTTCAGGGTTATAAACTTTTTTCAAAATGCATCTTTGTTTATCCCATAAATTTTGATATTAAGTGTTCTTAAGTTGCTTTCTGTATAGTTTTTAATTTACTTTTGATTTCTTCTCTCATCTAAGACCTACCTAGGAATGTGTTTTTAATTTTTAAATATTAAAAAAGTATCCTCCTTAAATTAGCTATTTAAAATTTTACTGGTTTATAATCAGCAAATATAACCTAAAGTTTTCTACATTTAAAAAAATCTGTTGTGGTTTCTTTTTGTCCAGTTACTTGATCAGTTTTTAAAAATGTTCCATGAGCATATGAAACAAAAATATCCTCTTTGAGGCTTGTAAAGAAAGATCAGTAAGTAGGCAGGTAGGATAGAAGGATGGACGGATGGACAGACTATGGGACGGACAGATAGGTACATACACACTCACCAATAGAAGTTTACAGGCTATATTAATCAAAACCTGTAAGACTTTACTTATTTTTCTGTAAGAGAGCTCTGACCTGTGTCTTGCGAGTGGCCCAAGAAGCAAGTTGTGTATAGTCCTTCGGAACGGCGGTGAGAACTTAAGGTAAACAAAGCAAGCAGAAAGGAGAAAGAAGGAAACACGGCATCCTCATTTAAGCTGCCTCCAAGTAATCCTGCTGGAACTTCAGAAGGATTTGATGCTGGAACGATGGTCCTGTGCCTGCCTACTTCATGCTCTCAGACAGGCCAGGCCCTGTGTCCCCGCTGGTGCAACAGTCCCCGCTGTGTCCCAGGGGGTAATGAAACTTCACACCTCAGGCTTACTCTGGTCTGACTCCAAAGCACAACAAAAGTCGTGGGTACATTTTATCTGGGGGGAAGTGTGCGGATCTAGGGCTGCCAGGCCCTTGGAAACCCCAGAAGGGGGTGGTATGGCGAGGAGAGGGAAGGGGAGGAGAGTGCTGACTTGACTCCCAGGGCAGTTTTAGGGGGAAAAGCACTGCCTTCGGAGCATGTTTTCCTGGGACACCTTACCTCAGGGGTACACAGAGACTTCTAGGAAGTTGAGCCAAGCCTGCAGAAAGGCACCTCTCCATTCTGCTTGATGGTTTGTATACAGAGACTGCCCATTGCCAGGTGTGTTCCCAGACAACACAGGTAACTGTTGCCAAAGTCACTAAGCCTCTGTCCCTCCAGCAACAAGGAGGTGCTGCCAGCCTTCCTGGGGCCAGAGATAGGCAGCGAGTGGGGCTACAGTCCATGGGGTCATTGAAAGTCAGATGTGGCTGAAGTGACTGAGCACTTCCTGTAAGATTAGCATTTCCAGAAATACCTCTCTGGCTGCAAAATGGAGAATGAGTAGCATGACTGAAGAGAGGAAGGAAGGCCACTGCAGCGTCCAGGTAAGGAATGATGGCGGCTTGGACCAGGAGCAGGCCGTGGAGGTGGAGAGAGGTGCAGAGACCTGGGACATGTTTTCAAGGAACAGTAGATGAGACAGAGGCGTTGATTTAATGTAGAAGATAAGAGGGAAAGAGGTATCAAGGGTCATTCCCTGGTTTCCAGCCTTAACCAGGTGGGCAGTGATATGATTATCAAGGTGGGAGAATACTGGAGAAAGAGCTGGGATGTTTATGACTGCTGTCCATTTACTGACAGTTACATATCTGTTGGCTTAGTGGTAAAGAATCCGCCTGCCAGTGCAGGAGATACAGGAGATGTGGGTTTGATCCCTGGGTTGGGAAGATCCCCTGGAGGAGGAAATGGCAACCCACTCCAGTATTCTAGAAGAATTCCATGGACAGAAGAGCCTGGTGGGCCACAGTCCATGGGGTCGCGAAGAGTTGGACACAACTGAGCACACACACATATCTGTTGAAGGTCAATTGAATAAATGAGTGTCTTAGGTTGTGAGTATATTTAGTTTGTCAGTGGCGTGTTGAACACAGATGGAAAGTAGGCAGTTTAGAACTTGAGAGAGGGTGACTCTCCAGTAAAGCATGTTTGGTGTGATGGGAGTCCATTTGATTCCAGTGAGCATAGAACAGGAGAGAAGAGGTGCTGGGCCAGGCCCTCAGGACACCAACATTTAATGAGTGTGTGTGTGTAGGAAGGTGACCCAGTAAGGGAGACTGGGAAAGAGTGACTGGACACATGGGAAGAAGAGTGCAAGAGAATGTTTCCAGAAAGAAAACATGGTCGATTGGTTGGATGATGCTGGAAAGCCCAGTGAGATGTGTGCTGGACTCGACAAGGTGGAGGACACTGCGGTAAGAAAAGTTTTGTTGGGAGCAGAAGCTAAGATGAGAGGGTGAGGTGTGAATGGTGGGTTGAGTAGAAACAGTGAGTGTCCTTTCTTGGACTGAGCAGCTGTTGAATGGTTGGCCCATGACCGTGACACACTAAGGTGGGAGTGGCTGCCTGGCCATTCAATACCGACAATTAAAAAACAATCAGGTAATTAAGACTAAAGGCCAGTTGGTTTTTTTCTCACCATGCAGTTGGCAGTTCTAAGCAAGATCTGTGATAAAATTCTCCTTCTCTTAAACATCTTCAGTGGGGCTAAGTTCTGTTGAGTTTTGATGATACTGATGATATGTACAAAAGCTTCAAATTAGCACGTTCATCTTACTTGTCCTTTAATACAGCTTGTATTCCACATGGGAATTGAGAGCTCCCAGGTGTGCAGTGGGCCCCCAACACACACAGACTCAGCTTCACATCTTCACTTAGAGATGAAGTTTACTGTTTTTGAATCATTCAAGCCTACTGGGGCACAGTTCACATCTCCAACCCCTGTGTTTCTCCATATCCCTGCATTTAAATAATATATTTGAAGTAAATGATAATGGACAGTGATTGTAAAGGTAAAGCGAAAAGCTTGAATGGCTCCAATTCTGTCATTCTCTGTAACCACTTACAGTTTTTATTGGTGTTTAAAATTTTAAGCAGTGAAACAGTGCAGACTATGAAGTGTAACACTTCTGTTTGGAAAGAGAAAATTTTAGTTCACTAATGAAACATAAAATCAAGCATTATCGATCGTGGTTTATTAGTTGTTCAAAGTTTACTTTTGGCAGATGTATTGATTTTATTAAAATTCACTTACTAGTTACTGGACAATTATTTAAATAAACATTTTTATATAGACCTATAACCAAAATAACCAAAGTTAAAATCATTAAGTAAATATATAAATATTATATACATGTAAAAAGATTAAGTGGTTGTGCTCTGTTTTGTCCTATGATACTTCTTTAATGTGACTGGCATAATTACTTTAAAAATTCAATAAAATATTTTCACTGTCTGCATTTCTTGACTTCATTCATGATTATTACTGAAGATGATTTTGTCATATCTAGGAGGAGAGAGTTTAAAAGATGATCCTCTGGACTTCCCTGTGGTTACAGGAGATAAGAATCCTCCTGCCAATACAGGGGACATCAGTTTAATCCCTTGTCCAGGAAGATTCCACATGCCTTGAAGCGGCTAAGCCCATGTCCCACAACTACTGAAGCTGCACCCTAGAGTCTGTGAGCTGCACCTACTGAAGCCTATGTGCCCGAAGTCTGTGCTCCACAAGAGAAGTCACAGGAATGAGAAGCCCAGGCACCATAACCAGAGAGTGGTCCCCGCTCTCTGAAACTAGAGAAAGCCCATGCACAGCAACGAAGACCCAGCGCAACCAAAGATAAATACATGAATGAATTTAAACTTAAAAAGATCCTCTGGGTTTCAAGTACACCAGGTACACCACCGGCCAAGGTAAGGATCCTTGGGGATGTCCAGGTCTGCCATCTCTGCAAATAGGATAGGAGTTGGGTCTGACAACCAGGGAAACCAGATTGAGCCAAGGCTGTTAACGATGCTAACAAAAGGAGCATCTTATTACTGAGGAAGTGAAACAAGGAGCACATCTTCAGTGCAGCCTAAGTTGTGGGAGGGAAAGGAAAATGAGAGAGGCAAGATCTAGAATGAAATAACCCTGCACTTGAACTTGTTTAAAATGAACTGCTTTCCATCCTTTGCCATACCATGGTCCACCCCACACTAAATCCTGTCCACAGGGGCAACTATTTTCAACTCTTCCAATTTCTTCTTGTTCTTACCTCTGTTTTTTTCAAACACCATATTTCTACCACCTATTCTTGATTTCTTACCATCAGAGATGTTATCTTCTTTTTTCCTACTGTAGAAAATTAGAATCTGGCCCTTTTCACCCCCCTACCCCCTGCCCCAAATACTTCACTGTGAAGAAGGGGACATCATTACAGATCCTGTAAACATTTAAAGGATAACAAGGAGATACTATGAATAACTTTGTGCTTTTAAATCTGACAACTCACATAAAATGGACGTATTTCTTGAAAGGCACAAATTATCAAAACTGACAGAAGAAATAAAAAATCTAAATAGCCTTGTATCTGTTAAAGAAACTAACTTTGTCATTAAAAGTCTTCCCAGGAAGAAAACTCCAGACCCAGTTAGCTTTACTTGTGAATCCCATCAACCATTTAAGGAGAAATTAATTTCAATTCTATACAAATCCTTTCAGGAAAGAGAGGGAAAAACACTTTCCAAATCATTTTATAAGGTTAGCATTACTCTGATACCAAAAATAAAGTTTTATAAGAAAAGACCAATATTCCTCATGGACACAGATGTGAAATTAATTTCTTAAGTTTTTAGCAAATTAATTCAATAAGTCGTGAAACCCAACTGAAAATAAGCAAGCATCTCAACAAACATTTCACAAAAGAAATATACAAAAGGCCAAAAAGCACACAAAAATCTGCAATATTGCACTCTCAAGGAAATGCAAATTAAAACCACAATGAAATGCCACTGCACACCTGTGAAATAATGTTAAGAATTATGATGATAGCAAGTATCAGAAAGGATGATAGCAAGGATTGGCACATAGAATTCTCATACGTTTGCCAGTGGGGATGTAAAATAGTGAAACTAGTTTGGAAAATACCTTCGCAGTTTCCAAGAGTTAAAACTTCCAAAGAGTTGAAACATACACTCACCACAAGACTCTTCAGTTCTACTCATAGGTATCTACTCAAGAGAAATGGAAATAGATTCTCACAAAGATTTGTGCACAAATGTTTAATATAGCCAAGTCCTGGAAACATGTCTGTCAACAGATGAATGGAAAAACAAACTGGAGTATAACATAAGGATGGACTTCTGGTCAGCAAGGGACATGAACAAACTACGGACATGCAAAACGACAGGGATGAATCTTGACATCCAATCCAAGCTTTAAAAAGATAACTGTGTCAGTGGTGTGGATGGTGGATGGAATATAAGTAACTGGAAGAAGTTCTCCTTAGGGAAATATTCAAATAGTCCAGACTAGGGAAGATAAGGAGTTCAACTAAGGAAATGGAGAGAAGACAAGAGACACACACACAAAATCTACCCAGTATGTTGATGGGCATATATGCCTGGCGGGGGGAAGGACCACTTTTGCCTAACCAGAATCAACTCTTCTGGATTGTATATAATCCAATTAAATTGCCAGTCAGTGAAATCCTATCCCTAGATACAGGGATTGGTTCTAGAATGGATATGGGATCCAGTCAAAGGGAATCCAGGCAACTGGACAGAAGTTACCAAGAAGAGATAGTTTCTTTCCACTGGATTTGAGCCTGGAAGCTGTGAGCCTGAAGCTGCAGGGAACAGGGTATGGGGAGGGGCTGCCCCAGAGTGAAGCAAAATGGTTCGAGGCCAGATCTTGAGGCCCTGGGTTTTGCTTACATCTGTTCAAAGGTCCATTTACTTGTGTAAGTCACTTGGAACAGGAAAGGTCTTGACTACATTACTAGAAGATGGAAAACTGGGAGAGAATGGGCAGGTGACAAGTTTCATTTTGGACACATTGAACCTGGGACCCTGTGGAACCTCCAGTGAGCAGTGTTGGAAAGATATCTGAGAGTCATTCCTTTGGAGATGATGATTGAAAAATACCTCGGAGAAGATGACCGTGCTCAGAGAAGGGTGTAAAGTGCGGAGAGACATGGGCTAAGGTTGGTTCCCAAGGGAGATCTAATGCAGGGACTGGGAGATGAAGAGAGACCAGGGAAGGCCAATAGAGGGCTGATGATGGCAGAGTGGATGTTCTGGAGGGAGAGACTGGGCTGTGGTGTCCAGCTCTGTTCGGAGGTCAGGCTGGGCAGGACTGAAAAGAAGCCAGTGCGTTTGGAAACTAGGCCACAAGCAACTTGCACCCTCTGGTTCTAGTAGCGGCAGGTGTTGAAATAGGATCCAAAAGTGAAGCAATGAGTGTAGATCTTGTGGTAAAATTTGTAGGAGAGAAAGAGGGAGGGTGTGTGTTTCCTTTCAGGTGCTTTAAAAACTGTGGGGAAGGACTTCCCTGGTGGTCCAGTGGTTGAGAATACACCTTGCAATGCAGGGGGACTCGAGTTCGATCCCCGGCCAGGGAACTAAGGTCCCACGTGCCTTGGAGCAACTAAACCCACATGCTGCAACTAAAGAGCTGTGTGCAGAAATGAAAAAATCATGAGTGACGCAACAAAGACCTTGTGTGCTGCAGCTAAGACCCAACTTGGCCAAATAAATAAAATTAAAAACACAAGACAGCAGGGAGGTGGCATGCTTGTGGGTTGGAGAGGATCTAGGGGAAGGGGAATGCTAAAGGGGAGGGGAGCCTGACTAGGGGTGAGTGGAAAGGGAAGAAACAGGGTCTTAGAGGCCTGGGCAGGAGGCCTGATAGCCAAGAGCTAGCCTCTTGCTTGAATTCTGTCCAGCTGTACTTTGTCACATTAACCAAGATGTTTGATGTTCTCTAGTTTTGTGTTTTGAGGTTTTAGCTCCCAGTAGGCTATGAGGCCTCAGCGCCCCTTGAAGGGTGGAGAGCCATCTGGGAAGCAGAACCTCAGAGGTTACCAGGGAATCCTGTGGTGTTATGGAAGTCAGACCTGTCATGGTGGTGGGATGAAGCGTAGGACTAGGGAAGGGCCCAGGGTAGGCGTCTTTGGAAGGCTCTTGGCTCTTTGTGACTGTCCTCTGAGGGTTTGCAGCCAAGGGCCTGGGGTCAGTGTAGGTCAGTGAGGCTTGCCCTCAGGGATAAGAGCTTCCTGTGGGACAAGAGCAAGAACCCACCCTAACCCACCAGCTCCCCACTGTCTGTCTCCCACTGCCTCAACCTGACAGTGACCTTGAAAACACAGTGGCTGCTGCTCACTTGTGCCTCCCAAATTGCATGCACCTTCCCTTTTGGCAACTTAGCCTTGGAATCATACAGGAGAGAGATCCTGAGACCCGTAGCTCTTAGCATTACCGAGCAGACCAGCGCCATTCCATAGAAGTAGACAAGTCATACACATAACTTAAACTCTTCTATGAGTCACATGTTACAAAAAAGAAAAAGAAATTGAAAACTAATTGTATTGTATTAGTGCTGTTGTTGTTGTTCAGTTGCTAAGTGGTGTCCGACTCTTGGCAAACCCATGAACCCAGCATGCCAGGCTTCCCTGTCCTTGACCATCTCCCAGTTTGCTCAAACTCCTGTCCACTGAGTTGGTGATCCATCCAACCCTGTCATACTCTGTTACCCCCTTCTCCTCCTATCCTCAATCTTTCTGAGCAAAATATTATCATTTACTGTGTAATCAGCAGACCAATATTTTGCAGTCTTATTCTGCATTGCATATTCAATGGATAGAAAATCCAAAATTTTGATAACTGAAAGTCACCAACCATTTTGCAGTGCTTGATTATATTGGGTCTTTCTTGGGCTTTTATTTAGCTAATGAGTGAATACATTTGACACTTTGGGGTTTTAATTGGGACTTTACATAGCTTGCATCTTAATTCTTCAGTTCCTCACTGTTTCTATTCACCCATAGCATTATTCTCCAATACTTTAGCCACCTGTTCCAATAGCAATCTGTTCCAATACTTCAACCACTTGATGTGAGGAGCCAACTCATTGGAGAAGACCCTGATGCTGGAAAAGATTGAGGGGAGGAGAAGAAGGGGATGACAAAGGATGAGATGGTTGGATGGCATCACTGACTCAATGGACATGAGTTTGAGTAAGCTCTGGGAGTTGGTGATGGACAGGGAAGCCTGGCGTGGGGCAGTCCATGGGGTCGCAAAAAGTCAGACACGACTGCACAATTGAACTGAACCGATAGCATTGTTTTAGTAAATGTTATAATACCAATCTACCCCCCAAAATGTCTGGTGTATGTTGTACACCCAGCAGCCCAGTTCAGATGAGGCACTGTTCAGTGGTCATGTATATCTTGGTGGCTGCCACACAGGACAGAAATAGAAGGTAGGACAATCCACTGTTGGTTGTTACACAGAAACACAAAGAAACCAGAAGTGTCCCAGTTCCGGGCCCTTGGGGACTGCAGGCCTGAGACTTGATGTGAAGAGTGGGTTCCTGGAGCCCATGCCAGGCCCAGCTGAGGAGCAGCCTTCATCCTTCTTGGCAAATATATCACCTGTTCCCTGTCTAGCATGAGAGAGTCCACAGGGGCCCAGGACTGTGATTCCACCTGACTCCCCACCTGGACATCACCTTTTGGAATGGGTCAGGATACTCTCAAGCCCCTCAAGATGGAGGCTGTGAGGGACTGTGGCAGGGTGGCCAGAGGTGGTGCCAAAGGCCACACTTGCCCTTCCCTGCACTGGATGAAGCTGAACCAGCCGGAGCAGGGGTGGGTGCCAGAGTTTGGACACAATCCCTTTGGAAGGCTTCTCTGCCCCAGGCCCTCCTGAGTCCCTGTGACCATAAAGGCCACCGTGAAGGTTCATGTCTCTGAGTTAAGGCCTTGGCATTTGGGGGGATTTTGGTGGACAAAAAGCGAATTGTTGTTGCTCAGTCACAGTCGTGTCCGACTCTGTGACCCCGTGGACTGCAGCATGCCAGGCTCCTCTGTCCTCCACTATCTCCTGGAGTTTTCTCAGATTCACGTCAATTGAATCGGTGATGCCATCCAACCATCTTATCCTCTGTTGCCCCCTTCTTCTCCTGCCCTCAATCTTTCCCAGCATCAGGGTCTTTTCCAATAAGTTAGCTCTTCTCATCAGGTGGCCAACATATTGGAGCAGATTGCTATCAGATATTCAACCTTGGCTTGTGGGGGTCCTGAGTCTGTTTCACTTGGGGGCTCTTTGGGAATACACATCTGGAAGAGAGAACAGTGAGGAACAATCAAGAAGGGAAGCAGGGCTGCCATGGGAGAACCAAGGCCATTATGTCCTCTTTGCCAGGGAAGCAGATGACATCAGAGGGGGATAAGGAGGTCACGTAGGCAGTCTATCCCCAGCCCACAGCTTCCCCAGGCCAGTCCAGGCAGGAGTGACCAGTTTTCTCATAGCTGGTTGCCCAGGGTGGAGTGGCCTGGCCCCTCTGAGGACTCCTTGTCAGCCTTAGGGAAGGTTAGTTCAAGTCCATTTAACCACAAAATTTTGGGAGCACCTCATGGTGCAGTCCACTGGGGCTCACAAGAGCCTAGAGGCCCTCTGTTTCTCCCTTGTTTGGACTCGAGGAGCCTGACTCTGTTTCTAAACACCAGTATCAGATTAGACAACTCTGCAAACAAAACCAAGGCCCCTTGCCAGCTGCCCAGGGTGTGTAAAATGCCAAGCACAGAGCCCAGAGGTGAGCATGTGGATACACCGTGAGTGGGACAGAACAGGGGAGGAGCACCCCAGTCAAAGGCCTGGGGCCAGGTCTGACCTGAAGCCTCCCCTGGGCCCGTCTGTCCTGGGGAACCTCAATACATGACTTTCTGGCTGCAAACTTCATCCAGTTTATGTCAGAGGATGACTCCTGGGAAAGCAGGGACCCTGTCAGTTCTCAGCTCACATTTTGGCCCTTGGCTTTGTTCCTTTAATCTAGTTCTCACCTCAAGACAGGCCTCACAAATGACTAAAGAGAATGGCTGTGAATATTAGTGTTCTAAAGTCAATAATTTTTAATATGTCAACAGACTGAAAATGGAAATGATGAAGCATTGGTTGTAAACTGTCTTTGCCAGTGGGGGACAATGTTTCCATCTTGAGAACAAAATAGGCACTTTGCACACATGACAGGCAGAAAGTGAAAGTCACTCAGTTGTGTCTGACTCTTTGTGACCCCTGGAGTCCATGGAATTCTCCAGGCCAGAATACTGGAGTGGGTAGCCATTCCCACTGGTGGCTTCCCTGGAGGTTCAGCTGGTAAAGAATCCGCCTGCAATGTGGGAGATCTGGGTTCAATCCCTGGGTTGGGAAGATCCCCTGGAGAAGGGAAGAGCTACCCACTCTAGTATTCTGTCCTGGAGAATTTCATGGACTGTATAGTCTGTGGGGTCAGGAAGAGTTGGACACAACTGAGTGACTTTCACTTTCACATAGCCTAGTTTATGGTCAAATTGTTGGGTTTCCATGGTTTGGATATTTTCTTGATGGGACTGCTGAAACAATTTGTCTAGATGATAAAATGTTGTTCAGTAGCTAAGCTGTATCCAACTCTTGGTGACCCCATGGACTTCACCACACCAGGCTTCCCTGTCCTTCACTATCTCTCAGAGTTTGTTCAAATTCATGTCAATTGAGTCAGTGATGCCATCCATCCATCTGATCCTCCATCACCCCCTTCTCCTCCTGCCCTCAATCTTTCCCAGCATCAAGGTCTTTTCCAATGAAATCAGCTCTTTGCATCAGGTAGCCAAAGTATTGGAGCTTCAGCATCAGTCCTTCCAATGAATATTCAGGACTGATTTCCTTTAGGATTGACTGGTTGAATCTCCTTGTTGTCCAAGGGACCCTCAAGAGTCTTCTCTAGCACCACAGTTTGAAAGTATCAATTCTTCAATGCTCAGCCTTCTTTATGCTCCTAGTCTCACATACATGACTACTGGAAAAACCATAGCTTTGACAAGATGGACCTTAGTCAGCAAAATGATGTCTCTGCTTTTTAATATGCTGCCTAGGTTTGTCATAGCTTTTCTTTCAAGGAGCAAGTGTCTTTCAATTTCATGGCTGCAGTCACCATCTGCAGTGATTTTGGAGCCCAAGAAAATAAAATCTGCCACTGTTTCCACTTTTCCCACTTCTGTTTGCCATGAAGTGATGGGACCAGATGCCATGATCTTCGCTTTAAGAGTGTTGAGCTTTAAGCCAAGCTTTTAAACTCTCCTCTTTCACCCTTATCAAGAGGTTCTTTAGTTCCTCTTCCATTCCTACCATTAGAGTGGTATCATCTGTATATCTAAAGCTGTTGATACTTCTAGCAATCTTGATTCCAGCTTGTAATTCATGCAACCTGGCATTTCACCTGATGTACTTTGCTTACACTTGTACTTGGCAGAAAGTGAAGAGGAACTAAAGAGCCTCTTAATGAGGGTGAAGGAGGAGAGTGAAAAAGCTGGCTTAAAACTCAATATTAAAAAAACTAAGCTCATGGCATCTAGTCTCATCACTTCATGGCAAATAGAAAGGGGAAAGGTGGAAGCAGTCACAGACTTCCTCTTCTTCAGCTCTAAAATCGCTGTGGATGGTGACTACAGCCTTGAAATTAGAAGACAATTGCTTTTTGACAGGAAAGCTATGACAAACCTAGATGGTGTGTTAAAAAGCAAAGACATCATTTTGCTGACAAAAGTTCTAATTGTCAAGGCTATTGTCTTTCCAGTAGTTATGTACAGGTGTGAGAGCTGGACAGTAAAGAAGGCAGAGTGCTGAAGAACTGATGCTTTCAAACTGTGGTGCTCGAAAAGACTCTTGAGAGTCCCTTGGAAAGCAAGGAGATCAAAGCAGTAGATCCTAAAGGAAATCAACCCTGAATATTCATGGGAAGGACTGATGCTGAAGCTGAAGCCCCAGTACTTTGGCCACCTAATGCAAAGAACTGACTCATTGAAAAAGACCTTAATGCTGGGAAAGATTGAGGGTAAAAAGAGAAGGGCGGGTGACAGAGGATGAGATGATTGGATGGCATCACCAAGTCATTGGACATGAGTTTGAGCAAACTCTGGGAGATAGTGAAGGACAGGGAAGCCTGGTGTACTGCAATGGGGTCACAAGGAGTGGACACAACTTAGCAACTGAACAACAACACTCTTCTTTGGTCAATGGTTGTTTAGCAGTTAGCTGGGATATTCATGTTTTTGTGAGAGGAGGTAAGCTGAAGTCCTTCTACTCCACCATCTGAATCACTGCAGAAACATTCTAGAAATCAAGCATGCTAATCTCCTAAGCCCATTAAAAAATACCTTGGAGAAGAAACGTGGAGTTCCCACAACCTAGTTTTTCTTTATCCTTCTATCTTATGGTGCTCCAGCCAGTTTGCCATTTACCTTCGTCGAGGATCCCTGCTTCTTATCTCACTTCCTTTGGTTTTCCACTTTGTGGAGAAGCATTCACGTCTTTGGGTCTTTTCTCAAAGGACCAACATCTGCTAGATCAAGGCTTCTCAAAGTTTCAGCTGCATAAGTCTTCTTTGCTCTTTTATAACATCTTGAACATCATTCCATCATTCCTTGGGAGCACCAAGGCCCATAGACTTTGGAGCCAGACAGTTCTGGGTCGGATTCCCTGATCTGTCTCCATCTAATTTCCTTAGATAGCCTAGAGTTCCATGGTACAGGTATACTGTAATTTATTTACCCATCCCTCACTGATGATCATTTAGGTTGCATCCCAGGTGGCACTAGTGGTAAAGAACCTGCCTGCCAATGCAGGAGGCATGAGATGCGAGCTTGACCCCTGGGTCCAGAAGATCCCCTGGAGAATGAGATAGCAACCCACTCCAGTATTCTTGCCTGGGTAAATTCCATGGACAGAAGAACCTGGTGGGCTATAGTCCATGGGCTGAGTGCAAATGCATTCTGTGTAAACAAACTCCACAAAAACTCTAGTCTTCTTGCTATTACAAACAAAGCTGCAATGAATCACCTTGTACAGTCCTCATTTTTTGACACGTAAGTTAAAGTTCAAAAGAGGAATTACTGGACTTTTGCACAATTTTAATGTTGGTAAATATTGCCAAATTACTTCCTTTTAAAAAACATTTAAGTGTATCTGACATAACAATACTATATTAGTTTCATTTGTACAACATAGCAGTTCAACATTTGTAAATAGGCACACCTCACAGATACTGTAGGTTCAATTCCAGGCCATTAAAATCAAGTGAATATTATAATAAAGTGAGTCACATGCTTTTTTTGGTTTCCCAGTGCATATAAAAGTATGTTTATATTCTACTGTAGTCTATTCAGTGTGCAAAAGTGTTACATCTAAAAGTAAGTAGCATACTTTTAAGTTGCATACCTTACTTAAAAAGTATGTTGTGTTAGTCGTTCAGTCATGTCCAACTCTTTGCAACTCCATGGGCTGTAGCCCATCAGGCTCCTCTGTCCACGGAATTCTCCAGGCAAGAATACTGGAGTGGGTTGCCATTTCCTTTTCCAGGAGATCTTCCTGCCCCAGGGATCAAACCTACATCTCCTGCGTTGCAGGCAGATTCTTTACTGTCAGAGCCACCAGAGAAACCCTTAATTAAAAAGTACTTTACTGTTAAAAAATGCTAGCAATCATCTGAGGCCTCAGTGAGTCATAATCTTTTTGCAGTAGTAAGATCACTGATCACAGATCACCATAACAAATATAACAATAATGGGAAATGTTTAAATATTGTGAGAATTACCAAAATGTGATACAGAGACATGGAATGAGGAAACGCTGTTAGAAAAATGGTACCAACAGACTTGCTCAATACAGGGTTACCACAAACCTTCAGTTTATAAGATGCGCCATATCTGTGAAGGGCAGTACAATGAAGTCTGCTTTCTGTTGAGTTGTCACTGAGTTCACAGAACCTTTTAATTCTCATCTCCAACATTTTAAGTGAGTCCAAAGAATTCTTCATTTCAGATACTGTATTTTTCAGTTCAAGAATTTCCATTTAAAACATTTTATTTCTAGGCTAAATTTCCTCATTTGGGCAAATGTTGTGTTCACCTTTTCCTTTAAATCCTTTAGTACATTTATATATTTTCATCTTTGCCTGCCAATTCCAACACCTGGAGTTTACTGCTGTTGACTGTTTTTTCTCTTGACAATAGATCACATTTGCTGCCTCTGTCTTTGTCTAGTAATTTTTAAAAAAATATGTTGGACATTTTGAATGTTACATTGTGGAGATTCTGGATTACAACATCATCCTCTGAAGAGTGTTTTTGTTTTTATTTTTTAATTCTGGTAGGCAGCGAAGTAACTGGAGAATTACCTTGATCTTACAGATAATTGATTTTAGACTTTGTTTCAGCTTTCTGTATTGTCCTAGGGTGAAGCCTTTACTTCTAGGCTGTAGCCTTTCTGGATTTTCAGCTGTATTCTTAGAGTATTCACTAAGATCTCTCCTCTATGGGTGGCTCAGAACTCCAATATCACTCCTGCACTGAAACCTTTGGTAGGAAAAGTAATTTATTGTCCAACTATAGGCCAATAGAAAGAGAGCCAGGGAAGTCTCTAACTTCCTGCCTTTGTCTCCCATTGGCCACATCTAGTCAGAAGTCAGCATGTTGAGAATCCTTTGGAATAGTCCATGGAGGTTGAGGTTAGCCTCCCAGTGGCAGAGAGAAGGGTGGGGAAAGGGACAATGGATTTAGAGGGCAAGTGGGGAATATCCACCAAACCCCATCTCCGTCCCCCGTGTGCCACACCATGGTCTGTTCAAACCAGAGGGCACAGCAGAGCCACAAGCTGGATGGAGCCTGGGTCTGTGAAACACTAAATGGAGCACAGCTGCCTGCCAACCCCAAAGCCTCATCTTGGTTACATAAACAAGAAACAAACCTCCATCATATTTGGGTTAAAAACTATTTAGGACTCTGTTTGTTACAACAGTTTAGCCCACATAACTGATACTTCTGTAAAACAAGAGTCACAATGTCATCTCCATAGAGTTGTTGGGAAAATTCAATAAGATGTAACTGCTTAGAGCTATGCTTGGCATAGTATTAAGCAATGGTAACAGTTATGTAATATTTGAAATGAATACAAAATCATGCTATTAATCATTTTTTTAAAAAAGACATGTCTTATTATAGGATTTGGGAGATTTTTCTAGGTGAACTGTGGAGGGAATGAACAGTGGGAGGGGAGAATTACAGCCTCTCCTCACCAAGAAGCTCTTGGTCCCCTTGGCCTCCAGGCAAAGAACACAGGAGAAAAGAAAATTTGTCTCACCTCTCAGCTGAGCAAAGCACCCCCAATGTGGATCACACTGAGGTAGCCAGTCTGGCCCCAAGAGACCATACTTCCCATTATCCACTCCCCTGAGTGTCCCCTTCCACACTGAATCTGGCCTGGCCCATGGCTCTCCTTAGGATATGGTTTACCTGCTCCAGGTCAATGCCTTTAGAAGGACCAGACTCTCTACTTTGGGGATCCCTAAGTCATGGTAAGTAGAGTGGCTACTCTGTGGAAGAAACCACATGTAGGGGTCATGTGATCATGGAGAGACCCTGAAACTCTGTAGGGATGGAGGGTGAGTCACCCAATCACCCCAGTGAACCAGGTGAGCCCAGCCCCCCAGGTGTCTCTACAAAGGTACCAGACTTGTGCATGAACTGGGCAGAAGCTCTCCAGCCCAGTGGCGCCCTGGATGGTGGTCACTCCTGCTGACATCACACAGAGCAGAAGATTCACCTCGCTGAGCCCAGTCAACCTCAGATTCAAGCAATAATAACATGGGGGTCGTTTTAAGCCACTAAGCTCTGGGGAGCTTGCGACGCGGCAGCAGGTAACCAGATAGCCACCCAAGCCACAGGAGTAGTTTTTGCTGCCTTGAATTTCCAGCTCCCCCAGCTGCTCTCATTGCAGGGGAAACCAAGGGTGATGTTGCAACCAGAGGC
This sequence comes from Capricornis sumatraensis, assembly GCF_032405125.1. Taxonomy (NCBI): domain Eukaryota; kingdom Metazoa; phylum Chordata; class Mammalia; order Artiodactyla; family Bovidae; genus Capricornis; species Capricornis sumatraensis. The sequence goes on along the minus strand of NC_091082.1, from coordinate 48,569,167 downwards.
TCGGGCAGGGGTGGAATTCTCCAGGCGCTCTTGGGTGGGGGGTGGAGGGAGTCTGGATCCTGCCCCCTCACCCAGCCAGGGAGGCTGAGCTCCGCTGCTTGTCGCCATTCCTCTTCTTGATTGGCACTTTAATGAGGGCAGAAGGGGCTGACCCCCTGCCAGGGGGCCAGTTCATGCCCCGTTTATCTCACAGCTCCGGGCAGACTAGAACAACACTGCAGGCGAGCGGCCAGCCAGGAGCCCCCGCCCTCAGTGATGGATTGAGTGACCGCGGCGAGTTGGCAGCTGAAGTGTGTGGTGGCTGCACCGTCCTGTCAGCGAGCAACAATGGAGCCCGGCCTGGCCTGCCCGCTCGTCCCGGGGGCTGGGAAGAGTGACAGCAGCTCCCGGGGGCCCCGTTCCCTCCTCTCACCCTCCCCCAATACCATTGCCAAGTTTCAAAGGACAGGCCTGGGGACAGAGCCCAGTAGACTGGAGCAACCGTCCTGGGGTCCAGGGGGGTGGTGCACGGGAGTTGGGTGGGGAATTCTGGGCTCACAGGATTGTGCAAAGCGGGTGCACAAAACTTCATCCCTTCTTGCTCCTGACCTCAGTGTCCCAGACTGGCTTGGGTTCTCAGCAAACGCCCCTCCTGGCTGTTTCGAAGATGGATTCTGGACTGCTGCAACCTGTGGAGGATCCCAGCTGGGCCTTTTGCCCAGCTGTGCAGCCTTGAGTGAGTTTGACAACCTTTCTGAGCCTTAAAGCCCTCATCTGTAAGAGGCTAATACTATTTCTGCCTCCATCACCACCAGGTTCTTATGAGAATGACATGAGACTTGCTGGCAGAGCCTCCCCCCCTCCCAGAAGGCAGGGTCCTGTGAGCAAAGCCTCAGTTTACCTGATTGTCTTCAACCATCTCTGTGGCACCCAGGCCAGTGCAGATGACAGACTGAGCGCAGCCACTGGTGGCAAAACCCCCTCCCGCCCCCAGCTGCTGTCAGGATCCATCACCAGGGGCCACACCATCAGCACCCTGAAGGGCAAAGGTAAACCCATTTACAAGTGGGGAAAACTGAGGCTCAATGAGGTAAATCTGCCCAGGATACTATGGAGCATGGAGACAGATCAGGGAATCTGACCCAGAATTGTCTGGCTCCAAAGTCTATGGAGACATCCCCAAGGCCCCAAGTGCCGGGGTGAATTTTCCCAGCAAGGATGGGTGGAGAGTCAGTGACAGCCCCCGGGCGTTTGCAGAGTGTTCACAAAACACAGAGCAGATGGTTGTGTGCCCAGGGGGATGGTCATGCTCATCATCCTGGGACCACAGAGTGAACTTGAGCTCTGAGCCCTTCTCTGCACCTTGAGGGGAGCAGGGGCCACCTAGGGAAATACAGTCCCTCCAACTTGGGGAAGTCACAGTGATCTGGCCTGAGCCCTAGGGTCCCCGAGTCAAGGATCCTTCCACTAAGCCCGTGGTTAGGACAGGACAGTCACAGGAGCCCCTGCTGCCTTGTCCCTAGAGCTGGGGAGGGGACAGGACAGAGCTGGACGGATGGTTCTTCAGATCCTAGTGAGCCCTGGAAGGGGAGGAAGGGGCCTTCCCGGTCCTCCCTGGAGGGAAACTTCACCTCCCCGTGAACTCTGGACGGCGGGAGGCCAAGCCCCAGCCGAGGTCAGAGAAAGTAGCAGGGTGACAGTGAGGCCATATGGCCCTCCCTGCTCTCTGCCTCCCGTCCTCCCAAAATAGGCTCTGCCCCTCAACTCTCCTGACACCTCTCCCACCCATCAGATAAGAGATGAGCTGCTTGGGTGGGGTAGGGACAGATGGGGCCCTGAAGGGGGGCCAAACCAAGGCAGGAGTCCTCTAAACGCTGACCCAGCAGACTGGGAGGGACCCTGTCTTTCAGCCCCACTCTAGACCCGGCTGAGTTGGGGCTGGAAACTGCTGTTTCCTTTATCATCGGCCATCTCTTGGTGTGGTTATTTGGTTAAGAATGATGAGGGTCACCACTACTCACTCAGCTGGGTGTCCCCAGTCTCCGGCAGACAGCCTGACACACAGTAGATCCTCAATAAACACTCTTTAAACTAGACGCTGTTTGGCCAGTATACATCTCCCAATAGACTGTGGGCTCTACTGGGGCAGGGATGTGTCTGTTTCACTCACCATTATATCCCTGTACCCAGAGTCTTACACACAGAAGGGTGGAAAGTCAATAAATAAATGAATTTCCTGCAAAAGGAAAAAGAAAGCAAAAATAGCAGCCACAACAAAATCAGGAAAACTGACTTAGATTGAGGCAAGAGCCCTCAGAATGAGGAACTTCTGAGCCCTTTCGTTTCAAAGGAATTATGACACATGCTTCAATGAGCCCAGTCCCCAGGGAACCAAGACATCAGGAAAGCTGACTGAGCCCAAGACAAAATCAGCCAGACCACTCTGACCTGTAAACCAGCAGACTGGCATGTCTGCCCGCTTTGTTCCCAGACAGTGCTGGAGGGAAGGAGGCCCTAATGCCACCCAGGACAGCTCTGGGAAGGAACAGACATCAAAACCCACCAACTTTACAATAGTCGAAATTTTGTGAACAAAGTAAAATGTCAGGAAACATGAGGTTAAGGTAGAATGGCTGAAATAGATAAAGAGTTCATAAACAAGAAAAGAAGGGGCTTCCCTGGTGGTCCAGTAGTTAAGAATCCACTTTTCAACACAGGGGATGCTGATTTGTGTGCCTGCATGCTCAGGTGTGTCCAAATCTTGTGACTGTGGACTGTAGACTCCTCTGTCCATGGAATTATCCAGACAAGAATGCTGGAGTGGATTGCCATTTCCTCCTCCAAGGATCTTCCTGACCCAAGGATTGAAACTGCATCTCCTGTGTCTCCGGTACTGGCAGGCAGATTCTTTACCACTGGGCGACATGCTGTAGGGCAACTAGGCATATGCCGCAACTACTGAGCCTGCGAGCTCTGGAGCCCTCAGGACACAACTAGAGAGTAGCCTGTGCGCTAAAACAATAAAAAGATCCGGCATGCTGCGAGGAAGATTCCATGTACTGCAACTAAGACCTGAAGCATCCAAATAAATAAATGTTTTTTAAAAAGAAGAGGAAAAACACTGAAAGTCCAATACATGTGAGCAAAGAGCATAGAATGAACATTCACATACAAAGAAATCAGAGTCAAGCGGCTGGTGTTCGTTAGCCTGTGGTAAGCGCTGCCTTAAGAAGTTCACACTGTAATAGAAGCAAGAAAATCCAACCAACACATGTGAAGTCTGGGGACAATGACATGTTCCTAATTTTTCTTCTATATTATCGATGAAATGCCATAATCCTTTTGTTTGTCCCAAGAAGACTCAAGCATTCCTGTCTTAATTAAATCTCTTAAACCAAGTAGGTTCTGCAAGATGTAATTCTTGCATGCAGGTGTGAAAGTCTGGAAACAATTTACATATTCACAACCCTGACAGCTGTGTCTGGGATAAAATTAATTTATTTCTGGGTTGTCTGGGTTGCGCAGGTAATATAATTACAGGCACATCTTGTTTGTTATGCTTTGCCTTACTGCACTTAGCAGATACTGAGGTTTTTAACAAACTGAAGGTTTTTGGTATGGCTGGATTGTCAGGTGATGGTTGGCGTTTTTAGTAAAAAAAGGTGGGTTTTTTTTTGTAAATTTTTTATTTTGCTTTTCATTGGCAAATAGTTGATTAACAACGTTGTGTTCTTTCTGCTGTAAAGTAAATTGGCTATACACATACAATCAGTTCAGTTCAGTTGCTCAGTCATGTCTGACTCTTTGCGACCCCATGAACTGCAGCACGCCAGGCCTCCCTGTCCATCACCAACTCCCGGAGTTCACTCAGACTCACGTCCATCGAGTCAGTGATGCCATCCAGCCATCTCATCCTCTGTCGTCCCCTTCTCCTCCTGCTCCCAATCCCTCCCAGCATCAGAGTCTTTTCCAATGAGTCAACTCTTCGCATGAGGTGGCCAAAGTACTGGAGTTTAAGCTTTAGCATCATTCCTTCCAAAGAAATCCGAGAGCTGATCTCCTTCAGAATGGACTGGTTGGATCTAATACATTATTTTTCCATACGGGTCATTACAAATTATAAAACGTTTATAAATAAAGGTGTGTACATTTTTAAAAGACATAATGCTATTGCACATGGGATAGACTATAGTATGAAAGCGAAAGTCACTCAGTCGTGTCCGACTCTTTACAACCCCACGGACTATACAGTCTATGGAATTCTTCAGGCCAGAATAATGGAGTGGGTAGCTGTTTCCTTCTCCAGGAGATCTTCCCAACCCAGGGATCCAACCGAGGTCTCCTGCACTGCAGGCAGATTCTTTACCAGCTGAGCCACAAGGGATGGAAGCCTAAGTTTTATATGCACTGGGAAACCAAAATTTTGTGTGACTCACTTTATTGCAATATTCACTTTATTTCAGTGGTCTGGAACCAAACCTGAATTATCCTCGATGTGTACCTATACTGTTGGATAGTCGAGTTACCCTTAAAAGACTCATTTAGGGCAGTTCTGAGAAATACTGGAAATATGAAAACATTGTAAGCAATCAGGTCAAAGCTCCCAAGTCATGCTTTGATTTGGGTACTTTGAAAGTACTGCCTGTACCCGAGGCACATAAGTATGCAAATAAAAATCAAATGATTCGGTAAATTAGGAAAAAAAAAATCACAATGACACTATGAGCAGTGGTATCATACCGTTTCTATCTGACAGTCTGGGACTCTGAGATTTGTCAAGCTCCCTGGCCCTGAACCACCATGTTGGAAAGGCTTATCACTGCTCATCATCCAGGAAGACCTGATTAAGGCAGCACCAGGAGGCCATATTTACTAAGTTGGTAAAAAAAAAAAAAAAAGTTTTTAAAGCCACACCCAGCCTTGGCAAGCATTCAGAGAAGTTCATATCCTTACCCTGCTGCTGAAGGCACTGCAAATTGGTGTCACCCTTTTGAAAAGCAATGCAATAACACCCGGGAAAAAAAAGCCACAAGACTATTATGTTCTCAAGATACGTGACTTCTACTGAAATTCATCCCAAAGGAAAGGTTTAGAAGATGCAAAAGCCGCAGCTGCTAAAATATTCACAATTGCATTGTTGTCAATGGAGAAAAATTGGACACAACTTATACGTCTATTAGAAAAAGAACTTACCAACAGTATGGGAGAACCACATGAAGGAATGGTATAAAGTCATTAAAATGACTTTTTTTTGAATAATTTTATTTATTTGGCTGTGTTGGGACTTTGTCGCTTTTCTCTCTCTAATGGTGACGAGCAGGGGCAACTCTCCAGTTGCTGTGCCCGGGCTTCTCACTGTGATGGCTTCTCTTGTTGTGGAGCACAGGCTCTAGTGCATTTGGGCTCCAGTAGCTGTGGCACGTGAGCTCTGTAGTTGTGGCTCCTGGGCTCTAGAGCACAGGCTCAGTAGCTGTGGCACGTTGGCTGAGTTGCTCTGCTGCATGTGGGATCTTCCTGGAGCAGAGACTGAACCCACGTCACCTGCATTGATAGACGGATTCTTTACTACTGAGCCACCTGGGAAGCCCTAAAACGACCTTTGAAGTGAGAATATTAAAGATTATGTTGAATTTTTAAAAATCTATTGAACTGCTAAGTAAAAATTGTGAACCATAAACATAATTTAAAAAACTGTGATGACAGACAAATTTATCTGTGCTGGCTTCTGAGGACCATCTGAGGCAAGAAAACATTACTTGTTAGGCAGTTGGTAAGTGCCCTACATATGTATATATTTTTTCATCTTTTTCTTTCTTGTCACGACACCAGCTTTTCAATAATACTAAATAAATATTTTTAAACAATAGTCCCATGGACAGACCATCTGCTCTGGGAAGCCCCTGGCCCAGGAACTGTGGGAAAGGCAGGAAGCAGAGAGGTCACCAGGCCCTAGGGAAATCCCACTGTTGGGCAGGCCTGGCCTGAAGGGGAACCTGTTTTCTGGGGGTGTGGCAGGGGGCACAATGCTGATGGCCACAAGAGCCCATTTTAAAATAGTTAGCTGTCTTTGAAGGATCACGTGAGCATCTGCTGTCATTCATTCATTCATTCATTCACTGATCCACTCATTCAACGTAGCTGAATGGGGCATGTCCCCTGGGACAAATCCAGTTGTCTGGGAGCCATCAAGGGAAGGCAGCCCTGATGCAGGGAGATGTCTACTGAGACCTAAACGCCTTTTAACATTATTGTAATTTTTAAAAATAATGATGAGGGAAAAGGAGAGGGTGGGATGAATTGAGAGTGTCATTAACATATATGCACTGCTGTGTGTCAAATAGACGGCTAGTGGGCAACTGCCTTGTAGTACAGGGAGCTCAGCTCAGTGTTCTGTGATGATCTAGAGGGTGGGAAGAGGGTGGGGAGCATGGAATGAAGGCTCAAGGGGGAAGTACTTATGGCTGATTCATGTTGTTGTATCGCAGAAACTAACACAACATTGTAAAGCAATTATACTCCAATTAAGTAAGAAATTGCTGTTTCTCAAGTGGTGCAGTGGTAAAGAACCCTTCTGCCAATGCAGGAGACACAAGAGACAAGGGTTCGATCCCTGAGTCAGGAAGATCCCCAGGAGGAGGAAATGGCAACCTGCTCCAGTATTCTTGCCTGGAAAATTCTATGGACAGAAGCACCTGGCAGGCTATAGTCCATCAGGTCGCAAAGGGTCAGACATGACTGAGCACACGCACACACCCACACACAAGCATAAATAATACATTTAAAAAAGAAAACAAAAATAATGAGTATTTTGTGCTTTGTAGTTAGGAAGCACAGCCAATTTCATGTTAGGAGACACAAATAGGGGATGGTTGATGGAATCCCAGGAGGATTCCCTGAAATGGGGGATTTCTTCCTAAGAAAGACACATTTCCATCCTTCCTTCCCTGGGCTCAGTTATCTGGCTCAGGTCCTGGGGCCCTGGTCTAGAATTATGGGGGTGATGCCCATGGGGTCCATCCCAAATAGTTCCCTGTCTACCACCTGCCAGGCTCCCAGTCCATCCCAGAAGGACCAGGTGGGAGGGAATGACTCTGACTGTGAGCAGAGCCCCTCTCTTAGGACCACAACATAAGGGAACCATCTTCTTGACGTGACTGGGCTGAAACTGAATATATTTGTTTAATAGGAAGGGTGGTTTGGGGTCCAACAGAAGAGCAGGCAGCTTCTCAGGGCCCACAGCCGTGAAGAGATGCCCATTTTCCCTTCCTACAGATGTCTCGGGCCCTTCAGCCCTGAACATTGGTGGAAATGAAGCTCCCACACAGCAGGGACCAAAGCACTCGGTCTCCACTTCCTCCTTGAGCATTCGTGCTAAGTTGTTTCAGTCTTGTCCAACTCTCTGCGACCCCATGGACTATAGCCCTCCAGGCACCTCTGTCCATGGGATTCTCCAGGCAAGAATCCTGGAGTGGGTTGTAATGCCCTCCTCCAGGGGATCTTCCTGACCCAGAGATCGAACCCGCGTCTCTTAGTCTCCTGCATTGGCAGGTGGGTTCTTTACTACTAGAACCACCCTCGCAGCGTGGGCAGCATTCAAATGTCTGCAGCGGTGAGAAGGGGGCCAAGTTCTCAAGCTTTTCTGCAGAGCTGCAAGTTCACATCTTCCCCTCCGCCTTCTCGCTAGGAGGGAGGCTTCCTTTCTAGGCAGCTGCATTCTTAGACTCTTCCTCAGTCTTTGGGAAGGTTGGTACTGAGTTCCCATTTTACAGAGACCTAAACTGAAGCTTTGAGGACTGAAGTCAGGTACCCACATCGCTCAGATGGCAAGTGACAGAGCCTGGGCTCTATCAAGATCACCCATCTCCCACTCGGCCCCTTTGCAGTGGGTAGGACCACACGGTTATCATGTCAGGGAAACAGATATAGAGAGGATAATCCACCAGGAGGGTCAAGGGCAAGTCTAAGGTCTTGATCTCCATCTGAGTTCTGACACTGCCCCTTGGCCCTCTGCTTCAGGTTCCCAGCTCTCCGCCTCACCCCACACCCCTCCCTTTCTTAGGCTGTCCCCTGCTTATCATTCCAACTTCACCTCTTCCTTAAGACCATCACTGAGCAGCCCACTCACTGTCAGATATCTGCCCTGTGGTTGGTCTGTGTACCTGTCCGTCTGTCCATCCACCTCCAGACATATCTCAGTCTCTCTCACCTGCTGTCCCCTCCCACAGTAGCTCCCCAACCCCCAACCCCTGCCCGGCTCACTCTCTCTGTATCCCTGGCACCAGGGCCAGTGCCCAGCACTCCGCAAGCATTCAGTCCTGATGAATGGAGGGAGCACCAGGCTGTGCCTTGTGCCCACTGAACCACCTGCCTTTCGCCTCCTGGCCCTGGGCACCCATGCCATCGGGCCATGCATTTCCTCTGGGCACCATCCATGTGTCCAGGCTGGGCAGCCACCGGTGAACCAGAAAGTGGAAGATGCTGGGTAGCTGGGCCTCGGGACCCCTCAGCTCTTCTGCAAACTCCCTTCCTGTGGCTTCCCTGGGGTCTGCCTGACCATCACGCCCTCCTCATCACACTCTTTGTAGCCTGATGGCCCACGGCCATTGCTGTCCTCAGGCCTGGCTCCGAGAAGGCTCCAGTGACTGGCTGTCGCTTGAGGGGACCCCTCGGGCCCGCTCTACCAGAGGGAGTGCCTCCTCCTTTGCTCGAACTCCCTCCCTTGGGGAGCGGTCAGGCTGGAGAAAAAGCATCGAGAAGGCAGGTGGGCAGAAGGTTCCCACACCTCCAGAGCCACCCCCAGGGAGGACACTGGGCCAGGGGAGGAGCAGGTGGGCGGTCTGTCCAGACTGCCCAGGTCTGAACTTCAGGCTGACGGAGCCCTGCTTCCCGAAAGGATGTCGGCAGCTCCTCGCAGGGCCTGCGGCCCGGACCCTGTCCTGGGTGGGCTCCACCCTCAGCCTCTCACCTAGGGTGGCAGTGGTGGTGGCTAGGGAAGAGGCAGGTGACACCCCCCCCCCCCATGAGGTGACAGCCTCAGGGCGCGAGCCGCCGCCACCTGAGAGTGGGCGAGGAGCAGGTTCGCTGGGTGAAAAGTTCACCGTGAGGGGAGCTGTCTATTTCCCTCGCTTAATTTATCCACTATTTGGCTAACCTTGCTCTGAACCCAGGCCCCGAGACCCCTCTCCTCTCTCCCCCGCCTCCCCACTGGGCTTCCGAGCCCCGCCACCAGACCTCCTGCCCCGCGCCCGGAGGCGGGGGCCACGCTGGCCTTGAAGAGGCCTCGGGCCCTTGGGCCGCCCCAGAGGGGAGAGGCTGGTAGCCTGGCCAGACGGTTATTTATGACCTGAAACTTCCCATCCTTAGTAACCAAAATAAAGTCCGGTTGCTGGCGAGGTCCAGGCCCCCAAATGCCAGACAAGGGCCGAAGGAGCGCTCAGAAGGCGCCCCACCCCGCCCGCCTCTGCCAAACACACAACTGCTCTGGAGACGGTGACCTTTCCCTGGGGGGCCATCTGTCATTCTGGCTCAGGGCAGGAGCAGGATGCAGGGACCAGCCAGTCGCAGAGGGGAGGCCAGCCTCCTTGCTTGGCCCTGGGTGGCCCCTGGTCCCGACCTTCTGCCTGTCCTGGCCATGCTGGCCCTGTAAATGCTTCCCCAACCCAGCCTCCTTCTTCTGTGGTGTGGGGACGTGGGGGCAGGAAATAAGAGGGAGATAGATGAGGGGAGGGAAAGTTAGGGAGGGGGAGGGGGAGACAGGATGGCCATCACAGCAGCAATAGCCACCCCCCGGCGCTGGCAAGAGTGACCCCCTGAAGTCCACGTGGCAACCCCACTCACAGCTGAGAAGATGGGCCGGGGGTGGCCAAGGCACCCTCCTCGGGCTCCAAGTCATTCATAACAGGACGAGGATTCCAACCTGGGTCGCTCTGACCCCAAAGCCAGGCTCTCAGCCACTGTCTTCTCTCCGGTTCTCACTTTTCTTACTCTCATTAAGATCCCTTTTTTAGCAACTATAAAAGCAACACGTGTTCCAGCAGCCAGTGGAAGCACAAAGATGCATAAAGAGTGAGTTATCCCACCTCGCACTCCTCCATCCCCACAGTTCAGGGTCCATCCTCCACTTTCTCCACCGCATGCCCAGATGCACACAGACAACTCACCGGGCACTCATGTGTACTCACACGTGGGCTGTGAGCAGACAGGGAGTCCCTCATCCATGCAAGGACGGTGACATCCCAGATCCACATCCCTCTGCAGCTGGTGTACTAACAGTGCATGGAGGCGGCTCCCAGCCTGTCTGTCCTGCCTCCCACCCTAGTGTTGCGTCACATCACCCTCTTCTCTACATCTGCCCCCTCCTGCCCTGGGTCACCTCTGGTTCTCAGCCTGATTACTGAACTGCTCCCTGCTTCCGCCTGTGTCCTCCACAATCAAATTTCTCTGGGTCCAGAATGATCTTTCTAAAATGCAAGTCTGGGGCTTCCCTGGTGGTCCAGTGGTTAAGAATCTGCCTATCAATGCAGGGGACACAGGTTTGATCACTGGCCCGGGAAGATTCCACGTGCTGCGGGGCAACTAAGCCCAGGCACCAAAATGATGAGCCTGTGTCCTGAGCCCATGCAACAAGAGAAGCCACTGCAATGGAAAGCCCACTCACGGCAACTAGAGAGAAGCCCCTGCTTGCCAAAACCAGAGAAAGCCCATGCACAACCATGGAGACACAGTGCAACCATAAACAGATAAAATTCAAGTCTGCTCATGGCACTGCCCTGCTCAAATGCTTTCTCCCTCAGGAGAAGGTCCTAAACCCTCACCAGGGCCTGTCACACCCCCTATGATTTGGCCTCCTTGACTTTCCGGACCCCTGTGGCCCCTCACCACAGCATCCTTCACTCCAGCCCCTGTTCATTGCCCTAAGCTCTTCACCTGAGTCTTTCTTCTCTGCTCCTGCTGTCAGGGTCTGCCCCGGGCCTCAGCTTACGCGTCAGCTCTCTGGACCACCATCTCTACCCTGTCTAACAGGTCATGACTCGAGCCAGGCTCCCTCTCCCTGATGGGCTGAAAGCTCAGTGAGGACAAGCTATGTCTGTTAAGTTTACTGCCACCCACCAGGGCCTGACCCAGGCCAGCCTTTCAGAGCTCTTTGTTGGAAGTTGAGTGACACCAAATGAACAGGGGAAAACCACACATCCATTCTAACATTTCCTGAATCCCCTCATTCCAGGACCACTCTACCCTGGCTCCCAGAGTGCACTACTGGCCCCAAATGGCTTCTTACTGCCACTGGACAGGGGCTCCTCCAAAAGCCTTTGTAAGCAGCCTCAGCCTCCCTCTCCCCGGTGGGGAGAGATGGTGCTAGGGTGAGGCTGGGTGGGATGGTGTGGACCCTGGAGATCTCACCTCTGGACCTCAGGACGGCCCCATGAAAGACTTCCAGACAGGACTAGTCACTTGCCAAGCACTGAGTCAGCCAACTGCTCACCAGGTGGCCCACTGACTGCCAGTCAGAGGGGCCAGCATTCGAGAGTGGGGCTGCCAACTGCCCGTCACCACTTAGGCCAACTGTCAGTCAAGAGAGGCGAAAGTCCTGCTCTGGCATCTCAGGACTGCCCGGATGGGCACAGCCAGCTGCCACTCCAAAAAGTCCAGGGGCAAGCCGTGGAGTCCATCAACGGTCATCCTAGTGACAGTTGTTTTTGCTACCCAGTGTCCTTTCTCTCTTCTTCTGGCCAGGGCACTCCATTGGACCTCTGGGGAACCACCCATCTCCAATTCTCAGCCCATGTGTTTTAGTGGGTTAGATTCCCTCCCAGGCTGTAAAGATGGATCACATGACTCAGGACTGACCAATCAGAGCACTACATTCCTCTGACCACTGTGATTGGTTCATGTGACTCAAATCAATCCAATGAGAACCAACCAGAGCTAACTCTTTGGACACAGTCTCTCCTTTTTTCTTCTGCTATTTTTTTTTTTCAATAAATGATTAACTATCTACTTTTTGATGCACCAGGTCTTCATTGCTTTGCCTGGGCTTTCTCTAGTTGCAGCAAGTGGGGGCTACTCTTCATCGTGGTGCACAGCGTTCTCGTTGTGGCTCCTCTTGCTGTGGAGCATGGGATTCAGCTTTGAGGGCTTCGGTAAAATTGGGGCACGCAGGTTCAGCAGTCGTGGCTCACAGGCTTAGTTGCTCCATGGCACGTGGAATATTCCCAGATCAGGGATCGAACCCATGTGCCTTGTGTTGTGAGGTGGATTCTTATCCAGCATGCCCCCAGGGAAGTCCTTCTTCCTGCCTTTGAATCTGGGAGGGTGTGAGGATGGAACTGAGGAGCCAGCGTGCCATCATTAGAATGAGACATCTGAGAATCAAGCCAACAAAGAGGATATGCAATTGGAAGACAGAGAAATTGAGCCCCAAACCAAGTACTGGAAGCACTGCTTGCACCTCTGGAGCCAGCCATACCTGAAACCGACTCTCATTGGGCTTTTTACTTATCTGAACCAATTTCACCTTTTGCCTAAGCAAAAATCATTGTGAGTGGGACTCAGGGAGTCTGCCAGTATCCAATGCTGGTCAGGGCACCAGCTCTTGTCCGAAGCTCAGGGTGGTTCTAGGGGAACTCCTGACTGAAAGCCACAGACAAGCAAGCTCCAAGTTTGCTCTCCCTGCTCCTGGCTCCTGAGGCTTGCACACGCAATGATGGCTCCACCAATCAGATATTCCCCCAGACTCCCTGAGTGGCTACCGGTCCCACTCACAATGATTTTTGCTTAGGCAAGAGGTGAAATTGGTTCAAATAAGTAAAAAGCCCAATGATAGTTGGTTTCAGGTATGGCTGGATCCAGAGTTGCAAGCAGTGCTTTCAGTAGTACTTGGTTTGGGGCTCAATTTCTCTGTCTTCCAATTCCATATTGACCGAAGCAAGTGATGTGGAGTAGTGGGACGGAGTAATTTTCTTCAGTGGTAGCAGCAGCAGAGACTGTCCTTCCTGTGGCAGGATCTGGGGGCTGGGGGCCATCTGTATCCCATGGACTCTGCCAGTTTTCAAGTCCTGTTTTTGGTAGCCCAGGCTACTCTGGGGCTTCCCAGGCAGCACTAGTGGTAAAGAGCTTGCCTGCCAGTGCAGGAGACCTAAGAGATGCAGGTTCGAGCTCCTGGAGAAGGGAATGGCTACCCCCTCCAGTACTCTTGCCTGGGAAATCCCATGGACAGAGGAGCCTGGCAGGCTACAGTCCATAGAGTCACACAGAGTTGGACACGACTGAAGTGAGTTAGCATGCAGGAGCACTCAACATGCACACAGGCTGTTCTGAGCTCCCAACATCCACTCTAGAAAGTCTACAGGTGGAGTCTGTGTCTGCTGCTGAAGCCAGCAGTCCCCTGTGCCCTCAGGGAGGGGCTGGGGTAAACACAGACAGGAACAGCTCTGGGCACGTTAGACTCCTGCCTGGGTCGCCACTGTTCATGCCCTGAGCTGGCACTTCGTGAAATGTTTGGTGTTCCTTGGAGCACCTGGCAGAGTGCTGGGAACATTTTAGGAATTCAGAAGTCGGTGATGGAACACAGTCTGTCCATGAGCACCAGCTTTGTACCTCGGGGGCCCACAGAGGGTGTGTCTGAGGACGGGCTGGGGCACTGAAATAGTAGACACTCCCTCCCTCCCAGGCCATGGTCAAGAGGGCAGGGCTGACCCCAGCAAGCTCTGGAAGGAGCCTGCGTGTGTGCTAAGTTGCTTCAGTTGTGTCCACCAGGCTCCTCTGTCCACGGGATTCTTCAGGCAAGAACACCAGAGCGGGCTGCCATTCCCTCCTCCAACGGATCTTCCCAACCCAGGAATCAAACCCATATCTCTGGCGTCTCCTGCATTGCAGGCAGGTTCTTTACCACTAGTGCCACCTGGGAAGCCTTCTGAAAGGAGACTCACCTTAAATGTGTCTGATCACAGAAGAGCCTCAGATGCCCACCTAGGCTGGTCTGACTTGGCCTACCTGGTATGGGAGCAGGGCTCACAGCTGGGCCGGAGGTGCTGGAATCTGACTGCAATTTGGATGTGGATCAGCCAGGGAGAAGCCTGGCTGTCTGGCCAGATAGCGATGTTAATGAATAATGGCAAGTATTGTACTCCACTTGCTTTACACATAGCCATTCCTTGGTATCCACAGGGGAAATGGTTCCAGGACCCCTGGATACCAAATTCTTGGATGCTCAAGTCCCTTATATAAAATGGTGTAGTATTTGCATGTAACCTTGGCACATCGTCCAGGCTTCCCTGGTGGCTCAGACAGTAAAGAATCTGCCTACAGTGCAAGAGACCCGGATTGGATTCCTTAGTCGGGAAGATCCTCTGAAGGAGGAAATGGCTACCCACCCAATAGTCTTGCCTGGAGAATCCAATGGACAGAGAAGCTTGGCAGGCTACAATTCATGGGGTCACAAGGAGTCAGACAATACTATTAATAGATTCATATTATTAATAGATTATTTATAATACCTTATACAATGTCAATGCTGTGTAAATAGCTGTAATACTATTTATAGATTAATACTATTTATGGGACCAATAGCTCTACTCTCTAGTGAGCTGTTTGTGACAGAGGAAAACACAATAATAATCAATGCAACTAATACTATTAATAGATTACTTATAATACCTGATACAATGTCAATGCTGTGTAAATAGCTGTAAATGTAATGTAAATACTATGTAAATATTTGCTTGGCCAGCAAATTCAACTTTTGCTTTTTGAAATTTCCTGGAATTTTTAAAGTAAGTACTTTTGATCCACAGTTGGTTGACTCAACACATTTGGAACCCATGATTATGAAGGGCATACTGTTCTAGGCTTTTTATTCAATAAGCTGTGAAACGCAGGGGTTAAGCACAAGGGCTTTGCAATTAGACTCTGGGGTTCAGATCCCAGGTCTACTGGTCACTAGCTGGGAAGCGAGTCTCAAGTGATAACTGCATCGCTCCCTGCCTCTGTTTCCTATGTATTAGGATATTTAAAAATGCCTGGAGAATCCCATGGACAGAGGAACCTGGAAGGCTATAGTCCATAGGGTCACACCAAGTCAGACACGACTGAAGCAACTTAGCACGCACACCATTATTATTTTTTTTTCACTTTATTTTACTTTACAATACTGTATTGGTTTTGCCATACATTGACATGAATCCACCACGGGTGTACATGTGTTCCCAAACATGACCCCCCCTCCCACCTCCCTCCCCATAACATCTCTCTGGGTCATCACCGTGCACTAGCCCCAAGCATGCTGTATCCTGCATCGGACACAGACTGGCGATTCGATTCTTACATGATAGTATACCTGTTACAATGCCATTCTCCCAAATCATCCCACCCTCTGCCTCTCCCTCTGAGTCCAAAAGTCTGTTATACACCTCTGTCTCTTTTTTGCTGTCTTGCATACAGGGTCATCATTGCCATCTTTCTAAATTCCATATATATGTCTTAGTATACTGTATTGGTGTTTTTCTTTCTGGCTTACTTCACTCTGTATAATCAGCTCCAGTTTCATCCATCTCATCAGAACTGATTCAAATGAATTCTTTTTAACGGCTGAGTAATAGTCCATTGTGTATATGTACCACAGCTTTCTTATCCATTCATCTGCTGATGGACATCTAGGTTGTTTCCATGTCCTGGCTATTATAAACAGTGCTGCGATGAACATTGGGGTACATGTGTCTCTTTCAATTCTGGTTTCCTCGGTGTGTATGCCCAGCAGTGGGATTGCTGGGTCATAAGGCAGTTCTATTTGCAATTTTTTAAGGAATCTCCACACTGTTCTCCATAGTGGCTATACTAGTTTGCATTCCCACCAACAGTGTAGGAGGGTTCCCTTTTCTCCACACCCTCTCCAGCATTTATTGCTTGCAGATTTTTGGATCGCAGCCATTCTGACTGGTGTGAAGTGGTACCTCATTGTGGTTTTGATTTGCATTTCTCTAATAATGAGTGATGTTGAGCATCTTTTCATGTGTTTGTTAGCCATCCGTATGTCTTCTTTGGAGAAATGTCTTGTTAGTTCTTTGGCCCATTTTTTGATCGGGTCATTTATTTTTCTGGAATTGAGCTACATAAGTTGCTTGTATATTTTTGAGAGTAGTTGTTTGTCAGTTGCTTCATTTGCTATTATTTTCTCCCATTCAGAAGGCTGTCTTTTCACCTTGCTTATACTTTCCTTTGTTGTGCAGAAGCTTTTAATTTTAATTAGATCCCATTTGTTTATTTTTGCTTTTATTTCCAGAATTCTGGGAGGTGGATCATAGAGGATCCTGCTGTGATTTATGTCGGAGAGTGTTTTGCCTACGTTCTCCTTTAGGAGTTTTATAGTTTCTGGTCTTACATTTAGATCTTTAATCCATTTTGAGTTTATTTTCGTGTGCAGTGTTAGAAAGTGATCTAGTTTCATTCTTTTACAAGTGGTTGACCAGTTTTCCCAGCACCACTTGTTAAAGAGATTGTCTTTACTCCATTGTATATTCTTGCCTCCTTTGTCAAAGATAAGGTGTCCATATGTGTGTGGATTTATGTCTGGGCTTTCTATTTTGTTCCATTGATCTATATGTCTGTCTTTGTGCCAGTACCATACTGTCTTGATGACTGTGGCTTTGTAGTAGAGCCTGAAGTCAGGCAAGTTGATTCCTCCAGTTCCATTCTTCTTTCTCAAGATTGCTTTGGCTATTGAGGTTTTTTGTATTTCCATACAAATCTTGAAATTGTTTGTTCTAGTTCTGTGAAAAATATGGCTGGTAGCTTGATAGGGATTGCATTGAATTTGTAAATTGCTTTGGGTAGTATACTCATTTTCACTATATTGATTCTTCTGATCCATGAACATGGTATATTTCTCCATCTATTAGTGTCCTCTTTGATTTCTTTCATCAGTGTTTTATAGTTTTCTGTATATAGGTCTTTAGTTTCTTTAGGTAGATATATTCCTAAGTATTTTATTCTTTTCGTTGCAATGGTGAATGGAATTGTTTCCTTAATTTCTTTTTCTACTTTCTCATTATTAGTGTATAGGAATGCAAGGGATTTCTGTGTGTTGACTTTATATCCTGCAACTTTACTATATTCTTTGATTAGCTCTAGTAATTTTCTGGTGGAGTCTTTTGGGTTTTCTATGTAGAGGATCATGTCATCTGCCAACAGTGAAAGTTTTACTTCTTCTTTTCCAATTTGGATTCCTTTTCTTTCTTTTTCTGCTCTGATTGCTGTGGCCAAAACTTCCAGAACTCTGTTGAATAGTAGCGGTGAAAGTGGGCACCCTTGTCTTGTTCCTGACTTTCGGGGAAATGCTTTCAATTTTTCACCATTGAGGATAATGTTTGCTGTGGGTTTGTCATATATAGCTTTTATTATGTTGAGGTATGTTCCTTCTATTCCTGCTTTCTGGAGAGTTTTTATCATAAATGGATGTTGAATTTTGTCAAAGGCCTTCTCTGCATCTATTGAGATAATCATATGGCTTTTATTTTTCAATTTGTTAATGTGGTGAATTACATTGATTGATTTGTGGATATTGAAGAATCCTTGCATCCCTGGGATAAAGCCCACTTGGTCATGGTGTATGATCTTTTTAATGTGTTGTTGGATTCTGATTGCTAGAATTTTGTTGAGGATTTTTGCATCTATGTTCATCAGTGATATTGGCCTGTCGTTTTCTTTTTTTGTGGCATCTTTGTCAGGTTTTGGTATTAGGGTGAAGGTGGCCTCATAGAATGAGTTTGGAAGTTTACCTTCCTCTGCAATTTTCTGGAAGAGTTTGAGTAGGATAGGTGTTAGCTCTTCTCGAAATTTTTGGTAGAATTCAGCTGTGAAGCCGTCTGGACCTGGGCTTTTGTTTGCTGGAAGATTTCTGATTACAGTTTCAATTTCCGTGCTTGTGATGGGTCTGTTAAGATTTTCTATTTCTTCCTGGTTCAGTTTTGGAAAATTGTACTTTTCTAAGAATTTGTCCATTTCTTCCACGTTGTCCATTTTATTGGCATACAACTGCTGATAGTAGTCTCTTATGATCCTTTGTATTTCTGTGTTGTCTGTTGTGATCTCTCCATTTTCATTTCTAATTTTATTGATTTGATTTTTCTCTCTTTGCTTCTTGATGAGTCTGGCTAATGGTTTGTCAATTTTATTTATCCTTTCAAAGAACCAGCTTTTGGCCTTGTTGATTTTTGCTATGGTCTCTTTTGTTTCTTTTGCATTTATTTCTGCCCTAATTTTTAAGATTTCTTTCCTTCTACTAACTCTGGGGTTCTCCAATTCTTCCTTTTCTAGTTGCTTTAGGTGTAGAGTTAGGTTATTTATTTGCCTTTTTTCTTGTTTCTTGAGGTATGCCTGTATTGCTATGAACTTTCCTCTTAGCACTGCTTTTATAGTGTCCCACAGGTTTTGGGTTGTTGTGTTTTCATTTTCATTAGTTTCTATGCATATTTTGGTTTCTTTTTTGATTTCTTCTGTGATTTGTTGGTTATTCAGAAGTGTGTTGTTCAACCTCCATATGTTGGAATTTTTAATAGTTTTTCTCCTGTAATTGAGATCTAATCTTAATGCATTATGGTCAGAAAAGATGCTTGGAATGATTTCGATGTTTTTGAATTTATCAAGTTTAGATTTATGGCCCAGGATGTGATCTATCCTGGAGAAGGTTCCATGACCACTTGAAAAAAAAGGTGAAATTCACTGTTTTGGGGTGAAATGTCCTATAGATATCAATTAGGTCTAACTGATCTAATGTATCATTTAAAGTTTGCGTTTCTTTGTTAATTTTCTGTTTAGTAGATCTGTCCATAGGTGTGAGTGGGGTATTAAAGTCTCCCACTATTATTGTGTTATTATTGATTTCCCCTTTCATACTTGTTAGCATTTGTCTTACATATTGTGGTGCTCCTATATTGGGTGCATATATATTTATAATTGTTATATCTTCTTCTTGGATTGATCCTTTGATCATTATGTAGTGGCCTTCTTTGTCTCTTTTCACAGCCTTTGTTTCAAAGTCTATTTTATCGGATATGAGTATTGCCACTCCTGCTTTCTTCTGGTCTCTATTTGCGTGGTATATCTTTTTCCAGCACTTCACTTTCAGTCTGTATGTGTCCCTTGTTTTGAGGTGGGTCTCTTGTAAGCAGCATATAGAGGGGTCTTGTTTTTGTATCCATTTGGCCAGTCTTTGCCTTTTGGTTGGGGCATTCAACCCATTTACGTTTAAGGTAATTATTGATAAGTATGATCCCGTTACCATTTACTTTATTGTTTTGGGTTCAGGTTTATACACCCTTTTCGTGTTTCCTGTCTAGAGAATATCCTTTAGAATTTGTTGGAGAGCTGGTTTGGTGGTGCTGAATTCTCTCAGCTTTTGCTTGTCTGTAAATCTTTTGATTTCTCCTTCGTATTTGAATGAGATCCTTGCTGGGTACAGTAATCTGGGCTGTAGGTTATTTTCTTTCATCACTTTAAATATGTCTTGCCATTCCCTCCTGGCCTGAAGAGTTTCTATTGAAAGATCAGCTGTTATCCTTATGGGAATCCCCTTGTGTGTTATTTGTTGTTTTTCCCTTGCTGCTTTTAATATTTGTTCTTTGTGTTTGATCTTTGTTAATTTGATTAATATGTGTCTTGGGGTGTTTCACCTTGGGTTTATCCTATTTGGAACTCTCTGTGTTTCTTGGACTTGGGCACGCACACCATTATTAAATACATATGAAGCACTGAGGGTCTGTCATGTACTAAGCACAATTAATTTATTGCTTTTATTATAAAATACATAGGATCTAAATGGATTAATTTATACCATGCTTGGTATTTGTTAATTTACTTGGCATTTCATTATAATTACCTGAAATTTAGTAATACCGAGCACACATGCATTGATTATTATGTGTTTTCCTCCTTTGATTGTCACAAACAGCTCACTTAGAGCAGGGCTATTGGTCTCATCCTACAGACAAGGAAACTGAAGCTTAAGGAGGTTAAGTTACCTGCTCAAGATCCAAGGACTGGAATCCCAGCCCCAGGGACTGAGATCCTAAGTCTACACTCCCCCGTTCTGTGCAGGTTCCACGGTTCAGGCTTCTCCAGCCCTGAAGCTGGCCCTCAGCCAGCGGGGACCAAGTGTGGCTGAGAAGATATGGGTCAGGCGAGAACCCACAGCAAGAAGCCTGTGCTATGTGGCCTTTGAGAGACACTCTGCCTCGTGCCATTCTGCACAGGCCAGAACCTGGACATGAACATGGCCCCGAGCAGCCTCGGGCCTTGGTTCTGCTCGTGGTTCCTGGTATGACCTCCCCAAGCAGGATCCTGTTACATGGAAGCAGCAGCAAGGAACAAACACAGCTTGTGCTTCCTTCTGAGTGCTTATTTCCTTTGTCTTGTGAACACTGAAAAATGAAAAGAATGATAAGGATTTGGCCGGGGGTGGGGTGGAGTGGGGGTGGCAAGTAGGCTAGCCCAGAAAATTCTGCAGCCTTGGCTCAACCTACCAAGAGGGCGGTGTGAGGGAGTTTTCAAACTGAGTCCAAAGAAAAACAAAGTCAAGTGGTGGCCTAGCTGGCCCAAGGAGTCTGAGGTCTCCTGGGTCATTGGGTCCCGCTCGGGGGCCCAGGACCCACCCCTGGGGGCAGAGGCTTCAGGCCCCGATCCTACTGCTGGTATCTCTGTGGTCAGACAACCAAACTCTGGGTGTCTCCTCAACAGCCAATATTTCTGGCCCGCACTCTTCCAGGTTGTGATGGAAAAGAAATGGAGAAAATGTAGGTAGACCAGGGTTTCTCTGCTGAGGGTGAATTATCTCCCTGTGGACATTTGCAGAAATGTTTCTAGTTGTGACAGGTAGGAAGGGAAAGCGCTCCTGGACTCTAGTGAGTAGAGACCAGGTGTGCTGCCAAATGGCCAGTGGTGCACAGGACAGCCCCTGACAGACAGCCATCCCGACCAAGATGCCAGGAGATTTTCAGTCTCTCAGTCATGTCCGACTCTTGCAACCCCGTGCACTGCAGCACGCCAGGCTTCCCCGCCCTTCACCATCTCCTGGAGTTTGCTCAAATCCATGTCCATTGAGTCAGTGATGCCATCCAACCAGCTCACCCTCTGCTGTCCTCTTCTCCATTTGCCCTCAGTCTTTCCCAGCATCAGGGTCTTTTCCAATGAGTTGGCCCTTCGCATCAGGTGGCCAAAGTATTGGAGCTTCAGCAACAGTCCTTCCATATGAATATTTGGGGTTGATTTCATTCAGGATTGACTTGAGGATTGATGTGGAGGGTGCCATAAGGAGAAATCCCGGGGTGGCGTCTGAACATGTAATCATAAATGTTGGTTTTATTACTCAGGAGACCCATGTGGATGTATCCGGAAAGGTGGCTGGGAGGACAGGGTGTGTTGGTTGCCTCTGACAAAGGTCCTGTCCCCTCTTCACTCAGACAGCAAATATTTACCAAGCGTCGTCTGCATCTTGGACTCTCCTAGGTCCTGAGAGGTGGACCTGCCCTTGGGCTCCTGGGGTGGATGGTTGAGAGGGCCAGACAGACCAAGAGAGCAAGCAAATAATACTGACCCCGATATCCTTGGAAACAACTGTGGTAGACACACACAGTCTACACACAGAGTTTTTGTTTTAGCCGTACAAAGGCACAAAGTCCTGCCACAAGTTACAACTTGGAGGATGAGCCCTGGACACATGCAAAGTAGAAGCCAGACACGAAAGACCATATCCAGTGTGTATGCTCCCAAAGTTGTTTGTGGTGACAGTTGTACAACCCTGTGACTACATTAAGCACCATTGAATTGTGTGCTTTCAATGGTGAATTGTGTGGTGTGGGAATGTAACCTCAATAAAGCCATTCTGTATGAAAGTAATAATCATAACGGCAAAATGGTGAGATGGGTGATGAGGGAAGCAAGTGAAGGCTGAGATGGAGCAACCTAGACCACGGTGGGCGTGTGGGGCGTCTCCCGGAGGCGATGTTAGCGGAGGTGATGTCTGAGGCTGGCAGGCAGGGATGGGAGGTGTGTGTAGCCGCCCAGGGGTTTCTGGAGGCTGGCCTGTATGTCCAGGCTAGAGAGGGCCTTCCGCCTGATCATGCAGATTGGATTTTTGTACACTTGGCTCCCTGACACCTGGCCCCAGGGCCCTGCAGAAACCCTCGGTCACAGCAGCTTCAGTCCAGAGAACTCCGTGACCCCCCAGGTCACAACTGTGGAGGAGCGGCCGGCTCTCCTGCCAAAGTCTGGGAGAGTGGCTCTTTGAGGGCTCTGCCCCCGAGCCTGTCCACGCGAGGGGACCTGAGCACCCAGAGCAGCTTCCCAGCAGAGCCTGTGGGATTTCTGTGTTTATTTTCCTCCAGAACCATGGAGAGACTTGGGCACAAAGGGCCAGCCGAGAGCCAGCAATGCTGGGAGGTGCCAGATAAGTGTCTCCCCCCATCCCCTGCTACACCCCGTGTGCAGGGGGATGACAGCTCCTGTGTGAAGAACTTCCCCACCAACCCCCGTCGGGCTCCTTTGCTCTGCCCTCCCCAGGGCCGTGAGTCTGAGCAAACTCTGGGAGATGGTGAAGGACAGGGAAGCCTGGCGGGGTGCAGTCCGTGGGGCCCCAAAGAGTTGGACACAACTGAGTGAGTGAACAACAGCCACCCCAGAGCCTCCCTAGCCTCTGCACCCACTGCCTTGTTGGGGTCCTCTGAGTCACACTTTTCCTTCTGAGCCAGGCCAGGCCAAGCCAAGGCGGTGGCTCCCAGAGTCCTGGTGGGGGGTGTCCAGATCCTGGCTGGGAGCTGCCAGAGCTGAGCTGCCAACATCGCATCGTCCGCTGGAGTTTCCCAGCCCAGGAGGCAGGAGGGGGGAACGTCTGGGCCCTTCTGCAGGTGGGAAAGGTGATATCGCACACAGGAGATCTCAGAGCCAGTGGGGCCCCAGGGTCTGGATTTCTCTCCCCAAATACCAGCGCCTCCCACCTCTCGGGGAGCCTCCTGGCCTCATGGTGGGCTGTGAGAAGCTGGGACCCAGGGGTCTGCTGCATTGCTAGAAGCTAAGGGCCTTACCTCCCATGAGGGAGGTGTGTGTGTGGGGTACAGCTGGACCGCTCGCGGCCGAAGGACAGGGCCTCCCAGGGGCCAGGTCTGGTTCACAGCAGGAGCCCTCGGTTTATGAAGAGAAATGTGTTAAGGAATGTTAATAAGTGGAATTGTAGTATAACAGCCCCACTCAAAGGGAGTGAGAGCAAAGTGACCAGGGTACCCATAAGCTGCTCCCAGCCTTCCTTCTGTGCCAAGGGACATTGTCACCTCCTGGCTTTGACAGAGATGAGGGGTGTCTGTGCACAGATTCTTCTCACATAGACTTCTGGGCTCTTGTTAATAAGCCCCTACCTTCCATTTTGGAAGGCCTTTCTGGAAAGTGAGAAGAAATCCAGAGGTGCGGTAGTAGGGGGTGAGGGAACCCACACCTGCTCCCAACAGGAGCTCTGAAATGCCCTTCATTCTCCCTGGTCCCATCCCCACCCCACCCCGCCTCCTGCAACTGTTCTCATCTCTCTGGGCTGCCTGGCACTTCGGCTGCAGAATTTGTATACTTGTGGCCCGGTTCTTATTTGTCCCCTAGCAGACTGAGGTGTCCCCTGAGGCATGGGTTGTCTGTCCCCTCAGAAGGTCTCTTAGTGGGGGCTAGACTGAGCCCGGCAGTCAGGCCAGGAGCGTTCTGTCACCTAGTCCCTCTCGACCATCAGTTGGGCCCCAGAAGAAAAAAGCCACTTTCTCCAAGCCTTCTGGCCCCAGGAGCAGGATGGTGGGCACAGGACTCAATTCCTGATCCCTTGCCAGACCAGAGAGCCCGGTCCCCCTGGAACCATGCCAGGATGGGCTCGCGTCTGGCGCCTCCCCGTACCCACCTCCAATCTGGTTCTCTTGGGAGATGGGGAGGAGCCTGGGGCAGGGCAACTGGGTCATTTCCCAGGGCCCAAGTCTTCTTTGTGGGGTTGGCAGACCCTGTCCTGCCCCTTGGGAGATTCCAGGAGCCAGGGTTCAGTGCTTGTCACTCTCCTTCACTTGGCTAAGCCAAGGGACAGAATTAGCTCTTTGCTTCAACTCTCAAGGCTCTCCAAGTGGCCACTGGGGGAGCGAGGAGGACGCCGCCTCCTGGGAACCTGCCCAAGGCTTTTTCCCTGGTTCCTCTGGGAAAAGATCCAGAAAAAGAAAGTATCCCAGCTGAGAGGGAGGGGTAGGGTGGGACTGGGCCTGGCTGTCAGGAGCCCTTGGGGCTCTGGGAAGATGTAAAGTCTTGGTGAAGCCAAGACAGCGATTCTGTTCTCAGTGGACCTTGGAGAGGGTCGGTTGGGCCTCCTCACCCCCAGATCCACTCAGACCCCTGGGGTCCTCCCTGCATTCCTGGCCTGCAGGCCGAGTGCAATTTCATGGAAACCTCAGCAGTTGAATCCTCTCCAAAACACTGAGTCCAGAAATGAGCCTGCCATTCAAGGTTGCTCAGAAAAGTCGGGGCTCAACAGACTGAACTCTTGCTCTTTCCTTGCCTATCCTTGCCCACTGAGCTGTGTCAGCCCCAGCCTATCTCCTGGGGCAGCCAGTGACCAGCACCTGGTCTGTGGCACCAGGACTGCGAGGGGCAGGCCACACCCAGCACACTGACCCACATTGTATTCACATGCCAAAGAGGGGCTACAGCGCAGGCATGGGCCTTCCAGGCCTGACCCCTTCATCAGCTTCCCCCCAAAACACACTTTGGTGACACAGATCCTCAAGGACCAAAATGAAAGTGGTGTCCCCCCCAACTTGCTATGGTAAGCCAGGGGGTCAGGTAGACCTGGGTTCAAATTCTGGCTCCAGTGTTCACAAGCCCTCCAAACTTGGGCATGCTATTTCCCTGCTCTGAGCCTGTTTTCTCACCACTGAAGTGCTCTTTCTAATATTACCCTCCTGAAAGGTCAGTGCTTCTTTGGGGTTCTGCTCAGAACCTGGTGTGTAACACCTAGAGAGCCCCAGTCCCAGGGCTCTCCACCCTCTGCCTGAGCGTGTGTGTGTGCTAAATCACTCTAGTCGTGTCCGACTCTTTGAGACTCCATGGACTGTAGCCCACCAGGTTCCTATGTCCCTAGGGATTCTCCAGGCAAGAATACTGGAATGGGTTGCCATGCCCTCCTCCAGGGGATCTTCCCCACCCAGGAATCGAACCCATGTCTTTTAGGGGTTGTGTCTTTTGCATTGGCAGCTGGGTTCCTTACCACTAGTGCCAGCTGGGAAGCCCATCCTTTGCCTACATTTCCATTTTTTCCTTAAATTCGTATGGACCGCTCCTTCCATGGTGTGGCAGATTGCAGTACAGTTCAAAATCACTGACCATTCCTCCAGGGGGATTGTATGCCCAGGAGCATCCTCACTGTGCTTGACCATATGACCTGCTCTGGCCAAAGAAATGTGAGCGGAAGTGATGTGCATTGTTTCCAGGCAGAAAATTTCAGAGCCAGTGCATGGGTTCCCGGGTGTGTCTACTTCTGCCCCAAGATGACATCATCCCAGAAGGAGGCTTCTCTCTTAGCTGGGGCCCCAGAGTGAAGAGGACACAGAGCAGAGCCCCATCCACCCTCTGTGGACAGAGGCAATGGAACACAAGCTCTGTTGTTGGAAGCCATGGACATTTGGGGGTCATATTTTGTCTGATACATATTGCGGCTCTTGAAAGTCTTTAAAGGGGTTCCTGAGAGCTGATTTTTGTCTTGACCACTGTTGGATACAGTGGATAAATAACACTTAAGATGTTAAGCTTTGCAGCTTGGCCGCTATTCGGTTGGTGCTCAATAGACAGTGGATGAGATCGTGACTTGGCATCTTTGCACACAGACCAGACTGATGACTGTTGGGCTGCAAGACTGCTCTTCCTCTCATGTGAGTTGTGTAAAGGTGCATGCTTTGTGTGATGCTCCAGCAAGCTTCTCCATTGAATTTTTGCCTGTGATTTTCTCTGTCATCTCCTGGAACCACTGCCTGCTCCTGCCCCCGACCCTGCCAACCACCTGCAAGAGCTGTGTAGATGGAGGTGCCTTAGATGAGATTCCACTGTCCGCCAGTCCCCTGGCAGTAACAGAGAACACACACAGGAGGAAACTTGGGGCATCTCTCCTCATGTCTCCTTGGCTGTCATTTTCCCCATTGCCTGAATCCACATCAAACCCCTCTGCCATCCCAGACTTCTCATTCTCCTTTGCTATTTCACTTCTATCCCCTGCGATCAGATTGCAGACCTGGGGGCCCACAGCACCTCCTTAGCACTGGCCTTGTTGTGCTGGTGATCTTCAGAGTTTTGGCTTCTCAGCAACATTCCCCTCTCAGCACATGCTAGGTAGATGGTAGGGGCTTGATAAAACCTGGTTCTTCTCTCCTGAGTTGGTGGCCTGGGTGCTGGTGGGGCCATGGCAGGGCAGAGGGCATGCCTCTGTTGACTAGTTCCTGTTGGTCTTCCATAGATGCAGGTGGGAAGGCAAAGTGCCCCCCAACCCATGACTGTTGGGAGGGCCCTGAAAGAGCTGGCAAGAAACCAGTTACTCCCTACCCCCACAGGCCTGGATTTCAATTTCTCTCCTGATCTCTGATTTCTTCTTTTCTACTCTATCCGTGGCAGCTGGGGACCCTGAGCAGACCAATTCTCTCTGAAAGGGTGGGGTGTTATGGTTGGGACTGGTCCCCTCCCCACGGCCCACTAAGGACCAGAGGTCAAGGATTTCAAGAAAAACACTCACAAAAGCTTTCTCTCTTTATTTTATATATTCCTGCCGTTCAACCAGTTTGCACAAGCTGAGGATAAGTGAATTTTGGAGGTGAAGGAGGAGCATGTGGCCACAGACCATCCCAGAAATGGTCTATGCGCATTGCCAAGGCTGGTTAGACTTGAGAAGCGATTTAACAATAAACTCTACAGAATCAGAAATGTACAAAAGTGTCAAGGCAGCTGCTGGCTGATTTCTTGCCTCCCCATGGGGGTCAGAGTTATGCCCATCAGTCCTGTGCAAAGGTCCTGGGGCTGGCTAGGGGTCAGCCGGATTCTTCCCCAGGATAGAAGCAGTCCTGCTCACCCAGCAGAAGTGTGCTGAGGGACAGGCACATAGGCATGTGCCCAGGTGCCCATGCCCCCTCAGGTTCCGTGGCTTTTGAGCCTGTTTCTCCATCCTGTCTTTATGTCCGCCCTTTGAAAGTGTTCATGCAGGTGTAGGTTCCTGAGAATTTGTGGATCTCCTCGAGGGCAGCCTGTGGGAGTATGCTGAGGGAGGGAGAAGGGAAACAAGACGGTCAATGGGGGACCAGCGGACTGGTAGCCAAACAAGATACGTAGTTGAGTAGTGGTTCCCATAAGCTCTCCCCACCTCTTCTCTCCAACACACACCAGCTCCCCCCACAAGCCAACCCACTCACCCCTCCATGGAGGAAGGGCTTTCAAGTAAGTAGATAAATGAAACTGAAGTGAAAGTGTTAGTCGCTCAGTCCGGTCCAGATCTTTTCGACCCCATGGGCAGTGGCCCAGCAGGCTCCTCTGTCCATGCGGATTCTTTAGGCAAGAATACTGGAGTAGGTTGCCATGCCCTCCTCCAGAGGATCTTCTGATCCAGGGATTGAATCCAGGTCTCTTGCATTGCAGGGAGATTCTTTACCATCTGAGTCACCATGGAAGTCCAGTATAAATAGTTTTTTACAAGGTAAAGGGTAGGTATAAACAAACTTTCAAAGCCACATTTTTAGCATTTTAGGGTCCATAATTATCTCAGAAATCTATGAACTCCAAATGCCACTTATTCAACAAATATTTACTGTGTGGGGCTGAAGAGTTAGTTACCAGGTATCACCTTCTTGTTCCCCTGACTCCATGTGTTAACTTATTTCTTAAGCAGCCACACTCTTCTCCTGATACATTTGCTACCAAAGTCTGTCCTATCTACCATTTCAAGATTCTTAGCCAAGTTTGCTCCACTCCAGAGTGGTGTCTTCCTTTAGCTGGGACCTCAGGTTTTACTTCTCACCCTTTATTTCCCTCCAGATAATAAAACACCTGCATATATTGGGTTGGCCAAAAAAGTCCATTCGGGCCCCGTACAAAAAACTCAAACGAAATTTTTGGCCAACCCAATACCTTCAGGCCTTGACCTTCAGCGTGACACAATTTCCTGCTTTGTGGGAAATTTCCCAGACTCACCTTAGGCCTTTCCCCGGGGCTCCCTATAGCCCTGTGCTTCCCCAACAAGGCCTGGAGTTGTGCTTGCTATTTCCTCGTTGGGCCCCTGGGTATCTCTATGGTAGATATTTCATCTCTGATCCTGGCATCTGGCAAAGAGGACCCAGCTTAGAGATGCCCTCAGTTCATCTGTGATTAGTTTGAAGGGCTCCAGCCCACCCTAGGTGCAAGATAGGAAAGCCTCACTCCAGCTGGAGTAATCGGGAAGTCTTCCTGGGGGTGGTGGCAATAGAGTGGAACCTGTGAGGATTTCTCTTGGGGGAGGTGAGAGGGGCGTGCAAATGCAGGGAATGGGGAAGAGCTGGCCTCTGCTTTTTCTGGGAAAGTAGTGGGGGACAGAACAGGAAATGTAGGCTGGGGGCTTACTGTGGACGGTGCTGAGGTGTTCTAGACAAATTAGCTTTTTTCTAGAATGTCCCCAAAAGCTTCTAAGAAGCTCCCTGAGGTGGACAATCAGCTTGGCTTTGGTGCGGATCCAAGTCCCTGGACTCCTAAGGCTCATGGAGCAGTCAAGGAGCAACTCAGAGCAATAGTCAGCAGGACTGAGGGAGGCTGAGGTGGGGCCTGCCTGCCCAGCACCCCCCACCCCTCACTCACTCTGAGTCCTGGAAGGGCTTTGAATTTGGAGAAGGGATGGACCGATGTATCCCCCTGGTCCTGAGGTTACAGCAGCTACTCAGGTGCCCACTGTATCCATAGTAGCCAGAGGGGAACCTGGTTTCCCGGGGTTGGACATCTGATAAAGGCACTTGGGTGTTTCACTTCCCAAAAATGCCTTTCAGCAAATGATATAAATGAACTTACTTACCAAACAGATACAGACTTCCAGAACAAAGGGATATTTAGGAAATCTGGGATGGACATATACACACTGCTATACTTAAAATGGATAACCAACAAGGTCTTATTGTACAGCATAGGGAACTCTGCTTAATGTTATGAGGCAGCCTGGATGGGAGGGGAGTTTGGATGCATGTATGTGTATGGCTGAGGCCCTTTGCTGTCCACCTGAAACTATCACAACATTGTTCACAGGCTACATGTGCGTGCGTGCTAAGTTGCTTCTGCTGTGTCTGACTCTTTGCAACACTATGGTCTATAGAACACTACGCTCTTCTGTCCACGGGATTCTTCAGGCAAGAATACTAGAGTGGGTTGCCAAGCCCTCCTCCAGGAGAATCTTCCTAACCCAGGAATTGAACCTGTATCTCTTACATCTCCTGCACTGGCAGGTGGGTTCTTTACCACTGGTGCCACCTGGGAAGCCTGTTCATCGGCTATACTCCAATATAAAATAAAAAGTTAAAAAGAAAAAGAAGGAAAAGTCCTTTCAGGTCAGAGGGGTCCAGTCAGCTGGGGGCTGGGGACCCAGAGGAGCGAGGAGTTCGTGGTTACTCGGAGCTCCAGGGTGGAAGCTCTCTCTGCAGCAGGAGAGGCTCATGAAAGCTGTGCTGAGTGGGGCATGTGGAATGGCCTGTTTCGTGTGGGACTGGGACAGGAAGAGTTTTCTGCCCAGAGTCTGGAAAGTTCTAGAATGTGATGCTGGGCAAATTCTGGAGGAGCAAGTTCTCTGTAAAGCCCACCTCCCAAGGTGGTCTCCCTGATAAATCCCACCTGGTGAGCACTGTGATGTTTCTATGAATCTTAAGCCTTAGGCAAGGAGATTCTGGTCTTCCCCATTAGGGTAAGCCCCCTGAAGGCTGGGGCCAAGATTTAGTCTCTAGACTGGCAGTTCTCAAAATGTTGCCCAGGAACCCTTGGGCGTACCAGAGATCTCTCCAGAGATCTCTGCAAGTGAAACTACTTTTATTATAGTACTGTGGTAGGATTCGACTTTTTTAATGCTCATTCTCTCAGAAGTGTACAGTGGAGTTTCCTGGAGGCTATATGACATGTGACATCACAAAAGCTGAAAATCAGAAGCAGATACAAGTATCCATTTGTCTTCAATTAAGTCAGATAATAAAGAGCTTTGCAAAAATGTAAAACAATGCCATTCTTTTTACTCTATTCTTTTTTTTTTAAATATGCTTACTTTTCACAAAAATATTGTTTATGTTAACACCAAATGGATTTTTTTATTGCTATGTATAAATGAATACATGTATAAATCCCATACTTTCCCCCCTCAGTTTTAATTCCTAAAACAATAGATACAACTCACATAAATAAAAGTACTTTAGGTTCTTCAACAATTTTTAAAATTGTAAAAGGTTCTTGAGACCAACAAGGTTGACTACCCTAATCTGTAGTAAGGATGTGTGTGCTCAGTCATTTAGTCGAGTCCAACTCTTTGCGGCCCCATGGACTGCAGCCCGCCATGGAATTCTCCAGGCAAGAATACTGGAGTGGGTTGCCATGCCCTCCTCCAGGAGATCTTCCTGATCCAGGAATCAAACCCATGTCTCTTACGTCCCCTGCATTAGACGGGCGGGTTCTTTACCACTAGTGCCACCTGGGAAGCCTATATTAAGGATAATAACTCCATGACCCATATGCCACGGCTCTCACTTTCACACCCACAGCAGATATGACTAATCGATCATGTGGGTTCTTTCTCTTGTCTGAGGCCTCTTCCCCACCAAGGTCCCCTGGGAGGAGGGGACACAGCCCACGGGAGCCTGACTCTGAGCTTCCTCCCCCAGCCCTGTACCTTTTCAAGATAATGAGGGCGTGCATCGTCCACGGCAACAGGAGGAGGGCCTGGTTAAGCTGCACGGCTTCCACTGTCCTCCGGGCCACTGTCTCTGGCTTCAGTGGGGGGAAGAGGTTGGGGAACCTGCATGCAGGAAGAGACAGTGTGAGTTTCTCCTGAAAAGCAAGTGCTACTGCTAAACCCCCTCCCTGCCCTCCATCTCCATTTCTGTCTCTAACATGTCTGTCCATGGGATTCTCCAGGCAAGAATACTGGAGTGGGTTGCCATGCCCTCTTCCAGGGGATCTTCCCAACCCAGGGAGCAAACCCAGGTCTCCCGCACTGCAGGCAGATTCTCTGCCATCTGAGCACCGGGAAAGCCCAAGAATACTTAAGTGGTAACCTATCCCTTCTCTAGGGGATCATTCTCGACCCAGGAATCAAACCGGGGTCTCCTGCATTGCAGGGAGATTCTTTACCAGCTGAGCTACCAGGGAAGCCCCTTCTCTAACATGTCAGGGTCATCCCTTTGGCTTCTCCTGTGTGGGGAAACTTGAGACCTGTTCGAAATACTCTCCTTGCTTCCCTGCTGCCCCAGACGCATCAGGAGTTCCCAATCCCCTCTGTCCTCCCAGCTGGTCTCCTCCTGCCCACCCATACTCTGGGACTGGCTCTCAGAGCACGGCAGAGAGCTCCCTAAAACCTCACCCACACCCTGTCACTGCCCTGCTTGAGCCCTCCCAGGGCCCCCAAAGCTGTCTTCAGCCCTACCTCTCTGGGCCCACCTCTCCTCCTTCTCTGCCCCGCGATCCTGGCCAATCCTCTCTCTTAAGATCCTTCCCATCTCAGCCATCCCATCAGCAAGGCTCCCTCCTTTCATCCACTCAGAGTGGCCTCTGATCTCGTCCCCCTGATAACTGCCTTGACTGAATGTACCCCACTGAGAATGGCCTGTCTCTCCTCCTCCACTCTTGAATTCCCCAAGGGCAGAGGTCTGGTGGGTCTTGCTCCTTGCTATCTGCCCTGAGTGCAGCGTCGGGATATCGTAGGTGCTTCATAAATGCTTGCTGAGTGGGTGGACATTGAATGACATGACATTCCCCGGGTGTGTCCTGTGCATCCTGTACAGAGACAGGAGCTCTACCCCACTTGCTGGTTCACTCTCTCAGCCCTTGATTTATGGATACACTCACTAATCCATTCAAACAGCTACAGACCAGTCTCATGGGGTTGATAAATAAGTGAATGGCTGAATAAGCAAGCATCAGGGGCTTCTTATGATTGTTCAGAAACATCAGACCTGAGACCCCTAACAGTAGTGATGCTCCCTAAGTGCCAGACCTGTGCTGAGCAATCAACAGGTGTTATTCACTCCAACTGACAGAGAAGAAAGCTGGGGCTTTGGGGAGCTGGTTGGGGCCTGGAGATTCAAACCAAGCCCCCAGAAGCCCCAGGCAAGTGTCCTGCTTGCTGCTTGTCCCATCTCTCCTGGGCCTATAGGTGCAGGGCTGCTGGTGCTGCTGGCTTTGACCTCAGTCCCACAAAGCGTGCTGCTCCAGCACCAGGAGGACTGAGGGTGATAAGCCAATTTCTATCCATGTGGCCTTGGGCAAGTACCTTAGCTTCTCAGTCTCAGTTCCCCCATCTGGGAAATGGGGTTAAGAGCTCTCACAAGCTTGCAGAGGGCCACATGCAGCAGCATTTGTAAAGTGTCTGGTGGCTCAAACATAGAAAAAAAATAAGTAAATAGCAATTTACAAACAGCAGCACTCACCTATACGGTCACTCTTTTTTTTTTTTTTTTCAATATTTATTTACTGGGCTGTGCCAGGTTGTAGTTGAGACCACGTGGGATCTTCCATCTTTAGTTGCAGCATGCTTGATCTAGTTCCCTGACCAGGGATTGAGCCTGGGTCTCCTGCATTGGGAGTACAGAGTCTTAGCCACTGCACCACCAGGGAAGTCCCTGTTACGGCTGCTCTTGCCAGAAAATCCATCAATTTTGTCCAAAGCACCTGTGTCCAACCCTCCACCCTGAGAAGTTGTTAAACATGGTTGGAGAGGAAGCAAATGCTTTTTTTTTTTTTCTTTCTTTCTTTCAAGAAACAGGGCTTCCCTTGTGACTCAGACAGTAAAGAATCTGCCTGCAACGCAGAAGACCCAGGTTCAATTTCTGGGTCGGGGAGATCCCCTAGAGAAGGGAATGGCTACCCACTCCAGTATCCTTGCCTGGAAAATTCCATGAACAGAGAAGCCTGGCAGTCTACCGTCCAAGGGGTTGCAAAGAATCAAACATGACTGAGCAACTAACCCACACAAACTAGGTACAAATTAGACTTTTACTGCTCTTCTCCTAAGCCCTCTGGAGAAGGAAATGGCAACCCACTCCAGTACTCTTGCCATGGATGGAGAAGCCTGGTAGGCTGCAGTCCATGGGGTCGCGAAGAGAAGGACACGACTGAGCGACTTCACTTTCACTTTTCACTTTCATGCATTGGAGAAGGAAATGGCAACCCACTCCAGTGTTCTTGCCTGGAGAATCCCAGGGACGGTGGAGCCTGGTAGGCTGCTATCTATGGGGTCACACAGGGTCGGACACGACTGAAGCGACTTAGCAGCAGCAGCAGCCTAAGCCGTCAGGGCTCACCTGCAGTCCACAGGTAATGAAGCTTCACCTAGTGCTTCTTACTTGCCAGCCAACTAGTTGATTCACACATGGGAGCTCATCTAGCCTTCCAAGTCAGGGTATCACCATCAATCCTTTCTCATGGACTAGGAAACCAAGGCACAGGAAGACTAACTTGCCTGAGGTCACACAAAGCTGGGGTTACATGCTAAATCACTTCAGTCATGCCTGACTCTTTGCCCGCCAGGCTCCCCTGTCCATGGGACTTCTCACGCAAGAATACTGGAGTGGGTTGCCATGCCCTCCTCCAGGGGATCTTCCTGACCCAGGGATCGAACCCACATCCCTTATGTCTCCTGCACTGGCAGGCAGGTTCTTTACCACTAGCACTACCTGTCTCTGCAGTTTGGGCCCACACTCTGAACCACTGTGGAAAAATGACTTGAGAGAGGCCTTGGATTTCCTTCTTAAAGTGATGGAGAGGAAACCTTGCCAGAAGGCAAACCAGGCACGGGAATGCGAGGTCTGTGAAAGTCCTGCTCATTTCTGTGCTCAAGGCGCCCAGTTAGAACCATGGATCGCTGTGGCTGCATTTCCATCCAGTATGCATTTATTGTTTTCCTGGCGGCTCAGCTGGTAAAGAATCCACATGCAGTGTGGAAGACCTGAGTTTGATCCATGGGTTGGGAAGATCCCCTGGAGAAGGGAACTGCTACCCACTCCAGTATTCTGGCCTGGAGAATTCCATGGACTGTATAATCCATGGGGTCTCAAACAGTTGGACAGGACTGAATGACTTTCACTTTCACATATTTATTGAGCACTTCCTGTATGCTCAGATGAGAAGACACTAAACCAAGACACTGTAGGGGATAAAAACCAATATGGAACATTCATAGTCATTATTCCAGCATCCTCTAAATTCAGAATCTATGATAATTTGCGTATAAGTCAGGTGGAAATTAGGCTTCCCTGGTAGCTCAGCTGGTAAAGGATCTTCCTGCAATGCAGGAGACCCCTGTTCGATTCCTGGGTCAGGGATGATCCCCTGGAGAAGGGATAGTTTACCCACTCCAGTATTCTTGGGCTTCCCTGGTGGCTCAGACGGTAAAGAATCTGCCTGCAATGCAGGAGACCTGGGTTTGCTCCCTGGGTTGAGAAGATCCCCTGGAGGAGGGCATGGCAACCCACTCCAGTATTCTGGCCTGGAGAATCCCCAGGGACAGAGGAGCCTGGGGGGCAAAGAGTCGGACACAACTGAGCAACTAAGCACAGCACAGCACATAACAACTAAAGTCTGCTAGAAAGATTAATAGCAGATGCACTTATGAAGATGTTTATTGTTAGAAAAAATAATAATACTGAGCATCTCATATGCCCCAGGCTTTGCACTAGATACATTACATGTGTTATTTCTAATTCTCCCAATGACCCAACAAGGTAAATATGATTGCCACTGTTTGACAGAAGAGCAAAGTAAACCTCAGACTGGTAACAAAACTGGTTCAAGGTTTCACCACCATACAGGAGCTAAGGTGAAATTCAAAATCAGGTTTTTCTTTTTAAATTTTATTGAAGTATAGTTGATTTACAATGTTGTGTTAATTTCTTATATACAGCTAAGTGACTCACTTAGTCATGTCTGCTCTTTGCGACCCCATGGAACTATAGCCTGCCAGGCTCTTCTGTACACAGAATCCTCTGAATAGTGGAGTGGGTTGCCATTCCCTTCTCCAAGGGCTCTTCCCCACTCAGGGATCAAACCTGGGTCTCTTGTACTGCAAGCAGATTCTTTACTGTCTGAGCCACCAGGGAAGCCCTAAGTGACTCAGTTATACACACACACACACACACACACACACACACACACACACACACATATATATTCTTTTTCATATTCTTTTCCATTATTTTTTTTACAGGATATTGAAC
The DNA here is from genome assembly GCF_032405125.1 of Capricornis sumatraensis. Classification (NCBI taxonomy): domain Eukaryota; kingdom Metazoa; phylum Chordata; class Mammalia; order Artiodactyla; family Bovidae; genus Capricornis; species Capricornis sumatraensis. The sequence goes on along the minus strand of NC_091082.1, from coordinate 48,533,738 downwards.
ATAGTTCCCCATGCTATACAGTACATTATTTATCCATTCTATATATACCAGCTTGCCTCTGCTAATCCCAAACTCCTACTTCTTCCCTCCCCTCACCCCCTCCCCCTTGGCAATCAGAAGTCTGTTCTGTATGTCTCTGAGTCCACAAAGCCAGGTGTTTTGATTCTTGCTTAGCAAAACAACCCCTAATGATAATCACTAAGGTGTTCTCAGTGATCCCCACACCCCATGAATGTACTACGCTACATCCCTTCCACGATCTCATGCAATTCTCACAGCGACCCCTCCCTGCTATCCTCATCTTTGGAAGAGGATGATGCATGTAATTTAGAAGGCAAAATTATCATTACATGTTGCTTTGCAAAAAAACAAGGAAAATAGTTTTTGGATGATTCATTTACCCGTAACCTTGTGTCCATTCACAAGCCCACATCAGTGCAGCACCATTTACTGGGCGCTTACCATGCAGCACACAGGGTATTGTGTGCTAGGCCCCATTCATTCTTATCACAGACTCCTACTCCCATCATCCCATTCCACAGATTAACAGAGGCTGGAGTAGGAAATAACCAGACCCAAGGTCACACACATTCTGGGGGTCTGGCTCCAAAGTACAAGCTCTAAACCAGTGGCACCCATTTCCTGTTGATTTAATTGGTCTGGAGGATGGGTGGTTGGGCTTCGGTATTTCTTTAAACTAAGCTATAACTTACATACAATAAAAGGCATAAATCTTAAGTGTCCAGCATGATCAGTTTTTACCTGTGTAACTCCTACTCAAATCAAGAAGAGAGAACATTGTTAAAAGCCTAGAAGCTTCCCTGGTGCTCCCTGCCAGGCTGTGTCCCCACTCCCCTAGGAGTGCACTGTTCTGATTCCCATCACCTCCGCCCAGCTTTGCCTTCTCTAGAACTTCAGAAAAACCGAACCATGCAAAATGCACTCTTGTGTCTCTGGTTCCTTTCATTCAACATAATGCTTTGGAGATTCATCCATATCGTTTGCATAATTAATACCTTACACCCTTTTTATAGTTGGGTGAGTATTGCATTGCATGCATTAAGCATGGGTACTCTGTGAAGCCCCTGACCTGAGAAGCAGGACCCTAAACCACTATAGAACCCCACTGCCTTGCAGATGGAGACTCAGATATGAGACCAAAAAGCCAGGGAAAAAGCACTTCTGGGTTATTTTAAAATTTTGTCTCTCTGGGTATAATGAGTCCCCTCGTCCAATCGACTAGAGGGACTTGGCTCGGAGACAGGGTCCGCTGCCACTGACCTGACCCTCATGCCCTGGAACATCTCGGTGCTGGTGTGGAAGGGCAGCACGGTGGTGGCACTGACGCCCGGACAGTCCAGCAGCCCCAGGGTCAGGCTCTCCATGAAGGCGAAGGCTGAGGCTTTGGACGTGCAGTAGTCAATGGCGCCGGGGATGGCGGAGAGTGCCAACACGGAGTTCAGACACACGATGTGGCCGTTCTGTAGCTCCAGCATCCGCGGCAAGAAGGCCTTGGTGGTCTGAGGGTAGATGGGGAGGTTAGTGTGCGGCAGACACAGTTTCCAACAGCCCCTCAACTTCCCCTCCTGGGGAGAACAGACTACCCTTGACACAGGCACCCCTCCAGCCACTGGGTTTTCCTACGATGGGGAGGCAATGGGGTGGAGGTCGAGGGCACTGACTCCCACATTTCAGAAAGTCCAGATGACTCCTGGAAAGCCTGTCATTCTTCTTGTCCAGCCACCCTCTAGACCCAAGCCCAAGCCCTGGTGAGCCTCTCCCCACTCCCGTATAGCCCCAGGCTCCCTGGAAGGGAAGAAGATGTCATTGACACTCCCAAGGCCGGCTCTGGCTCAGGACAACCGTACCCAGAACTGGCCCAGGGTGTTGATGTGCTGGGACTTGAGAAGGGCATCATCGTCGCTGTCCATCAGGCTCTTCCCGTGGACCACGGCGGCGTTGTTCACCAGGATGGTGATGTCACCCACCTGTGGGCAAGAAGGGGCCACGGGGCCATTAGGGCAGCCGGCCCCAGTGGCCTGTACCTGGAGAGGAGGGACCTGGCCCTGCGCAGCCACATCGCCTCTCTGAGCATCAGTCTTGATTTGTAAGATGGGGCTAATAACCATACCAGGGTTGCTCTGGGGATCAGAAATAATTTATGGCACATAATATACCTGTCACAGAGCACACCTATAATAAATGAGGTTACTGTGACATAAACATAGTTAACATTTGCCATGTGCCAGATATCTGACGGGGTGGTTTCTGCTCTCTCGGACCTCACTGATACACTCAGTCTAACTAGATGTCTGGAGTCGGGGGGATTTTCCCAGACAACCAAGAGACATTTGCACCCCACCCCCCACCACCCCACTACCCCTAGGACAGACACTCACAGGCTTAAACTTCCAAAGGGGACAACAGGTGATTTAGTCAGTCTATGTCCCTAGTCCCTGCTCTCTGCAACACACACACACACACACACACACACACAACTTGGACCAGCTTCACAGGAGAGTCCTCTGAGGTGGCCTGCAAACAGCCATTCCACCATAAGCAGAGCTCTCTCCCAAGCCCTGTGAGACTGTCCCCTTTGGCTAGGATTCCGACAGAGCTGAGGCCAGCGCCTCCCAGGCCGCCCACCTTCTCCCGTACAGCTTTGGCTGTCTGGTACACCTCTTCCCGGTTGCCCACATCACAGATGAAGTAGTGGCACTCGGTGCCCATCTGCCGAATCTCCTCCGTCGTCTCCTTCAGGCATTTCTCAGTCCGGCCCCACAGAACAATCTGGAAGGAGGACAGTGGTGTTGAACAGTTGATCGCTAAGGAAGCCATCAGAAATTCAGTACATAAAGCAATGTGCCCCATGACTGCCACGATTCCATTTGAAAAGAGTGTTCAAAGTCACAATACGACTTTTTAAAGGGAGGTCGCCTACTCTAGAGGGGACCGAGAGTTTCTGAGCCCGCTGCTGCCCCACCGACGGATGTATGGTCCGCAAGTCTTCCCTTTGCAAAACCTATTGTACTTCTGGCTGTGCTGGGTCTTCACTGCTGCGTGCAGGCTTTGTGTAGCGGTGGTGAGCTCGGGCCACTCCTCACTGCAGCGCGGGGCTTCTCACTGCAGTGGCTTCCCTTGTTCCAGAGCATGGGCTCTAGGGCTCTTGGGCTTCTGCAGTTGCCGTACGTGGGCTTCAGTAGTTGTGGCTTCCGGGCTCTCAGGCACAGGCTCAATAGTTGTAGCCCTCAGGCTTAGATGGGGCTTCCATGGTGGCTCAGACGGTAAAGAATCTGTCTGCAGTGTGGGAGACTGGAGTTTGATCCCTGGGTCAGGAAGATCCCCCTGGAGAAGAGAATGGAACGGCAAATCCACTCCAGTGTTCTCGCCTGCAAAATCCCACAGAGGAGCCTGGAGGGCTATAGTCCATAGGGTCACAACGAATTAGACACGACTGAGCAGATAACACTTCCACTTTTCACAGGCTTAGTTGCTCTACAGCATGTGGGATCTTCCCAGACCAGAGATGGAACCCATGTCCCTTGCATTGGCAGGCAAATTCTTAACCACTAGAGCACCAGGGAAGTCCTTCATAAGGGACTTTCTTTCTTATGTATTCCTTCCAGGATGACATCTCCTACCGGCCCCATTCAAGTGATCCTATCCAGTTAAATGTAGCAGCAGAGTTCTTCCTGTACAATGTTCCAGAACGCTTTCAGCTAGGAGCAAGCTGGTCTTCTCACCTGAGGTCTAGAGCCTGATGGGTGAATGGACTGCAAGGTTCTGGCCGTAAGGTGCCAGGAGACTAAGCAAGGCCTTCCCTCTACCCAGCTGTGGTCCAAGGTGGACAGAGGACGGGGAAGACAGGCAGCCAAGAAAGAAACACGACCTCACCCCACAGGTAATAAACGTGGGACTCATTATGCCAGGAGATGACCCTGGCAGGACCAAGACATGAATTCTTAAAGGGAGTTGGACATATTTATGAATGGCTGGCCATAAGAGGCTCAGAAGAAAGGGTGGGCTATTTCTCAACCTTGACCTACAGGAAGATGACACTCCTCTCCATGACATGTCATTGAGTCCAGAGAGGCCCCTGTTGGTAAAACAGGGCTTGGTGACAGGGAACTAAGAATCCCAAGACCCAGTGTAATCAGCACAAAGGCAGAAAGGCTGGGGGCTGGAGAGAATCAGAGAAAGGAAGAGATAAAAGGCTCCTTGGGGATTAATCTAATGGGTTTCTATTTTTGTTTCTTCTCTTTAAAATTATCAATGAAATTCTTCCTTTAAAAATAGAACCCAACACGGAAACCCCATATGTGAAACCAGTAAAAGGAATAAATTACACGTCCAACTCCATGTTTTCTTACTTGAAAAGCCACATATGAGAGCAAAAAGGCTGAGCTGGGAAGGTGAACATTTTCAAGTGGGTGATGGATGTAACTTGAGTCACACCAGACCAGAATCTATTTGCTCTGCAACTTGGTATGGAGGAAAGTCACACAGACAAGTAGTCATTGGTGATAACAGTTTATCAACTGTTTACCTTGAAATATCAGAACATTCACAATACCACATAGGGTGCAAAATGGCTGCAACTGGTGGGATACAGAGATGTGTTGATGGCTCCCATGGATTCGAGTTTTTTATTAGAGTTTTTAAAATATATATTTATTTATTTATTTGGCTGTGCTGGGTCTTAGTTGTGGCACTTGAGAACTTTAGTTGCAGCGTGTGGGGTCTAGTTCCCTACTCAGGGATCGAACACAGGCCCCATGCATTGGAAGCACGGAGTCTTAGCCACTGGACCACCAAGGAAGTCCCCTTTATTAGAGTTTTTAAAACTTTTGAAATATTTCTTGAAGGAGAATAAGAGTGTTCTTTCTATTCCTGCAACATCTCTGGGAAAGCCCAGTTTGAAAACCACACCTTGTCCAACTGCTTTATTTATTTTAATTGAAGTCTTGAAATACGGGAAGGGCTTTACGAGGGAGAATTCCATCAGCCACCCTCCACGATGACAAAAGTCCTCCAAGAGCAAACAGACTGCAATTAGACAGGCTCCAAAGGACATTTTCTTGTCTGTTGAACTAAAAACAGACTTAAAATATGTTCCTCCAGGAAAGGCTGGAGAGATTTCCTTCATGAAGAAGAAAGAGATCAACTATTCAGTGTGTTCAGTCATCTTCCATCATGTCAGACCTCACCGCCGTCTTGTAGTCACTGTCATCCTAGTTTCCTCCCATCCTCCCTTGTCACCCCATCCATCTGTCCATCCATCCTTCCTCACATTCATCCACCCACTCACCCATCCATCCACCCACCCACCCATCCTTTCTTCTTTCTACTCACCCCACGCCACCCCACTCCATCCATCCATCTAATTTCTGAGCATGTCAGATTGAGGTGGAAGAAACCCTTGGCCTCCTTTCTTCTGCTCTGGTCCCTGCCTAACGCCCTCCCACATCCAGCTTGTCTGGGGAACAGGACCCGGGGGCTTGCACAGTTCCCTAGTGTCTAGCTGAGGACAAGAGTGGTGCTTCTGGGACTCAGAACTTCTGGACTAGTTGGCAGGGCAAGGAAGCTCAAAGCAGGGATGTGTATGGGTTAGAAGGTGCAGGGGTCCAGACAGCTGGGAGCACGAGGAAACCAGCAGAGAGAGAGCGAGCCAGGGAGGCAGCACTGTCTGCATGGCTGGAAGGGCACCCTGGAGAGGAAAACAGGGACTGGACTGAAGGAGGTGAAGCCAAGGCTGTGCCCCACTGTCTTCCATGCGTGGGGGACACACCCAGGTGGGATGCTGAGGTTTGGCCATTTCTTTTCAGGGGTCTGCTGAGGATGCCCCTGGTGGGTTGGGAGGCTGGCCTCCTCATGTTCAGAGCCCCCATCTCTGACAGAGAGCTGAGAGGGGTTTACTTTCTGTCCTCCTCACCCCATCCCTCTGAGCCAGGGGCTCCCTGAGGGCCTAGATTCTGCCTTGTTCATTTCATATCTCAGTGTCCGGCAACGCAAGTGCTATTTGTTGACCGAATGAATGAAAGTTCAGGGCTGCAGGTAGGAAGGGTTGCAAGGTGGTTAAGTAGCCTCTCTGAGGCTGAGATGAGCCCAGCTCCCTTGATTGAGCTGTTTAGGGTCCCAGAAGCTTCTACCCACCGGCTACTTAGACCAAGAGTCAGCGAGACCTGGGGTTCCACTCAGAACCACCCTGGACTGAGCTGCGAGCTGAGGCCAAGGCCAGTGTGTGGCCCTTTGCTGCGTGTCTCTGTGCAGGTCTGACTGAATGTGTCTCTCTTTGCATGGGTTGTGTGTGCAGCCTCTGCACTGCTAGGTGCTTCCTTGGGCCCACGGTAGATGCTCAGAGTTCCTGGGAAGCCAGGGACTTTTATAAATATATATTGTTTTTTGTTTATGAACAAATTAAAAGAAGTCCAGATGGCAGTGGGGGCACCTGAGCTGCTGACTTGCTTACAAAGGAAGCCTGTGGACAGGAATGGGTGCAACCAGGCTTCAAGCCTCCAGACCCTTCTCTCCCACCCACCTTAGGGCCCTCTTGGCCTAAAACCACTGGTCCCAACCTTCTTTGACAGCAATTCTGCCCAGGGCAAGTTGCTGTGGTGGGGATAGTGTGGGGCAAGAAATCCCACCCCCACAGGTAAGGCTGCGGCTGCAGAAGGCCCAGGGCAGAAAGAGAGGAAAGGGGACAGGGACCCTCCAAGCTGAATGATTGGTCAAGGTTTGATGGGCTGACCATCAGGTCATCAGGCTGGGCATGTTCCCATCTTAGGACCCAGGCGCATCTCCATGGTGACAGGGAGGCCAGGGCTGGTCACCCTGATGGAGACTTCAAGTAACTGAGCCGCTGGGAGTGGGAAGGACAGGGGTTCTTCCTGGGCAGGTGCTGCCCAGTGGGCGCACGGCAGCTGCTCCCTCCTCCTCCTCCAGTCCCTGCTGGGACCCCTGCGGGACCCCAGAGTCACAGACCAGGCAGGCACAGTTCAGTGCACAAACCTGGCAGGCACAGTTTGGTGGTTGGCCCAGGCGGTTCCTCACCAGAGTCACCAGGGGTGACCCCAGACACCTAACAGGACAGGGGTCCCACCAGGTGCCCGAACGAGACCGAGGCCTGGGCAGGTAGGAGGTCTGAGAGGAGTGTGGGGTAAGCCGCCTGGGGGCGGGGCAGATTTATGAGCCCTGGGAACCCAACCCGGCCTCCTCTTAATTAACTTCCAGGACAGAGAGCAGCTGGGGAGGGTCAGCAGCCCAGGATTTACTCCTAAGCCGGGTTTACAAACTAAGAGCTCAGAGAGGCTCGACACCTTCTGGCCTCCCCTCCCCTTGGGGCAAAAGGCTAGCTTCTGTCCTGGAGAGGAAGAGGGAAGTGGGGTGAAGACCCTTGGCCTTCTAGGCCTCAGGGTCCCGCCCTCCTCTCCCTCAGTGCTGCCCTCACAGTGAGGCTGAAACCCCCCAGCAGCCCCCAAAGCTGACGGCTACCATGATCCATTTTTTATGGCCGAGAATACTGGCTCAAAGGTGCTAAGGTAGCTTGTCCAAAGTCACACCCAGTGAGTGGTGGGGGCAGGATTTGAACCCAGAGCCTTTGTCCTCTGCAGATGCACCCCTGAAACCCAAGGCACGGGGTGGGGGGAGGTTTCTGAGCTTTGAAAGTTCTGCTCCCAAATCCCATGTGTCCTCATACCGGTGTTTCTTCCCACCCAGCCCTCGGCTTCGTCTCCCTCGACGTCCACACCCCATGAGTCTGCTCACCAGGACTGCACGGAGGGCCTGCTGAGGGCTGGGCACTGTGCCCTCAAGCGGGTTAACAGAGCAAATCAGACACGGTCCCTGTCTCAAGGAGACAGCTAGGAAATGAGAAAGCAGTTGGACACAAAGTGCCATGAGTGGGAAAAAGAATAAGGTGAGAACTTGACGTTAAGATATTGGCTTTTTTTTTTTTTTTACCATTTTCAAGTAAACTTTCTAACAAGTGGAAAGCAGATGCCCATGAGAATCTAGATGTTTTAATAAAAAGATTCAGGACTTCCCTGGTGGGGCAGTGGTTAAGAATCCACCTGCTAGTAGAGGGGACGATGGGTTGAAACCCTGGTCTGGGAAGACTCCACATGCCATAGGGCAAGAAAGTCTGTGTGTCACAACTACTGACCCGCGTGTCCTAGGGCTGGTGTTCCGCAACAAGAGAAGCCACTACAGCGAGAAGCCAGAGCATTGCCACTAGAGTGTAGCCCCCACTCACCTCAACTAGAGAAAGCCCAGGCAGCAACAAAGACCCAGTACAAAAAAACCCGAGAGATCCATGTCAGTTTCTAATGTATTCACGAATTATAATAAAGATGACTATATATTTACATTTTAAGAAACAGAAGAGGGAACGTCATTTAAATTTAAATTCTGAGGTTGCTGTATTATGCCCGTTGTATATCTAAGGCAACTGCAACTCAGAGAGGCTAAGCAAGTGATCTGAGGCCACACAGCAATCAACAGGACAGAGCTGGGATTTGAGCTGAGGTTTTTCACCACCATTCCCTGTCCCAGTAGGGGAAAAGCTATTTCTTCTCTTCATGTGGTCTCATGGGGATTAAGCATGCGGAAACTGGCAGCCACCGAGCCATTCTCTATTTCCCATGGAGAAGCGCTGAGAAAGTCACAGCACTGCCCCTTGATACACTGTCTTCTGCAGCCAATAGAATGAAGAGAGTTCACACTATGGAAAAATGGTCAGGATTAAAGGCTGCAGAATTACCACCCACCCAGGATAATCTCATCTCTAAAAGCATAACAAGTTGATGGACATCACCAGGCTACATAGGAACAGGGGTGGTCTTGGGTAGGACCTTAGGTTTACTTCTTTGTGCTTGTCTGTCTAATGCTTCTAAAAGACAAATATCATCATTTATGATCTTCAAAAAAGGAGGACAGAATAACAGCTTTCCCAAACGTCATTTCCGAAACAGGCCATTTCACACAAGTGACTCAGCACAGCTTGTCCAACCTCTTCTGGGCTCCCATCCAGTGTGAGGTGACTATTTGCATGTCTCTTCCCACTGCTGAATGAATACACGAGGCTGCAGTGAACACCTTGCACTCACTCATTCTGCACTGTACGCTATCTCTCCATTTCACATCTGCGTATGATCTCTTGGAGCGCAGGAACTAAATCTCACCTATCCTGGGTTCCCTGAGACCCTACCTAGTGTGCAGCACAGACTTTTAAATGTCAAGGCTACTTGTGAAATCCTACTCATCCTGCAGAACCTGCCTGAATGGCCCCTCAAATCTGAAGTTCCCTGGCTCTCTTTCCATCATCCCGACAACAATAACAACACCACTATACACTGGCTAACAGCTATTGAGCATTTCTCATGAGCCAGATACTGTGCTGAGTACATCCAAATGTTTCCTCCTTTCATTCCCATAACCCCACCTGTAGGTAAGATTTCTCTCCCCCTTCTACAGGTGAAGTGAAGACAGGTAAAATTACTTGCCCAAGGCTATACTACTTATAAACAGTGGCATAGGTGACTCAGAACTCATGTTCCTGATGTTTTCAAACTTTGGTGCTGGAGAAGACTCTTGAGAATCGCTTGGAAAGTAAGGAGATCAAACCAGTCAATCCTAAAGGAAATCAACCCTGAATATTCATTGGAAGGCCTGATGCTAAAGCTCCAATACTTGGGCCACCTGATGCGAAGAGCCAGCTCATTGGAAAAGACTCTGATGTTGGGAAAGATTGAGGGCAGGAGGAGAAGGGGGCAACAGAGGATGGGATGATTAGGCAGAATCACTGACTCAATGGACATGAATTTGAAAAAAATCCAGGAGATAGTGAAGGACAGGGAAGCCTGGCATGCCGCAGTCCATGGGGCTGCAAAAAGTCAGACAAACCTTAGCAACTGAACAACAGCAAAGCACACAGCTGAGAGTGCGCTGGGCCTATTTGTGAACACCCTGCCTCCCCTAGGAGCTTGAGAAGTCCTCTGGGGAGTCCTTAATCAGCATCCAGCATGGGCCAGGTACAGAGTAAAAACCAAGCGCTGTCGCGTGACACTGGTCCCAGGAGGGCTCGAGAAAAATCTGCTGACCAGAGAACAGTGAGTGCCTCTCCTCCACCCTGGGCTCATGGGAATGCCTGGCCTTGGCGCTCATAGCTGGAGTTCAGCTGGGGCGCATGGCCCCACCAGAGATGTGAGCTGGGTGGTCTCCGTGTGGCCCCCAGGAGGAGCATCTGTTTATAATTGGCAGCCCCGGAAAGATCCAAGTCCCTGGGCAGGCCTTTGGCAGACCTGCTTATGTCCCACGGGCCCTGGGTTTTGGAGCAAAGCCGTGCTGAGCTGGCTTCTCAGAAGGAAAGAAAAGACCCATTGGAGACCCCAAAGCGTGGCAGGGTGGGTAGGGGTGGGACAGTCACAATGTGAAGAGTACACAGCTCTCCTCCAAACTCAGCACTTCCAGCAGGAAGATGTGAACAAAAATCCACCCTGTGGCCAAATGAGAAGAAGCGAGCAGCAAAACCGAGTGTGTGATGCAGAGTAGGGCACCAGCAAGGAGAGGCTGAGTGGCCATGCCTGCGGGCTGGCAGGTAATATTTGAAACACTGACACACACTCCCAGTAGGTACGTATATAGAGCAAGTTACATTCTGAGTTTTCTGCTCTTTCACATCCCTCTCTATTTCCAAAAATGGACTTCTCTGATTTTTTTTTATTTAAAAATTTTATCTCATTTATTTATTTTTTGGCCACATGGCACGCAAGGTCTTAGTTCCCAACCAGGGATCGAACTTGTGCCCCCTGCCGTGGAAGTGCAAAATCCTAACCACTGGACCACCAAGGAAGTCCTGAGACCTCTTTCTTGGGTAGAGGAGCCTAGAACATGGGCTCAGGCGCAAGATAGCCTGGGTTCAATTGTCTGATTTACCACCTACGGAAACCTGGAAAACCCACTTAACTTCTCTATAAATTAGAGTTGTAAAGCATCCCCTTGGAAAGGTGGTTGGGAAGATGATGGAAGGACTTAATAAATGCTGGCTATTATTTTTATCATTGTTATTGTTCAGTCACTAAATCGTGTCCAACTCTTTTCGATGCCATGGACTGCAGCAGGCCAGGCTCCCCTGTCCTCCACGATCTTCTGGAGTTTGCTCAGATTCCTATCCAATGAGTCAGTGATGCTATCTAACCATCTCATCCTCTGTTCCCCTTTCTCCTTTCTTCTTCTTATTACTACTACTATTATTATTAACCCAGGAGCAGAAATAGATCCTCCTTGCTCCCAGAAGTATCCTTTATCCTCCACAAAGTTCTTCCCTGGTGGCTCAGATGGTAAAGAATCTGCCTGCAGTGGAGGAGACCAGGGTTCAATCCCTGGGTGGAGAACACCCCCTGGAGAATGGAATAGCACCTTATTCCAGTATTCTTGCCTGGAAAATTCCATGGGCGGAGGAGCCTGGCAGACTACAGTCCATGGGGCTGCAAAGAGTTGTACATAACTGAGTACATGAGCAATGCATCATCCAGGAAACTGGAGTCATGGGGTGATGGATACCTTTGTTATTGCTGTTCAGTTGCTCATTCGTGTCTGACTCTTTGCAACCCAATGGACTACAGCACACCAGGCTTTCCTGTCCTTCGCCATCTCCCAGAGTTTGCTCAAACTCATGTCTATTGAGTCAGTGATGCCATCCAACCATCTCATCCTCTGTCATTCCCTTTTCCTCCTGCTCTCAATCTTTCCCAGCATCAGGGTCTTTTCTAGTGAGTCAGGTCTTCAGGTTGCCAAAGTATTGGAGCTTCAGCTTCAGCATCAGTTCTTCCAATGAATATTTAGGAAAATTTCCTTTAGGATTGATTGGTTTGATCTCTTTGCTGTCCAAGGGACTCTCAAGGGTCTTCTCCAATACCGCAGTTCAAAAACATCAATTCTTCATCTTTTTTTATTGTCCAGCTCTCACATCTATACAAAACTACTGGAAAAACCATAGCTTTGACTATATGGACCTCTGTGGGCAAAGTAATGTCTCTGTTTTTTAATATGCTCTCTATGTTCATCATTGCTTTTTTTTTCCAAGGAGCAAGCGTCTTTTAATTTCATGGCTGCAGTCACTGTCCACTGCGATTTTGGAGCCCAAGAAAATAGTCTGTCAATGTTTTCATTGTTTCCCCGTCTATTTGCCATGAAGTGATGGGACCAGATGCCATGATCCTAGTTTTTGAATGTTGAGTTTTAAGCCAGCTTTTTCATTCCCCTCTATCACCTTCACCAATAGGCTTGTTAATTCCTCTTCACTTCTGGCATAAGGGTAGCGTCATCTGCGTATCTGAGATTGTTAATATTTCTCCCTTCAAACTTGATTCCAGCTTGTGCTTCAATCCAGCCCAGCATTTTGCATGATGTACTCTGCATATAAATTAAATAAGCAGGGTGACAATATACAGCGTTGATGTACTCCTTTCCCAATTTCCAGCTAGTCCATTGTTTCATGTAAGGTTCTAAATGTTGCTTTTTGACCTGCATACAGGTTTTGCAGGAGGCAGGTAAGGTGGTCTGGTATTCCCATCTCTTTAAGAATTTTCCACAGTTTGTTGTGATCCACACAGTCAAAGTATAATCACTGAAGCAGAAATAGATGTTTTTCTGGAATTCTCTTGCTTTTTCTATGATCCAAGGGATGTCGGTAATTTTATCTTCGGTTCCTCTGCCTTTCCCAAATCAAGCTTGGACATCTGGAAGTTCTTGGCTCACATACTAGAGGCCTAGCTTAAAGGATTTTGAGCATTTCTTTGTTAGCTTGTGAAATGAGTGCCATTGTGTGGTAGTTGGAACCTACTTTGGTATTGCCCTTCTTTAGAACTGGAATGAAAACTGACCTTTTCAGTCCTATGGCCACCTTTTCTACTCCTGAGTTTTCCAAATTTGCTGGCATATTGAGTACAGCACTTGAACAGCATCATCTCTTAGGATTTGAAATAGCTCAACTGGAATTCCATCACCTCCACTAGCTTTGTTCATAGTGATGCTTCCTAAGGCCCACTTGACTTCCCTTTCCAGGATGTCTGGCTCTAGGTGAGTGATCACACCATCATGGTTATCTGGGTCATGAAGATCTTTCTTTTATAGTTCTTCTGTGTATTTTTGCCACCTCTTCCTAATATCTTCTGCTTTGCCACCTCTTCCTAATATCTTCTGCTTCTGTTAGGTCCATATAGTTTCTGTCCTTTATTGTCCGCATCTTTGCCTGAAAAGTTCCCTTGGTATCTCTAACTTTCTTAAAGAGATCTCTAGTCTCTCCCATTCTATTGTTTTCCTCTATTTCTTTGCATTGATCACTGAGGAAGGTTTTCTTATCTCTCTTTGCTATTTTCTGGAACTCTCCATTCAGATGGGTATATCTTTCCTTTTCTCCTTTGCCTTTAGTCTCTCTTCTTTTCTCAGCTATTTGTAAGGCCTCCTCAGACAACCATTTTGCCTTTCACCTTTCTTTTTCTTGGGGATGGTCTTGATCACTGCCTCCTGTACAATGTTACGAACCTCCGTCCATACTTCTTCAGGCAGTCTGTCTATCAGATCTAATCCCTTGAATCTATTTGTCACTTCCACTGTACAATCATAAGGGATTTGATTTAGGTCATACCTGAATGGCCTAGTTGTCTTCCCTGTGTTCCTCAACTTAAGTCTGAATTTTGCAATAATAATAGTGGTGGATGCCTATAAGACTCCAACTGGGGCTTCTTTGCCTCTTTGCCTCACCTGTGGACACAGCCTTGACCAGGGCTGAATCCCCAGATCTTAGAAACTGCCCATTCCCATCCTTCTATCAGACTTAGAGGACCGTCCTGAGTCCACACCCCAAGGCCTAGGAAGGAGGAAACCAGCATCAAAAGCATCCAGCTGCAAAGCAGGCCTTGGGTCACCTGTTAGGAGGATTTCTTGAGAGGAGAGGTTTTCAAGCTGAGCTCTAGGGACCCTGGGGGTTCTAGTGAGGAGCTTCAGGGGTTGCTGATGGGTGGGGAGCGTGATAGAATTCCAACCTACCCCCCCATCCTCCATCCTGCAGAGCAGTGGCACTTTCGTTAGGCTTCCATAATGGCCATTTCCACAAAGATTCTGTTGCTAAAAAGAATAGAGTTTGAATGTTACCACTCTGGATTCTAGCCATTTGCTCCCAGGATGGACTTTTTTTTTTTTTTACTAGAAATGCACCCAGGTTGGAAGCCTCTAGCTCTCTCTTACTGGGACTGCCAGCCTGTCACTCCTGCTTCCCCAACAAGCCAGCAGCTTTTCTTCTTCCAAAAGGCAACCCTTCAAAATTGACAACGGAGATTGGGTAGCGCTTCCAGGTGTCTCCTTCCTGGATTTCAAATTAATTAAATAATCTATTTTTGGTCACACCCTGAGGCATGCACAACTTCTCTGACCAGGGATCGAACCAGTGCCTCCTATATTGGAAGAGAGGAGTCTTAACCACTGGAATGCCAGGAAAGTCCCGGTTCCTGGACTTTCTTTCTGCCATTCATCCTGGAAGCCCTGTTTCCAGACTCTACAAGCCCTGACTGCACGCTGCTCTTTAAGAGGCCTCGGGTTCATTACCTGTGTCCCGCTGTTGACCTATGACCTTGGCAGGTCACCACTGGGCCTCTCTCTTAGGGACTTAGGCCAGAGCCTGCCTTCCCCTCCAGCTCTGGCACCGCTGAGCTCCCAGAGCAGGCCTCCCACGGAGTTGCGCGTGGTCGGATTGCACAGGCTTGTCCCCTGCCCGGGCCTGCAGAGAATGTTCTGGCTACTGCTGGCTCAGCTGTTGGAGAGGATTGTTTTGAAGCTCCTCAAATTAGATCGCCCAGCGGTGTCCTCCTCCCACAAGTCGCTGACCACAGCCTAGAGCCGGGCAGAGACTTCCTCCCGGCCGCGGTCCAGCCTGGAATGGGTCCCTTGGGAGGCACAGGGATGACCACGAGGGCTTGCACCAAGTTCAACACCTGCCTTGGTCTCTCACCCCGCCCTCTGACAGCTCTGGGCAGGGCGGGGGGTGGGGGAGGGTGGTATTGTACCCATTTCATCCAGGAGAAAACCGAGGCACAGGGTTAGGAAGCTGAGCTAGAACTCCAACCTACACGCCCCATCCTGAGCCCTCCACCTCTGTCCTTCACCTGCAGGCACGAAGGGACCCCCTAAAAGGATGGGTCCAGTCACTGCGCAGGTGTCACCAAGCACATCCAAGGGGCGAGGACTGGACAATAGGGAAAGAAGGAAAGATGCTGCCTTGTCCTGGGGTACAGTGCCTGGACTTGCTGATCAAGTACTTGCTGAAAGATGACAGCGATGGTCCTCGCCCTGCTGTAAGGACACTGGGGGTCTTTAGAGGCTGAGATGGGAGAAGGGGACAGGAGCTGCTCCCCTGAGCATGATGCCCAGGGCTGGTGGTTGCGAGCATCCTTGCTTCTGTCGCCTCCTCCACTGCTGTCACTCTGGGCTGAGCCCCATCATCCCTCACCTGGCTCACAGCCATAGAGGTCTCCCAGCTTTGACCTTTGCCCCAGTGCTCCCAACTCTGCCTCAGTCTATCTCAACAGAGCAGCCAGAGAGATCCTTCCAGAACTGTCAGACCCTGTCACTCTGCTTATAACTCCCAGTGGCTCCCCGTCTCACCCAGAGTGAAATCTACAGTATTCACCATAGAACACTAGTTCACTAGTTTCACTGTAGTGAAATCTAGAGTGACCGCAAGTCTCTCCTGCTCTGATGTGCCCCCACCTCTCTGTCCTCAGCTCTTCCCCTCAGAGCTGACTGGTCTCTACCACGTTGGTCTCCTTGCCTGCATGACCACCCAACCCGCTTCTACTCCAGGACCTTTGCACCCGCTGTTCTCTGTGCTCTCTGCCCAAGTAGCCCTCTTCTCACGCCCTTTCTTCTTACAGATTCTGCTCAAGCATCTCTTTACATGAGGGACCTTCATGTAAAGTCCTCCTGACCCCCAAAGACTCACTCCCCAACACTACCTCTGCTTTTTAAAAATAGTTTTTTATTAATAGTCTTTATTTTTTAGAGCCTTGAGATTTCCTGCACACTCCTGCCTGCACATATGGACAGCCTCCTCCACCATCAACATTACTCACCAGAAGGGCACCTGCATTACAGGTCATGAACGCACACTGACACATTATTATCACCCAAAGTCCATAGATTACGTTAAGGTTCACTCTTGCTGTTTATTTTCTGAATTTTGGCAAATATATAATGATATGTATCCACCACTGTAGTATCAAAGACTGTAGCTTTGCTGCCCTAAAAATCTTCCAGGATTTCCTATCTTTCCCCCCAACCTCTGGCACCACTGATCTTTTTACTGTTTCTATAGTTTGGCCTTTTTCAGAATGGGATATAGTTGGAATCATCTAGGATGTAGCCCTTTCAGACTGGCCTCTTTCATTTAGTAATATGCACTTGTGGTTCCTCCATGTCTTTTCACAGCTTGATGGTTTATTTCTTTTTGATGGTTCATTTCTTTTCAGCACTGAATAATATGCCACTGTCTGAAGGCCCCACAGTTTATTTACTCATTCACCTACTGAAGGACTTCTTGGTTGCAAGGTTTGGCAATTAGGAATAAAGCTGCTATAAATATCCCTTGTGTATGTCCCCACTTTTTTAGCTTCCCAGATCTCTTCTTTCTCAGTCCCTGAGATACATGATGTATGCCTCCACGTTGAAGGCCTCATGTCCCTGAGGACAGAGGGCGCCCTTGTCAAAGCCTAACACGGCCACCTGCCAAGAGCTACAGCTCAGAAACCAGGTGTGACAACTCAGTTAAGTCCCATCTCATCCCTGAGTGTAATTCTTGTGAACCTTTCTGGTTCTGAGATCACTGGGAAAATCTTCCAGGGAAACCCTCTCCAAGACTGACTCTATGGGAAAGCTGAATAACATCTCACTTCCAGCCAGAAACCCAAGGGCTGCGCCTCCCCATTGTCTGCCCTCAGCCCACACGTGGCAAAACTCAGAGAGGGTGGGGAAACTCAGGCCAGAGTCACTGGTGGAAGCCCCATGACCATTGTCCCAGTTCCTCCACTTGGATTTCCTGATGGTGAATGCCAGGTGACCTTGGGGGTGCTGCCAAGAAGGGGAAAAGAGGGGCAGCATTTGCAGACCACTCTCCAACCCAGTGTATGTCTTCAGCATTACCATCCTGAGAAATGGGGCCATATTTTCAGTGCTCAGGCAAGGGCAAGCCTGCCCTTGCAGGCTGTGCCACCAGAAGTTTCAAGGCAACACTTGAGCCTGAAATCTGGAGCTCTTTCACTACTCCCCGTCTTGCCTCATTCACTCATTTGTTCTTTCACTCACTCATTCGAGGCATAGTTATTGGATTCCAGGAGGCTCCGGGGTACAGTAGGAAAGAAATTCATCCCACTCTCTTGGTGTTTGCTTTCAGGTGTGTATGGGGAACAAGGGGACCAAGAGACAATCAATGATAGACCATATAATATATAAAGGTGGCCAAAAGTGAAGGAAAGGAACAGGAAGCTTTGTAGGGGGGCTGGATAGAGTGATCATGCAGCGGGAATAGTATTTAGCCAGGGATGGGGACAGGGAGGGGCTTCCCAGGTGGCTCAGTGGTAAAGAACCTGCCTGCCAATGCAGGAGACATAAGAGACATGGGTTTAATTCCTGGGTACGGAAGATACATGGCAACCCACTCCCGTATTGCCCGGATTATCCCATGGACAGAGGAGTCTGGCAGGCTACAGTCCATAGGGTCTCAAAAGAGTCGGACACAACTGAAAGTAACTTAGCATGCATGCAGGTATGGGGACAGGGAGAGCCTGTCTGATAAGCTAACATCTGGGCAGAGACATAAGGGAAGTGAATGAGAAGGCCATGCAGATATCGGGGGAAGGAGCATTCCAGGCAGAGGGAAAAGCCAGTGCAAAGGCCCTGGGGTAGGAATAAGCTTGGTGTGTTCAAGGGACAGCAAGGAGGCCAAGTGGAAGAGCTGAGTGGGAGACATGAGGCTGGGGCTTCCCAGTGAGGTGGTAAGTCCTTCAGAGGGTTGTGCACAGAAAATGGACAGCTCCACCTGGACTCTGGAACAAGTTTCCAGTGCAGCACTGGGGGTTTGGAATGGGTTCGAGAACCAGGGCAGTGACCACAGCCAGGAGATGGATGGAGGGGAACAGGGCGGGGCCGGGGTGGGGGCTGCTTAGGTGAAGGTGATGGAGGAGGGGGATTCAGCAAGACTGCAGGTTTGGGCTGCCAGGAGAAGAGGGGTGCCCAGAGGACCCTAAAGGGTTTGACTTGAAAAAATGGAAGGGCAGTGTTGCCATGAATTGAGACCCCAGGCCTCCCTCTCCTGGGAAGGCCGGCTTTGGCAAGTCCCAGGTTCGGAGGAGGAAGAGAAAGATCCCCAGGTTCCTTCCGCTTCCAAAACACCCAGCTTAAGCAGGCGGAGGAGAGGGCGGTGACGGAGGAAACAGTTCCAGGTGGCCAGGCTCCTCAGGAAGAGGGTGCCTGGCGGGGGGGAGGGGGGGGGCTGGGCACACAGTCCAGCTACCCACCTAGCGTGCCCGGGTAAACACGCCAGTTTCCAATAACAAAGTGGTGGGCCACCCCAGCCCGCTCCGCGCGAAGGGAGGCGGTCCGTGCTCACATGATGGAGTGAGGGGGTGGCAGGAGGAGCCGCCGGGGGGAAACCTCAACGAATCTGGCAGGAGGCTCCAGGAAGTCCTTCTGAAAGTGGGCCCCGAGCCGGGCTGAGGGTGGGGCCGGCGGGGTCCCGCGAGGGGGTTGGGTGGGGCTGGGCTGGAGTCCCCCTAGGTGGGGATCGGGCTGGGCTCCCAGCAGGCGGACGGGGAAGGGGTGGAAAGGGGAAGGGAAGGGGCTGGGAGGTAGATGGGGAGGGTGTGGGGCGGGGCTGCGTCCCGGAGGTGCCGGGGTGAGGAGGGGCTTCGCAGGTGGGGGCTCGGGAGGGTTAGAAGGGGCGTCGCGTTAGAATGGGGCTGGGGATACGGAAGGGGAAGGGGCAGGCACAGTGGGGAAGAGAGTGGGGCTGGGGTCGCGGAGTGGATGGGGAGGGGGCGGGCGGGAGTCGGGACGTGGACGGGATGGGGCCAGGGCGGAGGGGGAGGGGCCAGGTTGGGGTCGCACGCGGTGGGGGCGGGGTAGGGAAAAGGTCCCCTCCCGCTCCAGGGACCGCCCGCGCTTCCTCCCTCCGGCAGAGCGGTAAACAAACGCCGTGATGTCACCCGCGCCGCTGACCTGCGGCTGAACCCGGAGCTGTAAATGAGATGCAAGGTGCCAGCAGCCTCCGGGCCGCGCGGCCTGCGAGCCACACACGCTCCTCCGAGCCGGCCCGAGGTTCCCCCAGCTGCACACACGGACAGGATGCTGCAAACGCCACCAGACATTGCAACACGCAGCCAGTCTGCTGGCCGCGGCGTGAACCTTCCCGCCGCCTCCTCCGCCGCCCCCCGGCAGGCACCGGCCCAGCTGGAGCGCGGCCTCCCTCCTCCGGAGCACGCCTGGGGGCTGGCAGCTTCCACTCATGTGGGGTCAGCTCTCCGCTAGGCACCCCATCGTCCGCCTCCCCAGGGGGCTTCCAGACCCGAGAGCTGAGCCTCTGGGGTCAACTTTGGGCTTTCTGCCCAACAGGTCGGGAAGTGCTTGCCTTTGCAAGCTCTCTGGGAAGCTCATTCCTTTTCTGCGAGGCCAGAGGCGCTGGAGGCCCCTTTTCCAGATGGAAGCCCATGCCCAAGTGTCCCCTGGCTGCCCACCAGCTTCTCCCTCACTCCACAGGGCAGGGGGCCACCCTTTCTTCCAGAGAGCTCCCCCAGAGCGGCCCTGGACTGCCTACCCTTGGCAGCCCCCTGTCTCTGAACTGCCCTTGGGAATGGAAATCCGCCTGGCTGGGGCCAGGAAGGCCAGTAGTCTGTTCTGGAGTTGATTTGCTGTGTGACTTTGGAATGAGTCACTTGGCATCTCTGGGCTTCACCAAATCCCACTGGGGAAGTGGGGAGGTTTGAAACGGCCTCCGTCTGCTAGTGTGCGGAAGGTCAAAAGTGTAAGAAACCCTCACCAGGCTGCCAGGGCTGGTGAGAAGCCTCAGGTGCAGGGGCCTGGCCTGTTGAGAAGGTAGAGCTGCTCAGAGGGGCCAGCCCTCCCTGCTCCCAAACCCAGGGTTCCGCCTTCATTGTGAGAAGCTGGGGCTGTGGGACATACTGGTAGAGTTTCCAGGGCCCAAGGAGCCTGCACACTGGCTCCCCTACATGGACCCCACTAACTCAAGTCCTTTACGAAGCTGGGAGAACCTAAAATGAGCGTAGATCTTTCAAAAGCACCCCAAGAACCCAGCTCCTAATGCCAGAGCCCATTCTAGCTTCTCTTTTACTGAAGTTAATATTTGGGCTTCCCTGGTGGCTCAGCTGGTAAAGAATCCACCTGCAATGTGGGAGACCTGGGTTCGATCCCTGTGTTGGGAAGATCCTCTGGAGAAGGGAATGGCTACTCACTCCAGTATTCTGGTCTGGAGAACTCCATGGACTCAATATTAATAGCTAAATCCCTCTCTCTCGCATCACCCTGTTTCATCTTTCCAGCATTTTGTCACTATCTGAAAGTTTATTTGCTTGCTTGCTTCGTCTGTCCCTCTCCCCCAGTGCACACTCTACAGTGTAGGCTCACCATGCACTCCCCCGCCCCTGGCTTGGTCATCAGGTGCCTGGTGAATATGTGAGGGAATGAATGAAATCATCTTGCCTCACGTGTGATATGGGCACTGACATCCCTGGAGGGGACCTTGGGAGGAATAACATTGACAGCCCAGGAGGTATGGCTACCACTTGTTGGGCCTGAGTAAAAAAGGAAAGTGTGTGGCTGTCAGGTGAAAAAATTATTGAGAATTTCAAGATGGTGACAGCAGGGCGCTGACAAGTGCAGGGCCCTTGTGAGCCAGGGGTCATGTGTGACAGCTAGGGTCACACACCCAGGAAGCCAAAAGGGTGTTCATACATAGAGAGCACTCAAAAGCAATGCCCAAGGTGGGGAGTGGGGAGGTGGGGGGGACCGAATGCCAAGTCTTGGGCTTTCCACACCTTCCCTGGGCTGTAGGAAACTCAATCCAATAGAGTTTCTCCTTGTTGCAGAATGGATGACACCTCCCACACAGACAGCTGACAACAGCTAGCTAATTGAGGGTCGTCTGTGTTCCCAATTGACGCGTGCAAAAAGCAAAAGCAGGCAATACGGAGGCATGTAGGATTTAGGGGCAATGGTAAGCATGTAACGGTCATTGCCTTGGTTAGCATTTAGTCAGGAGCTTCTCTAAAGTGCTACAGTGAGGCCCACAATCCAAAAAGCTCTAAAATCCTTTATCCCCACTTAGTTAGACCCATACATTTAGTCAAGTCCACAAGGAGCCGTGGACCTGAGCTGCTGGCCCACTTTAGAGATAAAGCACCAAGGTCCTGGCAATATCAAGGGCATGGCCAGGAAATGGCTGAGCTGGGACCCTGGCATCACTTCTGGGAGCTGCTGGCGAAGGTGAGAATACAGCTGTTGTTTGGGGTAGAGAATGACGGCCTTTTTATGGGGGCAACTCTTTCAGCATCCCCTTTCTGACCCCAACCTGAAGCCTAGAGGCCCTTGAGCTGGTGTGTCCCAGGGAAGCCTCCAGCTAATTAAGCATTATTTATGGACTGGCCTCCTGAAGACAAGCTTTAAATTACTTGCAGGCCGTGCCAAGGTAACTGTCTATCCTACCGGCTATTAATTAGGAATCAGTTTAATCTCTGCTGGACGAAGGTCAAACACTATGGAGTTGACCCGGCTGGCTGGCGTCGCACTATCAGGCTGAGGATCTGGGCCTGGAGGGCTGGGGGACTCAGGGGAAGTGGCAGGACATTGCAACGGGAAATGACCTGGTCAGCACATCCTGCAAAGGCCAGGATGCTGAGAGCAAAGCCACGTGGGCCTCGGCCCAGGAAGCCAGGCAAGGTGGGGTTTCCCTTTAGCACCAGCCCTGCAGAAAATGGATTTCAGTGGTCCTCAGAGAGTGCCCCAGCCCTCCAACAGCAGAGAATTCTGCTGGAAATTCAGGCTTCCCTCACCTGCCTGGTCATGCAACCTGTAGAAACCCTTCTGTAGCTCCCTAATGCTCTTCTGGGGCTTCCTAGGTGGCTCGTTGGTAAAGAATCCACCTGCAAGGCAGGAGATATGGATTTGACCCCTGGGTCGGAAAGATCCCCTGGAGAAGGAAATGGCAACCCACTCCAATATTCTGGCCTGGAAAATCCCATGGACAGAGTAGCCTGGCGGGCTACAGTCCACGGGGTTGCAAAAGAGTCAGACACGACTTAGCAACTAAACAACAACAGTACTCTTCTAATCAAGTCCCGATTCCAGCCCATGGCCACCAGGCTCTATGAGCTCTGCCAGGCCAGACTCTCTAATCTCCCACTTTCCAGACATGCTCATCCCCTCGGCCTGGAATGTTCGCCTTCCATGGCCTCCAGCTCAGTCTTGATGCCTCACCTTAGACCCTGATCCTAGCCATTGCCAGCCTTCCTTCCCCAGAAGCCAGATCGCCAGGATACAGATCTCATGACTGTGTGTGCTGTTAAGCAAGTGTTTAACCTCTGTGAGCCTTTGTTTTCTCATTTTTAGAATAGGGATACAGGACTTCCCTGGTGGTCCAGTGACTAAGACTCCACGCTCCTGATGCAGGGGGCCTGGGTTCCACCTCTGGTCAGGGAACTAGATCCCACTTGCCACAAGTAAGAGTTTTTACGCCACAACTGAAGACCTCGAGTGCTGCAACGAAGACCTGGCACAGCCAAATAAATAAATTTTTTTTTTAATTAAAAAAAATAAAATAGGGACATAGTTCCTCCCTCATTGAGTTGTTCTGAGGAGCAAATCAGATTGTTCCTGTAAACAACTTAATGTGTTGTTGTTGTTTAGTTGCTAAGTTATGTTCAACTCTTTGCCACCCCATGGACTGTAGCCCCGCCAGGCTCCTCTGTCCATGGGATTTCCCAGGCAAGAATATTGGAGTGAGTTGTAGTTTCTTTCTCCAGGGGATCTTCCCAATCTAGTGATCAAACCTGTGTCTCTTGCATCAGCCAGTGGATTCTTTACCGTCTGAGCCACCAGGGAAGCTTCACGTAGTGTGTAGGAAGAGTTTTATTAACAATGGCAAAGACTGATTGGAAACCCCTCCCTTTGCTCAGAGCTGCATCCCACTGCGTCCAAGCGTCTGTCATGCCTCAGTGTCACTGACAGCCACGGGTCCGTTCTCCCAGCTAGCCAGAAGAGGGACCTGTGCTTTTCCCCTGCGATGCCTACCCGGTCCCTGTGACCTAGGAGAGCCCCTTGCACACCCTTCCCCGCTGTCAGACCTACCCCCATAAGAAGCCTTCCAGGATGACCCACAGTTTTCTTTTCTGTGGAGCAGCTGCCAACCCAGCGTGGGGTCAGTTCAGATCCCCTGTTGCCATTTTGTTCTCCAAGGACAAATCCCACAAATGACTCTACTTCCCTAGCCACACTGCCAGCCTCTCTGTGTGCCTGGTGAGGTTGGATGGCACCTGGGAAAGAAGTTTGCATTCAGCAGGTATTCAGGGCATATCCAGCCAGTGTTCTCTGAGCCCCTGGCTGGCAACAGTCCCCTGGGAGGTTGGGACTAGCACTGTCATATAATAGATGAGAAAACCGGGGCTCAGAGAGTGTGGGAAGCAGAATAACGGCTTCCTCCAGAATGTCCAAGGCTTCCCAGGTGGCTCAGTGGTAAAGAATCTGTCTGCCAATGCAGATGACGCAGGAGATGCAAGTTCAATCCCTAGGTCGGGAAGATGCCCTTGGAGGAGAAAATGGCAACCCATGCCGGTATTCTTCCCTGGGAAATTCCATGGACAGAGAAGCCTGATGGGCTAGTCCATAGGGTTGCAAAATAGTTGGACATGACTGAGCAACTGAGCACACCAGGATTTGTTTTTTAGTCACTCAGTTGTGTCTGAAACTCTTTGGGATCCCATGAACTGTAGCCTGTCAGGCTCTTCTGTCCATGGAATTCTCCAAGCAAGAATACTAGAATGGGTTGCTGTTTCCTTCTCCAGGGGATCTTCCCGACCCAGGGGTCGAACCCACATTTCCTGCATTGGCAGGTGGATTCTTTTACCATTGAGCCACCAGGGAGGCCCTGAGGATATCAGGATGCCCATATCCTAAACCCCAGCACTTGGGACTATGTTAACTTACACAGGAAAGGGAGATTTAAGGTTGGAGATGGAATTAAATATGCTAATCACCTGACTTTAAAATAGAAAAACTGTCCTGGATTATCCAGGTGAGCTCGGTGTAATAACAAGGGGCCTGAGAAGTGGCAGAAGGACAGAAGAGAGAGGGAGATGTGACCACGGAAGCCGGGTTAGGGTGATGCAATCTTGACAGCTTTGAAGGTGGAGGAAGGGGCCATGAGCCAAGGAATGTGGGCAGCTTCTAGAAGCTGGAAGATGCGAGAACATGGATTCTTCACTCCAGCCTCCAGAAGGCACATAGCCCTGACACCTTGATTTTAGCCCATGAGACCACTGTTGGACTCCTGACCTCTAAAACCACCAGAGAATGAACGTGATTTTTAAGCCGCTGAGTGTATGGTGTGTTTAGCACAGCTGCAGGAAGCTCAGGCAGAGAGATGGAGAGCCGGAGAGCTGGATCTGAAACTGGAGTTTGTCTCCAAAGTCTGTGGGCTGCCAGTGGCACAGCAGCCCCTCCCTCGTGCTAACCTGTCAGCATCACTTAAAACAAACCCTCTATTCGACTTCCCAGGTGGCTGGGAAATCCCATGGGCAGAGAAGCCTGGTGGGCTAGTCCACTGGGCGGTAAAAGAGTTGGACACGACTGGTGGCTCAGTGGTCAAGAATCTGCCTTGCAGTGCAGGGGACACGGGTTCAGTCCCTGTTCTGGGAAGATTCCACATGCAGCTGCGACTAAGACCCAATACAGCTAAATAAATAAATATTTTAAAAAACAACAGCAACAACAACCCTCTGTCATAAAGATATGCCCCAGAGGCTTTTGTAGAGGGTGCACAAGAGGCGTTGCAAGGAACAGTCAAACAGGAGCCACAGCCTCATCTTCATGACCAGGACTTTTCATACAGTATCTCATTGAAATCTCCTTTTATAGATGAAGAAACTGAGGCTCAGAGAGGTCTAATAACTTGCCTAGGGCCACTCAGCAAGTGAGTGAAAGAGCATGCATATGAATTTTGGTTTGTTGACTCCTGAGCTCAAAATCTGAATCACAACTGTATACCAGCTCCTTAAAAGAGAAATAAAGCTAAACTTAGGTGCACACACATGTGTGCTCGTGCACACATACACACATACCTGCCAACCTGAAGGCTCAAGAGGCGGCCCCCAAACCAGCACAGCCAGTCAGGAGGAGGAGGAGGGCACAAGCGGTTCTCAGCCCACACTGCCCCGTGCCCCTGGCAGGAGGACCCCCACTGCCTCGCTGTGGGTTCACCAGAGAAGTGGCCTGGGGAGGTGAGGCAAGGCTGCCCCCTCTGCCAAGTGAGACATGAGGACATGGCATGTGGGAGTCGAGGGTGGCCTGACTCCACGTGGGTGTGTCTGGCAGGACTGCCTGCCTGCAGGAAGGTCACACTGCCCTTTGTGGTCATGCTGGCTCCAGCCCCAGCTCCCCATGATGACCTGGGATGGGGCCTGAGAGAGCTCAGGGCATGATGGACTGGCCAGCTGAGCTTGACTGTGTCCCCCGGCCCCTGGGAGAGATCTAAAGACTCTGCATCAGAGAGCCGGCTTCTCACACCCAGGGCAGTATGAATAGTAACACTGACCTAGCAAAGGGGACTCCTTTACTCTCCTGTCCAAGTGGCCTTACAACTTCCAGAAAAGGATACCAAGAAAGTTTGTTGACAACCTGCTGGACCACTGTAAATGGCTGCTCAGAAGGCTTCTTTGAGGTACAAACTCCCTGAGAGCAGACAGGTTTCAGCTCAAGCCAGAAAAGTCTGTCCTGCCTTTTTTGTTGGTCAGTGTCAGTAAATGACCTGATAAGGCCTGCAGGACTGGTGGCTCAGTGGTAAAGAATCTGCCTGCAGTTCAGGGACACAGGTGACTCGGGTTCAGTCCCTGGGTCCAGAAGATCCCCTGGAGGAGGAAATGGCAACCCACTCCAGTATTCTTGCCTGGAGAATCCCATGGACAGAGGAGCCAGGTGGGCGACAGTCCATGGGATCACACAGAGTTGGACATGACTGAACGACTTAGCATGTGTGTCAGTAAATGACCTGATAACGTCTGCAGGACTAGACCTGGGAGGACTGGCTAAGAGATGCCTGGAGCTCCTGGACGTTTGTGCCTGGGATGAAAAATTGAATTGGTTCCTCCTTAAGAAGGAATACTAGACATCCACTCCTGATCCCCTTGTTCCTGGTAACAGCAGCCCCATGTCCCCCACAGAAGTCCATCTCTGCACTTACACGCTGTGGCTTGGCTGTTCCTCTAGTTCAGAGTCAGGCCTGAGACCCACAGCTGGCCAACCAGCGATTACACCATTGCCAGTGTCTGCTTCAGCCCAATCCAGCCATAATCAGAGAGACTCAACTCCTGGAGCCTGGAAAAGTTGGGAGGAAGATACTGATCTGCCTGCTCCACTGGGAGCTGAGGGGGTTTAAGGCAGCAAGGGGCAGATGTGAGCAGTCCCAGGGTGGGGAGGGCCTGTCTAAGGCAAGACTGAGTCTGGAAACACTGTTTGATCTCCGGGAGCCAGGCTTGTGCTCATGTCCTTTAGACACATTTAAACTCCCAGCAGCTAAAAGCACACATTGCATGGACTCTGCTCAGGGCTCTCAATGTGATCTGTTCTGTAAAATGATTAACTGAGAGGCCACAAAACTCACTGGCTCAAGAGCAGACGCCCAGAGTTCAAATCCCACTTGGTCTATCACAAGCTGTGTGATCCTGCTCTGGACCCTCAGAATCTGGACCAGTGAAAAAGATGATAGGGCTTCCCTGTTGGTATAGTGGTTAAGAATCCACCTGCCAACACAGGGGACATGGGTTCGATCCCTGGTCTGGGAAGATTCCACATGCCTTGGCACAACTAAGTCTGGTGCACCACAACCGCTGAGCTCTAGAGCCTAGGGGCTGCAGCTACTGAGGCCCGCGTGCCCTGAAGTCCGTGTTCTGTAACAAGAGAAGACCCTGCTCATGGCAACTAGGGAAAGCCCGTCTGCAGTAACGAAGACCCAGTGCGGCCATAAATAAATAAAAACAAGGGGGATACCAATTGAAAAAAGAAGACAGCACTGCCCACACTAGAGCTCACTGTGAGCAATAAATGACTTTATTACGTGTCAGGTGCTGGCACAGAGTAGGTGTTCAGTAGACACGGATTCCTACTAGCTATGATGGACCAGTCATGCCTTCACTCAAGCAACAAAGGTTTATTAAGCGCCTACTGAGTCCCAGATACTGCTGGGTGCTCAGGACACTCAGGGAGTAAGAGGACACGTCCCCAGCCTCCCAAGGATCTCACAGCCTTTTGGAGAAGATACATGGCAACAAGCAGCCACAAGCAGCCACAATCATGGGGAGTTGCCATGGCAACTCATGACTTTGGCCTCACCGCAGCCCAACCCTGACCAATTGAGCTACTTGGATGCAGAGGTGAAGATGACTAATGGGGAAGCTGGGTGGCTGTCTGCGGAGTGGGCAGCCAGGACCAGAGCAGAGGCCCAGCCTTTGACCAGCCTCTGTGCCTGGACTGGAGAGGGGCCTGCATTGGACCAGCCCTTGAACATGAGGAAAGCAGCCTCTAGTATGAGGGACAATGCCAGGCCTTGAGCCCTCCCTAGGGAAGAGTGATTCATTCTTACTGACTTCTAGAAAGGGTCAAGAGCTAAAATTCCCAAGGGCTTCTGTGACAGGAGCAAATTTCTCCCTTTCCTGCAGACTCCCAGAACCAGGGTGAGTCTGGCCAGCGGGCTCTTTGCCTCTGTGACCAGCAGAGCACTTGGGCCAACAAGCCAGGGCTGGGGAAGTCCACTTTCTCTCCACCCCCACGCCAACCAGAAGGAGCCATCATTTCTTGCAAAACTTCTGGTGCTGAACTAGGAGGTTTACATATATTATTTCACGGAATCTTCATACTTTCGTTTTTCAGATGGGGGAAGCCCAGAGAGATGGTTATTGCCCAAGGTCACACAGTAGGTTGCTGGGAG
The DNA here is from genome assembly GCF_032405125.1 of Capricornis sumatraensis. Taxonomy (NCBI): domain Eukaryota; kingdom Metazoa; phylum Chordata; class Mammalia; order Artiodactyla; family Bovidae; genus Capricornis; species Capricornis sumatraensis. The sequence continues at coordinate 48,505,486 of NC_091082.1, read as the reverse complement.
GCTTCCTAGGATTTAAAGGATTAGGAACTGGCTCCCAGCAGCCCTGGCTAGCATCATGAATGGCAAGAGTGCTCTGGCCAGTGGGCTGGTCTCCACCACTTGAAAGACCTCAGCAGCCGTGACACTCCACGGGCCAGTCCTTGGCTTTGGGGCTGGAGTGGCCAAGTCGCATTCCCCCAGGCTGGGAGCTGCATGTGGGCTGGGTTCCCTTCGGAGGCTGGCTCAGTCCCAGTGGAGTAATTAGGGCTTCTAGCTCCTGGGTTGCTTAGTGGTGGCGTGGGGGGCCTGGTTGAGGGCTGAGCAGGGCCTGGGGTTCCATGTGCCTGGGCAAGAAGAGGGAGCCCTCCCTTGAGGGGCAAAGGCACAAGCTAGAAAGAGCATGCTTCTTCACCTTGGAGTAAAGAACCAAAAGTTGAGGACCCAGTGAGATGACACATGGCAGATTCCCATTATACTGGAGTGGGTAGCTGTTCCCTACTCCAGGGGATCTTCCCAACCCAGGGATTGAACCCAGGTCTCCCACATTGCGGGTGGATTCTTTACCATCTGAGCCACCAGGGAAGCCCAAGAATACTGGAGTAGGTAGCCTATCCCTTCTCTAGCCAATCTTCCCGACTCAGGAATTGAACTGGGGTCTCCTGCATAGCAGGCAGATTCTTTACCAGCTGAGCTGCCAGTGAAGCTCCAAGTAAGGAGCAGCTAAGAGAAAAGACCCTGATGCTTGGAAAGATTGAAGGCAAAAGGAGAAGGGAGAGGCAGAGGATGAGATGATTAGATAGCAGCACCGACTCAATGGACATGAATCTGAGCAAACCTTGGGAAATAGTGAAGGACAGGGGAGCCTGGCGTGCTGTAGTCCATGGGGGTGCAAAGAGTCAGGCAGGACTTAATGACTGAACAAGACAAGTGTGTCCTAAGTAACTTCCTGGAATAGTTCCTTTCAAGCCTTATGTTTTCCTTCTAAGTAATGGCACCCTTTCAAAATACACACAAAAACCTCACACAGAATTCTAAGCTACAAGACCTAAGTGAAGCTGAGTGAGTTCAATGGAGATGAGGACCCCTGGGAACCCCATCTGCTCCACCTCCCATGGAGCCCCACATTCTTGGAACCCCTTGTGTGCTTTGGAACCCAGTTTGAAAACTCGGTCCTAAAACCTCAGCTGGTGTTGGAGTCTGCCTTGAAGCTACTGGGGTTCAGACAGCCCAGAGCTCTGTAGAAGACGGAAATGCAGACAGGTATCTGTAAGCACTTCCCAGGAGTATGTTTCAATGTGGACAAAATAATCAGATGGTTCATTAGTCAAAGCGCTTTCTTAGCCCCTTCCTTGAAAGGCTACTGAAAAGGGGTTTCAAGATCGATTTCCCCAAAACAGGATGTGGCCAACAGAGTCAGGAAAGCTTGAGCCCAGTGACCTTTGCCAGACTGACTCTTGTTGGCATTAAGTATTACCAGGCCACAAATCTGTATTGTCCACTCTGGCGTGACCTTGGCTTTGGGTCGCAGTACTCCAGAGTCTCTTGCCTCTGACATAGGCTCCAGTTCTGGCCCTGAATCAGAGCCTCAAGTTGCTGGATGGGTTTTGATTGGATCCAGTCCAGAGCTTCTTAACCTGGTGTCTGGGACAGGCATCAGGGGGACCCAATGATCTCTTAAAAGTATAAAAATCTGTCTCTTTGTGCATTCTTCTTCAGACTGGGTTTATGTTACTTTCTCCAACTCCTCAAAGGGCTCCACAACCAGCAAAAGATTAAGACTTACTGCAAACCCTTTAGTTTCCACCTCCTTTGAGAAGTCTTCTGAAATTTCCTTAATTTACAGTGATCTTTCCCTTGTCTGAATTATCAAAGCTCAAGGTCACTTGGGAGGATCCAGCTGGGTGACCTCGAGTTTAGATGGAAGGAGCTGGCACTCACTCATTCCTCAAAGTTGGCTTCCAGCTAGAGGTGCCACCCTGGTTGTAAATGAATGAAATACAACCGTGCTGTTTTCCTGCTTATCAGTTACTTGTTCAAAGCAAACTCTGATAACCAAAGACTACCTTAATCCTTTGGCAAGTAACCCACTCATTGTATGCAAATACTGCTGCTCAGTGCTTAAAAAAAAATGTTTTGGTGAGGTCAAACTTAAGTACATCCTGTTGACTCCTGGACTGCTCCTCAATTCTCTTTCCAGAACCCTCTGTGTACTAGGTAGTTCCCATTATTAAACAGCTTGTCTCTTGACCTCTCCATAACCCTGACTGGGGTGGGCTGGGCCAGGCTGATAATATTTGACCCAGAGGGAAAGGGCCTAGTGTTGAAGCTAAAATCCTGGGTTTGAAACCTGCCTTAGGCCAACCATCCAGGGCAACTCACTTCACTTGTATCTTAGAAATGGGCTGTTGATGGCCACTGTGGAAAACAGGATGGAGGTTTCCCAAAAAACAAAAAATAGAACTACCCTATCAGCCAGCAATTCCCCTCTTGGATATATATCTGGGAAAAAAACAAATCAAGGACACTAATTCAAAAAGGAACATGCACCCCAATGTTCATAGCAGTGTTATTTACAATTGCCATGATACAGAAGCAACCTGAGTGTCCATGAACAGATGAGTGGATGAAGATGTGGTGTATATCTATATCCATATCCATATGTACACACACACACACACACACACACACACACACACACACACACACATATACACACGCTGGAATATTACTCAGTCATAAAAAAGAATGAAATGTTCCCACTTGGAAGGCATTATGCAAAGTCAAACAAGTCAGAGAAAGACACATACTATATGATATCACTTATGTGTGGGATCTGAAGAATACAACAAACCAGTGACTATAACAACAAAAAGCAGACTCACAGATATAGAGAACAAATGAGTGGTTACCATTGGGCAGGAGTGGCAATATAAGGATGGGGGAGGGGAGGTACAAGCTATTGGGTATATGACAAGCTCAAGAATGTACTGTACAACACGGGGAATACCGCCAACATTTTGCAATAATGGCCAATGGAAATTAACCTTTAAAAAGGACATAAAAATTAAAATTATTTTTTAATTGGAAAAAAGAAAAGAAGAAAAGCAATGGGTTGCTGATCACACCTGCCTCTGGGCCTAGATAGGACAACGAATGTGAAAAAGCCCTGTGGAGTCAGTCCTGTAGGCTACCACAGTCACACAGGGTATGGACCAATGTCTCAAGCTGTCTGGGGAGCCCAAGGAAGCCCTTAGCATCCAGTTCGGGTCTAAGTTATGACTGATGGTCAGAATGAAGGATGTGAACACAGGCTTGGCCTGCACCTTCCCTCCTCCTCCTCCTCTTCTCTCTCCAGCATCCTGAAAAACCCCACCAAAGGAATGACCCCATCGCTGAAGGACCCTGCTGAGGTCAGGCTGAGAAGGGCTGTCTTCTTTTAATTTTTGAGCATTGGTTGATTGATGCTGGTGGCCTCTCTTCCTCCTGGCCCTGACTCTGTCTGGGTCACTGACATCACTCTAGTAACAGTGGTTCACAGAATCAGTGGGGTGGAAGGGACCCAGGTGATAGTCCAGAACCCAGCCTCTCTTGATCCAAGAATCCACAGTTCCCTCACTGCAGCCTGCTGACCCCGGAAAAGCTCCAGAGGGCGGGAAGGTGCTCCTGGGCCCCAGCCTCGTGTGGACCTTCTTCCACCTGAAAGGCGGCCGATACTGTCTCCAGCCCCTGAAGCAGTCAACCAAACGCTTCTGGATTGGCCATCTCACCTAAGTCATGGCTTCTGGTCCTTGTCATCCGGAGCCTGCTCCCTGGGTGCCCCCCAGTTGCTCAAGGACCTTCTCAAAGTGTTGACCGATACTGCCCACAATGTTCCTGGGCTCCCTTGACATAGTAGAACTGAGAAGTGTCTCCTTCGCTCAGGGCACCAATACAGTTGCTTTCATTTTCTTTGCAGAGGGAGTTAAACTTCTGTTGCCATTAAAGTCATCTTACTGGTGCTGACTCCCCTTTCCAGAGCATCAGGGACTTTATTGGAGATGATCATCACACACCAGGACGTAAGTGCCACCAAAGAGAACCTTGTTAACGTGGCTCACTGCGGCAGCCCTAAGCCCAGCTGCCTAAATCGAGGAATGAATTTGACATAGTCACAGCTTCCCCAGAGCCGCGTCACCATTTTTCACCCCAGGCATCCACAAGCACAGATCATAGCTTGCTGAGCAGGGGTCTCCCCAGAAGACTCTGAGGCCTGGATGCCAGATGACTCACACCCATCCCTCCAGGGGTACACCAGCTTACCCAGATCTTACTTCAGCCCACACACTTCCATTGGACTAAAGATATCAACAGCAGTGTCTTCTCAAATCCAAGCACCAAGCTGAGAGCAGACTCAGGCTTTAGAATGCCCTCAGAAGGGAGTCAGGCAAGTCTGATCTCATGTACTTAGAGAAGCCCAAGGAGCAACCCAACCCCTCTCCTGCCCTTGGCCTGCCACCCCCCATACCCCCCGCTCTCTAAGTGATCTGGTGAAGACTTAGGTTAGATCCTGTCACTTCAGAAAACTAAGATGATGGTATCTTGTCCCATCACTTCATGGGAAATAGATGGGGAAACAGTGGAAACAGGGTCAGACTTTATTTCTGGGGGGCTCCAAAATCACTGCAGATGGTGATTGCAGTCATGAAATTAAAAGACACTTACTCCTTGGAAGGAAAGTTATGACCAACCTAGACAGCATATTAAAAAGCAGAGACATTACTTCGCCAACAAAGGTCCGTCTAGTCAAAGCTATGGCTTTTCCAGTGGTCATGTATGGATGTGAGAGTTGGACTGTGAAGAAAGCTGAGCGCCGAAGAATTGATGCTTTTGAACTGTGGTGTTGGAGAAGACTCTTGAGAGTCCCTTGGACTGCAAGGAGATCCAACCAGTCCATTCTGAAGGAGATCAGCCCTGGGATTTCTTTGGAAGGAATAATGCTAAAGCTGAAACTCCAGTACTTTGGCCACCTCATGCGAAGAGTTGACTCATTGGAAAAGACTCTGATGCTGGGAGGGATTAGGGGCAGGAGGAGAAGGGGACGACAGAGGATGAGATGGCTGGATGGCATCCCCGACTCGATGGATTTGAGTCTGAGTGAACTCCAGGGGTTAGTGATGGACAGGGAGGCCTGGCGTGCTGTGATTCACTGGGTGGCAGAGTCAGACACTACTGAGCGACTGAACTGAACTGAACTGTCACTACTACTTCCCTTCACAGAACCTGCCAACAGCTCCCAGCTTCACTTGGAGCCAAAGCCAGAGCTGATTCTAGAGATTGCTGGCCCTACCTGCCCTGCCCTGCTCCCCGTCTCCTGCCCTGCTCCCCCAGCCCACGCCTTCCTGTTCTGCCCCCTGACCCCCCATTACTCGCCCATCCCCTGCCCCCCACACTGCAGCCCTCGTTACTCACTCTGCTCCAGCCACCACGGCCCCCTCCCAGCTCCCCAAATACCCCAGGTGCATTTCTTCGAGCCCCTCTCTTCCCTCTACCTGGAATGCTGCTCCCTCCATTCCCGTCAGGTTGTCTGTCACTGGACCTCATCTCTTTCCTCCTTACTGTGATGTAACGGGCTGTTTTCTGCATCCTGTTTTTATCTGTCTCCCTCACCAAACTGCCGACTCTACATGGGTGGGGACTGGTGTCTGCTTTGCTCACTGCTGCCGTATCTCTACCCCTAGAACAGTGCCAGGCACACATAGGGTGCACCACAGACTTGTGGAATGAATGAATGAGTTCCCACCAACCATTCATTTGCTAAACTATTCTGGTATTCGGCACTTAAAAAAAAATTTTGTAAACTGTAATTATAATTTTTTTAAAATTATTTTTTGGCTGTGCCGTGTAGCACAGGGGATCTTAGTTCCTAGACCAGGAATTGAACTCGTGGACCCTGCAGTGGAAGCATGGAGTCTTAATCACCAGATCACCAGGGAAGTCCCCTAACATTCTCTTTTCGAGAATCCAGAACTTTAATAAGACTTCATGCCTTTTAAGGGACCTCACTCATCTCTCGGCAGACGAGTGTGCGTTTGGGAACACTAGCAGTACTCTTGCCTGGAAAATCCCATGGACGGAGGAGCCTGGTAGGCTGCAGTCCATGGGGTTGTGAAGAGTCAGACACAACTGAGCGACTTCACTTTCACTTTTCACTTTCATGCATTGGAGAAAGAAATGGCAACCCACTCCAGTGGTCTTGCCTGGAGAATCCCGGGGACAGGGGAGCCTGGTGGGCTGCCGTCTATGGGGTCGCACAGAGTGGAACACGACTGAAGTGACTTAGCAGCAGCAGCAGCATCTAAACCGATTTGCTTGTCTCCTTTTCATTTGCCTTCAACTCTTTCCTAACCTTCTTGGTTCATCTGAATAATATGTTTCAAATGTTTCCCTTTCAAGCATCATATACACTTGGTGTATTTTTCAGATTGTGTCTTCTAAAGGGAGCAAGGAGAACATCTCACAACATTCTAGGTAAGGTCGTGCTTCGGCCTGAGGATACAGAACAGGTTGGGTCTGGAACCATTCGAGCCCAGGTGCCCATAACTGTGTGGGCTCTTGAGAGTGGCAGGTTGGGATGAAGACTCTAGGGACAAGTTGTAGTGAGGACAACAACTGGATCTCTTTCCTTGGGGGAAAAGGATGGCTAATGGCTCCCTTCTCATCAAAATGGCCAAGATAATTTTCTCAAAGTGATAGGAATCGTTTCTCAGCAAATCACTAGATAAACATGGGACAGAGAAAGTAACTATTTTGATAAAGAGACTGGAAGGGCTCTGGTTTGGGGATAAACCAATGGCCGAGGCTCTGAAAAGCAGAAAGTTCAGAAGAGCTTGGAGTCTGCCCAAGAATAAGCAGATGCCCAGATAGACAGACGATGGATGTCCTGACCCAGGGTCAGATTTCCAGGTTAGGGAGCACTCTCTGATTTTAGGATATACCCTGCAAGTTCCACTTGACATGTTAATTGGGAAACTCGGGCCCTTCGTTCCCTTGGAAGCCGCAAGTTGAAAACACTAACATCTCCTTCAAGAACTGAAATAAATCACACGGCCGGCTAGCTGGTGGCTGTTAAAGGGGTTTAGAAATGGACGTGAGGCCGTCTACAGACCGAGGGCACATTTTCCAACTCTGAGCTGCTTCTTTTTCATTCCGTGGGATCTGATGCACAGCACAAAAGGCTCAGATCTGCAGTGATGAGGACAAATGTCTTTTGCAGAGAACTTGGCATGAGGTCGCTTTCCTGGGATGGCTGAGCCATGTGTGTGTTCGTCTCTCAGTCGTGTCTGACTCTTTGTGATCCCATGGACTGTAGCCTGCCAGGCTCCTCTGTCCATGGGCTTTTCCAGGCAAGGATACTGGAGTGGGTTGCCATTTCCTTCTCCAGGGGATCTTCCCAACCCAGGATGGAACCCGGGTCTCCTGCATTGCAGGTGGATGCTTTACCATCTGAGCTACTAGGGAAGCTACTAACAGGAGCTGTAACAGAATTTTAGAGCATGCCAGGGTCTTAGGGATCATTGCGTCCCCTTTCATTTTTTACAGGTGTGCTTCTTAGCTGCAGCCTGGAGAAGGGAGTGACTTTTCCAGGGTTGTAGCAAAGTCACGTCTAGAACCCAGGTGAGCCTGGTCACAAGGGGCGTGGTCCCAGATGTGGGCACCTTTGTTCCCCAGGCGAAGTGGGTGGGGCAGTAAAAGGGAGGTGTTTGTCTATTCAGGTGACAGTCCAAATTGTAAAGTCCATTGTTTGAAACCCAAGGACCAGATGCTGCACGCTGAAAGAATTTCCTAGATGCCACAGGTAGGACAGGTAGCCTACTTTCCTGCTCTCAGACTGCATCAGATGAGAACCTGGTACTTTTCCTAGAAATTCCTAGCAAAGGCTGCATTCTGGGTGAGAAGGGGGGAAGTAAGCCACTGCTGTTTCCCATGTCACCCCAGCTGTGTGACTTTCATGACACATCAATTGTTTAATGCAGCTACTTTGGCCTGATGACTCTGGGTTCCAAGATTACCTGTCTGGATCCTTCTCTCCTCTTTCTTCTTTTTCCTCTTCTCATCAGTACTGGCCTAACTCAGAGTGTGAGACACAAATTATTCCTTCCCCTGATCCCTAGTCCATGCAACATTATTTTTCTTTTATTCCCTTCTGCCTCCCACCCCCAGCTTCAGCCAGGTGCACAGTCTTTCATCAGTGGTTTCTTGCACGTGGGTTACCCCTCCCGCACCTCTACTGGTTGAAACTCTTGATGTGCTCTAAGCCTCGCTCAGATGCCACCTTCTTCAGGAAGCCTTCCATGCACTCTTGTTATAGATGAATAGCTCTGGGCTTCTGTGCTGTGCTGAGTCGTGTCTGATTCTTGCGACCCCATGGACTGCAGCCACCAGGCTCCTCTGTCCATGGGATTTCCTAGGCAAGAATACTGGAGTGGGTTGCTATTTCCTCCTCCAGGGCATCTTCCCAACTCAGGGATTGAACCTGCGTCTCCTGCATTGACAGGCAGATTCTTTACCCTGAGCCACCTGGGAAGCCTTCTGTGTAGTGTACCCCACCCCCCAACTTCATGTCTACCCAGGACCTCAGAATGTGATCTCATTTGGAAGTAAAGTCTTCAGAGATGTAATTAGTTAAGGATCCCAAGACAAGGTCATACTGGATTCATGTGGGCCCAAATCCAACAACTGGTGTTCTTATGAGAAGAGAGGACACACAGACACAGAGAGATAGCAAAGACAGTCACGTGAAGGAGGCAGAGATGGGAGTGATGCTGCCACAAGCCAAGGAATGCCAACCAGGACTCACCAGGAGTGTGGAGGGAGGGGGAGGGAGGAGGAAGAATTCTCCCTGGAGTCTCTGAATGAGGGGGGGCCCACCAACCCCCAGATTGTGAGAGAATACACTACCCTCCGGATTGTGAGAGAATACACTTCTATTGCTGCAAGGCACCAACTTGGTGGTCATTTGTTATGGCAGTTACAGGAAACATACACTATAGCTTGTGCCTTGACAGTAAGCACCTGGCCATGTCTCTGAGCCTTCTTTGCTCTACCCACTCCTCTCCAGGCCCAGCTCTGCACTGAACACTTGACAGACACCTCGGGCATGTTTGTTGGACTAGGTCTCTCTGAGGTGGTCATCAAGGGGTAGTTGGGCCTGGGCCTGCCCCAGTGCCAGGATGGGGAAGATTTGCTGAATGGATGTGATTCACCAGACTGGGTGAAGGGTCTATTCCTAGTGAGCTGCTTTAAGAGAAAGGCTACAGACCCATGGACCATAAATTCAACAACAAAGCAGGTGCAACTCTGAACCAGTCCTCATACTGGCTCCACGGAACGGGTCCCGGAGTCCTGGCTCTCTCTTCCATGAAGGGACTGGGTCCCTGCTCAAGGGTTCTGCCATCACGGCCCAGGGCTATAAACCAGCCACTTGCCTCCTACTGGGCCAGAGGCTGGAATAATCCCTGCAGATACTTCCAAACACACAGTTCACTCCTGTCCTCCAGGGGACTGTTGCTAAAACCAGGTCAAAGCCAAAAACTGGAGGCTAGGTCTACCACTAGCCTACCCAGAGCCTTGGAGGTGCAGGGGTGAGCCCAAGCTCTATGAATGCTTTCATGGAAGGAGTTCCAGAAGGACACAGCAAATATAAAGGAGTTGTAATGGGCAATTACCCAGCAAGAGTCTTTGCCTTGGAGACCCGGGCCATAACTGGCCCTGCCTGGGTGAACCTTGTACAAGGTGGTTAAGCAGAGATATCTCAAGGCGAAGAACTTTCCAACTTTCGTGCCTTTGGGTCTCTTTAAGAAAAACCCTTATTTGGGTCATCTCTGCAGCCTAAGGGGCACCAACGCCCCAAAATATTACCAAATCATTAGACTCAAGGTTGTTTTTTGGAAACTGGGTTGTTGCACCCCAAAAGTTAACGGACCTTTCTTGGACATGCAAGCAATCTGCAGACTCTGATTCTCCTCCCTTCTTTCTCTTTAGGGGGGCCTTTCCCTTTGGATCCTGCCTCTACTTCCACCCAGGGGAGGAGGGTCACGTGGGCCATGGAGGAGGCCTGCCTAACATTGCTGCAGTTTGTGGGTGGGCGCCATGCTCCCCAGCTCTCTCCAGCTGCTCCATGACCACCCTGAGCCCACCATCCACTTAACTCTCTCAGCCGTCTCCCCCAAAGTCCCCATTCCACAACACTCAGCCCTGTGTCCCCAAGCCCACTAGCCCCCCACACACTCCCAGCTCTGGGAGTGGTCCCAAGGCCCTTTCACTGAGCCTCAGATGGATTCAGGCAAGAAACCTTGATTCTAAATTCCCAGCCATGACAGCGAGCCTAAGGCTCATTAAAACGCAGCTCCAGTAATTGGCCTGATAATTACAAGTTATAGGGAGGGCTCTTGGTCATTCTGACTGGTCTGAGGACTGAACCCGCGGTAAATGGCACTGGAAGGTTCATAGGGCCCCTGGTTCCGTTTTCTGGTAACCAGTTACCAATTAAGACATATCACTCAATGGTCCTAGCTTTATTCTTCAGAAGATACCCATTTCAAATTCAGTGGGGCATGGTTCCCAGTGTATGGTGCCGCTCTGCCCCTCCCCCACCCCAATGCCATACACGTCTTTCAATTTAGGCTTGTTTATAGTCAGTCAAGTTTTTCCAGATTGACTAAGAGAGTTCTTCATATGCCTACTGCAGCCAGTTACAAGAGCAGTGAGAGACCCAGGACTTGGGCCAGCTGGAAGAGCCAGAAGAAAAGTTTCTGCGGGATGCAGACAACTAGGGAATGACAATCACACGCGATGGTCCCAAACCCTCCAGCTCCCCCTCCCCGCAAGGGCACCCTCATCTGCCACTCCTCCATAACAGAGGTGGGGGTGGGGTGGGGGCATCACTCCTAAGGAAATGAAACTGCTGAGAACAACTTCTGCTTCTCCTTTTTCGGTGTGTCCAAGGGTTAAAAAACACTTCTGAGCTCCTCTTCCAACTGCAAGGTCAAGCAGCTGTCCAAGCCACCCAAGGAGAAGCAGGAGCTGGGGGACAGCCGACCCCAGCTAACTTATTCAGCCTTGACAGCCTCCAACCTACAACCACCACCTCCCTTTAAACACCGCCCAGGGAAGGAAGAGTTAATCGGCAATCGGCTTTGGCTGCTGGTTCAGGCTCCAAAGTTCAGTCCCAGTCAGAGCCACCCCGGAGGAATTGTAAATCTCAGGGCAGTATTTAACAAAACAAAAGCAACCTGGAATTACATGCAGGTTTGGTTTTCTACAGTACATATTTACTTAATCCCCTAGGTATGTGGCTCCATGTCAGATCAGCTGGCTTTGCCGGCCCTTTCACCCCCCTCGCTCACAGCAGTTTAAATTTCAAACTAATTCCCTGTTTTTGCTCTTCCTCTTCACAGGGCTGGCTGGAGACAGCCCAGCCTGCTGGCCTCAAATCTCTCTCTATTGCTCTAGTCACTGGGTGAGTCAGCCTGGCTTGGGTTGGCGTTGGGTGACAGCTGGCTCAGCCTCCCCACTCTTAGGCACCAGGTCTGGGAAAACTGGAGGAAGAGGTGCTGGAACTACCAAAAAGTTAAAGGCACGGCTTGAGAGTTGGAAGGGGGGAGGGGTGGCTCACCACAGCGCCACCTCCCCCTCCTCTTAGTGGGAGGGATCCCCTCCCGGGCTGTATTTGGGTGGGGGTGGGGGGGTGGTATGCGGAGGCAGCACTGAAACGAGAATGAGGACCCTTGATCAGCTGCTGGTTAGCCTGTCCCCTCTCTCTAGATTTCGGAACACCTGGCTTCCGAGTGCCTATCAGGCTAGGCTAGACATCCACCACCGCTTCCCGCTTTTCAAACCACACCGAGTACCCCTCTTTCCCAGCTTCCAGAGCCGCAGCCGTCCAGGTTGGGGCTGGGAAGCGGGTTGCCAAGGAAAATACGAAGCGCCAGCTAGCAGGCGGCTCCCCGCTCTACCCAGGAGCGCACACACCCTGCCTTACCAGGGTGGCGGCAAAGAGGGAAAGCGAGGGGAGGAAAAAACGCAACACCTTCCTTCGGGAGGGAAGAATGTGGGAAATGGGTGGGTCTGCTAAGTTTCGAGGTGGGGGTGAACAGCCAGCCACAGATCCCAAAGGAGAAGGGCAGCTCCGGACCTGCCAAAAAAGACAGACAGTCGGCTGCCCGGGAAATGTACAAGGTGAAACTAACTAGCTCAGCACTCGCGGGTGGCGCAGAGAAGTAGGGTGGCCGGCGACTTTCAGACCCTGGGCGCGGGTTCCGGCAGCGGCAGCAGGTGGGCGCACCCCCTGTCCCCTGGGCCCCGCTCGCCTCCGGCCCCCACCACTCTGGATTCGCGGGGCCCCGGTACCTTTCTGGCGCCGCGCTCCGCGAACTCGCGAGCTAGCTGGCGCCCGATGCCTCTCCCGCCGCCGGTGATGAGGACGTTCTCCCGGGACAGGTCCCGCAGCTTGGCGGGCAGCAGGAGCCCGACCGCAGCCTTCACCACCAGATAGATCATCTGCAGAGGGAACACCACCAGCGCGCCCAGCCGTTTCCACACCATCCTCCGCGCCGCGGAGCCGGGCGGCGGGGGCCAAACTCCCCGCACCGAACAAAACAGGACTTAAAAAAGAAAACACCCCCAATCAGTAATAAGTAAACCGAATAAGGGGGCAGAGAGGCGTCCCACCTGGCCACTCTTGAAATCACCTCTTCCCCAATGCAAAGCAAGCACCCGGTGAGAAAAAGAGGGGGGAGAGAAAAAAAAAAAAAGATAAATCCTCCGGAGGAGAAAAAGCGTCTCCGAAGGTTGGGACAGTAAGAGGGGTGGAGGGGAAGCCAGAGGTGGAAAGTTCTAACAAGAACTTTCTTGCCCCGGCAGCCAGCCGTTTCGGCTGGGGAATTCTCAGGTAATGTTTACAGGCTGACAGAGGAGTTCAGGCAGGGGAAGAAAAAAAAAAAAAAGAGGCACCAACCACACGCGCGCACCCTGCTACAGTCCCGCGGTTTCAAAGTGCAAGATAAAAAAAAACAAAAAAAACACTACGTTTCCAAATTGTAGCGCCCCCCCAACCCCTTTTCCAGGAAAAAAAAAAAAAAAAAAGAAAGTAGGGGGGAAAAGTGCTTGGAGCTCCCAATTTCAGCCCGCGAAAGTCTCCAGACTCATTGCTATTCTTGGGCTCAGGAAATTGCTTAAACGCGATCTGATTGCCAGCAACGTGCAGGAGAAGTGGGGGGTCCGGGTGTCAGTTTCTTTCCGTGCATGGCTCGCCCTCGCGCGCGCCCGCTCTCTCCGGCTCCCTCCCTCCCTCTCTCTTCCAGCGGAGGCTGGGAGTTGCCGCTCGATCCGGCTCCCTCTCTCTCCCTTGTTAGCATTTATTGCCTTCTTTTTGTCCTTTCCAACTTGGAGAGGGCCCGGGTGCGGAGCGCGAGTGGATCGGACGACTGAGTCTACGCCGCCTTATCCGTTTGCTCCTGGGACAGCCGCGGCTCAGAACGAGAGGGCGGCCCTTTTTCCCCCCCATTTTTTTTTTTATAATACCCCATTAAGTCTGATTGACAGTTAAAGTTGTTCTGAGGCTTCGCTATGGTTCCTCTGAGTGGCTGCCGCGGGCTCCCCTCCCCCTGCGCAGTGGCGGGGTGCGCGCCCGGGCGCGCACACGGGCTCGCAGAGACTCCGCTCTCCCCAGGCCGGCTCCCCTAGCTGCAAGCAGGGGCTTGCCGGCTGTGTCCCTGAGGGCTCGCCACAGTAACTCGCACACGCTGGAACCGACTCCAGCGAACCGGCTCCCTCCTCGAGACATGCCTTCTGGCCTGGGGCTCGGTCTGCCTGAGCAGGGAAGCCTGCAGGCCAGGTGACCTCCGGTGTGTGCCTGCCGGGCAGACCCGGGGGAGCTTACGCTCGCCTTGATCCATCAGGTCGCCCAGGGTTTATTTCAGGTCATTTGATCGTCCCCTGCCTCCAGGTAGGACCAGGAAGCCACTTCTGACCCTTACTCAGAAGCCTCCTGTCTTCACTTAGAGAGCACTTTCTAAGTCTGACCCGAGTCCGTCGTGTTGTAAGGGCCGGGGGAGCGGGGGAAGGGACGGGGAACCGCTGGGGAGCAAGGTTTTGCTTTGAGGGGTGGGGGTGGGCAGGGTAAGGGAACCTCTGCCCCTAAGGTGTCAATAAAATCCCCATAAGATTAGCTGGGAGCGTATTTATTGCTCATCTGGGCTAGAATTACCTTGACTGACAGCAATTTCCTTAACAAACGCCTGTAAACAAAACTTGCTAAACCTGACCCCCCCCCCACCGCCCCGCACCCCCACCCCCACCCCCACACAAGCCCTTGCCCCTACCCCTCCCCATGCTGTGCAGGCGGACTTCTCTCTTTGGGTCTCCCTGGGCTGCCCTCCGCGGGGTGGGGTGGACCCACCTTGTAACCTCTTGCTTTCTCCCAACGAGAATGTCTCCCCTGCCGGAGGGTGGGACCCAGCTATTTAGAGTTGTCTGTTGCAGAAAGTCTGGGAGGTGAGTCACGAAAAAGCAGCGCCAGTGAAAATCACTGATCGGACTTGCCTCCTGCTGCCCCTGATGGTCCCAGGCCTGGAGGAAGAGAGGATGAGCCAGGGAGCTTGCCCTGTAATCTGGGCCAGCGCTTCTCCAGCGAGAGGCTTGTTCGAATCAGTACCGTTTAATGATCTGCTGAAGATCCGGGGAGAATGTCACTTTGAGAAAAGCTGGTTTGGGGAGGGGGTGGCTGGGGGTTTAACTCCTCCCTGGGCTGCAAAGACCCTGTAGCTCTGGAGAAAACTTCTGCCCGCGTGGATCTTCCTTCTAGGTGAATTTGGGAAGTCATTATGTCACCCGCTGGAAGAGCAAAAAGGGGTAGGAAGAGTGTGGCTGGATGACAGACTATCCTAGACTGAGGGCTTCGATTATGAAACTGAAGCCTCCCACTGACCTTGCAAGGGGGGGGGGGGTATCATTATCCCAGTCTGCCAGGTAGTGCAGGAGGGAGGGCTCCAGATCCAGACATGATTCCTTTTCCTACCCCATCCCACCCCACCCTATTCTGGCAGGAGGAGAGGACCAGGCTCCCTCCTGCCTCCATCCAACCCTCCAAATATAGGACCCCATGACAGGCCATTGTCTTCCTAGACTCCCATGCCACAGCTAAAGGCAGGACTTGGTCCACATGACGGCCTCCTCCCACCTACGAGGTCTGTAAAAATGGGAAAGAAATCCCAGCCCTGGAGAGGCTCTCCCCACCCAGCGGTGGCGGGTGTCTGCGGGGCCTGCCAAGACAACTGGGAAAGTCTGGCGCTGAAACCCCTGCGCGCAGCCTGTTCTCATCTGTTATCCTCGACGCCGCCTAGTGGTGTGGATGCGATACTGCGCCTCCAAGCTGCCCAAGTCTCCAGCCTCCAGTATTCCTGCTACCCTACCAGCCATCCTTTTCCTTCCAGGCTTTTCTCCCACCTAAGATGAACACTTCAAGCCTAAAAAGGCTTGCAAGTATCATAGCTCCACTTCCCCACACACTCGCTGCTGTGTGGAGTAGGTCATTGAAACACAGGGATGTGAAGCAACTCTTAAACCCAGCAGTGTGTTCACCGAAATCCACTGATGCTCACCAGCCAGCCAACCCTGTTCAGATACCAGATCAGCTGGGAGACCTCTAGGTCCCACTTACATTTGCCTTGGGTGTAAGTTTGAGTGGGAAGGGGGTCGAGAACCCAAATTAACCTTCAGTGTATCAGGACTGTTACACGTACTTTGACTTCATCTCCGAAACAGTCTCCAGGGGTGGGCATCACGATGCCACTGTATTAACACTGGGCTCAGCAATGTAAGTGACTCATTCAGCTCAAGGCCACACAGGGGGCTTCCCTTAACCTCTCCCAAACATCAGGTTTAGAGTGAAATCAGTATAACGGAACACGTCGTGCGTGCGTGCCAGGTCGCTTCAGTTGTGTTCAACTCTTTCTTTGTGAGCCTATGGACTGTAGCCGGCCAGACTCCTGTCCATGGGATTCTCCAGGCAGGAATACTGGAGTGGGTTGCCATGGCTTCCTCCACGGCATCTTCCTGACCCAGGGATGGCTCCAATGTCTCTTTTGTCCCCTGCATCGGCAGGTCGGCAGGTTGATTCTTTACCACTAGTGCCACCTGGGAAGCCCATAAAGGAACATGTCAGGTAGCCCTAAAAGATGAACTGTGGTTAGGAATAGGACACCTTTTTTCTACTTGTTCCACCTTCAGGATATGAGTTTTACCAGCCTTGCATCCTGTGGACTCAGGCCTCTTCCATCATCAGCTTCCCAGAGAGGTTCTGTCTGTCGCCTCCTCTATGTCCCCCAACTTCCCAGGCGGGATGGAGGCAAGGGGGGTACTGAGCTGGGGGATGCACAGTCCAGTGGGCTGGTCCAGAGGGTCCCCATGACCTGGCTTCAGTAGGAACTAAATGGGACACAACCCCTCCCCCTCCTCTCTCACCTCCTCCTACCTGTGTTTTTGGCTCTTGGTACCCCCTCCTCCCTTACTTGGGAGCAGGGGGTGGGGAATTTAACTCCAGGGTGAAGTTTGAAATTTCACATCCCAGCCTGGGAGAGGGCCCCACAGTTTTCTCTCCACTCCTGGAAACGTGAATGGAGCCTTTGTAGGCTTGATGGAGGAGGGAGGTAAGCTGCAGCCCAAAGAACTAACTTTTTCCATGACTCAGCTCTCCCAGTGTGGGGCGGGCACAGGAGGTGCAAGGACCCAGCAGGGCAGGCTGGAGCCGCTTTCCAACCCGGAGCCAGCAGCTCACGGGCAGAGGTGGGCTCCCCAGAGAGCCAGCCCTGTTACCTGCAGGGGAACTTGCTGGCCCTGGATGGGCCACCACACTGTACCTGCCCTGTGCTCCCAGGGCTCTGTCCCATTTTTTCCCCCAGAAAAGGGGGGGAAAAAAACTATGCCTTTTTTTTAAAAAAACAAACAAACAAACATAGTTGATTTACAATGTTTCAGGTATACAGCTAAGTATTCAGTATATATATATATATATATATTCCTTTTCAGGTGGTGCTAGTGGTAAAGAATCTGCCTGCCAATGCAGGAGATGCAAGAAACACAGGTTTGATTTCTGGGTCGTGAAGATCCCCTAGAAGAGGAAATAGCAACCCACTCCAGTATTGCCTAGAGAATCGTGTGGACAGAGAAGCCTGGTGGAGTGAAGTCTATAGGGTCGCAAAGAGTTGGACACGACTGAAGCGACCCAGCACACATGCATATTCTTTCTCTGGTTCTTTTCCTTTATAGGTTATTACAAGGTGTTAAATATAGTTTCCTGTGCTATACAGTAGGCCCTTGTTGTTTATCTGTTTTATATATAGTAGTGTGTGTCTGTTAAGCCCCAGTTCTGAATTTACCCCCACCCCCATTGTATCCACAGTGCCAAGCACATGAATGCTCTTGTGTAGTCCTTTAACCAGGAACTTCCCCTATCACCATCCCAGCTGAGAGCTGGAAAAACAAACAGGTTTCACATCTTGCCTTCTACTTATCTGGGGCTTACAGGGTTAAGAAAGTCACTTAAGATCACGTAGCCCAGAGCTGGAGGTGGGATTTGAACCCTGGTCAAGTGCCCAGCTCTGTTGGCTTTATCTGTGAATGTCTTCCAGAATGTATAAGATCTGGGGAGCTTCTCAACATGCAGATTCCTGGGTTCCCAGCCTAGATGTCCCAGGCCAACATTCTAGGGTGGGAGCCCCGGAATGTGTGTGTTGGCCAGTGTTTGGAAACTGCCCGGTGCTGCCTCCCAGCTGTTGTTCAGTCACTAAGACTCTTTGCAGCCCCATGGGCTGCACCATGCCAGACCTCCCTGTCCTCCAGTATCTCCTGGAATTTGCACAAGTTCATGTCCATTACATCGGTGATGCTAACTGTCTCACCCTCTGCCCCCTCTTCTCCTTTTGCCTTCAGTCATTCCCAGCCTCAGGGTGGCCCCTGGTTATTAACAGCCCCTGCACGAAGCCCTCCTCACCTCTCCCACCACCTCGCAAGCTCTTCCCTCCTTTGTCCTTAGGATGTGTCATGGCACTGAACCCTCACCCATGGCCTGTTCTGGGCTGGTGGCTCCACAGACACCTAACAGGGAAGCCACTAGAAGCTGGAGGAGCAGGGGGTACGTTCAGTTGGTTAGCCAGTCAGCCACTGGTTGTGGAGCCTCTCCCTTTTGGCCACCGCCTGTAGGGGCCACGGGGTTGGGGCTAAGGCCGAATGCCTCAGAGAGGGGCAGTAGGGCGAGGATGCTGGCTTTGGGGTCTGGCGGTCCGGTTCAGATCCCAGCTCTGCACTCTCCACTTCCTGTCTCCAGCTACTTCATTTGTAAGGGAGGACAGCAGCTAGGCTGGGATTAGCTCTCATAAAATCCCATACCAAGAGTCCAGAAGCTCTTGCTTCTATGGGGGTGCTGCCTGCTTGCTGACGAGCCAGTTCAGCCACAAACGAGATGCAGGGCTTACGTTAGCGGTGTTCCTGGATGGTCCCAGAGTAGGGCTTCTGGACTGGCCTCTGCTGGGTATTTCCTCACTTCACCTGGTTACCTCCCACCCCCACCCCCGCCAGCACACTTGCTCCAGGACCTTTACTCTTCGGCTGAGTAAACCCCTATTCATCTTGTACGGTTTCCTTTAGCTCATGCAGTATTTTTTCCAGGAAGCTCCATCCGACTGCCCCATTCAGTCCCCAGCGCCCCCTTCCCCCAGCCAAGGCTGGCCCAGGGGTTTCTGCTCTTGGCCCATTTATTTTCCTGCCTCCCAGCACAGTAACACTGCACTGTAATTGCTGGTTTTCTCACAGCACACTGGGGGCTTCTCAAGGGTAGGGGCAGGGCCTGGCTTGGTGGGCGTGTGCCCTGTGCAGTGGAGCATGGCTGAGGCTCTGCTGCCCCACCTTCAAATCAGTCATTTCGTCTTGACCCTGTGTTTCATAATAAAACACAAGGTGACCTGCTGCCCACCAGTCAGGAAATAGAGTTGCTGGGACACAGCCTCGGGAGCAAAAGCGGTGAAAGATTTCAGATGTGTGCCTTCATTCATGCATTTATTCATTCATCCACCAGATATTTATTGAGCAGTGTCTGTGTGCCAGGCTCTGCTTCATGGGGCTGGCATTCCCCCACTGCTAGGTGAATAGTGCCATGGGGAATATAGGCAAGGTGGGACACAGAGTGATGAGGGCAGGTGAGAGACAGAGGAGAGAATGGGTTGGGAACAGACAGATGCAGGAGTTCGCCAGCTGTTCATGGAGTGGCTGGGAAAGCCACTCTGAAGCGGTGTAGGGGCAGAGACCCTATAGGAGTGAGGAGTGAACCCCAGGGAAATCTGAGTGAAGAGAATTTCTGTGACGGAAGGATGCCTGCTGGGCAGGAGCAGCCCTGGGGAAGGGGGGGGGGCAGGGTAGCTCACCCGAGGTCTCCGTGCTCACTGAGTTTCTAGACCCGCAGCCTGGTGTTGCCTGGGTGCTTGTGGGAAGCGCAGATTCCCAGGCCCCACCCCAGACCTCCCAAAGAGATTCTGCGTTTTACTTACGGTGACCCCCACGTCCTTTTTGTGAACGTCTGAGGAGCGCTGAGTCAGGGTCCCCTAGCGTAAGGGTGACCGCAGTCTCCATTTTCAGTGTGACGGGACAGAGAGAGACGTGATGGGCCCTGTGTTTTAGAGGCCGCGCCTGGAACAGCCTGCGGGGAACCACGAGCAGGTGCAGGGTGACTGGTGAGCAGGTTGTGGGGTGCTCAGGTGTGAGGTGGCTCCAGGTGCCAGCTAACGGCCTGGCTGACAGTGACACCTGGGAGCTCTGCTGCCACGGGTGCCTAGTGTGGGGACCTTCCGGGAAGTCCCTGCTCTGCAAGGGACACGCCTCTGAGCAAGGCTTCACAAACTGTAACTTGGTGCATGGATGCGTGGACACACAGACACACATATACTGAACATACATACACAGACACACATACACAGAGATACACACAGGCGTTCAGACACAAAGATAAACACGCACCCACACAGAGACACACACAGACACACTAATACACAAACGCACAAAGAATCACAGACACACACAGAGACATGCAGACACACCTGCACGGAGACACACACAGACACGTACAAACACACACACAGACACAAAGATAAACGAGACATATTCAAATAGACACACACAAACGCACTCACATACACACACTCAAATGGAGACACACACAGACACATACCAATACATACACAGACACAATCTTGCACAGACACAAAGTTAAACACGCACACAGACATATCCAAATAGACACCTACAGACACACACAGATGCACACACTCCCATGGAGACACACACAGTCACACACACATGGCTCTTTGACGACTGGAGACTTTGCCCCAGGCAGAACAGCTGGCAGTGCTGACTGAGGAGTTGGACTGAAGAACCTCTGGTCGAGCGGAAACCAGTGTTCCATGAAGTTTAAGATGGGCTGCCTCGGGGGGCACCTCATGGGGACAGACTCTCAGGAGGCCAGGAACTGGCTGCTGTCTGCCTGGCCAGAGGAGGCCCAGAGTGGGAAGCAGGCTTTTGGCAGTTGAGACTCTCTGTGGGGAGGGGACACACAGTCTGCAGAGGCTGGGGACCTCATAAAATACCTCCTCTTTCTAACGCAGAACGTGTGCCAAGAGGGCCCCTTTTCTCCTTGGCGAGGCCTGGCTAATAGGAGAGGATATATTTTTTAAAAAAAGCAGATAGAATGGCTCGTTTCAGTCCAGGAAAACCACCCTACACAGGCGAGTGTTGTCCGTGGACGCACGTCTCCTGCCCGGTCCAGAGCCGCTGTCCACACACACCTGCAGGCTGTCCTTTGCATCACTGTCCCGAATCCCAGGCTGTGGTCCAGGGAGGTGGGCTCTCGGGCTCCATGTGAGTGGATGCTGGGGCAGGCCATGTTTATTCTGGCTGCCAGGGTTGGGTGGAAATGCAGGCGAGAGCCAAGGCTGGGAATGTGGCAGGAACACTGCTGGGGTGGGGTGGATGGGGTGTAACCCAAGAGAGCTCGGGTGGAGGCCCAGGGTGAGGGTAAGGGTGGGAGTGGGGAGGTGGGGGGGGCGCCCAGCAGTCATCACCTGCCTCCTTCTGCCTTCTGCTTGGTCAAATAATTCTAAACCAGGGTGTGGGTATTGTTGTCAGGATGGTTCTGGCCTTGGCAAGGCTGTGTTCCAATCCAGGCTATGCCACTTATTAGCTGTGCAAGTTAGGGCAGATTATTTCCCTTTCTGAGCCTCGGTGTTGTCATCCTTGAAATGGGAATTTTACCACCCACTGGATGATGTCTTTGTTTTTTAAATTTTTTATTTTGTATTGGGGTATAGCCAATTAACAGACAATGTTGTGACAGTTTCAGGTGAACAGGGAAGGGATTCAGGAATATATATGCTTACACATGTACCCATTCTCCCCCAAAGTCCCCTTCCATCCAGGCTGCCACATAGCATTGAGGAGAGTTCCCTAAATACAACAGTGTGTACAAGTCCATTCCAAACTCCCTATCCCTTTCCCCCTGCATTTTTCCTCCCCAGCAAGTTCGTTCCCTAGGTCTGTGAGTGAGATCGCGTCTTTAAGTGGGCCGATGTCTGGCAAGAAGAGGGCGCCCATTAGGTGTTCTTCTTCCTGGTTTCATGTCCCCAAAGAACACGCTATTTAGGGTGAGTGGGGTTATCCATGTTAACCCTGTCTGGGGCAGGAGGTGGGGGACGTAAAAAAGGCGAGGGTAACTGAGTGGCCTATGTGTAAAAATTCTTCCCTGGAACCAGAGCATGGGCCTTAGGAATGCTAACCCTGGGCCAGCAGTTGTTGAACCTTTTTTGTAAAGAGCTTTGCAGAACATAAAACATCTGTTGTAATATCAAATCTGCTGTGGTAGCAATAGATGATATGTAGATATAAACAATATGTAAATAGATGATGTGTAAATAGTATGTAAATAGCTTTTACTATACATACTATTATATATATCATGTATATTATATGTACAATATGTATTATACAAATAATGTATATGTGTGTATAATAATGCAATAATAAATATGTTATATGTATTATAGCGCCTTTCAGGTAAATAGACAACAGGTAAGGAGCTATAATATACCCTTTCTAGTGAGCATGGCTGTGTTCCAGTAAAACTGTATTTTAAAAAAAATGTTTATTTATTTTTGGTTGCGCTGCATCTTTCTCTAGTTGCGGCAAGCAGGGGCTACCCTTTGTTGCATGCTTGGGCTGCTCGTTGTGGCGGCTTCTCTTGTTGTGGAGCACAGGCTCTAGGCATGCAGACTTCAGTAGTTGCAACACTCGGGCTTGGTAGTTGCAGCTCATGGGCTTAGCTGACTCGTGGCATGTGGCATCTTCCAGAACCAGGGATCGAATCCATATCCCCTGCAGATTCTTAACCACTAGACCACCAGGGAAGTCCAAAACTTTATTTATGGACACTGAAATTTGAATTTCACATACCTTCACAAAGTATTCTTGTTTTGATTAATTTCCAGCCATTTAATAATGTAAGGCTATTCTTAGACTTGCAGGGAGCACACAAAAAGGTAGGGGCCAGACCCTGTCTATAGACTGTAGTTGACTACTTCCACCACCATCAAGCAAACACCAATCTCTCAGGACTCCAGAAATAAATGAGGTGTGAGCCTCAGCAGAATCTGTGTTTTTGGCCTCTTTCTGGAAGTATATTCACAGGGACTGACCCAAGTTAACATCCACTGTAAAGATGTAGAGGGCCATTGGAGAAACCAAGTTCACTGATTTTTTTCATTAGGAGGAAAGCAAAGTTCAATATTTATAAGAAGTAATTAAAATTTCTTAAATAAGTGAAAGCAAAGTCAATTCAGTAAATAATAGTAAACACAAAGTATAAAATAATTCAATGTATTAGATCAAGGTATTACTGAAAAATTGTTTTTAAATTAAAAAATTTTTTTCCTTCCAGATTGAGTTGGTGTCATGTATTCTTGGTTATCAAAATACTCATAGCTTTGGGACTTTGAAGTGGTAAATATTCATGATGTGTGAAACAGCATGATACGTACCTGTGTGACCTTAATTACATACAAATGGGTGCTTAGTTGTGAAAATACACAAATGAGACCTAGAAGGACACATCAAATGGTAAACTGCTTGTGATTATAAATGACTTTGTTTTTTGCTTCTTGTGTTTTTTGGTTTCCTATTATGCACATGTTAACTTTTAAGAAATAAATGTTATTTTTAAAACTTAAAAAAAATGCCCACTAAGACATGAGAGTCTAGTGATAGATGGAAGTCATCACAACTCACGGACGTTTGCTGAGTGCCTGTCACACCCTGGTGCTATTTCTGGCTCATTCAGTCCCATCAAGTAGGGCATGGAGACCCCAAGTGTTAAGTCACCTGAGACCACAGGCTGATAAACATCCCATCAGAAGGCAAACCCTGCAGGGTCTAAGTCAGGAACCTGGTGACTACCCTTCATTCTCTCTCAGCAACGAACCTCCTTCAAGGTTTATTACGTCTCTGCCATTTATCCTGACGACATCCAAATGTGACAAAGAAAGCTCAGACCCTGTTTTCAGGTGGGGAGAGAGAGGAGAGGGCCCCTGGCTTTGCACATGTGTCCAGACTCGCAGGACCTCTGGTTCCTTTGCTGCGTCTGGTCTGCTGTCTCCCAGGAGGCAGATTTGCACAGAGAGGATGCTGACAGCCCTAGCTCTGCGGCTGAAAATCCCTGCTTGGGCAATTATTTCAGTGACCTATTGCATGCTGCCCTGATTAGTTTATAAAAACAAGTAGAAAACAAACAAATGGAAGTGTATCTATTTACTACCAGAAGATTGAGTGTATATGTGTATGTGCTAAGTCGCTTCAGTCCCTATGGACTATAGCCCGCCGGGCTCCTCTGTCCATGGGATTCTGAGGAGTGGGTTGCCATGCCCTCCCCTGGGGGATCTTCCCAACCCAGGGATCGCATCCGCATTTCTTGCGTCCCTTGCATTGGCAGGCAGGTTTTTCACCACTACTGCCACCTGGGAAGCTCAGCCTGAAGATTTAGTTCTGTTGAGTCACTCAGTCGAGTCTGACTCATTGTGACACCCATCCGTCTCCAACTCGCAGAGCTTACTCAAACTCGTGTCCATTGAATCAGCAATGCCATCCAACCATCTCATCCCCTGTTGTCCCCTTCCCCTCCCACCTTCAATCTTTCCCAGCATCAGGGTCTTTTCCAATGAGTCAGTTCTTCACATCAGGTGGCCAAAGTATTGGAGCTTCAGCTTCAGCATCAGTCCTTCCAATGAATATTCAGGACTGATTTCTTTTAGGATGGACTGGTTGTATCTCCTTGCAGTCCAAGGGACTCTCAAGAGTCTTCTCCAACACCACAGTTCAAAATCATCAATTCTTCGGCACTCAGCTTTCTTTATAGTCTAACTCTCACATCCATACATGACTACTGAAAAGCCCTAACTTTGACTAGACAGACATTTGTTGGCAAAGTAATGTCTCTGCTTTCTAATATGCTGTCTAGGTTGGTCATAGCTTTTCTTCCAAGGAGCAAGTGTCTTTTAATTTCATGGCTGCAGTCACCATCTGCAGTGATTTTGGAGCCCAAGAAAATAAAGTCTCTCACTGTTTCCATTGTTCTCAGTCTATTTTCCATGAAGTAAAGGGACTGGATGCCATGATCTTAGTTTTCTGAATGCTGAGTTATAAGCCAGACTTTTCACTCTCCTCTTTCACTTTCATCAAGAGGCTCTTTAGTTCGTCTTCACTTTCTGCCATAAAGGTTGTGTTATCTGCATATCTGAGGTTATTGATATTTCTCCCGGCAATCTTGATTCCAGCTTGTGCTTCATCCAGCCCAGCATTTTGTGTGATGTACTCTGAATATAAGTTAAATAAGCAGGGTGACAATATACAGCCTTGATGTGCTCCTTTTCCTATTTGGAACCAGTCTGTTGTTCCACGTCCAGTTCTAACTGTTGCTTCCTGACCTGCAACTAGGTTTCTCAGGAGGCAGGTCAGGTGGTCTGGTATTCCCATCTCTTGAAGAATTTTCCACAGTTTGTTGTGATCCACACAGTCAAAGGCTTTGGTGTAGTCAGTAAAGCAGATGTTTATCTGGAACTCTCTTGCTTTTTCAATGATCCAGTGGATGTTGGCAATTTGATCTCTGGTTCCTCTGCCTTTTCTAAATCCAGCTTGAACATCTGGAAGTTCATGGCTCATGCACTGTCAAAGCCTGGCTTGGAGGATTTTGAGCATTACTTTGCTAGCATGTTAGATGAGTGCAATTGTGTAGTAGTTTGAGCATTCTTTGGCATTGCCTTTTTTTGGGATTGGAATGAAAACTGACCTTTTCAGTCTTGTGGCCACTGCTCTGTTTTCCAAATTTGCTGGCGTATTGAGTGCAGCACTTTCACAGCATCATCTTTTAAGATTTGAAATAGCTCAACTGGAATTTCATCACCTCAACTAACTTTCTTTGTAGTGATGCTTCTTAAGGCGCACTTGACTTCACATTCCAGGATGTCTGGCTCTAGGTGAGTGATCATATCATTGTGGTTATCTGGGTCATGAAGGTCTTTTTTTGTATAGTTCTTCTGTGTATTCTTGCCACCTTTACTTAACATTTTCTGCTTCTGTTAGGTCCATACCATTTCTGTTCTTTATTGTGCCCATCTTTGCATGAAAAGTTCCCTTGGTATATTTAATTTTCTTAAAGAGATCTCTAGTCTTCCCATTCTATTGTTTTCCTCTTTTTCTTTGCATTGATCAATGATCATTTTCTTATCTCTCCTTGCTATTATTTGGAACTCTGTACTTAAATAGGTATGTCTTTCCTTTCCTCCTTTGCCTTTCACTTCTCTTCTTTTCTCAGCTATTTGTAAGGCCTCCTCAGACAACCATTTTGGCTTTTGCATTTCTTTTTCTAGGGGATGGTCTTGATCCCTGCCTTCTGTACAATGTCAGGAACCTCTGTCCATAGTTCTTCAGGCACTCTGTCTATCAGATCTAATCCCTCGAATCCATTTCTCACTTCCACTGTATAATCATAAGGGATTTGATTTAGGTCATACCTGAATGGTCTAGAGGTTTTCCCTACTTTCTTCAATTTAAGTCTGAATTTGGCAATCAAGAGTTCATGCTCTGAGCCACAGTCAACTCCCCATCTTGTTTTTGCTGACTGTATAGAGCTTCTCCATCTTTGGCCACAAAGAAAATAATCAATCTGATTTTGGTATTGACCATCTGGTGATGTCCATGTGTAGAGTCTTCTCTTGTGTTGCTGGAAGCAGGTGTTTGCTATGACCAGTGTGGTCTCTTGGCAAAACTCGTTTAGCCTTTGCCCTGCTTCATTCTGTATTCCAAGGCCAAATTTGCCTGTTACTCCAGGTGTTTCTTGACTTCCTACTTTTGCATTCTAGTCCCCTATGATGAAAAGGACAACTTTTTTGGGTGTTTTTTTTTTTTTTCCTAGAAGGTCTTGTAGGTCTTCATAGAATCATTCAACTTCAGCTTCTTCAGCATTACTGGTTGAGGCATAGACTTGGATTACTGTGATATTGAATGGTTTGCTTTGGAAATGAAGAGAGATCATTCTGTCGTTTTTGAGATTGCACCAAAGTAACTCATTTCAGACTCTTTTGTTAACTATGAGGGCTACTCCATTTCTTCTAAGGGATTCTTGCCCACAGTGGTAGATACAATGGTCATCTGAATTAAATTCATCCATTCCAGTCCATTTTAGTTCACTGATCCCTAAAATGTCAATGTTCACTCTTGCCATCTTCTGTTTGACCACTTCCAATTTACCTTGATTCATGGACCTAACATTCCAGATTCCTATGCAATACTGTCTTTACAGCATTGGACTTTACTTCCATCACCTGTCACATCCACAACTGGGCATTGTTTTTGCTTTGACTTCGTCTCTTCATTCTTTCTGGAGTTATTTCTCCACTGTTCTCCAATAGCATATTGGGCACCTATTGACCTGGGGAGTTCATCTTTCAGTGTCCTATATTTTTGCCTTTTCATACTGTTCATGGGGTTCTCAAGGCAAGAATAGTGAAGTGATTTGGCATTCCTTCTCCAGTGGGCCACATTTTGTCAGAACTCTCCACCAATGACCCATTCATCTTGGGTGGCCCTACATGGCATGGCTCATGGTTTCATTGCGTTAGACAAGGCTGCAGTCCATGTAATCAGTTTGATTATCTTTCTGTGATTGTGGTTTTCATTCTGTCTGCCCTCTGATGGATAAGGATAACAGGCTTATGGAAGCTTCCTGATGGGAGAGACTGACTGAGGGGGAAACTGGGTCCTGTTCTGATGGGCAGGGCCATGCTCAGTAAATCTTTAATCCAATTTTCTGTTGACAGATGGGGCTGTGTTCCCTCCCTGTTTTTTGATGAGGTCAAACTATGGTGGAGGTAATGAAGATAATGGTGACCTCCTTCCCCTGACCCTGCACCAGGCTGCTGCTTGCCTCTGCCTCCCCTGCAGACTCCTGGACACTCAGGGGCAAGTCTGGGTCAGTCTCTTGTGGGGTCACTGGTCCTTTCTCCTGGGTCCTGGTGTGCACAAGGTTTTGTTTGTGCCCTCTAAGAGTCTGTTTCCCCAGTCCTGTGCAAGTTCTACTGTCACTGTGGGGGGGTTAATGGCCACCTCCTCCAAGAGAGCTTATGCCACACCCGAGTCTGCTGCACCCAGAGCCCCTGCCCCTGTGGCAGGCCACTGCTGGCCCATTCCTCCTCAGAAGACACTCAAACACTCAAGAGCAGGTCTAGCACCATCTCTTGGAGTCTCCTGGTGTGCACAAGGTTTTGTTTGAGCCCTCTGAGCATCTCTGGTGGGTATGGGGTTTGATTCTTAACAAGATTTCGTCCTTCCTACTGTCTTGCTGTGAGGCTTGCCAGGTGGCACTAATGGTAAAGAACCTGGCTGCCAATGCAGGAGAACTAAGAGACACTGGTTCAATCCCTGGGTTGGGAAGATCCCCTGGAGGAGGAAGTGACAACCCACTCCAGTATTCTTGCCTGGAAAACCCCATGGACAAAGAAGCCTGATCAGCTACAGTCCATGGAGTCACAAAGAGTCAGACAAGACTAAAGTGACTTAGCACAGCACCGTCTTGCTGGGGCTTCTCCTTTGCTCTTGAACGTGGGTACCTTTTTTTGGTGGGATCCAACATTCTCCTTCAATGGTTGTTCAGCAGCAAGTTGTAAGTTTGGACTTGTTGCAGGAGAAGATGAGTGCACACCCTTCTACTCTGCCATCTTAAATGTCCTTTACTCTGGAGCTAATCTCCATTCATGGAGCTGCAGGGAGTGCTCTGCATGAGAAGTGCCCCTGCCACTGAAGGCCAGGAGGCGGTGCAGGGGCCTACACGGTGCAACAGGAACCCTGACCCCTGACTCGGCCCCGAGGCGGGGTGGTGATGGCTTATCCTCAGCCACCACACTCCAAAAGCTCTGGTCAGAAGGAGCGCCTGAAGAGGGCCAGCCTCCTGGTGTGTCGACCTTGGGCCTGTGGATTCTGTCCCTCAAATGTAGGAAACTTAGAATATGTATTATCATTTTAACTTTTGCTGAACACTTAGTAGGCACCGGGTCTACTGCCTTATGCAGATTCCTTGGTGTAGCTGTCACAGCCACCTGCTGGGGTGGGGGTGTCGTCATCACATCCCCATTTAACAGATGAGAAAACAGAGGCCCAGAGGAGTAATTTGTCCATATCATGTGGTTTTAAGTGTTGCTGGGACATAGACTAAATAATCTAATCTTCTGGATGTTGAGAATCTGTAGCTTCAGTCAGATGCTTGCTCAGCATATGCTGAATGGTCAGTTAGAAGGAAAAGATAAAAAATAAAGCTCATAAAGCAGGGTTTCCCTGATGGTCCAGTGGTTAAGACTGTATTTCCAAGGCAGGAGTCAAGGGTGTGATCACTGGTTGGGGAACTACGGTCCCGCATACCTTGGGTATTGTCAAAAAATTTTTTAAAATCCTCCAAAACATATGCACAATATTGACTCTGTGTGTGTGTGTGTGTGTGTGCATGTGCACATGTGCACAATTTTGACTCTGTGTGTGTGTGTGCATGCACACATGTGCACACTATTGACTCTGTGTGTGTGTGTGCATGCGCACATGTGCACACTATTGACTCTATGTGTGTGTGTGTGCATGTGCATATGTGCACACTATTGACTCTGTGTGTGTGTGTGCATGCGCACATGTGCACACTATTGACTCTGTGTGTGTGTGTGCATGCGCACATGTGCACACTATTGACTCTGTGTGTGTGTGTATGCATGCGCACATTTGCACACTATTGACTCTGTGTGTGTGTGTGCATGTGCACATGTGCACACTAAGTTTCTTCAGTCATGTCCAACTCTTTGTGACCCCATGGACTGTAGCCCACCAGGCTCCTCTGTCCGTGGGACTCTCCAGGCAAGAATACTGGAGTGGGTTGCCTGCCCAAGCCCTCCTCCAGGGGATCTTCCCAACTCAGGGACTGAACTCACATCTCTTATGTCTCCTGCACTGGCAGGGTGATTCTCTACTACTAGTGCTGCCTGGGAAGCCCAATATCGACAGTATACCACATCATGAAAAATTTGGCCTAGGGACTTCCCTGGTGGTCCAGCAGTTAAGAATCTGCCTGCCAACGCAGGGGACATGGGATGGATCTCTGGTCGGGAAAGATCCCACGTGCTGGGAAGCAACCGAGCCCATGTCCCACAACAACTGAGCCTGAACGCTGTAGCAAGAAAAGCCACTGCCTGGGAAGCCTGCGCACCGCAACTATAGAGTAGCTCCTGCTCAACACGAGAGACAGCTCGCACAGCAGTGCGGACCCAGGGCAGCCACAATAAATAAATAAATAAAGTTATTTTAAAAAATTAGCCTAAAGAGCAGGGTGTGATTGGGAAGTTTATACTGTTTTGGGTTTTTTTTTTTTTTTGGCTTGATGGGAACAGAAGTCTGTTTTCCCACAGTTATATTTGAAAAAAAAAAGAAAAAACTTAAAAGTGTTAGGATACAAATTTGTGTTGCTAGGATGATTCCACTTTTGGAAAGAAAAACTCTGAAGTCCATGTTCATACTTATTTAGTTACCATTCAGTCGGGATTTACTGTGTGTCAGGCAGAATATTAAATGCTTTGTATTCATTTAATTTAATCTCATTTAATCAAAACAGTTCCCTTGAGGTAGGATCTATATTCCCCATGTACATCTGTAGAATTGAACATCAAGCAGCTTGGCCAAGGTCAGGGGACCTGGGAGTGGCAGGTATGGAATTCAAATTTAGCTCAGTTTTACTTCAAAGCAATTCTCTCTGCTTATTTCTCTTTCACTCGGGACATTTTTCTTTCTCTCTCTAAACACACACAGACACACACGCATGCGAGCACACATGCAGGTATGCATACACAGAAAGAAGGCAGAAAGGGAACACAGACGAGTCATAGTGACTATCTCTGGCTCATAGCACATCTGTCGTTCTATCTTCTTTTATGTCTTTCTACATATTCTCAATGTTCTAGAATGAGTTTATATTAAGAAAACTCTAGCCAGTGGTCTTTTTTTGTACAAAACTTGTGTTTTCGAGTCAGCAGGATATTTGAGTTCTGGTGTCAGGCTTCAGAGCCTCTGGCTGTGGGCCTCTTTTAAAAAATCTGTTAAAAAATAAGACAGAGGAGCCAGTACCTTTGCTTCTTGGAGCTCTCTAATCCGTCCTATAATACCGGGCTTTGTAGGAAAGTTCTGCACATAAATCCCATAAAATCCCATAATGTGGAGCTGACACTGAGCCTACCCAGAACAAAATCTGCTAATGATCACAGCTTGCCAGGAGCCTGCAGAAGGATCAGACCTGTCACAGCCCCCATGCCTGCCTCCCACCTAAGCCCTTTCTAATAAGGACTCTTTTCATGAGTTTATAAAAAACACTTTGTTTGGATCACATTAGGCTTCTATTTCATCTTATTTGAATGGTGAATGGCTGGGAGTGGTGAAGGGGCTGAGGCTGGTCCTGGAGTTTTGGGACCCAGAGAAAACCACAGGTTTGTAAATCTAGCTATGGTAACCTACCTCCCGGCTCCAGCCCTCCGCCTCCCTGAGAGGCTGGGCCTTCGCTGCAACTGCTCTGGGTGATGAGGATGACAAGAGTGAGCTGGAGTGGAGTAAACATTGGCTGCCCCTGGTAGTGGTACTGGGGAGAGGGTTCTTCCCTACAAAACCCAACACAACTTTGGGCTAGATAGATAAGCACTCTGTGCCTCCACTTCCTCAGATTGAAAGGGAGGGTTGTATAAATCACTTTTCTGGGCTGTTGTAAAACCACTGAGGCTGCCTGACACTTGATTGGTGACCTTTCCCTCTCTTGTTCCCCCACCCCTGCTGGACCATAAAGAAGGCTGAGTGCTGAAGAATTGATGCTTTTGAACTGTAGAATTGGAGAAGACTCTTGAGAGTCCCTTGGACTGCAAGAAGTTCAAACCAGTCAATCCTAAAGGAACTCCACTCTGAATATTCATTGGAAGGACTCATGCTGAAGCTGAAGCTCCAATACTTTGGCCACCTGATGCGAAGAGCTGACTCATTTGAAAAGACCCTGATGCTGGGAGAAGGAGATGACAGAGGGTGAGATGGCTGGATGGCATCACTGACTCAATGGACATGAGGTTGAGGGAATGCCGGGAGATAGTGAAGGACAGGAAAACCTGGCATGCTGTAATCCACTGGTTTGCAAAGTGTTAGACATGATTTAGTGACTGAACAACAACAACAGCAACTGCTGCTTTACAATGTTGTGTTAGTTTCTGCTGTACAGCGAAATGAGTCAGCTCTGTGTTTATGTTTATCCCCTCTTTTTTGGATTTTCTTCCCATTTAGGTCACTAAAGAGCACAGAGTAGAGTTCCCTGTGCTACACAGTAGGTTCTCATTAGTTATCTGTCTTATACATAGTATAAATAGTGTACACATGTCAATCCCAATCTCCCAGTTCACCCCCTCTCCCCCTCGGTATCCTTAACGTTTGTTCTCTACATCTGTGTCTCTATTTCTGCTTTGCAAATAAGATCATCTTTACCATTTTTCTACATTCCACATATTAAAAGCTTTTAAACTGTAGATCTGAAAAGACTTACAGGAAAGTTGCAAAAATGGAACCAAGAATCCCTGTGTCGTCTTTACTATGTGTTAACATTCGAAAAGAGTCAGACACGACTGAGAGACTGAACTGAACTGAACATTTTATTTTTGCATTATCGGTAAGTCCATCTGTCGGTCCATCCATCCATCTATCTATCCATTCTCTATACTTGTTTCAGGAGAATACACTGTGAACCTGATTGCCTAAGAGTCTCAAATATTTTAGCACATACGTCTTAAAAACGAGAAGTGGCTATTACATAACTACAGTCCTTTTAAATCAAAATCAGGAAGTGGACGTGGATACACTACGATTATGTAATCTACAGGCCTTATTCAGATTTTGCCAGTTGTGACACTAACATCCTTTATAACAAAAGAAAACCAATCGTTCTGGTCTGGGATCCGGTCCAGGGGCACACATGGTACTTCCTTGCCATGCCTCTTGGGGCTCCTTCAGTTTCTGGTCTTCTGCTTCTCTTTGTCTGTCACGACCCTGACATTTTTGAAAAGTACAGGTTCTTCTGGACTGACTTGTGTCTTCCCTAAATGCATACATTGGAGCCCTAATAACCAGGAACTCAGGATGTGAACTGCGTTTGGAGGCAGAGCCTTTCATGAGGTGATTACGTTGCAGTGAGGCTGTGCGGTGGGCTCTGAGCCAGTCTGGCTGGTGTCTAGAAGAGGAAATCTGGACGGAAAGAGGGACCGCAGGGATGTACGTGCATGGGGGAAAGACCATGCGAGGACCCAGGGAGTAGGTGGTCATCTGCAAGCCAGGGAGGGAGGCTTTGGGAGAAACCACACCTTGATCTAGGACTTCTAGACCCCAGGATTTTGAGAAAATGCATTTCTGTTGTTTAAGCTGGCCAGTCTGTGGTGTTCTGCTATGGCGGCCAGAGCCAAGTAACCCATAGGTCAGTTATTTTGTAAACATCACTCCACTCGATCGTGCCTCATTCTTAGTCATTTCTTCTTGTCGTCAGGGATATCCCTAGATGGTTTTCACTCATTTTGACTCATTCTGCCATATTCAGGCAAATAAGGTAGAAACTGGGCTTCCCTGCTGGCTCAGCGGTAAGGAGCCTGCCTGCAAAGCAGGAGCTGCAGGCTCAGTCCCTGATCAGGAAGATCCCCTGGAGGAGGGCATGGCAACCCACTCCAGTATTCTTGCCTGGAGAATCCCATGGACAGAGGAGCCTGGTGGGCTACAGTCCAAGGAGTTGCAAAGAGTCAGACCCTGAAGCGACTCAGCAGGCACACACATGCAAAGTAGAAACTATGCCTGTATGTGCCATCTTCTTAAGGAGGTACTTTTTTTTATAGAAAGTGCTGAAATATATGTTTCATATTTTTTGTATTAATAACTTTTCTTTCCTTTGTACACAAAGAAGTCCTACTTGCTGGAGCTAAATTACCCAATGCAAGTACCAGCATTCACATAGAAGTAGCAGGCAAATAGTACAAGGATGAATGGCCTCATCTGATGGTACCAGCCTGATACCTTCTACTCATTCCAGTGACATATATACTTCATATAGCAATATGGGGACTTTATATTTTAGCTATAAGCAAAGCCTTAAAAATACTGCTATTTCATTAAATTTGGAGTGCCGTCACTAAATTATTTATATCTGGAAAAAGAAGCTCTTCCTATATGCCAGGTTGTGCTGAGGGCTTTCACAGTCCTCAGAACAACCCATTGAGGTGTGGGTTGTATTGTACCCACTTTACAGATAAGGAAAATTGAGCATGGAAGAGTTACAGCCACATAGCTAAGAGGTAGAGGAGCCAGAGGCTGTGGGTCAGAAAAAATGAGTCCAGGAAATGTAAAACTAATTCAACTACATGAAGCACAGCCAAGGAGGTGAATTCACAACCACCAGAGTCCTGTAGGTCAAGGGCAGAAGCCATGCAGTCTGCCTCTGTTTGTTGGGAACTCATATTTAGGTGTGTGTATCTCAAGGCTCAGTTGACCCAACATCACTTCCAATGAAGCTCTTATGGCAGTTTCTCCCCTCCCACCCACCAACTGACCCTTCTCCCCTTTTTGAACCTATAGGAACAATAATAGCTGTTATTTATTAGGTATACATTATATGCTGTTTTTTTTCCCCTAGTAGATTTATCAATAGAACTCATTTGTCAAAGAGAAAACCACAGGCCTCAAGTTTCTTCACTTGTGCTAAAGCCTGTGATGCCAAACCTAGACTCAAAATCTGACTGAGTTGCAGTTCTGACCTTCCCCAGAGATGTAACCTTAATCGATCAGCTTGAAATCTTCTGGACAGGACCAATGAGGTAATCTGTCATGTGGGCCCTCTCTACTCCCCGCCCCCTGCCAAGATCAGACAATCTATATGACACAGACCCTGCTTCCCCAAAAGAAGATGTCTTGACCCCAAATATAACTTTTTTTCCTTTTTAAAAATACATTTGAAAGCATTCATTTATTTGTTTTTGGCTGTACTGGGTCTTCGTCGCTACGCGGGCTTTTCTCTAGTTGCAGAGAGCTGGGGCTCCTCTCTAGTTTTGGTGTGCGGGCTTCTCATTACGGTGGCTTCTCTCGTTGTGCAGCACAGGCTCTAGGGCACATGGTCCAGGGACTGAACCCATGTCTCCTTCCTTGGCAGGCAGATTCTTTACCACTGAGCATCCAGGGAAGCCCATTTTCTTCCCTTTTGCTAGTGACTTCCTTGCCCCAGCCTTCTCTCTATAAAAGCCTTCCACTTTGTTCCATTCCTCAGGACCCCCTTGTAGTTATTTTATATTTTAAAACACCTAGTCTTTTTCTTTTGGCTGCACAGTGTGGCATGTGGGATCTCAGTTCCCTGACCAGAGATCGAACCTGTGCCCCCTGCATTGGAAGCATGCAGTCTTAACCACCGGACCACCAGCAAAGTCCCCCTTCTAGTTTTTAGATGCCTGAATCATGAATTGCTGACTTAAGTCAATTAGCTCTTCAAATTTACCAGTTAAATTTTGTTTTCATAATAATTTAATGCTCGCAACAACCCAATGACAGAGGTGGGCACAAACCCAGTTTACAGATATAGAAATGGATGACAGGTGAAATAACTTGTCTAAATCTTCTGTCAAATTGGGAGCTCTTTGAGGGTCTGGGTTGGGCTGGCTTTGTGGACCTGTGACCTGTGCAAGTCAAACGAGGTCCCACACTTGGTTGAATGTTTGACTATTACCATCTTTAAATTCTTAATAGTTTTTGAACAAGGAAAATAAATTTTACATTTTGCACTTAGCCCTCTAAATGTTGCAGCCAGTCCTGGACACCTGAATATCTGGCTCTGGACACCTTGCACAACTTCTCCTCTGTGCCCATTGAAGACAGCTATCAGATTACCAGAGACAATTTACTGCATGTGTTCATCTACACGTTGGTCTCCATCCCCAGCCTGGGGACCACGAGGGGCCTGGGTGGTGTCTTAAGCACCCAGCACAGACCCTAGCACAGTGGATAAGTGAAGGAAATGTTTGTTGTGCAAACTGACTAATGGTCTAACAGATTATAGATTCAGCTCTAGAAAAGGAATATGCAGAAACTTCAGTTGCATAGAGCCAAGAAACCAGAAAGGGGAGAGCTCACACCCTGTAATGATAGCAGAACGCAATAGGATGAAGAAAGACTCTTCTTTCCTGGGGCCAAATCAGCTGATGAAAAGCCATGGACTCTTCATTTATAATGCATGTATGTTAAGTCAGAGGCCTCTGACTCTTTGTGACCCCATGGACTGTCCATGGGGATTCTCCAGGCAAGAATACTGGAGTGGGTTGCCATGCCCTCCTCCAGAGGATCTTCCCAACCCAGGGATCGAACCCATCTCTTACATCTCCTGAATTGGCAGGCAGGTTCTTTACCACCAGCGCCACCTGGAAAGTCCCCCTCCCAGCTTCCTTTTCCCTTCTATGAAAGCATCCCCTTCCCTTGCTGTGGGGGGACTTGCATGTCGCCCACCAAGCTTGCAGACCTTGACTTGCAGTTCTCTGCTCATCCCGAATAAACCATCTTTGCTGGAGGAATAGCTGATAGTCTGTTTTGGGTCAACATGACTGAGATGAAAGAGGGCCAGGTGCCCAAGATGGAGGTTTTCCCCAGGCCTGTCCTGGCAGCTGAGCAGCAACTCATCACGTTCTGCCTCCTTCCTGCCCCCAGATTCAGACTTTCAAATTAGCCCCTTGTCTTTGACTGTGGCAGGCTGGGGAGGAGGGGGAGGAGAATGAGCTGGAAAGAAAGGCTTCTCCCCTGAAGGAAACAAAGACCTCTGTTGTGGACAGGGGAAGGTGTGGGGCAGGGAAGTGCCTGCTGCTTTGCATAAAAACTCAGTTCACCTAAACCACAGTCACTCTCCAAAGGCTGCCTGGATTCAGAAAGCCTGGTCATTCCCCAAGGACTCACACAGATGGTCCTTTCAGAAGGGAAGCCACCTGGAAAGTTCCTGGAGAGCAGCCAGTCCCTCCTCACTTCTACCTACCCCTCAAGCCCCAGATAAATGCCACCTCTTCCCAGAGTCCCCACTCCTCACCTCCCCCCCCCGCCCCCCGCCAACACCCCACCGCCCCAGATTGTCCCCAGGCAGAGTAGTTCATCCCAAACTGTGTGTTCACACGTTGGGTTTCTAATGAATTTTAAATTATGGTTTGGGGTTCCCTTTATAGGAAGTGATCCCCAAGACTGTGAGAACATAAGGATTATTAATCAACATACT
This sequence comes from Capricornis sumatraensis, assembly GCF_032405125.1. Classification (NCBI taxonomy): domain Eukaryota; kingdom Metazoa; phylum Chordata; class Mammalia; order Artiodactyla; family Bovidae; genus Capricornis; species Capricornis sumatraensis. The sequence continues at coordinate 48,468,561 of NC_091082.1, read as the reverse complement.
CTATCTGTATCCTCCATCTTTGAAACCTCAGTCCCTCATTCCCTCTGGATTTTTACTTAATGTTACCTCCTCAGTGAAGCCTTCCTGGAAGCCCCTTGACCCTGTGACATCACTTCGCTCTCATTTCACATCCCCCTTCACCCTCTATCTCCCTCTCTTCCTTGTTTTCCTCATTAACAATTCTCATCTGACTTACTGTATTTGAATTATTGCTTGTTTAGCATCTGTGTCCCTCCTTTGGGTATCAGCTCCCTGACCACAGGAATTTGTCTGCTCATCACTGTTGTGTCCCAGGACCAGAACAGGGCCCAGCCTTTAGTAAGTGTTCAATAAATATTTATGGGGTGGGCTGATTCCCATTTTACTGGTAAGAAAACTAAGGCTTGGGAAAGTCAAGTCACCAGGCCATGTGGCTGGTGAGAGGCAGTCAGTCTTTCATTAGAAACCCACAGGGCTTCAGAAGGTTTAAAATCGCATTTCCATATGACCCAGCAATTCCACTTCTGGGCTTATACCCAAGATAAATGAAAACATACATGCTAAATCGCCTCAGTCCTGTCTGACTCTTTGGGACCCGATGGACCATGGCCCACCAGACTCCTCTGCCCCTGGGATTCTCCAGGCAAGAATCCTGGAGCGGGTTGCTATGCCCTCCTCCAGGGGATCTTCCTGACCCAGGGATCAAACCCACAGCGCTTATGTCTCCAGCATTGGCAGGCGGGTTCCTTACCACCAGTGCCACCTATGTCCACACAAAAACTTTTATATGAACGTATGTAGCAGCACTGTTCACAATAGCCAAAAACTAGTGTCTGTCAACTGACAAATGGACAAAACAAATGTGGTGTGTCCATACAATACCATAGTATGCGCTATAAAAAATAATAAAGTACTGATACATAATGCTACAACATAGATGAATCTTAGAAACATTATGCCAGAGTGAAAGAATCCAGACACTCTTCAGAAGTGTCAGTTGGATGTTTTGGCCTCTTTGTATCTTTTTGCCCAGAACGTGCCCCAGCCAAGCATGTTGGAAGTTATTTTCAGTCCTATACAGTTTTTTTGTATTTTGTTGCTCAAGGAGAGGTGTGTCCAAATGCAAGCACCGCAGCAAAGGGTCCCAGGGTCCCAGGTTCCCAACCTGTCTCATTCCCTGCTGAGAGACTCTACATCCTTATTCTTAGGGAATAAGGCACTGAATCTCTTCTTCTGAGACTTCTTCCTGCTGATCAGGAGCCACAGACTTAGCCTACCCTAGATGTGTAGAAGTCCCTTGCTGACTTTTCCAAGGACCTATAGTGACCAGGGTCACTTTCTGCTATGATGCTCTGAATTCCTTAAGCCACCATGAGCCTTACTTCAAACTGTTGGAACTGGCCTGATCCCTGGACATACCCCTACTCTCACCTGATATAAAGAACAAACTTGCCCCCTGACCACAGGAAGTGAGCAAGCAAGGGCTCACTTGCTGTTGTTTACTCTCAACGCCACCTCCTCCAGTAAAGGCTTGTCTGGAAAAAAAAAAAAGAAGTCAGACACTAAAGAGCACATATTATATGATTTCATTTGTATGAAATGTCCCAAGTAGGCAAAACCATACTGATAGAAAGTAGATTAGTGGTTGCTGGAGATGGGGAGGAGGTTTAGTGGAGTGACTGCTAGTGGCACAGGACTTTTGGCGGCGGCGGGTGATGGAAATATTCTATAAAGTTGATTGTATTGATGGTCGCACAACTTTGTGAATATGCTAAACACCACTGAATCATATACTCTAGGTCATGTATGGATGTGAGAGTTAGACCATGAAGAAAGCTGAGCACTGAAGAATTGATGCTCTTGAACTGTGGTGCTGGAGAATACTCTTGAGAGTCCCTTGGACTGCAAGGAGATCCAGCCAGACAATCCTAAAGGAAATCACCCCTGAATATTTGTTGGAAGGACTGATGCCTTCAGCCTGTACTTTGGCCATCTGATGTGATGAGCCAACTCACTGGAAAAGACCCTGATGCTGGGAAAGATTGTGGGCAGGAGGAGAACAGGGAGATAGAGGATGAGATGGTTGGATGGCATCACTGATTCAATGGACATAATTCTGAGCAAACTCTGGGAGATAGTGAAGGACAGAGGAGCCTGACGTCCTGCAGTCTATGGGGTCACAAAGAGTTGGACATGACTTAGCAACTGAACAACAACAACAACAACAGCAACAACAACAAAATGAATTGTATGACATGTGAATTATATCTCAATAAGTGAAAGTTGCTCAGTCGTGTCCGAGTCTTTGCGACCCCATGAACTATACGTTCCGTTGAATTTTCCAGGCCAGAATATTGGAGTGGGTAGCCTTTCCCTTCTCCAGGGGATCTTCCCAATCCAGGGATCAAACCCAGGTCTCCTGCATTGCAGACAGATTCTTTACCAGCCGAGCCACTAGGGAAGCCCAAGAATACTGGAGTGGGTAGCCTATCCCTTCTCCAGCAGATCTTTCCAATCCAGGAATTGAACTGGGGTCTCCTGCATTGCAGGCGGATTCTTTACCAACTGAATTATCAGGGAAGCCCATATCTCAATAAAGCTGTTATTTAAAAAAGAAAAACCCCATGGGGGCTCCGTACCAGGTGTTGGAGGGATAAGATGTCCAGTGAAAGTTGGCATGGATCCTGCCCTCTCTCTTCATTAGAAGTGGGGAGGCAGAAAGAAGTCATTGGTCACAGAAACAAATTCACATTTGTGGAGATGTCCCAAAGGAGGAGGAGATGCAGGGTGCAGAGTGCAGGGCAGGCAAGTGGGAGTTTGCCCAGGGCAAAGTAAGAGCTCCTATACCTTGGCTACCTGATGCGAAGAGCCGACTCACTGGAAAGCTCTTGATGCTGGGAAAGATTGAGGGCATGAAGAGGAGCAGGGAACAGAGGATGAGATGGCTGGATGGCATCACTGACTCAGTGGACGTGAGTTTGAGCAAACTCTGGGAGATAGTGAAGGACAGGGAAGCCTGGCGTGCTACAGCCCATGGGGTCACAGAGCCAGGCAACTGAGCAACTGAACAACAACAAAGTAGGTGAGGTTGGGGAAAGTTTACTGGAGGAGAGAAGACCACCTCGGCTCCCTGTCCCCCACACTTGGAAGGCCTAGGCCCTACTGTCGCCAGGCATACTGTGTACTTGAAGCTCCACCTGGGGCAGGCAGGAGCCCCTCCACAGGGGCTGGCGCTTGTGAGGATGTTTTATTGTATTGTATGGGTTAGTCACTAAGTTCTGTCTGACTCTTTGCGACACTATGGACTGTAGCCCTCCAGGCTTCTCTGTCCGCAGGATTTTCAGGAATAATACTGGAATGAATTGCCATTTCCTTCTCCAGGGTGTCTTCCTGACCCAGGGATGGAACCTGCGTCTCCTGTATTGGCAGGCAGATTCTTTACCACAGAGCCGCCTGAGGATGCCTTCTGCTTTTTAAAACCCTGGGTGGTAGCCAGACTGGTTCAAATTCAGCCGTAGTGAGTTGAAATGTAGCTCCCTCAAAAGATATGCTGGACTTCCGTGGTGGTCCAGTAGAAAAGGCTCTGCCTGCCAATGCAGGGCACACGGGTTTGATCTCTGGTCCAGGAAGATTCCACGTACCATGCAGCAACTAAGCCCGTGTGTCACAACCCCTCAACCCATGAGCCTGTTGAGCCTGTGGGCTGCAACTGCTGAAGCTCAAGTGCCTAGAGCCTGTGCTCCGCAACCAGAGAAGCCATCACAACGAGAAGGCCACGGACCGCAACTAGACAGTAGCCTCCGCTTTCCACAACTAGAGAAAGCCTGTTCACAGCTACAAAGACCCAGAGCAACCAAAAATAAAGAAAGAAAAGAAAAACAACCCAGCACAACCAAAACTAAAGAAAGAAAAGCTATGTTCACATCCTAATGGAGGTTATCACTAGATTACCCGAAAGGACTCTAAATCCAAAGACATGTCATTATAAGAGAAGAGAGACACTGAGGAGAGGATACAGGCCCATGAGGGCAGAAGCAGAAACTGGTGTGAGATGGCCACAAGTCCAGGTCCACATGGAGCTTCCAAAAGCTGCAAGAGGTGGGAAGCAAGTCTCCTCTACAGCCGTCAGAGTGGGAGTGCCCCGGTCCACACCTTGACCTTGGCACTTCTGGCCTCTAGGATGGTGAGAATCAATTTCTGTTGTTTTGAGTCACGTTGGTGGGAATTTGTTAGAGCAGCTCCAGGAAATAACTCCACCTGCCTTCTCCATTTCCCAGCTGCCTTACCTGGAACACATTTCCTAATGCTCTGAGGCTTGGGCTCCTCAGTTTTGCAATGGGGACATCGAAAGTGCCTATGCCACAGGGTGTGTAGGAACTTGGTGAGATGATCTAGGTAAAGCTCTCAGAGAAAGGCTTGGCACTCTCCCTTAGTACCTCTCACTTGGCCTGAACCACACTTCTGCCTCCCTGCAGGGTCACAAAAGAACTTTAGAAGCCCCCATGCCAGCCTCCATGCATGCTCTGTCATACCTGGCAGAGGACCTGGATTCATTAGGGACTATCAAGGTTGTGATGTAGGAAATGATGCTAATGACCCTTTGTGATGTCATTTTTAACCCTGTTAAAAGGGATAGCAGGATCTCACAAAGGTCAGACCACAGATACTAGGTTCAGATTCCCCGAGTTTAGATTCCTGCTCTGTGACCTTGGGCAAATTTATAAAACTCTCTGCGCCTCAGTTTCCTGACCTGTAAAATGGGTAAGGTATTCATCATGCTACTACCCTTCAGTATTTGTAAATGCATAGACTGGTGCTAGAAGATGTTGAGTGGTAGTTAACTAAAGGACAGACTCAATTAGGAGGACATTCCTTTGAATCTGAAAACTAACCAAGTTTCCAGTTAAGGCAAAACTGCCTCTTTGCTGCTTGCCCCGACCCTGCCTCCAAGTGGAGGCTCACCCCCAGGAGAGCTCTCAGGCAGCACGGTACTCAGGATTTTCCCAGGCAACACTTCTGAAGGCTGAGAAGGTGGATGTGTGCCTTGGCCGTTGGCCCTCTGTGCCTGGGTTTTTCTCTGGAAGGCTTATCCAGCTTCGCACTGTGAGCTTTCTCAGGCCACGACAGAAATGCTGCTGCTGCTGCTGCTGCTAAGTCACTTCAGTCGTGTCCGACTCTGCAACCGAAATGCCGCATCAACCCAAATAACACATCACAGGGTCTGTTTTCTCAAGGGCCCTGCCCTCTGAATTCTTGAAATTCTTGGGCTAATGGGAGTATCTCCCAAGGGCTCTGGGTCAGCTGGGCTGATTTACCCAGCAGGGGGCTCGGGCTGCAGCCTGATGGGATGTGGACTTTCCCACTGTCCCGTGAGGCTAGGCGCATCCTGGTGGGGCTCAGGCCCCACCTCACCTTCCCTGCCAGCTAGCATCCCAGAATTTTGTCATTTGCAGAGGGTGGAGGGGCTGGCGCTACTACATTGCACACCCCAGAAAATGCAGCACCACTCCCCAGGTACCCGGCCTGGGATGGGAGGAACCCTGAGCCCTTCAGGTTGGGCACCTAATGCCTCTCACATGATTTGGGTAGGTTTCAGTCTCCCTGAACTCATTTTCTCACTGGTAAAATGGGGTTCCTAGCATTCATCTAACAGCATGGGGTAGAATTCCAGGCCACCACCTTGCTGTGCTTGGTGTCCCCAAGAAACGGAGTGTGATCCGAGCCCAGTCTGGATGCTGTGTCCTCACAGCTCATGGTAACCTCGGGTGGCCGAGTACGGGAGCCACCGGTTTGCCACCCAGAGTGCCCTCTATTGTTTTTCCTCCCTGGAGTCCTGTTTCAGAAACTTGGTTCAAAACTCTGCCGTGACCAGTGGTGCTCCACATGCCTCCAGACTTCAAATTCCAGAAAGGCACCCATCCATCAGTTCAGGTGTGTTGAGCAAACCTCTGAGCACACACTGGCCTTGGGAGGGGGCCCCTGGAGGGTGAGCCTTCTTCTACCTGTCTGTCCATCGGTCCATTTGTCTGCCAGTCTGTCTATCCATGGTGGATTAGATGGGCTGAGTCCTCCTGCTTCCTGGCTCTGTAAACAGAGGCAAGTTAGGTAATCTTGTGCTCATCTATATGGGGATGATCCCAGTACCTATCTCTTAGGTGGTGGCTGGCATCAATAAAATTTACACAGGTAAGGGACTTAACAGGCTTCTCTGGTGGCTCAGATGGTAAAGAATCCTCCTGCAATGTGGAAGACCTGGCTTTGATCCCTGGGTTGGGAAGATCCCCAGGAGAAGGGAATGGCAATCCACTCCAGTATGCTTGCCTGGAGAATCCCATGGGCAGAGGAACTTGACAGGGTACAGTCCATGGGGTTGCAAAGAGTCAGACACGACTGAGCAACTAAGCACAGCACAGCCAGGGACTTCACAGCTGTGCCAGCTCATGGCAGGCACTAAAAGAGTGCTGGGCCATATTTATTACTGTTTTTGGTATCGCTGTTCTGATTAGGATGTTATTGCAACTTGCACGAAATGAACACCCAGCCTCACACGCTTGGCAGAAACTCCTTCACCTTTGGCAGTGATCTTGGGAAGATGTTGAAGTCTTGCACCAGAGTCTGTTTCATGTTTGTGCACTTATCTCAGTTGGCTTTTTTGTAGGGCACCGGTTTGGCAGGTCTCAGTAAGTGGCAACTATTTCACAGCTGCATTATTGCCTTGAGCACCTAGAGTTTCAGCCACAAGCAGTTCCATGGAATGTGCCCAACAGCATGTGCTTTTTAATCTCCTCTGCCTTTGGAATTTCAGGATGACTTCGAATACTCACAACATTGTCCTCACAGCTCCCTGGGATCTGAAGCCCCATTTTTGCCAATATAAATCCATAGTCTCATTGAAGTCATCTGGGGGTTAAGGGCTTGGGAACAGAATGGTCTGGGAGTTAAAACCCCAAAGCTCTGAACTCTTCTTGTCCTGTTTGTGCCCCAGAGATCCTCCATCAGGAAGAAGGAATGATACTGGTTAAGATTGTGGACTCAAGATAAAACTGCTTAAATCAAACCCCTGCTCCAGTGCTTGTTAGTCTAGGGCTTCCCCTTTATGAGTCTCAGTTCCCTGGTCTGTGAGATGGGGATAATGATACTACATTACTTGTGGGCTTCAGTTAAAGAGTGAATGTGATAATATTCCTAAAGCACTTGGTGTCTGGCACATAGTAGGGGTGCAGCAAATATGATTATTCTCCAGTAAGTTTGACCCTTCCCCTTTCCCCTCTGGGTATATGACCTGGCCGAGGTTTTGTACTCTGTCTGCTGGTCCCTCTGGGTCTAGTTTCTTGCCTTTTCTACTTCCTGACTTCTCTTCTCTGGGGAGGGAGTCTGCCAGATGGGAATCAATACCTGTGCCAGTGTTGCCAAGAGTGGACTCCGGTACCATGCCCCTCTCGGGCCTTTCACCACCCACAACTGCTAAAACCCTCTGCTTGCATGTTGGAGGTTATTCGTTCATCTAGTTAACTACATCCAAACTCAAGTAGTTGGTATAGGAGCTCAGAAAAGTAGGAGTGTAAGTGCAGCGTTTCCCATTGCCTTTTGCCTTACTTGATACAACAAGGCACCCTTATCCCCACTTTACAGATGAGGAAATTAGGCACAGAGGGATTCAGCAGCTTGCTCAAAGTCTCAAATAGGGTCAGAGGAGGAGCCTGACACAAACCCCATGCTCTATCCCCAGACCTCACTTTCTTAATAAACACCAGGTTATGCCGAGTGGCCTCTGCTCTCTGACATCAGGACTGTGGGCCATTGTGAGGATTTGCTGGGAGAACCCATGTCCAGTTGTGCTTCAGTTCTGGTCACATTAATACATGCTCAGTAGAACTTAACCCTATAATGACAATAATACTGCGTTTGTCTCTTTCCTGACCCACCAACTTGCAGTAATGTAGGAACATCAGTCACAGGACCCGTATATGTTGGATGTTTACTCTTCCTCTCCAACCCACTGCAGTTGGTAGCAAAACCCAAGAGAAATGGGCAGGTCTTGGAAGTCTGATTGTAATACAGAGTTGCAGATTCCCATCAAGTCTAAGAAAATCATAAAATTCTTTTCTTTTTTTTTAAAAAATTATTTACTTATTTATTTTTGGCTGTTCTGGGCCTTTGTTGCTGTGTGGACTTTCTCTAGTTGTGGCAAGTGGGGGCTACTCTCTAGTTGCGAAGCACATGCTCCAGGGTGAGAGGGCTTCAGTAATTGCAGCATGTGGGCGCAGTAGTTGGCAGCTCCTGGGCCCTAGAGCACAGGCTCCATAGTTGTGGCACATGGGCTTAGTTGGAATAGAGCATGTGGAATTTTCCTGGACCAGAGATCGAACCCGTGTCTCCTGCACTGACAGGTAGAATCTTTACCACTGAGCCACCAGGGAAGCCCCATAAAATTCCTTCTTGATTATAAGAGTTATAATCCTGTGGTTAATGTAGTACAGTCGGAAAAACAAAGACAAAAACGTGCCATCAGATGGAGTCAGTTTAGGTCCCAGGGTTTTAGGGTGGGACTGAGAGGTCAGGTCCCCCCCGTCATTCAGGTCAGAGTGAGGGTTGGAGGCTGGGCATGGGGTGGATGCATCTAGGGGAATGGAAGGGGCTACAGACTGTGGGAGGCCACAGATGGGGTGGGAGCGGCAGGACCCTCCTTCTCATCCGCTGTACTCCATGAAGTTTCTGAACTCAAAAGATGCTGCTAGTGACTGGGTTTCACGTGGCAGAAATCGCTGGAGGCTGAGGCAGAGCTAAGTCTGGACGACACGCTCCAACACAGGCAGGAGGGCTAGAAAGAGGCAGAAGGGAAAGTCAAGGTTTTGGGAAGTAGGGGTTTTACCCTGAATTGAGTGCTGGCTCTCAGGAAGCTGGGCGATTCTTAATAAACCTTATTAAGAGGCAGAGAGGCTAGACAGAAACTGAAGCTATCCGTGCCTAAGAAGCAGTGACTCATGTGAGCCATTGTTGGTCATTACTGTGCCTTGGACACTCCTCTAGGCCCAGCTCCTGAGGAGTGCTTGGCTTCCCCAGAGCTCAGATCCTGCTACATGTGTGGCTTTATCAGCTCCAACTCCTGCTTTCAGATGGCTTCTCCTGCAGTAGCTTTCCCTTTCAGGCCCCTTGGTGGTTTCACTGGAGAGTGCCTTCTGCCAGACATTTCCCTGTGAACAAATGCCTTCCCCTGGCACCCAGGAGGATAGATTTCCAGCAAGATTTTTGGGTGAGGGCTGGGGTAGATGCCAGCCAGTCCTGCTGGTATAGCAGCGGAGGAACTATTAGCTAATTCAACAAGGCCCTCTTGTTAGCAATTTCTGGACCTCAAGCCAAAGCGGCGAGAGGTGGGTTTTTCACTGGGTGTGCTCTCTCAGCCCTGGGGTAAGAGTTGTTCCTTATATCTGCAATTGTTTTGAGCTTTCTTTACTTCTTGCCCGTCAATCTTGTATGACTCCTATATCCTGTTATGGTTAATGTGCATGCGTGCTAATTCAGTTCAGCCGTGTCTGACTCTTTGCGACCCGCTGGACTGCAGGCTCCTGGACTCCTCTGTACATGGGATCCTTCAGGCAAGTATACTAAAGTGGGTTGCCATTTCCTTCTCCAGGGGAATCTTCCCAGCCCAGGGATTGAACCTGCCAGGCAGTCTGCAGGATACTGCAGTGTGAGCACCTAGAACTAGGAAGCAGAGTCCTTCTCTCCTGAGATGTCTCACAGTACTCTTTCTTGACAATGCTTTGCTGCCAATCGACAAAGGAAAGATGTTGAAAGGTTCCAGTCTATTTTCAAAGAGCAGGCAAAAATTGTGAGTTTGGAGCTAAGAGGCAATGCTGACTGACAACTGGCAAAACCCCAAATGTCATTTAGCAGCAGAAAAGGTAAAAACGTGTGGTATGTTCACGCAATGGAATGCTATACCAGAATGAGAATGAATGAACTGATGCATGCAACAGAAAGATTACATACAATGCAGCGTTCAAAGAAAGAAGCTGCGTATAAAGGAATACTCATGATTCCATGTATACAAAATTCAGAAACCAGACAAATGAGCCTTGGCTGTTAAAGAAGGATTGTAGTTACCTCTATTGGGTGTAGTAACTGGGGGAGGGGGCATGGTGATGGGGAGAAGAGGCTCTTTTTCCCCTTTTGGGTGCTGGTTACCTGGGTGTGTTAGTCTTGTGAGAATTCCTCAAGCTGATCCTTATGAATGAAGCACATTTTTGTATGCATATATTTATTTATTACAGCTCAGCAAAATCGACTTGACAAATGAGAGGATGTTTACACACCCATGTTCACTGCAGCACTATTCGCAATTCCTCAGTTAGGTTCTCTAATTACCCCTTCTTACAGGAGAAGAAGGGGTTCCCCTGGTAGCTCAGATGGCAAAAGATCTGCCTGTGATGCAGGAGACCAGGGTGCAATATCTGGGTCAGGAAGTTCCCCTGGAGGAGGGCATGGCAACCCACTCCAGTATTCTTGCTGGGAGAATCCCCATGGACAGAGGAGCCTGGAGGGCTACAGTCTATAGGGTCGCACAGAATCAGGCATGACTGACGCAACTTAGCATGCATGCACGCACAGGAAAGGAAACGGACGTGCAGAGAACGGACCTAAGTGACCTAAGACTACAGAGCCAGTAAGTGGGAAAGTCAGGATTCAGCCCAGGAGGGCAGGCCTCTGAGTGGGTCCTTTTAACTCTGGGCTGTGCTGCTTCTCCTAAGGTAAACTGGAACATCAAAGTGGGGTCAGGACAACCAACTGGTGTACAATGCGTTTTGCCCACCCTGACCAGATGCCCGTGAGGAAGACTGGCCACATGTCCTGTTTTACAGTGAAAAGATCAGGCCACAGACTCCTATGCAGCCTGTAGGCGACCCCTCCCTTGGGGCCCAGGTGCAGGTGCTGTTTGAGCCTGATCTTTACTGAGAATTTGGGAAGCCCCTCTCTTGAGACTCCCCCCTGCCCCGACAGGTGGAATCGGTTTTCTTGGTCCCTGTATTCCCTGAGGAGGTGGGTCACTCTGGCTCTCACTGGTCGTGCCATGAGGGGCTCAAGTCACAGGTCAAAGTTAATCCAAGAGTGGGAGGAAGGACAGAGCCCATATCACTGGCTCAGGTCCTGCTGAGCACCAGACCCAAGCTCCTTGCAACCTTGGGAACGTGGTTGTCCTGTGGCCGGTGCTTCCAGCTGCGCTAGGCACCTTTTCCCTGGGGTCTTTGTCTGGGCTGTCTTTGAGCACTGCCTCACCACGAATGTCCCCTCTGCTCTACGACATCCTGCCAAGTTCCGACTTCTGCACTGCATATTCATCTGCGTGGTCACTTTGGTGAGTTGGCACTCAACCCCCTCATGGGTTGGAGTGAGCTTTCTTTCTCTCTCTGTTCCTCTCTCTAGGTCCCTTGGAGGGACAGGAGGGCCTGTCCTTCTTTCATTTGCCTTCCCTCTCTGTCTTCAGACTCTCCCGAGAAAGACAGACTTTGCTACACAGTGGGCTCTCCATGTCTGCAAGTCCTGCATCCATGGAGGGGGGTCCACTATAAGAGATTGAGCATCTGAAGATGTTGGTATCGTGGGGTCCTGGAACCAAGCCTTCACGGACAGTGAAGGACAGATGGGCGATAGTCCTCTCTCTTGTGTCTCCTATTTTCTCCCTCTTCCCTTCCCATCCTTCCTCTCACCCACCCTCCCTCTTTTTCCTGCCTTCAACAGCATTTACTGAATGCCAATCAGCGGGCTCGTTTCTGAGGCTTCCCAAACTATCCCAGCCCCAGCCCCTCCCCTGAAATGGCTCGGAGCCTGACAGAATGAGCCTACTTCAGCTACAGCGTCTTCCCTTCACAGCACACAGGTGTCCCACCCCCACCCCCCCCCCAGCAAAGATTGCAAGCACCTGGAAGGCAGGGCCCACCTTATCTATCCCAGGGCCTGGCGCCTAGCACATGCATACTTACCATTTGCTGATCAATCACCAGGGAATTCACCCAGCATTTCAGAGTGGCCACCCCCTGGGCTCACTCTGAGCAGGGGTTTGAGATCTGGGAGGAAATGGCGCATGCTTGGAGCAGCAGAATTGGGAATAGTTTGGCTTCTGGTGAGAGGCAGGCAACTTGATTTAATGACAATGTCCCAACCATGGGTGGAGATCAACCAGCTCACACTGATGACCTGTGGGGAGGACAACTGTTGAAGGAAGTGAGGAGGCCATGCTCAGCTCGGAGAGCTACTCCCTGGCTGTGTGATTTGGGGCAATTTGCTTCACCCCTCTGTGCCTTAATTTCATTATCTCTGAAGGGGGAATAATTGTGTTTCTTCCATCAGGTTGGTAAGAAGATTAAGATACCAGGTGACAAGGGTTTGGTGATATTTGGCAAATAATGGGCTTCCCAGGTGGCCCAATGGTAAAGAATCTGCCTGCCAAGCCAGGAGACGTGGGTTTGATCCTTGGGTTGGGAATATCCTCTGGAGTAGGAAATGGCAACCCACTCCGGTATTCTTGCCTGGGAAATTCCCAGGACAGAGGATCCTAGTGGCCTATAGTCCATGGGGTTGTAAGAAGTCAGACGTGACTGAGCCCTGAGCACATTTCGTAAATAAGTAAAACGTGTTTCTTGGGCTGTTTCACCAAGGATACAGATGACTTTCAGAGAAATGAACAAGTCTAGTTTATAATTAGGTGAACGCTACTGCCCCAAGGAGACAGGCTGAGGAGATGGTATGTACATCTCTCTTATTAATCCTGGTCATGCACTTTGCTGGAGGTCAGGTTGTCTCAAACCAACAGCTGCAATCTGCATGGAATTCCAGGCTTTGAGGCCCTTGGACTGAAAATGATGTCCAAGTGGCCCAGAAAACCTGCAATCTTTCCAACCTTTGGTGATTCTCCTCAGGTGTAGCCCACAAGCCAAGCATCTCCTAATGACATCTGCTCCTGGGAGGCTCTGAAATGGGTCTGAGCTTGGCTGTAGAGGGTGAATCTAGCTTGTGAAGTTCCATCCTGGTCCCCCCAGCCCTGAGCCCTCCTAGAACAGACTGGTCACCACAGGTGACAGTGATAAGCATGGTGATATCCAAGTGGCTCATTTGGTTCCAGAAGACAGATAGATACAGAAGGCAAATGAATTTTAAGGAGAAGGAAGCAAAAACCTAAAAGACTCTACAGCCCAGAAATCAGGTGCCTAGTTTTGTAGTCAGACAACTCTGGGTCTGAGCGCTGAATCTCCGCTTGTTAGTTTTGTGGACTAATGTCTTTGAGACTCTATTTTCTCCTCTAAAGTGGTGAGGATAGCTGGAGATGCTTTGTATAGGGGTGAGGTGGGGAGTGAGTGAGAAATGCATTTAAGGTGCAGGGTATAGTGCCGGGTGCTTAGAAAGGACTCCATAAAAATGGATTATTAGTAGTATATATATAAAATCTTTGAAGGCAAAGACACAGCATTTGCCAAAATCATTATCGATTTGAAGGCTGTAATGAATGACTTCATAATATGAATGGAGAAGGAAATAGCAACCCACTCCAGTATTCTTGCCTGGAAAATCCATGGATGAATTTTCCATGGTTGGAGGAACCTGGTGGGCTACAGTCCACGGGGTTGCAAAGAGTAGGACACGACTTAGCAACTAAACCGCCACCATGAATAACTTCGGGCTTTCCTGGTGGCTCAGACAGTAAAGAATCTGCCTGCAATGTGGGAGACCTGGGTTTGATCCCTTTGTTGGGAAGATACCTGGAGAAGAGAATGGCAAACCACTCCAATATTCTTGCCTGGAGAATTCCATGGTCAGAGGAGACCAGTGGGCTACAGTCTATGCAGTTGCAAAGAGTCGGACACAACTGAGCAACTAACACACACACACACACACACACACACACACACATGAATGACTTCGACCTTCCTATAAGATATGAGGATTAATATGGAAAATGCTGTAGAGTTCATTTTAAAAGTTAAGATCTCCTAGAATATTTTGTAAAAGAGTCTTAATATTCATCTGAAGTTCTAGACCTCAGGCTTTCCTAAACTACTGATGGTCCCATTTGTAATCCTACTAACACATTCTGTTTATTTGCTTATTTATTTTTGCTGCACTGGGTTTTCGTTGCTGTGTGTGGGCTGTCTCTAGTTTCAGGGAGTGGGAACCACTCTCCAGTTTGCGATGCTTGGGCTTCTCATTGTGGTGTCTTTTCTTGCTGCAGGGCTCTCGGGCTTCATAGTGCAGTGTGCAGGCTTAGTTGCCCTGAGGCATGTGGAATCTTCCTGGACCAGGGATTGATCCCGTGTCTCCTGCCCTGGCAGGTGGATTTCTATCCACCACACTACCAGGGAAGTCCTGATACATTCTTATAAATAATATTAGATGGGCCAAAAAGTTTGTTTGTGTTTTTCCAGACAATAACAGAAATAATATACTATACTCATAGTATTTATATATACATATAATAACATTTATGCAAACAATGTAATTATAATATAGATATATAATACTTATGTACTTATGTTTATATTGTATATACTATATACTTATAAATATAAAGCCTATTATAAATATTATATATAATATTATAAATAATAGATAGCATATTATTGTAATAATATACTGTTAAATAATAAATAATATACATTATATTATAATAAATAATATACTATAATGTTATGATAATATAAATAATATAGACAGTATAATACTATAAATAATATTTATTTTATTAAATAAATATATTTATTTTGTTAAATTTATATGTTATAAATAATATACCATTAAATAAATAATATACTATAATATTATAATAATATTATAAATAATATAGACAGTATAATATTATAAATAGTAATAGACAGTAATCAATCTTCCTAAATTGTTTCTGTCCTAAATGACTAGCTCTGGCAAATGTGAACTCATTGCTGGAAAAAACAGACCAAACCAGACTTCCCGGGTGGTCCAGTGGGTTAAATATCCACCTTGCAATGCAGGGGACCTGGTTTTGTCCCTGGTCCGGGAAGATCCCGCATGCCACAGAGCATCTGAGCCCATGTGCCACAACTGCTGAGCCCATGCCCCACCACAGGAGGAGCCACCACAACGAGAAGCCCGCACCGCAACTAGAGAGCAGCCACTGCTCTCTGCAGCTAGAGAAAGTCCATGCACAGCAATGAAGACCCAGCATAGCCAAATAAATATTAAAAAACAAAAACAAATCTAACTTCCTGGCTGTATCTAGTGACCTTTCAGAATGTGGTGCTAAGAGATGTTTATCACCACTTTGCATTGTTCAAAATCCCTGAACCATTTACACTTCAAGATGCTGGAATGGGTTCCTCAGATGTGGGCCAAGTGGTGGGAAAGGAGGTCATCCTCATGGCCCTGGTAACCTTGCTCTCCTCCAACTCAAGCAGAAAAGTAGTGGTTTTGTTGGGAGTTCCCTTTTGAGAAACCTTAGCCTTGGCCGTGGGGCAGCTGGCGTAGGGGTGGGGTTGTCTCCATGGAGGGAATGCACTGGGGCATCCCACAGACCTTGGGCAAGGTCACACCAATGGGTGTGACCTCACACTTGCCAGAACCCACCAGTGACACACTCCCCATGGATGGTCACATCTGATTCCCAAGCTTCATCCTCGGGGACTGTAGACCCGATTCTATTTTACAAACGAGGAACACTGAAGCTCAGAGAAGGGAATGCTTGAGGTCTTTCAGTGAGATAGCGGTAGGTAGAGCTAAGTCTTGGTGAAGGCAATGGCACCTCACTCCAGTACTCTTGCCTGGAAAATCCCATGGATGGAGGTGCCTGGTACGCTGCGGTCCGTGGGGTCGCTAAGAGTTGGACACGACTGAGCAACTTCACTTTTACTTTTCACTTTCATGCACTGGAGAAGGAAATGGCAACTCACTCCAGTGTTCTTGCCTGGAGAATCCCAGGGATGGGGGAGCCTGGTGGGCTGCTGTCTATGGGGTCGCACAGAGTCAGACACGACTGAAGTGACTTAGCAGCAGCAGCAGGAGCAGCAGAGCTAAGTCTTGAATTAGAATCTGCTTGATTCCAGAACCCAAGCTGTTTCTAGGTTAGTGGTTGAGAACATAAATTCTGTATCTTACTCACTGATGGGCAAGGCACTTGACCTTGGTATGCCTCACTTGCCCCATCTGCAAAATGGAACTGATAATTGTGCTTGACTTAGAAGGATTGCTGAACAGTTTGAGCCAGTTAATAACCTAAAGCCCTTGGACCAGGATTGGCATGTTGCAGGTGACAGGTAAGTGTCAGCTGTTCTTAC
Source organism: Capricornis sumatraensis (assembly GCF_032405125.1). Lineage (NCBI taxonomy): Eukaryota > Metazoa > Chordata > Mammalia > Artiodactyla > Bovidae > Capricornis > Capricornis sumatraensis. The sequence goes on along the minus strand of NC_091082.1, from coordinate 48,452,284 downwards.
TGTGTTCAGTATCATCATCTCATGCTGTTTTCTTTCTGACGCAGACACGTATTCCATGTGAGGTCCATAGATGATCTGACATGGTTGAAATGCATTTATTTCATGTGATACAATTCCATGTAACTACATCTCATGAAATATTTCACTATTTGTTTGCTTATAACCAGAGTGACCATATTAGTTTAAAAACAATGGACTTCTTTTCACATTTGGCAGATAGGAGGCCCTTGTACCATTGATCCCTCCTCCTGAGTCCATGGACTTCCCTGATAGGTCAGTTGGTAAAGAATCTGCCTGCAATGCAGGGGACCCTAGTTCGATTCCCGGGTTGAGAAGATCTGCTGGAGAAGGAATAGGCTACCCACTTCAGTATTCTTGGGCTTTCCTTGTGGCTCAGCTGGTAAAGAATTTGTCTGCAATGTGGGAGACCTGGGTTCGATCCCTGGGTTGAGAAGATCCCCTGGAGAAGGGAAAGGCTACCCACTCCAGTATTCTGGCCTGAAGAATCCAATGGAGTGTATAGTCCATGGGGTCGCAAAGAGTCAGACACAACTGAACGACTTTCACTTTCTTTCCTGAACCCATGGCAGACATCCCTAATTGGTCTCATTATTTTTTTTCTGTTGAACACAAATGTGGCTTAAGCATCTGTCCTAATCCATGGAGGCAATAATGGTGTTAATCCAGGTGTTAACCTGTCTCTGCCGTCTCAAGCTGGGGGCCAAAGAGAGCAAGGTTGCCAGTCATCTTGCCTTGGACATTTGCTTTGATGGGCTCAATGCCCAACCACTCAGCCCAAAGGTGGGCTAGCTCTTTGGCAAATTCTTACCACTGTTCAACCAAGAGCTTTTGGGAGGAAATTCTGCAAACCTGACCCTTTATCTGGATGCACTCTCCAGAGTCTGTCGCTTCCTGATCAGCCCTGGGGCCATGTTTTGAGGCACATGAGAAACTGCAAGAACAACCTAGCAGTTACAAGCAGCAGGAGTCGTCTGCTGCTGCTAAGTCACTTCAGTCGTGTCCGACTCTGTGTGACCCCATAGATGGCAGCCCACCAGGCTCCCCCATCCCTGGGATTCTCCAGGCAAGAACACTGGAGTGGGTTGCCATTTCCTTCTCCAAGGAGTCATCTACCATTCAGATAGACCCTAACCTCCCTAATCTCTCCCTCTCTTTCTCTTACCTCTAACAGGGGAATATACTTGAGAAGATAGGGGTTTGCTCCCTGCCCAGATTTCTCTAGTTTTTGCAGAATAGCGTGAGAATCAAGGAGGATACTGCGCTCGTGGTAACCAACCTGCATTTTGGGACCATACCAGTCAGGCTGTTCCAGTCCAAGACACCCTCCCCCAGCCCCCGGAGAGGCATCAATTTCCATGGAGGAGCCGCCTTAATGGGGAGCCTGGGTAAGATCCTCCATAGTGGCTTCATAAAGGAAGAGCCTCAGCCACACACACAGCTTTGCCCCCTACCCCTCCCATGGGAACCTTGTTGGAGTTTCTCCAAGAAATCAGAAATGGATTGCCATTTCCTTCTCCAGAAAGAAATCAGCAGTTGGAGATTTTTATTGGGAGTCCAGACTATGGGCTTTGGGCTCAAGTCAGCAGATGGTGTGGAAATGTTCTTTTTTACACTGTGAGAGTCTAGGTCAAGGAGAGGGTGGTGAAGTGGCTGGGAAGGTGAGGGGGGTGGGGGTGGCATTCATGGCCCTGCAGTATTGACTCTGCTCCCCTCACCCTGCTCACCACTCATAGCCATCGCTAATCCTGTCTGTTCTTCCCCCACAATATTTCTCAAATGCACACGTTTCTTGCAGGCTCTGCAAGATCACTGCGATCTTTCTCTTGCCGCATCCCTTTACTCCCACATCTCAACAACTGCTCTCCCCCGTCACTCCTGGCCCTTCACGGTCTCATCCTCACCCAGTAGCCAGAAGGAGCTCATAAAAGTATGAGTTGGAACTTGTCTGTCTTGCACTGAAACCCTTCTTGTGGCTTTCCAGGTGTTTTCTTTTGTTTTTAATAATTATATTTATTTTTGGCTGTGCTGAGTCTTCTTTGCTGCTCGGGCTTTTCCCTAGTTTTGGTGAGTGGGGCCTACTCCCTATGTACTGCATCGGCTTCTTACTGCAGTGGCTTCTTGTTCTGGCTCCCTGGCTCTAGAGCGCAGGCTCAATGCCTATGGCACACAGAATTAGCTGCTCAACGACGTGCAGGATCTTCCCGACCAGGGATTGAACCCATATCTCCTGCATTGGCAGGTGGATTCTTTACCACTAAGCCACCAGGGAAGCCCTAGGGTCTTTTTTCAAAAAATGAAATTTGTTTATCACTTTTGTCTGTGCTAGGTCTTCGTTGCTGTGTGCGGGCTTTCTCTAGAGGCAGCAGGCATGGGCCACTGTGCCGCAGTGTGCAGGCTTCTTACTGAGGCGGCTTCTCTTGTTGCAGAAGAGCACAGACTCTAGGGCACTTGGCCTTCAGTAGTTGCGGCACATGGGGTTAGCTGCCCCGTGGCATGTGGGATGTTGGTTCCCTGACCTGGGAACGAAGCCACATCCCTGCATTGGAAGGCAGATTCTTAACCATTGGACCACCAGGCAAGACCCCTCCAGGGTCTTTAGATGAAACCTGAACTCCCCCCAGTAGCTGGTGCTGGCCCTTCAGACCTCTCCTACCTGCTCACCTGGGCTCCCGGCGGCCCACAGTGATCACTCTGCGGCAGCCACACTGCCTGTGCAGCAGACACTCCAGGATCCTTCTCTCTGAATCTCCCTCACTTGCTGTTTCCCGGCCTCCAGAGTTGTCTCCCTGCACCCCCTCACTTTGCAGGACTGGTGACCCCTTCTTCATTCTTCCAGTTCGAACTCAAAGGTCCCTCCCCAGAGTGGCCTCCTGGACATCTCTAAAGAGCTCTCCCTGCCCACTCTAGAGCCCTGCCCTCTGCCCGGGGTCCATCCATCCTTGACATCATCCTTTGACATTTTCTTCATGGCAGTTGTCACAAGCTGAATGTATCTCCTTCCACCAGGTGTTTCCTGATTTACTGTCTGCATCCCACAACTAAGAATGGAAAGTCTGAGAGTGCAAGAAAGAGTTCTGTTTTGCTTGTTGCAGGACCCCAGAGCCAGACCCACGGTTTTATTTCTTGAATGAATGTATAAGCATAAGATCTCTTCAAGAAAATTGGATACAGCAAAGGAACATTTCATGCAAGGATGGGCATAATAAAGGACAGAAATGATAAGGGCCTAACAGAAGCAGAAGAGATTAAGAAGTGGTAAGAATACACAGAAGTATATAGAAAAGGTCTTAATGACCTGGATAACCATGGTGGTACGATCACTCACCTGGAGCCAGACATCCTGGAGGATGAAGTCAAGTGGGCCTTATAAAGTATTACTACAAACAAAGCCAGTGGAAGTGATGGGGAATTCTAGCTGAGTTATTTAAAATTCTAAAAGATGCTGCTGCTAAAGTGTTACACACAAATTTGGATAATTCAGCAGTGGCCACAGGACTGGAAAATGTCAGTTTTCATTCCAATCCCAAAGAAGGGCAATGCCAAAGAATGTTCAAACTACTGGACAATTGTGCTCATTTCACATGCTAGCAAGATAATGCTCCAAATCCTCTAAGCTAGGCTTCAATAGAACTTCCAGATGTACAAGCTGTGTTTTAAAAAGGCAGAGTAACTAGAGATCAAACTGCCAACATCCCTTGGATCATAGAAAAAGCAAGAGAATTCCAGAAAAACATCTACTTCTGCTTCATTGACTACACTAAAGCCTTTGACTGTGTGGATCACAACAAACCGTGGAAAATTCTTAAAGAGATGGGAATACCAGACCACCTTACCTGTCTTTTGAGAAACTTATATGTGGGTCAAGAAGAAACAGTTAGAACTGGACATGAAACAATGGACTGGTTCAAAATTGGGAAGGAGTATGTCAAGGCTATATACTGTCACCCTGCTTATTTGACTTATACACAGAGTATATCTTGGAAAATGTCAGGCTGGATGAATCACAAGCTGGAATCAAGATTGACGGTAGAAATATCAACAGTCTCAGATATGCAGATGATACCACTCTAATGGCAGAAAGTGAAGAGGAACTAAAGGATTTCTTGATGGTAGTGAAAGAAAAGAGTGAAAAAGCTGGCTTAAAACTCAATGTTCAAAACACTAAGATCATGGCATCTGGTCCCATCATTTCATGGCAAATAGAAGGGGAAAAATTGGAAGCAGTGACAGGTTTTATTTTCCTGGGCTCCAAAATCACTGCAGATGGTGACTGCAGCCATGAGATTAAAAGATGTTTGCTCCTTGGAAGGAAAGTTATGACAAACCTAGACAGTGTACTAAAAAGTAGCGACATCACTTTTCTGACAAGGGTCCATATAGTCAAAGCTATGGCTTTTCCAGTCATCATGTACTGGATGTGAGAGGTAGAACATAAAGAAGGCTGAGTTCTGAAGAATTGATGCCTTCAAATTCTCCAGGTGCTGGAGAAGAGTCTTGAGAATTCTTTGGTCTGCAAGGAGATCAAATCAGTTAATCCTAGAGGAAATCAACCTTGAATATTCACTGGAAAGACTGATGCTGAAGCTGAAGCTCCAATACTTTGACCACCTGATGCAAAGAGCTGACTCACTGGAAAAGACCCTGATGCTGGGAGATTGAAGCCAAAAGAAGCGGGTGGCAGAGGATGAGATGGTTATATAGCATCACCAACTCAATGGACATGAATTTGAGCAAACTCGGGGAGACAGTGGAGGACAGTGCACCGGTGTGTCACACTAGTGTGCGACAGTCCTTGGGGGCCCCAAAATGTCAAACACAACTTAGGGACTGAACAACAATGAGCACATGAATACCTAGATGGATGGATGGATGAATAATTGGGTAAAGGGATATAAACCAACCAACAAACGGGAGGGTGGAGAGATGGCCACACAGGAGAAAATCTGCCCATGTGAAGAGATTAGCTGTCCCATTACATGTTCCCTGAGATTAGGCTGTACTGCCACCTTGTGGTAGAATATAATATCTGAACTTGGTGCCTGGATGCTCTCCCTGAGTATCTACTTTGTGGGACTGCACTGGTGGCTCAGTGGTAGAGAATCTGCCTGCAATGCAGGAGACCCTGGAGATGAGGCTTCAGTCCCTGGGTCAGGAAGATCCCCTGAAGGAAATGGCAACCTGGCAACCAACGCCAGTGTTCTTGCCAGGAGAATTCCCTGGACAGAGAAGCCTGCAGGCTGTAGTCTGTGCTGAGCACACATGCACACATCCCCTTTGTACTGGCCCCCTTGTCCAAGATCACTCCTCCCTTTCAGAGGCCTCTGGGAGCACTCCATTTTTTGTCTGCGACTGTTCCTCTTCCTCTGTGGAGGAATGACATTACTTCCAAAAGTAATAGCAGGCCTCGCTCAGCAAATATTTTTTAAGGACCTACTATGTGTCAGACCCTCTTTGAGGCCCAGGGGACATTGTGGAGAACAAGAAAGGTCCTCACAGAGCTTACCCAAACAATGGGGCCGAGCAGCGAAAGAAAAACAAGTGTATGCGTGCTCAGTCGCTTCAGCTGTGTCCAACTCTGTGACCCCATGGGCTGTAGCCCGGCAGGCTCCTCTTCCATGGGATTCTCCAGGCAAGAATACCGGAGTGGGTTGGTTGCCATGCCCTCCTCCAGGGATCTTCCCGACCCAGGGATCGAACCCTCATCTCCTGCATTGACAGGTGGATTCTTTGCCACTGAGCCACCTGAGAAGCCCATACACATATATATTTACATATATAGATATATAATTATTATTCACATTCCAGGGCAGACATGCCCACCTTCCCTCATCTTGGCTTTGTTGGTTTCAGAGCACCAAGCCTTCTAACTCCAAGGTTTCCCCTGCAGTCAAAGAAAACATTGTGGCTGGTGAGCCCCAAGGCATATCTGCTCCCTGACATTCAGGAGACTTGGGTGGATTCAGGTGTCTGATTTTAAGCTTTTTCTATTGTCCAGGCAGAGTTGGCCAGAGTCACTTCAAGGGAAGCAAGAACAGGAAGAGAGGGGAGCTGTCACACCTAGTGCCAGCATTGCTGGTAGCTCTTCCTGTGAGCTGGGGGGCAATGCTGGGCCCCGTGGGTACCAATCCTTGTACAGGCTACTCACAGGCAGCTGCTGCTGTGTTGGTTTTGTCTTGCAGACATATACCACAGCCTGTGTTGTTCTCTAGCCCGGGAGGCTGACTCTGTGCTGCTGGCAGTTGGGTGAGTTGCTGGAGAAAGTTAGTGGGTGTTACCTGGTGGCAGAAGGTAGGGGTGAGGCCCCACATGATTTGCAGAACAGAGGTCCTAACCCTGGAGAGACACTCTTGCATATGCGTCCATGGAGACAGGCACAGGTAGCATTCAAAACAGCCTAAACCAGAAACAACCCAAATGCCCATCAACTGGGAGTACATGGATCAACTGTGGCACTGTCAGCGTTACATTACACTGCCATTAAGGCATTATGGGATATGGCGTAGCTGTTCAAATGAAGGCACACTCATAATGTGGATGAATCTTGGCAGTATAAAATTTAGTGAGAAAATTTTCAAAAAATTACGTGAAGCGAGATACTCTGTCTACAGAATGAAAAACAATTAAAATCAGAGCAACACTTTTAAGGAATATGCATAGGCACAATGAATTTATGTAAAAAGGAAAGAGAATGATGGCTATGTGATTCAAGGTAACCATTCCCTCAAATGGGGGAGGCAGTGAGATGGGATGGTGCTGGGGGTATTATGGGGTTGGCTGAAGATTCTGAAGGTTCTGGTTAATATCCTGGCTGTTCTTTGGGGCAATGATATTTTTCACATTGTTAAAACAAATAACTAATGAACTTTTGAACTAACTAGCTAGCTAATTAACTCCCGACCATGAAGGGACTAATGTTGGGAGCATCTCAAGGAAGCCATAATTCTGAGCACCTGAAGTTCCTTGAAAATAGGAGAGGGCTCATGAGTGAATGGAAGGGGCTGTGGGGACCACTCACCAGAATTCTGGTTCTTAATCCAACAGATCACAAGTCACAGGGAAACAGTTTAGAGAACACAAGTGAGAGAAGCTAAAAACATTCCCTTTAGATTTAACCTCTAAAACAAGCCTCCTCAAACAAAGCAACTTCCTCAGTATCTCTGGTTTTCTTGATGAGATGGAGGAAGATAGCATCTTTCCAGTCCTCATCATTGTACCTCCCAGCCAGCTGAGCCTCATGTCTGACATTCCACCGTTAGAGTGTCCACCAGACTCTACATCTCTGAGGGCTGAGTAATAATAAAAACATCCCTTGAACACATAAAGGTGTTAATAAGCACCTCTGCTAATACCTTGTTGAGTATTGCTGAGGATATTGTTATTCTTGGGCTTCCCAGGTGGCACTAATGCTAAAGAATCTGCCTGCCAATGCAGTTCAGTTCAGTTGAGTCACTCAGTTGTGTTGGACCCTTTGTGACCCCATGGACTGCAACGCACCAGGCCTCCCTGTCCATCACCAACTCCCTGAGCTTACTCAAACTCATGTCCATCAAGTTGGTGATGCCATCCAACCATCTCATCCTCTGTCGTCCCCTTCTCCTCCCACCTTCAGTCTTTCCCAGCATCTGGGTCTTTTCAAATGAGTCAGTTCTTCACATCAGGTGGGCAAAGTATTGGAATTTCAGCTTCAGCATCAGTCCTTCCAATGAATATTCAGGACTGATTTCCTTTAGGATGGACTGGTTGGATCTTCTTGCTGTCCAAGGGACTCTCAAGAGTCTTCTCCAACACCACAGTTCAAAAGCACTCAGCTTTCTTTATCATCCAACTCTCACATCCACATGTCTACTTGAAAAACCATAGCTTCAACTAGACAGATCTTTGTTGACAAAGTAATGTCTTTGCTTTTTAATATGCTGTCTAGGTTGGTCATAACTTTTCTTCCAAGGAGCAAGCGTCTTTTAATTTCATGGCTGCAGTCACCATCTGCAGTGATTTTGGAGCCCAAGAAAATAAAGTCTGTCATTATTTCCATTGTTTCCCCATCTATTTGCCATGAAGTGGTGGGACCAAATGCCATGATCTTAGTTTTCTGAATGTTGAGTGTTAAGCCAATTTTTTCACTCTCCTCTTTCAGTTTCATCAAGAGGCTCTTTAGTTCTTCTTTGCTTTCTGCCATGAGTGGTGTCATCTGCATATCTGAAGTTATTGATATAATCTCTGGATTAGGAAGATCCGCTGGAGGATGAAATGGCAACCCACTCCAGTATTCTTGCCTGGGAAATCCCATGGACAGAGGAGCCTGGTGGGCTGCAGTCCATGGGTTGCAGAATCGGACGTGACTGAGCACACTGTTGTGCTGTTTATTGTACTGTTATTCTAGACAGCTGACAAGACTTGGCTTACAGGTTTTGATAAGCTAGGCTGGGGGAGGAAGAAAAGCAGGTAAGGTTCTTTAGGTTGCCAGGGGCTGCAGGTGGATGGTGCCTGGGGGGAAATGCCCTGAGAACCCTAAGGGAGAAATGATCATGGTCTGGGTACTCCCTGATTTTCTGTCAAGACATAATAGAGTTTCTTAAGTAAGATCCTGGAGAATATGTGTTTGAAAGATTTGTCTTTCAATCATCTGGCTCTGCAGAGCCTTCATCCCTGAAGGTGGGCAGGCAAGAGAGAATCCCAGGAGGTGTAGGCATTTCTGTTTCATACTAGCAGGTCTGGGATTCTGCAACAGAAAGCATATGCTATTTCAAGACATTAGGTTTGTATGTTTGCCACTTGATGAGTCACATTCACTTCTGGGGCTTCCCTGGTGGCTCAGCAGTAAACAATCTGCCTGCAATGCAGGAGACCTGGGTTCGATCCGTAGGTTGAGAAGATCCCCTGGAGGAGAGCATGGCAATCCACCTCAGTACTTTTGCCTAGAGAATCCCATGGACAGAGGAGCCTGGCGGGCTGCAGTCCATGGGGTCTATAGAGTCAGACATGACTGAAATGACTAAGCATCAGCAGCATTCACGTCTAGACGTGGCAAAGTGGAAGCTGAAGCTTGTGCTTGCTGCTTACGGGTGCTGGGGCCACCACACTGTGAGGACTCCACAGAGGTGCATGTGTCTTGTCTGCATTTAAGTGGGAACCCATACTGATAACATTGAATTATTGATCTCTGTATTGCTTATTGTGGAAATGTGGCAGAGTTATAAGCAATCAACCCACCCTACTTTTTATTTTTTAAAATATATTTATCTATTTGGCTGCACCAGGTCCTAGTTGTGGCATGTGGGATCTATTTCCCTGACCAGGGATGGAACCTAGGCCCCCTGAACTGGGGGTATGGAGTCTTAACCACTGGATCACGAGGGAAGTCCCCAAGTTGTTTTCTTGAAAATGATGCTTTAGGAAACCTTTTATAGGAAATAAAATTCAAGGTCAAATAGAAGGCAGTGGTTTTCAAACTGGGTTCCGTAGAGCACTAGGGCTTCCCTCACTCTCTCAGAGGTGGGTCCAGAGGTCAAAGAAGAAGAAGTGGGGGATTCAGGTGTCTTATCTTTGGGCAAAACCAGAACAATTGCATTTACCTATTTTATTTGGTGAAGCTCCAGGTATCATTTTAATAAAAAAAAATATTTTTTTTTTGTTCTAAATAAGTTTGAAAGCCACTAGTCTAAGGTGTCATTTTTCTGTACGGAATTCTCAATTTAATCTTACAAGTAGAATGAGGTTTTTTTTTTGTTTTGTTTTGTTTTTGATGCTTTTAAGTGATAGGTTGCAAGAACTGAAAAGATAACTAGCAACAGCCTCAAATAAAAATGTAAGATAACAACCATATTTTAAATAAGTTCTCTAATCCTAGTTTAGCTAAGCTGTTAACTGGTTTAGCCAAGCTGTTTCTATTTTTAAAATGTATTCCTTTCTGTTATTCCAGTCTTGATTCATGCATTAGTTAGCTTGTGTTAGACCCGGGTTTGATCCCTGGCTGAGGAAGATCCCCTGGAGAAGGAAATGGCCACCCACTCCAGTACTCTTGCCTGGAAAATTCCATGTATGAAGAGCCTTGTAGGCTACAGTCTATAGGGTCGCAAAGAGCTGGACACGACTGAGCAACTTCACTTTCACTTTACTATTTTTAGAAGTTCACCTGCTCTCCCAGCTTTATTGAACTATAATGATATGTGCCTTGTGTCAATTTAAGGTGTTCAACATGTTGGTTTGATATTCTTACATACTGCAATATGATTGCTACCATTATATAACATAATCAGCATTTTTTTTCTGGTGAGAACTTTAAGATCTACTCTCTTAGCAACTTTGAAGTATATAGAATATTATTGTTAACTATAGTCACTGTCCTGTAGATCCCCAGGACTTGTTATTCTTATAACTGGAAGTTTGTATCATTTGACCAGCATCTCCTCATTTCCCTCACCACCCCAGAGCCCCAAGTAGCCACCACTCAACTCTCTGTCTCTCTGAGTTTTGGCTTCTTTAGATTCTATGTATAACGGATATCACACAGTGTTTGTCTTTCTCTGTCTGACTTATTTCCCTCAGTGTAACATCCTGGTTTCATCCAAGTTGTTGCAAATGGCGGGATTTCCTTCTTTCTTATGGCTAAACAATGTTTCAATTTATATGGAACACCTGGAAGTTCATATTAAAGCTCCTCTTTGCCCTTGAATTCCTGTGAGGAGACACACTTTGGGGGCTTAGACAAACCCCCAGGATGCTGATCGTCAACCTCTGGCACCTGGGTCTGCCACAGCCCCAGATGTGTCTGTTTTATGACAGCCTACCTTCTCTAACCTTCACCGTCAGAACACTTCCCAAACCCCTTCTTTCCTTCCTACAGCCCCACAAAAGAAGCCAACTCTGAGTCACTGGTGGGAACAAACCTTGGTCCATTAGATTTTTCTTTAAAAAAAAATTCTACCTGAAAGAAACTTGCCCTTGACTTTCATTTTGGTTTCTCCTATCCTTTTCTTTCATGAGTGGCAGCAGCTTCATTGGCTTTTCTTGACACTGCTGGTTGTTTTGCTTCTGATGTGAACAGCTTTCTAAGTTGCATGTTTTTTTCTTGTTGTTCAAATCTCTTATTTAAAAAATTTTTTTTTAATGGAGGAAAATTGCTTTACAGTACTGTGTTGGTTTCTGCCATACAACAACCTGAATCAGTCATAATTATACATATCTCCTCCCTCTTGAGCCTCCCTTCCCCCACCTCCCCTACCCCCATCTCACCCCTCTAGGTCATCACAGAGTGCCAGGCTGGGCTCCCTGCGCTGTATAGCATAAGCTGCACATTCTTGTATGGAGTGTCTCCATCTATGGAAAGTAGACAGCATAGTTTTGGAATCAAGGATCCCTGCCCACAAGTTAAGGAAAGGTTCTTCACATCCTCATATGCAAAAAGTGAGGGTAAGCACCCTCAGAGGGCCATTCTGAAGGTTTAATTAGAAACACCATTGCAAGAGGGAGTGGGAAGCAGTATGGCTTCCCAGCGACACCTGTTTACATAGGGGTGCTTCTGTCCCCTGCTTACTCAGGTACCGCAAGCTTCCTGATCACCATTACTATACCGTTCCCTCTGATTGCCTGAATGCTTCCATTCACTTCCTGAAGACCCTGGGAACATATGGGGTGGATTCCTCCCGGGTTGTGCTCTGCGGAGACAGCGTTGGGGCAGGAATAGCGGCCTTGATCTCTCAGACCTTGGTGGGCAGGTTGGATCTTCCTCAAATCCGGGCCCAGGTCCTGATTTATCCCCTCGTCCAACTCATCAATTTTCAACTGCCATCCTTTCATCAGAACTCACGCATTCCATTCCTCACCCAGAAGTTCATGATAACTTGCATGTTTAAATACCTGCTTATTGACTTTTCCTGGTGGGATGCCATCGTGAGTGGGGCTGTTATTCCCCCCAAAGTCTGGAAGAAGTACCGGAAGTGGCTCAGCACTGACAACCTACCCAATAGGTTCAAGAAGACAGGCTGCCAACCTGTGTTTCCTGCCCCCTTTAATGAGGCTGCCTATCTAGAAAACAAACACTTGTTGGGTGTGGAAAATTCACCCCTTGTAAGGGATGATGCATTGGAGAAGGAAATGGCAACCCACTCCAGTGACTTGCCTGGAGAATCCCAGGGATGGTGAAGCCGGGTGGGCTGCCGTCTTTGCGGTTGCACAGAGTCGGACACGCCTGAAGCGACTTAGCAGCAGCAGCAGCAGCAGCAGCAAGGGATAATGAAATCATAGCCCAGCTTCCGGAGGCCTTCCTGGTGAGCTGTGAGAATGATATCCTCCGTGATGATGCCTTGCTCTATAAGAAGTGCTTGGAGGATCGGGGGGTCCCCGTGACATGGTACCATGTGGAGGATGGCTTTCATGGATCACTGATGTTTTTTGATAAGAAGTCGCTCTCTTTCCCATGCTCCCTGAAAATTATGAACGCTGTAGTCAGTTATATAAAGAGCATACTGTAAGGTTGAGGCTCTGAGTAGGGCACAGCCAGTATGGACTCTGCTACAAGCTGAGTTCTTTGATGAATTGTATAATAATTGATTAAGGAGATCCTCAGTCAGTGCTTACTCTGCAAGGGAAGGATGAGAAGGAAGCTAAGAACAGTCATCCTTAGTATTTGGTAAATCCCAACTGTTTCCTTTCAGTGCCAACAGTGTTCAATTCTGCATTTAGCAACATTCTCTAACCTTCTCATTCAGGTGAAATAAATACTCAATGGAGAAAAAAAAATGCCTTTAAAGGTTCTCAACACTCTAACACACAAGACCTCCACTGAATGAATGTTGACAACTGTCCTTGAAGGGTCTATATCTGTAAAGCTGAAGTACTGCTTGGGGGTAACATCTCCGTTGGATGAGGGGGCAACTAATTGTTCCCGGGACCAAAGGTTCATCAGTCAAATTCCAACAGTTTGTTTACAGATTGATTCCAGTTGGCCTGAGAGATGCTTTTGCAACAAAACTCTGCCCTCAGTGTAACCACATTTGGTCTGGACTAATCCCAGGGACGGAGGAGCCTGGTGGGCTGCCGTCTATGGGGTCGCACAGAGTCAGACACGACTGAAGCGACTTAGCAGCAGCAGCAGCAGCAGCAGCAAAAGAACATTTTAGAGGAGCTCATGAGCAAGGGAGAGGTGAAAAGAGGCAAGAGGAAGGCAGTGAGGAAAAGGGGGGCTTCTCCTGGGCTTAAGTCTTTGATCTGAATTCCAAAATTAGGTCACTAGCTATCAAAAGGCAGGGTCTTAGAGCCAGGGCTGTCTTGGGAATCTCTGAATGCCATCTGAGATATGGAAACTGCATTTCCTAAAGCAGTAAGATGTCAGCCTTCTTTCTCTAGTGAACTTATGTCTTGGTCTCACTTTTACAAAGAATCTTGCCTTCACTTAGCCCACACCACTTTCTCTGCTTGCAGAGAAGAGGAAGCGAATAGGAAGAGAATATTCGTATTGCATGTTGGGGGTAGTCCACATTAGCTTGGGTCCGTGTTTCCAGCCATATCTGTAATAGCACTGGGCCTCCCTGCTGTCTGGTCCCATCCAAGTGCTAAAGTTGGAGACTCCTCTTCTTTGCAGCCATAGCATCTCTTGGCATCAAGAACCTCACCTATGACTGATGGAAGTAGGAGTCTTATTGGTGTCTTGGATCCTGGCAAAGGTGCAGATATCTACATAGGCAGTTTTGGACTGGGCTCCTGGGAGCATGGACAGGTATCGTGATCTATGTGCTATATATAAGTAGCTTTGATGGAAAAGTGTGTTAATTACCTACTGCTGTGTAACAATACTACCATGAACTTAGTGGCTTAAACAACACAGATTTATTATCTTCCAGTTTCTGTGGCCCGGGACACTGACAATGGACACTTAGCTGCAACTGAGGTGTTGGGGCTGTCATTTCATCTGAGGCTTGGGTGGTGAGGAATCTGTTTAAGTTTAGACAGCTTGTTAGCAGAATTCAGTTCCTTGAAGATGAAGACAGAGAGCTTCGGTTTCCTGCTAACTGTTGGCTAGAGGCCACTGTTGGCTTCTAGAAGCCACTCACAGTTTCTTTTGCACGTGAGTTTTCCCCAAATGGCTGCTTTCTATGTATTTTTTAAAAAATTTATTTATATATTATAGTTTTGGCTCTGATGGGTCTTCGTTGCTGCATGCAGGCCTTTTCTAGTTGCGGCAAGCAGCGGCTCCCCTTCGCTGTCGTGTGCAGGCTTCTCATTGTGGTGGCTCCTCTGTTGCAGAGCACAGGCTCCAGGTGCGTGGGCTCAGTAGTTGCTGCTCTTGGGCTTCAGAGCGCAGGCTCAGTATTTGTGGCACACGGGCTTAGTTGCTCCAAGCATGCGGGATCTTCCCAGAGCAGGGAAGGTACTCATGTCCCTTGCATTGCAAAGCAGATTCTTAACCACTGGACCACCAGGGAAGGTCTGCTTTCTTCCTTAAAGTGAGCAAAGGAGAAAGACTTATGCAATGCTATGCTATGCTATGCTAAGTCACTTCAGTCGTGTCCGACTCCTAGCCACCCTATGGACTGCAGCCTACCAGGCTCCTCCGCCCATGGGCTTTTCCAGGCAAGAGTACTGGAGTGGGGTGCCATTGCCTTCTCCAACTTAAGCAAGATAGCCATTAAATTCTAAAGTAATGTAGTCACAAACGCTATCACATATATGCTGTGACCTTTGCCTTATTCCGTTGCATGCATGTGCTCAGTCAGTCAGTCATGTCTGACTCTTTGTGGCCCCGTGGACTGTAGCCTGCCAGGCTCCTCTGTCCATGGAATCTTTCAGGCAAGAATATCGGAGCAGGTTGACATTTCCTACACCAGATGATCTTCCTGACCCAGGGATCAAAACCTGAGTCTCCTAAGTCTCCTGCACTGGCAGGTAGATCTGCAGTTCTTGGGAACCGCCCCCCCCACCCCCCACCCCTTATTCTGTTGCTCAATCATGTCTTACTCTTTGACCCCATGGACTGTAGCCTGCCAGGCTCCTCTGTCCATGGGGATTTTCCAGGCAAGAATCCTGAAGCGGGTTGCCATGCCCTCCTCCAGAGGATCTTCTCAACCTAGGGATTGAACCCAGGTCTCCCACCTTGCAGGCGGATTCTTTGCTGTATGAGCCAGCAGGGAAGCTCAAGAATACTCGAGTGGGTAGCCTATCTCTTCAGGAAGGGGAACTTCCTGACCCAGGAATTGAACAGAGTCTCCTGCATTACAGGCAGATTCTTTACCAGCTGAGCTACCAGAGAAGCCCCCTTATTCTGTTAATTAGAAGCAAATCATAGGTCTTGCCTGTACAAGGAGACCACAGAAGCATGTGAACACCAGGGGATGGTGAGCTTGGGGGCCCCTGTAGAGTCTGTCTACCACAAAAGGTATATCCAGAAGGGGATGGGAAGAACAGTCAACACAGCTTCTCTGCCTAAGAAATACAGGATGCTCTGCAGCCATTGACTTGAATTTCTGGTGCTAGTGATGACAGTTCTGGACTGTATCTTGAGACTCTTCCCCATAATGTTCCCCAGGAGAGGTCCTCATTTCTCCCTGGTCCTAATTCCCACCACATGACTATCATTTGGTTCCCTAGAGGGCAGTGATTTGGACCTGTCTTTAGTCTATTCCTAGTTTATTTTTAGGAGAAGGTGATGGCACCCCACTCCAGTACTCCTGCCTGGAAAATCCCATGGACGGAGGAGCCTGGTGGGCTGTAGTCCATGGGGTCTCGAAGAGTTGGACACGACTGAGCGACTTCACTTTCACTTTTCACTTTCATGCACTGGAGAAGGCAATGGCAACCCGCTCCAGTGTTCTTGCTGAAGAATCCCAGGGACGGGGTAGCCTGGTGGGCTGCTGTCTATGGGGTTGCACAGAGTCAGACACGACTGAAGTGACTTAGCGGCAGTCTATTTTTATGGTGAACTCTATGCTCTTGTATTAATCAGGGTCCAATCAGGAGAAGGAAATCATACCACTAGTCTTTTTTTTTTTTGCAAGTATTTATTAACTTCAAGAACAATAAAATCTTCTGAAGACATTTTGTGCCTTTAAGGATCTACCAAAAAATTACACCCAGGAGCACTTATAGGATATTGTGGGCATACAAAGGATCCAGAGAGCTAAACACATAAATACAGAACATTTGATAAGTAAAAAGTCAAAATTATTGCTTTCGTCAGGCCAGTTTATTTCTCTTCCTTGGTTCTTGTCTCATTGCAACAAAAATCTAGAGCAGTGGGTTGAAAGGTTTAAAATAACAGACAAGTTACAGCTCAGTTCAGCTCAAGCAGACAGGTCTTTTATTAGACAGACACTCCTGCAACATGGGAGCAGGCTGACCCCAAACTAGTCCAACTCCTCCCTCTTGGCTTCCCCCCTTTTATAAGTTTCTTCCTCTTGGTTATGCCCTGGGCATAATAGGGTTTGTACGCCCTACCAGTCAATGAAAGGGAATGCAAATAGACATACGCTCAAGGCCAATTGACAATTGCAAATTATTTAACGGCAGCTGCTGCTGCTAGGTCGCTTCAGTCGTGTCCGACTCTCTGCGACCCCATAGATGGCAGCTCACCAGGCTCCTCTGTCCCTGGGATTCTCCAGGCAAGAATAGTGGAGTGGGTTGCCATTCCTTCTCCAACGCATGCATGCATGCTAAGTTGCTTCAGTCGTGTCCGACTCTATGCAACCCTATGGACAGTAGGCTGTGTTGTATGTCTTCCCATAATTCAGTCTGTTATAATCAGAGGTGGAATATTTATGAGGGCTTCCCTGATACCTCAGTTGTTAAAGAATCTGCCTGCAATGCAGGAGACCTCGGTTCAATTCCTGGGTCAGAAAGACCTGCTGGAGAAGGGATAGGCTACCCACTCCAGTACTCTTGGGTTTCCCTTATGGCTCAGCTGGTAAAGAATCTGCCTGCAGTGGGGGAGGCCTGGATTCAATCCCTGGGTTGGAAAGATTCCCTGCAGAAGGGAAAGGTTACTTGATGCCATTTCCTTCTAGTCTAACCAGATTGTTAAAAAGAAAGTTTTTTGTTGTTGGAGTATAATTGATTTACAATGTAGTGTTATTTTCCATGTGTGTGTGTGTTTGTGTGTGTGTGCTCAGTCGTATTTGACTCTTCGTGACTCCATGGACTGTAGCCAACCAGGCTCCTCTGTCCATGAAATTATCCAGCAAGAATACTGGAGTGGGTTGCCGTTTTCTTCTCCAAGGGACCTTCCTGACCCAGGGATCAAACCCACAGCTCTTTTGTCTCCTGCATTGGCAGGCAGATTCTTTACCAACTGCATTTCTGCTGTACAGCAAAGTGGATCAGTTATTCATACAAATGCAGCCACTCTTTTGCAGATTCTCTTCCCATATAGATCGTTAAGGAATATTGGGTAGAGTTCCTGTGCTGTATCAGTTCAATCACTCAGTTGTGTCCGACTCTTTGCGACCCCATGAATTGCAGCACGCCAGGCCTCCCTGTCCGTCACCAACTCCCGGAGTTCACTCAGACTTACGTCCATCAAGTCAGTGATGCCTTCCAGCCATCTCATCCTCTGTTATCCCCTTCTTCTCCTGCCCTCAATCCCTCCCAGCATCAGAGTCTTTTCCAATGAGTCAACTCTTCGCATGAGGTGGCCAAAGTACTGGAGTTTCAGCTTTAGCATCATTCCTTCCAAAGAACACCCAGGACTGATCTCCTTTAGAATGGACTGGTTGGATCTCCTTGCAGTCCAAGGGACTCTCAAAAGTCTTCTCCAACACCACAGTTCAAAAGCATCAATTCTTTGGCGCTCAGCTTTCTTCACAGTCCAACTCTCACATCCATACATGACCACTGGAAAAACCATAGCCTTGACTAGACGGACCTTTGTTGGTAAAGTAATGTCTCTGCTTTTGAATATACTATCTAGGTTGGTCATAACTTTCCTTCCAAGAGTAAGCGTCTTTTAATTTCATGGCTGCAATCACCATCTGCAGTGATTTTGGAGCCCCCCAAAATAAACTCTGACCCTGTTTCCACTGTTTCCCCATCTATTTCCCATGAAGTGATGGGACCAGATGCCATGATCTTTATTTTCTGAATGTTGAGCTTTAAGCCAACTTTTTCACTCTCCCCTTTCACTTTCATCAAGAGGCTGTATAGTAGGACTTATTAATTATCTGTTTTTTATGTAGAGTGTATATATGTCAATCCCAGGCTCCGAATTTATCCCTCTCTCTTTTTTCCCCCTGGTAACCATAAGGTTGTTTTCTACATCTGTGACTCTATTTCTGCTTTGTAGATAAATTTATTTGTAGCATTTAGAAAAAAGATTCCACATATAAGTGATATCATATGATATTTGTCCCTCTCTGTCTGACTTTCTTCACTCAGTATGACAATCTCTAGGTCAATCCATGTTGCGGCAAATGGTATTATTTCATTCTTTTTTTTATGGCTCAGTAATATTCCTTTGTATACATGTACCACACCTTCTTAATCTATTCTTCTGTTGATGGGTATTTAAGTTGCTTCCATGTCCTGGCTATTATAAATAGTACTGCAATGAACATTGGGGTGCATGTAATTTTTGAATTATATTTTTTCTTGGGATATCAAAAAAGAAAGAATATCTAAAACTTGTGGGACAACTATAAAAGGCATAACATATATGTAACAGGAATACCGGAAGGATAAGAAAGAAAGGCAGAAACACAATATTTGAAACAAAAATTTTCCCCAAATAATGTCAGACACCAAACCACAGATCCAGAAAGATTAGAGACCACCAAGCAGGATAAATGCCTCAAACATACACCTAGACAGATCATAGTTGAACTTCAGAAAATGAAATTTAAAGGAAAAATCTTTGAAGAAGGTAGAGGGCAAAAATGCCTTACCTCTAGAGGAACAAAGATAGGAAGTACATCTTATTTCTCTTAAGAAATCATGTAAACAAGGGGAGAATGCATTAAAAAATTTAAAGAATTAAGAGGAAAAAAACACATCCACCTAGAATTCCATACTCTGAAATTATGTTTCAAGGGTGAAGGAGAAATAAAGACTTTCTCAGACCAAAAAAAAAAAGAACCCAACAAAAAATGGCATTTGTTGCCAGTAAACCTGCTTTGTAAGAAATGTTAAAAGAAGTTTTTTGTTTGTTTGGTTTTTTATTTTTGACAGAAAAAAAATTATACCTGTAACAAACTCAGATCTACATATAGAAAGGAAGAGACTTGCAGAATGAATAAGTGAGGGTAAAATGCCTATTTTTCTTATTCATAGTTGATCTAACTGATAGCAGTTTGTTCAAAATTTAAAAAGTGATAATATATTTAATTACATATGCTTATATGTAAGTGAAATGAATGACAGCAATGATGGAAGGGACGATAGAGCATAATTAGAACAATTTGTAAGGCACTTGCCCATGGAACATTCACCAAGATGGTCCACATCCTGGGCCATAAAACACACTTTAACAAGTTTAGAAGAATAGAAATCATACACTGACTGCCGTCATACCACAATGGAATTAAACTATAAATCAGCGACAGAAAGACAGCTGGGAAGTCCCCAAATATTTGGAGATTAAAGACACATTTCTAAAGAATATCTGAGAGGAACTGTAAAGATGGCGGAGGAATAGGACGGGAAGACCACTTTCTCCCTCACAAATT
This sequence comes from Capricornis sumatraensis, assembly GCF_032405125.1. Classification (NCBI taxonomy): domain Eukaryota; kingdom Metazoa; phylum Chordata; class Mammalia; order Artiodactyla; family Bovidae; genus Capricornis; species Capricornis sumatraensis. The sequence goes on along the minus strand of NC_091082.1, from coordinate 48,432,617 downwards.
CCTCAAAAGAACATTTCAACGCTGAGCAAACTCCACAAAACAACTTCTGTAGGCTGGCAGAGGACATCAGGCAACCAGAAAAGCAGACCATTGTCTTCAAAAACAGGTAGGAAAAAATATAAAAGACGAAAAAGGAGACAAAGGAGGTGGGGAGGGAGCTCCGTCCCGGGAAGCGAAGCCTGTCCCGGGAAGGGAATTTTAAGAAGAGAGGTTTCCAAACACCAGGAAACACTCTCCCTGCTGAGTCTGTGGCGAGCCTTGGAAACACAGAGGGCAACATAACAGGAAGGGAAAAATAAATAAATAATTAAAACCAAGAGATTACAAGCCCAACAGTAACTCCCCCAGCGGAAAAGCAGCACAGACGCCTGCATCTGCCACTGGGAAGTGGGGGCAGGGCAGGGAAGAGCAGGAGGCGCGGGCTGCAGTGCTTTGTAAGAATCGGGCAGGAACGCCCCACGCGCAACCAGAACGATCTAACTGGGGCTAGCAAACCAGACTGTGGGATAGCTACCGCACGAAAAGCTCGAACATGAGACAGCGCCAGGACCGAGCACAGAACAAAGGACGGAACGGAAAAAGCTGGCTGCAGACCATCCCCCGCCAGCGACAGGCAGCCAGAGCCGTAAGGACTGGAAAGGGGCAATTGCAGACCCGGAGAGACTTTACTTACCTAACTGCAAGCAGGCTTCTTTGCTAAGACTTCTGGGGGTGCTGGACAGTCACCATCTGCCTCACAAGGGGCGCCAGTGGTCCACCCAGAAAACTGAGCGGCAGAGGCAGAAAAGGCGACAAGTCACAGCAATTGTGCTCGCCAAACTCCTGAGCTACTGGGACCTGGGAAGGGCACAAAACGCAGTCCCAACCGAATCTGCCTCTGAGGGCTACCTGAGCGCCGAACCTGAGTGGCTTAGACCAGGGAAGTGCACGCAGCCTAGGGCCGGCCTCAGACGGTTCCTGGCTGAGTATCGTAGAGCTAGAGCAGTTTGTGCGCCGCGAGAAGGGACAGGTCCAGCGGGGCTGAGACACTATGTGCACATGACAGCGCTATTTGTTTGCAGCATCCCCCCTCCCCACAGCGCGACTGAACTAGTGAGCCTAAAAAACCAGCATAAAGAAGAAATTAAACAGAGGGAACCGCCTTGGAAGTGACCCCACACTGCCCACAACATCAGAGAAGGGCCAGATATATTTTTACTATTTTTAAAATCATTCCTTTTTTTTTTCTTTTTTTTCTAACTTTTTAAAAAATTGTTAAGTCTTTTATTTCTCCTCTAATTTTTATTTCTATAACCTACTATTAGTATTTAAAAAAAAAGACTTTTTTTTTAAGGCAAACACCATATATAGTCTTTGGGTGGTTATTGGTGTTGTTGTTTTTTTTTTTTTTTACTAATTCTTGTGTTTTTTTTTTCCTCTCTCTTTTTTTTTCTTTCTTCCTTTTTCCTTCTGCTTCTTTTCTTTAATATTGTATTTTTGAAAATCCAACCTCTACTCTAGATTTTTAATCTTTGCTCTTTGGTTTTTGTTGTCAATTTTGTACATTTAAAAACCCAAACTTCACTACCCAGTTTTACCTGAGAGCGAGATTACTGGCTTGACCACTCTCTCCTTTTTCTCCACCAGGTGGCCTCTGTCTCTTTTCTCCCACATCTCTTCTCTATCCAACTCTGTGAATCTCTGTGTGTTCCAGACGGTGGAGAACACCTAAGGAACTGGTTACTGGCAGGATTTGTCTTTCTCCTTCTCATTTCTCTCTCTTATCCTCCTGGTCACCTCTGTCTACTTCCTCCCTCTCCTCTTCCCCGTATAAGTCCGTAAATACCTCTGAGCAGTCCAGACTATAGAGCACACATAAGGAAGTGACTACTGGCTAGCTTGCTCTCTCCTCTTTTGATCTCACCGCATCTCATTCCAGTCACCTCTAACTACCCCCTCCCTCTTCTCTTCTCCTTGTAACTCAGTGAACCTCTCTGAGTGTCCCTCACTGTGGAGAAACTTTTCATCTTTAACCTAGATGTTTTATCATTGGTGCTGTATAGATGGAGAAGTCTAGAGGCTACTGTAAAAATAAAACTGAAAACCAGAAGCAGGAGGCTTAAGTCCAAAGCCTGAAAACATTAGAGAACTCTTGAATTCAGGGAACATTAAGCAATAGGAGCTCATCAAATGCCTCCATACCTACACTGAAACCAAGCTCCACCCAAGGGCCAACAAGTTCCAGAACAAGACATACCATGCAAATTCTCCAGCAACACAGGAACACTCCCCTGAGCTTCAATATACAGGCAGCTCAAAGTTATTCCAAAACCTTTGACGTCTCATAACCCATTACTGGTCACTCCACTGCACTCCAGAGAGAAGAAACCCAGCTCCACCCACCAGAACTCCAACACAAGCCTCCCTAACCAGGAAACCTTGACAAGCCACTGATAGAACCCCACCCACAGTGAGGAAGCTCCATAATAAAGAGAACTCCACAAATTACCAGAATATAAAAAGGCCACCCCAAACGCAGCAATATAACCAAGATGAAGAGACAGAGGAATACTCAGCAGGTAAAGGAACAGGAGAGTTGCCCACCAAACCAAACAAAAGAGGAAGAGGTAGGGAATCTACCTGAGAAAGAATTCCGAATATTGATAGTGAAAATGATCCAAAATCTTGAAATCAAAATGGAATCACAGATAAATAGCCTAGAGACAAGGATTGAGAAGATGCAAGAAAGGTTTAACAAGGACCTAGAAGAAATAAAAAAGAGTCAAAATATAATGAATAACGCAATAAATGAGATCAGAAACACTCTGGAGGCAACAAATAGTAGAATAATGGAGGCAGAAGATAGGATTAGTGAAATAGAAGATAGAATGGTAGAAATAAATGAATCAGAGAGGAAACAAGAAAAACGAATTAAAAGAAATGAGGACAATCTCAGAGACCTCCAGGACAATATGAAATGCTCCAACATTCGAATTATAGGAGTCCCAGAAGAAGAAGACAAAAAGAAAGACCATGAGAAAATCCTTGGGGAGATAATAGTTGAAAACTTCCCTAAAATGGGGAAGGAAATAATCACCCAAGTCCAAGAAACACAGAGAGTTCCAAATAGAATAAACCCAAGGCGAAACACCCCAAGACACATATTAATCAAATTAACAAAGATCAAACACAAAGAACAAATATTAAAAGCAGCAAGGGAAAAACAACAAATAACACACAAGGGGATTCCCATAAGGATAACAGCTGATCTTTCAATAGAAACTCTTCAGGCCAGGAGGGAATGGCAAGACATACTTAAAGTGATGAAAGACAATAACCTACAGCCCAGATTACTGTACCCAGCAAGGATCTCATTCAAATATGAAGGAGAAATCAAAAGATTTACAGACAAGCAAAAGCTGAGAGAATTCAGCACCACCAAACCAGCTCTCCAACAAATTCTAAAGGATATTCTCTAGACAGGAAATACAAAGGGTGTATAAACCCGAACCCAAAACAATAAAGTAAATGGTAACGGGATCATACTTATCAATAATTACCTTAAACGTAAATGGGTTGAATGCCCCAACCAAAAGGCAAAGACTGGCCGAATGGATACAAAAACAAGACCCCTCTATATGCTGCTTACAAGAGACCCACCTCAAAACAAGGGACACATACAGACTGAAAGTGAAGGGCTGGAAAAAGATATACCACGCAAATAGAGACCAAAAGAAAGCAGGAGTGGCAATACTCATATCCGACAAAATAGACTTTGAAACAAAGGCTGTGAAAAGAGACAAAGAAGGCCACTACATAATGATCAAAGGATCAATCCAAGAAGAAGATATAACAATTATAAATATATATGCACCCAATATAGGAGCACCGCAATATGTAAGACAAATGCTAACAAGTATGAAAGGGGAAATCAATAATAACACAATAATAGTGGGAGACTTTAATACCCCACTCACACCTATGGACAGATCAACTAAACAGAAAATTAACAAAGAAACGCAAACTTTAAATGATACATTAGATCAGTTAGACCTAATTGATATCTATAGGACATTTCACCCCAAAACAGTGAATTTCACCTTTTTTTCAAGTGCTCATGGAACCTTCTCCAGGATAGATCACATCCTGGGCCATAAATCTAAACTTGATAAATTCAAAAACATCGAAATCATTCCAAGCATCTTTTCTGACCATAATGCATTAAGATTAGATCTCAATTACAGGAGAAAAACTACTAAAAATTCCAACATATGGAGGTTGAAGAACACACTTCTGAATAACCAACAAATCACAGAAGAAATCAAAAAAGAAATCAAAATATGCATAGAAACTAATGAAAATGAAAACACAACAACCCAAAACCTGTGGGACACTATAAAAGCAGTGCTAAGAGGAAAGTTCATAGCAGTACAGGCATACCTCAAGAAACAAGAAAAAAGTCAAATAAATAACCTAACTCTACAACTAAAGCAACTAGAAAAGGAAGAATTGGAGAACCCCAGACTTAGTAGAAGGAAAGAAATCTTAAAAATTAGGGCAGAAATAAATGCAAAAGAAACAAAAGAGACCATAGCAAAAATCAACAAGGCCAAAAGCTGGTTCTTTGAAAGGATAAATAAAATTGACAAACCATTAGCCAGACTCATCAAGAAGCAAAGAGAGAAAAATCAAATCAATAAAATTAGAAATGAAAATGGAGAGATCACAACAGACAACACAGAAATACAAAGGATCATAAGAGACTACTATCAGCAGTTATATGCCAATAAAATGGACAACGTGGAAGAAATGGACAAATTCTTAGAAAAGTACTATTTCCAAAACTGAACCAGGAAGAAATAGAAAATCTTAACAGACCCATCACAAGCACGGAAATTGAAACTGTAATCAGAAATCTTCCAGCAAACAAAAGCCCAGGTCCAGACGGCTTCACAGCTGAATTCTACCAAAAATTTCGAGAAGAGCTAACACCTATCCTACTCAAACTCTTCCAGAAAATTGCAGAGGAAGGTAAACTTCCAAACTCATTCTATGAGGCCACCATCACCCTAATACCAAAACCTGACAAAGATGCCACAAAAAAAGAAAACGACAGGCTAATATCACTGATGAACATAGATGCAAAAATCCTCAACAAAATTCTAGCAATCAGAATCCAATAACACATTAAAAAGATCATACACCATGACCAAGTGGGCTTTATCCCAGGGATGCAAGGATTCTTCAATATCCGCAAATCAATCAATGTAATTCACCACATTAACAAATTGAAAAATAAAAGCCATATGATTATCTCAATAGATGCAGAGAAGGCCTTTGACAAAATTCAACATCCATTTATGATAAAACCTCTCCAGAAAGCAGGAATAGAAGGAACATACCTCAACATAATAAAAGCTATATATGACAAACCCACAGCAAACATTATCCTCAATGGTGAAAAATTGAAAGCATTTCCCCTAAAGTCAGGAACAAGACAAGGGTGCCCACTTTCACCGCTACTATTCAACATAGTTCTGGAAGTTTTGGCCACAGCAATCAGAGCAGAAAAAGAAAGAAAAGGAATCCAAATTGGAAAAGAAGAAGTAAAACTTTCACTGTTGGCAGATGACATGATCCTCTACATAGAAAACCCAACAGACTCCACCAGAAAATTACTAGAGCTAATCAATGAATATAGTAAAGTTGTAGGATATAAAATCAACACACAGAAATCCCTTGCATTCCTATACACTAATAATGAGAAAGTAGAAAAAGAAATTAAGGAAACAATTCCATTCACCATTGCAATGAAAAGAATAAAATACTTAGGAATATATCTACCTAAAGAAACTAAAGACCTATATACAGAAAACTATAAAACACTGATGAAAGAAATCAAAGAGGACACTAATAGATGGAGAAATATACCATGTTCATGGATTGGAAGAATCAATATAGTGAAAATGAGTATACTACCCAAAGCAATTTACAAATTCAATGCAATCCCTATCAAGCTACCAGCCATATTTTTCACAGAACTAGAACAAATAATTTCAAGATTTGTATGGAAATACAAAAAACCTCGAATAGCCAAAGCAATCTTGAGAAAGAAGAATGGAACTGGAGGAATCAACTTGCCTGACTTCAGGCTCTACTACAAAGCCACAGTCATCAAGACAGTATGGTACTGGCACAAAGACAGACATATAGATCAATGGAACAAAATAGAAAGCCCAGACATAAATCCACACACATATGGACACCTTATCTTTGACAAAGGAGGCAAGAATATACAATGGCGTAAAGACAATCTCTTTAACAAGTGGTGCTGGGAAAACTGGTCAACCACTTGTAAAAGAATGAAACTAGATCACTTTCTAACACCGCACACGAAAATAAACTCAAAATGGATTAAAGATCTAAATGTAAGACCAGAAACTATAAAACTCCTAGAGGAGAACATAGGCAAAACACTCTCCGACATAAATCACAGCAGGATCCTCCATGATCCACCTCCCAGAATTCTGGAAATAAAAGCAAAAATAAACAAATGGGATCTAATTAAAATTAAAAGCTTCTGCACAACAAAGGAAAGTATAAGCAAAGTGAAAAGACAGCCTTCTGAATGGGAGAAAATAATAGCAAATGAAGCAACTGACAAACAACTACTCTCAAAAATATACAAGCAACTTATGTAGCTCAATTCCAGAAAAATAAATGACCCGATCAAAAAATGGGCCAAAGAACTAACAAGACATTTCTCCAAAGAAGACATACGGATGGCTAACAAACACATGAAAAGATGCTCAACATCACTCATTATCAGAGAAATGCAAATCAAAACCACAATGAGGTACCACTTCACACCAGTCAGAATGGCTGCGATCCAAAAATCTGCAAGCAATAAATGCTGGAGAGTGTGTGGAGAAAAGGGAACCCTCCTACACTGTTGGTGGGAATGCAAACTAGTATAGCCACTATGGAGAACAGTGTGGAGATTCCTTAAAAAATTGCAAATAGAACTACCTTATGACCCAGCAATCCCACTGCTGGGCATACACACCGAGGAAACCGGAATTGAAAGAGACACATGTACCCCAATGTTCATGAAGCACTGTTTATAATAGCCAGGACATGGAAACAACCTAGATGTCCATCAGCAGATGAATGGATAAGAAAGCTGTGGTACATATACACAATGGAGTATTACTCAGCCGTTAAAAAGAATTCATTTGAATCAGTTCTGATGAGATGGATAAAACTGGAGCCGATTATACAGAGTGAAGTAAGCCAGAAAGAAGAACACCAATACAGTATACTAACACATATATATGGAATTTAGAAAGATGGCAATGACGACCCTGTATGCAAGACAGCAAAAAAGACACAGATGTGTATAACGGACTTTTGGACTCAGAGGGAGAGGCAGAGGGTGGGATGATTTGGGAGAATGGCATCGTAACATGTATATTATCATGTAAGAATTGAATCGCCAGTCTATGTCTGACGCAGGATACAGCATGCTTGGGGCTGGTGCACGGTGATGACTCAGAGAGATGTTATGGGGAGGGAGGTGGGAGGGGGGTTCATGTTTGGGAACGCATGTACACCCATGGTGGATTCATGTCAATGTATGGCAAAACCAATACAGTATTGTAAAGTAAAATAAAGTAAAAATAAAAATTAAAAAAAAAATAAAGAATATCTGAGAACAGTGGGACAATGGCAATGAATATAATATGTGTGTGATGGGAATACCAGAAGAAAAAAGAGAGGGAAGGAAGCAAAATTTGAAGCTATAATGACTAAAAAATTTTCCAGATTCCTTTGATATGGATCAAAGGATCAATCTCAAGCCAGAATTTTAAAGTACTTTGAAATAAATGAAAATATCAATACAATTTATCAGATATGTGTGATGCAGTGAAAACGATGCTTAGAGGGGAACTATACGATTGAATATGCATATTAGAGAAGAAGACCTAAAATCAATAATCTAAAATTCTGCCTTAGGATACTGGAAAAGGAAGAGGGAATTAAAGCTGAAGAAGAAGAAAAGAAGTAATAAAAATTAGAGCAAAATAAATGAAATTGAAAGTATGCAATCAACAGAGAAAACAAAAACCAGTTCTTTGAAAAGGTCAATAAAATAAATAAGTCCCCAGTCACACTAAGAAAAAAAGAGGTAGGACACAAGTTCCTAACATCAGAAAAGAAAGGGGGTATTACTACAGATTCCACTGATCCTAAAAGGATAATAAAGGAATGTTATGAACAACTATGGACTTCCCTTGTGGCTCAGTGGTAAAGAATCTGCCTGCAGTGCAGGAGATGCAGAAGATGCTGGAATCCCTGGGTCAGGAAGATCCCTTAAAGAATGAAATGGCAACCACTCCAATATTCTTGTCTAGGAAATCCCATGGACAGAGGAGCCTGGTGAGACATTGTCCCTGGGGTTGCAAAGAGTCGGACATGACTTAGCAACTAAACAACAACAACAAATAAACAAGTATATGCTGACAAATTTGATAACCTGATGAAATGAATTGAATTCCTTTAAAGACGTAAGCTGCCAAAACTCACACAATGAAATAGAGAAATAGGCTATCTGAATAGGCTAATATCAGTTAAAGAAATTGAATTAAATTAATAACCTTTCAAATAGAAAGCACCAAGCTGAGATGGCTTTACTGGTGAATTTTATACAACATTTAAGTAACAAGTTATACAACTCACTACAATCTCTTCCAGAAGATAGAAGCACAAGATTTGTTTCCTGTTATTCTGTGAAGTCAACATTACACAAGAAATACTTCCTAAGTTATTCTGTGAAACTAGCATTACCCTAATACCAAAACCAGATAAAGATATTACAAAAATCCCCCTAACTCCCCCTGAACAACTACCATCTCTTATGAACTCAGATGAAAAAATCCTCTACAAAATATTATAAAATTGAATCCAAAGATGTGTAAAGAGAATTATACACCAGAATCGAGAAGGATTTTTCCTAGATAGAGGCTAGTTCAACATCCAAAAGTAAATTATTATAATCCATCACATTAGCAGGATAAATAAGAGAAATCACATGATCATATCAATAGGTGCATAAAAAGCATTTGACAAAATCTGACAAAATCATTCATGAAAAAAGACTCAGGAAACTAGGAGTGGAGGGTAACATCTTGTAGATCTTGATGAAGATCTTCGAATATCTACACCTAACATCACACTTAATAGTGAGAAATTTGAAGTTTCCTTTGTAAGATCTGAAAAAGCCAAGAATATCTCACCATGGCTACTTGACTTTGTACGGGAAGTCCTAAAGCAAATGCATTACGATGATAAAATGGAGATAAAAGAGACATAAATTGGGAAAGAAGAGACAGAACTGTCTTTGTGCACAGATGCCGTGATCCTCTATTGGAGAAGGAAATGGAGACCCACTCCAGTATTCTTGCTTGGAGAATCCAAGGATGGGGGAGCGTGGTGGGCTGCCGTCTATGGGGTCACACAGAGTCGGACACGACTGAAGTGATTTAGCAGTAGCAGCTGTGATCCTCTATGTGGAAAATCTGAAAAAACTAACTGAAAAAACTCGGAACTAATAAGCAATTACAGCAAAATTTCAGGATAAACATTAATATATAAAAGTCAATTGCTTTCCTATACATCACCGTGAACAAAGAGGAATTTGAAATCAAAAGCATACTACACTTTAAATTACTCCTCCAGATGAGATACTTAAATATGAAAATAACAAAATATGGACCAAATCTATCTGAGGAAAACTTCAAAACTCTGATGAAAGATGTCAAGGAGCTAAATAAATGGAGAGAGATATTCCATGTTCATGAATAGAAAGACTCAATATTTTCAAGATACCAGTTATTTCCAACTTGATCTATAGGTTCAAGGACAGCTCCAAAAAAAGTATGAGCAAGTTACTCTGTGGATGTCAACAAATTGATTCTGAATTTTATACGAAGAGGCAAAAGTCACAGAATAGCCAACTCAGTAGGCTTCCCCAGTGGTTCAGCGGTAAAGAATCTGCCTGCAATGCAGGGGCTGCAGGAGAGGCCCCTGGGCTGGGAAGGTCCCCTGGAGGAGGTCATAGCAACCCATTCCAGTATTCTTGTCAGGATAATCCCATGGACAGAGGAACCTCCTACGCTGCAGTCCATGGGGTCGCAAAAGAGTTGGACACGACCGAGAGCGTGTGCGCGAGCACACACACACACGCACACACACACACACACACACACACACACACACACACAGACTCACATACACCCCCACAAAGGAAACTAAGATCCCACATGCCCTGTGGTGTGGCAAAAAAAAAAAAAAAAAAGAAGTGTACAGTAAAAGTCTTTGAATTTAGCAAGGTATCCTAGGTTTTCTGACAGCATCCATGAAATGGGGGCAGGCTAATTTGTTAAAATTTGGGAGTAGGATAAAATTTCAGACCTATTTCACACTTTTTAACATGCCCTCTACATGTTTCTCCTTGCCGTCTCTAACAATGTTAATGTTTGTCAGTAGAGGGCGCAGGAGGAATAGTGAAAAAGGATGAGTCCTCTCCTGGTTTCAGTGTGCTCCTGTTAGCAGACTTCCACAGTTTCCAGCTTCTCTAGCGCTGGGCTCCTGCAGCAGTTTCTCCAGCAAATGGGTTCTGCAGTGAATGGCTTTTCCAGTGCGTGGCTCCCAGAGAACATAGCAGCCATCACTCCCAAGTGGACAGCAGATCCTTTGTTACGATTCAGGCAGTTTACAGCAGGATGCTACTAACAGGGCACTTCCCCGTGGTTTTCCTCATGGCACCCCCTCTAGTTAGCTAAAGCTGTGGCTCTAAAGCAAAGTCTGGATCTTGCCTTAGGCGTGATGGTGGTGGTTTAGTTGGTATGTCATGTCCAACTCTTGCGACTCCATGGACTGTAGCCTGCCCGGCTCCTCTGTCTGTGGAATTCTCAAGACAAGAATATTTGCCTTCGCAGTGGCAGTTGTTCATTACATCTGTGATTTCTTGTCTGTCTCCTGGTTGGACTCTGACTACGTGGGGGTTCTCATGTATGCTCAGCTGTATCTGATTGTTTGCGACCCCATGGGCTGTAGCCTGCCAGGCTCCTCTGGATATCATTGATGGGATTATCCTGGCAAGAATATTGGAGCGGGTTGCCATTTCCTCCTCCAGGGGATCTTCCCTACCCAGGGATCAAACCTGTGTCTTCTGTGGCTCCCTCATTGGCAGGCAGATTCTTTACCACTGAACCACCTGGGAAGCCCTGACTAACTCTTCCTAACACAGCATATAAAGTATTACCTGCTGCTTTCTGCCCAGATGGTCAAATCAGTACAATGTCATCAATGTAGTGGATCAGTGTGATGTTGGATGGACTGTCGTGATCATGATCTCTGTACACTGTACACCTTTGCAATATCTATCTATCTATCCTCACGCTATGTGCTTTCCTGCAAAAGCAGATTCGACAAAGCCCTGAAGGGAGACCATGAAAGTATACGGTTGACCCTACCAGATAAAGGTAAATGACTCTGGTATCCCTTACAAATCACTGTGGAGAAAAAGGTTGCATCCACACGAGGGGCTGCATTGAAGAGCTCCAGTGCAGAAGCACAGCTGGGAGAGCAGCTGCGATCGGAGTCACTGCGTGGGTAAGTTTAGGATCATCCATCCCCCAAACTCGTTCTGGGTTTGTGAGTTACCTGGGCTGTGATAGGTGCTTCTTTCATGTCTTTTATGCCTCCGGTTCCCTGTGGGATGTGGTTTACTATCTTGATAGGGAGAAGACCCAAGACCTTCCAACGAGCCTTTCCTATCCCCCGACCCCCTTTCTTTGGTCAGAGAGCCGACATGGGGACTCTGTCAGCTTCCTAGGATGTTCATTCCAATCAAACATTCAGGAATCAGGGATACAAGTGCCCCAGTCTGTGGGCCAGTGGGGCTCTCTGAGAGCTGGACTTGAGGCAAGGCTTTATCTGTCAACTGGTCACAGTGGGCCCCCACTCTGTGTGGGGGACCAAAGTAATGTTTTTGGTCCACATGAGGAAGCATTGGTATTGGTGCTTAGAGAGGGAAAATAGTGGCCCCTGGAGTGTGACAGTTGGATTCGGGTTGTGGGGTGGGTGGGTGGGGAGTGGGTGTTGATCAGGAGGCAGAAGGAGATGGGGAAATGATGAGCCAGAGCCTTTATTGTGGTTTCCATGGGAAGGAACAGGTCAGGCCAGGTGAGCAGGTTTAGAATTGGCTATTTTCAAAAATTTCAGTGGCCTCTAGGGCATAAGGGCTTCCCCTAGTTGTTTGGTACCCAGCCCTGGGTGGGGGCAGGAAGACAGTGGTCCAGAGCCTGAAGCTGTTTGAGGAGGTGGTTGGTGGGTGTGGGCTCTGGGTGGGCTGGTTTGCATCTGAAAAGCCTGCTCAGAGGGGAGTGTTTACCGTCCTTTGGAACTGGCTAACTCTGGGGCTGGGCTCCCTGTTGGGTCAGCAGGTCCCAGATGTTAAAGCATCAGCATCAGTTCAGTTCAGTTCAGTTCAGTCGCTCAGTTGTGTCCGACACTTGGCGACCCCATGAATCGCAGCACGCCAGGCCTCCCTGTCCATCACCATCTCCCAGAGTTCACTCAGACACATCCATCGAGTCCATGATGCCATTCAGCCATCTCATCCTCTGTCGTCCCCTTCTCCTCCTGCCCCCAATCCCTCCCAGCATCAGAGTCTTTTTCAATGAGTCAACTCTTCGTATGAGGTGGCCAAAGTACTGGAGCTTCAGCTTTAGCGTACAGAAAATAAAATACCTGGTTAATATAGAAGTAAGAAGGAAGCAATTCCTTAAACCAAGAAGATCGAGTCAGTGGGACAGGAAAGGTGAGAATGGGGTAGTGGAGTGCGTCACCAGGGTTTGCTCTTCTCACTCAAGCTGAACTTGGCTCTCCCATCTCTGATTTTACAGCTGAGTAAAGAGTCACAGACCATCTGATGTAACTTTTACAAGGTTTCCCAATCTCCTAGGCTTTTCACCCCCTGTAGCCATCTCCTGACCAGGATGGTGTGATTTAGCACACCTCCCCTGGGGACAAGGTGACAGAACTCCACTCCTGCAGGGACACGATCTCCTCAGGTATGAATCTGACACTTAACATGGGGACACTTTGAATTTGCCAAAGCCTCTGCCTGTAAGGGAGAGACAAACCTTGGAGACACCCTACAAATTATAAGGTCAGGGATCTGCAGGGGAGAGAGTTGTACCAAGGCTTCCCCCTTCTCCTGGTGACAGATTTTCCTTGGCTCATTATCAAGGAACAAGACAACAATAATCTTTTATCCAATAAACGTAGATCAGGCTTCCCAGGTGGAGCTAGTGGTAAAGAAAGTGGAAGTGAGAATCCCTCAGTTCAGTCCGACTCTTTGTGACCCCATGGACTCTACAGTCCATGGAATTCTCCAGGCCAGAATACTGGAGTGGGTAGCCTTTCTATTCTCCAGGGGATCTTCCCAACCCAGGAATCGAACTGGGGTCTCCTGCGTTCCAGGTGAATTCTTTACCAATTGTGCTAGAACCCGCCTGCAGATGCAAGAGCTGTAAGAGACATGGGTTCAATCACTGAATTTGGAAGATCCTCTGGAGGAGGGCATGGCAACCTACTCCAGTATTCTTGCCTGGAGAATCCCATGCACAGAGGGGCCTGGTGAGCTACAGTCCATGGGTTGCAAAGGGTCAGACACAACTGAAGCAACTTGGCACGCATGTATGGATCAGGCACCTGTTCTTTGCAGGGACACTCTGCTGAATGCAGGGCACAGTGAAGGGTAATCTGGAAATAAGTGGCAGGAAGGCCTCAACAGCCCAATCCTGGGACTAGGCTTAGGAAATCCTCTGTCCTCAGGACAACCTGAGAAAGAAAATGAAAACACGGACCATTTTCCTAGGTTTTTTTTTTTTTTTTAATGAAAATGAACTTGTATATTTCCTGAGCCAAGGTCAGTGCTAAATGCAATCCTCACAAAGTTTCCAGGATATGAATGTAGAGCAATTGAGTTGTATATCATTTGACAAACATGTATAGAGCCCATACTCTGGGCCAGACCCTGCTCAAAGTAATAGGGACACAATGGTGAATGAAAAGGATACAAGTCTCATGGAGCTTACCTGCTTGTGATAGATGGACAACTAATGGGTGCTCTTCGAAGCCAGCTAAGGGAGACCATGGCCCATGTGCTGGGTGGGGCAGGGTGCTGTGGAAGAGAAAAGGCAGGCAGGGGAATGCAAATATGTGGCCTGTGACAGCCTTGATGAGGAGTGGCACTTTGAGGGATTGCCAGAGGAGGTGAGGGAGTGAGGCTCATGAGCATCTTGGGGGAAGAGTGGTCCAGAAGGCACGTGTGTGTCTGGGGAATAGCAAAGAGGACAGCTTGGCTAGGACAGAGACAGTCCCAGAGTAGGGAGCAGGGAGGGAGTGATGAGAGGGTGGGGAATTGTGTCGGGCCTTAAGGCTATACTAGGCTTCCATGGTAGGTCAGTTGGTAAAGAATCTGCTGCAGTGCAGGAGACCTGGGTTTGATCCCTGTGTTGGAAAGATCCCCTGGAGAAGGAAATGGCAACCCACTCCAGTATGCTTGCCTGGAGAATTCCATGGACAGAGGAGCCTGGGGAACTACAGTCCGTGGGATTGTAAGTCAGACATGACTTAGTGACTAAACTGCTGGGAGCCAGCGCGGGAGATCCTACCCATGACAAGGTCATGTGGAGAGACCTGACGGGGCAAGGCGAGTCAGGTCTCAAGGGGTCCTCTGCCTGAGCATCTACCCCGAACCAAAATCTGTCTGTTTACTGTCTGCTATACTATACTCTTCTGACATTACAGAGGGCTATCCCCGACCACCTTTCTCTGGAAAAAGTTAACTTACAGCTCCAACTGGTCTCCTGCCTGTGAAAGGAGTGTCTCAGCTCAAACCCCTCTGATGGCTCTCTAACTTGCCTGACAGTTAGAGACTTTTACAACTTGTGATTGTTTACAGCCCCTCAACTGCGAGAGGCATGCAGCTTAAAACATCTTAAAGATATAGAGCCTTTTCTAAAGAGCTAAAAATTATATTGGTGATGGGTTTCACTGTTGAGTCAATGACTGCTGCCAGGCCTCCATATTCTTTATCTTTTAGGCACCTGAAGGATATTAATCAATGTAACTGGGATATAGAAAAAGGAATATAGTAGTTTTGATGTTAGCAGCACTAGGCTTTTGAGTTAATGAATTTTCTCTTTGTTACAAATCACTGTACTCCTCTTTCCTTGTTATAAATTGTTGTGTCCTTGCTATGTAAGAATATAACTTTATTTAGTGCTTTCTGAGAGTGGCACCAGATTTTGGAAAGGAACAACACTTTTAAGGCAAATAAGTTTTCTGGTTGACAGACTCTTATCAGAAAAGGGCCGTAAAATGCTAATAGGCCTCCTGGCCAGAAGATGATGTAAATCACCTAAGACTTGTGTATACCGCTAGGTATGCAGAGAGAAAGCCTGGTCTCGATAAGAGTCAGGGCTGCTGACGCTACATAACTTTGCATTATCCATTGATCTCTATGTATAACCAAAAGAATAAAAAGCTTTCCCGGA
This sequence comes from Capricornis sumatraensis, assembly GCF_032405125.1. Taxonomy (NCBI): domain Eukaryota; kingdom Metazoa; phylum Chordata; class Mammalia; order Artiodactyla; family Bovidae; genus Capricornis; species Capricornis sumatraensis. The sequence continues at coordinate 48,417,006 of NC_091082.1, read as the reverse complement.
CAATAAAGGATGGACCAGCCACTGGAAAGACTGGTTTCCCCCGTGTGGTCTTTTCTCTCTGGCTGAATTCCCATCTGGACCATGGAGGCTCGCCATGTATACTTACTTGCCCTGGCTTCTAAGACCCACGCGAGAGGGAGCCCAAGGCGGGGCACCCTCCACTATTCAAGTGGGTGCCGGTGGCCTATGTAGATGGTGCAAACCTCTTGTCTCAAGGTTTTATTGGTTTTCCACGTAAACCAAGGAATACAGCCTCTTTCCTCCTCTAAATTTCCCACTACACTATTCTTTCCTAATCTCTTTATATTTCTAATTAAATAGTCCTTTCCCAGACGCTGACTCCGTCCCCGCTTTGAATTCCCTGGATCCACCGGGGCTGGACCCCGACACTACACCACTACCACCTGAGTATATCTTAGGCATTTGGTGTTTCCTTGAGTGAGATGGGAAACCACGTGAAAAGTTCATGCTCACACACAGTGGCTCAGTCTTGTCTGACTCTTTGCGACCCCATGGACTGTAGTCCACCAGGCTCCTCTGTCCCTGGGATTATCCTGGCAAGAATACTGGAGTGGGTTGCCATGCCCTCCTTCAGGGGATCTTCCAGACCCAGGGATTGAACCCCTGTATCTTATGTCTCCTGCGTTGGCATGTGGATTCTTTACTACTAGTGCCACCTGGGAAGCCCAGGAATCCTGGAGTGAGTTGCATTTCCTCCTCCAGGGGATCTTCCTGACCCAAAGACTGAACCTGTGTCTCCTCAATCTGCCTCAATCTGAAATAGGCAGTACAAGCTGAGTGAAGAGAATCCTTCATCCTGCAGCTAACTGACAGTCTCTCTCTGTCCTGCTTTCAAACAGGGACCTATTTTATTTTATTTTATTTATTTTTTAAATTTGGTTTTATTAGAGTATAGTTGCTGTTTACAATGTTGTGTTAGCTTCCACTGCACAGAAAAATGGATCAGCCATATACATGTATCTCTTCCCTTTTGAGCTTCCCTCCCTTTTAGTACACCACAGAGCATTAAGTAGAGTTCCCCATGCTATACAGTATCTTCCCCTCAGTTGTCTATTTTATGCTGTTGTTATTGTTGTTTAGTTGTTTAGTGTCTGACTCTTGCGACCTCATGGACTGTAACCCACCAGGCTCCTCTATCTATGGGATTTCCCAGGCAAGAATACTGGAGTGAATTACCAATTCTTTCTCCAGGGGATCTTCCCAATCCAGGGGTCAAACCAGCATCTCCTGCATTGGCAGGTGGATTCTTTACCACTGAGCCAGCAGGGAAGCCTCTGTCTATTTTATACATAGTATCAATAGTGTAAATGTGTCAATCACAAGCTCCTCCCACACCACCCATTCTCCCCTTGGTGTCCATACGTTTGTGCTCTATGTCTGTGTCTCTATTTCTGTTTTGCAAATAAGATGATCTATACCATTTTTCTAGATTTCAAATAGCGGTATATTTTAGAGAAGTTGGGAATTCATTTCATGCCCAGATTTGTCCATTTTGTACATGACAATGTGAGAATCAAAAGGACCCTGTACTATACTCATGAGGCTGTTCCCACCCAAGGTCGTGTCTCCCAGACCCAGAGAAGCAACCTCTTCTATTTCAGAGGGGAGGGGGCATCCCAGAGCCTGGATAGGGTGCTTCCCTTACTCAGCTTCTTATAGAAAGAGCCTCCCTTGCTGGCATATAGTAGGTACTCAATAAGCATTTTTCCAATAGATGGAAAAGAGAATGAATGAACAGCATCTTCTCCAAGTTTATCCTCTTTACTGTCTATTGATTCAATTCCAGTGATGCCTTAATGGAATTAGGCCATTTAGGATTATTTATTAACAGGTCCAAAATTCCTTATTTGCAACTCCAATATCCAGACATTTGGGAACACTGAGAATTTTTTCACAACTTGTTTGGTATTTATTTGATCTCAGCTTATTTATTGCAAAGAAGAGCCTATTCCGACTCCAGTTAGTTGTTGCTTTTATTTTAACCTTTGCTTCTGGTTGCTTTTGTTCACTGAAAGGATACTGTTTATATATAATGGCCTGCCTCAGGGAACCCTGCCCCTCTGCCTGAATATTAAACCAAAGTGGCTTCGTTTGGGGCCCTGTCCACCTGTGGGTGGTTATAGGAAGGAAGAAATTAACACATCCCTCCTCAAGACTTCCCATTCAAAGAGATATTTGCAAGATTAACAACCTTTTCACTTTATTTTCTCACCTCCCCTATCTCTGTTCTATGAAAGAACCTGGCCTCCAGACTCCCATAGGATGGTTATTTTGAGCCATTAGTCTGCCATCTTGGTCAGCTGACTTTAAAGTTGTATTTCTGTTGCTGGCCAAATCTTGGCTTTCTCTGCCCACCAAAGCCAAATAAAAATAATGGAGACAGAGTTTGGAGGAAATGGAAAGGTAGCTTTAATTCTCAGCTGATGGAGAGGGGAACACAGTAAACTCATGCCTCAAGAATTGTGCTCCTCTTCATGAGAGGTCTAGGGGCTTATGTAAGAAGGGGGCTCACAGTCAGGAGTTGGTGATGAGGAATCAAGGATCTTGTCAAAAACAGTCATAGGCTGGCATCACTCACCCAGTAATTCAGTCTGGCAGTTCAGTGGCTCTTCGACCTTCTTTCTAATATGTAAGTACAAGTGGAGGGGTGTTGTAAGGATACAGATCAGACATAAGATATATTTTGCAAAGAGTCAAAGGAAAATAGGTGCAAAGTGTGGCTCCTGCAGAGTTAGGGGGCAGAAAAGCATACTTAGTTGCAGATATTCAGTTAGAGGGTAGAAAAGCAAACTTAGTTGCAGATATTCAGAGTTAGGAGCAGTTAAAGTGAAAAAAACTACAAAAGTTTAGGCCTGCTCACTGTTCTCTTTACCTTCTTTGTTCTTAGGAAAGGGAAAAAAAAAACCACCTCATTTCTCTTTTTTTCCTTTTCACTGCAACACTTCTTGCCTCAACACCGTGTTTCTCAGTTAATTAACCTGTTGTGCAACGAGCAGAACAAACTTGTACTAGGTAAAAATTCGTTTGCATATTCAGATTGAAATTAGGATGAGGATCCTTATTGCTCTGTTTATTCTCTTATGTGAATGTTCTTAGGTTTGCTGCAGAAGTATTAATATGTGTAATGGTGGTGGTTAAGTCACTAAGTTGTGTCTGACTCTTGTGACCCTATGGACTGTAGCCTGGCAGGCTCCTCTGTCTATGGGATTTCCCAGGAAAGAATACTGAAGTGAGTTGCCATTGCCTTCTCCAGGGCATCTTCCCGATGCAGGGATTGAACCTGAGTCTCTTGCATTGCAGGCAGATTCTTTATTGACTGAGCCACTAGGGAAGCCGACATGTATAACAGTGGAATTATTTGCCTGTGTCCTCCTGGGATGACGTACTATATATACTATATATGCACCTTTTATTATGTCATGGCTATTAAATGAGCAGAAACACATACAAAATCACAATGAGCTATTACTATACTTCCATCATGTTAGTTAAAATAAAAAATAGTGATAAAATCAAATGTTGCCAAGGTTGCAGAGAAACTGGATTACTCATTCATTGCTGGTGGAAATGTAAAGTGTAGCCACTCTGTTATATCTAATAACAGGTCTTCAAAAACAGATAGCTTCAAACATACGGCTATAAAAACCTGGACTTGCTGACAGAGTTAGCATTTGATGATTTTGGCTTTTGGATCTTTCTTTCCCCTGTCCCCATCAGCAATTAGCATAGTTACTTTGAAATTCTCATCAGCTTTTAAACCTTTTTGACAATCAAGCTCTAAGCAGCTCTAGAAAGGGCTGTGTCTTACGAATACAGAAAGTCCCATACAAACAAACCTTCAAGCTGAGAACTTTCAAAGATGGAAACATGCATCTGGTTCCAACAAGGACATTGTGTCATCATCAGGCATGTGTGAAATTGCAACATGCCCTCTGTCTCCTATTGCTGATGATCCTTCAACTCCATCATCTCCCTCGTCTTCCTCTGCCAGTCAGTAACTCAATGCCAGCCTCTGCATGCCAGCTGTTGTACTGGGATCAGGATGTACTAGGATGTAGGGCTGAGTCTACTGATTGTTGCTGTTCAGTCTCTCAGTCGTATCTGACTCTTTGTGATCCCATGGACTGCAGCATGCCAGGCTTCCCTGTTCTTCACTGTCTCCCTGAGTTTGATCCAATTCATGTCCATTGAGTCAGTGATGCTATCTAACCATCTCATCCTCTGTCACCCCCTTCTCCTCCTGCCTTCAATCTTTCCCAGCATCTGGCTTCTTTTCCAATAATTCAGCTCTTTGCATTATACTTTTCAAGGTATTGCACTGTAACATTAAAAATGTTTATTTTTGTGCTTGTTTTTATGTATTATTTGCATGAAAAGCATTATGAATCTATTATAGTACAGTGCTATGTAAATCGACTCTGTTATTTGGGTACCTAGGCTAACTTTGTTGGATTTACAAACTGGACTAACGAACACACTCTCAGAGTGGAACTCGTGTGAATGTTCGAAACTTACTGTAGACCTTTTTCCTTTACCTAGCGCTGGTTTGTATTAGTTTGTATTATAACCATCATAGGTCTGATGTTAATTCTACACTCTCATTAATGAATGCAATGGAGCCCATTGAAGTTGTAAAACATCTGGAAGAGGAAGCCTAGGTGTGGTTCTGCTCAGATGCTTATGCAAAAAGCTCAAAGGTAGACAATAAATAGAAGCTTCGACAGAAGAATGAAGCTATTTATTTTTGCCCTCTTTTCAACCACACAAATATTTATGGGCTGCATGTGGTATGTCAGGGACTGTCCTGGTTCTAGGATGTAGGGCTGAATCTACTGATTGTTGTTGTTCAGTCTCTCAGTCGTATCTGACTCTTTGTGATCCCATGGACTGCAGCATGCTAGGTTTCTCTGTTCTTCACTGTCTCCCTGAGTCTGATCCGATTCATGTCCATTGAGTCAGTGATGCTATCTAACCATCTCATCCTCTGTCACCCCCTTCTCCTCCTGCCTTCAATCTTTCCCAGAGTCCAGGTCTTTTCCAATAATTCAGCTCTTTGCATCAGGTGGCCAAAATATTGGAGATTCAGTTTCAGCATCAGTGTTGCCAATGAATATTCAGGGTTGCTTTCCTTTAGGATTGACTAGTTTGATCTCCTTGTTGTCCAAGGGATTCTCAAGAGTCTTTTCCAGCACCACAATTTGAAAGCATCAGATTTCGTGCTCAACCTTCTTTGTGGGCCAACTCTCATATAGGTACATGGATGATGGAAAAACCACAGCTTTGACTGTATGGACATTTGATGGCAAAGTGATATTTCTGCTTTTTAACACACTGTCTAGGTTTATCACAGCTTTCCTTCCAAAGAGCAAGTGTCTTTTAATTTCATGACTACAGTCACCATCTACAGTGGTTTTGAAGCCCAAGAAAAGAAACTGTGTCACTGTTTCCAGTTTTTCCCCTTCTATTTGCCATGAAGTGATGGGACTGGATACCAAGATCTTAGTTTTATTTTTTTTAAGGTTGAATCTATTGATTATTCTTTGTTATCGAGAGTCTACCATGAGCTAAGTGGTTATTAAGGAGTGTGACTCCCTACTTCTATTTATTGAGTAAGAGAGAGAGTGCGTTGGGTGAGATGCTGATGAGCTAGGAATGTGTGGGACTATTTGAGTTTCATGCTGAGTTGAACTGGCCTCCATACCTTGGAGTCAACAGCAGCAGACCAAATCACCAAGAAAGGGAAATTAGGAAGGAATAGTTAGCTCAGTTCAGAACAAGAAGAGTACAGAGGAGGGGTTTTTCCTACCTGACCATAATAACTTACTACAAAGGAAGGACATCGTCATACAACCAGCGTTGACACCGGGGTAGGAACTAATAGACCCATGGGGCAGAGTAAAGGGCTTAGGGAAAGACTCGATAGGTGACTGTGTGTGCACGTGCTAAGTCATTTCAGTCATGTCCAACTCTATGTGACCCTGTGGACTGTAGCCCACCAGGCTCCTCTGTCCATGGGATTTTCCAGGCAGGAATACTGGAATGGGTTGCATGCCCTCCTCCAGGGGATCATCCTGACCCAGGGATTAAACCCACGTCTCATATGTCTCCTGCACTGATCAGCAGATCCGTTACCACTAGGGACACCTGGGAAGCCCCAGTAGATGATTGGCGGTTGTGGTGGTTTAGTCGCTCAGTTGTGTCCAACTTATGCGACCCCATGGACTATAGCCTGCCAGACTTAGAGGACAAACTTATGGTTGCTGGAGGCAAAGGATGGAGGAGGGGACAGTTAGTTAGGGAGTTTGGAATGGACACGTACACACTGCTATATTTAAAATGGATAACCAACAAGGACTTACTGTATAGCACATGGAACTCTGCTAACCATTATGTGGCAGTCTGGATGGAAGGGGAGTTTTCAGGGGAATGAATACATATGTATGATTGAGTACCTTTCTGTTCACCTGAAACGATTACAACATTATTAATTGGCTATACCTCAATACAAAACTAAAAGGTTTTTAAAATTTTTTTAAAAATATTTAAAAGGTATACAGTAAGATAGTAACTCTATACCATATTAAAAAAAAAGAATAGGCAAATAAAACATTTGATGAAACAAATGTGGTATTAAGGAGTACTTTAAGAGTACCACTTAAAGGAAGAAAGCGATGCAAAGACTAAGTCAGAAGTCATGAGCATGCCATGTGTACACAGCAGCCATGTCGTCCTAAACTGGTCACCCATTGGTAACACCTAGTATGGCCCCATTCTGGCCCTATGTGTCATTTCCCAAAATTTGCAGATAAAATTCAGATATCCAGCAGGCTAATAGGTGAGCCACTGCTGTGGCCATGTATGTATGTTCCTGTGTCTCTCTGATGAAGCAAGTATGTGAGTTGGTTCCAGACACCCTCTGTCTGTTGGAACCTCTCTGGTCTTCTTGACCACATTAGAGAGGGGAAGGTGCATGCGGCAGAGAGAAGACATGCCAATATTGCCTAATCCAGTATGGAGCAAGTATGAACTTTCCATCCCCTGGCACCTTACTTTGTGTGTGTGCTAAATCACTTCAGTCGAGTCCGACTGTTCGCAACACTATGGACTGTGGGCAGCCAGGTTCCTCTGTCCATGGGATTCTCCAGGCAAGAATACTGGAGCAGGTTGCCATGCCCTTCTCCAGGGGATCTTCCTTGCCCGGGGATTGAACTCGCGTCTCTTATGTCTCCTGCCTTGGCAGGTGGGTTCTTTACCAGTAGTGCCACCTGGGAAGCCCGGGAACCTTAATTTACACAGGCTGATTTACTCCCCATGCTTCCTGCTGCTTTTTAAAATGGACTTAAGCCTTGTAATTAGACCATCTTAATTTGGTCTGTGATCCCTTCTGTTCAGTGTCCTTCAGAATTCCTTACCTGGTAATATTTGGGCCTACTATTACCTCAGGATAATAACCCACTGCACTCATGGCTGATATTAAAAACTTGTGATTTACAAACTTGTCTGTGAACTTTTTAATTTGCCTTCTTTCTTATGCTTGTATGTTGCCCCTCAGTCACCTGGGTTCCCTCAATCAAAGTTGGCCCTTTCCTCAAGTGATGAAATTTTCTTTCCTCTATACACTGTCTCCTTTGCCAAAACTTATCTGTTTGTGTCTCATTCCATCTATCACCTTGATGCTGTTACCTCTAGTTTGAGGTTGTAGAGTCAACCTTTAAAAATGTGCTTCTTAGCTCTTTAAACCTGTTTAGAGTACACTGCCACCAAGCGGCCATGGAACCTCAAGTGTGACTGTTGACCCATCCATGAAGGAGTGAAGAAAGGGAGATGACAGGGGATCTAATGGTAGAGCCAGAAACTCTTGGCCAGTGAGTGATTAGACAGCTACAGAGAAAGCAGGCGGGAATGACAGCCCAAAGGCAAGGACCCAAAACTTAAACAGAAAAGAACTTTGATCTTCTATAAGTAGACATGGAAATGAATGCCACGAGCTTCGCCTTGTCCTTGACAGTTGTTTTTGATGATTACAGACCATGGGTTCAAGGCAGATACTAAGTAGATAGACATTCTCTCTTTACTTCAACCAGACAACTGTGCTTTTCTGTTTTATACATCAAGGTTCCAAATACATTTTCATTTATTTAAAAGGTTCTATAATTTTTAAAGGGGCTGTCCTGTTCACTTCAGTCACTCAGTCATGTCCAACTCTTTGTGATCCCATGGAATTCAGCACTCCAGGCTTCCCTGTCCTTCACCAGCTCTTGGAACTTGCTCAAACTCATGTCCATCGAGTCAGTGATGCCAGCCAACCATCTCATCATCTGTTGTCCCCTTCTCCTCCTGCCTTCAATCTTTCCCAGCATCAGGGTCTTTTCCAATGAGTCAGTTCTTCCCATCAGGTGGACAAAGTATTGGAGTTTCAACTTCAGCATCAGTGCTTCCAGTGAATATTCAGGACTGATTTCCTTTAGGATGGACTTGTTGGATCTGCTTGCAGTCCAAGGGACTCTCAAGAGTCTTCTCCAATGCCACAATTCAAAAGCATCGATTCTGCGCTCAGCTTTCTTTATGGTCCAACTCTCACATCCATACATGACTACTGGAAAAACCATAGCTTTGACTACACAGACTTTGTTGGCAAAGTGATGTCTCTGCTTTCTAATACACTGTCTAGATTTGTCGTAACTTTCCTTCCAAAGAGCAAGCATCTTTTAATTATATGGCTGCAGTTGACATCGGCAGTGATTTTGGAGCCCAAGAAAATAAAGTCTGTCACTATTTCTACTGTGTCCCCATCTATTTGCCATGAAGTGATGGGACTGGATGCCATGAAGTGATGGGACTGGATGCCATGATCTTAGTTTTTTGAATTTTGAGTTTTAAGCCACCTTTTTCACTCTCTTTTCACTTTTATCAAGAAGGTCCTTAGTTCATCTTCACTTTCTGCCATATTCCCATGTGGCTCAGTGGTAAAGAATCCACCTGCCAATGCAGGAGAGACAAGAGACTCAAGTTCAATCCCTGGGTTGGGAAGATCTCCTGGAAAACGAAATGGCAATCCACTCCAGTATTCTTGCCTGGGGAATTCCATAGAGACAGAAGCCTGGAGGGCTATAGTCCCTGGAGTCTCAAAGAGTCGGATTCAACTGATCGACAGAGCATGACTTCTTCTGCAATAAGGGTGGTGTCATCCTCAAGGGACTGTTGCTGCCGCTGCTGCTAAGTTGCTTCAGTCGTGTCCGACTCCATGAGATCCCATAGACGACAGCCCACCAGGCTCCCCCGTCCCTGGGATTCTCCAGGCAAGAACACTGGAAGTGAAGTGAAGTGAAGTCGCTCAGTCGTGTCCAACTCTTTGAGACCCCATGGACTGTAGCCTATCAGGTTCCTCCGTCCATGGGATTTTCCAGGCAAGAGTGCTGGAGTGGGTTGCCAGTTCCTTCTCCAGGGGATCTTCCCGACCCAGGAATTGAACCCAGGTCTCCCGCATTGCGGGCAGACGCTTTACCGTCTGAGCCACCAGGGAAGCCCCAAGGGATTTTCCAGGCAAGAGTACTGGAGTAGGATGAGACTGTTACTATGTTTCAAATGTTTCTCAGAAGTTGTCTCTTCCATACTTGAGATATTATTATTAAAATTTATAAATACTAGCTTATCCCTATTGACTCAACTCTGTGGAGGATGGCCTACTGGACAGGGAGAAGGACAGGCAAAGAGTTTGGAGACTGAAAATGAAGGAGAAGACATGGAAGACCCCCAATAACAACAAGAAAGTGCTAGAAGGAGGAGCTGAGAGTAAGGACAAGCACCATGGGAGGTCCTGCACTCTTCCATTTGAATGAACATAGAGTTTTAGGCACACTTAAAACTCCCTGGAATTTGTTTGGCTTCACCAGTATAACAAAATAAAGATCCTAATGAATTCAAGGAAAGTCCAAGTTAAATGATGATGTCAGTGATGACGAAGCTACTACACTGATGACTCTGACACTTAACTGAACGTGTACAATGAATTAGGCATTGCTTTCTCATCCTAAATTAGACCCCCATAACCAACCATCTACCTCCCATGGTGGAGGCCTAGTGATCAGAGCCAACAAACTACACGCTTCTGGTTCAAAGAATGACTTAACAAAGGTGTCTTTCTTCAAAGAAAATAGGCAAGGAGAAATGTCAGAAGAAATGTTTGGCTTGAGCAAATGAAGAAGACTAACTTGTCCCAAGTCAGATGGCCAGGGATGGCTCTAACAGATATCCCAAATGGCTAGGTGAGCCTCAGGCAAGCTGGCCAAAACCTAGAAGGAAATAGTGCTGTCCAAGTTAACAAAGAGGTAGGTTTGGGGCAGCAAATGTCTTCATGAAACTAGGTGTTGTCAAATTAAGGGGAAAATGTCAACTCATGGGACCACATCTGTAAAGGATTTGTAATTAAGATCAAAAGCCGCCAGTGACTAATTCAAAATCATTGCCACATATTCCTTGACCGGTAAGTGTCTAGTCCAAGAGACACTCCAGGGACTCAGTGTCCAACTCCAAAACTTGAAAAGGTATCCCTGACTTGGGATGGCTCTATGTGTACCAACTGTTCAGGAACATGCTAGAATGGGAGCTTTCACAGGACAAAGGAGTTTTTGTTGTTGTTATTGTCGGCTTCATTCACAGGTGCATCCCAAGTGATAGGATAATTCCTTGTGGGTGACAGGTGTTCAATACAACTATTGAGCCAGGTTGATCATTGCCCAAGGCCACCTGTGTTTTACAGTAAAACTAGGACTTAACCATTGCCCTGCATAGATAGTGCCACCATCATGTTTTTCTACCGTGTCACATCTCAGAACAGATTTGCCAGCAAAAATGTTCTACTGCTGCGTGCCTATTACTTCAATTGATATTATTGGTTGCTTTGCTTATTTATTAATATGGTCCTTGGTGGATTATTAGCCCATCTCACCATTGCCAGTTACTCTTTTAAGCAGCTATGGAGCTGTCTATGTGGTTAATCTATCCACCATCCTTAAAAGCAGGGAGACAGGGAATTGCCTCCAGACATCCTTCTGCCTCCATCCTTATGAAAGCATTCCCCTGTGACTGAAGAGATGAAGTGCAGAAGGAGTGGGAAGCAGAAACTAGCTTCTGGTCCCACATTTGCCATTCATGGCTCAGAGGACCCTTAAGTCCCCAGACCACAGACACCTTCTGGGAAAAAAAAGGGCTTAGACCAAGCAGTTTTTGAGAGTCCATGATTCATCACCCCCCATCCTGATGTGCCCCAGGTTCCCATCCAAGGCTGGCCATCCTGCTCAGAGCCTACTGACCCTCACAAAACTCAGCTTCCTGCTTGCTACATCTAGAGAATGTTTTCAGTTGAAGTCCATACTCACAGTTGGAGACCTTGCTCACAGCTGGAGAAGGAAATGGCAACCCACTCCAGCATTCTTGCCTAGAGAATCCCATGGACAGAGGAGCCTGGTGGGCTGCTGTCCATAGGGTTGCGCAGAGTCGGACACGACTGAAGCGACTTAGCATGCATGCATGCATGCATGCTCCCAGCAAACCATCATCCATCCTTGCATGGTCTCCTGCTTGTTTCACCTATTTGTTCCCTTTTACTTCGACGATTCCCCATTTCTATTTCCTCTCCCATAGGCACTCACCCAAGTATGTTTGATATATGTCCATGAATACATATATTTATGCCTTATAAAACACATTGTATTATTAGTGTGTTTTTATTTATTCATGGCTGTGCAAGGTTTTCATTGCTGCACACAGGCTTTCTCTAGCTGCAGCAAGGGGACTTCTCATTGCAGTGGCTTCTCTTGTTGCAGAACGCAGGCTCTAGAGTACGTGGGCTCAGTAGTTGTGGCACATGGGCTAAGTTGCTTCAGGGCATATGGGATCTTCCCAGACCAGGGATCGAATCCATGTCCCCTGAATTGGCAGGTGGAGTCCTAACCACTGGACCACCAAGGAAGTCCCATTTTTAAATTAGCATTAATTTTATGTTGTTGTTTTCACTTTGTTATATTGTTTAACTCTCACTGAGGTTTTTTTTTTTTTTTTAACCTCTTTGGCTGTGTCATGTCTTAGTTGCAGCAGGTAGGATCTTCATTGCATCATGCAGAATCTTTTCTAATTGGTGCATGGACTCCCTAGTTGTGGAGTGCAGGCTCAGTAGTTGTGGCTCACAGGCTTAATTGGCCCATGGCCTGTGGGATCTCTGTTCCCCGACCACGGATCAAGCCCTCATCCATTGCACTGAAAGGCAGATTCTTAGCCACTAGACCACAAGGGAAGTCCCTGACTACTGTTTTAATTTACATTTTTTATGTAAAATGGATTTGAATACTTTTTCATATACACATAGCATTTATATTTTCCATTCTGTGAGTCACCCATGACATCTTTTACCCATTTTTAGGCAGGTGTGTTCTTTCTTTTTCTGATGAGTTTCAGGAATCCCTTATGTATCCTGGACAACTCCTGTTATTTTCAGACATCAGTGTTTTTTTCTCTGAGACTATTATCTTTCTGATGACTTTTCTATGGTGTCTCTTTTGAGCAGAAATTCTCCATTTCTATGTAACCAGTCCATACCATTTTTCACCCTGTGGTTTATCCTTTTCTGTGTTTTATTCAAGTTGTTTGCCAATTCTATACCATAGAAATATCCTTCTACATTTTCTTTGTGGTTTCACCTCTCCTATTTGCATTCTTAGGCCATCTGGATTCCACCTCTATACAATGTGTTTATAGTGTAAAGTGCTAGCCAATCTTTCTTTCTACCCATGTCTTGAATGAGATGTCCCAACACAATATCCTAAACAATCCATCTTTTCCTCATTGATTTAGGGTACCACTAATCACCTGTCACCTGGAGAAGGAAATGGCAGGTGAGTCTGTGAGTCTCTTTCTGTTTTATAAGTTTATTTGTATCATTTCTTTTCAGATTCCACATATAAGGATTGTCATATTCCGGGAGCCAGCGTGAGGAACTCCGCCCATGGCAAAGGTCATGAGGAAGGAGGCTTGGCATACGCAAAGGCGTGATCAAGCCTCAGGAAACCCCCTGTTCCTGAGCATCTAACCCCAAAACCAGAGTCTGTTTTATGCTCTCCTCCATAACCGTTTTTCTTGGAGAAGGAGTAAACGTGCAGCTCCAAGGCAATAAAAATTCCTGAGCATGACAAGAGTGTTTCAGCTTACTCCTCTGAAGGTTATCTAGCCCGCCTGTATAGGTTCGTCTGGCCACATGTGATTGTTTACAGTCTCCTAATCTGAGAGGCATGAGATGTTTTAGACTTACTAAAGGCAAATTCTTTTGGGGAGTTAGAAATTATTAGTATAGTGGGTTGGTTAGGAATTATATTGGTGAAGGGTTTTTCATTTGTTGTGTCAATAATTGCTGCTAATTCCCTGCTCTGGGTGGGACAAGGATGTTTCAGGTCAAACCTCTCTGCTGACAGACTAGCTTGTGTGACAGGATTATCCACAGTCCTGCCACTATGCACATGATTGTTTACTACCTCTCAACCATAAACAGCACAGAGAGTTTTGGAGTATTTTGAGAGTCTTAATTAGCATAGGGCTTTTTCTTCTTGTTGAGTCAATGATTGCCGCCAGGCCTCCATATCCTTAGGCACCTGGGAATATATTAATCAATGTATTTGGAATATAGAAGAGAAAACAGAGTAGTTTTTGATGTTAGCAATACTAGACTTTTTGAGTTAATGGATTTTCTCTTTTGTAATAGATCACTGTATTTTGTTATAAATCACTGTGTCCTTGCTATGTAAAAATGTAACTTTATCATATCTTAAGACTAAATAGATCTTAATGGGAGCATTGGTGAAAGGATTTTCATTTGTTGGGCTGATGTTTGCTGCTAAATCTCCATGTTCCCTACCCTTATAATGAATATAACTAGCATATAGGAAGAAATAAGTATTAACCTTTAAGCATATAGGAGAAATAAGTATTAACCTTTAAGACTAATCATGTTAACCTTGGGTTAAATAAATTACTTTCTTTATTGTAACTCACTACACCCTCACCCTATACGAATGTAACTTTATTTGGAGGGCGGTGCCTGGTTTAAGAAAAAACACCCTGGGAAAAAAGAAGTTTTTTGGCTATCAGAAAGAAAGGATCATAAAATGTCAGCAGGTTTCACTCATGGCCAGAAGATGATGTAATATCCCTAAGACCTTTTTTTTAATACATTTATGTGAAACAACTGATTTTGATAAAGGTCAGGACTGCTGACCCCCGCGTGACTCTGTATTCATCCCTATGTGTAACAAAAGGTATATAAGCAAACCCAAAAATAAAGAAATCGGATCAGTTTCCGGAAAGACTGATTCTCCCATGTCGCTTCTTTCTTGCTCCCATTTTTCTGGCTGAATTCCCATCAGGAGCATGGATGCTATTCCACGTAATCCAAGTTATTCAGCCTCTTTTTCTCCACTAATCTTCCTACTACACTATCCATTTCTAATCCCTCTATATCTGTGATTAAATATGTATTTTTCCAAAGACACCGACTCCGTCCCCACCTTCGAATCACCCTGGATCCACCGGGGCTGGACCCCAGCAGTCATACAATATTTCTCCTTCTCTGTCTGACTTAATTTACTCAGTAAGACAATCTCTAGGTCCACCCCTGTTGCTACAAATGGCATTATTTCATCCTTTTTTAATGGCTGAGTAATATTCTATTCTATATATGTATCACACCATCTTTACCCATTTCTCTGTCGGTGCTTCCATGTCCTGGCTTTGTAAAGTTACTGTATAACTTAATGCATGATATAATTTCTTTCTCAGTCTCCAAACTCTCTGTTTACCCATGATCCGTATTTGATACTTCCTATGTGTTTTGTCTACGTCTTGAGCTTCCAGCTTATTTTATTTCCATGCTTAACACTTCTCATGGGTTTCATTCATCCTGCTTTTCTTTCTTTTTTTTAGGATTAGACTTTATTCTTAAATAATTAAGCAAGCACCCATTACCGCAGACTTCTGCTTTCCCATCTTTACAATGAGTAAGACTCAGGAATTCAGCTTCAGGTATTTTCAAGAACCACAGGACTGGAAATCATTGGAATGTGAGTGGGTCAAGAGAAGCAAAGGGAGAGATACTTGGTGGTTGCTATAAGCCTTGTAATATGTGGACTGTGGCGGTTTGTTTAAGGAGGGATGAATTTGGCCTTGGAGTCAGATTCAAACTCACTTGTATTTAAACAAAATTGGATTCAACTTGAATTAGAGCTTTGACTCTATCTGCCACTAAATGTGGGCAGACTGTTTAATTAAATGCAGCTTCTTTTCTTCATCCATTTAAAATAGCACCAATAGTGTTTTTGTTTCTGGAACTCTCCCTAGCCAGTAGTCAAGGATTTCTTGGGACATGGGGTAACATAGCAGAGACAGAGGCAATAGGACCCAAAGAGATTGGAGTCTGAATGTTTCAAAGAAAAGAACTTCACACAGATGTCATGTGTAATAGCTCCAGACTTTTTCAAACTCCATCCCCTCTCATTTCCACCAGCACTTGTATCCTACAATTGTTCTTGTCATTCAGCTGCTAAGTCATGTCTGACTCTTTGTGACCCCATGGACTGCAGCATGCCAGGCTCCCCTGTCCTTCACTATCTCCCAGAGTTTGCTCAGATTCATGTCCATTGAGTCCATTGAGTCGTGTCCATTGCTATCTAAACATCTCATTCTCTACGTCCCTCTTCTCCCTTTGCCTTCAGTCTTTCCTAGCGCCAGGGTCTTTTCCAATGAGTCAGCTCTTTGCATCACATGGCCCAAGTATTGGACCTTCAGCTTTAGCATCAGTCCTTCCAGTGCATATTCAGAGTGGATTTCCTTTAGGATTGGCTGGTTTGAACTCCTTGCAGTCCAAGGGATTCTCAAGAGTTTTCTCCAGCACCACAGTTTGAAAGCATCAATTCTTTGGCATCCAACCTTCTTTATAGTTCAAAGAGATTAAATTGCCAACATCCGCTGGATCATGGAAAAAGCAAGAGATTTCCAGAAAAACACCTATTTCTGCTTTATTGACTATGCCAAAGCCTTTGACTGTGTGGATCACAATAAACTGTGGAAAATTCTGAAAGAGATGGGAATACCAGACCACCTGACCTGCCTCCTGAGAAACCTATATGCAGGTCAGGAAGCAACAGTTTGAACTGGACATGGAACAACAGACTGGTTCCAAATAGGAAAAGGAGTACATCAAGGCTGTGTATTGTCACCCTGCTTATTTAACTTCTATGCAGAGTACATCATGAGAAACGCTGGGCTGGATGAAGCACAAGCTGGAATCAAGATTGCAGGGAGAAATATCAATAACCTCAGATATGCAGATGACAACACCCTTATGGCAGAAAGTGAAGAAGAACTAAAGAGCCTCTTGATGAAAGTGAAAGAGGAGAGTGAAAAAATTGGCTTAAAGCTCAACATTCAGAAAATGAAGATCATGGCATCCGGTCCCATTACTTCATGGGAAATAGATGGGGAAACAGTGGAGACAATGGCTGACTTTATTTTGGGGGGCTCCAAAATCACTGCAGATGGTGATTGCAGCCATGAAATTAAAAGATGCTTACTCCTTGGGAGGAAAGTTATGACCAACATAGATAGCATATTCAAAAGCAGAGATATTACTTTGCCAACAAAGGTCTGTCTAGTCAAGGCTGTGGTTTTTCCTGTGGTCATGTATGGATGTGAGAGTTGGACTATAAAGAAAACTGAGCGCCGAAGAATTGATGATTTTGAACTGTGGTGTTGGAGCAGACTCTTGAGAGTCCATTGGACTGCGAGGAGATCCAACCAGTCCATCCTCAAGGACTGATGTTGAAGGTGAAACTCCAATACTTTGTCTACCTGATGTGAAGAGCTGACTCATTTGAAAAGGCCCTAAAGATTGAGGGAAGGAGGAGAAGGGGATGGCAGAAGATGAGATGGTTGGATGGCATCACTGGCTCGATGGACATGGGTTTGCGCAGACTCAAGGAGTTGGTGATGGACAGGGAGGCCTGGTGAGCTGTGGTTCATGGGGTCACAAAGAGTCGGACATGACTGAGCGACTGAACTGAACTGAACTTCTTTATGGTCCAGTTATCACATCCATACATAACTACGGGAAAAACCATAGCTTTGATTATATGGACCTTTGTTAGTGAAGCAATGTCTCTACTTTTTAGTATGCTGTCTAGGTTTATCATAGCTTTCCTTGCAAGGAGCAAGCATCTTTTCATTTCATGGCTGTAGTTACTGTCTGAAATGATTTTGGAGCCCAAGAATATAAAATCTATCAGTGCTTCCACTTTTCTCCCTTCTATTTACCATGAAGTATCCTACAATACACACAACTAAAGCAGCAAGAGAATGAGTTTTCCATATAACCTTTTTAAAAGAAATGAATAAAGAGATATCTCAAGTAAATAGAGTCAGGATTCCCTATGATGATAGCAGAAAACTTTCGGAAGAAGAAAGACTCTTTTTCTCTTCTGGCAAGAAGCCATGAACTCTCTGCTTACTGTAGCCCTCTCAACTTTCCTTTCCTCACTATAAAAGTGCTCTCCTTCCCTGGCTGTGTGGAGACTTGCTCATGGCTCACTGTGGTTGCAGACACTGAGTTGCAATTCCTTGCTAATCTTCAATAAACCCACTTTTCCTGCAAGAAAAAACTGGCAGTCTATTTTAGGTCAACATTTTGATGGCCAGCATGGGGATCCAGAGAAGATCCAGTGATTTTGTGACTGTTGAGTAAACTTGTTCAGTACACACCCTGAGCCCACTGTTGCTCCTGCTTTCCACACTAACTCTGGAGTTGAAAGGTTCATCTTTCTCCTGAAGCTGAGCATCTGTTTTCTTTGTGTTTTGAAATTCTCCAGGTTTAGATTTTGTCTTCTGGTTAAGGCTAGGTTCTGTATGTGAGTACATGCTTGGCAGTTTGGTCTGATTTTGAAATCAGACTGTTTCACTGGAACTGGCTAGCCTTTGACCCATTCCTTCAGGAACAGAGGCTGTTTCATTGGAACTATGCCACTTCAGTTTTGGGCCCATTCATTTGGAATAGGAGTTGGTCTATGGGAACCAGGCTTAGAAAACGTCAGTCTGGCTCTGGGACCAAGCTGTTCCCTTATAACTGGCTGGTATTAAGCCTGAAGTGTGTTTGAACTATTGGAGTTACACAATATTTTCCCTATTTGAATTGTTTAAACTGAGGTTAAGCTATTTAATCTGCTTGAAAATTATTCTTTTACTGTAGAGAAAATCTGCTAAAGATGAGATCCCAATTATCTAAATATTTTGAGGGCACCCCCTTCCACAGTTACCCTTGTCATTGTTCAGTCGCTAGGTCATGTCCAACTCTTTGTGACTCCAAGGACTGCAGCATGCCAGGCTTCGCTGTCCTTCACTATTTTCTGGAGTTTGCTCAAACTCATGTCGATTGAATTGGTTATGCCATTCAACCATCTCATCCTCTGTTGTCCCCTTCTTTTCCTGCCCTCAATTTTTTCCAGCATCAGGGTCTTTTCTATGAGTCTGCTCTTCGTATCAGGTGACCAAAGTATTGGAGCTTCAGTTTCAGCATCAGTCCTTCCAATGAATATTCAGGGTTGACTTCCTTTACAATTGACTGGTTTGATCTCCTTGCAGTCCAAGGGATTCTCAAGAGTCTTCTCCAGTACCACATTTTGAAAGCATCAATTCTTTGGCACACAGCCTTCTTTATGGTCCAACTATCACATCTATACATGACTACTGGGAAAGTCATAGCTTTAACTATATGGCTCTTTGTTAGCAAAGTGGTGTCCCTGCTTTTTAATATGCTTTCTAGGTTTGTCATAGCTTTTCTTTCAAGGAGCAAGTGTCTTTTAACTTCATGGCTGCCTATTATATATTTAATAACCACAATCTTTCTAATGCACATTTCAAATTAAATGGACCAACCTAACATAGTCAATTGGAGAAGGTGATGGCACCCCACTCCAGTACTCTTGCCTGGAAAATCCCATGGACGGAGGAGCCTGGTGGGCTGCCATCTATGGGGTCGCACAGAGTCGGACATGAGTGAAGCGACTTAGCAGCAGCAGCAGCAACATAGTCACTGGCCATTATGGAGAAATTTCCAAATCCCCTAAACTTACTTTTCTTAAAATAGAATTGGACACCATAGTTCTAAAATTTCCAAAACTGAATGGAGTATCTATTTAGATTGGTATTTTGAAAATTACAAACTTATTTAAAGCCTAAAATTGCCTTTACGCAAAATAAAGTTTTAAGATTACCTGAGACAAACTAACAAAGATAAGTGGATCCTGCAGCCTCAGGCTGTTTCGTTAACTTCTTTGTCTAAGGATCCATCTCTGATGCCGTCTTCTTTGTTTTCTATGCTGCCTAACCCTCCTCTATACCTTTAGTTCCCCCTTACTGACTCTCTCCCTGAACTTTTTATCTGAAATTCTTCCCACTTGCAATTCCCCTGAATTTATCAGAGACTGTCATTTAAAACAAAGACTTCTGAAGATCCAGAAGCTGAACTCTTGATTTCTTGTACTCAGGACTAAAGCTAAATTCTAGCCATGGTCACAGTTTTTCCCAAAGTAACCAAAGATCCTTACAGATTTACTGAGGAATTTAATATAATTATTCAGGTTTATCAGCCTGGTTTCTCTGACATATATCAGCTAGTTTATACGCTTGTCAGTGAAGGCCAGCCCAAGTAATGGATGAAAACCACTAATGGGGATTTCCTGGCAAATCATGGTAAAGAATACGTGTGCCAATGCAGGAGACACGGGTTCAATCCCTGGTCCAGGAAGATCCCACACGCTTCGGAGCAACTAGACCCATGCACCACAACTACTGAGCAGTGCTTTAGAGCCTGGGATCCACTACGACCGAGTTCATGCACCACCACTGCTGAAGTCCATGCACCCTGGAGCCTGTGCTCCGCAACACGAGGAGCCACTGCAGTGAGAAGCCCGTGCACTGCAGCAAAGTGTAGCCCCTGCTCTCTGCAACAAGAAAAAAGCCCTCTCAGCAACAAAGACCCAGCACAGCAGTGAAGACCCAGAAAAGGCAAAGATCAAAGGTACATAAAATTATTTAAAAAAAGAAAACCACGAATGGTGAATATCATGAAAGGTCTAGAACTACAACCAAAAGGCCCACACACTAACTTTTATGATGAGGCTCAAGTGACCTCACTGGGCAATTGCTGGGATTTTCCAAACCCTGGATTGAAACAAAATTTAGACTTCCTCACAAAAATATGATGAGCCTGTTCATGGCAGATAACCTCTGACTCCTCATGGTGATGTACAAGAGGCTTCTGTGGATAACAGTGACTTCTCATGGTTCACTGATGGTTTTTATTTAAAGGAACAGTACTGGGCAAGGGATGTTATTATAGCTTCTCTTGATGTTGTTGAGGCTGTATCTTTACCTATGGCTACTTAAGCCCAACAAGCTGAATTATACATTGCTATACAGGCTTGTGGGTTCCCCTGGTGGCTCAGTGGGAAAAGAACCCACCTACCAAAGCAGGAGACTTGCAGGAGATATGGTTTGATCCCTGGGTTGGGAAGAGCCCCTGGAGAAGGAAATGGCAACACACTTCAGTATTCTTGCCTGGAAGGTCCCATGGAGAGAAGAGCCAATTGTGTACAGTCCATGGGGTCCCAAAGAGTTGGACACAACTTAGTGACTAAATGACAACAACAACAACAGCACAGGCTTGTACTTTAGTGAAGGACAAAACTGCCAATATTTATACTGATAGTAGTTATGATTTTGGAGTAACTCAGGATTTTGGAATGTTGTGGAAACAACGTGGTTTCCTTACTTCCAGGAGAAATACAATTAAAAATGATTTCTTTGTTCAGGAATTATTAGGTGTGATATTTTACTGACTGCTTTAGCCATTATTAAGATTCTGGTGAATTCTAAACTTGACTCTCTGAAAGCTGAGGGAATATGCCTTGCTGATATTTTCACAAGGAATGCTGTCTTTAAATGGATCAACATCAGGAAAACCTGTCATGGCACAAAGGGATATTTCTTCAAATGATAACTTAGAAAAACTGGCTAAAGAAGCTCAACAGTTGGCCTTAGAAAAGGAAAAACAAGATTGGAAATTCAATTGTTGGTTTGATAAAAAGAGAAAACTCAGGTTTGAACTAAAATAATCCACTCCTAACTGGAAACTCTAAAATTCTTATTTCTCACCATTGTGTGCATTAAACCATTGGTCTACTGACAAAATGATAGCATTTGTGAGTTAGTATTGCTGAGAGAACATTAAAAATGACTGCAAAATACCTCACTTGTCTCATTTGTTCAATAATACAATCCAGGGAAGGCTGTTTTTGCTACTCCTGGACATTTAAAATTGCTTACTTAACAATTCATAGCCTAGGAAAAAGATTTCATACAACTTTCTCCATCTTATGGATATAAATATGTTTTAGTACCATCTGTACATTTTCACGCTGGACTGAGAAACCTTTCCTTACAGAGAGGCTATTGACTTTTCTGTGGTTAAAGTCTTTTCAGAAAAGATTATCCTTACTTGGGAGGTCCTCTCAAACTTCATAGTAAATGAGGAAACCATTTTCTTTGTCAAATACTTCAATAAGTCTGCACTATTTGGCTAGTTATCAACATTTGCAATGTGCTTCCCACCCTCAATCCTCTGGTTTAGTTTTATGCAATAATGGTACTATTCACACATTTGTCCTTTCCTTTAAGATCTGGAACAAGACAAGAATGTCCACTCTCTCCAGTTTTATTCAACATAGTTTTGGAAGTCCTAGCCATGGCAATCAGAAAAGAAAAAGAAATAGAAGGAATCCAAGTTGGAAAAGAAGTAAAACCATCACTGTTTGCAGATGACATGATACTACACATAGAAAATCCTAAAGATACTACCAGAAAGCGAAGAGATCATCAATTAATTTGGTAGAGTTGCAGGATATAAAATTAATACACAGAAATTTTCTCGAATTCCTACACACTAACAATGAAAGGTCAGAAAGAGAAATTAAGGAAACAGTCTCCTTTACCATCACATCAAAAATAATAAAATACCTAGGAATGAACCAATAAAGGAGGCAAAAGGCCTGTACTCAGAAAACTATAAGGTGAAAGCAATCAAAGGTGAAACAAACAGATGGAGAACTGTATCATGTTCTTGGGTTGGAAGAGTCAATATTATCAAAATGACTATGCTACCCAAAGTAATCTACAGATTCAACATAATTCCTATCAAATTATCAATAGCTTTTTTTCCTCACAGAATTAGAACAAAACTTTTTACAATTTGTATGGAAACACAAAACATCTGGAATAGCCCAAGCAATCTTGAGAAAGAAGGATGGAGCTGGAGGAATCAGGCTCCTTGCCTTCAGATTATACTACAAAGCTACAGTAATCAAGACAGTATGGTACTGGCACAAAAACAGAAATATAGACCAATGGAACAGGACAGAAAGTACAGAGATAAACCCATGCACTTCTGGCCAACTAATCTATGGACAAAGGAGGCAAAAATATACAATGGAGAAAAGACAGTCTCTTCAATAAGTGATGCTGGGAAAACTGGATAGCTACATGTAAAAGAATGAAATTAAAACATTCTTCAGTACCATACACAAAAGTAAACTCAAAGTGGATTAAAGACCTAAATGTAAGGCTGGATACTACAAAAGTTAGAGGAAAACATAGGCAGAACACTCTCTGACATAAAGTGCAGCAAAATCTTTTCTGATCCACCTCTGAGAGTAATGAAATGAAAAACAAAAATAAAAAAACTTGGAAGCTTTCACACTGCAAAGGAAACGCTAAATAACTGGAGCCGATTATACAGAGTAAAGTAACCCAGAAAGAAAAACACCAATACAGTATACTAACACATATATATGGAATTTAGAAAGATGGCAATGACGACCCTGTATGCAAGACAGGAAAAAACACACAGCTGTGTATAATGGACTTTTGGACTCAGAGGGAGAGGGAGAGGGTGGGATGATTTGGGAGAATGGCATTCTATCATGTATACTATCATGTAAGAATTGAATCGCCAGTCTATGTCTGACGCAAGATACAGCATGCTTGGGGCTGGTGCATGGGGATGACCCAGAGAGATGTTATGGGGAGGGAGGTGGGAGGGGGGTTCATGTTTGGGAACACATGTAAGAATTAAAGATTTTAAAATTAAAAAAAAAATAAATAAAACCAAAAAAAAAATAAAATGAAAAAAAAAAAAAAAACAGCCCACAGAACTGGAGAAAATATTTGCAAATGAAGTGACAGACAAAGGATTAATCTTCAAAATATGCAAACAGTTCGTGAAGCTCAATATCAAAGAAACAAATGGGACTTCTTCTGGTGGTCAATAGGATGAGATTCCATGCTCCCAATGCAGGGGGCCCGAGTTTGATCCTGGTCAGGAAACTAGATCCCTCAAGAATGCTGCAACTAAGGAGTCCATGTGTCACAATGAAGATCATGTTAATTTCAACTAAGACCCAGTGCAGCCAAAACAAACAAATAAATAAAAACAAGTGTCACTTCTCTAGTACCCAGTGTAAAATCTTCCTTTTGTGGAGTTGTTTGAAACCAAGTGTTTCTCACCTTTCAAAAACACAAAAAATTAATTTTGCATTTCATGTATTTTCAAGAAAACTATTATACCCTTAAGCCTGGGCTCAGTGGACAGCAGTCAAAGAGTCCACACACTTGGATGGGGAAAGAAATCACAGTGTTGTTTTCATCAATGTTTAATGGAAATTTAGAGTTTCTTTCTGGTACAAATGTGGGCCACGAACCATAGTGATATTACTTGTACATGGAACCTAGTTATTGCAGGAATGGAGATCTTTTCCAGGGCCAGAGAATGGGCTTCTGTCTAACACTTGGAAATGAGCTGTTTGAGGGAAGCACATGCTGACAAACCAAAAGATTTTTCTGGGAAGAGGTGCCCAGGCAGAGAGGGAAAGGGAACCCAGGAGAACTACTCTGTCATGTGGCTCAAAGTCTCAGGTTTCATAGCAATGAGGTTAGTTTCCTGGTTGTCTCTGGCTGGTCATTTTGCTTGGCTCATATTTAGTCTGACTCAGGGTACTTCCAGGTGACACACATATCTCTCAGCCAAGATGGATTTCAGCATGAGGATTTCTGGGAGGTAGGCAAGACATACCTTCTCCTCCCTCCTCCTTTTGTCCCCTCTTGAATTCTCCTGGCTAGTTTTCAGTGGCAGCACCATTGACCATTTCTGTCACTGGTTCTCTGACATCACCATTCCTTATGGCTATGACCACCCTATCGTTGTTGTTCAGTTGCTAAGTCATGTCTGATTCTTTGCAACCCCATGGACTGCAGCACGCCAGGCTTCTCTGTCCTCCATTATCTTCCAGAGTTTGCTCAAATTCAAGTCCATTGAGTTTGTGATGCTGTCTAACCATCTCATTCTCTGTTGGCCTCTTCTCCTTTTGCCTTCAATTTTTCCCAGCATCAGGGTCTTTTCCAATGAGTCATCTCCATATCAGGTGTCAAAATTATTGGAGCTTCAGCTTCAGCATCAGTCCTTTTGA
The DNA here is from genome assembly GCF_032405125.1 of Capricornis sumatraensis. Lineage (NCBI taxonomy): Eukaryota > Metazoa > Chordata > Mammalia > Artiodactyla > Bovidae > Capricornis > Capricornis sumatraensis. Next base: position 48,392,374 of record NC_091082.1, on the reverse strand, counting down.
TGAATATTTAGGGTTGATTTCCTTTAGGATTGACTGGTTTGATCTCCTTGCAGTCCAAGTGGCTCTCAGGAGTCTTCTTTAGCACCACAGTTCAAAAGCATCAATTCCTCAGCACTCAGCCTCCTTTATGACCACCTCTTTAACTGTAAATATTCCAAGTTCCTCACTTTCAGAGAGGCAGATCTGAAATTTGTTCTCCCTTCTTCTCACTTGGTTGCCTTGTGAATAAACTCTTTCTCTGTTGGCAGACTTCAGCACCTCAGTGTTTGGCTTGCTGTGCATTGGACAAATGAACCTAGTTTGATAACAAGGCATGCTGGAATCTGGTCCAAGTGTAAATTTGTGGACCCTCTGCATTCTAGTCCCCTGCACCGTAACACCTGAATGTTTTCCATTAAATTTGCCTGAAACAGAGAACGAGACTCAAAGAATCATGTCTTCAGACACAGCTTCTTCAGCGTCCTGTGCAGCCGAGCCCTCCTTTCACAGCAGATACTCAAGCTGGCCAACCTTCAACACCATCCTTCAGAGCCCTTTGTTTGGGACTCAAGTTTGTGTTAAGAACTTCCACCTGTAAGTTTCTGCCTCTGTTTCTTCAAGTGCAGGAATATGTCTTCAGAAAGCCAACTTTCAGCTTATTTTTCTCTTAAAATGCACACACTTTTCCATCCTTGCCTCCTTCCCTTCTCCTCCTCATAGCTCATTTAAATTTTCCTAAGAAATCAGAGGATGAGATGGCTAGATAGCATCACTGACTCAATAGATATAAATCTGAGCAAATTCCAGGAGATGGTGAAGGACAGGGAAGCCTGGAATCATGCAGTTCATGGAGTCACAAAGAGTTGGACATAACTTAGCGACTGAACAAGAACAAGAACAACAACAACAACAAAGAGATTAAGAGCCCTTTCACTATAGTGAAGAATGGGGAAAGCATAAAATTTCCCTGGTATCTACTTACGGTGCAACTTCTGAAGGCAGAGGCTATACTAAAGAAGATAATCAATTAATTTTTTTCATACCTTCCACCTGTATTTACTTACAAGATGAAAAAAGTCAAAGATGGTTCTTTTCACAGAGGATTTGTGATTGCTTACAGCAAAAGCACAAGCAATGCAGTAAAAATAAAATACGCACAGAAGTGGGCTCATGATCAAAAGTTGGAAGATGGAATTAGTGAAAATAAGGAGGCAAATATGGGCAATAACATACCATACCTGAGACTGGTAATTATTATTTTTAGTTGAGATGTAATTGTTGTGCAACATTGTATCAAGGTTAGGTGTACAACACGGTGGTTTGATATATGCATATATTGCAAAATGGTCACCATAATAACTTTAGTTAACACCTATCACCACAACTACATTTTTGTGTGTGTGATGAGAACTTAGCAACTACTTTCTTAGCAACTTTCAAATATACAATACAGTGTTGTTACTATAGTCCCCATGCTTTATATTTACATCATGTGTGCATACTAAGTTGCTTCAGTCGTGTCTGACTCTTTGCAACCCCATGGACTGTAGCCTGCCAGGCTCCTCTGTCCATGGGATTCTCCAGGGAAGAACACTGGAGTGGGTTGTCATGCCCTCCTCTAGAGGATTGTCCCCACACAGGGATCAAATCTTCATATCTTGCCGCTCCTGGACTGCAGGCAGATTCTTTACCACTGAGCCATTGGGGAAGCATATTTACATCACCAGGAGTTATTTATCTTATAACTGGAAGTTGATCACTTTCACCCATTTCACCTACCCTCTACCCTTGCCTCTGGCAATCACTAGATAATTCTTATCTTCAGAAAGGAGAGAATTCTACCAAGTTTTTAGATGATGTCCTGAAAACCAAAAGAAAATTTTCAGGTGACAGTTACATTGGTGACATTAACTGGTATTGCAAAAAGTTCTTACAGATATATTTATTGCAACTGCCAGAGCAAATCTCATGTGCCTATTCTCAAAAACAAAGAGTTTGAAGGAGTTAGCTGCCCCCTCTTCTGTGGTAGACTGAATACCCCTCACCCATCAAAGGGTGTTCATATCCTAATTCCCAGAACCTGTAAACATGTTGCCTTGTGTGATGAAAGGTACTTTACTGATGTGATTAAACTCAGGATTTTTCAGGTGGGGAGGTTATCCTGTATTATCCAGGTGGACCCAGTGTAGTTGTATAAGGATGATGCACAGGGGCAAGACTCAGAGAAGGGGATGGGATGACAGAAGCAGAGGTCAGAGTGAAGCTAGAGAGGAATCATGAGCCAAGGAATGCAAGTGGCCTCTAGAAAAGGGAAGAAAATGGATAGGAGCCTCCAGGAGAGATGCTGACAGCTTAATTTCAGAGCTTCTCACCTCCAGAACTGTGAGGCAATGAACTGGTGTTGGTTTAAGCCCTTACATTACTGTTTGTTACAGCAGCTGTAGGAAACTAGCACATCCTCCTCCCTTCCTTCATGTGAGCTCAAGACTAACTGGGAACCAGAATAGGAGTCAAGAAATGGGAAGTGAAAATATCCCTGTGCTGGACATTTTCCCTTTGTCCCTCAAGTGTGCCCCACTATCCTTCACCCACTCTGTGCCCTGGGAAGCTGACCTGTATGGATCTCACCAACAGCATCCTCTTCTCTCTGCCTTCCTAAGGGCCTGGGCAGAGTGGGACCTCACATGAGAGCTTAGGGAGAAGAGTGCCAGTGCGGTATTTACCTTTCACCCCAGCTCTGTCCCTGTGGGATTGCAATGGGTAAGCCTGTGCTTTCAGCTCTGCTCCTGACCAGCAGCCTCTCTACACAGTCCGAAGCTCACTGTGTTCCCTCCCCGCAAGTAGTGAGAATGGAGCCCTATTGTTACCAGCTGTGTTACCTTGTGGGTCCTTTGCACAGTTTCTCAACAAACTCTCTGCAAGCTGTCCTAATGTGCATGTCTTAGTCCATTTGGGCTGAAGTGACAAAACTACCATACTCTGGGTGGCTTATAGACAACAGAAATTTATTTCTCGCAGTTCTGGAGGCGGGAAGTCCAAAATCAAGGCATCAGCTGATTCTGTGTCTGGTGAGAACACACTTCTTCATTCATAGATGGCTGCCTTTTTGCTATGTACTCATGTAGAAGAAGGGTGAGGGAGCACTCTGAAGCCTCTTATAAGGGCTGCTGCTGCTGCTGCTGCTAAGTCGCTTCAGTCGTGTCCGACTCTGTGCGACCCCAGAGACAGTAGCCCATCAGGCTCCCCTGTCCCTGGGATTCTCCAGGCAAGAACACTGGAGTGGGTTGCCATTTCCTCCTCCAATGCATGAAAGTGAAAAGTGAAAGTGAAGTCGCTCAGTCATGTCCAACTCTTCGCGACCCCATGGACTGTAGCCTACCAGGCTCCTCCATCCATGGGATTTTCCAGGCAGGAGTACTGGAGTGGGCTTATAAGGGCACTGAGCCCATTCACAAGAGCTTTGCCTCACCACCAAATCACCTCCTGAAGGGCTCTCTCCAAATACCATTGCATTGGGGGTTAGGTTCAATGTATGAAATTTTGTTGCCCAGAAAATCCCATGGAAAAAAGAGCCTGGCAGGATACAGTCCATGGGGTCACGAAAGAGTTGGGCACAACTGAGTGGCTAAACAACAACCATGAATTTTTTTATAGTGTGAATATGACATCTGTTTCTTGCTGGGACCCTGACTGATACATCCCCTTTCTTTCTTATAAAGCTGATTATCGGAGCATATTGCTTGGGAGTGTGGGGAGGGTTGCTGGCTGGTATTAGGAGCTTGGTCCCAGAAGGCACTAGACAGTCTTGCACCTGTCTCTGTAGGCACCTGGCACCTGCCGCTTCTCTGCAGGCAGATAGATCCCATAGCCAGCTGAGCCTACCCTGTTCCTTCTCTCAAGATCTCTTTTTGGAAAAACCACATCTCCTCCCCTTGGAGGAATAAGTGTGGAAGTGGAGGGAGCATGGAGTGTTACTCTTCTAGAAATGTCTTTCCCCAGTGGAAAGGTGTAGTCTGATACCTCCCAGCTTCTGCCTATGGGAAAGCAGAATTTAAGGCAGGAAACACTGCATCATTAAAGACTACCATTCAATATTGATAACTATGGGTTGAATGGTGTCACCCTAAACTCACATATTGAAAACAATGCCCAGTACCTCAGAAGGTGATCTTGTTTGGGAACAGGTTCTTTGCAGAGATAATCAAGGTAAAATTAGGTCATTAGAGTGAACCCTAATCCAATATGATGGGTGACCCATGAAAAAGGGCAATTTGGACATAGAGCGGTGCTGAGCGTGAAGACTATGTGAAGAGACCCAGGGTGAAGATTGTTGTTCATTTGCTAAGTTGTGTCCAACTCTTTGTGACCTTATGGACTGCAGCACACGAGGCTTCCTTGTCCTTCACCGTCTCCCAGAGTTTGTTTAAACTCATGTCCATTGCGTTACTGATGCCATCCAACCATCTCATCCTCTGTTGTTCCCTTCTTCTCCTGGCCTCAAGCTTTCCCAGCATTGGAGTCTTTCCTAATGACTCAGCTGTTCGCATCAAGTGGCCAAAGTATTGGAGCTTCAGCTTCAGCTTCAGCATAAGTCTTTCCAATGACTATTCATGGTTGATTTCTTTTAGGATTGACTGGTCTGATCTCCTTGCTGTCTGGCCATCTGTAAACCAAAGAATGAGGCCTGGGTCACACCCTTCCCTCATAGCCATTCGAAGGAATCAACCCTGCTGACACCTTGATTTTGAACTTCCAGCCTCCAGACTGTGAGACAAAGAATTTTTGATTAAGCTCCACAGTCCATGGTACTTTGCTATGGCAGTCTCAGCAAACCAATACAGGCAACATTCACAAGTATGTAATTCTGTGCCAAATAACATTGTGACAATATATATAAAGGAAAAGACTACTAGAACTTCCTTAATGAATGCACAGAAGTACTGAGTAACACTGAGACGGTACGTACCAGGGAGACTTGACCTAGGGCCTCAGACACCTAGGCAGTTAACCGTTGGGCTTCAAGGTGTCTGAATGTCGTGATCAAGCTAACACTTACATCTTGTGTCAGATGCTGGCACTCAGCAACCTCCTCACACTTCTAAGCTCTCTCTTGTGTCCCGGGGGCTAGATTCAGGGAAATGGCATTTCCTAGACTCTCCTTCCAGCAATGCTCCAGTTTGCCATAGAGAATGTTCCTGTAAGATCTGGAAGGCAGCTAGAAGCCATTCTTCTCAGCGGAAGTCAAGTACAGGCACATGAGAATCAGCAGGTAAAAGGCCTGTTTGGCCTGTGGCTCCAGGTGGTCTCCAGAAGGTCAATCACTTCTACATTGCAGAAATCAACAGCTGTGGTTTCCTGTGACACCTGCAGTTTGGTTTATAGAAAGCCTCCCCCTCCCCTGACCTTTGCTCCCTTGACTCTCCCAACAGTTTCCCAAATTTCCAATTTCCTATATTAGATATCTTCCTCTTGGGGGGAGAAAGGCTGTGTAGCAGAAAAAAATCCCATGAATTTGCCAAACTTCATTTTATTTTCTTCCTAGGTCTGTGGGAGGTTTGCACTTCCCAGTCTCACATGCATTTAGGTGAAACCATGTGAATGTGTTCTGGTCATTGGAATGTACTTCCACACCTGACCCTCAAATTCTTCTCCATGAACATCCTCTTCTCAGCCTCCTGGTGAGGCAGAGAGCATGCAGTGGAGTGTGAAGCAGGGTAAGAGCCTGGGGATGGTAGACAAATAGATGTAAGACATGTGGGTCATACAGTTACCATGCAGTATGGCTGTTCCCCAGACACCCAAAGGTCCAGGCTGTGAGAGGGAAATAAGTCTTTATCAAGATCTGAGATATGAGGGTCATTTGTTAAAGCAGCTAGTATTACTTACCCTAGTTAATATATCCAGGAAATGTAAAATGATTCTATATTTATTCTTATCTATCCCCTCATTCTCTTTGTACTTTTGTGTGATTTCCAGACAAATAAGGGAGAGAATGCTTAAAATACACTGCCATGTTCATGCCATAAAATCTGCATCTGTATTAAATTTTTTGGCCATCAAATGTTTTAATGTTTAAAAACCTCAATGGTAACAGAATTTTCAATCTCTCTCATAAGAGTCAAAGTATTTGTATTTTCTATTTTTGGGGGGTGAAATTCAGGTATTTATATTTTGACAGGGAAATCCTCCATTTTCAAAATCATTGCCATACAGTTTCTTGTATTATAAGAGGAACTTTCTAAGAATAAGAGAATAGATGACAAATTTCACCGCACAAAAATTGTGGACATCAGCACAGAAAAATGTTATAAAGTTAAAAGGTAAACAACCAGGAAAAAAAAATGTCTACAAGCATAAAACAAAGGCACGACTCTTTTGTGACCCCCATGGACTGTAGCTTGCCAGGTTCTTCTGTCCATGGGATTTACCAGGCAAGAACACTAGAGTGGGTTGCCATTTCCTTCTCCAGGGGATCTTCCTGACTCAGGGAATCAAACCCATATCTCCTGCTTGGCAGGCAGATTCTTTACTATTGAGCCACCTGGGAAGCCCCAACAAAAACATATCAGTTCAGTTCAGTCTCTCAGTTGTGTCTGACTCTTGGCAACCACTGACTGCAGCACAGCAGGCTTCCCTGTCCATCACCAACTCCCGGACCTTGCTCAAACTCATGTCCATCAAGTAGCGATGCCATCCAACCATCTCATTTTCTGTTGTTCCCTCATCCTCTGATGCTGAAGCCAAAGCTCCAATGCTTTGGCTATTTGATGTGAAGAACTGACTCATTAGAAAAGACCCTAATGCTGGGAAAGATTGAATGTAGGAGGAGAAGATGACTGAGGATGAACAACAACATATAGTAAAGTAATACAAAGAATATGTATAAGTCAATGCAAAAAGATAAACATATGTCAACAGGAAAATATATAAAGGGTAAGAACACACAAAATCGATTCATAATGAAACCATAAGGAAAGAAGTCAACCAATAAAATGCAAAACAATGGTCTACTTCATCAGAGCCAAAGAAATACTAACTAAAACAATGCTGAGAGATAATTTTAAAAAGACATCAAAGTTGACCAAATTGAAACATAGTGATAATTTGCAGTATTGGTGAGAGAACTGGAAAAAATATCATTCTGGGGTTTAGTTTGGATAGGAGTGTCAATTGATATGATTTCTCTGAAGGGTAACATGTTCAGTTCAGTTGTTCAGTCATGTCTGACTCTTTGCAACCCCATGAATTGCAGCACGCCAGGCCACCCTGTCCATCACCAACTCCCGGAGTTCACCCAAACTCTTGTCCATCAAGTCAGTGATGCCATCCAGCCATCTCATCCTCTGTTGTCCCCTTCTCCTCCTGCCCCCAATCCCTCCCAGCATCAGAGTCTTTTCCAATGAGTCAACTCTTCGCATGAGGTGGCCAGAGTACTGAAGTTTCAGCTTTAGCATCATTCCTTCCAAAGAACACCCAGGACTGATCTCCTTTAGAATGGACTGGTTGGATCTCTTTGCAGTCTAAGGGACTCTCAAGAGTCTTCTCCAACACCACAGTTCAAAAGCATTAATTCTTCGCTGCTCAGCTTTCTTCACAGTCCAACTCTCACACCCATACATGACTACTGGAAAAACCATAGCCTTGACTAGACGGACCTTTGTTGGCAAAGTAATGTCTCCGCTTTTCAATATGCTATCTAGGTTGGTCATAACTTTTCTTCCAAGGAGTAAGCGTCTTTTAATTTCATGGCTGCAGTCACCATCTGCAGTGATTTTGGTGTATCAAAAGTCTGAACATGTTTTTATATTTGGCCCATCAGTTCCACATTTAGAGATTTATTCCAGAAAAATAACTGACAGTTACAAAAAGATTTAGGAAAAATCACAGACAATGTAGATACCTAACAATAGGGAGTTGGTGTTAAATTAGAGTACATACAAAAGATGGAATAATGAAATATTCTATAGCCACTGAAAATTATGTCACAGAATTACTTTTATTGGCATGGAAAATTATTGAGTGAAAGAACAGTTTCCAAAGGACATATCCCATCTCCCATTTAAACATGCACACACACACACACACACACACACACACACAAGCTGGGTTAGACCCAAGTTTTGTGGGGCTTGGGCAATTTTCAGAGTTTTCTTAAAAAATTGCAATACTGTGAATACAATTCAGATTTAAAAGTAAATATATATTTAGAATGAGAAAAGAAAGAAGAGCAAACTACAAATTACCACCAACATCACAAAAATCCAGAGAGTATTTTTTAAATGTCTACACATTTTTTTCCTATAGGCAAGTGACAACAGAAGCTTAAGCTGCTAGTAGGAGAAAAGTCAGAATGGTGTTATATCGAAATGAATGTGTATTACTTGTGGAATTAAAAAAAAAAAAAAGGATGTTTTAGAAATCAGCATTCTGAATAGCTGATAGACTACTTTTTACCACCCTGGGGGGTGGGGGCGTGGTGGGGTTTCCCATCCAGGCCCTGCAGTGACTTGACTGAACAGAAACAACTCAGCAGGCACTCCCAGTTCATTGCATAACAGGCAGCCGGCTTACAAATCTGTGTCAGGCCTAAGATTCATTTTATGACAAATATAAAAAGTAGTCTATCAGCTATTCAGAATTACTGATATCTGAAACATCCTTTTTTTAAAAAAAAAAATTCCACAAGTAATACAGGCTCTGCCATTGCAAGGCTTCACCATTAAGAGTCCCTCTCTTCCTTCTGGAGAGAGCATGGAGATCACTTGGACAATCTGCGGCTGGGCATGAAAGTGATGGGAGCATGGCTCACACCGCCTGGCCAGGACACGTCATGTGGTCACTTCAGAAGCAGCAGGGGCTAGCTTAAGTGTTATCACCTTACCCTCCGCAAGGAAAGTGAAGGTGTTTGGAGAACACACAGAAATGTTTTTAAAGTCTACTTTGTTTGATATGAGTATTGCTACCATAGCTTTTTTCCATTTCCATTTTCGTGAAACATTTTTTACTATCCTCTTACTTTCAATCTCTGTGTGTCTTTACCTCTGAAGTTGGTCTCTTGCAAAGAGATATAGACGGGTCTTTAAAAAAAATTAAATCAGCCACCTCATGTCTTGATTGAACCATTTAGTCCATTGACATTTAAAATAATTATCCTTAGGCATGTACTTACTGTCATTTTGTTACTTGTTTTCTGGTTGTGTTTGTTGTTCTTTTCTTCTTTCAGCTTCTTCTTTTGTGATTTAATGATTTTATTTAGTGGTATACTTGTTTTCCTCTCTACTTTTTGGGTATTTTGTAGATTTTTGCTTTGTGGGTATCATGGGGTTTATATATGAGCACCTATAGCTGTATCTATTTGTTTTAAATTAATAATCATTTAAGTTTAAAATAATTCTAAAATATCTACTTCTCTTTTCCATGTTTTGTGCTTTTGATATCATGTTTTATATCTTCATGTCTATCCTTTGATTGTTTATTGTAATTACAGTTGATTTTACAATTCTTGTTTTTTAATCTTCATATGGGTTTATTCAAGTTGTTAATCCACAGCCTTTACTATATATTTGCCTTTACTAGTTTGATTTTTCCTTTTCTATAAATTCTTACTCTTGTTATAGCCTTTTCTTTTTCACTTACAGAAGAGCCTTTAACATTGCTTGTATGGTTGGTTTAGTATTGATGAACTCTTCTAGATTTTGCTTCTCTGAGTTCTCTTTCCTTCAGTTCTGAGTCATAACTTTGTTGGTTAGAATATTTTAAGTTATAAGTTTTTCTCTTTCAGCACTTTAAATATGTCAGGCCATTCCTTTTTTATCTGCAGAATTTCTGCAGAGAAATCAGCTGATAGCCTCATGGGAATTCTCTTGTCTATGAGAATTCTACTGCCTTTAGGTTTTCTCTTGATCCTTAAATTTTGCCATTGTAATTATGCTATGTCTTGGTGTGGGTCTGTTTGGGTTCATCTTGTTTCACATCCTCTGTGCTTTCTGTACATTATCTGTTTCCTTCTAGGTTTGGGAAATTTTTAGCCAGAATTTACATGTATTTTCAATCTCATTCTCTCTCTTTTCTTTATGGGATACCTATAATTCAAGTGTTGGCATGCTTGATATTATCCCAAAGATTCCTTAAACTTTCAATATTTAAAAGAATTTGACCATGCCACATGGCTTATGGGATCTTAGTTCCCCAACTAGGGATTGAATCCACACCCTTGCCAGTGAAAGCATAGAGTTCTAACCACTGGGACACCAGGGAATTCCCTTAAATTTGTTTTTATTTTTGCTGTTCTGATTGTGTGTTTTCTAGTATTCTATCTTCCAGGGTACTTATGCCTTCTTCTGTATTACCTAGTGTTCTGTTCATTTCCTTGTGGAGGTTTTTTACTTCAGTTATTGTATTCTTCAGTTCCGACTGGTTCTTTTTAAATATTTGAATTTCTCATTAAAATCCTCACTGTGCCCATCTATTCTTTTCCCTAATTTAGTTAGAATTCTTATTACTAATGTTTTGGGTTCTTTATCTAATAAATTATTTATTTCTGTTTCACTAGTTGTTTTTTCAGGAGTTTTCTCCTGCTCTCTCAACTGAGACAAATTCTTCCATCTCTGCATTTTCCTTGTTTCTCTGTCTCTAAGGAATTAGGTAAAACAGTTACCTATAGTGGTCTTGAAACTGTTCTTATGTTGGAATGTCCCTATACAATCTGTGCAGTCCTTGTGGCTTTGGTGAGAGAGTTAGATTTGATGTGAACACAAGTTACATTTTTCCTCATGATATACTGGCCACTACCAATGGCACCCCACTCTGGTACTCTTGCCTGGGGAATCCCATGGGCGGAGGAGCCTGGTGGGCTGCAGTCCATGGGGTCGCTATGAGTTGGACACGACTAAGAGACTTCACTTTCACTTTTCACTTTCATACATTGGAGAAGGAAATGGCAACCCACTCCAGTGTTCTTGCCTGGAGAATCCCAGGGACATGGGAGCCTGGTGGGCTGGCGTCTCTGGGGTCGCACAGAGTCGGACACGACTGAAGCGACTTAGTAGCAGCAGCAGCACCCACTAGATGGGAGGCGGGGCTGGAGAAGGAGGTGGGGATTCACCTCTACTCAGTGTCCGTCACTGCCCTACTAGGGGTGGGGTCAGGTCCCAAGTTACTGCAACAGGAGCTTGAGGGTTAGGTCCAAGCTGGCTTAGGTCCCTTTAAGTGTGTGCTCTTCCCCTTTCTGGTGCTGGCATCCTCTGCCCTGATGGGGAGCAGTGCTGTAAGGGCTGGTGTGGGTTCAGTGAAGTTGGGGCACAAAGTGCAGTGGTCTGGCCACTATCAGAGATCTGATCAACCTCTGAGAGGCCTCCTGTACAGTTGCCAGTAGTGGCTATTCCCTCCCTGTTCAGATGATGCTTATTGTTTGAGCCACCATGAGGATCTCTACTTTTGGCAGTGGAGGAAACCTGTATAGCTATTACATGATGAGACCAATAATATTATAGGCATAATGTTGAGCAAAAGAAGCTAATAACAAAGTACATACTGCTAAGTACATACTGCATTAAAAAAAAGTATGACTGTTTGATTCCATTAAGTTCAATAAGGGAAAAATTAATCAATGGTGATAGAATAGTGATTACTTTTGGGAGTATATTGACTGGGAAGGAGCCATCTGAAGTGCTAGAACCATTGTATGTTATGATCTGTTGGTGAGTGTATTCATGTTGAGTTATGAATTAAAATTTGTACTCTTTGTAACCTTAATAAAAAAAGAAAATATAAGGAAAAGTAATGTCTTAAAGAAAGCACTTTGTAAACGCTTAAGACACAAGATATTTCCAGGGAGTCTATATGTCTGTTCAAAACAGCTTTGGTCTGAATTGAATGTTTGTATGCACCCACCTACACACACCACACCACAGATTCCTATGTTGAAAACTTAATCTCCAAGATGATATTAGAAGATGGAGGCCTTTGGGAGTTACGTCATGAAGGCAGAGATTTTATAGACAGGTTTAGTACCAGTTATGAAACCATGGAGAGCTAGACTGCCCCTTCTACCATGTGAGAATACAACTATATGTCTACAAACCATACATCTACCAAACCAGGCCCTCGTCTGACCATGCCTGGCACCCTGATCTAAGGTTTTGAGTCACCAGCACCATGGGTGAGTGTTTATAAGCTTCCCAGCCTATGGTATTTTGCTGTTGTTGTTTACTTGGTAAGTTGTGTCTGACTCTTTGGGATCCCATGGACTGTAGCCCACAGGCTCCTCTGTCCATGGAATTTTCCAGGCAAGGCTACAGGAGTGGGTTGACATTTCCTCCTCTAGGGGACTTTTCTGACCCAGGGATCTAAACTGCATCTCCTGCATTGGCAGGCAGATCCTTTACCACAGAGCCAGTAAGGAAGATAGTATTTTGTTCAGTTCAGTTCAGTCACTCAGTCATGTCTGACTCTTTGCAACCCCATGGACTGCAGCATGCCGGGCCTCCCTATCCATCACCAACGCCTGGAGCTTACTCAAACTCATGTCCATTGAGTCGAAGACGCCATCTAACAATCTCATCTTCTGTCATCCCCTTCTCCTCCCTCCTTCAATCATTCCCAGCATCAGGGTCTTTTACAGTGAGTCAGTTCTTCATATCAGGTGGCCCAAGTACTGGAGTTTCAGCTTCAGTATCAGTCTTTCCAATGAACATTCAGGACTGATTTCCTTTAGGATGGACTGGTTGGATCTCCCTGTTGTCCAAGGGACTCTCAAGAGTTTCCTCCAATGCCACAGTTCAAAAGCATCAATTTTTGGTGCTCAGCTTTCTTTATAGTTCAATTATCATATCCATACATGACTACTGGAAAAACCATAGCTTTGACTAGATGGACCTTTGTTGGCAAAGTAATGTCTCTGCTTTTTAGTATGTTGTCTAGGTTGGTCATAGCTTTTCTTCCTAGGAGCAAGTGTCTTTTAATTTCATGGCTGCAATCACCATCTGCAGTGATTTTGGAGCCCCCAAAAATAAAGTCTGACCCTGTTTCCACTGTTTCCCCATCTATTTCCCATGAAGTAATGGGGCCAGATGCCATGATCTTAGTTTTCTGAATGTTGAATTTAAGCCAACTTTTCCACTCTCCTCTTTCACTTTCATCAAGAGTCTCTTTAGTTCCTCTTTACTTTCTGCCATAAGGGTGGTGTCATCTGCATATCTGAGGTTATTGATGTTTCTCCCAGCAGTCTTGATTCCAGCTTGTGCTTCTTCCAGCCCAGCGTTTCTCATAATGTACTCTGCATAGAAGTTAAATAAGCAGGGTGACAATATACAGCCTTGACGTACTCCTTTTCCTATTTGGAACCAGTCTGTTGTTCCATGTCCAGTTCTAACTGTTGCTTCCTGACCTGCATATAGGTTTCTCAGGAGGCAGGTCAGGTGGTCTGGTATTCCCATCTCTTTATGAATTTTCCAGTTTGTTGTGATCCACAAAGTCAAAGGCTTTGGCATTGTCAGTAAAGCAGAAGTAGATGTTTTCCTGGCACTCTCTTGCTTTTTTGATGACTGACAGATGTTGGCAATTTGGTCTCTGGTTCCTCTGCCTTTTCTAAATCCAGCTTGAACACCTGGAAGTTCATTGTTCACGTGCTGTTGAAGCCTGGCTTGGAGAGTTACTTTGCTAGCCTGTGAGATGAATGCAGTTGTGTGGTAGTTTGAGCATTCTTTGGCATTGCCTTTCTTCGGGATTGGAATGAAAATTGACCTTTTCCAGTCCTGTGGCTGCTGCAGCCTAAATGAACTAAGATGATACCCATACCTGGAGAGGCCCATTAACTTTGTATTTTACAAAAGTAAAAGTGATTGTGTTTCAAAAATTAGATTCACAATATGAAATTCAAAAATTGTATTTAGTTGTGCCTTAATTAGTAAAGTTAAAAACCAGGAAAATTATTCATGAAACTTGATATAAACTCCCAATTTTCTCTCTCTGAATGTCTGGTAGGAGCTGTCTTCAGTGTGGCTAGGGAAATAATCTCCAATCTGGTTTGATCTAATCAAGAGTCCTTTTTTTCTTTGCTTCATTTGGTGTCCGCTGATTCTGTTTTCCTGCCATGATTTAACTGTTTCCTACCGTGGACACTGTGGATGTCTGAATTCTTATATGCCAGTCTCATCTCCATTCTTTTATAAATCTTGCCCTCTGTGACCAACTCTGTACAGTTCAGCTGCTTCTATACCTGTCAACCTAGAAATAGATGTCCTGTCGCTTCTTTTCCAGTCTTCCCAAACTGTGCCTTCCAAGTTCATTCATTTACTTAACAAAGTCAGTGTGTTTACTCTTTGTGGACAGGTTTTTTTTTTTTTTTTTTTTAAGATTTTGGAGGTCCTGTGTCATTTCAAATTAATTAAAATGTCTTCATAACCCATGTAAACTTTTTGACTATAAAATTTTGAAAAGGATTTGTTATTTTGCTTTTTAAACAGCTTAACTGCAAACAACTTCCTTAAAATGCCACTAGTTATGATTTCTTGTGGATATTGGAATGTGATAAAATGTAACATAAAAAGAGTTTTCAAGTTTAATGATATTGTATGAACACTAAATTTAGTAATTACTAATAACCTATTAGTACATCATGAGAAACGCTGGGCTGGAAGAAGCAGAAGCTGGAATCAAGATTGCCGGGAGAAATATCAATAACCTCAGATATGCAGATGACACCACCCTTATGGCAGAAAGTGAAGAGGAACTAAAAAGCCTCTTGATGAAAGTGAAAGAGGAGAGTGAAAAAGTTGGCTTAAAGCTCAACATTCAGAAAACTAAGATCATGGCATCTGATCCCATCACTTCATGACAAATAGATGAGGAAACAGTGGAGACAATGGCTGAGTTTATTTTTTTGGGCTCCAAAATCACTGCAGATGGTGATTGCAGCCATGAAATTAAAAGACATTTATTCCTTGGAAGGAACGTTATGACCAACCTAGATAGCATATTCAAAAGCAGAGTCCGTCTAGTCAAGGCTATGGTTTTTCCAGTGGTCATGTATGGATGTGAGAGTTGGACTGTGAAGAAAGCTGAGCACCGAAGAATTGATGCTTTTGAACTCAGTGTTGGAGAAAACTCTTGAGAGTCCCTTGGACTACAAGGAGATCCTACCAGTCCATTCTAAAGGAAATCAGTCCTGGGATTTCTTTGGAAGGAATGATGCTAAAGCTGAAACTCCAGTACTTTGGCCACCTCATGCGAAGAGTTGACTCATTGGAAAAGACTCTGATGCTGGGAGGGATTGGGGACAGGAGGAGAAGGGGACGACAGAGGATGAGATGGCTGGATGGCATCATTGACTCGATGGACGTGAGTCTGAGTGAACTCTGGGAGTTGGTGATGGACAGGAAGGCCTGGTGTGCGCAATTCATGGGTTCACAGAGTTGGACACAACTGAGCGACTGAACTGAACTGGACTGAATAACCTATTAATTAGCTGATAGTCATTAATTTAATAATCAGTGTTATATATTCCTTTGGATTTTAACTTTTGTTAATTTTACTTTCTGTGTTTAGCTTTTGGAGTCAGTAAATATATTTTAGCTTTCAAAAATTTTCCTGGAAATGCCTGAAAGTGTTTTTTTTTTTTATTTTTACTGATCCTGTGATGCTTATAGTGGATAAAAGAAGCCTGATTGTGTAGTCTTTCTACACATGTTTTCTTTCTATGTGTTTGTTTTCTTCTGTAATTGGTGTGCTCTTAGTTGTGCCAATGGGAGGAGTATTTTTGAATTTTTTTTGACTGAAAGAATGAAAGCCTCCATTGAGTTGAGACATGCATGCCTATGTTAGTTAAAGCACTAAGTATATTCTTACCTTACCCCCAGCCCTGCCTGAAGACCAGGATAGGGGGTGTGGCAAACTGTTAAGATCAGGAATTGAGAGTAAATATCTAGAACACTACAAAGATAATTTGAGAATGTAAGTTTATTCTGTGGAATTTTTTAATAAAAAGTTGAGCTTCCTTGTTTGATGTTATTTTGTTTAGTAACTTACTCTTGGAGAAGGCGATGGCACCCCACTGCAGTACTCTCGCCTGGAAAATCCCATGGACACAGGAGCCTGGTAAGCTACAGTCCATGGGGTTGTGAAGAATCAGACACGACTGAGCAATGTCACTTTTACTTTTCACTTTCATGCATTGGAGAAGGAAATGGCAACCCACTCCAGTGTTCTTGCCTGGAGAATCCCAGGGATGGAGGAGCCTGGTGGGCTGGCGTCTCTGGGGTCGCACAGAGTCAGACACGACTGAGGTGACTTAGCAGCAGCAGCAGCAGCAGCAACTTACTCGTATTATATTTTTCAAAAATCATGATGGATTAGGGAAAAAAAATCCTTCTCTACCATAGATGGTTTGAAAAATAATGCTGTACACTACATTTTAGTATATAATAGTAAGTTCTTGATATAAATTTGTTTCAACAAATAAGTAAACTGATTATTACGTGGTTTGGCAGTAAGTTTACTTTACAAGTTTCCTTCTATTTGAAGTATTCTCCCTTGGAAAAAGTCTCTTCAGAAACATCTAATATAATCTGTGATACTGAAGAAATCTGAGTACAAAATATTTTAGAGAAAACTGATACAACCTTGAAAAGCTGCTCAGTGATAAGACAATAAGTTTAAATATATCTCATGGTAGAAAGTTATAAGTGTCTTCTTGCTCTGGAAAATTTGCCAAAGAATCCGTTTTTGCAATGAGTAGACTCCTTTTCATCATGTGCCTCTACAATTTAGGATATACTCAAGTGATACATGCATTTTGCCTCCACATTTGGCTGCAGTGTGATTTCATGGGGTTTTCTCAATTCCCAGTAGTCTTTTCCTGAAGTGGTAAGCTGTGGTTAAACACAAATAGGTGAAGAACTCCCCTGTGATATTTAAGTGGTATTTTTTTATTGCTTGATGACTAGACTGTTTACCCTTAAAGATGAGAATTTTACCCTATAAGAAATATGAATGTATTCATTTAATCCATTAAAGCAACTTTTTGGGGATTGAAATAGAGAGGGATTGAAATGCCAGACTAAGTTTTAAAAATCCTCTTACCATGCATGTGACTATACTGAATTTTCAAATATGCTAATTGAGCTATCTCAGCAAGTAGCTAGACTGGTTAGAGCTTTTTTTTTTAAAAAAAATTATTTATTTTAACTGGAGGTTAATTACTCTACAATATTGTATTGGTTTTGCCATACATCAGCATGAATCTGCCACAGGTATACACATGTTCCCCATCCTGAACCCCCCTCCCACCTCCTTCCCCGTACCATCCCTCTGGGTCATCCCAGTGCACCAGCCCCAAGCATCCTGTATCATGCATTGATCCTGGACTGGTGATTCATTTCATATATGATATTACACATGTTTCAATGCCATTCTCCCAAATCATCCCACCCTCTCCCTCTCCCACAGAGTCTAAAAGTCTGTTCTATACATCTGTGTCTCTTTTGCTGTCTCGTATACAGGGTTATCGTTACCATCTTTCTAAATTCCATATATATGTGTTAGTATACTGTATTGGTGTTTTTCTTTCTGGGTTACTTCACTCTGTATAATAGGCTCCAGTTTCATCCACTTCATTAGAACTGATTCCAATGTATTCTTTTTAATGGCTGAGTAATACTCCATTGTGTATATGTACCACAGCTTTCTTATCCATTCATCTGCTGATGGACAGTCTGTTTTTAAATTGAAGTGTAGTTTATTTACAGTATTGTGCCAGTCTCTGCTGTAGAGCAAGTGACTTAGTTATACATATATGTATAGCTGATTAACAATGTGATAGTTTCAGGTGAACAGCAGAGGGACTCTGCCAGAAATAATACATGTATCTATTCTCCCCTGAATTCCCCTGCAATCCAGACTGCCACATAACATTGAGCAGAGTTCCCTGTGCTATACAGTAGGTCCTTGTTGATTATTCATTTTAAGTATAGCCACGTGTATATCATCACAATCTCCCTGTCTCTTCCTCTTATCCTTCTCCCCCAGCATTCATAAGCTTGTTTTCTAAGTTTGTGAGTCTCTTTCTGTTTTGCTTCTGATCTCACCCTTCATCCTTCCTATCCCCCTTCTTTATTAGTTACTGTCAAACACTTCTGCTGTCTTGGATACTTTCTCTCATTTGAGTTTTCATAGTGTCGATTCACCCTCCTGCCTACTTCTCCTCATCACTCCACTCTCCTCCCATTTAACCGTGGACATAACACAAGTTTGTTGCTCAGCCTTCTCGATTATAACTTACTTGGAGAGTGTGGCTTTGACTCTCAGGTGAATGACTCTTTGAAGCATTGTCCTGTTTCACAGATGGAAATCATTATTGATTTTGATCTAGAAATATGGGTTCAAGTATATTTATTTTAATAACTATTATGTAGAGATGACAATAGGATTAGTAGGACTAGTAAATATTTAGTAATAAATTTACTGGTCAACAGGACTAGTAGATAAGTATGATTAGTAAATCACTAGAAAAGAAAATAATAGGTAGAAAAACTAACAATAAAAGTCAATGCAACAAAAGTTAGAATTATAGGGAAAGAAAGGGAAATAGCAAGAAGCATAAAAACAGAAAGCATATAAAATGATAGCAATCAGACATATCACTTAGAGTAATTATTATGAATGCTGCAAATGTCCTTGTTACATGACAACATTCCTGGGCTGAGCCCTAATTTAAAAATCTGAATGTTGCTATTTACATATAATAGGTACTCCTAAATGACTAGACAGTTCAGAATACAGGAATGAGGCTGACTTTTCTATGAAAGTATGCATAATGTGTGAAGAGAGAAGATGTAATTTCTATAATCAATGGAAACTGACAAGTCTTTAAGAGAAGTACTGATGGTCGATAAAAATATACTGGATCCTAGGAGAGACCATCTAAAGGGAGTGCACTTTCTTAAAAGAGAAGAAAAACCCAGAAAAAATAAGAAGCATTGGGAAAATATGAAAATCATATCAGTCTTGTACGTTCTTTGAAAACACAGAGATGTGATGTGGCACTGATAAATGAGAGATGATAAAATAGTGTTACAATTAAACACGTTACTGCTTAGGATACAGCAAAATTAGAAATATTTTTTATGCATAAACCTGTTATTCCAAAAAACTTCTGAAGCAAAGTGAGTACAATATGCATGTAGTTTAAAACAAAACTGAATTGCCTTTTTTTTTTTTTTTTCTCATTTCAAATTTAGTAAAACTACAAAAGATCAAATGATACCCCCTTACAGTATACATCAGTTGGCCTGGCTCAGGTCATTCCATCCAGAGGAAGAAAGGCTGGCGTCCCCAACCCCTGCAGGAAAGGCCCGTCCTGTCCCACACATCCTGGTGGAGTGTAAGATCATGGTTTTAAGCATGAAAATAGGACAAAAGAGGTTTTGTTTTCAAGGCCACCTACTGCAGCCTGGCCCTAAAATGGCTGAGCGCTCACTTCTGCTTAGAGAAATATTCTTTGCTCTTCTGGACATCAGGCTTGATGGTATCACTGCCAGGCTTCCAGCCAGCTGGGCACACTTCCCCATGTTTGTCAGTAAACTGGAAGGCCTGAACTAGTCTCAGTGTCTCATCCACAGAGCGGCCAATAGGAAGATCATTTATGGAGATCTGTCGAAGAATACCTTTATCATCAATAATAAAAAGGCCCCTGAATGAGATGCCTTCATCGGCCTTTAAGACCCCATAGTCTTGAGCAATGGTGCACTTGGGGTCTGATATCAAGGGGAATGTTCATGGGTCCCAGTCCTCCTTGTTTTTTGGGTGTGTTGATCCATGCCAGGTGACAGAAGTGAGAATCCACAGAAGCACCAATTACTTGGCAGTTCAGTTTCTTAAATTCTTCTGCCGTATCACTGAAAACAATGATCTCCGTGGGGCACACAAAGGTGAAGTCAAGAGGATAAAAGAAGAACACAACATATTTTCCTTTGTAGTCAGCTAGGCTGATATCCTTGAACTGACCATCTGGCATAACAGCTGTTGCTTTGAACTGGGGGGCACGGTGCCCAATTTTGGCATTTCCTGAAGACATATTGCTATCAGCAGTTCCAGAGAAAGAGGACCGATACCAGCGAGGAAGAAGACGCCTGAATTGCCTTATTAAGCTGATAGTGTTAAGACATTTTAGCTAGTGTTCATAATGAATTCTTCATTGCTTTTGAATTTTCTATTAAAATGAGAAATATTTAAAATACTTATATTTAAAAATTGCATCAAAAACTGGAAAGCAAATGATAAACAAGAAGAAAAAATAAACTGTATCATGGGAGACAAATTGATATCTTTAATGTATCAACATCCCTCACGTAGAGGGGACCATTTTCTCTTCTTCCCAGAACCCTGATAAGGCCATTAAAATATAATTTTCAGCTGTGTATTAGAAAAATGAAAGAAATTTCTACACTACCTTCTGTCCTCCTCAAGGCTTCAGTGACACTGAGAGAAAGAGTTAGGCATGCAGGGCTGCCACCTGACAGGGCTGTCCACCTGTGCTGATGGTGATAAGGTCTGAAGTCCAGCTGAACTTTCAGGCCTTGTGCCCTGGAAGAGAGCTGGCTTTACCTGGAGGAAGGATTAATTCCAACAAAGATGTTGTGGAATCTAAACCCTGTGCCAGAGGGTCTAGATCTACCTAGAGAAGGTGTCTGTGTCTCCAGACTTGACATTTGGGCTATCTGGGGACTGTGTGGACGTGTGTGGTTTAGCCTCTTCTGGGCTCTTTTCTCTTTTTGATCTGCCTACCCCAGAGCCAGGGTATTCTAGTCTCCTTTCCTCCATTTGACAAGCTTAATTGGGGAGATATTGTCTCCCGAATTGAGGCCTATAGTTTATGCATGTCCTGAAGGGAGGAACTGGTGTTAAGTCTGATTAATTCAGGAGCCGTGTTTTAGGAATATTGATTAGCATTTGGCTTCTGCATTCTCCAAATTATCTTTGTCAGGAAGAGAGCTTATAGTTAGATTTGACTTCTATATTTTGAGTCTGCTATTCCTCCTGATTAAATTTAAGATATGCATTCACTTGGGCTTCCCAGGTGGCCCTAGTGGTAAAGAACCTGCCTGCCAATGCAGGAAACATAAGAGATATGGGTTCAGTCCCTGGGTAGGGAAAATCCCCTGGAGGACGGCATGGCAACCCACTCCAGTATTCTTGCCTAGAGAACTCCATGGATGGACAGAGGAGGCTGGGGGGCTGCAGTCCATAGGATCACCAGGAGTTAAACACAACTGAAGTGACTTTGCACACATGCACACACGCATTCTTAGCAGGCCTACTACATTAGTGATGCTTGTCCTTCTCAATATAGCAACAGTAACATAAATGACCCAGCATAAAGTAGGTAGTCACTATACGTCACTGATGGTCATATGTTTCACTGTGAGCAATTTCTCAGCATTTTTGCGGAAAGTAGAGAATGAATTGATTTACGAAGTAAAATTTTATATGTATTTGAATCACCTTGCTGTACATTTGAAGTTAACAATTACTGTAACAATAATTTTTGAAATTAACAATTACTTATTATTGGAAATTAACCATATTTCAATAAAAAGTAAAACTAGCTATAAAGATAATAGTAAAATTAATGCTAGAATTTAAATTTTTGTTTATGTAAAATGACATTAAATAGAAAATAAAAAGCACTATGGCACATAGAAAAAAATAAATAAATCCTTCTTTTCTTTTTTAGCCTTTTATGTATGAAGGTGTTTGTCTTAAAGTTGATGGTGAGACCTGAAACAGAAGTGAAGGTGCCTAACCATTCATTTTAAGAGGCAATTAAACTACTGCTCTCAGGTCTAGTGATGATGCTTCTAGAGAACTACTTGGAGAGTTTTTGACATGTTCCCTGACATTGGAGGGATGCAGGAACTCACCTCTGACTCATACCTACAAAGTCTAAAGGGGAGAGTCGGTGGCCTGAGCTCTGTTGGCTTGGAGCAGAGTGAGGGGAAAGGGCTCTATTGAAATTTGCCACACCTTCTAGCATCTGGTGTGACAAAGGATGTTTGAATTTCCCATGACTGTGAGGCTCCTGAGGTGGGAATGCATCGGGTTGTTTTGACTGGGACTCCACACAAGAGGAGTGAATCTGATGGAGGAGTGGACCACAAAAACCAGCGGCTAGAGGGGAAGTTGTAAGAGGCCAGCTGGAGTGGGTATAGCATACGTCAGAGGAACTATATATGGGTGAGAGATCCCCAGTGATGGAAGTTGTCTCTGAAAAAGCCACAAAACGCTCCAAGAAAGAAAGAAGTGATATTTAGAACATCCCTCACAGAGAGAATACCTATACCAGAGTATAGCTGTACTGGGAAATAATACTTCATTTACTTTTATTTCTTTCCGTCTCCTCACTCCAGTCTCTGAAAGGTCCCAAAGCATCAGCCAATAGTCAAGTAGAAGGTGAACTGAGGGCTGGAGGTGACTCTAATTATCCCCATCTTCTTTCATTACAGGCTTCCAAGCCTGGAGTAGCCTGGAGAACAGAGGAGAGAGAAGTTTTGCATTTGATGAGAATCAGGTTTTGATTATTATACTAACTAGATTCTTTAATACCTGGCAAAAAGAGATTATTAAATTTCTTTGAATCAAAGATGCCATTGATTATAAGATGTTCCCTTATTTTGTATATCGGGGGAAAAATCCCTTCCAATTATGACTACATGATGACACTGAGATTCAGAGATGGGATATTTGAATGGAAAAATATGTTCATCTTAGAGTAGATGAAATAGAGTAATATTTTATTATCTGAGGGTGATTGAAAAAGCTATTAGATCTGATTGAAATTTCACTGAAGGGAGGGTAAATTAATTAATAATAGAGCATTCAGAGGAGGACGGTTGTGATAAAAAGTAAAAAATTTTCCTGCCTGTACCTGCAGTGTCCAGCTGGTACAATAAACTAGTTAAACAATGTAATTTCTTTGTCTAATTTCAAGCAAACACACACACACACACACACACACACACACACACACACACAGGAGCTAAACCTGTCTTTGACAAAAGCCTGACGAGAAAAGAGGACCAGGCACTCAAAGGTTTATTTTAAGGTTTACTTTCTCCACCTAAGATGTATGTAATCCTGCGCATGAAGAGCAGAACACACTCCCTGAGTGCTAACATAGATGCCAGATTTCAGTTGAAATTTAAAACGGGGATACATGAAAACAATGAAGTATTTTGAATGTTTTTATAATTTCTGAGGACTAACAGGAAAGAATTAGGTCTCATGCTGTCAGTAACACATTTGATAACATGGGGAGATTAATAGCGTAACTGAAATATCATCTGGCCACACTGCCTCTCAGATGTCTAGATAAACTAAACTGAATATTCCCAGTTCTATGGACTGTGGAAGCCTGGAGAGCTCTTATTTGCTTTTGTGAATTACTAGAGAATTTTATGTCTCATAGTCCCCTAAGCCTCTGGATCTCATCTATATCAATCTGGATTCTAAACTAGACTCCTGTGGTGGTTTTAAAGTATGTCCAAAAATTCTTTGACATTTTTCTCTTCAAGAGATGACACTTCATTCCTCTTCCTTTGAGTGTAGGGTGGACTGACTGACTTAGTTCTAATGAAATGAATAATGTACGTGTGACACTGTGTGACCTCTGAGACCAGGTGGCAAAGGACATGGCTTCCTTCCTG
Source organism: Capricornis sumatraensis (assembly GCF_032405125.1). Taxonomy (NCBI): domain Eukaryota; kingdom Metazoa; phylum Chordata; class Mammalia; order Artiodactyla; family Bovidae; genus Capricornis; species Capricornis sumatraensis. The sequence goes on along the minus strand of NC_091082.1, from coordinate 48,368,696 downwards.
CCCTCTCTCTTGGATTGCTTGCTCTGGAGAAAGCTAGCTTCTATGTCATGAAGACACCCAAGCAGCCCTCTGAAGAGAGAGGTGAATGTGGTAGAAAACACATTTCCAGCCTATAGCCTCGTAGTTGTTGTTTTTCAGTTGCGTCCGACTCTTTGCGACCCCACGCACTCCAACATGCCAGGCCTTCCTGTCCCTCACCATCTCCTGGAGTTTGCCCAATTTAATCTTCATTGCATCAGTGATGCCTTCCAGCCATCTCATCCTCTGAAGCCCTCTTCTTCTTCTGCCCTCAGTCTTTCCCAGCATTAGGGACTTTTCCAATGAGTTGTCTGTTTGCATCAGATGACCAAAATACCAGAGCTTCAGCTTCAACATCAGTCATTCCCGTGAATATTCAGGGTTTATCTTCCTTAAGATTGACTAGTTTGATCTCCTTGCTGTCCAAGGGACTTTCAGGAGTCTTCTTCAGCCCCACAGTTTAAAGGCATCCATTCTTCGGCATTCTACCTTCTTTATGGTACAGGTCTCATAACCATACATGACCATTGGGATGCCATGTAGTTAAGCCATCTCAGAAGTGGAAGTTTTTGCCTTTGACAATTAATTGAAGGCAAAGGACATTTTAGAAGAGGCCAGAGTTTGTATTTATCCTATGGTGGAGGAAGAGAATTCCCTCTGCACTTCTAGGTTCCTCAGGCTGGTCTAAGAATGACATTGACATGAGACAGATTAACAGGAGAAAGTCACACAAAAGTTGAACAACATGTATACATGAGAGAGACCAAGAAAAACCAAATAACTTGCTAAAATGGCCAAAGGGCATGAGTGTGCGCTCAGTCGTGTCTGACTCTTTGCGACACCATGGACTGTAATCCACCAGGTTCTTCTGTCCATGGACTTCTCCAGCAGGAATACTGGAGTGGGTTGCCACTTCCTTCTCCAGGGGATCTTCCCAACCCAGGGATCGAACTCATGTCTCCTACATCTGCTTTGCAGGTGGATTCTTAACCACTGAGCCACGTGGGAAGCTCTAAAGTGGCCAAAACCCTCACCTTAAATATCATCTTCAGCTAAAGACAAAAGAAGATACGAGGGGTAGGAGTTTGGGACTTCACAGGGCAGGAATGCAATAAACTTGGAGATGGAAAAGCAAATGTTTGCTGGGCCAGTTAGAGACAATGAGACATGGTGAGGAGTTTTAACAGACTTCGCTAGGTTCATTCCTGTTCACAAATGTAGTTCATACTATAATTATCTACTATGACTGCTCCCTTCCTGGAAAAAGGCCTCTATCTACTATCTTCAGGCAGTTTGAAGGGAAAAGGTCAAAGTTACTTCCTGTATCTTTTGGGTCTTGATTATTTTTAGTTTGAAATAACCCGCATGGCAGAGAGACATTTTTGAAGTGTCATGTTTTGCTCCCTTACAATATTTCTGTGAGCAGTGATTACATCAAGGCTCAGAATCAACTTGCCCCTGTAATACTTAATATCTTAATAAAATAAGTGAAGTATTATATTTTGAAAAAGTGAAATAAAGGTAAAGTACGGACTGGTGGCCCAGAGGGTGAAGAGTCTGCCTGCAATGCAGGAGAACTGGGTTTGATCCCTGGGTTGGAAGATCCCCTGGAAAAGGAAATGGCAACCCACTCCAGTATTCTTGCCTGGAGAATCCCCATGGACAGGGGAGCCTGGCGGGCTACAGTCCATGGGGTTGTGAAGACTCGGACATGACAGAATGATTTCATATTCATGTTCATGGATAAGGTATAATTCTTAATACTGTTAAACTCCATACACAAAAGTAAACTTAAAATGGATTAAAGATTTAAATGTAAGACCAGAAATTATAAAGCTCTTAGAAAAAAATTCCTTGTGTACACTCCTTGACATAAATCACAGCAAGATTGTTTTGACCCACCTCCTAGAGTAATGGAAATATAAACAAAAATAAATAAATGGGACTTAATGCTTTTGCACAGTAAAAGAAGCAATAAACATGATTAAAAGACAACTCTCAGATTGGGAGAAAATAGTTGCAAATGAAAAAAATGACAAAGGATTAATCTCCAAAATATATAAGCAACTCATAGAGCTCAATGTCAGAAAAACAGCCCAATCAGAAAATGGGCAGAAGACCTAAACAGACATTTCTCCAAAAAAGACATACAGATGGCCAATAAACACATGAAAAGACTCAATATCATTCATTACTAGAGAAATGCAAATCAAAACTACAATGACCTCACACCAGTCAGAATGGCCATCATCAAAAAAATCTACAAACAGTAAAGGAGAGGATGTGCAGAAAAGGGAACCCTTTTGCACTGTAGGTGGGAATATAGGTTGATATAGCCACTATGGAGAACAGTGTGGAGATTCCTTAAAAAACTAGGAACAGAACTGCCGTCCGACCTAGCAATACCACTATTGGGCATATACCCTGAGGAAACCATCATTGAAAAAGACTCATGTACCCCAATGTTCACCGCAGCACTATTTACAATAGCTAGGACATGGACGCAATCTAGATGTCTACTGACAGAGGAATGGATAAAGAACCTGTGCTAAAATATATAAAATGGAATATTAGCCATTAAAAAAGTATGAATTTGAGGTAGTTCTAGTGAGGTGGATGAACCTAGAGCCTGTTATACAGAGTGAAGTAAGTCAGAAAAAGAAAAGCAAATGTTATATATTAAAGCATATATATGGAATCTAGAAAAATGATATTGACGAACCTATTTGCAGGGAAGGAATGGAGACACAGATGTAAAATGGACTTGTGGACACAGTGGGGGAAGGAAAGAGTGGGACGAATGGAAAAAGTAGCATTGACTGTATGTCTATATGTCTATATAGCATCAACTATATGTCTATATGTATAGCATCGACTATATGTCTGTTTTACACTACTGTGTATAAAACAGATAGCTGGTGAGAAGTTGCTATATAACACAGGAAGCCCAACTTGGCACTCTGTGATGGCCTAGAGAGGTGGGATGGGATGAGGGGAGGGAGGCTCAGGAGGGAGTTGATATACGTATAATTATGGCTGAATTGCATTGCTGTATGGCAGAAACCAACACAATATTGTAAAGCAGTTTTTCTCTAATTAAAGAATAAATTTTAAAACCTAAAATAAAAAAGAACTAAGCCGGGCTTCCCTGGTGGCTCAGAGGTTAAAGCGTCTGCCTCCAACGCGGGAGACCTGGGTTCGATCCCTGGGTCGGGAAGATCCCCTGGAGAAGGAAATGGCAATCCACTCCAATATTCTTGCCTGGAGAATCCCACGGACAGAGAAGTCTAGTAGGTTACAGTCCACGGGGTCGCAAAGAGTCGGACATGACTGAGCGACTTCACCTTCACCTTCACCCTCACCTTACTAAGCCATGAGCTCTCTACCCAATATGCATAGAAGCCAATACTATGGCACTAACTTCTGAGAAAAGAAAAAGCTTTAGTGAAAAGTTGACCAGCAAGGAGAGAGGTGTCAAGGCTCTCAATCTGTTTACCAATCTAGGGTGCAGTCATATGTTTATGAGTCAAGAGGACAGGTTGGTATGTGGAAGCACTGGCAGGGCAGATTAAGGTTGGAGGGTTTTGGAACCTGGCCGTGGACGGTAAAATATGGTGAAGAGGCTTTAGCACCAAATCTTCCTAGACAACAAAGCTTTCGCTTCTGAAAGGGCCCTGGCATTCAGGCTCTGGTCATGTCCTGGTCTTTTGGTTCCATGGTTGGGAGACACTGGTTCATGGTATTATTTAAAGACCAGCATTTCTCCTCTGTGCATTCCTTTACTGCATGAGTCAGTTTCGCTCTGTTGTCTCTGAAAAGCAATTTAGTCCAGTTAAGAGAAAGATTGGGTCAGTTTGGGCTGTTTTTGGTTATAAAACCTTAATAAAGACTTTTCATTCATGAGTAACTGGGTCTCCTTGCCCCTGGATTTCCCCTATTCTAAACCATTACCTTTAGTTAATGAGATCTTCCTGTATTATTTTATCTGATCATGGTTTCCCCTAGTTAAAAAAATGCATTCATGCCCCACTGATTCCCATTGCCTTCAGAATAAAATCCCAATTCCTTTACTTGGTTTATAAGAACTCTAAGTACTGCCATGATATTGAGATTTTGGTCACATCTTGGCCATGGGATATTAATTCTGAATCTCATGCAATAAAGAGTTTATCTTTTGTAAATTCTGTGTGAAGCAGAAGATACCATAACCTTTACCTAGAGAATTTTTTGTTCTAGAAATGAATACTTATTTCATGTCAATATTTCTTACATACACAGAATTAGTGGACCAAGTGACCAAACCTTCTGGGAAAGAAAGAAATGACTGTTTTCACACCTATAAAGTGGGAACAACTAAAACTCTGTGGGTGGTTGAAACTGGACAGGAGACTAAAAAGAAATTGGTGAACAATCTGTCTTTCTTCTGAAAATATCACTATAGTAAATTCTTCAATAAAGAAGATAATGATTATGGTATGTCCACTACTGAAAAGAAAAAAGTAGATTTCTCTTTTCACCTGGAACATTGTCTATCATAGAGTGGAAAAAATGGTTACAAAACAGTATGATCACATTTAGGTAAAATAAATACAGTAAAGACAGTACCATACCCAATTGTTGATGATGATTGTCTCTGGGGAAAGGGCTTCTGAACGGAATTTGTGGAGTACTTATATTATTGACTTCTAGATTTTTTAAAATGTAATAAAAACATATCCTTTATAATTTAAAAAGACAGTTACATTTTATAAAGATCAAGAATGACAACAAGGTACTTTAACATTCAAACCTTTGTCTCAATACAGAATCTCATTCAACTTTTTCTGGAATGAAGAAGGTTCAGTGGTAGGGTTTAATCAGTCTTAAAGCTATATTCCAATGACATCCCCATAACCTCATTAATGGCTAAAATACTGTATCTGCTATTAAATTCCTCACAGCTAATCCTCATGCCACTCCATATACATTCCCCACCCAGAATTCAGTTAAATCTGGGAATAAAGAGAGAGCTGATAATTTTCTTTTGTTTAAAAATGATTAGATGATTTTAATTTGCTTTTCATAGCATGTTTCTCTTTTGGTAAATTTCTTGCCTTTGATCATTTCTTTGGACACAGCATGGTGACAATGCAGAGTGTGGGGTTTGAAGTTGGAGGAACTGGCTTCACAACCTGTCATCTTTATTTTCTAGTAGGCTACTTATGGGTAAACCATTATCTTAATTCTCTGCACTTCAATTTCCCCATCTATAAAATGGGATGAGAATGACTGAGAGGATCACAGAAGGTAATGAAAGTGGGAGTGATGAACAAGAGCATCTTGGGAAGATGCTGCTTGACCCTTCTCTCTCCACCCACTCCAGCCACTCCTCTCTCTTTCTTGCTTCTTTTCTTACCAGAGTCAAAAGAACTCTCTAATATTAGTATCTTCGGTAAAACAAAATGAAAATAGCCTCTCCCTTCTGTACTTCAAAGGGTCACTTTGTAAGATTCAGTTGGGCAAATGCATGTAGAGCATGTTGTAAAGGTTAGGATCCAAATGTAGCTATATTTGTTTTTTGCCACATGACAGCTCTATGAATGGGTTTGTCAGAGTGGACATCATCCTTTCCGTTTTACATACAAGGACATGTTTGGAGAGGCTCTGATTTCCACATGGTCACATAGCGCTAGAACCCAGGCTTCTAGACTATCAAAGGCCATCCTAAAAAAAAAAAATAATCTTGTCAAAATATTTATTTATTTTATTTATTTGGCTGGACTGAGTCTTAGTTGCAGCATTTGGGATCTTTCATTTTTGTTGCAGCATGCGAGATCTTAGTTGTGGCATGTAGGATCTATTTCCCTGAGCAGGACTGAACCTGGGCCCCCTGCATTGGGAGCATGGAGTCTTAGCCACTGGACTACCAGGGAAGTCTCCAATCAAAGGCCATTTAAAAATTTTATTTCTCTCCTGTAAGTTAAATGATTTCAACTGTTCTAGCTTTGCTTCATAAATTCCACACATCAACCTAAAACAAATGAATTGCTCAAATGATTTTCTTCTCCGGAACTTTGCTATGAAAGTTGGATTGAGTTATGTGAGCGCTGAGTGAGTAATAGCCAGCACTGTGTAGGGAACACAGTGGTAAATGATAAGTCATGGTCCCCGCCTTTATAGAATGTGTGTTCTGTGGCGGTTTGGGTGGAGCGAGTGGATGGTAAGCAGGAAAGAAGTGAGTAAGCAAACAAATTAACAAGAGAGTTTTGAGTAGTCATAAGCATTTTTGAATCAAATAAAGTCTAGTGACCTGAAGGGGTGACAGTGTGTTGGTGGTGTTGGTGGAAGAGGAGGTGTGACTTAGACTGAGTGTTTGGGAAGGGCTTTGGAAGGGGATGACTGTGGAATTGAGGCTTTAAGGAGAACAGGGACTTTGCCTTCACTATCGCATCCCCATTCCCAGTAACCTGATCAGTGCCTAGCAAACAACGTGTTCAATAGATATTGGGTGAATGAATTAATTAATGGATGAAAGAGTCATTCATTCAAAGATCAGGGAGTGTTTGGAAATGTTTTTGCATGGCCAGTACTAATAGCTGCTTTTCACTTGGCTTTTTACATGCCAGGTACTTACACTTAGTGATTTACATTTATTTAAAAGTGGAATCCTCACAACACCACACAGAATTAATGAGATGATTACCCCATTTTTCAGATAAGCGCTATAAAGACATTTGTGGTAAAGGGAATAGAATTTTATATTTTAAAGTCTAACTTTCTTGTTACTCCTTTTAGTCTCAAACACTTTAAGGCCATAGTTTGGTCGCATTTTTACTAGTCAAATGCTGGAAAAAATGGTGTTCTGATTCACCTAATTTTCTATCAAAGCTTGTTGGTTAAAGTTCTATATAAAAATGATAGTTGCTCTGTTTCATTCACATGCTAGTTAAAACTGAATCATAGAAAGTCTGAGTTTAAAACAGTATTATTCAACTTGTCCAATAGTAGTACCGCCCAGGGGATTCTCCAGGCTAGAGGGCTGCCATGCCCTCTTCCAGGGGATCTTCCTGACTCAGGGATCAAACCTGCATCTCTTATGTCTCCTGCATTGGCAAGCGGGTTCTTTACTGTTAGCGACACCTGGGAAGCTCCATTATAAATAAAGGGACTTAGGCATCAAGAACCTTTCCAAATTTTTTTATTTAATGACTTGAATTTTTTGCAATGAATATTTGGAGTGAGCAAAACTATATAATAACAAGATTGGCTGTCATCTGTTAAGCACATGAATTACGTGTTTCAAAACCAGTTCATTTGCTCTTTAAAAGAATTCCAATGATATAGACATTAGAATACTCACCTTGCTGATAAAAGTATACCTGAGGCCCAGGGGCCTGTGTAACTTGTTTAACGTCACATTGACCTTGGGGTTCAGTCAGAATTCAGTACACCATGCTGCTTCTTCCAAAATAGGATCACTTCATAGTAAAAATTTAGAAAAAGAAAGCGAAAAGTGAAGGTGAAAGTTGCTTAGCCATGTCTGACTCTCTGTGACTCCAGGCCAGAATACTGGAGTTGGGTAGTCATTCCCTTCTCCAGGGGATCTTTCCAACCCAGGGATCGAACCCAGGTCTCCCGCATTGCAGGTGGATTCTTTACCAGCTGAGCCACCAAGGAAGCTCCCCTATCCCCCTGGCCAAAAAAATTTAGAAATTGATAGCAAAAATTTTAGCAGTTTTGATTGACATTTACTCACCCAGGACACTAGAAATTCTTTGATTCTTTTTTTTCAGGGGAGGGGACAAATTTTTCTCCACCTGAAAGTAAAGGGTAGAAAAAAATTCCACTTACTTGTATTTTGAATTAATGCATGTAGTTTCACACGTCCAACGATCAACAGAATACAATTCATTTGTACATTCAGACCGTTGGCTTTTGGCAACTACAGAGAGGGAAACTTGACAGAGACTCTTGGGGAAGTCCCTACCCTAAGAAAATCCCTCCATGACAACAAAGTGCCCCAGGGGCGTTTGAGTTCTCTAAGGGCTGATAAAATGCAATCTTAACACCAGTGGCAGATTTTATCTTTCATCTTTCTCTGAATGACTAAGGATTTCTGTCTCTGATCTTCTTTTCCCCTCCTCTTTCTCATAGGAAGTTCCTGGCTGGAGAAACCCCCAGTATGGGTGGGCTAAAGATAAAGGACTTTGGGGTTGCTTGGTCTTGTCCAGACACATGAAAGATAATCATCAGCTTTTATTTTTATCTGTTTATCTGGGCTTCCCTGGTGGCTCAGGGGTAAGGAACCCACCTGACGATGCAGGAGATAAGGGTTCGATTCCTGGGTTGGGAAGATCCCCTGGAGAAGGAAATGGCAACCTACTCCAGTACTCCTGTGCCTGGGAAATCCCATGGACAGAGGAGCCTGGTGGGCTACAATCCATGAGGTTGAAAAAAAAAGTCAAACATGACTTAGTGTCTAAACAACAACAGCTATCTATGTATCTGCCATCTGTCATTACTTATTTTGGAGGTGTATGTTATTCATTCAGTCATGTCCGACTCTTTGCAACCCCATGGGGTGGGGCCCACCAGGCTCCTCCATCCATGGGATTTTCCAGGCAAGAATACTGGAGTGGGTTGCCATTTAAGGGATTATATTAAACAGCCATAAAAAAAATCAGTAGTGGAAGTGTGTGTGCTAAATCGCTTCTCTTGTGCCTGACTCTCTGTGACACTATGGACTGTAGCCCACCAGGCTCCTCTGTCCATTGGATTCTCTATCAAGAATACTGGAGTGGGTTGCCATGCTCTCCTCCAGGGGGATCTTCCCGACCCAGGGATCGGACCTGAGTCTTTTACATCTCCTGCATTGGTAAGTGGGTTCTTTACCACAAGTGCCAGCTGGGGAAGTCTATCATCACTTATTTTGGAGGAGGTAAGGGATTCTGTTGAGCAACCATTAAAAAGTCAATAGCGCCTAGTGACTTATTGAGCTCCTAAAACAAGTCAATAAAATATGCCTTACAGAGATTGGGACAAACCAGCCTAAAAGTAATTTCAGTCATTTGAGGATTTTGGAGGATGGGTTTAAACATCACTTAGTCTTTAGAGTTGAGGCGTCCCTCAGCACCAACTCTGTACTCCCCTATCCCCCCCCTTCCTTCACACCTACATGCTTTGGTGGCATGTTGGAATCCCAATTTGTCTAGTCATCACAGACTGAGAAACAGATAAACTCATAATTAGAAATTTAAATTATTTCTGAAATATCATTGTTATGCATCACCCCCTCAAAAGCCTTAATTCCAGGATCATAAATCCAAAAGTCAATACAAAAAGCACTCTAAGTTATTTGCTGTGAATCTTTTGATAAAACATGGTGGAATTTAAGAGTAAAGTTGTCCTAAACCAGTAGAAAAACATTTTAGGGAAATAGGCAGAAAAAGTCCTAAATTCCTTGAAGTTACATAAATGTCAAGCCTTGATCTCATTGAGCTGGTCCTCTGGCATTTTCTGCTAATATCTACTTGCCATCACTTTCCCAGATGGATAGCCTTCTTGGTCATCAGAACTAGTATAATGAGACAAGAACAAAGACCAGCAATATTTTATAACTAAAAAATATGAGGGGATATGCTATTTTCTGTGACTAAAATTTATTACCACCCCTGCATCCCAACTTTATCCACAGGATATATTGCTGTATTGTAGACTTATCACCCTGTAGTGTAATTACCCCTTTGCTTTTCTTTACCTCCCTCACTCTACCAAGTCCTTTAAAGGCAGCTCACAGTGCCTGTCTCACTGTGCTTTTCTTAGATAGGCATCCAATGGAAAACTCCCACAGGAGACTGGACTCTGTGTACAGGGATATTTTCAAAAGCAACACCTTTTGAAAAATGTGGGGTGGGGGATGAAGGAAGTAGGATTGGGCAGAGGGAAGAGTTCACATGTGAAACCATCACAATGAAGGCCTCACAAGATCCTTGGGTAACTCTAAAACTGGGATGATCCCTTCAGAATCTCCCTTGAGGCAAGGGACCTAGGCCTTTACTGCTTATTCACTAGTCATTGGATGCAGGTTGGCTCTCCTAGTGGGGCATGACCTCGAGCCAGGAAGCTTTCACGCATTTACTGAGGGCATTTCCCTGAGAATGACTCAGCTCAGTGCTGTCAGCTACTACCAATATTCACAGAAGCCTGTGGAATAATGAGTATGCTTTCGTTCTAAATGCAGGGATCTGAATGCATACAACAGCATCCACTACAATCCTCAAAAACTATTATTAAGTAAGTGATATTATGCAGTTCTGGAGAAGGCAATGGCACCCCACTCCAGCACTCTTGCCTGGAAAATCCCATGGACGGAGAAGCCTGGTAGGCTGCAGTCCATGGGGTCACCAAGAGTCGGACACGACTGAGCAACTTCACTTTCACTTTTCACTTTCATGCATTGGAGAAGGAAATGGCAACCCACTCCAGTGTTCTTGCCTGGAGAATCCCAGGGACGGGGAATCCTGATGGGCTGCCGTCTCTGGGGTGGCACAGAATCGGACACGCCTGAAGCGACTTAGCAGCAGCAGCATTATGCAGTTCAGCCATTTATCCAAGTGACTGGCGGTTTGGATTTCACATATATAAGAGGAATATTTTAACCAACTGGGGACGTAACTCACGTAGTTGTTAGTTTAGAAGCACCACTTTTAGGTATATAGCTGCTAGGTTTCAGCACAAATTTACTTTGACATAAAATCCATTTTATTTCTCCAATGTGATCTGCTTGAAGAAACTCTGAAACTTGAGTTAAAAGACTTGGATTCCTATTAGAACTCTGTCACTCATTGTCTGAGTCATATTGCTTCTTCGTTTTCAATTTTCTCATGTGTAGAGTGGCAAAAATTATATTTGGGGTGACTTTATCACAGGGTTGTAGTGCAAATAACGGAAAGGATGCCTACCAAAGCCCTTTGTAAATGGCTGGTGAAGAAGGGAGTGAGGGTGAAATGGGAGTCTTCCATTAGCATGAGGAACAGGAAAGGAGATTGCAAAGGGGAGAGGTGAGGTGGAATTTTTCTGAGGTGCTCCAAACCATCTCTTCACTTCACCATTGCAACTCAGGCCTGCTCAAGTGAAGTAAGTTGAAAATAGAACAAAAGACACAGACAAATCATTTGACTGAATTATACACATTAAGTAAATCCTTCAGTATTTTAGAACTTTTTCCTCCTTGTCTCCCTACCAGACAGAGGCTGCAACAATCATCCTCTTGGGAGGAAAGGAAAACCACTGTATTTGTTTAGTTCTGGGGGTTCTTGGCTGCAATATAGGATCTATCACCTCAACACCACTTTGACTCAACTTGTTTATCTGAAAGCAAGTGGGTGTTCATTTCTAAGTCTCTCTTTATCTCTCTCTCTATTTTTGTTGTGGTCGTGGTTGCTTTGGTCTCATTTTTGAACTTTCCCCGTGACAGACCTTTCTTAGTCCCTGTCCTGAAAGTAAGTGATCATCCTTCAGGTCAGGTTAGAGTTAGCACGGACTTCCCCACAGCAGCGGAAATGTTTCCTTTGAATTTTAAGCTTTTTCAACCTTGATGGCATGATCTTGGTTTTGGTTGAAAACTGGAGATGAATGTCATGTTGTCAACTCCAGGGAGGTGTACTCGGCTTATTTCTAATCAGAGGCATTTCCCAGTCCTCTGCCCACATGAGGCTAGTTTTCCCTTCTACTTCAGAGATTTTCTGTTGCACTTTCTGTTCTCTTCCCTCTGCTTTTCTTTCTATTAATCCATCCATTTATCCATCTCCCTCCATTCCTTCTAGTTAAGAACCCAGCTTGGGCTACAATGCACATTTCATATTCCCTTTTGCAGCCTCCTTGCTTTGGTTAGATGTGGATAAACCCTGCCTTCAACTTCAGTGCTGTCCTCCTGGAACCCATATATATATACTTTTTTGGGGGGGCTTGGCTTCCATCTCTGGGAACTCCCAATTAGTCAGGAAAATTTCAATGAAGCAGCAGGGCAGATCAGGGTCTGGCAGGCCTGGTGCTTCTTGGCATTTCAAGGTTTATGGGTTGGATGAATTCTTAAATGCAACCCTGGCCTTATCAACAACATATTTGTTTTTATCCCTAAGGTACTCTGGTAGGAGACCACATCGATGCCTGGGAAACCTGGCTTTGCTTGGACTGTGATGGACTTGACCTCCACCCCAGTGTTTCCTTTCCTGTGTAGCCAGGTAACTTTCCCCTTACCAGATTTCTTAAAGGAAATATGGTGTTCACATATCCTTAGATGGTGTATGGATATAATGGAAGCATTTTTCTCATGGAAGCCTGTCCTGAGCCCCCCAAGTGTAGATTGGGCATCCTTGTATAGCACCATATACTTTCCCCTGTGTTTTCTTTTTTTAATTTAAAATAATTTAAAAATACTTTATTACTAAAAATGTTAATTATTATCTGAGCTTTCAGTAAGTCAGAATCTTTTTTTCTGGTGGAGTATCTTACCTCTATCTTGGTGGTTGCTGAAGGTTGGGGTGGCTGTGGCAACTTCTTGAAATAAGACAACAATGGACATTGCCACATCAATTGACTGTCTCTTTAACAAACAATTCTCTGTAATAGACAATGCTGTTTGACAACATTTTACTAATAGTAGAACTTCTTTCACGATTGAAATCAATCCTCTCAAATCTGACTTTATCAACTAAGTTTATATAACACTCTTTTTAAAAAACATTATTTTTAATTGGAGGATAATTGCCTTACAATATTGTGTCAGTTTCTGCCATACATCAACATGAATCAACCACAGATTTACACATGTCCTCTCTCCCCTGTATTTTCTGAAGCCTTGAAGAATCTCTTGTTTATCACTGTATCTCCAGAGTATGGAACACAGAAGTGTCAATACAAATTTGTTCTCTAATTAACGGAACTTTGGAAAGTACGAAACATCTTCCAGTTTCCTGACAAGGACGAGAAGTTAACAATATCTGCTTCTCTGAGTCCATTTACCCCAGGCCTCATGGCCCACTGAGAGGCAGTGCTGGGGGTAAGTGGATGTTACCTTCTTACATGTGACTTTATCTTTTTATCACTTATTTCCATCCAGATCATCCTTTTTGTTATACCTAGAACTTGTCAAGCACCAGGGGAGAAGCATGGTTGGCAATGTGACATTGTAGGGGAGACAGGGATCAAGACCATCCCCATGGAAAAGAAATGAAAAAAAGCACAATGGCTGTCTGGAGAGGCCTTACAAATAGCTGTGAAAAGAAGAGAAGCGAAAAGCAAAGGAGAAAAGGAAAGATATAAGCATCTGAATGCAGAGTTCCAAAGAATAGCAAGAAGAGATAAGAAAGCCTTCCTCAGCGATCAATGCAAAGAAATAGAGGAAAAGAACAGAATGGGAAAGACTAGAGATCTCTTCAAGAAAATTAGAGATACCAAGGGAACATTTCATGCAAAGAAGGGCTCGATAAAGGACAGAAATTGTATGGACCTAACAGAAGCAGAAGATATTAAGAAGAAGTGGCAAGAATACACAGAAGAACTGTAGAATAAAGATCTTCACGACCCAGATAATTATGATGGTGTGATCACTCACCTGGAGGCAGACATCCTGGAATGTGAAGTCAAGTGGGCCTTAGAAAGCATCACTATGAACAAAGCTGGTGGAGGTGATGGAATTCCAGCTGAGCTATTTCAAATCCTGAAAGATTATGCTGTGAAAGTGCTGCACTCAATATGCCAGCAAATTTGGAAAACTCAGCAGTGGCCATAGGACTGGAAAAGGTCAGTTTTCATTCCAATCCCAAAGAAAGGCAATGCCAAAAAATGCTCAAACTACTGCACAATTGCACTCATCTCACATGCTAGTAAAGTAATAATGCTCAAAATTCTCCAAGCCAGGCTTCAGAAACACATGAACCCTGAACTTCCAAGTGTTCAAGCTGGTTTTAGAAAAGGCAGAGGAAGCAGAGATCAAATTGCCAACATTTGCTGGATCATGGGAAAAGCAAGAGAGTTCCAGAAAAACATCTATTTCTGCTTTATTGACTATGTCAAAGCCTTTGACTGTGTGGATCACAATAAACTGTAGAAAATTCTGAAAGAGATGAGAATACCAGATCACCTGACCTGCCTCTTGAGGAATCTGTATGCAGGTCAGGAAGCAACAGTTCGAACTGGACATGGACCAACAGACTGGTTCCAAATAGGAAAAGGAGTACATCAACGCTGTATATTGTCATCCTGCTTATTCAAATTATATGCAGAGTACATCATGAGAAACGCTGGGCTGGAAGAAGCACAAGCTGGAATTAAGATTGCCGGGAGAAATATCAATAACCTCAGATATGCAGATGACACCACCCTTATGGCAGAAAGTGAAGAGGAACTAAAAAGCCTCTTGATGAAAGTGAAAGAGTAGAGTGAACAAGTTGGCTTAAAGCTCAACATTCAGAAAATGAGGATCATGGCATCCGGTCCCATCACTTCATGGCAAATAGATGGGGAAACAGTGTAAACAGTGTCAGACTTTATTTTTTGGGGCTCCAAAATCACTGCAGATGGTGACTGCAGCCATGAAATTAAAAGACACTTACTCCTTGGAAGGAAAGTTATGACCAACCTAGATAGCATATTCAAAAGCAGAGACATTATTTTGCCAACAAAGATCCATCTAGTCAAGGCTATCATTTCCAGTGGTCATGTATGGATGTGAGAGTTGGACGGGGAAGAAAGCTGAGCTCTGAAGAATTGATGCTTTTGAACTGTGGTGTTGGAGAAGACTCTTGAGAGTCCCTTGGACTGCAAGGAGATCCAACTAGTCCATTCTGAAGGAGATCAGCCCTGGGATTTCTTTGGAAAGAATGACGCTAAAGCTGAAACTCCAGTACTTTGGCCACCTCATGCGAAGAATTGACTCATTGGAAAAGACTCTCATGCTGGGAGGGATTGGGGGCAGGAGGAGAAGGGGACGACAGAGGATGGGATGGCTGGATGGCATCACTGACTCGATGGACATGGTTTGAGTGAACTCCGGGAATTGGTGATGGACAGCGAGGCCTGGAGTGCTGCAATTCATGGGGTCTCAAAGAGTCGGACATGACTGAGTGACTGAAGTGACTGAACTGAACAGGTGGTCAGGAGGAAATAGCAAGCTGCTGATAAACAGACCATTTTCTTCCTGCCTACCCCTGCTCAATCACATGGTAAAGATATATTTTTTAATAATCCATTCTGTCAAGATCCTTTTCAAGCCTCTATTTTTCCTCTTCATATATCAAATCTATGTTTTTTTGGTAGAATTGAAATTTAGGTAGTTAGACATCTAGCTTGTAATGGGCAGATGAGCTTGATAACATTATCTTTTGTCTCCAAGGGGTCAGGGCTTCTAGCTCTTCTTCTGGCTAACTCATACTTAACTTAAAAATACTTTCCTCTAAGAAGGCCTCTCAGTTCAATTCAGTGCAGTCACTCAGTCGTGTCCGACTCTTTGTGACCCCATGAATTGCAGCACGCCAGGCCTTCCTGTCCATCACTAACTCCTGGAGTTCATTCAAACTCATGTCCATCGAGTCAGTGATGCCATCCAGCCATCCCATCCTCTGTTGTCTCCTTTGCCTCCTGCCCCCAACCCCTCCCAGCATCAGAGTCTTTTCCAATAGCCTCTAGGGCAATGCAAATTTGGGCTTACTATTATGGGCTTTCCTATTTCATTGGAGTGTATTATAATTTCAACATATCAAAATTTCTTCTGTGATTTGTCTTTTTTACTCATAAGAACAAATATTTCTTGAGGGCAAAGAGCTTGTAAGTGTCTTTTCTTTTCTGTGATCAGACTTATTTAAATAGTCCTGTCCAAGAGAGAACTTTAAAGAATAATGGAAATGCTCTATTTTGCTCAGTCCAGTGAGGCTACCACTAGCCAGATGAGACTGTTAAACACTTGAAATGTAGCTAGTGTGACTGAGGAACTACCTTAATTGTATTTATATTTTTAATTAATGTGTATTTACATTTAAATAGCCACAGATGAATAATGGTTAAGTATTAAACCCAATGGACAGAAGTTTAACTATTTCTACTAATCTTTTTAAGGCACAAACTTTTGGCTTTGTTGGTTCTCAATTTTGTTTCTTTCTTTCCTATTTCAGTAAATTCTGGTCTTTATCATTTCCTTCTACTCCATTTCCTTTCTTCCTCCTTCTTTCCTTCCTTCCTTCCTTCTTTTTCTAGCTTCTTAACCTGGAAGCTTATATCATTAATCTTATCATTTCTTCTTTCTAATGTAAGCATTCAAAGATGTAAAATTTCAAACCATAATGGAAAGGAATATGAAAAAAACATATATTTGTAACTGAATTATTTTGCTATACACAAGAGACTAACCCAACACTGTAAATCACCTATACTTCAATTAAAACATGTAAATTTTTCTTACTGTGTTGCTTTACTATATTCCACAAATTTATAGTATTTTTAATTAACTTTATTGAGATTTAATTTACACACATTAAAGTACACCCTTTTAAAGAGTACACTTAGATGAATTCCAGTAAATGTAGACACCACCTATTTTACTACCACCACAATTAAAATATGGACTTTTCCATTTCCAGAGTATACTTTTATGTCCCTTTGGCATCATTCCCTATCCCATTAATCTACTATCACCACAGGTGAGTTTGCCTATTGTAGAATTTCATATAAATGGAAACCAAAAATCATGCATTCTTTGCTCTGTTTCTTTAGTTCAACAGAATATTTTTGAGAGTTACCCATGTTGTTGTAACAGAAATTGCTTCCTTTTTTATTGCAGATTAGTATTCCATGGGATGGTTAGGTCACAATTTTCTTATTTATTTATTTGGATATTTGAACGTTCATGTTGTTTTCAGGTTTTGGCTATTATGAATAAAGCTGCTTTGAACATGTATGCACAGGTTTTTATGTGGAGATATATTTTCATTTTTGTGGGTAATTACCTATGTGTGGAATTGTTGGGTCATATGATGATTGGAAGATTAACTTTATAAGAAATGGCCCAAATGTTTTAAAAACATAGTTGTATAATTTTCCAGCCACTGTGGAGAATAGTATAGAGATTTCTTAAAAACACAAACAAACAAACTAGGAATAAAACTACCATATGATTCAAAAATCTCACTACTGGCATATATCCTGAGAACACCATAGTTGAAAAAGCCACATGAACGCCAATGTACATTGCAACACTATTTACAACAGCCAGGACATGGAAGCAATCTAGATGTCCATTGACAGATGAATGGATAAAGAAGTTGTGGTGTATATACATACACACACACACACACACACACACACATATGCACACACACACATATGCACACACACACAATGGAATATTACTCAGATATAAAAAGCAATAAATTTGAGTCAGTTCTAGTGAGGTAGATGAACTTAGAGCCTGTCATACAGAGTGAAGTAAATCAGAAAGAGAAAAACAAATATCATATATTAATCGAACGGATGTTGGCAATTTGATCTTTGTTTCCTCTGCCTTTTCTAAATCCAGCTTGTACATGTGGAAGTTCTCAGTTCACACACTGCTGAAGCCTAGCTTGAAGGATTTTGAGCATAACCTTGTTTTCATCTGCATATCTGAGGTTATTGGTATTTCAGATTGCCAGAAGAAATAGCAATAACGTCAGATCTGCAGATGACACCACCTTTTTGGCAGAAAGCGAAGAGGAACTAAAGAGCCTCTTGATGAAAGTGAAAGAGGAAAGTGAAAAAGCTGACTTAAAACTCAACATTCAAAAAACAAAGATCATGGCATCCAGTCCTATCTCTTCATGGCAAATAGATGGGGAAACAGTGATAGACTTTATTTTGGGGGGCTCCAAAATCACTGCAGATGGTGACTGCAGCCATGAAATTAAAAGATGCTTCCTCATTGGAAGAAAAGTTATGACCAACTTAGGCAGTATATTAAAAAGCAGAGACATTACTTTGCAGAGAAAGGTCTGTCTAGTCAAAGCTATGGTTTTTCCAGTAGTCATGTGTGGATGTGAGAGTTGGACCATAAAGAAACCTGAGTGCCGAAGAATTGATGCTTTTGAACTGTGGTGTTGGAGAAGACTCCTGAGAGTTCCTTGGACAGCAAGGAGATCCAAGCAGTCCATCCTAAAGGAAATCAGTACTGAATTTACATTGGAAGGACTGATGCTGAAGCTGAAGCTCTAATACTTTGGCCACCTGATGTGAAGTCCTGACTCACTGGAAAAGACCTTGATACTGGGAAAGATTGAGGGCAGGAGGAGAAGGGGATGACAGAGGATGAGATGGTTGGATGGCATCACTGACTCAATGGACATGAGTTTGACCAAACTCTAGGAGACAGAGAAGGACAGGGAGGCCTGGCATGCTGCAGTCCATGGGGTTGCAAGGAGTCTGATACGACTGAGCAACTGAAGTGAAGTGAACTGAACTGAACGCATATATATAGACTCTAGAAAAATGGTACTGATGAACCTAGTTTCAGGGCAGGAATAGAGACACAGACATAGAGAACTGACTTATGGACACAGGGGGACAGGAAAGGGTGGGATGAACTGGGAGAATAGCATTAAAATAATATACATTGACATATTAAAATATACAGCTAATGGGAAGTTATATTACAGGGACTTGTATAACAATGAATTCCCTGTAATTACAGGGAATTGTATTACAGGGAATTCAACCTGGTGCTCTGTGACAACCTAGAAGGGTGAAATGGGGTGCAGGATAGGAGGGAAGTTCAAGAGGGAGGAAACATATGCATACCTATGGCTGAGTCTTGCTGATGTATGGCAGAAACCAAGACAACATAGTAAAGCAATTACCTTCTAATTAAAAGTAAATTAAAAAAACAATTGCATCATTTTCAATTTCTACCAGTAATAGATGAGAGTTTTAGTTGCTCCATATCTTCACTGATACTTGTTATTGTCAGTCTTTTAAATCTTAGCTGTTCTAGTGGGTGTGTAGTGGTATCTAACTTTGGTTTTATATTGCAATTCCCTGATGACAAATGATGTTGAGTATGGAGAAGGCAATGGGAACCCACTCCAGTACTCTTGCCTGGAAAATCCCATGGACAGAGGAGCCTGGTAGGCTGCAGTCCATGGGGTCACTAAGAGTCGGACACGACTGAGTGGCTTCACTTTCACTTTTCACTTTCATGCATTGGAGAAGGAAATGGCAACCCGCTCCATGCCTGGAGAATCCCAGGGACAGGGGAGCCTCATGGGGTGCCGTCTATGGGGTCGCACGGAGTCGGACACACTGAAGCGACTTAATAGCAGCAGCAGCAGCATGTGCTTATCAGACATCTGTGTAATTTTTGTGACATGCATTTTAAAATATTTTCTCCATTAAAATATTAGGTTGATTATCTTCTTAATATCATTTGTAAGAATTCTTTATATATTCTGGATACAAAATTTTTTTGTCAGTTATTGTTCGGTTGCTAAGATATGTCTGTCTCTTTGTGACCCCATGGACTGTAGCCTGCCAGACTCCTCTGTCCATGGGATTCTCCAGGCAAAAATACTGGAATGGGTTACCATTTCCTTCTCCAGTTCTTCACCTGTGAATATAGCCAATTACTTTGATATTTGAATGTTAAACTAATCTTTCATTTCTGAAATTGACCCCACTTTGGTGTTTATTGGGGTGTACTTCACTTTCACTTTTCACTTTCATGCATTGGAGAAGGAAATGGCAACCCACTCCAAGTGTTCTTGCCTGGAGAATCCCGGGGACGGGGGAGCCTGGTGGGCTTCCATCTATGGGGTTGCACAGAGTCGGACACGACTGAAGCGACTTAGCAGCAGCAGCAGCAAAATTTCCTGCCCCACCCCGCCTTAGTTTTGATGTGTGTGTGTGATCTGTTGTGTCCGACTTTGCGACCCCATGGACTGTAGCCCTCCATGCTCCTCTGTCCATGGAGTTTTTGTTGGTTTTGCTAGGTTTTGACTTTTAAGAAATTTGTCCTTTCTAATATGGTATAATGGAGAAGGCAATGGCAACCCACTCCAATACTCTTGCCTGGAAAATCCCATGGGTGGAGGAGCCTGGTAGGCTGCAGTCCATGGGGTCGCACAGAGTCAGACACGACTGAAGTGACTTAGCAGCAGCAGCAGCAGCAATATGGTACAAAGTTGTTCATGCTTGTTATCTTTTTAATGTTTGTTGGCTCTTTTGAATCCCCGAATTTCTTATATTGATTTTTGTTGTTGTTCAGTCACTAAGTTGTATCTGACTCTTTGTGACACACATTGATAATCTTTGTCTTTTCTCTCCCTTTTTTTTTTTCATAGTCATTTGGTTAGTTTGTTGATTGTATTGCTTTTTTAAAGAACCAACTTTTAGTTTCATCGAATTTTCTGTATTGTTCCTTTAATTTCTATGTTACTGAGTCTACATATATATTTTTTATTTTGCTCTTTAATAGGAGGAGAAGAGGGTAACAGAGGATAAGACAGTTGGATGGCATCACTGACCCAATGGACATGAGTTTGAACCAACTCTGGGATATGGTGAAGTACATGGAAGCCTGGCATGCTGAAGTCTATGGGGTCACAAAGAGTTGGACAGAACTTAGCAACTGAACAACAATATACCTTGGACTTGGTCTACCTTCCTTTTCAGCTTTTTAAGACTGAAGCTTAGATGACTGATTTTAGAATTCTTTCACTTTTCTTGAGGAAAACCCCTGTAGGTTTCTCATGGGATAACTGATTAAAGGCCAAAAACTCAACACAGAGAATTTAGTCAAGAGTTGATGAGGCCTGTGTAATCTAGCATGAGTCAAGTCCATGGAGGAAATATCTTGGTTAAAGTCAGGGGCTGCCATCCATTGACATCTTTTTAAAAAGTAAATTGGTCAATCACTGTGTTTCATCTGATTTCTTAGCCATACTCCAGAAATATGAAGCAGGAGACATTTATCCATTACGCACAATAGGTGAGATGCCTAAACCCCAGGATCTAGGGAAAATGGTTTATTTCATAAAATGATGCTGAAAACAATGGTGCTTACCATGTTAAAAAACAATAGGATAAACCATGTATGGTACCAAGCATAAGGCCCATTATGAGAAGCTATTTTCAATATCTGACATATGAATACTTCCTAGAGCATCTATAAAACACTTCCTGAAGGGAGAACTATTAAGTCCTCAGTCTGGCCTGGATCTCTTTTATTTGAGAATAAATAAAATTTAATACTTTTCTGAGCAACTGATCAGAATATTATTTCTAGAGAAAGGGAGGGAAGAGGGTGAAAGGTGGAAATTCAACTGCCTTAACAGCAGGAGTCCAGCACAGGACCACCTGAGCTTGTGTGGAAGACCTATAACCAGAGATTGCTGCAGTGGAGCACAGCAGAAGATGCCGACTCTGCTGTGATGTATGTGCAACACAAGCATTTTTGGATGCACTAATCCCTGGGCTGTGGTCTATGTTTGCTCGCTGATGTGAATTCACTACTAACAATCTGGAGTGCTGAAACTTTCTCAAGAGGTGGACTGAGTTTCTTGCAGAGTTTATCCGACCCAGAATGCTTTGCAGACTCAGCCCCAAGTTCCTTCTCCCTCCCCGCCCCTAGTACGGTGGGCTCTGTAGAAACTGAGGGCAAGCAGCACCCTAGTTAACCATTTCAGCTTAATTACTAGCCCAAGGACTGTACAGGCTGCCAAGTATGAGGGGTTGGACCATGTGATGGCGTCCAAACTTTTCTACAAGGGCTCCTGTAGTTCGTATGAGGTCATCTGTACTCCCTCTCCACCCCAACGCCAGCCTCCTTCCCACAAAATCAGCCTGCATAACCTAGTACAGCCCCTTCCCCAGGTCAGCCATTCTAATTTGAGGGCGGAGTAGTGAGCTAAACAGTAAAGCAGACCCGCCATTCCGCCAGCAGTCACTCTTCTTACCTAGAGGGCGCATTTTTGGCCACGCCCCCCTCCGCCCCCCGGCCACAACTGGTGATAAAAGGAAAGCCAATAGCAAATGTCCAATAGCAGAGCACGTAAGCGTGGAACCTACGGAGACTGTGGAACCCTGTGGAGACGTTGGAATCCATATTAGGTATCAGAGAGAGTGTCAGCCTCGACCTCTGCTTGTCAAGACTGTTTTCAGAGCTTGTGGAGACACAGGGCTTGCCAGACATGCATTCTCCATTACTATTACTGCCTAGGAGTATGCGAAGTGGAGATAACATCTAAACTGTGCAGTATCCAGCACCGGAAGTCAGAGAACGCTCCGCTGAGGAAGGAATTCCAGGCCTTGTGGACCACGTGAGCCACGAGGCTGCAGCAGCCAGGAGGGCTGCGATGGCGGCCGGGAGCCCCAAGAGCAGTCACCTGAGGATTTAAGTCGTGCTGCCGTCGAGGCCCCACAGCTCAGAAACAGGCTTCTCATTTGTTTTAATGTATTTGGAGTTATACATCCCTACAAGGTATTGCCTTGTTCATGTTCCACAAATTTTATTATGGTGTGTTTTATTTTTTTAAATTTATTATTATTATTATTTTTTTACTTTACAATACTGTATCGGTTTTGCCATATATTGACACGAATCCACCACAGGTGTACATGAGTTCCCAACCCTGAACCCCCCTCCCACCTCCCACCCCATATCATATCTCTGGGTCATCCCAGTGCACCAGCCCCAAGCATCCTGTATCCTGTGTCGAACCTAGACTAGCGATTCGTTTCTTACATGATAGTATACATGTTTCAATGCCATTCTCTCAAATCATCCCACCCTCTCCCTCTCCCACAGAGTCCAAAAGTCTGTTCTTTACATCTGTGTCTCTTTTGCTGTCTCGCATACAGGGTTATCATTACCATCTTTCTAAATTCCATATGTATGTGTTAGTATACTGTTTGGTGTTTTTCTTTCTGGCTTACTTCACTCTGTATGGTGTGTTTTAATTTTTATTTAATTTAAAATATTTCTAATTTCTAATATTTCTAATTTCCCTTATATATATTTTGTTTTTTGATACGTGGACTGTTTAGAAGCACATCTTTTAATTTAAAATTTTGCATCGCTTTCCCAGTTTCGTTTAGGTATTGATTTATATTCCTTGTTGTTTATTTTTAACTTTAATTTTTGTTGTTTTAATCTGCCTGAATTTATTAAGACTTGTTTTATGGAAGACCGTAGAGTCTGCTTTGCTCAGTGATACATGTGTACCTGAAAAGAATGCGTGTTCTGCTGTTGTTGGTTGTAATGTTCTCTAAGTGCCAGGTAGATTAAGTTGTTGCTACCGCTAAGTCACTGCAGTCGGTCCGACTCTGTGCGACCCCATAGACGGTAGCCCACCAGGCTCCCCCGTCCCTGGGATTCTCCAGGCAAGAACACTGGAGTGGGTTGCCATTTCCTTCTCCAATGCATGAAAGTGAAAAGTGAAAGTGAAGTCGCTCAGTCGTGTCCAACTCTTCGAGACCCCATAGACTGCAGCCTACCAGGCTCCTCCGCCCATGGGATTTCCCAGGCAGGAGTACTGGAGTGGGGTGCCATTGCCTTCTCCGGATTAAGTTGTTAATAAGTGTTACATTCTTCTGTATCCTTATTGATTTTCTGATTGTTCTATCACTTATTAAGAGAACAGTATTGAAATTTCCAATTACATTTGTGAACTTATGTATTTCTCCTTGAAGTTCTGTCAGTTTTGCTTCATGTATTTTGAATCTCTGTTGTTGGGTCTGTATAGGCTGAAGGTTGTTACCTTCCTAATGAGTTGACCACTTTTTCATTATTAAGTGCCACTGTTTATCCCTGATAACTTTCCTTGAATGATATTAATAAAATAATTTTAGTTTTTTATGGTTAGCATTTTCAATGTTATCTTTTCACCCTTTTGCTTTTTCTTAACCATATTAAAAAATTAAATTTTAATTTACAGTGTTGTGTTAGTTTCAGGCATACAGCAAAATGATTCAGTTTTGTATATATTCTTTTTCAGATTCTTTTCCATTATAGATTATGAGGTATTGAATATAGTTTCCTGTGCTGTACAGTAGATCCTTGTTTTTTATGTATTTATATATATAAAATATGTACATATAGCATATGTATGTTAATCCTAGACTCCTAATTTATGTTTTTGCTAACACTCCCTTTCAAAACCATAAGTTTGTTTTGTATGTCTGTGTCTGTTTCTGTTTTTATAAATAAGGTCCGTTCGTGTTGTTGCAAATGGCATTATTTCATTCTTTTTTATGGCTAAATAATATTTCATTGTATATAGATACCACATCTTATATATCCTTCTGTTGATGGGCGCTGAGGTTTCTTCCATGTCTTGGCTGTTGTAAATAGTGCTGCTGTGTACACTGAGGTGCATGTATCTTTTTGAATTAGAGTTTTCTCTGGATATATGCTCCATCCTTTTGCTTTTAACCTGTCTATGTGTTTATATTTAGGTTTCCCTGGTGACTCAGTGGTAAAGAATCTGCCTGCCAATGCAGGAGATGTGGTTTCAAACTCGGGTCAAGAAGATCCCCTGGAGAAGGAAATGGCAACTCACTCCAGTATGCTTGCCTGGGAAATCCCGGGGACAGAAGAACCTGGCAGCAAAGGTCCAGGGGTCACAAAAGAGTCAGATGTGACTTAGCAACTGAACAACAGTGTTTATATTTATATTGTTTCACACAGACCGCATAAGGTAGGTTTTCCTTTCTACCTAACCTGACAGTATCTGCCTTTTAAGTGGAATGTTACAAATGTTTACATTCTTCATAATAAGCAATTTGATTAATTAGGTATAAATTAACTGTTTTGCTACTTGTTTTCTATTTGTCCCATCTTTTTTTTTTTTTTTTTACCTTTTTTCCTGCTTTATTTACATGCATTAGATTAATTAAGCATTTTTTAGTATTCTTGCATATTTCCATACTGGTCTCTTAGCTCTCCTTTAAGTGGTTGCTCTAGGGTTTCAGTTTTCATCTTTAAATTACCACCATAACATATGTAACATGAAAATCTTTCAACAGCGTGCACTCACTTACCCTTTTATAGTTTGTCATATTGTTGTACAGTGGAAACAGTGTCAGACTTTATTTTTTTCGGCTCCAAAATCACGGCAGATGGTGACTGCAGCCATGAGATTAAAAGACGCTTACTCCTTGGAAGAAAAGTTATGACCAACTTAGATAGTATATTCAAAAGCAGAGACATTACTTTGCTGACTAAGGTCCGTCTAGTCAAGGCTATGGTTTTCCCAGTAGTCATGTATGGATGTGAGAGTTGGACTGTGAAGAAGGCTGAGCTCCGAAGAATTGATGCTTTTGAACTGTGGTGTTGGAGAAGACTCTTGAGAGTCCCTTGGACTGCAAGGAGATCCAACCAGTCCATTTTGAAGGAGATCAGCCCTGGGATTTCTTTGGAAGGAATGATGCTAAAGCTGAAACTCCAGTACTTTGGCCACCTCATGCAAAGACTCATTGGAAAAGACTCTGATGCTGGGAGGGATTGAGGGCAGGAGGAGAAGGGGGCGACAGAAGATGGGATGGCTGGATGGCATCACGGACTTGATGGACGTGAGTCTGAGTGAACTCCGGGAGATGGTGATGGACAGGGAGACCTGGTGTGCTGCGATTCATGGGGTCGCAAAGAGTCAGACACGACTGAGCGACTGAACTGAACTGATATTGTTGTTATATAGCTAATTTCTATATAAGTATATATATATAAACCATACTACTTCCATATTATATTTGTTACAACACTCAGGTCTTTCAAAAATGAGGAAGCAAGAGAATTTTTTGTATTTACCACATACTTACCATTTCTAAGTCTCCTCCTTCCTTTGTGTAGATCCAACTTTCTATCTGATACAATTTTTTTTCAATGTGAGGAACTTCTTATAATATTTCTTCTAGTGTATATCTGCCAGTGACAGAGTTCCTTAGCTTTTGTTGGTCTGCAAAAGTCTTTGTTTCCCTTCATTTGAAGGAAATTTTTTATGGATATAATTAACGTTGACAGCTTTTTTTCAACATTTTAAAGGTATCATTCCCTTGTAGTCCAGTGTGCATTATTCTGACAGTCTTTAGTCATTCTTATATTTGTAATGTAATGTCATATCATGTCATATCTTGTAACTTGTATTTTTTTCTGACAACTTTTAAGATTTCCTCTTCATGAAAATTTTTAAAAAGCAATTTGATTGTAATGTGCCTTGTAAGATTTTTTGTGGTTTCATCCTGCTTGTGGTTCATTGAAGTTCTTAGGTCTATGGGCTCGATTTTCATCAAACTTGGAAAATTTTGAACCATTATTTCTCCAGTTTTCTTTTTTTCAATCTCACATCTTTCTCTTTTCTTTTTGGGACTCTAGACTCCTGTTGCATGCATTGGAGAAGGAAATGGCAACCCACTCCAGTATTCTTGCCTGGAGAATCCCAGAGACTGAGGAACCTGGTGGGCCACTGTCTATGGGATCACAACAGAGTTGGACACGACTGAAGCGACTTAGCAGCAGCAGCAGTAGCAGACTTCTGTTAGATTGCTTAATATTGTCCTAGAGATTCTTAAGGATTTGTTATTTTTTTACATTCTTTTTTTAATCTCTGCTTTAGTTTGGATGGTTTGTATTATTATGTTCAGGCTCACTGTTTCTCCTGCAGTGTCTAATTTGCTGTAAGTACATTCAGTGAATTTTGCAGTTTAGATACTGCTTTTTCAGTTCTTGAGGCTCCAGTCAGTTCTTTTTTTAAATCTTGCTGTTTTCACTCTCATTATGTTGTGTTCTCATTGACACCCTTGAGCATGTTTTTAGTAGTTGTTTTAATGTGGTTGGTTGCTATTTTTTTTATTACTGTCATGAAATATACTTTCATTACTGTACTTTTTACTGGTTTTTCCACATTTTCCTGATTTTTGCATGCCCAGTAATTTTAAAAAAGTAATTTCCAGGTGGCTCAGTGGTGAATCTGCCTGCAGTGCAGGAGACATGGGTTCGATCCCTGAGTCAGGAAAATTGTCTGGACAGAGAAATGGCAACCCACTCCAGAATTCTTACCTGGAAAAATCCCATGGACAGAGGATCCTGGCTAGCTATGCACTCCATGGGGGCTGCAAAAGAGTCAGACACTACAGCTAAACAACAAAGTTTTTGTAGATACTAGTCATTATGATTGTTACATTGTTGAGAGTCTGGGTTTGGTTGTTTTTTTTTTTTTTTTTTAAGAATATTGGAGAAAGAATTCTAGCACGCAGTTGTTACATGTGGATAAGCTTCTTCATTTTGAAGTTGTTTTAAACTTTATTTGGAAGAGTTTAAAGTAGCCTTCATTAACTCAAACATCCCTCCACTTTATGTGAGCTTTGAGAATTTTTCATTTTGGAGCTCTCCTATAATTCTTTCTCCAGCCTTACAGCATTTCACTGTATGTGGTGGTGATGATGGTTTAGTCACTAAGTCGTGTCCGACTCTTGCAACCCCATGGACTATAGCTAGCCAGGCTCCTCTGCCCATGGGATTCTCCAGGCAAGAATACTGAAGTGGGTTGCCGTTTCCTTCTCCATTCACTGTATGTATACATGGCTTACTCTTTAGCAGTGGACTAAAAGGGACTGTTCTGCATATTTCTAGAGCCTTTTCTTTGCATCTTTTCCTTTTCTCTGGTACTCAACTTTGAAAAAATATGCTCTCCTTAGCCCCTCTACCCACTACAAGAACTCATTTTTTGAACTCATTGGAGGATGTGGGCTCTGTTGTGTTCTCCTTCTCTGTACTATTGCCTGGAAATTTCTCCAACAGAAAGCCAGCGTGAACATAGACAACCCTATGTCCTATTTTACTTCTTTCTGTGAAGAATCTCTTTTGTAGTACCTGTTGTATTGAATGCAGTTTCTTAAAATGTTGTTTCATATATTTTGTCCAGTTTTACAAAGGTTTATAGTCAGAGAAAAAGCTTGGTTCTGTTTATTCCATCATAACTGAAATGGAAGCCCTGATCTGTGATTTATTTTTGCTTTGTTTTAAACACTGTTACAATTTAACTAATGAATTATTCACAACTGTGTTTTAAAATTTCCAAAATGTATGAGAGTTTTAACTTTTAAAAAATGATTTCAAACTTAATTAAGTTGAATAATTGCATTATTCCCTGAGAATATATTCTATAGAACAATAAATACCTGAAATTTCTTGGAGCTTGACATGGGATTTATTATCATATAAATATTTCCCGTGTATATGAAAAAAAGAGTATTTTCTAATAGGGACTGTTTCTACATATCTCCATTAAGTCAATATTGTTAATTATGTTCAACATTTTATATCTTTATTACATTTTTGGTCTGCTTGGCTATTTAGGCTCCTCTGTCCATGGGATTCTCCAGGCAAGAATACTGGAGTGGGTTGCCATTTCCTTCTCCAGGGGATCTTCCCGACCCAGGGATGGAACCCAGGTCTCCCACATTGCAGGCAGACACTTTAACCTCTGAGCCACCAGGGAAGCCCATTTAGGAGAGAGGTTTATTGAAATCTAATACTGAGATGATTGAGTTATCAATTTCTCTTTATAGTTCCATCAATTTTTGTTTTATGTATTTTGACACTTTAAAAATTGAGGTAAACACAGTAAAGTTATGTGGATCTTAAATGTATGGAACAAATAATTTTTATACCAACCCACCTACCCATATAACTACCACTTAGCTCAAGATGTGGAACATCTTCTGAACCATAGAAGTCCAGGAGTAGAATTGCTGTCCCAAGTAGAATTTTAAATATGAGTTTTATTTTGGTAGGTAGAACCAAAAAGTTTTGTAAAATAATTGTACTGATTTACTCCCCCACCAGTACTGTATGAGAATTCCAGTTGCTCTACATCCTTACAAACACTGCTGCTGCTGCTGCTAAGTCACTTCAGTCGTGTACGACTCTGTGTGACCCCAGAGATGGCAGCCCACCAGGCTCCCCCATCCCTGGGATTCTCCAGGCACTAGTCTATATTTTAGTTTTGGTAATTCTGGTGGATAGTAGTATCTCATTGTGGTTTAAAATTTGCATTTCTCTGATGACCAGTGATGTTGAGCAGTTTCATATGTTTATTCACCGTTTGGATGTCTTTCTTTCTCCTTATTAAGTGAGTGGGTTTTGGCTCCTCGCCCCCTTCCATTGGGTTGTCTCTCTTTTCCCTATTGATTTATATAATTTAACAAATATATTCTGGATAATAATTCTTTGTCAGTTGCACACATTAAAAAAAAAGTCTCTGTAAGTGATTTGCCTTTTCATTATCTTAGTAATGTCTTTTGATGAACAGAGTTCTTGATTTTAAGGAAGTCTAATATATAACTTTTTTCTATTATGGTTAGTACTATTGTGTCTTTTTTAAGAAACCTTGTCTTCTCTGAGTTCAACTTCAAAGAAAGATTCTTTGCCATCTCAGCCACCAGGAATTCATGTTTGAACCGGGTTCTAGTTATCTTATAGCAGAAGAGTCCTTTAGATTATGTAGTTTTCCATAAGGGAAAAATGGAGGTCTTCAAGAACTGTGTTTTGTTGAACCCAGTGCCTGTTACAACTAATTGTTGAATGAGTAACTCACATTTGATAGGAATAGAGAAGGTAGTCATCAGTATCATATGTCTTGATAGATTTGGAACAGATTTTCAGCAGAAAGATATTTATGCATTTGATGCCTGCAGTTCTCTTTCAAAATGAGCTTACTTTCTTTCATAAATAAAACAGTTATTACTTAATAGTGGCAAGTGTCTACTCAGTTGGTCACTGCAGGTGACAAATCAAGCTTTTTATTGATCACTTATGACTTATACCTTAGTAATACTATAGGCATGAAATCAAAGCTTACATGTTCAAACTAAAATGAACCTTAACTTCATGGGATTTAATGACTTTATTTTGAATATTTATATACATATAATTCATAACCGGGCTTTCCTGGTAGCTCAGCTAGTAAAGAATCTGCCTGCAATGCAGGAGACCCTGGTTCACATCCTGGGTTGGGAAGATTCCCTTGGAGAAGGGATAGGCTACACATTCCAGTATTCTTGGGCTTTCCTGGTGGCTCATACAGTAAAGAATACACCTGCAATGTAGGAGATGTGGGTTCGATCCCTGGGTTGGGAAGATCCCCTGGAGGAGGGCATGGCAACCCACTCCAGTATCCTTGCCTGGAGAATCCCTGGACAGAGGAGCATGGTGAGCTACAGTCCATGGTGCAAAGAGTCGGACCCCACTGAGTGACTCAGCAGACACACAGTTCATAACCAGGGAGTTTATTTTTTGTTGAAATATAATTGTTTTACAATGTTGTGTTAGTTTCTGCTGTACAATGAAGTGAATCACCGTGTGCATGTGTATATCCCTTCACTCTTGGACCTCGCACTCTACCTGCATTCCATCTAGAGAGGTGGAGCTCTGAGCTGCACTTCCTGTGCTTTTCAGCAGCTCCCACTGGTTATCTGTTACCACATGATAATATATATGTTGATCCCAATTTTTCCCACCCTTCTTCCCCCCGCGCCGTGTTCACATGTCTGTGGTCTACATCTGCATCACTATTCCTGCCTTGGAAATAGGTTCATCTGTGCTATTTTTCTAGATTACGCATGTATGTGTTAATAGTCAATATTTATTTTTCTGACATCACTGTGTATGACTAATTCTGTGTTCATCCACAAATGACCCTATTTCATTTGTTTCGGAGGCTGAGTAGTACTCCATTGTATATATGTACCGTATCTTCTTTATGCAGTCATCTGTCATTGGATAACCAGGGAGTTTAAATGTCTGGCCTGAGATCCTGAAATTGACTCCAGGATCACAAAGGAAAAGCAGATTTTTCATAAGATTGAGGTGGAGAGTGGGCATGAAGAAGACTTGGAGTCAGATATATTTGGCTCTGCCATTTAGTCATCTGTGAATTGCAAATTCTCATTCTTTCTATGCCTTAATTTACTCTTCTCTGAAAAGGGAATAATTTTATTAACTCCTTCATAGGATTGTGGTGAGTATTAAATGTAATAAAGTGTGTAAATCTCTTGGGAAATATCTTAGGCTTAATACATTCAATAAATGTCATCTATAGATGTTACAGTTACCCCATTCTTCTACTTGCAGTCCTAATCCAACAGAAGAGAACTATTGATGTGTTATTTATTGACCACCTTGAGGCATCAGAAAATATCTAAATGGAAAGAATCATAAAGAGTCAGCTTTGTCATGTAAACTTATTTTAATAATAATATCATATTAATACTGATGAAATTTTGCAGTTTAAATTTTGTCTGAGAAGTCCAGTCATGCATAAGTGCTTATTCAACTTCTGGTGAGAACGTATAAATAAGATACAGTGTGTACATACCACTCTGCCAAATTCCCATGTTCTTGCTCTCATTTTAAGAGTGAGGATATTTAGACTTAGGAATATGAAGTAACTTGCCTTAGGTAAAAAGCGCAGAATTTTACACCAAAGCAGTCAGGATGTTAAGCATGAGATTTTTCCATTTAGAGCATAATATATACCTCTATAGGGCTTCCCTGGTGACACAGTGGTAAAGAATCTGTCTGCCAATTCAGGAGACATAGGTTCAGTCACTGGATTAGGAAGATTCCCTGGAGAAGGAAATGGCAAACGACTCCAGTATGCTTGCTTGGGAAATCCCATGGACAGAACATCCTGGTGGGCTACAATCCATGGGGTTGCAAAGAGTTGGACACAACTTAGTGACAAAGCAACAGCAAAATATCTTGATTCTCCCATACTGAAAACAAGAAACACAGAGCCTTAGAAACTAGGAAAAAAAGCCAAGAAAAATACTGCCTCAAATTATGAGGAGAGGATTTTGTAAAGGAAGAGTGATCAGCAGCATTGAATATCACTGAGAGATGAAAGAAGGATGAGAAATGTCGATACACATTTGATTCTGAAATATGATGTTCCATTAGTCACCATTAAGTCCTTTTTTAAAAAAAACTAGAAGTGATTTTGACCTAGAATCTGCTATAAGAAATTAGTTGGCTAACTTTTGAGAGTCACCAAGTGATAATTGAGTGTGTAGTCAGATAGAAATAGAATTTCTGGTATTAACAACCTTTGTTCATTTGACAAGGCAGCTACTGTCTTGTTTGATGGGAAGCATTTCTCTTGAAATATAAAGTTAATTTTACATACATGGATTACAAATATAATTTTCTTGAAGTATTTTTATGGGCAGTGGATAGCCACTGTGACTGGTTTAACATTCTTATGAGGCTTCTGGTGGTTTTAGTGGAAGTTCTGGCCTTACCTTTCTTCTTGATGAATTGGTCAAATTGTATCATCATATCAATTTATTCTAAGACTACTTCTGGTAGCTAGGACATATATCTTGGAAATCTCCCCTTACTGTGCCTCTCGTTTGCTCAATTAGAATTGAAACACACTGGTATGGAAAACTGGTTTCTCCATATTTATACAGTCACTTATATACTAGCTGTGCTCTGGGATCATAGTTGATTTGTTAAGATGGTAAGTGCAGTTTTTTCATGCCTTTATATTATGGGAATGATATAAATAATGCTTCCATTCCAGCTGGAACATTAAATAAATGGTTGCAAAAGAAGAATAAAAATACTTTTTGCCAATCTCAGAGAGGCTAGAGATAACCAGAAATGCATCATTTTGAAACATCAACAAGAATAATATAGGAGATACATAAATGTATTCATTCAGTCATTAAATAACTAATTAAACATCTATACTAGGCATTCGGTAAAGAATCCGCCTGCAATGCAGGAGACCCTGGTTTGATTCCTGGGTCGGGAAGATTCCCTGGAGCAGGGATAGGCTACCCACTCTAGTATTCTTGGGCTTCCCTTGTGGCTCAGCTGGTAAAGAATCCACCTACAATGTGGGAGACCTGAGTTTGATTCTTGGGTTGAGAAAATTTCCTGGAGAAGGGAAAGGCTACCCACTCCAGTATTCTGGCTTGGAGAATTCCATGGACTGTATGGTCCATGTGGTCGCAAAGAGTTGGACACGACTGAGCGACTTTCACTCACTCACACACTAGGCATTATATAGTGCAAGGTGCTGGTGATATAGCAGTTAACAAGATAGTCAGAATCTCTGGACACATGTAATGGGAGAACTTAGAAACGTATCCTTAATTTCAGGTTGTCTAGGAAGGCTAGGGACACTAAGAATGAGATTTGGGGTCTCCCACTTAAGTTATGCAAGAGGATTTAGGTGATAATTTTCTTCAATGGGCAAAGCTCATCAGGTGCAGAATTTAGGTCTGATACAAGAAAGATCCAGACCTATACTCTCATTTATATACTTTCTGGGATTTTTGGTGGTATCATTCTTCCCCTAGTGTAATTGTTCCTCTTACACTCATGCTCTTTCTACCAAAATTTTTTTCTTAGAACTTGGTCATATAATAAAGTGGTTAAGAACATGAGTTTTAGAATCACACTAACTAGGGCTCCAGTTCCAGTTTGTCATTGATGACATGTTATCATTAATTAGGGTACTTAATGTCCCTAAGTTTCAGTTTCTCATCTGTTAATAGGGGGCAATAACAATACGTATTTCATACGACTGTTGTGAAGATTAGATGAAAATCTTATAGCATAATGTTGGGTTCATAGTATCTTTCATTGTTGGAATTGTTCTTTATTCATATATTAAATACTTAATATGTCTCAGCTTTATGGTAAGTAGCTTACTCATGAGTTGATAGTATCTCTTCTGTCTTATCACTTTTCACACCTCATTTTTTTGTTCCTACTGTTAAAATTCCCAGGAGGCCTAGAAATAGAATATTCTCTAAAAATTGAAATGAATATATTAGAAGGGCTACCTAGATCAGACCTACCAGTCTCTGACCCACTCGCTCCTGGTTTAAGACTCACTTTCCCTGTTTGTGGTTATTCTCATGGTTGAGACATCAGAAGTTGGTTGGGCAGAACAGATCTGGAGCAGTTACATCTATGACAGGTAGTAACCGCTACAAATTCCCCCATGTTCTTCACCCCAGACAGGTTTCTGTCTCATCACTGTGGAAGGTGGTAGGTTGAATATCATGAAACTATGTGCTGCTTTCTTTTTTACCACTGGCAGAGTTTCACTCTGGTTGAATGCGTTCAAAGAGAAGGTTTCAGTCTAACTGATGGACTTACACCTGGAACATTTGAAGCATTATGGCTGATTTATTCTGAAGCACTAGGGCTTTTCTTCCTTTAGGAACTATAGTTGTGTTTTCTTGTCTAAAAGGGAGAGAAATACTGCCTTCAGAAATCAATGTTCTGTCACAGCATCACAATTAGATGTCAACTTAACATCCAGCAGCAGAAAATGTAGCAGCAGTACTGGGTGCCCCTTGGAGGCTGAGGGACTCAGGAGCCTGTTCTTGGGTTGAAATGGCCAGAGATGAGCAAATTCTTCCTTTGAGTCCTCTTTGGTTTTATCTAGTGGCCTTCATCCAATCTCCTTTTCTAAATGCTTGTCAATAATATATTTTTTTGCAAATCTGAAATCTAAAATAGGAAATATCTGCCAAGTTGAGTTTAATAAATTAATGATGGCCACAGGAGCTAATCAGGAATGCAATTGGGTTGTTTCATAAAATGATTGTCACTGGCCTCTTTTGTTTCTCTCTCTTTGGCATAGATTTAACACAATTATCCTTAGTTTTCTATTTTTAGGTATGAAGTTGATGGTTGGTTTGAAATCTATAATTCTTTGTCATGGTAAAGGAACATCTATTATAAATTTTTAAAGAGTTCTTTTAAATCAAGTAGCATTTATTTTATGAAATTCCTTTTTTAAATGATCAATTAAGCTGCTTTTATTGTTTCTCTTATTTAATAAAATGGCATTATTGTCCACCACACTGTTGTAAGATTTGAATGGGTCAAGGAATGTACGTAAGGATCTTAGAAACATGTCTGCTATTAATGACAACAGTGTCATCTGTTATTGTGATTGATCTTAATCAATTATGAACATTAGTCTATCTTTAATTCCTTGAATAAAATCCAGGAGGCACTATTAACCTTAGCCCCATGACTGATATGTGTTCCACTGCGGTAGGGAGGGATCCCCAACAATTTGAAACACTTTTTTCCAACAGTTGAAACCACTTTTCCAGAGGCACAATGTATGCTCTTGTGTGTAATTATTGTCTCTCTCCCAGAAAACACTGGTCCCAAGAGATTTGCAAGTGTTTACAGTTGAGCGAATTTGGTCTCATCCCATCAGTCAGATTAATTAGAGGCCCATCAGAGTGGTGTACTCATAAAGGTGTGGAGTGAGAGGTGAATTTGTTCAGAGGCAGTTCTCCATGGTATTCGTACACATCTTGTGTCAATTGCAAAACTCTAGTTAACTTTTGACGCTAGTGAGACAGTGAAGAAAATAGATACCGGGTACATTGCTGTTGAGGGTGAATCTTACTGTATTATTTTCTCTTGCTTTATAATGTTACCACACATTTAGTGGCTCATAGCAACCCAAGTGCATTATCTCACACTGTCTGTAGCTTAGAAGTTCAGGGACAGTGTGGCTGGTTTCTCTGCTCAGGATCATAGTGTTTGTCAGAGCCATAGCTCTTAATCCGGGGCTCTTCCAAGCTCACTGGTTGTTGACAGAATTTGTTTCCTTGAAGTTCTAGGACTGAGGTCCCCATATCCTTGCTACCTGTCAGCTGTAGGCCACTCTCAGCAAGCATAGGTGTCCATATTTCATGCCATGTGACCCTCTCCATCTTCAGGCCAGTAATGGCAAGCCGAATTCTTGTGTTTCAAATCTCTGACTTCCTTTTTTATATTCAGCTGGGGAAAACTGTCTATTTTAAAAGGCTCATGTGATTAGATCAGGCTCAAATGAAAAAAATCTCTCTTAAGGTCATGAAACTAACATGATCTGGGAATCTACAATATTCATAGTACCGGGAATTGCTGTAAGATGTGTATATGGTGAGGAGAGGGAGGTCATCTTAGAATTCTGCCTACCGCTTACTATAGTTAATTTGAAGAAGTGTTCTTTGAAGTGTTCTGGCAATATCTTTTGCAGCTAAGCATACATATACCTTTTACTTCTGTATTCCTATTTTTAGAGCTCCATTTTATAGAAAGAAGTACATCAGCAGATAAGGATAAAAGTCTGGAGATGTTTATTGCATTGTTTGTAATAACTCCTAACTGGAAACTCATTCTTCATCAAAAGGAGGCTACTTAAATAAACTATGGTTTATCCGTCACATTCCTAATATCTTAGATTATTATCTATTAATTTGGATACTGAAAGAGCAAGTAGTTGAGTAAAATGTACTTAGCAATATAATCATATTTTGAAAAGAAAATTACAAAACTGTATCTGTGTTTGTGTGTTTCATTTATATATGAAGAAGGATGGACACCAGGCTGTTAATTTGATTACCTTACATGTCTAGAAATGGTAAAAGATGGAGTGGATGATGGGATGAGGTTTAGTAATTATATATCTCTGCATTTCATTTTTTAAAAATATATATTGTTATAAATATATTACTTGTTTAATTAAAAATAGTAAATATAAAAGCTAAACAAAAGTTAATACATGCTCCTTGTAGAAAATTTGCAAAATACAGTAAGGCTTACAGAAGCATATACAATTACACATAATCCAAATGTCCAGACATATTTCTTACTAACAGTTTGCTACATTCTATGCCCTTATATCCAGAGATTCACAATATAAATACTGCTTTGAAACTTGATCTTTTTCACATGCATATATCATATATGCCTTATCCTACCTTATATACATGATCATGAATATTTTCTTCTGGGGTCACTATGATCTAATTCTTAAACACTTGAATCTTTAATTCCTTTGGAATTTATTTTGGTGTACAGTGCTTAATGAGAATTAGTCAATGTATTTTTAAATTGGTTAGCTATTATCCCTATAACATTTATCAAATAGCTACCTCCAATGATTAGAAATGCCACTTTTATTGTATACTAAATTCTTGTATGTATTTCTGAAAATTCATCTCTCCACTGGTGACTCTGTAATCTGACTTGGCCAGCACACTTAAAAAATGTTTTATAGTTTTATGGTTTATAATATGCTTTAATATCTGGTATGGCAATCTTTCTGCTACTTTGCATTTCTAACAGTTTTTGTTTTATACTTCCTTTTATACATCCTCAGCTTCCTTGCTATTTTCTCATTTGTTTGGTTTAATTCCAGTCCTATCTAATTTGTCCTCACCCCTGCACAGCCCAGTGTAGTTGGAAAAAATAATGCAGCACTCATTTCAAATTTATGATCATTCAACTTAAGCTGACTCATTTCAAATTTATGATCATTCAAATTTATGATCACTCAACTTAAGCATCATGCTGCCCAGCAATATATTTCTCTAGTCTGTTCACTCTCCCACTCTCCTAGATGGTTATTTTGTACCATCTCTTCTCTCATCGAATCTCTCCTTCTCTCCTTCTCCTCGTGCTCAGTTGCAGATCCTGTTTCCTCCTTGAGTCCCTGAGTTCTAAGCACTTAAAACCTCAGGTCTCAAGTCTTTGGACCAAGATTCTGTATTTATAGTCATTCCTTGGGTGAGCTTATGTAGTCCCAGGACTTTAAGTGCCATTTTCATGTTAGTAATTCTCCAGGTTATAACCCCAGTCTGAATTTCAGAGTCTGGCATCTAGATGATACTTTACTTTAAAGTATAAGTGAACTCCTAAATATTTCCGCCTCAGCTGGCTCTGCTCATAGTCTTTCCCCATCTTAGTACAAGACAACTCTTAATTTCTAATGACTCAAGTCAAAACTACCTTAGAAGTGTCTTGACTCTTGCATAGCACACATCTGTTCTGTCAGTAAATTCTGCTACATTTACTTTCAGAGTATATCCAGAGTCTGACCTCTTATTCCACTTCTGCTTCCATCAGGTTTGAGGCGCCATTATTCTTAACTAGATTACTGGATTATTGCAGTAGCCTCCTGGCTGGTCTGTCTGCTTCTTCTCTTGACAACCCGTTAAGTCTGTCTTCAGCAGGCAGCCACTGTGAACCTGTTAAAACATAGATCAGATCTTGTCATCCTTTGACTCAAACCACAACATTCTGCCATTTGTATTTTGTCTACCCCTATACCTATTCTCCAGACCCCTTTTGGAATAATATGTTTTCAGAAATTATTTTTTTAGACTAGAACTGGTGAATACATGTAAATATTAATTTGTTCCACCTAGTGAGCTGCATGCACATATTTTGATATAAAAGTGAATTTTATAATCAGAAGAGTAAGCATTGTATCCTATCTAAGCTGGAGGCCATATCATCAGTGACATGAAAGATGACATCACCTGTTTTGATGTTATGTATTTACAATTGCAGCCTTTATTACTACCACTGAAGATTTCAAACATAGTAGCTGCATAATGTTAAGATGCTATGTCTCTTTTGGTCCTTGATACTTTTCTTGGCTCTCGTCTACCTTATCTGGTATCAAATAGCCATTCCTGCTTTCTTTTTTGATTTTTATCTGATGTATCTTTCCCAACCCTCTTACCTTCAACCTGTCTATTATCATTCTGTGTGAAATTAATTTCTTGTAGAAACTATATAGCTGGATTGTGTTTTTTAAATCCCCACTAGGCTTTTGTTTGCTGGAAGATTTCTGATTACAGTTTCAATTTCTGTGCTTGTGATGGATCTGTTAAGATTATCTATTTCTTCCTGGTTCAGTTTTGGAAAGTTGTACTTTTCTAAGAATTTGTCCATTTCTTCCACTAATAGATGGAGAAATATACCATGTTCATGGATCAGAAGAATCAATATAGTGAAAATGAGTATACTACCCAAAGCAATCTACAGATTCAATGCAATCCCTATCAAGCTACCAGCGGTTTTTTTCACAGAGCTAGAACAAATAATTTCACAATTTGTATGGAAATACAAAAAACCTCAAATAGCCAAAGAAATCTTGAGAAAGAAGAATGGAACTGGAGGAATCAACCTGCCTGACTTCAGGCTCTACTACAAAGCCACAGTCATCAAGACAGTATGGTACTGGCACAAAGACAGAAATATAGATCAATGGAACAAAATAGAAAGCCCAGACATAAATCCACACACCTATGGACACCTTATCTTCGACTAAGGAGGCAAAAATATACAATGGAGTAAAGACAATCTCTTTAACAAGTGGTGCTGGGAAAACTGGTCAACCACTTGTAAAAGAATGAAACTAGAACACGTTCTAACACCATACACAAAAATAAACTCAAAATGGATTAAAGATCCAAATGGAAGACCAGAAACTATAAAACTCCTAGAGGAGAACATAGGCAAAACACTCTCTGACATAAATCACAGCAGGATCCTCTATGATCCACCTCCCAGAATACTGGAAATAAAAGCAAAAATAAACAAATGGGATCTAATTAAAATTAAAAGCTTCTGCACAACAAAGGAAACTATAAGCAAGGTGAAAAGACAGCCTTCTGAATGGGAGAAAATAATAACAAATGAAGCAACCGACAAACAACTAATCTCAAAAATATACAAGCAACTTATGCAGCTCAATTCCAGAAAAATAAACGACCCAATCAAAAAATGGGCCAAAGAACTAAATAGACATTTCTCCAAAGAAGACATACAGGTGGCTAACAAACACATGAAATGATGCTCAGTATCACTCATTATCAGAGAAATACAAATCAAGACCACAATGAGGTACCATTTCATGCCAGTCAGAATGGCTACGATCCAAAAGTCTACAAGCAATAAATGCTGGAGAGGGTGTGGAGAAAAGGGAATCCTCTTACACTGTTGGTGAGAATGCAAACTAGTACAGCCACTATGGAGAACAGTGTGGAGATTCCTTAAAAAACTGGAAATAGAACTGCCTTATGACCCAGCAATCCCACTGCTGGGCATACACACCGAGGAAACCAGAATTAAAAGAGACATGTGTACCCCAATGTTTATTGCAGCACTGTTTATAATAGCCAGGACATGGAAGCAACCTAGAAGTCCATCAGCAGATGAATGGATAAGAAAGCTGTGGTACGTATACACAGTGGAGTATTACTCAGCCATTAAAAAGAATACACTGGAATCAGTTCTAATGAGGTGGATGAAACTGGAGCTTATTATACAGAGTGAAGTAAGCCAGAAAGAAAAACACCAGTACAGTATACTAACACATATATATGGAATTTAAAAAGATGGTAATGATAACCCTGTATGCGAGACCTGTGCAAAAGAGACACAGATGTATAGAACAGACTTTTGGATTCTATGGGAGTGGGAGAAGGTGGGATGATTTGGGAGAATGGCATTGAAACATGTATACTATCATGTAAGAAACAAATCGCCAGTCTAGGTTCGATAAAGGATACAGGATGCTTGGGGCTGGTGCACTGGGATGACCCAGAGAGATGATATGGGGAGGGTGGTGGGAGGGGGGTTCAGGATTGGGAACTCATGTACACCGGTGGTGGATTCATGTTAATGTATGGCAAAACCAATACAGTTTTGTAAAGTGAAAAAATAAATAAAAAAACAAATCCCCACTAATCTCTTTCTTTTAACTGGTGTAAGTGCCATTTTGTTGTTTTCTGCTCATTCTCTATTTCTTGTTCCCTGTCATCACTTGTCATTGGTGGGTAATTTGAACATCTTTTAAGAGTTTCATTTTGATGTCTTTATGGCATTTAAAAATTATATCACACTGTATATGTCTTAGTGGTTGCTCTAGGTATTTCCAAATGTCTATGTAACTTTCAGCCTCCTGATGGTGGTGGTGTTGATGGTTTATGCTTCTAGTAAAGTCTAGAAACCATACTTTATTTGAGTTCTCTTTAAACCTCTTCCTCTTTTAAGTATAATTATCTTAAATATTTTCTCTACATACATTGAATACCACATCAGATGGTATTATAACTTTCATTTCAAGCATAAAATATTAAAGAGCCTCATGAAGTAAAAGATAGTTTATTGTATTTTCCACTATTTTTTCTCATTCAACTGATCTTTCTGTCAGGAGGACCCATCCTTCTACTATTACCATTTTCTTTCTGTATGGATTTTTTGGCCATTCTTTGAGGGTAAATCTGCTAGCAACAAGTGTTCTTAGTTCTCTTTAATTTAATGAGAATGTCTTTGTTTCCCCCTTCATTTCTGAAGAAAAGCTTTGTCAGATAGGGATTCAGAGTTAACAGTTCTTTAATTATGCATTTGAAAAATATTGTGTCACTTTTTTAACCTCCATTGTTATAGATGAGAAATCTGGTGTTATTCAAATTGGTTTTCCTTTATAGGAACCTTTTCTTCCTTCTCCTTTACCTCCTTGTTTTCCTTTGCCTCTTCTCTGAAAAATAGATTTTGTAGTGTTGGCAATCTGGGAACTGACTGTTGGGCGATCTTGGAAGCAGGTCCTTCAGTCCCAGTCAAGCCTTCAGATGACTGTATCCTTGGCTGGCAGTTTAACTACTACCCCATGAGAGACTGTAAACCATAACCATTTGGGTAATTCCTGACCCACTGAAATAGAACTAAAAAATGCTTGTTGTTTTAAATCACTAAGTTTTGTAGTAATTTGTTATGCAACCATAGATGACCGATACAAAATCCCACTAATTAATGTCTCACAGTGTGCATGAACAATTACTGTTACATGTACAGTGTGGCACATATTTTGTTTTCATAGTTTGATGGACTTACTGGTGTACACAGAGTAGGAATCAGCATTTGTCATATGTGCCGTAAATATTTGAGGGAAAAGTGCATAATGGCTTCTTTTATTCATCACTTAAATGTTATAGAGAAGACATTTTTCTGTTTGTTACTGGTGATTTCATAAACTGTAATATAGCCTGGTAAAGGTATATCAGGATACATAATTCTAAGAAACTGTTTGCAGCAAGAATGGATGTTTCCCTGCTAATAAGAGAGATTAAGTTCTTTTCCAGATCTTATTTATTTTTTTGCAGAGAATAATTGATCAGTTATATGTCTCTTGATCTTAGTTTATATTAAAGGAAATAGTAAAAATAGTGTGTATAATAGATAACAGTCACTGACTGTATCTTTTCAGTGCTGTGTAAAGAAATGGATAACATATAAATATAAAACTGTTCTTTTCCACACTGGGAACTGTAGATATCAAGAGTAAAGGTGTATACTTGAGTTTTTAGAATAGCAGCTGAGTTTAAAATATTTCTCAATGTCACTGTGGTAATGAGTGAAAGTAATGAGCATTTCTCTGATCCCTTATGGTTTGAACTCCTATTAAGTAGTTCCTAGATCCTAAACATTTGAGAAACACTCATTGGATGTATGCTGCTGCTAAGTCGCTTCAGTCTTGTCCGACTCTGTGCGACCCCATAGACGGCAGCCCACTAGGCTCCCCCGTCCCTGGGATTCTCCAGGCAAGAATACTGGAGTGGGTTGCCATTTCCTTCTCCAATGCATGAAAGTGAAAAGTGAAAAGTGAAAGTGAAGTTGCTCAGTAGTGCCGAACTCTTAGCGACCCCATGGACTGCAGCCTACCAGGCTCCTCTGTCCATGGGATATTCCAGGCAAGAGTACTGGAGTGGGTTGCCATTGCCTTCTCTGCATTGGATGTATGGTAGACAATAAATGACAGTTATCATTTTATTATTTTTTGAGAGCTCCCCCGAATGTTTTACACTAGATAAACACTGTGATAGACACCAGGAATATAAAAAAAAAAGTGACTGTCACAGAGACTTGAGTCTAGAAAAGGGATTAAGGCACGTAAAACTAATCATATGAATGCCAAGGCATTGGTACACTGGAGGAATTCACAGGGAACACAAAGAAGGGCACCCAGTTCAATTTAGATGGAGGCTGAGAAAGCTTTGCTAGAGGAAAGACATTTAAGTAGAATTTTAAAAGACAGGTAATAATAGAGGTTGTTATTGGTTGAGGGTTGACTTGTGCAAAAACCTGTTGCCAAGTCATTGCATTTCTGTACAAAGTTGGGCTATATTTTCTTGGGGAAATATATATATACCCTTCTTACAGTAATTTGCCTTGTTTTCTCAGACTGTATTTTTGCAGCTGTTTTTTCTATCTTCAATACATTTTCCTACATCACCTGTTGAATTCACACCCGTCTTTCAAATACTCATCCTGTGTCCCTCTACTTAGAAGAATTTCCCATTTTCCTAGGTTGAATTGGGTATTATTTTTCCATACTCTTCTGCATATTCTTTATATTCATTAATGGTTTTTTGATGTGTGTTCCAGTACAGTTTTAGCTTTCAAGAAATAGTTTATGTCCTATAAGTCTGGCTTTATTATTATTCTGTTTTATTAATCCAACAGTTCGGTTCAGTTGCTCAGTTGTGTCCGGCTCTTTGTGACCCCATGAGCTGTAGCACGCCAGGCCTCCCTGTCCATCACCAACTCCTGGAGTTTACCCAAATTCATGTCCATCGAGTCGGTGATGCCATCCAGCCATCTCATCCTCTGTCATCCCCTTCTCCTCTTGCCTCCAGTCTCTCCCAGCATCAGGGTCTTTTCCAATGAGTCAACTCTTCGCATGAGGTGGCCAAAGTATTGGAGTTTCAGCTTCAGCATCAGTTCTTCCAATGAACACCCAGGACTGATCTCCTTTAGAATGGACTGGTTGGATCTCCTTGCAGTCCAAGGGACTCTGAAGAGTCTTCTCCAACACCACAGTTCAAAAGCATCAATTTTTTGGCGCTCAGCTTTCTTCACAGTCCAACTCTCACATCCATACATGACCACTGGAAAAACCATTAAGACCTACTATATGCCAGAAACTACTGGGCATTAAGAGTAGAATAGTGATTAAGCCAGACTTCAGTCATCAAAAATCCACAGTTTAGCAGGAGAAACAAATATATAACATATTCTAGAAAGATATACAAGAATTATGATGAAGTTTTATAATAGGTCAAGGAAAAATCTAATCAGTACTGTGGGGCTTTTAGAAGGCTTCAGGTAGGTGGTAACACTTGACTTGATTCTTGAAGGATAATTAAGAGTTTCTTTGAGGGGGCAAAAACAATTTCAATTGAAATAAACATTTTCTTCAAAGGTGTGCATAGCCAATTGGGCATTTGGGGAAGCAGTGCTATTTCAGTGTATCAGTGGAGATTGTGAAAGAAAAGGA
Organism: Capricornis sumatraensis; assembly: GCF_032405125.1. NCBI lineage: Eukaryota > Metazoa > Chordata > Mammalia > Artiodactyla > Bovidae > Capricornis > Capricornis sumatraensis. The sequence goes on along the minus strand of NC_091082.1, from coordinate 48,324,519 downwards.
ACATCCATGAGAGATGGAGCTAAAAGTGATTTTCAGGGAAGGGCCTTGTATGTCAGCTTAAATAGCTTATGTTATCCCCAAAGCACTGAAGAGTTAAGGTTTACAGGAAGGGAATTCTGTGACTAATTTTGCCATTTAGAGAGATGACATTTGCAATAGGATGGAGTAGAAGAGAAAGTATTAAAGTCAGAAAGGCTACTTAGGAGGCTATTGGCACAGGAGCAAATGTAAATAATAATTTTTTTAAAAAAAGCTAGAATATTTAGTGGAAAAGGGATCTAGTTTCTAATTAAAATGAAAAGTGTCAAATACCTAGTAAAACAATCCAAAGAAAACAATATTAAGAAAGATGACTGTGTAATAAAACATACTTTATTTCTGATTAGATGGTCTCTATAGTTAGGATGTCAGATTCTCTGAAAATTACTTTATAAAGTTAATGCTATCACAATAAAAAATCACAGTAGAACTTTTGGACTTGGCAGTAGGGATATAGATTTGGAGAAATAGAGATAGTCAAGAAATGCTTGCAAATAACAGTACAAATAAGGAACATAGACTTGAACTACTAGATATTAAAAACTAAAATGGAAACAAATACAGGCACTGGTATATAGAATTAAGAGAAGACTTAGATACAAACATTTAAGAATGTAGTATGTCATAGAGGTGGCAGTTCCAGCCAATGGAAATTATTTAGACAACAAATTAACCATTGTAGGAAAATATATTTTAACACTTCACTCCATTTTTAGAATATTCTGGAAGAATTAAAGACACACATATCAAAAATGAAGTCATGGAAGTACTAGAAGAGAAAAATACCGAATATTTATGTAATGTTGTAATGTGGAAGACTTCTGAGCCGAACACTAAATGCAGAACTCATGAGGGAAAATATTCTAACTGGTCTAGAGTACATATTGTTTTGGGGTAAAATCTAAGTGTAACTCTTTCTTTCCCTTCTCAGAATAATAGCATGGTGGCTATTGCTAGAAGAATATGGAGAGAGGAGTCCAGGTGAAACTTGAGTCCAGAATTAAAATCTTCTTCAACTGTAGGAGAGTTGAATTCTGAAACTTTTAATGTTTTGAAAGGTTTTGCAGTGTTAGGTAACAGAAGGCATTTTTCCAGAAGCAACTAGACATACATAACTGAAGTAAGTAAAGTAAATAGCAAATTTAGAAGCAAACTCAAACATATTAAGAGCATAGTATGTAATAAAGGTGGTATTGACTTTATGTGTCATGTCATGAATCATTTAGTCATGTTCACCTTCCTTTTATGAAATATTAATAGTAAAGCGAGACTTTAAAATACATTGCATATTCTCTGATAGTCCCACCATTTAGGGACAATTCAACTAAATATGAAAAACAAGTTTTTATTTATTTATTTTATTATTATTATTATTATTTTTACTTTACAATATTGAATTGGTTTTGCCATACATTGACATGAAGCCACCATGGGTGTACATATGTTCCCCATCCTGAACCCCCCTCCCACCTCCCTCCCCATCCCATCCCTCTGGGTCATCCCAGTGCACCAGCCCCGAGCACCCTGTATCATGCATTGAACCTGGACTGGTGATTCGTTTCACATATGATAATTTACATGTCTCAATGCCATTCTCCCATATCATCCTGCCCTCGCCCTCTCCCACAGAGTCCCAAAGACTGTTCTATATATCTGTGTCTCTTTTGCTGTCTCGCATACTGGGTTATCATTACCATCTTTCTAAATTCCATATATATGCGTTAGTATACTGTATTGGTGTTTGAAAAAATATTTTAAAAAAGTATTCATTAAAGGAAGTATGGTGTAACAGATAACCACGATGGCGTGATCACACCTAGAGCCAGATATCCTGGAATGCAAAGTCAAGTGGGCCTTAGGAAGCATCACTATGAACAAAGCTAGTGAAGGTGATGGAATTCCAGTTGAATTATTTCAAATCCTAAAAGATGATGCTGTGAAAGTGCTGCACTCAGTATGTCAGTACATTTGGAAAACTCAGCAGTGACCACAGGACTGGAAAAAGTCAGTTTTCATTCCAGTCCCAAAGAAAAGCAATGCCAAAGAATGTTCAAACTACCCCACACTTGCACTCATCTCATATGCTATCAAAGTAATGCTCAAAATTCTCCAAGCCAGGCTTCTACAGTATGTCATCCATGAACTTCCAGATGTTCAAGCTGGATTTAGCAAAGCAGAGGAACCAAAGATCAAATTGCCAACATCTGTTGGTCATCAAAAAAGCAAGAGAGTTCCAGAAAAGCACCTACTTCTGCTTTACTGACTATGCCAAAGCCTAACACTCTGTAGATCACAACAAACTGTGGAAAATTCTTCAGGAGATGGGAATACTAGACCACCTTACCTTCCTCCTGAGAAATCTTTATGACAGTAAAGAAGCAGCAGTTAGAACCAGACATGGAACAACAGACTTGTTCCAAATTGGGAAAGGAGTACATCAAGGCCGTATATTTCCACCCTGCTTATTTAACTTATATGTAGAGTACATCATGTGAAATGCTGGACTGGATGAAGCACAAGCTGGAATCAAGATTGCTGGGAGCAGTATCAATAACCTCTGATATGGAGATGATACCACCCTTATGGCAAAAGGTGAAGAGGAACTAAAGAGCCTCTTGATGAAGTAAAAGAGGAGAGTGGAAACACTAGCTTAAAACTCAACATTCAGAAAACTAAGATCATGGCATCTGGTCCCATCACTTCATGGCAAATAGATGGGGAAAAAATGAAAACAGTGAGAAACTTTATTTTTTGGGGGCTCCAAAATTACTGCAGATGGTGACTGCAGCCTTGAAATGAAAAGATCCTTGCTCCTTGGAAGAAAAGTTATGACCAACCTAGATAGCATATTAAAAAGCAGAGACATTACTTTCCCAAAGAAGGTCCATCTAGTCAAAGCTATGGTTTTTAGTACTCATGGATGGATGTGAGAGTTGGACTATGAAGAAAGCTGAGCACCAGAGAATTGATCCTTTTGAACTGTGGTGTTGGAGAAGACTCTTGAGAGTCCCTTGGACAGTAAAGAGATCCAACCAGTCAATCCTAAAGGAAATTGGTCCTGAATATTCATTGGAAGGACTGATGCTGAAGTTGAAACCCCAATACTTTGGCCTAAAACCCCAATACTTTGGCCACCTGATGCAAAGAACTGACTCATTAGAAGAGACTGATGCTGGGAAAGATTGAAGGCAGGAGGAGAAGGGGACAACAGAGGATGAGATGGTTGGATGGCATCACCAACTCGATGTACATGAGTTTGAGTAAACTCTGGGAGTTGGTGATGGTCAGGGAGGCCTGGCGTGCTGCAGTCCATGGGATCTCAGAGAGTCAGACATGACTGAGTGACTGAACTGAACTGGAGTAACAGAAGGAGTATGGCTTTGGAATCAGATTTTGGTTTTACCACTTTCTGTGTGACTTTGGGTAAATTAATCATTGAGTCTTCACATCTGGGAAGTAGAGGTAATACTCTCCACCCAGAAGATCTGTGCTTCAGTCTGTCAGTTCAGTTCAGTCACTCAGTCATGTCTGACCCTTTGCGACCCTATGAACTGCAGCACGCCAGGCCTCCCTATCCATCACCAACTCCCGGAGTTCACTCAAACTCATGTCCATCGAGTCGGTGATGCCATCCAGCCATCTCATCCTCTGTCATCCCCTTCTCCTCCTGCCCCCAATCCCTCCCAGCATCAGGGTCTTTTCTAATGAGTCAGCTCTTTGCATGAGGTGGCCAAAGTACTGGAGTTTCAGCTTTAGCATCATTCCTTCCAAGGAACACCCAGGACTGATCTCCTTTAGAATGGACTGGTTGGATCTTCTTGCAGTCCAAGGGACTCTCAAGAGTCTTCTCCAACACCACAGTTCAAAAGCATCAATTCTTCGGAGCTCAGCCTTCTTCACAGTCCAACTCTCACATCCATACATGACCACTGGAAAAACCATAGCCTTGACTAGACGGACCTTAGTCAGCAAGGTAATGTCTCTGCTTTTCAATATGCTATCTAGGTTGGTCATAACTTTTCTTCCAAGGAGTAAGTGTCTTTTAATTTCATGGCTGCAGTCACCATCTGCAGTGATTTTGGAGCCCAAAAGAATAAAGTCTGACACTGTTTCCACTGTTTCCCCATCTATTTGCCATGAAGTGATGGGACCAGATGCCATGATCTTCATTTTCTGAATGTTGAGTTAAGCCAACTTTTTTGCTCTCCTTTTTCACTTTCATCAAGAGGCTTTTTAGTTTCTCGTCACTTTCTGCCATAAGGGTGGTGTCATATGCATATCTGAGGTTATTGATGTTTCTCCTGGCAATCTTGATTCCAGCTTGTGCTTTGTCCAGCCCAGCGTTTCTCATGATGTACTCTGCATAGAATTTAAATAAGCAGAGTGACAATATACAGCCTTGACGTACTCCTTTTTCTATTTGGAACCAGTCTGTTATTCCATGTCCAGTTTGAACTGTTGCTTCCTGACTTGCATACAGATTTCTCAAAAGGCAGGTCAGATGGTCTGGTATTCCCATCTCTTTCAGAGTTTTCCACAGTTTATTTTGATCCACACAGTCAAAGGCTTTGGCATAGTCAATAAAGCAGAAATAGATGTTTTTCTGGAACTCTCTTGCTTATCCATGATCCAGCAGATGTTGGCAATTTGATCTCTGGTTCCTCTGCCTTTTCTAAAACCAGCTTGAACACCTGGAAGTTCACGATTCACGTATTGCTGAAGCCTGGCTTGGAGAATTTTGATATGCTTAAGATATAGGTAATGTGTCTAAAGTTTCTCTAGTGGTGCCTTAAGAAGCACCTTCATTTAAAAAGCAGCTGTTATTCATCCAGTATATGTTTACCATTCATCTAAGCTAGACAGAAGTCTCATTCATTCATGGAACAAATATTTCCTGAGTTCTCACCCTTTGTGCTGAGGATTGCAAACTCTAGAGCTTAAGTCTTTCCCTTTTAGGAGATCACAAGACCTGGCAGTAAAGAAGACAAGCGAATAGTCAAATCGGACAGTACAGAAGAATTATTAAACATGACACTTTCCCTCAGGTTGTTCTTATTCTGACACATGTGGTAGTCAGGGAATTTTGAACAGATGGAGGTAGTGATATTGTGAATTATAATAAGAAATGTGTATTTGGTCTCTGCCCTTCTTTCTGGCACAGAAATCCTAAAGCTCTTGAAACTGTGAAGAGAGTGACAGAGGAATCTTTTATTATGTTAATGAGGTAACTTTGGGGCTACACCTAGGAATGGGGATCAGGGTTGGTTGCCAGGAGAACCAACTCTGTGATTAGAAGGTTAGAATTTTCTGCCCCATTCCCTCACGTTTTGGAGAGGAAGGGGCTGGATTTTGAGTAGATTGCCAGTATCCATTGCTTTGATCAGTCATGTCTATGTAATGAAGCCATCATAAAAACTCAAAAGAACAGGATTAAGAACTTCTGTGTTGGTGAACACATGGAGATTCAGGGAGTGTGACGCTTGGCAAGGGGCTGGAAATGCCTCACCCTTTGCCCTTACCTTGCCATAGGCATATGTTCAGTCTGGTTATTCTTCAGTTATATCCCTTTATAACAAACTGGTGATCCAGTAAGTTTCTCTCAGTTCTGTGAACTGCTATAGCAAATTAATCAAACTCAAGGAAGGGATTGTTGGAACCTCCCATCTATAACAATTGATGAAAAACTTGCAGTTGGTATCTGAATGAAGCAGGGTGTAGTCTTGTAGGACTGAGCCTTTAATCTGGGGAATCTGTCTCTAGGCAGTGTCAGAATTGAGCTGAATTGTAGGATACCCAGCTGGTGTTTGAGAATTACTTGGTGTTGTGTGGGAAGTCCTTCTGCCCACCATGATGGAGTTGGTTCTAGCAACTTCAGAGATGAAGGAGGAAGTCATGTGGTGGGATATGAGCTGTCCTTTGGAGAGTGAAGAGGATTTGGATGGGCACAGGGTGGGTAGTCACTCATATAAGAAGAAAATATGAGCACATCTTGTGTGTCGGAATGATGACTGATGGGAATAAAAGAGTAACTTCTGTCTACAAGTTCCTGCCCACATATATAGCCATTGATACAGCATGGGTCTCACAAGCACCCTATCTCCTGTTTCTTATCCTAAAATGTAGCCTGTCAAGATTTGCCCTACGTCTCTTAATCTGGCTAATTCCTGTTTATTCTCAGCTAATCTTTCAGCAATCTATGAATGGGGTATCTGTACTCCAGAGGATGAATGAAGACTTAGGCTCACAGATAGTTTTAAGGAAACAGGTTTCTAGACCCTCAACTTCCAAATACATTCTTCCTTAAAATTAACTTGTGAAAGACCACCACCTGGGTGAAAGAATATTCTGGACTCCTTTTCCAGCTCCTTTTCACAGTTGGCCTTGCCCTCTTTTACAAAAGCAAGTCCTACCTCTAACTCATCCTCAATTTTACTATGGTACATTGCCCTGGGGATAAGAACTGGAGACCATTTGAAACATTGGTATTGGAGAAGTTGCCTTTGGTCAAGGTACTATAAAGTTTTTTTAATTAGTTTGTTTTGCTCTCTTTGCTTTACACATTATTTCCATGAAAGGCAAAGCATGCATTGAAATAAGATATTTTGATTTGTTTTGTGGTATTATGAATTCAGATTTGCTGTAGAGTGGTGCAGTGAAACTATGACAGTTTTCACTCAACAATTTGTCCCTCTTTCCTCCCACAATGCCACTGAATGCAGTAACCCTGAAGTACCCTACGGGAGTGTCGTGAGCGAACAGCAGATTTTTATAAACAGATAGGGAGAGAGGTCAACCTTATTGTATTCATTAACAAACTTAGGGTAGGTTTCAGTCCCTCCTCTCTCTTTCTCTTTCTCAGAATTATAATTCAGAAGGGAGCTGGTTATTACAGAGATGAGTATTAATATGCTTTATTTTAATTGAAAAATTGTCAGAATGTAAGTCTGATTTGATTGATTGGTTTGGCAATTAAGTCCTACTTTGTTCATTAGATTGTATGGCAGACATTTTGCATAAATAGCCTCTGCTAATCTGCAGCTTCAAGATTTGATAGAAAGTATATTTAAATATAGAGGTAAGTTGAGTATTTACAAAAAATCAAATATTTATATGTAAATGTAATAACATGAAAAAATTGTATGTTGTATATTAATTGAGGTTCTCCTGAGAAACAGAAGCAATAGGATGAAGATATTTATTTATTTACTTATTATGTATAATTGGCTTATGAGATGCTGAAGGCTGAGAAGTCCCATCAGTTGCAGTCTGCAGGCTGGTGACCCAGGAAAGCCAGTGGTGTTATTCAGTCTAGTCTGAAGACCTGTGACCCAGGGAGCTGGTTGTGTAAATCCTGGTCCCAGAGAAGAGGAGATGAGATGAGATATCCTAAACAGTGAGGCAGGAATAAAAGAGGTAAATTACTCCTTCCTCCATCTTTATTCTATACAGGTCCTAAATGGATTGGATGATGTCTGTCCACTTTTTTGGGTAGGTGGGTGCTGGGGTGGTTACTCTGTTGAGTCCATGGATTCAAGTGCTGATCTCATTCACAACCTCCTAGACACAATCAGAAATGTTTAATCTGAGCACCTCGTGGCAGGTTACGTTCATACACATGGTGAACCGTCACAAAGTGATTGCTGTGGTAGTCTTCCCAGATCCTTATTTTAGGATCAAGATACTGATTTCCTGGCTGCTCATAATGGTGACTGCTCACGACCCTGCTCCCAGCATGGTAACTGTTCACAAGTTCTCTGGGAATTACCCTCTGTTATAGGGAGCTGCCCTTCCCAATGCTACAGCCCTCTTTGGGGTCAGCCTCTATGCTGTGGCTAGTTTGATGCAGGAATATAAAGGCTCCACCACTTGCCTCCATTGGAACATCTCTGAAGGGCCATTCCTATTTTAAGTCTTAAACTAAAGAAGTGCCTCTCCATGAGAGAATAACAGCTACTACTTGCAAACAATTAGTAAGCTGAAGCTTCAGTTAAATAGATTTGGGAGATCAGAAGAGGATGCTCTCGAGTGCTGCAACGATAGCTGAGCCCAAGAGGAAGAAGAAAGACTCCTCTTCTTTGCTGGCAAGAATTCAGCCAATAAAAGTCAAGGACTTTTTTGGTTTACTATAGCCCTTTCTTTTTTCCCTCTATAAAAGCATTTTCCTTTCCTTGCTGTGTGGGAACTTGCACATGACTCATGTGGTTGCAGATCCTGAATTGCAGTTCTCTGATCTCCAAATAAACCCATTTTGCTGGAGAAATATCTGGCAGTTTAGTTCAGGTCAGCAAAGTAATAATCACTTGTTAAGCATTGGTAATAGCCCTTTTCTAGTTTACTTCTGAGAAGTTGAGAAAATGAATAACTGTATTTGCTGGGAAATAAACTCTCTAGTGAGTTAGGTGGTTTCCAATTATTTGCTTTCAACAAAATTGCAATAGGCTCAAATTGGGTTGTCACAGGATGCATACTAAATATAATTTCTGATGATAACTTATTATCTGATTTCTAAATGTAACTTGGAAGAAGTTCAAAGAATTGAGTAAATTGCTACAGTAAATTTCCACCAGTTCCCATGTTTATATGAATAAGGTTTCTCACTTTAGATTATAAAAACTAAAACAAAGATAATGCTAAGTCTTGTCTCATTTACCATAAAGTATTATTCATCTGAGGATAAAAAGAAACATGTTTTCTTAAAGTTCCATTCATGTTAGTAAGAAATGTTCTTCCAATTAATTTTTGTTAGAATTTAATCCAGGAGAAATTTTAAATAATTAGTCTTATAGTTCCAAGAAGTAAAATAAAAAAGAAATGTCAATAGATATATGCATTTTATTAAAGGAAAATATGATGTTGTCGCTCAGTTGTGTCCTACTCTTTACAACCCCATCCACTGTAGCACGCCAGGCTTGCCTATCCTTCACCATCTCCTGGAGCTTGCTCAAACTCATGTTCATTGAGTCAATGGACATGCCATCCAATCATCTCATCCTCTGTTCCCCACCTCTCCTCCTGCCCTTCATCTTTCTCAGCATCAGGGTCTTTTCTAATGAGTTGGCTCTTTGCATCAGATGGCCAGAGTACTGAAGCTTCAGCTGAATATGATAGGATAATAATTAAAAGTATTTTAAATATTAAAAATTTAGATAAAATTCTGTGGGAGAAATGGAATGGAAATATGATTTCAAGGAGAAAAAGAAATGATATAAAATTTCTTACCATTGAGGTAGTGCTTATCTTGTACTTTAAACAATGATAATAGCAAGTATCAAGTTTCTACTCTTACCTTTGGATGAATATGAGAGTTTCAGTGTTCTTTGAAAGTGTTAGTATTTACAATATCGTGGGGATTATATGGGCTTCCCCAGTGGCTCAGTGGTAAAGAATCTGCCTGCTGTGCAGGAGATTCAGGAGACACAGTTTCCATCCCTGGGTTAGAAAGATTCCCTGGAGGAGGAAATGGCAACCCACTCTAGTATTCCTGTCAGGAAAATCCCATGGACAGAGGAGCCTGGCAAGCTACAGTCTATAGTGTTACAAAGACTTGGGCACAACTGAGCACAAGCAAGGATTATATAATTTTTAACTATTTAAACATTAGAACAATTTTAGATATAAACTTCTTTTAGAAGAGCCTTCTGTGTTGCCTGATATAGAGCAACTCAATCGTTTGTCTCCCTAAGCATTAAAATGTTCTTCAAAGTAGAAGAAAGCTGAAAACAAATAGCTGTTGGTAGGGAAATGGTTAAATGGTATATACATATGTTGGAATGCTATGGATTTACTTTAAAAAAAATCATGTTATCAAAGAATACTTAATATCAAGGAGCCCAGTCAGAGTGCCAGTCTTGATTCTGATTTGATCTCTCATGGAATTTTCCTGAATGAGAGAGAGAGGAAAAAAAGGGGCCTATGATCCCATGTTTTGCAGAAGTCTCCCTCACAGGTATATGCTGCTGTAATAAACCATTGAGCTGGCCTTTGGCCTTATTCCTGAGAGATAGCCTGTAAACCCTTGGAATAAAATTTTGGCTGGATTTTATCCCTGGTTCCTGGAAGTAGCTTTTAAATTCTTGGGATTTCTCAAAAAATATTTGTTATTCATGGTGGATCCTGATAGTTTGTGCTGGTGAGATGACTCAGGATGAGAAGCTGGCCAAGTCAAAAAGACCCACCAGGTGAATAGAGGTTGGAGTTTTGAGCCAGTGTGATATCAGCCTGACATCCAGGGAAGAAATGTTGGGCCTGGAGATTGAATTCAACTTCATAGACTGTAATTTGATCAATCATTGCCTATGTAATGAAATCTCAATTAAAACTTCTAGACACTGAAGCTCAGTTTAGCTTCCCTGGTTGGCAGTACTCTGTGTCAGTGGTCTCCAGTCTTTGGAACTAGGCACTGGTTTCATGGAAGACAGTTTTTCCATGGTTTGGGGCAGAGGTGGTTTCAGGGTGATTCAAGTGCATTACATTTTTTCTGTACTTTTTATTATTACATTGTGATACATAATGAAATAATTATACAACTCACTGTAAGGCAGAATCAGATTATCAGACATTAGATTTTCATCAGAAATGTGCAACCTAGACCCTTTGCACACACAGTTCACAGTGGAGTTCACACTTCTATGAGGATCTAAAGTGGAGGTCAGGCAGTAATGTGAGCAATAGGGAGCAGCTATAAATACAGATGAAGCTTCACTTGCTCACCTGGCACTCACCCCCTGCTGTGTGGCCTGATTCTTAACAGGCCACAGACCAGTATTCATCCGTGGCCTGGGACTTGGTGATGCCTACTCTTTGTATCGTCATAGATGATGTGCTGGGAAGGCAGTGCTGCAGTTGATGTCAAGGGTATATCAACTCTCCAGCACTGTATCATAATTTAGTTCACAGAGGTCTAGATTGCTTTTCCTTCTGACTAGAATTCACACTGGCCCATTATATTGATGACATTATACTAATTGACTTAAGTGAGCAAGAATTATTATTAATAACTACTACTCTGGACTAACTGGTAAGACATTTGCATATCAGTCTGTGGGAAATAAATCCAATAAAAGTTCCTGGAAAGTCAACCTCCATGAAAATTCTAAGGGCCCAGTGGTGTGGGGCATGTCAAAATACTCCTAAAAAAAATAAAACATATATAAAACATAAGTGGAATTTTTATAACTATAAAAATAGATCAGTTATTTGTTCTAATTGTGATGGTCAACTTAGATTCATGAACTTTAGAGAAAAAGAAAATAATATTTAAATTTTACTTCAATTTTTTCATAAATTAAAACTAAAAGCCAATCTAAACAGATATTAAAGATATCTCCAAACACAGTCTCAATAGTTATATATATATATATATATATATATATATATAGTTATATATATATATATATATATATTTTTTTTAATAGGGCTTCCCTGGTGGCTCAGAGAGTAAAAAATTTTTATAGTTATAAAAATTCCATTGGTAGTATAGTAATTAATTATACAGGATACTTAGAGAATTTTCAGAATTGAAGGTTTAGTCCTTTGTAATCAGAAAAGTCACACAGATTCTTGAGTTATAACAAGGTTCTCATTGGATGGAAAATAATGAGTCTATGTATCTAACGTCAAAAAAAAAAAAAAAAAAGTTGAGACGCTTGAAGAAGTGGTAGTCGGTTGGTGAGAGGAAGGGTGAATACGGTGGATGAGCAAACTCCACAATTATAGTCCAATTAGTTTAACTTTTGAAGGGCTGGTTGTACAATGTGTGATCAGGCGTTGTCATGGAGAAGAACTGGGCCCTTTCTGTTGATCAGTGCCAACTGCGGGTGTGGCAGTTTTCCGTGCATCTCACTGATTTGCTGAGCATACTTCGCAGATGTAACGGTTTTGAGGGTAGCAGACCACCAAACAGTGACCATGACTGTTTTTTTGGTGCAAGTTTGACTTTGAGAAGCACTCTGCAGATTCTTCTCATTCCAGCCACTGAGCTAGTTGTCGCCGATCATTTTATAAAATCCACTTTTTGTAGCACATCACAATCTGAGTGAGAAATGGTTCATTATTGTTGCATAGAATAAGAGAAGACGACACTTCAAAACAATGATTTGTACTGAACTTTTCTACCTTACCGATTTGCTTCAAAAGTCAAATGACCATAGACTGGTTGATGCTGAGTTCTTGGACAATGTCTAGTGTAGTTGTAAGAGGATCAGCTATGATGATTGCTCTCAGTTGGTTGTTGTCAACTTCTGATGGCCAGCCACTATGCTCCTCATCTTCAAGGCTCTTGTCTCCTCTGCAAAACTTTTTGAACCACCACTGCACTGTACGTTCATTAGCAGTTCCTGGACCAAATGCCTTGTTGATATTGTGAGTTGTCTCTGCTGCTTTATGACCCATTTTGAACCTGAATAAAAAAAATTACTCGAAAAAAAAAAAAAAAAAACATAAGTGGTTGCATCTTTCTTGTCCTAAAATCAAAAAGAGGCACAGTGCTTAGTGAGTCCCTTTGGATTTTGAAGGCAGTATACTCCTCATTTGGATGTGTTTCACTGACCCATTTACTGAGTGACTCAAAAGGCTTCTAGTTTTTAATGGAGCACAGAATAAAAGAAGGCACTGCAACAAATCCAGGCTGCTTTGCAAGCTGCTTTACCACTTGTGCTGTTTGATCCAGTGTATTCAGTGGTGCTTGAAGTGTCAGTGGCAGATAGGTATCCAGATTGGAGCCTTTGGCAGGCTCCTAGGATCCCTGGGTTGGGAAGATCCCCTGAGAAGGAAAGGGCAACCCATTCCAGTATTCTTGCTGGGGAAATCTCATGGGCAGGGGAGCCTGGTGGGCTGCAGTCCATGGAGTCACAAGAGTCAGTCATGACTTATCGACTCAACCACCATAGGTAAATTACAGCTAGTTCCTTAGGATTATAAAGCAGAGCTGTACTTTCCTCTATGGATAACTTACTTCCTTTTGAGAAATAGACCTTGGCCTGCCACTTGGCCTTAGTAGAGACTGAACATTTAACCATGGACCATCAAGTTACTGAGCTGCCCACCATGAATCTGATCCACTGGGCTCCAAAGTGAGGTATGCACAGCAGCACTGAATCATTGAGTGGAAGTCGTATATATGTCACTGGTCCTGAGGAGGCCCTGAAGGCATAAGTTATATGAAGAAGTAGCCCACTTTTCCACGGTATCTACTCCTACTCCACTGCATTCTCTCTCCCAGCCTACACATATAACCTCCTGGGGAGTTCCCTGTGATCAGTTGACGGAGGAAGAAAAGATTTAGGCCCGGTTTACAGATGGTTCTGTATGAAATACAGGCAGTATCGGAATGTGGAGAGCTGTAGTACAGCTGCTTTCTGAGAATTCCCTGAAGTGCCATGGTGAAGAGCAATCCTCCGAGCTGGCAGAACTCTTAAGTAGTGTGTCTGGCTGTGAACTTTACTTAGAAGGAGGAATGGCCAGATGTGCAATTATACACTGATTCACGGACTGTGACCAGTGGTTTGGCCGGATGGTCAGGGACTTGGAATAAGCATGATTAAAAAATTGGTGATAAGGAAATTTGGGGGAAGGTATGTGGATAGACTGCTCTCAGTGGGCAGAAGACATGAAAATCTTTGTGTCCAGGCAAATGCTCATCAAAGGGTGACCTAAACAGAGTATTTTTGTTTTTGTTTTCAAATCATCAAGTGGATTAATGGTTACTTCCTCGGAGAGGGCTTATGCCACGCCCAGGTATGCTGCACCCAGGGCCCATGCCACAGCCACCAATGACCCATACCTCCACAGGACACACTCGAACACTCACAGGCAGGTCTGGCTCAGTTGCTGTAGGGTCTCCTGGTGCACACAATTTTTGTTTGAGCCCTCTGAGCATCTCTGATGGGTATGGGGTTTGATTCTAAATGTGATTTTGCCCCTCCTATTATCTTGCTGGGGCTTCTCCTTTGTGCTTGGATGTGGAGTATCTTTTTTTGGTGGGACCCAGCATTCTCCTGTCAATGGTTGTTCAGTGAAAAGACTCTTGTTTCTGGGGAAACGAGTTTCTGGGTTGTTCTGGGGAAACAGACTCCTGGAGGGCACAAACAAAACGTTGTGTGCACCAGGACCCAAGAGAAAGGAGCAGTTACCCCACAAAAGACTGACACAGAGTGGCCTGTGAGTGTCCAGGAGTATCTGGTGGAGGTGTGCGTTGATGGTGGCCTGCAGGATTAGGGGCACTGAGTGCAGCAGTGCGTGCACAGGACCTTTTGAAGGAGATAGCCACTTTCTTCATTACCTCCACTATAGTTTGGTCTCAGGTCAAACAACAGGAAGGGAACAGAGCCCCACCTGTCAACAGAAAATTGGATTAAAGATTTACTGAGCATGGTCCAGCCTGTCAGAATAAGACTCTGTTTCCCCCACAGTCAATCTCTCCCATCAGGAAGCTTCCATAAGCCTCTATGCCTTATCCCTCAGAGGGCAGACAGAATGAAAACCACAATGACAAAAAACTAATCAAACTGATCACATGGACCACAGCATTGTCTAACTCAATGAAACTAAGACTACACAAGACAGATGGGTTATGGTGGAGAGTTCTGACAAAATGTAGTCCACTGGAGAAGGGAATGGCAAACCAATATTGTTGCCTTGAGCAGCAGTGTGAAAAGGGAAAAAGATATGACACTGAAAGATGAACTCCTGAGGTCCTTAGGTGCCCAAAATGCTACTGGAGAAGAGTGGAGAAATAACTCCAGAAAGAATGAAGAGATGGAGCCAAAGCAAAAACAACACCCAGGTGTGGATGTGACTGGTGATGGAAGTAAAGTCTGAAGCTGTAAAGAGCCATATTGCATAGGAACCTGGGACATTAGGTCCATGAATCAAGGTAAATTGGAAGTAGTCAAACAGGAGATGGCAAGAGTGAACATTGACATTTTAGGAATCAGTGAACTAGGAATGTGAAGTCAAGTGGGCCTTAGAAAGCATCACTACGAACAAAGCTAGTGGAGGTGATGGAATTCCAGCTGAGCTATTTCAAATCCTGAAAGATTATGTTGTGAAAATGCTGCACTCAATATGCCAACAAATTTGGAAAACTCAGCAGTGGCCACCGGACTGGAAAAGGTCAGTTTTCATTCAAATCCCAAAGAAAGGCAATGCCAAAGAATGCTCAAACTACTGCACAAGTGCACTCATCTCACACGCTAGTAAAGTAATGCTCAAAATTCTCCAAGTCAGGCTTCAGCAATATGTGAACCGTGAATTTCCAGATGTTCGAGCTGGTTTTAGAAAAGGCAGAGGAACCAGAGATCAAATTTCCAACATCCGTTGGATCATCGAAAAAGCAAGAGAGTTCCAGAAAAACATCTATTTTTGCTTTATTGACTACCCCAAAGCCTTTGACTGTGTGGATCACAATAAACTGTGGAAAATTCTTCAAGAGATGGGAATACCAGACCACCTGACCTGCCTCTTGAGAAATCTGTATGTGGGCCAGGAAGCAACAGTTAGAACTGGTCATGGAACAACAGACTGGTTCCAAATAGGAAAAGGAGTACGTCAAGGCTGTATATTGTCACCCTGCTTATTCAAATTATATGCAGAGTACATCATGAGAAATGCTGGGCTAGAAGAAGCACAAGCTGGAATCAAGATTGCCGGGAGAAATATCAGTAACCTCAGATTTGCAGATGACACCACTCTTATGGCAGAAAGTAAATAGGAACTAAAAAGCCTTTTGATGAAAGTGAAGGAGGAGAGTGAACAAGTTGGCTTAAAGCTCAACATTCAGAAAACTAAGATCATGGCATCTGGCCCCATTACTTAATGGGAAATAGTTGGGGAAATAGTGGAAATAGTGGAAACAGTGTCAGACTTTATTTTGGGGGGCTCCAAAATCACTGCAGATGGTGATTGCAGCCATGAAATTAAAAGACACTTACTCCTTGGAAGAAAAGTTATGACCAACCTAGATAGCATATTGAAAAGCAGAGACATTACTTTGCCAACAAAGGTCAGTCTAGTCAAGGTTATGGTTTTTCCTGTGGTCATGTATGGATGTGAGAGTTGGACTGTGAAGAAAGCTGAGCACCGAAGAATTGATGCTTTTGAACTGTGGTGTTGGAGAAGACTCTTGAGAGTCCCTTGGACTGCAAGGAGATCCAACCGTTCCATTCTGAAGGAGATCAGTCCTGGGTGTTCTTTGGAAGGAATGGTGCTAAAGTTGAAACTCCAGTACTTTGGCCACCTCATGCGAAGAGTTGATTCATTGGAAAAGACCCTGATGCTGGGAGGGATTGGGGGCAGGAGGCAAAGAGGACGACAGAGGATGAGATGGCTGGGTTGGCATCACTCACTCGACGGACGTGAGTTTGAGTGAACTCCGGGAGATGGTGATGGACAGGGAGGCCTGGCATGCTGCATTTCATGGGGTCGCAAAGAGTCGGACACTACTGAGCGATTGAACTGAACTAAAATGAACTGGAATGGATGAATTTGACTCAGATGGCCATTATATCTACTACTGTGGGAAAGAATCCCTTAGAAGAAGAGGAGTAGACCTCATAGTCAACAAAAGAGTCTGAATTACAGTTATTGGGTGCAGTCTCAAAAATGACAGAATGATCTCTGTTCGTTTCCAAGGCAAACCATTCAATATCACAGTAATCCAAGTCTTTGCCCCAACCAGTAATGCTGAAGAAGATGAAGTTGAACAGTTCTGTGAAGACACATGGGACCTTCTAGAACTAACACCCAAAAAAGATGTCCTTTTCATTATAGGGGAATAGAATGCAAAAGAAGGAAGTCAAGAGATACCTGGAATAACAGGCAAGTTTGGCCTTGGAATACAAAATGAAGCAGGGCAAAGGCTGAGAGTTTTGCTGAGAGTTTTGCTGAGAAATGCATTGGTTATAGCAAACATCCTCTTCCAACAACACAAGAGAAGACTCTACACATGGACATCACCAGATGGTCAATGCTGAAATCAGATTGATTATATTCTTTGCAGCCAAAGATGGAGAAACTCTATACAGTCAGCAAAAACAAGACCAGGAGCTGACTGTGGCTCAGATCATGAACTCCTTATTACCAAATTCAGACTTAAATTGAAGAAAGCGTGGAAAACAACTAGACCATTCAGGTATGACCTAAATCAAATCCCTTATGATTATCCAGTGGAAGGGACAAATAGATTCAAGGGGTTAGATCTGATAGAGTGCCTGAAGAACTATGGACAGAGGTTCATGACATGATATAGGAGGCAGTGATAAAGACCATCCCCAAGAAAAAGAAATGCAAAAAGGCAAAATGGTTGTCTGAGGAGGCTTTGCAAATAGCTGAAAGAAGAAGAGAAGTAAAGGCAAAGGAGAAAAGGAAAGGTATACTCATCTGAATACAGAGTTCCAAAGAATAGCAAGGAGAGATAAGAAAGCCTTCCCAAGTGATCAGTGCAAAGAAATAGAGGAAAACAGTAGAATGGGAAAGACTAAAGATCTCTTCAAGAAAATTAGAGATACCAAGGGAACATTTCATGCAAAGATGGGCACAATAAAGGTTAGAAATGGTATGGATCTAACAAAAGAAAAAGATATTAAGAAGAGGTGGTAAGAATACACAGAAGAACTGTACAAAAAAGATCTTCATGACCCAGATAACCATGATGGTGCGATCACTCACTTAGAGCCACACATTTTGAAATGGGAAGTCAAATGGGCCTTAGGAAGCACCACTATGAACAAAGCTAGTGAAGGTGATGGAATTCCAGTTGAACTATTTCAAATCCTAAAAGATGATGCTGTGAAAGTGCTGCACTCAGTATGTCAGCAAACTTGGAAAACTCAGCAGTGGCCACGGGACTGGAAAAAGTCAGTTTTCATTCCAATTCCAAAGAAAGGCAATGCCAAAGAATGTTCAAACTACCGCACAGTTGCACTCATCTCACAAGCTAGCCAAGGAATGCTCAAAATTCTCCAAGTCAGGCTTCAACAGTACATGAATCGTGAACTTCCGGATGTTAAAGCTGGATTTAGAAAATGTGGAAGTTCCAGAGATCAAATTGCCAACATCCATTGGATCATTGAAAAAGCAAAAGAGCTCCAGAGAAACATCTATTTCTGCTTTATTGACTACCTCAAACCCTTTGGCTGTGTGGATCACCACAAACTGTGGAAAATTCTTCAAGAGATGGGAATACCAGACCACCTTACCTTCCTCCTGAGAAATCTGTACACAAGTCAAGAAGCAACAGTTAGAACTGGACATGGAACAACAGACTGGTTCCAAATTGGGAAAGGAGTACGTCAAGGCTGTATATTGTCACCCTGCTTATTTAACTTATAAGCAGAGTACATCTTGTGAGATGTTGGTCTGGATGAAGCACAAGGTGGAATCAGGATTTCTGGGAGAAATATCAATAACCTCAGATATGCAGATGACACCACCCTTATGGCTGAAAGTGAAGAACTAAAGAGCCTCTTGATGAAAGTGAAAGAGGAGAGTGAAAAAGCTGGCTTAAAACAACATTCAGAAAACGAAGATCATGGCATCTGGTCCCATCACTTCATGGGAAATAGATCGGGAAACACTGGCAACAGTGAGAGACTTTAGTTTTTTGGGCTGAAAAATCACTGTATATGGTGACTGCAGCCATGAAAAGGACGCTTGCTCCTTGGAAGAAAAGCTATGACCAACCTAGACAGCATATTAAAAAGCAGAGACATTACTTTGCTGACAAATGTTTGTCTAGTCAAAGCTATGGTTTTTCCCATAGTCATGTATGGATGTGAGAGTTGGACTGTAAAGAAAGATGAGTGCCAGAGAATTGATGATTTTGAACTGTGGTGTTGGAGAAGACTCTTGAGAGTCCCTTGGACTGCAAGGAGATCCAGCCAGTCAATTTTAAAGAAAATCGGTCCTGTATATTTGTTAAGAACTGATTCTGAAGCTGAAACTCCAATACTTTGGCCACCTGATGCAAAGAACTGACTGATTGGAACAGACTTTTATGCTGGGAAAGATTGAAGGCAGGAAGAGAAGGGGGTGATAGAGAGTGAGATGGTTGGATGGCATCACCAACCCGGTGGACATGAGTGTGAGCAAGCTCTGGGAGTGGTGATGGACAAGCATGTCTGGTGTGCTGCAGTCCATAGGGTTGGAAAGAGTCAGACATGACTGACTGACTGAACTGAACTGATCAAGCGATGTGTTTGTTAGTCTCTCAGTTGCGTCCGACCCTTTGTGACCCCGTGAGCTGTAGCCCTCCAGGCTCTTCTGTCCATGAAATTTACCATGCAGAAATACTGGAATGGGTTGTCATTCCTTTCTCCAGGGAATCTTCCCGACTCAGGGATTGAACCTGTGTCTTCTGCATTGCAGGCAGGTTCTTTACTGTCTGAGCCACCAGGGAAGTCCCTATCAAGTGGATAGGGTGATCCATTCTGTGGATAACCATCAGCCTCTTTCGCTTGCCAGTCTTGTCATCTTTCAATTGACTTATGAACAGTGTGGTCATAGTGGCAGGTTGGAGGTAATGTGTAGCTCAGCAGCATAAACTTTCACTCACAAGATATGACCTGGCTATGGTCACACCTAACTACAGTGGCCAACACTGAGTCCCTATATGACACCATCCCCCAGTTATATTGGACCTCTCCCATCATGCAAAGGGTAATGATTAGAATAGACACTTACTGTGGATATTGATTTGGCTTTCCTGCACATAATGATTCTGCCTAAATTGTCATCCACAGAATTACAGAATGCCTATCCATTGTCATGGTATTCCACACAGTATTACTTTTGTTCAAGACACTCATTTCACTGAAAATTTCACAGGAAATTAATTGTGACAATGGGCCCATGTTTACAATATTCAGTACTCTTTAATATGTTCCTCACTATCTTGAAGTAGCTGGCTTGAGAGAATGGTGTAATGGCCTTTTTAAGAACTAGCTGTATAGCACTAGCTAGGTAATAATTCCTTGGTAGGTGGGGATAAGGTTCTACAGAAGATGATATATGATCTGAATCTGATATATGATGCTGTTTCTTCCACAATGAGGTTTCACAGTCCAGGAATCAAGGGGTGGATATGGGAGTGGCATAACTATTACCACAGAATGGTCCTTTTTTTTTTTTTTCCTGACATTTTTGTTCCTCATAGGGTGTGAGAGAGATTCAAACCATGTATGCATTGTTACAATCCCCCATTCAGACCATGTGCGTATTGTACTCATTTAATGGAGGAGGTAGCTACCCCAAGTGAACGCACCAGGAAACCTGCTCAGTGATTCCAAATACCTTCCTGAAATGTGGTTCTTCTGATGGGTATTGACATATCCTACTTTAATGTACCCTCAAATTGCCATACTAATTTCCAGAGGGGCCTTGCCCTATGTGAGCATTCCTTAATAGCCAAGTTTTCCATTTCTTTTCTGCCTGACCATCTAGTCAGGCCATTGATAACAACTGGTGGGGTTCAGGGCAGGCCGCCCAAGATGCACCTCTTGGCATGTGGATTATTTTAAGCTGAAAACAAGCAAGGCCAATAAGACGCAGGAAGAATCTTTGCGCTTCTTTCCCCTCACTGCCTAAAAGAGTGTAAACTGGAAGGACTGTCCCAGGAAGGAGCTATCACTATAAATAACTGTAGAAAAGTAGGAACTAGGCGTGATAGGCAGGAGGAACCTAGCAAGGCCTGTTCGGTCAAAGTTCTCTCTCTGCCCCATTGTCTCCATCAGCTCAGCAAATATTTGTTTCAGTTCAGTTCAGTTCAGTCGCTCAGTCGTGTCTGACTCTTTGTGACCCCATGAATTGTAGCACACCAGGCCTCCCTGTCCATCACCAACTCCTGGAGTTTACTCAAAATCATGTCCATCAAATTGGTGATGCCATCCAGCCATCTCATCCTCGGTCGTCCCCTTCTCCTCCTGCCCCCAATTCCTCCCAGCATCAGGGTCTTTTCCAATGAATCAACTCTCTGCATCAGGTGGCCAAAGTATTGGAGTTTCAGCTTTAGCGTCAGTCCTTCCAATGAGCACCCAGGACTGATCTCCTTTAGGGTGGACTGGTTGGATCTCCTTGCAGTCCAAGGGACTCTCAAGAGTCTTCTCCAACGCCACAGTTCAAAAGCATTAATTCTTCAGCGCTCAGCTTTCTTCACAGACCAACTCTCATGTCCATACATGACCACTGGAAAAACCATAGCCTTGACTAGACTGACCTTTGTTGGCAAAGTAATGTCTCTGCTTTTCAATATGCTATCTAGGTTGGTCATAACTTTTCTTCCAAGGAGTAAGTGTCTTTTAATTTCATGGCTGCAATCACCATCTGCAGTGATTTTGGAGCCCCCCAATATAAAATCTGACACTGTTTCCACTGTTTCCACATCTATTTTCTGTGAAGTAATGGGGCCAAATGCCATGATCTTAGTTTTCCGAATGTTGAGCTTTAAGCCAACTTGTTCACTCTCCTCTTTCACTTTCATCAAGAGGCTTTTTAGTTCCTCTTCACTTTCTGCCATAAGGGTGGTGTCATCTGCATATCTGAGGTTATTGATATTTCTCCTGGCAATCTTGATTCCAGCTTGTGCTTCTTCCAGCCCAGTGTTTCTCATGATGTACTCTGCATAGAAATTAAATAAGCAGGGTGACAATATACAGCCTTGACATACTCCTTTTCCTATTTGGAACCAGTCTATTGTTCCATGTGCAGTTCTAACTGTTGCTTCCTGACCTGCGTACAGATTTCTCAAGAGGCAGGTCAGGTGGCCTGGTATTCCCATCTCTTTCAGAGAGATGTTTTTCCAAACATTAACTCTGTTAATCTTCCTATGAATTACCTTATTTCCCTTTGACGTCCCAGACCCCTGCCTCCTTTGACTTAGTCCGTAGAATATACACCTCATCTTACCTTACTGTCTTTGAAATTCTTCATGCTATTTGGGTTCACTTTATATATATATATATATATATATATAAAATAAATTTGATTTTCTCTTGTTAACCTGCCTTATGTTATTTTAATTGCCAGCCTAAAGAACTAAGAGGGAAAAGGGGAAATTCTCTCCCCCACAGTCGGTGGAGTCAGGGGAGTACTTTACTAGCTGGCAGAATCTGGCTGAGAAACTTCTTCCTCCTGAAGACTGATATGGAGAAAGAGATCTTGGGGCATCTGGCAAGTGCTGGCAGAAGGTAAAATCTCTTAC
This sequence comes from Capricornis sumatraensis, assembly GCF_032405125.1. Taxonomy (NCBI): domain Eukaryota; kingdom Metazoa; phylum Chordata; class Mammalia; order Artiodactyla; family Bovidae; genus Capricornis; species Capricornis sumatraensis. Next base: position 48,302,288 of record NC_091082.1, on the reverse strand, counting down.
CATGTCAGTGTCCCAGATTTTCAGTGTGCAAGTTCTGATGGAATGAAAGTGGTGAGGATCTTATTTCTTTCTCTAAATTTAGATTAGCGGTTGAAAATATTTGTAGAACTAGTTCCTTGGATCCAGCAACTCTTTGGAAATTTGGTAGCACACTCTTTGTTGGTTGATGTTTTCCTCTAAGAGATAGTCACTTTCTTCATCTCCGTCTATTGTGTCATTTGTCATAAGAAGGAAATTATGTATGGTAGGATGCAGGCATAAGTTCTATAAGCCTATTGTCTGGACTGGCCCTGAAGTCTGGTGAGTTTGTTAATCTCACCAGAGTGGCATCTATTTAGACAAACTTTGCTGTGGATTAATATATACGTGAAGTAAAAGCTATGCTAAGGGATATCTTGGAAGCCAGAGCTACACACTGGTGGTCACAAATTGAACATTTGACAGCCATTAGAGTATTCACCTGAGTATTGATTGGAAAAGACCCTGATGCTGGAAAAGACTGAAAAGAAAGGAGAAAAAGGTGGCAAAGGATGAGATGGTTAGATAGCATCACTGACTCAGTGGACATGAGTTTGAGCAAACTCTGGGAAATAGTGAAGGACAGGAAAGCCTGGTGTGCTGCAGTCCATGGGGACACAAGAGTCAGACTTGATTTAGTGACTGAACAGCAACAACAAGAAAGAAGGCACCGCCTCAAGAAGGCACCCATAAGAGATAAGTTGGTCAAGGTATGGGTTAGATGCTTTACCCACCTTCGAGAAAATGACCATGTAGTGAGATACTCTGTAAAACACCACACACTCCCTACCCTGCTACTCATTCCTCTTAAGTATTAGTGTAGCGCCAAAAATTCCAATGCTTAGCTAGATCTGTTGATGTGCATAGAAGAAAAAAAACCAAAAAACAGATGAGGTTTTTCCTTCTGTCGTGCTGTATGTCCCAAAGAGCTTGGTGTGAGAAAACCAAGAGAAAACCCTCTCTGCTCTTTTCCACCTGGTAGGTGAATTTACTGGGGTGCATCTGGTGGCCAGTTGAGTAGCTTGGGGTTCTGGGACATGGAATTACAAGCAGAAATCTTTGCCAGCTATCCCATTCCTCAGGGCAGTGTGTTATAGGAGACCTAATCCATAAAGGCCTCCGTTGTGTCAGCCTTTGTTGCTTGTTAGTGTTGGAATTGTCCATTCCAGTAGAATCTTCCTGGTGCCATGAATTAGTGGGTTTGTAACTAGAGGTACCCCACATTTTTGTGGGAGACCAGAGACACCATTTTCATTACACCATACTTAATGCCTGTACAACAAAAGTTTTTACTTCCTTAGACTGTTTTGGGGAGTGAAACTTTGGATCACGGCGACTACATCATCTGTGTTCCCACCAGGAATAGCTCCTGTGTCCATGGTAAAATTTATTCTAAGCCTGGTAGGTTAGAATCCTAAGGGATTCCTTCTCGGATTTTCCATAAGTAGGCTTATTGGACTGAGTCACTGTTGGGCTAAGTACAGTAATGAAGATCTTGCTCATCGATGGCCAGATGACAGATCTTTTGAATTGGAAAATCTTCCATATGTGAAAAAATTTTTTAGAGAGCTTTCAGTCCTCACAGCTGCCTTATTGGTATTTATGTCCTCACAGTTGCCTTGTTGGTCTTTATGGGAAGATCAGATTGAAAACCCAAAGAAGTAGAATGGCTAGCCTCAGGGAATCCCTTAATACAATGAAAGATCAAAAGTCAGAATAAAAATTAAAAGCCAAATATCATATAAATTCCCCCTTTCCTCCCTCCTGAACTCCCCTATATCCCCACCTTCCTATTCCTGACCCTCAGGAAGATGTGGATCTCTAGTTTCTTGTATCTTACTTCAAAACTTCAGGCATTTCCCTTAGATCCTAAGGCTCTGGCTTCTCCGGAAAACATCCAGCTGCCTATTTTAGCTTCATTTTTTTTTTTTTTAAGAAGACTTTAGAGAGGGCATTCAGGTGTGACCTCCAAGATAAGAGTATACAGGTCACTTGTGTAAATGCTAATAACCAGGAAGTCACTTTTGTAGATACAACCAGGAAGGCAGGAAGACTCATTTTACTGTCCCTTATGACTCTTCCTACTTCCCAGGGTTCTATAAAGCAGGCTCTGCCAACTCCAGAAATTCATGCACAGTGTCCCTTCCTGATGTATCCAAGAGCCCTGCCGCAGAGAATTCACATCCCTTGAACAGAAATCGATCTTTTACGTTGTAAAATCATCTTATCTCTACTGTCAGAAGATCCTACAAAATTCAGAGAGATTCAGAAAGGTTAGTGGCTATTCTTAAACTCACACATAGAGACTTTGACTCAACTTCAATTGTGGAGGTGGGGGATCACAACCTAAAACTTTAAAATTATGTTTTATTCAGGAACCTCACTGAGGACTATAGCCTGGGATGGCAGCCTCTCAGATAGCTCTGAGGTACTGTTGCGTAGAGGTAGTGGAGGTGCCAGGATGTGTAGACGTTTTTGCTGGGGGAAAAAAGATTTTTGCTAATTACAAATAACAGACAGCTCAAGTCGATGATTTTAGTGCTTTTCTGTGTATGGGAAGATGCAGGAATTTGGGCTTACTGAAATTATTCCTTTGATATGCACCTTGGCTATCTAGGACCAGTAGCCTGTTTTTTTCCCCATCCTGAATCCTCTCTGGTGCACCATGGGGAGGGCTGTTTCGTGGCTCATGGCTTCATGGTTGCAACATTCTTTGTTTACCGAAAGGACAGGTGACATTCTTTGTCTACACTGCCTCCTTTTAGTCATAAATTCAACCAATGTTTGGGAGGGAGTTCAAGACTAATTTTGTCCCACAGTGCCAGGAAGGCTCATTTCTAGATCAGTGGAAGATTCTCTTGGTAGGTGATTCAGTGTGTCAGTTTTTGAATTAGACCCTGTGGATAATCTAAAATTCTCTGAATTGCCTCTTTTACTGACTAGTGTCTTGTAATCCAGGAAATGTTTTCCTTTGTTGCTTCATCCCATATCTAGAGTTGTACTATTACCATTATTCTATGTAGAGTTATATATATGATTAACTGCCTCAAAATAGTTAGCCATAATTAATTTTGTCAGAGGCTTGATTATTCATTGGTAATGCAAGAGACAATAATCTTATGACACAGGATATAAGTAATACAGCTAGTAACATTAATAAAGTTCAAAAATAGGGATTTAAGCCATGAGCCTCCAGAATCAAACCAGCTCCCTAAGAGATCACCAAGACTAGGAAGTGGATCTCTTAAGGCAGGAATCTGATTTTTCATGTAAGTCATTAAATGCTTTCTATTGGAAGATTTGTGTGGTGTGAAACACAGTATTCAGTTTGAATTTCGTGTGTCTCCTACATATGAACTCTCAAGTTGTGAGCTTGGAAAGACGTGAATGTGTGTTCCCATGTCCAATCGTGTGAACTAGTTCGTGCGTCTGGTGTACACTGTCTTGTGTGGGCATCCTCTACAAGTGCTTGTGCTTGTTGGTACTTTACTGTGTAGAGTACAGTGGTACAGTATCCTTATGTCAAGCCCAGGATGTCCGAAAAGAAGCATAAAAGCAGTGGTGATGTAGCTGGTACTGCTAAGAAGCACCAGGTGCTAATGATGGAAATAATTGAAAAAAAAAAAGTGAAAATAATTGAGAGTAGACTAAAGTGAAAAGACATACTGTACTACTGTATTTTTCAAGGTACTGTAACATTAAAAATGTTTTATTCTTTATTTTTTATGTGAAAAGTATTATAAACTATAGTACTATTTAGCTGATTGTGTTAGTTGTATACTTAGGCTAACTTTGTTGGACTTAACGAACAAATTGGACTTAAGAGTGTGCTCTCAGAATGGAACTCATTCATATGTTAGGGGACTTACCGTCTAGTACAGGTGCCTCCTTGAGATGCTGTAAGAATATTGAGGACAAAGCGATTTTGTAGCACAGTTTTCCTCCTCGTCATAGAGATCTCAGAATTCACTTGGCTAATAGTCTGGTTACTTACATTTAAGGCTTTTTGGGTGAATTCTGTTAAGGCTTTGCTGTGGGCAGTTACATCTTCCAGGCCTATTGAATGCACAAAAATATCTCCTAAATGATCACACCAGTCAAATACAGATCTCTTTTATCTATTGAGTTCATATTAATGGGAAATTTTTTGAGGTCATGTCTGAATTGGCATGCAGGTGGCCTTGAGCCCAAAGGAATCCTAAAATATATCTTTCTATCCACCTGGCAGAAGCCAGGGCCATATATTGGCACCACAAAGCCATTAAGTTTCAGGGGGTGCAACCGGGTATATTTCTGGTTACGTGACCCAATCTGTTCCATGCCAATTGCTATCTTTAAGGGAAATGATGTATTGGAAATTTTCATAAGGCACTCAGGCTAATTTTCTAGTCTTATTAGGCTAACTATCTTTAGAATTATTTAATTGTTCCCAATATAGGGAGGCCTTTAAACTTAAATGACCATAGTCTGGTGTTAGCTATATAAATCCATCCCATAACTGAGGGAGTTCCCCTCCTAATAAAGGGCTTCCCTAGGTAGGTCAGGGGTAAAGAATCCACCTGCCAATGCAGGAGATCCAGGAGATGTGGATACAATCCCTGGGTTGGGAAGATCCACTGGAAGAAGAAATGGCAGTCCATTCCAGTATTCCTGCCTGAAAAAAATCCCATTGACAGAGGAGACTGGTGGGCTATAGTCCATGGGGTTGCAATGAGTCAGACTCGACTGAGCACAGCACAGTACAACCCTCCTAAAATTGGAAAGTTATGTTTTCTGTTTGCTTGTTCTCATTCAGCTTGAGTAACTTTAAAGGAAAACTCATATTTATGACCAGAATCAGAGTGTGTTTGATTGGCCATGTGAGGGGGGGTCCCATGTAGTAGAAGCAGTAGTGGTCTGGATAGTGCTTTAATTTCTTTCTTTTAAAGTAATTTTTCTAAGGGCTGTCCAATCAGAGCCTTGGAGAGAAGAAACCCACAAATGTAAACCAGAGATAATGGATGTAGGTAACTGACCACAAACCTAACAATTGGATTGATTTCTGAAATCGTGCTCATGAATAGAAAAACATTTGAGTCGTGTGCGAGAGTCCAAGAATCAAGAAAATGTTATAATCATACAGGTAAGATTCGGCATCTTGGGCAAGCTGTCTGCTTCTGATGTCCTCTTCTCATCCTGGTGTGGGTGTTTCTTTTCTGTTACAGTGTTGTTTTTAGGTAAGTTTGAGGTCAGCTGTTTTCTCCGTAGACCAATCTGGTGCAGTGGCCCTTTTTATGTGGGAAATATGAATCCAGGAATCAGTTCCCTTCAGTTTTTCTTTGTGTGAGCTAGTTAAAAGAACTAAGCTCCCTTCCATTTAGGTTAGAGAGAGTCCTTTAAAAAATGCCTTTTCTAGTATACATAGTATCTTAGTTATAGGTCATGGACATCTGATCTTCATTTAAAGATAATTTACTATGACAAAAAAAAAATTTACTATGACAAGCTTCAGACACAAGCTTAGAATGTCCCATTAATAATTCAATTAAACACTTTCAATAATGTAACATATGGGAATAAATTTCTAAATCAGTTTATCCATTGATTGCCTTGTGGCCCTTATGCATGGTAATGCCTCAACCCAGTGTGAAAACATACAAATCATAACAGGAATGTATTGATAACCTTGAAAGGGAGACGTTTGTATGAAATCAATCTACCAAATTTCAAAGGGAGCTGCAGATATTGGAAAATCTCCTTGAGGACTGTGTAATGGGCTTCTTTGGGTTATATTTTGGACAAGTGGTACATCTTAATAGACCTCCTGAGCTACTATAAAAGAAGGCTTTGAGAAATATTGTTTATTCCATAATACCATCTTATCTGGGTTCCAGTGAGTTTCTAATGAATTATTGTAAAACAGTATATTAAGCTCCAAGTAGAAGGATAGGCAGGGCTTCCCAGGTGGCGCTAGTGGTAAAGAACCTGCCTGCCAGTGCAAGAGGCAAAAGAGACGCAGCTGCAATCCAATGGGTCACAAAGGGTCGGACACAAGTGAGGTGTCTTAACAGTGGCAACAGCAGCAGCAGGATAGGTTTCCTGTATGGGCCTGTCCACAGCTCTTTGTTGAAGTTGAGTCTTCCTCCCTTCTGTGCTCAAGTGTTTTTTTCTTTTTCTGGTACCATTCTGACTTCTTTAACAGTTCAGTTCAGTTCAGTTCAGTTCAGTTCAGTTGCTCAGTCATGTCCGACTCTTTGCAACCCCATGAATCACAGCACGCCAGGCCTCCCTGTCCATCACCAACTCCCGGAGTTCACTCGGACTCACACCCATGCAGTCAGTGATGCCATCCAGCCATCTCATCCTCGGTCGTCCCCTTCTCCTGCCCCCAATCCCTCCCAGCATCAAAGTCTTTTCCAATGAGGAAAAGTCTTTTCAAATGAGTCTTTTCCACTCTTCTCATGAGGTGGCCAAAGTACTGAAGTTTCAGCTTAGCATCATTCCTTCCAAAGAAATCCCAGGGTTGATCTCCTTCAGAACAGACTGGTTGGATCTCCTTGCAGTCCAAGGGACTCTCAAGAGTCTTCTCCAACACCACAGTTCAAAAGCATCAATTCTTCGGCACTCAGCCTTCTTCACAGTTCAGCTCTCACACCCATACATGACCACTGGAAAAACCATAGCCTTGACTAGACGGACCTTAGTCAGCAAAGTAATGTCTCTGCTTTTGAATATACTATCTAGGTTGCTCATAACTTTTCTTCCAACGAGCAAGCGTCTTTTAATTTCATGGCTGCAATCACCATCTGCAGTGATTTTGGAGCCCCCAAAAATAAAATCTGACACTGTTTCCACTGTTTCCCCATCTATTTCCCATGAAGTGATGGGACTGAATGCCATGATCTTAGTTATCTGAATGTTGAGCTTGAAGCCAACTTTTTCATTCTCCTTTTTTACTTTCATCAACAGACGTTTTAGTTCCTCTTCACTCTCTGCCATAAGGGTGGTGTCATCTGCATGTCTGAGGTTATTGATATTTCTCCTGGCAATCTTGATTCCAGCTTGTGTTTCTTCCAGTCCAGTGTTTCTCATGATGTACTCTTCATAGAAGTTAAATAAGCAAGGTGACAATATATAGCCTTGATGTACTCCTTTTCCTATTTGGAACCAGTCTGTTGTTCCATGTCCAGTTCTAACTGTTGCTTCCTGGCCTGCATACAGATTTCTCAAGAGGCAGGTCAGGTGGTCTGGTATTCCCATCTCTTGAAGAATTTTCCACAGTTTATTGTGATCCACACAGTCAAATGCTTTGGCATAGTCAATAAAGCAGAAATAGATGTTTTTCTGGAACTCTCTTGCTTTTTCCATGATCCAGTGGATGTTGGCAATTTGATCTCTGGTTCCTCTGCCTTTAACAGTAGGTCAGTAAGTTTATTGGGAGGCTGAAAGGAAAGGCAATGGTTATTTGGTGGTGGTTATTATTTTGTAAAGCTGCCGTCTTGGCACCTGATCGGCAAAAGTTTCTTTTTGCTTCTGCAGTCTCAGCCTTTCGGTGACCTGATACCTTAATGATAGCAAGTGTATTCATAGCAGAATTGCATATAGTAATTCTACTACTTGTTTTATGCTATTGATAGGCTGTCCTGAAGATTTTAGCTTCCAAAGGATACCAAAATCCTCCACTGGATTTTAGCTTCCAAAGGATACCAAAATCATGTGCCACTCCAAACGCATAGCATGTATATGTTAGCAGATTTTCCTTTTGGCTGCTGGTAGGCTCTTGTTTAGTTCAGTTCAGTCACTCAGTCGTGTCCGATTCTTTGTAACCCCATGAATCGCAGCATGCCAGGCCTCCCTGTCCATCACCAGTTCCCGGAGTTCACTCAGATTCACATCCATCGAGTCAGTGATGCCATCCAGCCATCTCATCCTCTATCATCCCCTTCCCCTGCCCCCAATCCCTCCCAGCATCAAAGTCTTTTCCAATGAGTCAACTTTTCGCATGAGGTGGCCAAAGTACTGGAGTTTCAGCTTTAGCATCATTCCTTCCAAAGAAATCCCAGGGCTGATCTCCTTCAGAATGGACTGGTTGGATCTCCTTGCAGTCCAAGGGACTCTCAAGAGTCTTCTCCAACACCAAAGTTCAAAAGCATCAATTATTCGGAGCTCAGCCTTCTTCACAGTCCAACTCTCACATCCATACATGTAGTGCTGTGTATTTAGCCTGTTGGGCAGAAGAGATATTAGACAAGGAAATGTTTTCAAGGATAGACAGTGGAGTAACAGTGGCAGAGTCAACCTGGTACTTTCCACTAGATTCTTGCAGATTTGAACCATCAGGGGATAATACAAAATCAGAATTATCCATAGTGATTTCTTGAAGATCAATTCGAGGAGATAAAAAATTCGAGGAGAGAGTAATTCATGACTATCTCTTCTGTGGTCTGACACAGCACAGCTGTTGCTGTGACTGCCCAGAGATAAGGGGGGTGGCCCTTAGTTATTGAATCTAGCTGTTGGCTGTGATGTGACTCAGAGAATAAAGAATCTGCCTGCAAGTCAGCAGATCAGGGTTCAATCCTTAGATTGGGAAGATCTCCTGGAGAAGGGAATGGCTACCCACTCGAGTATTCTTGCCTGGAGAATTCCATGGACAGAGGAGCCTGGCGGGCTATAGTCCATGGTGTCTCAAAAAGTCAGACATGACTGAGCAACAAATACAACCATTGTGTTGCTGGGTTAATACTCCTGTGTAGGGATGCCTTTGTTTTCATGTACAAAGAGAAAAACGTAAATCATAATTTGGATGTCCCAAGGCCAGGGCTTTTGCCAGGATTATTATTATTTTTTTAAGGCCTCCATGGCTTCAGAATGTTCTGTTTCCCAGAAAAAAACACCGAGGTTGGTCTTTTTAAAGCAAATTACCGGATGGTGGAGCCACTAAAGAAAAATTTGGAATTCAGTTCCTCCAGTAACCTTCAAGGTCTAAGAATTTCCTTAAGTGCCTTTTTGTCTTTGGAACAAGGAATGCCAAAATGACTTTTACTCTAACTAGATCAATTAAAGGGATTCCCAGGTGGTGCACTGATAAAAAGTCCACCTGCCAATAAAGGAAACACAAGAAACATGGGTTTGAGTTCGATCCCTGGGTTGGGAAGATCCTCTAGAGGAGGAATTGGCAATCTGCTCCAGTGTTCTTGCTTGAAAAATTCCATGGACAGAGGAGTCTGGTGGTCTACAGTCCACGGGGTCACAAAGAGTACGATGATACTTAGCGCATGCACACAGAGATCAATTTAAAGTCCTTCTTAAATATCATATGACCTAAATATTTCACATTAGCTTTGTAAAACTTTAATTTCTCCTTGGACACTTTATGTCCCTTTGAAGCTAGCTTCTGAAGTAACTCCAAAATAGTATTGTTGACTGTTTACCAAAGAATTTGAATACAACAGCAAATCATCTACATATTGTATCAAAATTGACTTATGAGGAAAAACCAGATGGTCTAAGTCCACTTTTAATATGTGAGAAAAGTAAATGGGGTTTTCAGTATAACCCTGTGGCATTTCAGTCCATGTATGTTGCTGCTCATTCCAAGTGAAGGCATAGAGATATTGGTCATCAGGATATACAAGGATACTATAAAAAACACTGCAGAGATATTTCCCTGAAAAGAAGTCACTGTTTTTAGGACTATTGTGACAGCAAGGAATGGGGCTTTGGCACTACAGAATGATAAGCAACAGTTATAGCTTTGATAGAGCTCAAATCTTGTATGAATCTCCAACCTTTGCCATTAGGTTTTTTAGCTGGCAAAATGGGGCTTGTTATAAGGACTAATGCCAAGGCACAGTACACCCTTTCTTATTGTAAGCTGTTATCAAGGGTTTTATTCCTTTATGCTTTGCTGCCTCAGAGGGTATTGACGAATGTTGGGTGGAGTTTATTTTGGCCCATACTAACTTTAATGGGTGATGCAGACTATACTTTTCCTGTATCTGTTGGATCAAGTACCCATAATTCTTCGGGTACTACCTAACAGTTTTTCTTGTTCTGTGTCACTCTCCTCATGGATCACAAACGTTATTTAATAAAGGAAATTTTATCTTTCAAATTTAAAAATGTTTTCCCCTTCAGAGTTAAAGAAATATGGGCTTCTTAACTTTCTAATAAATCACCACCTATCAGGTGAATAGGAATACATTTTATTAGGAAAAAGGAGTGCTTTCCTTTAAGTTCTCTCAAGTAAAATTTTGAAGATAATGATTTAAGAATGCACATTAGAAACCCCTATCATTTGCTTTGAAGTATTACTGCAAGAAAGGGAGTCTTTGATTTTGGTAAACTTTGAAGCTGAAAAGGTGGCCCCTGTGTCTATTCAGTTCAGTTCAGTTGCTCAGTCATGTTCAACTCTGTGACCCTATGGACTGCAGCACGCCTGGCTTCCCTGTCCATCACCAACTCCCAGAGTTTACTCAAACTCACATCCATTGAGTCGGTGATGCCATCCACCATCTCATCCTCTATTATCCCCATCTCTTCCTGCCTTCGGTCTTTCCCAGCATCAGGGTCTTTTCAAATGAGTCAGCTCTTCCCATCAGGTGGCCAAAGTATTGGAGTTTCAGCTTCAACATCAGTCCTTCCAATGAACATTCAGGACTGATTTCCTTTAGGATGGACTGGTTGGATCTCCTTGCCGTCCAAGGGATTCTCAAGAGTCTTCTCCAACACCATAGTTCAAAAACAGCAATTCTTTGGTGCTCAACTTTCTTTATAGTCCAACTCTCACATCCATACATGACTACTGGGAAAACCATAGATTTGACTAGATGGACCTGTGTTGGCAAAGTAATGTCTCTCCTTTTTAATATGCTATCTAGGTTGGTCATAACTTTCTTCCAAGGAGTAAGTATGTCTTTTAATTTCATGGCTGCAGTCAACATTTGCAGTGATTTTGGAGCCCCCTAGAATAAAGTCTGCCACTGTTTCCACATCTCTTTGACATGAGGTGATGGGACCAGATACCATGATCTTAGTCTGCTGAATGTTGAGCTTTAAGCCAACTTTTTCACTCTCCTTTTTCACTTTGATCAAGAGGCTCTTCAGTTCTTCTTCACTTTCAATAAGAGTGGTGTAATCTGCGTATCTGAGGTTATTGATATTTCTCCTGGCAATCCTGATTCCAGCTTGTGCTTCATCCTGCTCAGCGTTTCTCATGATGTACTCTGCATATAAGTTAAATAAGCAGGATGACAATACACAGCCTTGATGTACTCCTTTTCCTGTTTGGAACCAGTCTGTTGTTCCATGTTTGGTTCTAACTGTTGCTTCCTGACCTGAATACAGATTTCTCAAGAGGCAGGTCAGATGGTCTGGTATTCCCATCTCTTGAAGAATTTTCCACAGTTTGTGGTGATCCACACAGTCAAAGGCTTTGGCATAGTCAATAAAGCAGAAATAGATGTTTTTCTGGAACTCTCTTGCTTTTTTGATGATCCAGTGGATGTTGCCAATTTGATCTCTGGTTCCTCTGCCTTTTCTAAATCCAGCTTGAACATCTGGAAGTTCACAGTTCATGTATTGCTGAAGCCTGGCTTGGAGATTTTGAGCATTACTTTACTAGCATGTGAGATGACTGTAATTGTGTGCTAGTTTGAGCATTCATTGGCATTGCCTTTCTTTGGTATTGGAATGAAAACTGACCTTTTCCAGTCCTGTGGCCACTGCTGAGTTTTCCAAATTTGCTGACATATTGAGTGCAGCACTTTCACAGCATCATCTTTCAGGATTTGAAACAGCTCAACTGGAATTTTATCACCTCCACTAGCTTTGTTCGTAGTGATGCTTCCTAAGGCCCGCTTGACTTCACATTCCAAGATGTCTGACTCTAGGTGAGTGATCACATCATAATGATTATCTGGCTTGTGAAGATCTTTTTTGTATAGTTCTTCTGTGTATTCTTACCACCTTTTCTTAATATCTTCTGTTCCTGTTAGGTCCATACCATTTCTCTCCTTCCTTTTAATGGTTTTGGAAAGTTGGTCTGTGTAATGGGGCCAGTGTAAATTGTGTCTTTCAATAGAGGAGCTATTCCTCATCTATGCCTTCTTGACATGGTGGATTTCAGCAAAGGATCATGAGAATGATTCAGGTGTCATGCCAGAATATTTTCTAAACATTTTCTTGAACCTCCCACCTGATACTCTGGAATGGATTCACCTGGTTTTTGTTTATACTGCTGAATCTTTGTCCAGTGTATACAGATTTTGGAAAACATTCTGGGGGTCTGAGTAGTTTATGAGCTAATATCTTGAATTCAGCTTGAGTCGATGGGCTATGTAAATCAAAATCATTAAGAGATTCCTCTGTCCTGATTTCTCTATCCATTCCTTTAAATGGATTTACTTTCAGAAACTAATAGCTGTATTAATTGATACAAATCAGAAAACCCGGGCTCATAGTTTCAGATGGTTAACTAGAATTCCTTAGCAAATCCTTTTGGGTCTTGACTAGGATAGGGAATTTTCTTAGCTTAAGTTCTCAGGTCTAGGGAGTGCATTTAAGCATAAAGGATGATTCCACTCTTCCTAAAATACATTTATCCTTAAAGGGTGCTGTAATTACTTATGATTTTATATCCCATTTTGCTTGGCGAGAGGAAGGAGCAGGAGGTGAGGGTGATGGAAGAGAAAGAAACAGTATCTGGGCTTGGCAGTTCAGATAAAAGAAGATAAAAAGGAGGGGCAGAGGGAGGTACAGGATTAATGCTGGTGGCTTTTTAAACGTTCCAGTATTATTTTAAGCAATTTTTTTTGTTGGTTTCCTGCAAAGAAGTTGCTTCATCATTTCCCCTTTTAGAAGCTTCTTGAATGCCTCTTGAACTAAGTATTCCATTCAGTCTGTTTGATCTTATGGCCTGCTTTTTCTAGCTGGGTATGAAAAAAAGTTATTTTTGGAATGTCAAAAGAGCCCCTAGTTGGGCTGTTTTAGATCGAAATCTCCTTAATATGACTTCTCCAATCATGTAAGTATTTGCAAATATAAATTCTGAATGTATTTATACAAGAACCTGGCTGGGTGTATTAGTTGGAGGCTGACAATCTATCATTCCACTTTCTTTTGGTTTGAAAATTTTTTTCCCCATTCTGAGGTTTGTCCTTCTAGATGAAATCACTAGTGATGATTGTGTCACTAGCGGTCCAGTGAGCTGTTTGTGAGCATAACTCTTCTAGAGTCATTGCAGTGCTCTAACTGACATATCTCAGTTTTTCCCTGTTGCATCCTAAGACTATTGTGAATGTTAATCATTCACAGTGATGATCAGATCACTGAAAAGCCAGCTCTTATGCATGTCCCTGGCAGATCAAGTTTTTAATTAAAATGAGTAGGTTTCCCTATTGCATGGTATGAGGACTTGCCTCCACCATTCCATGGGTTTCTTTTTTTTTTTTTTCTTTTTAGATTTATTTATTGGCTGTGGTGAGTCTTTGTTACTGCTTGTGGGCTTCTCTAGTTGCATACTCTTGCCTGGCAAATCCCATGGACAGAGGAGCCTGGTAGGCTGCAGTCCATGGGGTCGCTAGGAGTTGGACATGACTGAGCGACTTCACTTTCACTTTTCACTTTCATGCATTGGAGAAGGAAATGGCAACCCACTCCAGTGTTCTTGCCTGGAGAATCCCAGGGGCGGGGGAGCCTGGTGGGCTGCCGTCTCTGAGGTCGCAGAGAGTCGGACACGACTGAAGCGACTTAGCAGCGGCAGCAGTGAGCAAGGGCTACTCTTCGTTGTGGTGCGTGGGTTTTTCATTGGGGTGGCTTCTCGTTGCAGAACAGGCTCTATGCCATGCTGGCTTCAGTAGTTGCAGCTCGCAGGTTCTAGAGCATGGACTCAGTAGTTGTGGCACATGGGCTTAGTTGCTCTGCAGCATGTGGGATCTTCCCGACCACAGAATGAATCCATGTCCTCTGCATTGGCAGATGGATTCTTAACCACTGGACCACCAGGGAGACCCCCTCCCCCTACAAGTTTCGTAGTTGCCTGAGAAAGTCCATTGCTAGCCAAGAGATGTCCCTTCTTTGGAGTTGAAATCTCTCATGAGATTTTTTTTTACTTTTTATTATTTTTACTTTTATTATTATTTTATTATTTTTACTTTTATTCTGACAAACTGCATTAATGTAGCTAATTCAAGGAAAAGTGAAACCTAATATCCCACCTAATAACCTAAAGATCCCCTCAATATCTTTAAGCAAAGATCTTCATAGTCTTTCAAGTGAGGATATAACCCAAGCACCTTTTCTTGAAACAAAATTCAAGAAAACCTATTCCTTCAGTGAAGAGTTTAAAACTATTGAGTAAAACTTAGGATCACCAAGCAATAACTGGAGAGCTAAGACCCAGGAGTGCTGTGCTCAGTCATGTGCTCAGTTGCTCAGTCCTGTCTGACTCTTTTGCGACTCCATGGACTGTAGCCCACCAGGTTTCTCTGTCCATGAAATTTTCCAGGGAAGAATGCTGGAGTAGTTGCCATTTCCTCCTCCAGGGGATCTTCCCAACCCAGAGATAGAATTTGTGTCTCTTTCACCTCCTCCATTGGCAGGCAGATTCTTTATCACTGTGCCACCAGGGAACCCCTAAGACCCAGGAGAGACTCACTCAAATTTGTCTGAACTCATAGAGGAGATGGACAGACCCAAGAGGATTCTGGGAATACCAAGACTCTGGGTCATCGAAGAGTTCAGGAGAAGAAGGAAAATCTGCACTGGGTCCCTTCATTGATTGCCAAGATTGTCAACTGAAAAAAAAAGTACACAACCTAGAAGTTGAGAATTATGTTTTATTTAGAGACCTTGTGTATTAGTTGCTCAGTCATGCCCGACTCTTTGCAACCCCATAGACTGCAGCCCATCAGGCTCCTTTGTCCATGGGATTCTCCAGGCAAAGATGTTGGAGTGATTTGCCATTTCCTTCTCCAGGTTAGAGACCTTAGTGAGGACTGTATCCCAGGATGGCAACCTCTCAGCTCTGAGGGACTTTTCCAAAGAGGTAAAGGACTAATCAAGAAACATAGAGGTTGTTACTGGAAAAGAAAGAAAAACACATGTAAGTTGAACATCGAAAGATTACTGCTAAACAAAAACAAACAGACATCTCAAGTTAATCATTTTAGTACTTTTCTGTATATGCAAGAGTCTGGGTTTTTTGAAATTATTCCTTGGATATGCACTTTAACTGGGTCAGTATCCTATCTTTTCTCATCCTGAATCCCCTCAGGGTGCACTGTGACTAGGGTTTGGGGATGTTGAGGGTGGTTCAGTGGCTGATGGATTTATGGCTACAACATCTTTTGTTTACTGAAGTGGCAGTCAACATTCTTTGTTGATGCTACCAAAGGGCATTCTTTCAGCCTGCAACTGTACTGTAGTTTATTAGCTAGGCCAGACAACTCCCTGGAGAAAGTCCCTCTCCCAGAAGAAATGTGTGGCCAGACCCTCTATCAGGCCCTCCTGCAAATGACCAAGGGTCAGCTCTGTTGGAGGCAGATAGTCGCAGTTTAGTAGGAGTAAAATGAGGTATGTCCTCCTAGATTTAATTGACCAAAGATTGAATTATGCACTCAGAAATAAAGGATAACATCCAAAGCCTTTGTTGAATGTTTTATACAAGCTTTTCCAAGGCACACTGCATTAAACCTGGAAGCCCCAGAAAATAGTATCTCCTAATTTCTGCTTTAGAAGGAAAATTTCTAACACTAAAAAAAAGTTCAAAAATAGCAATGTTGGTTGGTCAGGATAGCTGTTAAACATAATAATGGAGGCTACCATACAGTTCTTTGTAAACAGTTTACAGGAAAACAGAAGGAAAAAGAAATTCAAAATAACAATTCTTGCTCTGCAATTTGAATTTTTAGGAAAGCCAAAATATAACTCTGAGAATAAATTAAAGCCCAGGGAGAGTCCTCCCTATGTACCTTCAGACAATTGCAGGTATTATGAGAAGTCGGGCCTTTGACAGAGGAAATGTCTCACACTTAAGAGAAAAGTAAGTTTAAGAGACAGCATTCCTAGGCTCAAGCATCCCTGGAAGATTTGTCTTTCTTCTCCTGAGGGACAGTTTCCCCTTGAATGATGATGTCAGCCCATCCTTATTTCACCCCACAGCCAACCATTAAGCCTAAAATAGAGGATCAGGAATTGGATTTTTTAAAAATTTAAATTTATTTATTTTAATTGTAGGCTAATTACTTTACAATATTGTATTGGTTTTGCCATACATCAACATGAACATGTGTTCCCCATCCTGAACCCCCCTCTCTCCTCCCTCCCCATACCATCCCTCTGGGTAGTCCCAGTGCACCAGCCTGAAGCATCCTGTATCCTGCATTGATCCTGGACTGGCGATTTGTTTCTTATATGATATTATACATCTTTCAATGCCATCCTCCCAAATCATCCCACCCTCGCCCTCTCCCACAGAGTCCAAAAGACTGTTCTATACATCTGTGTCTCTTGCTGTCTCACATACAGGGTTATCGTTACCATCTTTCTAAATTCCAGATATATACTAACACATTTAGTATACTTGTATTGGTGTTTTTCTTTCTGGCTCACTTCACTCTGTAAAATAGGCTCCAGTTTTATCCACCTCATTAGAACTGGTTTTTGACACTGGTGCTGCTTTCTCTACAGTCAGCTCCTCCCTGTCACCTTGAGCTGTCAGTGTCTTTGGGTAGCCTATTTCATTGCCCATAACTTAGCTAACCCCAATATCTCTAGACCTTTTAAGACTCATCATGCCTTTCTAGTTTCCAACTGTCCACCAGCAGATTTTTATGTAAATTTAATATCACTGTAAACTGTAATGATTTCTCTGCCCTCAGACCAAATTCTGATTCTTCTACTTTCCTTACTAGAAACTCATTCTGATTTAAATTTCTCTGGAGAGGATGAGTCCTCAAAAGATGCCCCAATTAGTCTCTGGGCTACACATGCAAATAAAGGAGGATTGTTATTAAGTGCAGAACCTGTGCACATTAGTTAGAAGAAGAATAAACCTTTTCTATCAGAAGCCCAATACTCTCTCTCCAGGGATGAACAGCTAGGAATTAAATCTATTATGGACTCTCTTTTGAAGCAGGATGTACTTGTCTTTACTTCCTAACCTTGTAACACCCCATACTTACCAGTAAGAAAAAGGCAAATTTGACTCTGGCAGAAACCAAACGTGTAGATTTGTACCAGACCTAAGAGCCTAAGGTGTTCAGTTCAGTTCAGTTCAGTCGCTCAGTTGTGTTCGACTCTTTGCGACCCCATGGACTGCAGCATGCCAGGCTTCCCTGTTTATCACCAACTCCTGGAGCTTGCTTAAACTCATGTCCATCAAGTCACTGATACCATCCAACCATCTCATCCTTTGTCATCCCCTTCTCTTCCTGCCTTCAATCTTTCCTAGCATCAGGATCTTTTCCAATCAGTCAGTTCTTTGCATTTGGAGTTTCAGCTTCAGCATCAGTCCTTCCAGTGAATATTCAGGACTGATTTCCTTTAAGATGGACTGGTTTGATCTCTTTGCAGTCCAAGGGACTCTCAGGAGTCTTCTCCAACACCACAGTTCAAAAGCATCAATTCTTTGGTGCTCAGCTTCCTTTATAGTCCAACTCTCACATCCATACATGACTACTGGGAAAACCATAGATTTGACTAGATGGACCTTTGTTGGCAAAATAATGTCTCTGCTTTTTAATATACTGTCTAGGTTGGTCATAGCTTTTCTTCTAAGGAGCAAGCCTCTTTTAATTTCATAGCTGCAGTCAGGTGGCTTAGGTGGTAATGAATCTGCCTGCAGTATAAGAGACCTGGGTTCAATCCCTGGGTTGGGAAGATCCCCCAGAGAAGGCAATGGCTACCCACTCCAGTATTTTTGCCTGGAGAATTCCATGGACCGAGGAGCCTGGCAGGCTGCAGTTCATAGGGTTGCAAAGAGTCAGACATGACTGAGCAACTAACACTAAGAATCTAAACCTTTTGTAATTCCTCAATTCCTCCTAACACAGCATGGTTTCTAGTAAAGTTACCTCTGTTCAACCTTTTTCTCAATCCCATCGCACCCTGACTCACAGTTTCTTTTTGCGTAACTGTAAAGCAAGACAATTCACTTGAACTTGTGGCCTGGGATATTGTGAGTCTCCCTCAAGATTTCCCTAGATCCTTAAAGTAGACTTGATTCTGTAGCATTTACCCAAGACTCCATGCTTATTTAGTATGTTGATGACCTTTTGTTTTGTGATCAAACTAAGCAGGGGGCTCTTATAGACTCCTTCATCCTCCTAAAAGAACTAGCTGAATGAGGCCAGAAGGCCTCCAGATCTAAACTTCAGTGAGTCCAAATAATTGCTACCCACTTAAGACATAACTTATCTCAAGGAATTTGGAAGCTCACCCCCAGATGTCTTAAGTCAACTTTGTCCATCCTTCTCCCTCAAATGAAGAGGCAATTACATAAAGTTTTAGGGGTAGCTGGCTATTGCAACCAATAGAGTCTGAATTTTGTAGCCCTGCTAAAAGCCTGTATGCCCTTCTTCCAGATATTATCCCAGAACTTATTTTCTGGCCTTCAGAAGCATTTACCTCCTCTGAAGCCTTAAAATTAGCTTCATGTACATTCCTGGCTCTTTGTTTACCTAGCTTTGACAAAGATTTTATTCTATAATGTCATGAAAGTAATGGGATTGTTTCAGGCATTCCAGTCTTTTGTCTCTCAGACATGGTCTACCATTTCTCATGTCATTAGCCACGGTGGGATGAGGAATGCCCCCAGGCTTCTACGTGGTCTGTGCAGCAACTGCCTTGATTGACATAGCTTATATAACACACATGCACGTTAGTCTTATGTTAGGCTCCCCATTCCTCTCTTTGTTCCTGGTGCTGTATCTTGCTGTTCAGTCGCTAATTCGTGTCCACCTCTTTGCAAGCCCATGCACTGTAGCACACCAGGCTTTCCTGTCCTTCATTGTCACCTTGAGTTTGCTCAGACTCATGTCCATCAAGTCAGTGATGCTATCCAACCATCTCATCCTCTGTTATCCCTTTCTCCTTTTGCCTTCAATCTTTCCCAGCATCAGGGTCTTTTCCAGTGAGTCAGCTCTTTGCATCAAGTGGTCAAAGTATTGGAGCTTCAGCATCAGTCCTTCCACTGAATATTCTTAGGATTGACTGGTTTAATCTCTTTGCAGTCTAAGGGACTCTCAAGAATCTTCACCAACACCACGGTTCGAAACCATCAGTTCTTCGGTGCTCAGCCTCCTTCATGGTCCAGCTCTCACATCTGTACATAGCTGCTAGAAAAAAACAGCTTTAACTGTATGGACCTTTGTCAGCAAAGTGATGTCTCTGCTTTTTAATATGTTTGTCTGTATTACAAATCCATAGGACATAGCACTTTATACAGTGAGAAACCACTTATGAGCAGGCTTTTTTACCTAAACCTCCCAATCATCTTAAATTGTTACTGAGTCCAAGCTTGGTCTGCTTGCCACACAACAGGACAATAATTGGGAGATGAGGTGTCGAGATAAAAAATAACAACTTTATTTGAAAAGCCAGGCATCTGAGAAGATGACAAGCTAGTGTCCTAAAGTACCATCTTATCAGGGTCAGGATACTAGTTTCTTTTGTAGAACAGAGGGGAAGGAGGTGAGGAAGTAAAGTAAAAAGTCCATAAGTCTTACGAAGTATCTCCTGCTTAGTCACCCTAGGGGAGCAAAGGTTAATGTAAAAGAAACATATCCAACATGGAGTCAGATTCTATTCTCCCTTGTTACAAAATCATTGTAGCACTTTGAATCTAGCTTCTTTATCACCCCTCTGGATGATATAGCCTGTGGGGGGAGCATAGTTAAGGAACTAAAAGACCATTGGTTTTGCCCTGGCATGCACAAAATTTCTGACCAAATTATTTCTCAGTGCGCTACTTGTAAATCTTAACCAAATTTGTAGGAAAGCTCTCCATCCCCTAGGAAGTCCTCTAAAGCCCACATTTTCCTATGTGGTACTCCAGATGGATTTAATGGATTTGCCCCCAGCTTTAGGCTGTACTCACTGTTTGGTTGTCATTTACATGTTTAGTGGATGGACTGAACACTATCTGATTACATTAGTTGTTGCCACAATAGTGGTAAAGAAATTAATAACTGAGGTTATCCCTTGTTTTGGCATTCCTTTATGGATTGAATCAGACCAAAAGACTCAGCAAAAATAAGCCATTTGCTTGTTGAAAGTTTGATGTACTCATTAAAGTTTCATACCAGACAACATCTTTAATCATCAGGGCAGTGGAGTATAAAAATCTAACTGTAAGAAGGATTTTAGGGAAGGTTTGTCAAGAAACTATTTAAGTAGCTAGAGGCTTTGCTTTAGACTCCTAATATTTATGGAGAAGATACTTAAGATTTCTATTAGTCTTGACAAGTTCCAAATTGCTACACCTTTTCTTGAAATTTGCATTTTAAAAAGATAGCAGAGATAAGAGTTCCTGGAGAAGACCAAGTAGAATATTTGCATCTCAAGGTATAGAAGGAGAAAGGCAAGTCCCTTCTAGGATGACTACTGCCTACTCTCTCTCCTCCCTTTCCCTCATTACTTATAGGTCTCTTACAATCAAATAGGAGAGGTTTTTGGAGTGTTAAAATTGGTGGGTTTTGAATTATTTTTGGAGCCACACCTCTGATCCTGTAAAGACTAGATTTATAAAACAAGGGCAGTTTTTTTTTTATTTTTTCAAAGAATTGGATGACCACCTCAGTGATATCAAGGAACTGACATACCATTCACCTATGTTGAAATGTTTTACTTTCTCTCATTTAGCTTAAGGGAGAAGTTCCCCTTCTGTTTTTCAAGTCCAAGCTCACCTTGCTCGCTGTATAATAGGCCAATAAATCCTAGAGACGGTGTTGAGGCAAAGAGGAGACTGTTCATAAAGCCGGCTGACTGAGAAGATGGCTGGCTAGTGCCTCAAAGTAAACATCTTGTTGGGGCCTGGATGCCAGGTTCTTTTATGGATCAGAGATGAGGGGAGGTAAGGAAGCAAAGTAAAAAGACCATTCAATTATTGTAAATATCTCCTAGAATGGCAAGCCTCAGTCAGCGGGATGTGTTAATTTTACTTACTTACAGCCCTTCACAAGTGGGCAGGGTCATGCTATCTCCCTGTGAGCCAAAGGCACTCTAGCCCAAGGGTCAGGCGGAGGGGCCAGGCAGGGCTCCCTGAGGCAGGCCATTGTGTGTGCATGCTAAGTCACTTCAGTCATATCTGACTCTTTGCAACCCTACGGACTGTAGCCTGCCAGGTTCCTCTTCCATGGGATACTCAAGGCAAGAATACTGGAGTGGGTTGCCATGCCCTCCTCCTGAGGTTCTTCCCAACCCGGAGACTGAACCCATGTCTCTTACAGCTCCTGCATTAGCACGTGGGTTCTTTACTTTAGTACCACCTGGGAAGCCCAAGGCAGGCCATTATGTGTGCCTATAATAACAAAAGTGGCAAAATAAGAATTAAGGTCACAGAAGCAGATCCAGTATGGATTCAAAAGAATGAAACTAGAACACTTTCTAACATCATACACAAAAATAAACTCAAAATGGATTAAAGATCTAAATGTAAGACCAGAAACTATAAAACTCCTAGAGGAGAACATAAGCAAACACTCTCTGACATAAATCACAGCAGGTTCCTTTATGACACACCTCCTAGAATATTGGAAATAAAAGCAAAAATAAACAAATGGGACCTAACTAAAATTAAAAGCTTCTGCACAACAAAGGAAACTATAAGCAAGGTGAAAAGACAGCTTTCAGAATGGGAGAAAATCATAGCAAATGAAGCAACTGATAAAGAATTAATCTCAAAAATATACAAGCAACTCCTGCAGCTCAATTCCAGAAAAATAAACGACCCAATCAAAAATTGGGCCAAAAAACCAAATAGACATTTCTACAAAGAAGACATACAGGTGGCTAACAAACACATGAAATGATGTTCAATATCACTCATTATCAGAGAAATGCAAATCCAAACCACAATTAGGTACCATTTCATGCCAGTCAGAATGGCTACGATCCAAAAGTCTACAAGCAATAAATGTTGGAGAGGGTGTGGAGAAAAGGGAATCCTCTTACACTGTTGGTGAGAATGCAAACTAGTACAGCCACTATGGAGAACAGTGTGGAGATTCCTTAAAAAACTGGAAATAGAACTGTCATACGACCCAGCAATCCCACTGCTGAGCATACACACTGAGGAAACCAGAATTAAAAGAGACATGTGTACCCCAATGTTTATCGCAGCATTGTTTGTAATAGCCAGGACATGGAAGCAACCTAGATGTCCATCAGCAGATGAATGGGTAAGAAAGCTGTGGTACATATACAGCCATTAAAAAAATACATTTGAATCAGTTCTAATGAGGTGGATGAAACAGGAGCCTACTATACAGAGTGAAGTAAGCCAGAAAGAAAATACACCAATACTAACGCATATATCTGGAATTTAGAAAGATGGTAACGATAACCCTGTATGCGAGACAGCAAAAGAGACACAGATGTATAGAACAGTCTTTTGGACTCTGTGGGAGAGGGAGCGGGTGGGATGATTTGGGAGAATGGCATTGAAACATGTATAATATCATATGTGAAATGAATCACCAGATGAGGCTCAATGCATGATACAGGATGCTCGGGGCTGGTGCACTGGGATGACCCAGAGGGATGGTACGGGGAGGGAGGTGGGAGGGGGGTTCAGGATGGGGAACACGTGTACACCCATGGCAGATTCATGTTGATGTATGGCAAAACCAATACAATATTGTAAAGTAATTAGCCTCCAATTAAATAAATTTATTTAATATAAAAAATTAACCCTTAGGGTTAAAACTCAAAAAAAAACATTCTATTAGCTTCTTCCCTGGTAGTTCAGCTGGTAAAGAATCAGCCTGCAGTGCAATAGACCCAGGTTCAATCCCTGGGTCAGGAAGACCCCCTGGAGAAGGGATAGGGCCTTCCCTGGTGGCTCAGACGGTCAGGAATCTGCCTGCAGTGTGGGAGACCTAGGTTCAGTCCCTGGGTTGGGAAGATCCCCTGGAGAAAGGAATGGCTATCCACTCCAGTATTCTTGCCTGGAGAAGTCCATGTACAGAGGAAGCTGGCAGGCTACAGTCCGTGGGGTCACAAAGAGTCGGACACATCTGAATGACTTTCACTTTCAAATATCAGCTTTGGTCAGTTTAGTCAGACTGGTGGCCTCTCATTTTGGTAATCCATTTACAAACACTTTTGAGGATCTTCCCTGGGTTAAGAAATTCTCTAATTATGATGATTGGTTCAGCCTTTGATCTGGTGGTCACAGTTCTAAAGGTAATCGTTTAATAGTGTCTTCGGGGTAGAAAGGCAATTCAGATTACTAGAACAAGTACTCAAATTGAGGAGGAAAGAGGGGAGCAGTAGTTAAAGTTTTAGATACCTTTTATATCATTAATCTTTCATTCAGTTCAGTTCAGTTGCTCAGTTATGTCCGACTCTCTGCGACCCCATGAATCGCAGCACGCCAGGCCTCCCTGTCCATCACCAACTCCCAGAGTTCACTCAAACTCATGTCCATCGAGTTGGTGATGCCATCCAGCCATCTCATCCTCTGTCGTCCCCTTCTCCTCCTGCCCCCAATCCCTCCCAGCATCAGAGTCTTCTCCAATGAGTCAACTCTTCTTCGTGTGAGGTGGCCAAAGTACTGGAGTTTCAGCTTTAGCATCATTCCTTCCAAAGAACACCCAGGATTTTCCACACCAATGATTTTCACCACTATGTCTTCCAGGTTGCTTATCTGTTCTTCTGCCTCAGTTATTCTGCTACTGATTCCTTCTAATGTATTTTTCGTCTTAGTTATTAGGTTGTTCATCTCTCTTTGTTCTTTAGTTCTTCTTGGTCTTTGTTAGACATCTCGTGCACCTTCTCAATCCTTGTGTCCATTCTTTTTCCAAGATCCTAGAGCATCTTTAATATCATTACTCTGAATTCTTTTTTTGGAAAGTTGCCTTTCTCCACTTCATTTAGTTGTTTTTCTGGGGTTTTGTCTTGTTCTTTCATCTGGGGCATAATCCTCTGCTGTTTCACTTTGTCTGACTTTCTGTGATTATGATTTTTATTCACAAGCTGAAAATTCTTCTTAGTTCTGCTGTCTGTCTTCTAGTGGATGAGGCTGTCTAAGAGACTTGTGCAGGCTTCCTGATGGTAGGGGCTGGTGGTGGGCAGGGCTGTTGCTCAGCAAAGGGCTTTCCTGGTGGCCCAGCTGGTAAAGAATCCACCTGCAGTGTGGGAGACCTGGGTTCGATCCCTGGGTTGGAAAGATCCCCTGGAGAAGGGAACGGCTATCCACTCCAGTATTATGGCTTGGAGAATTCCAGGTACTGTTTAGTCCATGGGATCGCAAAGAATCAGACATGACCAAGCTTAGTAAAGTTTTAATCCTCTTGTCTGCTGATGGCTGGGGCTGCGTTCCCTCCCTATTGGTTGTCTGGCGTGAGATGACCCAGCACTGGAACCTACAAGTTGTTTATTGGGGCTAATGGCAGCCTCTGGAGTCTCCTGCCTGTGGGTCCTTTCCAGAACTGTTGATGCCAGTGTCCCCTCCATGAGCCACAGCTGTTCTCCCATCTCTGCCAGAGACCCTCCAATGCCAGCAGGCAGGTCTGGCCCAATCTCCTGTTGGGTCAGTGCTCCTTTCCCCTGGGTCCTGGTGCACACAGGACCCTGTTTGTGCCCTTCAAGAGTGGAGTTTCTGTTTCTTCCAGTCCTGTGGAAGTCCTATAATCTAATCCCACTGGCCTTCAAAGCCAGACCCTCTGGGGCATCCTTATCCTGTTGCCTGACCCCCCAACTGAGTGAGTTGCCTGATGTGGGGCTCAGGACTTTCACTGCAGTGGCAGAATTTCTGTGGTACAGTTGTTCTTCAGTCTGTGGGTTGCCCACCTGATGGGTATGGAACTTGATTCTATCACACTTGCACTCCTCCTACTGTCTCAGCCCCCTTTGTCTTTAGATGTAAGGTATCTTTTTTGATAGGGTCTGGTGTTTCTTTATTGATGGTTGCTCAGCAGTTAGCTGTGATTCCAATGTTCTTATAAGAGGGGATGAGGGCATATCCTTCTACTCTACGATCTTGAGCTAATCTTTCACAACAAATCTTTCAATGAGGCTTTTTCGGAATTCTGAAGCCTTTTGGTGCTTCCACATACCAATTAAAATAGATAACAGTAGTCTAAGATGCTGCTGCTGCTGCTGCTAAGTTGCTTTAGTCGTGTCCAACTCTGTGTGACCCCAGAGATGGCAGCCCACCAGGCTCCCCCATCCCTGGGATTCTCCAGGCAAGAACACTGGAGTGGGTTGCCATTTCCTTCTCCAATGTGTGAAAGTGAAAAGTGAAAGTGAAGTTGCTCAGTCATGTCCGACTCCTAGCGACCCCATGGACTGCAGCCTACCAGGCTCCTCCATCTGTGGGATTTTCCAGGCAAGAGTACTGGAGTGGGTTGCCATTGCCTTCTCTGAGTCTAAGATGAGAGCTCTCTAAAATTTTAATAATTTAGAAATTTCTCTAATTCAAAGGGTCCAAGGAGCTAGCCCTACAAATATTTTCCCCTGCTAATCTAATTTTAGAAAAGAGAAAAACACTTAATCACTGTTTTTTTCTAGAAGACTCTGCAGGGCACAGGTCGAAAAGACTACTGTCTTTAACTGCATGCTCAAAATTGTTCTGGAGTACCAAAAGAACCCCATCTTGGCCATTTTAGGGCCTGATTTCCTTTAATTCTCAGTTAAGCACTTGTAAGCATACATAAACCCAGCTGGTATTCCCATAGGTGGCCGTTTGCAGGGGAGGTGTTTGGCCTTTGAGGTACGATCTCCCAATATTAATTTCATAGCCTAATTCAGATGTGAGATACAAGGCGTAATCTGAACAGTTCTGAGGAGAGCCTGGTGGATTGCATGTGTGCTGTTTCTGAGTCTAGTTCTTTAAGGAGTTATAGTTGGGTCAATTCTACTCTGTTTACATGGCTTGTTTTCTCCCTGTAATAGTTTAAAACCATCATGGGTGCCCGAAGCACTGGATTATCAGCCTTGTGGTGCTGCCCCGAGGAGCAGCAATTAGTTAATGGTTGTGGTCATGCTCATGCTCAGTTGCTAAGTTGTGTCCAACTCTGTGATCCCATGGACTGCAGCCTGCCAGGCTCCTCTGTACATGGAATTTCCCATGCAAGAATACTGGAGTGGTTCGTGTCCCTTATTCTTTGGAACTGAATAATTGTGTTCAGACCATATATCAACTCATTTTTTAAAAAATTAAAGCCAGATTTAATTAAAACTCAGCCACCTGTGTTTCCATGGGCTTCTTGCCCAGATCCCCTAAGGATCCTGGCCTCGGAAATGCACCAGTGCCCCTTAAGACACCACATCTTAAGCAAAACAGGTTGAATAACATTTTTAGGATCATTACTCAGACAACGAGATCTGGATATCAGGAGACTCCCCGAGTACCTGAGGAGTACTGAGAAATGAGTGGGGCTCCATGGCCCATGCTGGCACTGAACCCTGGTTCCAGTGGATGCCAGATGCTTTCTACTAAGTATCTCTGATGCCCTGTTGACTACACCGTGCATGTTGACAAAGTAGATCTGATAAAGGAATGGAAAATTTTACTTGAGCCAAACTGGAGATTACAACTTGAGAACAGCATCTCAGAAAGCTCCGAAAACTGTTCTGCCTATTAGAAGTCAAGGCACAGTTATATAAGTTTTTGAGACAGAAGGGTGTACATTAAATGACATGTTATTGATAGTTTGCATTTTCCAGATCTAAGTGTCATCATAGCTCATTATAATATCAAAGAAGAATGTTATTTTTTAAGGAGTTGTTGATGGTAGGAGAATATTACTCTTTAGGGTTAAGCAGGTCTTTCTGCCAATGAGGGGGGTTTGGTTAATAATGCAGGTACGCAATGCATAGTAGAGGGTAGAGAATATGAATTTTATTTCATAGAATTTTATTTCCCAGACCTGGCCATGTGCATCTCTCTCTGACTTGTTCTGATTTGTATCTTTCTGCTGTAATAATACTTTAATCATAACTATAGTGGTGTTCTCAGTTCTGTGAATTGTTCTAGTGAATTATCAGGCTGAGGGGGTAGTAGGAATCACCAGATTTGTAGACAGTGGGTCAGAAGTGAAGGTGGCCCGGAAACCTCTACACTTACAGCTGGTATCTGAAATGAGGACAGTCTTGTGAAGGACCGTGCCCTTCATCTGTGAAATTTGTTTCAGTTCTGTGTAGTTGGTGTGAGAAGTCATCGCAGGGGACTTCCCTGGTGGTCCAGTGGTTAAGAATCTGCCTTGCAATGCAGGGGACACAAGTTTGAGCTCTGGTTGAGGAACTAAGGTCCAACATGCTGTGGAGCAGCTAAGCCCATGTACCGCAACTTCTGAGGCTCATGTGCTGTGCATCCACTATACCACATTACAGAGCTCCATGACTAGAGAGTCTGTGCGCCACAACAAAAGATTGCAACTGAGACTTGAGTTAGCGAAATAAATAAGTACATATTTCTTTTTAAAAAAGAGAGAAACCATTGCAATGCTCTCCACCCCTTAATTAATTCTGGTTGAGCACATTAATAAAGTACTATCTAGATATATTACTCTCAATGTATCAATAGATGCTGTATATCCAAAACCACAGTCACACTGAAAATGAGAGTCAATCAAGAGGGACTAAATTAACATCAGAATCCCGGCCGTACAGTATTTGTACTTTGGAGAAATTATGTATGCTGAAGTTAAAGTGGAGGTATCAATGCATCCGTGTTATTTAAAGCAATTGAACTGAATTAATATCCATGAGAGACAGGAGATTCTCAGATGTCTTAAGGTAGAAGGGATATATGGTGTTTTCTCCCCAGGGAGAGGAAGATCTGGCCTCATCTAATCACACCAGCCACATGGGCAGTGAGTTCAAAAGTAGAGAAGTGATCTAAAGAAGAGTAGGCATCCAAGATGATTTTAATCTTTTTGCCTCATCTACCAAAAGCTTCCATGTAACCTTTATATTTGAACCATATATTTGAACTCTTCTTTGAAGGGCTATGAATTCAAGTGTAGGGGTTGTGTGTAAACACTTGCATATTCTTTAGAGATGTGTGGTTAAAAGTAGAGCAGGAGGAATGTACCTGACATCCACCTCACAGGATCTTCCCCCAAAGATAAGGAGAGTATCTGTTGTTTGTTGCAATGATGCTTCTAAGGAAAAGTATAGTGCAGTAAGAGATGCTGGAAGCCTTATTCTGTCTTTGTTTTATCCAAAGTTACTCATTTCCAGGGTTAGAAGTTAGATCAGGCAATGAAAGTTCCTCAAACTGACCCTCTCTCTTCTATGGTTGCTTTGTGCTCCCATCAAATTTGTCTGTCAAAGCCTTCACCCCCAGTATGATGATATTTCAAAACAAGGCCTTTGGAGACAACTGGGTTTAGATGGGATCAGGAGAGTGGGACCTTCATGGTGGAATCAGTGTCCTTAATAGGAAGAGACATAGAGCTCTTTTTCTCTTTCTCTCGTGTGAGGACACAGTGTGAAAGGTGCTGTGTGCAAGCCAGAAAGAGAGCTCTCACCAGGAGCCCAGCTGCCCAGTATCTTGACCATGAACTCCCCGAACTCCAGAACCAACTGCTATTGTTTAAGCAACTCAGTCTATTATATTATAGCAGCCCAAGGAGACTAAGACAATGGCTTCTGGTAATTTTGCTCAGAATCTGGTAAATCTTTTATTGCATATTTTATGTTGTAGTATATTTCTGTCTGTGTGCTTGTGTTAGTCTTCATAGATGACGTTGATGGACAATTGAGACAAAGTCAGGCACTGTTGTTTTTCTGTTGTTTAAACTAAGTTCAGCCTTGATACTTTTGACTTTTCTTCCCAATTTCTTTTGTCTCTCTTTTAACAAAACTGAGGGTGGGGGAGAGTAGGAAGATGAGGAGAGAAATGAAAAACTGACAGATGATGAAGGTTAAGCAAAGTAAAGCAAAGAAATCTTAGGTTAGCTCCTAAGCCTAAAGCAGGAAGTTTCAATGGACCCCTGAAAGGACTTCTTTTTGCTCTGCTAATATGCACCTAATTAGCTAAGTAGGTCCATCTAGTCAAGGCTATGGTTTTTCCAGTAGTCATGTATGGATGTGAGAGTTGGACTGTAGAGAAAGCTGAGTGCCAAAGAATTGATGATTTTGAACTGTGGTGTTGTATAAAACTCTTGAAAGTCCCCTGGACTGCAAGGAGATCCAACCAGTCCATCCTAAAGGAAATCAGTCCTGAATATTCACTGGAAGGACTGATGTTGAAGCTGAAACTCCGATACTTTGGCCACCTGATGTGAAGAACTGACTGATTGGAGTAGACCCTGATGCTGGGAAAGATTGAAGACAGGAGGAAAAGGGGACGACAGAGGGTGAGATGGCTGGATGGCATCACCAACTTGATGGACATGAGTTTGAGTAAACTCTGGGAATTGGTGGTGGACAGGGAAGCCTGGCATGCTGCAGTTCATGGGGTCATAAAGAGTTGGACACGACTAAGCGACTGAACTGAACTGAAAATATTTGTTTCCCAAATAAAAACCCAAGTACAGATCTTACCTTCTTCCCTTCAGTTTCCAAAGAAAAAGGTAATCCAGAATAGGCCACACGCCCTTTAGAATAATTGTTAACTTGGCCATACCATTCCATCCAATATCAAATAGCTAGTAAAATCCTAAACTTAAACCTAAATGGTATTTCTCCATGGGGATTGGAAAGGAGGTGGGAAGAAGGAACCTTGAGCTCCCTCTAGAGGTTGGCAATAATATTCCTATAAATTAGGTTTTACATTATAAATTGACCTTTACTTTCTTACATAATTAACTGTTCTGGCATCAGTCATCCTGCCAAAGTCCGTGCACAACTTTGAGGAGTGTTAAAGTAATTAACAAATTGAAAAGAAGGCACAAGTAAAACGCATGTGCTAAAAAAGG
Organism: Capricornis sumatraensis; assembly: GCF_032405125.1. Lineage (NCBI taxonomy): Eukaryota > Metazoa > Chordata > Mammalia > Artiodactyla > Bovidae > Capricornis > Capricornis sumatraensis. The sequence goes on along the minus strand of NC_091082.1, from coordinate 48,272,196 downwards.
CAGGAGGATGTGCTGTCCTTTATGTCTGTTCTTTACGACCCTTGTTGTGAGCATCCTAGTAATGGACATGAATGTCTAAATCCAGCCAATCTTGATTGCAGCTCAGTCAGACATGACTGCAAGGTGTACTTTTCTTACCTCATTTCCCAGGCTGCTTCTCAGACCAGTTAATCAGAATCTCTGCAGGTAGAACCCAGGAATTAGTATTTTAAAAAAATTCTTAGGTGACTCTGAAGGGTAGCCAGGTTTGGGAACCAGTACTAATGCAAAGATGTGCTCTTCAAACCTAGTTTCTTCCTTCTGAGCCCCAAGCTGCTGCTTCTTTTTTTTTTTTTTCCCTTTCAGTTCAGTTCAGTTCAGTCGCTCAGTCGTGTCCAACTCTTTGCAACCCCATGAATTGCAGCACGCCAGGCTTCCCTGTCCATCACCAACTCCTGGAGTTCACTCAGACTCACGTCCATCGAGTCAGTGATGCCATCCAGCCATCTCATCCTCTGTCGTCCCCTTCTTCTCCTGCCCCCAATCCCTCCCAGCATCAGAGTCTTTTCCAATGAGGAAAAGACTCAATGAGTCAACTTTGACGTGGCCATGACATGGCCAAAGTACTGGAGTTTCAGCTTTAGCATCATTCCTTCCAAAGAACACCCAGGACTGATTTCTTTCAGAATGGACTGGTTGGATCTCCTTGCAGTCCAAGGGACTTTCAAGAGTCTTCTCTAACACCACAGTTCAAATGCATCAATTCTTTGGTGCTCAGCTTTCTTCACAGTCCAACTGTCACATCCATTCATGACCACAGGAAAAACCATAGCCTTGACTAGACGGCAAAGTAATGTCTCTGCTTTTGAATATGCTATCTATGTTGGTCATAACTTTCCTTTCAAGGAGTAAGCGTCTTTTAATTTCATGGCTGCAATCACCATCTGCAGTGATTTTGGAGCCCCCCAAAATAAAGTCTGACGCTGTTTCCACTGTTTCCCCATCTATTTCCCATGAAGTGATGGGACCAGATGCCATGATCTTCATTTTCTGAATGTTGAGCTTTAAGTCAACTTTTTCACTCTCCACTTTCACTTTCATCAAGAGGCTTTTTAGTTCCTCTTCACTTTCTGCCATAAGGGTGGTGTCATCTGCATATCTGAGGTTATTGCTATTTCTCCCGGCAATCTTGATTCCAGCTTGTGTTTCTTCCAGTCCAGCATTTCTCATGATGTACTCTGCATATAATTTGAATAAGCAGGGTGACAATATACAGCCTTGACGTACTCCTTTTCCTATTTGGAACCAGTCTGTTGTTCCATGTCCAGTTCTAACTGTTGCTTCCTGGCCTGCATACAGATTTCTCAAAAGGCAGGTCAGGTGGTTGGTATTCCCATCTCTTGAAGAATTTTCCACAGTTTATTTTGATCCACACAGTCAAAGGCTTTGGCATAGTCAATAATGCAGAAATAGATGTTTTTCTGGAACTCTCTTGCTTTTTCCATTATTCAGTGGATGTTGGCAATTTGATCTCTGGTTCCTCTGCCTTTTCTAAAACCAGCTTGAACATCAGGAAGTTCACTGTGCACGTATTGCTGAAGCCTTGGTTCTTCAGTGGAACATAAATGAGTTAAAAGTCTTATGCTGAAGTCAGCCAGCCATAACCCTAAACTCAGTACTGGACCCAAAGCCTCCATATCCTTAGTTTTGTATCTGTCATCCTGTGATGCCCTTCAGAAGACCTGGGAAGATAGGACTGATGATTGCATATTGACTTGTTAACTACTGCACCCAGTTTCTTCTTACAGCAATTATTTAGGCATGACTAAAGTGACATGGAACATTTGGAGGAAAACTCAGCTTACTTTTCAAAATGCTGGGCTAGATGAAGCTCAAGCTGGAATCAAGATTTCCAGGAGAAATATCAATAACCTCAGATATGCAGATGACACCACCCTAATAGCAGAAGGCGAAGAGGAACTAAGGAACCTCTTGAAGAAGGTGAAAGAAGAGAGTGAAAAAGCTGGCTTAAAACTCAACATTCAGAAAGCTAAGATCGTGGCATCTGGTCTCATCAGCAAAAACAAGACTGGGGGCTGACTGTGGCTCAGATCATGAACTCCTTGCCAAATTCAGCCTTAAATTGAAGAAAGTAGGGAAAACCACTAGACCATTCATGTATGACCTAAATCAAATCCCTTACAATTATCCAGTGGAAGTGACAAATAGATTCAAGGGATTAGATCTGATAGAGTGCCTGAATGTCTGTGGATGGGGATTCATGACATTGTACAGGAGGAATCTCATTAATAATTATTGTTTCACCAAGACATTTTGCACCAAGACATTTTGGAGGAGGAGAAGGGGACAACAGAGGATGAGATGGTTGAATGGCATCACTGACTCAATGGACATGAGTTTGAGTAAGCTCTGGGAGTTAGTGAAGGACAGGGAGGCCTGGCGTGCTGCAGTCCATGGGGTCGCAAAGAGTCGGACACGACTGAGTGACTGAACTGTTCATGGGGTTCTCGAGGCACGAATACTGAAGTGGTTTGCCATTCCCTTCTCCAGTGTACCACTTTTTTTCAGAACTCTCCACCATGACCCGTCTATCTTGGGTGGCCCTACACAGCATCGCTCATAGTTTCATTGAGTTAGACAAGGCTGTGGTCCATGTGATCAGTTTGATTAGTTTTCTGTGATTGTGGTTTTCATTCTGCCTGCCCTCTGATGGATAAGGATAAGAGGTTTATGAAAACTTCCTGATGTGAGCGAAACTGAGTGGGTTTCTGGGTCTTGAATACTCCTACTCCTACTCCTAAGTATCCTGTGAGAACTCTTTGCCAACATAGCCAAGAGCAACCACTGGTCTGCTATCTATTCCTATTCTTCAGCTTCTTCTGACCCTTTTTGAATGTCCTTCATGCTGCATTCTTTTAAAATGAGTTTTTTTTTCCACTCCTGTTTCAAGATCCTTGCTCTTAGCTTTCCTTCTGGACAAGTGGAGATCTCAGGACTAAGCTCTTGGGTTTGGAATGTATGTGATTGGTGGACAGATGTAGGACTTAAGAGGAACCTGATACCTGAATACTAAGGAAGATTTGGCTGTGAGGGGAGATCTGAAATATCAGGATCAAATGAGCAGGGGAATAGCAAGATGTTGATCAAAGTTGAAGGGTTGGTAAAAAAAAAAGCTGATAAAACAGAGTGAGTGGGTGCAAGAGAAATAAAAAACTTGAACATATTCCTCATTGCAAGGAAGTACAGAGAATCAGGAGCCTTCAATAGTTGTCCAGGGACAAGGGATATGTGAAAGATTCCAAGGAAGTTCTGAAACTTACTGTGCTGCAAACAAGCTAATAATAATTTCATCTGCAACTTCTAAAATGCATTTTAAGTAGAACTTCTACCAAAAATTTTGGTGGAGGCTCACTCTTCAAAGTATTCTATGAAATACTTGCTCTAATACCTTGTCCACCTGGGGAGGTCTCTCTTGGTTTCACTGGGATCGCTGACCCCTCTGGTGCCTGAGTTCCTGCTTTCTCTCTGTGTTCAGCACTGCTTTGCTCACAGTGATGGAGCACACATCCTCCTCTGATGGGAAAAACTGCTTCTTGATTGGACTAAGTCATCCTGCAGGAGATAGCAATGTAGATATCAAGATACTCCTGGGCAAGGCAAAAAAAAAAATCATTTCTCCAACTTACACTCAGGGCAGGAACGCCCTGGGTATATTTAATCTTTCAGTGCCTCATATTACACAGAGAATTATCCCAAGTGAAGTGAAGTGAAGTCGCTCAGTCGTGTCCGACTCTTTGCGACCCCATAGACTGTAGTCTACCAGGCTCCTCTGTCCATGGGATTTTCCAGGCAATACTGGAATGGATTGCCATTTCCTTCTCCAGGGAATCTTCCCAACCCAGGGCTCAAACCCGGGCCTCCCGCATTCTAGACAGACGCTTTCCATTTTATCCCAAAGGAAGAGAAAAATGAGACGTTCCATGCTGGAAGGGCTTCTTAAGTAATTCCATATATTTATTTTCAATGAATAATTTTGAATTTCTGCAACTTCAGCAGAGCCTCAAATCTCTGATTAGTATTGTATAAAGATTGTATGAAGATACATCAAGAGATCTGTAATTAAGCTGTTGAAATCTTAGTCCAGCATTTCTCCAACATGGTTATTAACCACTGGACTTGTCCTTTAGAATTTCAGGAAAATTTTTATTTTTTCCCTCCATTCTCCCCCACCCTTCCTTCTTTCTTTTCTGTTTTCCTTTTGTATCATGAGAGCTAAGAACTGGAAATAGCACAAAAGTAGACAAACCTATAGTTTGGCAGAGATTCTTTATAATCCTAAAATATTTTGACCTTGTTAGTTAACTGAAACCTGATAAAAACTCAAAAGCCACATAACAATAGGACATTTACATTAGTCTCTGTATTTTTCTGCCATCTATAAAGGAGTTCAGTAAAGGACAAGTCCTTGTGTTGCTTTTCAGGGAAAGCATATTGCCATGTTCAGTGCAGTTCAGTCGCTCAGTCGTGTCCGACTCTTTGCGACCCCGTGAATCGCAGCACGCCAGGCCTCCCTGTCCATCACCAACTCCTGGAGTTCACCCAAACTCATGTCCATCAAGTCAGTGATGCCATGCAGCCATCTCATCCTCTGTCGTCCCCTTCTCCTCCTGCCCCCATCCCTCCCAGCATCAGGGTCATGTAGGGTAAGCTTAAAAGCTTATGCTGTAAATACACCTTATGATGTAAATTAAGTAAGATAGAGGCCTTACTCCTAAGCCTTGACTCATCCAAAGTAGTACCACTGTAATAACAAATATGATAAAAAATAATAACTATAAGAACTGACATTACAACCTGATGTTTTCCTATTTCCCCAGGCCCTCTCCTATGCCCTTCGCATGTGTTTTCTCTTTTAATTCTCAGAATAACTCTGGGAGATAGAGACTGTTATCATCTCTATTGTACATATAAGGGAAATAAAGCTTGGGGAGATTAACTAGTGCAAGGTTGCACAGCTGTAAGGACTGGAACTGGGACTCATGCCTCAGTCTTTATCATCAACCTCCTATTCAGACTGTCTTGAAGGACCATCTTGGTCAGTGCTTCCATCATGCAGAATGTTTCCATTCATTCAACAAATAGGTTTCAGGTACCTTTTATCTGCTAGCATTCTCATAGAAAATAGAGTTCCAATAATTTGGAAAAACATTTGTCTCAGTCCTCAAGGAGTTCCTAGATTAACTCAATTTCTCCCCCACTTCATTCTATAACAACATTCCTCTTCAGATCTCTCTGTTGGGCAGTTAATCAGTAGTGGAAACTCAGATGCCTCTATAGAATCTGCAGTTAATTTAAATGGCGTGAAGTATGCCAGGTGAATGTAGAATTCTGGGAGCAAAGCTGCTTTACTTTGTCCAAGATCTATATATCTATCTAGTGTTTGCCATTTTAAACACTTAGCAATTCTGTAAAGCCCATGACCTACTTTGTGCCCTGCACCTCAATGTTTCCAAAGTTGAGGTGTGTCAGAATCATCCAGAGAGCCTGTTAAAACATTGTTCTGCCCCACTCCTAGTTTCTGATTCAGTGAGTCTTAGGTGGAGCCTTAGCATTTGCTTGTCTGAAAAGTTCCCTGGTGATGTGGATGTTCTTGTGTAAGGATCACACTTTGAAAACCTTTGTTAAATCATCCATGCATAATTTCAGCCTTCCTAGTCATGTTATGAAATAATTCTGGTGTGATCCCTGATGAGTTCAGTCTCTTCACAGCCTTTTCTTTTTGTTGTTGCTCTCTGTCTTCGTTGGTGTGCACAGGCTTTCTCTAGTTGCAGAGAGCAGGGGCTACTCTCCAGTTCTCACTGTGGTGGCTTCTCTGGTGTGGAGCACAGGCTCTAGGCATGGGGCTTTAGTAGCTGCAGCATTTGGGCCCCGTAGTTGAGGCTCACGGGCTCCCGAGCATACAGACTTTAGTAGTTGTGGCTCATGGGCTTAGTTGCTCCCACGTCATGTGGAATCTTCCTGGACCAGGGACCGAACCCATGTCCCCTAAATTGGCAGACAGATTCCTATCTACTGTACCACCAGTGGTACCACTGTACCACTGAATGTCTTAAACACCTCAAGTCTCACTTTAATTATCTCTCTTACATCCTTCAAAAAATATTCATTGAAATCTGTATTGAGAAATTGGAGATTCTGAAGTGAATAAGACCCTATGACTGGAAGTTTTATATAAATACATTTATATAAAAAAATCTATCTTTTAACCTCTATCTCAGTGTAAGCCACTAATTTTTAAAAATGAGCATATTCTCTCTAATGTTGAAAGTTTGTTTCAAGATGATCAGCTAAATCAAAAATTAAAGTTCATCCAAGTTTTATGTGCTAAAATGATCAAAATTAGTTTTCATAAAACAAACCAATTGAGCAAATTAAAATAGAGATCTCAAGTTAGCCACTAGAGGCCATGTACATAAAATAGTTCTATATGGAAAGGTTATATTTGGATAGGTGGCTCAAGTGCTAAAGAATCTGCCTGCCAATGCAGGAGATATGGGTTCAATCCTTGAGTCAGGAAGATCCCCTGGAGTAGGAAATGACAATCCACTCCAGTATTCTTGCACAATAAGTGTTAAACATAGTTAATACTAGTAAACTGAATAGTTTCCATGGACAGAGGAGCCTGGTGGGCTGCAGTTGGGTCACAGAGTTGGATATGATTAAGTGCACACACACACACATGTACACACACACATTGATGAACAGGGAGTTTTCACGTATGGATGATCAGTTTTTAAAATTAATGTTGCCTGTGCTGGGTCTTTGTTGCTGCATGGACTTTTCTCTATTTGCAGCAAATGGAGGATGTTCTGCAGTTGTGACACACAGGTTTCTCATTGTGGTGGCTTCTCTTGTTGGGGCTCCCAGGAAACAGGCTTGTAGTTGTGGCGGGTAGGCTTAGTTGCTCCTCAGCATGTGGGATCTTCTTGGACCAGGGATCAAACCCCTGTCTCCTCCATTGGCAAGTGGATTTTTTCACTGAGCCACCAGGGAAGCCCTTGGATTATCAATTTTTAAATGCTCAGAATGCAATTAAGTATTCTTTGCACTATATTTTTTGGAAAAATACATGAAAATAAGATGGTTTGATGATTTAGGTATTTCAAGATTTGTAATGCTTCTGATAATCAACATGGCCACCACCAACACTGCCACCCCCACCCCCACCCCCAATACTTACTGGGTCCTTCCTGTGTGTCATGTACTATGTTTAACACTAATTGTGCATTTTCTCTTTACTCACAAAATCTGTGAGGTACTGTTATTGTCTCTATTTAACTGAGGCTTGGAAACACTCAGCACTAAGTGTTGGTACTAGGTTTTGGTGTTACTGCTAAGGGCAGGAAGCTTCGGTGTCCAGGTGCACTGCTTTGACCTGGGGGGAGGGCATGTATTGTGAAATGAGTGGGTAGACTCAGGCTACTTCTCAGCAGTCACATGTGCTCTGCCCAAGTCCTCCCACTGACTTTAAAACCCAGCTAAGTTTGCCCTTTTCCTGTGTCCTCCCACCCTTGGTGTGTGTGCAGGATGTGGCATTATTATAAGAATGACGTCATAAGGACTGGGACGTGTAGTCCATCCTCAGACACCAAGAGGCTAGCTCCCTCTTGGTAGGCCATTTTGGAGAAATTAAATGGGAAGTTTTGTCTTTGGATATTTTCCTCAACCTGGCATTTTGATAATGTGAGAGAGTCCTCAGATACTAACAAAGACCTTTTCCTTGACATCTAGGTCAACTTTTCAGCACTCACAAGTCTTCTTGCTGTTTTGAAATACATCTCAGTTTTGCTGTGTTCAAAACAACTAACTATCCTCCGTTCCCTGTAAACACACACCAAGCCCCTCTGATGTTTCTGGCCTTGAAGAATGGCCCTGTCATGCTCCCAGTCATCCAAGCCAGAAATCCATCCTTCACTTTGGTTTCCTCCACCTACCTTCATCCCAACTAATTAATCATCTGTCAACTCTAATTCCTAAAAGAGTATCCATTCTTTCCCCACCCACTGCATTTACCCTCCTTGCTCTTTTTATTTGCTACTCTTTCAGCTTTTACTCATGTTGTCATCAAAGTGATCCTTTTAAAAAAATTTATGACTCATTCTTACTTAACTACCCTCTAACAGGTTCTCATTGCTGTTAGCATAAGCTTTAAATCTCTTACTGTGGCTTATAGGATGCTTCATGACTGGACCTTGTGTACCTCTCTTGTTGATCTCTGACCACTTACAGAGCTATCATGATGAATGCATTTTTGCTTCTTGAAAGGACCACACATTCTCTCTCATCTGGGCCAGGTTATATGTTCTCCATCTAAAATACTCTCCCCTCAATTCCTACTTACACTTCTGACATCAGCTTAATTATTTCTTTATCTAGGAATTTTTTTTATTATTATTCTTTTTCTATTCTCTACATGAAGGAAGGTGTGATGTACTAGTGTCTTGAACTTCTCTAATGTAACACGTTCACTTTATTATAAATTTTTGTGTAATAATCTGTCTTATCTGTTAGTATATAAGCTCAGAGATGGTAGAGACCATATTCTGTTGTTCATAAATGTATCACATGGCTTTGCACATAGAAGGGGCAAAATAGAGCTAATAGTTAATTAAATAAAAGACTTAAGTAGGGGCAGGTGTACCTTCCTAAGTCACTGAAAGCTGTGTATACAGAACATTCATCTCTACTAGCCTTCACTTTGCCTGTTGGTATTAAAAAATAAAAATTTAAAAATTCCCAAACTGTGTTCAAGGCGTCTGTAACTTTGGTTTATCTCTACCGAAACTGAAATGGAGAAAAGATGAATTCAGTACTCCATATTGTTAGGTGACTTAGGTTAAGATTTCTCTCCCTTTTGCCCAGTGCTCTCAACTGAAAATCTTGGTAGGCCTCATTACCTTTAGAATTTTAAGTTTTTCCTATTAACCTTTTAAAAAAAAGTCATCTCAGCTGTATCCTTTCCTTCTCTTTCCCTCCAGAACACATGCTATGTTCCACTTTATCATAGGGTCATTGAATCATAGGTTTGGAAGAAACCTCAGGCAACATCTGGTATAGCTCACCATTCTCTACTTTAACTCTTCCTTTTCATTTTCATGTCAAAGGTTATCCAGCACCAGTGGCGTGAAACTCCCTACCTCCAGGGATAGCCCATACGGATGGTACAACTTGGTCAGAAGCACCTACTGAAAGAGCACCCATCCCCGGGAGGGAGGAGACATTTGTTCTCACTGCCAGTGTAAACTTTGAGGGAATTTATCCATCTTTTTCTGAGACCAGGCTTGACAGGGGAAGATAACATTTAAGGCATTGGGATTCTTGGGGGAAGGAGGTTAGAAGGAAACCCTATAGAAATAGGAAAAAGGGATAGAAATTGAGATCTGGCATTTTGAGGAAAGTAAAGCCACTTCCAAATTGACTTAAGTTCTTGTCTTAAGACTTGGGAATGCTTGAAAAGATAGGAAGGATGTTTGGAGGAAAGGGATACAGAGTGACCCTCAGTGGTATTATGGTGGTAGAGGTGGTGGTGGTGGTGTCTGCTTTGGGGGTGGGTCAGCAGAAGGGAATGGAGGTTGTAAAGTTATATTATTATTTGCACACACTTTATTGTAAATGGCTCTTAGTTTCTAAGAGGGGAAAAAAAAGATTTTTGCAGCTAATACTTCACCATGTGTTTTCATAAGTGGAATAAAATAATTCATGTCAACACTGTTGCCAAATACATACAGCTAATTTACGTTCAGTTTTTCCTAAGCAATTCTTAAGAATTTGTCATTTTTAAAAATAAACTGAACATTCTGAATGATGAGGAAAATCAAGGAAACTCAGAATGTCTTCAAAAGCAATAACTGCTTCCATGGGAAATGAAAATGAGGATAAATAATAAATATTGTCATTATCAACATAATTTGTTTGTATCTAGAGCTTCATTGACTCAGTGGACTTGAGTTTGAGCACACTCCAGGAGATAGTGAAGGGCAGGGAAGGCTGGTGTGCTGCAGTTCATGGGGTTACAGAGTCAGACATGACTGAGCGACTGAAGAACAACAACAGTAATACCATGGATAAAATCCTTTACTGAGCACCTAGTCCAGTGGCTTTAAAACTTTTATAAAGAAAGCTGATCTTTGTTCTATTTTTACCTCCTAAATGAAATATCATGTCAAAACTAAATAGAAAACAGTTGAAAGCAAAGCTGCTTTTATTAAAGTTGGGGTGGGATCCTCTAAGTTCTGTCCACTGGTTTCCTCTTCCTCTCTGTAGAAACTGAGAGCTCTTCGGAATTTAGTTTGAAAACTACTAATCCTGTAAATCCATCATCATATAGATCCAGTTAAGACCATGCCAGGCTTTTCTTGCTATATCACATGCCCTTCTGAAATAGCATAAGCAGGAAAAGTTCAATTACAGAGGAGCAGAACTAAGAAGTAACACCTCCTGAAAGTGAAAGTGTTAGTGGCTCAGTGGTCGACTCTTTGTGACCCCATGGACTGTAGCCCGCCTGGCTCCTCTGTCCATGGAATTCTCCAGACAAGGATACTGGAGTAGGTTCCCATTCTCTTCTCCAGGGTCCCAACCCAGGGATCGAACCTGGGTCTCCTGCATTGCAGGCAGATTCTTTACCATCTGAGCTGCCAGGGAAGCCTCAACTCATCTTGTAAACATGTATTAACTGTAGACACACAGCCTTTGTCTCTGTCTCTCACATACACATATATGGTGATATAGACACCTGTGCAAAAAGACATTAAAGTTATGTGAAGTGAAGTGAAGTCGCTAAGTCGTGTCCTACTCTTTGCGACCCTAGCCTACCAGGCTTCTCCGTCCGTGGGATTTTCCAGGCAGGAGTACTGGAGTGGGTTGCTATGTCCTTCTCCGGGAATCTTCCAGACCCAGGGATTGAACCTGGGTCTCTCGCGTTGTAGGCAGGAGCCACCTCTTTACCATCTGAGCCACCAGGGAAGTCAAAGTTATGTAGTACAAAGTAATGAACATTCTATATACGCTTATCCAGATGTCACCTGGACACCTTGACTACTAAGGAAATAGGACATGCTATATTCCATGTACCCCTCAAGATTTTTACTAATTCCAAGGTTTATGTTTTCTTAGTCATTTCTGATTCAAAACGTCTGTTTAAGTGGAATTAACCAAATTTATGAACTGTTACACTGTCTAGCTGATAATTTCCCTGCTTTGTACTGTGTCACGTCAGTATGGGACTGAGCCCTAAGGCTTAAAAAATAATCCTCTTTGTTTGAAATGTCTTTATTTGATTCTTCTATTAAAACTCCAGAGACAGTTTTCTCTTCTAAATGCATCATTTTTATAGTTTGGGCTTTATGATTTAAATGTTTATTTACTCCTTACTATTTAAACATTTAAAAGATCAGGGTAAGAAGGAGCAGCTTTGACAGGGCCGGTAAAAACTTTAGTGCACTGACATTATTTGAAATTACAAGTGGCAACTACCAGTTCTGGAAAACTCCCAGTGACTTATCAGGACAAACTTTGCATAGTCTTTTCTAAGGAGGCAGAGTTGATTGAAATTGTTGCAGAGTCGAAGGGAACAAACATAAAAGAATAAAAGAAGGAACTGTAAGAGATGGAGATGCCATCACTGTGAGTTGATAAGTGAAGTGTGAGAATGCAGTGAGAGAAGGCCGACAATGAGAGGGTGGTGATAAAAAAGGGGAAGTCATAAGGAAATGGAAAGATTTTTATCTTTGACTTTTCCTGTTCTGGTTCGAGGATGGCTAGATGCCTTTTATTTTCATGCTTGCCAAAATTAGAGATGTGTGTGAGTTTTCTGTTGCTGCTATAATGAATTATCACAAATGTAGTGACTTAACCCAAATATGGGTTTTTATATGGGTTGGAAGTCTGATAGGAGTTTCACTAGGCTGAAATCAAAGTGTCACCAGAACTCTATTCCTTCTGGAGACCCTAGGAGAGAATCCATGTTCTCACCTTTTCCAGCTTCTAGAGCCTGCTCACATTCATTGGCTTGTGAACCTCTTTCTCTATATTCAAAACCAGCAATATTGTATCTCTCTGACCATTCTTCCATGGTCTCACATTTTCCCAGTTTGTGAAAGATTCTCTGCTTTTAAGAACTCATGTGATTAAATTGGGCCCGCTGGATTGCCCACTGGATTAATCCATTATCATCTCTCAAGGCCATTAACTTCATCACAGCTGCAAAATCCCTTTTGTTGTGCAAAGTAACATTTCATTGGGCATTATTTTGCCCACCCCAGGATAATTCCTTCTCTGGCCCACTCTAGTTCTTTAATCAAAAAGGACACTAGTACTAACACTGCTGCTGCTGCTGCTGCTACTGCTGCTGCTGCTGCTAAGTCACTTCAGTTGTGCCTGACTCTGTGCGACTCCATAGATGGCAGCCCGCCAGGCTCCCCCGTCCCTGGGATTCTCCAGGCAAGAACACTGGAGTGGGTTACTAGCCAAACGAATTCTTTTCTTTCTCTGTTTCCTATAAAATTCATTGTTAAGCAGTATCTATGTCTCTTCTGTCCTGTCTTAAGATTGTTGTTGCTGTCCAGTTGCTAAGTTGTGTCTGACTCTTGGCAACCCCATGGACTGCAGTATGCCAGGCTTCCCTGTCCATCATTATCTCCCAGAGTTGTTGAAAGATGGGAGTCTATAAATAACTGAATGGTCAGTCCCAGGACTGACTGAATTTCTTGGTGTTTGGAGGGTAGAGTACAAAGCAGGAGTAATTGTGACTAGGAAGCCTTCTGTCAGCACAACCAGATTATTCCAAAAGGAGAATGAGTATTTTGACCACTATCATTTTTTTCCAGGGAAGACATAGTGGCCTGTAGTCTGTCCAGTTATGACACTCTTATCTAATTTTGGGCTTCCCAGATGACACTAATGGTAAAGAATCCGCCTCTCAATTCAGGAGACATAAGAGACACAAGTTCAGTCCCTGGGTTTGGAAGGTCCCCTGGAGGAGGGCATGGCAACCCACTCCAGTATTCTTGCCTGGAGAATCCCATAGACAGAGGAGCCTGGGGGTGCTACAGTCCATGGGGTCACAAAGAGTCGGACACGACTGAGCACGCATGCACACCAAGTATGGTTAGTAGTGGAAAGGGGCTTCTCATTGTAAAACTACAAACCTTACATATTGTAAGGCCTAAAATTTAAGTGTTGCTTTGACATTTTTTAGCCTCACAGAACCCTAAAGGATGAGGCATGAGTTACCCTGCTCTTGCCAGATCTGCCCCCAGTCTAGCAAGAAAGGCTCTCCACCTGGCTAGTTCTCATAGCAGCCAGATCTGCTTAACCCCACCTAGTCTTAAACCTAATTGGATTCACCTTCCTGCCAGCCATAGAATTATTCAAACAAGTGAATCACATCCTCCCACAGGAACCAAAGGTCACTGCTTCCCACAGTCCCTGCTGTACTCACTCCTCTGGGCTGTGAGTATATGTTCCCTAATCATCTAATCACCCTAATCACAGAAATGGTATGGACGTAACAGAAGCAGAAGATATTAGGAAGAGGTGGCAAGAATACACAGAAGAACTATACAAAAAAGATCTTCACGACCCAGATAATCATGATGGTGTGATCACTCACCTAGAGCCACACATCCTGGAATGTGAAGTCAAGTGGGCTTTAGGAAGCATCACTACGAACAAAGCTAGTGGAGGCGATGGAATTCCAGTTGAGCTATTTCAAATCCTGAAAGATGATGCTGTGAAAGTGCCGCACTCAATATGCCAGCAAATTTGGAAAACTCAGCAGTGGCCACAGGACTGGAAAAGGTCAGTTTTCATTCCAATACCAAAGAAAGGCAATGCCAAAGAATGCTCAAACTACCGCACAATTGCACTCATCTCACATGCTAGTAAAGTAATGCTCCAAATTCTCCAAGCCAGGCTTCAGCAATATGTGAAACATGAACTTCCTGATGTTCAAGCTGGATTTAGAAAAGGCAGAGGAACCAGAGATCAAATTGCCAACATCCGCTGGACCATGGAAAAAGCAAGAGAGTTCCAGAAAAACATCAATTTCTGCTTTATTGACTATGCCAAAGCATCTGACTGTGTGGATCACAATAAACTTTGGGAAATTCTGAAAGAGATGGGAATACCAGACCACCTAACCTGCCTCTTGAGAAATCTGTATGCAGGTAAGGAAGCAACAGTTAGAACTGGACATGGAACAACAGACTGGTTCCAAATAGGAAAAGGAGTACGTCAAGGCTGTATATTGTCACCCTGCTTATTTAACTTCTATGCAGAGTACATCATGAGAAATGCTGGGCTGGACAAAGCACAAGCTAGAATCCAGATTGCCGGGAGAAATATCAATAACCTCAGATATGCAGATGACACCACCCTTATGGCAGAAAGTGAAGAGGAACTGAAAAGCCTCTTGATGAAAGTGAAAGAGAAGAGTGAACAAGTTGGCTTAAAGCTCAACATTCAGAAAACTAAGATCATGGCATCCAATCCTATCACTTCATGGGAAATAGATGGGGAAACAGTGGAAACAGTGCCAGACTTTATTTTTTCAAAATCACTGCAGATGGTGATTGCAGCCATGAAATTAAAAGACGCTTACTCCTTGGAAGAAAAGTTATGACCAACCTAGATAGTACATTCAAAAGCAGAGGCATTAATTTGCCAACAAAGGTCCATCTAGTCAAGGCTATGGTTTTTCCTGTGGTCATGTATGGATGTGAGAGTTGGGCTGTCATGAAGGCTGAGCGCCGAAGAATTGATGCTTTTGAACTGTGGTGTTGGAGAAGACTCTTGAGAGTCCCTTGGACTGCAAGGAGATCCAACCAGTCCATTCTGAAGGAGATCAGCCCTGGGATTTCTTTGGAAGGAATGATGCTAAAGCTGAAACTCCAGTACTTTGGCCACCTCATGTGAAGAGTTGATTCATTGGAAAAGACTCTGATGCTGGGAGGGATTGGGGGCAGGAGGAGAAGGGGATGACAGAGGATGAGATGGCTGGATGGCATCACTGACTCAATGGACGTGAGTCTGGGTGAACTCCAGGAGTTGATGATGGACAGGGAGGCCTGGCGTGCTGCGATTCATGGGGTTGCAAAGAGTCAGACAGGACTGAGCGACTGAACTGAGCTGAACTGAATCACCTGTTGCCAACCTCATCTGTCCAGTGTCAGGTGTCAGGTGTTCAGCCATCTTGTACTACTTAGGGGTCAATTCCTCCTTCACCAACTGAGTGAATAGGGAGTGATCATAACATGTTTCCTTTCCTTGTTGTGAATCTGTTTTTTGGAAAGAGACCCATGAGTGCTCCCAGCCTGTAACTAAGAACCATAGGCCAAGTCTTCCTCATGTGAGAGGAAGAGAAGTCAACACACAGTGAGATCAGAGGCTCTTGGGACTTTTCAAGGGACTCCAGTAAGAGTGCTAAAATGTGACAGAGGACAGAACATTAGGTGGTTCTCACACAGCTCATTAGTTTCTTTGTGCTGTAACCTTTCAGACACTCACTAAGTTAGTAGACATTGGAGAGCGTTGGAGAGACATTGATTCTTGGCAAGACAAAGCCCCATTCCATCTCACTTTCCCAATAAAGTTTTTGATCTTGACTTTTGTAGAAACAGAAAGTATGTGTGTGATAGTGATGGCTTATGGTGAATGATGTCAAATTAGTGATCTCTGATTTAGCTTTGGAACCAGGGACCAGGCTTGATCACTCAAGAGCTTTTGTGTATCAGAGTTTTATTAAAGTATAAAAAGGGACAAAGAAAGCTTCTGACATTGACATCAGAAGGGGGATGGAGAGTGCCCCCCTCATTAGTCTTATCAAGGCCTTATATACTTTTATCAGACCTACTCCAAGACAACATATATCTTAAAGTAACAAGATTAGAACTAACAATAGAAAGGTCTTACCAGACCCACTCCCACAACATACTTCTTAAGATAACAAGATTAGTCAGAAGGTTCTTGTTAAGGAGAAACATGTCCTTAAGCAAGATACATTGTTATATTGACTAACACAAAGCAATGTAGAAAAAAAGATTGTCCTTTTGTCCTTGAGATCCCCAGACCCCTTTCTTCTTGAGGGCTCCAGACTCCTTTCTTCTCCTGGGGGACCCTGGGCTTCCTATCAACCTACC
This sequence comes from Capricornis sumatraensis, assembly GCF_032405125.1. NCBI lineage: Eukaryota > Metazoa > Chordata > Mammalia > Artiodactyla > Bovidae > Capricornis > Capricornis sumatraensis. The sequence goes on along the minus strand of NC_091082.1, from coordinate 48,256,000 downwards.
TAGTAATTTACTCTCTCAATAGCAATATCTCCGACTGAGAAGAGAGTGATACCTAGAATAGAATAGAATCAACAAGAAAAGGAAAAGGAATTCAATAGAAAAAAAATAGGCCAATATGTATTTAGGCAGTTGGCAGAAAGGGAAATCCTGAACGCTAATAAATATTTGAAGAGATGCTAAATTGCATCAATGATCAAGGAAATGCAAATTAAAATAACAGTACTACTTTACACTTATCATTTGGCAAAATTAGATAGTCAGATAATATCAACTGCTGGTGGGGATGTGGAGAAACTAAGTTTTTCATGCACTCCTGGGGACAGTGTAAACTTGTGCTGCTATTCCAGCATACAGTGTGACATAGTAGAGAAATTAAGCATGCCTATACTCTATGATGGAGAAGGCAATGGTAACCCACTCCAGTACTCTTGCCTGGCAAATCCCATGGACGGAGGAGCCTGGTAGGCTGCAGTCCATGGGGTCGCTAGGAGTCGGACACGACTGAGCAACTTCACGTTCACTTTTCGCTTTCATGCAATGGAGAAGGAAAATGGCAACCCACTCCAGTGTTCTTGCCTGGAGAATCCCAGGAACGGGGAAGCCTGGTGGGCTGCCGTCTGTGGGGTTGCACAGAGTCAGACACGACTGAAGTGACTTAGCAGCAGCAGCAGCATACTCTATGACTTGGAGGAGGGCATCCCCGCTCCAGTATTCTTGCCTGGAGAATCCCTTAGACAGAGGAGCCTGGTGGGCTACAGTCCATTGGGTCGCAAAGAGTTGGACACGACTGAAGTGACTGAGCACACACACATGCATATTCTATGATTAGCACTCTGCTCTTAGTAATATATCCCAGAGACATCCTCGGGAGATAGTTATGCGGGTATTTGGTCAAATGGTATTTGTGGCAGCCAAGAACTGGAGTTAAACTAAATGACCACTGATTTCTAAGACAATGGATAAACAAAATTTGATGAGAAGGTCAGATTCTCTCAGTCAAAAAAAAAAAAAGTTTAGATTTCTATTTAACAACATTGCTAGATCTCACAACATAATATTGAATAAAAAATAACTCAAAAACAGGATGACAGTTTTAGATCGTCCTCTTTATGTCGTTTAAAACTCAAATACGAAATGTGCTATATGTTTTAAAAGCTCACATAGCTCTAAGCAAATGTACTAAAAGTGGATTGGAATGAATTATTTGTTACTGGAGTAGGGGAGAGAAATGGAACTGTGGATGGGGCATGGAGATGAGAAAATAATAAAACAAGATACAATGGGCAAAGGGCATTATCCTAACTGAAATGATAGTGTACCACAAAATGGGTGTTATGACTAGCTCAATTATGTATACTTGATTTCAGAGAAATAAGGAAGAAAGTAAGACGCAGATTATGGGGGCCAGAAACCTGACTTTGGGGGAGTGAGTTTTCAACTACTGAGCCAATTCTATTGTAGCCACTTTGGGCTCCTCCTAATGAGGAAAAATGGGAAAGTCTTCGGGTTTAGCAGAAAGGATATTGGAATGGAAGACAAGCTGGTTGAATGATTTTTGGTAGGTCACAGATACTCCCTTTAGATGGGGAATAATGGGACCTTCTCTACGTATTCTGCAGGGTCCTTGGGAGAATGAAATTAGGGGAAAATGTGACAGGAAGTGTTGAAAGATTTTCATAAATATCAGATGATGTCCATTGTTAGACTGGAGGTAGACTGGTGATTCTAGTTGAGAGAAGGAGAGTAGAGCTGTTTCACATGCTGTCAACTTGCTGGAGTCTTTGTTACCCTGAAAGATGGAGAGGACAAAAACCAAATCTAAGGAAGTTTCTTCTAACTGCCTCTCCTACCCTGATGCCCTCCCTCCTTTTCTTCCTTCTCCCGTCTTCTTCTCTTCCTTGTTCGTGCTGTTAATTTGGGGTGTCAACAATTAGATCCTTGATTCATCAGGTTTGTATTCTGGGACACATGAGGGTGGCTTGACTCCTAAGCAAAGCAAATATGCTGGGTGACGAGGGGAATCACTGAAAGGAGGAAGAAAGAGAGAGTTGCATTGCTTGAATGCCAAAAATCAACACTGGAAACATTATGTAATTATACTATAGTCCGGTGAGGCCACGATCATGGTCCTTATCTTAGAGACAAGATCGGAAGCTTAAAATGTGTTCAGTGCCACACAGTATCCCACATAAAGTAACAAAATTGGAATTTGCAGCTGCTTGATACTAAAGCCCATTGTTTTGTTCTATATCCCCTGGGGACTTAGAGAATCAACCTTCTCCTCCTCTACAACCCCTCCTTATATTTTCAGATGTGAAAAAAGAGGTCCTCAGAGATGACCCATGTTGCTCTATGTCACATGCTAGGTAACAGAAAAGTGTGGGTTGGTACCTTGGTGCTCTGCATTCCACCACCTGCCACAGTTATGCTCCCATGGTTACAAAATTAAATGTAATCTAGTTATGGTCATAAGAATCAATTGATATTTTGTTTAAAGACAGATGTTTCTTAATGCCTTTCTTTCCAGATCTTCTACCCTCTGTTTCACCACTATAGCTTGTGATGTGCCCTCTTTTTGGAAATATCTGTTGCTGCATAGACAGTCTCAGAATGCACTTGTGGCTGGGAATTTCTAGGCACTCCGCACTTGTGGCTGGGAATTTCTAGGCACTCCATCTAGAAATATGAAAGAACTAAGGACTAGAAGGGAGAAGGCAATGGCACCCCACTCCAGTACTCTTGCCTGGAAAATCCCATGGATGGAGGAGCCTGGTAGGCTGCAGTCCATGGGGTCACGAAGAGTTGAACACGACTGAGTGACTTCACTTTCACTTTTCACTTTCATGCACTGGAGAATAAAATGGCAACCCACTCCAGTGTTTTTGCCTGGAGAATCCCAGGGACGGGGGAACCTGGTGGTCTGCCATCTATGGGGTCACACAGAGTCGGACATGACTGAAGTGACTTAGCAGCAGCAGCAAGGACTAGAAGTTGGATTTGAAGGCACCCCTAGGAAGGCATTTATTACAGAGTATACACAGATAGAATCCATTCTCTAGGACAATAATGAATCCTATCCATTCAGTTTGTTGAAGCTGAGACTCGGAAACTCTTGGTAGGAATACCCAAAGTTTACACAAAAATAAATAGGGACTGGAGGGATGGATATTTGTTAAACGATTGACTTCAAGGCTTGTGGTTAGTTTCTAACCTAAATGGCTCTTCAGTAGGAAAATGCAGGTTCCAACAAGCCGTTCTACATTTTATAGAAATCCTGTTTCCTTCAAAGGGGTTTGAAAGTGCCAGAAGGCTGCACGTGATTGCTCTGTGCTCTATCAGAGGAGGTCTAAAGTTACCTGTCTCATTCTCCTTTTTCCTCCTAATCCAGGCTTTTCTTTCAGGATCATATGAGATTCTAGTTACTGTGTCAAAATCTCCTAGCCTCCCTCATTAGGCGAAATAGATGTGATACAAGTTCCTGGGGAGTGTAAGTTGCTCTTGAGCAGAGGGGATTGTGAGGATGGTTTGGGAAAGAAGAGGTGTGAGTATGAGACAAATCATACATTCTTAAGAAGGACAGATAAAATTATAACAAGGTAAACTACGTGAAGGGACTGGAAAAGAATGATCAGCATAGAAAGCTGCATGGCTCAGCCCTGGTGTGGACGGGCATGGGATGAGGACAACTGTCTGATGCAGGAAGGGTGACTTTCAGAGAGTGGGGTGATAGTGTTTTGCATCGTCAACAGGACTGGCTAGAAGGCTCACAGACATGCCAGTGTTAAGTCTGTATTATTGAATTATGCATTAGAGCTTTAGCAGCTTGGTTTTGAACAAAGTTGTGAGTCGAGTGGTCTTTTGTGGAGGGCAGATGGTATGGTTGATGTGTGGGGGCTGTATTTCAATGGAATATATCATAGAAAATCCTTTCTAAACCTGAAATGATTCTCTGATGCTGAAAGTAGGAGTTGAAAAGCAAGTAATAATACAGAGGTCCTTTAACAGCTCTCTTCTGTAACACCTTGTCCTTACTGATGTATTCATTCTGTATTCTTTTCAGTATGCCTTCTGGAAGAGATAAATTTTGCCACTAAATTATGAGCCTGGAAGCCACAAGGGCGGGAGCACATTCTCACACGCCTACACCAACTGTCGATTATACTTGGCAATCCCTTTTTAACAGAAGGTGCTTCTACAGGCTTTCTCTACGGCCCATTCTGGAAAAATTTTCCTCACTTTTAACTATAAATGAAGCCTTTGAAGCCCCGTTTTCTAACTTGATGTTTTTGGTGGAGTACACATTTTGTTTTTATTAAGATATTTTGAGATTTTTATCCTCACAGCCTGTTCCACAGAAATCAATTAAATGCAGCTTTGTTTTTTGACATGATAGAAATACATGGACTTTGCATGTCACATTGACCTGATTTTAAATCCTAGCTCCGCTGCTTAGTGGCCATGTTTCCATCTCAGCAAGTTGTTGTACTTGCTCTTTTTTTCACTCCAAATCTCTGTCTGGTTCTTTCCTTCATATCATGCATATGTGTCTGTTCACTCCCTAGCTTCCTACCCTGTTTAGGTTTCTTCCTAGTTCTTACCATACTTGGTACATTATTTGTCTTGTTGGTTTTTTGTACTCTTTTATTGTCTATTCCTCCCCTAGAATAATGTCTGCCATGAAGCACATGCTCAGTTCTGTTCAGTTGCTCAGTCATGTCCAATTTTTTGGACCCCATGGATTGCAGCATGCCAGGCGAACCTGTCCATCATCAACTTGCTGAAAATCATGTCTCATGTCCATCGACTGGTGATGCCATCCAACCATCTCATCCTCTGTCATTGCCTTCTCCTCCTGCCTTCAGTCTTTCTCAGCATCAGGGTCTTTTCCAGTGAGTCAGTTCTTTGCATCAGGTGGCCAAAGTACTGGAGCCTCAGCTTCAGCATCGGACCTTCCCAGTGAATATTCAGGGTTGGTTTTCTTTAGGATTGACTGGTTTGATGTCCTCGCAGTCCAAGGGACTCTCAAGAGTCTTCTCTAATACCATAGTTCGAAAGCATCAGTTCTTTGGTGCTCAGCTTTCTTTATGGTCCAACTCCCACATCTATACATGACTACAGGAAAAACCATAGCTTTGACTAGACAGACTTTTGTCAGCAAAGTAATGTCTCTACTTTTTAATATGTTCTCTAGGTTGGTCATAACTTTCCTTCCAACGAGTAAGTGTCTTTTAATTTCATGGCTGCAGTCACCATCTGCAGTGATTTTGGAGCCCAAGAAAATAAAGTCTGTCACTGTTTCCATTGTTTCCCCATCTGTTTGCCATGAAGTAATGGGACCGAATGCCGTACTCTATGGTTTTCTGAATGTTGAGCTTTAAGCCAGCTTTCTCACTCTCCTCTTTCACTTCATCAAGAGGCTGTTTAGTTCCTCTTTGCTTTCTGCCATAAGGGTGATGTCATCTGCATATATGAGGTTATTGATATTTCTCCTGGCAATCTTGATTCCAGCTATGCTTCATCCAACCAGGCATTTTGCATGATGTATTCTGCATAGAAGTTAAATAAGCAGGGTGACAATATACAGCCTTGATGTACTCCTTTCCCAATTTGGAACCAGTCTGTTGTTCCATGTCTGGTTCAAACTTGCTTCTTGACCTGAATACAGATTTTTCAGGAAGCAGGTAAGGTGGTCTGGTATTCCCATCTCTTGAAGAATTTTCCACAGTTCGTTGTGATCCACACAGTCAAAGGCTTTAGCATAGTCAATGAAGCAGAAGTAGATGTTTTTCTGGAATTCTCTTGCTTTTTGTATGATCCAGCAGATGTTGGCAATTTGATCTCTTATTTCCTCTGCCTTTTCTAAATCCAGATTGAACATCTGGAAGTTCTAGGTTCACATCCTGTTGAAACCTAGTTTGGAGAATTTTGAGCATTACTTTGTTAGTGCGTGAGATAAGTGCAGTTGTGAGGTAGTTTGAACATTCTTTGGCATTGCTATTCCAGTCTTGTGGTCACTGCTGAGTTTTCCAAATTTGTTGGCATATCGAGTGCAGCACTTTCACAGCATCATCTTTTAGGATTTGAAATAGCTGGAATTCCATCACCCCCACTAGCTTTGTTCATAGTAAAGTTTCCTAAGGCCCTCTTGACTTTGCACTCCAGGATGTCTGGCTTTAGGTGGGTGATCACACCATCATGGTTATCTGGGTCATGAAGATCTTTTCTGTACAGTTCTTCTGTGTATTCTGTCCTTTATGGTGCCCATCGATGCATGAAATGTTCCCTTGGTATCTCTAGTTTTCTTGAAGAGATCTCTAGTCTTTCCCATTCTTTTGTTTTCCTCCATTTCTTTGCATTGATCACTTAAGAAGGCTTTCTTGTCTGTCCTTGCTATTCTTTGGAACTCTGCATTCAGATGGATTATCTTTCCTTTTCTCCCTTGCATTTTGCTTCTCTTCTTTTCTCAGCTATGTGTAAGCCCTCCTCAGACAACCATTTTGCCTTTTTGCATTTCTTTTTCTTGGGGATGGTTTTGATCAGTGCCTCCTGTACACTGTTATGAACCTCCATCCATAGTTCTTCAGGCACTCTATCAGATCTAATCCCTTGAATCTATTTGTCACTTCCACTGTATAATCGTGAGGGATTTGATTTAGATCATACCTGAATGGGCTAGTGGTTTTCCCTACTTTCTTTAACTCTGAATTTTGTAATAAGTTCATGATCTGAGCCACACAGTCAGCTCTTGGTCTTATTTTGCTGACTGTATAGTGCTTCTCCATCTTGGCTGCAGAGAATATAATCAATCCAGTTTCTCTATTGACCATCTGGTGATGTCCATGTGTAGAGTGTTCTCTTGTGTTGTTGGAGACTCTAAATTTGCTCACTAAATCCTTATTAAATAGATAGATAAAAGAGTGAATTGGTGACTTGAAACAACTTGGTAACTTTCTCTGAGCCTCAGTTTCTGTTTTCCATTCATCAAAGGAAATTCAATATTCCTCAAAGTATTGCAGTAAAGATTAAATGACATGCTTCAGTGCACCTAGCACAGTGCCTGGCACATCATAATACATTCAGGACAGTTTTTTTCTTCCCCTGGTGATAGATGATTCCTTTGCAAGGTTTATCTAATGGATGCTTGAGAATCTTTATTACTGAGATATAATTAAGCTGATATCTGATGATAACAAAGGACCAAAGTCATTTAAAAAAAACCAAAAATCTCAGTGATTCCAGTGGGTCATCAAGCAGCAGAAAGAAAAATAGCTCAATGAAAATTGGCAAGAATATTTTGCAAGACATGGTTACTAGGAGAAAACTTCATGGTCTTTGCTTTTCAGATTTCCTCCTGTTATGATTTAGGCAAGATTGGTGCAGAGAGGTTAGGTCACTTGTCAGGTTATTAGTAGCAGAGTTAGGGCTGGAACGTATATGCTTGAGACTTGGTTTGTGCTCTTGCCTCCTACACGTCACTTGCCTCCAAACACAAATTGATTCAAACTAGTTTCAGAATTTAGAAACTTTGCAGATGGAAAATGTTAATCACTGGTTTCAGATTCTTGGCTGATTCCAGCTTTCTAACTCTTCAGTTATAAACATGTCTTAACTTTTGTCGTAATAGCACCGTAATAAAAATAAAGAGTTGGAAGCATATTTTCTCTTTTATTAAATTAGGTGACCTCTTCAAAATGTTATTTGTAGATCTAAATTTATTTTGCAGGAAACAGTTAATAAAGAAATCATACGAAAATAAGGAGAAAACTTGCAAGATGAAACTAACAACATAGTGTTGGAAATGCCTTAAAATCAAATTTAGTTTCAAATCAGAGACTTAGAGTCTGAAAGTGCCAACACCAATCAGTAAATGTGAAAAGATGAGGTAAAGCTATATGAATAGGATCTGAAACTGTGGTAGAAAATAACCTCAATAATAAAAAAGTGTGATTTAAAATCTCACTTTTAATTTTTTAGAAATGGATAATTTTCTGTGAAATTTGATTTGTTCTATATAAAAGTTTATTAATTTAATAAGTTTTAATTAGTCATGGTTTGGCTAAATCAGCTTTACAGAAAGATTAAAAATGTATATTCAACAGTCACATTTTCCATGCAGCTTATTCTGGGTGGACTCATAATAGATGTTTTTTTTTTAACCTAGTTCTTAAGAAGGAGCTAATTTTTTTTCTGCTGCTGCTGCTAAGTCGCTTCAGTCGTGTCTGACTCTGTGCGACCCCATAGATGGTAGCCCACCAGGCTCCCCTGTCCCTGGGATTCTCCAGGCAAGAACACTGGAGTGGGTTGCCATTTCCTTCTCCAATGCATGAAAGTGAAAAGTGAAAGTGAAGTCGCTCAGTTGTGTCTGACTCTTAGCGACCTCATGGACTTCTAATAGGCTTCTAATAGCTTTGCTGGCTGAAGTTACATTTTGATAACGTTTCTCCAAGAACAAATTTAGTCATTAATTTCCTCCTCACACCCCTTCTTCATCCCTCGTTTTCCCTTCTCTTTCACGTCTGTCTCCTTTTCTTGCTCCCTCTCTTCTCTCTCTCCTTTCTCTTTCTTCATACCTCCTCCCTCCCCCATGCCATGCTTCCTTCCCATTTCCATAATTATCTGATTGCCTTTTCTTTCTCTCTCTCTCTCTTTTTTTTTTTTTTCGTGGACCCAAGTGAACTTGAAGAAATTATATAAATAAGAGTTTCAATCTTGAAAAAACTACATTGGCAAGCCTTGTAATTTGAAATATGCTGTACGTTTTATGGGCTTCCCTGGTGGCTCAGATGGTAAAGAATCTGCCTGCAATGTGGGAGACCTGTGTTCAATCCCTGGAGAAGGAAATGGCAACTCATTCCAGTATTCTTGCCTGGAGAATTCCATGAACAGAGGAGCCTGGGGGGCTACAGTCTGTGGGGTTGCAAAGAGTTGGACATGACTGAGTGACTAAGCCCAGCACAGCACATACTGTTTATTAGAGATGGGTGTGATCTTAGATACAAATTATAGTATGTTACATGAATGGTCCTGGTTCTTTTCTGTAGCTACATTCTTTGCCATGTGACTATGAAGTTGTATTCCTTGAAAAGGTAGAGATATATTCCCCACCCTTTAACTTTATTTTGGCCACATGACTTTCTTTGGCCAATAGAATGAGGCTGAGATGATGCTATACCACTTTCAAGTCTGAGACCTAAGAGGCCTTAGATGTTTCTGTTTTGCTTTTTTTGTACCTCAGTCATTACCAGAAGATAATACCCAGACCGTTCTTTTGGTCCCGGAAAGAGGATGAGAGACATGGTGGAGCATAACTGAAACTGCTAAGTGGTGTTTCAGAGGGCTCCAAGGAACTCCAGGCCTTTTTGTCTCAGTGCAGTAAGAATTCAGTGAGAGGCAAAGTGATGAATAAATGATTTATTAGGACAGGGTGCTTGTGAGACTTACAAATGACCAAGGGAGAGGGTGCTGTTCACTGAGAGCTCAGTGGGCTACAGTTTTATAATCAAAGGAAAAGTGGGGAGAGAAAAGGCCACCTCCTTCCTCATTCTTGAGTAGATAATCATGCTTCCATCATCAACTCCTCCTTCAGGTTGGGCACGGGAGTTTTCTTGTACATACACGAGATCAAGCCAGGACTGTCATGGGACTATGGAAAAATTATTTCAGGTCTCAGTACAGTGAGGGTCTTTACTTTAAAGTGTCATCTTTTCATAAATTATTGTTCTTTTATGTGTGCAGAGAGCACGTCCTAGGAGTCATTAACTTACCGAGCTCACTGGGCAGGATGTGGGTCTCATATCACCAATGTTTGATTGTTTGGGGGCATGTCTCATGTTTCTGCTGCATGGGTTTGATGCTGAGCTAGCCTGCTTGGTTTTGTGGTTAAGCTAAGACTGGTTCCAAATAGGAAAAGGAGTACGTCAAGGCTGTATATTGTCACCCTGCTTATTTAACTTCTATGCAGAGTACATCATGAGAAATGCTGGACTGGAAGAAACACAAGCTGGAATCCAGATTGCCGGGAGAAATAGCAATAACCTCAGATATGCAGATGACACCACCCTTATGGCAGAAAGTGAAGAGGAGCTAAAAAGCCTCTTGATGAAAGTGAAAGAGGAGAGCGAAAAAGTTGGCTTAAAGCTCAACATTCAGAAAACTAAGATCATGGCATCCGGTCCCATCACTTCATGGGAAACAGATGAGGAAACAGTAGAAACAGTGTCAGACTTTATTTTTTGGGGCTCCAAAATCACTGCAGATGGTGACTGCAGCCATGAAATTAAAAGATGCTTACTCCTTGGAAGAAAAGTTATGACCAACCTAGATAGCGTATTCAAAAGCAGAGACATTACTTTGCCAACTAAGGTCCGTCTAGTCAAGGTTATGGTTTTTCCTGTGGTCATGTATGGATGTGAGAGTTGGACTGTGAAGAAGGCTGAGCGCCGAAGAATTGATGCTTTTGAACTGTGGTGTTGGAGAAGACTCTTGAGAGTCCCTTGGACTGCAAGGAGATCTAACCAGTCCATTCTGAAGGAGATCAGCCCTGGGATTTCTTTGGAAGGAATGATGCTAAAGCTGAAGCTCCAGTACTTTGGCCACCTCATGAGAAGAGTTGACTCATTGGAAAAGACTCTGATGCTGGGGGGTATTGTGGGCAGGAGGAGAAGGGGACGACAGAGGATGAGATGGCTGGATGGCATCACGGACTCGATGGACGTGAGTCTGAGTGAACTCCGGGAGTTGGTGATGGATAGGGAGGCCTGGCGTGCTGCGATTCATGGGGTCGCAAAGAGTCGGACACGACTGAGCGACTGAACTGAACTAAACTGAACTAACCTGCTTTCTGGAATAATCATTAATTTATAGGGGTCTCCCATGTTTTTTCTTTATTTACAATTCTCTTGTAGGATTAACTATTTAATCACTTACTTTGCCCCTTTACTCTGTCCCTGCCATAACCCTCAGTCAGCTGACCCCTCAGTTGACACACAAATGTTTGAGCTAAATATATGCTTATTGTTATGTACCTCTGATATTTGGTGGTTGTTTGTTACACAACATTATTGTAGTAATGGGAAATTGATAGACTATCCATCTCAATGTCTTTCATTTTGAACATGTGGAGACTGAGATCCAGATAAGCCTAGTGTTAAACTTGATTAGTGACATGTCTGAAACTAGAACTCAGAACTCCAGGTAGCTAGCTGGACCTATGCTTGCCCAATAAATTGTGCCTTGCTACAAAGTGAATTTACAAACTCCCTGAATTCTTAATGTAATACCTTTTTACTAAACTTCTGTTCAGTTCAGTTCAATTCAGTCGCTCAGTCATGTCCGACTCTTTGCGACCCCCATGAATTGCAGCACGCCAGGCCTCCCTGTCCATCACCAACTCCCGGAGTTCACTCAGATTCACGTCCATCGAGTCAGTGATGCCATCCAGCCATCTCATCCTCTGTCGTCCCCTTCTCCTCCTGCCCCCAATCCCTCCCAGCATCAAAGTCTTTTTCAATGATTCACAGCATCATCTTTCAGGATTTGAAACAGCTCAACTGGAATTCCATCACCTCCACTAGCTTTGTTCATAGTGATGCTTTCTAAGGCCCACTTGACTTCACATTCCAGGATGTCTGGCTCTAGATGAGTGATCACACCATCGTGATTATCCGGGTCATGAAGATCTTTTTTGTACAGTTCTGTGTATTCTTGCCACTTCTTCTTAATATCTTCTGCTTCTGTTAGGTCCATACCATTTCTGTCCTTTATCGAGCCCTTCTTTGCATGAAATGTTCCCTTGGTATCTCTAATTTTCTTGAAGAGATCTCTAGTCTTTCCCATTCTGTTCTTTTCCTCTATTTCTTTGCATTGATCGCTGAGGAAGGCTTTCTTATCTCTCCTTGCTATTCTTTGGAACTCTGCATTCAGATGCTTATATCTTTCCTTTTCTCCTTTGCTTTTCACTTCTCTTCTTTTCACAGCTATTTGTAAGGCCTCTCCAGACAGCCATTGTGCTTTTTTGCATTTCTTTTCCATGGGGATGGTCTTGATCCCTGTCTCCTGTACAATGTCACGAACCTCATTCCATAGTTCATCAGGCACTCTATCTATCAGATCTAGGCTCTTAAATCTATTTCTCACTTCCACTGTATAATCATAAGGGATTTGATTGAGGTCATACCTGAATGGTCTAGTGGTTTTCCCTACTTTCTTCAATTTAAGTCTGAATTTGGCAATAAGGAGTTCATGATCTGAGCCACAGTCAGCTCCTGGTCTTATTTTTGTTGACTGTATAGAGCTAGTGCCTCCTTATTATTTATTTAACTAATTTAAACTGATCATTTCAGCAGTAAGTTGGGTTAACTGTCAATTTATTATAAAAGACAGAAAACAGAAAGCAGTGTCATATTGTTAAGGCTTGTCAGTCTTGCTGTGGGGTGTGTGTGTGTGTGTGATAGTTAAGAAAACTTGTCACCATAGCTGTCATTAGCTGAGTAGTTACTATAATTAAGTTGTACTCCAAGAATTGTGGAAAGTACTTTTAATTCATTATCTCATTTGGTTTATACCATGGATTAACAAACTATGGCCTGCAATCAACTCCTGTCTGCTGCCTGTTTTTGTAAATAAAGTTTTACAGGAACATAGTCATGTTCACTTTTTAATGTGTTGCCTACATCTACTTCTGTGCTACAGTGGCAGAGTTAAGTAGTTGTGGCAGAGACTGGCCTACAAAGTTGAAAATATTTGCTCTCTGGCTATTAACAGAAAAAGTCTGTTAACACATGGTCTTGAGTGTGTGCTTGTATCTGACTCTTTGCAACCCCATGGGGTGTAGCCCATCAGGCTCCTCTGTCCATGGGATTCTCCAGGAAAAGAATACTGGAGTGGGTTGCCATGCCCTCCTCCAGGGGATCATTCTAACCCAACCCAGGATTGAACATATCTTCTGTGTCCCCTGCGTTGTAGGCAGATTCTGTACTGCTGAGCCACTGCAGAAGCCTGGTAATTTTTTCAAGTGTGATCTGTGAATCCTAGGGTTCCTAAGTAGGTCTGTGAGGTCAGAACTATTTTCATGACAAACTAAGACGTTCTTGCCTTAGTCTCTGTGTTGACATTTGAACTGATGGCAGGTATAATTGCTGTCACTTTAGGGTCAGTTGAGGTACTGGTGCTACATTGTAATAGTTATCATATTCGTCAAGTACCCGCAGTAAACAGAAAAGCCAGTTTTACTTCAGATGTCCTGATGAAGCAACAGAAGTTAATTTTTTATTAAATTTTGACTAAGTATAAATCTTTTTACTATTCTAGGTAGTGAAATGGGATGTGTGAGTAAAGTGCTTCTGTTGCACACTGAAATATGATGTTTGTTTGAAGGGAAAGCCCTTGTGTAACTGAGTTGGGAGCTAAACTCACTGTTTTTTTTTTTTTTTTTTCTTTCCACAGAACACAAGTTTTACTTGAGAAAAAGTAAAAATTTTACTTTTACTTGAAAAGAGTTGGTCTTACTGATTTTTCCAGCTGAAGTATTTGGCAGACATTTTCTTTAAAATGGAAGAAGTGAAACAGTTCTTGAAACTGTTTCAAGAACAAGTGACAGTATTTTTTGTCAGTGATAAAAGTCAGGCTTTCAAGTGAAAGTTAACCTGGGGAAAACTTGCATCTGCTACCTTGAGACTGATAGCTTTCTAATACTTAAAAGGCTTTTATGGTGAGCTTAGTGGTGATATTAATGAATGCGATTTATTTATTTGTTATTTATTTAGCCATAGCAAAAGGCAATGGGTCAGTATTTGAAAGATCTGTGTAACTTAGTAAACTAGTATTTTAAAATGACCCATGAATAATGTTACAAATTCACACATAGTAAAAGATCTTTTCAAAGTGTAAGATATTCCAATGTATCCTCAAGTAACAGAATAATAAATTCATTGATGTGATTTTTGATTCTACACGACAACTAACCTTTAATAAACTACCACTTTTGAGTTTTGGTGTGTAGTCAAATGACAAATCCATGATTATCTGAAAAGAGTATTAAGATACTCCTCTCTTTTCTAACTACACATTTGTAGTTGGTTTTATTTTCTTCGTATACATCAACCAAAGTAGCATGTCACAACAGATATGTGAATCCACTTATTTTTCATTAAACCAGACATTTAAAAAATTATAAAAATGTAGAGCTCATCTCACTTAATTTTTTGAAAATACAGTTTTTTTCCATAAAAACTTCTTTATGTTCATGTGTAATAGGGCTAATTTTAGTGAATAAATAGTTTTTTAAGAGAAGGTTTATTCAGAGAGGAAACATACTCCATAGACAGAGTGTGGGCCATCTTAGGAGGCAAGAGAGGCCTAAATATTTTTTAAATGCTCAGCTTAAATTTTTGTAGTGGTAAGTATCAGTAGATGCACGACACATAAATAAAAGCTCTTAAGAATTCTTAATAATTTTCAAGTAAAAAGAGGTCCTGATATTAAAAAGTGTGAAAACAACTGTAATATATGTACAGCTGTTATTCCTATTTTAGGGATGATGGAATTGGCTTAGAGATACTAGGTAACTTGCTCAAAGTCAAATAGTTTCTGTAGAGCTAAGATTCAGACTCCAGAAGAATGACTCCAGAACTTATATTTATCACCATTGAAAATGCCTTCTGGTATTTCAGGATTTAGAAAGCTCAGAAAACTCAGGACAGTGGTATCTCGCTCCACCACCACTGCCCGCGCCCTCATACTCACAGAACAGGATTTTCTAAGCTCACTTTTTTTTCTATCCTTGTTTCTTCTCAGTTCTGAAAACATGGGCCAGTTTATCTGCAAAACTGCATTTAATAAAGTTAGGTAAAATACAGTCCACAGAAAGAAAATGTGGAGAGAAAATGGCTTTAGACCTAGCTGGGTAAGACTTTTCACTTCCTGCTTAAAAAGGAGACAGAGAAGGAATGACTGGAGAGTCTAAGGAAGGTTGGCTGAGTTAACCAGAGTAGATGGCAGGAAGACGACCCAAGGACTGGATTTTGTCCTTATCCACCTTTTAGATCAGGAATAGCCCAGAGGTGATAATTCTGCATCTTGGTCTGTGGCAGACCTTGGTAACTGGTCAAAACTCTCTCAGTCATTGAGCTTAGAGACAGCCCCAGTCTCCTTCTCAAGACCAAGTTCTACACAGTCACTCCTTGGAAAGGATGTGGCATATATGATGAAACCTTACCACAATCCTAACTTTATGTTGTAACCTCATCTCAAACACAGAACCTGTCAAGAAGTTTTGTATGGTTCATTCCTAGTCCTAGAAAACAACTGGCATCTCTGTGAAGTGTTCACTGGTTGCATAGTTTTCCTCCCATACATGTAAAATTGAACCCTCTTTTGTCATCTAAACCTTAAAGACACAGAATATGTAATAGTTATTAGGTTGGTACAAACATTGCTGCCGTTTCAGATCATGAATTTTAAATCATTATAACTAGGCTCGTCTTTATTAACCAGAATAGGACCCATTACAGTTAACACATTTTTGCCAATGAGAAATAAGTTTTCTTATTCCTGTGGTGCATAA
The DNA here is from genome assembly GCF_032405125.1 of Capricornis sumatraensis. Taxonomy (NCBI): domain Eukaryota; kingdom Metazoa; phylum Chordata; class Mammalia; order Artiodactyla; family Bovidae; genus Capricornis; species Capricornis sumatraensis. Next base: position 48,240,438 of record NC_091082.1, on the reverse strand, counting down.
ATCTGTGCTTTGGTATTCAGTGACCTCTCGGAAAGCATCTTCTGCCTCCTGCTGTTTGTGGAAGCATTTTCCCTGCTAAAAGCTGTCAAGACGCTTGAAGAAGTGGTAGTCAGTTGGCGAGAGGTCAGGTGAATATGGCGTATGAGGTAAAACTTCATAATCCAACTCTTTCAACTTTTGAAGCATTGGTTGTGCAATGTGCCATCAAACTTGTCATGGAAAAGAATTGGGCTTTTTCTGTTGACCAGTGCCAGCTGCAGGCATGCAGTTTTCGGTGCATCTCATTAATTTGCTAAGCATACTTCTCCGATGTAATGGTGTCATTGGGATTTAGAAAGCTGTAATGGATTAGACCCTGGTAGGCTGCAGTCCCTGGGGTCACTGAGTCGGACACGACTGAGCAACTTCACTGTCACTTTTCACTTTCATGCACTGGAGAAGGAAATAGCAACCCACTCCAGTGTTCTTGCCTGGAGAATCCCAGGGATGGGGGAGCCTGGTGGGCTGCCGTCTATGGGGTCGCACAGAGTTGGACATGACTGAAGGGACTCAGCAGCAGCAGCAGCAGCAGCAGCAGCAGCAGCAGCAGCAGCAGCAGCAGCAGCAGCAGTGGATTAGACGGGCAGCAGACCACCAAACAGTGACCAGGACCTTTCTTGGGTGCAAGTTTGGCTTTGGGAAGTGCTTTGGAGCTTCTTCTCAGTCCAGCCACTGAGCTGGTCATCACCAGCTGTCATATAAAATCCACTTTTCATTGTACGTCACAATCTGATTGAGAAAGGGTTCATTGTTGTTGCAGAGAATAAGAGAAGATGACAGTTCAAAACGATGATTTTTTTTTTTTTTTGGTCAGCTCATGAGGCACCTACTTATTGAGCTTTTTCACCTTTCCAATTTTCTTCAAATGCTGAATCACTGTAGAATGGTTGATGTTGAGTTCTTCAGCAACTTCTTGTGTAGTTGTTAGAGGATCAGCTTCGATGATGGTTCTTAGTTGGTCATTGTCAACTTCTGATGGCCAGCCATTATACTCCTCATCTTCAAGGCTCTCATCTCCTTTGCAAAGCTTTTTGAACCACCGTTGCACTGTTTGTTCATTAGCAGTTCCTAGGCCAAGTGTGTTGTTGATATTGCAAGTTGTCTCTGCTGCTTTATGACCCATTTTGAACTTGAGTGTGAAAATTGCTCGAATTTGCTTTTTGTCTAACATCATTTCCATAGACTAAAACAAATATAAAATAAACAGCAAGTAATGTCATTAACAAAAAAAATAAAGAGAGAAATGCACATTAAAATGATGATAAATGCACATTTATTTAGGAACGTAGTCAATAGCAAAAGGCAAATTTCAACAATGCAAAACCACAATTACTTTCCCACCAACCTAATAATAGCATGAGTTCTGGAATCAGATTATCTGGGTTTGATGTTTTAGTGATATTGTTAAGATTATTTGACTTAAGAAAGTAAAATGCATCTAACAGTATTCAGCTTATAGTAATGCTTAGTGAATATTAGCTATTTTTGACTATTACAATGGCAGGTTCCTTATTTAGGAAAGTGTTAATTGTTTAAAATGAGGGGTTGCAGATTGCTAGCTCCAGCAGCAGGAGGATCAGGTATCCTGAATTATCCCCTGGTTGAAAACAACCAAAATGAATGGAATATAAAGAATATTTTAAAACCACTTCTCTGAGCAAGAAAGGAAGGAAGACATTTGCAGAAGTTGAAAATTAACTGAAAGTGGGAACCTTGCAGGCAAATGAATACCGAGCAGATTTCATTTGAGGTTATTTGACAAACCTTGACCCTGAGGTTTATTTTGATGGATACACAGGACTTAGAAGGCAAGAGGTAAAGTGTAAGATTGGCTAACTTGGGGGCTCTCGTATAAGAAACCCAAAGCTCAGTTTGAGATTGATCTCAACATGAACCTGCCATGTGGAATGGAACAATGAGGAAACTTGTCTGGTTTGACCATGATTTGAATGGAGGGAAAAAATTCTCTCTTAAGATTTTATAGCCATAAGCCAATCTTCTCTGGGGTTTGAGTGTGAATGAAAAGTCTGAGTTGCAAAAAGAAATGGTGAGCAAATAGATTATTAAATAAGAACAAGCATTGTATAAAACAGCAACAACAATAATAATGTCTAATTGGTTAGACAAATACAAGATAGAAGCAAAATACTAGATAATCATAGAATTTAATTTCAAGGAGTGATGGTGGTAAAGGTTGAAACATTGTAGGATACATGTAGTGTTTCTGAGAAGGCTAAAAGTATTTATTAAATTCAGAGCTTGTTAAGTTTGCATGTTAAAAAAAATCTAGATTAACCACAAAAAGAAAATAGATACCAAAAAAGTCTCCCTTTCTTGAATACTTCTTGAAATTCTTCTCAGGTATGATAATTTGGCACTTACGTATTACTACCCAAGTCTCTGCAGTTAGATCATAGGGAGAAGCAAAATTTTTCACAGCATAAAATATTCACTAATGAATTGGCTAATAGTGGAGTTAGTCCACACGTAAACATCCTTCCTTGTCTTCTAAGTCCACGATTGTGAATATTTGAATGCAGAATAAATTGAGTGATGAGTAAAACTGCAAATCTTGTAAGAGATTCAAGATACTAAGAAGTCTCTGTCAACTACAGATAGGCATTTGCCAAGGGCAGTTGTCATCTGCCTCTGTGGGGACTGAATCCAGCGCTGCTGCAGCTGTTGACCTTCAGCATGCCGTGAAAGAAGTTCAGTGTGGAGAGCTGGAATGAGGCACTTTGTACTCCAGGAACACTGGCGGGACAGGTGTTTAGATAGTTAGATATTTTCAGGAACTTATTTTATGAGCCCAGTCCTTGCCTCTTCATATTTAGAAAAGCACTAAATCTAGAAAAGCACTATGTGTTCATGGTGGCATCAGCTCCTTGTGACTAGCAGAAAACCTTTTGTAAGGTAAGAGATTGATTGCATAAACTCCCTCTTCACTAAAATCACATGTATTGACCTTCCCCCCTCTACCTCTTTGGAGCAATTTCTCAGAGCTGTGTGAGGTGCTGTCTCCTGGACTGCAGTCCTCAGTTTCCCCCAAATAAAACTCAACTCAAAACTCTTACATAGCGCATCTTTTTAAAAATCTACATGTGCAAAAATGCATGGGAGAATCACAAAACTTCTGAAAAAGGAGGCTCTGGCAGATTCAGATCAGTTGACAACTGAAGTTCCGTTCCGTTCAGTTCAGTCACTCAGTGTGTCCTGCTCTTTGTGACCCCATGGACTGCAGCACACCAGGCCTCCCTGTCCATCACCAACTCCCGGAGTTTACCCAAACTCATGTCCATCAAGTTGGTGATGCCATCCAACCATATCATCCTCTGTTGTCCCCTTCTTCTCCTGCCTTCAATCTTTCCCAGCATCAGGGTCTTTTCAAATGAGTCAGCTCTTCGCATCAGATGGCCAAAGTATAGGAGTTTCAGCTTCAACATCAGTCCTTCCTATGAACACTCAAGGCTGATCTCCTTTAGGATGGACTGGTTAGTTTTATGTTATATATAAAATTTGGTTTTATATTATATATATGTAAAGTTTTATCTTTGCATATTATGTTTTATATTATATATGTAATTATATGTTTTATATTATAGTTTTTATATTATAAGTCTTAGTTTGATATTATATATATATATATAAAGGAAAATTATCAGCTGCTAAGAGATTGGTGATCTCTCATCTTTTAGGAATACCATATAATAACTTGTATAAGATTTGTAAAGTAAGATCTTTAAATTCTTTTTCTTACAACATATTAGTAATATGTACATAGGCAATTTTTTTCCTCAACCACAATACATAAAACAAAAACCATATCCTGAAAATGAAAAAATGTAAAGATTTTAAGGAATGGATGAAAAAATGTGTATATATAAAATACATGTTTATATGTATATTCCCTACACACATATCTACCTACATATGTAATATTTAATACATATATGTAATATGTATATATATGTCAATGTAATATTTTGCCATGTCAGTAAGTCTGTGTAACTCACTTCAAAAAATATTTTGGTCATTTCCAGTTTCTTTTTCTTCATTTTTATAGCATCTATAATGGTGTACTGTAATCCATAGACTTCTAATCAGTCCTCTAATATTTTCTTTTTATGTTCCTATTTCATAGGCACTAGGCTCAAACTTGTATTTCTATATGATTGCATCATCAGATCTGTAATCATCATCAGAAGAGGACTGACACTCATGATTTGAGGTTGAATAGTCTGGTAGAGATAATGTGGGCTCCAAAGTCATACAAGCCAGTGCCCACTCACTGGGTTTGTGACTAACAAACAGTAAGTCATTTGTATCACTAAGCTTAAATTTCCTCATATGTGAAGTGGGCATAATCATTTATTTTCTAGATCCTTGTGATGTTTACAACATATGTAAGCTGCCTTGTAGAGTACTTCTGTAAACCCTTCTGGAGTGGGCACAGGAGCTTTGAGATAGGCACTTGTCCATCCTCATGGGGTGACAACTGAAGAAGAGTTGATAAAGATGATAACGTGATTAGCTGATTCAAAGAAGAATGGTTTTGATACACAAGGATTAAGAGAGACTTTAAGAAGATAGATAAATCTCTCCCAAATTCTATTAGTTAAGGAAAAAGCTGGGAGGTATGGGAAAAGGGACTCCAAAATACAGTGACTTAAAGCAGAAGTCATGTCTCTCTTATGTGAGGATCCTGGCTCCTTTCACTTTGTACCTTTGCCTTCTATGAAGTAATGCTCATTTGCATAGACAAAGCTAAATCATGTGGTCTATCCATGTTTCAGTTCAAAGGAGAACAGAGAGGAAGCCTAAGGCAGGCTGTTTCTTTTTAAGCAATGATATAGAATATACATTATATTTATCACTTTTTGTTGTTGTTCCATTGCTAAATCTTGTCCAGCTCTTTGCAACCCCACAGATGGCAGCATGCCAGGCTCCTTTGTCCTCCACTATCTCCTGGAGTTTGCTCATGTCCATTGAGTCAGTGAAGCTATCTAACCATTGCAACTTCTGCTGTCCCCCTTCTCCTTTTGCCTCAGTCTTTCCCAGGATCAGGATCTTTTCCAGTGAGTCAGCTTTTCACATCCAGTGGCCAAAGTACTAGAATTTCAGTTTCAGCATCAATCCTTCCAATGGATATTTAGGGTTGATTTCCTTTAGGATTGACTGGTTTGATCTCCTTACATATTTATCACTTACTCTCACACTTTATTAGGGAGAATCAAATCACATGATCACAAATGCTAGAGAAGCTGGGAAATGTAGTCTCTACCTGGATGACAGAGTCCAGGAATAAGAGAAGGGACAACTAGTCATCTGCCCCACGAATATTTGTGCAAAACTGACTCTGTGATCATACTCTGAACAATATGTGGTGTAAGGGATGATGTACCTGTAATTGCTGCTAAGTCACTTCAGTCGTGTCCAACTCTGTGCGACCCCATAGACGGCAGCCCACCAGGCTCCCCCGTTCCTGGGATTCTCCAGGCAAGAACACTGGAGTGGGTTGCCATTTCCTTCTCCAGTGCATGAAAGTGAAAAGTGACAGTGAAGTCGCTCAGTTGTGTCCAACTCTTCGCAACCCCATGGACTGCAGCTTACCAGCCTCCTCCATCCATGGGATTTTCCAGGCAAGAGTACTGAAGTGGGATGCCATAATTAGGTATGCCAAATTATGCCCCAGCCAAATCAATACCTGATTTGTTTCTTTAAGAGAGATCATACATACCACTATTACTCACATTTTGTAAGTCAGGTAAAATAAACTAGTTTTGAGGATTTACTAGATTACCGGGTGCCTACTAGTCTTTGTTTCGTTCTTTCATTTTCTAGTAAAATGACTAGAAGATTCTTATTCCTCCTCCACATCTGTAGCTGATAGGAGTCTTCTTGCACAATCTCTGTGTTCAAGAATTGTAACCAACCTAATTTCTATTTTTCTATTTTTAACCTTCACCTATTTTGGCCCAGGCATGGCAACTTAATTTCAATTCATGGTTCCTCTTTTTGCTCAGATTGAACCTAAATTCTAGGGGCTTACATAGCACACAGAAATTATCAGGGCTCTGTCTAACCTGGTGTTTGTTAGAACAGCTATCATCCATTTGGACCTCATTCATTTAAAAAATATGTAAAGTACCTACATGTCAGGCTCTGAGAAACACGAGTCCCTCTCCTTTTGGAACATATCATCTAGTGAATTTTGGTGCATTTTGAAAAAAATCTGGCCCAAGAGCAAGGTCAAGCTTGGGTTAAGCATGTGTTAGAGACAGAAGTCACTTTGAAAGATTGGTTCAAAGTGAGGAGGAAGAAATTAATGACTAAAATTAACGACTAAAAATCTGGGGGTTATTTATATTTTTCATTTTGATGAATTTGTCATTCCACCATGGTCTTTGAAAATGAAGAGTTGGTGATGTTTAGAAGTCAGAAGAGACTTAGAAGAGGATATGTGTGTGTGTGAGAAAGGGTGGCTTCTGTTTCTCCTGGGGAATTCCTCTTTCGATGTTGGGGTCAGGGGAGGAAGAGCACTATAAACACGCAGCCTAATGCAAGAGGGTTTAACCAACCTCTCACCACATGACGGTAGCCTTCTAGTCACTGTGGGATAACGAAGGGACCAAGAGCCACAGTTCTGAAAGTCGCTTAAGAGTCTATGCAAAGAAAGGCTGCAGCCTGCAGAGACCAGCAAGAAATAGAGCATACTGGTAAAACACTGTGATGCAAATAAGGTGTAACTATGACAAGGCTGATTTATAGATTGGCAGAGAGGAGGGGGAGATGGTTATAAGTGGGGGAATAGTGTGGCCAGTTAATTGGAAGTGGGCAAGGACCCTGTGTGCAGGGGGCTGAAGTGTCAGGGAGGCCAAGCCTGGCTCAAGCCAAAGACTGAGTGGGAAGGTTTGCTTTTGCAACCATGCTCTCTCTCTCTGCTTGTGCTGTACAGCCCTGCAGGTCTGCTCTTCCACTCTCAGTTTATTCCTGTTACTGTTTACAGCCTCAGGAGCTTTGCAGCCAGACAGACCTGAGTTTGAGTTTTGGCTTCACTACTTACCCCTATGTGGCCCTTAACCTCTCTGAACCTAGGTTTCCTTATTGCCTTGCAGATTTTTGATGATTGTAATGAACCACCATATATAATGTATCCAGTAGAGTTTTCACAGTACTCAATAGGACTAGCTACTATGACCATATACAGCCTGCCAGTGAGATGATGAGTGCTGGGACCCAGGTGGCAGGATGGAGCAAGAAGGGGTAAAGTGTTTTAACCTCAGACGGTCCCGAGTTCACATTCTAGCAATATCACTCCCCTTATAGTTCCCACTCGGCTGGGATTATGTGAGATCATGAACATGAAGTTGCTCCACAGAGGCCTGGTACACCAGCAATGCCTTTACAAAATATTTGTTTTCAAAAACCTGAAAAAGAATATACATATATAGAAAAATGTACAAATATATTGAAAACTCAATCACCTTTCTGTACAGTTGAAACTAACACATTGTAAATCAACCATATTTCAATAAAAAGTTGTTTTGAAAAAATAAAAAGGAAATGTTTGTTACCTTCCACATATCCACTTTTTTTGAAAAAAATTATTTATTTTTAATTGGAGGATAGTTGCTTTACAGTGTTGTATTGGTTTTTGCCATACATAGGGCTTCCCAGGTGGTGGTAGTGGTAAGGAATCTGCCTGCAATGCAGTAGACACAAGAGATGATGGCAGTGTGCTCCAGTGTTCTTGCCTGGAAAATCCCATTGACAAAAGAGCCTGGCCGGCTGCAGTCCATAGGGTCAGATAGAGTCAGACACGGCTGAGTGGCTGAGCACACATACTGCCACACATCAGCATCAACCAGCCATAGGCGTACATATGTCATCTCCTTCTTGAACCTGCCTCCTGCCTTCTACTCTTTTTCTTTGTTCTCCAACATTCAGCTTCTAGATTTCTAGTTACGTGTTTGTGCAGAGAGTAGGACAATGGATGTTGATGAGGGTCTTGTCTTGGCTTGCCCAGGTACTCTTGGTATGAGCTGTTGAGCAGCATTACTTTGAGTAATCTTTCTTTTCCCTCATGAAGAATCTTGTTTTGGCAATAAGTTACCCTAGTACTGCCATTACCTTCCTGCCCTCCAGTCTTAGCATTCTAGCTATGATCCCACGCTGCCCTTTCTGGGGAGGAAATCACCTGGGGGCTTTGGACGGGGGCATATCCCTCCAGAGAAGCTGGGGAGTTGACAGGCATCCCCCCAGGCAACCACCTCGTTTGTGTCTTTATTGTCAGGGGGTCCCCAGGATTGACTGGCTGGCTGTCTGCTTTCGGCCACCACTTACTCTTTCCCCTGGGGTTTCTCTCCTCCTGGAGCTCTTACTGAAACAAGATAAAGACACAATAGAGTTTCTCCTCTTGCCTTTGATATTTGCTTCCAACCAACACAGCTTTTCTGGTTGCGTGGGTTTCCTCTGATATGTTTGGGAAAAGAAAGAAGAAGGATAAAAATAATTTACAAGAGGAAGTCACAGTTCTTTATGACAGATTAGAAATGATCTTGACCTTCATAGGCATGTAAAAGTTGGCCTTTCTTACCCCTCCTCACTGATTGATCTCTTTCAAAGAACTCATGAAATACACCTTCGTCCAATCTTTCTATCTCTGTTTTTTAAATTTTGGGGACTTTAAGTAATGGTTTCCTGCTAAATTTTTAAAGCAATTTTGGAGTGGCCCTTAGTGAGTGCTCAATAATATTTGTTTCTAGAGTGGTGGCAAGCCACAGAAGTGGACTGAAAAGGAACAAAGTCTTGACTTTTTTTTTATAATCCTGGTTTAATCAGAATGAAACCACAGATAATGATATAATAATGTAAATGCCTATTAAAAGCTATGTGCCAGGTACTTTACATGTATTACCTCACTGACATCTCACAGCAACCTTGCAGAATTAGATACTAGATTCAGTCACTATATCTTTCCCTCATTTATTATTGAGAAAAACAAAGGCTTTAAAAGGTTAAGTAATTTGCCCAGTTACTCCAATAATTCTTCTATTATGATTTTATAAAGCTTGAGGCAAGCTGGAATTCAGACTCAGGCAGCCTGCCTCCAGAACTCTTGCTGTTAATAGTTCTGCTAGACTGCCTCCCCAGACTGCAGGCACCAGAGACCCACCCAGAGGTGTAGCCAGGATCCAGCCTGGAGGAAGCCTGCCTGGGGTGGGGTGGACCCTATAGTTCTGAAAAAAGGCATGACACATCAGCCATTTTCACTTGTCTCTCTGTGGTCTTGCTTTTGCCCTACTTCCTCTCATAGCTTTTCATACCAAAATCAATAGACACATCCTTGTGTTACTTTTCTAAGTTATTGAAAAGGCACCATTTTGGTGACTGTGTAGTGGGTCATTCCCCTTCCCTTTCCCTGCCCTCCGTTGTCACTGATTTTTTACTGCTGGTTTTTTTGGCCAGGGATGATATCACCAAAAACATTCTGAAGTTAGGGTGTCCATTGGGATGGTGGAAGAGGTTGCTATTCAGGGAAGGAATTTTCCAGGCATTTAAACTAGAACCTCTCAATTTTGCTAATTTTGAACCAGTTTTTCCTGTGAGGTCAGAGTAGGGGAAAGGCTCTTGAATACTCCTCACCTTTGGTTTTCCAGTATCAAGATCTCTACTGCATGATTGTATCGTGTGTGTGGTTATTTTTTTTTCACTGATGCAACTAACTTTCCCTGATTAAGGTTGGGACTTTTTCTCTTTGGTCATTTCAGACCCGTTCAGTGGAGTTTTTGCATCTTGTCTTTTGTCTCTGATGTTTCCTTTACTTAGTCAGGCTTTATTTCAGGTTTCATTTAGTACATCTCTCTCCCCTTCCTCCCACCCCACCTAATTTTTAGATGTTAGAATATATACATCATAGGCAACTAAGCTGTCATTCTGGTATGTAGTCTTCATAATGAGTCATAACCAGTCTTCAGCTAGTGCCAAAGCTGAAGGACAATTGGATAGAGAAAATATATCTCCTAGATGGGTCTTTTTAGTTGGAGTCCACCCAAGATCATAGTGCTGCAATATTACTAACTTTGAAAGCGACCAACTATAATATTCGCTAATGTTTATCCAACATTTATTGCACGCCATGTCTTGCACATTGCTTGTCTTGTCTCACTTAACCCTCACACAGATCCTGAAACTCTATTTTCATGAGGACAAAAATCACACCTCAGAGAAATTAAATGCCTTGTCAGAGGGTCACGCGACTAGTATATGGTGGTCCTGGGATTCAGATTCAGCAATCTTAACCTCTATTCTGCTGTGTAAAGGGAAATGTCACATGGAGTGAGTTAGCCAAATGATCTTGGCCAAATTACATAACCTCTCTGTGATTTATTTTCCTCATCTGTAAAATGGGGAAAATAAAATGACGCCCGGAGTCCTTTTAAACACTTATGTGGTGATTGAATGAGGAACTGTCCAAAGCAGAGCTCCTGACCTGCAAACTGTCTCCCTTGTCTGCTTCTCCTGTCTTCCTCTTATGCTCAGTTAATGATACCACTGCACAACAACTCAGCCAAATCACTCAGAAATCACCTTTGAGTCCTTGATTTCCTTCACCTACCACATCTAATCCCATAAGTCTTAGTGTTCTGCCTGCAGAGTCTACCCACATCTGGTCATTTGTCACCGTCTCTATTACCATGACCCAAGTAGTCAAGCCACTTCACATCATACCTCGACTACTGGGTCTTAACTGCTTCTATCAGTGTTAATAAGCAGGTAAAAAAAAAAAAAAAAATAGAAGTAAATCTTCCTCCCTCTTATTTGTCTAAGCAGTAACTAAAAGACTCAGGAAAAACATTATTTTTTACTAAACTTGCAATAACAGAACCTCATATTTAACACATTATGAAGCAGCTTTAATGAACAAGTTAGAGGTGGGGGCAGTAGTTAACATCCAAAGTAGTTTTTTATATGTTAGGGTAATTTTGTTCCTTGTGGAATTTTCTCCTTCTCTCTCTGGGCCAGGAATGGATCATGAGGTCTCAGTAACTGGGGAGAGAGTGTAACAGAAGAAGGAACTTCCGTGTATAAGGAGCCTTAGGATTTTTTCATTGGTGGGCATTGAGTTGTCTTTTACCTTGCCACCTGGAACTGTGATGAAGTGGATAGGGACCCTTCAAATAGAGATATTGGGCTCTTGCATCCTGTAAGTAGACATTTCTAATAGCTGTGGAAGGGACCTAACCCACAGCAAATTGAACAAGAATATAGAGAGATCAGTCTGGAATGTCAAGGTGGTTGGATGATGACTCAGGAAGAACAATGGTTCACAGACTGATAAAGGTGGCAGGTATCAATGTGGACCATTTTTTGAAGCATCTGCCCTCTCCCTGAATGTCCCAAAATATCTGGGAACCACATTCTGGGGTGTTGATGGGTTCATGCTACCATGTGGGTTAGGGTCTGTCTAGCCCAGCACTATCCAAAAAGAATATCACAATGTAATCTAAAATTCTTTAGTAGCCATATTTAAAAAGTAAAAAGAAACAAGTGAAATTAATTTTAATAATTATTTAACCTAATAGAGCAAATATATCATCATTTCAATATACAGTACTAGCCTAATGGTGTGCTGGTAAAGCAGCTGTATGAAAAAAAAAATCCGAAGTGTTAACTAATTTCAGTGATATAAATACTCTCACCATGGCAATTTTCAAGTTACAATAATGATACTAACAGTGACAATTAACGACTGTTGAATGCTAACTTTTATCAGATACTCACTCTCATCTGTAGTAGATGAGTGCATGAAGGCTGGGAGGTTAAATAACTTGTCCAACGGCAAGTAGCAAAGCTTTGATTTGCATACAGGTCTTCTGACTTTTGTCCAAAGTGTCAAGAATAAAAGCAAAGTGGAATCAAAGAAGAAGCTAGAAGGATAGAAGAAAAGAAGGCTAAAAACTCTAAAGAACTGGAGTACAGTTGTAGCCCCAGTTCAGTCTGATTCGCCTACAGTTTTGAGCACAGCCATGGACAGGTGCTGAGGGAGCACAGGCATGTGAGAATGGATGGGGCATGGACTCTTTTCCGTGTGGGGAGACAGGCACATACACGGAGAACCCTGACATAGGGCAGACTGTGATCTGTGATAAAAGAAGAGCCTAATCCATCTTCCCCAGACTTAGCCTAGAGCAGGAGGAAGGTGGTATGGTGAAGAACTGCAAACTTGGGCAGAGGGATTGGAGGGACCTGGAACCTGAGCAGTTCCTAGCATGACATCCTTTGGGACTTCAGGATCAGTTATAAAACAGGAAGTTGAGATCTAGGCTCCACGTTTAACCAAGATAAGTTTGAGCTAATGCAGGAAGGAAAATGGTAGGAACTGCAGAAAGCACCAAGGAACACAGCAGAAAGTAGGAAGGGGAGGCCTGGAGGAATTCCCTAAGCTGATTTGCATAAAGCTGTAGGGGTTTTTGTGTGTGTGTGTGATTTTTGCAGAAAGATATACCCCAAGGGCTTATCAGTACAGTTTAGGAGGCAGAAATGACTGAACAAACCATATACAGTGGTGTTGGGGGTAGAGACATAGGGAGTACTACATTTACAAAGAGAGAGACTGCTGATTGAACCTTCCAGAAGCTTTAAGGAGTGGTTAATGTAAAATATCAGTGAAAGGATAAACACTGAAAAGCACTTACACGTTTAAAAAAACACAAAACAATACCAGCTATTTAGGGCCTACTCTGTATTGTATAGCTTATTTCATTCTAGCTACAATATAGGAAGAACATTCAGAAAAGAGTTCTTAGAAGGACATTGAAGATGACAGAGTGAAATTCGTTAGAGTGGGTATATCTAAGGGTAGAAACGAGAGTTTAAGAAACAATGCTGTTTTGGTACAGTTTTTATTATTTTCAGCTGTCTTGGTCTGCTTGGGTTGCTATAACAGAATACTGTAGAGTGGATGCTTAAACAACAGAAATTCATTTTTTTTCACCGTTTGGAGCCTAGAAGGCAATCAAAGAGCCAGCATGGTCAGCTTCTGATGAGAGCTCTCTGCCTGGCTTGCAGATGTCTGCCTTCTCACTGTGGCTTCGCTTGTCAGTAGAGAGAAAAAGCAACTGGTACCTCTTCTAAGAGCATTTATCCCGTCTGATCAGGGTCCTGCCCTCAGGATCTATTACCTCCCAGAGGCCCTATCTCAAAATACCATCATATTGGGGGTTAGTGCTTCAACATATAGATTTTGAAGGGATGCAGACTTGCAGTTTAAAATACCAACTATTGAGGGTTTGGTACAATTAAATGAACAGACAAACCAGATGATCTTGGTTTAAATCCCAACACTACTGTGGTTAATTTTCTCTGAGACTCTGGTTCCTCATGTTAAAGATGTGGTTAGTAATTACCATGCAGTGTGTTCCTAGGAAGATCGAATGAAGAGAGGCTTTAGTGCTATGTACAAACAAGACATATAAGAGCATAAGATATATTCCCATTCACCAATAATTTGGAAAAAAATCTCTAACTGATAAAAAGAAGTTATTTTCTCATATTGAATAGTGGTTGTATATATTTGACGTGTTAATATCTGTTTAGATGTATTGACTGTTTACTGAATTGCCCAGGCCAGACATAGAGCTTATATTTTTATTTAGAAAAATCAATACTGTCACAAAAATACATAGTGGAATTTAAGAACAGGCTCTGGAGTAAAAGAACCAGGTTTCAAATCCCAGCCCTGCCACACACTTATTGTGTGACCTTGACCAAGTTAGTTCACCTCTCTAAGCCTCGGTTTCTTTCAATTATAAAATGGGGAAAAAAACAGTGCCCTCTTCATAGGTTTGTTGTTGGGCATTGGAGAGACATTTAAGGCAGGACAATAAGCAAATGTGAAGACTCAGAAAGTGAATATTGTATTGCCTCATTTAATCAGTTAGGGACATGGACATCTATACCAGGATTTCTCAACATATTGAGAATATCTCAATATCTCAGCATTACTGATATTTTCGGCCAATAATCTTTTGTTGTAGTGGGTGCTGTCCTGTACATTGTAGGATGTTTAGCAGCAAGCATGCCTGGCCTCTAACCACTGGATATCAGTAGCACCCACCCCAAATCCAGGTAATCAAAACCATCTCCAGATATTGCCAAATGACTCCTCGGGTGGAACAGTTAAAATCACCCAGTTGAGAATCACTGGTTTACACAATTTATACCCAATTTAAAATATTTTGGAAAGAGAAAGGAATTTCTTATGTATTCCGTTTAAATTTGTTTGTGGAATGATTGTTATTTAAAGAAAATTTTCTTTTGGGAATGAGTAAATGTTCTGTGTGTGACGGTGGTTTTCTTGAGAGTGTACACCTGTCAAAATTCATCTAATTGTTAACTTGAAGTAGATACAGTTTTATCTGTAACTATTTCTGTAAAGTTGATTTTTTAAAAAAAGGCTTATACTGTTATTAGTTGAAAGATTTGCCTACAATTTTTTTTAATATTCTTGGCATTGCATACATATTTTAAATGCACCATTTAAGATGTAATTTTGTGAGCCAAAAATACTGTCTATTGCTTTCCATAATGGTGTAGTACTTCATGGGCATATTTCCATAGAGAGAAAAAGATTCTGCAGCAGTTCTGTGCCACTAAGTTTTAGAATCTATCATCATGCCCTAAAATAACTTCCAGTGGTTGATTCAAGATAAAGAAAAGGAACAAACATGAAGAATGAAAGGGAAAATCAGTATCGGAAGAGGAGAAGTTGACAAATAAGGGGCTAATGAGTCTGAAACCCAACGGAATATCATTATACGAGTTCACATGCACATTTGTACTACTGGTGTGCATCCGGTTTCAATGAAAAGTACATATTTCAGGTTTGCTAATCTTTCGCATCTAAGATCAAAGTCCACTTATCAGGAGACTTCTGTATTTAATCGTGCCATTTTCAGTTTTGTTTAGACTCTCATTCTTCTTTGGTCCTGAAAATAGCATACTTCATATCTGTTGCAAGCAAATTTAATTTAATTGGGCAGATCTTTATAGAAAGACTATACTACTTTGGCCATGTGAGTGTGTGCAATAGAAGACTCTTGACCTCAAGATCTTTCAGTATCATGGTGGGGGGGGGGGCGGGAATGGAAACAGATTTGAATAGTTGTGTAAGACAAGACAGAGCATGAAAAATGCTGTCTACACAGGAGCAGGAACAGCCGCATCCTTCTGGGAGGCCCTGAGCAAGGATTTATATCATAGAACTGAAACAATGAAACACTTTAAGTAGTCATTTGGGGATATTCACAATTTTGGCTCTTATGGAAGCTTTTAGAAATACAGATTCACAGGCACTATTCCAAACTTATAGAGTTTCTAGAGATAGGGATTAGGAATCTGACTTTTTCGAAAGCTTTCCCAGTTATTCTGATGATCAACTAGGCTTTGCGAACTTCTGATCCTACAAATCCCCTACTCAGTGCCAGAATTCTGTGAATAGTACTCATTCCTTCAGGATTTTTGTTTAGATCCTTTGGAGTACCATAAGCTCACTACCTACAAGGCAGCTAGCCCTTCATGGAAAGTGTGTAGGGTGTAGGATTTTGATCATTACAGATGGAGGATAAGGATATTTGAGGCAAAATGATCATCAGAAATAAACAGAAAATGGAGATAAATTTGGAGAGACTTGGGGTTTCATTACAGAGTGACTTGAGTGTTGTGCTAAAGAATTTCAACTTAATCCTCTGTGAGATAGATACGCGTCCTACCAAAGCAGTGTGGATTAGACATCAAGGAGAATGGAAGTAGGGAGAACAGCTGTAGGTATAATTCAGAGATTCAAATGAGATGTAATAAGGACTTGGAACAGAAGCAAAGCTTAGTTCAGTAAATATGAGTTGTATTGCAAGGATTAGGCCTAGAAGTCTGACTGATTGAGGCAAGGAGGAATGAAAGCTGATTCTGGGGTTTTGAGATTTTGGAGTGCTAAGTTAATGTAAGTTAACTAGAATGGGAACATTAAGATCAAGAGAAGATTATGACAGCAGATGGCAAATCAGGTGTTTTTGATATTTGAAAAATGCATTTGTTTCTATCACCTCCCATCTTACTCTGTCACCTGTCCCAGGTCAGAGCTTAGTTATGACTCCCTTTGTACACTTTTAGGGTAGCACAAAGTAAGCGCTGAAAATGTTTGATGAATTTGTATATCCTCTTTGAATATCTTCTCTCTTAACCTCTCTGCTCTAGACCAGGACCTTGTAATATTTCTCTTGAATAAGTACAGGCTTGAGGACTACCCCTGCTTACCCCAGCTCCCATTCTTTGGGTGAGTTAGAACAAGGAGCCCTGTCTGAGTTTATGAATAAGAGAAAGGTACAGTTATATGTGTGGAGGCAACCCTTTGTTCAGGACTTGGGAAGCAGAGCACACGAAGGTAAAGGCTCCCCTTCATAGAATGAAACCTCCTGTTCTAGGTTGGCAGGCATGGAGAGCCAAGTGGGTGGGCCCACCAAGAGGTGGGCCCACCAAGAGGTGGGCTTTTAGGCTTACCCATCCCCTCAACTGGCACAGAACACCCTGGAAAAGTCCACTGGATGATCTCCTGGATCCCACCCTGCCATTTCTGTTTCATTCAGTGATTTTTTCCTAAAATGTAATACTGTTGTGCCCTGCTTTCCGTATTTCCCCAGTGCCTTCAGGACACAGTTCAAAGTTCTTAACCCAGCCCTGTAGAACCACCTGGAATGCAGTCCTTTCCTGACTCTGCTAGTTCTCCCTTCCTATTATTATTTATTTTCCCCCAGCATCACAGTGTAGGCACCTGGCTCATGCTTGTCGAATAGACTGATGACTTAAGAAACAAGTGAACAGTGTGGATTTTACCACCCAACCTCTGCCCCCCCCAAATCAAAACAGTTTTCCCCCAAACGAGGCAACAAAAAAGGCAGACACCACCCTCCTACACAAAAAAGTTTTGCTGCTTCCTAAACACGATGTGTTTTGTCAGTTGTCAAAGCTTTTTCTTAATCCCTTCCGCTATACTTTTCTGTAGTCTTGAAGTGGCTGTTTATTTGGAGATTGAAGATCTGTGAGACGATAATTGCTTTGAATGAAATCTGAGGCTGCCATTGCAAGGCTGATTTGCTCTGGCAGGTCTGTGTATTGGATCTTTGTGAAATGCTTTAAAAAAATTGCACACAGATTCAGATGACATCAGTTCAGTTCAGTTCAGTTGCTCAGTCGTGTCCGACTCTTTGCGACTCCATGAATTGCAGCATGCCAGGCCTCTGTCCATCACTAACTCCCGGAGTTCACTCAAACTCACGTCCATCGAGTCAGTGATGCCATCCAGCCATCTCATCCTCTGTTGTCGCCTTCTCCTCCTGCCTGCAATCCTTCCCAGCATCAGAGTCTTTTCCAATGAGTCAACTCTTCGCATGAGGTGGCCAAAGTACTGGAGTTTCAGCTTTAGCATCATTCCTTCCAAAGAACATCCAGGACTGATCTCCTTTAGAATGGACTGGTTGGGTCTCCTTGCAGTCCATGGGACTCTCAAGAGTCTCCTCCAACACCACAGTTCAAAAGCATCAATTCTTCGGTGCTCAGCTTTCTTCACAGTCCAACTCTCACATCCATACATGACCACTGGAAAAACCATAGCCTTGACTAGACGGATCTTTGTTGGCAAAGTAATGCCTCTGCTTTTGAATATGCTATCTAGGTTGGTCGTAACTTTCCTTCCAAGGAGTAAGTGTCTTTTAATTTCATGGCTGCAATCACCATCTGTAGTGATTTTGGTGACATACTTGACCTCTAAAAAACATGTCAACTTTGGAGATAGAGGACTGTGTCCATCTGCCCAACACTGATCTCTGACTGATGGCTTCATTTGTTCCAAATGCTTAGAGCAGCCTAATGATGAACTTTTGAAATGCTTTCATAATCTTGTCAAAAGTTCTCGCCCAGAACCTCCAACCCAGTTGCTATTTATCTTTCCATGTGTGTTTCTCCTCTTTCCACAAAGAATGTGAAAAAGTTGTGAGAATGTATTCAGTTTAAAAAGAAACAGTTAACTGTAAAACATCATTTAAGTGTCAATAAAAAATTGTAAGTGGGTAAAACATGGCAGGTAGGAGATGGGAGGTGTGCCTCAGATGTGCAGGCCCAAGTGTTGGTATAGTTGGTTTAACTTTCCTGGGACATCACCAAACTGGAAATTCATTCTGTTACAGAGTTCTCATTGGTCTGTAAAGACAGTAATTTGTATATCAGTAATTGTCCATTTTGCTTCATAGAAGCCAAGCTGTTAACAATGAGAAAACATGCTGCTTAGGCCACAAGGGTGACCTCAGTAAATGTTTATTTTTTTATTTAAAAATGTTTTTTTATTTTCAGCCTTAATAGTTTTCACTATTTATTTTTCAGCTGGTCTCTATTGTTTCCAACAGTTATATTAGGCTTTTTTGTTGTTGTTGCTGTGGCTCTTCTAGTCAGTTTTTGAAATAGTTACCGATTTTAATGTTTATTTATTTAGAACTATTAACTATTACTCAAGAATTAGACTCTCATAGGAATAACTGTTTAGAATTAAGTTTAGATGGAACTTGACTTCCAGTTTTGGCTTGGAGTATGTAGTGTAGCGTCACAGTCACTGTATATTTCAGACAAAAACTTAAAGACCAGTATGTTCTGCAAATGCAAAGTAAGATGATTATAATGAGGGCATCAATTCATATACTAATTGATTCAAACTGTTATTGTATTAATAAACGTACTTTCCATTTCCTATAAGCTGTTTCCCTTTTGAGTGTGCCTCATACCAATTTTCTATAAAAATAGGCTGTATATGACAGCTCATTTATTTTTTTGATATTAAAAAATTCCTCCCCCTTCCCTTCTTTAAATATCTGTTGAGCGGCTGTTGGGGGGCTCAGAGAGACATACTGGCCCATGGAAGAGTTGCTGTATTAAACAGCCCCTTCCAAAGCACCTGTGCTGTCCAGGATAGCATAGCACTTACTGTGTACTCAGTAAATATTTATTAATTTGAACTTGCCATTATCACTAATTTTATCATTTATTTCATTTTATCATTCATTTCAGTGGTAAAGGGTAAGTAATGCTTACTGGTAGGATACTCTTACTTTCCAAATTCTAAGTCTACCCCTGACCTCAAAGAAATATACAACCTTCAAAGCTTATTTGAAGCTATTCATTTTTTCATTCATGCAAAAATTTATGTATGGAGAAAATGTAAAGTAGAGAAGAGGAGAAAAAGTCAGGATAGTCTTCTGCTTCTTTCCTGCTATGCTTAAAATTAGTCATATAAGTATTTACTGAATTTGCCTCAAAGATTAAGTGAGAAAAAGATAGTAAGACTGTTTAGCACAGTGCCTGACACATTGTATATGCTCAGTATATACTAGTTTATTTATTATAATACCTTGGACTAAAACTAGAGGATTGCACTCCTTTATTCTGCATAATTTGCCATCCTATCTTCATCTTTTCTTTTTCTTTTTTTCACTTCAAGGATGGTCTTTGTGTGCCTTTTTTTCCTGAATCTGTAGAATGGATTCTATGCTTAGTTACCCAATGAAGTTCAGGCAAGAACTTAAGCTAGCATTTTCCTCAAATTTCTTCTATGATTTAAGATAGCTTGGGGAAGAGATAGGTGAGCTTCTAGATCAACGGATGATGATTTTTATCTTTATCAAGTGACCCACAATTTGGTTACTGGTGCAATGAGAAATTAAGAAAATAGCACACTTTTATGACTGTCTTTTCACAGTCACTCAAATCAGAACTGGAATGCCACAAAAACAACTCCCTGTTAGCCCAGAGAAAAAAAAAGAAAGAAAGTAAAGGGGAAATTCAGATTAGTCACAAAGAAGTTCCCCCGCCTGCCTGCAAAAGCTGAAGCATTAAAACTGAGAGAGTCCTCTCTGCTCTTTCAATCGCCTCTTATCTCTGGTCCTGGGACCTCTGTGTATCTTCTAATTGATACACCTTGTGTTGGCTTCATCTCCTTCTTTTTGGGGAAGAAGTCAGTTCTCTCTCAGGTTTCCCCCTGTCACAGTTTTCATCGTCCCTGCATCCAGATTGTGAAGATGGAAGGGGTCCAGCCCCTGGACGAGAATGTGGGAAATGCACCAGGCCGGAGATTCTTGAGGAACAAGCTATTGCTGGTGGCCTCCATAATTCAGGGGCTGGGGCTTCTCCTGTGTCTCACCTACATCTGTCTGCACTTCTATGCTCAGGTAAGATGCACCAACCAACATGTCCTTTCCTCCAGCTCAGGCTGATGGCAGCTCCAAATGGTCACTTGGAAATAGTCTGACACCAAAATTGTTTTCCCTTTTCTGCTCAGCGATTGTAAAATGTGGTCAAGCACCCTCGTGTCTCTCTTTTCCTTCCTTTTTTTCAGCAGTGGCCGTGGTGAGGCACAGTGGAGACAGGGCAGGGGCACTGCTTCTGGATTAATCTTTTTCTTTACAACACAAAAATCCTGGTGTTCTTTTGTGAACTGTCACTTTGAAGCTTTGAGTCCCTGACATACCTACTTGGTTTATCTGTTCTGCTAGTAAGCAACTGATCAGGGAATCAATGTAAAAAGGAAATAATAAAGTTTTTATTTCCTTTTTACATTATTATACTTTCTCATTGTATTCATAAACCCCATAGACTCAAGGAGATATGCTTTCTGAAGAATGCTGAAGGTATCAATATTAAGTTCTTTTAAATAGCTAACCTATATATATTTAAGAGCAGAGATATATGTGTTCATGTCTGTATGTGCACATGGCTGAACGTTTATCCCAACAACTTGATCAGACATTGTTTTTCACAGTCTTTCTCTACCAATCACAACTTGCTGACATCACTTTGTCCAATACATTATGTAGTGGAAGATCATCATTTTAGTATCCCCCCAATGAAGAAATTCTTTCCATTTTTCCATCTCTTTATTCTGGTCTTGTTTACATTATTATTTTTTTTCATAGTTGTTCATATATAGAAACATTAGCTCTTTAAGGATGTTGTTGACTGCAGGAGATTCCACTGAAAAAGAAAATAAATGTGTAGTGGCCCCGTGTTCCCTTGTTGGGGCTAGTCTGATAATTCCTGTTTGCCTGGTGGTTGCTCTTGGTTAGAAAAATCACTGGTAAAGGTCAGACAATGAGAACTTTCATTTCTGATGGCCAGGTCACAGACTGGGTACCTCAAATTAGATCAGGATAAGATGAGCAGAGTTCTAGAGGATGCCTGGGCATGTCTCTGTCTACAGGAAACGGGTTTCGGTGCCTGCAGTCTAATGAGGGTGCGGTTGTGATCACTGTCCCGCAGAGGGTGCTCGTGTCTCCAAATTCCCAAAGGGTACTAGTGTCATGCTCAAGTCTGCAGACCAGTGAGCACCCCAGCACACCCGTACTGTCTTTATCACGCCACACATTTCCTTCTCTGCGCAGAACCCTTTGGGTGAAATTAGAGTAGGTGATTTTGGGGAGAGGGTGTCGGGGGAGGAGCAAAGTGTCCATGGCAGGATGCCCAAGACAAAGACCGGAATTAGGCTCTTCCGAGAAGAAAACAAAGAGAGTAACCCAAAATAGAACAGCTGAGTTTATTCACCAGGTCCGGGAGCCCTGAGACTGCTTTTTGAAACGACTGCTCTTTGAAACAACCGCAGTGTTACATATTTCCTTGCACTGTGGGATGATTAAAAAACAAAACAAAACAGAACAGATGGCCCCAGTCAAGCCTCAACAGTTAATTGCACTAGGGCTCAGAGGATGGGAGAGAGCAAAACACGAAACAGATACAGATGTGTAGCTAGCTGGTGGCAGGGGCCCCCCTGGAATATCAATACCCAGGGGCGGCAGAGGAGAGAGATTCTTTCTAGCAAGTCAGCCAGCAATTCTGTGCTAGAACGTGGAAGGGCAGCTGAATGCTCGCCTCCAGGATACTAGAATTCACGGTGAGCTGATCTTTGGGAGAGAATTAGCTTTCTCTGGTCCTGGCACAGAAATGGAAGCAAAGATGGAAGAGGTACGTTAGAGCTGTTTGCTCAAAAAAATGTGTTCTTATATACTCTAGATACAAAATTTTCTGTGGCTCAGATATTTGAAATTGTTCACTTGACATTAATTATTTTCTTTTTTCTCACTAGACTGTTTTAGCTACCACAATTTCTTACACTATTAATGGGACCCAAGGCAGCACGATGTGTCCTTAATTGTAATCTCATACACTTTGTTAAGGGAAAGGATAGCTTAGAGAGGTCGTGTGTGTTTTTCCCAGAACTTGATCAGTCATGGTGGCAGCAGTGTGTAGAGGAGAGAGACTGAGAGAAAAGAGTATAAAGTAACTGCTGTAGAATGAACATAGACTAAGAGCTTTTCTAAATTTATGGGTAAGATTGTTTGGGATTTTGGCTGAAGGATAGGTAGGTGGGGATGCCTATCAAAGCTCTACTTTTATAAGACACTGTATTACAGTGATCTATAGAATTGAAATACTCATCATTTACCTAGTTAAATTGGATCTCTTTTATTGTAGGAGAAAGATATTTGGGGAATAATCATGATTTTTCCTTATTTCTTAGATTTAATTTTTAACTTCATAAAAATTTTCCTGTGTGGATGACTCTGTGAAAAAAATATAGATATGTAACTGTTAAACTCCATTTGGCAGTCAGCCTTCCTTTCAATCAAGTTTATTTAGTAATCTTTGTTTTCTTACCACTTGGTTAAGTTTTACTACGTGAAAAGCAGAAGTTTTTGTTTTTGAGATGGCACATAAAAAGACCTTACCCACTCCTTATGTAATTCACTTCCCTCTTTGGACACTGATTTTCTCATCTGAAACTTGAGGCAGTTGGATCAAATGGTCAGAAATATCTCTTCCAGGTCAATATCCTGTGAATATGTAGTTTATACTCATAAAATGTGTATGAGGATCTGAGAAATACAAATCTAAGTGAACAGATTTTTGTGCCTAAGCTTATGAATACCCTGGTTCTTAAGAAGGGACTGGGGGAAATCAGATTTGTACATATACATGTAATCTGTATTTATTCATATACTATGCACGTGTCTAAATAACTTATTCTGGATTAGCAAAATACCTTATTTAGAAAGGGGAAAGAAATAGACACTGTAGAATAATATCCATGATGCAGGTTACAAAATTGAGTCACAAAAACCAATACAATTATTGGGGCTGCCGCTTAAAGTATCAGGCTTCCAGGCTTCCCTGTAACTTCAGCTTGGAATGATGGCAGAAAAAAGCTGATGTATAGGTGAGAAGCTTTTGTAAATTATACCCATGTATCTCAGAGCTATTGAAGCTGGGCTCTTCCAAGATCTGTATCAGAGCACATGAAAGATGTGCTTTTAGTGATTATTTATCAGCAAATCCCACCCACAGTTAATGGTTTATATTCTTACTGCATTTATTCCTGGAGAAGACAGAAGGGGAGGTCATTGAGCTGACCAGTTCTATATCCTCAATGGCCAGAGTTAGAATTCAGTTTCTTGGTGAAGTTTCAGACTATAACTTGGACTTTATATCCTTTAGGAAGAATAAGAGGCATTTTTGCTTAAAAATTTTCATCTCAGATTTTAGGTCAAATTAGATGTGTTCCCATGTGATCTTAACAAGTTTTTAAGATATTTTTAATGATAGACATGGAAATAAATAATTTTCAGTGCAATTGAATTTGCATTTTATAAGCAATTTAATGGGCTTCCCTGATTGCTCAGTTGGTAAAGAATCTGCCTGCAATGCAGGAGACCCTGATTCAATTCCTGGGTTGGGAAGATCCCCTGGAGAAGAGATAGGCTACCCACTCCAGGATTCTTGGGCCTCAGAAACCTGCCACGATGTAGTCCACAGTGTTGCAAAGAGTCAGACACGACTGAGTGACTGAACTCAACTGAAGCAATTTTATGGACTTCCCTGATGGTTGAGGTGGTAAAGAATCTGCCTAAATACAATACAGGAGATCCAGGTTCAATCCCTGGGTTGGGAAAATCCCCCTGGAGGAGGGAATGGCAATTGTATGGGAATTAAAAAGAAACACCTGAAGTATTGAACTGATTTGTCATTAAGTATTTTGAGGCTCCTAAAGGAGATACTACTGAAAATGCATAGACTTGTTAGGTTGAACAGACATTAGACACAGTCCACTTGCAGATAGGAAAACAGAAACTGAGGGAGGATAGAAGCAGGAGAAGGAGGTGATGCTTCAGCTGATATTAGGAGTAGAGGGACTTCCCTGGTGGTCCGGTGGTTACGACTGCCTCCCACTGTAGGGGGTGCAGGTTTGATCCCTGGTTGGGGAGCTAGGATCCCACATACCTTGGGGCCAAAAAACCAAAACATAAAGCAAAAGCAATTTTGTAATAAATTCAATAGAGACAAAAGATGATCTGCATCAGAAAGTCTTAAAAAATAGTAGAAATTCTTAAAATAGACAAGAGGAATGATGGTGGCTGGGTAGGGGCAGAAGGCTTTCTAGGTAAAAAGGCAAGTTGTTCAGAATGGTTGGAGGTGAGTGTTCATTGGAGAAAGTAGTTGAAGATGAAGTTGAAAATCTAGGTGGAGACAGGACACAAAAGGTCTTGTGACGTGTGCTAAGGGAACAAACTTCATTCCATTTTGAACAAAAGAAAATACAGGAAAAATTACCCAAGTTGTTGCTTCTCCAGATTTCACTTCTCTTACATGGTCTGCTGCTGCTGCTGCTGCTGCTGCTGCTGCTGCTGCTGCTGCTGCTGCTAAGTTGCTTCAGTCGTGTCCGACTCTGTGCGACCCCATAGACGGCAGCCCTCCAGGCTCCCCTGTCCCTGGGATTCTCCAGGCAAGAACACTAGAGTGGGTTGCCATTTCCTTCTCCAATGCATGAAAGTAAAAAGTGAAAGTAAAGTTGCTCAGTTGTGTCCGACTCGTAGCGACCCCATGGACCGCAGCCTACCAGGCTCCTCCGTCCATGGGATTTGCCAGGCAAGACTACTGGAGTGGGTCGCCAGTGCCTTCTCCGCTTACATGATCTGCTGCTAAGTCGCTTCAGTCGTGTCCAACTCTATGCAACACCATAGACGGCAGCCCACCAGGCTCCCCCGTCCCTGGGATTCTCCAGGCAAGAACACTGGAGTGTGTTGCCATTTCCTTCTCCAATGCATGAAAATGAAAAGTGAAAGTGAAGTCGCTCAGTCGTGTCTGACTCTTCCCAATCCCATGGACTGCAGCCTACCAGGCTCCTCCATCCATGGGATTTTCCAGGCAAGAGAACCGGAGTGGCGTGCCATTGCCTTACATGGTCTACATGCTGGCAAATACAGAAAATGTATCTCATCTCACGTAGCGCTAGGGGGCACCACAGTAAGACTAACAGTTCTTTAACTTTTAAAGAGAACCCACTCTTTCTTTTTTTTCCTGAGGAGTTAAGATTAGAACACTTTTCTCAAGAAGCCAAGTGCTCATCCATGTGAAAGAGGATGAACAATATCAGGAGCACATAATATTGTTCACTGTTTATGCAGTGATGATATTTTATACAAGAAAAATTTAGATATAGGTTCTGACCCAAGTACTGAAAATAGGACAGAGATTGTTTGGACAGGAATCATGCTGGAAAATGTCAAGTATATACACATGAATAGAAACAAATGCACACACTCAGAGGAGCGATGTAAAGTGAGCAGAGAGGCTTTTGGTATAGACCTTGGAATATAACCTCCCTATTTCTCTGACTTCAGCTCCTAGCTGCTAGACCTAGCCTTGCCTAATGGCTGACCACCTTGCCCTTCCAATTCTGTTTCTTTTAATAGAAATTATTTCTGTATCCCTCACTCTCAGAGAACCTGCAGGTTCCCACCCACTTCAGGAATTTTGCATTCATGGCTAATGAATGTTAATCTTCTGGGACCATTCAGGTTGAGGGAGCCATGTACAGTGTTCAGTTCAGTTCAGTTGCTCAGTCGTGTCCGACTCTTTGTGACCCCATGGACTGCAGCACGCCAGGCTTCTCTGTCCATCACCAGCTCCTGGAGTTTACTCAAACTCATGTCCATTGAGTCGGTGATGCCATCCAACCATCTCATCCTCTGTCATCCCCTTCTCCTCCTGCCTTCAGTCTTTCCCAGCACCAGGGTCTTTTCAAATAAGTCAGTTATTTGCATCAGGTGGCCAAACTATTGGGAGTTTCAGCTTTAGCATCAGCTTCCGATGAATATTCAGGACTGATTTCCTTTAGGATGGACTGGTTTGATCTCCTTGCAGTCCAAGGGACTCTCAAGAGTCTCTTCCAACACCACAGTTCAAAAGCATCAATTCTTTGGCACTCAGCTTTCTTTATAGTCCAACTCTCACATCCATACATGACTACTGGAAAAACCATAGATTTGACTAGGTGGGCCTTTGTTGGCAGAGTAATGTCTCTGCTTTTTAATATGCTGTCTAGATTGGTTATAACTTTTCTTCCAAGGAGTCTTTATGGCTATAGTCACCATCTGCAGTGATTTTGGAGCCCCCAAAGTTAAAATTTGTCACTGTTTTCATATCTATTTGCCATGAAGTAATGGGACCAGGTGCCGTGATCTTCATTTTCTGGATATTGAGTTTTAAGCCAACTTTTTCACTCTCCTCTTTCACTTTCATCAAGAGGCTTTTTAGTTCTTCTTTGCTTTCTGCCATAAGGGTGGTGTCATCTGCATATCTGAGGTTATTGATATTTCTCCTGGCAATCTTGATTCCAGCTTGTGCTTCATCCAGTCCAGCATTTCTCATGATATACTCTGCATGTAAGTTAAATAAGCAGGGTGACAATATACAACCTTGACGTACTCCTTTCCCGATTTGGAACCAGTCTGTTTTTCCACATCCAGTTCTAACTGTTGTTTCTTGACCTGCATACAGATTTCTCAGGAGGCAGGTACAGTATTGTTATTCCTATTTAGGAAATGAAAGGATAGCAGCTTAATAGCAAAGTAGAAAGGTTATTTCTCATAGTCACCGATAAAATATAGGGTAGTGCTGGATGGAATTGGATTCCCCAATATCTTATGGCTTGTGTGTTTTGTTTGTAGCTAAATAAAGGAATTAAAACAATTTTTATATAAAAATGCAATATATCTTCTCAAAATTTTAGGGAAGTCATTGAGGTGTAGGAGAGAATACATTGGATCAGGAACTAGAAGATTCAGTCCAGTGTTTAGCTTTGTGACTCTGGGTAAATTCCCTGAAATTACCTGAGTATCAATTTAATCATCTCCAAAACTGGAATTTGATTATTGTGAGGAACAAATCTGTTACAGAACTTTGTAAATGTTAAAATTATTATATTTATAAACATGCTTCGATAAGCATACCACACACTAAAATGTTTACCTTGTAGCACACATGCAATGCCATAACTCAAACCTCAGAAAGCGTATCATAGGTAAGGTCAACCTTAACTTCATGAATTTGGCTTTCCTACTGTAATTTTTAAGATTAAGAAAAACCTCTTGAAATAATTTTAGCTTATTTGAATTTAGATGTCTAATTAAGATGCCATGGCTGTATTAGCAAAGGAAAAATGAAGGGGAGAATTTATGAGCATATAAAATATTATCAGGTTAGTGTCTGAAAGTGGTTCAGAAATCTAAAATGACACACTTGGAAGACATGGCCCAGATGGGTTCCATTTCCCCTTACATTAATGTAGTTCATCCAACTCTCTAATAACTTGGTTGCCAAATAAGGCATAAACTTACACTTAGAAGAGTGGTCTGGTTCACAATACTAGAAATGTTGGAGCTAAGAGGGGCATAATTATATATATTTTTTCTTTTCAGCAAATCTTTCATTCTGAAATGCAAGTTTGATGTGTTATTAATTTGTATAAATTTGTCTCGCTTTGATAATATTGAAAATGCTAGTTAAGAACACACTCTGAGAGAAAGAGCAGCAAGTAGACCCAAACTTTAGTTCTTCCATTGAATAAGGGCTACGGATAGAAAGCTTCACTCCCAGGATGTTATATAGGTGGGGATCTGGGGGGATGATTGTAAATGATATACCCTCCGGCTGGGCTGTCCTGTAGGTCACATAGCACGAGCCTACAGAACCTAAGATCAAAATGAAAATGATAATTAACGTTGCAAAAAATTATAAGCATCCAAATAGTCACCAAGGGAAATTATAAAATCTTTACTGGGTTATAAAAGAAGTTGTAAAAGACATGTTTTACTGCTCAGTAATGTAAAATGTATTTTGAGTTAGCGATGTGTTGGGTGGTTAATGTTTTTAATTTCCAAGGCCTGTAAAAATCTTAATCTGGCCCTGAATGTGGTTTGAGGAAGACTGGAAACTCAGCTGTTTTTAGGGAGAGGTTGACAGGCATCACTCATGGTGCTACTTGCAATACCATCTCTGGTTTTGGGATCTTGTCCCTACGTTGTCCTTACTTCTTCACTATGATCTTGGATGGTGACAGATCTTTGTAGGCACTTTTACAATGAGGAAATCTGAGGCATAGAGACTTGTCTAGGTCAATATAGGAAGGTCTGGTTATAAATCAGGACTAGGTTTAAATTCTAGTCCTGTCTCTTTCCATTACACCTGGCCAAGACTCCGCGGCTGTAAGCTGTAAGCATTTTACCTGGATGTTTTAAAATTTTTTTCCTTTCCTGACATTAATTGCTTATGTAGAAAAACTGGGGGAAGATTTATAACCTGGAATAAAAGGAAGAAAGATTCTTTTAAAAAACGAATCTGAATCTCCTGCCACAAATTCAAATAACACAATCAATGAAGCTTTAACAAATGTGTAATACCTTATAGGTTATTTTGATAACTCATTGCCATGTATGATTCATTCATAGAAGAGAAAGGGGACTTGGACTGGGGCATTGGCTCAGTCATTTATTCACTCCAAGCTGTACTTTTTTTTAAACAATAAGGAGATTAGACTATATAATCTCCATGGGGCTTTCTAGTTCTGTCAGACTGATTCGAAGAATTATTTCAATGTTGTAAGTGTGATTTCACACTATATGCAAATATCTTTTCAACCAGGGTGGCACCGCAAATTTGGTAGCTTAAAAGAAATGTAATCTTTCACAGTTTTGGAGGATAGGTATTCAAAGTCAGCCTGTTAGCAGTACCCTGCTCCATCTGAAGGCCGTAGGGAAGAATCCTCCAGGATCCTTCTGTGCCTCTTCCTAGCTTCTGAGGGCTCCCAGCAATCCTTAGTGTTCCCTGGCTTGATAGTACTGGGTAACCTAGTTGAATACAGCTCTTCAGTAAGAATTTCACAGAGGGCTAGCTTCAATAACTAGTTTCTCGATTGGGATTATAAAGCACGCATACTTTAATTTTTCATCAGGTGCTTCATTTCTCTTCCATTATTTAACAGGAAGGCTTTAGTTTAAAATGTCATTATCATTATTGTTACCACCAGCACTATCATCGTTCCACTGCTGTTCTGTGATGATTTTTACCAGTCACCAGTCTTAGTTCACACTATAATGTAGCTTGAGGATTATTTAGCCTTACTGCAAATGAGGCTAAGAGCCTCCTTGCATAAACAACACAAAAGATACTCATGATTCTTCATTAACTATCAGAGGGAGCCACTTGGGGAGAAAACCTGTTCTTTTGTTACAGCTGAGGGATTTATTATCGTGTATTATTGTGTTGAAAAAATTTTTGGTTCAAAGGATCTTCTTATCCACAAATAATTTGGGTTTTCTCTTTTGAATGTTCTGATTTTCCTAATCTCTGGTATTGAAAAAGTCCTTAGATAGTCCCCATTTCTCTCTGCTTATTCAACCATCTTAATTGAGAGTTAAGAAATGAGGACATAAAAATGAGGAAATTCAAAACTGAGAAAGGAAAGGACTTGTTCTGGCTTACGACCAGACCTGAGTGTTCTATTCCCAGCCCAATGCCTGGTCCATGTCTACTAGGTTGCCTTTCCAAGGCAATGTGCCTACTCTTTTATATGGCCAATGAGCTGGGGAATGAGTAACTATGGATAGAAAGATACTGATCATAATAATTGTGCTATCCCCTTTGTACTCAAGGATGAATGGGGCAGTTTAATAAAAGCCTCGAGCCACATATGGTGTTGGCTAGTGTCCCCTGGAGGAGGGCATGGCAACCCACTCCAGTATTCTTGCCTGGAGAATCTCCATGGACAGAGGAGCCTGATGGGGTACAGTTCATGGGGTTGCAAAGAGTTGGACATGACTGAGTGACTATGCATAGCATAGAGCAAGTGTCAGGGCACAGTCTAAGGGACTCAGTAACCATTTATTTATAAATGCCATTATGTTTAAGGCATTGTAAGATTTATGATAATGCAGTGGGTACCTTGTAAGCCAACTTTTCCAGTTGCTTTGCTGCTGCTGCTGCTGAGTCACCTCAGTTGTGTCTGACTCTGTGCAGCCCTATGGACTGCAGCCTGCCAGGCTCCTCTGTCCATGGGATTCTCTAGGTGAGAGTATTAGAGTGGGTTGCCATGCCTTCTTCCAGGGGATCTTCTTGACCCAGGGATCCAACCTAGGTTTCCTGCATTGGAGGTGGATTCTTTACTGTTGAGCCACCAAGGTAAAGACTAGGATATTTTGAAAATTACCTGATTCCCAAGGTGAGGAAGGGAGTTGTTTCTTTTTTTCAATTTAATTTTTAAAAATTGAGGTATAGTTCATGTACAAGATTATGTAAGTTTTTTTCAGGTGTATAATAGTGATTCACAATTTTTAAAGATTGTATTTCATTAATTGTTATTATAAAATGTTGGTTTTATTCCTTGTATTGTACAGTACATGCTTGTAGCTTATTTTACACATGGTAGTTTGTGCTTTACAGTCCCCACTTCCCTCTCCTCTCACTGGTAACCACTGTTTTGTTCTCTATTTGTGAGTCTGTTTCTTTTTTTGTTATATTCACTATTCTGTGGGAGTTCTTAGAAATGTTTTGGCAGACCCCTCTGTTCGTGTACTTGAGGAATTTGCCAGCAAATGTGGAAAGGGAAACCCAGATAAAAGAAAATCTTCCTCTTGAGGATATAAAAAATTGCAAATCACAAAATTTTGAAGGTGTGTTCATGTCACATGGATGCTTTTGGTTCATTTGGTTGTTTTTCTGAGTACTTGATACTCCTCTTAGGGATCCATTAATTGCTAAGTGTTTGGGACAGTGAAACCGTAGTTCCTCTTCTCTGAGTTAGAGAGGAGAGGGTCAGTAAGTAGAGGCTAGCCATTACTAAATAAATTTGACAAGAAAAGTGGAAGTGGTTAGAGAGAGGGAACTATATTAGAATATCACATGGGCTGTGTAGTAGAGAGTATAGTAAGAATTTAAAAAGAGGGATTACAGCAAAAAGGTGTTGGCAGCCATGGTGAAGGGTGGTGATAGAGAAAAAGAAAGTCTAGAATGACAGTTAAAATGGCTTTTCTTTGTGTTCTTTCATCTTAATAGACTCTTTATTCAACATGATTTTCAAAGTCACACATCTTCATGTCTAAGAAATATCACTTTGAGGATAAACTTTCCTGATTATGGAAGACTGGCCAAATAATCAGTTTTTGTTCATTTCTGTTCCTTTCTCTGAGTTGGATTCTGAACTTTCCTGATCAGAAGTCGGGGCCCATCTCTTTGTAAGGGAGTTTCCATCAAGTATACACTAAATCCACCAGGAGAAGAGTCTGCCTTCCCAACCCACTGTAATGGGTAAATATGGAAAATTCCATCTTCCTCTTCGGAGGCTCATTCAGAAACACCCTCAGAGCCTATAAGACTTTGCTTTCATAATCTCTCAGGTCTTCTCTGATTGACGTGAAGCCCATTGTTGGGGAGGAGACATTCACATCCCTGCGAAGGTTGCATGCTGAACCACGATTCCCACTGCATACCTGTTTCTGCACTGTCCTCCACTGACTCACATCTCATCCCACTCTGACCTGGGATCTTGACTGATAGCAAGTGAGGAAGGGCAAGGCCCACATAGTGAATGCAGAGCCCACTTCCTGGTTTCACATTTGATGAGTATCATTCCCTCCTGCCACAGATACACCCCCTCCAGGACAAATGCCACATGAGTATAAGGTTGGCAGCCTCATGCCACATCCCAGTGAGTCAGAATAAGAAATTCACACATTCTAGAGATGAGCTCATGAAGCAAGCAGCACCTTTTGGGGAACATGGTACAGGCGGCTGGATAAATGCTGTATATCAGACATTTTCCATCATTGTTCTCAGATAGTTCAGCGTTTCAGGTACTGAGAGAGGTCAGGAAAGGACATTATTCTGACTCTTCTTTGCATCACCTACTTGCTGCCTACTTTATTTGTCCTGCTGCCCCTTGCCAGGACAGTTGCATCTAATTAGAGTCCAGCTAATGGCTTTGCCAACCTGAACTATACAAACAATCTTGGAGAGTTGACTGAAGAGCTCTTTTCTGGAGAATGTTTAGATATTTTGAGATATATCTGAGTATTTTGACAACTATCAAAAACCTAATCTTTTAATCTTGTTTAGTATTGAAAATTAAAAATAAATTAATCTTGAACCCTCAGAAAAATGTTTTCATAGGGGTTTTTTACTCTTAAGATAGAATAGGATAAAGAGAAAGGATGTTATCATGAACTTGAGGTTCAGTCAAACTCAAGTGAATACCTGTTTATTCCTGAGCAAGTTCTTAACAACACTGATTCTCATTTCTTTCTATCTATAAGACATGAATATTATTTCTACTTAATAGTATTATTTTGAAGGCAAACAAGGTAATGAATTTCAGAAAGAGTAATGCAGTGCATGGCATGTTTTAAGTTCTAAGTAAGTTTTTACTGTTTTTCTTGAATACACCAAAAATGGTCTAATTTCTAGACCCTTCCTCTAGGCAGTGCCTTTGGATTCTCTGGGTCCTCTTTCTCTTTCAAGGCCTAAGCCCACATCTTTCCTCCTTGAGCTGCCAAAGCCTGCAGTTGTTTTTTCTGTTCTCTGGAACCTTGTGGCATACATTGCCTATTGCTCTTTGCCATTGATTTTATGTGGAGGAATTATCTCCCCAGTTGACATACAAGTTTGTCAAAACTAAGGTCTGTGTATTCTTTCCCTTTGTGTTCTTAGAGTTGAATGTAATACCTGCCAAATAGTAGGTAATGATCAATGGTGTTTCAAATCACCAATAATATGACAATCATATAATCTATTCAGTCAACTATTAAATAATACTGATAGTTGAGCACCAGCTTTAGGATAGGCATGATTTTTGCCAAGGGAATGGTTGAAGATATATTTTCTGGATTTGGGCTTTCAGGAGTTCACAGTAGAGTGTAGTAATTCTCAAACCTTGAACCTTGGGTGTTTGTAAAAATGAGATTACTGCGTCCATCTAGACCTTTTGAAATGGAATCTTTATGGCAATCTTTAACTGGCAATCTATGCATTTTTATAGATTTCTGAGGTGACTCTAATGTATATGGTGGACCATGTAATGTATGATGGTGCACCATGTAATGTATAATGGTGGACCAGCTGACCTTTAGTTGCATCATCAGCTGCTCCTAGACAGGGCATACGCATTACTCAGTCAGTTGGTCAGGTAGCCCATGTATCAGCTGCCTCTGAGTACTCTGTGTTCTTGGCTGTATTTATGACAGCCCCCAAGCTCAGGAGAGAAGCCTAAACTTTTGGCTATCCCTTTGCATTCCCATGATGAGGTCATCATGAGACCATCACCCTGCCAATCTGCTGTGTATGATCACATCTTCCTTCCTCCAACTTGGCACTAAATGGACACAAGGAATGGACTATTAGTAAAATCTTCAAAGAAATTTCTCTCCACTTGAAATTTGCATGAGGAGAAGAAAAACGGTTGTTGTTGTGTGAAACAATGAAATTTCTTCTGGATTCCAGGGGGCTGGAGTTGAATCCCTTTACTTCTGTGGGTCTCATTTTCTTCATCTATAGAATACAGTGTTCAGTTGGAAGATGACTTCTTTTATACTTATGCTTCTGAGGCCATCTCATTGAAACTTCAGGACTGTACTTTGATCCTGGTGTACTGACTTACAAGAATTTCTAGTCCCCTTTGAAGATAGTATGAGCTCTTCAGACTTTGTAGCTTGTCCTTACATGAAAGTCCTTTGGGATCTTTGATATAGTCCATTTTTTTCTATTATCTGGTGAAGATATGAGGATTTTTATTTTCTTGATATACATATATATATAAAAAATTATGCCAGTGGGTAAAATTAATATTTTCTGATTTTTTCCTGGTAATTTTTATTATAAAGCCAGAATCATTTTGTGGTATTCTTCTGGGCTACAGAGAGCTGATATTTTAGGGATTTGGTTGGACTTCCTTTTTTTTTAATTAGTTCTCTCATTCTGTAGTCATATGTAAAGCTAAATTAGTGTTATATAGGCTAAATTAAGAACATGACATGGATCTTGTCTCCCATGAGCATCCAAGAATAATAGCTGACATTTATCAGCTCCTTACAGTGTTCCAGGTCAGGTGCTAAAAATTTACGTACATGATCTCATTCACAACAACCTTCTGAGATACAGGGTTTACTCTTTCCATTTTATAGATGAAGAAGCTAAAAGTCAGCAAGGTAATGACATTTTCCCAAGAGCACACAGCTAGGTAGTCTTGTAGTGGAGAGGAGACATGTATCCATTGGTGGTAGAATGAAAATCAGTAGAGTAATTTAAGTTTTTTTTTTCTTACATCAGGGTTCACTCTTGGTATTGTACATTTTATGGATTTTAACAAATGAACAATAACATGTACCCACCATTAGAGTATAGTGCAGAATAGTTTCACTACTCTAAAAATCTTCTATACTTCACCTATTCATCTTTCCCTCCTTCCTCACCCCTGGCAACCACTGCTCTTTAACTGTCTCTGTAGTTTTGCCTTTTCCAAAACGTCACACATTTGAAATCATACATTATGTAGTCTCTTCAGATTGTCTTCTTTTACTTAGTAATATACATTTAAAGTGTGTCCATGTCTTTCCATGGCTTGAAAGCGCATTTGTTTTTAACTCTGAGTGTTACCCCATTGTTTGGATGTATCACAGTCTATTTATCCATTCAACCTACAGCGGGATATCTTGATTGCTTTTCCTTGACAAATTTTAACAAGAAACAAAGCTATTATAAACATCCATGTGAATAGAGTAATTTTTAAGTACTTGCTATGGGAGAACAGAAGCCAGGGATTTGATTTAGGCCTTGAAGTTTATATTTTGATGGGTAGACATAGATGAAGGGCCATTCTTGGTGGAGAGAACAAAGGAAGCAAGTGTTTTTTTAATGCTTACCACGTGCCAGTCAAACTCCTGAGTATTTTCATGTATGTTAACTTATTTGAGCTTTACAGTCATCTCCTTGAGCATTGTAATAATAATATACCTTATTTTCACAGACATGAAAGCTAAAGCTCAGATGTGGTATATAACATCCAAATTCAACAGAACTAGAGAAGTCACAATTTGAACAAAATCTTATTCCCAAGCCTGCACCCTCTTGTTTTGTCCTACCAGGCTTTATTTAAAGGATTAGAGGCAATAGTTGATTTGAGCATAAAGCACAGAAAGGATATGGGTAGCAGTAATGCTTGACAAGGAGGTTGGCACCAGGCCATAGAAGGCCTTGAATTTGGCACTGTGGGGGTATTTCTGGGCAGTGGGATAGTCAGCATGAAGTAATCAGGTTTGGAGGATGAAGGACGAGGTTGTGGATGGTCATGGAGCAAGAGAAAGAACCATTTTATTTCACAAAATGGCCAAGGCCTGGTGGTGTTGATGCTAGGAAGATGAGAAAATGTGAATTTCTAATGCTGGGTAACCTTCAGGAGGAAAGGAAGCCTGGAGTTGAGTTAATCTACCTAAAAGAGGAAGTCCTGTGTGCTTTCCTTGCTGCCTCTCAGCATCTTGGTCTCAGAATGTCTTCTTAATCATTACCGCTCTGACTTCTTCATCACAGTATTTCAGAACATTGGGAAATGTCATTGTTTTGGAGGAACATTATGGAAAGTTTACACAGTCAGTCAAATAATCAGATCATGAGGACTTTTAAGTTAGAGAGTTTGACGTAAATTTGGGATGAAGAGGCTTCCTGTTTCTCTCTTTCACTGAAATTGGTGTAGGGTTGCAACTTTTAAAATTTAAATCATAAACAGTGCTGAAAGGGATGTCACTGATCTTTGAGGAGTTTCTAAAGATGGAAAAAACTGACGCCCAGAGAAGTTATGCAACTTGTCTAAGTACTTGCCTGGATGGTGTTAGGACCAGGTTAGCTGCATGCTGAGCCCTGTGCTCTTTGGGCAGCTGCCCAGGCTGCTTCTGACTTCAACAAGGTGGCCAAGCGACCAGCCTGCCCGGAGAGCAGCGGGAGCATTCATTTACCCAGGGAATTATGGTGTTTGGGTAATGTACCTTTTGAGAGGCCTTCTTCTAGAACATCGCTTTAAGCGTGAAGGACACTAGTCTAGCCTCACAAACAGTCCACAGAGGGGAGAGAGCCAAAGAGTGTCAGGTCGTCCCGAGTCAGCACCTCTCTGTGTGCTCACCACTGACTAATATCGCTCTAGGGGCCCAGCTACTGGCAGGGCTCAGCAAGGCTCTCCTTTCTTCCTACCCCGCCTGTTGGTTTCAGCTTGGTGAGGCTTGTGACTTTACGTACAAGGGAAGTAGGGGATTCTTCATCCGTGTGGGCAGGCCCCAGTGAGTCCGTTTGACTGCTGCTATGAGTGTGCCATAAAAGTGGGAAGCAGGGACTCCACACCCCAGAGTATGAAAACAAATTCCTCCCCAGACCTTTGATCTGGACATCTTGCCAAAAATAACCTGGTGGGAGGAGCTGTTGTTCTCTGCAGGCACAATAGGTGGTAGGTTTCTCTGTTTGTTTGTTAGTTTCTATTTCCCTTCTTAGTAGGTAATGTAAAATTTAAAAAATACAAGAAAGTAAGCCATGGAAAATAAATGTGCTTCCCACTCCTGTCCTCAGGCTTCCAGTTCCTTTCTCCAGAGGCAGTGCTTTATTCTTCTAGATAAATTCTGTGCCCACACAAAAATTCTCTTTTTTTCTTTGAACACAAATGGAAATGTACTTTATACGTGATTCTCCCCTTTACTTTGGCTTTTTTCACTTAATATATTTTGGAGTTTGCCCCATATTGAACTTCTTTGCTCTTTTAACCACCAAATTTCCATAGGTGTTTTATCTATTAACTTTTCTTTCTTTGTTGCTTTACTTCTTTCTTGCTTTTGAGTTCAAGTTAGGTTTTACACACGACTAAAGAGTAGAGAAAGACCCAACATTTTAAAAATGTACACATAGATCTACTCATCTCTGAAGGGTTTGAAGAGTTTTTATTGCCTGTGGGCCCTGAAGGTAGGACACTCTTAATCCTGTTTTACAGTGAAAAAGCGAGCAGCCAGGACGCTCCCAGACTTCACTCCCTGTCCATTCTGGGAGTCTGTGGCCATGAAGGATTGTCTGGTCACAACCTTGTCCGTGAAGAATCTCTATGACTGAATGGGTTTCTTAACAAGATAACTTTTAAGTGCTCTATTTTCTAAAATGGGAAATTGGGGCTCAGGGAGCCAAAATAATATACCAAGGAAGAGTTTGGCAAGTGAGGACAGATCTTACTTAGATGCTTGCATGAAGGAGCAGAAGACTCCTAACTCACTTTATGAGACGTTACAGAAAAGCAATGGGGCAGGCGGAAGGCTGCGTCTAACTCACAGGAAAAGGCAAGTCTCTTCTCAAGTCGGTCCCTTTACCTGATGCATTTCTGCTTCATAGGATGGATGTGACTCATCAATTCTACTT
Organism: Capricornis sumatraensis; assembly: GCF_032405125.1. Classification (NCBI taxonomy): domain Eukaryota; kingdom Metazoa; phylum Chordata; class Mammalia; order Artiodactyla; family Bovidae; genus Capricornis; species Capricornis sumatraensis. The sequence goes on along the minus strand of NC_091082.1, from coordinate 48,202,548 downwards.
GTTCATTTTTTCCCCTAAAAATATATCCTTTTTCTTCCTTTAGGTGCCATCTCAGTACCCTCCAATCCAGAGTATCAGAGTACGGTTTACCAGTAAGTATTGTCAAAAGTTTAGTTGGTTCATAGTTTTAAAATACTCTTCTCTCCACCTTCTTAATTTCCCCTAGAACATAAGATCTCTCCATTTTTTTAGGGAAACATTAAATCCTGAAATTGTTGGGGCCTGCATATTATTTTCATTAAGGTCAAAGAAGAGGGGAGTAATTAGTTAACAGATAAGTGCTTGTCACTATACTGATTACATTATGTTCCTCACTTAATCCTCCCAGGAACCCTTTGAGTAGAAACTACTCTCACTTTTTTTAGGTAAGAAAATGAAGGCTTCTTACAAGTCTGTCTGGCTGTAAGATATATCATTCCCCAGTAATTGTATTACAGGACAAAATTTTACCTTAATGAGAGTTGGGGGACTTAAAGGCAATGTGATATCTTTAACAAGAGAGCATTATTTGGATCCAAGATTAATACTAGGACAACCACCAGTGGTTTCTGTATGGATATTCATTTATTAAGTCCTCTTGAACCAAAGGAAAAAAGTATATCTTGCCTTCTATAAGTGATCCTCGTTTTCAATTCGAAGTATTTCCCATGGACTTGATTCAGAGCAAGAATTACTGAATTGTGCCCAGCAGTGGGAACTTACTGTCTCCTATCATCAAGGGACATGGGCCAGAGTGGAGAGTTTGAAGTGTCGTTACTTGACCATTCCGGGTGATACTGAGGCTGCCATGGAAATAGAAGACATTTAGTTTTTGATTTATGCTTGAAATGGCCCCACACAAAGCTGTTAAAGTTATTCTGTGTTCTACTACTCTTCCTTTTCTTTGTCCTGTGGCAAGCACTATTCCCAAGGCACCTTCCAGTAAAAATTGACAATTAAAAGGTAGAAGGGAGAAGGGAGAAATAAGTCTATGTTCTTGAGCTCTTATATCAGAACCTGAACCCACAGACTAAGCTTTACTTAGTATTGAAGCATAACTAAGCTTAAGTGATTGTTGACGAAGGCCAGTAATACATGTTGTTGGGAAGTCTAGTTGCCAGGGCATGTGAAGAATTTTCATTTCATGGTGACATGGAGAGAAGAATAAAAGAAAAGTGAAAGTGTTATCCGCTTTGTTGTGTCCAACTCTTTGCAACCCAATGGACTGTAGCCCATCAGGGTCTTCTGTCCATGGAATTCTCCAGGAAAGAATACTGGAGTGGATAGCCATTCCCTTCTCCAGAGGATCTTCCCAACCGAGGGATCAAACCCGGGTCTCCTGTGTTGCAGGCAGATTCTTTACTATCTGAGCCACCAGGGAAGCCTGGAGAGAGGATAAAGAGTTAAAAGCAATTACTTCGTGTGGACGGGGTGTGCAGGACCCAGGCAAAAGGCACTTCCACCACCCTCTGCCCTAATCAATCCATTGAACAAAGACGGCAGCACTGAAGTTGCCAATCCCTCCTGATGGGAGGGATTGAAAAAATCAGGGAAACCTTGAGACTCCATTTCCTGCCACAGGTGTGTTGTGACAACTGCCAGTTGCTGTAATCTCTCCACTCTTGAATCCCAGCCCCCTCTGAAACTCTCTCGGCTACTAATACTAGCTCTGCCTCTTCCATTCCACAGGGAAAGTAGATTCCAACCTTCATGTAGAAACATAGTCTTCTCATACTTTTATTCTTTTCAAAATCTGTCCCTATCACTTTCTCTCCATATGTTTCTAGACATATTGGACGGTTGTTGCTTAGTGCTGAGCTAAGGAGTCTTTTTTTTTTTTTTTTTTTACCCTACCTTCCTTAGAGTGTGAAAATGAGAATGGTTTCATCATCACATCCCCAGACGCGGACGGAACCATGAAGGTGCAGAACAACTCAATCATCATCACCTGTGATGGGTTTTATCTCATCTCTCTGAAGGGCTACTTCTCCCAGAAGCTCAGCCTCAGGCTTCTCTACCGGAAGGGTCGGGAACCTCTCTTCTCCCTGAACATGGTCAAAATTGTTGACTCTGTCACAGTGGCCTATCTGCGTTTCAAGGACAAAGTCTACCTGAATGTGACCACTCAGAATGCCTCCTGTGAAGACATCCAGGTGAATGGTGGGGAGTTGATTCTCATTCATCAAAATCCTGGTGGATTCTGTGTCTACTGAGGACCTGATGGCTGCACCCAAGCCAGGAACCAGCATGAAGGCCACGCTGGGGGTGGACAGGACACTGATTCTTCCTTGGGAGTGGAGGCGTTGTCCCAGCTCAGCCCTCATATTTGACCAAGTGAGATGTGACCAGAAGCAGATCACTCCCACCCCCACTCAGGGATATTTAAAACTTATTTTTGCATACCAATTAACTTTATGTATTTATCCTGTATCTTCTAAATCACCTAGCCCTCCTCATCCCTCAAGATTGCCTCAAGCCTGTTAGGCACCTCCGCCAGAGTGAGAAAAAAGGTGCCTCTTCCTCAAGATGTTCCTATTGGTCAGGAAATTATCGTAATAAACTTTCATTATTGAAAAAGACACTTGACTACCATTTGTCATCTGACATTGTCAAAATGAAGAAGACCAGGGAGAGGGGTTTTGAATCTGCCTGAACCAGTGGACTGACTGCTCGCAGGCAGAGGTGCCTCTCCAGGGTGAAATTTGTTGTAGTCTGCATAGTGCCCCAATCTGTCTCATGTGGAGGAATTCAAAAGGAAAATCACGTCATGAACAGCTGTCAGGACTTGATGAAGATAGCTGGCTAAGGAATACTCCGCTCTGGGCTTTTTTTTCCCCCTTGTTTTATCCATTTTGCTCTCCCAGCCTCCAAATGGTCTTGATAGAAATTTCCCTTCAAAGAACCATCTTGGGGGTGTGATGCTTGAAAAACCTAATCAGTGATTTAAGGAAAGCTGAGAGAGTGAGATAATTTATTGTGAGGGTTATCTTTATCACACTGGAGTGCCGTGAAACTGGACCTCTCAGGATAAGTCAGTGGACATTTGAATAGTCTGGGGAGAAAATCACATTGTTTGCCACAGAGAAGCAGTGTAACACATGCCTAATGCTGAGATACATACTCAGCCCCACATCTTGTGCTCAGGTACCACCTTGCTAGTTTCAAAAAAGTGCTTTAGGTGAATTGTCCCCCCACCCTTGGGCTGCGCTGCATGGCTTATAGGATCTTAGTTCCCCAACCAGGAACTGAACCCAGGCCCACAGCAGTGAAAGTGCCAAGTCCTAACCACTGGACTGCCAGGGAGGTCCCTGACGTGAATTGTTCTGAGCAAGATATTCTGTGATATGTGTCTTGACTACTTTAGAGGATTTAAATGTGTGTGTGTGTGTGTGTGTGTGTGTGTGTGTGTGTGTGTGTGTGTGTACTTGTTTGTTATTGACTGTGTTCTGCAAAGTCAAAGTTATTCAGAGTGGTTGCTAATAAGTACATGTTCACTGTAGATAATATTTAAGAAAATAACATGTTTTCTAAGTTTAGAATTCTGACTGTATTTCTTCTGGACATATGCATTCCAGGCCAAAGCTTAATTGTTTTGTGAGCTGGCTGTCTTTTGTGTTATGGCCTCTCCTCACAGCTGCCCCCTCCTTTTAGGTACACATGGCCTGCTCCTCCCATGCTGGCCTCCTTCAGCGACACAGGGACACTTCTGCCAGCTTCCACCCATCAAAGTACATGTATCCCATTTAAATCATTCAATCAAAGGGATAATTAACCTTTCTCTGAAAACAGTCAAGTTTTGTGTAAATGAAAAGTCAGGAGATAGGAATTCTAATTTTGACTCTGTCGCTAACTGGCCACGGGACCCTGGACAACTAATTTCCCATTTTGGGATCCTGCTTTTTTCTCTTGTCTCTAAAATGAATGATCATTTTAGAATCTTATGCTCATAAAGCTAAATGTGAATGTACATAGTAAATACCTATGTACTGGTCACTGTGAGACAGGATGTATAATCTCTCTTAATGTGTGGAGCAATTTTTTTCTTTCTGGACAACCTAGTATTTTCCCTCAGTGTTTTTGGTGATTTCTGTGAGCATGCATGCGTGCTGTCGTGTCTGACTGTTTGCCACCCCATGGGCTGTAGCCCGCCAGGCTCTTCTGTTCATGGAATATTCAAGGCAAGAATACTGAAATGGGTTGCCATTTCATTCTCCAGGGAATCTTCCCAACCCACGATCAAACCGATGTCTCTTGTGTCTCCTGCATTGCAGGCGGATTCTTTGCCCACTGAGCCATCGGGGAGGCCCTGATTCCTTTGAGAACAGTTGCCAGTTGTTATTTAGTGACTTTCTGTTTAGGGAATGACTGAAAGGATTCCAGTCTTGATTCAAATCATAATTTGTTCTTAAGCATATCGGGCAGGTCCCCTATTTTAAATCATAGTTTTGTATTTAGTGCTCTCCTGGCTCTCAGAGAGTGTTAATATTAATATTAATAATATAGCTAATAATAATATTGATATTTACATGGAAACAAATAAAAGATCTTAGAATTCACTACTGGTTAGAGTGTTGAGAGTTTTTATTTATCTTTTTCTCTTCCTTTCCGTGTTCTGATCAGCTAATTCCCCAAATAGGGGAGGACAGGGCAAACTTTCTGGTTTCCTATCTGCCTCCAATTCCAGCCATTGGAATTATATCCAAGGGATGGTTGAGCTGCCAGACTCCACCTTTGCTTTTGAAAATGTATTCACCATAAGTTCTCAGGGCTCCTCTTCCTGGTTCTAGAGGTGGATTCAAATAGAATTCTATTCACTGTTGTCCTTTCCCTCAGTACTCCTAGTCTTGTTTCTAAGTCTGGGATGATCTCCTTGAGTATTACACCCCCTCTCCTTCACAGTCATTACATCTGCATTCTTAAGCAGAGGTCCCAGCTCTTAATGAGTTTGTGTGCAACGGTCTGGTCACAGTGATCCCTGTGCCACCTGCGATGGTGTTAGCTCCTCTCCTTCCTGAATGCACCTCTTCCTTGACTTTCTTTGAAGTCACCTCTTTCTGGGCCACTCTTTCCATCTCTGTTCTCTGCTTGTCTGATCTCCTTTTACCCCTCCTCTTTCTCTGCCTATCTCTTTTGTGATAATGCTCTATGGAGCTCCATCCTCAGCCCTCTTTCTCTACACTGGGGGGATCACAATCTGGCAGCTGACAAGCCACAATCTAGCTTATGTATATGTTCAGTTTACTTATTAAGTTTGAATTTAGTCACCAACACTTAAACACTGGGAAATTTTTGACTTGTTATGATAAAACAATGCAAAACAGAAGATCTGGTGACGCTGGGCCCAATTTTGACATGCCAGAAATCATCTCAGTCTGAGTAGCAGCCTCCCTCTTTAGAGAAACTATGCACTCTCCATTTCTCTAGAGTCCCCCCAGTTCACACTGTGTGCAAATGTGCTTACACCAACTCACTTCACTCACTTGCTGGCCATGCGGCATTTGAGTTGTGATCTCTGCTTCATAGACTTGCCTGATTCATTGATTCTTATGCCTTCAACCACTGCTCCTACACCAATGACACCCACTCCAGGGTCACACTTAACTTTAATCCTCTGTATAATTATAATAATGTATAACTGTAATAACATAATGAGTATGTATATGCCAGACATATTAGCCATTTTATATGAATTGTTTTTTTTTTTATTGGAGGATAATTGTTTTACAATACTGTGATGGTCTCTGCTGTACCTCAACGTATATCAGTTATAACAATATATATATATATATATATATATCCCTCCCTCTGGAGCCTTCCTCTCCCCCCATGCCACCCCTCAGGTCATCACAGAGCACCAGACTGGCCTCCCTGTGCTATACATCAGCTTTCTGCTAGTTATATGAATTTAATTCTATCTTTCTAACAGCTCTTTGTGGTAGGTATTATTCCTGTTTTACATATGAGAAACAAACCCTCAGAGGTAAACTAATTTGTCCCAAGACATGCAGCTAAGAAGTGGTAGAGCTCAGATTCAAGACCAAGGCTGGTTGACACCAAAAACCATGCTTTTAGGCGCTGCTTCCCTGCCTCTGGGCAGCTCCATGTGGAAGTAACGAGTTCTCTACTCAGGATGCTCACAAAAGAATGTCCTCTCCTTCACCAAACCCACTCCTCTTCCTGATTCATGGTGTTGTTTAAAGGCATCGTAATCAATACTGAGGCCAGAAGCCCCCGTGTCATCCTATTTTCCTCTTCTTCCCAGCCCCACCCGTGAGCTTGTGGTCTTTGGCTTCTCCTTTTGCAGTGACCTCTCACCAGGCCTACATGTCTCCGTGAGTTCTCATTGGATTAAGAGAATGATATTCTCTGTTTCAATAAATGAATGAAATCAATGGACAAAATGAAGCAGAATGCCATGGTGGAAAGCTTGTGATGTTTGGAGCCTAGTTTTAAATCCTCACTCTGCCATTTACTAGCTGGCTGACTTTGGCAAGTATTTTTTTTAAACCTCTTTGAATCTTCACTTTCTTTATCAATAAAGAAGGGATGTTAACACATACCTCTTGAGTTATTTTGAGTATTAGTGTATCTAGTATATTGACTGGAACATAGTTGGTCTCAATATACCGGGAGCCAGCATGAGGAATTCCACCCATGACAAGGTCATGCAGCAAGAGCTCTGATGGCAAGGCTAATCAGACCTCAGGTTTTCCCCCTGGAATTTCCTGAGCATCCACCCCCCAAAAAATAAGAATCTGCCTGCTTTTCCACTCTTTTGACATTCTCTGGAAAAAGTCAATTCAGGGCTTTAGTCTTCTGCATTTGAAAGGGTGTTTCAATCCAAAAACCCCTCTGATGGCTTTCTAGCCTGCCTGCAGGACTTGTACAGCTGCGCATGTGATTGAGGCCTCCTGACCGCAGGAGGCACAGGAAGCTTAAAACATCCTAAGAATGTAGGGGCTTCCGAGGAGTCAAAATCATTAGAATAGGACTGATTAAAATTTCATTTGTTGAACCAATACTTGGTGCCAAATTTTCATATCCTTTAGTTTTAGATATAATTGGTATATAGAAAAACAAGTAGTAGACCTGGTATTAGCAGCATTAGATCTTTGAGTTAAGTACCTTCTTTGTTATAACCCACTGCACCTTTGTTCTATAGAGACTTAACTTTAATGCTTTAAGGAGATGCAGAGTAAAGAAAAACACTTCAGGGGAAACAAAATTAACATTGATTAAGGAAGAGAGCCAAAAAGTGTTAACAAGCCTCTTGGCCAGAAGATAATGTAAATCACCTGAGACCTTTTGTATACAGAAAGATGTACAGAAAGAGTCTGGGCTGCGAACGCTACATAATTTTGTATTACCCATTGATCTCTATGTATATTCAAAAGTATAAAAGGCCTTGAAGGACAATAGAAGGGGAGTCAGTCACTGGACTGGTTTCCCCCGTGTCTTCTCTTTACTCTAATTTCAGGCTGAATTCCCATCTGGGGCGTGGAGGCTCACTATGTCTACTTATTTGTCCCAGCTTTTAAGATCCGTAAGAGAGAGAGCCCAAGGCGGGGCACTCTCCAATATTCAAACCGGCGCCGGCGGCCTAACGTAGATGGTGCAAGCTCCTTGTCTGGAACTTTATTGGTTTTCCATGTAACCCAAGTTAATCAGCCTCTTCTTCCACTTAATTCTCCTACTACACTATTGTTTCTTAATCTAATCTTATATTAATAAATAAACAAGTCTTTCCACGCCAATGCCGTCCACCCTTCGAATTCCCTGGATCCACCGGGGCTGGACCCCGGCATCAATACTTAATAATTATTAATTTACAAAAGTCACATCCACAAGACAGAAAGTGAGTGCCAAATGAATAATGAAATTTATCTGGTTTAGAGATGGAGAGATCACTCAAGCAAATGAAAGAGCTTTGCAGAGTTTAGATTGGAGAAGAGGAAAGGAGAAGATAGAGGAGAACAGTGTATGTGAATGTCTCTGAGGTGGGAATTCTCATGGTACTTTCTGGGGACAGGGAGCTTCCACTGTGCTTATGATATTCATTCTCTCATTTTTTAATTTGAGCATATTCTATTTACCAGGATAGAAACTTGTGTTTAGTCATGGTTGAAGGTAAGGATTAATGAGTAATTTGAGGATAAAATATTGGAGGCATTAAAGACATAGCTAAGAATTTTGGATCATGGCCTATAAAGGGAGACACTCAGTGTTTTTGAATAAAGAGAATTTATCGTGATTTGGGGACAGAACCTAAATTCTTGTCAATATCACTTTTCATTTTGACCCAATTTATATGAATACATTATTCTCTGTCAATTGAACAAAAGCTTTGAATTACTTCTAGACAAAAATAAGAAAAATAAATGTCATAAAACCCAAGCTTTTAATACTTTTGGCAAAAGATATACAGAGAGCTTCTTATTAAATTCAAATTATTGTTTAATAAAGACCATAGTGGTTTTTAAAATATTAATTAAATATTTTTAAAATCATATATTAAGATATCAACTTGAGATATTATGAGCACTAGAAAGTAATCACTGAAGATTTCAAGCACTGTGAACATTTTTTTGTTTATAACTTAAACTATTTAGTTTTCAGCAGTGCTTTGGAATCGCTTACCATCTGTCTACCTATCCATCTATCAGTCATCCTTTCCCCCTGAAATAGCCTACCTCATAGTGTGTGGGTAGCTTGGAACTTTCCCCAAGAGCATCCTTAGGAATTAGTCATTGTGGCTGTTATGGCCACTCATTCAATCCATAACCATGGGATCCAGACATGGAAGGATTTGTTAAAATTTAAGTGTAAATATTACTTAGAAGAGCTGACATGTGAGCCTGTTAATGCTTTATCACCACCACTTTCCCCCCAACCAAAAGCTGGTCATATGATTCATTCCAGTCCTGAGCATGTGGGATGTAAGGAGCTTTAGCTCTGACTGATGCCTGGGGGACAAATAGGGTAGCACTGAATCCAGAAGCAGTCAGGGAGTTGCCTTAGGAAGAGAATGTTGAACTTCCAGGGTATCCTATTATTCTGACACAGCCTTTCAGAAATCTGGAGCCACGGTGCCTAGGGGTGTGTTTAAACATGGACCTTGACCAGCATTTTGATTATGGAACTTGTTGACTTTGTTCATCTTTCTATGGTCTGCCTGTGAGAGGAACAGAGGAATGCTAGGACTGAAACAGACCTCAGCATTTGGGTGTTCTTGGAGTCGTGCCAAGGCTGAAAAAATACTGTTACATTCACATACATTCTCTTTATTGATGATAGATATAAAAGACCTTTTATTTTTCTCCTGATTTATTCAGTCTTGACCTTTAGTTTTTGAGGTTTGAGGTTAAAAGTAGAACAGTAACAAAGTAATCTGTTTCTAGAAATACAAGTAGGAAATAATTTCTAAAGGTCATTTCAACCCAGCTCTTTACTTTTATTTAGGGTGTACTGTAAGGACATTTATCATCTTAGTGGTTTTTAAGATATGACAATTTATATCCACCCCCTATAATCAGTTTTAAGAGTTAATATTCTTTTATCCTTTGACTGTTCTTTAAGTAAGGCAACTTGAAACTTTCAATTTATAAAAATCTCATTCACTATTATAAATTAAGCAATAGGCAGTCAGTATAAATGTGCTCTACTACTACTGTATATCAGGCATTATACTTAGCATTTAGTGATACCTTTCTTCTTCATAAGAAATGAAAATAAGCCATTATTTTTTATCTTTTACCCTCAAACCCCAAATACTTGCTGCTGTTCTGTCTATTGTTTATGCCTCTCCCATCACTCATGTTGGAGAAGGCAATGGCACGCCACTCCAGTACTCTTGCCTGGAAAATCCCATGGACGGAGGAGCCTGGTGGGCTGCAGTCCACTAAGAGTCGGACACGACTGAGCGACTTCACTTTCACTTTTCACTTTCATACACTGGAGAAGGAAATGGCAACCCACTCTAGTGTTCTTGCCTGGAGAATCCCAGGGACGGGGGAGCCTGGTGGGCTGCTGTCTATGGGGTCGCAAGCCGTAGCAGCAGCACTCGTGTATTATCCAGATGCACTATAGAATATTATTCAGTCAATGAAAACATTGATAAAATATACATTATTTGTATATTTTTCATTTATACTATTTCCATTTAGTCATACTATTTTAAACTATTTTAAACTCTTGAAAATCTATGCAAACACACTCTTTTAAGCAATAAGCAATTCTCATTCCATTTATAATTAAATCTCACTTTATTAGAGGTCAAATACATAGCATTTTTGAAAGCGCAGACATCTGAAAGTTCAAAATAAGTTTGTCTATGAATTTTCATTTTTAGAATGTTGAATTATAAGATAAAGAGACCAGAGGCTGAGTTAATACATTTCGTATATGCATGCATGCGTGCTCAGTTGCTTCAGTTGTGTCTGACTCTTTGTGACCCCAACTCTAGCCTGCCAGGCTCCTCTGTCCATGGGAGCCTCCAGGCAAAAATACTGGAGTGGGTTGCCATGCCATCCAGGGGATTTTCCTGATCCAGGGATCGAACCTGCATCTCCTGCATTGCAGATGGATTTTTTTTCCCAGTGAGGCACCTGCGAAGCCTGATTTCTTTCTTTTTTTCTTTTTTTTTTGAGTTTTTTTTTCCCCTTTATTTTAATTCACAATACTGTAATGGTTTTGCCATACATTGACATGAATCCACCACGGGTGTACATGCATTCCCAAACATGAACCCCCCACCCACCTCCCTCCCCATAACGTCTCTCTGGGTCATCACCGTGCACCAGCCCCAAGCATGCTGTATCCTGCGTTGGACATAGACTGGCGATTCGATTCTACATGATAGTATACATGTTACAATGCCATTCTCCCAAATCATCCCACCCTCTCCCTCTCCCTCTGAGTCCAAAAGTCCGTTATACACCTCTGTGTCTTTTTTGCTGTCTCGCATACAGGGTCGTCATTGCCATCTTTCTAAATTCCATATATATGTCTTAGTATACTGTATTGGTGTTTTTCTTTCTGGCTTACTTCACTCTGTATAATCGGCTCCAGTTTCATCCATCTCATCAGAACTGATTCAAATGTATTCTTTTTAACAGCTGAGTAATACTCCATTGTGTATATGTACCACAGCTTTCTTATCCATTCATCTGCTGATGGACATCTAGGTTGTTTCCATGTCCTGGCTATTATAAACAGTGCTGCGATGAACATTGGGGTACATGTGTCTCTTTCAATTCTGGTTTCCTTGGTGTGTATGCCCAGCAGTGGGATTGCTGGGTCATAAGGCAGTTCTATTTGCAATTTTTAAAGGAATCTCCACTCTGTTCACCATAGTGGCTGTACTAGTTTGCATTCCCACCAACAGTGTAAGAGGGTTCCCTTTTCTCCACACCCTCTCCAGCATTTATTGCTTGCAGATTTTTGGATCGCAGCCATTCTGACTGGTGTGAAGTGGTACCTCATTGTGGTTTTGATTTGCATTTCTCTAATAATGAGTGATGTTGAGCATCTTTTCATGTTTGTTAGCCATCCGTATGTCTTCTTTGGAGAAATGTCTATTTAGTTCTTTGGCCCATTTTTTGATTGGGTTGTTTATTTTTCTGGAATTGAGCTGCGTAAGTTGCTTGTATATTTTTGAGATTAGTTGTTTGTCAGTTGCTTCATTTGCTATTATTTTCTCCCATTCAGAAGGCTGTCTTTTCACCTTGCTTATATTTTCCTTTGTTGTGCAGAAGCTTTTAATTTTAATTAGATCCCATTTGTTTATTTTTGCTTTTATTTCCAGAATTCTGGGAGGTGGATCATAGAGGATCCTGCTGTGATTTATGTCGGAGAGTGTTTTGCCTATGTTCTCCTCTAGGAGTTTTATAGTTTCTGGTCTTACATTTAGATCTTTAATCCATTTTGAGTTTATTTTTGTGTATGGTGTTAGAAAGTGATCTAGTTTCATTCTTTTACAAGTGGTTGACCAGTTTTCCCATCACCACTTGTTAAAGAGATTGTCTTTACTCCATTGTATATTCTTGCTAATTTCTTATATAACATTCCTTAGTGTTCTTGCCTGGAGAATCCCAGGGATTGGGGAGCCAGGTGGGCTGCCGTCTGTGGGATTGCACAGAGTCGGACATGACTGAAGTGACTTAGCAGTAGCAGCAGCAGCATATCATTGATAACATTTTATTTATTCATCTACAGATAATTGTTGAATTCTTACTTTGCATTATGGTGTGCCTACTATGCTAGGTAGTCAAAATATAAAGAAAAATACAGAATCAGTTCTTTCCAGTAAGTACTGAGTATAGTATGTAGTGCTAAGTGGAATGAGGAGAAGCTAGATATCTGATATCAGGATGTCAAATAAAAACTGGTGTTGATAACTATAAAGAAAGGAATCGATTTGAAAGATATCAGGAATGAAAACTAATATGACCTGTTGATTGGTAAGATGTGAGTGGTAGATTTTGTGGTGAGGAATTCATTTGTTCATTCATTAAAACTAATATTTTGAGAGTCATGAAGAAATAAGAAACAACAAGTGAAAACAAAAGAAATAAACATATTAATGCTATGAGAAAAATAAATGTGAGGTTACTGGCTTCAAATGGGGAAGAGACCTTGTTGAGGAGATGCCATTTAACTCAAGATCTGAAAATCAGAAGAAACCACCTGTTTGTAGCAAAACATGTTGGTAGGGGCCAATGAAGTGGGGGTCAATTCAGCTCAGTTCAGTTCAGTCGCTCAGTCGTGTCCGACTCTTTGCGACCCCATGAAACGCAGCACACCAGGCCTCCCTGTCCATCACCAACTCCCAGAGTTCACTCAGACTCAACGTCCATCGAGTCCATGATGCCATCCAGCCATCTCATCCTCTGTCGTCCCCTTCTCCTCCTGTGCCCAATCCCTCCCAGTGTCAGAGTCTTTTCCAATGAGTCAACTCTTTGCATGAGATGGCCAAAGTACTGGACTTTCAGCTTTAGCATCATTCCTTCCAAAGAAATCCCAAGACTGATCTCCTTCAGAATGGACTGGTTGGATCGGCTTGCAGTCCAAGGGACCCTCAAGAGTCTTCTTCAACACCACAGTTCAAAAGCATCAATTATTTGGCGCTCAGCCTTCTTCACAGTCCAACTCTCACATCCATACATGACCACAGGAAAAACCATAGCCTTGACTAGACGGACCTTAGTCGGCAAAGTAATGTTCCTGCTTTTGAATATGCTATTTAGGTTGGTCATAACTTTTCTTCCAAGGAGTAAGCGTCTTTAAATTTCATGGCTGTAGTCACCATCTGCAGTGATTTTGGAGCCCCCCAACATAAAGTCTGACACTGTTTCCACTGTTTCCCCATCTATTTCCCATGAAGTGTAGGGACCAGATGCCTTGATCTTTGTTTTCTGAATGTTGAGCTTTAAGCCAACTTTTTCACTCTCCTCTTTCACTTTCATCAAGAGGTTTTTTAGTTCCTCTTCACTTTCTGCCATAAGGGTGGTGTCATCTGCATATCTTGGGTTATTGATATTTCTCCTGGCAATCTTGATTCCAGCTTGTGTTTCTTCCAGTCCAGACTAGAGATCTCTTCAAGAAAATTAGAAATACCAAGGGAACATTTCATGCAAAGATGGGCTCGATAAAGGACAGAAATGGTATGGACCTAACAGAAGCAGCAGATATTAAGAAGAGGTGGTAAGAATACACAGAAGAACTGTACAAAAAAAGATCTTCATGACCCAGATAATCACGATGGTGTGATCACTCACCTAGAGCCAGACATCCTGGAATGTGAAGTCAAGTGGGCCTTAGGAAACATCACTATGAACAAAGCTAGTGGAGGTGATGGAATTCCAGTTGAGCTATTTCAAATCCTGAAAGATGATGCTGTGAAAGTGCTGTACTCAATATGCCAGCAAATTTGGAAAACTCAGCAGTGGCCACAGGACTGGAAAAGGTCAGTTTTCATTCCAATCCCAAGAAAGGCAATGCCAAAGAATGCTCAAACTACCGCACAAGGGCACTCATCTCACATGCTAGTAAAGTAATGCTCAAAATTCTCCAAGCCAGGCTTCAGCAATACGTGAACCGTGAACTTCCTGATGTTCAAGCTGGTTTTAGAAAAGGCAGAGGAACCAGAGATCAAATTGCCAACATCCGCTGGATCATCGAAAAAGCAAGAGAGTACCAGAAAAACATCTATTCCTGCTTTATTGACTATGCCAAAGCCTTTGCCTATGTGGATCACAATAAACTGTGGAAAACTCTTCAAGAGATGAGAATACCAGACCACCTAACCTGCCTCTTGAGAAATCTGTATGCAGGTCAGGAAGCAACAGTTAGAACTGGACATGGAACAACAGACTGGTTCCAAATAGGAAAAGGAGTGGGTCAAGGCTGTATATTGTCACCCTGCTTATTTAACTTATATGCAGAGTATATATTGTCACTCTGCTTATTTAATTATATGCAGAATACATCATGAGGTGGGGGTGGATTATGAAAAAGGAAATTAAAAAAATTGTCACTTCTATGACCATGTGACCAACTTTATAAATAAGAACTATAATAATTATGAGTATTTTCCTTATTTTGATATGACCATGTTTATGTATATATTACTAGAAGAGGACATGGAAACCCACTCTAGCATTCTGGCCTGGAGAATCCCCATGGACAGAGTCCATGAGGTTGCAAAGAGTCGGATATGACTGAGTGATTAAGTATAGCACAGCACACACATAAATTAACCACTGTTTTCTTCCACTTTCCCATTCCTTCCACTGTGAACACTGTAACTGTGTTCACAGTGTTAACTTTGTATGTTAGTGTGACTCAGCTGGAAGAGCAATGGAACATCATCCAAAAATGAATAAGTGAACTTTGTATCTTATTTGTGGGAGAGAGTTAACATGTTTTTGGTTATACAAGGAATAGCTCCATCATTGGGTGGAAGCATCATTTTGGTATTATTTTTATTTGGAAGTTGATATGATTAAAAGATGCTGTGTTGACAAGGGGTGGGTTTGTACTAATACAAGTTAGCTAAACTTGAAGTTTAATTCTTAGCTTTCTTTTTTCTGTGTGCTTGCAGGGAGAAGACTGCATGAAATTTAGAAGATGGAAATGAAGGAGCAGCTATTTTTATACTCAAAGGGATAAAAATGTCATCTTCCTGGGTCCAATATTCAAGAGAAAGTGACAGCATGGAGAAAAGGCAAGGAAGCTCCAATATGTAAGATAATAGGAGTCCTTGAGGAAGAAACCAATTTTAAAAACAGAAAAATGTGTCAAAAACTATAGTTTAAAAAAATCTCTTCTGAAATGATAAAATTTGAAACCACATATTACATGCATGGGAATACTGACCCTGAAGGACCAATACCAAGACATAGTAAAATTACTGAACTTAAAAAAAGAAAATAATTTAATAGGCATCTTGGCAAAAATGTTTTCACCAGACTCTTTGAGACTAACATTTAATTAGTTTTCTTTTTCTGCTGTAAAAGATTACCAGAAACTAGTGGGCTTAAAACAACGGAAATCTATTCTCTTACAGTTCTAGAGGCCAGAAGTCTGACATGAATCCTATAGGGTTAAGATCAAGATGGCAGAAGGGCTGACTCTTCTGGAGGCTCTCAGGGAGAATCCATTTCTTTGCTTTTTCCAACTACTAGAGGCTGTTCTCATTCATTGGTCAGTAACCCTGGCTCACCTCACATTTTCTCCCCTTGCTTCAATCATCACATTGCCTTCTCTTTTGTAGTCAAATCTGCCTCTGCCTCCCTCTCATAAGGATACCTGTGATTACATTTAGGTCCATCTGGAAAATCTAGGGTAACCTCCCCATGTCAAGACTCTTAATCACATCTGCCACATCCCCTTTGCCATATAAGTTGACATATACACAGGTTGCAGATATTAGGACATGGAGATTTTTGAGTGGGGAGAAGCATTATACAGTCTACTAAAAACACACAGCCAGAAGAAAATGGAAAACATTTAAAATACTCAAGAAAATACAAGACAAAAATTTTATATCCAGCAAAAATAACATTCAAGTACAATGGGCATAGAAAAATTGCTTTCAACTTTAAAAACTCAGGAAATATTGTTCCCATGAACCCTTCCTGAAGAATCTATTCGAAAATAAACTATAAAAACTAGATAGACTTTGACCTAGGGACTTGTGATCTGAGAAACCAAGTTTTAATAAAGATAAGACTTGAAAGAAGGAGGTTATAGTATACTATATCCTCTAACGGCTATATCCTCTAACACCATAACTTTAAAATGGGAAGGGGAAGATATATTAAAAATATATTTTAAACTGTATTGATGGTAGTTATATTAGTATTGCTATTTTGAAATTGTTGTGGAAATGTGGAATAAAATAAAGGTACAATCATCATTTAAGGATTAACTCAAAGAAATCTCCTCTGTTAAGTCCTCCTTTAATTCTACTAGGAAGAAGAGCTCTTTTCCTTTCTTTAAAGTCTCATTATACAATTATTTTTATGACACATTATTTAAAATTTTTTACTATAGTGATGAAGCAAGTTTTTTTCTCAGGCAACATAATGATGAGTTTCTATACCTGGCACAGTGCTGAGTATATAAGGTTGGCCAGTGCCATAATTTTTTGTGAACACATAAATGATTTACCTGGAAGAAACAGCAGATACAGAGATAATACCTTGATATTGCTAATAAAATGGGTCCATATTTCTTGCTTTCTAAAATGTTGCAATGTCTGAGAAATAGAGAATCTTTGTTAATAATGTCAGTTTATGAAATAATGAAATGTTCCTTATATAAGCCTGAATCCTGCCTCCAAGTGATTTGTTTTTATTTACATTGGTAGGATGGAAATATGTCCCTAAGGACCCATACTTTTATTGTTTTCTGAAGGTAGTTAGTTCCTATGGATATAATTTGTTAGACAAGTCTCATAAACCATAATTAGCTACTCACCCCCACACAAAATCATACCATTATTAATCACCTGCCCACAGCTTCTCTGTGCATAGAACAGGTTACCTTATACAGACTGTAAAGTAGCGATAGAATTCATTCTGAGTCTGTAGCCTGGTCATGTGCTTACCCACAGAAGACAGTTGTAACAGGAAGCTTCTGCTGGCTGCTCTTAGACTAGGAAAAAAAAAAAAAAAGATTTTCCTCTGGCTTGGCTGACTTCCCTATTAATTTCATGTCAATTAAAATATAACTCATTTAGTATGCAACAGGAATATTGCTGGAAGAGGAACAAATGTCTAGCTAAGGAGACAAGGAAATGAATGACCCAAGCTAAGTCTAGACAAACAGACAGTTGAGCCTAAATCCACATTCCACTGAATTAGTTTTTCCCATAAAGTTAAATAAGATAGGAAACTTTCTCAAATTATTATAAATCATGCTCTTATAAGACTTTTGCCAGAAATTCTTGAGTGGCTAAGTGGCAGTCAGCACAATGTACGATATAATTTCCTAAATAAAAGCTTCCTTCTTAAGAAGGCTTAAGATGGCCCTTGGGGGCACTGAAAAAGGGAATGAGGGAATGCAATGAAGTAAAAGCAAATATAAAACTGGCATGGAGAAGACAAAAAAATCTAGGAAGGAACAGTATAAATGTCCTTTAAGAGCATAGATTTATAATAGAGGCTTATTAAACTTGAGGTTTACAAGAAAGGTTTATTATTATTTCAATGCAGTTTATTTGAATGGGTATTTGTTCAGTTTCTTTCACCAGGAGCCTGACACTTGTAGGTATTCTGGAGAATCTGAGAGAGATACATAAAAAGGAAGCAGAGTGATTTGATTGGTATAAACCCAAGATTTGGAATCAACAGAGGCTTAACTTCAAGCTGAGATTTTACCATTACTTATGAGCTGTGTTCTTTGGCTATTATTTAATTGTAGGTCCCCTGCCACAGGACTGGAAAAGGTCAGTTTTCATTCCAATCCCAAAGAAAGGCAATGCCAAAGAATGCTCAAACTACCGCACAATTGCACTCATCTCACACGCTAGTAAAATAATGTTCAAAATTCTCCAAGCCAGGCTTCAGCAATATGTGAACCATGAACTTCCAGATGTTCAAGCTAGTTTTCGAAAAGGCAGAAGAACCAGAGATCAAATTGCCAACATCTGCTGGATCATCGAAAAAGCAAGAGAGTTCCAGAAAAACATCTATTTCTGCTTTATTGACTATGCCAAAGCCTTTGACTGTGTGGATCACAATAAACTGTGGGAAAATTCTTCAAGAGATGGGAGTACCAGAGCACCTGACCTGCCTCTTGAGAAACCTATATGCAGGTCAGGAAGCAACAGTTCAAACTGGACATGGAACAACAGACTGGTTCCAAATAGGAAAAGGAGTACGTCAAAGCTGTATATTGTCACCCTGCTTATTTAACTTATATGCAGAATACATCATGAAAAACACTGGGCTGGATGAAGCACCAGCTGGAATCAAGATTTCTGGGAGAAATATCAATAACCTCAGATATGCAGATGACACCACCCTTATGGCAGAAAGTGAAGAGGAACTAAAAAGCGTTTTGATGAAGGTGAAAGAGGAGAGTGAAAGAGTTGGCTTAAAGCTCAACATTCAGAAAATGAAGATCATGGCATCTGGTCCCATCACTTCATGGGAAATAGATGGGGAAACAGTGAGACTTTATTTTTTTGGGCTCCAAAATCACTGCAGATGGTGACTGCAGCCATGAAATTAAAAGACGCTTACTCCTTGGAAGAAAAGTTATGACCAACCTAGATCGCGTATTGAAAAGCAGAGACATTATTTTGCCAACAAAGGTCCGTCTAGTCAAGCTATGGTTTTTCCTGTGGTCATGTATGGATGTGAGAGTTGGACTGTGAAGAAGGCTGAGCGCTGAAGAATTGATGCTTTTAAACTGTGGTGTTGGAGAAGACTCTTGAGAGTCCCTTGGACTGCAAGGAGATCCAACCAGTCCATTCTGAAGGAGACCAGTCTTGGGTGTTCTTTGGAAGGACTGATGCTAAAGCTGAAACTCCAGTACTCTGGCTACCTCATGCGAAGAGTTGACTCATTGGAAAAGACTCTGATGCTCGGAGGGATTGGGGGCAGGAGGAGAAGGGGATAACAGAGGATGAGATGGCTGGATGGCATCACCGACTCAACGGACGTGAATTTGAGTGAACTCCGGGAGATGGTGATGGACAGGGAGGCCTGGCGTGCTACGATTCATGGGGTTGCAAAGAGTCGGACATGACTGAGCGACTGAACTGAACTGAACTCATTGCCTTCTCTCCTCTACCACTGTACAAATAGGGATAATGAAACCAATCTCACTGGACTGTTTTGCAGGTGAAATGAAGCTCTAAGCACAGTTCAGTTCATTACATTTTCAAGATATTTAGTAATCTTTAGTCACTACCTGTAGTGTCTTATGTAACAGAAATCAGAGATATAAGAGCCTCTTAAATAAGCAGAGAGAGAGAAAAATTTGTGGGTTTACAAGAAAGATGAATAAGATAAATGGAATATTTTGCATCATTGGCAAATAGCAAAGACTTTATGATCTGTATGAAGCAGTGGACCTGTAGCTTTTTGTTTTATTATTGAAAATTATATAGGCTTAAGCTTTCCTGAAGGCTTCACTTGTGGCTCAGATGGTAAAGAATCCTCCTGAAATGTGTGAGATCTGGGTTCAATCCCTGGGTTGGGAAGATCCCCTGGAGAAGGGAAAGGCTACCCACTCCAGTGTTCTGGCCTGGAGAATTTCATGGACTCTATAGTCCACGGGGTTGCAGAGAGTCGGACACGACTGAGTGACTTTCGCATCAAGCTTTCCTGATAGCTCAGACAGTAAAGAATCTGCCTGCCATGCAGGAGACCTGTGTTTAATCCCTGGGTCGAGAAGATTCCCTGGAGAAGGAAATGGCTATCCACTCCGGTATTCTTGCCTGGCGAATTCCATGGACAGAGGAGCCTGGTGGGCTACAGTCCATGAGGTTGCATAGAGTCAGACACAACTGAGCAACTAACACACACATATAGGCTTAAGAAAGTTTTACAAAAGACAGATTTATCACTTCACAGATGAGAAAACAAAGATTTACAATAGCAGAGGCTACTAACTAATCGACAAAACTGTCTTCTTTTCTCTCTGGTATTCTCAGCCCCCCTCACAGTTGGAGGTGGCCATGTGCTTGAGTTCTGACCAATCGATGTGAGTCATAGCCCTTCCTACTTGTCATCATCCATGTTCTCCTATATGCAGACTGGATATTGATCTCCAGGGCAACTCTGAACCCTCTTCAACCCAGGTCTGTAAACTACATGCAGTAGAATATCTTTCCCCTTTCTCATCACCAATCAGAAACACCTTTTTGGTCTACACACACAAGAAATTTCCACTGCTTTAAGTTATTGAGAGTCTGTTTTTTTTTTTTTCACAGTAGCTAGGATTGCTTAGCTAAAACAGTTGGAGAGAATAAGAAATTGACTGTATAAAGAACAACTCAGAGCCATGTTAAAAACCTCAGAGCATCAAGGAATCAGCTCAAATCTACCTTTATCATTTTTACACCTATTATATTTTTAGACATAGCTTGAAGCTTGTAAAACTGTGCTTGGTCTGGTTCCTAATTGTGCTGAGGTTAATGCATGTTGGTGGGGAGTAATCATGTTTATATTTGTCTTAATAATACAAGTGGTCAGATATAAGCTTTCCATCACTCTTGTAATCAAATGATGCTTTGTTTTGTGTACTTCCTAATGTCATTGTACAGATTAATTCATGCAATATGGCAGTACTACAAATTATTCTCCAGAAGCCTAAATATTTAATACAACCATTAAAATAAAGTCTTGAATACAAACAGCAGTGAGATCTTCAAATCAATTATTTTCCAAGGGCCTTTTCCTAGTTTGAAATCATAGAATAGTGGTTATGATGTTAGCAATTCATTTTCATGGAACTTATACATGGAGTCACTCTTTTAGGTGCCTGGAGTAGAACCTTATCCACCACTACCCCAAAAAGATCTGAGTCCACATCTTTGCTCCAAAGAGATTTAAAATGACTCACTTGAAATTTTTACAAACATAATATCTCTAGATTTGTTGCAGTAGCGATCAAACAGAGAGATGAAAACTTCACCATTGACTTTTCTGGTTTAATTCATTACTCGTGCTTTATTTCCAAGTCAAGAGTTAAGGTATCCTGTGAAACCTAGCCAATCTGGTGTTCTAGAATGAGTGATGTACTTAGGGAAAGATCCTCAGGTTCCAGAACAATGTCTGCCACTCACTTCACAACCATGAGCCTTAGATCTATAATTTCTCATCCTAATTCTCATTGTCAAGAAGTTCTAAATCTATGGGATGGATGAATCTGTTGATATATTCCCTCAAACTTTGAATCTAACATTCTACTAGAGGACCAGCCATATTTAAGAGGAAAAGGTACCACCAGCACTGCCTTCAGCACCATTACCATCATCATTATCACCTGTCTGCAGTAGTGGGATAGTGTGGCTAGAACAGACTCAAAAATCAGATGACCTATTTGCATCTTGGTTTTACTCTTCACTAGCTGTGTGACCTTGGGCAAAATACTGGACTACTCCATGCCTCAATTTGTTCTCTAAAATAAGAAGGAGGGTAGTAATATTTACTTCACAGAGTTACTGAGTAGATTAAGTTAATTCATGTACATAAAACATTTAGAAGATTGCCTGGCATAGAGTAAGCACTGATTATGAATTAGGGTAACTAATGTTATGGTTTTTATTTTTATGGTTTTATTGTTGTGGCTTTTGGGTAACTTATGGCACTAGGGGAAATATGAGGCCTTTGAGGTCTCATATTGCTGTCACCTCTTTCTATAAAGAACTGGTCATAGGTAAGCAAGAAGCATGGATATTTTGACTGTCTGTGGGTGAGGGCTTTTAAACATAAGGAAGTATCACTAACATTCTGATTCTTAAGTTGGGTAGGGAGTAATGAGTATTTTATCACTATGTTCTATAATATATATATTATTTTGCCTGCATCAAATACTTCATCAAAAACAATAGGATTTGTGAAGTCCTATTTACAAATGTATATAAAGTTATATAAATGGATGTGCATATATAATAAGAATGGATTCATAGCATTTAAAAAATCATGGGATAAGCACTCCAATTTCCTCAGTTGTAGAGTGATATCCAAAGAGTTGAGTTACATGCAGTGTTGACTTGCTTTGCTCAGATGTTGACTTGCTGATTCCAGGAAAGCTTCCTTTTCATTCTAAGTCTAGACAGTTACCCTTCCTATTTCCATTAAATCCTGTACTTTTTGTCTTGTCTGGTGGCAACTGGAAGTGATAAACTGCTTGTCTGCTTCCTTTACTAGGTTTTAGGGTCAGTGAAGGCAAAAGTTATGTCATGTCTACAGTTCTCTTTCTAAAATTTAGCAGCAATCCTGGCACCTTTGAGGCAGTCAATAAATGTGTGGTGACTAGTGAATGAATGAATGAATGAATTCATACCAAAATGAAAATGTTTGATTTATCTGAATGAATTTCTTCTAGTTGGGCTATTTTGACTGTAAAAAGATGTCAGAGTTTAGCTCCTTTGTAAGAACTGGGTGGTCCTTTTTGGTTCCCCTGAAATCACATGACACAGCCTCTTGCTCCCCAGGAGCAAGAGAAGACAGCAGATTTCCACTTTTGTCTGTAATTTGCCCTTATCAATATGTACTCTTTACTCTTCCTCCTCCTCTTCCCACATAGCATGGTTTAGGGGAAAATTCAATCAAGGATGACTATTTCTTCAGAGAAAAGACCGTCTCTAATTTAAATGAAACATAACCTAAGGAATCAGACTAGCTGTTTTCAGATTAGGTAATGGGTTTAGAGGAGAATGTGTCCAGTGCTGCACAGATACCATTGACTCTTTGTGTAAGATTGACTTTTCACCCCAGCTTTTGTTACCCACACTTTCATGATCTTTGTTTCCCTCCTGAACAGATAATTTGCCAAATGTTAGCCCTCCTTGGGATCTGTGTCTTGGAGAGACTGAAACCTGGCTGGGAGTATTTGTCAGCCAAGAGTGAATTACACTGCTTATGATTTTTTGGAATAATCTTGTGTCTAAAATAACTAACACAAAATTGTTATGCAAAACAAATCAAGTTCTCCAACACAAAGATGGACAAAAACCCAAGGAAATCCCACAACATGAAAAAAGAGGCACTGAACCCAACAAACAGAACTTTTCCCTTTGGTTAGGAAACACAGTGTTAGAAGAAACTCATATGAGGAAGAAGGCAGAAGAACATCTGATGCTAATGCAGACCCAGCTGTTTGTGAGGGCTTGCGTAGGTCCTAGAAGCTCTTCAGGAGACACTGACCTACAACTTCTGTCACACAGCTTATTTATGACATGTCCTCATTTTTCATACTTTGGTACCATAGAAACTTTCTTCGGAGAATTGTGAAAAAACAGCTTGGAAGCCAGCTGTGCTTCTGGGATGACACTGGAGTGGACAGAGACGCTGAGACAGGGGTGATGGGCAGCAAGCACTGAGTTGGGTACATTCCTTGGGCAGGATCCTAGTAAGCCACTAGGTAGGGCTGGGTGCATGCTGGGAAAGTGGTGAAACTCTGATCACACGACTGGATTGTTTTTCAGAACCTTACTACCTAGTGGTGTCCCAACTTCTAAATGTGATGATTATACAAATATTTGCTGAATATTTATCAGGTATCAAGCATGGGAGGTGTATGTATGAATGTCTGTGGCAAATATCCCCAGATGGAGTTCTCTTCCCTCCACTCCAGCTACTTTTACAAATAAGACAATAAACAACAACACAGTGGAAGATTCTGAGTGACGGTGAATGGGATGAACATGGACTACTGTTGTATTGGCAAAAGAAGTCATTGTGAGTTGGAGCTCCTTGAGACATCTTCATGGATATGGTAAGCTATAGTTGAATGTTGAGATTTCTGATTAAGTAGCAGAAAAAATTAAAATGCTAGGCAGCTTGCCCTATAACTTGTAATCTTCATGAAGCCTAATAGGAGCAAAACTTCTATTGCCAAGAAAAGTTACAAAACCTAGACATTCCTTTAGGCTTCCGGAAAAAAGTCAAGAATTACTCCACAGTGCAAATAAACAGGATAAGAAGCCAGAATAAACCAGTATAAGGACATCTGTCATTTGTGGCTGTCCAAAGTCTTAAATAGACCCTATACTTCAACTGTTCTGTTACAATTGCCACCTTTGTTGAATAGAATGGTGCTGGCATGTAATCTAGATTCCACCAATCAGACATGCAACTTTGGAGTAAATAATGTGAGGAACAGGGCTGGGTACAGATGGTAGTGGCTTGGTTCTGCGACCTGTGATGGAAGAGCTATTCTCTGGTGAAGTTCTGGGAGATTTTGGAATCTCAGCCATAAGTTTATTTCTCTGGTCCCTTGAGCTACCCAATATCCCATAATAAATTCCCTTTATGCTTAAACTAGCTGCTAGAGATCCTCTTTTTGTAACTAAGAGAACTCACTGACATTCTGTTCCCTTTAGATAACCTTTGTGGGTCTTGGCTTTAGAACTGCCCTTTGTCCCTCAGTGGTTATCAAGTGGATCACAGGAAGTCTAAGCAGTAGAGTGACCACGGATGACTCATGACATAAGCAGAGTACAAGTGCATTGTCTTTTAATGACATCCTTTTAATGTTTATTTTAAATAATTTATTTAAATTAGTATTAATTAATGATATTAAATTAACATTAAAATAAATTCAATATTTATTCAGAAGAAGAACTCTTTCTTATTCTGCAGTGAAAACTGGTGGATCCCAAGGCTTTTATGTTCAGGAGGTAAGTAAGTAACAAACCCATTCTGATGTCAGTAATTAGAATATCCAGGAGAAGATATTAAACAGATATCAAAGTGTGATTTAATGGCTTATCGTCTCCTACTCCTGAATCAACCTGTTTTAGCCTAGAAGCTTCTGGAGGGAACGAGGAATGTGGTTGGCTGCATCTCCATCTGCCTATCTTCTCATCCTT
Organism: Capricornis sumatraensis; assembly: GCF_032405125.1. NCBI lineage: Eukaryota > Metazoa > Chordata > Mammalia > Artiodactyla > Bovidae > Capricornis > Capricornis sumatraensis. Next base: position 48,177,515 of record NC_091082.1, on the reverse strand, counting down.
CCCCAGCTTGCTGGTCACAGAGTATAAAAAGGATAGAAAAACATCAGTTGAACTGACTAATACAGTCAGTTTAAGTATGTCATCTGTTTAAAGCAGAGTTTTTCATGAAGCACTATGGTGGCCAAGATCAAGTCTCTCAGACTACAAGTTCTCTTGTTCTGAGAAGATACTTCCGTAATCTGGATTGCTGCTTGTGCATCCTCTAGTTTCTAGTAATCTGGCTTTCATCTCCAGTGTTTTGCTGCTGGGGTTCTGCTGCCTCTTTTAGGATGCTGTATAGGACAAGCACGCAAGATGAGCCCTCACACCTGATTCCCATCAAAATGGCTTGCCCTGACAAACTCCAGTAGTGTTCAATTCAGTTCAGTCACTCAGTCGTGTCCGACTCTTTGTGGCCCCATGAACCGCAGCACGCCAGGCTTCCCTGTCCAATACCAACTTATGGAGTTCATTCAAACTCACCTCAATCGAGTCAGTGATGCCATCCAGCCATCTCATCCTCTGTATTCCCCTAATCATCCTGCCCCCAAACCCTCCCAGCATCAGAGTCTTTTCCAATGAGTCAACTCTTCGCATGAGGTGGCCAATACTGGAGTTTCAGCTTTAGCATCATTCCTTCCAAAGAAATCCCATGGTTGATCTCCTTTAGGATGGACTGGTTCAATCTCCTTGCAGTCCAAGGGACTCTCAAGAGTCTTCTCCAACGGCACAGTTCAAAAGCATCAATTCTTCGGTGCTCAGCTTTCTTCACAGTCCAACTCTCACATCCATATATGACCACAGGAAAAACCATAACCTTGACTAGATGGACCTTTGCTGGCAAAGTAATGTCTCTGCTTTTCAATATGCTATCCTGGGTGGTCATAACTTTCCTTCCAAGGAGTAAACGTCTTTTAATTTCATGGCTACAGTCACCATCTGCAGTGATTTTGGAGCCCCCAAATAAAGTCTGACCCTGTTTCCACTGTTTCCCCATCTATTTCCCATGAAGTGATGGGATTGGATGCCATGATCTTCGTTTTCTGAGTGTTGAGCTTTAAGCCAACTTATTTACTCTCCTCTTTCACTTTCATCAAGAGGCTTTTTAGTTCCTCTTCACTTTCTGCCATAAGGGTGGTGTCATCTGCGTATCTGAGGTTACTGTTATTTCTCCCGGCAATCTTGATTCCAGCTTGTGCTTCATTCAGCCCAGCGTTTCTCATGATGTACTCTGCATAGAAGTTAAATAAGCAGGGTGACAATATACAGCCTTGACGTACTCCTTTTCCTATTTAGAACCAGTCTGTTGGTCCATGTCCAGTTCTAACTGTTTCTTCCTGACCTGCATATAGGTTTCTCAAGAGGCAGGTCAGGTGCTCTGGTATTCTCATCTCTTTCAGAATTTTCTGCAGTTTATTGTGATCCACACAGTCAAAGACTGTGGCATAGTCAATAAAGCAGAAATAGATGTTTTTCTGGAACTCTCTTGCTTTTTCGATGATCCAGCAGATGTTGGCAATTTGATCTCTGGTTCCTCTGCCTTTCATAAAACCAGCTTGAACACCTGCAAGTTCACGGTTCATGTGTTGCTGAAACCTGACTTGGAGAATTTTGACCATCACTTTAGTAGCATGTGAGATGAGTGCACTTGTGCGGTAGTTTGAGCATTCTTTGGCATTGCCTTTCTTTGGGATTGGAATGTAAACTGACCTTTTCCACTCCTGTGGCCACTGCTGAGTTTTCCAAATTTGCTGGCATATTGAGTGCAGCACTTTCACAGCATCATCTTTCAGGATTTGAAACAGCTCAACTGGAATTCCATCACCTCCACTAGCTTTGTTCATAGTGATGCTTTCTAAGGCCCACTTGATTTCACATTCCAGGATGTCTGGCTCTAGGTGAGTGATCACACCATCGTGATTATCTGGGTCATGAAGATCTTTTTTTGTACAGTTCTTCTGTGTATTCTTACCACCTCTTCTTAATATCTGCTGCTCCTGTTAGGTCCATACCATTTCTGTCCTTTATCAAGCCCATCTTTGCATGAAATGTTCCCTTGGTATCTCTAATTTTCTTGAAGAGATCTCTAGTCTTTCCCATTCTGTTCTTTTCCTCTATTTCTTTGCATTGATCGCTGAGGAAGTCTTTCTTATCTCTCCTTGCTATTCTTTGGAACTCTGCATACAGATGCTTATATCTTTCCTTTTCGCTTCTCTTCTTTCCACAGCTATTTGTAAGGCCTCCCCAGACAGCCATTTTGCATTTTTTGCATTTCTTTTCCAGGGGGGTGGTCTTGATCTCTGTCTCCTGTACAATGTCATAAACCTCTGTCCATGGTTCATCAGGCATTCTATCTATTAGATCTAGCCCCTTCAATCTATTTCTCACTTTCACTGTATAATCATAAGGAATTTGATTTAGGTCATACTTGAATGGTCTAGTGGTTTTCCCTACTTTCTTCAATTTAAGTCTGAATTTGGTAATAAGGAATTCATGATCTGAGCCACAGTTAGCTCCCAGTCTTGTTTTTGTTGACTGTATAGAGCTTCTCCATCTTTGACTGCAAAGAATATCATCAATCTGATTTCGGTGTTGACCATCTGGTGATGTCCATGTGTAGAGTCTTCCCTTGTGTTGTTGGAAGAGGGTGTTTGCTATGACCAGTGTGTTCTTTTGGCAAAACTCTATTAGCCTTTGCCCTGCTTCATTCCATATTCCAAGGCCAAATTTGCCTGTTACCCCAGGTGTTTCCTACCCCTACTTTTGCATTCCAGTCCCCTATAATGAAAAAGACATATTTTTTGAGTGTTAGTTCTGAAAGGTCTTGCAAGTCTTCATAGAACTGTTCAACTTCAGCTTCTTCAGCATTACTGGTTGGGGCATAGACTTGGATTACTGTGATATTGAATGGTTTGCCTTGGGAACGAACAGAGATCATTCTGTTGTTTTTGAGATTGCATCCAAGTACTGCATTTCGGACTCTTTTGTTGACCATGATGGCTACTCCATTTCTTCTAAGGGATTCCTGCCCACAGTAGTAGATATAATGGTCATCTGAGTTAAATTCACCCATTCCAGTCCATTTTAGTTCGCTGATTCCTAGAATGTCTACATTCACTCTTGCCATCTCCTGTTTGACCACTTTCAGTTTGCCTTGATTCATGGACCTAACATTCCAGGTTCCTATGCAATATTGCTCTTTACAGCATCAGACCTTGCTTCTATCACCAGTCACATCCACAACTAGGTATTGTTTTTGCTCTGGCTCCATCCCTTCATTCTTTCTGGAGTTATTTCTCCACTGATCTCCAGTAGCATATTGGGCACCTACTGAATTGGGGAGTTCCTCTTTCAGTATCCTATCATTTTGCCTTTTCATACTGTTCATGGTGTTCTCAAGGCAAGAATACTGAAGTGGTTTGCCATTCCCTTCTCCAGCGGACCACATTCTGTCAGACTTCTCCACCATGACCTGCCATTCTTGGGTGGCCCCACACAGCATGGCTTAGTTTCATTGAGTTAGACAAGGCTGTGGTCCGTGTGATTAGACTGACTAGTTTTCTGTGAGTATGGTTTGTGTGTCTGCCTTCTGATGCCTCTTGCAACACCTACCGTCTTACCTGGATTTCTGTTAACCTTGGACGTGGGTGTGTCTTCACGGCTGCTCCAGCAAAGTGCAGCCGCTGCTCCTTACCTTGGACAAGGGGTATCTCCTCACAGCCACCCCTCCTGACCTTGAATGTGGAGTAGTTCCTCTCGGCCCTCCTGCCCCTGCGCAGCCACCGCTCCAGGCAAGAATACTGAAGTGGGTTGCATTTCCTTCTCCAGAGGATCTTCCCCACCCAGGAATCAAACCTGGGTCTCCTGCATTGGTGGCAGATTCTTTACCAACTGAGCTACAAGGGATGCCCCCAGTAGTGTTGGCTAATCTCAATATAGAAGTTCTTCCCCCGACCTTGCCACCAGAGCACTTAGCTTGTATTTTGAGTTGAGATTCTCTGGGTGGACATTAGACCACAAACCCTTAAGACCTTTAGTGGTCACATGTTAAGCTCTTTCAGTAGCCCCATGAAAGCCCACATCCATCTTATGAGTGAGATGAAGGGGCAGGAATCTCTTTCTAACATCTTGTTATAGAAATAAAAGACAGATATGTGTTTTGTTAAAGATGAAAATCAAATAAAGTAAATTCAGCAAGCATATGTACAGTGGGTAGTGAGTTAGACCCTGGGGATGCAGAAGTAAATAAAGCATGTTACTTCCTCCCCATGTAGAAGATCTATAATTGCAAACAAATTGCAAAATGGAATGTACCAAGGAGACACTGGTGATGTAAATCACTCTGTTGGAATGATCTGGTCGGAGGAATAGATAATTAAGGAATGAGTAATGACATAAAGAGAGAGTATACCACACAAACTCAATGGTAAATGTCTGAATGTATGAATGACATGGAAACTTTGAGAGAGATTATGCTAGGAATTTGGCTCATTGAAGGGGGAGTTTCCCTTTCATTTCCTGAAGAGAAGTTTTAGATTTTCCACTTCAGGTGACATCTGGGAGGCTCATGGCTTCAGATATCTGCATACTCTGCTCAGTTTGAAGTGTCTACATATGTTTGAGAACATTCACTGAGAACATCAGGAGTACTAACCAGACTTTTGCTTCATAAATTTTCTCAGGGAAAATAAAAGACAAGCACCAGAAATTTCTTAATGAATAAAATTATTTTCCTTGGACCTGAATAAATTAGCAATAGAAGAAATTCTCCAGGTTATATTTTCTGGTTACTGTATAATAAGGTAAGAAAACATATTAGTAATACTTTATTGTTATTATTTTTATTGAAGTAAGAATTCAAATGAATAACAAGAAACCCATATGGCAAATGTTTATAAATCTCCAACATAACTGCTAAAATAATACATATGCCAATTACTTAATAACAGATCTTGAAGTATATAGCAATAATTAGAACTTATAATACAGAAAATCCTGGGGATGGAGTCAAGAAAAACTTTGAGGTCAGTTAATAGTTTTACATGCTTTCACTGTGGAAAAAAATGAGAAAATAGTTATGATTATATAGAGGGAAACACACATTAAAAGCCCTAAGAAAATCAGCAGACATGAAGTAAAACAAAAGCCAAAAAAATTAATCATTAAGCAAAAAAAAGTTAAAGTAGAACCCACAAACCCAAGAGCTATAGTTACACTTACAAGACTGTAGATTTTATAGAGGAAGAAGAAAATGAAAATGATAAGCAGAATAAACACTGTAGGAGGGGCTGGGTTTCCCTGAACCAAGAGAGAGGAAATCACCAGAGGCAACAGTGGCAGAATCTCAACATTGCAGGGCAAATGACGCAGGTAATCAGATGGCAGTGGCTGAAGCAGAGCTTCTGGCCTTTTTGCTGATTCGTCTCTGTCCTCAGGCAGACACACAGACTAGGGAGCTTCACCCGAGACAGAGGCAGAAACACAAAAGAAGTGGCAACAGCTCCCAGAATGAACCTCATACATTTAGGTGTGATGATTTTCTGTATTTTTTTCCATTTCTTCTCCAGTAGTTGATGGTCTGGATCATGGAGGCCCACGCTATTCTTCTCAGAGAGGAGTGAGGAGAGTGAGACTTAACACAGGGAAGTTGAACACTGTTTAACATGGTGGGAGGCAGGACTGTCCTCACTCCTGGGATGAGGGCACACCTCTGTAGCTACAGTGAGAAGTCAGGAAGCTCCATGAGGCGGGTGACCAGACAGAGGAATGGTGCGTCCATCAGTCCAGATGCCTCAGTGCTTATAGCCTCACCATGCTGCTGGCTACTGGATCACTGAGTCCAGTTACCATCACTGCCCTGAAACACTCATATGTCTCAAGACTACACTTGACAGACAAAACTGTAGCAGGAAGATAGCCTCACTTCCTTTGAGCCTTTCAAGTTTCACGGGAGGGCACAAGCAGAAGTTGTCACATGTAGGACCTCAGCTGAGAAACAGTCTGGGAAATGTAGTCCATCGTTTTTCAGATTACCAACCAATCCATGAGCTTAGTCACTCAGTCGTGTCCAAATCTCTGCAGCTGCATGGACTGTAGCCCACCAGGCTCCTCTGTCCATAGAATTTTCCAGGCAAGAATACTGGAGTGGGTTGCCATTTCCTTCTCCAGGAGATCTTCCTGACCCAGGGATCTAACCTGCTTTTCCTGCATTGCCAGGTGGATTCTTTACTACTAGTGCCACTTAGGAAACCAACCAAACCACAGAAAAGGATTGGAAATCAGTGTCAAGCACTGATGATCATATTAAGCACACTGCATCCAGATGTAGGTTTCCTTTCATCGACTTTGTTTGGGGGCTTTCTGAATCTGAGAGTAAATGGCTTTATCGATTCTGGAAAAATCTCAGGCATTATGCACTCACATATTGCCTGACTTCTCTAGGTTCCCACTCTCTTGGTTTTGGCCTCTGAAGATTTATCATAACTTTCTCTCCATTGACTCACTGGGAAAAAAGAGGGAGGAGTAATTTACCCAAAATATTAAGTTGTTTTCAACCTTTCATTTGGGCTCTAATGAGTCATATAAGTAATAAAAATGGCCCTGAAGTGAAATCTAATGTATGTTTCATCACATGCTTGGTTTCCTCTCCCCTCAACAATCAGAGTTCTTTAAAGGCCAGCAGCTGAGGGGCCATGGGGCTCATGGGGCTATCTTCATGGATTTTGTAGAAGCCTAGGGCTGATCCACACTTGCTGGCTGAGGTTAACACTCAGGTCTAGCAAGGATGCCTTCAAATAGTCTTAAGGTAAGGCCAGATTTCTTAGAAAAATTGATCCATGGCATATGCCAGAGTTTATTTTTCATTAAAGAGGAAAACAGATAATTGGGATATCAGTTCTCAGTGACAGGAGAAAGAAGCAGGTTTATGTTCAGCACTTTCTAACCCTGTCAGTGGTGTGGTTCAAGAGTGGTGCAGACGATTCAAGTTGCTCTCGTCCTCAAATTGCTAGGCATGAATCATTAATTAGAAATAACAGTAACATTTCTGAGAAGAAAGCAGCCAACAAACTGACCTACAGCAATTAGACAATATAAATGACATGATTTTATTCCTCAAGAGGCCACATTAGGGAAAAGGTGCAAAACAGCCTCCCACAGAGGTTACTGCATGGAATTCAGAACTCATGACTCTGAACATGGTGTCTTGGCTTATCAAATATTGGAAGCTGGAGGAATTTGAGAACTGGCTGTTGCAGGGAGACTTCTGCATACCCGCTTCTCCCCTAAAGCAGCCCTTTCTCTACCTGGAAGAAAAAGGAATTCTTATTTCCAAAGCTGGAGGGATGCTGAGAGAAGCCCGGAGGAAGATGTCTTGCTGAGTTTCCCTGTTTACCACCTTTAGCTCATGGCCCTTTAAAATGTTATGTTTTTCCATGACTTTCCACTCCTCATCAAACCTAGTATAGGAAGACTCAGGCTTAACTATTTCTCCAGGTTTTCATCTTCATAAAAAGGCTCACTCCAGAGTCATGTAAAACTTATATTCAACGAATGTGTATAGCTTTTTTCTCCTATTAATCATGTCCTTGTGAGTTTACTGTTCAGGCCCAGCCAGGGAACCTAAGAGGGTGGAGGAACACTTTTCCCTCTCCTACACTTCCTTCTCCTGCAGTAGTTCATAAACATGCAATTAAAAATAATTTCCCTCCTCATTTCATGGCCTTGATGATTCCAGCAACAGATACAAAGGCTGCCCTCTAGAACCTGACCCCCTCACGTGCATTCTCTCACAGCTAGCAGAGGCCAGAGGCCATGGTGACAGAGCCTCCTTTGGCTCAGAACCCACAGACAGTTTCTCCTTATCTCCTGGCCAGGGATATATGTATATGTACTTCACTAGATTCTGCCTGCCCAGTTAAAGCAGCAAGTGTCTTCAAAGAAAGAAAGAAAAGTAAGGAGAAAAAAAGAGATGAAAGAAAGAATCAGTAGTTTACCAGACTTACGAGACATATTAATTGTCATAGTATGTAGATCATATTTGGACCCCTATTCTAAAAAATGAAGCAGTGTAAAATAAAATCAGAAACATGAACAGTGATAAAGACATTTGATGATATTATGGAGTTGTGAAATAAGATTGACCATATTATGAAAATTGTGACTGGAAGATGGCTGCATGGTAGTTCATTATACTGTCTTCTGTACTGTCATAAATGTTTGGAAATCTATTTGCAAACTTAAAAATAAATTATTCATGTTTGGGAATGCATGTAAGAATTAAAGAGTTTAAAATAAAAAAAATAAAAAAAAATTAAAATTTTGAAAAAAAAAAAAAAAAACAAAACCTTCATGAAAAAAAAAAAAAAAGGCAGCAAGCATTCTGGCAGTTGATCTGGCCAAAGGCAAATGCTGGGGCCCAGGTCATGGCTGCTCTGGGCCTGAATCTTGCATGAGACCCAGATGAGTAGAAGAGAGACAAATCCACTGGTACATGGCTGCAGTGACTCAATCCCTTCCTAGCTCTCTCTGCCCCATTACAGTGTGCTCATTAAAACATACTCTTGTCCTGTCACTACCCTGTTTAAAATCCTTCAATGACTCCTTCATTACTTTCAAAGTAAAACTCAGGTCTGCTGTAGAAGACAATTCATGATCTCAACCACAGCTTTCTTCCCCATTGTAACCACTCAAAACATTTTGGTTGACCATGACCATCTTTCATTGTTCCAAGTGTCTGTTCAGAGTAGACCATGCTCTGGTCTCCTAAGCTGAATCAGTGAATTCTTTGCCCAAGGACTTTTGGGCTTGAGGGGAGAAAGAGAGAGCTTAATTAGACCATCTCTGGTAAAAGAGGTTGCAAGAAGTCAAACTCAAGAAGTCAACCCAAATGTGGAGAAAACTACTATCAATGAGAGAGGGTGAGGTTCTTTCAGTCTCTGTCACATTTCTCTACACGTGGACTCTTGGCAGCAGTGAGTACCCAGCTCCAGGTGGGTTTTATTACATTGTTGACCTGGCCAACTCTTATCCTAAAGTGTTGTGTGTGAGACATTTCACAGAAATAAGGATGTGAGTTTCTGATCTCCAGTGAGGGTGCCATAAAAAGTGTGCCACATGGAGCACTCCCTTCAGTTTGGTCGGCTTGGAATAGCATATGCCTGAAACTCCAGTACTTTGGCCACCTCATGCGAAGAGTTGACTCATTGGAAAAGACTCTGATGCTGGGAGGGATTAGGGGCAGGAGGAGAAGGGGACGACAGAGGATGAGATGGCTGGATGGCATCACTGACTCGATGGACGTGAGTCTGAGTGAACTCCGGGAGTTGGTGATGGACAGGGAGGCCTGGCGTGCTGCAATTCACGGGGTCGCAAAGAGTCAGACACGACTGAGCGACTGAACTGAACTGAACTGAACTGAAGGACCTGAAGACACCCAGTTATTTTTAACTTTGTCCTTGACACACACACAAAAAAAAACAAAAAAAACTGCTCAAAGAAAGTTATTTTTTGAAAAATTCTTTAGACTTTTATTTACTTTGCAAAAAAAAAAAAAAAAACCCAAAAAATTGAAGCTAATTCTTCTCAGCAATTAAGATAAGATCCTGGGCTTTAGGAAAATACCTGATAACTTGAATTTGGAAAAGGTGACATGTTGGAGCGTTCAAGGGAAAAAACTACTCCTTAGGTACAAGTCCAGGCCAGCAATGTTTGGAATGCAAGAAAGAATCTAAGGAATTAAATTAGACCTCTTTGATTACCTACAAAGCATGCCTGTTAGGCTTCAGGATTAAGCAAGCTTGTGCTGTTTGAAGTGGGAGTGTGGAAACATACACCCAGGAAATTTCTCTTTCATTGTCAGCACAAGTTATTACCTGGGAAGCCGGTTGAGAAAAGGTGCAGAGGCGTACCTGGTGACGATTCCTTTCTTTTCATTCATAAGAACCTGACTGCTCTCCCCACCTCGGGGCAGGAGGTGACTGAGGAGTCTGTACAGGGCCAGCACACCCAGGCAGGAAGTCCGTGACGTAGCTCCACAGACTGCAGCTGAGAGGGGAACCACTAGTTCAGTTGAACCAAGCCAAAAGAGAAGTGGGCAGAATGAGAGGAGAGGGGCAGGGCGCTGGATCAGTGTCATAGGATGTTTAGGGCCAACTCTTCAGACTGGAGTCCCCCTCAACCTACAGGAACACCAAAGGTTAAGGAGAACATGCTGGGTTCTGGATTCCTTTCTTCATTAAAAAAAAAAAAATCCTCTCAGGCTTTACATAACAAAGAACCCAAAAAAGGGAAGGGGGCAGACTCAGTACCTGGAAGTTCAGTTCAGTTCAGTGGCTCAGTCGTGTCCGACTCTGCGACCCCATGAATTTCACCACGCCAGGCCTCCCTGTCCATCACCAACTCCCGGAGTTCACCCAAACTCATGTCCATCGAGTCGGTGATGCCATCCAGCCATCTCATCCTCTGTCATCCCCTTCTCCTGCCCCCAATCCCTCCCAGCATCAGAGTCTTTTCCAATGAGTCAACTCTTCGCATGAGGTGGCCAAAGTATTGGAGTTTCAGCTTTAGCATCAGTCCTTCCAAAGAACACCCAGGGCTGATCTCCTTTAGAATGGACTGGTTGGATCTCCTTGCAGTCCAAGGGACTCTCAAAAGTCTTCTCCAACACCACAGTTTAAAAGCATCAATTCTTCAGCACTCAGCTTTCTTTATAGTCCAACTCTCACATCCATACATGACCACCGGAAAAACCATAGCCTTGGCTAGGTGGACCTTTGTTGGCAAAGTAACGTCTCTGCTTTTCAATATGCGATCTAGGTTGGTCATAACTTTCCTTCCAAGGAGTAAGTGTCTTTTAATTTCATGGCTGCAATCACTATCTGCAGTGATTTTGGAGCCCCCAAAAATAAAGTCTGACAGTTTCCAGTGTTTCCCCATCTATTTCCCATAGAGTGATGGGACCAGATGCCATGATCTTTGTTTTCTGAATGTTGAGCTTTAAGCCAACTTTTTCACTCTTCTCTTTCACTTTCATCAGGAGGCTTTTTAGTTCCTCCTCACTTTCTGCCATAAGGGTGGTGTCATCTGCATATCTGGGGTTATTGATATTTCTTCCGGCAGTCTTGATTTCAGTTTGTGTTTCTTCCAGCCCAGCATTTCTCATGATCTACTCTATATAAGTTAAATAAGCAGGGTGACAATATACAGCCTTGACGTACTCCTTTTCCTATTTGGAACCAGTCTGTTGTTCCATGTCCAGTTTGAACTGTTGCTTCCTGACCTGCATATAGGTTTCTCAAGAGGCAGGTCAGGTGCTCTGGTATTCCCATCTCTTGAAGAATTTTCCACAGTTTACTGTGATCCACACAGTCAAAGACTTTGGCATTGTCAATAAAACAGAAATAGATGTTTTTCTGGAACTCTCTTGCCTTTAATTAGGCACAAGTCAGTGTTCCACTGGCCTATTTTGCATGATTTCAAGGATCATTATTCCAAGTCCTCAAGGTGCTGGAATCACCCTGACACCAAACCCCTGGGGTCTACTTCCAGCCCCTCAATCTCTCCAGGAACAAGCCTCAATCTCCTTATTCAGGTATTAAGGAGGCAGGACCTCATGGGACATCTGAAGAACCTGGCAGTTGAGGAGAGAGAGGCAGGTAAATGAAAGTTTGAGCTCTGAAGCATGACTGGAGGAGTCTGGCCATGCTCTGAGCCCGAGGCTCCCGCCTCACCCTGGCTCTTCCAGCAAGTAGCTGCAGCTCCTCTAGAATGTGCTAAGTGAAGGAAGCAGATATTTGGTTTCACTTTTTGAAATAATGACAACTTAGAGAAACTGGCAGAGATAAGATCCCTCCAGGGCTTCTGCTTCAATGATGCAACTGGGGCTGAGACAGAGCAGCTGTGATGCAAATAGCTTGGGCCAGCCCACAAGGAATCTCTGGTGGGTGGAATCGTCTTTCCTTTGCTACTGCTGCTGCTGCTAAGTCGCTTCAATCGTGTCCGTCTCTATGCGACCCCATAGACGGCAGCCCACCAGGCTCCGCTGTCCCTGGGATTCTCCAGGCAAGAACACTGGAGTGGGTTGCCATTTCCTTCTAGTGGCATCCTTGTCCAGGGGAGGAGTAAGCACTCAGACTTTTGCTGTCTTGAATCAACCCACTGAATGGAGACACACCTGCAGGGGATGAATCCATGTTTGCCATCACTCTGCTCCTCTGACTTTAAGGAGTAGATTTTTTCCCCCCACTCTATGGCAGATTTCTTTTTTTTAAACCACCTTAAGCAAAGGATAAAATCACTTGTTCTCCTCACGGAAGAAAATTGATTCTCCGGATCTGTGCCATCACCTTCATTTCACACACCTGATTTGTGACCCACCTGGAAAGTAGGGATGCCGCAGCTCACAAGAGGCTCGTAGTTACAGAAAGTAGACAGCCCAGACTAAACAAATGCCAGCCCTTAAACTGCTTGTGCAGGAACTGAAGAACAGACATTCTCAGGGGCTTACTCTGTCCTTCTGTGTCAAAACAGAACTGCTGACTTTGGCGAAAAGGACACGCACTTTGCAAGATCATTTCCAGTAGTGATGACAGAGTTACGATGGACCATGGGGGCTCATACTTTCATTTACTTAACTTATAAATCACATCCTGCCTTCTCTTCCCTCTTGGGAAAAAAAATCTTTGGTCACCTATTAATTACAAAAGCTAATAAAAGGAGCCATCCATGTTCACCTCCAAATGATCACAGTAGGAACGAGATAAGACAGGTAGAGAGACATGTTTGGTTGGTAAAAATGCCAAAAGGAAAGTCAATATTATTTCCATGAATTGCATTCAGGCAGCTAGAATAAAGCAGTCAAAGAAAATAGCCAAATAGCCAAAGAAAGAAGGAAGGAAGGTGCATGTTCAGGCCACTCAAGATGGTTGCTCTCTTGCTCCCTGTACACCCCCCACAGACTAGTCCTGCTTTGCTTATATCCTACTCACATGACTAACCTTCCTGTTGATACATGCTTACCTCAGACCCCATCTGATAATTGTTCTTATCAAAGGGGCAAGTGAGGGGTCTGCTCCTCTGCTAGTGTCCCTGGTAACTGATGAGCCAACCTGACCTCAATTCCACTATAACTGGCAGTCTCCCCTTCTTCTCAGGCGGGAAGAGTGCTGCCATGTCCTGCTCGTTGCTGGAGAAGGTTGCTCCAGGGTTTTGCTTCAAATGTGTAAGTTGCACCATCCATGAAACCATTGATATCTCTGCTGTTGTCTCTAGGTTTTCTGTAGTCTTAAAGCTTGGCAGGTACCAGCTTTGTAGGCCTGAGGATTGTAGCCCGACAGAAGGAAAGAGGGAAGAGAGGAACCATCACTTACTGGATACCTAGCAATGCTGTCATTGTGCTGGGGACTTTCCCTGTTTTATTTCTTCCAGTTCTTAGAACAGCCCTAGGAGTGGTACTCTTTCCTCTATTTTATAAATGAGGACAAAGGTTAAATACATCAGCCCAGAATTGCAGGACTAGAAGACAGGCTTGGGATACAGCCTTTTCTTTCCATGCTCAGTGAGGATCCAGGAAGACAGAATGGCCCAGTGCTTAAGACTGTGTCCTAAAGAACCAGGCAGCTGGGTTCAAGTCCTGGTACCAGCAAGTACTACCTGTGTGCCTTCTGGTACATTCTTTATCCACTTCCTGCCCCATCACTGAAATGGGGATCAAGAAGATTGCATGAGGTAATTTATAGACCAAGTATGCTAATATCTGGAATATAGGGAACACTTAAAAACTATTAACAGTTATTATACAGAAACTGGTAGGAGTGGGCGTTTTATTTTTATTTTTTTATTCCTAAGAAATCTTACTAAGATTTCTCCCTTAGTCTGTTCAGACTCCTATAACAGAAAACCATAAACTGAGAGGCTTATAAACAACAGACATTTATATCTCACAGTTCTGGAGGCTGGGGAGTTCAAGATTGCGGCACTGGCAAATTCCGTGTTTGGTATGGATTTCGGGTTCACAGACAGCGGTCTTCTCTGTGTCTTCACATAGTAGAAGGGGCGAGGGAACTCTTGTGTGCTAAATTGCTTCAATCATGTCAGACTCTTTGTGATCCCATGGACTGTAGCCCTCCAGGCTCCTCTGTCCATGGGATTCTCCAGGCAAGAATACTGGAATGGGTTGCCATTCCCTTCTCCAAGGGATCCTCCTGACCCAGGGATTGAACCCATGTCTCTTATGTCTTCTGTATTGTCAGGCAAGTTCTTTATCACTAGTGCCACCTGGGAAGCCCAAGGGAACTCTTGGGGAGGGTGGAGGTCTCTTTTATTAGTGCACCAATTCTATTCATGAGGGCTCTGCCCTCACAACCTAATCATCTCCCAAAGGCCCCACCTCCTAATATTATCACATCCAAGCTTAGGATTTCAGCATGTGAATTTTGAGGGGATACAAACCAGTACATAGCAATATCTCTTTAAACATGAGATTGAAACAATGTCTGTTTTACATTCCTCCACTAGTATCTCTACATGAGATGCATACTCTATCATCTCTTACTGCTAAGTATTATTGATAATACTCTCTACAGAGAGAATAGAAGGACAATTCAATCTTTTTCTAGCATGGCAGATCAAAAAAATTTCTTTTGGCTTCTCTTTTGTCTAGATACTTTTTAATTATAGATTACTTTTGAGCAGTCTTATGTTTACAGCATACTTGGAAGGAGATTTCTATATATTCCTATATTCTCTCTACTCCCACATATGCATAGTGTCAACCATTATTAACAACCCTCACCACAGTGATACATTTGTTATAATTGATGCACTAACACTGAAATATCATAATCACCTCAAAATCATAGTATACATAAGAGCTTGCTCTTGGTGTTGTATATTTTATGAATCCTTTGTAATAACTGAAGTATACAGAGTAGTTTCAGGACTTCCCTGGAGATCCAGTGATTAAGACTCTATGCTTCTACTATAGGGGGCATGGTTTAGTTCCTGGTTGGGGAGCCAAGATTCTGCATGCTATGTGACATGGCCAAAAAAGAAAAAACAAACAAACAAACAAACAGACACAAAGTAGCTTCATTGTCCGAAATCCTTTGTTCCCCACTAACCCCTGGAAACCACTGACCTGTTTGTTATCTCTATGAAGTGAAGCGAAGTCAAAGTCTCTTAGTCGTGTCTGACTCTTTGCAACCCAATGGACTATATGGTCCATGGAATTCTCTAGGCCAGAATACTGGAGTGAGTAGCCTTTCCCTTCTCCAGGGGATCTTCTCAACCCAGGGATCAAACCCAGGTCTCCTGTGTTGCAGGCAGATTTTTACCAGCTGAGCTACAAGGGAAGCCCAATCTTATGTATACTATGATTTCAGGGTAATTATCTCTTCAGTTTTGATTTTTCCAGAATGTTGAGACCGTACACTATGTAACTTTTTAAGATTGCTTATCTCACTTAGTAATGTGCAATTAAGTTTCCTCCATGTCTTTTCATGGCTTGATAACTCATGTATTTTCAGTTCAGTTCAGTCTCTCAGTCGTGTCTGACTTTTTGCGACCCCATGAATCAAACAACGCCAGGCCCCCCTGTCCATCACCAACTCCCGGAGTTCGCTCAGACTCAGGTCCATTGAGTCAGTGATGCCATCCAGCCATCTCATCCTCGGTTGTCCCCTTCTCCTCCTGCCCCCAATCCCTCCCAGCATCAGAGTCTTTTCCAATGAGTCAACTCTTTGCATGAGGTGGCCAAATTACTGGAGTTTCAGCTTCAGCATCATTCCTTCCAAAGAACACCCAAGACTGGTCTCCTTCAGAATGGACTGGTTGGATCGGCTTGCAGTCCAAGGGACTCTCAAGAGTCTTCTCCAACACCACAGTTCAAAAACATCAGTTCTTCAGAGCTCAGCTTTCTTCACAGTCCAACTCTCACATCCATACATGACCACAGGAAAAACCATAGCCTTGACTAGATGGACCTTTGTTGGCAAAGTAATGCCTCTGCTTTTCAATATGCTATCTAGGTTGGTCATAACTTTTCTTCCAAGGAGTAAGCATCTTTTAATTTCATGGCTGCAGTCACCATCTGCAGTGATTTTGGAGCCCCCAAAAATAAAGTCTGACGCTGTTTCCCCATCTATTTCCCATGAAGTGATGGGACCACATGCCATGATCTTTGTTTTCTGAATATTGAGCTTTAAGCCAACTTTTTACTCTCCTCTTTCACAGTCATCAAGAGGCTTTTTAGTTCCTCTTCACTTTCTGCCATAAGGATGGTATCATCTGCATATCTGAGGTTATTGATATTTCTCCTGGAAATCTTGATTTCAGCTTGTGCTTCATCCAGCCCAGTGCTTCTGGGTGACAATATACAGCCTTGATGTACTCCTTCTCCTGTTTGGAACCAGTCTGTTGTTCCATGTCCAGTTTGAACTGTTGGTTCCTGACCTGCATATAGGTTTCTCAAGAGGCAGGTCAGGTGGTCTGGTATTCCCATCTCTTTCAGAATTTTCCACAGTTTATTGTAATCCACACAATCAAAGGCTTTGGCATAGTCAATAAAGCAGAAATAGATGTTTCTCTAGAACTCTCTTGCTTTTTCAATGATCCAGCAGATGTTGGCAATTTGATCTCTGGTTCCTCTACCTTTTCTACAACCAGCTTGAACATCTGGAAGTTCATGGTTCATGTATTGCTGAAGCCTGGCTTGGAAAATTTTGAACATTATTTTCCTAGCGTGTGAGATAAGTGCAATTGTGTGGTAGTTTGAGCATTCTTTGGCATTGCCTTTCTTTGGGATTGGAATTTTAGCACTGAATAATATTCCATTGTCTGAATGTACTACAGTTTATTTATTCATCATCTTCCTGAAAGATATCTTGGTTACTTCCACATTTTGACAATCATGAACAAAGCTGCTATAGGCATGCATGTGTAGGTTTTTGTTTGGATATAACTTTTCAGTTTTGGCAAGAAAATACCAAGGAGTGCAATTGCCTTGGACAGCAAGGAGATCCAACCAGTCCATCCGAAAGGAAATCAGTCCTGAATATTCAATGGAAAGACTGATGCTGAAGCTGAAACCCCAATACTTGGACCACCTGATGTAAAGAACTGACTCATTTGAAAAGATCCTGATGCTGGGAAAGATTGAAGGTGGGAGGAGAAAGGGACGGCATAGGATGAGATTGTTGGATGGCATCACCGACTCAATGGACATGAGTCTGAGTAAACTCTGGGAGTTGGTGATGGATGGGGAGGCCTGGTGTGCTGCAGTCACAAAGAGTTGGACACAACTGAGTGACTAAATTAAACTGAACTGTGGCAAGAGTATGTTTAATTTCATAAGAAACTGCCAAATTGTATGTCAGAGTGACTGTACCATTTTGTATTTCCAGCCACAGTAAATGAGAGTTCCTGTTTCTTCACATCCTCACCAACATTTGATGTCAGTTTTTCTGAATTTTGGTCATTTCTCCATAGGTGTGTCATACTCATTTTTTAAAAATTGTGTTTTCCTGATGTAATGTGAAACATTTTTCTTTTTTTTGAAACCTTTTTTCTGTGTACCTATTTGCCATCTGTATATCTTATTTGGTGAGGTGTCTGTTAAATGGCCTATTTTTAAATTGGGTTTGTTTTCTTATTGTTAATTTTGAGTTCTTCAGTATATTTCAGGTAATAGTCTTTTGTCAGACATACCTTTTGCAAATATTTTTTCCCCCAGTCTGTGATCTGTCTTTTTATTATCTTGACAGTATTTTTTACAAAGCAGAAAATTCTGGTTTTAATGAAGTCCAGTTTTTCAGTTCTTTCCTGGATCATGCCTTTGGTGAGGCACCTAAAAAGTCGCCACCAAATCTGAGGTCATTTCTCCTATGTTTTCTGTTATCTTCTGGGAGTTTACCAGTTGTTCCTTTAACATTTAGATCTGTGGTCCATTTTTAGTTAATTTTTGTGAAGAGTGTAATGTCTGTGTTTATATTATCTTACATTTTGGGGGGTGGATGCATGTGGACGTCCAGTTGTTTCATCACCATTTGCTGAAGGTACCATCTTTGTTCCGTTGTGCTACCTTTGCCTTTGTCGGAGGTCAGATGACTGTATCATGTGGGTCTATTTCTGGGCTCTCTATTATATGCCAGTGATCTATTCTTATCCCAATACAAAATGTGTTTATTAATAGAAGCTGGAAAAATTTCTTTCATCTTCACTATTTGCTATTAAATGCCAAAGCTATAACTTCTTGTCCCAAGATAAAGAACTACAGCCCTGAGATTTAGATGAACATGTCTTCTCAAAAGCTGATGGCTGTTGCCTCAGCAGACAGTCTGAATTGGTCAAGCTTTTCAGCTTCCAGTTTCCTGTCCCACTAGATGAATTTTCAGGGTATGAGAAGGTCATGAAGCCTGAATAATAGTGGGTCAAAAAGCAACATTTCATTCAGATGCTGCTCCTTACGGGTCAATGATATAGTTCAGATGCCTGACATGGGCCACAGAGGGTAGGTTGTTCATGGGAACCAGGTACATGTGTAGCAGTACTGACAGGTCAGGGGCCATGTGCTAGCCTTTCCTTGGCTGCACCCTTTCCTGGTGAGGAGCTGGCAGGGCCAAGTGGATATGTCTACCTAGAGCCTGTGGACTATACCTGCTTCCAGGCTTACTTGCCTAGGCTTTTCCCTAGACTAATCCTCCAGTGAGTGAACCATGCTGGTGGTGTGCCCTTTTTAGGCCTCTGAGTGATCAGGGCAGCAGTTTTCATCAAGGATGGGAACAGGTAAGGAGTGTTGGGGGTATGGACATATCTCAGATGTGTAATTTAAGGTGTCAATAGATGTGTGTGAGATCCCTCAATGTGTAGCAAGGAGCCTAGGGGTGAAAGAGCAAGGGTAAGTGTACAGGACAGTGGGGAGGTGCTGGGCACCATCATTTTCCATACCAAATTTGAAGAGGCCAAGAATTCTGAATTTGTGCCTGGCCTTCCAGATAATTATGAAGACATATTTGTCAGAGTGATAGGAGAGGACATATTTAACAGTTAAATTGTTACTTGATTTTAAGTTTCACATAACTAGATATATTGTGTGAGGATCACCATATTTACTCTTTCCCATGACCCCACAAATCTAGGGGATGGATGAGTGATAAGTGATAGATATGGGACTACAATTCAGTGTTCTGAGTTTCTATGTTAAAGTTTTTTCAGCTGTCATGGAGCTTGACTCATCCTTACTAAAAACAACTGTTTCTCTTAGACTTCTTCTTTCATCCTGCTCTGGTCATGTGTAAAATCCAAGGCTGAATCAGAGAAAGTATTCTCACTCTAAATTTAATTAGAACATAGTTTACCTTGGGCACTTACTCTCCCCTGACTCTTCTCTTCCCAGGCACAGTACCGTGTGCTGTGGCTCATCCTCTTTCTCCCTCTTTCTCTCTATAAAATTCACCCAAGGGATGACTGAAGCCTAGGCCCAAGGGCTAGGCACAGAATCGTTATTTGTAGTGGGTACAGAGAGAGCTGGATAGGCAGGCTGGAGTCCTCACACATGTTCATGGCTCATCACATTGTGGAACAGAACCAGAGGTGGAATGGGGAAGCTGACTGTGGGCTGAGGGTCCAGAGACCAGCTTTATCATGCTACCACATTCAAGAGTGAAACTGAGCAGAGTCTGAAAATCTGGATTTTGAACTGGTTTTCCAAACTATTCTAATCCTCATAAGATGATAAAACATATTTAATGTAAAAGCCTCTACTTTGATTGAACTCTCATGTATGTAGAATGTGGTTTGTGAGTCTCAACTTATTTTTTCACATCTGGACTTGAGACTATTAGGAGTAGACATCTGCTTAGAAAGATTTTCTCCCCATAGGCTATCCTTCTCTTCTTTCTGAATAAAGGCCTGGTGATTTCCATCATAAAGTCCACTGTCTGAAGTGAATAGAGACTTTCAAACCTGACCACTGGTTGACCTTTACTTTCTTGTTGGTTTAAGGGCAGGGTGTCTTATATAGATTTTCATGTTGGGCCTCAGCTTGTATCTGACCTCCCATGTTTTCTTATGTCCTTCCTGAAGTTTTCCCCTCTCCTGGGTGTGCTGAGAAGTAAAAGAGAAGGATAAAGCCCTCTGCACTCCACCCTCTCTCTGTTCTATTCCATCGTCAAAAACCACATGCATATACATGCACAGAGCCACACGAGATTCCTGTAAAAACTGGAACTCCTATTCTCATCACTGAGAGTGTCTGGAGCTTCCTTCCTCCTTTTACTGCTCTAGGGTGTTTTCCACTCAAAATCATTGACTTGGAAAAAAAAAAGAGAGAGAGAAAAGGGAAGGGTTTTTGTCAGAACATGAGAAACAAAATTCTAAAAATAGCTCATATTCTTATATATTCCTGCAGACATGATGCAAGTGTTGTTAAGTTGAGGAACTGTTGACACCAGTGGTATGATTGTGGGTCCTTTGATCTTATTTTTTCCCCCATCAATATTTCCTGAAATCTTGGTTTTGGGCAGTGACTCTTAAATGCAAGCTTGTAAACAATCACCCACAGACACTTACAAGAAAATCTTAGAGCTATAGGCTCCTATGTGTATATTATAATAGATTAATACATATGATATAAATTTTTATAGAGATAGATACCAAGTAGGGGGCTTCCCTGGTGGCTCAGATGATAAAGAATCTGCCTGCCATGCAGGAGACTCGGGTTTGATCCCTCTACCCACTCCAGTATTCTTTGGAATTCCACAGGCAGAGGAGCAAAGGGTCAGACACAACTTAGTGACTGAAAAACAACATACCAGTTGGGCGCTTATTTGCTATAAGTATATCTTTAAATTTTCCTGGTGTGGTGAAGGGGATTTAAGGAGATAGAGATGGGATAAGTGCAATCAGGAGAAAATTTAAAATTTAGGGGTTGGCTGGATGATGTTGATAAAATTGGATACAACTCAATTTGGGCTTCCCTGGTGGCTCAGATGACAAAGAATCTACCTGCAATGTGGGAGACCTGGGTTCAATCTCTGGTCAAGAAGCTCCCCTGGAGAAGGGAATGGCTATCTACTTCATATACTTCCCTGGATAATTCCATGGACAGAGGAGCCTGGTGGGCTACAGTCCATGCGGGTCACAAAGAGTCAGAGAGAACTGTGAGCAACTAACACTTTTACACTTTTGGTAGGTTTTAGGAGGCTCAAGATATCAAGATAATTCATTGGTCCATTCACTTATTCAACTAATGCTTCTATCTTTCTCCTCTAACAAAAAGGATGAAAGCAGCTGAATTGTATTTATTGTGTTTACTGGCAAGGATTATATATGCTATTCTGGAAAACATAAGATTGTGTCACAACTGTTCAGAAGTTCAAAGCTGTTAGGGAATGAAAACATGTACCTGAGAAAGTTAAAACAATATAAGGTTTTATCAGAGATACTGGCCCTGAGTTTTACCTTATTTCCCCAACCCATATGTTATGATATGACCAGAATTTGCTTTCTAAAATGAAAATCTCATCACATAAATCTGCTTTAAACTATTTGTTGGTTCTGTTACTTATTGGAGAAAGTTGAAGTGCCTTAGCGTTGTACAAAGTGTCCATGAATTTGTTCCAAACTACCTCTCTGGAGTCATCTCCAGTCACCACAGTTCCTTCCTGGGATGGGGTGGGAGCTTCCTGAGAATCATGACTAGGTCTTACTCATCTTTGACCTCCCAGTGTCATGTTGGAGGCTTTGGGAGCACTTTATTTTTAATTAGTAGAGCCTTTCCCATACATCAGTCTCTTCTCTAAACTATATTATTGTGGTACTTAACACATACAGAAAACTTCATAAAACAAATGAAAACCCAGGTAATTTAATACTTAATTAAAAAACTAGAACTTTGCTGGCTCACCAGAAGTCCTTTTCACAGCCTTTCCTAATCACGATCCATTTTCTCTCACCAAAGATAACCATTCACCGCACCTATTTACCTGTTCTCAGCTCAAGCCATAATCTCCACACCCCACCTCACTTCTGGGATATTCCCTGACCTCATACAGATCTCTGAGAACTTCCTTGGTCTCTGATATTTAAGGCACCTATTTTATTAGGATTCATTTGGCATCTAGTCACCTCAGTTCATTTCAGTCACTCAGTTGTGTCCGAATCTTTGTAACCCCATGGACTATAGCACTCCAGGCTTCCCTGTCCATCACTAACTCCTGGAGCCTACTCAACCTCATGTCCATTGCGTACATGATGCCATCTAACCATCTCATCCTCTATTGTCCCCTTCTCCTCCTGCCTTCAATCTTTCCCAGCATCAGGGCCTTTTCCAATGAGTCAGTTCTTCACATTAGATGGCCAAAGTATCTGAGCCACAAGGGAAGCCCTCTAGTCACCTAAAGCATCTCAAATAAACTATTATGTATTTTGTAAAGTTACATTTATGGTGTTCTTCTTGTAGTGTTTGTATCATTTTGCTTTCACTGTAGATATCATTATCTGTTCAGGTACTTATTATTATTATTATTTAAAAATTTTTTTGTTTTTACTTTATTTTACTTTACAATGCTGTATTGGTTTTGCCATACATTGACATGAATCCACCACGGGTGTACATGAGTTCCCAATCCTGAACCCCCCTCCTACCTCCCACCCCATATCATCTCTCTGGATCATCCCCGTGCACCAGTCCCAAGCATCTTGTATCCTGTATCGAACATAGACTGGCAATTCATTTCTTATGTGATAGTATACATGTTTCAATGCCATTCTCCCAAATCATCCCACCCACTCCCTCTCCCTCTCCCTCTCCCTCAGAGTCCAAAAGTCTGTTCTATACATCTGTGTCTCTTTTGCTGTCTCACATACAGGGTTATGGTTACCATCTTTCTAAATTCCAGATATATGTGTCAGTATACTGTATTGGTGTTTTTCTTTCTGGCTTACTTCACTCTGTATAACAGGCTCCAGTTTTGTCCACCTCATTAGAACTGATTCAAATGTATTCTTTTTAATGGCTGAGTAATACTCCATTGTGTATATGTACCACAGCTTTCTTATCCATTCGTCTGCTGGTGGACATTTAGGTTGCTTCCATGTCCTGGCTATTATAAACAGTGCTGCAATGAACACTGAGGTACATGCGTCTCTTTCAATTCTGGTTTCCTCAGTGTGTATGCCCAGTAGTGGGATTGCTGGGTCATAAGGCAGTTCTATTTGCAATTTTTTAAGGAATCTCCACACTGTTCTCCATTGTGGCTGTACTAGTTTGCATTCCCACCAACAGTGTAAGAGGGTTCCCTTTTCTCCACATCCTCTCCAGCATTTATTGCTTGTAGACTTTTGGACTGCAGCCATTCTGACTGGTGTGAAATGGTACCTCATTGTGGTCTTGATTTGCATTTCTCTGATAATGAGTGATGTTGAGCATCTTTTCATGTGTTTTTTAGCCATCCGTATGTCTTCTTTGGAGAAATGTCTGTCTAGTTCTTTGGCCCAGTTTTTGATTGGGTCATTTATTTTTCTGGAATTGAGCTGCATAAGTTGCTTGTATATTTTTGAGATTAGTTGTTTGTCAGTTGCTTCATTTGCTATTATTTTCTCCCATTCCGAAGGCTGTCTTTTCACCTTGCTTGTACTTTCCTTTGTTGTGCAGAAGCTTTTAATTTTAATTAGATCCCATTTGTCTATTTTTGCTTTTATTTCCAGTATTCTGGGAGGTGGATCATAGAGGATCCTGCTGTGATTTAGGTCAGAGAGTGTTTTGCCTATGTTCTCCTTTAGGAGTTTTATAGTTTCTGACCTTATGTTTAGATCTTTAATCCATTTTGAGTTTATTTTTGTGTATGGTGTTAGAAAGTGATCTAGTTTCATTCTTTTACAAGTGGTTGACCAGTTTTCCCAGCACCACTTGTTAAAGAGATTGTCTTTAATCCATTGTATATTCTTGCCTCCTTTGTCAAAGATAAGGTGTCCATATGTGTGTGGATTTATGTCTGGGCTTTCTATTTTGTTCCATTGATCTATATTTCTGTCTTTGTGCCAGTACCATACTGTCTTGATGACTGTGGTTTTGTAGTAGAGCCTGAAGTCAGGCAGGTTGATTCCTCCAGTTCCATTCTTCTTTCTCAAGATTGCTTTGGCTATTCGAGGTTTTTTGTATTTCCATATAAATTGTGAAATTATTTGTTCTAGCTCTGTGAAAAACACCGCTGGTAGCTTGATAGTGATTGCATTGAATCTGTATATTGCTTTGGGTAGTGTATTCATTTTCACTATACTGATTCTTCTGATCCATGAACATGGTATATATCTCCATCTATTAGTGTCCTCTTTGATTTCTTTCACCAGTGTTTTATAGTTTTCTATATATAGGTATTTAGTTTCTTTAGGTAGATATATTCCTAAGTATTTTATTCTTTTCGTTGCAATGGTGAATGGAATTGTTTCCTTAATTTCTTTTTCTACTTTCTCATTATTAGTGTATAGGAATGCAAGGGATTTCTGTTTGTTGATTTTATATTCTGCAACTTTACTGTATTCATCGATTAGCTCTAGCAATTTTCTGGTGGAGTCTTTACGGTTTTCTATGTAGAGGATAATGTCATCTGCAAACAGTGAGAGTTTTACTTCTTCTTTTCCAATTTGGATTCCTTTTATTTCTTTTTCTGCTCTGATTGCTATGGCCAAAACTTCCAAAACTCTGTTGAATAGTAGCGGTGAAAGTGGGCACCCTTGTCTTGTTCCTGACTTTAGGGGAAATGCTTTCAATTTTTCACCATTGAGGATAATGTTTGCTGAGGGTTTGTCATATCACTGATGAACATAGATGCAAAAATCCTCAACAAAATTCTAGCAATCAGAATCAAACAACACATTAAAAAGATCATACACCATGACCAAGTGAGCTTTATCCCAGGGATGCAAGGATTCTTCAATATCTGCAAATCAATCAATGTAATTCACCACATTAACAAATTGAAAAATAAAAGCCATATGATTATCTCAATAGAGGCAGAGAAGGCCTTTGACAAAATTCAACATCCATTTATGATAAAAACTCTCCAGAGAGCAGGAATAGAAGGAACATACCTCAACATAATAAAAGTTATATATGTTCAGGTACTTTTAAATGTCTATACTCTATTGCTATTGTCTATGTTCTAAATTTATAGTTAAGATCTCATTATAGATGCTTAATGAATATTTATTGAACAATATCAAAGCCTGTAAGAGAGATTTACTCAACCTGATAAAGAGCCAAAGAGAGGAAGAAAGCATGATATTGTTCTGATGTAGTGGACATAAGTCTTCAAGAGTTTCACACACTGAAAATCATAATTTCTCTATGCCTTATTATTCATTTCCTCAAACCAGAGAAAGTGTTAGGAAATCCAATATGCTTCTGATATAATCTTCATACAGATTAAGGTTTTGAGTAAAGAAGACATTTAGGATCAAGCAACACCTGTCCTCTTTAGCATTTTACTTGAGAGGAACCATAACTAGAATACGAGCCAGATTATCGGCTGAACTCCTGACGTGGATATTCCAGCAAGATTCCACATTGTCAGGAAAACTAGAAGAGATGACACAGAAAATCCTTTCCTACTTTATGATGGCATGGATAAATGAAAACCATTGCCAATCTAAATGCAGTGATTATTTGTCTATGGTTTTATTTTTTTTTTATTATTATTTTTTTTCTTATTTATTTATTTTTTTTTATTAAATTTTAAAATCTTTAATTCTTACATGTGTTCCCAAACATGAAACCCCCTCCCACCTCCCTCCCCATAACATCTCTGTGGGTGATCCCCATGCACCAGCACCAAGCATGCTGTATCCTGCGTCAGACATAGACTGGCGATTCAATTCTTACATGATAGTATACATGATAGAATGCCATTCTCCCAAATCATCCCGTCCTCTCCCTCTCTCTATGGTTTTATTTAGAAATTCAGTTGGTGCTGAAAGCTCAGGTCTAGAACACAGGGTTGTAATTCACATATCTCCCACATTCCACTCAGTAAATATAGTTAACACTTTTAGTGAACCTATTTCCATCTTTTCCACTTTTAGATGGAATAATAAACATTAAACATACGAACTTGCATTATCTTTCCTTGCTTTGCACGTACTGTCAGTGACCATCCCCCTCCTACCCCTGCCATTGTCACCTATAATTTTCTTACACGATTTGACTCATTCTTTGAGATGCAAATAAAACATATTCTTCTATATGAAATCTACCTTGCTCTCTCATGAAAATTAGAGAGCTCAAGGTAGACTTCATATAGAAATTTAAGGGCTTTGTTTATTCTGCCTGACAACAGTTTTTTTCCCCTTAAAATACTCAACACATTGTATTTCACTGTATTTGTCTGCCACACAGAATTATAAGCTAAGGGTTGGGTTTTATTTAGTCCTAGACCTTTCGTGAAGTGAAGTGAAGTGAAGTCGCTCAGTCGTATCCAACTCTTTGCGACCCCATGGACTGTAGCCCACCAGGTTCCTCCTTCAATGGGATTCTTCCGGCAAGAATACTGGAGTGGGTTGCCATTTCCTTCTCCTATCATAGGTGTTTAATAATTTGAATAAAAAGTACAGAGTAGTAAAATTTGAGACAAAATCAAAAGTAATAAACAGTGTCAGAGTTAATACCTTCTGTTTTCCAGTGACTAGATTAGATTCTGAGAAAAGGCAAACAAAAACACAGAACAGGCATTCAGGAGCTCATAGTCCAGTAGGGAAAGGAGAAAAGTAAGTGAACACATGCAATATTGTTGGCAGGAGGGAGATAGAGATGGGTGGGATGCTGTGGGAGCCTAGAGAACTGGTGTGTGACTCAGGAGGGAAAGTAGGAGACAGATGTTCAAGGTTGATCATAGCCCTAGCTCTTCTATTGGGTGTACCAGAGAGGAAAAGAGAAAGAAGAGGAGAACAGGAGGGGAGAGCTGAACTGTGTTCAGCTATAAGGGAGAGTCTCATACTTCTGTGTGACTGAGAAAAAGTAAAAAGATGCAATCGGATCACAAGTGAACTTGAACTAGTACTTAGATGTATAAAGAAACTTAGCTTCTTTATTTTCTAATACATGACTGATCTTTACAGTCTCCTCACATCCCA
Organism: Capricornis sumatraensis; assembly: GCF_032405125.1. Lineage (NCBI taxonomy): Eukaryota > Metazoa > Chordata > Mammalia > Artiodactyla > Bovidae > Capricornis > Capricornis sumatraensis. Next base: position 48,150,413 of record NC_091082.1, on the reverse strand, counting down.
TCAGGAGGGGAAGACAAACACTTTCAGCTTCCTATTTCTTGCATCATAGGCTATACTAGTTTTAACAGTGTATTTTTAATGACTGAGTCTCTTTTGGATAAATACTTTTCAAATTTCCTCTCCCCATCTCTACTCCTGCCTCCCTTCCTTCCCCGCTGACACCCCCCGCCCCCCACCAAGGGCAACACAGAAGACAAATGACTGGAAATCATATAGAATTCTGTAGAATCTTACTGATCTCTTCTGGGTCCTGTCATGGGGCAGTCACTCAGTCTTTCAGGTATAACTTGTTATGTCTGATCTTTTGGAGGATATGCAAGCATCTGTGACTAGAATACATAGTCTAGGGCATTTATATGATATTTTGGGTGTGGCAATCACTTCATTCAGACCCTAGGTCTTAGCCAGTATGCTGCTCCAATTAGTACCTTAATATCAAGTCACATGTTTGAGTACGAAGTACAGGCCTTGGGGGAAAAAGGAAAGATTCTTTAAGACAATCTTTCTGGCCACTCTTCGCCAGGATCTTCGGGCATATGCATCTGGATCTCTCTACTGGGCCCTTTCCTTGGGGTTTATCTTGGGTGGGAGAAATGAAGAAATGAAAGATCTCTCCATAGTACTTAGCTCACTTTTCTTTCCCATCATCTGCCAGGACAGAAGGGGCAATTGATCTACTTCTTCCTGGTACAGATTTCTCTTATATAATATCCTTCTTCTTCTTTCTTAATAGAAGGAGGAGTATTTCCATATATGGGAGAAACTATAATTTGAAAAGAAACTCTAAACTCTGAGTTGGCCAGGTCTGTCTCTTGATAAAGCACAATGGGACACTGTTTTAACACTTTCACATATGATTCTAAATACAAGGGCACAACCAGGATAAAAAAGTAACAAAATAGAAAAGTGTTCTGGAATGGCAGAGTGAGATAGTTGGTGAAACTCTCTATTCACATAAACAGAAGATACTGGCAAAACAACTGAAATCCTTTCATAACTTTAGAAATTAAGAAAAACCACAAAACAAACTGAAAATTGTCCACATGAGAGAAACTAAACTTCTGTAAAGAAGCAGTAACTATGTCATTTTAACATGAGCTATTCCTATTCCCCTTTCCTCTCCAATCAGGTAGAGGGATAGCCATGAAAAGCCAGCAGTCTTGCAGCCAATGGAGAAGAATGACCATTTCTGGAACTTGATTAAAAGACCCATCTATATAGTACCATCAACATTTTGTCTGTATTTGAAGCTACCTGGAAAATTTTCATTCCAGGGTGTTGGACTGTTTTAGCTCAGAGCTAGCTCAGCAACAAATAAAAGCTATCCCCAGGATGTTACCTGCTAGTAATCTACTGGCAACATCATAGCTGTTGGTCTAAGTCTATGATTTCAGTTGAGACAAGAAGAGTATGACCAAAATTCTTACAGGAAGTCCTGGAGCTAGGTAACTAGAACTAAGGAATTAAAAAAGCCCCATACTTCTGAGAATCTAGAAGACAATGTGTGTGCAGGACTTGGCCTGGGAAAGGAGAAGACTCCCACTATTCTAATCCACATTTGTCTTACATTTACATTCTGCACAAGCAGGAAGTGAAATCTAAGACTGCTTCATAAACTGTCTGAATTTTGAAGGCATGTCTTCACACACAGATCCCTTTGGCCAAAGGTGAAAGACATGTAGACAAAGCATTTAAGAAAATCTCTGATAGATCATAGGTTGGTCACTAAACAATACTAACTCTAGGGTGACTCCTAGGAATCCAGATTAAAAATAAAAACAAAAATTTAAAAGCCTAGGAGAGAACTCATTGGCCACATATTTCAAAATACTAGCAACAATAAGAAACTTTGGGTAGGGTGATCTGATACCATAGTTGTTATATTAGTCAATATACTATCTAAAGTCTCCAGTTTCAGAATTTATGAGACATGCACAGAACAAAATAAAATATGGCACATATACAGGAAAAGAAAGGAAGCCAAGGAAAATGTCCCTGAAGGGGAAGTGTTGTAGACTTAGTAGCCAATGACTTTAAACTAATCATTCTAAATATGTTAAAATAACAAAATAATTAAAAGAAAGCATGACAATGATATCTTATCAATTAGAGAATATCAATAAAGAGAGAATTAAAAAAAAACAGTAGACATTCTGGAGTTGAGATGTACAATCCCCAAAATAAGAAATGTTTACTAGAGGTGCTAAAAAAAATAAATTTGAGCTTACTGAAGAAAGAATAAGTCAACTTGGAGATAGGTGAGTTGAAATTATCCAGTCTTAGGAACAACAAAAAGAATGAAGAAGAAATAAACAGCACCTCAGAGAGACTGTGTCCACAGGGATACAATCAAGTATATGAACATATGCAAAATGAATATCTCAGAAGGAGAGATGAGATAAAGGGATCAAAAGAATATTTGAAGAAGTAATGCCCCCAAACTTCCCAAATTTGATGAAAATCATCAATCTACACATCTTAGAAGCTCGATGTACTGTAAGATAAACTCTAAATGATCTACACAGAGACACATCATAATGAAACTTTAGAAAGCCAAAGACAAAGAGAATCTTGAAAGCCCAAGAGAAGTGACTCATAACATACAAGGAATCCTCATTAGAAACCATGGAGACCAGAAAATGAGGTGAGATGATATATTCAACGTACTAAAGAAATAGACTGTCAATGAAGAATTCTATATCCAGCAAAACTATTCTTCAAAAGTGAAGGAGAAATAAAGATATTCCCAGATAAACAAACTCTGAGACAATTTGTCACTAGCAGAGTTATTTAACAAAAAATACTAAAGGAAGCCCTTCAGGCTGAAATAACAGAACACTAGATTATAACACAAACCTACACAAAGAAGTAAAGAGCACTGGAAAAGGTAAGTACATAGCTAACTATAAAAGACAATATAAACATATTTTTTGTTTTTATACTTTTTTCTTTTATATTATTTAAAAGACAACCACATAAGGAAATAAGTATAAAACTATTTTATTTGGAATGTGTAAATATATCACTTCTTGGTCTTTTGGCTAAGATCAAGTGTGGAATGTGTAAATATACAATTTGTATAAAAGAAAGAATAAAGATAAGCATAAAGAAAGGGAAAAGGATCAGGGGTATTTTGGAGCAACATACCATTGAAATAAAGTTAGTATTAGCTTGATCTAGGTTGTCTTAAATTAGTTTATGTGCTGCTGAAGCAAGCACAGATTGTTTTAAATTAGAATGCTAATTTTAATCCCTATGACACCCACTATTAAAATAACTTAAAAATCACAGAAACAATAGGAGACTCAAACTGATATAGTAGAAGGTATGTATTTAACACAAAAGAAGGCAGTTACAGAGGAAAAGAGGAACAGAAAGATATAAAACATATAAAAAACAGGTAGCAAAATGGCAGACATAAATCCTACCTTATCAGTAATTACAGTAAGTAGATTAAACACTTCAATCAAAAGGCATAGGTTGACAGAATATTTAAGAAAACATAATTCATTTATGTATTTTCTATAAGAAATATGTTTTAGATTCAAATCAAATAAGTTTGAAAGTTAAAAAATAGAAAACAATATACAAAGGAAAGAAAAACTAAAAGAGAGAGCTGGGATGGCTACACAATATCAGACAAATAAGATTTTAAGGCAAAACTTGTTACTGAAAAAAAGGACATTTTAGAGTAAAATCATCAATCCATCAAGAAGACATCACAAAGAGTAAAACACTTAGAAATAAATGTAACAAAAGGAGTACAGGAATGAATCTAACAAGAAGTACAAGACTTGTACATTGAAAACTACAAAACATTGTTGAAAAAACTGTAAAAATTTAGATAAATGGAAAGACATCCTATGTTTATATATTGGAAGAATTAATAGTGTTACAATGGCAATATAACAATGGGGACCATCAATATTTGTATTGATCCACAGATTCATTACAATCCCTATCAAAATCCCAGATTCCTCATTGCAGAAATTGGCAAGGTGATGTGAACATTTTATGGAAATAAAAGGGATAGGATATTGCCAAAAGAATCTTGTAAAAAAGAAAAAAATTGGAAAACTCATACTTCCCTGCTTCAAAATTTACTTCAAAGTTACAGTAATCAATATAGTGTGGTACTGGCATAAGAATAGAAATATTGATTTATTATAATTGAGAGTCCAGATATTAGCTCTTATGTTTATAATCAGTGATTTTTTTCTTCAAGAAGGGTGCCAAAATAATTCAGTGAGAAAATATAATCTTTTCAACAAATGGTTCTGAGACATCTGAATATTCACATGGAATAGTGTAAAGCTTGATCTCTGCCTCACATTGTTACAAAAAATGAACTCAGAATGGGTCATAGACTTAAATATGAGCTAAAACTATAAAGCTCGTAGAAGAAAACTTAGTAATTCTGTGACCTTGTGTTAGACAACATTTTGTTAGATATGATGCCCCAAACCATAAGTAACAGAATAAAAAGAAGATAAATGGGATTTCATTAAAATTAAAAACATTTACTTTAAAGGACATGATCAAGGGAATGAGGACAACCCAGACTGAAAGAAAATATAAATTATGTCTCTGCTAAAGGATTTGTATCCAGAATATATTTTTAATACAACTTACAACTCAATAATAAAAAGAGGAATAAACTCCCTAATGAAAAGAGAAACCAATTATAAAAGAGCACAGGATTTGGATAGACATTTCTTCAATAATAATATACTAATAGCCAACAGAAATGTGAAAAGATGCTTGACATCAGTAGTCATTAGGTAAATGTCAATCAAAACTATAATCACTTCATACCCACTGTACGGTGAAGTTGCTCAGTCATGTACGACTCTTTGCGACCCCATGGACCATAGCCTACCAGGCTCCTCCATCCATGGGATTTTCCAGGCAAGAATACTGGAGTGGGCTGCCATTTCCTTCTCCAGAGATCTTCCCAACCCAGGGACTGAACCCAGGTCTGCCACATTGTAAGCAGACGTTTTTACTGTCTGAGCCACCAGGGAAGCCATACCCACTAGGATGGTGAAATTAAAAAAGACAAATAATAGCAAGTGTTTTGCTAACAGGAATGTAAAATGGTGTACCTACTTTGGAAAACAATTTGATAGTTCCTCATATTATTAATCAGAGTTACCATACAGCCCAGCCATTTTGTTCTTAGATATATACCCAAGAGAAATGAAGAAGGAAGACATGTGTCCTCACAAAAACGCATTCATGAATGCTCGTAATAGCCAAAAAGTGGAAACAACTCAAATGTTCTTCAACTGATGAATGGATAAACAAATGTGGTATATCCATAGTGTAATATATTTAGCCAGAAAAAGAAATGAAGTACTGATACATGCTATAAAGTGGAAGAATCTTGAATAAGCATTAAGTAAAAGAGCTAATCACAAAAGACCAAATACTCTATGATACCATTTATGTGATGTCTCCCTATAAAAAGCCAGAATCCAGTTCAAGAGGTAAAGTGTTTATTTGGGATCAAAGAATTGCAATTTGAGTTACATAGATTTAGGTAAAAATCCAAATGGTATTCTGATTACAGGATAGGGGATCAGAGTTTTTATGGGGAAAAGAGAGGAAGATATGGTTTTTTAAGTTTGCAAATTTTATTTTTATTTTATTTATTTTTTTAAAAATTATGGTGTTTTTAAAAAGTTAATTGGTGCAAGATGAGGTAATTAATCTGAAGTCTTATTTGGTAAAAGATGATTTGTACTTTGTTGATTGGTCAGGTGAAAGGCACTAAGTAAAAGTTCATTTTTATCAGTCCTTTCAAGGATATTCTTGTTCTTGCTGATTCTTGGAACATTGATGCTCTGGCCTAGTTTAGAGTTTCAGAAAACAGGATATACAATGCAGGTCTTCTGGAATGGCTCCTCCAGCTCTCTTTTAAATAGCTCTTCTTATATTGTGTGGTTTAGTCACCAAGTCATGTCTGACTCTTGTGACCCTGTGGACTATAGCCCATCAGGCTCCTTTTTCCATGGGGTTTTCCAGGCAAGAATACTGGAATGGTTTGCCATTTCCTTCTCCAAAAGTGAAAGTTGCTCAGTCGTGTCTGACTCTTTGTGAGCTGAATTCTCCAGGCCAGGCTACTGGAGTGAGTAGCCTTTCCCTTCTCCAGGGGATCTTTCCAACCCAGGGGTCGAACACAGGCCTCCAACATTGCAGGCGGATTCTTTACCAGCTGAGCCACAAGGGAAGCCCATTGTATGTATTGGGTATATTGTGTAGTAAGATGAAGATGGTGTGAAATGAGATTTTGGTGGTGGTTGCACAATTCTGTACTATACAAAAGACCACAAAGCTGCATGCTTTAAATGAGTAGATTTTATGGTATGTGAATTATATATCAATAAAGTTAAGAGAAAGAGATAAGTGTGTCACAAAAATGTGACAGGTTGTAGGGGGAGTCATGAAATCCCAAGCTCATCATCTCAGAGAGCATGGCTCTGTTAACTAGGTGTTTCTGAAAAATCACTAATAGAGTAGGTAAGTTTCTTTGCTAATATCTACTTAGAAGCCAAAATTTATCCAGATTTTTCTATTTCAGTGTAAAATTTTATTTTAATTTTAAACTATTAAACTAAATCATAAAGCCTTCAGATGATATTTCAAATGTCAAAATATCTTTACACTTGTCATTTTATTTGACCAGAAAGACATATATTATTAATGGTTTAACAAATTTTTAATTTTTTATGTATCAAGACATTTTATAAGAATTATAACAAAGAGGCACAAATAATTGATTTAGAAAGACTTTCAATAGTGTTTTCCTAATGTGGCATCCAGTCCCATCACTTCATGGCAAATAGATGGGGAAATAGTGGAAACAGTGGCTGACTTTATTTTTCAGGCCTCCAAAATCACTGCAGATGGTGATTGTAGCCAGGAAATTAAAAGACACTTATTCCTTGGAAGGAAAGTTATGACCAACCTAGACAGCATATTAAAAAGCAGAGACATTACTTTGTCAACAAAGGTCTGTCTAGTCAAGGCTATGGTTTTTCCAGTGGTCATGTATGGATGTGAGAGTTGGACTATACAGAAAGCTGAGTACCAAAGAATTGATGTTTTTGAACTGTGGTGTTGGAGAAGACTCTTCAGAGTCCCTTGGAATGCCAGGAGATCTAACCAGTCCATCCTAAAGGAGATCAGTCCTGGTGTTCATTGGAAGGACTGATGTTTAAGCTGAAACTTCAATACTTTGGCCACCTGATGGGAAGAACTGACTCATTTGAAAAGACTCTGATGCTGGGAAACATTGAGGGCAGGAGGAAAAGGGGACAACAGAGGATGAGATGGTTGGAGGACATCACCGACTCAATGGACATGAGTTTGAGTAAGCTCCAGGAGTTCGTGATGGACAGAGAGGCCTGGCGTGCTGCGGTTCATGGGGTCACAAAGAGTCAGACATGACTGAGTGACTGAACTGAACTGAATGTGTGTCAAGAACATCAGCTTTGCTAAGTGTTTGGCAAGGGGAGGGAAAGGGTAGGGGCACATGGGAAAGGCAGAGATCAACAGTCAAAAATGTTTGGGCATCTATGTACATTCTTGGAAATTGAATGGGCATGAAGCATTACAGCCTATGGAAAGTTATTCACACTCAAAAATATTTCTTCAATGTCTCATAAGTATCAGCCACTGTTCAGACACTGGGGACACAACAGAGAACAAAGACACAATTCTTCATCTGATGGGGTTTTCATTTGTTTGTTGTACAGAAAATTCTAATTTAGTATTTTAAGTATTTCTCAACTGATTTGATCACAGAATAGCTTTTTCAAGGAATATCCACTAACATTTTGCAGAACACATTTTTCTAAATACAGGTCTACATTTATATATACCAACCTTTTAAAAGAAATGCTGTAACATAGTCAAGGGGAAAAGCAGCATATGTAGACATCCAGAGTTATACATGAACTCTGGTTTTAGTCCTTGGTATTATCAAAAGGCAAAGGGAATTGAAACCTTATACCCTGAAGGAATATGATGGGATGGCTTCATTAAAAAGGGAGGCTTGGAAAGAAAACAAAAGACATACACAATTAAAATATTCATAAACATATTTTAGGTGACCCAGTTTCCAGATCTTTTCAATTAGGAACAAGTTGAGACAATCAAATGCAATTAATTAGGGTTCTAGCAGCAGCTGCAGAGAGGAGCCAGGGACATGTGTATGAAATCAAGATCTCATCTGAGAAATCTGAGTGTAAGGAATTGTAAATTTCCCCTTTTAACTACTGGGAAATTATAAAGGAATTATAAATTCCTTCTTAAGCAATGTACAAGTGACAGTAACTACTAGAAATTTAAGTACAGCGTAGGTTGGGCTGGATAAAGTTAAGGCTAGAGGAAATGGCAACTCACTCCAGTCTCGTACCTGGAGAATCCCACAGATGGAGGAGCCTGGTAGGCTACAGTCCATGGAGTCTCAAAGAATCTGACATGACTGAACAACTTCACTTTCACTTTTCACTTTCATGCATTGGAGAAGGAAATGGCAACCCACTCCAGTGTTCTTGCCTAGAGAATCCCAGGGACAGGGGAGCCTGGTAGGCTGCCGTCTATGGGGTCGCACAGAGTTGGACACAAGCGAAGTAACTTAGCAGCAGCAGCAGCAGAGCAAATTTGAAGATAAAAGGTATTATCCTCAAAGACAATATTAAAAGTCATGTCTTTCCTATTGTGTGTGTGTGTTAGTTGCTCCATCACATCCAACCCTTTGCAACCCTGTGGACTGTAACCTGCCAGGCTCCTCCATCTGGAGTTTTCTAGGCAAGAATGCTGGAGGGGGTTGCCCTGCCCTCCTCCAGGGGATCTTCCTGACCCAGAGATCAAACCCAGATCTACATTGCAGGCAGGTTCTTTACTGTCTCAGTGACCAGGGAAGCCCAGCTTTCCTATTGATTCTTATTAAAAAAATCTTCTTTACACTTAACATTCTTTACTATAAAAATTTCAGTTTCATGTAAATGGAATCAAACAATATGTATGTAGCCTTTTGTGTCTTTATTTCACTTAGCATACTATTTTCAAGGTTCATCTGTATTTTAGCATATATTGGAATTTCATCCCCTTGGAAGCCTGGATAATATTCCATTGTGCCTATATATTATACACCATATTTTGTTTATCCATGTATCTGCTGATGGACATTTGAACTGTTTCCATGTTCTGGTCGTTGTGCATAAAGCTGCCATGAAAATTGGTACACAAGTATCTGTTTGAATATCTGCTTTCAGTTCTTTGGGGTATATATTTAGAAGTAGAATTGTTGGATAATATGGTAATTCTATGGTTAACTTTTTGAGGAACTGTCAAACTGTGTTCCCACACCACCAGCACCATGTTACATTCTCACCAGGAAGGCACAAGGCTTACAATTCTTCCACGTCTTTGCTGTATGATCAGGCTGCTCAAGATGGCTGTTCTCTTGCTCTCTGTACACCCCCTGCCTGACCAGTGTCTTCTTTATTTACAGGCTACTCCCCTGACTGACCTTCCTACTGCCCCAGACCCCAGCTAATGATTGGTTTAACTTTAGCTGCCATGATAGTTTATTAAAGGGGCGGTGAGAGCTATGCCCCTTTGCTGGTTTCCCTGGTAACCAATGACCCAACCAGATGTCAATTCCCCTTATAAACAGTACACCACCCCCACCCCTCTCCCTTCAGCAGAAGCCTGTTGCTGTGTCCCGCCTGTCTGCTGCAGACTCTTGCCCCAGGCATATGAGTTTCTCCATCCGTGAAACCGCTAATGTCTCTGTCACTGACTCCGGGTTCTTTTTTGGTCGCAGGATAGGCAAGTACAGGACTTACAGGCTTGTGGGGTGCAGCCCAACAACTTGCAGAGCCAGCAAGGAGATGGAGAAAATTCCTGTAAGTGCTGAGATATTGGTTGGGTAATGGAAAGTTTTGAGGGCTATTCACTAACATTTGGGACCAAAAGTCGTGTGGGAAATCTGTCTACCAGTGTGTAGGGTCCTGTGGTGTCTGTCCTTGATGAATGGGGGCCTCCAAGGGAGTATGGAGGACTCATAGACAACCCCTAAGGCCATTGCAGAAACATTGGCTGGCTTTTTGGTTGAGGGGAAAAAGTGGCCCCAGCTGTGGGCTGGCCATTGCTCTTTATATTAAGAAAGGTCACAGAGGCTGAGCTAACAGCTGAGGTGAAGATTAACTAAATGCTGGTTCTTGGTCCTCTGAAATTGAGGTGAATGAATGATATGTTTTATTGTCCATTACTTTTTTTTGTTTAAACTGTAAAAAATTGCTGAAAATGTCCAAGATGGGACTCTTTTTCGATATTCTAAAATGGGTTTTTGTATGTGTCTTTAGAGGAAATCAGCTATCTAGACGGAACTGATATTTCTCTTCTTGAGCCTTTGAGATGTAAATAATCTACTTGGGCTCTCAGAAATTTAATCGCTGAGAGTGAGGAAAAAAAAAGTCCTTTAAAAACTCTGTAAGAATAATTGTATTTTGGGTGTGTCTGTCTAAAATAATGTCTCCAGATTCTGGTAACTTGAAACCAAACTAAGTTAAATAAAGAGAATTGACTATTTGGGTCATTTCGAATAGTATAAATCATTGGAACATTAATTTGTAGTGTAGATTTATCTACCTTTACTTTCTTAGGCAACTAAAGCATAAGTTTTCCAAATAGTAAATGCTGGTATGACAAACAATGTACAATTACTTGCTTCTTGGTTTTTGCCAGATTAAGATTCTTAAGGGTTAAGATGATAATCAGTCATAATTCTGATTATTATAACCACATTTCTTTATTGATTACATTGTAATCAGATGTTTAACTATGTCTTTTAAAGTCTTTTGTCATATATAGACAGTTATGGTTGTACTCTTGATGCTGTTGCAAACATGCTTCATCTTTTTTTGGTTCTCTTTTTTAACGTACATAATTACAGAATTCAGACATGAAATTTATGCATGGAGTTTTCCATTTTTAATATTTGGTTAAACAAAATATATCATTTGTTTAAAAAAAAAAAAACAAACCCAGCACAAGGCCAACAAAATGGAAGAAAAGCAAGAAAAACAAAAAGCCTACGGTTGCCCCTTACTGGGCATCAGGGTCAGGCCTGCCCCCTTCACTAAAGGAAGCAGGGCTTTTTGCCCTGGGACATCAGCATTGATCCCTATTCCTAAGCACCAGAATTGGATATGAACAAAGAAACCAGTCCTGAACACGTTTAAGCGTAAAACTGCCTCACCTTTAAGAAGATTCACAGGAAGGACCTTTTTTTTTTTTTAAATTTGGTTGCACCAGATCTTGATTGTGGTCTGTGGGATCTAGTTCTCTGACCAGAGATTGAGCCCAGGTTCACTGCACTGGGAGCTGGAATTTTAGCCACTGGACCACCAGGGAAGCTCCAGGAAGGACCTTTGGACAAGGACAAGTCTCTGATAAATTTCAGATCATACTGCTGAACTGAGTAAGAAATTAAAGAATTTAAGTGAGAGTTCTTAGCTTTACGCAATAAAGAATTCAAAAGCAAGCCAGAGAAAGGTGAAGGTGAGTTTATTTAGAGAGCTACACACTGCATAGGCAGAATGTGAACCATCTCAGAAAGTGAGAACCTCCCCAGGGCCTGAAGTCCTAGGTTTCTGTGGATTAAGTAATTTCATAGGCTAACGGGTGGAAGAAAGATTCCTGCTGTTTTGGGCAAAGGTGGGGATTTCTCAGGAATTGAATTACTACCCACTTTTGGGCTTTTGATAGTCCACCTCAGAACTGTCATGCGTAAGCAGGAGTAATTTTTAGTTATACAGTGAAGGTACAGTGAGCTAAAGATCAATGACCAGACTATTCACAAAGCCACTTTGGTTTCAGGAAGTCTTTAGCGCATACCAACTGCTACGCCCCTTCTTCATTATCTAGTGTTTGTGTCCTAACCCCTTTCCCTCTTGCCTCATTCCCCCCTTGGATATTTTTTCCTGTCCTATGGGAAGTGGAAGGACAATGTCTGTTTTCTGTAGCTGCCTTGGGGCTGGGCAGTGGTGTTGAAACTGCCTATCAGGGAGTAAAAATCTCTGGATGCCTGGTGTAGGGGCCTGAGAGGCAGGGCAGCTTCTTTAACTCAGAGGGTGCTCTGGGCTGGAATCCTTGCATAGCCATCATTTTGATGTGAAACTATTGTAACCTAGAAGACATGAACTTTACCAAGAGGTTAAAGAGGCAGGGTTAAAGAGGAAGAGTAGGAGTATGGCCATTACTGGGCCCAGGAGGAGCAGTAACTGGGTAAGGCTAGGGAGGATGCTTTTAATGGTGGACCAGACAGCACCAGCATCTGACCCTGGTGGCAGTGGTGTACCCATGATGCTTGTTCATAAATATTTTTGAGGTCCATCTCCATCTGGCCTGAATTATTGATGTTGGTACAGCAGGTTTTATTTACGACCACACAGACACCACCCTGTTCAGCCAGCAAGTAGTCCAAGGCCAATCTGTTGTCCATAATAGATTGGACAGCTTAACCACTTACTGAAAGGGAGTTTAAAGAAGCTGAAAGTCTGTTTAGGGCATATCCAGTGGTCAGGGCTAGGTCCTCTGAAGTGTTGGTTAGATTTTCTAGGATCCCCTCATGGTAGGCAAAGCCTCTCTATGGAGTGGCCAATCCCTTTGCCAGTCCTGTTCCTGTGCTCATATTAATCCAGTGGCTCACCTCGGATGGTATTGAGTTTATCCTGTATGGCTATTTCAACTTAGCTCAAGCTGACAATGTGGGAGACCAATTTGTGGGTCTGTTTTGTTTTTTTTTTTAGTTTAAATGTTTTATTATCAAAGTAACACATTTTAGTTGTTAAAAAATTGGAAAGTAATTTGTAGGCTTCTTCATCAAACAAGACCCAAAGTCAAAAAGGGCTTCCCATAGGTCATTTCAAATGGGCTTAGTTTTAAAATTCCCTTTGGCACCGTCCTGTTCCACAGAAGGGCTATTGGGAGGAGGGAGATGATGCAGATTTTTGAAGTCTCTTGGCACAGCTAAACAGTTTGTGGTTGTTTTTTTTTTTATCTTGCCTGAGGCCTCCAGGAAGAGTGGAGGTGGTAATTAATACCTAGAGCTGAGGAAATCTGTTGAGTCACCTTGGCAGTGAAAGAAGCTCCATTATCACTTTGTAAGCTTTTGGGGAACCAGAATCTCAGAATTATCTCTTTAAGCAGAAATTTGGATACTGCTATTGCCTTTGCAGTTCTGGAAGGGAAAGCTTCTATCCACCCTGTAAAGGGGTTTATGAATACCAATAAGCATTCCATCCCCTACATGAGGACATTTAGATCTATTTGCCAATCTTCCCCTGGATAGGTTCCCCAATGTTGTATGGGGTGAGTTAGTGGTGGAGGTATGTGGTGGCTTCCTGGGTACAAAGATCACAAGCCTTGGTAATGTTTTTAACAGTTTGGGAGAGTCCCTTAACCCAGGAACACCTGAGTTACCAAAATGACTTAGGGAGTCCTGCCTTAAATTGGAGGAATCTTGGAAGTGCTTAATAATTTTCCACTGCTTGGCCTCAGGAATGAGAAGCTCGTTATCTTTTGTCAGCCACCCTAAATAGTCTCTTTTCACTCCCCAGCATTTAGCCCATTTGATTTTTGTAGGTGTATAAGATGGCACAATAAAGGACAGAAATGGTGTGGATCTAACAGAAGCAGAAGATATTAAGAAGAGGTGACAAGAATACACAGAAGAACTGTACAAAAAAGATCATCAAGACCCAGATAATCACTCACCTAGAGCCAGACATCCTGGAATGTGAAGTCAAGTGGGCCTTAGGAAGCATCACTATGAACAAAGCTAGTGGAGGTGATGGAATTCCAGTTGAGCTGTTTCAAATCCTGAAAGATGATGCTGTGAAAGTGCTGCACTCAATATGCCAACAAATTTGGAAAACTCAGCAATGGCCACAGGATGGAAAAGGTCAGTTTATATTCCAATCCCAAAGAAAGGCAATGCCAAAGAATGCTCAAACTACTGCACAGTTGCACTCATCTCACATGCTTAAAGTAATGCTCAAAATTCTCCAAGCCAGGCTTCAAGAGTATGTGAACCATGAACTTCCTGATGTTCAGGCTGGATTTAGAAAAGGCAGAGGAACCAGAGATCAAATTGCCAGCATCCGTTGGATCATCAAAAAAGTTTTCTCTAGAAAAACATCTATTTCTGCTTTATTGACTAGGCCAAAGCCTTTGACTGTGTGGAACACAATAAACTGTGGAAAATTCTTCAAGAGATGGGAATACCATACCACCTGACCTGCCTCCTGAGAAATCTGTATGCAGGTCAGGAAGTAACAGTTAGAACTGGACATGGAACAACAGACTGATTCCAAATCAGGAAAGGAGTACATCAAGGCTGTATATTGTCACCCTGCTTATTTAACTTATATACAGAGTACATCATGCGAAATGCCAAGCTGGATGAAGCACAAGCTGGAATCAAGATTGCCAGAAGTATCAATAACCTCAGGTATGCAGATGATGACACACTTATGGCAGAAAGCAAAGAAGAACTAAAGAGCCTCTTGATAAAAGTGAAAGAGGAGAGTGAAAAAGTTGGCTTAAAACTCAACATTCAGAAAACTAAGATCATGGCAACGGGTCCCATCACTTCATGGCAAATAGATGGGGAAACAATGGAAACAGTGAGAGACTTTATTTTTGGGGGGCTCCAAATCACTGCAGATGGTGATTGCAACCATGAAATTCAAAGTCGCTTGCTCTTTGGAAGAAAAGCTATGACTAACCTAGACAGCATATTAAAAAGCAGAGATATTACTTTGCCAACAAAGGTCCATCTAGTCAAGGCTATGATGTGATAGTTGGACTATAAAGAAAGCTGAGCAATGAAGAATTGATGCTTTTGAATTGTGGTATTGGAAAGAATCTTGAGAGTCCCTTGGACAGCAAGGAGATCCAACCGGTCCATCCTAAAGGAAATCAGTCCTGAATATTCATTGGAAAGGATTGATCCTGAAGCTGAAACTCTAATACTTTGGCCACTTGATGCAAAGAACTGACTCATTTGAAAAGACCCTGATGCTGGGAAAGATTGAAGGCAGGAGGAGAAGGGGACAATAGTGGATGAGATGGTTGGATGTTATCACCTACTGAATGGACATGAGTTTGAGTAAACTCTGGGAGTTGGTAATGGACAGGGAGGCCTGGCGTGCTGTGGTTCATGGGGTCGCAAAGAGTCGGGCATGACTGAGTGACTGAACTGACTGACAGAAGATAGCACCATTGGGCAGGGTGGGGTGTCAGGTAGGAGAGCTCTGGCTGGGGTAGGGCTGGCTATTCTTGGGCTGAAGTCTACGTACCCTTGCAGCCAGGACATTTCCCCTTATAAGGGATGTATTGCCCCTTTGGCCTCTGTAGGGAATGACTTCAACCTCCTTTGGAAGCTGGGCTGTTTATAGAAGTTCTAGAACTTCTGTCTTATGTTTCATAAGGGTCCCTTTGGCTGTTAATAGTCCCCTTTCTGTCTTAGCTGGAGTGCTGTGGTCAATGCAACTGATTTGGCCTCTTGGGTGGAAGTGTGAGAGGGCAGAACTCCAGGCTCAGCTGACTTGGCACAATCAGCCTTTCTTACCCCTTCATGTATAAATCTGATTCCATGGGTAAACCATTCTGCATCAGGATTGGTCAGGGGCCCATCCTTGAGGTCAGGCCTCCTGGAATAATCTTGTTCAATAATCTGCACATAGGAGTGAACAAGGGATCCTTGGAGTGGGTGGTTCAGCATTAGAGTAGCTGGGTTCAGACTATGCAAACCTTGAGAGTTACACCTGGGGTGTCATATAAGAGAGACTGGTACTTAAGCAATCATGCAGCCATCAGCCACTGCCGTCCATTTGCTTCTAGGGTTCCTTATTCCTGGTGAGGAGTTAGGACTTCCAGTGATTGTCCCACCTCTTCTACTAGCAGAGCAATGGCAGCTACTACCCTAAGACACCCTGGTCATCCAGTGACTAACTGATCAAGCTGTTCTGAGAAATAAGCTATCAGTCTAGGGAGTACCTGAAATTTTGGGTGAGGACACCCAGGGCTACCTCTTTCTTGTCTCTCAGCTATATAGAGGGTAAAGGGTTTTTTTCTAAATTTGTGAGCTCTAATGTAAGGGCAGTCCCTAATTTTTGTTTCACAGGCTAGGAATGCCCATTGGCAATTTTCATCCCTGTTGAGGGGTTTGTGGTGCATCGTTTTAGGGCCTCGTGGGCTTTGCTGTGAGCCAGAACCTAGGTATCTAGATCCTGCAAGATCTTGCCATCCACAGAAATGTCCTCAGTTGCCTTTTATTTGGGGGTGGGGCTGAAGGATTATGATGACTTCCTTTTGGTCTGGGCTAGAGACCTCATTCCATGGGTGAGCCCATATCCCAGATATACAACCTATTGGGTGGAAATCTGGGCCTTGTGAGGAAAGACTCAATATCCTCATTCCCCTAGGAAGTCGAGGACCTGAATGGTGTGTTTGTTTATTTTACTGAAGTACAGTTGATTTACAATGTTGTATTAGTTTCATGTGTACAGCAAAGTGATTCAGATATATCTGCCTATATATATATATATTCTTTCCCAGATTCTTTTCCCTTACAGGTTATTACAAAATATTAAGTATAGTAATCTGTGCTGTATAGTAGGTCCCTGTTTATCTATTTTATGTACAGTAGTATGTATATGTTAATCCC
The DNA here is from genome assembly GCF_032405125.1 of Capricornis sumatraensis. Classification (NCBI taxonomy): domain Eukaryota; kingdom Metazoa; phylum Chordata; class Mammalia; order Artiodactyla; family Bovidae; genus Capricornis; species Capricornis sumatraensis. The sequence continues at coordinate 48,133,663 of NC_091082.1, read as the reverse complement.
ATTCTCCTCTAGTTTATCCCTCCTCTACCTTCCCCTTTGGCAACCATAAGTTTGTTTCACGTGGCTGTGGATATATTTCTGTTTTGTAAATAAGTACACTTGTATCAATTTTTTTTTTAGATTCCACAGATAAGGAATATCATATGATATTTGTCTTTCTCTCTGTCTGACTTCATTTAGCATGATAATCTCTAGGTCCATCCATGTTGCTACAAATGGCATTATTTCATTATTTTTTAAAAAATTAATTATTTTTGGCTGTGCTGGGTCTTCCTTGCTTTGTGTGGGCTTTTTCTAGTTGCAGAGAGCTTGGACTATTCTTCATTGTGGTATATGGGCTTCTTATTGCTGTGACTTCTCTTGTTGCAGAGCGCAGGATCTAGGTGTGTGAGCTTCGGTAGTTGTGGTGCTCAGGCTTTGTTGCTCCAAGGCATGTGGAATCTTTGCAGTCCAGGAATTGAACCCATGTCCTCTGCACTGGCAGGTGGATTCTTATCTACTGCCCCACCAGGGAAGTCCATTTCATTCTTTTTTAAAGCTAATATTCAGTTGTGTATTGATACCACAACTTCTTTATCCATCCATCTGTCATTGGACATTTAGGTTGCTTCCATGTCTTGGATCTTACAAATAGTGCTGCTACGAATATTTGGGTGCACATATCTTTTTTAGTTAAAGTATTCTGTGGATATAGGCTTAGGAATGGGATTTCAGGATCATAGTAACTCTTTCAGTTTCTTTTAAGGAACGTCCATACTGTTCTCCATGGTGGATGTACCAATTTACAATCCCACCATCAGTGTAGGAGGGTTTCTTTTTTTCCACACCCTCTCTAGCATTTATTTATTGACTTTTTGAGGATTGCCGTTCTGACTGGTGTGAGGTGGTACCTCATTGTAGTTTTGGTTTGCATTTCTCTATTAATTAGGGATTCTGAGCATCTTTTCTTTTGTTTTTTGGCCATCTGTATGTCTTCTTTGGAGAAATGTCTATTTAGATCTATTTTTTAAATTGGATTTTTTTTTTTTTTTAGGTCTTGCTGCTGCTACTGCTACTGCTAAGTCACTTCAGTCATGTCCGACTCTGTGCGACCCCAGAGACGGCAGCCCACCAGGCTTCCCTGTCCCTGGGATTCTCCAGGCAAGAACACTGGAGTGGGTTGCCATTTCCTTCTCCAATGCATGAAAGTGAAAAGTGAAAGTGAAGTCGCTCAGTCGTGTCTGACTCTTAGCGACCCCATGGACTGCAGCCTACCAGGCTCCTCTGTCCATGGGATTTTCCAGGCAAGAGTACTGGAGTGGGGTGCCATTGCTTTCTCCATTTTTAGGTCTTAAATTTAATCAAATATGTTTTTTAAAATTTATTTTTATTTTATTTTTATTTTTTTCTCTTTATTTTTTACTATACAATACTGTACTGGTTTTTTAAATATATATTGAGCTGTGTGCCTATTTGTATATTTTGGATGTTAATCCCTTGTGGGTCACATTGTTTGAAAATATTTTCTCCCACTTTGTAGGTTGTCTTTTCATTTTGTTTATTGTTTTCTTTGCTATGAAAAAGGTTTTAAGTTTAATTCGGTCCCATTTTAAAATTTATCTTATTTCTATTACTCTAGGAGATGGATCCAAACAGATATTGCTGTGATTTTGTCAAAGTGTGTTCTGCCTATTTTTTCTTCTAGGAGTTTTATAGTATCTGGTCTTAGATTTAGGTCTTTAGTCTATTTTGAGTTTGTTTTTGTGTATGGTGTTAGAAGATATTCTAATTTCATTCTTTATTGTCCAGTTTTCCCAGTACCACTTAATGTAGACTGTCTATGCCCTACTGTATATTCTTGTTTTCTTTGTCAAAGATTAATTGAATGTAGATATGTGGATTTATTTCTGGGCTTTCTATCCTGTTTCACAGATCTATTTTTCTGTTTTTGTGAGAGTGTCATACTTTCTGATTACTGTAGCTTTGTAGTATGGTCTGAAGTCAGGGATCCTGATTGCTGCAGCTTTGTTTTTCTTAAGATTGATTTGGCTATTTGGAGTTTTTATATTTCCATACAAATTAAAAAAATTTTTTCTAATTCTGTGAAAAATGCCATTAGTAATTTGATAGAGATTGCATTGAATGTGTAGGTTGTATTGGGTAGTATAATCATATAGACAATATTGATTCTTCTAATCCACAAACAGAGTATATGTTTCCATCTGTTTGTGTCATCTTTAATTTATTTCATCAGTGTCTTATAATTTTCTGAGTACAGGTATTTTGGCTCCTTAGGTAGGTTTAATTCCTAGGTATTTGTTCTTTTTGATGCAGTGGTAATGGGATTATTTCCTTTATTTCTCATTCTGATTTTTCATGGTGAGTGTATGGAAATGCAGGAGATTTCTGTGCAATAATTTTGTATCCTGAAACTTTACCAAATTCATTGATGAGCTCCATTAATTTTCTGGTAACATATTTAGGATTCTATATGTATAGTGTCATGTCATTTGCAACATGATACTTTTTCAATTTGGATTCCTTTTATTTCTTCTTTGGTTGCTGGGGCTAGGACTTCCAAAACTGTTGAATAAATGTGGTGAGAATGGACATTCTTGTCTTGTTCTTGATCTTAGGAAAAATGCTTCAAACTTTTCACTGTTGAGTATATTAGCTGTGGGTTTGTCATATATATATTGCCTTTATTATGTTGAGGTATATATTCTGTCGATCCTCACTTTCTGGAGTTTTTATCATAAATAAATGCTGAATTTTTCAAAAGCTTTTTTTGCCTCTGTTGAAATGATCATATGGTTTTTATTCAATTTGTTAATGTGGTGTATCACACTGATTGATTTGCAGATACTGAAAAATCCTTGCACCCCTGCAGTAAATCCCACTTGATCCTTTCAATGAATTATTGGATTTGGTTTGCTAGTATTTTGTTGAGATTTTTTGTGTCTATATTCATCAGTAATATTGCCTTTAATTTTCTTTTTCTGTGGTATCTTTGGTTGTGGTATTGGGGTGATGGTGGTCTCATAGAATGAGTTTGGAAGTGTTCCCTTCTCTGCAATATTTTGGGATGAATTTCAAAGGATAGATGTTAACTCTTCTTTAAAGGTTTGATAGGCTTTGTGTGTGAAGCCATCTAGTCCTGGACTTTTTGTTTGGAGTTTTAAAATCACAGATTCTGTTTCATTTCAGTACTTGTAGTTGGCCTATTCACATTTTCTTTTTCTTCCTGGTTCAGTCTTGGGAGTTTGTATCTTTCTAAGAATTTGTCCATTTCATCAGGATGGTCCATTTTATTAGCACATAGTTGCTTATAGCAGTCTCTCATGATCCTTCCTGTGGTGTTGGTTTAACTTCTCCTTTTCATTTCTAAATTTATTGATCTGGGCCCTCTCCTTTTTTTTTCCTTGATGAGTCTAGGGAAAGGTTTATCAATATTGTTTATCTCTTCTAAGATTTAGCTCTTAGTTTCATTGATCTTTTCTATTGTCTTCTTAGTCTGTATTTCAATCATTTCTGCTCTAATTTTTATAATTTCTTTTATAATTTCTTTCCTTCTACTAACTTTGGGTTTTGGTCTTTCTATAATTGCTATACGTATAAAGTTTAGGTTGTTCATTTGAGATTTTTCTTGTTTCTTGAGGCAAGACTTATTTCTATAAAATTCTTTCTTAGAACTGCTTTTGCTGTGTCCGATAGATTTTGGATCCTCATGTTCTTTGTTTTCATTTGTTTCTAGATATTTTTTGACTTCTTTAATTTCTTCAGTGACCCATTGGTTTAATAGCACATTTGTTAGCCTCCATGTGTTTGTGTTTCTTTTTGAAGTTTTTTTTTTTTTTTCTTGTAGCTGATTTCTAATCTCATGGCATTGTGTTCAGAAAAGTTGCTTGAGAGGATGTCAGTTTTTTTACATCTACTGAGACTTACCTTATGGCCCAACATGTGATCTATCCTGGAGAATGTTCCATGTGGCCTTGAAAAGAATGCATATTCTACTGCTTTCATGTGGAATGCTCTATAAATATTTACTCCATTTGATCTAAAGCATTATTTAAGTCCTGTGTTTCCTTATTGATTTTCTATCTGAATGATGATGATCTCTTCAACACTTCAATAGTGTTAAAAGTCCCCCACTATTATTCTGTTACTGTCAATTTCTCCTTTTATGTCTGTTTACATTTGCCTTAGATATTGAGGTGCTTCTATGTTGAGTGCACATGTATTTACAATTGTTATATCTTCTTGGATTGATCCCTCTGGATGGTGTTTTTATCTGAGTTATCCCTAGTGGGACTAAAAAGTAGGATGTGGCCGACATACTGTAGGAGAGATCTATTAATCAACTGTAATTCTTTTAATTCCTTTGCTAATTTGTTTCCATACAGGAGGGTGTACCCCTGTAGCCTTAGGGTAGCACAATCAAGTTAGCTGGGAAGTGTTATGACTATCTGGATCTGTCCACTCAAAGATATACTGGGAGTCTGGGTGCAGGGAAATGGAAAAGAAGGCATCCCTTATGTCTGTCACAGTAAATCAGTTTGCATTTTCTGGAACTTGGCTCAGTGTGGTGTATGGATTAGGGACTATTGAGTGAACAGGAATTACTGTTTTCATTAACTGCCCTCAGATCTTGAGCAAGTCTGTATTCTCTACTTTGCTTTCTTATGGAGAGAATGGGGATATTGCCCAGAGATCGACAGGGATATAATAGCCCATATTTTAAGAAGTTAGTTATTAAAGCCTTGATAACTTCTTGGGCCTTGGGCCTCAAGGGATACTGTTTTTCCCATCAGTAATCAGCACTAGGTTTTAATGAAATGTGAATTGACGTCACATTAGGAGTTCTGCCAGGACTTCAGTGTCCTAGTCAGTGGGGTCTACTTGAGAAACACTATGGGGTGGAAAGGAGATGGCCTCTGATTTGTGACTGAGGCAGGCTCTATGGATAAGAGCGATTGTTTCTCTGAGGGTATCTCTGATTGAACTATTGTCTAGAATTTAGTGAGCAAATCCCTTCCCAATAATGGGACAGGGCACTTAGGCGTAAACAAGAATGGTGTGCAAAGGTCAAATTCCTTATTATGCAGCTAAGAGGTTGTGGTGAATCATTTGGCTTTGTGCCATCCCCCGATCTCTGTTACTGTACAGCACTGGGAGAATACGAGTCCAGGGAAATCAGCACAGAATAGGCAGCCTCTGTATCTAATTAAAAAAGCAAAAACTTTCCATTGTATGAATGTCAATTATGTTGAATTGGTTTGTAGTGCTTTTCAGGTCTGTTATATCCTTCAATTTTTCTATTCATTCTGTTAATTTTTGAGAGTTTGACATTGAAACCCCAACTAAAAAATCTTAATTTTCTACCTAAAAGAATAATCGTAACATAGAGTGGAACTATATGTAACTTTGTTCTGTATTTTCCAAGTCTCCTATAAATATGTTATAATATTTTCATAACTTAAAAAATTAAAAAGAAACAAAACAACTTTCCTACCTGCCATGTCCAGGGTTACCTGAGTGAGGCTCCTCCAGTGAAATATCTAGGTGTCCTTTGGGAGCCAGGGAGGGTCCAGGGCCCTGTCAGTCTTCAATCTTCTTGGCCACTCTCAGGTTGAGAGCCTCAAGCCCCCTCTGGGATTCGGGGCAGTCCCACTGTCAGTGGCCCTCTTGTTTATAGGGTCTTGGTGGACTTTTTCCATACATGGGGGCCTCGTCCTTTCAATGGCCCTCCTGGCTGCATTTAAAACATGTTCCTTCTTGGCAGAACAGTGGCTCTAATCTAGATTTTCTAGATCCTACTCCTCCTGTTGGCTTTTGCAAGGGGGGAGAGTAACTGTGAGGTGGTGCAGGGGCTGGGGTTGCCACCAATAAGTGTGCCTTTTGTTGTTGTACCTGGCAACAGTGTTGCTTCCTGCTGTGTCCTCAACCCTGTCTCTATTGTTAAATACTCCAAAGAACAAGTCTATGAGCTGATTCATGGGGCTTTGGGGTCCCATAGCTGTCTTCTGTAATTTTTTTTCCTAACGTCTGGGGTAGACTGAGTGATAAAGTGATTATTTACTAGTACTTGCGCTTCAAGGCAGAGAAGGCAATGGCACCCCACTCCAGTACTCTTGCCTGGAAAATCCCATGGACAGAGGAGCCTGGTAGGCTGCAGTCCATAGGGTCACGAAGAGTCGGGCATGACTCAGCGACTTCATTTTCACTTTTCACGTTCATGTATTGGAGAAGGAAATGGCAACCCACTCCAGCGTTCTTGCCTGGAGAATCCCAGGGACAGGGGAGCCTGGTGGGCTGCCGTCTATGGGGTTGCACAGAGTTGGACACAACTGAAGCGATTTAGCAGCAGCAGCAGCAGCGCTTCAAGGGTGTTGGGTTTATTATTGGTATACATTCTAAAGGGTTCCACCAGGCAGTCCTAAAAGAGGGGTCGAATTCTTGCCTTTTCCCCATGTTACTTCTCTGGCTGTCCTAATTAATAGGCTTAACACTTTTCCACTCCTTCTATGAGGCAAGTTATGATGTGGTTCTTGTATTCAAACCCTCTATCTCCCTGTTGGTAGTCCCCAGTGGATTGTATCCCCTCCAGTAAGGTAGATTATATATCCTTGATTTGGGGCTACCAGTTCATGGGCAGGCATGTAGGTGTAGTTCCTAGGCTATACTAACGATCTGGCTTTTTTCTTTAGAAGTGCAGCTGGTAGAAAGGAGGACCTGCGGACTCCCCCAAGTACGTTCATAGGACATTGTCAGCTTGGTGAATTACTCTGTGAACTGATTGGGGTCCTCAGAAAAATGTCCAAACTAGCAAGTTCAGCCATAAGAAAAGGGATGCGGACTCTGTGGATGTGGAGGGGATGTGGAAGCCAGCACTTCCTTTAAGGGCCGGAGTTTGGTATTGGGAGGCTGGTAGGTAGACTTGCTTCATGTTGTACTGGCAGGACTCACCTCCAGTGAAAGAATATAGGACAGGGCTGGAGGAATCAAGTGGTGGGATTCCCAGTAACCCAGGTGGGGCCCTAGGGCTAGACAGCCAGGAAGACTATTCTCCCCCAACCCCAACCTCTGCCTTAGAATTGGGACGGGTAGAAGTTCCCAGTTGGGAACTTTGAGGAGGTGGGCTCGTAAGGGATCATCTAAAACATCAGGCTCCTTTGAGGGTGGAGTGGGGATGGGGAAAAATGCACTTTGAAGGTGTGTAAGCCAGGCACAACTCAGCAGGAGCTTTTTTAGATCTGGATCTTAGGAGTAGGGTTATGAATATTTGTGTGTTTGGGACTTCTTCCATTTAGCTTCCCTTTTATGAAATAGGTCCAGTTGCAAGATAGTATTGTAATTTAATGACTCATTTTCTGGCCAGCTCTCTTTGCTTCCCTCATTTATACTGGGGCTGTGCAGTGTTGCAAAATAAAATTAATTTCTTTTTTAAGCTCTCTTTTCTAAGTTTACTCCAATTAGCTAATGTGCATCCTAAGCACCACTGTGTTTGTAGTGGTCCCTATTATTGGCTAGGATGCTGTGATGAGAGAGGGGTTTTGTTAAATGGTAGTTATCTGTCCTGGCACTCTCCCAGTGTCCCTAGTATTCCAAAAGTGTAGGCAGGGGAGTGCACAGCTAGGGACTTCAGTGGATGGATCCCCAAAAGGGAGTGTTACAGAATCAAGTTCTGATGGCAATGAAAATAATAGTATGTTACTGAAGAGTAGGGTCTTTCTTGTCCCATCACAGACAGAATTCAGAGACAAGACACAGAGTTCAAGAGAGCAAAGCGAGGATGTATTAAGCTATAGTATGCTCTCAACAGGAGACTCAGGTGAGTAGGTGCCCTGAGTTTTCTTTGGGAAGCTGGTTATATTGTGTGTGAAAATGAGCAGAATATTCTTTGGGGAGGGAGGGCTTTTGGGTCATATTTCTAGATTATCATCCTGGTTTCACCTTTCCTAAAGGAGGAAAGATTTTTGTCCTTATTTAGGCTTTAAAAAAAATTATTGAACTGTAGTTGAAGGCAATGGCACCCCACTCCAGTACTCTTGCCTGGAAAATCCCATGGACGGAGGAGCCTGGTAGGCTGCAATCCATGGGGTTGGGAAGAGTCAGACATGACTGAACGACTTCCCTTTCACTTTTCACTTTCATGCATTGGAGAAGGAAATGGCAGCCCACTCCAGTGTTCTTGCCTGGAGAATCCCAGGGATGGGGGAGCCTGGTGGGCTGCCATCTATGGGGTCAAAGAGTCGGACACGACTGAAGCGACTTAGCAGCAGCAGCAGTTGATTTACTATATTGTGTTAGTTTCAGTATACAGCAGTGATTCAGTTATACATACACTCATCCTTTCACAGATTCTTTCCTAATGTAGCTTATCACAGAATACTGAGTAGAGTTCCCTGAGCTGTATAGCTGGTCCTTGTTGGTTATCTATCTTATATATGTGTGTGTGTGTGTATGATAACCCCAAGTTCCTGACTTATACCTCCCCTCCATGTTTCCCCTTTGGTAGAGATGTTTGTTTTCCATATCTGTAAGTCTGTTTTTGTTAATAACTTCATTTGTATCATTTAAAAAAAATTAGATTGCACATATGAGTCAAATCATATATTTGTCTTTCTTTTACTTCACTTGGTATGCTAATCTCCACCCATGTTGCTACGAATGGCATACTTCATTCTTTTCTGTGTCTGAGCAATATCTGTGTATATATAACACGTCCTCTTTATTCATTTGTTGGTGGACACTTAGGTTGCTTGCATATCTTGGCTATTATAAATAATGCTGCAATGAACATTGGGGTGCATTTATCTTTTCTAATTATATTCCTAGGAGTGGGATTATTGGATAATATGTATTTTTTGCTTTTTAAGTAACATCCATACTGTTATCCCTAGTGGTTGTACTAACTTACATTACCACCAACAGTGTAGGAGGGTTCCCTGTTCTCCAGATCCTGTCCAGCATTTATTGTTCATAGATTTTTTTTTTTAAATGATGGCCATTCTGACCATGTGAAGTGATTTCTCATTATAGTTTTGATCTGCATTTCCCTGATAATTAGTGATGTTGAGCATCTTTTCATGTGCCTCATGTCCACTGTATGTCTTCTTTGGAGAAATGTCTATTTAATCGTCTGCCCAGTTTTTGATTTGGTTATTTGTTTTTTTGACCTGGAACTGCATGAGTGTATGTTTTGGAGATTAATCTCTTCTAGGTTGCTTCATTTGCAAGTATTAGCTCCCATTCTGTGGATTGTCTTCATTTTGCTTATAGTTTGCTTTGCTGTGAAGAAGCTTCATTGCATCCTTGCATGCTAAGTACTTCTTATCTGCAAGGTTAATTTTACTGTAACGAGAACATAATGAGCAAAAGGTTACATCCAGATGCCAAAGATCCTGTCTTTCCCCACATTTCTGTTTGCATCTAGGACCTTTGTTATCCTAAGATGTGTGGTTTCCAGTCATTCAGAGGTTCCTGCTTTTCTTTGTCTGCCCAAAGGATCCCCATTGTTCATAATATGTATAGTTTCCTGTCATTTGGCCTGAGTCCCCCTTTCTCTGCTCATATCTAGCTGTCTACCTGGTCTAACAGTATAATTGGCTTATTATACCTGATCTGTGATGGTCCCTGACTCCAGGCCAGGGAATTCAGCAGAAGAGGCATTTATTTATTTATTTTTAAAATATAAATTTATTTATTTTAATTGGAGGCTAATTACTTTACAATATTGTATTGGTTTTGCCATACATCAACATGAATCTGCCATGGGTGTACACGTGTTCCCCATCCTGAATCCCCCTGCCACCTCCCTCCCCGTACCATCCCTCTGGGTCATCCCAGTGCACCAGCCCCAAGCATCCTGTATCCTGCATCAAACCTGGACTAGTGATTCATTTCATATATGATATTATACATGTTTCAATGCCATTCTCCCAAATCATCCCACCCTCGCCCTCTCCCACAGAGTCCAAAAGTCTGTTCTATACATCTGTGTCTCTCTTGCTGTCTCACAGACAGGGTTATCATTACCATCTTTCTAAATTCCAGATATATATGTTACTATACTGTATTGGTGTTTTTCTTTCTGGCTTACTTCACTCTGTATAATCATCTCCAGTTTCATCCACCTCATTAGAACAGATTCAAATGTATTCTTTTTAATGGCTGAGTAATACTCCATTGTGTATATGTACCACAGCTTTCTTATCCATTCATCTGCTGATGTACTTCTAGGTTGCTTCCATGTCCTGGCTATTATAAACAGTGCTGCGATGAACATTGGGGTATATGTGTCTCTTTCAATTTTGGTTTCCTCGGTGTGTATGCCCAGTAGTGGGATTGCTGGGTCATAAGGCAGTTCTATTTCCAGTTTTTTAAGGAATCTCCGCGCTGTTCTCCATAGTGGCTGTACTAGTTTGCATTCCCACCAACAGTGTAAGAAGGTTCCCTTTTCTCCACACTCTCCAGCATTTATTGCTTGTAGACAGAGGCATTTAATTAAGCAGGGAAAACTGGGCTTGTAGCCGTCCAGCCTTAAGAAAGGGTTCGTTTGGCAAAGGCAGCAGTGAAGTGTCTGTGAGCACTTGAATGTTTGCCTATTCAGTTAGCCTGATGAGCCCCCCTGTGTTAGTTAAGGAATGAGAGCCTGCAGAAGAAAAAGTACCCTAAGTGCAAGGCCTAACCCTTCAGAGAGGGAGGGATGGAGGAGACATAGGCCCTGAATTGGCCAAGTGAATAATCTTTATCATCGCATGAAAGAGTAGAAACTAACACAACGTTTTAAATCAGCTGTCCATGCAGTTGGCTTCAGTAGTGTCAGACTCTCTTCAATCCCATGGACTGTGCCCACCAGGCTCCTCTGTCCATGAGATTCTCCAGGCAAGAATACTACAGTGAGTTGCCATGTCCTCCTCCAAGGGATCTTCCTGACCCTGGGGATGGAACCTGCATCTTTTAAGTCTCTTGCATTGGCAGGCGGGTTCTTTACCACTATGTCCCAATTAAAAAAAAAAAGAAATATTAGATATAACATGAGGCTCTGTATGATTTGTTTTTTAACTAATAAGAGAAAATTATTTCAAGAAAAAAAAGTGTATAGAGCCTGGGGCTGGAGTATATAGAGCCACAAGGCAGTGTGATGATCATAATACAAGGAAAATATTCCCTTCAGGGTGTGACATTTAAGATGTTTAGCATAACAGTGGTGGATCAAGCAACCGGTGGTGGGACCATCAGCTGGGGACTCAGAGTAATAGTAGGTCTTAATCCGAGGGGATGCTGGAGAGGGATACCTCTATGGCCATGAAGCAGATGCGGCAGCCAACCTGTTGGCACAGTTAGGCCAGGGTGCTCAGGTTCAGTAGACAGTCTAGGAAGTTAGGAGGGGTTTGAGAGAAGGAAGAGGAGGAGGGGGAATGGATTTTGTGGCTCCTAACTAGGTTAGGAAATATAAGTCAGAAATATAAGTTAGCAACCCCTTATAGGGAGGTGCCTGCCCATGACTTCCACTTAGAAATGCAATGAGGCTGTGAGTCCCAAGAAGCACTCAGGAAGGACCAGGCCACAGATCTGGGGGAGGGCTACCACAATCCTCCTACCTGAGCACTCTAACACAGTTCTCAGCCCTAGAATTGGACTGAGACTGGGAAAAAGAATGGAGGGGGAATAATTGGGCTCAAGGGGCCATGGAGGGGAAAGTCACCCAATCAAGTTGCCAATTATTTGCTGTGGTCTTAATTTGAAAGTCTGGTTGTCTCATGGATCTTCTTTGCTCAAAAGAAATAGAGTGGTATAATCTGAAGATGGGAGGAGAGAGAGCCGGTGAAGAGCTGGGGATTCAGTGGGTTCCTTCAAGGCCAGGCAGCTGGTTTCTGCTAGATCCTGTGGGCAGTATCAGCTCTCGGCTAAGGGGCTACTTGGTTTTCACAGAGTCAACTACAAGTTGGCACTTGCCATGGGTGCTTGCCATCTACCTCTACAATGATTAAATCATATTCTGCATAACTTTCAACATTCCCTGGAGGAGTTAAGGATGGAGAGCAGAAATGAGGTGCTCTGGGAAAAACTGGCAAGACAGGTCTTCAGATAGTTGGATATTCTCAGGAGCCAATTTTATGAGCCCAATTCTTGTATCTCTTCATATCTATTCTAGAAAAGCACTAAAGTCTTTCATGGTGATGACTGTTTTTTGTGACAAATAGAAGCTTCATGAGACTAGCAGAAACTTTCTACAAAAAATATGTGCTTGATGCAATGCACTCCCCCTTTACCCAAATCACATATATACCATCCTTTCTTCCTACCTCATTGGAGCAGTTTCTCAGGGGTATCTAATCACCAGGCTGCAGTCCTCATTTCCCCCCACATAAAATTTAACTCATAACTATCATACTGTGCATTTTTTAAAAAAGTCGGCAACATCTTGGGACCCTTTGTCCCAGCAACTCTCCATGGAGGTGGGGAGCTCTAGCTGGAAAGGTAGATAGAGATTATGCCCTTTGAGGTCCCTGCTGTGGTTGCCACAAAAGATGTTGCTGAAGTGGGAAATGTCACATCCTGGGACCTACAGGAATCCTTAGAATATTTTTGCCAAATGAGGGTTCTTGGCTTCAGGTACGAAATAATTCAAGAGCAAGCCAAAGAAAAAGCAAATGTGAGATTATTTAGAAAGATACAGACTCAAAGGCACAATGTGAAGAGTCTCAAAGTGAGAGCTGGCCCAGGTCATGGAGTCATGGGTTTTTACATGTTAGGTAATTTCATATTTTAATGTTGTTGTTCGTTGTTCAGTCACCCAGTCATGTCTGACTCTCTGCAACCCATGGACTGTAACATGCCAGGTCTCTCTGTCCCTCATCATCTCCCAGAGTTTGCCCACGTTCATGTCCATTGAATTGGTGATGCCATCCAACCATCTCATCCTCTGTCACCCTCTTCTCCTTCTGCCTTCAGTCTTTCCCAGAATCGGGGTCTTTTCCAATGAGTTGGCTGTTCACATCAGGTGGCCAAATATTGGAGCTTCAGCTTCAGTCCTTCCAATGAGTATTCAAGGTTGATTTCTTTTAGGATTGACTGGTTTGATCTTCTTTGCTGTACAAGCGACTCTCAAAGGTCTTCTCCAGCACCACAGTTTGAAAGCATCTGCCTTCTTTATGGTTCAACTCTCACATCTGTACATGACTACTGGAAAGACCATAGCCTTGACTATACAGACCTTTGTCGGCAAAGTGATGTCTTTGCTTTTTAATTCACTGGCTAGATTTGTCATAGGTTTCCTTTCAAGAAGCAATCGTCTTCTAATTTAATGACTGCAGTCACTATCTGCAATGATTTTAGAGCCCAAGAAGAGGAAATCTGTCATTTCTTCCACCTTTTCCCCTTCTATTTGCCATGAAGTGATGAAACTGGATGCCATGATCTTAGTTTTTTTTAATATTGAGTTTTAAGCCAGCTTTCTCACTCTCCTCTTTCACTGCCATCAAAAGGCTCCTTAGTTTATCTTCACTTTCTGCCATTAGAGTGGTATCATCTGCATATCTGAGGTTGTTGATATTTCTCCCAGCAATCTTGATTCCAGCTTGTAACTCATCCAGCCTAGCATTTCACATAATGTGCTCTGCATATAACAGCCTTGTCATACTTCTTTATCAATTTTGAATCACTCCATTGTTCCATATAAGGTTCTAACTTGCTTCTTGACCCATATACAGGTTTCTCAGGAGATGGGTCAGATGGTCTGGCATTCCTGTCTCTTTAAGAGTTTTCCACAGTTTGTTATGATCCACACATTCAAAGGCTTTAGTATACTCAATGAAGCAGAAATAGATGTTTTTATGGAATTTTCTTGCTTTTTCTATGATCCAGAGGATGTTGGCAATTTGATCTCTGGTTCCTCTGCCTTTTCTAAACTTTCCAACTTGTACATCTGGAATTTCTCAGTTCATGTGCTGCTGAAGCCTAACTTGAAGAATTTTGAGCATAACATTACTAACATGGGAAGTAAGTGCAATTGTCTGGTAGTCTGAACATTCATTAGTACTGCCCTTCTTGGGAATTAGGATGAAAATTGACCTTTTCCAGTCCTGTGGCCACTGCTCGGTTTTCCAAATTTGCTGACATTTTGAGTGCAGCACTTTCACAGTATCATCTTTTAGGATTTTAAATAGCTCTGTTGGAATTCCATTCTGCTGGAACTCTACTAGCTTTCCTGGCAGCAGTACTTCCTAAGGCCCACTTAACTTCACAATCCAGGATATCTGGCTCTAGGTGAGTGACCACAACCTTATGGTTATCCTGGTCATTAAGATCTGTTTTGTACAGTTCTTCTGTGTATTCTTGAGATTTCTTCTTGATGTCTTCTGCCTCTATTAGGTCTTTACTGTTGCTGTCCTTTATATTGCCCATCTTTGCATGAAATGTTTCTTTGATAGCTCCAGTTTTCTTGAAGAGACCTCTAGTCTTTCCCCTTCTGTTGTTTTCCTCTATTTCTTTGCATTATTCATTGAAGAAGGCCTTCTTGTCTCTCTTTGCTATTCTCTGGAACTCTGCATTCAGTTGGGTATATCTTTCCCTTTCTCCCTTGCTTTTCATTTCTCTTCTTTCCTCAGCTATTTGTAAAGCCTCTTCAGACAACCACTTTGCCTTCTTGAATCTCTTTCTTTAGGATGATTTTGGTCACTGCCTCCTATACAATGTTACAAACCTCTGTCCACAGTTCTTCAGGCACTCTGTTTACTAGATCTAATCCCTTGAATCTATTCATCACCTCCACTGTATAGGGGATTTGATTTAGGTTGCACTGTCCTAGTGGTTTTCCCCACTTTCTTTAGTTTAAGCCTGAATTTTGTAATAAGAAGCTGATGATCTCAGCCACAGTCAACTCCATGTCTTGTTTTTGTTGACTGTATAGAGCTTCTCCATTTTCTGTTGCAAAGAGTATAATCAATCTGATTTTGATATTGAACATTTGAATGATGTCTATATGTAAAGTTATCTCTTGTGTTGTTGAAAAAGGGTATTTGTTATGACCAGTACCTTCTCTTGGCAGAATTCTGTTAGCCTTTGCCCTGCTTCATTTAGTACTCCAAGGTACTTGTACTTCATTTTGTTACTCTAGATATTTCTTGACTTCCTACTTTTGCATTCCAATCTTCTATGATGAAAAGGACATCTTTCTTTTTGGTGTTAGTTTTAAGATGTCCAGAATCATTCAACTTCAGCTTCTTCAGCATCAGTGGTGGGACTTAGACTATGATGTTAAATGGTTTGTCTTGGAAACAATCCAAGATCATTCTGTCATTTTTGATGTTGCACCCAAGTACTTCATTTGGACTCTTTTGTTGATTATGAGGGCAACTCCGTTCCTTCTAAGGGATTCTTGCCCACAGAAGTAGATATAATGGTCATCTGAGTTAAATTCACCCATTCTAGTCCATTTTAGTTTGCTGATTCCTAGAATGTCGACGTTCACTCTTGCCATCTCCTGCTTGACCATGTCCGATTTACCTTGATTCATGGACCTAATATTCCAGGTTCGTATGCAAGCTGTTCTTTCCAGCATCAGATTTTACTTTCATCACCAAACACATCCACAGCTGAACATAATTTCCGCTTTGGCCCAGCTGCTTCATTCTTTCTGGAACTATTAGTAATTGTCCTCCGCTCTCCCCCAGTAGCATATTGGACACCTTCCAACCTGGGGAGCTCATCTTTTGGTGTCATATCTTTTTGCCTTTTTATACAGTTCATGGGGTGCTCACGCAAGAATACCAGAGTGATTTGCCATTCCCTCCTCCAATGGTCCCCCTTTGGTCAGAACTCTTCATTATGACCAGTCCATCTTGGGTGGCCCTGCACGGCATGGCTCATAGCTTCACTGAGTTGTGCAAGCCCTGTCTGTCACAACAAGGCTGTGATCCATGAAGGGGAAGGCTAATGTGTGGGAGGAATATTTCTGCTGTTTTAGGATAGTGTGGGAATTTCCCAGGAATTGGGCCATTGCCCACATATGGGCATTTTATGATCTACCTTCAAACTGGCATTGTGTAAGAGAGTGTGATTTTAAGTATCATAATGAATATACACTCTAAAGTCAATGATCAGATTATTCTCAAAGCCACTTTGGTTTTAGCTGGTGCTAACCAATCTTTATTGCATTCCAACAGCAGTGTTGTCCCTTCTTCATTATCTACTTTTGTGTCCTGCCTCTTTCCCCCCACGATTTCAACTTCAGAAAAGGTTAACATAGGCAGAACACTCTTTGAAGTAAATTGCAGTCATATTTTTTTTGTCCATCTGCTAGACTAATAGAAATAAAAGCAGAAATAAACAAATGGGACCTATTTAAATTTACAAGTTTTTGCACAGCAAAAGAAACCATAAACAAAATGAAAAGATAACCTATGGAATAGGAGAATATTTGCAAGTGATGCTGCTGACAAAGGATTAATTTGTAAAACATACAAGCATCTCTTATAGCTTAATATCAAAAAACAAAGATTGAAGATGAAGGTCCAATACTTTGGCCACCTGATATGAATAGTCAACTCATTGGAAAAGATCCTAATGCTGGGAAAATTTGAAATCAAAAGGCCAAGAGGACAGCAGAGAATGAGATGGTTAGACAGCATCACCGACTCAATGGATATAAATTTGAGCAAACTCTGGGAGATAGTGAAAGACAGGGAAGCCTGGCATGCTGCAGTCCCTGGGGTCACAGAGTAGGACATGACTTAGTGACTGAACAACAATGGAAAAATTGACAGAAGACTTCAATAGACATTTCTCCAAAGAAAACAATACAGATGACCAAGAGGCACATGAAAAGATGTTCAATATCATTAATTATTTGAGAAATGCAAACCAAAACTACAATGAGGTATCACCTCATCAGTCAGAATAGCCATGAGCAAAATGTCTCCAAATAATAAATTCTGGAGAGGGTGTGAAGAGCAAAGAACCTTCCTACCCTATTGGTGGGAATGTAAATTGGTACATTGGAGAATGTAAATTGGTACTATGGAGAACAGTTTGGAGGGTCCTTAAAACACTAAAAATAGTTACCTTATGATCCTGTAATCCCATTCCTAGGCATATATCCACAGAATACTCTTACTCAAAAATATACTTGCATCCCAGTGTTCATGGCAGTACTATTTACAATAGCAAAGACAAGGAAGCAACCTAAATGTGCATTGATAGTGGAATGCATAAAGAAGATGTCGTGTATGTGTGTGTAATTACATATCACTCAGCCAAAAGGAGGGTGAAATAATGCCACTTGTAGCAACATCGATGGACCTAAAGATTATCATATTAAGTGAAGTCAGACCCAGAAAGACAAATATCATGATATTGCTTATATATGAAATCTAAAAAAAGAAATTATTTATAAAAGGGAAATAGACTCACAAACATGGAAAACAAATGTATGATTACCAAAGGGAATTGTTGGCAGGTGGAAACAAATTAGAGGTTTGGGATTAACATATACATACTACTATATATAAAATATATAACAATGACCTGCTGTATAGCACAGGGAACTATATATATTTTGTAATAACCTGTAATGGAAAAGAGTATGAAAAAAGTATACTGTGTGTAACCAAATCACTTTGTACACTTGAAACTAACATCATTTTATTTATTTATTTTAAATGAAACAAAGATGAATATTTTAAATCAGGGATTGACCCAGTGTATCCTGAATTGGCAGACAAATTCTTAACCACTGGACCAGCAGGAAGCCTGGCTTTCCTGGTCTTAAGAGACCTTTGAGGAATTCAGTCTGACTCCTCCTGAGTTGCTCCACAGCCAGTTTGGAGGATCCTGTGTGGTCAATTGACCAGACTTATTTTGCAAACAAAAATTAGTCTTGATTTGCCTGTGTTTGGTAGAGATGAGGATAATTTTAGAGAGAAAAATATGTTTTAATGGTTATTAAATTCTAGTTATGCTAATTGAGGTCTGTATTTATAAAAGTTACTATGTTAGTCATACTTTTGCCCTGATGTTCAGGATGGGAAGAGAATTCTCTAGTGAAGTTGTCACAGAGTATACCTACTCACGCTATGTAACACTACTTGCTTGAAGTCTTCTACTAAAAGCACAGAAAGAGATTTTTTTCCCCTAACAATCTGGTATAATGTATAGTCTCTAAAATGTTTCTTCATTAACATGCCTCTAAATGTGTTCACAATATCTGATCAGTTCTCCACTCTGCCTCAGTATGGATAACTAGCAAGTATAAGGGAGGACTAGTACTGGAGGACATGATCTAGACTCAGGGCAGGCAACATTCACCCTGGTTTTGAGAGACAAATATTTTGATCTATCGAAAGATTTGTAATCAAAGGGAAAATGATGGAAAAATGTGCACATATTAAAGTATGGAGAAATCATTCTGGCATGTGCATGGTTAACTTAAACTTTTTTGACCACAGTGGCCTGTTTTGTGGCCCATCAGACATGCATTGTGGAGAAGGAAATGGCAACCCACTCCAGTACTCTTGCCTGGAGAATCCCAGGGGCCAGGGAGCCTAGTGGGCTGCCGTCTATGGGGTCACACAGAGTCAGACATGACTGAAGTGACTTAGCAACAGCAGCAGCAGCAGCAGACATGCATTGTATGTCTGCTTTGGCCATTGAAGAGGGGAGTGTGTTTGAATCTCAAATGGAATAGCTGTGGTTCAGACATTCAAGTGGCCATTTGTAGATGTGATTTTTAGACATGCTCCTGTATTACTGAAAACTTGATTTCTGAACCGTATTGCACACCAGGGTGTAAAAACACAGGCAGATGTGATTCTATCTCTGAATGTGGGTGCTGCTTGTATTTTGCTTAACTATCTCATCTCCCTTGTATTGTGCCTGTCAGTTGTCTTACATTTCATCCCTAGCCTGAGTGGAGGAAGTCTATTTTATGACGAGCAGCAACAATGGCCTTGCTATGAAACGAATCTAATTGCTGGGTCTACAGCAAGATGCTGCTGTTGTCTTCCTCTGGGCTTCTGTCTTCCTTCTGGCTAATGGGACCAAGTCGGGAGGATTGACAATGGGAGGGAAGACTCTTACCATCTCCCTGTCCTGCATGCCAATATGTCAGAAGCACCCCATCCACAAATATTATCATACACTTTGTCAGGGTGGATTCCCATCAGCACCCCCTGAGCAGTGTTGTGTGGAATGGAATAGGCTGGCTGCTGGACACACAAGTGGGATTTTGTTCAGAAATGCATAATGCATCGTACCCCTAATGGCTCCCAAATAACAGGGGTGACAGACTTGTACTGTGACTGTTGACTCCTTGCTAGGTCACTAGAATGTTCCTCTTAGAGCTGAGGCCCTCCCCTCCTCTTAGGGGTGGCTCTGAGTGTGTGAAAACCGGGGGTGGCCTGACCTTCCTTAGAGTGCTGCTGCCGTTGACTTCCTCTCCATTCACCTGGAAAGTTCTTGGCTCCAAAATTAGCCCAGATATTGGCAAATGACTGTTTTTTAGTGCACTAGGTACCTTATTTTGATACTCTTTGGCTGCTGTTTGTATTGTATATGTGACACCTGGTTGCAGTGCCCCCCTACATACCTGACCCCAGGGATATCAAAGAAAAGGGGCAGACCAAGATTATAAGAGTTGGGCAGTGTATGTAGGGGTAGAATATATGATCACCCAAGATGGCTGTTCTCATGTTCTCCATACAACCCTGGTTGGACCAGTGCCTTCTTCACCTACACCCTACTCACATGCCTGACCTTCCTATGTTCTTGCACCAGGTCCCAGCTGATGACTGGTGTAACTTTAGTCACCAGGATAGCTTATCAGAAGGGCAGTAAGAGTACCTGTCTGCTGGTTTCCCTAGTAACCAGTGAGCTAACTTGATGTCATTTCCTATTGGTAACTACCCCCTGCCCCTGGAAGCAAAGCCTGCTGCCTTGTATTGTCCCTGCTGCCTGCCATACATGGTGGGGTTTTGCTCCAGGACCTTGCTTTACACATATAAGCTCCTCCTATATGTTAAACCATTGATGGCTCTGTTGCTGACTCCACGCTTTCTATGGTCTTGAGGATGAGCAAGTATAGGGCTTGTAGGGCTGTGGGGTGTAGCCCAGCACTTGCCAATCCTTTTTATTCTACTCCCCGTTTGTTGGATAATTGGTATACTAATGGACATGTGGTGGTACCTCACTGTTGTTTTGATTTACATTTCCTAATGGCTAGTGATACTGAATATCTTTTCATGTGCTTATTGGCCATTCATATACCCTCTTTGAAGAAATGTCTAATTAGGCCCTTTGCCCATTTTTGGATTGTTTTTTTCTTTTTTGTCTGTTAGGTCATGGGAATTCTTTATATATTCTGGATATTGATCCTTTATTAGATATATGCTTTGTCAATATTTTCTCCTATTCCATGAGTTACCTTTTCATTCTACTGACAGCATCCTTTGATACAGAACAGTTTATAATTTTGATGAAGATCAGTTTATCTATTTTATTTCTTGTCCGGACTTTCGGTGTCATACCCAAGAGATCATTGCTAAACTGAGTGTCAGGAAGATTTTCCCCTGTATTTTCTTCTAAGGGTTTTATTTCTTATGTTTAGGTGTTTGATCCATGTGAGTTAATTTTTGTACATGGTAAGTAAGCATCCAACTTGCTTGTTATTCACATGGATATCCAACTTTCCTAGCACTGTTCATTTGAAAGGCTGTCCTTTTCCCATTGAATGGTCTTAGTATTCTTGTTAAAAATCAAGAGACTGTGAAAAGGTTTAATTTTGGACTCTCTTCTGTTCTTTTTCTACATTTCTGTCCTTACACTAGTACCATAAAATTTTGATGACTATACCTTTGCAGTAAGTTTTGAAACCAGGAAATATGAGTTCTTCAACTTCGTTCTTCATTTTCAAGATTGTTTTTTGGTTATTCTGAGTCCCTTGAGAGTCCATAGAAATGTCAAGATGGGTTTTTCTATTTATGCACAAATCCCACCATTGGGATTCTGATAGGGATTGCATTGAATCTGTAGGTCGTTTTGGGTAGTATTGTCATCTTAACAAAATTAAATCTTCTAATTCATAAACATGGGATGTCTTGCATTTATTTGTGTATTCTTTAACTTCTTTGAGTAATGTTTTACAGTATTTAATGTGCAAATCTTTTGCCTCCTTAGTTAAAATCATTTGTAGATTTAAAACAAATTTTGATGCTATTGTAAATAGAATGGTTAATTTCCTTTTTGGATTATTCATTCTTAGAGTATAAAATTATAACTGAATTTTGTGTATCAAATTTGTATTCTTGAACTTTCCTGAATTTGTTTATTAGCTCTTAACAGGTAAGGGTGTGTGAGTGTCTTTAGATTTTTCTATATATAAGATAGCCTCATCTTTGAACAGATAACATTTAACTTCTTTCTTTCCAATTTGGATGCCTTTTATTTCTTTTTCCTTGCCTAATTGTCTCATTGCCTTTGTGTGCATGCCAAGTTGCTTCAGTTATGTCCAACTCTTTGTGACCCTGTGGGCTATAGTCCGCCAGGCTCCTCTGTCCATGGGATTCTCCAGACAGGAGTAGTGGGGTGGGTTGCTATTTCCTTCTTCAGGGGATCTTCCCAACCCAGGGATCAGACCCACATCTAATTATGTCTCCTGCATTAGCAGATGGGTTCTTTACCACTAGTGCCATCTCATTGCCTTTAATTGTACCAAATAATTCCTTCATCCAAAGCCTTCTAAGGACATTCCAGATTCTATTTCTGTGTGTCCTTTTTCATCTCCACAGGCCTTTTCTTTGTTGCCTTAGACATAGCTGCTCAAAAATCTTTAAATTCAAAATTATAAAATGCTTTAGCTGAACAAAAAGGAGCTTCCTTATCTTTCTGGGAAGTGTTAAGACCACCTTCTGTGGGTCCAGATTGAAATCAGTTATTTCTATTCTGGAATGAGTCTGAGTAAAGTTCTCTTGTTCAAATATTCCCTCTTATCACAGAGTGCCAAGTGTGATGGCATGAGTCCTATATTTGAAATAAAAGAATCTGGGTTTATGTCCCCTTTCTTTCTCTTACTAGGTTTGGGTGAAGTGGAGAAGGCTTCTCTTCAGACTGTTGGCAGCTGTGAAAATGGGGTTTGAAGAATATCTACCTTACCTAATGGTATTTTGAGGATCAAATAGAGTATGTATCTAAATACACTGCATAAGCACTAAAGTGCCATCCAAATGTATATTATAATTGTAAGTAAACTTGTAAAGTACTATATCTAAGTAAAACATTATTATTTGTTCATTGATTTATTTTACAAAACTTACCAAACTTCTGTTATGTTCTATGAGGGAGAAGGGGGAAATTTCTCAAAAGGAAATAAGAGGAGTCTCTTTCTCTGGGGTCCTTATACTTTAATAAGCTAGATAATGTGCATAAATAATTCCAATTCAGCATGACAAATGGTTCAGTAATGGTGTAAACAACTGGTACACTAGAATACCTGGTTCTTTCAGGAGAGGTTTGGAAAAACTTAACAGGTTGTGCACTTGAGCTGAGTCAGAAAACATTGGTGTGCTCACCATGGACAAAGGAAGGGATCCTAGAGGGCTATAGAGGGCAGGGCTATCTTAAAAATGAAGCAGTCATTGCTCCTTTGCCTGAGATTAGAACCCCTGGCATTCCAAGAAAGGAAGTACTGAGAAAGCAGCAGGGAAAGCAAAATTTGAAGACTTTCAACCCCAAAAGTATCTTTGGTGGTAATCCCTCAATTTCCCTTTTTAGTCTCTATGTGAATTTAATTTCGCTCAAACAGTTTGTCATTTAATAATATAAAGCTACACCTGTAGAGTGAAACAACTTCTTTCTAGTCATGAGAAATAGTAACAGTGATGATAAAAATCAGTGAGAAGGTCACAGGGTGGAGAAAAAGACATTTTCACAAGTTTAGGCCATAACCCTCTCTGAGCTGGTTTTGGACTTGCTCCTGGGCCCCACACCTTAAAACTACCAGCTAACAACTTTGCACTGACCTGGAGTGCTCCCCATCCCAAAAAATCATTCTCAACTGACAGACCATCTGAGTCATTAACTAAATTCCCTGGAGGTTGGAATGCAGTGATCTCTGCAGCTAGATCAGGGTATCTTGGGGAAAAAAGCTTCCCTATTATTAGAGACCTATGATGTGGTGGAGCACTCCAAGAAAGATGACACTGAGTTTTTGTTTTTTATTTATTTTTTAATTGAAGGATAATTGCTTTATAGGATTTTGTTCTTTTCTGACAAATGTCAACATGAATCAGCCATAGGTACACCCATGTCCCCTCCCTCCCATTCACTTCCCATCCCACTCCTCTAGATTGTCACAGGGCTCCTGTTTGAGTTCGCTGAATCATACAGCAAATTCCCATTGGCTATCTATTTTACATATGGTAATGTAAGTTTCCTGAATTATTTGCAGGGTAGTAATGGGGACACAGACATGGAGAACAGATTTATGGACACAGGGTGGTGGGGAAGGAAGAAGGTGAGATGTATGGAGAGAGTAACATGGAAACTGAATTTTATTCACCAATTTTCTTCAAGCAGAGAGTCCCTGATAGACTGTTGACTTAAAGATGGCTCCCCTGATATTCTGTTGTATCTCTAGCACCTAGCACAAAATAGGGTGACAAAAAATATATGGTGTTGTCAACTGAATGGTCCAGAGGATGCTTCTTCACCAAAAGAGCATCAAACTGGAAGTGAAATTCTGGATGCGAATTACTAATATAAAAACTTCAGCTCCTGCCTCTTTCTCATGCCCCAGAAAGGAAAAATGGGAGCAAGTAGGGTTGCCTTTCCTTGTGCTGTCTTCTTGTTCTACAACATTTTTGTTTTTTCTCCCAGACCACGGTATACCAAGAGCTCTCCCCACATACTCTCTTGATAGAGGGACTGAAATTGCTTAGGTCTTGACCTTTTATCCCCCCTACCTTTTCCTTTATATTCCAAGAAACATAGTCTCCACAAAATTTTGCATGAAAGGATATCATGGCCAAATTATACTCAAAGATGCTTGGTCACAAGCACAGTCGTGGAAGACAGCAAGTTTGGCCCTGTGCTGAGGAATCTTGTTTTCTTTCATTCCCTGACTCTCCTCCTGGGCCCATTAGCAGCCTCTCCCCTCAGCCCCTCCACTCTCTAATAACAGCACATCCCTTTCGCCATGCTTCCTCACAGTGTCTGATAGTCACTCGGTTGTGCCCGACTCTTTGCAGCCCATCAGGCTCCTCTTTCCATGGGAATTTTCCAGGCAAGAATATTGGAGTGGTTTGCCATTTCCTTCTCCAGGGGATCTTCCCAATCTAGCGATGGAACCAGGTCTTCTGTACTGCAGGCGGATTCTTTACTGACTAAGCTAACAGGGAAGCTCTTCTCACAGTGCAGGAAACCTAATTCTGAAATGCCCTCTCATTTAGGCACAGCGCTGTCCTGGAGTCATATTCTTGTCTGGTCGGTTAGTCATGTTTCTTTCCAGGGATTCTCAGTTGCACTAGCATGTTCAAAATATTTAAGACCCTACATTTCCATTTGAATGGGTAAACCTCTATCCCTTTGGTGGGATTTCCTTCTATACGTTTCTTCGGAGTTGGTTGTTTTCCCAAAAGGCCAGAGCCTTGTAACATCCCTAATTGGTTTGTATCCTCAAATGCTAAGTAATGAGGGAAATACTTTCTGAATCCCGAATTAGTGGCTGATAGTTCTCTTAAGAGAAATTAGTAAGGTTGGAGGTGATGATAATGTAGCCCAGAACAATGGGCTTCTGGAGCAGCCTAGAGGGCTTAGAGTCTGCCACTCTTTGCTATACCATTGGCTTGAAACTTCAAAACTGATTGTGGAGGAAAAGCTTTGGCAGAAAGTTTGGTGTCCTTGTAGGAAAGGAAGGGAGGAAACAGGGCTATGTTCTTATTAGTATTTGTGGTCCAACTCTTGGGTTATAAGTGAATGTTAGCCCATGAAGGAAAACCCACAGTCACATGTTTATGAGCTAATGTGAACATTCCAAAGCCATATTGTGGTTAACAAGGCTCTACTTCAAGAATAAATGGTCTGTTATCTGTGCAAAGCTCTTCCTGAGAAATAATAAACAGAAAGTTCTGGAGTGGGGCCTTCAAGCTTTTGTTCCAGAGGAAGAAGCCATTTGTCTGGTCTGGCTCTGCTCCAGGTGGATTCTGTGTAATTTAAGTAATTCTGGATTCTGAGCCCACAAAAGACTAAGCAATAAAAGTGAGGGGACACACTACTCACAGTAGATTAGGGCAGGCTTGATGGGTTTCAGTGCAGGGCCAAGAGGCCTGACATCTGTTTTCTCAGCAATACTTGCACTTGTTATTATAATATTTAATTCCCCTTTGCAAGCACTGAACATCGGAGAACTTGAGAGTAGTGTTTAATGCTTCCAGCAGAGCACTTTATGTCTAAGCATTTATCCATACATATTTTTTAGAACTTTAGGCCCCTTGGATAGATGTCCCTCCATGTCTTCCTCTTTCTCTCCAGCCTCCATTTCTCTCCATTCATGTCCTTTGAAGACCTTTGCAGAAAACCTCTTATTGCTTTCCCAATTGGGAGTTTGACATTCTGCCATAGTCTAACAAATTTGTCCTTCTTGAGAGGTATTTTGTTTGCTTTCCCCTGAGCATACAAGAAAATTCACTCAGAGACTTATGTAAGTAAATTTAAAATAAGTAAATTTTATTTAAATTTAAAATAAGTAAAATAACAATTTAAATAAATAAAATTTAAAAATAAGTAAAAGTAAATTTGAAAAGGATTTCCCTGGTGGCTCAGCTGGTAAAGAATCTGCCTGCAGTATGAGAGACCTGGGTTCAATCCCTGGGCTGGGAAGATCCCCTGGAGAAGGGAATAGCTACCCACTCCAGTATTCTGACCTGGAGAATTCCATGGACTGTATAGTCCATGGGGTTGCAAAGAGTTGGACATGACTGAGCAATGCTTCTTCACTCAAATTTAAAATATATACATACCCAAAGCACTGGCTTGCACACACTCTGGCACTCTCTCTTTCCTCTTTATGTAAGGTCTTGGTCGCTGCAGTGTGGAGAATAAATTGGAGAAAAGAAAGACCAGAGGTTACTGCCATGGTAATTTGGGTAATGATGATGGGGCCAAAGAAATGGGATGGACTCAGGGGCTATTCAAAATATGAATGGAGAGGGGTGAGATAGTGAGGAAGAAAGAGGCATATAGAATTGGCTTCTGAGTGGATTGGGTGTGGAGCGATGAATTCACTGGGATAAAGAATCTGAAAGGAAGGAAATAGCTGAATGGACATCAAATGAATTCAATTTTGGACACACTGATTAATCGGATTTCCAGATTAATCAGAAGGAAGTTGGATATGTGCGTTTGGAGCTCCAGTGATATCTGTCTGGAGACACAGAGATGAGATTCCTCATCAAACAGGTGTTAATTGATGCCCTTAGAGTGGATAACATAGCCTACTAACCTAGTTAGAGTAGCTATCAGTTCAGTTCAGTTCAGTTGCTCAGTCGTGTCCAGCTCTTTGCAACCCCACAGACTGCAGCACACCAGGCTTCCCTGTCCATCACCAACTCCTGGAAATTACTCAGATTCATGTACTTCGCGTTGGTGATGCCATCCAATCATTTCATCCTCTGTTGTCCCCTTCTCCACTTGCCTTCAATTTTTCCCAGCATCAGGGTCTTTTCCAATGAGTCGGTTCTTTGCATCAGGTGGCCAAAGTATTGGAGTTTCACCTTCACCATCAGTCGTTCCAATGAATATTGAGGACTGATTTCCTTTAGGATGGACTGGTTGGATCTCCTTGCAGTCTAAGGGACTCTCAAGAGTCTTCTGCAACACCACAATTCAAAAGCATCAATTCTTCAGTGTGCAGCTTTCTTTATAGTCCAACTCTCACATCCATACATGTCTACTGGAAAAACTATAGCTTTGACTAGACAGATCTTTGTTGGTAAAGTAATGTCTCTACTTTTTAATATGCTGTTTGGGTTGGTCATAGCTTTTCTCCCAAGGAGCAAGCATCTTTGAATTTCATGGCTGCAGTCACCATCTGCAGTGATTTTGGAGCCCACGAAAATAAAGTCTCTCACTGTTTCCATTGTTTCCCCATCTATTTGCCATGAAGTGATGGGACTGGATGCCATGATCTTCATTTTCTGAGTGTTGAGCTTTAAGCCAACTTGTTCATTCTTCTCTTTCATTTTCATCAAGAGGCTCTTTAGTTCTTTTTCTCTTTCTGCCATAAGTGTGGTGTCATCTGCATATCTGGGGTTATTGATATTTCTCCCAGCAATCTTGATTTCAGCTTATGCTTCCTCCAGCCCAGCGTTTTCCATGATGTACTCTGCATATAAGTTAAATAAGCAGGGTGACAATATACAGCCTTGATGTACTCCTTTTCCTATTTGGAACCAGTCTGTTGTTCCATGTCCAGTTCTAACTGTTGCTTCTTGACCTGTAACTAGATTTCTCATGAGGCAGGTCAGGTGGTCTGGTATTCCCATCTCTTTAAGAATTTTCCAGTTTGTTGTGATCCACATGGTCAAATGTCTTGGCAAAGTCAATAAAGAAGAAGTAGATGTTTTTCTGGAACTCTCTTGATTTTTCCATGATCCAGTGGATGTTGGCAGTTTGATCTCTGGTTTCTCTGCTTCTTCTAAATCCATCTTGAACATCTGGAAGTTCACAGTTCAAGCACTGTTGAAGCCTGACTTGGAGAATTTTGAGCATTACTTTGCTATATGTGAGATGAGTGCCATTGTGCAGTAGTTTGAACATTCTTTGAAATTTCCTTTCTTTGGGATTGGAATGAAAACTGACCTTTTTCCAGTCCTGTGGCCACTGCTATGTTTTCCAGATTTGCTGGCATATTGAGTGCAGCACTGAAAAAAGATGTTCATGACTCAGATAATCACGATGGTGTGATCACTCACCTAGAGCCAGACATCCTGGAATGTGAAATCAAGTGGGCTTTAGGAAACATCAATATGAACAAAGCTAGTAGAGGTGATGGAATTCCAGTTGAGCTATTTCAAATCCTAAAAGATGATGCTGTGAAAGTGCTACACTCAATATGCCAGCAAATTTGGAAAACTCAGCAGTGGCCACAGGACTGGAAAAGGTCAGTTTTCATTTCAATCCCAAAGAAAGGCAATGCCAAAGAATGCTCAAACTACCGCACAATTGCACGCATCTCACACGCTAGTAAAGTAATGCTCAAAATTCTCCAAGCCGGGCTTCAGCAATACATGAACTGTGAAATTCCAGATGTTCAAGCTGAATTTAGAAAAGGAAGCGGAACCAAAGATCAAATTGCTAACATCTGTTTGATCATTGAAAAAGCAAGAGGGTTCCAGAAAAACATCTATTTCTGCTTTATTGACTATGACAAAGCCTTTGACTGTGTGGATCACAATAAACCATGGAAGATTCTGAAAGAGATGGGAATACCAGACCACCTGACCTGCCTCTTGAGAAACCTATATGCAGGTCAGGAAGCAACAGTTAGAACTGGATATGGAACAACAGACTGGTTCCAAATAGGAAAAGGAGTACGTCAAGGCTGTATATTGTTACCCGGCTTATTTAATGTATATGCAGAGTACATCATGAGAAACGCTGGGCTGGAGGAAGCACAAGCTGGAATCAAGATTTCCAGGAGAAATACCAGTAATCTCAGATATGCAGATGATGCCACCCTTATGGCAGAAAGTGAAGAAGAACTAAAGAACCTCTTGATGAAAATGAAAGAGGAGAGTGAAAAAGTTGGCTTAAAACTCAACACTCAGAAAACTAAGATCATGGCATCTGGTCCCATCAATTCACAGCAAATAGATGGGGAAACAATCAAAACAGTGTCAGACTTTTTTTTTTTGGGCTCCAAAATCACTGCAGATGGTGACTGCAACCATGATATTAAAAGACACATATTCCTTGGCAGGAAAGTTATGACCAACCTAGACAGCCTTTTTTTCTTTTTTATCAGTATAAGAACACTTTTCTATATTGAACTTTAATGAGATTTTCACCATGAATTGACTTTAAATACTTTAGATCAATGTACAAAGTATTCTGTTAAGTCTTATCTGTATCAGTACTAAAATTCAAACACCATGAGCTCCAAGACCAATGGCAGTGCTGCCACTCTATTTGGTTTTGTCAAAATCCATTATAGCCTTTAGGACCAATGCCATTCACCTACATTTGTTCAGTTTATTTATGTATTTTTTAAAATTAATTTTTTATTTTATTTTTAAAAAGCAGAGACATTACTTTGCCAACAAAGGTCCATCTAGTCAAAGCTATGATTTTTCCAGTAGACATGTATGGATGTGAGATTTGGATTATAAAGAAAGGTGAGTGCTGAAGAACTGATGCTTTTGAACTATGGTGTTGGAGAAGACTCTTAAGAGTCCCTGGACTGAAAGGAGATCCAAGCGGTCCATCCTAAAGGAAATCGGTCCCGAATATTCATTGGAAGGACTGATGTGAAGCTGAAACTCCAATACTTTGGCCACCTGTTGCAAAGAGCTGACTCATTGGAAAAGACCCTAATGCTGGGAAAGATTGAGAGTGGGAAGAGAAGGGGATGACAGAGGATGAGATAGTTGGATAGCATCACCGACTGAATGGACATAAGTGTGACTAAGCTCCAGGAGTTGTTGTTGGACAGAGAGATCTGGCATGCTGTAGTCCATGGGGTCCCAAAGAGTCGGACACAACTAAGAGACTGAACTGAACTGAGTGCAGCACTTTCACAGCATCATCTTTTAGGATTTGGAATAGCTTAACTGGCATTCTGTCACCTCCACTAGCTTTGTTCATAGTGATGCTTGCTAAGGCCCACTTGACTTCATATTCCAGGATGTCTGGCTCTAGGTGAGTGATCACACCATTGTAGCTTTCTGGGTCATGTAGATCCTTTTTGTATAGTTCTTCTGTGTATTCTTGCCACCTCTTCTTTAATATCTTCTGTTTTTATTAGTTCCATTGTGCCCATCTTTGCATGAAAAATTTCCTTGGTATCTGATTTTTTTGAAGAGATATCTAGTCTTTCCCATTCTATTGTTTTCCTCCATTTCTTTGCATTGACCACTGAGGAAGGCTTTTTTTATCTCTCCTTGCTATTCTTTGAAACTCTGCATTTAAATGGGTATATCTTTCCTTTTCTCCTTTGCCTTTAGCTTCTCTTCTTTTCTCAGCTACTTGTAAGGCCTCCTCAGACAACCACTTTGCCTTTTTGCATTTCTTTTTCTTGGAAATGGTCTTGATCACTGCCTCCTGTACAATGGCATGAACCTCTGTCCATAGTTCTTCAGGCACTCTGTCTATCAGATCTAATCCTTTGAATCTATTTGTCACTTCCACTGTATAATGGTAAGGGATTTGATTTATGTCATATTTCCCCTACTTTCTTCACTCTAAGTCTGAATTTGGCAATAAGGAGTTCATGATCTGAGCCACAGTCAGCTCCCAGTCTTGTTTTTGCTGACTGTACAGAACTTCTCCTGCTTTGGCTACAAAGAGTGGCCATAAGGGAAGAGAAAAGGACCACAGACCAAATATCAATGAATGCCAATATTGTAGGCATGGCTAGGAAAGAGGAACCCACCTTAAATAATAAAGCGGATGAAAAAAAGATGTGAAGTAGGACAGAAGCTAAGAGAAGAGTTTTTAAAGAAGGAGAAAATAATCAGTTATGTGAAAGCTCAAAAACATGTCTGGAAATGGTGTTCTTATAAGTTACATTTCCCCAATTTAATTACAAACTTCTGTGTCATTGTTGAAGAAAACATGGGTAGAACACTCTCGAACGTAAATCATGGTAGTATTTTTTTGGATCTGTTCTCCTAAGGCAAAGAAAACAAAAGCTAACGTGAACAAATGGGATCTTAGTTAGTTCAGTCACTCAGCCATGTCCGACTCTTTGTGACCCCATGAATTGCAGCACGCCAGGCCTCCCTGTCCATCACCAACTCCCGGAGTTCACTCAGACTCATGTCCCTCGAGTCAGTGATGCCATCCAGCCATCTCATCCTCTGTTGTCCCCTTCTCCTCCTGCCCCCAATCCCTCCCAGCATCAGAGTCTTTTCCAGTGAGTCAACTCTTCGCATGAGGTGGCCAAAGTATTGGAGTTTCAGCTTTAGCATCATTCCTTCCAAAGAAATCCCAGGGCTGATCTCCTTTAGAATGGACTAGTTGGATCTCCTTGCAGTCCAAGGGACTCTCAAGAGTCTTCTCCAACACCACAGTTCAAAAGCATTGATTCTTCGGTGCTCAGCTTTCTTCACAGTCCAACTCTCACATCCATACAGACCACTGGAAAAACCATAGCCTTCAAACCTAAAAGCTTTCAACAAAACAAAAAAGACAACCTACTGAATGGGAGAAAATATTTGTAAATGCCTTGTTTGATAAGAGATAATATTCACAATATATAAAGAACTCATATAACTCAACATAAAAAAAAAAAGCTCAAATAATCTGATTAAAAAATCAGCTGAGGACCTGAATATACATTTTCCAAAGAAGACATACAGATCACCAACAATCATGCACTTCTGGTAGGAATGTAAATTGGTGCAGCCACTATGGAAAACAGTGTAGGAGTGCCTCAAAAAATGAAAACCAGAGCTATCATATGATCCAGTAATTTCACTCTTGAGTATTTATCTGAAGACAATGAAAACACTAATTTGAACCAAACAGTTCATGTTTTTCTGATAGCACACTGTTTACCTTTGTGGGAAAAAATAAACAAAAGCAGTAACTCTCAATGAAAACTTTAGAAAATATGGAGTTGAGTCCTTTCTCCAGATAAATACACAGTAATTTCTTGGCATGCCATCTCATCACATGGGTAATACTATGTGCTTTATTTACAAGAGTGACTTCTCTCGCTTTCTCATTTACTGCCTTATAGGTTACTGCTGGAACCTCTTATTTTCTAGGGCAATTAAACATGTAAATAATTTATTCCTTGTTAATAAATATAAGAAATGGGGCACTGATATGTGATGTAAGGGGAAGATCCTTTATATTGTTTACTGCAAATAGTGTCTGGTGTCACCTGATTTTCTAGAGCTGGTACCAAGAACTCATGAATGTTTGATTTCTGTGGTCCATAGAGCAGTTTCCACTTGCACTCAATAGCACTATGAGTCAGATGATTTTATCAGGTCTTGTCACAGTTCTGGAGATTGGGTATCCCATCAACCACTCAGAAAGGAAAAACATTTCTTATAGTTAAAAACAGGAATAAAAAAAGCTTCCACTTCCTTCAATTAGTGTGAAATTTATTTACTCAGGTTGTGAGTGCTTGGAAATTGTCTACTTCTTTTTTTTCCATTTAAGCTAGTTATGATTCAGAAAAACATTTAAAAGCCAACTAGAAAGTCTGTGGCTTTGGAAGCCATACTTACACTTTCCCACAAAAGGAAATAGATCCCTATTAGTTAAAAGTCTAGCTTAGAATTGATCACTAGACTACAGTATATTTGTTTGCTTACCTCATTGTCTTTCAGATGCGAGAAGATGAACAAAATGCAGTTCTCCCCTTTTTATATTTCTCACTCACCACTGAATCATATCTATATACAAAATGACCTAATACAATTTATCAGCACAAGAGTAGGCAGGCCTTCAAATTTTCTGGCTTTTATCAAAGTGTAGATTCTTTCATTTTTTTCCTGGGGACGAATTCACCTGGATCCCACTATCAACTTCAACAGAATGGGTTTCATCTGACATTTTATACATTATACTTCTGCCTTTATAAAGAGCCATTTTGTACATTTGGACAGCATTTTATTATTTTTTCTTAATTTTATTTTTGGTAAAATAAACTTACAGTACCACGGAAACCTTTCAACATGTATAATCACATATTTTTACTATGTACAACTTCCAAAACAAGTGCTTTCAGCTCCAAATAAAGTGATGTTAAAACATCCTGACAATACTTAAACTGTAGGAAATTTCTTAGATGGCCAATATTTTCCTTAGCTTAGAAAAAAAGTTATACAATTGACAAATATCAATAAGACCTTCAGTCAGTTGAGAATCATAAAAATGTTTTCTCAAGTTCAGTCATCTGGATCTTATGGACTATGGAGTAGTTGTGAGAGTTCAACAAGCAAAGTGAAAGCCTATGGATATTCAAACTTGAGTATTTCAGATGAGGTCCTATAGGTTTATGATCAGTCAACCAAAAATAAAAGGTATTCTTATGATGGGAGAACTTAGTATCTGGCTCATATACCATTCTTCACGGACTCCATTCTCATCAGTGATTAAAGGTGCATGGAATTCTCTCTCTGTCATATAACTTTTTAGTCCTTCTCCAGTATAGGAAATAAGAGGAGAGATTTCACATTGGATTGGTGCATCATTGGCACCCTTCAAGTGGGGAATTGCTGGGAGGCAAGAGCCACTTTCATCTATGACATGGCCTCTTGCATTGAAGACCCAACAATGATGGAGAGACATCAAAACATGCCTTGCAGTAGTAGAGTTGTCCATTCTGACTGTTTTTGTCCTTCAGTGGGGAAAACTCATCTTCCCCTAATACTTCATACAGCGTAAACTTTGTGGATTCCATTGTTCTTTCACTGGTTATTATATACCTCAAAAAGATGAATTTGTTGCCATGATATTATTCAGCTAACTATTGAAGCCTCAGGATACAGTCTGATTGAATCTGAAAAAGTGTCTTACAGGATGGCAAACCAACATCATACATTCCGTAGAGACATGCTACACTAGGTCTTGTCCTCTGCCCACCAGCTAGAAGAACTGCCAATTTGTTCCAGGAAATCTGGAAAAGTCCTTGTCCTTCAGTTTCTCAGGCCTGCAGCTGATTTGGATCCCTGGTATCCCTGCCCAACACCTCTCAAGGGACAGGTTCTGTTTAAGCATCCACTTTCTCTGGGAAGAATGATTAAATCGATCAGTCATCTTTTGGTAAAAGGAGTTCAGCTCCTCAAATTTCATGGTCTGGAGCTCTGCATAAAGTTTTACCTGTTGGGCTTTTTCCAGCTCATTCCAGAAGTGTAGCAGGTGTTCTTGTCCAGCTTTGAACATCCTGAGTTTGAGGCCATTAACATTCATCATGTTCTGGGATTCAGGTGTTTTGATAACTGGGGTATAGTTTCTACACCTGTAAACCTCCCTCAGCCTGAGATAGCTCTTCCTGGCTCTGGCTCCTTTGGCATGGCCACTCATTGGCATCCAGTGCCAGCTCCCACTCCAAGTGTACACCCTCATCTGGGGCCGGGGCAGCAGGGCAGTTGGAAGCTGGGGGTGAGGGGTGGATTGACAGCCTCAGTCACTCCATCCACCCTTTGCTGCAGTGAGTGGTTGCCTTGGACAGCATTTTAAAGTCATATGTAAAAATGGTAGAAGTTATCGTCAGTTGTTATCTATATGTCACTCATAGAGATGGGTCCAGGAAATGATTTCCTTTCTTTTTTCTTTCTTTCAGATGATTTGGTGTCTTAAATATAAGAAAATGAAAACTTCATCACTTAACACATTTGCTTCCCTTTTGCAATGGCTGTCAGAGTTTAGAGCCAAACACATTGCTCAAATATCATCCTCTATCTGATAATGCCCATCTTTTCTGTTTGGTGTCCTAATGACTTTAGAACTGAAAATAGGATGGCCTTTGTCCACAGTTATACTACGGTTCCAATTTCAGCTCTTCCTCTTGCTACTTACAGGAAGCTACATGACCACTTGTCAATCCACTTGACTTCTATGTGCCTCACTTTGCTTATGTACAAAATAGATAAACATAATCCTTCTTTCATCAAATTGTGAAAATTAAATGAAAATCTGTTTTTTTATCCTTCAAGATTAGTTTATTTCTTTAAGATGGACCACTTTGAGTTTTTAATCCTTAAATACTTTGCTGAGTTTAAATCTGTTTATGGTGAGCTGCTGACTGGAAAAAGTGCATCTTTGTAGCTAGAGCTTAAAGGTCCTTCATACAGAGGAGGAAGAAAGCCACTGGGAAGTCAGAAAGTTGTTTATGGTTTTCTGAATAATTTAAAAATTAAACTTTCTTTTGGTGAAGAAAATGGCAGCCCACTCCAGTATTCTTGCCTGGGAAATCCCATGGACAGATGAGCTGGGCAGGCTATAATCCATGGGGTTGCAAAAGTCGGACATGATTTAGCAACTAAGCCACTACCACCATACTTATTTGTAGCAGAACATGGTTTTAGAACCTGTTCAGCATACAGTTCCAAGAAGCCAGTACCAATTGATTGGAGTTAGAATGAGAACTAAATTCGCTTGGCATCTCTGTGTTTGTCACTTAAAAACATGGGCATATCTTTATGAATTTTTTTTCTGAAGTAAGAAAGTAATCCATGTGGCTTCTTCCATACCTTCTCATCTAATTTACCCTATAATTTAGAAGTAGTATAGAAATAATTTTCAAAATGGAAAAATCAAGATTGTCTCTGTTCATAGAACAGATTTTTCAAAAGCAGATATAAAAGACCCAAGGCAAGCAGGACAATTAATCCTAGGTTATAATCTCAGTGTTATTATAAATCTCTTGACTAACAAGTAGGAAGTACAATTCAGTTTACCAAAGGCTTATTTTTGTAACAAAAATAGAGATGGTTTAAAGACTCAATACATAGACTTTTAAATTCATACTCTTGACATTGGGTCCTGCTTTGCCCCTAACAGTCTGACTCTGGGGAAAGTAATTTCTTTGTTTCAGTTTTCGTACCTATAAAGTGAGATCTTGAATTCTCTGTCTCAGTTTCTTCATCTGTAAAATGTGACCAGTAATGATACCTCACTATCATAAGATTCAGTGATTTAATGCTTGGAGAGCACTTAGAGAAGTGCCTAGCATACAGTAAGTTCCTTTTAAGTATTAGTTGCTCAGTTGTGTCTGACTCTTTGAAACCCCATGGACTGGAGCCTACCAGGTTCCTCTGTCCGTGGAATTCTCCAGGCAAGAATACTGAAGTGGGTAGCCATTCTCTTCTCCAGGGGATATTCCTGACTCAGCGATGGAACCTGGGTCTCCTGCATTGCAGGCGGATTCTTTACTGGCTGAGCCACCAGGCACGTGTTAACGAAATATAAGCCAGTGAATGATGAAGAAAGCACGGGTAGATATGTAGTCAGGTTGTTATGAAAAAGGAGCGCAGCACAGTCTTTGGAGACAGTCAAGTTGAATTTTGACTCTACCACTTTCTCATTGTGGAGGCTTGGACCAGTCAGTTTTTTCCATCTGAAGAATAAACTTAATAGGTTCTTGGGCTCCCCACTTAAGCGAAAGCCCAATTCCATGATGATTAAAGAAGGCATCTGGATCCTTTGATTTAATAGGTTATAGACTCTAGAGACATATTTCTGAAATTTCTTCCTTTCCTAGCCTTCTTCCTCCTTTTCTTCTTTCCTCGTGCCCTCATTCACTTCTCTTCCTTTCTTCCACACTGACTGAGTGCCTACCATGTGCCAAACATTATCGCAGGTCATGGTGGCACCATAATCCACTTCGCCTCTTTCAGGGGGTCACTATCTAGTACTTGTATTTTATAAAGCGAGAAACTTTGCTGGTGCTAAACAGGAACTGCAGATATTAAGTCAACTAGGCCTGTTATAGTAACACAGCTCTTTATTTCTTCTCTCAGGTCTTCCAGTCAATGAATTAAGATCTCTGAGCACTTACTGTGTGTTAGATGATATAATGAGCTCTGGGAACATATAGCTCGTTAACACAGAATGGTGCTCACATTCTGGGTTGCCAGGTACTCACAGGGCCATGGAAGAGAGGCACATGCATCCAGAGATCTACCAGGCCTCACTGATGTGTTGGGATAGAGACAAGAGAAGAGAGTTGTAGAAGTCTGGAGTAGGAAGTGTCAGTATATTCCTAGGAACATCAGGGAAGACTTAAAGAGTGAGAAATTTTTATTTAATTTGGGCTTAAAGGAGGAATGGATGTTTCTTAGAGAAGGGAGGTTTCCAGCAGAGATAAGAATGTGAAGGACTGAGTGTGCATACCTTTTGAGGGGAATAGAGATACTCAGTGACCAGTAAAGGCCCACGGAGACTCGAAGGCCGGCAGTATAGGATAAGGATCCAACTTCCTTATTTCGAATGTGAATGTCCAGTTTTCCCAACACCATTTGTTGAAGAGACTCATCTCCCAATTGTGCAGACTTAGCACCCTTATAAAAAATCATTTGATTACATAAAGTGAAAGTGAAGTCATCAGTCGTGTGCAACTCTTTGCAACCCCGTGGACTGTAGCCCACCAGGATCCTCTGTCCATGGGATTCTCCAGGCAAGAATACTGGAGTGGGTTGCCATTTCCATATGCTAGGGTTTATTTCTGGGCTCTCTAGTTTATTCCATTACTTTGTGTATATACAGTGCCAATACAACACTGTTTTGATGTCCATAGCTGTGTAATAAATTTTGAAATAGGAAGTGTCTGACCTCCAACTTTGTTTCTTTTCAAGAGTGTTTTATCCATTCTGGGTGCCTTGAAGTTCTAAATGAATTTAAGATACATTGTTCTATTTCTGCAAAAATAAAAAAAAAAAACCCCAGCATTTGGATTTTGATACAAATTGTATTGAATCTGTAGATCTCTTTCAGTAGTTTTCACATCAGAACAATACTAAATTTCCAGTTCATGAATATTAAATATCTTTCCATTTGTTAGCATCTTCTTTAAAATCTCTAAGTAACATTTTGTAGTTTTCAGTGTACAAGTCTTTTATCTCCTTGGTTATGTTTATTCCAAGTATTTTATTCTTTTAGATGTTATTACATGGAATTGTTTTCCTTATTTCCTTTTAGAATTGTTCTCTGTCAGTGTATGGAAATGCAAATGATTTTTGTGTATTGATTCTGTGTCCTGCAATTTTGTTTTCTTCTATCAGAACTATTTGTTAAAATTTATTTATTCTACAAGTTAGGATGTGTGTGCATAATCTTTAAAGATTTCTGTAAAATAAGATCATGTTGTCTGAGAACAGATAATTTTACTACTTTCTTTCGAGTTTGAATGCCTTTTATATTTTTCTTCCTTAATTGCTCTGGCTTGAACTTCCAGTATTTTGTTGAATAAAAGTAGTGAAAATGGACAACCTTGCTTTGTTCTTGATATTAGATAAAACACTTTCATTCTTTTACTGTCGAGTTCAATATTAGCTAGGATCTTTCATATATGAATTTCATGATGTTGAGGCAGTTTTCTTCTGCTCCTAGTTTGAGTGTTTTTATCATGAAAGGGTTGAATTTTGTCAAATCTGTAATCAGTTGTAATGATCATGTGTTTTTCCCCCTTCATCCTGTCTTACATTGATTGCTTTTTATATTGGAATAATCCTTACATTCCAGGAAGAAATACCACTTGATCTTGACATATAATTATTTTAATAACTGGTGAATTCTGTTTGCTAGTGTTTTGTTGAGGACTTTTATGTTGCTACTCATCAGGAATATGAGTCTATAGTCTTGTAGTGAATTTGCCTCGCTTTGATAGCAAAGCAATGCTTCCCTCTTTAAATGAGTTGGAAATGTTTCCTCTTCTTTAGTTTTCTGGAAAAATTTGAGGGAGATGGTGTTCATCATTTAAATGTTTGATAGAATTCACCAGTGAGGTAATTTGGTCCTTAGGTTTTCTTTTGGAGAGGGTTTTGACTATTGATTCAATCTCTTTACTAGCTATCAGTTTGCTTATATTTTCTGTTTCCTCATTAGGCTGCGTGTTTCTAGATTTTTGTCCATTTCACCTAGGTTATTCAATTTATTGAATCGCCAGTCTATCTATGTCTGATGCAGGATACAGCATGCTTGGGGCTGGTGCACGGGGATGACCCAGAGGGATGTTGTGGGGAGGGAGGTGGGAGCGGGCTTCATGTTTGGGGACGCATGTACACCCGTGGTGGATTCATGTCAATGTATGGCAAAACCAATACAGTATTGTAAAGTAAAATAAAGTAAAAAAAAAATTAAAAAAATAATAATAAAAATAAAATAAAAAGCAGAGACAAAAAAAAAGAATTTTTTTTTCTTTTTTAATTTGCTTACAGCTATAAATATTTCCTTTAAGAGCCTTTTTCCTGATCACATATGTTTTGGCATGTTGTGTTTTCATTTTGTTGAGAATTAAGCATTTGAAACAATAGTCACCACTCCCTGTCTATGGGGACTAACTCAATGCCAAGACCTTTGCCAATCAGCCTGGCATGAAGACTTGAGGTATTCTCAGACTGTGCATTCATCTTTCCTGAGTCTGCACATGGACTTTTTCTCTTGTATGTAGGGGGGTTTTAAAGAAAAACAACTTTTTTAGTGCTGTTTTAGATTTACAACAAAATTGAATGGGAAGCACAGAGATTTCCCATATGTCACCTGTCTCCACCCATGCATATCTTTCCCCATTATCAAAATCACTCATTAGAATTACAGATGTTATTTATTTAAAAAAGTTTATTTTTAATTGATTTACAATTTTGGTTTGATTTCTGTCATATATCAACTTGAATTAACCTTCAGTTCAGTTCAGTTCAGTCGCTCAGTTGTGTCCGACTCTCTGCGACCCCATGAAGCACAGCATGCCAGGCCTCCCTGTCCATCACCAACTCCTGGAGTTCACCCAAACTCATGTCCATCGAGTTGGTGATGCCATCCAGCCATCTCATCCTCTGTCGTCCCCTTTTCCACCTGCCCCCAATCCCTCCCAGCATCAGAGTCTTTTCCAATGAGTCAACTCTTTGCATGAGGTGGCCAAAGCATTGGAGTTTCAGCTTTAGCATCAGTCCTTCCAAAGAATACCCAGGACCGATCTCCTTTAGAATGAACTGGTTGGATCTCCTTGCAGTCCAAGGGACTCTCAAGAGTCTTCTCCAACACCACAGTTCAAAAGCATCAATTCTTTGGCTCTCAGCCTTCTTCACAGTCTAAATTTCACATCCATACATGACCACTGGAAAAACCATAGCCTTGACTAGATGGACCTTTGTTGGCAAAGTAATGTTTCTGCTTTTGAATATGCTATCTAGGTTGGTCATAACTTTCCTTCCAAGGAGTAAGCGTCTTTTAATTTCATGGCTGCAGTCACCATCTGCAGTGATTTTGGAGCCCCCCAAAATAGTCTGACACTGTTTCCACTGTTTCCTCATCTATTTCCCATGAAATGATGGGACCAGATGCCATGGTCTTAGTTTTCTGAATGTTGCACTTTAGGCCAACTTTTTCACTCTCCTCTGTGTATGTATATCTTCCTCCCTCCCCCTTGAATCCCCCTCCCACCTCTTGCTCATTCCCACCCTTCTAGGTTATTACAGACTCCCAGTTTGAGTTCCCTGAGTCATACAGCAAATTCCCATTGGCTGTCTATTTACATATGTTAGTGTATATGCATCCATGCTACTCTTCTCCATTTATCTCACCCTCTCCCTATACTCTCCCACCCTTGTCCATGTCCATTCTCTATGTCTGCATCTCCATTGCTGCTCTGCAAACAGATTTGCAGAATGACAAATATTAAAATGAAAGGTGAAAAAAATAAAATAAAATGAAGGATGACCCTACATTGACAGAATGTAATTACTCAGAGTCTACCTTAGGTTTTATTCTTAGTGTTGGACAGTCTCTGGATCTGGATAAATGTATAATGACATATAGCCATGATGGTAATATATTTTATTTTTGCTGCTCTGAGAATCCTCTATGCTCTGCCTATTTTTACCTCCATTCCACAGCCTCCCTGACAACCACTGATGTTTTTAGGGTCTCTGTAGTTTTACCTTTTTTACCATGTTATTTACTTGAAATCATATAGTACATAGCTTTTTACAGCTAGGCTTCTTTCATTTAGTAATATGCACTTGAAGTTTCTGCATATGTTTACATGGTTTGATAGTTTCTTTCTAGTGCTGAATGAAATTGCATTGTCTGGATGTACAACAGTTTATTTACCTATTCTCCTCTTGAAGGACATCTTGGTTGCTTCCAAGTATTAGAACATCCACATGCAGGTTTTGGGGTGGATATGTTGTTTTCAATTCCTTTGGATAAATATCAAGGGGTGCAATTTCTGGGTAATATGGTAAGAGTATGTTTAATTTTTTAAGAAACTGTCAAACTGCCTTTACATGACTTGTTAAAATGTTTGAATTTCCCTAAGACACCTTTGCTTCTTCTTGGGGTCTTAGACCTTCTGCTATATTACTTTGCTCATAATCTCTTATCCTCTGCCATCTGTGAGCTTGCAGTCCTCTCCATCTCTTGTGCACTAAGGTGCCTGCAACAGCTTTCAGTAGCCTTCAACTTGATATCCAACTATGCTTTTGTTTCTCTCCGAGATTTACGTTAGGTAAGATAGAAACCTATCTTTCAGGAACTCTCAGAACATTGCAAACAAGTTCTACTTTTAAAATTCTGTCCCAAAAGAGGAGAGAGGGATTGAGGTGACGGCCTTCTGAATGCAGGCAGTGGTGAAGGGCAGAGGATGGGACAAAGAGTTAGCAAAATACCATTAAATTTTCTATGTTAAGTGTATAACTTTTGAGTCTTTCCTTGATTGCTATAGATATATGACTCATTTCTAGAGATCCAACAAAACTATTTCTTATCAATCTATATTTGTCTACTTGGTTCTGCAGGGGAATGAGAGCTTGGAGCTTTCTGGTCTGACTTCTTGCTTGACATCACTTTCTTTAGAGACATCTTGTAATCTGAAAAGAGACTTTAGGACTGAATCCCAATGAACCCTAGTTTTAAAGAGAGATCAAGAAAGAATCCATGAAGATGGGACAAAAGGCAAACAGGGAACCAGAAGTGAATGGTAGCCTAGAAACCAAGAGGGTTTTGAATTTGGTTAATAATGTTAAAGTCTATTAAGATGTCAAATAAGATAATAGCTAAGACAAGATAATTGAACTTTGATTGATAGAATGATGGTGTAGAAGCAGTATTGCATATGGCAACAGAGAGTTCACCTGAACAGAGAAACTGTATGGAATAATAACTCTGGGTTTCAAAACAGTGAAAATTGAATGATAGTTCACCAAAGAACTTAGCAAAGGGCTGAAACATTCAGGCTTTATGAAATCATATTGGAAGA
Organism: Capricornis sumatraensis; assembly: GCF_032405125.1. Classification (NCBI taxonomy): domain Eukaryota; kingdom Metazoa; phylum Chordata; class Mammalia; order Artiodactyla; family Bovidae; genus Capricornis; species Capricornis sumatraensis. Next base: position 48,091,536 of record NC_091082.1, on the reverse strand, counting down.
ATTGAACAGAAGGAAAATATTCCTGCAAAATGTTATCTTCTAGCTGGTTTTTCTCATTTCTTAAAATGTGTGTCTTCTAGCCATGTTTCTGTCACCTTTTATTTACTGTTGCAGTTTCAAATGATGCTTTAATGGCTAAGAAATTGAAGGCCAGAATTTCCCCTTTTTTTTAATCATATGAATTCCATTTAGCTTTGTTTTTTAAACTTTTTTTTGTATTCAATCTTCCATCGTAAGGGTATTAGAGATTTCTGCCTTGAAAATATATTTTCATGTTTTTATCTAAATCCAAATTTGTAAACTCATGTTTACATACTTTATCAGTCAGATTTAAAAGAATCAAGCACAGAAATTGTTCTAAGCAGATCAAGATGTTGGATCTGACTATAGAAGGAGCCCGTTAATGTTGTTCTGATCCAAAACCAGAGAATGCACTTACCTTATAACCCAGGCCTATCACCCCCTCAATATGTTTTTGGCCATTAAAGTATAAAGGATAGAATGTGTAAAAGCTTGTGGGCATGCTCATTCCTAGTTGGAAAGATAATTCAGATATATGCAGTGTTTAACTCGAAGATCAATATATTCTTTCACTTACTTATTCACTCACTCTTCCCATGCACATTTACTGAACATCCACACCATGCAAGACACTGTAGACATAAACACTGTCCAAGCCCCTCAGAGGCTTGCAGTTTAATATAGAGACATAAATACTCTTACAGAAAAAGGTACAACGCCCCAGGTAGGTAAAAGGAAGGAGTGAGCAACACTACAATTATAAACTGACAACAAACTCAAGAGTTGCTTGGAAGTCATGCCAGATGCTCGTTCCATTATAGAAGAGTTGATCATGGTCATCCCTCTTGGTAAGAATCTACTCTGTGTTTACTTCTTTAACAAGGATGTGGTTTTGTGGTAGCATTCACATTACAACATGGTTTGATATACATCAGGAAACAGATGTACAGTGTAATCAGTCAATTACAGTCAATTACTACAGGGTGTCTAGTAAGATCCTTTTAATTATAAATCATAGGAAGAGTGTACAGTTTAGACAAGACCAATGTGAGTCATGCTGTTTATACAACACACTTTAGGCAACATGATGAGCACAGGCACAGCTCTGCTTCCTTTTCTTGGCAATCAGTATCTCAAAGGCTAGAGAGGCCAGCCATGGGCATTACTTCCAGCCATGAGACAACCAGATCTTAGCTTGTAAAACAAAAATGTTATCGGTGTCACCGGGCTGAGAGGAAAAATGATTAAGCAAAATGAGAAGTGGATATTTCAGCATAGATTTAGCCCTAGTGATAGCTGATTCTGATTCATGGAGGTAGAATGGGATGAACATGGTACTTACAAAATCAAGCCTTATGATCAGAGTCTAGTCTGGGTGCTACTCTGTGATGGTCTAATGTTAGTAGAGCTATTCATCTAACCATCCACTAATCCATCCAATGTTTTTTAAGCATTGTCTGTGACCCTGACCTTGGGTAGCTTTTGGATGTAAAGAGATTTAAAAATCACCTCTAGAGTCCTACATTTCAATGGAGAAGATGTATAAGTAAGCAGATGGTTATACTGTGGGGTAGTAAGAGCTAAAATGTGGATAAATATGACGAGGTTTGGGAACAAATGGAAGAGGCACTTAACTAAGGTGAAAAGGTCAAGGGATGTTTTCTCTAGGAAGATGTGGTTGGTTAAATTTTAGAGGATGCTAAGAATTGGCTAACTCAAGATTAAGAAAGGGAAAAACTGAACGGTGACTTTTTGTCCAATACTGACCTCTCTGATATTGGTACTGCTGGTAACCAGATTCCTGTCATAAGCTAAGACCTGTAATAGCCTATTTTGGGTTAAAAGCTTCCCCTCAGCAGGAAACCAGAACATACTGAGATGCTTTCTCAAGTACAAAGAAGAATTGTAACTTGTAATAACTAGACCTTGACAGCAGCAGAACAGCACTCCTCATATAAACCTTAGGCAGTTTCTCTCTCAGCTGTAGAAACTTGCAGTGTATCACAAGGAAGTCTAGTTAGAGATTACACATCTGTTATAAACAAGCCCTCTTCTCACACTTGAATAACCATTATATCCAGTTGGGAGCACAGGTAATAATATTGTATATCATTAGTATAAATAGCAGTCATTTATAATGGCAGCAATAGGAAACTAATACATATTCCAACCATTAATAGGTAACTCAAAGGGATTATAGCCCAACAAAGTAATACCAGAATTCCATTAATGACCTGGTCAGTTTCCCCTCCTCCCAACTCCACATGTGTCCTCTCTGTCTTCATGCTGAACTGGTGAGCCAAGGCCCAGGGAATGTGAGATGGAGAGAAAGTAGGCAACATTTGTACCACCACTCTTCCAATTGACACCGCTTGCATGTACAGGTATGTGGGGTAGGGAGTGGTGGGTAAGTGGGTGAGATTGCAAAAAAGGGCAAATTTCAGCAGTATTTATTGGAAACATAAATCTTTCTTTGTGTGTAAATTGTTGTGTTTGGACTGTCAATCTTATTTGTTTCACAGATACAGAAAAAAAGAGTAAGAATAAAATCTACATGTTAACAGTGGTTATGTTTAGGTTATGTGTGATTTTAACTACTGTATTTTTCTGGATTTTCAAATATTTCTACTGTTGTATACTGTTATTTTAAAGAAAATATATTTATTAAGGGATTTCAATTACTTCTATTTCCTTCTAAGGGTTTGTAAACTTTTGTAAAGTCTACATTTTTTGCCATTAAAAAAAATTTCCTCCAGTTCCATTCTTCTTTTTCAATATTGCTTTGGCTATTCGAGGTTGTTTGTATTTCCATACAAATTGTGAAATTATTTGTTCTAGCTCTGTGAAAAATACTGTTGGTAGCTTGATAGGGATTGCATTGAATCTATAGATTGCTTTGGGTAGTATACTCATTTTCATTATATTGATTCTTCCAATCCACGAACCTGGTATATTTCTCCATCTATTAGTGTCCTCTTTGATTTCTTTCATCAGTGTTTTATAGTTTTCTATACATAGGTTTTTAGTTTCTTTAAAATGGAACTGAAGGAATCAACCTGCCTGACTTCAGGCTCTACTACAAAGCCACAGTCATCAAGACAGTATGGTACTGGCACAAAGACAGAAATATAGATCAATGGAACAAAATAGAAAGCCCAGAGATAAATCCACACACCTATGGACACCTTATCTTTGACAAAGGAGGCAAGAATAGGCAATGGAGAAAAGACAATCTCTTTAACAAGTGGTGCTGGGAAAACTGGTCAACCACTTGTATAAGAATGAAACTAGAACACTTTCTAACACCACACACAAAAATAAACTCGAAATGGATTAAAGATCTAAATGTAAGACCAGAAACTATAAAACTCCTAGAGGAAAACAGAAACAAAACACTCTCCAACATAAATCACAGCAGGATGCTCTATGACCCACCTCCCAGAATATTGGAAATAAAAGCAAAAATAAACAAATGGGACCTAATTAAAATTAAAACCTTCTGCACAACAAAGGAAACTCTAAGTAAGGTGAAAAGACAGCCTTCACAATGGGAGAAAATAATAGCAAATGAGGCAACTGACAAACAACTAATCTCAAAAATATACAAGCAACTCCTGAAGCTCAATTCCAGAAAAATAAATGACCCAATCAAAGAATGGGCCAAAGAACTAAATAGACATTTCTCCAAAGAAGACATAGAGATGGCTAACAAGCACATGAAAAGATGCTCAACATCACTCATTATCAGAGAAATGCAAATCAAGACCACAATGAGGTACCATTTCATGCCAGTCAGAATGGCTACGATCCAAAAGTCTACAAGCAATAAATGCTGGAGAGGGTGTGGAGAAAAGGGAACCCTCTTACACTGTTGGTGAGAATGCAAACTAGTACAGTCACTATGGAGAACAGTGTGGATATTCCTTAAAAAACTGGAAATAGAACTGCCTTATGACCCAGCAATCCCACTACTGGGCATACACACTGAGGAAACCAGAATTGAAAGAGACACGTGTACCCCAATGTTCATTGCAGCACTGTTTATAATAGCCAGGACATGGAAGAAACCTAGAAGTCCATCAGCAGATGAATGGATAAGAAAGCTGTGTACATATACACAATGGAGTATTACTCAGCCATTAAAAAGAATACATTGGAATCAGTTCTAATGAGGTGGATGAAACTGGAGCTGATTATACAGAGTGAAGTAAGCCAGAAAGAAAAACACCAATACAGTATACTAACGCATATATTGGAATTTAGAAAGATGGTAACAATAACCCTATATGCAAGACAGCAAAAGAGACACAGATGTATAGAACAGTCTTTTGAACTCTGTGGGAGAGTGAGAGGGTGGGATGATTTGGGAGAATGGCATTGAAATGTGTATATAATATAAGAAACGTTTCTTATAATATAAGAAACGAATCACCAGTCCAGGTCTGATGCAGGATACAGGATGCTTGGGGCTGGTGCGCTGGGATGACCCAGAGGGATGGTATGGGGAAGGGGACAGGAGAGGGGTTCAGGATGGGGAACACGTGTATACCCGTGGCAGATTCATGTTGATGTATTGCAAAACCAATACAATATTATAAAGTAATTAGCCTCCAATTAAAATGAATAAGTTTAAATTAAAAACAAACAAATTTCCAAACTATCTACTGAAAAACTTTCATATTTGAAAATCTGAGGAAAATTAGCATTCATATTTTTTATAACACTAAACCTTGTACATATCAATTACTATGGTGATGTTATTGTGATATTTATTTGTGACCCTTAAAATTTTTTTTAATTAATTTCTGGGCTGAGCTGTTCTTCATTTCTGCACGGGTTTTTCTAAGTTGCAGTGAGTATGGTCTACTTTTTAGTTCTAGTTCGTGGGCTTCTCATTATGGTGGCATCTCTTGTTGTGGGTCACAGGCTGTAGGGCATTCAGGCTTAAGTATTTGTGGCATTTGGGCTCAGAAGTTGAAGTTCCAAGCCCTAGAGCAAGGTTCCACATCCGTGGCCAATGCGCTTACTTTGCTCCGCAGAATGTGGGATCTTCCCAGATCAGGCATGGAACTGGTGTCTTCTGGATTGGCAGACAGATTTTTAAAATACTGAGACACCAGGGAAGGCCTGTTTTGACTCTTGATTTTAATTTGCCCCATTGCCAAAAAAAGTGTAACTGTCAATGAAATTTGTGCTTTTCTAGGTATGACAAGATGTAAGAATCAGGGCTCATAAATTCTTCTCTTGGCCTGCTCTGTCAGAATTCCATATCACAGAATGCCTCAATCCTGATGTCCACCTAGACTCCTTTCAGGGGTTGTTGAAGGTGAGCAGCTGCAGTGGCCATAATTTAATCTTTGTAGAGGTACACAGCAAGTGCCTATTTTCAGGCAGCACAGACCCTTCAGTGTCATATATTTGACTATGGTTTGGAGGCTTTTCATGAGCATTTAGTTGTTTGGTGCTAGGAATGCTCATTCTTGGGTTTGGGGAAGATGTTCATTGACAGGCTAATTAAATGGGCTGTTCCTGAACCTTTCTGTAAAGGAATATCCAAAATTCTCTGGACTATCTGTGTCTATTAAACTCTTGTGGTCCAGGCAGTGTTCCATCTTGTTGCTTCTTCCCATATCTACAGTTATACCAGTATCTTCATTGATCTCATACGGAATTACATATCATGTAAAGACAAGTAAGAGAATTACTGAAATTAGGGGTCAAAGCAGGAATAAGAAGCAAGTTCTTTTGCATAACCATTTTGTTTGTGGACAATAGAGGGTCAGTGAGTGGGTGTTCTTGTCTGATGGAATGAAGCCATCTGCACTCAGTTCTTAGTAGAAGTTGTTGAGGAGTGACAACTTTAATGTTATTAGACCAGGGAAATCCTCCTTGTTAGAAAAATAAGCATGCATCCTAATGTAGACTTGACATTGTCAGGTGACTTGTACCCCTGAACTCAGGTATCTATGCTTATAGAAGTAGGTTTTAACCATTAATGGAGTATTGGTCATTACACCAGCTGAGCCACAAAGCATCACTACGAACAAAGCTAGTGGAGGTGATGGAATTCCAGTGGAGCTATTTCAAATCCTAAAAGATGATGCTGTGAAAGTGCTACACTCAATATGCCAGCAAATTTGGAAAACTCAGCAGTGGCCACAGGACTGGAAAACGTCAGTTTTCATTTCAATCCCAAAGAATGGCAATGCCAAAGAATGCTCAAACTACTGCACAATTGCACTCATCTCACATGCTAGTAAAATAATGCTCAAAATTCTCCAAGCCAGGTTTCAGCAATATGTGAACTGTGAACTTCCAGATGTTCAAGCTGGTTTTAGAAAAGGCAGAGGAACCAGAGATCAAATTGTCAACATCCACTGGATCATGGAAAAAGCAAGAGAGTTCCAGAAAAACATCTATTTCTGCTTTATTGACTATGTCAAAGCCTTTGACTGTGTAGATCACAATAAACTGTGGAAAATTCTTCAAGAGATGGGAATACCAGAGCACCTGACCTGCCTCTTGAGAAACCTATATGCAGGTCAGGAAGCAACAGTTTGAACTGGACATGGAACAACAGACTGGTTCCAAATAGGAAAAAGTATGTCAAGGCTGTATATTGTCACCCTGCTTAATTTGTATGCAGAGTACATCATGAGAAAGGCTGGGCTGGAAGAAACACAAGCTGGAATCAAGATTGCCAGGAAAAATATCAATAATCTCAGATATATAGATGACACCACCCTTATGGGAGAAAGTGAAGAGGAACTAAAAAGCCTCTTGATGAAAGTGGAAGAGGAGAGTGAAAAAGTTGGCTTACATTCAGAAAACGAAGATCATGGCATCTGGTCCCATCACTTCATGGGAAATAGATGGGGAAACAGTGGAAACAGTGTCAGACTTTAATTTCGGGGGCTCCAAAATCACTGGAGATGGTGACTGCAGCCATGAAATTAAAAGATGCTTACTCCTTGGAAGAAAAGTTATGACCAACCTAGATAGCATATTGAAAAGCAGAGACATTATTTTGCCAACAAAGGTCCATCTAGTCAAGGCTGTGGCTTTTCCAGTAGTCATGTATGGATGTGAGAGTTGGACTGAAGAAAGCTGAGTGCTGAAGAATTGATGCTTTTGAACTGTGGTGTTGGAGAAGACTCTTGAGAGTCCCTTGGACTGCAGGGAGATCAACCCTGGGATTTCTTGGAAGGAATGATGCTAAAGCTGAAACTCCAGTACTTTGGCCACCTCATGTGAAGAGTTGACTCATTTGAAAAGACTCTGATGCTGGGAGGGATTGGGGACAGGAGGAGAAGGGGACGACGGAGGATGAGATGGCTGGATGGCATCACTGACTCGATGGATGTGAGTCTGAGTGAACTTCGGGAGTTGGTGATGGACAGGGAGGCCTGGTGTGCTGTGATTCATGGGGTCGCAATGAGTCGGACACGACTGAGTGACTGAACTGAACTGAACTGGTCATTACAAAAGTGCTTTCTCTATTAACATATGGTTATAGCAATTTCATTGTCTAAACATAGGAGTTATAAGAGGAGATCTTTAGAAATAAGGTTGTTGTCACCAGGTGCTAAGAGCCATTGTTTGAGAATGGCTGTTAGCATGTCAAATCTGACAACTCAGAAAACTAAATTTCTTTTCTGACAACAAGGACATGTCAGATCACACCCCTATTGTTTCCTAAGTTATTTCCTTGGATGTCTGAAACACAGCTACTCTTTTGTGACTCTTTCCTAAGAAAATTTTATTAATGTTTTTGGCTGAGCTGCTCTTCATTCCTCCACTGGGTTTTCTCTAGTTGCAGTGAGTGGGGGCTACTTTCCAGTCCCAGTATGTGAGATTCTCATTGTGGTGACTTCTTTTGGTGTATAGCACAGGTTGTAGGACATTCAGGCCTCAGTATTTGTGGCATTTGGGCTCAGAAATTGAAGCTCTGAGCCCTAGAGCACAGGTTCTACACAACAGTTGTGATGAATGGCTTACTTTACTCCAGGGAATGTGGGATCTTCAGAGACAGGCAAAGAACTCATATCTCCTGCATTGACAGGCAGATTCTTTTACAACTGAGCCACCAGGAAAGGCCTCTTTTGATTTTTTTTTTTAAATTTCACCTTCATAACCAAAAGAAGTGTCACTGTCAAGGAAATTAGTATTTCTCTGAGTGTGAGAAGGTGCAAGAATCAGGGCTCCTAAAGTCTTTTCCAGAAATTGTCTATCTCTTGGCCTGTTCAGTCAGAATTCAAGATCACAGAATGCCTCACTTGTGATGTCCAGCCACTACTCCTTTCAGGGGTTGTTGAAGGTAAAACCTGCAGTGGCCATGACTTAATCTTTGTAGAGGTACATAGCAAGTGCCAATTTTCAGTCAGCACAGCCACTTCAGGATCATATATGGACTATGGTTTGGAGGATTTTCATGATCATTTTTTACCTTGGTGCTGGGAATGCTCATTCCAGGACTTGGGGAAGATTTTCAGTGACAGATAACTCAATGGGCTGTTCCTGGACATTTCCATAAAACAGTATTGAAAATTCTCTGGACTCCCGGTCTTTATTAAACTCAACTGGAAGAAACACAAGCTGGAACCAAGATTTCCGGGAGAAATATCAATAACCTCAGATATGCAATTAACACCACCCTTATGGCAGAAAGTGAAGAGGAACTAAAAAGCCTCTTGATGAAAGTGAAAGTGGAGAGTGAAAAAGTTGGCTTAAAGCTCAACATTCAGAAAATGAAGATCATGGCATCCGGTCCCATCACTTCATGGGAAATAGATGGGGAAACAGTGGAAACAGTGTCAGACTTTATTTTGGGGGGCTCCAAAATCACTGCAGATGGTGACTGCAGCCATGTAATTAAAAGATGCTTACTCCTTGGAAGAAAAGCTATGACCAACCTAGAAAGCATATTTAAAAGCAGAGACATTACTTTGCCAACTAAGGTCCATCTAGTCAAGGCTGTGGTTTTTCCTGTGGTCATGTATGAATGTGAGAGTTGGACTGTGAAGAAGGCTGAGTGCCGAAGAATTGATGCTTTTGAACTGTGGTGTTGGAGAAGACTCTTGAGAGTCCCTTGGACTGCAAGGAGATCCAACCAATCCGTTCTGAAGTAGATCAGCCCTGGGATTTTTTTGGAAGGAATGATGCTAAAGCTGAAACTCTAGTACTTTGGCCACCTCATGTGAAGAATTGACTCACTGGAAAAGACTCTGATGCTGGGAGGGATTGAGGGCAGGAGGAGAAGGGAATGACAGAGGATGAGATGGGTAGATGTCATCACTAACTCAGTAGATGTGAGTCTGAGTGAACTCTGGGAATTGGTGATGGACAGGGAGGTGTGGCGTGCTGCGATTCATGGGGTCGCAAAAAGTCGGACACGACTGAGCCACTGAACTGAACTGAACTGTGTTCCAGGGAAGTATTCCATCTTGTTGTTATCTTCCCATATATAGAGTTACAGTGTTCTCATCGTTGATCACATGCACAACTACATAACTTGTACTGATCAGTAAGAGAATTATTGTAACTAGGGGTCAAAGCTGGAATAAGAGACAAGTAACATTGCAATACAATTTTGACTGTAGACAATAAAGGGGCAGTGCATGGGTGTTCCTATCGTATGGAATGAGGCCATCTGGACTCAGTTATTAATAGAAGTTGTTGAGTGACATTTTGAATATTAATAGACCAGGGAGATCATACTTGTTAGTAAAATAAGCATGTATCCTAATGTAGAGTGGACAGTGTCAGGCATTTGTACCCCAGTACTCAGAAGTCTAGTATTATTCAAGTAGATTTAACCATTAATGGGGCTATTGCACAAGGGATTTTTCTGTTCCTTAATATATGGTTATAGAAATTTCACAGTCTAAACATACAAAAGTTCCAAGAGGAGACCTTTAAAAATAAGGTTGTCACCAGATGCTAGCAACCATTGTGTTGAGAATGGCTGTTATCACCTCAAATCTTCCAGAGCTCAGAAAGCTGAAATTCTTCACAATACAAGAGTTTGTCAGAATCTCACCCCTATTCTCACATAGTTATTTCCTTGGCTGTCTGATCCACAGTGACTCTATTATGACTCCTTTCTAAGCAAATATTAATTTTTGGGAGTAGGCTGACCTGTTCTTCATTCCTGCCCTGGTTTTTCCCTAGTTATAGTCAATGGGAGCTATTTTCTAGTTCCAGTGTGTGGGTTTCATTGTGGTGGCTTCTCTTGTTGTGGAACACAGGCTGTAGCGTGTTGAGGCCTTAGTATTTGTGGGATTTGCTGTCAGATGTTGAAGCTCCGAGTCTTAGAACACAGGCTCAACATTTGTGGTGAATGGGCTTATTTTGCTCCAGGGAATGTGAGATCTTCCCAGATCAGGCAGTGACTCCTATCTTCTAAACTGACAGACAGATTCTTTTACAACTGAATCACCAGGGACGTTCTCTTTTGTCTTTTGATTGTAATTTTCCCCTTCATAGCCAAATAAATGTCACTGTCAAAGTGTTTCTCTAGCTATGAGAAGATGCAAGAAGCAGGACTCAAAGTCTTCTCCAGAAATTATCTATCTCTTAGCCTGCTCTATCAATCACAGAGTGGCTCACTCCTGATGTCCATACAGAACTCCTTTCAGGGGGTGTTGAAGGTTAACAGTTCCAGTGGCCATGATTTAATCTTTGTAGAGGTACATGACAAGTGCCAATTTTCAGGTGGCACAGCCCTTTCAGGGTCATATATTTGACTATGGTTTGGAGGATTTTCATGACCATTTTAGTCATTAGGTGCTGGGAATGCTCACTCCAGGGTTTGGGGGATATTTTCATTGACAGGTCACTCCGTGGTCTGTTCCAGGACATTTCCATAAACTGTATTCAAAATCCTCCAGACTGCCTGTCTATATTGAACTCTTGTGGTTCAGGGAAGTTTTTTTTTCTTGTTTCTTGCAACCATCAATGAAGAGAATTATTGTAACTAGGGGTCAAAGCAGGAATGAGACGCATGTTATGTTGCATAACAATTATGATTGTGGTCAGTGTGTAGGTTTTCTGTCTGATGGAATAAGGCCTTCTGGATTCAATTATTAATAGAAGTAATTGAGGATTGACAAGTTGAATACTGTGAGACTAGGGAGATAATGTTTGTTAGTAAAAAAGCATGTATCAATATAGACTTGAAACTGTCCAGCAACTTGTACCCTGGTACTCAGAAGTCTAACTTTATTCTAGTAGGTTTTAACATTTTTTGTATTATTGGTAGACAAGAGTTTTCCCTTTTTATTAACATATGGCTATAGAAATTTCATTGTCCCAACATAGATCCAAGCGGAGAACTTTAAAAATAAAGTGAATGTCACTAGTTGCCTGCAGCCATTGTGTTGAGAGTGCCTGTTAGTATATCAAATCTGACAGAGCTCAGAAATCTGAAATTCTTCACAACACAAGGACTTGTAGAGCTCACACCCCTGTTGTCACCTAGATAATTCCTTGGATGTCTGAACCTGAGCTACTCTACTATGACTGTTAGAAAATTTTATTATTTTTTTTGCACTATACGGAGCCACGAGTGAAGGCATATTTTGGCTCTTAATATGAATTTACCCTTCATTGCCAAAAAAAAGTGTTACTGTCGATGAAAACATTCGTAGTGTTTCTCCAGGAATGAGAAGATGGAAGAATCAGGGCTCATAAAGACTTCTCTAGAAATTGTCTTTGTCTTGGCCTGCTCTGTCAGGATTCCAGATCAGAGTGCCTCAATCTAATGCCCAATCAGAACTCCTTTCAGGGTATGTTGAAGGTGAATCAGAATTTAATCTTTGTAGAGGCAAATGACAAGTGCCAATTTTCAGTTATCACAGCCCCTTCAGGGTTAAATGTTTGATTATGATTTGGAGGCTTTTCATGACCATTCAGTTGTTCCATGCTGGGAATGCTTATTTTTGCGTTAGGGGAAGATTTTCATTGACAGATCACTCAATGGGCTGTTCCTGGACCTTTCCATAAAAGAGTATCCAAAATACTCTGCATGACCTGTCTTTATTAAACTCTTCTGGTCCAGGGAAATATGCCATCTTGCTCCTTCCCATATCTAGAGTTACACTGTTATCGTCATCTATCACATATAGAACTACATAACTTGCAATGATCAGTAAGAGAATTATTGTGACCTGGAGTCAAAGAAGGAATAAGAAGCAAGTTACATTGCATAGCAGTTTTGATTGTGGACAGTAGAGGGTCAGTGCTCGTTGTTCCTGTCCAATGGAATTGGGCCATCTGGAGTCCATTGTGAATAGAGTTTGTAACCTGCCTCTTGAGAAATCTGTATGCAGGTCAGGAAGCAACAGTTAGAACTGGACATGGAACAACAGACTGGTTCCAAAGAGGAAAAGGAGTACATGAAGGCTGTATATTGTCACCCTGCTTATTTAACTTATATGCAGAGTACATCATGAGAAACGCTGGACTGGAAGAAACACAAGCTGGAATCAAGATTGCCGGGAAAAATATCAATAACCTCAGATATGCAATTGACACCACCCTTATGGCAGAAAGTGAAGAGGAGCTAAAAAGCCTCTTGATGAAAGTGAAAGAGGAGAGTGAAAAAGTTGGCTTAAAGCTCAACATTCAGAAAACAAAGATCATGGCATCCAGTCCCATCACTTCATGGCAAATAGATGGGGAAACAGAGGAAACAGTATCAGACTTTATTTTTGGGGGCTCCAAAATCACTGTAGGTGGTGACTGCAGCCATGAAATTAAAAGACGCTTACTCCTTGGAAGAAAAGTTATGACCAACCTGGATAGCATATTCAAAAGCAGAGGCATTACTTTGCCGACTAAGGTCCATCTAGTCAAGGCTATGGTTTTTCCGGTAGTCATGTATGGATGTGAGAGTTGGACTGTGAAGAAGGCTGAGTGCCGAAGAATTGATGCTTTTGAACTGTGGTGTTGGAGAAGACTCTTGAGAGTCCCTTGGACTGCAAGGAGATCCAACCAGTCCATTCTGAAGTAGATCAGCCCTGGGATTTCTTTGGAAGGAATGATGCTAAAGCTGAAGCTCCAGTACTTTGGACACCTCATGTGAATAGGTGTCCATGACTCATTGTAAAAGACTCTGATGCTGGGAGGGATTGGGGGCAGGAGGAGAAGGGGACAACCGAGGATGAGATGGCTGGATGGCATCACGGACTCGATGGACGTGAGTCTGAGTGAACTCCGGGAGATGGTGATGAACAGGGAGGCCTGGCGTGCTGCGATTCATGGGGTCGCAAAGAGTCGGACACGACTGAGTGACTGAACTGAACTGACAACTTGAATATTAATAGACCAGGGAAATATTCCTTGTTAGAAAACTAAGCATGCGTCCTAATGTAGACTTGATACTGTCAGGTGACTTGTACCTTGGTACTCACGTGTCTAGGCTTACCAAAGTAGATTTTCACCATGAAAGGGGTACTGGTCATTATGTAAGTATTTTCTGCCTTTATTAATATTTTGTTATAGCTATTTTGGGTTTCCCTGGTGGCTCAGCCAGAAAGAAGCCACCTGCAATGCAGGAGATATAGGAGATGCAGTTTTGATCCCTAGGTGGGCAAGATTCCTGGGAGGAGGGAATGGAATACCACTCCAGCATTCTTGCCTGGAGAATTCCATGCACAGAGGAGTGGGCCACAGTCCATGGGGTCACAAAGGGTTGGACACAACTGAATCGACTGAGCACGCACATGTAGCAATTTCACTGTCTACATATGAGTTCCAAGAGAAGACCTTTAAAAATAAGGTTGTTGTCACCAGCCATTGTGTTGAGACCATTCTCAAATCTGTTATCATCTCAGGTTTGACAGAACTCAGAAAGCTGAAATTCTTTACAGTACAGGAACTTGTCAGTGTTCACACCCCTATTGTCACCTAGTTATATCCTTGGATGTCTGATCCACAGTGACTCTATTATGACTCTTTTCTAAGAAAACTTTATTAATTTTTCTGGGATGAGTGCTCTTCATTCCTGCACCTTTTTTTCTCTTAGTTACAGCCACTGAGGGCTACTTCCTAGTTCCTGTGCACCAGCTTAATTATGGTGGTTTCTCTTGTTGCTGAGCACAGGCTGTAGAGTGTTGAGGCCTCAGTATTTGTGGCATTTGGTGTCAGACATTGAAGCTCCAAGCTCTAGAGCACCGATTCCACAATTGTGGTGAATGAGCTTATTTTGCTCCAGGGAATATGAGATCTTCCCAGATCAAGCAAGAACTGCTATCTCCCACACTGGCAGGTGGATTCTTTACTACTGAGCCAGCAGGGAAGACCTATTTGACTTTTGATTATAGTTTTCCCCTTCATAGCCAAAAGAAGTGTCACTGTCAAGGAAATCAGTGTTTCTCTAGCTATGAGATGATGAAAGAATCAGGGCTCATAAAGTCTTCTCCAAAAATTATGTATCTTGCCTGCTGTATCAGAATTCCAGATCACAAAGTGACTCACTCCTGGTGTCCACCCAGAACTCCTTTCACGGGGTGTTGAAACAGTTGCAGTGGCTATGACCTAATCTTTATAGAGGCACATGGAAAGTGCCAATTTTCAGGTGGCACAGACCCTTCAGGGTCATATATTTGACTATGATTTGGAAGATTTTCACGACCATTTAGTCATTTGGTGCTGGGAATGCTCATTCCAGGGTTTGGGGAATATTTTCAATGACAGATCACTCAATGGGCTCTTCCTGGGCCTTTTCATAAACAATATCCAGATTTCTCTGTACTACCTATCTTTATTGAACTCTCATGGTTTAGGAAAGTATTCTTTCTTATCTCTTCTTCCCTTATCTAGAGTGACACCATTATTGTCACTGATCACATACAGAATGACATAACTTGCAATGATCAGTAAGAGAATGATTGTAGCCTGGGTTAAATCAGGAATGAGAAGCAAGTTATGTTGCAAAATGATTTTGATTGTGGACCATAGAGGGTCAGTGCATGGGTGTTCCTATCCAATGGAATGAAGCCATCTGGACTCAGTTATTAAAAGAAGTAGCTGAGGATTGACAAGTTGAGCATTAATAGACCAGGGAGATCATACCTTTAGTAAAATAAAATAAGCTTGTATCCTAATGTACACTTGACAATGTCCAGTGACTTGTATCCTGGTATTCAGAAGTCTAGCTGAATCCAAGTAGGTTTCAACAATTTTGTGCTATTGGTAACTACAGAAGAGTTTTCTCACTTTATTAACATATGGTTATAGCCATTTCATTGTCCAAACATATAACAGTTCCAAGAGGAGACCTTTAAAATAAAGTTGATGTCACTAGGTGCCTGCAGTCATTGTGTTGAGAGTGCCTTTTAGGATCTCAAACCTGAGATAGCTCAGAAAGCTGAAATTCTTCACAATACAAGGACTTGTCAGAGATCACATCCCTATTGTCACCTAGATATTTCCTTTGATGTCTGTACCTGAGCTACTCTACTATGAGTCATTTCTTAGAAAATTGTATTGATATTTTGTGCTGAACTGTTCTTCATTCCTACACAGGGTTTTCACTAGTTGGAGCAAGTGGGGGCTAAATTC
Organism: Capricornis sumatraensis; assembly: GCF_032405125.1. Lineage (NCBI taxonomy): Eukaryota > Metazoa > Chordata > Mammalia > Artiodactyla > Bovidae > Capricornis > Capricornis sumatraensis. Next base: position 48,075,951 of record NC_091082.1, on the reverse strand, counting down.
CAGTTCCAGTTCACGGACTTCTCATTGTGGTCATTTCTCGTGTTGCAGAGCACAGGCTATAGGAAGTTCAGGCTTCAGTATTTGTGGCATTTGGGCTCAGAAGTTTAAGCTTTGAGCCCTAGATCATAGGCTCCACAGTTGTGGTGAATGCACTTAGTTTGCTCCACAGAACATGGGATCATTCCTGACCAGGCATGGAACTGGTGTCTCCTGGATTGGCAGACAGATTTTTAAAATATTGAGCCACCAGTGAAGGCATATTTTGACTCTTAATATGAATTTTCCGTTCATTGCCAAAAAAAGTGTTACTGTGAATGAAATTAATGTTTCTTTAGGTATGAGAAGATGGAAGATTTGGGGCTCATAAAGACTTCTCTAGAAATTGTCTGTCTTGGCCTGCTCTGTCAAAATTCCAGATCACAGAGTACCTCCATCCTGACATCCATCCAGAGCTTCTTTCAGGGGTTGCTGAAGGTGGGAGCTGCCCTGGCCATGATTTAATCTGTGGGGAATAGTTTCATTGACAGGTCACTCATTGGGATGTTCCTGGACCTTTCCATAAACAATTTCCAAAATTCTCCATACTACCTGTCTTTATTGAACTCTTGCAGTTCAGGGAGGTATTCGTTCTTGTTGATTCTTGTCCTATCTAGATTTGCACCATTATCATCATCGATCGCATACAGAACTACATAACTTACTATGATCAGTCAGAGAATTATTGTGACTCAGGGTCAAAGCAGGAATAAAAAGCAAGTTACGTTGCATAACATTTTTCATTGTGGACAATAAAGGGTCAGTGCATAGGTGTTCCTGTCCAGTGGAATAGGCCATCTGGACTCTGTTATTAATAGAAATAGTTGAGAAGTGACATCTTGAGTATTAATAGACCAGGGAGATCATACTTGTCCTAAAAATAAGCATGAATGTCAGGCAACTGGTACCCTGGTACTCAGATGTCTAGGCTTATCCAAGTAGGTTTTAACAATTTGGTGCTATTGATAATTATAGAAGTGATTTCTGTCTTTAGTAACATATGGTTATAACAAGTTTATGGCCTAAACATATGAGTTTCAAGAGGAGACCTTTTAAAATAAGATTGTTGTCACCAGGTGCTAGCAGCCATTGTGTTGAGAATGAATATTATCATCTCAAATCTGACAGAGCTCAGAAAACTGTAGTGCTTCACAATACAGCAGCTTGTCAGAGATCACATCTCTATTGTGACCTAGATATTTCCTTGGATATCTGATCCACAGCTATTCTTTTTAAGAAGATTTTATTAATGTTTTTGAGCTGAGCTGTTCTTCATTCCTGCACAGGTTTTTATCCAGTTGCAGTGAGGAGGGGGCTGCTTTCTGTTTCCAGTGTGAGGACTTCATTGTGGTGGCTTCTCTTGTTGCTGAGCAGAGGCTGTAAGGTGTTGAGGCCTCAGTATTTGTGGCATTTGGGGTTAGACTCTCGAGCTCTGAGCACTAAAGCACATGCTCTGTATATGTGGCAAACAGGTTTATTTTGCTCCAGGGGATATGGGATCTTAGGAGATCGGGCAAAGAACTCATCTCCTACATTGGCAGGTGGAAACTTTTACTACTGAGCCACCAGGGAAGGCCTATTTTGACTTTGATTATAATTTTCCCCTTCATAGCCCAAAGAAGTGTCACTGTCAAGGAAATCAGTGATTCTCTAAGTATGGGAAAATGCAAGAATCAGGGCTCAGAGAGTTGTCTGCAGAAATTATCTGTCTCTTGGTCTGCTCTGTTAGAATTCCAGATCACAGCATGAGTCACTCCTGATTTCCACCCAGAACTCCTTTCAGGAGTTGTTGAAGGTAAGCAGCTGAAGTGACCATGATTTAATATTTGTAGAGGTTCAAGACAAGTGCCAATTTTCAGTCAGTACAGCCACTTCAGGGTCATATATTTCACTATGGTTTGGAGGATTTTCATAACCATTTAGTCATTCGGTGCTGGGAATGCTCATTCGAGGGTCTGGGGAATGTTTTCATAGACAGATCACTCAATGGGCTGTTCCTGGACTTTTCCATAAAACAGTATCCAACATTATCTGGACTGCTTGTCTTAAGTAAGCTCTTGCTGTCCAGTGAAGTATTCCATGTTGTTTCTTTTTCCCATATATAGAGTTATAGAATGTTTTCTTCATTGATCTCATACAGAACTACACAAAATTCAAAGTTAATAAGAGAATTACTGTTATTAAGAGGTCAAAACAGGAATAAGAAGCAAGTGACATTGGATAACATTTTGATTGTGGCTAATAGAGGGTCAGTGCATGGGTGTTCCTATCCAATGAAATAAGGCCATCTGGATTCAGTTATTAGTAGAATTAGTTTCCACAGTATCAACCTGAATACTAAAAGCCAAGGGTAATCATCCTTATTGGAAAAATAAGCTTGTATCTTAATGTCGACATGGCACTGCCAGGAAACTTGTACCCCAGAACACAGCTGTCTAGGCTTATCCAATTTTTTGTTCCCCATATTGTGGCTATATATATATGTCATTACACAAATGTTTTCTCTGTTTATTAACATAAATTTTAATTCAATTGTCTAATCTAAAAGAGTTAGAGAGGAGAACTTTAAAAATAAGGTTGTAGTCACCAGATGCTAGCAGCCATTATTTTTGTTTTTTTTTAATTAATTTTTTTATTGAAGGATAATTTCTTTACAGAATTTTGCTGTTTTCTGCCAAACATCAACATAAATCAGTCATAAGTATACATATATCCCCTCTTGAAGCTCCCTCCCATCTGCCTTCCCATCCCACCCCTTTAGGTTGATATAGAGCCCCTGTTTGAGTTTCCTGAGACATACAGCAAATTCCAGTTGGCTATCTATTTTACATATGCTAATGTAAGTTTCCATCTTACTCTTTCCATACATCTCACCCTCTCCTATCCTCTCCCCTCTCCATGTCCAGAAGTCTTTTCTCTATGTCTGTTTCTCCATTGTTGCCCTGTAAGTAAATTCTTCAGTACCATTTTTCTAGATTCTGTATACATATGTTAGAATATGGTATTTATCTTTCTCTTTCTGACTCACTTCACTCTGTATAATAGGTTCTAGGTTCATTCACCTCATTAGAACTGACTCAAATACATTCATTTTTATGGCTGAGTAATATTCCATTGTATATATATATATATCACAACTTCTTTATCCATTCATCTGTCTATGGACATCTAGGTTGCTTCCATGTTCTAGCTACTGTAAATAGTGCTGCAGTGAACAATGACATACATGTGTCTCTTTCAATTTTGGTTTCCTCAGGGTATATGCCTAGGAGTGGGATTGCTGGGTCCTGTGGTGATTTTATTCCTAGTTTTTTAAGGAATCTCCACACCATCTTCCGTAGTGGCTGTATCAGTTTACATTCCCACCAACAATGCAAAAGGGTTCCATTTTCTCCACAGCCTCTCCATCATTTATTATTTGTAGACTTTTTGATGATGGCCATTCTGACCAGTGTGAGGTGATATCTCACTGTAGTTATGATTTGCATTTCTATAATAATGAGTAATGTTGAGCATCTTTTCATGCGTTTGCTAGCCATCTGTAGGTCTTCTTTGGAGAAATGTCTACATACGTCTTTTTCCCACTCTTTGACTGGGTTGTTTGTTTTTCTGGTATTGACTTGTATGAGCTGCTTGTATATTTTGGAAATTAATCCTTTGTCAGTTATTTCACTTGCTATTATTTTCTCCCATTGTGAGGGCTGTCTTTTCACCTTGCTTATAGTTTCCTTTGTTGTGCAAAAGCTTTTAAGATTAACCAGGTCCCACTTGTTTACTTTTGTTTTTATTTCCATTACTCTAGGAGGTGGGTCATGGAGGATCTTGCTTTGATTTATGTCATAGAGTGTTCTGCCTATGTTTTTCTCTAAGAGTTTCTAGTTTCTGGTCTTACATTTAGGTCTTTAGTTCATTTTAAGTGTATCTTTGTGTATGGTTTTAGGAAATGTTCTAATTTCATACTTTTATATGTGGCTGTCCAGTTTTCCCAGCACCATTTATTGAAGAGGCTGTCTTTGCTCCATTGTATATTCTTGCCTCCTTTGTCGAAAATAAGGTACCCATAGGTGCATGGGTTTACTTCTGGACTTTCTATCTTGTTCCATTTGTCTATATTTCTGTTTTTGTGCCAGTACCATACTGTCTTGATGACTGTAGCTTTGTAGTATAATCTGAAGTCAGAAAGGTTGACTCCTCCAGCTCCATTCTTCTATCTCAAGACTGCTTTGGCTATTCAGGGTCTTTTGTGTTTCCATATGAATTGTAAAACTTTTTGTTCTAGTTCTGTGAAAAATGGCACTGGTAATTTGATAGGGATCACATTGAATCTGTAGACTGCATTTGGTAGTATAGTCATTTTCACAATATTGATTCTTCCTACCCAGGAACATGGACTATCTCTCCATCTGTTTATGTCATCTTTGATTTCTTTCATTGATGTCTTATACTTTTCTGTATACAGTTCTTTTGTCTCCTTAGGTAAGTTTATTCCTAGATATTTATTTCTTTTTGTTGCAATGGTGAATAGGATTGATTCCTTAATTGCTCTTTCTGATTTTTCATTGTTAGTATATAGAAATGCAAGTAATTTCTGTGTATTGACTCTGTATCCTGCAACTTTGCTAAATTCATTGATTAGCTCTAGTAACTTTCTGATATTCTCTTTAGGGTTTTCTTTGTATAGTATCATGTCATCTGCAAAGAGTGAGAGCTTTAATTCTTCTTTTCCCATCTGGATTCCTTTTATTTCTTTTTTATTTTTTTCTGATTGCTATAGCTAGGACTTAAAGAAATATGTTGAATAATGGTGGTGAAAGTGGACACCCTTGTCTTGTTCCTGATCTTAGGGGGAATGCTTTCAGTTTTTCACCATTGAGAATAATGTTTGCTGTAGGCTTATCATATATGGCCTTTACTATGTTGAGGTAGGTTCCTTATATGCCCATTTTTTGAAGAGTTTTAATCATAAACAGGTGCTGAATTTTGTAAAGTCTTTTTCTGCATCTATTGAGATGATCATATAGTTTTTATCTTTCAATTTGTATAGTATATCACATTGTTTGTTTTCCATATATTGAAGAATCCTTGCATCCCTGGAAGAAGCCCAACTTGATCAAGGTGTATGAGCTTTTTGATATGTTGGTGAATTCTGTTTGCTAAAATTTTGTTGAGGATTTTTGCATCTATGTTCATCAGTGATATTGGCCTATAGTTTTCTTTTTCTGTGTTGTCTTTGTCTGGTTTTGGTATCAGGGTGATGATGGCCTCATAGAATGAGTTTGGAAGTATTCCTTCCTTTTCAATTTTTTGAAAGACTTTTAGAAGGATAGGCATTAGCTGTTCACTATATGTTTGATAGAATTCTCCAGTGAAGCTATCTGGTCCTGGACTATTGCTTTTGGGGAGATTTTTGATCGTGGCTTCAATTTCAGTGCTTGTAATTGGGTTGTTCATAATTTATTTCTTCCTATTTAGTCTTGGAAGTTTCAACTTTTCTAAGAATCTGTCCATTTCTTCCAGGTTATCCATTTTATAACCATTTTGTTGTTCATAATAGTCTCTTATAATCCTTTGTATTTCTGCATTGTCTGTTGTAACCTGTCCTTTTTCATTTCTCATTTTGTTGATTTGATTCTTCTCTTTTTTTCTTGATGAGTCTGGCTAAGGGTTTGTCAATTTTGTTTATCTTCTCAAAGAACTAGCTTTATTAATCTTTACTATTGGTTCTTTCATTTCTTTTTCATTTATTTCTGCTCGGATCTTTATGATTTCTTTCCTTCTACTAATTTTTTTTTGTTGTTGTTGTTCTTTTTCCAGTTGTTTTAGGTGTAAAGTAAGGTTGTCTATTCGATGTTTTTCTTGTTTCTTGATATATATAAAACCCTGTATTGTTGTTTTGCTTTTGTTACAATTATGGGATTGTATTGCTATAAACTTCCCTCCTAGCACTGCTTTTGCTGAATCCCAAAGGTTTTGATTCCTTGGTGGCTCAGACGGTAAAGCGTCTGCTTGCAATGTGGGAGACCCAGGTTTGATCCCTGGGTTGGGAAGATCCCCTGGAGAAGGAAATGGCAACCCACTCCAGTACTCTTGCCTAGAATATTCCATGGATGGAGAAGCCTGGTGGGCTACAGTCCATAGGGTTACAAAGAGTCGGATATGACTGAGCAACATCACAATAGGTTTTGAGTTGTCATGTTTTCATTGTCACTTGTTTCTAGAATTTTTTTGATTTCCCTTTTGATTTCTTCAGTAACCTGTTGGTTATTTAGAAAAGTGTTGTTTAATCTCCATGTGTTTGTGTTTCCTACAGTTTTTTTTCTTGTAATTGATGTCTAGTCTCATAGTGCTGTGGTCAGAGAAGATGCTTGATATGATTTCAATTTTCTTAAATGTACTGAGACTTGATTTGTGACCCAAGATGTGGTCTGTCCTGGAGAATGTTCCATGTGTGCTTGAGAAGAAGGTGTATTCTTCTGCATTTGGATGGAATGTCCTGAAGATATCAATGAGATCCATCTCGTCTAATGTATCATTTAAGACTTGTGTTTCCTTATTAAATTCCTGTTTTGATGATCTGTCCATTGGTGTGAGTGGGGTGTTAAAGTCTCCTACTATTATTGTGTTACTGTCAATTTCTCCTTTTATGTGTGTTAGTGTTTGTCTTATGTATTGAGGTGCTCCTATGTTGGGTGCATAGATATTTACAATTTTTATGTCTTCCTCTAGGATTGATCCCTGATCATTATATAATGTCCTTCCTTATATCTTGTCATCTTTATTTTAAGGTCTATTTTGTCTGATATGAGGATTGCTACTCCAGCTTTCTTTTGCTTTCTATTTGCATGGAATATGTTTTTCTATCCTCTCACTTTGAGTCTATATGTGTCTTGAGATCTGAAGTGGGTTTCTTGTAGACAGCATGTATATGGGTCTCATTTTTCTTTTTTTTTAATTTTTAAAACTTTTTATTTTGTATTGAGGTATAGCTAATTAGCAAGGCTGTTATACTTTCGAGTGAACAGCAAAGGGACTCAGTCAAAAATATACATGTATGCATTCTCTTGCAAACTTCCCTCCCACCCAGGCTGCCACATAACATTGAGCAGAGTTTTATTGGAACATTATCCATAGCCCCAAACTGGATATGACCAAATGTCTAACAACTATAGAGCAGGCAAACTGTGATGTAGTCACAAGATGGAATACTATATAGCAATGAAAACGAATAGACTGTCACTCCAGGCGTCACTCCAGGCGGCAACATGGATATGTCTCATGAACATAATAAAGTTGTGTAAACAGGAAGAAGCCTCAAAAAGCACATATTATATAATTTCCATGTATGAAATGTGCAAATGGGCAAACCTAATCCATGCTGAAAGAGGGCAGAACAGGGTGGCTACCTATGGGGGAACAGTGACCAGGAGGGTACAGAGTGGGGTCCTGAATGCTGGCAATGCCCTATTTCTCCATCAGGCGGTGTTTCCATGGCTGGGTTTACTCTGCAAAGTTGCATCTAGCTGTATAATTAACTTCAGTGAAAAGTTAACTTTAAAAATACTGACTCCTGTGGAGAAAAGGGAGCCCTCCTACACTGTTGGTGGGAATGCAAACTAGTACAGCCACTATGGAGAACAGTGTGGAGATTCCTTAAAAAATTGCAAATAGAACTACCTTATGACCCAGCAATCCCACTGCTGGGTATACACACCGAGGAAACCAGAATTGAAAGAGACACATGTACCCCAATGTGCATCGCAGCACTGTTTATAATAGCCAGGACATGGAAACAACCTAGATGTCCATCAGCAGATGAATGGATAAGAAAGCTTTGGTACATGTACACAATGGAGTATTACTCAGCCGTTAAAAAGAATTCATTTGAATCAGTTCTGATGAGATGGATGAAACTGGAGCCGATTATACAGAGTGAAGTAAGCCAGAAAGAAAAACACCAATACAGTATACTAACACATATATATGGAATTTAGAAAGATGGCAATGACGACCCTGTATGCAAGACAGGAAAAAAGACACAGCTGTGTATAACGGACTTTGGGACTCAGAGAGAGAGGGAGAGGGCAGGATGATTTGGGAGAATGGCATTCTATCATGTATACTATCATGTAAGAATTGAATCGCCAGTCTATGTCTGACGCAGGATACAGCATGCTTGGGGCTGGTGCATGGGGATGACCCACAGAGATGTTATGGGGAGGGAGGTGGGAGGGGGTTTCATGTTTGGGAACACATGTAAGAATTAAAGATTTTAAAATTTAATAAAAAAAAATAAAACCACAAAAAAATAAAATAAAATAAAAATACTGACTCCTAACACCTTCATCACAAGCACTTATTGAGCACCTACAATATACCAAGTCCTGGCCTACAGCAGAGAGCAAAGGAGATCTGCTCCTGCATAAAACCAGGTCCCACAGTCTGTGTCTTTTGGCTTGGTTACATTTAAAGGAATTATTGATATAAAATTTCCTATTGCCATTTTCTAATTGTTTGGGGTTGATTTTGTAGATCCTTTTTCTTTTGTTGTATTTCTTGACTATATGAGTCCATTTAATATTTGTTGTAAAGCTGGTTTGGTGATACTGAATTCTCTCAACTTTTGCTTGTCTGAAAAGCTTTTTATTTCTCCATCAATTTTGAATGAGATCCTTGCCAGGTACAGTAATCTTGGTTGTAGATTTTTCCCTTTCAGTACTTTAAATATATCCTGCCATTCCCTTCTGGCCTGCAGAATTTCTGCTGAAAGATCAACTGTTACGCATATGGGGTTTCCCTTGTATGTTACTTGTTGCTTCTCCCTTGCTTTTAATATTCTTTCTTTGTGTTTAGTCTTTGTTAGTTTGATCAGTACGTGTCTTGGCATGTTCCTCCTTGGGTTTATCCTGTATGGGACTCTCTGTGCCTCTTGGACTTGATTGGCTATTTCCCTTTCCATGTTGAGGAAATTTTCAACTATAATCTCTTCAAAAGATTTCTCATACCCTTTCTTTTTCTCTGCTGCTGCTGCTGCTAAGTCGCTTAAATTGTGTCCAACTCTGTGTGACCCCATGGACGGCAGCCCACCAGGCTCCGCCGTCCCTGGGATTCTCCAGGCAAGAGCACTGGAGTGGGTTGCCACTGCCTTTTCCGTTCTTCTTCTGGGACCCCTATAATTCAAATGTTGGTTCATTTGATACGGTCCCAGAAGTCTCTGAGACTGTCCTCAGCTCCTTTCATTCTTTTTACTTTATTCTGTTCTTCAGAAATTATTTCCACCATTTTATCTTCCAGCTCACTGATTCATTCTTCTGCTTCAGAAAGTCTGCTATTGATTCCTTCTAGAATATTTTTAATTTTAGTAACTGTGTTGTTTGTCTCTGCATGTTTATTCTTTAATTCTTCTGTGTCTTTGTTAATTGATTCTTGCATTTCCTCCATTTTGCTTTCAAGGTTTTTGATCATCTTTACTATCATTATTCTGAATTATTTTCCAGGTAATTTTCTTATTTCCTCTTCATTTATTTGGACTTCTGTGTTTCTAGTTTGTTCCTTCATTTGTGTAGTATTTCTCTGCCTTTTGATGTTTTTTTTTTTTAAGTTATTGTGTTTGAGGTCTCATTTTCCCAGACTTCAAGGAAAATTCAATTCTTTTCTTGAAGAAGTTTGAATTCTTTCTTCCTTTTGTTTTCTGCCCTCCTCAAGTTGGTCCAGTGGTTGGTGTGAGCTTCGTATAGGGTAAGATTTGTGCTGGGTTATGTTTGTTTGTTTTTCCTCTGATGAGCAAGACTAAGTGAGGTGGTACTCCTGTCTGCTGATGATTGGGTTTGTAGTTTTGTTTTGTTTGTTTAGATGAAGTGTCCTGCACAGGGTGCTACTGGTGGTTGGGTGATGCTTGGTCTTGTATTCCAGTGGTTTCCTTTGTATGAATTCTCAATATTTGATACTCCCTAGGGTTAGTTCTCTGGTAGTCTAGGGTCTTGGAGTCAGTGCTCCCACTCCAAAGGCTCAGTTTTTGATCTCTGGTCAGGAATGAAGATTCCACAAGTGGTTTGTTATGGCATTAAGGGAGAGTAAAGAAAATATCCAAAAATGAGAAACCAAAGATGAACCCCAAACAAATGGCAGTTACAAAATCAGGCAAGTAATAATTAAAATAATGGAATATAAACATATTCATATGCACCCATGAGCAAAATGAAAACAGTCTAAAAAAAAGTACAGTAGATTGATCCAGTGAACAAAGGAAATAAAAAATTATATTTACCAGTTAAGAACAAAACTAAGTTAAGCACAAACTGCAAAATAAAGCTAAAGCAAGGTGCCAGGTGTGGAATAAAGCAAAGAAAACTAAACTAACAAATATGTTGAGAGGAAAGGAAAGAAAGAAAAGAAAGAATAGATATGCAAAGTTAAGTAGAGGTAGATGAAGAAGATTTATGTACATTAAAGATTAACTTCAAGTGGAAAAGAGCAGTAGGAAAGGCAAATGAAGGAATAAATTAGAAAAAATATAATAAGTTTTTAAAAATTAAAATTATAAAAAAAGAGAAAGAAAACAGAAGAAGGAAGCAAAAAGGGAAAAAGAAGGAAAACTCCACAGAACTGCAAAAGCCCAATGTAGAGGCTGTGGTTTATAACAACAATAGAAAGTGTGACTGAATATACACATATACATATACACCCATAAGCAAAATCAAAACAGTCCAGCTAAAATTAAGTACAATAGATTGACCCAGCAAAGAAAGGAAACCAAAAATGATATCTACCAGAACAAAACTAATTAAAGCACAAACTGGAAAACGAAACTAAAGCAAGTTTCCAATTAGGGAATAAACAATGAAAAGAAAACTAACAAACATGTTGAGAGGAAAGGAAAGAAAGAATAGATATGCAAAGTTAAATAGTGGTAGATGAAGATTTATATATGTTAATGATTAACTACAAGGGGAAAAGAACAATAGGAAAAGTAAACAAAGGAATAAATATAGAAAAATAATACTATGTTTAAAAAATTTAAAATTAAAAAAAAGAGGAAAAAAAAAAAAAGAGGAAAACTCCACAGAACTGCAAAAGCCCAACACAGAGCCAGAGGTTTATGACAACAATAAAAAATCTGATTGAAAGAAAAGAACAACAACAACAAAAACACTGAAAAGGTTAATTGGATTTCTTAGTGCCAATAAAATCAACAACTAATACAGAGGAGGGAAAAAAGGGGAAAAAAAGAGAAAAAAAAATCCAAAAGAATCTACAGAACAAGTCAAAATATAAGAATAATAAATGTTTTTCTCCCAGATGTTCAAGCTGGTTTTAGAAAAGGCAGAGGAACCAGAGATCAAGTTGCCAACATCTGCTGGATCATGGGACAAGCAAGAGGGTTCCAGAAAAACATCTATTTCTGCTTTATTGACTATGTCAAAGCATTTGACTGTGTGGATCACAATAAACTGTGGAAAATCCTGAAAGAGATGGTAATACCAGACCATCTGACCTGTCTCCTGAGAAATCTGTATGCAGGTCAGGAAGCAACAGTTAGAACTGGACATGGAACAACAGACTGATTCCAAATAGGAAAAGGAGTACATCAAGGCTGTATATTGTCACCCTGCTTATTTAACTTCTATGCAGAGTACATCATGAGAAATGCTGGGCTGGAAGAAGCACAAGCTGGAATCAAGATTGCTGGGAGAAATATCAATAATCTCAGATATGCAGATGACACCACCCTTATGGCAGAAAGTGAAGAGGAACTAAAAAGCCTCTTGATGAAAGTGAAAGAGGAGAGTGAAAAAGTTGGCTTCAAGCTCAACATTCTGAAAACTAAGATCATGGCATCTTGTCCCATCACTTCATGGGAAATAGATGGGGAAACAGTGGAAACAGCATCAGACTTTATTTTCTTGGGCTCCAAAATCACTGCAGATGGTGATTGCAGCCATGAAATTAAAAGATGCTTACTGCTTGGAAGGAAAGTTATGACCAACCTAGGTAGCACCCCACTCCAGTACGCTTGCCTGGAAAATCCCATGGACAGAGGAACCTGGTAGGCTCCAGTCCATGGGGTTGCTAAGAGTCGGGCATGACTGAGCGACTTCACTTTTCACTTTCATGCTTTGGAGAAGGAAATGGCAACCCACTCCAGTGTTCTTGCCTGGAGAATCCCAGGGATGGAGGAGCCTAGTGGGCTGCCGTCTATGGGGTCGCACAGAGTCAGACACGACTGAAGCGACTTAGCAGCAGCAGGTAGCATATTGAAAAGCAGAGACATTACTTTGCCAACCAAGGTCCGCCTAGTCAAGGCTATGGTTTTTCCAGTGGTCATGTATGGATGTGAGAGTTGGACTATGAAGAAAGCTGAGTGCTGAAGAATTGATGCTTTTGAACTGTGGTGTTGGAGAAGACTCTTGAGGGCCCCTTTAACTGCAAGAAGATCCATCCAGTCCATCGTAACGGAGATCAGTCCTGGGTGTTCATTGGAAGCACTGATGTTGAAGCTGAAACTCCAATACTTTGGCCACCTCATGTGAAGAATTGACTCATTGGAAAAGACCCTGATGCTGGGAAAGATTGAGGGCAGGAGAAGGGGACGACAGAGGATGAGATGGCTGGATGGCATCACTGACTCGATGGACATGAGTTTGGGTAAACTCTGGGAGTTGGTGATGGACAGGGAGGCCTGGTGTGCTGTGATTCATGGTGTCTCAAAGAGTCAGACACGACTGAGTGACTGAACTGAACTGAACTGATCAACTCCTATTTAAAAGAGAGAAGGTGCTCAATCAAAGGCAGCTGTTCCTGATGCTGTGCTTGCTGTCCACATTGTTACTACCAGGAGAATACGCATACCAGTCTTTGTGTTTTCAGCATATTCATGAATGATTCTAATAATTGTTGAAATCATCTGTCACCTTTACCACAATTACTGTCCTATCTATCTTCTCTTTGAGCCTTCTGGGACTTCTATTTTCTGCATTGAAACTCAATTATCCTATCCTTGGGTTCCGACAACTTGATTTGGCTCTAAATTTCTCTTTTAATTAATACTCTATCTGACTCTATAATTACTCTCATCCTTCAGTTAATACAAAGGATAAAATTAAAAATAAATTGTGTGTGTGTGTGAGTACGCGCGCGCGTGTGTGTGTGTATTTGTATCGAAGTAGAAAGGGCTTCTTTTTCTCTTTTTGCTAAGCAAAATTGCTTAAGGAAATTTTTGGCTGGAAATAGTATGGAAATAGCAAGTTCTATTTTTATCCTAATTTAAAATTTGATTTTAACTCCAGCTCCATCTGGAAACCTGAGTCATTTTGAGACTAAGAAGGAATAAAAGAAAGAATTTGAAATTAAAGACAAAGCATAAAATTGTGCCTGTTTGAAAAAGATAAGATGATTCAGTAGAGCTTTTCTTCAAAAGATATATTAGGAGATATCATATTCAGAAATGAAGCACGTAGAATCCTTAATGTTGTAAATTGTTTCTCACTGTAAAATCTTTCCACTACTAAAGCCAAGTTCAGGTACTTATTGATGCATCAAGACAGAATGAAAAAAACAGGTTTTAGAATTAGTTTTGGATTTGAATTTTAGTAGTTTTGTGACTGTTTTGGTTTTGTTCTTTATAATTTTCTTTTTTATGGTTTACATTAGAAATCGACACTCGAGCAGCTGGTTCATGACATAATCTAGGAATTCATGAGATGAGGGACCAGGAGAGGAAGTAAGAGGCTGTGTACGTGTTGGGTGGAGAACGTCCCTACTTTCAGCCAAAGAGATTTCCCTGAGGCTTGCTGGGTGATGAAAGACCTGCAATAACTGAAGCCTTATCTTTCCAAATGCTCATAGCTAACTCTTTGGGGATGTTTACTCTTTATTTAGCAAATGGAAACTGCTTGCTACCTCAGCTGGCACCATTTCATCATACAGCATTCCACAGCATTGTCTATGATTCAGGCTTTTTCCCACTGGGGTATCAGACTGCGCTTTCCTCTTTATAGTGGACATCCTACTGTACTCAGTCAGGGCTGGAGTCATCAAACCAGATAGACGAGTATCTTGGCCTGAGCAACTCCAGATGTCTTGGAAATTCTCACTTAGGAGACTGGGAAAGTTACATAGAGTCATTCCCTGAAAAAGCAGTAAGTGAAACTTGTCTTGAAATTGAAACGTTTTCCATGGAGACTCAAATGTTAGAAAACCAGCAATTACCAGACAATGAATTTTTGAAGATCAGAGGTCTTATCATATTCTTTCTGATTTCTCCATTGCCAAGTAAAGTGCCTGAAACACTGTCAAACTACACAGACACACATGCACACAAAATATATTTATTGTACTATATAGCATACATAATATATATGTATATATTATGTTATATATAAATATAAAATTACTATGCTATATATAAAATTATTATATAAAATTATTATGCTATATATAAATGCAAATTATCAGTATATAACATATTAGTAAATTAACACAAATTTACTTAGCTTAGGGGAATGGATATCATGAGGTTTTTTCATCTGGTAATGTCTCTTTAGATGTACCAGCCTACTCATTGCCTCCTTTATAAACTTGCCCTTTACCTGAGTGAGGTCAGGTGTTTGGTTCTTATCTTCCTGCATAGTTCTCCCCATGTTGCTTTGTATATTTTCTCTTTCTCTAGCTACCTGTGAAAACCAAACCAAACCAAAAAGCAGCAAGAAATTTGAAGATAAGGACTGGCCCTTTTCTATCAGTACTTAACTTCTTAACATACTTGGTACATAGAAGGCAGTCAATAATGTTTTCTAAATGAGTGAGGATAAAATCCTTTTCTTGTATTTTGGATTCATTTCGTTTATAAAAGTCAAAACCTGCCTTTACTCATGTAGGTTCTCAGTGCCAAAACCGACAAACCAAGCCTTGAGCCAGAGAATCTAAATTAGATGGTGTAAGATCAGTATTAAAAATGGGAAACCAGAAGATGAAGTATCTCATTGATTTCTGTATGAACACGTTACAATTAGGTGTTGAATGCAGTGAATGTGCTGATTGTTCTTCACTGGTGGAGTGTGTATGTGGTAGCTTGTCAAATGAAGAAAATAAGTTGAATTTTAAAGGGAAAAATACCTCCCTACTCTCTCCTCTGCCAGGGCTGCCCAAGAAATCCAGGAGGTTTGGTGATGCTTAGTGTCAGGAATGATGCTAAAGCTGAAACTCCAATACTTTGTCCACCTCATGCAAAGAGTCGACTCATTGGAAAAGACTGTGATGCTGGGAGGGATTGGGGGCAGGAGGAAAAGGGGACGACCGAGGATGAGATGGCTGCATGGCATCACTGACTCGATGGACGTGAGTTTGTGTGAACTCCGGGAGATGGTGATGGACAGGGAGGCCAGGTGTGCTGCAATTCATGGGGTCGCAACGAGTCGGACTTGACTGAGCGACTGAACTGAACTGAGTCTCAGGAATATTAAGACCCTCTTATTTCAATTAGGTTGATAGGTGAAATATAGTTCTCTGGTGATCCATTTGATACTGGGCAAGATAGGCTTTAATACCAAATCCCTTCATTATGGCTTCTGGGGTGGTGTTTAATGGTTTTAAGTAGGAAGTATCATGCCATGCTGCATAATGGAAAATTTATTTTGGTCTAGTTTCCAAGAAGGAAGTAATCCTTCCCATCAAAATGTGCTTAAGATGCTTCTCTTATGGCCAAGACACTGACACAATACTGGTTAGGCTAGAGAGAGCTGCCCCCTGCCACACACACACACACACACACACACACACACACACATGAGACAACAACAAACCACTCACATAAAGGACTCAGGCTAGACAGGGACCTACTACCTGACACAGCCTTTCTCAAAGATTAGCGTTTAGGCAGGAAACTAGCACAGGAAGTCTTCCATGGAAATTGGTCAATAGACTTGCTGCTTAAAGACTGTACTTGAGTCAGTAAAACATAGACAAACAATGAAGAATTTGGTAAGGACTCCAAAAATATGGACATGTAAAACAGCACAGAACAAGATAATATGGGGCATAGAAGAGGGTTCCCAAGTCATGGAAGAAAAACATAGTCTTAATTCACATAGTTTCCTAGGCCACCCTCGTTAGAGTTGTTATTAGTTCCTTAAGTAAGTAAGTGAAGTTGCTCAGTCGTGTCCGACTCTTTGTGACCCCATGGACTATAGCCTACCAGGCTCCTCTGTCCATGGGATCTCCAGGCAATAGTACTGGAGTGGATTGCCATTTCCTTTTCCAGTGGATCTTCCCAACCCAGGGATCGAACCTGGGTCTCCCACACTGTAGACAGACGCTTTACCATCTGAGCCACCAGGGAAGGAACTAATTAGTTATTAGTTCCATAAGAGATCATACTCTTATGATCTAGAGATTGATGTATATCTTGTAGAATTTATTGTACATATAATATGTAAATATGTATATATATGTAAACATGTATTTCTATATGTACATATGTATTTATTTATATATAGTGTCGTTGTTGTTGAGTTGCTCAGTCGTGTCCTACTCTTTGTGACCCCATAGATTGCAGCATGCCCAGCTCTCATGTCCTTCACCATCTCCAGAAGTTTGCTCAGATTCATGTCCATTGAGTCGGTGATACCATCCAACCATCTCATCCTCTGCCACCCCTTTCTTCTTTTGCCTTCCATCTTTCCCAGCATCAAGGTCTTCTGTACAGAATTCTTTACAGAGTAGACGTTTACCAGTTTTAACAGAGACTTGTTGTCTTCATAAAATTCCAAGTTTAAAACCATATTTATGTATCATGTCTGCTTATTTTCTATTATATATCATCTATGTGGAGAAGGAAATGGCAACTCACTCCAGTATTCTTGCCTGGGAAATCCCATGGACAGAAGAGCCTGGTGGACAACAGTTCATGGGATTGCAAAAGAATAGGACACAACTTAGCAACTAAATAACAATTCAGTCACCTATTTATGTAGTATCTTCAAGTCACCTGGGCCTTACTTGTCATAACAGTGAATACTCTGAAATCCACAGTAGACAAAATCAGTTGTGCAGTTGTGAATTCTGGCACATGGACTATTTCTGATTAAATATGCTACACCATACATTATCACAAGCATAAAGCCATGGTAAATAGTGTATTGGCTTCCCTGGTGGCTCAAATGGTAAAGAACTCACCTACAATGCGGGAGACCTAGGTTCAATCCCTGAGTTGGGAAGATCCCCTGGAGGAGGACATGGCAACCCACTCCAGTATTCTTGTCTGGAAAATTCCCATGGACAGAGGAGCCTGGTGGGCTACAGTCCATGGGGTTGCAAAGAGTCAGACATGAATGAGCAACTAAGCATGGCTTGGTGTATAGAGGGCATGGGATACGGAGTGCAGACCTCAGCAATACAGGATTTTGGAGAAATCTGATGTCCATATAATACTCTCTCACAGATTTCAATATGCATCCCATGCAGTTTACACAGCAACTACTGGATAAACTTCAGCATCAAGAGTGGAAAAAAGTGTTTTGGAGTCCGATACCTGGGGATTCAATCCCTGTTCTACCAGTGTGGGCAAATGATTCATGCTCTCGAATGTCAGTTTCATTATTTGTATATATGGTGATGTCAACACAGGGCTGCTTGATATTCTAATGTAACTGTGCACAGAGAAGGCACAGCCTAGGTGCCCAATTCATTTTAGTGTGATTCAGTCAATGACTGAACCATAGCCAAGTTTCTGTGTATCTAATTCATTCTGAATTAAAAAGAACTGTGAATACAAAGTTGCTTAATCAACTGTAGCTTTTATGCTGTTTCTAATCTGAAAAATATAGAAAAACATTTTGTTTACTTGTTTTTCTGAAATTCCTCATTTGTCAGCTCTTGAATCAGACTACCAGATCCATTCAAAAGTTTGGTCTTTTGTCACTTGTTCACATTTTAAAATTTCTAACATTTATGTAAGGCTTATACCTCAACTTTTACCACTCTCTCAAAAAAGAATTCCCTCCTTCCTCTGGTTAAACAATAATTTCCAACCTGTCTTCTCAACTATTTTAGCTCCTTTAGATCTGTGTTTGCTGATGCTCTGTCTTCTAGCATTCATTTGGGTTTCTGTCTCCGTATATGTACAGTTTAAATCCAGTTGGGCAGCAAATTACTTGACAGCTGTGCCTTTTTTTTTTTTTAATACCCCTCAAAGCTCTTAGCACAGTAGTTGGCTGAGAGTAAATATTCAACACAGATTTGCTAATTGAACTTAATTTAAAAAATTCACTCCAAGTATCTGAGCCAGTGTCAGGCCATAAATACAGAAGCTTCATGTGTCCAGTGTTCATTTTCTTCTTGTAGGATCCTGAGATGTCAATTCTGAGAATAGCAAAGAGGTACCAATGATGACTCATTAATTTAGAGTTTTGAAAGTCTTCCCTACTGCCACTTGTCCTAACCCGAAAGTTCTTCATTTTGGAAACTGTTTCGTGGAAAGAAGTCCTGGAATGTATTCTTTTATTTTTTCTTTTGGGAGGAACAAACTGGATTCTACTTTACTTTTGTCACTGTTTTCTTCGGTGGCCTTGTGTATGTCTCTTTCTTTCTCGGGACCTCATTTTCTCCTCTGTGGAATTAGTTGACTGAACTACCCATACTGGGTAGTTCTTTATATCTCTCTTCTTTTAATAGGTCTCTTGCTGTTGGTTCAAAGTTTAATTTCTTTATTTAAAAAACTGCATTGAAATATAGTTGATTTACTATGCTGTGTTGGTTTCAGCTATACAATAAAGTGATTCAGTTACACATATATATATACACGAATATTTATATTCCACTTTTTTAACATTCTCTCTTCCATTATAGTTTATGACAAGGTATTGAGCATAGTTCCTATTACTTGGAATATATTCTTCTTGAGATAAGCATGTCATAGTTTAAAGATATGTTCAGAAGGTTGAAATAGTCAGGATATTTGAGAACCTAATCTTGGTTAAGGGCAGAAGAAGGAGCTGGATTATGTTTTAAACAGTTCCTCATTTAAGGAAATGTTTACTGAATTGAGTAAGTAGAGGCAATTCCAATTAAAATTTGGAGAGGAATCAGGAGAAGGAGCAAATCAGAGAAGCAGGAAGGAAATAGTCTGCCTTTTCAGTAGTCAATTTTAAATTCTGTGCTGGCGTTTATGCCTTTCAGACATGATAAAGAGAAGAGCTGTGGGTAGAATGAATCAATTTCTTCTAGAGTCAGTTTATTATTCGTCTCCGAATCACAGCATCCTGGACAGAGCCACAGAACATTGCAGTATTGAAAAATTATTCCCATGTAACTCAGTGACTCTTCTTCAGAGATATTTGGGCCAAGTTAAATTTGATAACTCAGTGAGAAATATTGCTGCAATTAGTGTGGTACTAAAAAAAAAAGTGTTACAAGATAGCATCTCTAGGCCCAAGTCCCCACTGCACTGTCACCCAATAATTAATGGTGTGATACACCTCTCAAAGGTTTTTTCCTTTTTAAATGTACTTAGTTTTTGGTGTGCTGGGTCTTTGTTGCTAAATGCGGGCTTTCTCTAGTTGTGGCGACCAGGGGCTACTCTTTGTGGTACCCAGTTTTCTCATTGCAGTGGTTTCTCTTATTGTGGAGCTAGGCCCTAGGCACACAGGCTTCAGTAGTTGTTGCTCCCAGGCTCTACAGTGGGGAGCACAGTAGCTGGAGCACCGAGGCTTTAGTTGCTCTGCAGCATGTGAAATCTTCCCAGACCAGGGATTAAATCCATGTCCCCTGCATCAGCAGGTGGGTTCTTATCCACTGTATGTGTTAGTCACTCAGTCATGTCCGGCTCTTTGCAACTCCATGGGGTGTAGGCTGCTAGCCTCCTCTATCCACGTGATTTTCCAAGCAAGAATACTGGAGTGGTTGCCATTTCCTTCTCCCTATCCACTGTACCACCAGGGAAGTCCTCAAGTTCTTTTATCCTTAGCATCCTCTTTCAGAAATGAGGATGTTCAATAGGCTTTTCCCCTCATTAAAAAAAAAAAAAAAAAAAAAAAAAACTTTCTTAGAAATTTTTTTTCAAAATGCTTTTTTACCTTTTATTTGAAATAACATCAGATGAATTTCACCCTACGGTAAATATTTTAAAAATCATTCTTTTCTAGGATTTCATAATTGATTCAGTCTTGACAACATCTCTCCGAAGGGTGAAGAGAGAAGCAGTTATGGAACACTTCTTAGCCAAAACTTTACATCTCTTTCATTCTCAGAAAAGCATTATGAAGTGGAAATTTTCTCCAATTTTACCACGAAGGAAATGAAGAATATGCTGATGGCCACTGAGCAGATAAGAACTGCCTCTCTCAGGTCTGTCTGATTTAAAAACCCTTATTCTTTCTAGCACATAATTCTGGCATTATGTGTGGGGCAGCCGGGGAAGAGGTGAGGGGAGAAGGCAGGTATTCCATTTAACAGATGGAAAGACTAGTACAGTGAACCAGGAGACTTCCTCAATTTTGCAATAAATCCGTATTTTTGATTCCAGGATGAAAACTTCAGGTTTTTGGAATAGAGTGTAAGCTCAGACTGGAGGACAGGGTGCAAGAAAATATCTTTTTATGATAATTTTATTTTTATTTGATGCCAGCATTGAAATTTCAGGGTTTCAAAATGGTGAGATATAAAAGAATTAAGCTTGTTGTATTGACATTTTAAAAATTAAATTTGAGACTGTCTTTGAATGAAGACATTTTACGCCCTAGAAATCCATTAGTAGTTTGGAAACTATTTTTTCCAAACCATGCATCCCAGCCTCCCTAATCTACTGCCTCACACATATACATTTGGAGGAAAAAAGGCGTAATCTTGAACTTTATTTTTTCCTTACAGAAAGTAATTATCTGGAAATAATTTGTAATACTGCCCAGTTCCGTAGTTGTTCTTGGTTTAGGAAATAATTTTTTCCCCTTTTAACTTCCCTTGTTTTCTTCTTTTAATCCTCTGTGTTTGTATTGGCTTTTAGCCCTGTGCATTGGGCCTAGTGCCAAGTGAGAGTCAGCACTTAGCCTAGAAGTATCATTTTTCAACACACAGAATCAGGAGGAAAACCCCGCCTCTCACACCCACTACTAATTAGCATACTATTCTACAAAACTGACTAGTTGCACCATGTGCTCATCACTTGTGAGTTTCTGCTTTCCACAGCTCTCATTCCTGCAGAGAATGAGTTTGAGCCACATGGAGAATATGCCTTTAAGCCATTCAAGTCTTCAAGGAGCACAGAGACCATCCTGGAAACAATGGCTCCTCTACTCAACAGTAATTATTGTGCTTTGCTCCTTCAGTGCACTAATCTTTATTTTTTTTCCACTCAAGGTAAGGAGACAACAGAATCTAAGGTTGCAATTTATTGTACTCCTCTTTTCTTTTGTTAAGTCTAGTTGTTAGCATTGTCACTCAATATTGTTAGAGCTTTGAAAGAAAGAGATGTAAGGTAAGTAATAGATGGTGTAGTCTATCTTTGAGAAGAGAAATGCACTGAACTGGGAGTAAGAAGATACAAATTCTGGGTTTAGGTCTCTCAATAACTAGCTGTATGCATTTGAAAGACATTTAATCTTTCTGGTTCTCAGTTTCTTCATCTGAAAAGTGGTGGTAGGGAAATGGATTTGTTCATCATCATGTCCCTTCTAGCTATAAAATACAGTGATTAATTATTTATCTAAGGGTGGTATAGGACATAAAGGGAGTCAAGAGGGGGGCAATGACTTAGGGCTAGGTTGATCAGGGAAGGCTTCATGGAGGAAGGAGGAAGTACTTTCTTTTTTGGGAAGCCCCTGATGCTTATTGGGAATTTCCCACTGTGCTCCACTCCAAATTATGGGTCTAGTGAAGAGAATGGAGATCCATTAGATTTTTAGTAAAAGTTTTTTTCTGACTGCTGTTTACATAGTGCTGATCAGAAAGAACATAAATACCTTATTTAATTTAGGATTTAGCCAATTCCTGGGTACATCTGAAAACAGTGACTGCAGAAACATTTTTCTAAGGGACAGGTTGACCAGTTAAGATTTCAAAGACATGGTTCTACTACTAAAGATATTTGAAAGCAACTGAGAAAAGATACAGGAGGAAACAGTACAGAGAAGATGCTGATGTTAACCTAGGGCAAGCAGAGCTTTGGCCAAGTTTTTACACAGTAGCCCATTAATTTGTATTTTGTAACTGTACACAATGGTGTACAAGAAAGGAATTTGTGACCACATTCCCCACTGTCTCAAGGAATGTTCCAAGCAGACCTCTGAACTCTCTGGACAGTGAAGCTTTGAGCAGGTGGGAAAAAGATCGTTAGGAATTCTTTGTTTCAATTTCTGAAGAAAGGGAAGGGTGAGAATAGCAACAGCTTAAATTTGGAAGTGCCTTTTCCTTCTCAAAACCACTCCACATGCTATTAGCCTGACGACACTGAAAAACACAGGGTAAGTTTTCCATGTCATCAGTTCCTGCATGTGTCTGGGGACTCAGTGCCTGGGAGATAAGAGAAGTGTCTTTCTCAGAGGCACACAGCTGCTCTTGCAAAGGGAAGGAGGAGGTCTCATACTCCCAGAGGCATTTAGGACACCTCTTGCCAACGTTGAACTTCATGAATCCCCTGTGTCTGAGGTCTTATTCTGGGATTCCCTCTCCTAGACAACATGCAGCTACCCAGTGAAAGGTTCTGCTTCTAAAGAAACAGCCCAGAGTTTGTTCCAAATTTGGGGAATTTTGAAACGTTTTCAGGATATTGTCCTGACAGGGTGCCATGGAGGCTTTGTTCCCATGGAAAAAGCCAATGGCTGGCTGATGGTACAACGATATTAGCTCCCACATTCCACTTTCCTTCACTTCTCTTTCCCTATTCGCCACAGGTTAGTATCTTTGGAAAAGAGGACTGAATGACTGTGGGTGATGAGTCATTACTCGGTAGCCACTTCCACCTCCTTATAATGCTCTGTGACCTTGGAGTTTACATTGTTTTAGTCTCCACTCTGGTTATTATATACAAAATCCCACTTTCCAACCTCTCTAGGCACTAATTCAAAAAGTGTTAGACAGGAAGACTCAGATCCTTTTAAACCAACAAAAATTTCCGTGGGAGGATTCTTTTTTTCTTTCTTCCCTCTCTTTCAGAAGACATCTCACTGAAAGAATCAGTTATGAGCCCAAGGAGATGGTCCCCCCACCCCTACATGAAAATAAGCTCACAGAAATTCTCTCTTAAGAAACCGAGAGATAAAAATGTTCACCAGTCCAGGTTTGATGCATGAGACAGGGTGCTCAGGGCTGGTGCACTGGGATGACCCTGAGAGATGGGATGGGGAGGGAGGTGGGAGGGGGTTTCAGGATGGGGAACACATGTACACTCATGGCTGATTCATGTCAATGTATGGCAAAAACCACTACAATATTGTAAAGTAATTAGCCTCCAATTAAATAAATAAATTTAAAAAATAAAAAATACCTTCACAGCAAAAGAAAAAGAAGAAACCAAATGTTCAGGAGAGTCCCCTGTTTCAGTGAAGCTATGGATACTTTCAAAAGGGGAAGTTTTGCATGTACTTATAAGCATAGTAGGTTCTATTTCCAAATGATTTGATTAGAGTTGGTTTAGAGATAATTATTAAGTTTACTTACTAACCCAATTACATAAATCTGAGCTTAAATCAAAATGGGGTTACAAGAGCCACTGATCCTTCTAAGCAAAGATGAATTAACTAAACAGGACTCATATACTGCTTTATAAGTGGATATTTACTCCTTCCAAACATCACCAGGATTAGAAATACAAACTGCTCTGGAGCCGTAGGGGTGAGACTTTTGACTCAGACAGGCTGTTTGGATTTCAGCCTGGCCTTTTTTCAGCTGCGTGACCTTGGGCTAGTTACATAATCCTCCTACTTCTCATTTCCTCTTCTGCAAATGAAAATGTTATCTCATAGAGTTGTGGTAAGAATTAAGAGACAGTACAATCCTGACCCATAGTAGGCTCTTAGTAGACAGTAGTGATTCATATTTATACCATTATTATTAATGACTTTACAATGAAGATAAAGACTTAACAAAATGGGTATTCCTTGCTTATCTATTCTACTTCCTTAACCAAAGAGTGTGTCTCACTGCCAAATAGAGGATTTTAGTGATTAGCCAGATTTTCACTTGTGACAATAATGACATAATATTACAATGGTGGTTTCTGTAGTTTTAAATGGACATTAAAGCAGCCCACCATGCAACATCCAAGATTTCTGCGATTAATTTGTCTGTGGCCTTAGGTTTCTTCGCACACTCTTTATGCATATGAGTAGACAACATAGATGTTATCAACAGCACATTTTTTGGCATGCTTTTATATTCAGATTATTATTCAATTGCTTCATGTGTTGATTTGTGTCTTTCTAGAAAGGTGATAAACTTAAGAAGCAATGACCATAGATGACATTAGTTTCTCTTGCTTACAATTGTAGTATAATGTATAGGTACATAAAGTTTTGTTTCATTCTTTATTATAATCAACATCATTACCAAAACACTAATACTTAATAAGCAGGACAAGACAGAATATCTGGGCAAAATCCTTTATGAGACTTAATTCATTTAAGCACATGAACAACCTAAATGGACTAGGTGCTGCTATTTTCCCCATTTTATAAATGAGAAAATTGAAGTTAAGGGAGTCCCTGTCACATGGGTTAAACAAAATGGTATTTCAGCATCTCTTCTAAGAAACTCCAACAAAATATTCTTGACTACAATGCCAATATATATGCTAACTGCTAAGTCTTACACAAATTCTAATATACAATATAAATTTATAAGGATAAATCAAGTAATATGCTTAATGTGGTTTATTCGCAGTGCAAAAACATTTTGCTTTTACCAAAATATTGTATTTGTATAATATGCAATTATATAATATAAACATTTCTAAAACAATTGAAATAGTATTTTAGTAATTTGATAAATGTTTCTTTTATTTTCTTAATCTAGGTTAACACCTTTTAATACAAGAAATTGAAAGTTAGAGTCTAAGTTAACTTACCTTGATTCATGGTCTTGACTGTCATCACTGCAAAGTCACCTCATGAACACATTCAGATCAAAATGGAAGACTGCATCTTTGAGTATGCTTACCATGTTATGACACTAAACTTTAAGTCCATCATTCAATAGTGCAAAGTTCCTGTCTAAGGAACTTAATAGTTCCTCACTCCATTCATGATTTTTTTCCCTTCCTTAGACAACTTAAATTCCATTGTTCATAATTAAAATCCTTACCAAGGTGGCCTTTCCTTCTGTCTCCTTTGTGGGTTCTTTCTTATTCCCTGACCCCTACACACTGCAATATCCCAATACTCTTTCCTATCTATAATCACTGATTTGATGCTCTTATATAGACTCATATCTTAACTCACCATGCAGAAGCTGAAGACTCCTAAATTAATTTTTTTTTTTAAGAACTCCTTAAATTCCATCCTTATAGATCCAGTCGCCTTCTTGACACTCCTACCTGGGTATCTAATACTCATCACAAACCTGACATATCCAAAAAATGAACTCATGATTCTTTCCCCCCAATTTATTCCTCTTAAATCTTGCTCATTTCAGTCATTAACAGTGTTATCTTTCTAATTGCTCAGGCTCAGAGTTTGGTGTCTTTGTCTCATTTTCTCATCCATATCCATGTCAGGAACTCCTGTTCACTCAATTTCCAATCACTTATCACCATCTCCACAGCTAGTACCTTGGTCAGAGGCACCATGCTTTCTCGCCTAGATGCTTACACTGATCTCTTACCTTGTTTCACTGCTTTTTCTTTTGCTACTCTTTAATGCATTCCTAGCATAGCAGCCAGAGAAATCCTATTAAAAAATTGGCATCCTGTTTAAGCTCAAAAAGTCTCTTAAGCAGTTTGCTGCAAGGAAACCAACGCACTGTTACATGGCGCCCCCCACCCCCCCCAAAATGTTTCTGGCTATACCTTATCTTACTACTAAGTATCTTAAAGCCTTTAGTATTTAAATATCTGTACTTATAAAATCAACTACACTGATAGCTTTATGTGACATGTAATTTGTGTTGCAAGATTTTGAAACTGAGATCTCAGGGTTATCTCAATTACTATGTGTGATGCATAATTATCTAAATATTAAATAGGGGGTCGAATCACCAGTCTATGTCTGACTCAGGATACAGCATGCTTGGGGCTGGAGCATGGGGATGACCCAGAGAGATGTTATGGGGAGCGAGGTGGGAGGGGGGTTCATGTTTGGGAATGCATGTAAGAATTAAAGATTTTAAAATTTAAAAAATAAATAAATAAATAAATAAATAAAACAAAAAAAAAATTAAAAAAAATAGGGGAGACTTTATCACTCTGAAACATTAATAAATATTTCTATAGCTTAATTTTTTATTTAAAATAAATATAAATGGGAATTGTTAGTTTCTTCTCACATGCCAGTGGATCATCTTATGCAGTCACTGGGGTGCAGAGACATACAGAAAATTTCTATAGCCCAGGAGGAGGCGCATCCAAGATCAAACAGTTGTCCTGTAGGTGGAGATTAGGTGGGTAGAAGGAGTTCTTAACTTCTTCCTAGAAGACCCAGAAGGTAGCTGCGCAGTGAAAGGTAGAGGAAGGAGCCAGTCATCTGTAGAAGAAAGCAGAGAGATCCAAAACAGGGTGGAGGGAGGGATTTTTCTGTTTTTGTTTTTTTAATGTGGTTAGGGCAGAGAAGTCTGCTTCAGGAATCCGAGCCTCTAAATAATCAAGAAAACTGTTGACACTGTCACCATCCTGACCAATTCCTCTTCTTCCCCTACAGACTGCCCAGGGACCCTGTGTAGCGAAGTTTGGTGAGTGATCTGTCTCACAGAGGATGAAATGGTTGGATGGCATCACTGAATCATGAGTTTTAGACATGAGTTTGAGTAAATTCTGGGAGTTGGTGATGGACAGGGAGGCCTGGCGTGCTGCAGTCCATGGGGTCTCATGGAGTCAAATACGACTGAGTGACTGACTGGACTGGACTGTCTTATAGGCCTCCTTTTTACTTTCCTTACTATTTGCTGCAAAAGGTAAGCTCCAGTGCTAAGAAAGGAGGCATTCTATTTTAGTTACTCTACAACTACTGGTTTTAACTGTTAATCATGTATTGCAGTTGTCTAGGAGCTGAGGCTTCAGCTCTGTTTTTAATTGTTTTAATAAGCACAAGTTTCAGATTTCTATGACTTTTCCCTGGGACAGACTCAGAGACCTTCTCACATTTCCCATATTGCTAGTGTCCACTAGAGTGGGTGTAGGGTGCAATTTTTGTTTCCAAGTGTAAAGATGAGAAACGAGAGGGGAGTGGTCCCTTCTCTGCTCCTTTCACCTCTCCTCTTAGCTCCTGAGTCACTTTCCTTTATAGTGACCTGGTACTTGCTTAGAAGACACAGTAAAGTTTACAGTTGAGCCTTTGGGTATTTTTTTAGAATACATACAAAATTAAAAATGAATACATTTGGGGTTGTTTACTGGTTTAAGATCAAACAACCATTTTCCACTGAAAACAGATCACTTCCAGAATCAGCTTCAATTCCTGTTTTACTGTACAGCACAAACAGCCAGGCTTCCTTGACTTGAGATGACAGGGAATCTCATTTTACTTGTCTCTGCCTTTTTGATTTGTTGTTTTTCTAGTAAATGGAGTGAAACTCCTCATGATATGTTTGAAATACCCTCTTGATGTGGTAAAAGTTGAGAACCTCAATTTTAAAGTTGAGGCCCCCCCCCTCACATACTTAAATATGAAAACCAGTGATACTTCTTCCTGGTGACTTGACTATTATCTATTACATGGTCAAGCAGGAAGAAATTTACTGGGCTCTGGATTCAGTAGAGAAACAGGGAGACTTTGCTTTCTGCTTTAATGATCTCCCCTTCATTCTCCTTCAGAGCCTTATATCAGTTATTTATATATAAAGAAGAATTTAAGTCAATGTGTTATCTCTTTTAGTATGTTTTTTTAATCAAGGTTTCTTTCTAATTATTTGACAAAGGCTTTGCCCCCATAACAAAAATTATGGAGCATTAGAGAACACACCAGATAAGTATTGCACATTCTGGGATTCTGAAATTACATCTTTGTGTAAAAACAATGAACATTAAGAAAATATGTAAATTCCATAAATATCAAAGTCTTGATCCTTTGCACATCCCCCGTGACAGCAATAATCTAAGGATACTTCTATTTAACAGTCAAATAATTTCCATGTATTAACTCATTAATTTACCAGTAGCTATTTGCTGAGGATTTGGATAATGGTATCTCAAGTGAATCTTGAATGACACATACCCATAAGCTGAAGCACTATTATTTAGACACAGTGCACCTAATTCAGCATATACTGGGTAGTAGGAAGTCTTTTTGGTGTTGGAGATACAGCTATGGACAAAATAAAGGAGTATTTGATTTCCCTGATGGCTCAGATGGTAAAGCGTCTGCCTACAATGCAGGAGACCCGAGTTTGATCCCTGGGTGGGGAAGATTCTCTGGAGAAGGAAATGGCAACCCACTCCAGTACTCTTGCCTGGAAAATCCCATGGATGGAGGAGCATGGTAGGCTATAGCCCATGGGGCTGCAAAGAGTCGGACACGACTGAGCAACTTCACTTTTCCTTTGTCCTCAAATGTTATATTCAAGTAGGTATGAGATTGATAAATAAACAACTTAATTTATAATAGGCTAGATGGTGACAACTTCTATGAAGAAAACTAAAACAAGATAAAGAGAGAGAGTGACAGGAGAGCACTATTTTAAACAGATTGATGAGCTGGCCTCATTGATAAAAGTGATACATAATAAATAGTATTGATACAGAAAAACATGAATATGCATTTCTGGACTGCCAGCTCTTGTCATCACCATCCTAGTGTGTCATTCCTTTCTTCTTCTTATTTCACAAATATTGGTTGAGAAGTGATACAGTGCCACCTAAAACTTAACCTATTTCCCTATTCCAAACATTTTCTTAGAGCTCCCCAAGCAAGAGATAAACTTAGGCAATTTCTTCAAAGTAGGGAGTGGTAGATACTTAAAATTGTGGTTGGAGAGACCTAGTATAGACCTTTCCTATAAATAGGAAAGAACTATTATCAGGAAGATGATGAAATAATTAAATAACTATGCTTTTCTTTTTTTTTCTCCCCCCATTCTCCCCTTATAAATATCTTGTAGGACCATTACCTTCAAAATGGCAAATGCCTTCTCCTGAGCCTTCTTGTGTGAATAAGACAGCTGACTGGAGGCTGAAGATACTTCAGAATGGTTTGTATTTAATTTATGGCCAAGTGGCTCCCAATACAGCCTACAAGGGACGAGCTCCGTTCGAGGTGCAGCTGCGTAAGAACGAAGACCCCATACAAGCTCTAACCAACAACTCTACGATCCAGAATGTAGGAGGGGCTTACGAATTCCACGCTGGAGATGTAATAGACTTGATATTCAATGCTGAGCATCAGGTTCTGAAAAATAAGACATACTGGGGGATCTTTTTACTTACAAATCCCCAATTCATCTCCTAGAGACTTGATTTGGTCTCCTCATCCTCTTCAGCACTTGCAGAGACATCAGTGCATAGGCTGGACAAGGAAGATTTTCAATCTCTGCAGTTCATCTGAGTATACAAATCAACAGAAACAGAACTTCTTGCATGTGAATTTTCTTTTCTCATGCCTGTCTGAATGAGACTCAGAAGAAGGACAAAAGGCATTTGGTAACCCTTGATGTTAGATCAGCAAAGACAGTTTTGTTAGTTCATGAAATGAATATGGGTGGCTAGAGGACAGAATCTTCTCCAAGTGTCTTTGTCTAACCCTTGAATCTCTGGGTGGAAAAATGAAGTCTTCTTTCCACAGAAGTCTTATCTTGTATGCAGAAAAGATCCAGGGCAGTAGTCTGCCCTTGTTCTCATATTCTTGGACTGTGGATTGCTTGACTTCATTCTTCCTATATTCCTATCTTCTGAGACCCTCCTAATAAAAAAGTAGTCAGACTTGGAGGGTGGCCACTGCTATGCCAGCAATACTCCACTTCACATTTGATGGTATGAGGGGACGAGACACAGGTGGCATTGGAATGGGATGCACTTTATTTGGGAATTTTTCTTAATTTAATCACACTCAGGATGCTTGGTGCTTTATAAAACCAGCTGGTCAAAAGGGTCATTCTGAACCTTTACATAGGGCTTCATGAGAACTTGTTTGTCCATGTGCCTAAACATGGGTGATGGTAAAGAAAGAGTAATCATTACTAATCATAAGATTTAACCACAGAAATTGATATTACCAGTACTGTATTTTTTCATGTCATGATTCCGTATTTTTAGCTGGCTAGGCAGTTTGCAAAGTACTTTCATACATCACATGGCAACTCTAGAAAGTTAACGGGGCAGATATTTTGGCACAATTTTAACACTGAGAATATGGAGGCAGGTGGAACATATGTAACTTGCTTCACCCCACAGAATGAATGATTAACAAGGGGCCTTAGGCTTCCCACTGTATCACACTATTATTTTAGCTTTAGGGTTGGTATTTCTGCTCTCATGTTGGATGTCTATAAAGTTTAGCAGATTAGATCTTCAGGGGGTATATATTCCCTTGGCAGATAGAGGGAAGCTACACCAATGCCTTGCTTTCTCAAACACTTCCTTTCCTTACCTGGAGCAGGGAGCATGGGCTATTGTTCAGGGCTAACTTCAACCAAACTCCCATCCTCACTTTGTACAGCCTGTCTTGGTCAAATGTATTAAGTTCCAAAAATAATGAATAGCACTCAACTCAATGATGGTCTGCTAAAGTTTTGGACTCTACAAAATTAACTAGCTGCTTATGGGTTCTTGTTGAAAGGTATGTAATATGATTACATGATAACCCAATTTAAGATATTTATGGATATTTGTAAAAAGCTACATTGTGTTAATAATATCACCATATAAAGCTAATTTAAAAATATTTGTATTGTCTGCTTAGGAACAAACTAAGCCTGAGGCCAAGGTGCTTCTTAGTATTTCTTTTTTTTTAAATGAAATCTGTTGAGTAGTTGTTGGGCCAAAGACTTGGATGCATGGTTCCTCTTGCATTTGTATATTTTCTCAGGAAATTAAAGTTATATGACATATATTTATGGAAACTTGCTGGTGTTTATCATTGTTGAGTTATAAGCAGCAGTGTGCTGGAGTGGGCCAGCACTAGCTCATAAGAAAGTTAAGTTGCTCAGTCATATCCAACTCTTGGTGACACTATGGACTGTAGCCCACCAGGCTCCTCTGTCCATGGGATTTTCCAGGCAAGAATATTGGAGTGGGTTGCCATTTTCTTCTCCAGGGGATCTTCCTGACCCAGGGATCTGACTCAGGTCTCCCACATTACAGGCAGACTCTTTACCATATGAGCCACTAGGGAATCCCTGCTCCTAAAAACTGATTGTTATATTTTCAAAAATTGCACATTCTGGCTATGAAATATAGTCATCCTTGAAATTGGCTATGGTGGGACTATTTGTACCATAGGAATTGGCAATCAGGGCTTTTCTTTTTGGAAAGTCTATTCACCAGCACACCACTGCTTGTAAAACTCTCCTTCTCAATAAAGCCACTCAGTTCCTGCCTTATTCTTGGAACAATCAGGGTAGGCAAGGGAGAAAGTGAAATTGTCATACTGCTTAGCAAGAGCCCCACCTATTAGTTATTTCTCAGGGCAAGCAGAGGTCTCCACAGTTGCAACCAAAAGCTACCAACAGATGACCTTTAAATTTCCCTAGTGTTGTGATTTCAGGGTTTTTTTTTTTTTTTCAGTGTATACTGTGTCCTTGTTTCTTCAAATATTTGTTTAAATTTTATACCTATAATAAAGTATATGTTGGTAAGTAGGCTATAACTGACATATCTGTGGGTTATCAGGCTAGTGTTTGTGATCTAGAGAATGTAAGTATATATCAAAGATATTGTTGCCCATATGAAACACTTATTTTTAAAAAGTTTTCTACTTGAGATACAGTTTGATTTACTGTGTTACTTTCAGGTGAACAACATAGTGATTCAAAATTTTTATAGATTATAGTCTACTGAAAGATATTCTATTGGCTAAATTCCCTGTGCTGTACAATGTATCCTGGTACCTTATTTATTTTATACATAGTAATTTGTACCTGCTAATCTGGTGCTTCTGTCTTGCCCCTCCTTCCCTCTT
The DNA here is from genome assembly GCF_032405125.1 of Capricornis sumatraensis. NCBI lineage: Eukaryota > Metazoa > Chordata > Mammalia > Artiodactyla > Bovidae > Capricornis > Capricornis sumatraensis. Next base: position 48,043,672 of record NC_091082.1, on the reverse strand, counting down.
CTCACTGGTAACCACTGGTTTGTTCTCCATATTTGTGAGTCTATTTCTGTTTATTCATTTGCTTTTTTTTTTTTAGATTTTATATATAAATGATAACCTACAGTATTTGTCTTTCTGACTTATTTCTTTAAAGATAATGGTCTATGTTATTTCAAATGGCATTATTTTATTCTTTTTGACATCTGAGTAATATTTCATTATATATAAACCACAGCTTTATCCATTTATCCATTGGTGGACATTTGAGTCACTTCCATGTCTTGGCTGTTATAAATAATGCTGCTATGAACATTGAAATGATACATGCACTCCAAATTAGTGTTTTTGATTCTTTAGATGTATACCTAGGAGACAGATTGCTGGATCATACTATAGTTTTATGTTTAGGTTTTTGAGGAACCCCCATACTGTTCACCATAGTGGCTGTACCAATTTACATCCCCACCAACAGTGTAGGAAGGTTCTTTTTGCTCCACATCCTTGCCAATGTTTGTTATTTGTGGTCTTTCAATGAGAGCTATTTTTGTTACTCCCTCTTTATAAATTTTATCATAATCTCTCCTCCTGACTCTGACCTCATTTACATCCTTGATCTTCCTAAAGTGTCTAAGAGGAGTGGCACAGGGAGCTTACCTTCATTCTTTTTATAAATTCTGCATATTTGCAGTGACAATTTGATATTGTCTCACTTTGATATTCAAGTACCAATCATATTACCATCCAGTTATACTCTCGTGTTTCTAAAAGGGATCTAGGAGAACTTTAATAAAACACAGAAATACAAAAAGTCCCAACATCATCACAAAGAGCAAAAAGAGCTGAATAAAAAGGCAGATGATGAGGAAAATCACTGTTCAGAGAAGTTAGACTTAAGAAAACTGTTAGAGATGAACATAGTCAAGAAAAATTAGAGAAGTGTGATGGAAATAGTTCAGTTTTTATAGAAAAAAAAAAACAAAACAGTGCTGAGCTCTAAGCAGGCTCTATGTACAGATCTAAAACAAATGCTCAAGAGAGTAAAATGCAGACTCTTCCATTCACTTTATCCGAATCTAATTTCTGTTAGCAATTAACAACTTTAAGGAGTTCAACACACTTTGGATGAGCTATTACTCTGAAATACAGCAATATTAGTGAATGCCATTACATTGCTTGGCGAAGCAGGCTTGAGGGTTTATGGGACCTGCTTCAAGGAATTCAGGAAGTGTTGGACAATAGAAAAATGAAAATTCAACAAACAGGGCCCGTTAGAATAAACCAGCCTTCTCATAGCTTCAGTGGCGTGTGGAAATCTCAGATTTCAGCATCCAGGGTGATCGTTTCTACCCAGCTTTGGTATTGTCCAGGGATATAGGACATGGCTTGGTGACTAGACAACCACCACCATGCACAGGGGGTGGTGGGGTGGTGGGGTGGTGGTGGAGCGGAGATGTTGTTCACACGGGGCCTCAACACAGAGTCAAACTGTGGTGTACCAGTGAGTTTAGAATGGAAATCTTCCCTACCTGCTTTTGGACTGTTCCTCTTATCCAATGGGCTGGTCTCTGAGAGGAATCCAGTGACTAGAGTCCAAGGTCCACCACAGTGCCTGGGCCATAGTTCTTACTGTCTGCTGAATGAACAAATAAATCACAAATTTGAGTGTTGGTGTGAATTTAGCATTATCATGTGTATTTTGGATGACAGACTCCAGTGGGCAAAGCCTTTAGGCTCCCTTTATTTATTGTCTTCCATTTCATCATCTACTGTTCTTAAATGCTGTCCTTCACTATTAACCTGTTCTTAGGAACATTGTTAAAGTAATTAAGGAAAAGAAAAGAACCTTGTTAATTAACTTGCACTAAGGGTAAAGGGTCAATAAGCTACCACTCTCGCATCACCAGAACTGGAAAAACTCCTATTTGGTTTAATGATTGCTGGGCAGATGCACCAAGAACAGCTATCTTTACAATACTGCTGCTGCTGCTGCTGCTGCTAAGTCGCTTCAGTCGTGTCCAACTCTGTGTGACCCCATAGATGGCAGCCCACCAGGCTCCCCTGCCCCTGGGATTCTCCAGGCAAGAACACTGGAGTGGTTGCCATTTCCTTTTCCAATGCATGAAAGTGAAAAGCGAAAATGAAGTTGCTCAGTCGTGCCCAACTCTTAGCGACCCCATGGACTACAGCCTACCAGGCTCCTCTGTCCATGGGATTTTCCAGGCAAGAGTACTGGAGTGGGCTGCCATTGCCTTCTCCCTTTACAATACTAAGACAAAACAATTTGTTCAGTGAGCAATAGCAGAATTTTTCAAAGTGAGGTCTATAAACTTTACATCAGATTTATCCAGTAAGCTTAAAAAAATCCCTAGTCCCCATTCATATTCCACTGAATAAATGTTTCTAGGAATGAGCCCTAGGAATCAAATTTTTAACCAGCTCTGATCCATAGGTTTCTCTTATGTACATTATCATTTAAGAACCACTGCTTTATGGCATACAACTTTGCATCTCAGCTGAATGATTCTCCAAGTATTTAAAGACAGTCAAAGCTTCTAAACAAATACAATTTAAAAAGTAAAACAAATAAAAAACCCCCCTAAGTTTTGTTGCCCATGAGGCTTACCATAATCCATTTCTCATCACAAAATCACCTGAACTTCTATCCTCTGAGTCTGAGAAAAGGTTGAGATCTTCACTTTTTATGACCTAGTAACAACTTTGCCAATTGAATGCTGGCAATCTATAGCATACAAGCTTTGCCACAATCAATATTACATTATCTACCTGTATGCTGGCAGCTCTCAAATATTTATCTCTAGCACAAGTTGTTCTCCTTTATTTCAGACTTGTAAATTCACTTGTCTATTTGACAGTTTCATGTTGTGGGTGTAATATCTCAAATTCAAGTTTACCAAAATGAATCTTTACCTTCAAAAATAATCTTTACTTTCAAAGAGAATCTGACCTCTTTTCTGCTATGGTTCTTGTCTGTGAACAAAGATTATTTCACTAGCTTCACATACTTTTTTCAAAAATCCCAGTTTTCCCATTTACCAATTACTTGGATCTTGGAAAAATTTCTGTCCTTTCGGAGACTCAGTTTCTTGTTTGTTTATTGTCATTTATCCAATGTCTGATATATAGTTGGAATTTAATATTTGTTGAATCAAAAATTTATGTTTACAATACTAATTAATATATGAAATGTTCGTGATACATAGTGATACTAGAAGGGTGGCTGCCATTGATTTTAAGAGCTAGATTTATTCCTAAAATTTTAACCTGTTTATCTAACATCTATCTTACTATCTTTCCTCTCCAAAAAGGTAAGCCCCAAGATAAAAGCATTTTATTTATTCAGTGCTGTATCTCCAGCACCTAGCACCTAAAACTGTTCTTGGAACATTAAAAGAACTCAACAAATATTGAAATGAATGAACAAAAAAGATGGTACCTAGATCTTGGTTAGAATGATTAGCAAGATAAAAGATATATATGTTGCAAACAACCTCTTAAAATAGTCTAATATCCATTCTTCTCCATTTTTTAAACCTTAAGTAAAATAAGTCATGCAAAATTCTAAGTACATATATAACAAGTGCTCCGTGAAAGTTGGCTACTATCACATACCACTATCAAGAAAGTCATTTCATTATCCTATTTCCCTAAAAAACAATATCCTAGAGCACATTAGCTTCCTTTACCATAGTAATGCTTTCACCACATCTTTAAAGGTAAGCTTGTGCTTTGGTGTTTATTAAATATATGTATTAGAAAAAGTAATGTTTATCTTCTCCAAAAATGACTCTTCAGTTCAGCCATTCAGTCGTGTCTGACCCCATGAACTGCAGCATGCCAGGCCTCCCTGTCCATACAAAGACCCGGGGTTTACTCATACTCATGTCCTTTGAGTTGGTGATGCAATCCAATCATCTTATCCTCTGTTGTCCCCTTCTTCTCCCACCTTAAATCTTTTTCATTATCAGGGTCTTTTTAAATAAGTCAGTTTGCATCGCGTGGCCAAAGTATTGGAGTTTCACCTTCAGCATCAGTCCTTCCAATGAATCTTCAGGACTGATTTCCTTTAAGATATACTGGTTAGAATTCCTTGCAGTCCAAGGGAGTTTCAAGAGTCTTCTCCAACACCACAGATTTCAAAAGCATCAATTCTTTGGCGCTCGGCTTTCTTTACAGTCCAACTCTCACATCCATACATGACTACTGGAAAAACCATAGCTCTCCCTAAACGGACCCTTGTTGGCAAAGTAATGTCTCTGCTTTTGAATATGCTGTCTAGGTTGGTCATAACATTTCTTCCAAGGAGCAAAGGTCTTTTAATTTCATGGCTGCAGTCACCATCTGCAGTGATTTTGGAGCCCCCCAAAATAAAGTCTGCAACTGTTTCCCCATCTATTTGCCATGAAGTGAAGGAACCAGATGCCATGATCTTAGTTTCCTGAATATTGAGTTTTAAGCCAACTTTTTCATTCTCCTCTTTCACTTTCATCAAGAGGCTCTTTAGTTCTTCTTCACTTTCTGCCATAAGTGTGGTATCATCTGCAGATCAGAGGTTCTTGATTATTCTTCCGGCAATCTTGATTCCAGCTTGTACTTCATCTAGCCCAGCATTTCTCATGATGTACTCCGCAAAAAAGTTAAATAATCAGGGTGACAATATACAGCCTTGACGTACTCCTTTCCCGATTTGGAACCAGCGTGTTGTTCCATGTCCAATTCTAACTGTTGCTTCCTGACCTGCATACAGGCATTTCAGGAGGCAGGGAAGGTGGTCTGGTATTCCCATCTCTTTCAGAATTTTCCTCGGTTTATTGTGATCCACACAGTCAAAGGCCTTGGCATAGTCAATAAAGCAGAAGTAGGTGTTTCTCTGGAACTCTCTTGCTTTTTAAATGATCCAACGGATGTTGGCAATTTGACTTCTGTTTCCTCTGTCTTTTCTAAATCCAGCTTGAACATCTGGAAATTCATGGTTCACATACTGTTGAAGCCTGGCTTGGAGAATTTGAGCATTACTTTGCTAGCATGTGAGATGAGTGCAATTGTGTGGTAGTTTGAGCATTCTTTGGCATTGCATTTCTTTGGGATTAGAATAAAAACTGACCTTTTCCAGTCCTGTGGCCACTGCTGAGTTTTCCAAATTTGCTGGCATATTGAGTGCAGCACTTTCACCACAGCATCTTTAAGGATTTGAAATAGTTCACCTGGAATTCCATCATTTCACTTACTTTGTTCCTAGTGATGCTTCCTAAGGCCCACTTGACTCTGCATTTCAGGATGTCTGGCTCTAAGTGAGTGATCACACCATCGTGGTTATCTGGGCGATGAAGGTCTATTTTTGTATTGTTCTTCTGTGTATTCTTGCCACCTCTTCTTAATGTCTTCTGCTTCTATTAGGTCCATACCATTTCTGTCCTTTATTGTGCTCATCTTTGCATGAAATGTTCCCTTGGTATCTCTAATTTTCTTGAAGTGACCTCTAGTTTTTCCCATTCCATTGTTTTCCTCTTTGTCTTTGCATTGATCACTGAGGAAGTCTTTTTTAATCTCTCCTTGCTATTCTTTGGAACTCTGCATTCAAATGGATATACCTTTCCTTTTCTCCTTTGCCTTTTGCTTCTCTTCTTTTCTCAGCTATTTGTAAGGGCTCCTCAGATGCACATTTGCCTCTGCATTTCTTTTTCTTGGGATGGTCTTAATCACTGCCTCCTGTATAATGTCACAAACCTCTGTCCATAGTTCTTCAGGGACTCTGTCTATCAGATCTAATCCCTTGAATCTATTTGTCACTGCCACTGTATAATTGTAAGGGATTTGATTTTGGTCATATCTGAATGGTCTAGTGGTTTTCCCTACATCTATCAATTTAAGTCTGAATTTTGCAATAAGGAGTTCATGATCTAAGCCACAGTCAACTCCTGGTCTTGTTTTTGCTGACTGTATAGAGCTTCTCCATTTTTAGCTTCAAAGAATATAAACAAGCTGATTTCAGTGTTGACCATCTGGTGATGTCCATGTGTAGATTCTTCTGTTGTTAGAAGAGAGTGTTTGCTATGACCAGTATGTTCTCTTGGAAAAACTCTATTAGCCTTTGGGCTGCTTCATTCTGTACTCCAAGGCCAAATTTGCCTGTTACTCCAGGTGTTTTTTGACTTCCTACTTTTGCATTCCAGTCCCCTATAATGAAAAGGACATCTTTTTAGGGTGTTAGTTCTAAAAGGTCTTATAGGTCTTCAGAGAACCATTCAACTTCAGCTTCTTCAGCATTTCTGGTCAGGTCATAATAGACTTGGATTACTGTGATATTGAATGGTTTGCCTTGGAAATGAACAGAGATCATTCTGCCATTTTTGAGAATGCATCCAAGTACTGCATTTTGGACTCTTTTGTTGGCTATGATGGCTACTCCATTTCTTCTAAGGGATTCTTGCCCACAATAGTAGATATAATGGTTATCTGAGTTAAATTCAGCTATTCCAGTCCATTTTAGTTCCTGATTCCTAAAATGTCAATATTGACTCTTGCCATCTCTTGTTTGACCACTTCTAATTTGCCTTGATTCATGGACCTAACGTTCCAGATTCCTATGCAATATTGCTCTTTACAGTATCGGACTCTACTTCCATCACCAGTCACACCCTCAACTGGGTGTTGTTTTTGCTTTGGTTCCGTCTCTTCATTCTTTCTGGAGTTATTTCTCCACTATTCTCCCATAGCATATTGGGTACCTACCGACTTGGGGAGTTCACCTTTCAGTGTCCTATCTTTTTCCCTTTTCATACTGTTCATGGGGTTCTCAAGGCAAGAATACTGAAGTGGTTTGCCATTCCCTTCTCCAGTGGACCACATTTTGTCAAAAATCTCCACCATGACCCATTCATCTTAGGTAGCTCTACAGGACATGGCTCATAGTTTCACTGAGTTAGATAAGGCTGTGATCTTAGATCTTCTCTATAAATATAGTCAAATAGAGAGTATACTTTATTTAAATACATCTTATTTAAATTACTAACATAATAGTGACTCAATTTGTATTATATAAACATCTAATTATTCATTCACTAATTCACTCATTTATTCCACTAATATATGTCAAGGTTTTTTTAAGGTACAAAATGCAGTCAGGTGCTACAATCAATGTCAAGATTTATTAGACATTGTGATTTAAGAAACTACACCTAGTAGAAGATTGATGGATTCAAATAACAAATCTATAGTTATGAGGAGTTACAGAGCTAAAAGGTATCTTATACAAAGATAATCAATGCCCTATCTGTCATTTACAAATGGGGAAACTGAGACACAGTGAAATTAAGAAGATATTCAGGAATTATAATCTAGATTATCCAAATCCTAGTCAAGTTTTGTTTTTTTTTTTTCCACTAGATCACCCAATACAATGAAACAAGTGCTATGAATAAGCATAAGGGATAACACATTCTAGCCAAATCAGAGAAGGGGGAAATATTTGAATTCTCATAAGATGAAAGGGTAGAAGGTCTCTAAGCAGAGATGAAGTGTAAGTAAAGGCATGGTATGTGGAAGACAGCATGTGTGAGCCCCTGCTCAGTGAAGGTGACAGATGGAGATATGAGTTGGGAACTGACATGAAATGCAAAGGAAATCAAATCCCAAACAGCTATAGAGTTAGTTCAAGGAATCTTTGCTTCACTATTTATGGGCTTTTTGTTTTTTATTTTAGAAGTTTTGGGCTTGATGGGACCTTTTTCAGAGATGGTAGCTCAGGTACCATGGTGAAGGATGGGTTGGAAAGGCAGAGCAAGACCACCTAAAAGGCTACTGATATAGCCCAGGTGAAGAGTGACAGCAGCATCAGAGAGGGGAGGAGCTCAGAAAAAAAAGCAATAGTAATAAAATCGGATCTTGAACAAGAAGACATGGTTGAAAAGATGATTTTAGTGCTAACTGAAACAACTGTCTCAGTATTTTAAACAGTTTTTTTTTTAGCAATAAATGGACAGAATTATTTTCATTAATATAATCAAATGTGTCTTTAAATTTTGGCAGTTTAAATAACAAAGTGTTTCAAGCCTCCCAACTAAAATCTGGAGCAAGAGAAGGATGCTCAATTAAGAGAAGGATGCTCTTCTATTAAACATAATATTGGAAGTCCTAACCACAGCAATCAGACAAGAAACATTAGAAGGGAAGGGAAATTAGAAGGGAAGAGGTAAAATTGTTATTTTATGCAGATAATAAGATACTATATATGGAAAACACTAAAGGCTCTGCACAAAAAGTACTAGAACTAAAAATAACAAATTCAGCAAGGTAACAGGACATAAGATTAGCACGCAGAAATCTTTGCATTTCTTTACAGCAACAATGAGATATCAGAAAGGGAAAGTAAAAAAAAAAATCCCTTTTAAAATTATATTTAAAAACCTAGGAATAAACCTGACCAAGGAGGTAAAAGACATATACACTGAGAACTATAAGACACTGATAATTAAAGATGACTCAAAGAGATGGAAAGATATCCCATATTCTTGGATTGAAAGAATTAATACTACTCAAACAACCTACAGATTTAATGTGATTTCTATCAAATTACCCATGACATTTTTCACAGAACCAGAACAAATAACCTAAAATTTACATGGAACTATAAAAGACCACCCCCACCCCCCCCCCCCCCCCCCCGATCTTCCCCAGTGCCTCAGATGGCAAAGAATTTGTCCGCAATGCAGGAGACCCAGGTTCAATCCCTGGATCAGGAAGATCCCCTGAAGAAGGGAATGGCAATCCACTCAAGTATTTTTGCCTGGAGAATCCCATGGAGAGGAGCCTGGTGGGCTACCGTCCATGGGATTGTGGGTCAGACACAACTGAGTAAAAAAACATAAAAGACTCAGAATTGCCAAAGCAATCCTGAAGAAAAAGAACAAAGCTGGAGGCTTTTTATTTATGTAAAAAATAAAATAAATGTAAAATATACTAAAATATATTAATAGAGGCAAGTACAAAACCCAGGTGAAATATAAACCAAAAAAATCAAAATCTGCCTGGCTAGAGGAAGATTCCAGAAAGAATAGCATTTAGACTGAGGCATCTCAGTCAATGAACTGCTGTACAAACTGAAAAAGATAACACAGATATAAGATAATAATGTATTCAAACTTCCTGTCATTCTGAATGAGTTTAACCTCATTGACCCTTTAGCCTCATTGACCCTTTCAGTTTGAATACTTTCAGTTTGCTAAAAAACATTTACTAAGGTTTCATAGTACCTGGAAAATTTTAGAGAACCAGAGAAATTCCAGAAGACTGAAAATTGATAAATATTATTTAGATTTTCAGTTTTAAGAGGAAAGATTCAATGACAGACAGTGTTGTGGATTATTTGGAAGAACAGGTTGTGAATTTAGACTGCTAAGAGAATTCTGGCTTTACTCCTTACCTTGGTTAAGATTGTGTGACCTTAACCAAGCTATCAAGCAACTCTGTCCTTCAGTTTCCTCATCTATAAAATGTGAGACTAACAGGATATACTCAAAGAAATAGTAGTGAGCAGAGTGTTTTGCCTATGTTCTCCTCTAGGAGTTTTGTAGTTTCTGGTCTTATGTTTAGATCTTTAATCCATTTTGAGTTTATTTTTGTGTATGGTGTTAGAAAGTGTTCTAGTTTCATTCTTTTACAAGTGGTTGACCAGTTTTCCCAGCACCACTTGTTAAAGAGATTGTCTTTACTCCATTGTATATTCTTTCCTCCTTTGTTGAAGATAAGGTGTCCATAGGTGTGTGGATTTATGTCTGGGCTTTCTATTTTGTTCCATTGATCTATATTTCTGTCTTTGTGCCAGTACCATACTGTCTTGATGACTGTGGCTTTGTAGTAGAGCCTGAAGTCAGGCAGGTTGATTCCTCCAGTTCCATTCTTCTTTCTCAAGATTGCTTTGGCTATTCAAGGTTTTTTGTATTTCCATACAAATTGTGAAATTATTTATTCTAGCTCTGTGAAAAATATCGCTGGTAGCTTGATAGGGATTGCATTGAATCTGTAGATTACTTTGGGTAGTATATTCATTTTCACTATATTGAATCTTCCAATCCATGAACATGGTATATATCTCCATCTCTTAGTGTCCTCTTTGATTTCTTTCACCAGTGTTTTATAGTTTTCTATATATAGGTCTTTTGTTTCTTTAGGTAGATATATTCCTAAGTATTTTATTCTTTTCATTGTAATGGTGAATGGAATTGTTTCCTTAATTTCTTTTTCTACTTTCTCATTATTAGTATACAGGGATGCAAGGGATTTCTGTGTGTTGATCTTATGTCCTGCAACTTTACTATATTCATTGATTAGCTCTAGTAGTTTTCTGGTGGAGTCTTTAGAGTTTTCTATGTAGAGGTTCATGTCATCTGCAAACAGTGAGAGTTTTACTTCTTTTCCAATTTGGATTCCTTTTCTTTCTTTTTCTGCTCTGATTGCTGTGGCCAAAACTTCCAGAACTATGTTGAATAGTAGTGGTGAAAGTGGGCACCCTTATCTTGTTCCTGACTTTAGGGGAAATGCTTTCAATTTTTAACCATTGAGGATAATGTTTGCTGAGGGTTTGTCATATATAGCTTTTATTATGTTGAAGTATGTTCCTTCTATTCCTGCTTTCTGGAGAGTTTTTTTTTTTTTTAATCATAAATGGATGTTGAATTTTGTTAAAGGCTTTCTCTGTATCTATTGAGATATTCATATGGCTTTGATTTTTCAATTTGTTAATGTGGTGAATTACATTGACTGATTTGCGGATATTGAAGAATCCTTGCATCCCTGGGATAAAGCCCACTTGGTCGTGGTGTATGATCTTTTTAATGTGTTGTTGGATTCTGATTGCTAGAGTTTTGTTAAGGATTTTTGCATCTATGTTCATCAGTGATATTGGCTTGTAGTTTTCTTTTATTGTGGCATCTTTGTCAGGTTTTGTTATTAGCGTGATGGTGGCCTCATAGAATGAGTTTGGAACTTTACCTTCCTCTGCAATTTTCTGAAAGAGTTTGAGTAGGATAGGTGTTAGCTCTTCTCAAAATTTTTGGTAGAATTCAGCTGTGAAGCCGTCTGGACCTGGGCTTCTGTTTGCTGGAAGATTTCTGATTACAGTTTCAATTTCCATGCTTGTGATGGGTCTGTTAAGATTTTCTATTTCTTCCTGGTTCAGTTTTGGAAAGTTGTACTTTTCTAAGAATTTGTCCATTTCTTCCAAGTTGTCCATTTTGTTGGCATATAATTGCTGATAATAGTCTCTTATGATCCTTTGTATTCCTGTGTTGTCTGTTGTGATCTCTCCATTTTCATTTCTGATTTTATTGATTTGATTTTTCTCCCTCTGTTTCTTGACTATGAAACTCCTAGAGGAGAACATAGGCAAAACATTCTCTGACATAAATCACAGTAAGATCCTTTATGACCCACCTCCCAGAATACTAGAAATAAAATAAAAAATAAACAAATGGGATCTAATTACAATTAAAAGCTTCTGCACAACAAAGGAAACTATAAGCAAGGTGAAAAGACAGTCTTCAGAATGGGAGAAAATAATAGCAAATGAAGCAACTGACAAGCAACTAATCTCAAAAATATACGAGCAACTCCTGCAGCTCAATTCCAGAAAAATAAACAACCCAATCAAAAAGTGGGCCAAAGAACTAAATAGACATTTCTCCAAAGAAGACATACAGATGGCTAACAAACACGTGAAAAGATGCTCAACATCACTCATTATCAGAGAAATGCAAATCAAGACCACAATGAAGTACCATTTCACACCAGTCAGAATGGCTGCGATCCAAAACTCTACAAGCAATAAATGCTGGAGAGGGTGTGGAGAAAAGGGAACTCTCTTACACTGTTGGTGGGAAAGCAAACTAGTACAGCCACTATGGAGAACAGTGTGGAGATTCCTTAAAAAACTGGAAATAGAACTGTTATACAACCCAGCAATCCCACTGCTGGGCATACACACTGAGGAAACCAGGATTGAAAGAGACACGTGTACCCCAATGTTCATTGCAGCACTGTTTATAATAGCCAGGACATGGAAGAAACCTAGAAGTCCATCAGCAGATGAATGGATAAGAAAGCTGTGTACATATACACAATGGAGTATTACTCAGCCATTAAAAAGAATACATTGGAATCAGTTCTAATGAGGTGGATGAAACTGGAGCTGATTATACAGAGTGAAGTAAGCCAGAAAGAAAAACACCAGTACAGTATACTAACACATATACATGGAATTTAGAAAGATGGTAATGATAACCCTGTATGTGAGACAGCAAAAGAGACACAGATGTATAGAATAGACTTTTGGACTCTGTGGGAGAGGGAGAGGGTGGGATGATTTGGGAGAAAGGCATTGAAACATATATAATATCATGTAAGAAATGAATCGCCAGTCTAGGTTCTACGCGGGATACAGGATGCTTGGGGCTGGTGCACTGGAATGACCCAGAGAGATGGTATGTGGAGGGAGGTAGGAGGGGGGTTCAGGATTGGGAACTCATGTACACCCATGGCAGAATCATGTTGATGTATGGCAAAACCAATACAATATTATAAAGTAAAATAAGTAAATAAATAAATAAATAAAGTTTAATATTCAATAAAAAAATAAAGCAACTATTGTTGTTAAAAAAAAAAAAAAGAAATAGTAGTGAGTATTACAGGAAAAATGGTTGGCAGAATACCTAGCAGATGGTAAGTTCTCAATATTAGGAGCTGCTTTATAATTCTACAAACTAGACCAAACTGGTAGGCCTTAGTCACACCAAAGATTCCATAATAGAATGCTTAAAAGACTCAACATTGAAAAAGAAGTGGTGATATTTTGGGACCAGGGTGGGTTCACTAATAATGTTCCTTAGGACCCCCACACATTTCCTGTTTTGGCATATGTGTTTTGCTGACAAGAGAAAGGCACTTTGTAGACCTAGGACACAGATTTTACCAAGGAATTTTGCCATCTTTGTAAAAAAAAGGTGGGAAAATGCAGACAGGGATACTGATTGATGTTCTGATTAGGCATGTATTGATTAAAGGACTTTAATCCTTTAATCCACAGCTAGGTGTTGATTAAAGGGCTTTACCAATTACCAGGAAAAGAGATACACAAGAAGGCTTTGGTATACTCATGGAGGAGGAATTATGTGAGACACTGGGGAAACAAGAAAAGTATATTCCTATTTTCAAGCAGGTTATAGTAGATTAGGGAAAATAAATACTTATACAAATACTGTAACAGCATATATATACTATATAATACTATAATATACAATGTGTCTGTATATACTATGCATATACTTTCAGTTCAGTTCAGTCGCTGAGTCGTGTCTGACTCTTTGCGATATACATACTTACATACACATTAAAATAACAAATATATCCAGTACTATATTGCTTAGGGATTGTGGAAGGCAAAGAGGTCCCAGTAAAGCAGATACTTGAACTAGTGTTGGAGGCTGGATTTTTGACCTCGCTAAATGATTTTGAAGAAATACTTTAAGAATATTTTTTTAATTGAAGCATAGTTGATTTACAGCTTTGTGTTAGTTTTTCATGTATAGAACAGTGATTATATATCCTTTTTCATATTTTTTCCATTACTGTTGATTACAGGGCTTTGAATATAGTTTCCTTTGCTATACAGTAGGACCTTGTTATTTATCTATTATATATATATGTATCGCAGTTTGTATGCACTAATCCCAAACCACTAATTTATTCCTCCCCTACTTTCCCCTTTGGTAACTGTAAGTTTGTTTTCTATGTCTGTGAGTCTATTTGTTTTATAAATAAGTCCATTTCTATCATATTTTAGATTCCCCATGTAAGTGATATGGTTGGTATGTGTCTCTTTCTGACTTACTTCATTTAGTAGGATAATCTCTAGGTCCATATATGGTTCTGCAAATAGCATTGTTTCTTTTTTTATGGATGAGTAGTAGTCCATTGTATTTATATACCACATCTTCTTTATTCTTTCATCTGTTGATGGAAGTTTGTTTTCATATTTTGGCCACTGTAAATATTGCTTCAGTGAACACTGGGTGCATGTAGCTTTTCAAGTTAGAGTTTTTCCCAGTTATATGCCCAGGAGAGGGATTGCTGGGTCATATGGCAACCCTAGCTTTTTAAGGAACCTCCATACTGTTTTTCAGAGTGGCTATTCCAATTTACATTCCAAACATCAACATAGAAGGGTTCTCTTTTCTCTACACCCTCTCCAACATTTGTTATTTGTAGACTTTTTAATGATGGCCATTTTGACTGGTGTGAGGTGATACCTCATTGTAGTTTTGATTTGCATTTCTCTAATAATTAGTGATGCTGGGGATGTTTTCATGTGCTTATTAGCCATACAAATGTCTTCTTTGGAAAAATGCCTATTTAGGTCTTCTGCCTACTTTATGATTTTTTTTAATTGTTATTGAGTTGTATGAGCTGTGTGTATATTTTGGAAATTAAGCCCTTGTCATTCACATGGTTTGCAAACAGTTTCTCCCAGACTATAGGTTGTCTTTTCATTTTGTTTATGGCTTCCTTTGCTATGTAAATGTTTGACTAGGTCCCATTTATTTAGTTTAGCTTTTATTTCTATTTCCTTGGAAGGTTGATCCAAGAAAACATTGCTACGATTTATGTCAGAGAATGTTCTATCTTCTTTTCTAGGAGTTTTATAGTGTCATGTCTTATACTTAAGTCTTAAAGCCATTTTGAGCTTATTTTTATGTATAATGTGATGGTGTGTTCCAACTTCATTGGTTTACATGTAGCTGTCCAGCTTTCCCAACACCACTTCCCAAAATATCACCACTTCTTTTTCAATGTTGAGTCTTTTAAGCATTCTATTTTGGAATCTTTGGTGTGACTAAGGCCTACCAGTTTGGTCTAGTTTGTAGAATTATAAAACAGCTCCTAATATTGAGAACTTACCATCTGCTAGGTATTCTTCCAACCATTTTCCCTGTAATGCTCACTACTATTTCTTTGAGTATATCCTCTTAGTCTCACATTTTATAGATGAAGAAACTGAAGGACAGAGTTGCTTGATAGCTTGGTTAAGGTCATACAATCTTAACCAAGGTAAGGAGTAAAGCCAGAATTCTCTTAGCAGTCTAAATTCACAGCCTGTTCTTCCAAATAATCCACAACACTGTCTGTCATTGAATCTTTCCTCTTAAAACTGAAAATCTAAATAATATTTATCAATTTTCAGTCTTCTGGAATTTCTCTAGTTCTCTAAAATTTGCCAGGTACTATGAAACCTTAGTAAATGTTTTTTAGCAAACTGAAAGTATTCAAACTGAAAGGGTCAATGAGGCTTAAGGGTCAATGAGGCTAAACTCATTCAGAATGACAGGAAGTTTGAATACATTATTATCTTATATCTGTGTTATCTTTTTCAGTTTGTACAGCAGTTCATTGACTGAGATGCCTCAGTCTAAATGCCATTCTTTCTGGAATCTTCCTCTAGCCAGGCAGATTTTGATTTTTTTGGTTTATATTTCACCTGGGTTTTGTACTCGCCTCTATTAACATAATTATTTTAGTATATTTTACATTTATTTTATTTTTTACATAAATAAAAATATATTTACACTTTACATTTATTTATTTGCATGCCTGTTTTCTTATTGGACTGTCAATAGCTCCATAGATGAGGTTATATCTCCTTAACTATGAAAGGCTCAACGTTTGGTACAAGTGTTTCATAAGAGGTCCTAAGAAACTCAGGGTTCTCCCATAAAATTCATCATGACACTTTTATACTCCTAAAATCAGGCTCTTCTACTTTCCTTCTTAGTCTTCTTTAAACAACAAAACCCCAAAGCAGTCTTTTTCTTGTTTCAGATTTTTTTTTTCTTTTTTTCCCATATAATTCAGCTCTTTCCAGGCTACAGCTTTCCTGACTCTACTTTGGGAGGTTTAGGCCACTGTTTTAAAATTGTCTTTTAACCAACTGTGTGTGTGTGGGATTCCCTGCTTGTTCAGTGGTTAAGATTAAGTGCTTTCACTGCCATGGGCCTGTGTTTAATCCCTTTTGGGGGACCTAAGATCCCACAGGTCTCATGGAATGGTCAAAAATAAGCTAAATGTCTTAGTTATGTACCCCATCTCTCATCTTTTATTCATACGCTGTTAGGTCTGAGCCCATTAGAAAGACTATTTGTATAGTCACATACATCCATCTATATGACCTTCTTTCTTTACTCATCTGAGTGATATGCTACTACAATGTCAAGAAGGTCTTTTTGATAGCTTCCCATCTTTCCTGATCCACTCCCTGTCCTCCTTCCAATTGTACTCCATTACATTTCATCTAACTTTGTTTGAAGTTTTTTGAAATCTGCCTTCTCCAAAATATAGAGATTATGACCAGTGACCTCCTTCACTGGTGTGTGTGCTTAGACACTCAGTCATGTCTGACTCTTTGCGACCCCATGGACTGTTTTCTGCCAGCCTCTGTGCATGGGGATTCTCCAGGCCAAGAATACTGGAGTGGGTGGCCCTGCCCTCCTCCAGGGGATCTTCCCAACCCAGGGATTGAACCCAGGCCTCCTGCATTGCAGGCAGATTCTTTACCATCTGAGCCACCAGGGAAGCCCCCATTCATTGGTAATTTATATAATTATATCACATGCATTTTCATATCTATAAACTTAGCATATGAAGGAACTGAAGTTAGAGGGACTTCTAAGTGGCAGGGAATTGCTGAAAATCAGGTCTATCTGATGCTAAACAGGCATGTACTCTTAATCCATTTTACATAGTGAAAGTGAAGTTGCTTAGTCATGCCCAACTCTGCGACCCCATGGACAGTAGCCTGCACCAAGCTCCTCCGTCCATGGGATTTTCAAGGCAAGAGTACTGGAGTGGGTTGCCATTTTCTTCTCCAGGGAATCTTCCCAACCTGAGGATTGAACCCACGTCTCTCTCATTGTAGACAGACAATTTACTGTCTGAGCTACATAGTATATGCTCATAAATTCTACATGAGGTGCCACAGGCCTGAAGAGTCACACTAACATAAACCTGAGTGCAAGCTCACCCAAGGCCAGTCAGAAAGCACCCAGCAGAACTGAAATTAGAAGCCAAGTGTCTGATTGCCTGTTTGGAGCTAGGTAGAGAGGGCATACGGACTTGGTATTTTACATATTTTGAAGAATTAGAAAGTATTTGAAGAGTGTGGATGGATATAGCACCACTAGATCCAAATGTTATCCTAGAAAAGGTTAGCCTTTCATCCTTCACTCTCTGTCATTATTCACATGGATTTGGAATGATTGGGATGTCCCAGAAAAGGCTCTGCAGGTGCGATACTACAGTTTTAGGCAGATGGCATATCAGTGGTTCCTTTTCCAGAGTCATTGTTAATGCATCCTCCTTCTCATTTTTCCACTTCTGCTTTCATAATAAAAATAGAGGTTTATTTTAAAAATGAGAGTAAAGGAAACATTTGCACAAACTCTTGTTCAGGAATTTTCACTGAAGGCTAAAAATAATTCAAGATTTATTAGGAAATTCAATTTATTCTACGAACTCCTTTTAGCTCTATTAGCTTTGTCTTAAATTCTCCTTCAGCTTTCTACTCCTTCAGTAATAGTCACCTAGGCTTTGCTAATACTCGGTTCTCTTAACATCTATCTGCTGTCTCATTCAAGACTAAATCTGCATGGATGGACCTAGAGATTATCATGCTATGTGAAATCAGGCAACAACAAGGATCATATGATATCTCTTATATGTGGAATCTGAAAAAATGATACAAATAACTTTTTTACAAAACAAACTCACAGACTTTGAAAACAAACTAAGGTTACCAAAGGGGAAAGTGGGTAGAGGAGTGATGAATTAGAAGTTTAGGATTAACATGTACACACTGCTATATATAAAGATGACTAATAAGAACCTGCTATGCTGCCAGGGATGGTGGAGCCTGGTGGGCTGCCATCTATGGGGTCGTACAGAGTCGGACACGACTGAAGCAACTTAGCAGCAGCAGCAGCAGCGTACTGCATGGGGAAATCTACTCAATACTCTGTAGTGGTTTATATGGGAAAAGAATCTAGAAAAAAGAGTGGATGTATGTTTATGTATATCTGATTCATTTGGCTCTGCACCTGTAACACAGCATTGTAAATCAACTATACCCCAATAAAAAATTTTATTTTTTTAAATTTAATTTAATTTTACTTCACAATACTGTATTGGTTTTGCCATACATCAACATGAATCTGCCACGGGTGTACACGTGTTCCCAATCCTGAACCACCTTCCCACCTCCCTCTCCATATCATCTCTCTGGGTCATCCCAGTGCACCAGCCCCAAGCATCCTGTATCTTGCATCAAACCTAGACTGGCAATTTGTTTCTTATATGATATTACACATGTTTCAATGCCATTCTCCCAAATCATCCCACCCTCTCCCTCTCCCACAGAGTCCAAAAGACTGTTCTATACATCTGTGTCTCTTTTGCTGTCTTGCATACAGGGTTATCGTTACCATCTTTCTAAATTCCATATATATGTGTTAGTATACCGTATTGGTGTTTTTCTTTTGGGCTTACTTCACTCTGTATAATTGGCTCCAGTTTCATCCACCTCATTAGAACTGAATTTTATACCCCAATAAAATTTTTTTAAAAAGATACCCACAAGGACCTACTATATAGCACAGGAAATGATACTCAATATCTTATAATAGCCTGTAATGAAAAATATATGTATATATACATTATTACCTATATTCCACACAATTGCACTCATTTCATGTGCTAGTAAAGTAATGCTCAAAATTCTCCAAGCCAGGCTTCAGCAATACGTGAACCATGAACTTCCTGATGTTCAACCTGGTTTTAGAAAAGGCAGAGGAACCAGAGATCAAATTGCCAACATCCGCTGGATCATCGAAAAAGCAAGAGAGTTCCAGAGAAACACCTACTTCTGCTTTATTGACTATGCCAAAGCCTTTGACTGTGTGGATCACAATAAACTGTGGAAAATTCTGAAAGAGATGGGAATACCAGGCCACCTGACCTGCCTCTTGAGAAATCTGTGTGCAGGTCAGGAAGCAACAGTTAGAACTGGACATGGAACAACAGACTGGTTCCAATAGGAAAAGGAGTACACCAAGGCTGTAATATTGTCACCCTGCTTATTTAACTTCTATGCGGAGTACATCATGAGAAATGCTGGACTGGAAGGAAGCACAAGCTCGAATCAAGATTGCTGGGAGAAATATCAATAACCTCAGATATGCAGATGACACCACCCTTATGGAAGAAAGTGAAGAGGAACTAAAAAGCCTCTTGATGAAAGTGAAAGAGGAGAGTGAAAACGTTGGCCTAAAGCTCAACATTCAGAAAACGAAGATCATGGCATCCGGTCCCATCACATCATGGGAAATAGATGGAGAAACAGTGGAAACAGTGTCAGATTTTATTTTTTGGGGCTCCAAAATCACTGCAGATGGTGACTGCAGCCATGAAATTAAAAGACGCTTACTCCTTGGAAGAAAAGTTATGACCAATCTAGATAGTATATTCAAAAGCAGAGACATTACTTTGTCGACTAAGGTCCATCTAGTCAAGGCTATGGTTTTTCCAGTGGTCATGTATGGATGTGAGAGTTGGACTGTGAAGAAAGCTGAGCACCGAAGAATTGATGCTTTTGAACTGTGATGTTGGAGAAGACTCTTGAGAGTCCCTTGGACTGCAAGGAGATCCAACCAGTCCATTCTGAAGGAGGTCAATCCTGGGGTTTCTTTGGAAGGAATGATGCTAAAGATGAAACTCCAATGCTTTGGCCACCTCATGCAAAGAGTTGACTCATTGGAAAAGACTCTGATGCTGGGAGGGATTGGGGGCAGGAGGAGAAGGAGATGACGGAGGATGAGATGGCTGGATGGCATCATGGACTCGATGGACATGAGTCTGCATGAACGCCAGGAGTTGGTTGTGGACAGGGAGGCCTGGCGTGCTGTGATTCATGGGGTGGCAAAGAGTCGGACATGACTGAGTGACTGAACTGAACTGAACTGAACTGAATATATATATATATATATAAAACTGAATTACTTTGAAATATCAATACCCTCAGATATGCAGATGACACCACTCTAATGGCAGAAAGTAAGGAGGAACTAAAGAGCCTCTTGATGAAAGTGAAAGAGGAGAGTGAAAAACTTGGCTTAAAACTCAACATTCAAAAGATGATTTCATGGCAAATAGATAGGGAAACAATGGACACAGTGACAGACTATTTTCTTGGGCTCCAAAATCACTGCAGATGGTGACTGCAGCCATGAAATTAAAAGATGCTTGCTCCTTGGAAAGAAAAACTATGACCAACCTAGATGGCATATTAAAAAGCAGAGACATTGCTTTGCCAACAAAGGTTCATCTAATTAAAGCTATGGTTTTCTCAGTAGTCATGTATGGATGTGAGAGCTGGACCATAAAGAAAGCTGAATACTGAAGAATTGATGTTTTTGAACTGTGGTGTTGGAGAAGACTCTTGAGAGTCCCTTGGGCTGAAAGATCCAACCAGTCAATCTCAAAGGAAATCAATCCTGAATATTTACTAGAAAGACTGATGCTGAAGCTGAAACTCCAATACTTTTGCCATCTGATGCAAAGCACTGACTCATTGGAAAAGACCCTGATGCTGGGAAAGATTGAAGGCAGAAGGAGAAGGGAACAACAGAGGATGAGTTGGTTGGATGGCATCACTGACTCAATGGATATGAGTTTGAGAAAGCTCTGGGAGTTGGTGATGGACAGGGAGGCCTGGCATTCTGCAATCCATGGGGTCTCAAGGAGTTGGACATGACTGAGCAACTGAACTGACTGAATTGACTTTACTGTACACCTAAAACTAATACAACATTTTAAATCAACTGTACTTCTAAAACATAGTCTAATAGCTTTCTCATATGATGGTCCTTCCAATGTTTGAAGAGTATTAACAAGAACCACCAAGCCTTGTCTCCCTCAGTCAAACATCACGGTTGTTACAGGATGATACAGATGAAATAATGGAGGTCTAGGAGTCAATGACCTGGCTCTACCACTTAGTAACCATGCTAGCTTGATCAAGGCACTTAATGCCACTCAATTTCAGCACTGTAATCTATTGAGGCTGGTATAACAATATTTATCTCGTAGGATGATTATGGGGATCAAAATCAGTATCATAGTGTGTGACAAAGACTTGCACATTGTAAATTCGTATGTAAATCTGATCATGGATGCCTCTACTTGTGCACAGTTGAGTGGTTATCCTTACACTGGAATAAAGCACTTCAGAATTGGGGTTGATCTGTAAAAAGTAAAAAGATATAATTTACTCTCGGTGAAAACACTATTTTTAATCATGCCTAAAGTGCATTAGATGTCGTTATTAGCTGTGCTGGCTCATCTTAAAGTCACAGTCAGTTAAAAAAACCCAGATCTTCATGGTTTTTTCATGTGCACTCATGCTTTTTTCATGTGCATTCATGATATTTAACCTAGATGCAAGAATTAATCTTTCTCAAAAAATTTAAGTATAGTTGATTCATAATATTTAATATATGTTTCAGGTATACAACATACTAATTCAATATTTTTACATATTACTCCACTTAGAGTTATTAGAAAATGTTGGCTATGTTCCCTGGGCTGTATAAAATATTCTTAAAGCTTATTTATCTTATACATTGTAGTTTAATGTTTATTAATCCCTACTCTGAGGAATTAATCTTGGTACCAGTTAAATTTCACACTGTTAGTCTTGACCCAACGCTTGAGTATGTTGAGGATATTTAGAGTATTGAATGAAGTTTCTGGATGAGGTCTACTGCCCAGATTTGCAGTATCTACAACCAGTTTTCTTTCCAATATATTTTTTCTGTGGCCTGCTAAAGGCACAGATTTAATCTCTACTTTTCCATTGCAGGACTAGAAGAATCTATACCTATAGATATAGGAGGTCCTGAAATACTTTGAGATGGCATCTTCCAGGGTATCTGACTCCATGATTTCTTGAACATTGTAACACCGAACATTGTAATACTGTACAGGAGGTGATGACCAAAACCATTCCCCCAGAAAAGAAATGTAAGAAGGCAAAGAGGTTGTTGGAGGAGCCTTACAAATAGAAGCAAAATGCAAAGAAGAAAGGGAAATATATGCCAAATTTAATGCAGAGTTTAGGAGATAAGCAGGGAGAAATAAGAAAGAAATGGAGGAAAACAATAGAATGGGAAAGACTAGAAATCACTTCAAGAAAATCAGATACCAAGGGACCATTTCAGGCGAAGGTGGGCACCATAAAGGACAGAAATGGCAAGGACTTAACAGGAGCAGAAGAGATAAAGAAGTGGTGGCAAGAATACACAGGACTGGACAAAAAAAGACCTTAATAACCTGGATAACAATGATGGTGTGGCCATTCACCTGGAGCCAGACATCTTGGAGTGTGAGTTCAAGTGGGCCTTAGGAAGCATTACTATGAACAAAGATTTGGGAGATAATGGAATTCCAGCTGATCTATTTCAAGTCCTAAGAGATGCTGCTCTGAAAGTGCTGCACTCAATATGCCAGCAAATTTGGAAAACTCAGCAGTGACCACAGGACTGGAAAATGTCCGTTTTCATTCTAATCCCTAAGAAAGGCAATGCCAAAGAATGTTCAACTTATTGTACATTTGCACTCATTTCACATGCTAGCAAGATACACTCAAAATCATTCAGGGTAGTCTTCAGCAGTATATAAACAGAGAACTTCCATATGTTCAACTGGATATAAAAAGGTAGAGAAACCAGAGATCAAATCACCAACATCTGTTGGATCATGGGCTTCCCTTGTAGCTCAGTTGGTAAAGAATCTGCCTGCAATGCAGGAGACTCAGGTCTGATCCTGGGTTGGGAAGATCCCTTGGAGAAGGAAATGGAAACCCACTCCAGTATTCTTGCCTGGAGCATCCCATAGACAGAGGAACCTGGTAGGCTACAGGTTCCCTGGGGTCTCAAGAGTCCAACACAACTTAGCAACTAAACCACCACTAGTTGGATCATAAAAAAAGCAAGGGAATTTAAAAAAAAATCCACTTCTGCTTTATTGACTATGCTAAAGCCTTTGACTGTGTGGATCACAACAAACTGTGAAAACTTCTTAAAGAGATGAGAATACCAGACCTTCTTACCTGCTTTTTGAGAAACCTGTATTCAGGGCAAGAAGCAACAGTTAGAACTGGAAATGAAACTACAGACTTGTTAAAAATTGGGAAAGGAGTATAACAAGGCTGTATATTGTCATCCTGCTTATTTAAGTTATGTGCAGAGTACATCATGTGAAATGCCAGGTTGGATGAATCACAATCTGGAATTATGATTGCTGGGAGAAATATAAACCTCAGATATGGAGATGATACTACCCTAATGGAAGAAAGTGAAGAGGGACTAAAGAGCCTCTTGATGAAGGTGAAAGAGGAGAATGAACACAGTGGCTTAAAACTCAACATTCTAGAAACTAAGATCATGGCATCTGGTTCCAACATTTCATGGCAAATAGATAGGGAAAAAGCAGAACAGCGACAGATTTTCTTTTCTGGGCTCCAAAATCACTGCTGATAGTGACTGCAGCCATGAAATTAAAAGATGCTTGTTCCTTGGAAGAAAAGCTATGACAAACATAGACAGTATGTTAAAAAGCAAAGACATCACTTTGCCAAGAAAGGTCCATATAGTTAAAGCTATGGATTTTACAGTAGTCATGTATGGATTTGAGAGCTGGACCATAAAGAAGGTTAAGCACTGAAGAATTGATACTTTTCAAACTGTGGTGTGGGAGAAGACTCTTGAGAGTCCTTTGAACAGAAGAAGATCCAACCAGTCAATCCTAAAGGGAATAAATCCTGAATATTCACTGGAAGAACTGATGCTGAAGCTCCAAAACTTCTGTGCCAGATGCAAAGAGGCAACTCTTTGGAAAAGCCCCTGATGTTAGGGAGGATTGATTGAGGGCTAGAGGAGAAGGGGGCAACAGAGGATGAGATGGTTGGATGGCATCACCAATTCAATGGACATGAGTTTAACCTAACTCTGGGAGATAGTGAAGGACAGGGAAGCCTGGCTTGCTGCAGTTCATGGGATTGCAGAGAGTTAGACCCAACTTAGCGACTGAACAGGAAATCCCTTGAAATGTCTAAGAAAAGCCCCATCACCCCATTTTTGTTAGGTTGGTGGCATGGGAAAGGAGTATTAAGTGACTTCATTTTCTTGCCAGTGCTTGTAAGAAGCCTCTACTTTTTGATGAAAGGTTGATGATGTCCTAGTAGAAGATGATGATCTGACAACTTTCCATTTTGATTGCTACAGTGATGAAGAAAATGATCTGACTCATCTCACTTCAAATTCTGGAGACCTTTCCATACCCATTTATTGCATATGAGCACTTCCTCTTTTCAGGAGAATGGAAAATTAGCCATTAGTCAAAATTTATTTTTGATGTTGTCTTTCCATATGCTAAGGATATGTGACTTAGCAATTCTTATATTATCTTAACATCATCTCAAAGATGCAAGTAAGTGAATTTCCAAAAGGAAAGTGTCCCACTACAGACAGACCACTTTCCGGGGGTGTTATTATTAGGTTAACTAGCCAGGGAAGGGCAAAAAGTAGGATTGGCTTTGGTACTTGGGCTGTAAAAATATGCACACAGATCTTTTTTTTGAGCCTTCTTGCTTAGCTAAGCATTTCATTATAACTCTTCTTGTATATCTTACTTCTTTAATTTTTTAAAATTAAGATATAATATACATATAACATTATATTCATTTCAGGCCTACAGCATAATGATTTGATATTTGTATATAGTACAAAATGATTACCACAAGAAGTCTACTTAACATAACATTTTTCTGTGATGAGAACTTTGAAGGTCCACTCTCTTCGCAATTTTCAAATATGGAATACAATATTATTAACTATAGTCACCATGCTGTATATTACTGCTTCCTTAATCTTTAATGAGTTCATGATATCTTTAAGTTCTACCTTTATATACAGTCTTTCCCCTATGTCTTCAAACATATTTAAGATTTTCTATCTTGAAAAAACTTCCTTTGACCTTTCTATCAACTCTAGTAAGAGAGGAACGAAATTTCAAACCATATACATACCCTTTGCCTCTATTTACTTGTCATTTAATCATATATAGAGCTTTTGTTACACCTCTACCATCAAACTGAAATGTTTCCATCATCTATAATATCTCAAATGAGCTCTTACTCTTTGGCTCCTTTGTAGGGTTATTGTGATTGACTATATTCCTAAAATTATCCCTTCAAAATATTTTACTATCCTAGTTTTTCATGCTGCCCTGATTTTTGTCTTATCATTGCCCTTAAAATAAATTACAAGGTCTGATATGACTTTGGTTCTTTGTCTAACTCTCTAGCCTTATCTCTTTCCCAGCTCACATTTTACACAATCATGCCAAAAAATTTTTTTCATGGTTCCTTGATAAGTGCAATTTGTCTTCACTTAATTCTGTTTCTTGGGATGTGATATTCTGTCCCACAAGAATACTCAACCCTACTTCCCTTTCATCAAGCTAACTCCTCATCCCTTATACATCTGCTAAAATGCAAGTTATTTAAGGAGGTCTTTTGCAACTTTAAAAGTTGCAACCTGCTCTTTGATCTCAGAGATCCATATCACAGCACTTATGTTATTTTATTGTTATCAAATCAACTGTCAGTCACTTTCATAAAGTTATAGGTTTTGTAAAGATTTGGTCTGTTGCTGCATACTCCCAGAGATAGGCACATGTGGTTATTCACTAGTGGTTGTTGAATGAATAGATGCATAAGATGTATAAATGATCAGTGGATATTCTCTGTAATCCCTACTGATTCCTCTTCTTCTTTCTTTCCTCTCATGTATAAAATCGAGGTTATTATGTTTCCTATAACTATTTCACAATATTGTGAGGATTAAATAAAGTAATATATGTAAAATAACTTATTAATACATTACAAACAGATATACTTGCTATTGTGCTTACCAGGTGGCTCCATGGTAGAGTCCCCCTGCAAAGGCAGGAGATGGAGAAGACAAGAGTTGAATCCCTGGGTCAGGAAGATCCCCTGGAGGAGGAAACGGCAACCCACTCCAAAATTCTTGCTTGGAAAATTCCATAGACAGAGGAGTCTGGAGGGCTACAGCCCATGGGGTTGCAAAGAGTCAGACATGACTGAGCATGCACACATACTTGCTATTATTATTTTTCCCTTATTAGCAAGACAGTCTCTCATCTATGGTGAAGAATGCCCTCAGAAATATTTATATTAGGACAAATGTTGTTTAAGGGTACAATTGCAACAAGTAGCAAACAAGCCTTAGACATCTAATGTACAATATAGTGAATACCAACAATATTGTACTGTGAGCATTAAACTTGCTAGGCTTTCCTGGTGGCTCAGACAGTAAAGAATCTGCCTGCAATGCAGGAGACCCAGGCTCAATCCCTTGGTCAGAAAGGCCCCCTGGAGAAGGAAATGGGTACCCACTTCAGTATTCTTGCCTGGACAATTCCATGGACAGAGGAGTCCATGGGATAACAAAGAGTTAAACATGACTCAGAGACTAACACTTTCACTTTCTTTTCACTTTCAAACTTGCTAAGAGACTAGATACGTATGGATGTGAGAGTTGGACATTGAAGAAAGCTGAGCCCTGCAGAATTGATGCTTTTGAACTGTGATGTTGGAGAAGACTCTTGAGAGTCCCTTGGACTGCAAAGAGATCCAACCAGTCCATTCTAGAAGAGATCAGTCCTGAGTGTTCTTTGGAAGGAATGATGCTGAAGCTGAAACTCCAGTACTTTGGCCACCTCATGGGAAGAGTTGACTCATCGGAAAAGACTCTGATGTTGGGAGGGATTGGGGGCAGGAGGAGAAGGGGATGACAGAGGATGAGATGGCTGGATGGCATCACCCACTCGATGGACGTGAGTCTGAGTGAACTCTGGGAGATGGTGATGAACAGGGAGGCCTGGTGTGCTGCTATTCATGGGGCCGCAAAGAGTCGGACATGACTGAGCAACTGAACTGAACTGAACTGATAAATGTATCAGGTTACAATGTTATATGTCAAATACAGTTTAATAAAAAAAAATTTGGAAGATGGCAGAGGAATAGGATGGGGAGACCACTGTCTCCCCCACAAAGTCATCGAAAGAACATTTGAACACCGAGCAAATTTCACAGAATAACTTCTGAATACTGGCAGAGGACATCAGGCACCCAGAAAGGCAGCCCATTGTCTTTGAAAGGAGGTATGACAGAATACAAAAGATAAAAAGAGACAAAAGAGGTAGGTACAGAGATCTATCCTGGGAAGAGAGTCTTTATAAAGAGAGAAGTTTCCAAACACCAGGAAACACTCTCCAGTGGGTCTGTGGTGAGCCTTGGAATCTCAGAGGGCAAAATAACTGGGAGGAAAAGTGAATAAATAATTAAAACCCACAGATTATGTGCCTAACAGCAACTCCCAGCAGAGCAGCAGCCCAGAAGCTCGCATCCCCCACTAGCAAGCTGGGGCTGGACAGGGAGGTGCAGGCTGAATTGCTTAGGGTAAGGACTAGGCCTGAATGCCCCGAGGGCAATATGAGGAAACTAGTTTGAGATAGCAACCCAGACTGTGGGATAGCTATCCTGTGAAAAGCCCTAACCTAAGACACTGCCAGACCCGCTCACAGAACAAAGGACTAAGCAGAGCTAGCCGGCTGCCGACTGGCCCATCCCCCACCAGAGACAGGCAGGCAAGGGCAGCCAGAGCTGGAAGGAGGCAATTTCAGCCCTAGAGAGGCATTCTATACCAAACTGCAAGCAGACTTCATTGCTAACTAAGACTTCTTGGGATTCTGGATGGTCGACATCTGCTGGGAGGGTCGCAGCCAGAGAACAGCTCCCCAGAAGAGACACACAGCACACCTGAGAAGGCCTGCCCATTGTACACCCAGAAAACTGAGCAGCTGGAATGGGGGAGGTGATAAGTTGCAGCCTTCAACTGGGGGCAACTGCGCTCACCAAGCACTTGGTCACCTGAGCTGCTCGGACCTGGGATGGGCACAAAACACAGGCCCAACCAAGTCTGCACCTTTGTGGAGTACCCAAGAACCTGAACATGAGTGGCTTAGACCTGGGGAGTGCATGCAACACAGGGCCTGCATCAGACAGTTCCTGGCAAAGCAACTTAGAGCCTGAGCAGTGTAGACTGGGAAAGCACACATGCCATGAGGGGGGGCAAACCCAGCGTGGCCGAGACACTGAGAGCACTCCCCACACACGCCAGTGATATTTGTTTGCAGTGTTCCTCCCTCCCCACAGCATGACTGAACAAGTGAGCCTAAAAAAAAGTGACCACCACCGCCCACCTTGTGTCAGGGCAGAAATTAGACACTGAAGAGACCAGCAAACAGAAGAAGCTAAAATAAAGAGAGGGAACCGCTTTGGAAGTGACAGGTACAATAGATTAAAACGCTGTAGTTAGCACCAACTACAATAGGAAGAGGCCTATAGACCTTGAGAAGTATAAGCCTGACCAAGGAACTATCTGAAAATGAACTGACCCCACACTGTCCACAACAGCTCCAAAGAAAATCCTAGATATATTTTTACTATTATCATTTTTTAAATTAATTTTTTGAAAAATTTAAGTCCCCTATTATTCCTTTAATTTTCATTTTTATAATCTACTGCTACTGCTAAGTCGCTTCAGTTGTGTCCGACTCTGTGCGACCTCATAGACGCATAACCTACTATTTATAACCTACTATTACCTTGCAAAAAAAAAAAGACCCTATTTTTAAAGCAAACTTCATATATATATATATATATATATATATATATATATTATAATTTTTGTGTCTTTGTTTGCTTTTTTTAATAATATTGTATTTTTGAGACTCTAACCTCTACACTAGATTTTAAATCTTTGCTTTTTGGTATTATCAACTTTGTACCTTTAAGAACCCAATCTTCAGTACCCATTTTTACTTGGGAGCAAGATAACTGACCTGATTGCTCTCTCTCCCTTTTGACTCTCCTTTTCCTCCACCAGGTCTCCTCTATCTCCCCCCTGCCCCTTTTCTTCTCTACCCAACTCTGTGAATCTCTTTGTGTGTTCTAGGCTGTGGAGGACACTTAGGGAACTGATTACTGGCTGAATCTGTCTCTCTTTTTTTGGTTCCCCCTTTTATTCCCCTGGCCACCTCTGTCTCCTTCCTCCCTCTTCTCTTCTCTCTGTAACTCCGTGAACATCTCTGAGGGATCCAGATTGTGGAGAGCACATAGAGAAGTGATTACTGACTAGCTTGCTCTCGCCCCTTTTGATTCCCCCTCTTCTTCTCCTGGTCACCACTATCTCCCTCCTCCATCTTCTCTTCTCCATGTAACTCTGTGTACCTCTCTGAGTGTCCCTCACTGTGGAGAAACTTTTCATCATTAACCTAGATGTTTCATCATAGGTGCTGTATAGATGGAGAAATCTTCAGGCTCCCGTAGGAATAAGACTGAAAACCAGAGGCAGGAGGTTTAAGTCCAAATCCTGAGAACACCAGAGAACTCCTGAATCCAGGGAACATTAATTGATAGGAGCTCATCAAATGCCTCCATACCTACACTGAAACCAAGCACCACCCAAGGGCCAACAAGTTCCAGAGCAAGACATACCATGCAAATTCTCCAGCAACACGGGAACATAGCCCTGAGCTTCAACATACAGGCTGCCCAAAGTCACACCAAACCCACTGACATCTCAAAACTCATTACTGGACACGTCATTGCACTCCAGAGAGAAATCCAGCTCCACCCACCAGAACACCAACATAAGCTTCCCTAACCAGGAAACCTTGACAAGCCACCCATCAAACCCCACCCACAGTGAGGAATCTCCACAATAAAGAGGAACCACAACTGCCAAAATACAGAAAGTGAAGTCACTCAGTCATGTTTGACACTTTGTGACCCCATGGACTGTAGCCTACCAGGCTCTTCTGTCCATGGGATTTTCCAGGCAATAGTACTGGAGTGGATTGCCATTTCTTTCTCCAGCGGATCTTCCCAACCCAGGGATGGAACCCAGGTCTCCCACATTGTAGACAGACGCTTTACTGTCTGAGCCACCAGGGAAAGGTCACCCCAAACACAGCAATATAAACAAGATGAAAAGGTAGAGAAATACACAGCAGGTAAAGGAACAGGATAAATGCCCACCAAACCAAACAAAAGAGGAAGAGATAGGGAATCTACCTGATAAAGAATTCCGAATAATGATAGTGAAAATGATCCAAAATCTTGAAAACAAATTGGAGTTACAGATAAATAGCCTGGAGACAAGGATCGAGAAGATGCAAGGAAGGTTTAACAAGGACCTAGAAGAAATCAAAAAGAGTCAATATATAATGAATAATGCAATAAATGAGATAAAAAACACTCTGGAGGGAACCAAAAGTAGAATAAAGGAGGCAGAAGATAGGATAAGTGAGGTAGAAAATAGAATGGCAGAAATAAATGAAACAGAGAGGAAAAAAGAAAACAGAATTAAAAGAGATGAGGACAACCTCAGAGACATATGGGACAATGTTAAGTGCCCCAAAATTCGAATCATAGGAGTCCCAGAAGAAGACAAAAAGAAAGACCATGAGAAAATACTTGAGGAGATAATAGTTGAAAACTTCCTAAAATGGGGAAGGAAATAATCACCCAAGTCCAAGAAACCCAGAGAGTCCCAAACAGGATAAACCCAAGGCCAAACACCCCAAGACACATATGAATCAAATTAACAAAGGTCAAACACAAAGAACAGATATTAAAAGCAGCAAGCGGAAAATAACAAATAACACACAAGGGGATTTCCATAAGGATAATGGCTGATCTTTCAATAGAAACTCTCAGGCCACAGGGGATGGCAGAATGAAAGAAAATAACCTACAGCCCAGATTATTGTACCCAGCAAGGATCTCATTCAGATATGAAGGAGAAATCAAAAGCTTTACAGACAAGCAAAAGCTGAGAGAATTCAGCACCACCAAGCCAGCACTCCAACAAATGCTGAAAGGATCTTCTCTAGACAGGAAACACAGAAAGGGTGTACAAACTCAAACCCAAAACAATGAAGTAAATGGCAACGGGATCTTACTTATCAATAATTCTGTTCAGTTCAATTCAGTCGCTCAGTGGTGTCCGACTCTTTGAGACCCCATGAATCACAGCACGCCAGGCCTCCCTGTCCACAACCAACTCCCGGAGTTCACTGAGACCTGCGTCCATCGAGTCAGTGATGCCATCCAGCCATCTCATCCTCTGTCATCCCCTTCTCCTCCTGCCCCCTATCCCTCCCAGCATCAAAGTCTTTTTCAATGAGTCAACTCTTCACATGAGGTGGCCAAAGTACTGGAGTTTCAGCTTTAGCATCATTCCTTTCAAAGAAATACCATGGCTGATCCCCTTCAGAATCCACTGGTTGGATCTCCTTGCAGTCCAAGGGACTCTCAAGAGTCTTCTCCAACACCGCAGTTCAAAAGCATCAATTTTTTGGCACTCAGCCTACTTCACAGTCCAACTTTCACATCCATACATGACTACTGGAAAAACCATAGCCTTGACTAGACGGGCCTTAGTCAGCAAAGTAATGTCTCTGCTTTTGAATATGCTATCTAGGTTGGTCATAACTTTTCTTCCGAGGAATAAGCGTCTTTTAATTTCATGGCTGCAGTCACCATCTGCAGGGATTTTGGAGTCCCCCAAAATAAAGTCTGACACTGTTTCCATTGTCTCCCCATCTAGTTCCTATGAAGTAATGGGACTGGCTGCCATGATCTTCGTTTTCTGAATGAAATGGGTCAAAGACCCCAACCGAAAGACAAAGACTGGCTGAATGGATACAAAAATAAGACTTCTGTCTGAGAGTGAAAAAGTTGGCTTAAAGCTTGACATTCAGAAAATGAAGATCATGGCATCTGGTCCCACCACTTCATGGGAAATAGATGGGGAAACAGTGGAAACAGTGTCAGACTTTATTTTGGGGGGCTCTAAAATCCCTGAAGATGGTGACTGCAGCCATGAAATTAAAAGATGCTTACTCCTTGGAAGAAAAGTTATGACCAACCTAGATAGCATATTGAAAAGCAGAGGCATTACTTTGCCGACAAAGGTCCATCTAGTCTAGGCTATTGTTTTTCCAGTGGTCATGTATGGATGTGAGAGTTGGACTGTGAAGAAAGCTGAGTGCCGAGGAACTGATGCTTTTGAACTGTGGTATTGGAGAAGACTCTTGAGAGTCCCTTGGACTGCAGGGAGATCCAACCAGTCCATTCTAAAGGAGATCAGCCCTGGGATTTCTTTGGAAGGAATGATGCTAAAGCTGAAACTTCAGTACTCTGGCCACCTCATGGGAAGAGTTGACTCATTGGAAAAGACTCTGATGCTGGGAGGGATTGGGGGCAGGAGGAGAAGGGGACGACAGAGGATGAGATGGCTGGATGGCATCACTGACTCAATGGATGTGAGTCTGAGTAAACTCCGGGAACTGGTGATGGACAGGGAGGCATGGCATGCTGTGATTCATAGGGTTGCAAAGAGTTGGACACGACTGAGCGACTGAACTGAACTGAACTGAGATATTGCCTACAAGAGACCCACCTCAAAACAAGGGACACATACAGACTGAAAGTGAAGGGCTGGAAAAAGATATTCCACGCAAACAGAGACCAAAAGAAAACAGGAGTAGCAATACTCATATCAGATAAAATAGACTTTAAAACAAAGCCTGTGAAAAGAGACAAAGAAGGACACTACATAATGATCAAAGGATCAATCCAAGAAGAAGATATAACAATTATAAATATACATGCACCCAACATAGGAGCACCACAATATGTAAGACAAATGCTAACCAGTATGAAAGGGGAAATCAACAATAACACAATAATAGTGGGAGATTTTAATACCCACTCACACCTATGGATAGATCAACTAAACAGAAAATTAACAAGGAAACACAAACTTTAAATGATACAATAGACCAGTTAGACCTAATTGATATCTATAGGACATTTCACCCGAAAACAATGAATTTCAGCTTTATCTCAAGCACACATGGAACCTTCTCCAGGATAGATCACATCCTGTGCCACAAGTCTAGCCTTGATAAATTCAAAAAAATTTAAATCATTCCAAGCACCTTTTCTGACCATAATGCAGTAAGATTAGATCTCAATTACAGGAGAAAAACTATTAAAAATTCCAGCATATGGAGGCTGAACAACACGTTGCTGAATAGCCGATAAATCACAGAAAAAATAAAAAAAAAATAAAAATATGCATAGAAATGAAATGAAATTGAAAATACAACAACCAAACCTGGCCAGAGGGGAAAGAAGATGGCGGAGGAATAGGACGGGGAGACCACTTTCTCCCCCACAAATTCATGAAAAGAACATTTCAACACTGAGTGAATTCCACAAAACAACTCCTGAATGCTGGCAGAGGACATTAGGCACCCAGAAAAGCAACTCATTGTCTTTGAAAACAGGTAGAAAAGAATATAAAAGACAAAAAAAGAGACAAAAGAGGTAGGGAGGGAGCTCCATCCTGGGAAAGTAGTCTTAAAAAGAGAAGTTTCCAAACACCAGGAAATAATCTCACTGCCGAGTCTGTGGCGAGCCTTGGAAGCACAGAGGGCAACATAACAGGGAGGAAAAATAAATAAATAATTAAAACCCACAGATTATGAGCCCAACGGTAACTCCCCCAGTGGAGAAGCAGTGCAGACACCTGCATCTGCCACTAGCAAGCGGGGGTTGGGCAGGGAGGCACGGGCTGCATTGCTTTTTAAGGAGTGGGCCTGAATGCCCCGAGTGTGGCCAGAGCCAACTAACTTGGAAACCAGACTGTGGGATAACTACCGCGCAAAAAGCTCTAACATAAGACACCACCAGGACCATGCACAGAACAAAGGACGGAACAGAATTAGCCGGCTGCAGACCATCCCTCTCCAGTGACAGGCAGCCAGAGCCGGAAGGGCTGGAAGAGGGCAATATCAGCCCCAGAGAGACATTAACTACCAAACTGCAAACAGGCTTCTTTGCTAACTAAGACTTCTTGGGGTTCTGGACAGTCACCATATGCCTGAGAAGGGGCGCCAGTTGTACACCCAGAAAACTGAGCAGCAGGGACGGGAGAGGTGATAAGTCGCAGTGACCACACTCGCCAAACACCTGAGCTACTCAGACCTGGGAAAGGCACAAAATGCAGGCCCAACTGAGTCTGCGCCTCTGAGGACTACCTGAGTACCTGAGCCTGAGCAGCTTAGACCTGGGAGGTGCATGCAGCCCAGGGCTGGCCTCAGACAGTCCCCGGCACAGCAACCTAGAGCCTGAGCTGTGTGCGCTGCGAGCCGGGTCAGGCCCAGTGTGGCTGAGACACTGTGAGCACACACCAGTGTTATTTGTTTTCAGTATCCCTCCCTCCCCACCGTGCAACTGAACAAGTGAGCCTAAACAAAAAAAAAGTGTCCACCACCGCGCCCCTTGTTTCAGGGCGGAAATCAGACACTGACGAGACCAGCAAACAGAAGAAGCGAAAACAGAGGGAACCACCTTGGAAGTGACAGGTGCAATAGAATAAAACCCTGTGTTAGTACCGACTACATAGGAAGGGGCCTATAGATCTTGAGAAATATAAGCCGGACCAAGAAATTATCCAAAAATGAACTGACCCCACACTGCCCACAACACCACCAGAGAAAGTCCTAGATATATCTTTACCATTTTTACAATCATTCTTTTTTTGTTTTTTTCTTTTCTTTTTCTTCTTCTTTTTTTTAACATTTTTTTATTTTTAAGTCCTCTATTTCTCCTTTAATTTTCATTTTTATAACCTACTATTATTTTTCAAAAAAAGTACCCTATTTTTAAAGCAAACTTCATATATATATATTTTTTTCCTTTTTAAATAAATCTTGTGACTTGGTTTTATTTTTTTTTCTTCTTCTTCTTTTCTTTAATATTGTATTTTTGAAAATCCAACCTCTACTCTAGATTTTTAATCTTTGCTTTTTGGTATTTGTTATTAATTTTGTACCTTCAAAAACCCAATCTTCAGTACCCATTTTTACTTGAGAGCGAGATTACTGGCTTGACTGCTCTCTCTCCTCCTTTGGACTCTCCTTTTTCTCCACCAGGTCGCCTCTGTCTCCTTCCTCCCCCTTCTCTTCTCTACCCAACTGTGAATCTCAGTGTGTTCCAGACGGTGGAGAACACTTAGGGAACTGATTACTGACTGGATCTGTCTCTCTCCTTTTTATCCCCCTCTTTTATCCTCCTGGCCACCTCTGTCTCCTTCCTCCCTCTCCTCTTCTCTGTATAACTCCTGAACATCTCTGAGCGGTCCAGACTGTGGAGCGCACATAAGGAAGTGATTACTGGCTAGCTTTCTCTCTTCTCTTTTGATTCCATCTCATCTCATTCAGGTCACCTCTAACTTCCCCCTCCCTCTTCTCTTCTCCATGTAACTCTGTGAACCTCTCTGGGTGTCCCTCAATGTGGAGAAACTTTTCATCTTTAACCTAGATGTTTTATCAACGGTGCTGTATAGAAGGAGAAGTCTTGAGACTACTGTAAAACTAAAACTGAAAACCAGAAGCAGGAGGCTTAAGTCCAAAACCTGAGAACATCAGAGAACTCCTGACGCCAGGGAACATTAATTGATAGGAGCTCATCAAAAGCCTCCATACCTACGCTAAAACCAAGCACCACCCAAGGGCCAACAAGTTCCAGAGCAAGACATACCACGCAAATTCTCCAGCAATACAGGAACACAGCCCTGAGTTTCAATAAACAGGCAGCTAAAAGTTACTCCAAAACCACTGACATCTCATAACTCATTACTGGACACTTCATTGCACTCCAGAGAGAAGAAATCCAGCTCCACCCACCAGAACACCAACACAAGCTTTCCTAAACAAGAAACCTTGACAAGCCACTGATACAACCCCACCCACAGCAAGGAAACTCCATAATAAAGAGAACTCCACAAACTGCCAGAATACAGAAAGGCCACCCCAAACGCAGCAATATAAACAAGATGAAGAGACAGAGGAATACCCAGCAGGTAAAGGAATAGGATAAATGCCCACCAAACCAAACAAAAGAGGAAGAGATAGGAAATCTACCTGCTAAAGAATTCCAAATAATGATAGTAAAAATGATCCAAAATCTTGAAATCAAAATGGAATCACAGATAAATAGCCTGGAGACAAGGATCGAGAAGATGCAAGAAAAGGTTTAACAAAGACCTAGAAGAAATAAAAAAGAGTCAATATATAAAGAATAATGCAATAAATGAGATCAGAAACATTCTAGAGGCAACAAATAGTAGAATAATGGAGGCAGAAGATAGGATTAGTGAAATAGAAGATAGAATGGTAGAAATAAATGAAACAGAGAGGAAAAAAGAAAAACGAATTAAAAGAAATGAGGACAATCTCAGAGACCTCCAGGACAATATGAAACACTCCAACATTCGAATTATAGGAGTCCCAGAAGAAGAAGACAAAAAGAAAGACCATGAGAAAATACTTGAGGAGATAATAGTTGAACACTTCCCTAAATGGGGAAGGAAATAATCACCCAAGTGCAAGAAACCCAGAGAGTCCCAAACAGGATAAACCCAAGGTGAAACACCCCAAGACACATATTAATCAAATTAACAAAGATCAAACACAAAGAATAAATATTAAAAGCAGCAAGAGAAAAACAACAAATAACACACAAGGGGATTCCCATAAGGATAACAGCTGATATTTCAATAGAAACTCTTCAGGCCAGGAGGGAATGGCAAGACATACTTAAAGTGATGAAAGAAAATAACCTACAGCCCAGATTACTGTACCCAGCAAGGATCTCATTCAAATATGAAGGAGAAATCAAAAGCTTTACAGACAAGTAAAAGCTGAGAGAATTCAGCACCACCATACCAGCTCTCCAACAAATGTTAAAGGATCTTCTCTAGACAGGAAATACAACAAGGGTGTATAAACCTGAACCCAAAACAATAAAGTAAATGGCAACAGGATTATACTTATCAATAATTACCTTAAAGGTAAATGGGTTGGCTGCCCCAACCAAAAGACAAAGACTGGCTGAATGGATACAAAAATAAGACCCCTATATATGTTGTCTACAAGAGACCCACCTCAAAACAAGGGACACATACAGACTGAAAGTGAAGGGCTGGAAAAAGATATTCCACGCAAACAGAGACCAAAAGAAAACAGGAGTAGCAATACTCATATCAGATAAAATAGACTTTAAAACAAAGCCTGTGAAAAGAGACAAAGAAGGACACTGCATAATGATCAAAGGATCAATCCAAGAAGAAGATATAACAATTATAAATATACATGCACCCAACATAGGAGCACCACAATATGTAAGACAAATGCTAACCAGTATGAAGTGGGAAATTAATAATAACACAATAATAGTGGGAGACTTTAATACCCCACTCACACCTATGGATAGATCAACTAAACAGAAAATTAACAAAGAAACACAAACTTTAAATGATACAATAGGCCAGTTAGACCTAATTGATATCTATAGGACATTTCACCCCAAAACAATGAATTTCACCTTTTTTTCAAGTGCTCATGGAACCTTCTCCAGGATACATCACATCAAGGCCATAAGTCTAGCCTTGATAAATTCAAAAAAATTTAAATCATTCCAAGCATCTTTTCTGACCATAATGCATTAAGATTAGATCTCAATTACAGGAGAAAAGCTATTAAAAATGCCAACATATGGAGGCTGAACAACATGCTTCTGAATAACCAACAAATCACAGAAGAAATCAAAAAAGAAATCAAAATATGCATAGAAACGAATGAAAATGAAAACACAACAACCCAAAACCTGTGGGACACTGTAAAAGCAGTGCTAAGGGGAAGGTTCATAGAAATACAGGCATACCTCAAGAAACAAGAAAAAAGTCAAAATAAATAACCTAACTCTACACCTAAAGCAACTAGAAAAGGAAGAAATGAAGAACTCCAGGGTTAGTAGAATGAAAAAAATCCTAAAAATTAGGGCAGAAATAAATGCAAAAGAAACAAAAAAGACCATAGCAAAAATCAACAAAGCCAAAGCTGGTTCTTTGAAAGGATAAATAAAATTGACAAACCAATAACCAGACTCATCAAGAAACAAAGGGAGAAAAATCAAATGTATAAAATTAGAAATGAAAATGAAGAGATCACAACAGACAACACAGAAATACAAAGGATCATAAGAGACTATTATCAGCAACTATATGCAAATAAAATGGACAACGTGGAAGAAATGGAAAAATTCTTAGAAAAGCACAACTTTCCAAAACTGAACCAGGAAGAAATAGAAAATCTTAACAGACCCATCACAAGCACGGAAATTGAAACTGCAATCAGAAATCTTCCAGCAAACAAAAGCCCAGGTCCAGACGGTTTCACAGCTGAATTCTACCAAAAATTTCGAGAAGAGCTAACACATATCCTACTCAAACTCTTCCAGAAAATTGCAGAGGAAGGTAAAGTTCTAAACTCATTCTATGAGGCCACGATCACGCTAATACTGAAACCTGACAAAGATGCCACAAAAAAAGAAAACTACAGGCCAATATCACTGATGAACATAGATGCAAAAATCCTTAACAAAATTCTACAAACAGAATCCAACAACACATTAAAAAGATCATACCCCATGACCAAGTGGGCTTTATCCCAGGGATGCAAGGATTCTTCAATATCCGCAAATCAATTAAGGTAATTCACCACATTAACAAATTGAAAAATAAAAGCCATATGATTATCTCAATAGATGCAGAGAAAGCCTTTGACAAAATTCAGCATTCATTCATGATAAAAAAATACCCTCCAGAAAGCAAGAATAGAAGGAACATACCTCAACATAACAAAAGCTATATATGACAAACCCTCAGCAAACATTATCTTCAATGGTAAAAAATTGAAAGCATTTCCCCTAAAGTCAGGAACAAGACAAAGGTGCCCACTTTCACCGCTACTGTTCAACAGAGTTTTGGAAGTTTTGGCCACAGCAATCAGAGCAGAAAAAGAACGAAAAGGAATCCCAATTGGAAAAGAAGTAAAACTCTCACTGTTTGCAGATGACATGATACTCTAAATAGAAAACCGTAAAGACTCCACCAGAAAATTACTAGAGCTAACCAATGAATAGAGTAAAGTTGCAGGATACAAATTAAACACACAGAAATTCTAACACACAGCATACTAACACATATACATGGAATTTAGAAAGATGGTAATGATAACCCTGTATGCGAGACAGCAAAAGAGACACAGATGTATAGAACAGAATTTTGGACTCTGTGGGAGAGGGAGAGGGTGGGATGATTTGGGAGAATGGCTTGAAACATGTATAATATCATGTAAGAAATAAATCGCCAGTGTAGGTTCGATGCAGGATACAGGATGTTTGGGGATGGTGCACTGGGATGACCCTGAGAGATGGTATAGGGAGGGAGGTGGCACGGGGGTTCAGGAACTCATGTACACCCATGGCAGATTCATGTTGATGTATGGTAAAACCAATACAGTATTGTAAAGTAAAATAAAGTAAAATTAAAACAAAACAAAACAAAATAAAACAAAACATATGGGACACTGCAAAAGCAGTGCTAAGGGGAAGGTTCATAGCAATACAGGCTTACTTCAAGAAATAAGAAAAATGTCAAGTAAATAACCTAACTCTGCAAATTTGGAAAACTCAGCAGTGGCCACAGGACTGGAAAAGATCAGTTTTCATTCCAATTCCAAAGAAAGGCAATGCAAAAGAATGCTCAAACTACTGCACACTTGCACTCATCTCACACACTAGCAAATTAATGCTCAAAATTCTCCAAGCCAGGCTTCAGCAATACATGAACTGTGAACTCCCTGATGTTCAACCTGGTTTTAGAAAAGGCAGAGGAACCAGAAATCAAATTGCCAACATCCACTGGATCATCGAAAAAGCAAGAGAGTTCCAGAAAAACACCTACTTCTGCTTTATTGACTATGCCAAAGCCTTTGACTGTGTGCATCACAATAAACTGTGGAAAATTCTAAAAGAGAAGGGAATACCAGACCACCTGACCTGCCTCTTGAGAAACCTATATGCAGGTCAGGAAGCAACAGTTAGAACTGGACATGGAACAACAGACTGGTTCCAAATAGGAAAAGGAGTACATCAAGGCTGTATATTGTCACCCTGCTTATTTAACTTCTATGCAGGGTACATCATGAGAAACGCTGGGCTGGAAGAAACACAAGCTGGAATCAAGATTGCCAGGAGAAATATCAATAACCTCAGATATGCAGATGACACCACCCTTATGGCAGAAAGTGAAGAGGAGCTTAAAAGCCTCTTGATGAAAGTGAAAGAGAGTGAAAACTTTGGCTTAAAGCTCAACATTCAGAAAACGAAGATCATGGCATCCGGTCCCATCACATGGCAAATAGACGGGGAAACAGTTGAAACAGTGTCAGACTTTATTTTTGGGGGCTCCAAAATCACTGCAGATGGTGATTGCAGCCATGAAATTAAAAGACGCTTATTCCTTGGAAGAAAAATTATGACCAACCCAGATAGTATATTCAAAAGCAGAGACATTACTTTGCTAACTAAATTCCACCTAGTCAAGGTTGTGGTTTTTCCTGTGGTCATGTATGGATGTGAGAGTTGGACTGTGAAGAAGGCTGAGCACCGAAGAATTGATGCTTTTGAACTGTGGTATTGGAGAAGACTCTTGAGAGTTCCTCGGACTGCAAGGAGATCCAACCAATCCACTCTGAAGGAGATCAGCTCTGGGATTTCTTTGGAAGGAATGATGCTGAAGCTGAAGCTCCAGTATTTTGGCCACCTCATGTGAAGAGTTGACTCATTGGAAAAGACTCTGATGCTGGGAGGGGTTGGGGGCTGGAGGAGAAGGGGACGACAGAGGATGAGATAGCAGGATGGCACCACAGACTCGATGGACGTGAGTCTGAGGGAACTCCGGGTGATGGTGATGGACAGGGAGGCCTGACGTGCTGCGATTCATGGGGTTGCAAAGAGTTGGACACGACTGAGTGACTGAACTGAACTGAACACCTAAAGCAACTAGAAAAGGGAGAAATGAAGAACTCCAGGGTTAGTAGAATGAAAAAAAATCTTAAAAATTAGGGCAGAAATAAATGCAAAAGAAATAAAAGAGACCAAACCAAAAATCAACAAAAGCAAAAGCTGGTTCTTTGAGAAGATAAATATAATTGACAAACCATTAGCAAGACTCATCAAGAAACAAAGGGAGAAAAATCAGATCAAAATTAGAGATGAAAATGGAAAGATCACAACAGACAACACAGAAATACAAAGGATCATAAGAGACTATTATCAGCAACTATATGCAAATAAAATGGACAACGTGGAAGAAATGGAAAAATTCTTAGAAAAGTACAACTTTCTGAAACTGAATCAGAAAGAAATAGAAAATCTTAACAGACCCATCACAAGCACGGAAATTGAAACTGTAACTAGAAATCTTCCAGCAAACAGAAGCCCAGGTCCAGACGGTTTCACAGCTGAATTCTACCAAAAATTTCGAGAAGAGCTAACACATATCCTACTCAAACTCTTCCAGAAAATTGCAGAGGAAAGTAAACTTCTAAACTCATTCTATGAGGCCACGATCACGCTAATACCGAAACCTGACAAAGATGCCACAAAAAAAGAAAACTACAGGCCAATATCACTGATGAACATAGATGCAAAAATCCTTCACAAAATTCTAGCAAACAGAATCCAACAACATATTAAAAAGATCATACCCCATGACCAAGTGGGCTTTATCCCAGTGATGCAAGGATTCTTCAATATCTGCAATCAATCAATGTAATACATCACATTAACAAATTGAAAAATAAAAACCATATGATTATCTCAATAGATGCAGAGAAAGCCTTTGACAAAATTCAGCATCCATTCATGATAAAAAACCCTCCAGAAAGCAAGAATAGAAGGAACATACCTCAACATAATAAAAGCTATATATGACAAACCCTCAGCAAATATTATCCTCAATGGTGAAAAATTGAAAGCGTTTCCGCTAAAGTCAGGAACAAGACAAAGGTGCCCATTCTCACCACTACTATTCAACAGAATTTTGGAAGTTTTGGCCACAGCAATCAGAGCAGAAAAAGAAAGAAAAGGAATCCATATTGGAAGAGAAGAAATAAAACTCTCCCTGTTTGCAGATGACATAATCCTCTGCATAGAAAACCATAGACTCCACCAGAAAATTACTAGAGCTAATTAATGAATATAGTAAAGTTGCAGGATACAAATTTAACACACAGAAATTCCTTGCATTCCTACACACTAACAACGAGAAAATAGAAAGAGAAATTAAGGAAACAATCCCATTCACCATTGCAACGTAAAGAATAAAATATTTGGGAATACATCTACCTAAAGAAATGAAAGACCTATGTATAGAACACTATAAAACTCCGGTGAAAGAAATCAAAGAGGACACAAATAGATGGAGAAATATACCGTATTCATGGATCAGAAGAATCAATATAGTGAAAATGAATATACTACCCAGAGAAACATATATTCAATGCAATCCCTATTGAGCTACCAATGGTATTTTTCAGAGAACTAGAACAAATAATTTCACAATTTGTATGGAAATACAAAAAAACCTCAAATAGCCAAAGTAATCTTGAGAAAGAAGAATGAAACTGGAGGAATCAACCTTCCTGACTTCAGGCTCTATTACAAAGCCACAGTCATCAAGACAGTATGGTACTGGCACAAAGACAGAAATATAGATCAATGGAACAAAATAGAAAGCCCAGAGATTAAATCCACACACCTATGCACACCTTCAAGACCAAGATAATCACAGTGGTGTTATCACTCACCTAGAGATGGACATCCTGGAATGTGAAGTCAAGTGGGCCTTAGAACGCATCACCACGAACAAAGCTAGTGGAGGTGATAGAATTCCACTTAAGCTATTTCAAATCCTGAAAGATGATGCTGTGAAAGTGCTGCACTCAATATGCCAGCAAATTTGGAAAACTCAGCAGTGGCTACAGGACTGGAAAAGGTCAGCTTTCATTCCAATCCCAAAGAAAGGCAATGCCAAAGAATGCTCAAACTACTTCACAATTGCACTCATCTCACACACTAGTAAAGTAATGCTCAAAATTCTCCAGGCCAGGCTTCAGCATTACGTGAACCATGAACTTCCATATGTTCAAGCTAGTTTTAGAAACGGCAGAGGAAC
Organism: Capricornis sumatraensis; assembly: GCF_032405125.1. NCBI lineage: Eukaryota > Metazoa > Chordata > Mammalia > Artiodactyla > Bovidae > Capricornis > Capricornis sumatraensis. The sequence continues at coordinate 48,000,276 of NC_091082.1, read as the reverse complement.
CAGAGATCAAATTGCCAACATCCGCTGGATCATGGAAAAAGCTAGAGAGTTCCAGAAAAACATCTACTTCTGCTTTATTGACTATGCCAAAACCTTTGACTGTGTGGATCACAATAAACTTTGGGAAATCGTTCAGGAGATGGGAATACCAGACCACCTGACCTGCCTCTTGAGAAACCTATATGCAGGTCAGGAAGCAACAGTTAGAACTGGACATGGAAAAACAGACTGGTTCCAAATAGGAAAAGGAGTACATCAAGGCTGTATATGGTCACTCTGCTTGTTTAACTTATATGCAGAGTTCATGAGAAACGTTGGGCTGGAAGAAGCACAAGCTGGAATCAAGATTGCCAGGAGAAATATCAATAACTTCAGATAGGCAGATGACACCAATGGCAGATGACACCTTATGGCAGAAAGTGAAGAGGAACTAAAAAGCCTCTTGATGAAAGTGAAAGAGGAGAGTGAAAAAGTTGGCTTAAAGCTCAACATTCAGAAAACGAAGATCATGGCATCTGATCCCATCACTTCATGGCAAATTGAAGGGGAAACAGTGGAAACAGTGTTAGATTATTTTTGGGGGCTCCAAAATCACTGCAGATGGTGACTGCAGCCATGAAATTAAAAGACGCTTAGTCCTTGGAAGGAAAATTATGACCAAACTATATAGCATATTGAAAAGCAGAGACATTACTTTGCCAACAAAGGTCCATCTAGTCAAGGCTATGGTTTTTCCAGTGGTCATGTATAGATGTGAGAGTTGGACTGTGAGGAAAGCTGAGTCCTGAAGAATTGATGCTTTTGAAATGTGGTGTTGGAGAAGACTCTTGAAAGTCCCTTGGACTGCAAGGAGACCCAACCTTCAGAGTCCATTCTGAAGGAGATCAGCCCTGGCATTTCTTTGGAAGGAATGACGCTAAAGCTGAAACTCCACTACTTTGGCCACCTCATGCGAAGAGTTGACTCATTGGAAAAGACTCTGATGCTGGGAGAGATTGGGGGCAGAAGGAGAAGAGGATGCATCACTGAATTGACAACGTGAGTCTGAGTGAACTCCAGGAGTTGGTGATGGACAGGGAGGCCTGGCGTGCTGCGATTCATGGGGTTGCAGAGTCAGACACGACTGAGCAACTTACTGAACTGATTTGAACCGATGGACACCTTATCTTTGACAAAGGAGGCAAGAATATACAATGGAGAAAAGACAATTTCTTTAACAAGTGGTGCTGGAAAAACTGGTCAACCACTTGTAAAAAATGAAACTTGAACACTTTGTAACACCATACACAAAAATAAACTCCAAATGGATTAAAAATCTAAATGTAAGACCAGAAACTATAAAACTCCTAGAGGAGAACATAGGCAAAACACTGTGACATAAACCACAGCAGGATCCTCTATGACCCACCTCCCAGAATATTGGAAATAAAAGCAAAAATAAACTAATGGGACCTAATTAAAATTAAAAGCTTCTGCACAACAAAGGAAACTCTAAGTAAGGTGAAAAGACAGCCTTCAGAATGGGAGAAAATAATAGCAAATGAAGCAATGGACAAAGAATTAATCTCAAAAATATACAAGCAACTCCTGCAGCTCAATTCCAGAAAAGTAAATGACCCAATCAAAAAATGGGCCAAAGAACTAAATAGACATTTCTCCAAAGAAGACATACAGATGGCTAACAAACACGTGAAAAGATGTCCAACATCATTCATTATCAGAGAAATGCAAAACTACAATGAGGTACCATTTCAAACCAGTCAGAATGGCTACGATCCAAAAGTCTACAAGCAATAAATGCTGGAGAGGGTGTGGAGAAAAGGGAACCCTCTTACACTGTTGGTGGGAATGCAAACTAGTACAGCCACTAGGGAGAACAGTATGGAGATTCCTTAAAAAACTGGAAATAGAACTGCTTTATGACCCAGCAATCCCACTGCTGGGCATACACACTGAGGAAACCAGAATTGAAAGAGACACATGTACCTCAATATTCTTCACAGCACAGTTTATAATAGCCAGGACATGGAAGCAACCTAGATGTCCATCAGCAGATGAATGGATAAGAAAGCTGTGGTACATATACACAATGGAGTATTATTCAGCCATTAAAAAGAATACATTTGAATCAGTTCTAATGAGGTGGATGAAACTGGAGCCGATTATACAGAGTGAAGTAAGCCAGAAAGAAAAAAAAAACACAATACAGTATATATATACATATATATGGAATTTAGAAAGATGGTAACAATAACCCTGTATGCAAGACAGCAAAAAACACAGACGTATAGAACAGTCTTTTGGACTCTGCGGGAGAAGGCAAGGGTGGGATGATTTGGGAGAATGGCATTGAAAAATGTAAATTATTATATGTGAAATGGATAGCCAGTCCAGGTTCGAGGCATGATACAGAGTGCTCTGGGCTGGTGTACTGGGAAGACCCAGAGGGATGGGATGGGGAAGGAAGTGGGAGGTGGGTTCAGGATGGGGAACACATGGGTACACCCATGGCAGATTCATGTCAATGTATGCCAAAACCAATACAATATTGTAAAGTGAAAAAAAAAAGTTGTACTGGAATTCTCAGGGACTTCTAAGATTGGACAAATGTGTATTATACAGATCAGCCAAAGATTCAAGAAGATTTGAATGAGAGTTAGGAAATCACTGATAGCCTTCGGAGGGTTCTCAGGATAATTTGAGATTTACATTTTGAAATCTTAATTTAAGTCACAGCAAAATTTTAACAAAATAATGCCCACCTAAAGTTATCCTATCCTGAAAGTAACTCCTTATTAAACAACATCATTCCTTATACAATAGGATCATCTTTCCAAATTTTGTTTTTGATGCCACAAGGTCATCCAAGTTGTCTATTAATTAGTTTATCATGGAAATACAGAAAGATAGACTTGAGAAGTTGCCAAATCAGGGAACATGTTTATTTCCTTGCACCCACCTTTTATTTGAGGGGTGGGGTGACTCTTGTCATGTCTTTAGCCCTTCTCTGATAGTAGAGCAGGAATGAATATTATTTTTCAGAGATTATTTTGGGGAAGGCCCAAATTCAAGACGGAAGTCATTTACCTAAAGTCCTCCAGCCGATGCAGTCTCAGAAGCGGAGACAGAAATAAAATAACAATTTCTTAACACACTTCAGGAAGTTCATCTCGAAGCTGTTTTCACAGGTTATTTTGGACACAACATACTGCACAACACTATCAAATTTCCAACTATTTGTACTAACTTTGATCTGATCAGGTAACATTTAGGAAACTAATCATCTATATGAAACCCTCGAAATTTTCTTGTTATACCATGGTCTGGTGTGGACTACTGATTTACTAAAAAGGAAGCAGTGAAGAAAGAGAAAATCAAAGCAGACTGCTGACTTGTCATGGAGTGTGTCTGGGATCAAAGATGTTTGTTTGAACTCAGTCAAGTTGGCAGCCCTGGGCCCTAGAACTGCTTCCTGCTCCAACTCCACAGCACACAAGATGTTCAGCATCCATCCACATGAGATCATGGAGGAGGGAGCTGTGTTGACCTTCCTGAGGTGGGTAAGAGTCTCTGTTTCAGGGTGGAGGGCCCAAATTCAGAGCTGAGAGAGAATGTGTCCAGAACTCCAGGTGACTGACATACCCTCTGGACCTAGACAAGGAGAATAACTAATAATAAATAGTATCTACTGAACATTGAATATACCAGCAGCTTTTTAAAAATACTTTATGTGGATCAGTTTATTTAATCCTCTTAACAAATCCATGCCAAATAAGGAAACTGAGATGTGGAGAAGATAAGACACTTGCCCAAGTTCATGCAAGAAATAAGTAGCAAAGGCAGACAGCAAGTTCAGGTGGTTGACTTTGAGGCTAAACTCTCCATCATTCTGTAATATTAACTCACTCTTCAATGCAGATCATAAGCTACAGTTAAGGGACAGGATTTTTCCAAGACACCATGTTAGTGGGAAGAGAGTTATTGCTTAGATTAACTATTATGATTTATACCATATTTCATAATTATAAATAAAAATCACAAATGAAGGTATCATTTAATCAGGTATATTGAGTACTACAAAACCAATCTCTAGGAAAAACTGAAAAAAATTGGGAAGTGGGCTTAGCCTGAAGGAGCTTGCATGCAGAAGGTGTGCGTGTATGTGTATGTGCACTCAGTTGTGTCTGACCCTTTTGTGACCCCGAGAACTGTAGCCTGCCAGGCTTTTCTGTCCATGGGATTCTCCAGGCAAAGAATACTGGAGTGGTTTGCTCTTTCCTACTCTAGGGGAATTTTCCCAGCTTGGACACTGAAGCTGTGTCCCTTGCATCTCCTGCACTGGCAGGCAGGTTCTTTACCACTGTGCCAACTGGGAGGCCCAATCAGAAGGTACTACAACTGATATCAAAGAGGCAGAAATATCTCTTGGAAACCTGCCATTGAGAAGCATGCCTGTAATCACCAGGAAATGGAGTGCCCACATGATTTCTGATGCTGAGGTTTCCCCCATGGGATTAACACCAGAGCTGTTGAAGAAGAACATCTGTTTTCTATTTCCTTGTTTTTTCTGAAGTTCTAGGACAACTTCCAAGCCTTTTGGGTCTCACTGACACAGTTGTCGCATGACACAGAAGATACATTCTAGTGAGGGAAATAAAATCAGATGGGAAACCTGTGCATAACTCCACTGTGTATACTTTGTTTTGTCACCTTTTCTTTGGCTGCATTAGGGAAAGTGGAAGCAAATTCTCCAAGCTATTTTCTCTCAGGGAAACTAGAAGACATTATATCTAAGAAATGTTCACTTAAGATAAGGATGTGAAACAGACCTGCAGAATAAAAGGCTCCATCTAAAACAATCCATCAGTCATTATTACCTTCATGTACTGAAGACAAGTTCAACACAATACAAGGACCAGGTAAAGGTCCCAAGAAAACTGTTGTGTAAGCACAGTCACTGATCCTCAAGGACTTTGCAGTTTGGTTAGAGGCAGAAAGTTCTATATGACACTCTAGAAGACTGAGATAATAAAATGCAAAGTGGGAATTGTTATCTATGGTTGTTTAAAGAAAGGAGAGGTGACAGAGAGCTGGATAACTAAGGAAGGCACTGATAAGGAAGTAGAGGTGAGGGTGTATGAGTGCACTGTGTGTGTGTGTGTGTGTGTGTGTGTGATGGGGGATGTGAGTACTAAAGAGCATGAGGTTCAAGGCTCTGTTGTGGTGTGAGAGCCAAAGTAGGCATCTGTGTTCTCCAACTATAGGAATTTATTTTGCCATTGTGACTATATCATTCCACCTCTCTGCTCTTTTCTTTGTTGAATTGCCAGCTGACCTAAATACACTGCCAGTGGATGCTGTGTCCTCTTAAACACTGGGCAAGTTTGGACAAGCTAATTTTTAACTAGCCCCTGAGTTATTAAACAGACTGAGGTCCAAAGAAAACTAAGGCATGTTTGAAAGATGCCAGGAAAATAGATCTTTAAAATTCTCATCATAAGAAAAAAAATTTCAACTAGGTGTGATGATGGATGTCAATTAGACTTCTTGTGATCACTTTTTAACATATACAAATATCAAATCACTATGCTGCATACCTTAAACTACTATGTTATATGTCAATTACACCTCAATAAAATTTAAAAGTAGATACCTTTAATATTTGCTGATTATAAAAATGACAGAAGATGTCTTTTAAATGAATTAATTTTACAGTAAGTCCCCTACATATGGACTGTCAAGTTGCAAACTTTCAAAAACGTGAGCATGTCCAATCACATAAGCTAGTTCATCTGTCATGCCATTGTCATGTGCTTTCATCCTCTACAAGCATAATTTTCTGTGTACTTAACAGTATTCTATAGGGCACAGTAGTGAAATATCTCTATTTCAAGCCCAGGATGTCTGGAAGCAAGTGTAAATGCAATAGTGAAGTAGCTGATACTACTATAACTTTCAAGGTCCTGTACTGTAAAATTAAAAATGTTTTCTTTATTTTTTGTGTTTTTCATGCATTATTTGTGTGAAAAGTATTATAAAGCTTATTACAGTACTATATAAACAATTTTGTTAGTTGGGTACCTAGGCTAACATTGTTGGACTTTTGAACAAGTTGAACTTACAAATATGCCCTTGGAACAGAACTCATTCGTACATAGGGGACTTACTGTACACTATCATGGCTTTTTCAGAAGTATTTGTGATACATCTATATGTAGTGTACAGACAATGTTTGGTGGGCATAAGAATTCAGTGACCTTCCAGGAGAGATGACAGTGGTCCTGTATGAGATAAGAACCATTACTTTAACAGACAGAGAAACAATGATGCTCAGGAAAATTTCAAGAAATCAGTCTTAGTCTGTGTACTGGAAGGAAGGAAGGAGGAATAGAAGGGAATGGCCCAGTAGGAGAAAGTTGTGTCAACATCGTGGGGTTCTCAAGATTTACACAGTGGGCCTCTAGAAAAAGCCAGAAATTTGTCAGCTTTATTCTGGCTACTTTTTAGAGACTGAGGAATTTTCTTTTAAGACAACACTAAAGTTTCTTAACAACTAATTTATGACACATATTTTCTTTAAAAATCCACATAGTGTCTTGTTCTTTTCCTCCTCTGGCTCCCCATCTGGTTTTAGAAAGCTCATGGCTCTCTTTTTTCTATAGAAAGGGGTGTGTGTGTGTGTGTGTGTGCACGCACGCACGTGTGATCTCAGCCTGGTGAGCACAACAACTTCTGGAAAAATTACTAAATTCTAAATTTAGAGGGAAGGAATTGTTTTCTAGTGATCAGAATAAGGTTTCTTGAACATGGCAAAACTGTGCAACCTGCTCAGTTGGTGGTGGTTTAGTTGCTAAGTCAGGTCCGACTCTCGTGACTGCATGGACTGTAGCCTGCCAGGCTCCTCTGTCCATAGGATTCTCCAGGCAAGAATACTGGTGTGGGTTGCCATTTTCTTCTTCAGGGGATCTTCCTGACCCAGGAATTGAACCCAGGTCTCCTGTATTGCAGACAGATTCTTTACCAACTGAGCTAAAAGGAAAGCCCAACTATAGGTCATGAAGCCAGTAATGTGGCCTTCTGCACACTTTCCTAGAATCTGGGCCCTTCACTCCATCATAAGAAACACATACTTTCCCTGGATAGCATCAACATCTTCTACTTTCCTAATAAATACCTGAAACTCTGTATCCTAACCCCCAGTCTCCTCTCTGGCAAAATTGCCGTGTGATCATAATACCTTGCTTATGGCTAGCTGCCACTTTGGAAAAGATCCGATGATTTAACAGGGCCATCCAGTCTTTTTCAACTTAAAGGAAGCATTAGCTTAAATTTAAAGAGTTTAATGGCCCTGAGTTGGGTGGAGTGTGCATGAATACAAGTATTCATTCATGAGCTGGTTTGTCTTAGAAAAAATTTCAGGACAATGTCTAGAAACTCTTATGGAGTCTTTTCTCTTTTTCCAGTTGATAAATACTCCATAGGCATCAGCCAGGCTGTTGAACATTGGGATGAAAAGATGAAAGGGGCTTGTGTAGCACAAAGTCTTGTCCTTGGGGAGATCACAGTTCAGTCAGAGAAATATACATATAAACCCTGCTACTGACTTATATTAGGAATCAGAAGTAGGTGAGAAATTGTATTCTGGTTGGTGAGGGAAGAAAAAGGGCCTGTGTGCTTTCGCTTGAAAGAATATCGAGAAAGAATTCTCTGCTTTACCTCCTTCACTGGGAAGCATTGGAAGAGAACTAAAATGAAAGCCCAGAGGGGTGAATGCTAGTTTTACTATCTTGAATCAGAAAAGCAAATGGTGAAAACTTCCCTAGAAAGCAGCCTTCTTTTGAGGCCTGAGGCCAGGATGGCAGATGCTGTGCACTTAACACACATGGGTGTTTGAGAGTCTGAGCCATTGTTCGTGGTCTGCACCATGCGGGGTTTGTCACACCTGCCTTGGTGTGAACAGCTCTTCCTGATGAAGGATGTTGGCACTGGTGTGGGGCAGGGATGAGAGAGACAAATATGGGAAAATGGGAGTTCCCTCAGCACAGCCCTAAGGACTAGAGGAAAATGCAGTGCATAGTTCCCTCTGACTGCAGCTCCCTAAACCATACCTTCAGTTTTTTCAGTTGCCTCTTTCAAAACAGGTCCTGAGATTACAAATGGACATAAGAAAGGATGGCTAGATTCCAAGGAAGGTCATTTAACTCTCTAAAACATTCTGCTCTTCTCATTTGGTCTCACCCCTCCCTGGTTCCCTTGTCCCAGTTCTCAATACCTACTCTGCACACTTTGGCCTTTATGTTTTTAGCTCCCACCATGTGGAACATTGGTGCAATGGCTTCCCTGGTGGCTCAGACGATAAAGAATTTGCCTGCAACACAGGAGACCCAGGTTCTATCCCTGAGTCAGGAAGATCCCCTGAAGAAGGGAATGCAACCCACTCCAGTATTCTCGCTTGAAGGATCCCATGGACAGAGGAGCCTGTCCCTGGGGTTGCAAAGAGTCCTACACGACTGAGAGACTAATGTTAAGTTGGTGCAAAAGTAATTGCAATTTTGCATTGTTGGACTTTGCTGTTTGATATTAGAATACACTCAAACAAATGTGGTTACAATGAAATGTGGTTAAAATGATGTTTTACATCAACCATTTTAATGTGCATTTCTTGTGTTATGTTTTCTTGCTAATGACATGACTTGCTGTTTATTTTATATTTATTTTAGACTATGGAAATGTTGTTAGAAAAAAAAGCAAAGTTATGTGATTTTCTTATTTAAGTTCAAAATGATTGTAAAACATCAGACAACTCACAATATCAACAATGATTTCGGACAGGAACAGCTAACGAACATGCAGTGCAGTGGTAGTTCAAGAAGTTTACAAAGGAGATGGCAGCCTTGAAGATGAGAAGTGCAGTGGCCGGCCAACAGAAGTTGACAACCAGTTGAGAGGATCACTGAAGCTGATATTGTTACAACTACATGAGAAGTTGCTGAAGAACTCACATTGATCATTCTGTGGTCATTTGGCATGTGAAGCAAATTGGAAATGTGAAAAAGCTCAATACGTAGGTGCCTCATGAGCTAACCAAAAATTTTTAAAAATCATCATTTTGAAGGGTCATCTTTTCTTATTCTATGCAATAACAAACTATTTCTCAATCGGATTGTGACATGTGACTAAAAGTGGATTTTATATCACAACCAGTGATAACCAGTTCAGTGGTTGGACTGAGAAGATGCTGTAAAACACTTTCCGAAGACAAATTAGCACCAAAGAAAGGTCATGGTCACTGCTGGCGGTCTACTGCCAGTCTGATCCACTACAGCTTTCTGAATCCCAGTGAAAACCATTACATCTGAGAAGTATGCTCTGTAAATCAATAAGATCCACCAAAAACTGCAATGCCTGCAGCTAGCACTGGTCTACAGAAAGAGCCCAATTCTTCTCCACAACACCTGACAGCACATTGCACAATCAATGCTTCAGAAAAGTTGAACAAATTGGGTTATGAAATTTTGCCTCATCTGCCATATTCAACTGACCTCTCACCAACCGACTATCACTTCTTGAAGCACCGCAACAACATTTTGCAGGGAAAAACACTTGCACAACCAGCAGAAGGAAGAAAATACTTTCATCAAAAAGTCTACAACCAATAAATGCTAGAGAGGGTGTGGAGAAAAGGGAGCCTTCTCACATTGCTGCTGGGAATGCAAACTGGTACAGCGACTGTGGAGAACAGTATGGAAATTCCTTTAAACAGTGGGAATACAAATGCTATGCAACCCAGCATACATCCTGAGGAAACCAGAATTGAAAGGGATACATGGACCTCTCATTTTTTAAATTTATTTTTTTATTGAAGGATAATTGCTTTATAGAATTTTGCTGTTTTCTGTCAAACCTCAACATGAATCAGCCATAGGTATACATATATCCCCTCTCTTTTGAACCTCCCTCCCATCTCCCTCCCAATCCCTACCCTTTAGGTTGATACAGAGCCCCTGTTTGAGTTTCCTGAGCCACACAGCAAATTTCTGTTGGCTATCATCTTCAGCAATACGTGAACTATGAACTTCTTGATGTTCAAGCTGGTTATAGAAAAGGCAGAGAAACCAGAGACCAAATTGCCAACATCCTCTGGATCATGGAAAAAGCAAGAGAGCTCCAGAAAAACATCTATTTTTGCTTTATTGACTATGCCAAAGCCTTTGACTGTGTAGATCACAATAAACTGTGGAAAATTCTGAAAGAGAAGGGAATACCAGACCACCTGACCTGCCTCTTGAGAAATCTGTATGCAGGTCAGGAAGCAACAGCTAGAACTGGACATGGAACAACAGACTGGTTCCAAATAGGAAAAGGAGTATGTCAAGGCTGTATATTGTCACCCAGCTTATTTAACTTCTATGCAGAGTACATCATGAGAAACGCTGGGCTGGAAGAAGCACAAGATGGAATCAAGATTGCCAGGAGAAATATCAATAACCTCAGATAGGCAGATGACACCACCCTTATGGCAGAAAGTGAAGAGGAACTAAAAAGCCTCTTGATGAAATTGAAAGAGGAGAGTGAAAACGTTGGCTTAAAGCTCAACATTCAGAAAATGAAGATCATGGCATCTGGTCCGATCACTTCATGGGAAATAGATGGGGAAATAGTGTCAGACTTTAATTTTTTGGGCTCCAAAATCACTGCAGATGGTGATTGCAGCCATGAAATTAAAAGATGCTTACTCCTTGGAAGAAAAGTTATGACCAACCTGGATAGCATATTCAAAAGCAGAGATATTACTTTGCCGACTAAGGTCCGTCTAGTCAAGGCTATGGTTTTTCCAGTGGTCATGTATGGATGTGAGAGGTGGACTGTGAAGAAGGCTGAGTACTGAAGAATTGATGCATTTGAACTGTGATGTTGGAGAAGACTCTTGAGAGTCCCTTGGACTGCAAGGAGATCCAACCAGTCCATTCTGAAGATCAGCCCTGGGTGTTCTTTGGAAGGAATGATGCTAAAGCTGAAACTCCAGTACTTTGGCCACCTCATGCGAAGAGTTGACTCATTGGAAAAGACTCTGATGCTGGGAGGGATTGGGGGCAGGAGGAGAAGGGGACGACAGAGGATGAGATGGCTGGATGGCATCACGGACTCAGTGGATGTGAGTCTGAGTGGACTCCGGGAGTTGGTGATGGAGAGGGAGGCCTGGTGTGCTGCGATTCATGGGGTCGTAAAGAGTAGGACACAACTGAGCCACTGAACTGAACTGAATACAAGTGTCCATGTTACTCTTTCCATACATCTCACCCTCTCCTCCCCTTTCCCCATGCCCATAAGTCTATTCTCTAGAATAAACAAATAGGATCTGTTTCTCCATTGCTGCCCTGTAAATAAATCCTTCAGTACCATTTTTCTAGAGTCTATATTTGTGTGTTAGAATATGATATTTGTCTTTCTCTTTCTGATTCACTTCACTCTGTATAATAGGTTCTAGGTTCATCCACTTCATTAGAACAGACTCAAATGCATTCCGTTTAAAGGCTGAGTAATAGTCCATTGTGCATATGTACCACAACTTCTTTATCTGTTCATCTGTCGATGGACTTCTAGGTTGCTTCCATGTTCTAGTCATTGCAAATAGTGCTGCAATGAACAATGGGGGCACATGTGTCTTTTTCAACCCTGGTTTCCTCAGGGTATATGCCTAGGAGTAGGATTTCTGGGTCATATGGTGATTTTATTTTTAGTTTTTAAAGGAAATCTCCATACCGTCTTCCATAGTGGCTGTATCAGTTTACATTCCCATCAAAAGTACAAGAGAGTTCCCTTGTCTCCACACCCTCTCCAGCATTTATTGTTTGTAGACATTTTGATGATGGTCATTCTGACTGGGGTGAGGTGATATCTCTTTGTAGTTTTGATTTGCATTTCTCTAGTAATGAGCAATGTTGAGCATCTTTTCATGTGTTTTTTAGCCATCTGTATGCCTTCTTTGGAGAAATATCCATTTAGATCTTTTTCCCACTCTTTGATTGGGTTGTTTGTTTTTCTGGTATTGAGCTGTATGAGCTGCTTGTATATTTTGGAAATTAATCCTTTGTCAGTTGTTTCATTTGCTATTATTTTCTCCCATTGTGAGGGCTGTCTTTTCACCTTGCTTATAGTTTCCTTTGCTGTGCAAAAGCTTTTACGATTAACCAGGTCCCACTTGTTTACTTTTGTTTTTATTTCCATTATTCTAGGAGGTGGGTCATACAGGATCTTGCTTTGATTAATGTCATCTAGGGTTTTTCCTATGCTTTCCTGCAAGAATTTTATAGTTTCTGGTCTTGCACTTAGGTCTTTAATTCATTGTGAGTTTCTTAGTGTATGGTGTTAGGAAGTGTTCTAATTTCATTCTTTTACATGTGGCTGTCTAGTTTTCCCAGCACCATATATTGAACAGGCTGTCTTTGTCCCATTGTATATTATTGCCCCCTTTGTCAAAATTAAGGTACCCATAGGTGCATGGATTTATTTCTGGGCTTTCTATCTTGTTGCATTGATCTATATTTCTGTTTTTGTGCCAGTACCATACTGTCTTGGTGACTGTAGCTTCATAGTATAATCTGAAATCAGGAAGGCTGACTCCTCCAGCTCCATTCTTCTATCTCAAAACTGCTTTGGCTATTTGGGGTCTTCTGTGTTTCCATATGAACTGTGAAATTTTTTGTTCTAGTTCTGTGAAAAATGCCATTGGTAATTTGATAGGGATCACATTGAATCTGTAGATTGCATTTGGTAGTATAGTCATTTTTACAATATTGATTCTTCCTACCCAGGAACATGGCCTATCTCTCCATCTGTTTATGTCATCTTTGATTTCTTTCATTGATGTCTTATACTTTTCTGTATACAGTTCTTTTGTCTCCTTAGGTAAGTTTATTCCTAGATATTTATTTCTTTTTGTTGCAATGATGAATGGGATTTATTTCTTAATTGCTCTTTCTGACTTTTCATTGTTAGTTTATAGAAATGTAAGTGATTTCTGCATATTGATTTTGTATCCTGCAACTTTGCTAAATTCACTGATTAGCTCCAGTAACTTTCTGATATTGTCTTTAGGGTTTTCTATGTACAGTGTCATGGTATCTGCAAACAGTGAGAGCTTTACTTCTTTTCCCATCTGGATTCCTTTTTTGTCTTTTTCTTCTCTGATTGTTGTAGCTAAGACTTCCAGAGCTATGTTGAATAATAGTGGGGCAAGTGGATGTCTTTGTCTTGCTTCTAATCTTAGGGAGGATGCTTTCAGTTTTTCACCATTGAGAATAATGTTTGCTGTAGGCTTATCATATATAGCCTTTACTATGTTGAGGTAGGTTCCTTCTATGATCATTTTTTGAAGAGTTTTAATCATAAATGGGTGCTGAATTTTGTCAAAGGCTTTTTCTGCATCTACTGAGATGATTATTTGGTTTTTATCTTTCAATTTGTTATTATGGTGTATCACATTGATTAATAAGCATATATTGAAGAATCCTTGCATTCCTGGAATAAACCCAACTTGATCAGGAGTGGTTTTTCTTTTTTCTTTTTTCTTTTTTTTATGTGTTGCTGAATTCTCTTTGCTAAAATTTTGCTGAGGATTTTTGCATCTATGTTCATCAGTGATATTGGCCTATAGTTCTCTTTTTGTGTGTTGTATTTGTCTGATTTTGGTATCAGGGTGATGGTGGCCTCATAGAATGTGTTTGGAAGTGTTCTGTCCTCTGCAAATTTTTGAAAGAGTTTTAGAAGAATAGGCATAGCTCTTCCCTAAATGTTTGATAGAATTCTCCTGTGAAGCCATCTGGTCCTGGGATTTTGATTTATGGGAGATTTTTGATCACAGCTTCAATTTCAGTACGTGTAATTGGATTGTTCATAATTTCTATTTCTTCCTGGTTCAGTCTTGGAATACTGACCTTTCTAAGAACCTGTCCATTTCTTCCAGGTTGTCAATTTTATTGCCATATAGTTGTTCATAATAGTCTCTTATACTCCTTGTATTTCTGCATTGTCTGATGTAACCTCTCCTTTTTCATTTGTAATTTTGTTGATTTGACTCTTCTCTTTTTTTTTCTTGATGTGTCTGGATAAAGGCTTGTCAATATTGTTTATCTTCTCAAAGAACCAGCTTTTAGTTTTATTAATCTTTACTATTATTTCTTTCATTTCTTTTTCATTTATTTCTGCTTGGATCTTTATGATTCTTTCCTTAAACTAATTTTGGGTTTTCCTTTTGTTCTTCTTTTTCCAGTTGTTTCAGGTGTAAAGTAAGATTGTCTATTCGATGTTTTTCTTGTTTCCTGAGGTAGGATTGTATTGCTATAAGCTTCCCTCTTAGAACTGCTTTTGCTGCATCCCATAGGTTTTGAGTTGTCATGTTTTCATTGTCATTTGTTTCTAGAATTTTTTTAAATTTTCCTTTTGATTTCTTCAGTAACCAGTTGGTTATTTAGAAATGTGTTGTTTAATCTCCATGTGTTTGTGTTTCCTACAGTTTTTTTCTTGTAATTGATGTCTAGTCTCAAAGCATTGTGGTCAGAGAAGATGCTTGATATGATTTCAATTTTCTTACATGTACTGAGGTTTGACTTGTGACCTAAGATGTGGTCTATCCTGGAGAATGTTCCATGTGCACTTGAGAAGAGGTGTATTCTTCTGCATTTGGATGGAATGTCCTGAAGATATCAATGAGATCCATCCCGTCTAATGTATTATTTAAGACTTGTGTTTCCTTATTTCCTGTTTTGATGATCTGTCCATTGGTGTGAGTGGGGGTGTTTAAAGTCTCTTGCTATTATTGTGTTATTGTCAATTTCTCCTTTTATGTGTGTTAGTGTTCGTCTTATGTATTGAGGTGCTCCTATGTTGGGTGCATAGATATTTACAATTGTTATGTCTTCCTCTTGGATTGACCCCTTGATCATTATGTAGTGTCCTTCCTTATTTCTTGTAATCTTTATTTTAAGGTCTATTTTGTCTGATATGAGCGTTGCTACTCCAGCTTTCTTTTGCTTCTCATTTGCATGGAATTTATTGTTCCATCATGTCACTTTCAATCTATATGTGTCTTGAGATCTGAAGTGAGTTTCTTGTAGACAGCATATATATGAATCTTGTTTCTGTACCCATTCAGCCAGTCTGTGTCTTTTGGTTTGAGCATTTAAATCCATTTACATTGAAAGTAATTATTGATATATATGTTCCTATTGCCATTTTCTTAATTGTTTGGGGTTGATTTTGTAGATCTTTTTTCTTCTCTTGTATTTCTTGATTATATGAGTCCATTTAACATTTGTTGTAAAGCTGGTGTGGCAGTACTGAATTCTCTCAACTTGTGCTTGTCTGAAAAGCTTTTTATTTCTCCATCAATTTTGAATGAAATTCTTGCCAGATACAGTAATCTTGGTTGTAGATTTTTCCCTTTCAGTACTTTAAATATATCCTGCCATTCCCTTCTGGCCTGCAGCTTCTGCTTAATGATCAGCTGCTAAGCATATGGGGTTTCCCTTGTATGTTACTTGTTGCTTCTCCCTTGCTGCTTTTAATATTCTTTCTTTGTGTTTAGTATTTGTTAGTTTGATTACTATGTGTCTTGGTGTGTTCCTCCTTGCGTTTATCCTGTATAGATCTCTTTGTGCCTATTGGAGTTAATTGGCTATTTCCCTTTCCATGTTGGGGAAAATTTCAACTAGAATCTCTTCAAAAATTTTTTCATACCCTCTCTTTTTCTCTTCTTCTTCTGGGATCCCTATAATTCAAATGTTGGTTCATTTGATATCAATTGATTCCAGAGGTCTCTGAGACTGTCTTCAGTACTTTTCTTTCTTTTTACTTTATTCTGCTCTTCAGAAGTTATTTCCACCCTTTTATCTTCCAGCTCACTGATTTGTTCTTCTGCTTCAGATAGTCTGCCTTTGATTCCTTCTAGAATATTGTTAATTTCAGTAATTGTGTTGTTTGTCTCTGCATGTTTATTCTTTAATTCTTCTGGGTCTTTGTTAATTGACTCTTGAATTTTCTCCATTTTGCTTTAAAGGTTTTTGATCATCTTTACTATCATTATTCTGAATTCTTTCTCAGGTAATTTTTCTATTTCCTCATCATTTATTTGGACTTCTGTGTTTCTAGTTTGTTCCTTCATTTGTGTAGCATTTCTTGGCCTTTTGTTATATATACATATACATATATATATATATATATATACATATACATATATATATATATATATATACATATACATATATATATATATGTATATTAAAGTTATTGTGCTTGAGGTCTCCTTTTCCCAGGTTTCAGTCTTGAATTCTTTCTTCCTTTTGGCTTCTGCCCTCTAAGGTTAGTCCGGTGGTTTGTGTAACCTTATAGGGTGAGTTTGTGCTGAGATTTTGCTTGTTTGTTTGTTTTTCCTCTGTTGGGCAATCCTAAGTGAGGTGGTAATCCTGTCTGCTGATGATTTGGTTTGTAATTTTCTTTTGCTTGTTGTTTAGATGAGGCATACTGCACAGGGTGCTATTGGTGGTTGGGTAATGCCGGGTCTTATATTCCAGTGGTTTCCTTTGTGCAAGCTCTCACTATTTGATACTCCCTAGGGTTAGTTCTCTGGTAGTCAAGGGTCTTGGAGTCAGTGCTCCCACTCCAAAGGCTCAGAGCATTATCTCTGGTCAGGAGCAAAGATTCCACAAGTGGCTTGTTATGGCATGAAGTGAGACTAAAATAAATATGCAAAAATGAGAAACCAAAGATGAACCCCAGGCAAATTGCAGTTACAAAATCAGGCAAATAATAATTAAAATAATGGAATATACACATATACATATACACCCAAAGCAAAATCAAAACAGTTCAGCAAACATAAAGTACAATAGATTGACCCAGCAAACAAAGGAAACCAAAAATTATATCTACCAGTTAAGAACAAAACCAACTAAAGTACAAACTATAAAACAAAATTAAAGCAAGGTGCCAAATGGGGAATAAAGCAATGAAAACAAAACTAGCAAATATGTTGAGAGGAAAGGAAAGAAAGACAAGAAAGAAAGAAAAGATATGCAAAGTTAAATAGGGGTAGAGGAAGATTTATATACATTAAAGATTAACTACAAGGGCGAAAGAGCAGTAGGAAAGGCAAATGAAGGAATAAATGTAGAAAAAATATAATAGGTTTAAAAATTTAAAAGTTAAAATTATAAACAAGAGACAAGGAAAAAAAAGGAAGAGGAAAGAAAGAAGGAAAAATAAAGGAAGACTCCACAGAACTGCAAAAGCCCAAAGCAGATGCAGAGGTTCATAACAACAAGAAAAAGTGTGACTGAATATACATATACACCCATAAGCAAAATCAAAACAGTCCAACAAAAATAAAGTACAATAGATTGACCTGGTGAACAAAGGAAACCAAAAATTATATCTACCAGAACAAAACTAACTAAACCACAATTGGAAAACAAAACTAAAGCAAGGTGCCAATTGGGGAATAAAGCAATGAGAGTAAAACTAACAAATACATTAAGACTAAAGGAAAGAAAGAAAAGAAAGAAATAATAGATGTGCAAAGTTAAATAGTGGTTGATAAAGAAGATTTATATATATTAAAGATTAATAGCAAGGGGAAAGGAACAGTAGGAAAAGCAAGCAAAGGAATAAATGTAGAAAAAATAATAATAGGTTTAAAAAAATTAAAGTTAAAAAAGAGAAAAAAATAAACCCTCCCCAGAACTGCAAAAGCCCAACATAAAGGCAGAGGTTTATACCAACAATGAAAAATGTGACTGAGAAAAAAATGGAAAAAGAAAACAACCCTCAAAAGCTTAATTAGATTTCATACTGCTGCTGCTAAGTCACTTCAGTCGTGTGCAACTCTGTGCAACCCCATAGATGGCAGCCCACCAGGCTCCCCCATCCCTGAGATTCTCCAGGCAAGAACACTGGAGTGGGTTGCCATTTCCTTCTCCAGTGTATGAAACTGAAAAGTGAAAGTGAAGTTGCTCAGTCGTGTTCGACTCTTACCGATCCCATAGACTGCCACCTACCAGGCTCCTCCGCCCATGGGATTTTCCAGGCAAGAGTACTGGAGTGGGGTGCCATTGCCTTCTCCTAATTAGATTTAATAGTGCCAATAAAACCAACAACTACAACGGTGGGGGGGGGGGGGAAGTAAAGAAAAGAAAAAAAATCCAAAAGAATCTACAAAACAAGTCAAAACATAACAATAATAAATGTTTTCTTGAGTCACTGCTGTCAGAGTCCTTTCCCTTGCTGGGAGTCACAGTCCACTTCACCTCCCTAGGATGCCTTCTAACACTGTACTGATCTCTGGACCTGCTGTGGGGCAGCTCAGATTCTAATCTGGTCCTACTCCTGTGTGTTCTTGCCTCCAATGTCCACAGCTATCAGAACTAGTCCATTTTCTTTTGAGGGAGTTTTCATTGATTTTTAGATATTCCACAGACACACAGTCTGCCCAGTTGATCATGTTAATCGAATTTAATATACAGCTTATATATTAA
Source organism: Capricornis sumatraensis (assembly GCF_032405125.1). Lineage (NCBI taxonomy): Eukaryota > Metazoa > Chordata > Mammalia > Artiodactyla > Bovidae > Capricornis > Capricornis sumatraensis. Next base: position 47,981,746 of record NC_091082.1, on the reverse strand, counting down.
GTGGGAGGGTTTGGGGTCTTCTTCCTTAGTCACACTGCCCCTGGATTTCAAGTGTGGTTTTATTTCCACTTCTACATGTGGGCCATCCACTGGGATTTGTTCCTGAGGCTGCCCTGGAGGATTTGGGTTTGCTCCTGCGAGGGCCAGATGTGGAGGCGGTGCAGCTGCTTGGGTTGCAGAGGTTCTGGCAGCACCAGGTATTCAGGGGAGTTGGTGGCTAGGGCAGCAGGAAATACATGCTCTAGAAGGGTATGGCAACCAGGACTGGCCAATATGCTCCAGTATTCTTGCCTGGAGAACCCTTCTCTCTGACAGAGATGCCTGGCAGGTGACAGTCTACAGGGTCACAAGGAGTCGGACACAGCTGAAGTGACCCTGTGTGCATAGGTGCAAGACCTTTTTTTGTCTGTGGCAGCTCTGCCCCAGTGAGAGTTGAGCATGAAGGTCATGCAGGTGCTTGGCTTGCAGGGACTCTGGCAGCACCAAGTGTGCAGGGACACAGACTGCCTCTGCCACAGGAGTTATGGCCCTATAGGAGTCTTTTTTTGAGCCTCTTGAAGCTGGTGATCAGAAGGCCTCTTTGGCCAGTCTCTCTTTGTAGCTCTGCCTATTCAGGTACTTAGAGGGCTTTCTTGCCTGGGGTCCTTCTCTGCTGTTTGGTGCATCAGGCACATAGAGGGGTCCGCGACTGCAGTCCTACTGTGTAGACTGGTGCATCAGTCACTTAAAGGAGCACACTGGGTGGGGTCCTACTCTGTAGTTCAGTGTGTCAGGTGTTTGATGGGCCAGCCTCTCTATTGTTCAGCTGCCAGTGCTGGCATGTGGGGGGAGAGAGAGGCTATGGTGATGGCTCCACCCCCTACACGTGACTCAGCAGTATTGCCTGGCTTTCCTCCACAGGCATATCCCACCTCAATCTCCTCCCTCACATCCTCACGATCTGTCCCTCCAAAGTCAGCAGCAGCCCTCACCCAGGGATTGCTCCACAATCCCTAAACTCCAGTTTCCAGCCACTGCACCCTCTGGGGTATGTATGGCTGTGGCAAGGACTGTCAGATTCTCATTCCATTTAGGCTGCCACAGATCAGCTTAAGTGCTTCTCCTCTGACTCAGACAGTTGCCCTGCTATGGGGATCGGACCCCTGCTTCAGTTCCCCCATCCACCGAGGGCAGGTCCAGTCCTACTAATACTCCTGTTTTGCCCCCTAGTTCCTTTGTCCTACCGAGTTTTTCATGGGTCTATATATTCTTTTCTGCTGGCCAGGTACTCCTGTCTGCTCTCAGCTGGTGTTCTGCATGCACTTCTGTGTCTGAAGGTGTATTGCTGATATATCTGTAGAGAAAGATGTACTCCATGTCCACCCACTCCTCTGCCATCTTTGTACCCCAGTGTTCATTGCAGCACTGGTTACATAAGTAGGACATGGAAGCAACCTAGATGTCCATTGGCAGATAGTTAGATAAGGAAGTTGTGGTACACATACACAATGGAATGTTACTCAGTTATAAAAAGGAATGCATTTGAGTAAGTTCTAATGAGGTGGATGAACCTTTAGCCTATTACACAGAGTGAAGTAAATCAGAAAGAGAAAAAACAAATATAGTGTATAAACTCATATATGTGGAATTTAGACAGTACCAATGATCCTACATGCAGGCAGGATGACACAGATGTAAAGAACAGACTTTTGGATTCAGTGGGAGAAGGTGAGGGTGGGATGATTTAAGAGAATAGCATTGAAACATGTACATTACCAAATGTAAAATAGATGACCAGTGCAAGTTTAATGCATGAAGCTAGGCACCAAAAGCCCATTTTCTGGGACAACCCAGAGGGATAGGCTAGGGAGGGGTTTAGGAATGAGGGGACATGTGTATACCTGTGGCCAATTCATGTTGCTGTATGGCAAAAAACATCACAATATTGTAAAGTAATTATTCTTCAACTAAAATAAATAAATTTAAAAAAGAAAATGCTTTCTAAGACACAAAGCACAGATTTTAATGCTACAGGAATAAACAAACATTTCTCATTGGCAAAAAATGTGTTGATTATGATTCTATCTTGATTAATAAAGACATATTTGAACCTGCGTATAATGATTTAACATTGATAGCCTGAAGCCGCAATTACTTTTTCACCAACCTAAACACATCTCTGCCTCCCTTCTCTAAATGTGCTGATCCTCCATGGCTCAACTGAATTCCTATTCCTTCCTATTCTTCCTCTTCTGGTCACATAATTATAGTTAACTTTGAATTCCCTTGCTTTGGGACTCCCATTTTGGAGGTTTGCATTGTCATTTAGATATCTTATGGCTTTTTAGTTGCGTTGCATGTGCTTACTTTGTCTTTCAGACTGCACAGAAAGGGTCTAATTACAGAACTCTTTTATGTGCACAATAGGGGGCTTACCTGGTGGCTCAGATGGTAAAGAATCTACTGCAATGATGGAGACCCAGGTTCCATCCCTGGGTTGGGAAGATTCTCTGGAGAAGGAAATGGCAACCCACTTCAGAATTCTTGCCTGGAGACTTCCATGGACAGAGGAGCCTGGTGGGGTACAGTCCCTGTGGACAGAAAGAATCAGAGGAGGCTGAGCGACTAACACTTATTTACACTTACAGAAAGTACATAGTGCTCAGCCCATCTTTGGGCCCTCGAGATAGAGGCTTGCTTGATTCACTCTGTGACAGCCTGCAGCATCAGACAACTAGAACGGAGGGAGTAGTGAAGACTCAAGACTGAGGGAAAATGCAGAGATAACGAGGATGATGATGAGAGTGTAAATTCCTAGGCAGGTGGATAAGAAATCTGGGGCCCCCGAGGAGGAGAAAGGGATCTGGGGCTCTCAAGGAGGAGATAGGGGTCTGGAATTCTCAAGGAGGACAAATGTTTTTTTCCTACATTCGTTAGTAAGGATTATATAACAATAATGTATCCTGTTTGAGAACAAGTTTCTCCTTCCTGAAAACCTTCTGACAAATCCTGCTAGCTTAAAATGTATATATGGGAGTGGTTCTAGTAAGATCTTTACAACCTTGAGACATTCTTTTGATTTATTGTAATAACCAATTAAAAAGTATATAATTCTCTTGCTAAGACTAGGGATTGGGGCACTCTCCATCCCCCTTCTGATGTCTATGTTGGAAGCTTTCTTTGTCCTTTTTTATAGTTTAGTAAAACTCTGCTACACAAAACCTCTTGAGTGATCAAGCCTGGTCTCTGGTCCTGAAGCTAAATCTTCTTCAGAGATCACAAATCGAACACCCTTCACCATAAGCTATCAATGATAATGGTGACTGGGCCTCCAGAGAGTGTCTTGGTAACTACAAGTTCATATCACAGCTTGCTTATGGGTTTCTTGTTGAAGTTTCTATTTCTTGAGATTGCTAAGGAAAAAAAAAAAGTCCATGCTCAGAGGAATGAGCATAAATGAGCTACAAAATTCTCAGCCAGACGGTCTGGATATCAAAACATGCTGTCATGTTTGGCCCTTGGCTGGCTCATTCCATCCTCGCCTATAGCTCAGTTGGTAAAGAATCTGCCTGCAATGCAGGTTCAATTCCTGGGTCAGGAAGTTCTCCTGGAGAAGGGATAGGCTACCCACTCCAGTATTCTTGGGCTTCCCTGGTGGCTCAGCTGGTAAAGAATCTGCCTGCAATATGGGAGACCTGGACTTGATCCCTGGGTTGGGAAGATACCCTAGAGAAGGGAAAGGCTACCCACTGTAGTACTCTGGGCTGGAGAATTGCATGGACTACGGCTGAGTGACTTTCACTGGGATCTTTAATATTTCACATGAAAGCACAAGGTCAGTCTGTTTCATTTACATATTGCATAGAAGTCGCTCAGTCATGTCTGACTCTTTGTGACCCCATGGACTGTAGCCTACCGAGCTCCTCTGTCCATGGGATTTTTCAGGCAATAGTACTGGAGTAGATTGCCATTTCCTTGGTAACCCTTGCAAAAGAGTGGTGCATGTTTTCCATTCTTTCCCAGTCTATAATACACTTGTGAATTTACTGAAATGCTCTGGGCCCACTCAAGACAGGAAATGAGTTTAGTGTTGGTACATCATAGAGCTATTTCTGAAAATGAGATGTTCTGTTGCTCTAAGGACCAGAAACATGCAGTCAGCCACACAAGAAGGAGCTCACATCTGGAGAAGTAAGAGCTGTTGCCAGCATTTCTCTCTGATGTGATAAACCTGAGGATGTGGGCATGTGGCAAAATATTTTCCATTTAGCAAAAAATTAAACCATAAGCAACAGAAGGAAGGAAAAAATTCTATAAATCTCTCATTTCCTGATCACCCACAGGGAGTACAAAGGTAAAAATACTGCAAGCTACATTCTCTAGAGCTTGACATCAAGGCTGAGAGCTTCTTGAGACTTTGTGGCTTAGTATGGGGGTTTCTATCACAGGCCCTGCAAGCAGTGTCATTCAGCTAGACCAGAGAAAATAATAGGAGTCCTAGGCAAAAAAATTCTAAGAAAAAAATCTCTTTCCTTCTGATGACAATATTAATAATGATAATGATAAAAACAATAGAAACTAATTGAGCAACAGCTATGTGCTAGTAATCTGGCCTTGGTGCTTTATACATTCTAGTTCACATTATCTTCATGAAAGGTCCCTAAGGTAGTCACTAGCATTATCTCCATTCAACAGATAAGTAAACAGTGACATAGGCTTCCCTGATAGCTCAGCGGTCAAGAATCTGCCAATGCAGGATCCACGGGTTTGATCCCTGGGTCAAGAAGATCCTCTGGAGGAGGAAATGGCAACCCACTTCAGTATTCCTGCCTGGAGAATCCCATGGACAGAGAAGCTTGGCAGGCTAGAGTCCATGGGATCACAAAGAGTTGGACACGACTCAAGCAACTGAGCATGTAGACACTCAAACAGAGGTACAGAGTGGACAAAAGACTTGTCTAAGGTTCGAGCATAATAAGTCAAGGAGGTAAACTCCAGTTTCTAGTCTCTATTCAAATAACTGAAATATAAAGATAGTCCTATTAAAAAGATACAAACATTTATGTTTTTAGTCATCATGTCTAATTCTGTGGTTGTGTGATTACACACACAATATCTCTAAGAAGATATAAAGACACAGCGCTAAGTCCTAATCTAGTTCCCAACTTGAGCATATTTAGATTGAGGCAAAGGTAGCAATGGAAGATCCCCTGGAGAAGGGATAGGCTACCCTCTCCAGTATTCTTGGGCTTCCCTGGTAGCTCAGATGGTAAAGAATCTGCCTATAGGCATGAGACTGGGTTCGATCCCTGGGTTGGGAAGGTTCCCCTGGAGGAGGGCATGGCAAACCCCTCCAGTATTCTTGTCTGGCGAATCCCATGGACAGAGGAGCCTGGTGAACTACAGTTCATAGGTTCACAAAGAGTCAGACATGACTGAGCGACTGATTGAGTACACATGCAAAGATAGCTGATCATAACTCTAAACAATCCCTTTAACTTGTAAACTATTATTATTTGATCAGATTTAAAGCACTTAACCTGAATGAGAGACATGATGTACCTGAGGTGACAGTATAACCAGACACAAATATAGTAACTAGATGGTTCTGGAAGACGTGTCTTTTGGGTTTCTGAGATCATCTATGATGTATCCTTGTACACAAGGTATTGCCCATGTTAGAAGTATAGACCTGACAATAAAAGACTACATATTTTTCATAAAATCCTGTTTGTTATGTCCTCTATATAGTATAAAATGCAGCAAAATTCTACATATAAACAATAGTGTATCTGAGAATATGAGAAAGGTTAAATTGGATGGACGTACTTCTGCTTAAAAAGTCTTATCTTCTCAGCTCCTATGCTCCCTTGAAACTGCTCAGACTCTAGTCACAGGTTGTTCAGACACTCAGTCGTGTCTGGCTCTTTGTGACCCCATGAGCTGCAGCATACTTCCCTGTCCTTCATTATCTCCCGGAGTTTTCTCAAACTCATGTCCATTGAGTCGGTGATGTTATCCAACCATCTCATTCTATGTTGCCCCCTTCTCTTCCTGTCCTCAATCTTTCCCAGCAAAAAGGAGTAGAAAGACATGCACTCATCTTCTCCTCTGAGAACACCAAAATCACAGCTGTTGAACAACCATCAACAGGAGGATGTTGGAACCCACCAAAAAAAAAAAAAAAAAAACAAACAACAACAACCCCATGTCTAAGGGCAAAGGAGAAGCCACAACAAGATGGTAGGAGGGGTGCAATCACAAAAAAATAAAATCCTGTACTCACTGGGTGGGCGACCCACAAACTGGAGAACAATAAAACCAAGAAATTCTCTCACTGCTGCAAAGTTTCTAGGCCCCACATAGACTTCCCAACCTGGGGATCCAGCAAAGGGATGGGAATCCCCAGGGAATCTGACTTTGAAGGACAGCAGGATTTGATTACAGAATGTCCACAGACTGGGGAAAACAGTGACTCTTGTAGGGCACTAACAAAACCCAGGGGAAAGGAGCAATAATCTCACAAGAGACTGAGCCAGATCTGCCTGTGAGTATTTGAGGGTCTTCTGCAGAGGTGTGGGTTGGCAGTGGCCTGCCATGGGGAAAGGGACACTGGAAGCAGCAGTCTTGGGAAGCATGTATTGGCATGAGTACTTCTGGAGGTGACCAGTAGCCCTACCATAGAGCCCATAGATTTCAGGACTGAGACAATCAGTTATCAGTTCAGTCACTCATTCATATCTGATTCTTTATAACCCCATGGACTGCAGCATGCCAGGCCTCCCTGTCCAACAACAACTCCCAGACTTTACTCAAACTCATGTCCATTGAGCTGGTGATGCCATCCAACCATCTCATCCTCTGTCGTCCCCTTCTTCTCTCACCTTCAATCTTTCCCAGCATCAGGGTCTTTTCAAACGAGTTAGTTTTTCACATCAGGTGGCAAAAGTATTGGAGTTTCAGCTTCAGCATCAATCCTCCCAATGAATATTCAGGACCGATTTCCTTTAGGATGGACTGATTTGATCTCCTTGCAGTCCAAGGGAATCTCAAGAGTCTTCTCCAACACCACAGTTCAAAAGCATCAGTTCTTTGGTGCTCAGCTTTCTCTACAGTCCAACTCTCACATCCATACATGACTACTGGAAAAACAATAGCCTTGACTATACACACCTTTGTTGCCAAAGTAATGTTTCTGCTTTTTAATATGCTGTCTACATTGGTCATAACTTTTCTTCCAAGGAGCAAGCATCTTTTAATTTCATGGCTGCAGTCACCATCTGCAGTGATTTTAGAACTCCCCCAAATAAAGTCTCTCACTGTTTCTACTGTTTCCCCATCTATTTGCCATGAAGTGATGGGACCAGTTGCCATGATCTTAGTTTTCTGAATGTAGAGTTTTAAGCCAACTTTTTCACTCTTCTCTTTCATTTTCATCAAGAGGCTCTTTAGTTCTTCTTTGCTTTCTGCCGTAAGTGCGGTGTCATCTGCATATCTGAGGTTATTGATATTTCTCCTGGCAGTCTTGATTCTAGGTTGTGCTTCATCCAGCCTGGCGTTTCCCATGATGCACTCTGCATAAAAGTTAAATAAGCAGGGTGACAATATACAGCCTTGATGTACTCCTTTCCCAATTTGGAACCAGTATATTGTTCCATGTCCAGTTCTAACTGTTGCTTTTTGACTTACATACAGATTTCTCAGGAAGCAGGTCTGGTCGTCTGATATTCCCATCTCTTTGAGAATTTTCCACAGTTCATTTTGATCCATACAGTCAAAGGCTTTGGCATAGTCAATAAAGTAGAAGTAGATGTTTTTCTGGAACTCTCTCATTTTTTCAGTGATCCAATGGATGTTGGCAATTTGATCTCTGGTTCTCCTGCCTTTTCTAAATCCAGCTTGAACTACTAAAATTTCATGATTCATGTACTGTTGAAACCTGGCTTGGAAAATTTGGGTATTACTTTGCTAGCATGTGAGATGAGTGCAATTGTGCAATAGTTTGAACATTCTTGGGCTTCCCTGGTGGCTCATTGCATCTGCCTGCAATGTGGGAGGGAGACCTAGGTTCAACCCCTGCGTTGGGAAGATCCCCTGGAGAAGGAAATGGCAACCCACTCTGGTATTCTTGCCTGGAAAATCCTATGAACAGAGAAGCCTGGTAGGCTATAGTTCTTGGGGTCTCAAAGAGTAGGACACGACTGAGCAACTTCAATTTTGAGCATTCCTTGGCATTGCCTTTCTTTGGAATTGGAATGAAAACTGACCGTTTCCAGTCCTGTGGACACTGCTGAGTTTTCCAAATTTGCTGTCATATTGACTGCAGCACTTTCACAGCATCATCTTTTAGGATTGGAAATAGCTCAACTGGAACTCGATCACTTCAACTAGCTTTGTTCAAAGTGATGCTTCCTAAGCCCCACTTGACTTTGCATTCCAGGATGTCTGGCTCTAGGTGAGTGATCACATCATCGTGATTATCTGGGTTGTGAAGATCTTTTTTGTATAGTTCTTCTGTGTATTCTTACCACCTCTTAATACCTTCTGTTAGGCCTATACCATTTCTGTCCTTTATTGAGCCCATCTTTGCATGAAATGTTCCCTTGGTATCTCTAAATTTCCTGAAGAGATCTCTATTCTTTCCCATTCTATTGTTTTCCTCCATTTCTTTGCATTGATCACTGAGGAAGGCTTTCTTGTCTCTCCTTGTTATTCTTTGGAACTCTGTATCCAAACAGATATATCTTTCCATTTCTCCTTTGCCTTTAGATTCTCTTCTTTTCTCAGCTATTTGTAAGGCTCTTCAGCCAACCATTTGTCTTTTTGCATTTCTCTTTCTTGGGGATGGTCTTGATCACTGCCTCCTGTACAATGTCATGAACCTCCATCCATAGTTCTTCAAGAACTCTGTCAGATCTAATCCCTTGAATCTATTTGTTCCTTCCACTGGATAACCATAAAGTATTTGATTTAGGTCATACCTGAATGATCGAGTGGTTTTCCCTACTTCCATCAAATTAAGTCTGAATTTGGCTATAAGGAGTTCATGATCTGAGCCACAGTCAGCTCCTGGTCTTGTTTTTGTTGACTGTATAGAGCTTCTCCATTTTTGGCTGCAAAGAATATAATCAAGCTGATTTCAGTATTGACCATCTGGTGATGTCCATGTGTAGATTATCTCTTATGTTGTTAGAAGAGAGCGTTTGCTATGACCAGTGTGTTCTCTTGGCAGAACTCTATTAGCCTTTGGCCTGCTTCACTCTGTACTCCAAGGCCAAATTTGCCTGTTACTCCAGGTGTTTCTTGAGTTCCCACTTTTGCATTCCAGTCCCCTATAATGAAAAGGACATCTTTTTTGGGTGTTAGTTCTAAAAGGTCTTATAGGTCTTCATAGAACTGTTCAACTTCAGCTTCTTCAGCATTACTGATTGGGTCATAGACTTGGATTACTGTGATATTGAATGGTTTGCCTTGGAAATGAACAGAGATCATTCTGCCACTTTTGAGAATGCACCCAAGTACTGCATTTTGGACTCTTTTGTTGGCTATGATGGCTACTCCATTTCTTCTAAGGGATTCCTTCCCACAGTGGTAGATATAATGGTCATCTGAGTTAAACTCACCCATTCCAGTCCATTTTAGTTCCTGATTCCTAAAATGTCAATATTGACTCTTGCCATCTCCTGTTTAACCACTTCCAATTTGCCTTGATTCATGGACCTAAAATTCCAGGTTCCTATGCAATATTGCTCTTTACAACATTGGACTTTACTTCCATGACCAGTCACATCCACAACTGAATGTTGTTTCTGCTTTGGCTCCATCTCTTCATTCTTTCTGGAGTTATTTCTCCACTGATATCCAGTAGCATATTGGGCATCTACCAACCTGGGGAGTTCATCTTTCAGTGTCCTATCTTTTTGCCTTTTTATACTGTTCACGGGGTTCTCAAGGCAAGAATACTGAAGTGGTTTGCCATTCCCTTCTCCAGTGGACCACATTTTGTCAGAACTCTTCACCATGACCCATCCATCTTGGGTGGCCCTACATGGCATGGCTCATAGTTTCATTGGGTGAAGGCTATGTTCCATGTGATCAGATTGGTTAGTTTTCTGTGATTGTGGTTTTCAGTCTGTCTGCCCTCTGATGGAGAAGGATAAGAGGCTTATGGAAGCTTCCTGATGGGAGAGACTGACTGAGGGGGAAACTGGGTCTTGTTCTGATGGATGGAGCCAAGCTCAGTAAATCTTTAATTCAATTTTCTATTGAAGGGTGGGGCTCTATTCCCTCCCTGTTATTTGACCTGAGGCCAAACTATGGTGGAAGTAATGACAATAATGGCAATCTCCCAGTGCCCTCAACCCTGCAGCAGGCCACCGCCCACCCATGCTTCTGCTGGAGACACCTGGACACTCACAGGCATGTCTGGGTCAGTCTCTTGTGGGGTCACTGCACAAGAGACCTTTCTTCTGGGTCCTGGTACACTTGTGCCAGTCTTGTGTCCAGTTCTGGTGGCTCTATGGTGGGGTTAATGGTGACCTCCTCCAAGAGGGCTTATGCCATACCAAGGTCCATTGCTCCCAGAGCCCCTGCCCCTGCAGCAGTCCACTGCTGACCCATACCTCTTCAGGAGACACTCAAACACAGTTCTGTCTCAGTCTCTGGGGTCTCTGGGTCCTGATGCACAGAAGGTATGTTTGAGCCCTCTGAGCATCTCTGGCGAATATGGAGTTTTGTTACAAATTCGATTTTGCCCCTCCTACCATCTTGCTGGGGCTTCTCTTCCCTTGGACTGAGTCACCTTAGACCAAACAATTAAGTCTGCAGAAAATTGGATTAAAGATTTACTGAGCATGGTCCTGTCCACCAGAGTAAGATCCAGTTTTCCCCACAGCCAGTCCCTCCTATCAGGAAGCTTACACAAGCCTCTTATCTACATCCATCAGAGGGCAGAGAGAAGAAGCAAGAACTATATCCCACAGTCTCCAGAAGGAAAACAACAATCATAGAAAGCTAACCAAAATGATCACAGCCTTGTGTAACTCAGTGAAGTTAGGAGCCATGCCATGCAGGGCCACCTAAGATAGACGGGTCATGGTGGAGAGTTCTGACAAAACATGGTCTGCTGGAGAAGGGAATGGAAAACCACTTCAGTCTGTATTCTTGCCAGTCACAGGAGACATCAGAATAGTCAAAAAAGGTATATTTTATAATCTTTATCTTACTGACCTAACCCGAGGTACTTCATGCCATTGACAATAGCTTGGTTTCTGGTACACCACTCTTTCATAACTCCTCCTCCATCTCTCCAACATCTCCTTTCCAGTTCCCATTACAAGTCTACCTCTTACATGCTTTTATTCTACAAAGTTTTGTCCTTGATTTTCTCTTCTCACTCCATACCATTTCCCTGAGTGATCTCTTCCACCTCAAAAGCTTCTGGCATTCTCTGTACTGTGGTGACATTCAAATCTGGATCTCCTGGTCAGACTTTAGTCAGAAGTAGTAGAACTATCTGACTGACTGCCATCAGACATCTCCACATCAGTGTCCCATAAAATCTTCAACTTAAAATTTCCCTGAATGAACTTACTTCTTCCCATCCCCCCATATTTAACTCTTCTTGGATTCCCTCTTTTGGTTAACCAAAAAACCACTCAACCTAAAACACCAAGGAAGAATGCTAATCATTATCCCTGAATACCTCCTCCTCCCCATCACAGGCTCTTACTCAGTTGACTACATTTTCAATCTTCCTCAAAATGGGTTCTTTCCACTCAAGACCACTAGTATTGCCTTGGTTCATGTCTTTCTGGTGTCTTATCTAGATTTCCATACTAGTTTTATAACTAGGTTCCCTGACCATCCCTACTCTTACTCATTCTCTACATAGTCACCAGCGTACACTTTCTAAACACACATTTAGTCACTGCTCCAGACTTCTCAAGGACCCTCTTCATTACCTGTATAATAAAGTTCAATGTGCTGCACATGGTTTCATATTAGGACTGTCTTCATCATAAGTGATGGACACTCAATTTAAAGTTGTTCAGGTAGAACCCAGGTAATGAGAGTGTACAGGAATTGATCCAAAAGCTTCGGGCACACTACTCAAGTGATATCACTTGGGCTTCATTTTTCCATTTCTTTTGATCTCTCTCACTGCATCCCTGGATTCTGCCTTCTTTAGTGTGTTTTCTCCCTACAACCTGCAAGCAGCAGGAGACAGTAGCTGCTATCTATACAGTTTGAGATTCCAAAGGAAGAAGACTAACCCAATTGCCATACATCAAATCTTACAGAAAACTCTTATTGGCCTGCTTGGTCATGTGCTTTGAATTAATCACCATAACCAAGGAAGACAGAACCCTAAACTGGGTAGTTTTGAGTCATTGTCTGTCTCTAAGAGGATTCCATGAAAGATAGCCCAATCAAGATCATAAAGAGTAGGGAAAGTGTGGTTCCCCAAAGAAAATAAAATCATGGTGCTATCATCACTTGAAGGGGGAAAAGATACTGATCGAAAAGAATGACATAAGTCATGACAAACTGTCTTGCCACGATCTTGATCACTGTCAGTCTCTCCCATCACTGCTCTTTTTTTCCATCACTGGACTAGTTATAGTCTCTTGAGTGTGCCCTCATTTCAGACCTTCCTGCTTTTGCAAGTACTGTTTTTCTCTGCCTGGAATGTCTGGCAGGCTAAGTTTTATTCCTCTTTACAGCTCCAGCTGAAATACCTTCTTTTCTGAGGGCCCTTTGCTGACTTCCAGCTCACAAGGGAAATGCTTCCTCTTTTGTACTACTATTACGCATAGTACTTACCAACATTATTATGCTCTTTTTCACCCCATGCTGTAATTCTGCTTTTTTTTGGTGGCGGTGGGGGTGGGGGGGTGTGCTGCCTAGTCCAACAACCTCAGAGACTACTGCTAGATCCTTAAAACATATCACAGATGCAGAGTAGGTGCTCAGTAAATTGTTGCATTAAGTGTTACATGAATAAATATATGAATGGCTGCGTTTTCCAGTGGTAGAAATAACATATAAAGCTTATTATTTTTGCTAGATATCAGGAATGTTCTTTGACTCATCTTTCTGCTCCTTCAACCTACCTCTTGATGCATGTGCATGTTACACATACATGTATGCAAAAATTCTTCCAAAAAGATAAAGAGTGCTACCTCCTTACGATACACAGGGCTTATCCTTAATGTTCCTTTATGCCCTTTCTACAGCCAGAAAAATAGCACTCTGATCTCTGAAATTCTTTTTTATTTCTGGATAAGTGGAGAAGTGTGAAACAAGTAGTAGGCTAAAAGGTACCTGAAAGGGAGAAGGGGAGGCCAGATAGAGATGAAAGGATGAAGGAGAATGATAGAATCCCAAATGACAAACTTTCTGGACACTTCACTTTTGTTCATTGTCAGCCAAGTTTGTTTTGATGATGAGAAAATGGTTTGTGAAACTATTTGTGCCCATATCACATGACTTTGCAAGTTTAGTTTTGCTTAATACAGCTAAATTCCTCTCAAAGAAGTGTTGTTCTCAGCAAATGCATTATTGGTATAAGACTTGGATTTGCCCTATGGAATTTGTGTCATCTTAGATCATCACTCACCATTCAACACCTATTTAATCTCTGGAAAAATGGAAATCATTAATCCTGCTTTGGCTTTCAACCTCTAAGGGCTATGTGAAGTTCTCAAATGAGACTTGTGAGAAAGTATTTTGTAACATGTTAAATCAATATGTGTAAGAGTGAGTCATTAACATTCAGTTCAGTTCAGTTGCTCAGTCATGTCCGACTCTTTGCAACCCCATGAACCGCAGCACACCAGGCCTCCCTGTCCATCACCAACTCCCAGAGTTCACTCAAACTCATATCTATCGAGTCAGTGATGCAATCCAGCCATCTCATCCTCTGTTATCCTCTTCTCCTGCTCCCAATCCCTCCCAGCATCAGAGTCTTTTCCAGTGAGTCAGCTCTTCACATGAGGTGGCCAAAGTATTGGAGTTTCAGCTTTAGCATAAGTCCTTCCAAAGAACACCCAGGACTGATATCCTTTAGGATGGACTGGTTGGATCTCCTTGCAGTCCAAGGAACTCTCAAGAGTCTTCTCCAACACCACAGTTCAAAAGCATCAATTCTTCAGCGTTCAGCTTTCTTCACAGTCCAACTCTCACATCCATACATGACCATTGGAAAAACCATAGCCTTGACTAGATGGACCTTTGTTGGCAAAGTAATGTCTCTGCTTTTCAATATGCTATCTAGGTTGGTCATAATTTTCCTTCCAAGGAGTAAGCATCTTTTAATTTCATGGCTGCAGCCACAATCTGCAATGATTTTGGAGCCCCCAAAAATAAAGTCTGACACTGTTTCCACTGTGTCCCTTTATTTCCCATGAAGTGATGGGAACAAATGTCATGATCTTCGTTTTCTGAATGTTGAGCTTTAAGCCAACGTTTTCACTCTCCTCTTTCACTTTCATCAAGAGGCTCTTTAGTTCCTCTGCACTTCTGCCATAAGGGTGGTGTCATCTGCATACCTGAGGTTATTGATATTTCTCCTCGCAATCTTGGTTCCAGCTTGTGCTTCTTCCAGCCCAGCATTTCTCATGATGTACTCTGCATAGATGTTAAATAAGCAGGGTGACAATATACAGCCTTGATGTACTCCTTTTCCTATTTGGAACCAGTCTGTTGTTCCATGTCCAGTTCTAACTGTTGCTTCCTGACCTGCATATAGGTTTCTCAAGAGACAGGTCAGGTGGTCTGGTATTCCCATCTCTTTCAGAATTTTCCACAGTTTATTGTGATCCACACAGTCAAATGCTTTGGCATAGTCAATAAAGCAGAAATAGATGTTTTTCTGGAACTCTCTTCCTTTCCCCATGACCCAGCAGATGTTGGCAATTTGATCTCTGGTTCCTCTGCCTTTTCTAAAACCAGCTTGAACATCTGGAAGTTCATGGTTCACGTATTGCTGAAGCCTGACTTGGAGAATTTTGAGCATTACTTTACTAGCATGTGAGATGAGTGCCATTGTGCAGTAGTTTGAGCCTTCTTTGGCATTGCCTTTCTTTTGGATTGGAATGAAAACTGACGTTTTCCAGTCCTGTGGCCACTGCTGAGTTTTCCAGATTTGCTGGCATATTGAGTGCAGCACTTTCACAGCAACATCTTTCAGGATTTGAAATAGCTCAACTGGAATTCCATCACCTCTACTAGCTTTGTTCATAGTGATGCTAAGTCCCACTTAACTTCACATTCCAGGATGTCTGGCTCTAGGTGAGTGATCACACCATTGTGATTATCTGGGTCGTGAAGATCTTTTTTGTACAGTTCTTCTGTGTATTCTTGCCACCTCTTCTTAATATCTTCTGCTTCTGTTAGGTCCCTACCATTTCTGTCCTTTTTTCAGCCCATCTTTGCATGAAATTTTCCCTTGAGAATAGTTAAAATTCCTCCATAGGAGGGTGTTAAAGTAAAAGCAAACCACCTTATTCTGAAGTTTAACTTTTTTAGACATTATTTTCTGCAATTGGATTTTATCATATTTTAAATATGATTGTGTTGTTGAAAGAGTGTGTTTGCTATGACCAGGGCATTCTCTTGGCAAAAGCTTTTGCCCTGTGTCATTCCATATTCCAAGGCCAAATTTGCCTGTGTTTCTTGACTTCCTACTTTTGCATTCCAGTCCCCTATAATGAAAAGGACATCTTTTTTTCATGTTAGTTCTAAAAGGTCTTGTAGGTTTTCATAGAACCATTTTACTTCAGCTTCTTCAGCATTACTGGTTGGGGCACAGACTTGGATCACTGTGATACTGAATGGTTTGCCTTGGAAATGAACAGAGATCATTCTGTCATTTTTGAAATTTCCCAAAGACTGCAATTCAGACTCTTTTGTTGACCACGATTGCTACTCCATTTACACTCAATATGCAAGCAAATCTGGAAAACTCAGCAGTGGCCACAGGACTGGAAAACGTCAGTTTTCATTCCAATCCAAAAGAAAGGCAATGCCAAAGAATGCTCAAACTACCACACAATTGCACTCATCTCTCATGCTAGTAAAGTAATGCTCAAAATTCTCCAAGTCAGGCTTCAGCAATACGTGAACCATGAACTTCCAGATGTTCAAGCTGGTTTTAGAAAAGGCAGAGGAACCAGAGATCAAATTGCCAACATCCGCTGGATCATGGAAAAAACAAGAGAGTTCCAGAAAAACATCTATTTCTGCTTTATTGACTATGCCAAAGCATTTGACTGTGTGGATCACAATAAACTATGGAAAATTCTGAGAGAGATGGGAATACCAGACCACGTTACCTGCCTCCTGAGAAACCTGTATGCAGGTCAGGAAGCAACAGTTAGAACTGGACATGGAACAACAGACTGATTCCAAATAGGAAAAGGAGTACATCAAGGCTGTATATTGTCACCCTGCTTATTTAACATCTATGCAGAGTACATCATGAGAAATGCTGGGCTGGAAGAAGCACAAGCTGGAACCAAGATTGCGAGGAGAAATATCAATAACCTCAGATATGCAGATGACACCACCCTTATGGCAGAAGTGCAGAGGAACTAAAGAGCCTCTTGATGAAAGTGAAAGAGGAGAGTGAAAACATTGGCTTAAAGCTCAACATTCAGAAAACGAAGATCATGACATTTGTTCCCATCACTTCATGGGAAATATATGGGGACACAGTGGAAACAGTGTCAGACTTTATTCTGGGGGGCTCCAAAATACTGCAGATTGTGGCTGCAGCCATGAAATTAAAAGATGCTTACTCCTTGGAAGGAAAATTATGACCAACCTAGATAGCATATTGAAAAGCAGAGACATTACTTTGCCAACAAAGGTCCGTCTAGTCAAGGCTATGGTTTTTCCAATGGTCATGTATGGATGTGAGAGTTGGACTGTGAAGAAAGCTGAACGCTGAAGAATTGATGCTTTTGAACTGTGGTGTTGGAGAAGACTCTTGAGAGTTCCTTGGACTACAAGGAAATCCAACCAGTCCATTCTAAATGAGATCAGTCCTGGGTGTTCTTGGAAGGACTGATGCTAAAACTGAAACTCCAATACTTTGGCCACCTCGTGTGAAGAGTTGACTCATTGGAAAAGACTCTGATGCTGGGAGGGATTTGGGGCAGGAGGAAAAGAGGACGACAGAGGATGAGATGGCTGGATGGCATCACCGATTCAATGGACATGAATTTGAGTGAACTCTGGGAGTTGGTGATGGACAGGGAGGCCTGGCGTGCTGCGATTCATGGGGTTGCAAAGAGTTGGACATGACCGTGCGACTGAACTGAACTGAATAATAATGTGAAGACATTTAGGGGGATTTTTCTTAATTTGGCAGACAACATATAAATCTGTCTTACCTCAAAGAAAAAAAGAAAGGGATGGAGGAGAAATAAAGAAAAAATCTACAGCCAAATATGTTAAGGTGGATATGCTTGTTAGAAGAGCTCAAGAGTTCTGATGATCTAAGATCACAGATAGCTGCAGCATGACCTTGTCAAGAGAGGACTCAAGCAGGCTTGTTCAAATTCCAGTGTTTTCTGAAGCACTATGCAATTGTGGGAACACATTTCTTTGCCTTCTATTTGGAGGTGCTGAGGAAATTTCCAGTTGAAAAAGAAAATTATATGTATAAAATAGATAACTAATGAGAATTTACTATATAGCACAGGGGACTCTACTCAATGCTCTGTGGTGATCTAAATGGGAAACAGATCCAAAAAAGAGTGATATATGTATACACAGTACTGAAATATCAATAACCTCAGATATGCAGATAACACCACCCTTATGGCAGAAAGCAAAGAAGAACTAAAGAGCCTCTTGATGAAAGTGAAAGAGGAGAGTGAAAAAGTTGGCTTAAAACTCAACATTTAGAAAACTAAGATCATGGCACCTGGTCCCATCATTTCATGGAAAATAGATGGGGAAACAATGAAAACAGTGTCAGACATTAGTTTTCTGGGCTCCAAAATCACTGCAGATGGTGACTGCAGCCATGAAATTAAAAGATGCTTAATCTTAGGAAGAAAAACTATGACCAACCTAGATAGCATATTAAAAAGCAGAGATATTACTTTGCCAACAAAGGTCCATCTAGTCAAGGCTATGGTTTTTCCAGTAGTCATGTATGGATGTGAGAGTTGGACTGTGAAGAAAGCTGAGCACTGAAGAATTGATGTTTTTGAAATGTGGTGTTGGAGAAGAGTCTTCAGAGTCCCTTGGACTGCAAGGAGATCCCACCAGTCCATCCTAAAGGATATCAGTCCTGGGTGTTCCTTGGAAGGACTGATGTTGAAGCTGGAACTCCAATACTTTGGCCACCTGATGCAACGAACTGTCTCATTGGAAAAGACCCTGATGCTGTGAAAGATTGAAGGCAGGAGGAGAAGGGGATGACAGATGATGAGATGGTTGGATGGTGTCATTGACTCAATGGACATGAGTTTGAATAAGCTCTGGGTGTTGGTGATGGACAGGGAAGCCTGGCATGCTGCACAGTCCATGGGGTCGCAAAGAGTCGGACAGAACTGAGTGACAGAACAAGAACTGATTCACTTTGCTGTATAGCAGAAACTAACACAACACTGTAAAGCAGCTATACCGTAATAAAAATTAACTTCAAAATTATCATTTGTTTAACAACCTGAATAAAAACAAAAAGTACTTTTGATAGAGTCATTATCAAAAAAAAAAAATAAATAAATAAATAAAATAATACCGTGAAGCCACAAGATCAGATTCAACTGAAAAATGTACTTTTTTTTCAGACTATAAAGAAAGCTGAGTGCCAAAGAATTTATGCTTTTGAATTGTGGTGTTGGAGAAGACTCTTGAGAGTCCCTTGGACTGTAAGGAGATCCAACCAGTCCATCCTAAAGGAAATCAGTCCTGAATATTCATTGGAAGGACTGACGCTGAAGCTGAAACTCCAATACTTTGGCCACCTGATGCGAAGAACTGACTCGCTGGAAAAGACCCCGATGCTGGGAAAGATTGAAGGTGGGAGGAGAAGGGGACGACAGAGGATGATATGGTTTGATGACATCGCCGACTCAATGGACATGAGTTTGAATAAACTCCGGGAGTTGGTGATGGACAGGGAAGCCTAGTATGCTCCAGTCCAGGGGGTCGCAAAGAGCCGGACATGACTGAGTGACTGAACTGAACTGAACTGAAGATATGAATGCTTTGCCTAGTATCAAGGTTCACTAATTATTTGTTGAGTGAGTATGTGATTGAGCATGGCAGTCATAGATAGGAAATGAGGAGAAATGCTCCGCTTACTTGATCTTCAATGTGTTGTTAAGTTTAACTCTTTGTTTTCCTTCCTGTGGAGGAAGAACAATTTTTATACTGAGAATCAGTGATAATGGAAGATGGAAAAGTAAATACAAGATCAAAGTAACACCACCTTCCATATGCAGGCTTAATATTTTTCTAAGCTCTTTTATGCGTACCCTCTCATTGAAACTCACTGACAAGAGATTATGGGAATTTTATATGCACAATGTTTAAGCATACATAATCAGTTGTTTTCCCTCTTGTTAATAAAACTGATCTCCTCCACCCCATCCTCTCTCTCTCTCCTGTTCACTATGAGATTTTGAGGAATGATGCCAGGTTCCATCCACAGATCTAGTCACCTGAAACAAGCGTGGGCAGCTGGCAAGATCAGGTCCTTTGGGGATTAAGAAACCTACCCTGACTTACTGCCTCAGCAGCGCAGACAATGACCTAAAGAAACTCTTTCTTCAGCCTTACCTCTCTCTCGCTTACTTCTGCTGTGGTGTAAATGGTATTTACCTGAAGCATAGAAGTACAAAGATGTAAACTCAAGGTGGAGATAAACTCAAGTAGAGAAAGTATCAGGAGTTCATGCCGTAACCCTGAGCAAAAGCTAAACACTCCCATATTCACCTTAACATTACTGTCAATCAGAAGGCTGCCCTCATATAGCTTCAGATTACCACATGGGAGAGGGAGCCTCAACTAACAAGTGCTTATGGGAAAAAAAGATTTTACTTCCTTTCACCATGTAAAGCATACAGAGTTGGGTGAGCACACACTTAAGTTTTACCACAACTTGTTGGGCTTTATCTTTAGAACTGTTGAAATCCTATCTTTGGGATTCTTTCCTCAATATCACAAAGAGGAATCTGAAAATTCTTGCACCTGGGCTGTGGATATTGTCAAAAGAAGAAATTTGGAAGACCAGCATCTTTGGAAGTAGAGCACAGAATGGTTTATCCATCTTCTTCATTGATGACACTATGCCAGATACAACTAACCACACTCCTTTTTTTTTTTATGTGCTCACCTCTACTCCTTATCTCAACCAACAGAGTAATTATGCTTATGGGCAACAAAGAGGCAAAAATAATGATCTCTTCAAGAGATAGCTTTAGAATCTCTCTCAATGTTTCCACTCATTGAGAACAGAAACTGTGTTTGAACAACAATGGATGCCAATTTCTCCTTCATTAAGAGACCTCTTGGTTTATGCAAAACAATGACTAAGAACAGTAGGCACCCTCCTACCAAGGTAGAAGATACCAAACAAGAACCAATACTGGTTTGAAAAAGATAAATCTTCTCTTTGGTAATGTAATAAACTCTGTGTCTTTCCAGAGATCCCAGACTGCCCATATTGGAAAGAAACCCTGATTTGCCATTTGATTTCTAACTTACATTTTCCCAGATAATAGGGAAGGAGTAATATTGCCTAACTTGTTTTATGAGCTTTGTGTAGTCTTGATTCCAAAAGGAGATAAGAATGACTCAACACTTATTTATAATTAAAAACAAAGTCTTAGAAAACTGGGACTAGGAATAGCCAGGAAATTCCTTAACTTGGTAATAGTTATATACCAAAAATCTAGAACAAACATTGTGGTCATTGGAAAAACCTTAGATACATTCCTTTAAATACTGGAAATAAGACAAGTATACACTGTTACTATTTCACTCAGTACTAGACATGCTGCTGAATGTTACCTGGAATGAAAAAGAAGTAAATTCAATGACTGGAAGAAAAGAGATAAAACTTGACATGCAAGTGATATGGTCATCTACCTAGAAAAATCAATAGAGGGACAGACCAACTCTTAGAACTAGTAAGAGTTCAATGTGTTTGCTGGGTCCAAGATCACTTCACATAAATAAGAACACATTTCTTCATCAGTAATAAAATAGGAAATGCTATTTAAATAAAAGATGTCTATCTTAATCACAACAAAAGTTATCAGAAATTAACTTACACAAGATTTCTAGAAGATAACCTGAACAAAGGGACAGGAATTCTATTATCTTAGATATGAGGACAATGTTATGAAGAAACCAATTCACTCCACATTTACCTATAAATTCAGGGTAAACCCAATTAAGCTTTAATCTGCACCTTTGAAGAATCAAACACACAATTCTAACATCTCAGAAAAGGCTGCAGAGAGAAGACTTAACCTATCAGTTATTAAGAATAATTAAAAAAAATCAGAGACATAAAAATAGTTTTAAGGACATGGATCCCAGAGAGACAGGCTCATGTACATGCAGCAAAGGCAGTTCCACAAATCAATGGGCAAAGTGCAGACACTATAGCAGATGGTGCTAAGAAAACAGGCTTACAACATGTAGAATAAGGAAACTGGATTCCTTCTTTAATAGTAAATGCAAATGGCAGATTGCAGATGGATTCAGACTCAAATGTTAAAACAAAATTTATAAAAGTACACACAAGAAAATAGAAAAGAATATGCTTATGACCTAGAAGTTGGGGAAACTATTCTTAAACAATGCTTCCCTCTAAAATAATTTTACAAATCATTAACAAAATAATTGATGAATTTGATTATATAGTAATTATATCTTTCTGTTCAAGGATGCACAACATAGATGAAGTGTACAAAAGCCTTATATTTAAGAAAAGAAGCACATGAAAATCAACAAGACAAGAACCCACAATCATGAGATGGGCTAAGGACATGATGAGGCCGTTTATAGAACAGGGAATCCAACAGGCTAACAAGCATATGAAAAGATGTCCAAATTCAGCAAGAACCAGGGAAATGCAAATTAATCAGTGAGACACCATTTTACATTTGTTAAACTGGCCAAAAAAATAAAGAGAGAGAAAGCTGGACATTGCCCAGCCATGATGGAGAGATATGGGGCGATCATTCCAAGAGAGTAGAGACTGGGGCAAAGACCACTCGAACAGAACCTGGTTCAAATAAATATCCCCATATTTTATGACCAAACAATCATACTTTCGGATGTCAACACAAAGACATTCTCACAGTTTCACAAGGGAACATTTTTTAAAAAGCTCATCAGTGTTGCTTTTGGTGGTATAAATTAGAGGCAATCTTGGAGTCCAATTCTAGGAGAAAGATAAGTTGAAGGTGAAGAATTCCTAGTGAAGGACTGTGCAGTGAAAGAAATAACAGATTACGTATGCCCACAGCTCCATGTGCTCAATCTTGTGCTCAGTTGCTAAGTTGTGTCCACAAACGGATGCTAAAAAAGTTATGGCTGAGTTTTTAAAAAGAAAGAAAACATAGAAACAGGAGTGGAACCTGTAAACAACTAACTAGCATAAGTTGAAAATTCATGCTAATAAAATGGATATTTTGTAAGAACAATACCTACAAAAAGATAAACATTAAACACTTTTGAATACTAGGGATGTAGAACTGGTGTGGAAAAGGGATGAAAGAATGAATGAAATTAAGCAAGAGACTATCATGGGCCTATGACAATAATGTACATTCTGAGGAGTATAATTAACTCAAATACATCTATCTCTATACATTTCTGTGCTCTATCTATCTATCTATCTGTCTATCTATCTATCTATCTATCTATCTATCTACCTATCTATCAATCATCTATCTATCTAGGGACATGGGAATTTCTATCACGAGGTTGGAGCACAGAATAACATCCTTGTTGGAAGGGGCTACTCAAGATTGAATTTTATATATTCTCCTCCTCTAGGAAGGCCTTCTTCAAACTCTAGCTTCATAAAGGAGAGTTCATGTCAGTTCCAAAAGAAAATTAAAAAAGAAGAGGAAAGGAAAAAATGCAGACAAACAGGCTCAGAAAACCACTATTTAAGTATTATTGATATAATTAAGATTATGAAGTGAACCTCAGTTAGAAAAGAAAAAAAAATAAAAGCAAGTGCAAGATTAAATAATATATTTGCCATATCCTCCCTCAAACAACACAATTTCCAGGAAAGTCAATTAATTTGGCCCACGTAGTCATGCTTTTCTATGATCATTGTGGAGACTAAACAACATGACAGACTAAATTTCAATGAATTAGTGAAATATTTTGTTGTCAGGCAGAAACATCCTTAAAGTGCTGTGGTATGCTCCTGGTTCACAGTTCACGTAAAGATTTGAAACCTAACAGAATGTAATTGTATGCTTTATTTAATGTAAATTGCACCCCATTTTCCCATTTGGGGTATACTTAAGTAAAAGGTGATCTTTTAGTAGTTAAAATTCTAGAGAAGGAAAATAGTTGTTTATCTAATGAATTTTACAGAACACCAGCTGCATTTGACATAAGTAGGCAGACACTCATAATAAGTGGATGGATTTTCTTTGGGGAAATGTTATTAACAGGAAAAAGCACACTTCCCACACAAATTAAAAAAATTTTTTTCCTTTGGTATTTGCTTAATATCTTGATTAAAAATGTGGGTCACACAAAGCTCTATGTCCAAACTGGAGAAACTGAGTGTAAAAATATGAGAAACATTAGGTGGAGATCAGGGCCCATTCACTATAAGGGGGCTGAGATTAGAGGTGACCACAAGTGACTCCCAACTGTCAAGTGAAGCAATAAGTGCTCTGAAGAAACACTTAGGGCTTTCATTCATTCACCCAAAATATGTCAAAGAGTAACTCATTATCCTGGCACTGTTCTCAAAATTTTGAAGGAGACCAGCAAAATCCTTTATATTCTAATGGGATCAGACAGACAAGAAGTCTGTAAACAGGTGATTACTAATACAGCTTATGTTATGTTAAGCACTGGGAAGAAAAAAAATACGGAAAGGTAGCAATAGGAGAAAGAGTGAGAATGGGAAAATATATTTTGGCAGAGGTGGCTCTGCTCGCTGAAGTGATTAGAGGAGGTCCATCTGAGAAGCTGCATTTTAGGTGGACCTGAATGGTGAAAGAATGGGATGATGGATAGCCCAAAGTGTTGTAGGGAGGGGAAATAAGGAAAGGGAATGGGATAAATGGGCATAGAAATAAAGCCAGTGTGGTTGATGCACAGTGAGAAAGTTAGGAGTGATAAAAGGTGATCATGGAAAGGAAGATGGAGTTAAGTTATGAAAAACCTTATGGGCTATGAGAAGGAGTTTAGATTTTTATTACAAGTACAGAGTATTGTCCGTGGGCAGAGGACTGTGTGCATAATCCATCGTGTCTGACTCTTTGTGACCCCACGGACTGTAGCCTGGCAGGCTCCTCTGTCCATGGAATTTTCCAGGCAAGAATACTGGCATGGGTTGCCATTTCCTACTCCAGCAGATCTTCCCAACCCAGGGATCGAACCTGGGTCTCTTGCATCTCCTGCATTGATGGGCAAATTCCTTACCTCTGAGCCACCTGGGAAGCCCACATAGTAGGTATTAATGTGTAATAACATTTTTGAAGATTGAATTCTGGTCAATGTAGATCTATAATAACAGTAAGGCAATCCAAGGAATTGTCTACCTGAATTGAAAGGGCTCCAATTGAAACTGGCTCAGAGAAAGTATCATTTCAGGAAATAATACACAGTAGACTAGCATTTCCTTTCAGAATCAAGAAAATATCTTCTGAGTAACCTGTGCTTTATTTAATCTTTGACTTGTATTGAATAACTGTATTATTGGCTCCAAGAAGTCCAATGCTAACCTGTGTGGTATGTTATTTTTTTTATTAGTCATGGTTTTCCAAAGAAACAGAAAAAAATACAGGTTTTTATCTATATGTATACCTTTACTTTATCTATCTATGAGAGAGAAATTTATTTTATGGAGTTGGCTCATATAATTGTGGTGGCCCTGCAAGTCTCAATTCTGCAGGTTGGGCCAGTAAGCTGGAGACCCAGAAAAAGGTTGAAGTTACAGTTCAAGTCAAAAGGCAGTCTGGGGACAGAATTCCTTCTTCCTTAAGAGAAATCAGTCTTTTTTTTTTTTTTTTTCTTTTTCCCCTAAAGCCTTCAAATGATTAGATGAGGCCCACTCATATTATAGGGGATATTCTGCTTTACTCAAAGTCTATTAATTTAAATACTAATCTTACCTAAAACATAACTTCATAGGAACATCTAGACTAGTGTTTCACCAAATATCTAGGTACTGTGTCCTAGTCAACACATAAAATTGACCATCACTGTTTCCACCCTTACAGTTTAATAAAGATGGTACTGCTTATTTTGTACGGCAGAAAAAAAAAAAATCCTGAGCAACTTTCTCCTTAGTGAGAGAAAGCTATAGCTATTAAAGTCTCAAAGTAAGGCAAACTCATTCTACATCGGTTTCTTCAGTCCCTCCCCCCCTCCCCAACCCCAGTATTTCCTGACCAGGTGAGATTCTACTCTATTATGGGGTTGTCTTAATACTCTAATCTTCCTTTTTACCTACTCCTCCTTCTTCCCTGCTCCCTTTCTTATCAAATATCACTGATGAAATACAGACATAATTTAAAAAATTTAAGTGTCTTTAAGAAAGAAAACAGAATATAGGCAGAAGAGACCATATTTTATGACTTATAGCTGAGAAATGACTGTGGGAAGTAAGAATTTCAGTTCTGCTCCACTGCATGAAAGTCTACAGTTATTTTCTTCTCAATGACTTGGGGGAAAATTAATTCATTTGAATGAAATTTAGTACACAATTGCCCAACACCTCTTTTTAATTTATTTTCAAAGCAGGATATTTTTAAGATTTGTAGAGAGATGTTTGAGGTTTATAGGATATACTCTGGCTATGCTTACTACCCAGATATTTCCAAATATTTCCAATTATCAACCATTAATAAACCCAAGTTTATTTCCATTAATCTTGTGAGGAATGTAAGGATCTTAAGAGATGGTGACAAATATTTAAGGTCAGCAAAAGTTCACCTGTAGTTACCTAGGCAGGAAGTGTGGGCAAACCAGTTTGGTCCAGTTGTGCTGATGGTAGATAGGAGAAAATTCACAGTGCAGGAGTTTCAATATGCCCTAAGGGTAATATGCGTTCTCACACATTTGAGGGAAATTCCATTCAATCAAGAGTAGTTTTTGAATTTCAGCTGTGTTCAAGGCACTGGGTTAGGTGGACATAGTGGTAGGAGGGAAGATTTAGAGATGGGTAAACTACAGCTTCTATTGTCCTCATTAATTATAATCTAAAGGGAAGAAAGGGGCTTCCCAGGTGATGCTAATGGTAAAGAACCCGCGTGCCAACGCAAGAGATGTAAGAAACACGGATTCAATCTCTGGGGTTGGGAAGATCCCCTGGAGGAGGGCATGGCAACCTACTCCAGTATTCTTGCCTAGAGAATCCCATGGACACAGGAGCCTGGTGGGCTACAGTTTGTAGGGTAACAAAGAGTCAGACACGACTGCAGTGCATATATATCCATCATACAAGGTAAAACATAGTAAATCAAGAATAGAAATATTTATGTAGGGACTTCCCTGCTGGTGCATTGGATAAGAATCTGCCTGCCAAGGCAGGATACACATGTTGAATCCTTAGTCTGAGGAGATTCCGCATGCTGTGGAGCAACTAAGCCCATGTGCCACAACTACTGAGGCCACGTGCTACAGCTACTGAAGCCCGCACACCTAGAGGCCATGTTCCACAGTAAGAGAAGCCATGGTAATGAGAAGCCTGAGCACCACAGTGAAGAGTAGCCCCCACTTGCCACAACTAGAGATAGACTGCATGCAGGAGCAAGGACCCAGTGCAGCTAAAAATAAATAAATGAATAAATAATTTTTAAACAGAAACATTCATGTAATGGCTTGTTGGCCAGAATATCTTTTTGTACTTCTAGAGGAAGAGAGTTGGGCCATGAGCTGACATCTACTACCTTCGAACAATTTGCCTGGTAGCCAAGAATCTGAGGAAGAATCTGCCTATTTTGGAAATAGTCTCCAGCTTTGACAGCAAAGCTTTCCATCTCCCTTTTCTCTGTTCTTGGTCTTCAGATTTAGGTTTCCAGTGAGGATTTAGGAATATGCCTCTGTTGGTGGCATTCAGCCAACACAGCACTGGATGCCACAAAGACCTTTGGGAGATCCAGGCTATAGATTCCAGAAGCCAAAAATGAATGCTAAATATCACAATTGTGTGTGCCTTCCACTTTGTTCTTGACTTGTCATGGGCTAGCATCTCTCACTTGTATTCTACTCTCTTGGTGTTCCCTGGGTCCAGAGATCTCTTGCATTTTTTGAGAGAGGAATTGCTAAATGCACTGATTTGGCCTTTCTTTGTGCTAAACTTATTTGAATGTTTGTTCTGGCCACAGAGACTTAGTCCAGCTTACTAACTACCTTTTGTTTTACAACCTAGAATTTAGTCCAGGTTGTTAGCTGCCTATAGCTGTGTGTGTGTATACGTGCACACACACTCAGTCTTATCTGACTTTTTGCCACCCCATGAAATGTAACCCTCCAGGCTCTTCTATCTATGGTATTTCCCAAGCAAGAATACTGGAGGAGGTTGCGATTTCCTTCTCCAGGGGAATCTTCCCAACACAAGAATAGAACTTGTGTCTCTGGCTTTGGCAGTCAGGTTCTTTACCAGCTGAGCCATCAGGAAAGCTCCAGCTGGATTCAGTTATGCCCTAGCTACTAACTGAGAAGCTGTCATGTTCCAATGAAGCTTCTGGTAGAGCTGGATAATGAGACCTAAAGCTATGCTGCCAAACCACACCCATCCTCAGTTTACATTGCAGTGTAAACTGATTATGCAGTTGTTTCTGGTGCTTTCCTTTGAGTCATCTTGACACTTGCCACAGATGTTTCTAAGGATTTGATTCCTCTCTACTATGTGCCACTCGTAAACTCAGAGGCATCTGCCTTTAAAACTTGAACTCTGGTGACACAAGTCATATAGTCTAGAGTGTACAGGTTAAAATAGGGCTATGTCTGTAATAGTCACTCATTAAATATTTCTTGGGAGAATGTATTTTTCCAATGCTTCTTACCATTTTCCCTCTATTGCTTCATTCATTCAATCCATCACTCAGTTATTCATCAAGTACTGATTGAGTACTTGCTATGTGACAAGGACTGTCCTAGATATAGGGAATATATCAAAGGAACAAAAGAGGCAAGAATTTCTGCCCTCCTGGAGCTTTCATCCCTTATTACCATATGGCTGAAGCAACAAATACCTCGGCATGCTATATATATTATAAATGGTCATAATTAATATAAACAAAAATAAAGTAAGGAAAGGGGGTGAAGGAGGTTGGCATCAGAGGAGGGACGAAGTTGATTAGGGTTCTTCTGTGTTAAAATGATGGGAGATTAGGAAGAACTGGCAAAAAGAAAGACTGATAAAGAATAGCCAGTGGGGTAGAAGGAAAACAAAGGATGTGTGATTTGGGGAGTCAGTCAGTTCAGTTAGTCAGTTCAGTAGTTCAGTCTTGTCTGACTCTTTGCAACCTCAAGAACCACAGCACACCAGGCCTCCCTGTCCATCACCAACTCCTGGAGTTCACCCAAACCCATGTCCATTGAGTTGGTGAGGCCATCCAACCACCTCATCCTCTGTCTTCCACTTCTCCTCTTTCCTTCAATCTTTCCCAGTATTAGGGTCTTTTCAAATGAGTCAGCTCTTCGCATCAGGTGGCCAAAGTACTGGAGTTTCAGCTTCAACATCAGTCCTTCCAATGAATATTCAGGACTGATTTCCTTTAGGATGGACTGGTTGGATCTCCTTGCAGTCCAAGGGACTCTCAAATCTTCTCCAGTATCACATTTCAAAAGCATTAATTCTTCGGTGCTCAGCTTTCTTTATAGTCCAACTCTCACATCTATACATGATCACTGGAATAACCATAGCCTTGAATAGACAGACCTTTGCTTACAAAGTAATGTCTCTGCTTTTAAATATGCTGTCTAGGTTGGTCATAATTTTCCTTCCAAGGAGTAAGCGTCTTTTAATTTCATGGCTACAGTCACCATCTGCAGTGGTTTTGGAACCTCTCAAAATAAAGTCAGTCACTGTTTCTGCTATTTCCCCATTTATTTCCCATGAAGTGATGGGACTGGTTGTCATGATCTTAGTTTTCTGAATGTTGAGTTTTAAGCCAACTTTTTCACTCTCCTATTTCACCTTCATCAAAAGGCTTTTTAAATTCTTCTTCTCTTTCTGCCGTAAGACTGGTGTCATCTGCATATCTGAGGTTATTGATATTTCTCCCGGCAATCTTGATTCCAGCCTGTGCTTCCTCCAGCCCAGCATTTCTCATGATGTACTCTGCATAGAAGTTAAACAAGCAGGGTGACAATATACAGCCTTGATGTGCTCCTTTTCCTTTTGGGAATCAGTCTGTTGTTCCATGTCCAGTTCTAACTGTTGCTTCCTGACCTGCATACAGGTTTCTCAAGAGGCAGGTAAGGCGGTCTGGAATTCCCATCTCTTTTGGAATTTTCCACAGTTTATTGTGATCCACATAGTCAAAGGCTTTGGCATAGTCAATAAAGCAGAAATAGATATTTTTCTGGTACTCTCTTGCTTTTGCAATGATCCAATGGATGTTGGCAATTTGATCTCTGGCTCCTCTGCCTTTTCTAAAACCAGCTTGAACATCTGGAAGTTCACGGTTCATGGATTGTTGAAGCCTGGCTTGGAGAATTTTAACCATTACTTTACTAGCATGTGAGATGAGTGCAGTTGTGCGGTAGTTTGAGCATTCTTTGGCACTGCCTTTCATTGGAATTGGAATGAAAGCTGACCTTTTCCAGTCCTGTGGCCATTGCGGAGTTTTCCAAATTTGTGGCATATTGACTGCAGCACTTTCACAGCATCATCTTTCAGGATTTGAAATAGCTCAACTGGAATTCCATCACCTCCACTAGCTTTGTTCAAAGTGATACTTCCAAAGGTCCATTTGACTTCACATTCCAGGATATCTAGCTCTAGGTGAGTGATCACTCCAACGTGATTATCTGGGCCATGAAGATCTTTCTTGTATAGTTCTTCTGTATATACTTGCCACGTCTTCTTAATATCTTCTGCTTCTGTTAGGTCCCTACCATTTCTGTCCTTTATTGACCCCATCTTTGAATGAAATGTTCCCTTGGTATCTCTAATTTTCTTGAAGAGATTTCTAGTCTTTCCCATTCTATTGTTTTTCTCAATTTCTTTCCATTGTTCACTGAGGAAGGCTTTCATAGCTCTCCTTGTTATTCTTTGGAACTCTGCATTCAAATGGGTATATCTTTCCTTTTCTCCTTTGCTTTTTGCTTCCCTTCTTTTCACAGCCATTTGTAAGGCCTCCTCAGGAAGCCATTTCACTTTTTTTGCATTTCTTTTTCTTGGGGGTGGCCTTGATTCCTGTCTCCTGTACAATGTCATGAACCTCCATCCATAGTTTATCAGGCACTCTATCAGATCTAGTCCCTTAAATCGATTTCTCACTTCCATTGTATAGTCATAAGGGGTATGATTTAAGTCATACCTGAATGGTCTAGTGGTTTTCTCCACTTTCTTCAATTTCAGTCTGAATTTGGTAATACGAAGTTCATGATCTGAGCCACAGTCAGCTCCCAGTATTGTTTTTGCTGACTGTATAGAGCTTCTCCATGGCTGCAAAGGATATAATCAATCTGATTTCGGTGTCGGCCATCTGGTGATGTCCATGTGTAGAATCTTCTCTTGTGTTGTTGGAAGAGGGTGTTTGCTATGACCAGTGTTTCCTCTTGGCAGAACTCTATTAGTCTTTGCCCTGCTGCATTCTGTACTCCAAGGCCAAATTTGCCTGTTACTCCAGGTGTTTCTTGACTTCCTACTTTTGCATTCCAGTCCCCTCTAATGAAAAGGACATCTTTTTTGGGTGTTAGTTCTAGAAGGTCTTGTAAGTCTTCATAGAACCATTCAACTTCAGCTTCTTCAGCATTACTGGTTAGGGCACAGACTTGGATTACCATGATATTGAATGGTTTGCCTTGGAAATGAACAGATATCATTCTGTAGTTTTTGAGATTGCATCCATGTACTGCATTTTGGACTCTTTTGTTGACTATGATGTCTACTCCATTTCTTCTAAGAGATTCCTGCCCACAGTGGTAGATATAATGGTCTTCTGAGTTAAATTCACCCATTCCAATCCATCTTAGTTCTCTGATTCCTAGAATGTCAATGTTCACTCTTGCCATCTCCTGTTTGAGTACTTCCAATTTGCCTTGATTTGTGGACCTAACATTCCAGGTTCCTATGCAGTATTACTCTTTACAGCATCAAATCTTGCTTCTATTACCAGTTCCATCCACAGCTGGATGTTGTCTTTGCTTTGGTTCCATCCCTTCATTGTTTCTGGAGTTATTTCTCCACTGATCTCATATTCTTCATCGGTTCTCAAGGCAAGAATACTGATGTGTTTTGCCATTCCCTTCTCCAGTGGACCACATTCTGTCAGACTACTCCACCATGACCAGTCTGTCTTGGGTGGCCACACACAGCATGGCTTATAGTTTCATTGAGTTAGACAAGGCTGTGGTCCATGTGATAAGAATGGTTAGTTTTCTGTGATCGTGGTTTCAGTCTGTCTGCCCTCTGATGCCCTCTCATGCCCTCTCTCAGTGCCTACTGTTTTACTTGGGGAGTCAAGAAGATAAGAACTGAGAACAAATATGGAGGCCATTTGCTACTTAACAAGAGCAGTTCCGCTGGTAATGGAGAGAAAAACCTGACTGGAGTTATTTAAAATAATAATTGGAGAAGCATATGAAAAGTTTCAACATCATCAGCCTTCAAGAAATGGCAAATTAATACTAAAGAAATACCAGTACCTCCTACTAGACTGAAGTAAATTAAAAGGACAGTAAAATCAGATTGTTGGTGGCCATATAAATTGATAAAGCCACTTGGGAAAATTAACTGGTAATATCTTTTGAACTAAACATGATCCTACCACAATTCCATTCCAGGCTATATATCCAATAAGAATGAGTGCTTGCAAAATATTTTAAGAATGTTCAAAGTAGCTTTATTAATGAGAGCAAAAAGTTGAAAGCAATTCAAATATTCATCCATAGAATGGATAATCTGTGGTATGTTCATACAGAATATAAAAAATGAAAAAGAATGAACCACTGCCATCCTTAACAATACAAATGAATCTCACAAACATAATATTGCACGAAAAAGCTAGACATGAAAGAGTATATACTGTGTGATTCCATTAATATGACATTGAGAAATAGGCAAAAATTAATCTATGGTGATAGAGTAGAAAATTGATATTATCCTTAAGGAGATAGTGATCAGAAAGGGGCATGAGGGAACGGCTCTTGAGAACTGCTATTATTCTAATTTTAATCAGAGTTATGCTTAAATGCTATACACTTGAGATCTATGTATTTCATTCTTTGTATGTGTCTCTCAGTCCGAGTTTTTGTGATCCCATGGACTGTAGCCCAACAGGCTCCTCTGTTCATAGGATTCTCCAGAAAGGAGTGGGTTGCCACTCACTTCTCCAGAGGATCTTCCAACCTAGGGATCGAACTCACATCTTGCACATTTCAGGAAGATTATTTACCATCTAAGCCATGAGGAAAGCCAAGTGCTTAAGTGCTATACACTTAAGATCATGTATTTCATTCTATGTAGGTCATACATTAATAAAAAGTGTTTAGATGTAGAATTAAGAAAAGGTAATAGGGACAACTTTTTCTTTTCTTTCCCCAATACTAACATGGGGAAGTTCTAAGCACATAGAATCTTAGAATGGGAAAGGATTTAAAGATCGTCCTGTCCGAACTTCTTCCACAGTACCCTAAGAAGCATACTACTTTCCTGCAGGCTGGTGTCTGGAATATGTACCTTTGAGTACTGATCACTTTTCTACATGTCTGGACGTCATTTTGGTTGACTCTCTTGATTATCATGGTATGTCAGTCAGGAGAAAACATAGCAATATAGATTCAGGGTAAACAAGGAATGACTCCTATAAGAATCAAAGATACTAAATTTCATGTTCTGTATGGAGATGGGTAATTGTGACCAACTCCTACCTTATATTTTATGAAGAGAAGCACCATCTCTCAAGTTTAGAAGGCATATTTCAGGTGAAAGAAAAGGTGTGTGCCAGTGCAAATCCCAGGTTATTCCAAACTGGGAGTTTCTCCACATATGAAAAATACACATAAATTTTTTGAGCTTCAGTGGGATCAATTTAAATGCTTTTAGGTAAGTTGGTATAAAGATAGCAAACACAAGAATGATCAAAGTGATGTCAGACCCCGAACTGAACTGCTTGACTTGTCCAGAGGCTGCCTTTCATCTTGTCCGAGTGAGGAGCTTTACCTTTTGCATTAATTTGGAAATAACTCATGACACAGCATAGACCAATCCTCTCTCCCTTGAAGCCCAGCCAACTTCCAGGGCCATACCTTTCCTTGCCAAAGAGCACACCCTGAGCCTTGGGAAGCTTCCCTGAGAGATCCTCAGAAGGGAGATATGGCAACAGCAGTAGGGACAGGAACTGATAAACTGGGAGAAGGAGTTCGCTGGGCTAGTGGGAATCTTTCTCCTGCTTTCTACCCTGGGCACATCAAAATCATGTAGTAAGGGAAATCTACCCTTCCCTCCATGCAGGCTGCATGCTAAGTTGCTTCAGTCATATCCAACTCTTTGTAACCCTATGGACTGTAGCCTACCAGGCTCCTTAGTCCCTGAAGCAAGTACAAATTTGAAGAGGGTGGAAACTGGCTGTGGAGCAGTTAGCATGGCAGGGATAAAGCTGTTCGTTTTGTGGGAACATTTTGTGGGAAGCAGCTGAAGCAGGGAGTGGAGAGCAGAGTCATGAAAACCTGTCCTGCTGACTGCAATCTGTGCTATAGGAAATTGCATAATAGCGGTTTCATCAGCATCTAGGTTGCTGAAGCCAATGTTGTTCATCTCTTAGGACATGAGTCATGACTGTAAACACTCACTCACACAAACACACATACACCAATCTGGATGGTAACATCCACTGGGGATCATGTGATGGAAATAGAAATAATCAAAAGATCATATAGTGCCTTCATTATCAACCACTCCCACATAGGTGCACAAAAATGTTAATTTAGAGACCAAAACGATGCTCACGTGCAGCATATACTATAAATTCTCATTAGTTGTGCTGACTGAGAAACAAATGGATGTTGGCGAGTAGGCATTGTAAAACTAAACTCAGATAAACTTTTAAAGGCTTCCCTAGTGGCTCATCTGGTAAAGAATCCACCCACAATGTAGGAGACCTGGGTTTGATTCCTGGGTTGGGAAGATCCCCTGGAGAAGGGAATGGCTACCTACCCACTCCAGTAGTCTGGACTGGAGAATTCCATGGACTGTATAGTTCATGGGGTCGCAAAGAGTCAGACATGACTGAGCGACTTTGACTTTAAACTTTTAAAAATTTTTAAATATTTTAATTTTTCATCTAGTAAATTAAAAAATAGATTCAGTGATAACTAACAAAGGTTGATTAAAGTGTGGGGAAATGGACACTCACAGGAGAGTATAAATTTATATACATTTTTCTATAGATTAGTTTGGCAATATCAAACAGAAGTATCAAAATATAAATTTAATTTACCTAATTTTAGGTAATTCTAATTTTAGGACTTTTAAAGAATATCACTAGTATTATTTTCAGAGACTGTGCTCTTTACACAATGAGGTAATACATCAACATTAAAAATGATGTTTTAAAGGGGATATTTTGGAAGTGGGATGGAGGCTTAAGAGGGAGGGGATAGATGAATACACATAGCTGATTAACTTCATTGTACAG
The DNA here is from genome assembly GCF_032405125.1 of Capricornis sumatraensis. Taxonomy (NCBI): domain Eukaryota; kingdom Metazoa; phylum Chordata; class Mammalia; order Artiodactyla; family Bovidae; genus Capricornis; species Capricornis sumatraensis. Next base: position 47,946,713 of record NC_091082.1, on the reverse strand, counting down.
CAGAAACTAATGGAACATTGTAAAGCAACTATACCCAAATAAAAAATAAAGAGTATTTTGGTGTTTGTTGATATGGAAATATGGAAATTTGTTGATGAGTGGGAAAATATATTTAAAAACATTAAAAAGCAGTGTGAATAGTATGATCTCATTTTGTAAATATATGTAAATAGTTGCACACAAAACTCAGATAAAGTTTTCATAAATAGTATGCATCTCAAAATTATTTCTGTTGAAAGCTCCAAATTGCCTTCTAGCTAGGATTCAATGAGTTAGCTGGGAATAAAGGGAAAAAAGAGACAGAGTAATGCAACTTAAGGCTTAGTATTCAACGTCTAAGGAACCAGATCAGTGTTTTCCAATCTAATGTATGGGCATTAGAATCACTGGGAATATTCAGATTTATTGGGTCTGAGGTCCCTCTAAACTGGTACTGTTAAGGCTTCCAAAGTGATTTTAATGTGCAGCCACAGATGGGATCTAATGCATTAGGTGCAGTGGTTCTCAAAGTGTGGTTCCTGGACCAGCATCATCATTATCCCCTGATAATTTGTTAAAGAGGCAAATTATTGGTTCCTACCCTAGCCTTACTGAATCAGAAACTTTGGGAGTGGCTGGGCCCGGCTGTTTATGGTTTAACAAGTGCTCCAAGTGCTTTCGATGCAGCCTAAAGTAGGAGAAGGGCTTCCTTGGTGGCTTAGTGGTAAAGAATCCACCTGCCAATGCAGGAGAAGTGTGTTCGATCCCTGGGTTGGGAGGATCCCCTGGAGAAGGAAATGGCAACCCACTCCAATATCCTTGCCTGGGAAATCCCATGGATAGGAGAGCCTGGCAGACTACAGTGCATGGGGTCGCAAGAGTCGGACCCGACTGAGCGACTAAACAACAGCAACAAGGTATGAAAAACCTTACCTCAGGGAAACAGTGCCATGAGTTTCAGGTGATCCACCACAGGAAACCTAATTTAAAGAGGTCTGCTCAGAGCTCTGCATGATAGCAGATGGACTATTCTAAACAGAAGTCAGCATAGTTACAAAAGCCCTAAATTTAAAAAAATTAATCAGGGAAAGGGAATTTATGCTGACGCACACACACAGGCAGTGATCTTCCAAAGCAGGCTAAACTGACATATGTGAGAAAGCTTTGTGTCCCACTAAACACACTGTTACATGTTTCCAATGCCTGGAAGTGCTCAGGCTGCTATTAACAATACTTTCCCACAGTAATACACCCTTCATGTTACAACCAAAGTAATATTTTCCACTTGCAACACTGATCATCCCACCTCCATTTCCAGACTTAAAAACCCCAAGGCTTTCCGTTGCCCACAGGGCAAAGACCAAAATTCCCAGCACAGCTTAAAAGGTCTCACACATTCTGATCCCCACCCATTCCCACCCTCGTGTCATAGGATGTTCCCTGGTGAGTTCAATGTCTTGGCTACATTGGCCTCCTTTCTGTCCTTGGGACTCCCAACCATCCCTCCTGCCACACTCTTTTCATACAATGTACCCTCTGCAGGAGGGCCTAGAGGAGCTATCCCACATTGAAGATAAGGAAGGGCAGCGGTGAGGAGATACCCCTTGTCCAAGGTAAGGAGCAGTGGCTGAGCATTGCTGGAGCAGCCATGAAGAGATACCCCACGCTCAAGGTAAGAGAAACCCAAGTAAGATGGTAGGTGTTGCAAGAGGGCATCGGAGGGCAGACACACTGAAACCATACTCACAGAAAACTAGTCAATCTATCACACTAGGACCACAGCCTTGTCTAACTCAATGAAACCAAGCCATGCCCGCGGGGCAACCCAAGACTGCTGGGTCATGGTGGAGAGGTCTGACAGAATGTGGTCCACTGGAGAAGGGAACAGCAAACCACTTCAGTATTCTTGCCTTGAGAACCCCATGAACAGTATGAAAAGGCAAAATGGTAGGATACTGAAAGAGGTACTCCCCAGGTCAGTAGGTGCACAATATGCTACTGAGATCAGTGGAGAAATATCTCCAGAAAGAATGAAGGGATGGAGCCAAAGCAAAAACAATACCCAGCTGTGGATGTGACTGGTGATAGAAGCAAGGTCCGATGAGGTAAAGAGCAATATTGCATAGGAACCTGGAATGGCAGGTCCATGAATCAAGGCAAATTGGAAGTGGTCAAACAAGAGATGGCAAGAGTGAACATCGACATTATAGGAATCAGAGAACTAAGATGGACTGGAATGGATGAATTTAACTCAGGTGACCATTATATCTACTACTGTGGGCAGGAATCCCTCAGAAGAAATGGAGTAGCCATCATGGTCAACAAAAGATTTTGAAAGGCAATACTTGGATGCAATCTCAAAAATGACAGAATGATAACTGTTCATTTCCAAGGCAAACCATTCAATATCACAGTAATCCAAGTCTATGCCCCAACAAGTAACACTGAAGAAGCTGAAGTTGAACGGTTCTATGAAGACCTACAAGACCTTTTAGAACTAACACCCAAAAAAAGATGTCCTTTTCATTATAGGGGACTGGAATGCAAAAGTAGGAAGTCAAGAAACACCTGGAGTAACAGGCAAATTTGGCCATGGAATGCAGAATGAAGCAGGGCAAAGACTAATAGAGTTTTGCCAAGAAAATGCACTGGTCATAGCAAACACCCTCTTCCAGCAACACAAGAGAAGACTCTACACATGGACATCACCAGATGGTCAACACTGAAATCAGATTGATTATATTCTATGCAGCCAAAGATAGAGAAGCCAAAACAAGACCAGGAGCAGACTGTGGCTCAGATCATGAACTCCTTATTGCCAAATTCAGACTTAAATTGAAGAAAGTAGGGAAAACCACTAGACCATTCAGGTATGACCTAAATCAAATCCTTTATTATTATACAGTGGAAGTGAGAAATAGATTTAAGTGCCTAGATCTGATAGATAGAGTGCCTGATGACTATGGAATGAGGTTCGTGGCATTGTAGAGGAGACAGGGATCAAGACCATCCCCATGGAAAAGAAATGCAAAAAAGCAAAATGGCTGTCTGGGGAGGCCTTACAAATAGCTGTGAAAAGAAGAGAAGAGAAAGCCAAGGAGAAAAGGAAAGATATAAGCATCTGAATGCAGAGTTCCAAAAAATAGCAAGAAGAGATAAGAAAGTCTTCTTCAGCTATCAATGCAAAGAAATAGAGGAAAAGAACAGAATGGGAAAGACTAGAGATCTCTTCAAGAAAATGAGAGATACCAAGGGAACATTTCATGCAAAGATGGGCTCAATAAAGGACAGAAATGGTAGAGACATAACAGAAGCAGAAGATATTAAGAAGAGGTGGCAAGAATACACAGAACTATACAAGAAAGATCTTCATGACCCAGATACTCATGACGGTGTGATCACTCATCTAGAGCCAGACATCCTGGAATGTGAAGTCAAGTGGGCCTTAGAAAGCATCACTACAAACAAAGCTAGTGGAGGTGATGGAATTCCAGTTGAGCTATTTCAAATCCTGAAAGATGATGCTGTGAAAGTGCTGCACTCAATATGCCAGCAAATCTGGAAAACTCAGCAGTGCCCACAGGACTGGAAAAGGTCAGCCTTCATTCAATCCCAAAGAAAGGCAATGCCAAAGAAAGCTCAAACTACCGCACAATTGCACCCATCTCTCATGCTAGTAAAGTAATGCTCAAAATTCTGCAAGCTAGGCTTCAGCAATACGTGAACCATGAACTTCCAGATGTTCAAGCTGGTTTTAGAAAAGGCAGAGGAACCAGAGATCAAATTGCCAACATCTGCTGGATCATCGAAAAAGCAAGAGAGTTCCAGAAAAAGATCTATTTCTGCTTTATTGACTATGCCAAAGCCTTTGACTGTGTGGATCACAATAAACTGTGGAAAATTCTGAAAGAGATGGGAATACCAGACCACCTGACCTGCCTCTTGAGAAATCTGTATGCAGGTCAGGAAGCAACAGTTAGAACTGGACATGGAACAACAGACTGGTTCCAAATAGGAAAAGGAGTACGTCAAGGCTGTATATTGTCACCCTGCTTATTTAACTTTTATGCAGAGTACATCATGAGAAACGCTGGACTGGAAGAAACACAAGCTGGAATCAAGATTGCCAGGAGAAATATCAATATCAATAACCTCAGATATGCAGATGACACCACCCTTATGGCAGAAAGTGAAGAGGAGCTAAAAAGCCTCTTGACGAAATTGAAAGTGGAGAGTGAAAAAGTTGGCTTAAAGCTCAACATTCAGAAAACAAAGACCATGGCATCCGGTCCCATCACTTCATGGGAAACAGATGAGGAAACAGTGTCAGACTTTATTTTGGGGGGCTCCAAAATCACTGCAGATGGTGGCTGTAGCCATGAAATTAAAAGATGCTTACTCCTTAGAAGAAAAGTTATGACCAACCTAGATAGCATATTCAAAGGCAGAGACATGACTTTGCCGACTAAGGTCCGTCTAGTCAAGGCTATTGTTTTTCCAGTGGTCATGTATGGATGTGAGAGTTGCACTGTGAAGAAGGCTGAATGCCGAAGAATTGACGCTTTTAAACTGTGGTGTGGAGAAGACTCTTGAGAGTCCCTTGGACTGCAAGGAGATCCAACCAGTCCATTCTGAAGGAGATCAGCCCTGGGATTTCTTTGGAAGGAATGATGCTGAAGTTGAAAATCCAGTACTTTGGCCACCTCATGTGAAGAGTTGACTCATTGGAAAAGACTCTGATGCTGGGAGGGATTGGGGGCAGGAAGAAAAGTGGATGACAGAGGATGAGATGGCTGGATGGCATCTCTGACGTTGAGTCTGAGTGAACTCTGGGAGTTGGTGATGGACAGGGAATCCTGGTATGCTGTGATTCATGAGGTCGCAAAGAGTCGGACACGACTGAGCGACTGAAGTGAACTGAACTGAACCCTCTGCCAGAGAACTCTCTCCCCCTGTCATTGTCTATTCAATTCTTGTGCATCCTTCAAATCTCAGTCATCACCTCTACAAGGTAAACTTCCCTGATCCTGCTGACCAGGTCAGTTTTAAGGACATGTACTCTCTTCTTAAGAGGACTCCTCATACTTATGAGCTTGCATGTGTTGGTGAGTCTCCTTGACTCATACCTTTCCCCCCAACCATTTGGTCAACTACACATAGGCAAGCTCTCTTTCATAGCCCTTGCATATTGATGGCACAGGGCTTGACATGCAGCAAAGACACAAGACCACTTTTAATGAGTGGATGACTGGATGGATAGATAAATGAATAAGTGAATAGTAGTTGGCTATACTGCTAGGACTCCCTCCTGACAGTGGTCATTGACTTGCATCACACTATCCACATCCCTTATTTGAGGTCCATACAGTCTTACAGAAAGTGACACAAGGACATTCTGAAGGTGTGTCTCTTATGCATCATCACAGTTTTGGGTCTTGAGATTAATTCAAGGGAGAATATTGAATTAGAAGCCAAATGTTTTTCTTAGCTGTGACTCTGTCTCTATTAGCCTGTACATTCTAGCTTTGCCACAGTGAATTGTATGTGACACATATACTACTTCCTGGCATCATATGAGCAGGTTCTGCCCATTGATTTCTCATAACTGAGCTTGTTTTGATACACTTAAACTTTCACATTCAGTTTTGGTTCAGTTGCTCAGTCATGTATGACTTTTTGCAACCCCATGGACTGCAGCACACCAGGCTTCCCTGTCCATCACCAACTTCTGGAACTTGCTCAAACTCATGTCCATTGAATCAGTGATGCCATCCAAACATCTCATCCTCTGTCATCCCCTCCTTCTCCTGCCTTCAATCTTTTTTCAGCATTAGAGTCTTTCCAATGAGTCAGTTATTTGCATCATGTGGCCAAATTATTGGAGTTTCAGCTTCAGCATTTATATTTCCAATGAATATTCAGGACCGATTTTCTTTAGAATTGAATGGTTTGATCTCCTTGCAGTTCAAGGGACTCTCAAGAGTCTTCTCCAACTCCACAGTTCAAAAATAATAATTCTTCAGCGTTCAGTTTTCTTTATGGTCCAACTCTCACATCCAGACATGACCATTGGAAAAACCATAGCTTTGACTAGATAGACCTTTTTTGGCAGAGTAATGTCTCTGCTTTTTAATATGCTGTCTATGTTGGTCATAACTTTTCTTCCAAGGAGCAAGCATCTTTTAATTTCATGGATGCAATTACCATCTACAGTGATTTTGGAGCACTCCAAAATAAAGTCTCTCACTGTTTCCATTGTTTCCCCGTCTATTTGCCATGAAATGATGGGACCAGGTGCCATGATCTTAGTTTTCTGAATGTTGAGTTTTAAGCTAACTTTTTCACTCTCCTCTTTCATTTTCATCAAGAGGCTCATTAGTTCTTCGCTTTCCATAAGGATGGTGTCACCTGTGTATGTGAGGTTATTGATATTTCTCCTGTCAATCTTGATTCCAGCTTGTGCTTCATCCAGCTCGGCATTTCACCTAAGGTACTCTGTATATAAGTTAAATAAACAGAGTGACAATATACAGCCATGATGTACTCCTTTCCCAATTTGGAACCAGTCTGTTGTTCCATGTCCAGGTCTAACTGTTGCTTCTTGACCTGCATACAGATTTCTCAGGAGGAAGGTAAGGTGGTCTGGTATTCCCATCTCTTTCAGAATTTTCCACAGTTTGTTGTGATCCACACAGTCAAAGGCTTTGGCGTAGTCAATAAAACAGAAGTAGATGTTTTTCTAGAACTCTCTTGCTTTTTTGATGATCCAATGGATGTTGGCAATGTGACCTCTGGGTCCTCTGTCTTTTCTATATCCAGTCCGTACATCTGAAGTTCACAGTTCATGTACTGCTGAAGCCTGGCTTGGATAATTTTGATCATTACTTTGCTAGTGTGTGAGAAGAGTGCAACTGTGTGGTAATTTGAGCATTCTTTGGCATTGCCTTTCTTTGGAATTGGAATGAAACTGACTTTTTCCAGTCTTGTGGCCACTGCTGAGTTTTCCAAATTACCTGGCATATTGAGTGCAGCACTTTCTAACATATTGACTGCAACACTTTCAAATCTTATAGGAACTGAAATAGCTCAACTGGAATTCCATCACCTCCACTAGCTTTGTTTGTAGTGATGCTTTCTAAGGCCCACTTGACTTCACATTCCAGAATGTATGGCTTAAGGTGAGTGATCACACCATTGTGATTATCTGGGCCATGAAGATCTTTCTTGTATAGTTCTTCTGTGTGTTCTTGCCACCTCTTCTTAATATCTTCTGCTTTTGTTAGGTCCATACCATTTCTGTCCTTTATTGACCCCTATTTGCATGAAATGTTCCCTTGGTATGTCTAATTTTCTTGAAGAGATCTCTAGTCTTTCCCATTCTATTGTTTTCCTCCATTTCTTTGCATTGATCACTGAGGAAGGCTTTCTTATCTCTCCTTGCTATTCTTTGGAACTCTGCATTCAAATGGGTATATCTTTCCTTTTCTCCTTTGCCTTTAGCTTCTCTTCTTTTCTCAGCTATTTGTAAGGCCTCCCCAGACAACCATTTTGCCTTTTTGCATTTCTTTTTCTTGAGGATGGTCTTTATCACTGCCTCCTGTAAAATGTCATGAACCTCTGGCCATAGTTCTTCAGGCACTCTATCAGACTTCATCCCTTGAATCTATTTGTCACTCCTACTGTATGATCATAAGGGCTTTGATTTGGGTCATACCTGAATGGTCTAGTGGTTTTCCCTACTTTCTTCAATTTAAGACTGAATTTGGCAATAAGGAGTTCATGATCTGAGCCACAGTCAGCTCCTGGTCTTATTTTTGTTGACTGTATAGAGTTTTTCCATCTTTGGCTGCAAAGGATATAATCAATCTGATTTCGGTGTTGACCATCTGGTGATGTCCATGTGTAGAGTCTTTTCTTGTGTTGTTGAAAGAGGATGTTCACATACCAAAAGCCTAAAGCAGTACTTAAGTCAAAATAGGCATTCAATGTGTGGGGAAAGATTGATGTGAGAGCAAAGTTTTGGTCTAATTAGGTAATGACATCAGTTTACTCATGGTTCAATCCTGTTGAGGAGACAAAGGGTTTCTGAATGCATTTTCTTCCAAGTGAAGGACGCAAGTTCCCCCCAAAGTAGTCATTAGATTTGTCAGTAGCAATAGCAAATGCAAAAAGAGAATGAAATTCTATATGTAAAATATTGATGGAAAAGAAATTTGGACTAAGAATTTTATATCAAGTTATATTTTCGTTAAAAAAATGGCTTAATAAAAAAGAGGTATACACAGCCTCATGTTTACCTTATAAAGATACTACCTTGAATGTGCTTTTGGAGAAAGCTCTAAATAAGAGACATTTCTAAAGAAGAGAAACCAGGAACTTTTACAAGAGATGAGAAAAAATGTGATCAAATATCTTGGTAAAGTCTATTGTTCTCTTTTTAAAAACCTAGAACCAGAGAAAAGCAAAAAGGGAAGCATGAAACCTAGAACTAAAATTTAGACAACATGATGGATTAATATGGAGATAAAACAATATTTTTAAGTGTAAAATAGAAGTATTGACACATGAAACAACTAATAAGGATATATGAATATGAGTATGAATGTTATAAAAAAAAATAAGGTATACATCATCTATAATAGCAGATGAAAACTCAATCTGTTCCTTGGGATGCAGCAAAGGAGGATAAAAAAAACTTAAAGAAGCTATGAAAATGAATAAAGATGAATTTTCTGATCTGCTTAAGAGTAGTGAATTGAGATTTGACAGTGGGGGGAAGAGGCAGAATTAGAAGACATTTAGTTTTGGAGGACAAACCCTCAGTGACCTCAATGTCATTATTCACCTTTTCCCTTCTGATCATGGCAAAACTGAGAAGTCTTCATAGTGGCCATTGTTCTTACTTAGCCACTGAGTAATCAAATGAAACTATTTAGAAAATAGGCATTTTGTTTTCCCTGCCCTGGGTCTCAGGGAGAGTCTTGGAAGTCTGGCCAGCTCTTAAATTTCAAATGAGGGAGCTGGCTATCAGAGGTAAATGGCAGGGCAGGTTAATAACCATCACAACAACTGGTGTAAGGGTGCCAGACACAAGATCTCTCCATGGGGTCTGTTCCCTGGTCCAGGGACTAAAGATAAATGAATTGTTTGAAATGTGCAACCACTATACTTGTCAACTAGTTACAAAATTTGGGCCAGAAGAGCCGTCAGAGACAAAAGTCTCTGAGCACTGGAAGTTTATATATTTGACTTTTCCCTGGTGGCTCAGATGGTAAAGCATCTGCCTGCAATGAGGGAGACCTGGTTTTGATTCCCAGGTTGGGAATATACCCTGGGGAAGGAAATGGCAACCCACTCCAGTATCCTTGCCTGGAAAATCTAATGGACAGAGGAGCCTGGTAGGCCATAGTCCATGGGGTCGCAGAGAGTTGGACATGACTGAGTGACTTCAATATATAATATATATTTGAATATACATACAGCCCCAAACATTTGACTTTGATGGTAAGTTTGAAATCAGGGAGGATTAGCTTGCATGGTAAAGAACTCACCTCCTAGGTTGAGTTAGCTTGTATGGACATTAATCACTTTCCTCAAATATTTCAATTTCAAAGGGATATATTGAACTTCCACTTTCTCAAGACAGAATAGTAACAAGGCACGTGTGTTTTTGGTGTGAGAAAAACCACTTACATGAGTAGAATTTCCCTCATTGTTTTCCAAGTGAAGTCTGTCTTCCCTGGCTAGACAGAACATTGACAGCCTAGAAAGCCTCAGTCTGGGGGGAAATGTCCAGCGAGCAGTGAATCTTGATGCCCTCTGGTGGGGAAGGCGGCATTTTAGCAAAGCCAGTTCCAGCGTCATATGAAGGAGCATTTCAGAGTGAAACATCTTCTAGCATGCAACAGGAAGCAATGGGAAGTTCGCATTCATGACTCTTCATTACCAGGGCAAGGAGTCGGAGTATATACATACATGCCCTGCCAGCATGAACAACTAGCTCTTTCCAGGGAAAATAAGAAAAAAAATGCCAAGAATATAAAAGGGAATTTAGGGTCAACGATTTAATTCCCATTAATGACACTTAATTTTTCTTAGGTTCTGGAAGCACAGATTAATTAGCCTTCAAATACATTTCTCTATTTCAAGGTCACAGTTTTCTTGAGGAAATTACTGACTGACTTCTCTTGCCTGATATTTTAGGACTCCTAGGAATTTCTAAAGTTTAGGATAAGCACTTGTTCAAAAAATTGTATTAACAAGTCTTATTAATAGAAAATACTGTGAAATACATTATATCAAACACACAGTTTGTTAAACTTACACATACACATGAGAGTTCCTTCATAACTTTAGCCTGCAAAAGCTATTTATCTTTCCCATAAATCCGAATTGGAGATGTGTGTATCTTTGTAATTCAGGTGTCACACTTTATCTCTTTGAAATGCTATAGAACTTGTTCAATTTAGTTCTCATCACAAAACTATTGTTTGCTCTAAGTGTAAGAAGGATCCCTAGAAGCTTGAACTTGGCTGACAGAATTACTGTGTTCTAAAATCCAATAGATTAATCCATTAGTATAGCTCAGTGGATTAGTGAGTTGGGTACTTGGTCTGATTTTTCTTTTTCACATTAAGAAATTTCCCTTATCAATATTTTATTTATAATAATATATATATTATAAATAAAATATTTATAATAAAATGTAAAATGTATTTATAATAAAATATTGTTAATATTTTATTCTCTTTACCTCATATTTTAGTCTTTAAAAACTTTCAAAGATATTGAAAAGATCATAGACTAATTCAGTAAACATAGTTATATATACAACTAGGTATATCAATTGATTACATTTTGGAAATTTTTCTTCTCTCTCTCTCCTGAATTCATTTGAAACTAAATTCATCATGACATTTCCTCTGAACTTATTTTGCTGGTATTTCCTAAAAATCAGAATATTCTCCTACAAAATCAGTAGCATGAACATACCTAAAATATTACCTGCAATCTCATAGTATCTTTTTATATCCAACCAAATTGCTTCAGTTGCTTTAGAAATGTCTTGTGACTAGAGTTCAATTTCTTTAAATTTCAAACAGTCTCACACCATTTTAGTTTGGTTTTGTTTTTGTGAAATTGACTTTTAGACAGGGCCAGTAGGTAGACACATATAATGTCCCATATTCTAGATGTGTCTGTGTGTTTCCTCATGGTAATGTTTTAACCTACTGCTCTAATCCTGTACTTCCAGTAAGTTGAAAGCTTGGACTATACATCCCTTGGCTCTTGTGTCATCGTATTTGTTTCCTTAAAAGAAGTGGAGAAGAACTGCAGTTAGTCTTACCGGCCGACATCTTTTTCTCCTCTCTCTTCTTTACTTTTCTTTCCAAGGCATTTCCTAGATTCATTGGTCTCTTCTCCTTCAGGGCTTTTCTGCCCTTCAGTTTTGTAGCCCTGTGTGAAATTTGTACTACTCTTATTTTCAGGGCTGCTTCTAAACTGGAAAAAATATGTGTTCTGAAATCCTTACTTTACTCTCTCAATTTAAAGCACTGTCTTTGTAATATATTATGAAATTCCACAAAGATAGCTTTTATGGTCTTAGAGTTTGAAAGTTACTTTAAGTCACTTTAGTCCTGCCTCTTTTATTTACTAATTAATTAATTCAGTAAGTCTGCTTCAGGTGCACTGCTAGTTATTAGGGACAGAAACTAATCAGGATATAGTGCCAGCCCCTGTTGAACTGGGAAACAGATGTGTTAATAGCTATCATTTCAGCCATAAAAACTTCCCTTTCTCTTTTGCATTCAAAAGAGACTTGCTGCCTTCCCCTCCATGTTCATTACTCGTCACTTTTTTCATTGGACTGAGACCTCCTTGACTTTTTTGAGATATTTTTTATATCAGCATCTCCAGCACTTAGTATTTGTCCCTAACACATAATAGATGTCCAATAAATGTCTGGAATATTGGTGAAGTGTTATGTGTTGTGTTATAAGAAAGAGATGTACAAACTGTAATTATAGAAATATGAACAAAGGTGTATAGAAATACTGAGATGGTAACTTTTGAACTAGAGTTCTAAAAGATGAATATGTAAATATTGTGGGGAGGATATCACAAAGATTGGGAACTATATGTAAAAAGGGCTACGGTATTCAGAGAACAAAGTGAGACACTACAAAGAGCAAAATATAAGAGACAGGTTATTGGGGAAGGGCAGAGGGAGAATATAAAATGGTGGGTTGAAATTAGATATTGAAGAGTCTTAACTTCTAAGCTAAACCTTTTGGATTCTACCCTGTAGGAAACAGGAGAAAAGCAAAAACTTTAAAAGACAAGGAAAGAAATAAACCCCTACACCTATGGCTACCTCATCTATGACAAAGGAGGCAAGAATATACAATAAATAAAAGACAGCCTCTTCATAAATGGTGCTGGGAAAACTAGACAGCTATGTGTAAAAGAATGAAATCAGAACACTTTCTAACACCATAAACAAAAATAAACTCAAAATGGATTAAAGACCTAAATGTAAACTCAGAAACTATAAAACTCTTGAAGGAAAACATAGGCAATACACCCTATGACATAAATCACAGGAAGATCCTCCATGACCCACTTCCTAGAGTAATGGAAATAAAAATAAACAAGTGGGACCTAATTAAACTTAAAATCTTTTCTATAGCAAAGGATACTATAAACAAGGTGAAAAGCCAACCCTCAGAATGGGAGAAAATAATAGCAAATGAAACAACTGACAAAGGATTAATTTTCAAAATATATAAGCAGCTCATACAAATCAATACCAGAAAAACAAACAACTCAATCAAAAACTGAGAAAAGACCTAAACAGACATTTCTCCAAAGAAGACATACAGATGGCTAACAAACACATGAAAAGATGCTCAACATCACTATTAGAGAAATGCAAATCAAAACTACAATGAGATATCACCTCACACTGGTCGGAATGGCCATCATCAAAAAGTTTACAAACAATAAATGCTGGAGAGGATGTGGAGAAAAGGAAACCCTCTTGCACTGTTGGTGGGAATGTAAATTGATACAGCCACTATGGAAGACGGTATGGAGATTCCTTAAAAATCTAGGAATAAAACCACCATATGCTCCAGCAATCCCACGACTAGGCATATATCCTGTGGAAACCAAAATTGAAAAAGACACATGTAGCCCAGTGTTCATTGCAGCACTATTTACAATAGCTAGAACATGGATACAACCTACAGGTCCATCAACAGATGAATGGATAAAGAAGCTGTGGTACATATATACAATGAAATATTACTCAGCCATAAAAGGAACACATTTAAGTCAGTTTTAATGAGGTGGATGAACCTAGAGCCTATTATTCAGAGTGAAGACAGTCAGAAAGAGAAAAACAAATATCGTATACTAAAACATATATATGGAATCTAGAAAGATGGTACTGATGAAATTATTTGAAGGGTAGCAATGGAGACACAGATATATGGACATGGGGAGGGGAGGAAGGAAAGGGTGAGATGTATGGAAAGAGTAACATAGAAACTTACATTACCATATGTAAAATAGATAGCCAATGGGAATTTGCTGTATGACTCAAGGAACTCACATCAGGGCTCTGTAACAACCTAGAGGGTTGAGATGGGAAGGGAGATGGGAGAGAGGTTCTAGAGGGAAGGGACATATGTATACCTACGGCTGGTTCATGGCGATGTTGGCAGAAACCAACAAAATTCTGTTAAAGGAATTATCCTTCAATGAAAAAATACTTTAAAATTAGAAAACAAAACAAACAACCCAATCAAAAAATGGGCAGAAGACTTAAATAGGCATCTCTCCAAAGAAGACATACAGATAGCCAAGAGGCACTTGAAAAGATGCTCAATATCACTAATTATTAGAGAAATGCAACTCAAAGCTACAATTACCTCACACCAGTCAGAATGGCCATCATCAAAAAATCTACAAACAATAAATGCTGGAGAAGGTGTGGAGAAAAGGGTCTTGCACTGTTGGCGAGAATGTAAACTGATACAGCCACTATGGGAGACAGTGTGGAGATTCCTTAAAAAACTAAATACAGAAGTACCATATGGCCCAACAATCCCATGACTGGGCATATACCCCGAGAAAGCATAATTCAAAAGGGCATATGTACCCCAATGTCCATTGCAGCCCTGTTTACAATAGCCAGGATATGGAAACAACCTAGATGTCCAATGACAGATGAATGGATCAAGAAAATGTGGTACATATATAGCTGCTGCTGCTGCTGCTGCTAAGTCGCTTCAGTCATGTCCTACTCTGTCTGACCCCATAGATGGCAGCCCACCAGGCTCCTCTGTCCCTGGGATTCTCCATGCAAAAATACTGGAGTGGGTTGCCATTTCGTTCTCCAATGCATGAAAGTGAAAAGTGAAAGTGAAGTCGCTCAGTCATGTCTGACTCTCTTCACGACCTCATGGACTGCAGCCTACCAGGCTCCTCCACCCATGGGATTTTCCAGGCAAGAGTACTGGAGTGGGGTGCCATTGCCTTCTCCGGTACATATACAGAATGGAAGATTACTCAGTCACTAAAAGGAATGAAATCGGATCATATGTAGATATATGGATAGACCTAGAGTCTATTATACAGAGTGAAGTAACTCAGAAAGAGAAAAACAAATATCATGTATTAATGCATATATGTGGAATCTGGAAAAAATGGTACAGATGAACTTATTTGCAGGGCAGGAATAGAGATGCATACATAGAGAATGGACATGTGGGCAAGGGGAGGGGAAAGAGGATGGTGGGATTAACTGGGAGATTGAGATTGACATATGTACACTACCATATAGACAGCTAGTGGGAACCTGCTATAAAGTGCAGGGTGCTCATCAAGGTGCTCTGTGATGACCTAGAGGAATGGAATAGGGAGTAAGATGGGAGGGAGGCACAAGAGGGAGGGCATATATGTATATATACAGATGATTCACTTTGTTATACAGCAGAAACTAATGCAAATTGTAAAGCAATTATATCCCAATTAAAAAAGACAAGGAATGACTGGGTCACTTTATTTTTTGAACCCAATTTTTCTAGTATAGGAATGAGAAGGATGAAACTATTGTCAATTAGGAGAAACATGAAAAAAGAAATTGAGAAAGAGAAATGACTTGTCCAATATGACAGTGCTAGCCACTTACAATACAAGCAACCTGGAGCAGGGCAAGACTATTGAGTTTAAGGTTCTGGGATACAGGCAGACGTGTTGTGTAGAGGAGGGTGGGGTAAGAGAAACCAGTTACCCAGAATGAAGCCACAGATCAAGAAGTTAAACTGGTGCATAAAAGATCCAAGGATTGTTAGATAGACCGACAGGAAAAGAATGCATACTAAGCAGAAGTTAAAACACTGAAAGACACAGCCTAATTGCTGTGTGATCTATTTGTGATCTAGGGACTAGAAGGAAATAGGCTGCAGAGGTAATTAGGCTACTTTGTGTATGGCTATTGAGTTAACAAAATTCAACTCTCTCTATAAAGAGTCAAACATAACTTAGTGACTAAAACAACAACTACACACACACACACACACACACACACACACACACATACATTCACGCATGCTGCTGCTGCTGCAGCTAAGTCACTTCAGTCGTGTCCGATTCTGTGCGACCCCACAGACGGCAGCCCACCAGGCTCCCCCGTCCCTGGGATTCTCCAGGCAAGAACACTGGAGTGGGTTGCCATTTCCTTCTCCAATGCATGAAAATGAAAAGTGAAAGTGAAGTCACTCAGTCATGTCCGACTCTTCACGACCCCATGGACTTCAGCCTATCAGGCTCCTCCGTCCATGGGATTTTCCAGGCAAGAGTACTGGAGTGGGACATTCATGCATACTTGCATTCATGCATACTTGCATGCTAAGTCACTTCAGTCATGTCTGACTTTGCAACACCATGGACTGTAGCCCGCCAGGCTCCTCTGTTCATGGGGTTCTCTAGGCAAGAATAGCGGGGTGGGTTACCATGCCCTCCTCCAGGGGATCTTCCCAACCCAGGGACTGAGCCCACCACATATCTTATGCCTCCTGCATTGGCAGGTAGGTTCTTTACCAGTAGCACCACCTGGGAAGCTCATGTACATACACACATATATATACATGGCTTTGAATTGTTGCCATCAACAGCCCTATTCTGGCTACTATGCGTGGTTTGTCTATTAGTCATCTAGCTAGATAGAATGAAGGGTTTGTTAGTTAGTCAGTTAGTTGATTATTTTAGAGATATAGACCGTATACAGGACTGTTTCCTCACTGTGGGTTTTTCCACTGGTCAGTGATGAGCAGGCCTCATCTTCTAGAGACAACTAGACTGAACTATCCTACTTTCTCATCAGCACTTACCACAAAGGAAACTACAGTTGAAACCCACTGATAGATTGATATAGTCAATGGATAAAGCATTCTAAGACAGGACTCTGAGAATCTGAGCACATCCCCTAAAGGTACCCACAGAGCTCTGTTTAATACAGCTTAAGGTTTTATACCACATACACCAATCTCCACCCAAAGGAAGAGGTGTGTCTGAGAAAAATTTCATCCTCTGGTTTGCTTCCCATACATTCTTATACAACTCTTTGGGTGCTAACAGCAAAGATTTGCCACAGTCCTTTTTACCCTGCTTTGTCCAGCGACTGGGGAAGTGGAAGGCTGAGATGCAAGGATTTTCCGTAAGGGGCTAAGTTTAAACATCAGCTTTTGAATGAGACTGAGAGCATTATAGAGCAGAGCTTCTATTTATCTTCTGTTTCCATTTGTTTATTTCAATTTTCTTCTTTCTCTCTCTATGAGCTACTGTGTCAGGGTGGGCCTTGTAAGCATGTGTGGCCCAAGTAATGAAATCTTGAGGAATTGTGTTAAAACCATTCTACCTCCCTGTGTTCCATTCATCCAGGGATTCATTCATTTGTTCAACAAATACTTAAGGAGCTCCAACTATGTAGAAGTGTTAGAAATGCATCAGTGAACAAAAAGGACACACTTTTCTGCCCTTGTGTAACTTAACTTCAAGTGAAGAAAGATTGACCTTAAATAATGAACACACAAGCAAGTATTAAATACATTAAAATAACTACAACGGGGAAAAATTACAGCAAGGAGTGAGAGGCTGAGAGTGCAGGTGGTGATAGAAAGAAGGTAAGAACTGGAATTCAAAACCACAGTGGTCAGGAAGGCATTGGGAAGATGGTATTTGTGCTCCTTGAAGGAGGTGCCTTCCTCACAGCCAAGTGAGGCTTCTTCCCCCCAAGGACCTTCTGCGGTCAATGCTTTTCTCAACTTTCCAGGCCGCCAAAGAATACTCTTTCACTATGAAATTTCCTTTCATCAAAAAGACCAACAGCTGGTCCAAACCAAGCTCTTCTTCATCTCTATCCAAGAGATCAGGGTTGTTTTTAAATTTTCTCTGAACTTTCTGTGATAACATCTTCAGAGGAATCCTGAAAATGTCTCATTCTCTCCAGTCTCTCACTTCTTGGCATACTCTCCTCTTTCCTGTAGTCTGTATTCACATCTGAAGAACCACAGCCAGCCAGAGAATTCAAAAAAAATCTCTGAACCCAGAAAATTGAAGAAAATGTGTATGTAACTAATAGCTTTTGAGCACATACTCTGTTCAGATACCATTTTTAGTGCTTACAAGTAGTAAGACTCACAAGAGACTTAAGAAGCAAGTCCTGGTTGTAGTCATTTTTACAGGTAAGAAAATTAAGGCTTCAAGAAGTTTAATAACTTCCCTGCAGTTACAGTACTAGTATACTTAGAGCCAGGTTCTGAACACAGTGGTTTGCTCGAGAGTCCACACTCTCTCCAGGAGTCACTTCAGTGTTCATATCTGGCTGCTGCCACATCAAATTCCAACTGTATCCTTTGGCAAGGTTATAAATGCATAACTTGAAGTATCTTAAATCATGCTTTTTGATAAAATGGTAAAATACTTGATATTACTTTTCTTCCAGTCCCCATCTCTCCCACAAAGAAAGAAAATTTAACAATAAACAATACATTAAGATCCAAACAAACTCAGAACACAGTCTTACAGAAAAGCCCATTTTAAAGATGGAATGAAGGAGGGACAAACAGAGTCATAAGGAAAACAGTAGTTTCCTAGCTTCTAGAGTCCCACAGGTCATCACCACACACACAAAAATGTATATACCCTTATTTCACCGATGTAATTTCCAACTGACTTAAACTGTTTTTGATGAGTTTTTCCTAAGTGCCAGTCAAAGCTGTGAGCACTGATACAACCCACATTTTTCCATGTCAATAGTGCTAATAATATTAATAATCTAAATTTCACTGGGTTTTGCTGCCATCTACTCCCAGAGGTCTTCAATCCTCTGAATGAAAGACCTGCTTAAGAAAAGTGTTTGCTTTTTCGTTTTCTTTAACAATGTAATTTTTTTTAAAGCTAATACTAGAGAAGTAAAACCATTGGAGAATAAAGGAAAGCTTTATTGGTAAAGTCAAACATGTTTATATGTTTACTGGACATTTGTTTTGTGAATTGTCTTCTCATGACTTTTGCCTAGCATGCAACTGTGAAAAACTATATGTTAACTGCTCTTTATGGATTGCAAATATTTTCCCCAATTAATATCTTTTATCTGGCAGAATTCTTGGCCCTGTAAAAGTTTTAATTTTTTTTCAGAAGTCAATTCTATTGGTCATTTTCTTAATGCTTTCTGCCTTTGATACAATGCTTAGTAATACCTTTCCCACTTGAGAAGTATAAAAATTTCCACACATCTGTTCTAAAATTCTTATAGCTTTATATCTTATTTAACTTTTCATTGTTCTGGAATTGTGTTGTAAGATTGATTAATTGTGGCAAACATGACAAGTGTGTGTGTGTGTTTTACTTGAGTTATTTTAGATGGGCAACTCTAGAGCTAGTTTTAAAATGAATCACTTGTTGCTGTAGATCTGTGGGAAATAGAGAACAAATCAGCACTGTGGAATGTTTCTTCAAAAACGAAAAACAAAAACAAAATTGGAATTTATTTTGGTGATTTCTTTCTGGGAGCAAAACACTGTATCCAGAAACCCATGTGTTAAACTCATATCAGTTATGCACACATTGATCTGTGTATCTTCATAACCATTTATACAAGGTACACACTTAGGGTGAGATCAGTGCTCAAAGGGGCTGCCCTCGATGGGAGGATGCCTGTTCTCATTGTCTTTAGAGTGTTACTAGAGCCAAAACTGAGAGGATGATCTGCCTCAAACTCAAGAGGTTCCTGTTTATCCAAGTAGGAATAATTTTGAGATCTTGTTCTTTATCTCAGAAATGCTTAGATTCATACACATCTGGAAGGAAATTATATAATTTGCTTCAATTTGCTTTGAACACCAACAATTTTTTCAATCTGCTCTGAGAATTAGACAAACTCAAAGTCAACAGTTGAGTGTATTGGCACTCACAAGCTCTTTAGCGAGGGAAACTTGCCACCGTTGTTGCAATACAAGGAGAGTGAGATGTAAATCTTTAACTCTGAAGAAAGACAGAAACTCCTCAGATTTATCTTGGTTGCAGAGAACCAGATTTCCTGAGATATGGTTTACAAGTATAAATATTTTAATTGACTAAAAAAAAAATCCAGTAAGTTTTTCTGTAAAGAAGCATTTGTATTTTGGGTATGCCCTTGGCAAGGTCATGTTCCAAAGAGCCCAAGGGAAGTGGACCCAAGTGAAATGGTTTGGATGAAGGCTGTAGAAGACAAAGGTAGAGAAGAGAGTTTGAGAGTCAAAGTGATGAAAATGGGCTTAGATGGAACAGAGTGGAGGGGGTGGAGTGAGGAAAAGCCTCTGCTTTGGGCAAAGTGATGGTCAAGGCAGCGAAGTCAAAGCAGGTTTACACGTGTTCTTTCTGCCCTGATGGTTTAGATCTGTTAGGCAGTTAAGAGTAGAAAACAGGAGTCCAGAATGGTGGTAGCTAAAAGACAAGGAAGGGAAAAGCCCGCGAAAATGGAACAAAGGAAGGTCCGAGGACCGAGGACCGTAGTGAGGACCTCAGGTGGAACAAACAGCACTCCTGGCTAGCCCAGTATACACAGGACAGGCCCAGGGGGAGGAAAAAGCATACAAAAAGAGGAGCCCAGTGGCCAGGGGTCTCTCTGTCCCCTGTGCGTGCTCGCTCTCTGTCTCTCTCTCCCACGTGCTGGCGCGTTCCCCCACTCTCTTCTCTTCGTGTCTTTGGGTCGGCATGCCCTCACGCCTTGAGGATGGATTTCCCTGCTATTTTCTAAATAAAATAGAGCTGTAACACGGAGCTATAACACTGATTTGTCTAAGAGCTATAACGCGGTCTGTTTGAGACCTGAGAGCTGTAACATGGTCTGTCTGAGACCCGAGAGCTATGACACGGCGAGGGCTCTAACGTCCGTGGCTTCAAATTTTTGTTGAGACAAGACAGAACTGAGGAGAACACACTCGCCTGACATATCCATCTGCTCTCCAAAATCCCAGGAGAGGAACACAGAAGTAGCTTTGAATCCAGGAAACTCTGAACCCAGTTCCCTAGCCTCATTATGGCTTTTAGCATTTCCGCTTCATCTGGAAAAGCCTGACCCAGTTTGAATTCCACTGAAACTGATTTCCCTTAACCTGACACCTAGGCATGTACCCTCAAGTATTCAAAATCCTAAGGAATCTAAACAATGCTCTCTCTGATGTAAGTCAACTTTCCCAGCTTCACATTTTAGTCCTACCACGTTCCTCAAATTCCATTCTGCTGACTGTTTACAACCAGACCTATCCTCCCTGGTGTGCTTATGGTAATGCTTGGATGATCCCTGTGCTCAGCCTGTGTTTCCCCTGGCAGCAAATGATGGGATGAATCTCAGAGCTGGAAAAGACCTTGAAAGATAGCCGGTTCTTATTCTAGCTCTGTTTATTTCTGTTCAGTTCAGTGACTCAGTTGTGTCCAACTCTTTGAGGACTCTCAGCCCTGTTACCAGACAAGTTAACACCCAGCCCAGTCTGGGCAGATGTGCATTTTAAATGAAGGACAGAAAATGAAGCCAGTTGAACTGTTGCCCCAAGTACTTGATTCACTGACATCTGACGTCTGGCAGCATTTCTCTTCTGCTGCTGCTTCTTTCCGTTCCCTGCTCTCCATCAGACCACCAAAGTAATACTCTCCCGACCAAGGGCTTGAAACCACTAGCCACGAAGTCCTGTTTTCACATTCTTTCTTCCCTCCTGAACCTGGAATGGTTGGTTCAGGACATCAGCCTCCTTACAACTCTTCTAATAACCATGAAGGAGAAGGTAAAAAAATCAACCTTGCTTCCTTGAGGTTGAAAATTCCTTTTTTGACAAGTTGATTTTTGACTTAGATATGATTACAAGCGGCTATACATTAAGAACAGTGTGTATCTACAGTATCCCGTAGTTTCAAATCAGCTTTATGAATCTTAGCAGCAGGCATAAAGTGATTTCAAATTAAAATCCAGATTCTCAGATCCTCTTTTCATTTCAGTTTTCATCATTTGTGTCCCCCCCCCCCCGCTTTGTTTTGTTTTCATATGGAAACAAAATAGAAATAGATGTCCTTGCATTTATGGCCTGTGACACCATAAATGGACAAAAAATTCTTATTGACGGCCTAACATATTTAAATAAGGTTCTTCATGTATAAATTCGAGTCAGTATATCAATGCTATGTGAGAAGGATAGAAACTGTTTTATTTATGAGATTTGTTTAAACCAGACTAGTGCTTTGTTTTCT
This sequence comes from Capricornis sumatraensis, assembly GCF_032405125.1. NCBI lineage: Eukaryota > Metazoa > Chordata > Mammalia > Artiodactyla > Bovidae > Capricornis > Capricornis sumatraensis. The sequence continues at coordinate 47,924,942 of NC_091082.1, read as the reverse complement.
TAATTGATTAATCTTGAGTAGAAATTAATTAACTTGACATTAATCAAAGGAACCTTTCATTCAGAGGCCAACTCCTCTTTAAATGAATGTAAAATTCTAGTTTTGTAAAATCTGCAGTAAGACTTCTGCTTGAGACTTAAGCACAGACTAGGAATTCTATTAAATAGTGTTTGCTGACAGGCTAATTGTTTAGGGTGGCAGCCCCCAAACTTTTTGGCACCAGGGACTGGTTTCCATGAAAAATTGTCTTCAGGGGGATAGTTTCAGGATGATTCAAGGACATCACATTTATTGTGCACTTTATTTCTATTATTATTACATCAACTCCCCCTCAGATCATGAGGTATGGGGATCAGCAGTTGGGGATCCCTGGTTTAGGGAATAAGTTTTGCCCTTCCAATTTCCATGAAAATGACTTGAGATCAAGACCAAGTTTCCATAGTGTTTTAGTTTCCATTTTTCTTCATTCTCTTTAACTTGTTCTTAGTCCCAGAACTGAATAGAAGTTTATCCATGGGCATTAAAAAAATATCACCCTCTTTATTTGTTGTTCAGTTGCTAAATTGTGTTCTGCTCTTTGCAATGCCACAGACTGTAGCACACCAGACTCCTCTGTCTTCCCCTAACTCCTAGAGTTTGCTCAAATTCATGTCCATTGGGTCAGTGATGCTATCTAACCATCTCATCCTCTGCCACCCCCTTCTCCTTTTGCTTTTAGTCTTTCCCAGCATCAGAGTCTTTTCCAATGAGTCAACTCTTTGCATCAGGCGGCCAGAGTATTGGAGCTTCAGCTTCAGCAACAGTCTTCCCAGTGAATATTCAGGATTAACTGGTTTGATCTTGTAATCCAGGGACTCTCAAGAGTCTTCCCCAGCACATTTCTGTTCTGTGACAACCTAGAGAGGTGGGATGGGGTGGGAGGTGGAAAGGAGATTCACGAGGGAGGGGAAAAATGTATATCTATGGCTGATTCATGTCGATGTATGGCAGAAACCAACACAACATTGTAAAGCAATTATCCTCTAATTTAAAAATTAAAAAAAAATTATATAGGACTGACTTTAGATAAAGTTGTCAAAAGAGCTATATTTCCTTTCCTACCACAAGAAGTACAATCAAAAACTTCTTTATACTGAAAAAAAGGCACATACAAAGTGGGGGACCACCGTGTGATTAAATTTGGTGGTAGAGATTCAGGTAACTTAAATGGAACACAAAGTTACAGTGTTCACACGTCTGCTGCCACACCTACCTCATCAAGCATGGCTCAAGACTCTAGGCTACCTTTGTTCTAGCATCAGGAGTCTGGACACCACCCAAAAGAATTACCCAACCCTATGGATTAAGGCCACCATGATGCTAAAGGAGGAAACAGAACAGGCTCTATCTTGAAAGCAGGACTCCATCTTGGGCCAGACTGTGGACTTTGAGCTATATGCCCAGTATCTATGGAAACGACATACCAACTGGAAAACCAGGCCCCCGGAAGGAAGACCCCCAGGACTCTTGATCGCCTAAAAGAATACCCTAATTATCTGTGTAACCAAACAGAATCATAACATTCTATTATGCTTATTGGAGTATGACCACAGGCCTATTGATAATTGTCCACTGTTAACTACCTAGGCTTAAGACATATGAATCATGGGTTAACTTTGATTGTATCTTTCTTTTTCCTTTGTTCAGACTAGTTTCAGGCAATTTGGAGAGGTGTGTTTGGGCACATATGCTTAGGGTATATAAGGTTTTTACAAAAACTGGTCGGGGTCCTTGGCTAAGAGGAGACTCTGCCTCGGGCCTGCCAGTGTAATAAACTGCACTCCACTATTGCATTGTCCTTCTGAGTGAATTTGTTTCCCAGAACGCGTGGCTACAAAATGCTAGCTGTTTATAACATCAGTGGGAGAATTAATATCAAATATTGACCCTCTTATTTGTCCTTGATCTGACTGTGTCACAGTCTCAAAGCTTCATCTCTCTCCAGCCCACCTAAACAGATGCTTTCACTACTTGGTTCTCTGAGAAATTTGAAGCAAGCATGCATGAAATATTTGAACTTCCTGTCTATCTACTACATACTTGCCTACATTCATACTTTTTCTCCTCCCCTTTTCTTCATTTGTAGAGCAAAATAGATTGTTCTTTCTCAGGCTCAAAGCAAACACACTCCTCTGTACTTTGGACCCTGTCTCCTCCTGTCTCCTAGAGGGCCAGCTCCATCAATTAGTGTTTCTGTCTTTCATCTTCAGCCTGCCCTCTTCACTGGCTCCTTTTCTTCAGTGTGTATCCATGCCTATATAGAACTTCTCCCTCTGTGTACTTCATGATTAATTTCCTTCTCAGCTACTTATTCACTGGCCATTAAAATCTCAATTTAATATAATCTAACTCCTACCCCAACAATCTATTGAAACAGCTCTTGTTAAGCACATCAGTATCCAGTTACACCACTTAATGAATCACAGCCTTGTCATGGCAAAGGGGCTTGCATAATTCAATGAAGCGATGAGCCATGCTGTGCAGGGCTACTCAAGACAGACAGGTCATAATGGAGAGTGCTGACAAAACATGGTCCATTGGAGGAGAGAATGGCAAACCACACTAGTATTCTTGCCATGAGAACCCCATGAACAGTATGAAAAGGCAAAAAGATATGACACCAGAAGTTGAGCCCCCAGGTTGAAAGGCGTCTAATATGCTACTCAGGGAGAACAGAGGGCAATTACTAAAAAGCTCCAGAAAAAATAAAGCAGCTGGGCCGAAGCAGAAACGTCACTCAGTTGTGAATGTGTCTGTTAGTGACCATCCAATGCTGTAAAGAACAATACTGCACAGGAATTTGGAATGTTAATTCTGTGAATTAAGAAAAATTGGACATTGTTAAGCAGGAGATGGCAAGAGTGAACTTTGATATCTTAGGAATCAGTGAATTAAATTGATGGGGATGGGCAAATTTAATTCAGGTGACCATTATATCTGCTGTTGTGGGCAAGAATCCCTTAGAAGAAATGATATAGCCCTCATAGTGAACAAGAGTCCTAAGTGGAGTACTTGGGTGCAATCTCAAAAACGACAGAACGATCTCAGTTTGTTTCCAAGGCAAACCACTCATCATCACAGTACTCTAAGTCTATGCCCCGACCATTGGTGCCAAAAGGGCTGAAGGTGACTGGTTCTATGAAGCTTATAAGAGCTTTTAGAACTAACACCAAAAAAAAAAAAAAAGGAAGGTGGCCTTGGAGTACAAGATGAAGCAAGGCAAAGGCTAACAGAATTTTGTCAAGAGAATGCACTGATCACAGCCAACACCCTTTTCCAACAAGATAAGAGACATATGGGCACCACCAAATAGTCAATACTGAAATCAGACTGATTACATTCTTTGCAGCCAAAGATGGAGAAACTGTATACAACCAGCAAAAACAAGACTTGGAGCTGACTGTGGCTCAGATCATCAGGTCCTTATTGCAAAATGCAGGCTTAAATTGAAGAAAGTAGGGAAAACCACCAGGGCATTAAGGTATGACCTAAATCAATCCTGTATGATTTACACAGTGGAGATGACAAGCGGATCCAAAGAGTCAGATCTGGTAGACAGAGTGCCTGAAGAAGTGTGGACAGAGGTTCATAATATTGTACAGGAGTCAGTGACCAAAATCATCCCAAAGAAAAAGAGGCAAGAAGGCAGTGTTTGTCTGAGGAGGCTTTACAAATAGCTGAAGAAAGAACAGAAGTGAAAAGCAAGGTAAAAAGGGAAAAATTGAGCGTTCCAGAGAATAGCAAGGGGAGATAAAAAAGCCTTTTTCAACGAACAATGTAACAAAATAGAGGAAAACAATAGAATGGGAAAGACTACAGATCTCTTCAAGAAAATTAGAGCTATGCTGGGAGGGATTGGGGGCAGGAGGAGAAGGAGATGACAGAGGATGAGACGGCTGGATGGCATCACCGACTCGATGGACATGAGTTTGGGTAGACTCCGGGAGCTGGTGATGGACAGGGAAGCCTGGCGTGCTGCAAATCATGGGGTGGCAAAGAGTCGGACACGACTGAGCGACTGAACTGAACTGAACTGAGGGCACACTTCATGCAAGGATGGGCACAATAAAGGAGAGAGAAATGGTAAGGACCTGACCAAAGCAGAAGAGATTAAGAAGAGGTGGCAAGAATACACAGAAGAACTATACAAGAAAGATCTTCATGGCCCAGATAACCATGATGGTGTGGTCACTCACCTAGAGCCAGACATCCTGGAGTGTGAAGTCAAGTGGGCCTTAAGAAGCATTACTACAAGCAAAGCTAGGGGAGGTGATGGAATTCCAGTTGAGATTTTCAAATCATAAAAGATGATGCTGTGAAAGTGCTGCACTCAATATGCCAGCAAATATGGAAAACCCAGCAGTGGCCACAGGACTGGAAAAGATCCATTTTTATTCCAATCCTGAGGAACAGCAGTGCCAAAGAATGTTCAAGTTATCATACAACTGCATTCATTTCACATGCTAGCAAGATTATGTGCCGGAGTCCAGCTCCAGCAGCCAGGGATTCAACCTGAAGGGGTATGCGGTATTGGCAAGAAAGAGGCAGCCTCTCATTTTTCTTGAACTGCCTGTTTATTTCAAGCTTATGATTCTCTTTTATACTTTTACAAAAGCATTAGGTCAGAGGTTTGATATTTTTAGTTCCCATTGACCCAGATTTATTTTTCTCCAAAAATCATTGTTGCCCCTCAAAAGGAGTTCCTTCCTCAGCGATTCCCTTATCTGCTTCTTCTCATGTGTCCTTGTGAATACACTGTAACTCATGCTAATATCTGGGCTGCATACCACATTCCTCAGTTTAATTCTTATCTTTCTAAGTCCTGTTTGCCCCTAGTACCCTAAGCTCACTATTTCTTAGAAAGGGCTTCTAGCTAATAATATCTCTAAAGTCCCTAATTTCTATAAGCTATAGTAGAATATTGTAACATTACAGCAATCCTTAAATCTTTAGCTGATGGTAAAGCATCTGTCTACCATGCAGGAGACCCGGGTTCGATCCCTGAATTGGGAAGATCCCCTGGAGAAGGAAATGGCAGCCCACTCCATGCAGCTGGGCCAAAGCAGAAAATCCCATGGACTGCGGAGCCTGGTAGGTTACCATCCATGGGGTCGCAGAGTCGGACATGACTGAGCGACTTCACTTTCAAGCCCTAAATTCAGCAAACTCCTTTGCCATAAACACTTCTCTCACAAATGGGCCTCAGATAGCAATCCCTCCCATGGCCTCAAGCTGCAGCCTGTGTGCTGGAACACTGTGTCCCTGGAACACTTTTATGTAAAAGTCCTTGAACAAATATCAGTGATTAACTTTATAAATTATTCTTTGAGCACAGCTGCAGAAGGCTTTATGCCTTCTCATGCTCCTCTCAAAAACAATAAGCACCTTAATATTCTCTTGAGTCAACTCAGCTGAGGAAAAGAGAAAACAAGTCAGAATCACAAAGCCTAATTCCTTCATTCTGGGTCTGTGCCTTTGGAACAAAGGGAGAGGGTTTAGGCCCGTGCCTCTATTTTGTCAGTAACGCCTAACGCGGCTCCCGACAATTATGCTCAAAATCCTTCAAGCTAGGGTTCAGCAGTACATGAACTGAGAACTTTCAGATGTACAAGCTGGATTTAGAAAAGGCAGAGGAACCACAGCTCAAAGTGCCAACATTCATTGGATCATAGAGAAAGCAAAGGAATTACAGAAAAACATCTACTTCTGCTTCATTGACTATGCTAAAGCCTTTGACTGTGTGGAGAACAACAAATTGTGGGAACTTCTTAAACAGGGGAATACCAGACAACCTCACCTGTCTCCTGAGAAGCCTGGATGCAGGTCAAGATGCAACAATTAGAACCAGACATGGAACAATACACTGGTTCAACACTGGGAAAGGAGTATGACAAGGCTTTATATCATGACCCCGTTTATTTAATTTCTATGCAGAGTACATCATATGAAATGCCAGGCTGGATGAATCACAAGCTAGAGTCAAGATTGCTGGGAGAAATATCAACAACCTCAGATATGCAGATGATATTACCCTAATGGCAGAAAGTGAAGATGAACTAGAGAGGCTCTTGATGTGGGTGAAAGAGGTGAGTGAAAAAGCTGGCTTAAAACTCATCATTCAAAAAACTAAGATCATGGCATCTGGTCCCATCATTTCATGGCAAATAGATGGGTAAACAATGGAAACAGTGACAGATTTTATTTTCTTGGGCTCCAAAATCACTGCAGGTGGTAACTGCTGCCATGAAATTAAAAGACACTTGCTCCTTGGAAGAAAAGCTATGACAAACCTACACAGCACATTAAAAAGCAAAGATATCTCTTTGGTAACAAAGGTCCATATAGTCTAAGCTATGGTTTTTCTAGTAATCACGAACAGATATGAAAGCCGGACCTCAAAGAAAGCTGAGTGCCAAAGATTTGATGCTTTTGAATTATGGACTAGAGAAGACTCCCCAGAGTCCCCTGGATTGCAAGGAGATTAAAGCAATCAATCCTAAAGGGAATCAGTTCTGAATATTTATTGGAAGGGCTGCTGCTGAAGCTGAAGCTCTAATACTTTGGCCTGATGCTGGGAAAGATTGAAGGCAAAAAGAGAATAGAGTGGCAGATGATGAAATGTTTAGATATCATCACCAACTCAATGGACATGAATTTGAGCAAACTCTAGGGGATAGTGAAGGACAGGGAAGCCTGGAGTGCTGCAGTCCACGTGGTTCTAAAGAGTTGGACATGAATGAGTGACTTAACAACAACAAATTCAATTACAATGGACTCTTCAGCGACCTTAGCTTAGTAGAACTTTGATTCTTCATGACAATTTCTTTCTTAAAATGCTCTACCCCTGGATTTGTATGGTAAAATATTCTGTTGATTTTCCTGTTACTTCCGTCTCAGTGTTAGCTTTTTTGCCCACGGATTTCAAAAGTTGGTGGTTTCATGCCACTTTTCTCATTCTACATTTCACTCTGAATGATCTCATCTACTTTCACAGTTTTAGTTGTTACAAAGATGCTGATGTAGCTGACATGGGTTTCTTTTTTTTTTCTTTAGTGAAGTTTGGGCTAGCAGTGCTAAAGTGTCATCTGGAGTCTCTTTTCAGGTTCCAAGCTATCTATCAGACAGTTTCCTATTTTGGGGAAAGGATTAATGCCACTTTTTTTTATTGACCTATTTTTAAAGGAATTCAGCCTCATGGGATGCGAAGCTCTGGGTAGAAGATAAGGCAACTTCTCTGAACTTCCTGAGGATCTTTCCAAGTGAGAGTGTGACTAAACCCCGATACCTATTCCTGAGGTTTCTGAGGTAGGAAGATCTACCGGGGTAAAGCAGAATTGTCTCCCAGCCAGGCTTTGTGGTAAAGAAGGGTGACAAGACCTCTAAAGAACTGCCATGACCATAAAGAGAGAAGATGTTATGAACTAGCTCTCACACTGCATCAGAAGAGAGAAAGGGACAAGGCAGGTTTTTGTCCCTTAAGTAGCCAATATGGAAACCCCAGCTTGTGACCCAAATTATTCTTTTTCTCACAGAACTCTTACATCCTGTAGGATGTTGTCTTGGATTCAAATTTCCAATCATCTGTATATTTTATCCCACTCTCAATTTCATTGTCATGGATTTATGCCAATCCCTTATCTCTTTCCTGGAAGATTATAATGCAGTTGACCCTTGATCAACATGGATTTGAAGTATGTGGGCCCACTTATATGCAGATTTTTTTTCAATAGTAAATATTAGTACCACATGGATCCCCTGTTGGCTGAATCTGTGCATATGGAACTGTAGATAAGAGGAAACTCAGGTAAGAAGGAACCACAGACATGGAAGACTGATTATAAGACATACTCAGATTTTGACTGTGTGGAAGGTTGGCTTGTATAAGGGTCAACTGTAGTCTCTTTACGGGGTTTCTACCTCAAAGTCTTACCCATTTATCAGAGCCATCTGCCTACACTTGTCTGTTTAAGATCATTCGATATCATTCCACCATCCACATGCTAAATAAACTGCAAACTCCTTAAGGTGCCCACAAGTGGACTCCATTTTCTAAACCCTGTGTGTCTTTTTAACCTCAATTTTCTCACTCATGGTGCAGGAAAACCAAATTTTTTGTAGTTATCCCTCATCCCATACTATTTCTCACTTTCCATCCCTTTGCTCCTGGTGTTTACCAAGCATAGAATGCTCTGTGTGTGAGTGCTAAGTCACGTCAGTTGTGTCCAACTCTTTGCGACTTCATGGACTGTAGCCCACCAGGCTCCTCTGTCCATGGGATTTCCCAGGCAAGAATGCTAGAGTGGGTTGCCATTGTCTTCTCCAGTGGCTCTTCCTGACCCAGGGATCCAACCCAAGTCTCAAGTCTCCTGCACTGGCAGGCAGGTTCTTTACCACTAGTGTCACCTGGGAAGCCCCAAAATGCTCTATATCTTATTTTGCTCTTAATTGGCTATTAAGTCTCAGCTTGGGAATCACCAAATCTCACTTCCTGACCTATATTCTATGTAACTGGCGCATTTATCTTCATAGTTATTATCAACATCCCCTTCTCCTTAATCAGTCATTATTCAGTACCTTGAAGGAATTCTCAGTGTCAAAGCTTGGAAGTCCCATCCTGATAGTTATCACAGATGTTAAGGCAAAACAAGTGTTAACACATTATTGGGAAGATTCTGAAAGGACACTTACAAAAATACCTTAGGAACCTTGAAGAAGCAAAGCAGGTCTTAGCTTTATTTTTTCCAAGTTTTACTCATTTTCTATTATTATTCATTTCTCCCTGACGAGATATGTATCCTCTGATAATTATTATTTTCTGAAGATTCTTCACATGGTATCAATGGGACCTAAGTTATGTGTTTAAGAGGTATTTTCTTTCATGATTTTTGTATTTCTAGTTCTCAAAGTAACTAGGGAATGCTTCTTATGATGGGTGGACCCACATAGGTTAGTCACTAAAAGCAGAAGTTTTAGAATTCAATTAACAGATTCTCCCTCAAATACTCATTCTGCCACATACTGTGTAACTCTGGAACTTAATCTCTCTGAAACTTAATTTCCCATCTCTAAAATGAAAACACTAATAATAATACCAACCACATAGGATTATTGTAAGGACTAAGTGAACTAAAATATATAAAGCACACATTAATTATAAAACATATAAACCTCAATAAAGGTTAACCTTACAGTGCTCTTTGAAGGATGAAGAGAATTGAGACAGGTTGGAGGAACTGCAGGTAAGGAGAAAGCTAAGCCTGCAAAAAGAGAATATATTTTTCTTGGAGTGAACCTGATGCTTTGCCTTTCACTGCAATGAAGCAGGAGTGACTCTGGGTGACAGTGGCATGAATAGCTGAAAACAGATCCCCCTCCCCCAAAATATTGCTGCAGCTTATGTCAAAGAGTGTTTTGCCTGTGTTTTCCTCTAGGAGTTTTTAGTATCCAGTCTTATACTTAGGTCTTCAATCCATTTTGAGTTTATTTCTGTATATGATGTTAGAGAATGTTCTAATTTCATTGTACATGTAGCTGTTCAGCTTCTATTTTCATTCTTTTATGTAATAGCTGTCTAGTTTTCCCAGCATGACTTATTGAAGAGACTGTCTTTTCTCCATTATTGCTTTCTTTATCATGGATTAATTGACCATGAGTATGTGGGTTTATTTCTGGTTTTCTATTGTGTTCCATTGATCTATGTGTCTGTCTTTGGTGTTTTCATACAAATTTTTAATATATTTTATGTTTAACATACTATTTTTATAATAGGGAAAAATTATAAATCCTAACAGTGACAAGAATAGTAGAATAGATCAACATAATGTGGAATAGCCATATATTCCATGTGAAGTATTATGTAGCACTTCAAATGAATGAAAAAGAGCTGTGCATATTAAATACATAAATATAAAATAAAGTTACAAAACAAGTTATAAAGGATGCATTCAACATGACACCATATATGCAACATTAAAATCATATAAAATATTGCTATATATTATTAATTTTTTTTTTAGATTCTGACTCTTCTACTTACGTGTTTGTATGCTAAGTCGCTTCAGTTATGTCTGACTCTGTGACCCTATGGACTGTAGCCCACCAGGTTACTCTGTCCATGGGCTTCTCCAGGCAAGAACACTCGAGTGGGTTGCGATTTTCTTCTCCAGGGGATCTTCCTGACCCAGGGATCGAATCTGTGTCTCTTACATCTCCTACATTGGCAGGCATGTTCTTTACCACTAGCTTTGGGCAAATTACTAAACTTTTCTGAGTTTCAGTTTCCTCATCAATAAAATGGAAATGACAGTGATACTTATCCTACAGGATGGAGAGATAATATGACTAAACACATAGAAAGTGCTTAGAATAATGTTGGACACATTGTAAGAAATGTTTGTGTTAGTCACTATTATTACTATTGCTGATATATAGAAAAATTTCTACAGAAATAACTCTCACCAACTTATCTCCATTGTAGTGGCCTTGCATAAAATATTTCACATCTATAAATAATATTTTATTTCTCAAAATTGTGAACCTACCATGATGAAATCTCAGCAGGGGATACATGGATATTGCAGAGACATATTCTCCCAGCGGTCTATGCTAACACTGGTGACACCCTCCAATGTTGCTAAAGACAGAGTCCAACTCCTGGACTTGCCTATTTCCTGGGGACATGCCTTGAGATGACTTTATGTCCCCCTTCTTACTTTCTAGGAAAGTGAGAAGCAATTATTTATGGTTGGCTTATCAGCAAATAAAGAACCAGGGACTATTTTGAGTGACAGGTTTCCAGTTTAGTGGAATTCATCTAAACTGGAAAAAAAAGTAAGATTCATACGTTAATTATAGGAATGAAAGGGACATTAGATTACCCTATTATTAAAAGAACATTCTCTAAACTCCGTCTCTGGGTCTCATGCCCTGGGACAGATGTTGAACTCATGGTGATGGGTAAGACTATTCAGAAGTGGATGTTGTGAGATGGCAAATTGACAGAGAAATGCTATCCTAAATTGGGACTATATCTGAGGAAGTCTATAGTACTCTTGCTATAATGAGAATCCTTTTGGTTAAGAGCATCAGTGCTCCTCTTGGTTGGGCTGGAAACATTGGCTTTTGGAAATCCTTTAGAGAAAAGGTGAACTCATGAGTTGATGGGAAAGATTTGGTCAAATACTAATATTTGAACTGAATTCCTCATCTGCCAAGTTATAAACTGATTCCCCATTCTCCTCAGGGCTGTATAGAACCTGCCTCATTTGTAGAAGAGGATCTTGGGACTAAAGAGACCAAGGCCCTGGGGAATAGGCCAAAAGCTTGGGAAGCAGGAGTTTCACCAGAAACAGACTCCTCACGTGTGTGCAAGGCCTGCTCTGAGCCCAGTTTACTCTTCAGTCCTGATCAGTGACCAATATCAGTCACTGATCCAGCCACCATGAGAGGACGACCACGGTCAACAGACATAGACTTGGCTGGCAGATGGCTCAGCCTCGTGACCATTCCCAAACCCTTTCCAAGGAGCCCACAGATATCTTGTTGTCACAGTCCTAGGGAAGGACCTGGATCACAGTGGAGAGACAGGTAGTCAGGGCACAACTTAGAGGAGCTTCCTACACAGTCTCCCCACCAATACTAGCATCATTCTTCTCCAGATGGCATGATTCATTTCTGCTCCTTCCTAGAGTAAAAGTTGTAAAAGCAAAAACAAACAAATGAGACTAATTAAATTTAAAAGCTGCTGTGGTTATTTCTAGTCCTAGGCCTTATGAAACTGGAAGCTTCCACTTCTTATCTTGTAGGATTCTGAGTTCTGGAACCCTGCCATTATGTAACTCATAGAGCCTCCCAAGTGGAAGGGACTAGAGATCTCCAGCCTTCTGCCCTCACTGAGTTCCCAGCCAACAACTGGCCAGGCATGTGAGTATGCCAACTTACAAGTGGATCCTCCAGCCCCTAGGAAGCCTCAGTTGATGCCACATGGAACAGAGACAAGTCTTCCCCACCAAGCCCTGCCCGAATTGCAGTTTCATGAGTTATGTAAGTGATTGTTGCTTGAAGGCACTGGATTTGTCATAGTCTGTTACACATCTAAGTTTCCTTTCCCTCTAAATTTTTTCCATGAGTCTATACATTTTTTAATGACTAATTTTCTGGTTTTAAGAATAGAGCCAATTCTTACTAGTAGTACATACATCATGCCTGATTTCTCCAACAGATTCCTCATTATAGCAAGAGACTTCTGTGGATCTTTCAAACTAGATAAGTGACTTAACACTGAATAAAACATTTCTTTCTTTTTAAGGTGGATTCAGCATGAGGTTACATGCGTCCCTGGAATTTGTTGAATGAAAACAACACATCTGAGGCCCACTGCTGCTGCTGCTGCTAAGTTGCTTCAGTCGTGTCCGACTCTGTGTGACCCCACAGACCATAGACGGCAGCCCAACAGGTTCCATCATCCCTGGGATTCTCCAGGCAAGAACACTGGAGTGGGCTGCCATTTCCTTCTCCAAGGCATGAAAGTGAAAGTGAAGTCACTCAGTCGTGTCCAACTCAGCGATCCCATGGACTGCAGCCTACCAGGCCCCTCCACCCATGGGATTTTCTAGGCAAGAGTACTGGAGTGGGGTGCCATTGCCTTCTCCAGCTCATTATGCTCTCATTAAATAAGTAGAGTTCTCTCTGAACTAAGTAACATTTTTACTTTATACTTTGTCTAATGCTTAGAAACTCCCAAAGTTCTTTTTTTGTAGGATGTCTCTAGGAAATAAAGACACAAATATCCACCTCAACTAGAGAGAAACAAGACTTGAATGGAAGGGCAGTTGGATGTTTAAAAGGGAAAAATGGTTATTCTCCTTCTCTGCTTTCACCTACCTCTTCCAATAAATTCACATAATGCCTTTCCTTTACCTCCATCTCTCGATAAGACGATGAGGAAAAGTAAACAAAAGATGAGAGGAGAGGGGAAAGGATATCCCAGAGGGCTTATGTACATTTTTACAGTACTTTACATTTTCTGAGGTGTAGGCTTCCTGTGAAGTAGATAGTAGAACCCTCATTTTGGGGCCTATGAAAATTAGTGAATTGCATGGTATCATGCACTTTGTGACAGCATACATTGTGGAATCTGAGTACACCTCAGGATTATTTCATTGATCCTAATATCACGCCTTTACAGTGGGGAGGATAACCAAGACCAGCTACCACTAGAGCCCTGAGGAAGGTGTCCAAGCACGCAGAGACTGACCTTCCCAGGTCAACACTCAGCCTGCCTTCCTGGAAGTTCCTCATCTCATACACTGGTGTTTCTTCTTCCATCTCCCCATGAGACCACACTTCCATCTTCTGCCTTAATCCTCCCAGGATTTAGGAATGTGGTTTAAAGAGGAGCTCAGAGACTCCCCAGACTCTTTCATGGAGAGAGGGGATGGGGTGAGGGAGACAGGACCAGTGCCTGGTCATGAAACACAGTGTATCTTCTTTATATTCATTTGTTTTGTTGCTTAATGAAAGAAAGGAGAGCTGATCACTCGGAGGTACAAAACTTCCCTTTACCTCTCGTCTGCTCTCAAACCTTCATGATACAAGAAGAACAAAGAGAAAGCTGCGTAACACATGACCATGCCCTTGTCCATACTGCCTTTTCCTTTTATTCACACCAGAAACGTAGAATAAAATATTTCCTTGTCAAAAAGGAAAAAAAAAAAAATTGGGAACATTGCTCCCTTTTGGAATGTCAGAGCTGAAGTCAGTGTGGAGGCCAGCAGTTTCAGATTCTGCTGTGCAGTGCCCTCACGCTCAGTGCAAGGGAAGCTACACAGACTTTTTGATTTAGGTTTTAAAAGCTATGTAGACAGTCTCTGCCACTTCAACCAGTTTCTGCTTCAACTTTTTGATATATCATGGCTTTGTATAAGATTTTATTGATAAAAGGCTATCAGCGCTTTTTAAAAAGCATAAAACACCACCTATCTGCTCCAATCACCTTCTTTTGCAGGGGGCAAAAGTTGTTTTGTTTTGCTGATTTTAAAATGTTTACTCTTTAAAAAATTAGTTGCTTTTTCTATAGCTATACAAAATTCTTAGTGTTTCTTTGGCAATGGAATGTAATGGAATTTTATGACTGTATTAAAAAACAAGTTACCTTTGCTCAGAAATTCTCTAACATCCAGCACCCTAATTATTTGACTAAATAAATGGATTGCCCAGGAACCTTGATGCAACGAAAGAAAAGTCAGAACAGATGCCTCTTAACCTCCTTTTTAGTGCCTTGCAGTCCTCCCCCACTCAAACACTTCACGTTGTGTGATTTATTTGCCAAGAGGAAGAGGGGGCGGGTTGCTAGGGTAACAGAAGCTGACTGACCTTGAATTTCACCCTCCCAGTGAGTAAGCCAACTCAGTGGCTTTACCACGTCTGTCATCATTTCTGCTTCACAGCAGGCTCATTGTGAGTAGAAAGCACAGGACTCCCTATTGACTATGCTCCATGCAGTGCTATGTGGGCCACACTGAGATCCCTCACTCAGCATCCAGCAGCCTGCAGGCCTACAGAAAGTAGACTCACCATGCTGGGAACATCCTCCTTTGAGCCCATCACATCTCCCAAACTTTGAGACAACATATCCCTAAGATGTCAACAAGTGTATTACTTAAAAAATGTGAATGGGTAGAAATATATTCAAAGGCCTTGACTTTGATATCACTTCCAAGTGAGATCTCCCTGCCTTCCCAACCCTAAATGACTCTGAAATTATATAATGCCCTTATCTGTTTTGATCAGGTTGACCCTTTTTATTTACAGTCTTCTGGTTTTTGTTTTGTGGTTGTGCCCTAGAACCACAGAATGGAAAGTTCCTTGAAAACTGGGATCAGATTATATGAACCTGAGGTTTCCAAACTTCAAAATAGGACCTATACATAAAAAATATGCACATAAAGCTTAGACAGCATATTAGAATTAGAGACTGTCTGGGAAAATGTAGCATTGTAGCAATTGGTAAATACACATAGCAGGATACTATATGTTTAACAGGCTCCTTAATCCCCAAGGAAGAAAAAAATCAGACCCAGTCTGCACAGACTCCATGACCTAGAGACAAAATATGCTGGCATATATATATATATATATAATGATGAGTTCATTGATAAGAAGCAGAATAATATGATTTTGCAGTTAATGGAATGATGACATCCTTTTCAATGCAATCCAAGAAAAGACACTGTAGAACACTGTGATAAGGACTAGGCATCCTGAGGAATGCTGATTCAAGGAGAACATTCAATATTTCAAACTAAAGCTGAAATGCAGTCCCAGACAGAGTGGAGTAGGCCCAAATGTGCAGCCAGAGTGAAGAAGTATGTTGTCTGGAAAAGGGCTTTGAAATGGAGCAAAGTTTCTGGATAACCATTTAAAATCACCTGGTCAAAGTGCTGAGAGCAAGAAAACAGCGCTGGCTGCAGTTTTGAGTGATTTGAAACTCAAACCTTCTGCTCAAGGCAAGCAGAGGTGGAAATTCATAGGTTTTAACTCGGGCCTCATGTTAGTCAAATTTGTCTGTTTTGTCATTTGACAGTAATGGCAACACTGACCTCAGTGGTTAAGCAGAGAAACTCATAATTCCCCTGGTTCAGAGTGGGCTAAGGAAAATGGCAAGGAAGCATCAGAAGGTTCACATTTCTGGTGGAACAGCAGTGTCTGATGGCATTTTAACCCTTTTCCCCCCACTTTCAACCTAGAACTAGATGGATGGACAGAGAAATTGCAATGGAATATCTAAGAAGTACCAGAGCAATCTATTTGACTACTGAAAGATCAAGATGAGGCTTCCTGGGTGGCTCAGTGGTGAAGAATTCACCTGCCAATGCAGGAGACACAGATTCAATCATTGATCTGGGAGGATCTCACAAGCTTCGAACCAACTAGGCCTGTCCAAGTGCCACAACTATTGAGCCTGTGCTCTAGAGCCCAGGAGCTGCAACTGCTGAGCCCACGTGCTGCATCTCCTGAAGTCTTGGCACCCTAGGGCCTGTGCTCTGCATAGGAAAAGCCACTGCAGGAAGCCCACACGCAGCAACTGGAGAGTAGCTCCTGCTCGCGGCAACAAAAGACCATGCACAGTAATAGAGACCCAGAACAGCCAAAATAAATAAATTAAATTAAATTACAAAGGAAAAAATGACCAACATGTGTTTCACGGAGGCTTGAACCAGAAAATTGGTGAAAAAGTAGTTTGATCTAGACCTACTTCTTGGACTCTTTTTTCTTTTTCCTTAAGAGTGTTTTACAAAGGCAGTGTGATAAGTGCTCATTGAGTAGTACAAAGAGTATCTATTTACTCTAGAGAGTTCAAAGGAGCAGAGATCACAGTGGGCCAGAGCAACTGAGTAAATAGTGACTGGAACTTGGACTTGTAGGATGGGTGGGATTCAGATTAAGTGGAAGCAGAGAGAAAGGAGGGGCTTGTTGGGTAGAGGGAGATGCCAAGTACAAAGTAAGCAGAAAGCACAAGGCCACCATGACCTGTTGCTTTAACAGATGAAAAAATTGAGGCTTAGATACACTAATGAACTTGACCAAGGATATGCAGCTCCTGAATTACTCCACAGGGAACTAAAGTAAAGCTGTGCTGTGCTGTGCTTAGTTGCCCAGTCATGTCCTACTCTTTGCGACCCCATGGACTGTAGCCCACCAGGCTCCCCTGTCCATAGGGATTCTCCAGACAAGAATACTGTTGTGGGTTGCCATGCCCTCATCCAGGGGATCTTCCCAACCCAGGGATCGAACACAGGTCTCTTGCATTGCAGGCAGATTCTTTACCATCTGAGCCACCAGGGAAGCCCATTAAGCTGCTTAATATCAAACTCCACATTCCTTCCTCCAGACTCCAGGTTTACAAAGCTGATAGACCCATAAACAACTATAACATAACACATGTTTTTGAATTAAAGGTCATTTCAATACTTCTCATTTTCATTTAGTTATACTTGTCCTGACATGTCAAAAAAAGAAACAGCATTACTTTTGTAGAGAAATGCTTATTTTGTGAATAACTCAATAACTCACATGGTGAGTTAACTCACATTAACTCAACACATTAACTCATATGGTAGGGAGAATCTTCCAAGAGGAATAATGGTAAAATGATGTGGTCCAAAGCACAAACTGGCAATTTTCTGAGGGTGAAGAGATGAAATAGAAAGAGAGGGACACAGAGAGAGAACAGAAACTTCCAGATAGGAAAAGGAGTATGTCAAGGCTATATATTGTCACCCTGCTTGTTTAACTTATATGCAGAGTACATCATGAGAAATGCTGGGCTGGATGAAGCACAAACTGGAATCAAGATTGCTGGGAGAAATATCTATAACCTCACATATGCAGATAACATCACCCTTCTAGCAGAAAGTGAAGAAGAACTAAAGAGCCTCTTGATGAAAGTGAAAGAGGAGAGTGAAAAAGTTGGCTTAAAGCTCAACATTCAGAAAACTAGGATCACAGCATCTGGTCCCATCACTTCATGGCTAATAGATGGGGAAACAGTGGCTGACTTTATTTGCGGGGGCTCAAAAATCACTGTAGATGCTGACTACAGTCATGAAGTAAAAGGACGCTTACTCCTTGGAAGGAATGTTATGACCAGCCTAAACAGCATATTGAAAAGCAGAGACATTACTTTGCCAACAAAGGTCCGCCTAGTCAAGGCTATGGTTTTTCCAGTGGTCATGTATGGATGTGACAGTTGGACTATAAAGAAAGCTGAGTGCCGAAGAATTGATGCTTTTGAATTGTGGTGCTGGAGAAGACTCTTGAGAGTCCCTTGGATGCAAGGAGATCCAACCAGTCCATCCTGAAGGAGATCAGTCCTGGGTGTTCATTGGAAGGACTGATGGTAAAGCTGAAACTCCAATACTTTGTCCACCTGATGCGGAGAGTTGACTCATTGGAAAAACCCTGATGCTGGGAGGGATTTGGGGCAGGAGGACAAGGGGATGACAGAGGATGAGATGGTTGGATGGGATCACCGATTCAATGGACATGAGTTTGGGTGAACTCTGGGAGTTGGTGATGGACAGGGAGGCCTCGCATGCTGCAGTCCATGGGGTCGCAAAGAGTCGGACACGACTGAGCCACTGAACTGAACTGAACTGACTGAAAGAAAAGAGAGGTGGAACTGTTTAGCTCAAGGAATGAAATTGGGTCCTTTCCGTGATGTGGATAAAACTAGACTCTGTCATACAGAGTGAAGTCAGTTAGAAAGAGAAAGACAAATATCATATATTAACACACACATGTGAAGTCTAGAAAAATGGTACAAATGAACCTATTTGCAGAGCAGGAATAGAGATGCAGATCCAGAGAACAGACGTGTGGACACAGTGAGGTTAAGGGGAGGGTAGGACAAACTGGGAGAGTAGCACTGACGCATATGCGCTGAAAGTGTTAGTCCCTCGGTCCTGTCAGACTCATCTGTGACCCTGTGGACTGCGGCCCTCCAGGATCCTCTGGATTTACCAGGCAAGAATACTGGACTAGGTAGCGGTTCCCTTCTCCAGGGCATCTTCCTGACCCAGAGACTGAATCCTGGTCTCCTGCATTTCAGGCAGATTCTTTACCATCTGAGCTACCATATATACATTGTGCTGTGCTTAGTCACTCAGTCGTGTCTGACTCTGTGTGACTCCATGGACCATAGCCTGCCAGGCTCCCCTTTCCATGGGGATTCTCCAGGCAAGAATACTGGAGTGGGTTGCCACACTCTCCTCCAGGGGATCTTCCCAACCAGGGATCAAACCCAGGTCTCCCACACTGCTGGCAGGTTCTTTACCTTCTGCGCCATGAGGGAAGCCCATGTGTAAAATAGATAGTTCATGGGAACCTGCTATAAGGCACAGGAAACTCAGCAAGGTGTTTTGTGACAATCTAGAGGGGTGGGAGGGATGCTCCAGAAGGAGGGATTACATGTAACTGATCCGCATTGTTATATAGCAGAAACTAACACAATACTATAAAGCAGTTATACTCCAATAATAAAATTTTTTAAATGTTCTGAATTAAGCTGATAATCCTTTTCTGCTCAGAAATACTTCAGGTTTTTAGAAATAAAAGTTTTGGTCAAAAGCAATTTAACACTGGTGTTTGTGAGGTATATGTTCCTCTCCAATGTTTTGAATCTAGACAAATAGACCACCCAGAAAGGATTACTATTGACCTTGGTGAGTGAAGGATCTAACTTACTCTCACCATCTGGTCTTCTCTCCTTTGGGGAATAAAGTGGTGAATCAGCAAATCAAGCAAGTAGGCAGTGTAGAGTAGAAAAGATTAACCTCGTTTAAAACTACCATTACAAAGTCTGTGTATCCCTGTCTTCCGAAGGCTTGCTAGGCTGAGCATCTTGACAACTGACTTGATACTTGACTGATTAATTCCTTAATTATCCATGAACTAAAGGGAATTGTCAATTCAATTCTCTGCCTGTGCCTACTTCAGTTAAGTTCAGTTGCTCAGTCATGTCCGACTGTTTGCGACTCCACGAATTGCAGCGTGCCAGGCCTCCCTGTCCATCACCAACTCTCGGAGTTCACTCAAACTCATGTACATTGAGTTGGTGATGCATCCAGCCATCTCATCCTCTGTCATCCCCTTCTCCTCCTGCCCACAAACCCTCCAAAGAGTCAGACACGACTGAGTGACTGAACTGAACTGAACTGAGGCAGTTGACAAGGACAAAATATCTTTAGGATAGCTGCCATTGCCCGGGGAAAACAGTCCAGGTAGCTCTACAGGCGTGTGAGTCACTCAGTCATGTCCAACTCTTTGCAAGTCCATAGGCTATAGCCCACCAGGCTCCTCTGTCCATGGGATCCTCCAGGCAAGAATACTAGAGTGGGTTGCCATTCCCTTCTCCAGGGGATCTTTCCGACCCAGGATCTCAGGTCTCTTGCATTGCAGGCAGATTCTTTATTATCTGAGCCATTAGGCTAGCCTGCTATCTCTAGTGGTAGCTAGAAGTAGAGCAACTGGCTATTTGACTCTTCTGATACTTTTGTGATAGAGAAGCCCTTGGGCAATTTTTAGCAGAGCCCTTACCACACTATATTGAAACTGTCTGTGTATAGCTTTGCCATCCTCAGTAGGCTGAATCCTTGGAGGCAGTGACTATATTTAATCCTTACTTATATTCCCACTTTCTTGTGTGTGTGCCCATCCAATGTTGAGTGAGTAAAATAGGTAGATGGAAGGAGACAAATTATCACACTCCTCATGGATAAGCAACTCAAACCTGGCAGTGCAAAGTTTCACATTAACCTGGCAGTGGGAGAAAATTAACCCTGCAAAGAATTAATTTTCATGAGTCATCTCAGGAAAACTGACCAAGGAATGTGTTTTGGTAATCAATGGTTAATCTATTGAGAAACTTGTTTTCAAGGAAGCAAGTCACAAGTGAGGGTGTTTACAGTGTTTTGCTTTTAATTTTAAATAACAGTGCTGCAGAATGCACCGAGCTCTGGGATGGTGATAACACAGAAAAGGCCTGGGAGGATCACCCCCAGACATCTGGAGCATCTTCCCTCTGACTAATTTTTCAAACCATCTGGAGTGCTTTTAAGATAGTGTCTCCTGGAACAGTATTCTGAACTTTCTCTTCTCTTTCGTTCTACAAGTGTTCTGTCTCGTTCCCCTCCCTGCTCCCTCCATCCCATTCCTGTGTTCTTACGTCTAAAAAGTCCCTTGACCCAATTATTGCCTCTGTCTTCATTGCCTTGGAGGAGGGATGGGACAGGGTAGAAAGCCAAAGTATCCTGAGAGCTATTTCTTGGCTTTGTTTCTAAGATCCTCAGCTCTGTAAGGGAAACAGATAGTCATGGGTTCATCTAAAATGTATGAGGAGAAGGCAATGGCACTCCACTCCAGTACTCTTGCCTGGAAAATCCCATGGACGGAGGAGCCTGGTGGGCTGCATTCCATGGGGTCACTAAGAGTTGGGCCTGACTGAGTGACTTCACTTTTACTTTTCACCTTCGTGCATTGGAGAAGGAAATGGCAACCCACTCCAGTGTTCTTGCTTGGAGAATCCCAGGGACGGGCGAGCCTGGTGGCCTGCTGTTTATGGGATCGCATAGTCGGACACGACTGAAGCGACTTAGCAGCAAAATGTATGAGGAACAGGACTGGAGAATAACATTCCCTCTAGTACAAGAAAAAGCTTCTCCAGGCTGGGGAGATGTAGGGCAGGGGTCCCCAACCTCTGGGATCTAATGTCTGATGATCTGTGATGGAGCTGATATAATAATAATGGAAATAAAGTACACAATAAATGCAAGGTGCTTGAAATCATCCTGAAACCATTCCTTCTCTCTGGGTCTGTGAAAAAATTATCTTCCACAAAACTGGTTCCTGGTGCCAAAAAGGTTGGGGATCGCTGATGTAGAGAAAGAATAAATATGATGAGAAGAAATAAGTGGGATGGGCTTCCCTGGTGGCTCACCAGTAAAGAATCCACCTGCCAATGCAGAAGATGCTGGTCCAATTCCTGGGTCAGGAAGATCCCCTAGAGAAGGAAATGACAACTCATTCCAGTATTCTTGTCTGGAAAATCCCATGGACAGAGGATCCTGGCAGGGTATAGTCCATGGGGTCGCAAAGAGTTGGACATGACTTAGTGACTAAACAACTACAGCAACAAGTGGGTACATCCCAGAGAGAGAGGTCTGATACTCTGCCTTCTGGGAAGAGTCCCAGAGAGATGGCAAAACCCCTGACAGATTTAGGGGAGTAGAGAGAATCTACACCTTGCAGGAAAAAATGCAGAGCCAGAGAACAGGACTTAAGAAGTGGTGGATCAAGGCAAGAGAACGCCATAGTTCTTAGGACAATCTGTTGGCAGAAACATGATTCACAACAGGGCCCAGAACATGTGAGGAAATTTGCCAGCCTTTACATAAGAGGAAGTGACAGTTCAACAGACACTTGAATGGACTAAGAACTGAGGACCAGGCTGAATCATGGAATCACAATAGAAACCTGTGGGACAAATGATGTTTACCTGCAACTTGATGTCTGTCTCTATGTCAGTTTTTCAGGACTAATCTACACATGTGCTGAAAGAGGGAAGGAACCTTAAACTGACTAGCTTAAGTTGTCTTTGCTACCATATACTTGTGAACTTAAAAGGAAGCTCTAACCTCACCCATATATATATATTTTTTTTCTCTCTAGAATTTCCCTTTGAATAACAGGAATAAGTCAGGTCTTTTTCCCTCCAAGAAGTCAAAACATGTTTTTAGCACTATGTAATGAATGACCAGGCCGCCTAATTTGTCTTTCTACAGACATTATGTTTCATAAGCCAAGTATTGCATTGTCTATGGCTCCAGCACAGTGACATGTGCAGCTCCTAAAACAAAAACCACACCCACATGGGGTGAAATTTTAAATTCCTAGCACAAAATGATTTCTGAGAAAGTGCAGTAGGCAGATTTGAGTTCCCAGTCTCTGCAAATCAATGTCACCAGGATTCAAGTTTCACTGTAATCTAATATTAATACCAACTACCAACTATACTCATAAGAGTACTATTTCAAGTCACACTTAGTACTTTTTGGTAGTCTGCATTAAATCTTTGAAGACTATTCTCAACACATAAAGAAGTCATTTCTGAGATGTGTCTCTCCTGGGCCTCTCCCAAAAGTTATTTAGTAATGGAAAAGTATTCATCAACAACATAAAAATAAGATGTGTGTGTGTGCACGCATGTGTACTTAGTTGTGTCTGACTCTTTGTGATCCCACCAGGCTTCTCTGTCCCTGGGATTTCCCAGGCAAGAATACTGGAGTGGGTTGCCATTTTGTCATTTCCTACTCCAGGGGATCTTACTGACCCAGAGATCAAACGAGAGTCTCCTGCATTGGCAGGCAGATTATTCACCACTTTGCCACCTGGGAAGCCTGTACAAAAATAAGATGGTATTATTCAAATGTGTGTTTCTATCAGCTTCATTAAAAAAAAAATCCAAGTGATTTGACTTTTTCATAAAACTTTTCCTCTAGTTTCTTAGTTATGTCTTCAAAATGATAACATATGTGCAGTTAGATTTCCATTTCCAAATGGTCATTCCTGACTAGTACACATCATTTCTCCTCAGACAACTGACCTGCTTCTATAAATTTTCATTCATAAACATTTCTGATTCCAGGAAAACTATTTTTACTTAATACAAGCTACATTTCACAACAGCATATCCTTTAGTCATAAATTAATCCTTGGTGGCAAATAATGTCCTTTCACAGTTGACTATGTGTTATTTTTTTGGGAAGGGACCAACAAAATTCCTATATTCCCATTAATGCCTTAAATTGTATTTGGTTGTCTCAGGTACACATTAGCTTGCAAATGAATTACGTAACCATCTTTGATTTTTTTTTTTAAAGGTGAAGTTTTACCTTGTTTGGTCACTAATTCAAATTGACCCTAAAACAAAGCGTATATCACCAAAAAAAAAAAAAAAAAAGTTAACACACAAAGAGTTATGTATAGGAAAGCTGAATTTAGGAAGGCAAATCTTCTCATCCCAATGATATTGTAGGTTATGAGCAACTTGGCGCTAGTGGTAAAGAACCTGCCTGCCAATGAGGAGACGTAAGAGACATGGGTCCAATCCCTGGGTCAGAGAGACTCCCCTGGAGGAGGGAATGGCAAGTCACTCCAGTATTTTTGCCTGGAGAATCCCATGGAGAGAGAATCCTGGTGGGCTACAGTCCATGAGGTTGCCAAGAGTTAGACATGACGGAAGCAACTTAGCATGCACGCTGTAAGATTAGAACTTCAGTTTTCTTGGTTTGTTATATTACTTCCACACATTTTTCTTTTTGTAAACGCATGCACAAAACAAGTGAATCATGCCAGGGTCTCTGTTACCCAGAATGTGTTCTCTAACTTCTATATGAACACTAAGCTTCATGGCTGAAGTGGTGTTTTAAGTATGGCAAACAATTCACTAAAATACTAAAATGGGCCTAGTATTTCCAGATAGTTCAGGATTTTTAACATAAACCAGACATGGAGATTACTATTTAACTGAAATATAGTTGATTTACAATATTGCATTAGCTTCAGGTAGACAACATAGTGATTCAATGTTTTTATAGATTACACACCATAGAAAGTAGTTATAAAATATTGACTATATTCTCCATGACTTTATAATCCTGTGACATTAATTTTATAATTGGTAGTTTGTATCTCTTAATTCCCTTCACCTATTTTTATCCCTTCCCCTACTTCTCTCCTCTCTGGCAAATCATCTAGGAATTCCACTCCTGGCTATTTAATCAGAAAAAAATGAAAACACTAATTCAAAAAGATAGATGCACCCCAATGTTCACAGTAGCATTATTTACAAGAGACATAGAGGATTCTAACATTAACTTGCCAGTCTTTTAATGACAATTAATTTTTAAAAATTGCTTTCACATATTGCAGGCAACAGTTTGTGGGCAATTAAATCTGCCTCTGGCTCTTGAGTCAACAGTTTACAATTTTCAAGTGGCTGGAGATCTTTGATTTAAGAGAAGAGTGCTCTTATTTTTTAAGATTCCACATGTAAGTTTTTGTCTTTCTCTGTCTGACTTTTTTCACTTAGCATAATTCTCTCAGGTTCCATCCATGTTGCCACAAATGACAGGATTTCCTTCTTTTTATGGCTAAATAGTATTCCATTGTGTGTATATGTGTGTGTAGAAATATATTTATGTTTTCTTTATCCATTTATCTGTTGATGGATACTTGTGTCCATGTCTTAACTATTGTGCACAATGCTGCAATTAATGGGGGGGTACAGAAATATTTTCCAGATGGTGATTTTATTTCCTTTGGAAATATACCCTAGAAGTAGAATTATTGAATTGTATGGTAGTTTTATTTTTAATTTTTTGAGGGGTTTCCACACTATTAGACATAGTAGCTGCGCCAATTTACATTCTTACCAACAATGCACAAGTGTCTCTTTTTCCTCCACATCCTTACTAACGTTTGTTCTTTCTTGTCTTTCCTGATAACAGCCATTCTAACAGGTATGCAGTGATATCTCATTGGGCTTTTGATTTGTATTTCTCTGATTATTAGCAGTGTTGCCCATCTTTTCACGTGTCCTCTTTTAGAAAAATGTTTATTTGGTTCTTTTGTTCATTTTTTTAATCAGATTGTTTAATCTTTCAATTGAGTTGAGTTCTTTATATATTTTATATATTAATTCCTTATCAGATACATGATTTTCAAATATTTTCCCAGTCCCATAGGGTGCCTTTTTATTTTGTTGATAGCTTCCTTTGCTGTCCAGAGACTTTTTAGTTTGATATAGTTCCACTTGTTTGTTTTAGTTGCATTTGCTTTTGGTGTTAAATCTAAATAATCATCACCAAGACCGCTATCAAGGAGTTTGTGTGTGAGTTCATTTGCTGTGTCTGACTTTTTGTGACTCCATGAACTGTAGCATGCCAGACTTCCCTGTTCTTCACTATCTCTTAGAGTTTGCTCAAACTCATGTCCATTGAGTCAGTAATGCTATCTAACCATCTCATCCTCTGCCACCCCCTTCTCCTTTTGCCTTCAATATTTCCCAGCATCAGGGTCTTTCCCAATGAGTTGGCTCTTCGCATCATGTGGGCAAAGTATTAGACAGTCAGCTTCACCATCAGTCCTTCCAATGAATATTAAGGGCTGATTTCCTTTAGGATTGACAGGTTTGATCTCCTTGTAGTTCAAGGGGCTCTGAAGAGTCTTCTCTAGCATCACAATTTGAAAGCATCAGTTCTTTGGTGCTCAGCCTTTTTTATGGCCCAAGTCTCGCATCGTATATGACTGCTGGAGAAATCATAGCTTTCTATGCTTTTTTTCTTTTTAATATGGACGTTTGTTGGCAAAGTGATATCTTTGCTTTTTAGTTTGCTGTCTAGGTTTGTCATAGGTTTCCTTCCAAGGCACAAGCATCTTTTCATTTCAAGGCCACAGTCACTGTCCACAGTGATTTTGGAGCTCAAGAAAATAAAATTTGTCACTATTTACACTTTTTTCCCTTCTAAAAAGCAAAGATATTACTTTGGCAACAAAGGTCCGTCTAGTCAAGGCTACGGTTTTTCCAGTGGTCATGTATGGATGTGAGAGTTGAACTGTGAAGAAAGCTGAGGGCCAAAGAATTGATGCTTTTGAACTGTGGTGTTGGAGAAGACTCCTGAGAGTCCCTTGGATGCAAGGAGATCCAACCAGTCCATCCTAAAAGAGATCAGTCCTGGGTGTTCATTGAAAGGACTGATGCTAAAGCTGAAACTCCAATACTTTGTCCACCTGATGCAAAGAGTTGACTCATTGGAAAAGACCCTGATGCTGGGAGGGATTTGGGGCAGGAGGAGAAGGAGACAACAGAGGATGAGATGGCTGGATGGACCAAATAGATGAACATGAGTTTGAGTGAACTTTGGGAGTTGGTGATGGACAGGGAGGCCTGGTGTGCTGTGATTCATGGGGTCCCAAAGAGTCAGACACGACTGAGTGACTGAACTGAACTGAACTGATGGGATTGAATGTCATGATCTTAAGTTTTTGAATATTGGGTTTTAAGCCAGCTTCTTCACTCTCCTCTTTCACCCTCATCAAGAGGCTCTTTAGTTCCTCTTCATTTTCTGCCATTAGAGTGGTGTCATCTGCATATCTGAGGTTGTTGATATTCTCCCGGCAATCTTGATCGCAGCTTATGATTCATCCAGCCTGACATTTTGCATGAGGTACTCTGCATATAAGCTAAATAACCAGGGTGACAATATATAGCCTTGTCATACTCCTTTCCCAATTTTGAACCAGTCCAGTGTTCCATGTCCGGTTCTAATTATTGCTTCTTGACCCACATATAGGTTTCTCAGGAGACAGATAAAGTGGTCTGGTATTCCTCTCTTTAAGAATTTTCCAGTTTGTTGTTCTCCACACAGTTCAAGGCTTTAGCATAGTCAATGAAGCAGAAGTCAATGTTTTACTGGAATTCCTTTGCTTTCTCTAAGATCCTCCAAATGTTGGCAATTTAATCTCTTGCTTCTCTGCTTTTTCTAAACCCAGCTTGTACATCTGGAGGTTCTTGGTTCACATATTGCTGAACCCAGGTTGAAGGGCTTTGAGCATAACCTTACTAGCATGCAAAACAAGCACAATTGTCTGGTAGTTTGGACATTCTTTGGGACTGCCCTTCTTTGAGACTGGAATGAAAGCTGACCTTTTCCAGTTCTGTGGCCACTGCTGAGTTTTTCAAATTTGCTGACGTATAGAATGCAGCACTTTAATAGCATCATATTTTAGGATTTTGAAATAACTCAGCTGGAATTCTATCACTTCCCATAGCTTTGTCTGTAGTAATGCTTCCTAAGGCCCACTTCACACTCCAGGATATCTGGCTCTAGATGAGAGACCACATCACAGTGGTTGCCTGGGTCATTAAGATCTTTTTTGTATAGTTGTTCTGTGTTTTCTTGCCATCTCTTCTTTATTTATGCATTTATGAAGGAGCTTACTCCATTACGTTTTCTTCTAAGAGTGTTGTACTTTCAGGTCTTACATTCAAGTCTTTATCTCATTTTTAGTTGCTTTAAAAAAAAAAAAAGGATGTAAGATAGTGAGAATTGCTTTTCTTTCAGCTTTATTCCCTAGCTATTCAATTCTCTACAAGGGTATCCTAGACATTTCCAAGGATACCAGGTTGCCAGAGGCGTTGCTTCCAAAAAATTTTGCAATAGTCCTTTTCCCCTCTCTGCTTCCTATTAGCAATAAGTACAACTCAGCTCACTGCGGTGAAGTGAGTGTGATGCCATGCCAAGTTCTTGTTTCACTGAGGCCCCTGGGTCACATCAAAGGTCACATGATGAACTTTGGATAACTGGAAATGCTTCTTTTTGCAAGGACAGATGTTTCATCTTTATGAACCCCGTCATAGAGAGGGCTGGGAGGTACTGCTCTTAGCAGGCCTTAGTTGGGGATGAGGCTGAGGCCATACTGCAGCTACTCATATGTCTTCCAGGAAAATATACTACCCTCTTCCTTTTTTGATTTTTCAGCAGTTTTCTATCACTGTCTTGCTATAAGCCAAACTTCCTAGCATGACATGTGAGTCCCACTTCCCAACCCAGATTTACCTCTGATGTGTCCTCTCCTATCTTTTCACCCTTCGCTCTATGTACTAGTCAAAGGTGCAGCTTTCTGAACTATCACTGTTCCATGGCTTTGTGGACACTGTTTCTTCTGCTTTGAAAGCCTTTCTTTTTTGCCATATGTACACTGACAGGCTGACTACAACTTGTCATTCAAAACTTTGTTCTATTAGCTCCTCTTGATAAAATTACTTTAATCAGTTAGGTGTTATTGTATTTGCTTCTCTCAAAGATCTCACTTTTTTATTTTCACCTCCACAGACTATCACTATCTTCTCCATATCTCTTTATCCGGTCAATATACTGTGAACTGCTGGAGGGTAAGAATGCTATCTTTTATCTCTGTATTTCCAGTTTTAGCACAGTTATTCTAGATTAATTGTAGATCTTCCTAAATGTTGGTAAATGCTGAGTCTCCACAATTTTTCAACAAATCATTTAATAAATATTTGAGTATTAAATGCGAAACTCCCTCTTGGATATGATACAAAGGTAAATAAGACTCCTATTTTTCATCCTAGGGGATTAAAATCTTATAGCAATGTGCAAGCAGACAGACTTTCACAGGACTTGAGGCTATGTTGACCTCTACAGAGTAGGCCTCCACAGTATTTTAAATATGAATTTATTCTAACATTTAAAATGGGGTTATTCTGCTCTGATTGCTATGGCCAAAACTTCTAGAACTGTTGAATAGTAGCAGTGAAAGTGGGCACCCTTGTCTTGTTCCTGACTTTAGGGGAAACGCTTTCAATTTTTCACCATTAAGGATAATGTTTGCTGTGGGTTTGTCATATATAGGTGTTATTATGTTGGGCTAAAGAACTAAATAGGCATTTCTCCAAAGAAGACATACGGATGGCTAACAAACACATGAAAAGATGCTCAACATTACATATTATCAGAGAAACGCAAATCAAGACTACAATGAGATACCATTTCACACCAGTCAGAATGGCTGTGATCCAAAAGTCTACAAGCAATAAATGCTGGAGAGGATGTGGAGAAAAGGGAACCCTCTTACACTCTTGGTGGGAATGCAAACTAGTACAGCCACTATGGAGAACAGTGTGGAGATTCCTTAAAAAATTGCAAATAGAGCTGCCTTATGATCCAGCAATCCCACTGCTGGACATACACACTGAGGAAACCAGAATTGAAAGAGACACATGTACCCCAATATTCATCGCAGCACTGTTTATAATAGCCAGGACATGGAAACAACCTAGATGTCCATCAGCAGATGAATGGATAAGAAAGCTGTGGTACATATACACAATGGAGTATTACTCAGCTGTTAAAAAGAATACATTTGAATCAGTTCTAATGCGGTGGATGAAACTTGAGCCAATTATACAGAGTGAAGTAAGCCAGAAAGAAAAACACCAATACAGTATACTGACACATATATACGGAATTTAGAATGATGATAATGATGACCCTGTATGCAAGACAGCAAAAGAGACACAGATGTATAGAACAGTCTTTTGGACTCTGAGGGAGAGGGAGAGGGTGGGATGATTTGGGAGAATGGCATTGAAACATGTATACTATCACGTAAGAAACAAAGTGCCAGTCTATGTTAGATACAGGATACAGGATGCTTGGGGCTGGTGCATGGGGATGATCCAGAGAGATGATATGGGGTGGGAGGTGGAGGGGGATTCAGGATTGGGAGCTAGTATACACCCGTGGTGGATTCATGTCAATGTATGGCAAAACCAATACAGTATTGTAAAGTAAAATAAAGTAAAAATAAAATTTACAAAAAAAATAAAAAAAATAAAATGGTGTTATTTCTATAGAAAACCTAAAATTTCATTTCTTCTCTCAAAAACTGGGAAAAAAAAATAGAGTCACTGCATTGTTTTTCTCATGGCAATGTTGGACTAAAGGCGAGAGATAGTCTCCACTTTGATGGGCAGTTGAATACACAGCTGATTATTCCAAGTATCTGTTGCTAGTTATCATCTGACACTAGGCCAATTTCATCCCTTAGTCATGTCCCAGTCTCTGTGAACCAAGCTTCTATGAAAACAATATGTGGCTCATCTGAGTGAGAAAATGAATAATCCTAAGTGAAATGGGTGGATTTGTAGGTTAAAGTTGAATATTATATGGAAAAATTGGTATTGGTAGAGGTGGGAGGTGATGAAGAAAGCTTTTTGTGTATATAACTAATTGCTGCTGTTGCTTTGTGGTAATCCACATAAATTACAACTTTGGGATTTCTTAAATGTGCACAACCACAAATGTCTAGCAAATCAAAATTTCAACTGCAGCTGAAAGCTAAGGCTTTCTCTGGCTGACAGTGTAGACATTCATTTATATTCAGAGCATCATTTTAATTCCTTAAATAAAAGCAAAGGAACTGACTTGCATTTTTTTTTAAGTTCTTAAGATAGGGTGAGAAGAGAAAGACATTTCTTACTGCAGTGGATGCTGCTGCCAGCCTGCCCACATCCCCTGCACTGAGTGGGCACATCCATCCCCCAGTAGCACTGAGCATCACCACTAAGGGTACCCAGATGCTCCTTCTCCAGAGAACCACCCTCTGAGAGAAGTCTCCCAAGACAGTCCACCACCAGCAGTTGACAGACAGGGACTATACAGTTCTGGCTCCCTTGCCTCAAAGTGCAACTAAACTGTGGTATAATTCATGCTCTAGAACTCCTTGTGGGACATAGACTGAAGCTAATTCCAAGTGAGATCAGATCCTTACTTTCTTTCCCTGTTCTACACAGGAGATGAGGGATTGATCCCTGAGTGGGGAAATCTCCTGGAGGGGGGCATGGAAATCCACTCCACTATTCTTACCTGAAGAATCCCATGGATAGAGGAGCCTGGTGGGCTACAGTCCATAGGGTCGCAGAGAGTCAGACACGACTGAAGTGTCTGAGCATGCATGCATCCCACTTCTCTTCTTCTGAGAGCACATCTTCAATAAATTGCCTTCATAAAAAGCTGTCTCTGAGTCTGCTTTTGGGAACCTGAAGACACTTATCAACTCAGGAGATCCATCTGGTTCCTAGTACAAGGACTAGGTGGGTTCAAATACTCTGCAAATGTCTGAAAAAGGCAGGACTCTTTGTCCAGCCTGACACCTCTGCATCTGGGCCCTGATCAAGGACTCCCCCCTAACTTGCATCCCCACTAAAAATTCATTCTGCTCTGGAGGCACCAGACAGTCACCAGATCAAGGTACAGTAACTCAATCATGTCAAAGACGTATAGTGCTACCTCAGCCATCCCCACCCATCAGCAAATATAGATTTCTCTATAGATTCCTAGCAGAAATAACCTATGAAAAAGCCCAATTCTCAATTCTGGATCATATAAAGAAAACAGAGCAAGAGAGAGGAAAAGATTATCAAAAAACAAGGTCAAAATAATCAGAAGTTCTTATAAACATTAAGAAAAACTGATTCTATAAATTTCCACTTTATCTGGAACACTGGCAATCCCATATGTAGCTCTAAGACTAATTGTTGACACTTATTTTTCTTGCTTAATAATAGCTAAATTTAAGACTAATATGCAGAATGGTAAGTATGTTTTTCTGCTTGAGACTCCAAAGGTATGGACTCCAATGGTGCTGCAATATACTAAGGTGATCTCAGATATTAGAAATGGAGGCAAGCTGTCAACTGTTATGTTTTCAAAGATCCCATTTTTACACAAGATGAATTTGATTTTGCCTGTGAAGATTCAGGGCACTGCAAAATGAAACTGACAATAATAGATGATAATAATAATAATGATACCCTCAAACTGAAGAATTTGCATTTTGAGAAATGATGGAAAAAACTTGAGAACTAGATCTTTAAAAAAAATCACCACCAAACTGTAAAATGAAGAATGTTATAGTTGTGAGAGACCAACCAACAGTAGTAAGGAAGGGAAAAACAGTGTTTTAAGAGACAGGGAGCGTTATATCAATTTCTAATTTAAAGTACTTGCTGTTTACTGAATTAGGCCTTTTTTAGGAATCATCTAAACCTAGAGAGCATATTGAAAAGCAGAGACATTACTTTGCCAACAAAGGTCCGTCTAGTCAAGGCTATGGTTTTTCCAGTGGTCATGTATGGATGTGAGAGTTGGACTGTGAAGAAGGCTGAGCACCGAAGAATTGATGCTTTTGAACTGTGGTGTTGGAGAAGACTCCTGGGAGTCCCTTGGACTGCAGGGAGATCCAGCCAGTTCATTCTAAAGTAGATCAGCCCTGGGTGTTCTTTGGAAGGAATGATACTAAAGCTGAAACTCCAGTACTTTGGCCACCTCATGCAAAGAGTTGACTCATTGGAAAAGACCCTGGTGGTGGGAGGGATTGGGGGCAGGAGGAAAAGGGGATGACAGAGGATGAGATGGCTGGATGGCATCACTGACTCGATGGACGTGAGTTTGAGTGAACTCTGGGAGTTGGTGATGGACAGGGAAGCCTGGTGTGCTGCTATTCATGGGGCCACAAAGAGTCGGACACGACTGAGCGAGTGAACTGAACTGAACCCTAAATGGAGAAACCTTGGAACTTTATTTTACCCTTCTTCCTTATTTTATTGAATAAAATATTCTTTAAATTCTATAGTGCTTAATAATTTTCAAAAGTTTCACACATATGATTTCATTTAATAACCCTTTTCCCTCCTATTCCCATATTGTCCCTCCCCCTTCCCTCTCCTCACTGGTAACTTCTAGTTTATTCTCTATACCTGTGAGTCTGCTTTTTTTAAAATTATTCATTTAGTTTGTTATATTTCTTAGATTCCACATATAAGTAATGTCATACAGTTTTTTTCTTCCCCTGTCTGACATATTTCACTCATAATGCCTTCTGAGTCCATCCATGTTGTTGCAAATGGCAAAATTTCATTTTTATGGCTGAATAATATTCTATTGAATATATATATACATACACACACACACACACACGCATATATATATACACACATACCATGTCTTCTTTACCCATTTATCTGTTGATGGACATTTAATTTGCTTCCATATCTTAGCAATTATAGGACTTCCCTGTAGCTCATTTGGTAAAGAATCTGCCTGTAATGCAGGAGACCTGGTTCAATCCCTGTGTCAGGAAAATCCCCTGGAGAAGGAAATGACATGCCACTCCAGTATTCTTGCCTGGAGAATCCCCAAGGACAGAGGAGCCTGGCAGGCTATAGTCCATGGGGTCGCAAATTGTTGGACATAACTAAGTAACTAAGACACACATCTTAGCAAATATAAATAAAGCTGCTATGATCATTGGGGTGGATGTACATATTAGAATTGGTGTTTTTATTTCTTTAGGCTATCTAGCCAAGAGTAGAATTGCTGGATTATATGGTAGTTCTATTTTTCAATTTTTTGAGGAAGCTCTATACTGTATTTTACTTTAATTGACTCAGAAATCTGAATTTTGATTGGGTACCATGAGAACTGAATACAAACTACTTGGAGATGATCTTTTGCAGCTTGTCTGAAGGAGAGTATATTTGGGGGCACATGACAGTAGAGTAAGGAACTGTCCTAGAATTTTACATAAATTCTTTAGGTTGCATCTAACAGCAGTCCAGTTTGTGGTAATCATTAAGCCTAGTCTATGGATTAGAAAACTGAGGCCCAGAACTTTAAGTCATTGATTGTTTTGACCATATCATAGGCAAAGTCTGAGTCTAACAAGTTATAGGATGGACCAACACTGGAAATACTGGCCTAATTTTCCCATCCTCTGTCTCTGCCCATTGGAGTAAAGGGAATGTCTTGCCAAAGGGATTCTGTTGGGAGCACTTTGGCAGTACAGTCAGAGATCCCTTTGATTTAGGTCTAGAACTTTGTTTATAAATAGAAGGCAATATATCAGAGAAAAAGAAACTTAGCTATTGGGGTCGGGAAAATTGAGTTCAGATCTCAGGTCTTCATATTACTAACTGTGGAAACTTACCTAAGTTACCTTAATATACTTAAACTCAGTCCCAAGGGCCATATAATACTCAATTCATCAGTTCACTTCAGTCACTCAGTCGTGTCCAACTCTTTGCAACCCCATGGACTGCAGCATGCCAGACTTCCCTGTCCATCACCAACTCCCGGAGCTTGCTCAAACTCATGTCCATTGAGTCAGTGATGCCATCTAAACATCTCATCCTCTGTTGTCCCCTTCTCCTGCCTTCAATCTTTCCCAGCATCAGGGTCTTTTCAAATGAGTCAGTTCTTCACATCAGGTGGCCAAAGTATTGGAGTTTCAGCTTCAGCATCAGTCCTTCCAATGAATATTCAGGACTAATTTACTTTAGGATTGACTGGTTTGATCTCCTTGCTGTCCAAGGGACCCTCAGAGTCTTCTCCAACACCACAGTTCAAAAGCATCAATTCTTCGGTGCTCAGCTTTCTTTATGGTCCAATTCTCACATCCATACATGACTACTAGAAAAACCGTAGCCTTGACTGGATGGACCTTTGTTGGCAAAGTAATGTCTCTGCTTTTTAATATGCTTTCTAGATTGGTCATAGCTTTTCTTCCAAGGAGCAAGCGTCTTTTAATTTCATGGCTGCAGTCACCATCTGTGGTGATTTTGGAGCCCAAGAAAATAGTCTGTCACAGTTTCCATCATGTCCCCATCTATTTGCCATGAAGTGATGGGACTGGATGCCATGATCTTAGTTTTTTGAATGTTGAATTTTAAGCCAGCTTTTTCACTCTCCTCTTTCATTTTCATCAAGAGGATCTTTAGTTCCTCTTTGCTTTCTGCCATAAGGGTGGTGTCATCTGTGTACCTGAGGTTATTGATATTTCTCCCAGCAATCTTGATTCCAACCTGTGCTTCATCCAGCCTGAATGGGGTGGTATTATTATTTACTTCATAGGGTGGTATTTAAGATTAAACTAATGCATGTAATCTTAGACCTGTGTCTAGCAAATAGCAAATTTTCATTAATGGTAGGAAAAAAGTAAACACGTTGACCTTTCTGGCATTTCACTTCCTTCAGGTCTCTAGTGATGTTGAAAGTGTTAGTTACTAAGTTGTGTCCAACTCTTTGAGACCCCACAGACTGTATCTGGCCATGCCCCTCTGTCCATGGGATTCTCCAGGTAAGAATATTAGAGTAGGTTGTCATTCCCTTCTCCAGAGAATCTTCCAGACCCAGAAATTGAAACTTCCCACATTGCAGGCAGATTCTTTACAATCTGAGCCATGAGGACACCCCCTAGTGATGTTGACATACCACCAATATGATCTTCTTTTTTGGTTACCACCATTCAAATTCCTGTTTTCTACCAAAGTAGGAGTTCTTCATTGCTTAATTTATGTTTATTGAGATGGCTCGATGGTATCATAGACTCAATGGACATGAGTTTGAGCAAACTCCAGGAGATAGTGACAGACAGGGAAGCCTGGTGTGCTGCAGTCTATCAGGTTGCAAAGAGTTGGACACGACTTAACGACTGAACAACAAGTATTACATGATATGTAAAGTGACTAGATGTTCCTTATAATACAAAACAGATCTCACAAAATGGGGAGGCATCATCTGTAGTTTGGCTCTAAGACAAGCACTTCTAAAACACAAATTTGGAAATATCTATTTTTCAGGGTTGGTACTCCAAGTTTGCCTTGCCCTGAGACATCTGGTCACCCAACAGTTCTGCTGGGGCTGTGATGTCTCATTGAGCCCAACCTACTATACTGAAAGGAGAATGACTACTACTGCCCCTGGAGGATTTGAATATGCTAGAGATGGGGAAAGTGTCCAGATAGCCAAATTCACCTTCAAACACTAGGGATCCCTTTGCTCGAGAAAGATCATGGTGGCTCAGACGGTAAAGCGTCTGTCTACAATGTGGGAGACCCGGGTTCGATCCCTGGGCCGGGAAGATCCGCTGGAGAAGGAAATGGCAATCCACTCCAGTACTATCGCCTGGAAAATCCCATGGACAGAGGAGCCTGGTAGGCTACAGTCCATGGGGTCGCAAAGAGTCAGACACGACTGAGCTACTCCACTTGCTCCACTTATCCTTCCTGAAAATACTGCCCCAGATACAGACAGCACAGAAATTGAATTGGAATTGAATTCTCTATGATGGTTAATTTTATGTATCAGCTTGGAGTGGGTGGTACCCAGATAACAGGTCAAACATTATTCTGGGTGTGTCTGTGAGGGTGTTTTTTGATGAAATTAACATTTTAATCAGTAGACTCAGTAAAGCATATTTCCCTCCCTAATGAGGATGTCACTCATTCAATAACTTGAAGGCCTAAATAAAACAAAAAGACTGACCCTGACGCAGATATGGGGAATTCCTACATGACTGCTTTGAGCTGGAACATGTCTGCTCCACCCTTTGGACTCAAACTGAAGCACTGCTTTCCTTGGGTCTTGAGCCTGCCAGTTTTTAGATTGAAACTTATACCTTGGCTCTCTTGGGTCCCCAGCTTATTGACTATAGTTCTTAGGTCTTCTCAGCCTTCCTAAGCACATAAGCCATTTCTTTATTTTATACACACACACACGCCCCTCCTAATGGTTTGCTTCTCTAGAGAACCCTAATGCATTCTTAAAACGTGTGTATGCTCATGCTTAGTCGTGTCCCACTCTTTGAGACCCCCATGGACTGTAGCCTGCCAGAAAGTTTCCAGGCAAGCATATTGGAATAGGTTGCCATTCCCTGCTCCAGATCTTCCCAACCCAAGGATTGAACCCCCATCTCTTGTGTCTCCTACATTGGCAGGTGGGTTCTTTACCATTGCATGACCTGGTAAACCCTAACACATGAACTGTCAGAAGTGGTATTCAAGCCCGTACCTCCAGGGGAGACTGAGACTTGAATGCAGTGCCTTAGATCCCTTGGCCATCCTGATGTCCCTCTTAAAACTTAGGATGACATATTTTTAAATGCCTT
Organism: Capricornis sumatraensis; assembly: GCF_032405125.1. Classification (NCBI taxonomy): domain Eukaryota; kingdom Metazoa; phylum Chordata; class Mammalia; order Artiodactyla; family Bovidae; genus Capricornis; species Capricornis sumatraensis. The sequence goes on along the minus strand of NC_091082.1, from coordinate 47,887,814 downwards.
CATTTTAAGTAAGAATATCTGGGGAAGAAAATGTGCATTCTTCCCCTCAGAGTTCTCAGTCTTGCATTTGAGAAGAGATCAAAGCACAAAGTGAGAAAATACCTACTTGCAAGCCTGCAACATGTAGTGTGTGTGTTTGTATGTGTGTGAGTGTCAGTGTGCATACACAGAGGGTGCAGCTACAATAGCATTTGGTTTCTAAGGACTGAAAAGAGAAAATAATGAGAACAGTTAAAATGGAGCTATGTTATTTAGTGATATTTCTTCCATTATTAAGATGCTAGTTTATGTTTCAAGAACCTAGCTGGATGAAGTATGAACAGTGATTCATGCTGAAAATTCTCCAGGAGAAATAGGCTCCAGCTGTATCGGGGCAGGGCCTTTTCTTTAGGAAGATTTCCTCTGGTGATAGGAAGAAAAAAAAAAAAAGTTGACATTTCCCTCTAGTGGCAGAAAGGAAATAAAACTCACTGAGAAGGTAAGATTAGAGGTCTTCAGTGAAGTGCAGTGACATCCTTCCTTCCTTCTTTTTGAGTATAATAATTGGTTGCTAATTATAAGCTGTGCATTGCCCAGACAAGGAATCTTCTGCATCAGAGAATTTGTAACTGAACTGGGAAAGTAAAAGTGGAAGTCACTCAGTTGTGTCCAACTCTGTGCGACCCCATGGACCTCACAGTCCATGGAATTCTCCAGACCAGAATACTGGAGTGGGTAGCCTTTCCCTTCTCCAGGAGATCTTTCCAACGTAGGGATCAAACCCAGATCTCCAGCATTGCAGGCAGATTCTTTACCAGCTGAGACACAAGGGAAGCCCAAGAATGCTGGAATGGGTAGCCTATCCCTTCTCCAATGGATCTTCTTGACCTAGGAATTGAACCAGGGCCTCCTGCATTGCAGGCGGATTCTTTACCAACTGAGCTGTCAAGGAAGCCCCATGAACTGGGGAAGGTTTGATCAGAGAAAAAGAGAAACCTGACTACTGAATGGTTCCAAGACAATTTTGTGAAGTAGGTGAAAAAATAAGGGATTATCTTCCTTTTTACCATGACTGAGCTTTCACCAGGTATCCATCCAATGATAACAGAATCTACTTCCCCTTAAGTTTTACTGTCAGGAATATTCTGGTCCTTTCTTGCTTCTACCTTCCTCTCCTTCCAAGGCCTTAATGCCTCATGGTTCTCTTTTCACCTTAGTACTCCTGTCCTTCAGTGATCCACAACACCTTGTACTACCACTGACTTCCCTGAATTATTTTAAAATTGCCCTATAGTCAAAGCTATGATTTTTCTAGTAGTCAAAGAAGGCTGAGCACCGAGGAATTGATGGTTTTGAACTGTGGTGTTGGAAAAGACTCTTGAGAGTCCCTTGGACTGCAAGGAGATCAAACTAGTCAATCCTAAAGGAAATCAACTCTGAATATTCATTGAAAAGACTGATGCTGAAGCTGAAGCTCCAATACTTTGGCCACCTGATGCAAAGAGCCAGCTCATTGGAAAAGACCCTGATGCTGGGAAAGATTGAAGGCAAGAGGAAAAGGGGAGGATTTCTGCAGAGAATGAGATGACTCAATGGATATGAATTTGAGCAAACTCCAGGAGATAGTGAAGGACAGGGAAACCTAGCTTGCTGCAGTCTGTGGGGTTGCAAAGAGTCAGACACAACTAAGTGACTGAACAACAACAACAACTCCTATCCTTCATCAGTGATCCACAACACCTTGTACTATCACTGACTTCACTAAATTATTTTAAAATTGTATGTTTTTTGTCTATTTCTCCCCACTCCCACTAAATTTTTAACTCCTCATGGGCTGGATCTAAATTTTATTCATCTTTGAAGCACAAGTGTCTCGGGGTCTAGAACTCAATAAACATTTGTTGAAATAAAGCATGTACATGTTAACAAACCATTAAATGAATAAGTTTAAAAAGAATTTGCTAATTTAACAAGCCTACTATTTAAACATATTAACTACATTTGATTTTATCAGGGGAATTGTGGGGAAAATACTTGAATTCAAAAGGGAAGCTTGAATAAAAGAACCGTAGAAAACATGTGAGATTGTTGAGATTGTTCCTTCTGTAGTTTTCCAGAATTTAGCCTACTTAAAACCATGTTTGAAAAATATGTTTGAGGGTGATCACATGGTTGGAAGGACTCAAGGACAGCTCTGTACACATTAAATAGCATCATGCAAAGATTGCTGTTGAACTGCAGTTCTTTCATGATGGGGAGAATAGAAGGAAACCTAAGGCTTAAGAAATCTTACTCTCAGAATGAGAATGACATTCAGAACCTGAAACTAGCAACTGCTCCCCTTTCAAAACTTCATTTCCTCTAACTTCTTTTTCCTATTGAGAAAAAACCGATTATTTCTGATAGTCAGAAAGATAGGGATTTTATGACCCAAAGAATAGCAAAAATGAAAAATGATTAAATCATATGTGTAAATGAGAAGAAGAAATGTCATTCATGGTTATATCTGTCAGGAAAAAGCAGTAAAAAAGGCTTCCCTACAAGAAGTAAATGTAGAAGAGACATATTTTTTCACATTCTAGATGAAGACACATGACTCAAATATAGGGCATACTTATATTTTAAATGCAAACACTCCTATATCAAGATCATTGTATCTGAGAGATACCAATATAGCCACAAAAATAAGCTGAGAACTTTTACTTTTAAGAAAGATGTAATAGATCAAGGCAAGACAAAGCCCTCATGGTGAAAATTAGGAAATGTTTGATACATTACAAAAAAATCATTTTCAAAGCATCAGAGAGATATGGTAGCAAAGAGAAAAAGCAAAGAATTATTAAAATTTCAGCTCTTTTTTTGCATTAATTGACAAGCTAATCCTAAAAATCATACAGAAAGGCAAAGGACCCAGGTATAAATCAACACATTTGTAGTAGATAGATTTTCAGTAAAAAGAATGAAGGTGATCTCTAACTCACATTATACTTTGAAAATTAACTTAAAGCAGATCATATACTCACATGTCAAAGTGAAAACAAAACTCCTAGACCAAAAATTGAAGTAAATCTTCATGACTTTGGGTTAGAAAGTAGATTCTTAGATATGACATCAAGATCACAAGTGACAAAGGAAGAGAGGAGGAAAAAAGGGACTACATCAAAAGTGAAAAAAAAAAAACAAAAAACTTTGTGCTGCAAATAATACCACCAAGAAATTGAGAGTACAAGCCACAGAATAAGAGAAAATATTTGCAGATATTACAAGATACCTGCATCCAGAATATATAAAGAACACTTACAACTCAACAATAAAAAGAACTCAATTTAAAAACAGACAAAGAATTTAAGTGGACATTTCTCTAAAGATATATAAATGGCCAACAAGTTCAACATCATCTGTCATTAATGAAATGCCATCAAAACCACACTTGATTGCCACTTCCACATATACTAGGATGGTTATAATCTACAACACACAGCAGCAACCAGGGTTGGCAAGGATGTGGAGAAACTAGAGCCCTCATCCATTGCTAGTGGGATATGAAAGGGTACAGTCACTTTGGAAAATAGTCTGAGTTCCTCAAAAATTAAACATAGAGTAGGGAGGGATTGGGGGCAGGAGGAGAAGGGGACGACAGAGAATGAGATGGCTGGATGGCATCACTGACTCGATGGACATGAATCTGAGTGAACTCCGGGTGTTGGTGATGGACAGGGAGGCCTGGCGTGCTGCGATTCCTGGGGTCACAAAGAGTCAGACACGACTGAGCGACTGAACTGAATTGAACTGAGCCATATACTCTTGCAATTACACTTCTAATGTATGCCCAAGAGAAAGGAAAACATACAAAATGTGTACACAAATATTCATGGCAGCATTACACATAATAGCCAAAAAATGGGAGCAAAATAATCATCAACTGATGTGTGAATAAATACAATGTGGTATATCCTTCAATGGATTATTACTTAGCCATAAAAAGGAATGAAATGCTGATACATGCTGCAATACAGACGATCCTTGAAAACATCCCAAGCTAAGCCAAAGAAGCCAGTTACAAAAGTTACGAAAGGCTACAGATTGTACAATTCTATGTGTATGACATTTCCACACTAGGCAAATTCACAGGGAGAGAAAGTATATTAGTGGTTACTTGGGGGTGTAGAAGGAGAGAGAACAGGAGTTTCTTTAGAGGGTGATGAAAATATTTTGGAATTATAGTGCTGACATTTGCACAACTTGATGAAAATACTAAAAACTATCAGTACACTTTAAAACTGATTTTTATGGCATATGAATCTCATTTGAAAAGTCAATAGCAGTCTAAATCATCTCATTTTTCCAGGATAGATCAGTAAATCAGGTGTATTTCTGAGGCATGTTGGACAGAGAAATCTGTGTGATCTGAATCTTAATGCCATGGTACTCTGTGGGGCTCAGAAAGCTGCATCTCTGAATGTAGCATTGACTGTCTTTTTTGTAACTAACTGTGTTCTTCTCTCCCCCACTGTGAACCTCTGGGGACTGCAGGACCCAGCAGAAGGGCACGGAGCAGTCTTTCCCAATCCAGGTTCCCCATGGGGGAGGCCTGGCAATTTTATTTTCTCCACTCAAGGGCAAAGTTTCTTGTGTCAAACTCATCCATTAAGAGTGACTCAATCAAGGATGATCCTAAGGCCCATCTTTCTTTCTGTATTTGGATGAACAGGGCAAGAGTCTTCTAATAGAAGGCTAAGAGATCTACCATCTATGGAGTCATTTGCAGTAAAAATGTGTAAAATCAGACGAAAAGATGAATTTCTCATTTGCATCCCACAGAGGCAAACAGGAAATCCTTCTGATGGCTATCTAGCTGACATGTTTTAGCTTAGTGATGACTCATCCTCCATTCTCTGGTGTATTTCTAGCAAGCACCCTAACCACAGCCTGAGTCCACGAGGGCTTCCAGGTCTTGATGATTCCCTATCATCCGCTTCCTTCCATCTCTCAGGTTGCCTGAAATCTGACAAGGATAGACTGACAAAATATAGATGTTACAAAGGGTTTGCTAGAAAAAATGATGACACAGGGGAAACAAAAACCAAATGGTCTCTATTACAATAAGCTAAGAATACACCTGAAAACAGGGCCTCTAAGGCAACTGAAAAAAAGAATTAATGACTTATGTTAAGACCAGAAAATAATTATTTTTAAAAGAATTCTAAGCTGCTATCATTTTTTTTTTTAAATTCTTAGAGTGTAATTGCTTTACAATGTTGTGATGGTTTTTGCCATACAACAATGTGATAGCTCAATGGGTAAAGAATCTTCCCGCAATGCAGGAGACACAGAAGAGATGGTTTCAATCCCTGGGTCAGGAAAACCTCCTGGAGCAGGAAATGGCAACCTACTCCAGTATTCTTGCCTGAAAAATTCCATGGACAGGGTCACAAAAAGTCAGACATGACTGAGCGACTAAACAGAAATCAGCCATAAGTATAAAAACAGAGACATCACTTTGACATCAAAGGTCTGTATAGTCAAAGCTATTGTTTTTCCAGTAGTCACGTATGGATGTGAGAGTTGGACCATAAAGAAGGCTGAATGCCTAAGAATTGATGCTTTCAAACTGTGGTGCTATAGATGATTCATGAAAGTCCCTTGGACAGCAAGGAGATCAAATCAGTCAATCCTAAAGGAAACCAGTCATGAATATTCATTGGAAGGGCTGATGCTGAAGTTGAAGCTCCCATACTTTGGCCACCTGATGTGAAGAGCTGACTCACTGGAAAAGACCCTGATGCTGGGAAAGATTGAGGGTGAGAGAAGAGGGTGACAGAGGATGAGATGATTAGATAGCATCACCAACTCAATGGAGATGAGTTTTCACAAACTCCAGGAAATAGTGAAGGACAGGGAAGCCTGGCATGCTGCAGTCCATAGGGTAGCAGAGTTGGACACAACTTAGTGACTAAACAACAGCAATACATATATATATCCCTTTTCTCTTGAGCCTCCCTCCCACCTTTCCCATCCAAACCCTCTAGGTCATCACAGAGCACCGGGCTGGGCTCTCTGTGTTATACAGCATAAGCTGTTTTAGTTTCTATAAAGTGATAATTTGAACAGTTAATTGTATAAAGGTTTTTTTTAAGTGACCCCTCCTCCAATATCTAAAAATATCTTACTTTCTAGAGCTACTAAGTGAGAGCCACTTCTGATCCAGTAGGTCCAGTTGTACCTGAGTTCTTCTTTCTGGCTGTTTTTTCCTGTTCTTAGGCTGACAGTGATGAATAATAATAGCAGGACTAAGCCAACCTTGTTCCACATTGGGAAAGGAAGAATTGGACCGGAGTAAAGACAGCCAGTGATTGCAAACAGAAAGAGGCAGAAGCTAGAACATTGGCTGGACAATGACCTGGAAAGCACTTTAATATTCTGATGCTCAGGTTACATCCTCAACCTGTTAAATCAGAATTTCTGTGCATGGAATCCAAGCATCAGTGTTTTCCAAAAGCAAACTAGATGTCCATAGACAAAGGAATGGTTAAAAAAGATGTGGTAATTATGGCTGCTAGGGGAAGGGTGTGGGGAAGGGATAGTTAGGGAGTTTGGGATGGACAAGTACACACTGCTATATAAAACGGATAACCAACAAAGACCTACTATATAGCACAGGGAATTCTGCTCAATGTTACATGGCAGCCTAGATGGGAGGGGAATTTGGGGAAGAATAGATACATGTATATATAAGGCTGAGTCTCTTAGCTCTTTACCTGAAACTATTGTTGCAACTATCATAACATTGTTAATTGGCTATACCTCAGTACAAAATAAAAAGGCTTTAAAAAAAAATTGTTCCAATGAATAGCAAAGGTTGAGAACTACTGGGCCAGAGGAAAGAGAGAGATGATCCTAACGTTTCTAACTCAAAGTCACAAGCAGTTTGATTCCATGAATTAAGCTCTCAGCTCCGCTACCATCTTCAAGCAAAGAGTAAAACCGTTCTTCCAGCTGTATTCCGTTCTCTCAGCTGTAATTCCTCCTTTTGACATTTTCCCCACTTAAGACACCTTTGAGGTTCAAGTTAATTTGGTTTTATCTTACATGTATCTATTGCACAAGTGCTGTAAACAGGGGTTTTCTCTAATCACTGTCATTCTCTATCTCATTCCTCACCTACACCCTATTCCTAAAGGCTAGAGATTCTCAAAGCATGATTTCTAGACCTCGAGCATCAGTATCACCTGGAAATGCACAGAAATGTTGGTTCCTGGGACCCACCTGATGAACCAGAAATTCTAGGGGTGGAGTCCAGTAGTCTGTGTTTTAATAAACCTGCAGGTGATGCTGACGCATGCTAGAACTTGAAAACCATTGCTCTGGCAAGAAGCACTAGATTAAGCCTGCTGTGAAGCTCAAAGCCAACCAGTCAGCATAGAGCCTTTAGAAGAGGTACAGAGAGCCTGGAGGCAATGTTATGACAGGACACAGAAGCTGCCTTGAGGCTAAATAATTAGAGCAACATAAGCATTGTTAGCATCAGGGGGCTAAAGGGACCATGACCCTGGAGTGTCTTTCTGCTTTGCTTTCCACTAACCTCTTCTATCTCCTCTGTATCCATGGATTTTCTTTCAGTTAAACAGCTATCTGTTGGAGATATATGTGTTCCTATTTTGAACATAAGTCCTCTCACAGGGAAGCAGCTCTCTGCCTTAAGTCTTCCAAAATATGAGTGTACATAGTGCTTGTAATTTCATTACCCGGGAGCCAAATAAAAACAGCACAACTCATGGAAAGAACAAGGAGCTTGGCTTCAGTCCCAGACACTTAACTCATCAATAAATATTTATTTATTCTATGAGGACATTATTATGATAGTTCTTGTTAACAACTGGTCTAACATTCATTTGGGGAGCTTATTTTTATTTTTACATGTTTGCATGGTGGCCTAATAAACCTTGTTCTGGCTCTCACTTACCTCCTTCCAATCTACTTGCTATACAGAAGCCAAAAGTTTCTTTCAAAAAGAATATCTCATTGTATTACATACTTCCTTCCTTAAAACTCTCTTAATAACTTTAAATGTGCTTGAAATAAACCCTAAATTTATTACAAAAGCCTGCAAGAGTCTTCAGGCTCCCCAGTACCTTCTTGCTTCTTCTGCCACTATTTTCCCTTTCAAGGCACTATCCTCTGGTCACCACTGTCTTGCTTTTCCTCAACAAGTTGGTCTCCTTCTCACCACGGTGTCTTTGCACTTGCTGCTCACTTGCCTAGAAAGGTCCTCTCCATATATTCACATGGTTTTTGTGGCTCAGATGGTAAAGAATCTGCTTGCAATGCAGGAGACCCAGGTTTGATCCCTGGGTTGGGAAGATCCCCTGGAGACGAGAACGACTACCCACTCCAGTATTCTTGCCTGGAGAATCCTGTGCACAGAGGAGCCTTGTGGTCTACAGTCCATGGGGTCACAAAGAGTTGGATATGACTGAATGACTTTCACTTTCTCTGTTTATTTAGGTCTCAAGTCAAACATTACCTTTTGCAGGAAACATGAGCACATACTCAGTTAGCAATCCTCACACAGCTGCTATTATACTCTTTATGTAGCATTTTAAACTAGCTAAGCACCTGTATCAATCTATATAGCTATCCATTCACTTTTCTGCAGGTTGTTTCTCAAGGACTTTGTTTTTCTTCTGTTACCTCTCATTGAGAATCTAAGTTCCCAAAAAACAGGGGAATTTTCTGTCTTGTCCATCCCTGTATTTCTAGATGTAATAGGACAATAAACATTTATGAATATATAAAAGTGAATAAATGCATATGCCATAAAATATTTTGAAGAATAATAGTATATAAAGTTTTCTTTAAAAAAACTAATCATTTATAAGGTGCTAGTAAACTTGAATCATTAGCTACTTTCATGTTATAAAATCTGAATTAGTTAGTTAGGGGTGTTACAGAAACCAGTACTCAAGACACCAAGCACCACACTCTGAGAGAACTCAGGTTTTTTATGCTGGCGGGCCCCAAGGAGTTAACACTCCAAGCTCTGAGCCCTGAACAAAGGGATTACAGAGTTTTTATAGACAGGCTGTAGTGGACAGCACTAGCTATTAATAGGCTGGGTTTCTCACACATGGGAATAGCAGTCAAGATGGAGAGGAGGATGCCTGGTCTGGACAGGCATGATTAAGCAGTTTTGCAGGGGCTGGGCAATTGCGAAGAGCAGGACAAGAGTAAGTGAGATAAACTCCAGTTCCCAGTATTGCAAGTCCCCACTTTCTGAGACTACGTGACCTACGTGATCTAGACTTTGCAAGGGGCAAGCTGAGTTACAGAGGTGGAAGGAGGAGGTTATATAAAATTTTAACTTTTTCTCTTCAGGGGAAGTCTAAACATATTTTTAATATAGAATATTGGTGTGCAAAGGAGTATTAAAAGTTTATTATCCTTTCACAGAGCAGGAATGCTTTCCAACCAGAAAAAAAAAGTCTTTTTGAAGAAAAGTATCAACTACTTCCTTTCGCTCACTGTGAAGTCTTTGGACTCTGGAATGTTGTATGACAGATGATTCCAATTTAGACAACATCTCCCCTACCTTCCATAGAAGGCTAATTTGCAAACCATATTCATATTCTCTAATAAGTAAGTATAACCCAGTAAGCAAGCAGATTTACTTGGCTCATACAGTAGGCTTGTCTTTAAGGTAAAAAAAGAAAAACACAGTGAGTTTCCAAGTGCAATTTTCATTTTAAAAATCTGTGTCAGAAATAAATGGTTTGAAGGCAGAGGTTCCAGGTTTCAAGAGCCGGTGCTATGTAAGTCACCCAGAACAGAAACCCCTGCAATATTCTGTAATATCCATGACAGATTTTCCTTGATAATTTCCAGCCCATTACTTCACTAGACAACCCGATCCACAATTGAAAAGTTTTAATTATAAGATAATTCTTTCCAAACATGTCTTCAAATCCGCCTCTCTAAATCTTTCCTATCCACCTGCTATATAGGTCAACACAAATGAGTCTGTCCCCTTTCCCACATGACATTCCTTCAAACATGAAATCACATGCATCCTTCCTTTTTCTCTTTCCAGATCAAGTTTTCTCATTAGTCATTAGCTGTTTCTTTTGTGCAGTTTCCAAGACCCTATCATTATCGTTCTATTCCTTTATATATGCTCCAGTTGATCAATGTGCGTGCTTGTGTGATCAGTTGTGTCCAACTCTTTGTGACCCTATGGACTATAGCCTACCAGGTTCCTCTATTCATGGAATTTTCCAGGCGAGAATACTGGAGTGGGTTGCCATTTCCTCCTCCAGGGGATCTTCCAGACCCAGGGATCAAACCTGTGTCTCCTGCATTGGCAGGCAGATTCTTTACCACTGTGCCACCTGGAAAGACCCCAGTTGATCAACATCCCTCTTAAAATGTAAATTCCAGAGGGAGACCGAACATTTAACAAGTGGCTTGACTGTTTCATGGTATACAGTGCTGTCGTTCTCTTTATTTTGGTCCTGTGCCCAGAATAAGACAGTTAGGGTGTTGACAGCTTTGTCACAGTTGACTCATATTTAGAACATACAGATTAAGACTCGCTTTAGTTATGTCCTAAATCCTCTGCCAACTTTTACAGAAGTGTACACAATGACCAGGGATAATTCAGTTAACTTGGGGTTTTCTAGACTTTCAAGGATTTCATTATAGTTACCAATAAAGGCAAGAATTCCTTCTTACTTGATGTACTTTCTAGGTGGGTTTAACATTTAATCATCTATTCTGGTTCTCTGACTTTGATGGCTCTTTATCAGCAAATCTTGTTATAATATTCTGGCCCTCAAAAAGAGGTTTCCAGGAACAAAGAGCAGGGAACCTGAAAGGCAGCTTGTCAAACCTCTTGTTTCTTTCTAGGTACAAGCTCAAATGCTAACCCACACGTCTCCCTGGTCGGTTGCTAATTCGTCTGCTTATCTTTTTTTCCATCTAAACAACAGCCACACTTTAATAGAGGGTTAAATACAATGCTGCAAACAGCAGAACTGAGATTCCAGATGGCCGAAAACATGTTCTGCCAAGACCTTGGGAATTGTTTCTTCTCTTGTTCCCACAAATGCTGACTTTCTGACCTCCAAGGCACACCCTAAGGTTTGTGTTTTTCAGTATTCGTCCCAAAGTATGAGGTGATCTAATCTACCTAGGCCCTTCCTGGCTTGTTTTAAACTTGCTACTGGCAAGTAGAATGGAACAGTGTGAAATTAAGACGGAAACATTCCTGATTTAGGAATTTACTGTGATTATCACACTTTATGATCTAAGGCATTTATAATCCTGATTTATTTATTTATTTTTTTTTGGGGGACACATCTTGAGTATGCTACTGTCTATGCACAGAGGCTGTAATCAATAAGCAAGTGTCCAGTGAATGAAGTAACTAGCATTACAGGCTTTCCTGTAGGTTTCCCATATACAGCTAGATGCACAAGATATTCAACATCTGTCACTGACCAAATGGACTATTACTCTGCTTAGCTTAACAAATTCCTGGTGGGGCCAGGCAGAGAACCATTATGACAAAGTCATTATCTCTTTTTTCTCTCTGAAGACTGCTTTCCCTGGCTCTGAACCCCCATCTTCCCTTCCCAAGACTCAATACCTTCAGTCATCCATTTAGTTGTCCACAGCCCTTGCTGAAAGACTGCACTCAGACTTGCATTCTGTAGCATTACCTATCAGCTCAGTTCAGTGGCTCAGTCGTGTCCGACTCTTTGCGACCCCATGAACCACAGCACGCCAGGCCTCCCTGTCCATCACCAACTCCCGGAGTTCACTCAAACTCACTTCCATTGAGTTGGTGATGCCATCCAGCCATCTCATCCTCTGTCGTCCCCTTCTCCTCCTGCCCCCAATCCCTCCCAGCGTCAGAGTCTTTTCCAATGAGTCAACTCTTCACATGAGGTGGCCAAAGTACTGGAGTTTCAGCTTTAGCATCATTCCTTTCAAAGAAATCCCAGGGCTGATCTTCAGAATGGACTGGCTGGATCTCCTTGCAGTACAAGGGACTCTCAAGAGTCTTCTCCAACACCACAGTTCAAAAGCATCAATTCTTCGGCACTCAACCTTCTTCACAGTCCAACTCTCACATCCATACATGAGCGCTGGAAAAATCATAGCCTTGACTAGACGGACCTCAATCGGCAAAGTAATGTCTCTGCTTTTCAATATGCTATCTAGATTGGTCATAACTTTTCTTCCAAGGAGTAAGCGTCTTTTAATTTCATGGCTGCAATCACCATCTGCAGTGATTTTGGAGCCCCCCAAAATAAAGTCTGACACTGTTTCCACTGTTTCCCCATCTATTTCCCATGAAGCGATGGGACTGGATGCCATAATCTTCGTTTTCTGAATGTTGAGCTTTAAGCCAACTTTTTCACTCTTCACTTTCACTTTCATCAAGAGGCTTTTTAGTTCCTCTTCACTTTCTGCCATAAGGGTGGTGTCATCTGCATTACCTATAGTTCCCTCCAAAAAATAAACACCCAAACCCAGATCTGTCCTCTGCCCCTTATTCTCAAAGCCCCAAAATATGCCTAGAAAATTAACCCAAGAAATCTAGTGTGTAAAGATAGGAATAATATTGAGAGTTTTTTAGTCTAGTGGTTAAGCTTAATAGCTTTCAGAGATAAGCTGCCTGGTTTGGAGGCCAGCTCTACCAACTAATGGTGAAACCAGGGGCAAGTTATTTAACTTTACTGTGCCTTAATTTTTTTCATTTGTACACTAGGGCTAATAGCATTTACTTCATAGGGTTGTAAGTAGTATTAAGTTTATGCAAAAATTTTAAATATCTGGCACATAATACATACTCAGTAAACACTATCTATTACTCCTTCCAGTCAGTTTCAGTTCCATTCTTGAGAGGTTTTTGTTCAGAGGTATAACAGTAACCACTCCATTGGGGGAATTTTAGAATCCAGAAAAACATTCTGGTACCCTTCAAACTGGGGCTTCCCAGGTGGTGCCAGTAATAAAGAACCCGCCTGCCAATATAGGAGATGCAAGAGATGCAAGTTCCATCCCCCGGAGAAGGGCTTGGCAACCCACTCCAGTATTCTTGCCTGGAGAATCCCATGGACAGAGGAATCTGGCGGATTACAGTCCATAGGGTCACAAAGAGTTGGACATGACTGAAGCAACTTTCACACATATACTTCAAACCACGTTAATTAGGTACTCAGCTATCACTTAGGAATAAAGACAACCCTGCTGCTGCTAAGTCGCTTCAGTTGTGTCCGACTCTGTGCGAACCCATAGATGGAAGCCCACCAGGCTCCACAGTTCCTGGGATTCTCCAGGCAAGAGCACTGGAGTGGGTTGCCATTGCCTTCTCCAGTGCATGAAAGGGAAAAGTAAAGTCGCTCAGTCGTTTCTGACTCTTAGCGACTCAATGGACTGCAGCCTACCAGGCTCCTCTGTCCATGAGATGACCCCAAATACCATGATTTCCATGTATACAAGCACGGGCACTAAAGCAGTGGGATTCAAAGTGTTGCCTAGATTCTGATGGTATCTGAAGACTTTCTGAGGATATGCAGATGTACATGGTTTCAAGGCATTAATTTATTCTCAGCTTCCTTAAAATACTTATGAAAAAGTGTAATTTTTTTCTTTCCCATCTACCTCTTCATAATAACTTTGTCCACTTTGCAAAAGAAAGAACCACCCATTATCCATCCAAAAGTTGCTTTGGCTCATTGCTCCAGAGTATAAAAGACTACTGGGTAACAAACAGACATTTGAAAATAGTGATGCTGGTGTTGAGAAAGCAAATGAAAAAAAAAAAGAGAGAGAGAAAGCAAATGACTCTGTTTATGACAGATCTGTTGCAAGTCGGATGGTTCTCAGCTTTTTGAGCTTTTCAAAATTGGAGGAAGACTTAACCAGTCTGTCAGCTGATAGATCACTAAATAGTTTATTTTAGTATATGTGCCACTCCAGTACTCTTGCCTGGAAAATCCCATGGACAGAGGAGCCTGGTAGGCTGCAGTCCATGGGGTCGCGAAGAGTCGGACACGACTGAGCGACTTCACTTTCACTTTTCACTTTCATGCATTGGAGAAGGAAATGGCAACCCACTCCAGTGTTCTTGTCTGGAGAATCCCAGGGATGGGGGGAGCCTGGTGGGCTTCCGTCTATGGGGTCGGACACGACTGAAGTGACTTAGCAGCAGCAGCAGCAGCTGCTGAAGACAGCATGATAAATTGTTTCTTATTTAATGTCCTGATATAAACATTGGCATTTAACACAAAAGGAGGATTATTAATTGAATGACATTTCTACATAATCATGTGAACAAGATTTCCCAGTGCTTATACATTTACAAATAAAAAATAAGAGTAAATTGATGAACTTTGTGTCATTCTAGTATTGAGAAATCTGTCTATGAACAGAATATCTGAAACAGTTGCATAAAAAACTCCCGTTTACTTTAATTTTTTTAAGTGCCTGCTAAGTCTCTTCAGTCATGTCTGACTATTTGCAACTCTATGGACTGGAGCCTGCCAGGTTTCCCTGTCCATGAAATCCTCCAGGTAAGAATACTGAAGTGGGTTGCTATTTCCTTCTCCAGGGGATCTTCCCAGCCCAGGGATCAAACACACATCTCTTATGTCTCCTGCATTGGCAGATGGGTTCTTTACCACTAAAGTCACCTGGGAAGCCGTTTTAAAAAGTAAAAATGTTCAAAATTTTGTCCAATTACATTGTGTCCCACATATTGTATATTCACGTCTCAACCATTCTGTACTAACAAACTGCATGGTAATTATAGGAAAGTTTTTAAGTAGTGAAATTTCTGTTTATATACATCTATTTGCTACCAAAAAAAAAATGATAGGGTAATCAATGAGAGACCTTCACAGTTAAATAGGTTACATGAAGATAAAACAGTGAGAAAGGAATTAATTCAAAGATTACAAAACTTTCATGTATCATATCACATGATCATCTGTTTCAATGTGGGTGACAGTATCAAACCACTATGATATTTAGATTTCACTGAATATACTTAAAAGAATGATTTCACACTTTAATTATAAGTAATGCTTCCCAGGTTGCACGGTGGTAAAGAATCCAGGAGGATCTGACGATGCAGGAGCCACGAGAGACACAGGTTTGATCTCAGGGTTGGAAAGATCCCCTGCAGAAGGAAACGGCAACCTGATTCAGCATTCTTGCCTGAGAAATTCCATGGACAGAGGAGCCTGGCGGGCTATAGTCCACGGGGTCACAAAGAGTAGGACATGGCTGAGTAACTGAGCACTTCACGCCAATATTTATAGGACACTGGAAATTTCATACTTAGCAATTATTTAAATTTAAATGAAGAATTTTATCTGGTAATTTAAGAGTGGGAGAGGTAACTATATGGCTCTAGATCACTTTACAAAGGCCTTTTAGAGATTATGTAAGCAAAATCTTTGAAAACATCACACTTAAGCATCCTATCTTTTTGTACATTAGGACCAGCATTTGTCATGCGGAGGCCTAACTCGTGGTCAGAATTTAGGGTTGCCAGATTTCCTAGGAAAAAACTGCATCTGTTATGTGTGTGTGTGTGTCTGTGTGTCTGTGTGTGTGTGTGTCTGTGTGTGTGTGTGTACCTCTTGCTGCTGTTGCTGATGCTGCTGCTGCTACTAAGTCGCTTCTGTCGTGTCCGACTCTATGCGACCCCATAGACGGTAGCCTACCAGACTCCCCTGTCCCTGTACCTCTTAAAGAATGCTAAATAACAAACATCTTCTTGATGTGTCTCTGCCCTGCTTACTGGAGGCTGACATCATTGCCCTAAGATTAGTCTTAGGTATAGTTCAACACCGCAAATCTGGAACAAAGACTTGGGTTCAAGTCCATTCTTCTTAAACTCTGGGGGTTTCCACTGACCCTTGAGTTAAATCACAGTTCTTCTGCATATTGACTGCTTCTTTGAATGAGTTACTTAATCTCACTAAATCCAGCTGCTTTGTGCGTAAAGCTGATGTTATAATGCTTAGCCCATGGGATCATAGAGAGAATTAAATAAGATCATAGAGGCACAGCATTGAATACTGCCTGGAAAAGAATAAGCACTATTATTAATGTTATTTTTATAATTTTACCACCTAAAAATTTTAAAGGACTTTATAGCCACTTCACTTTTTCTTTTTTATTCATACTTCTAATTGATTCCTATGGAGTTTATCATTTATATAACACCTTCTATCTCCCTAATAAAGGGTAGGTAATAGCATGAATGGATAGGCAGATAGCATATACCTGTCTATCAGATTCAAGTTATGGGATTCAAGATAAGTAGCCATAGGACAAATTTTATAGCCCAATCTATATAATCATGGTAGACACAGCTAAAATCTTTCGGATGATCTGATTTTCTTCATTGGAAACAATCATTCTGAGACCATAGAAATGTCTAGTTGGTACTTCAGGAAAATTAACAGCTTTGAGCATGTTCTGCAAGTTTTATTTCACCATGTTTGCATAAGCCTGGCTATTGTGTCTTTCCTGGAGTAATGAGTTAAAAAGACAACATTGTTAAACTAATGTTGATAGAAAAGAAGAATTTGAATAGAATTTTTCAAATCGTATTTGTCTGGATGCAGGCTCTAGAAAGAGTCTTCAGATATCTTCACTAAGTGCTCAGGTGTCATGGGGATGGGTTTATTATCCTACAAATAGTTTTGCTTAGTTTTTAAAAATCATAATAACATAACACACACAATGGATTTTAGGTGGTGCCATTCATTAATCCAGTTTAGAGAAAAGGTCACAAACGATTCTTTTGCAGGCAAAAAATTAACCTCTAATGCTACTCTCACAAAAGATGTAGTCAAAACACTTTCCACTGGAAACTATTCATCCCTTTCAATACTGCGTTCTTCCCTTATTCTTCTAGACATCCACATTAGAAACAGGTAAGTCATCCTTGACTATTCCTTCCTCCATCCAACTGTTCCTTAGGACCTAATGCTTCATCCTTCTAAACATGTTACCTGGAGAAGGAAATAGCAATGCATTCCAGTATTCTCGCCTGGAAAATTCCAAGGACAGAGGAGCCTGGCAAGGCTATAGTCTATGGGGTCTCAAAGAGTCAGGCACGACTGAATCACTATCAGTCAAACATTTTAAGTTTAGGTCCTCACCTCTCTCACTTGACTTCCTAAATAGTCTTTGTACAAATGAAAACTACCTAACATGTAAACTTTAATGCTTAAAAAAGTCAAAATCTCCTTCTGCATATGCAGGATAAAGTCTAAACCCTTTAGTATTATGTTTAATATGCTCCAAGACTGGCATCTGTCTGCTTTCCTAGTCCCTTCCTCATCTCTCTCGCTTCAGTCAATACTCTATCTACGTTGACCTACTTATGTTCTCCAAATTTAAATACCCTCCCCTCAATGCACCTTTCCAACTTCTTCAGGTAGAGAAAATCAGTCCCAATCTGTACAACCACTGCACCACATTTATATATTATTAAATTCTATGCAATTATTTGTTTCTTTTTTATTGTCTTCTCTCCTAGATTCAGAGTCATCTGCAAATACAGACCATGTACTAAAACCTTTGACTTTATCCTCAGTGCCAAGTATAATGGGAGACTTAATAGATAGCTGAAGAATTAATGAATAAACAAATGCATCTTTTCTATACCTAAATTTTGTCACAAAATATTAAGGTATTTTTCTTTAGTTTCTAGTAAAAGGCCTTTGGGAAAATCCAGTATACTTCAGTTACGCCAAGCCCCAAATTAATTTTGGTTGTGGCAGTAGTGGATCAAAATGTTAGGGGAACAGTAGGCCTCTGAGTATAGGATAAGGTAGTGGCTGCAAAAATAAACATGACAAAGTCTCAAGGAGGAAATGAAACTTGGGCCATCAGAGTAAGGTCTGTTTAAATAGTTAACCCCAACCCCATTTCCACTGAGGATTTTCTCCTACAATTCTTCTTGGCTAAAATCTTTAGGTTTTGATGTCTTGGTCTCAGTATGAAAATCATTCCCTCTTTAGATAGCAGAGCATCAATCAATCTATCACACTGTGAATTAATCAAAAAATGATCCAGGACACAGGTGGAATGGTTGATCTTAAATAGGGGGCAGAAAACGCATTCATCTTAATAGGAAGGGAGGCAAAACTCTATGGGTACAAAAGGCACAGGGAGGAGAGAGATTTGGTTGGGAAGAGATGAGGAACTTTTTATCTGATTACTCTATTTCTACAGTATAATATCAGGCACAGTAAACAGTCAAGAGGGAGCAAGAATAGAGCTGTGATAGATCTGAAGAGAGCGGAAAAGGTAGGAACTAAAAGTCCCAAAAAGCAGGAGCAGACTTGCTAGTAAGTGTAGTGTGCTTGTGTTACTTAATACTCTTGAATTTCAAACGTACCAGTCTGCCTAGTTATATAGTCTTTCCAACCATATCCACCTCCTCAGGTGCAAACAAAAATGGGTCGAGAATTGGATTTAACCTGGCAAACATAACCAGAACCTAAAGGGGCAAGGGATTAAAAGTATATCCCAGAGGTAATTATGAGAATAAACCAATGAACTAATTTGGGTAAGGAGGGAAGACAGGCTATGGAGGAGATAATGGGCAATGAGAAGTGGAGAGGGTGACTGGGAGAAGGATCCCTGGGGAGTAGAGGAGGGCTACTAGAGGAACTGAACTGGAGACATAAGAGTGGTGATCAGACAGTTTGATTGAGATTCAGTGCTTGCAAAATATTGGGTTGGAAAAATTCAAATGAACTTTTTGGCCATCCCAATATGTGGTCTAGGGTATAAGTGTAGGAAGTGTTACAAAAAAATTCAACTGAGTAGACTTTAAAGATCTTATTGGCTTTATTCAATGATTCATGAGTCAGACAGCATCCAATCTAGAAGATAGAAAGGAGCTCCAAGGAGCTGAATAAAATGAAAGACTGTTGTAGTCAGAAGTGAGCAAGATCAAGAGAGTCATACCAGTGAAGAGTGGATTGGTTGTGGTGTGGTCACTTTCCCTTATGGGATAGGCAAGGGTCTGTCAGGCACTAGTGCTCACTAGTGCTGATCAAGTGATTCTTAACTTACTGGTTTAAGAGTCCATTTCTGGAAGAGTCAAAACTGCAAATATGTTCCATCTCAGCTTGGTGACATGGGGCTTATCATAAGTGACTCCGTTTGGGCTTCCTGTCCTGATTTGGACAGGAGTAAATGACTGAGATGAGGTGTGGTAGAGGTTAGGAGCACTGAAAATGAGATCAAGGTACTGAAAGACCAAGTAGAAGATGGACTATTTCAGTGGATGATAAGGCATTAGAATTTCTGACAGGAGTGGGGGTGGGGAAAAACAGAAGTTGAAATTTTTATCAAAAAAAGGGGGAGACCCACAGCTTAGGAGATAGATGAGGATGTGCATAGACTCTAATGGTAGGTGTTTTCAGAAAACTGTTTAAAGAGAATGGTTAACAATATTTGGAAGTACTAAGAATCAAATATTCACCTCCAGAACTATGGTACAAAGGTTGGAAGAAAAAAATAACTGCCTTCACTTGCAAGGGATGTGGAAGAATTGATATCTCTAAGGGAGACCTAGATTTTGATTAGGACAAGCTCATGAAGGAGTAATGGAAAAAGAGGTTGTGTATATAGGAGACTTTGTTGAGGCTTGACTGTGAGAACACAGTCCAAAAGGAAGGTTTGGGGAATCTGACTGAGAGGTCTGGAGAAGGAGCTCAAGTAGGGAATATGGAGCAACGTGAGGAGAGGTGGAATAACACGAAGGTAAGCCCTAAAGACTCTGGTGAGGAAGAACACTCAGTTCTGACCACAGCGCCTTCCTGCATTTAGTCCTCAGGCCATGTGCAGTGTCGAGGTGAAGAGAAGTATTGAGCACGGAGCTAGGAAGACTGGGGGTGTGGGAGGGGTCCTCTCGACAGAGTGGTGTAGAGCTCTTTGCACTGCCCTTCTCTCCTGCCATGGGATAACTGCAGAGGTTTAAAAGGAACTCTTCGGGCTTGCTTTCTCTCAAGTAGATGCCAGCCAGTAATTGGTTCTATTCATTTATCAATCACTCCCGGGTGCCTACAACGTACAGGGCATGGTTTTAGATTCTAGGCAAACAAACACTGCCTCTGTCCTCCTAGACTTTACAGTTTAGTGGAAGACAGGCATTTAAAGTAAACAAATCTACAAACACTGAATGCTGGAGAGGGTGTGGAGAGAAGGGAACCCTCCTACACTGTTGATGGGAATATAAATTGATACAGCCACTATGGAGAACAGTATAGAGGTTCCTTAAGAAAAAAAAAAACAAACTGAAAATAGAGCTACCATATGATCCAGCAATCCCACTCTGGGGCAAATATCTTGAGAAAACCATAATTCAAAAAGAGATGTGTATCCCAATGTTCATTGTAGCACTCTATAATAACCAGGATATAGAAGTAACCAAAATGTCCATTAATGGAGGAATGGATAAAGAAGATATGGTACATATATACAATGGAATATTACTCAGGAATAAAAAGAACCAAGTAATGTCATCTGCAGCCACATGGATGAACCTAGAGTCATACTGAGTAAAGTAAGTCAGATAGAGAAAGACAAATATATGCCATCACTTATATGTGGAATCTTAAAGGATGGTACAAATGAACCTGTATACAGAAGAAAAATAGAGTTACAGATATACAAATCAAACTTGTGGTTACCAAGGGAGAAGGGAGGGGGCTGTATATACATTACTGTGTACCAAATAGATACCTAACAAGGGCCTGCTGTATAGCACAGCGAACTCTACTCAGTACTCTGTAATTAGTTATATGGGAATAGAACCTTAAAAAGAGTGGATATACGTATATGTATAGCTGGTTCACTTTGCTGTACAGCAGAAACTAACACATGAATCAACTATACCCCAGTAAAATTAATTTAAAAATTAATAAAATAAACCCCAAACGGCCAATTATTTGTTCCAATGACTATAAGCCAAAGAACAAGATGCAACAAGATCATAGAATACTTTATAGCATTTGATTTTTCTATATTCTTTTGAGTTTACCATGTTGTCTTATCCTAAAAAAGAACTCGGAAGTAAAACTGGAGATGTATGGTTTGATTATTTTCTGAGTTAACTAAGGAGACTGTGAAGTAATGGGACTGATCCCCAATGAGACTAAGATTACTTGTTATCTAATAATCTCTCTATATGTCACTTTTTGGCTTATATGTTAGCCTTCTCTTGAATTCACTTTAAACTGTAACTTACTAAGCACTGTCACTTAAACATGAGAAAATGTTAAATGGAAGTTACTTTGGAAGAGAGATATCAGGCATGAAAAGTATGAATAAATAGGAAAGACCCAAGATCTATTACATTTTTCTGGGTGGAGGCGGTGCTTTCTGCCGGAATATGCCTTGAGCCTACTTAGTCACAACATAAAATGTAAATCAAGTATTTAGAATCACATGCTCAACTTCAGTTCTGTATTTCTCCTCTAAACTGCTTTGGGTCCCAATGACTCACTGGCAGAACATGATTAAAAGAATGTTTTACTCATCAAAGAAGAATGCAGCTCCCTGGGAAGAGCATGGCTGATGGGAGAACACTTGCCAATGAGAAAATACCAGATTCTTTACACAGTTTGGGAGTTTTCAGGCAACACAGGAATAGAAGGAATTTTGCCTATCGGTCTCCATCACAGGAGTGTCTTTGACAGGAGATAGGACACTTTGTAATATCTAGTTAGGAATGTCAAGATGAGTTTAGGATAAGCTTTAAAAATTTCCCAACCTACCTACTGACTGGAAAATAGGACAACTTTTAGTATCAAGGATGAGAAACTAAATGCATTGTTAATGCTGCTTTTCTAGATCAGCTTGGGAACTTTACTGGCAGTATTTCCTAGGAGTCTCCGTGTAGAGAGGGAACAAGTGAATAAATAAATAAATGCAATGAATACCACCTCATCACAAGACTGGAGACCTCTCAAGTAACCATTTGGAGAAAAGGATAAGAAACCACCCAAAAAAGTGAAAGGGGAAGGCAAATTTTGTTCACTCAGAATTCTTCAAGCTTCTCTTTGGGCCAATGCATTCATCTATTTATCCATCCATTTAGTTATTTATTTAGCAGTTATTAACTGAGCAGTTACCAAGTATCTAAGGCTCACAGGTAAATAAGACAATGTCCATGTCTTCAAGGAGCTAATTTGTAATGTAATAACAAGCCATCAGACAACTACTTGGATAATTTCCAAGTTATGTGGTGCTGTGCTGAATCATTTCAGTCATGTCCGACTCTTTGCAACCCTGTGGATGGTAGCCCGCCAGGCTCTTCTGTCCATGGGATTCTCCAGGCAAGAATCCTGGAGTGGACTGCCATTTGATTTTCAAGGTTTTAGAAACTGGATAATGAATTCTTAGTGAGATCTGTAAGTGACCTGGTTTAAGGTCAGACCAGCTGATCTGTTTAATACTTATTGAATAATCATTCAAATCAATTTTGTTATTGATGTTATTGATCCAGGAAGGCAAACAAACATTTGAAACACTCATGCTCAACTGTTGGGTCTTACTTATAGGGGAGGCAAATCTGGGCCAGATGTCCTGTGGAATTCTTTCTAATAGGATACTTTAAACTGACAAGCTTTTGAAACAGCACATCTTTAACTGTGACTTTTGATTTTTAATCTTGTTGCTGCTTTAAGAATATATCTATATCTATCCATCCATCCATACACACACACAAAGCTATTTTTGCTCATTTTGACAAAGGAAACAAGAAGAGGGGAAAATATTCGACTCTTTGACTAACATCCCAGACTCAGTTTTTTAAAAAGTCAAAACAGAATTAAATTAGTGACAATTACCCACATAACTTACCTCTTTATGATTTAACTTAAAATATAATGGAAGAGAGACAAGATGTTTTAGACAAAAAAGATCTATGAATATATCCACTATATTCATAGTCAAAAAGAGAAACAATAATTAAATCAACTTTATGGTAATAAAATTCAAAATAAAAATTAATGAATTAGTTTCTTCTGTGAAAAATAGTTTCACAGCTCAAATCAAGACCCCCTGTCATGATAAGGTACTAAAAGTGTTCCCATTATAATCAGAAACTGAATAAAGATAACCATTTTCCACATCATTACTGGGATCACAATCTCAAGTAATTAGGCAAGAGAAAAAAATTAAAATCATAACATAGGTAAAATTACAATTTTTTTTTGCAAATAAGAGACACACATATATATATACACACACATATATATACACTTAGAAAACATTGGGATTGATTAAAAACTATTATACTAAGAGAAATCGACATAGTGATTGGTTAAATAATTCACAACAATCAGTAGTTTCTCAATACAGAAGTAAATGACAAAATATAATGGGGAAAAGATACCATCTACGATAAAAACAAGAGAGATAAATACCTAGATACAAACTTAAAAATATATAAAAAATCTGCGGGTCCTATCTAAACAAAGTTTGCAATTCTATAAGGGAACATAGAAGTCTTGAATCAATAGGAAATTATTTTCTTGACAGTAATATTCAAATTCTCCTTAAACTAAGATAGAAATTCAAAGCAACCCCAGTAAACATCCCAGGAAGACTATCTTTAACATGGTAAACTGATTCTAAAATGTATATGATAATAAACAAACCAAAAAAGTGATACACACCAGGAATTTTTTTCTACACCAAGAATTCCAATCCACAAAATAATGAGAGATGAAAAGAAATAGTACTAGGGATTAAAATGGTCATCAGTGTAATCCTAACACACAGAAGAATGCCAATTATATAGTAGGCCCTCAATAATATATTGGATAAAGGCATAACAGAATGAATTTAAGCCAGAATGATGAAAACTACTGGTGCTGGTAGAGCTAGGAAGATCTATGGACTGGCACAGAGAATCTAGAACCATACCAAATCCTCATGGGAAATCAGTACAGCAGATAAAGATGGTACTTGAGTCAGTAGAGAAAGATGGACTATGCAATAAATGACGTTGGGATAAACAGCCAGCCATTTAGAGAAATGAAAATCAAGCAAAACTAGATTGCTACCTCACCCCTTATATCAAAATTCATTCCATTTGCAGAAGAAAATACAAAAGTTGATTTTATAATAGGGCAGGCCTTTCTAAGCAAAATCCAATCCAGAAACCAAAAGAGAAAGACTAAAAAGTATACAATAAAATTAAGGTTTAAAAAAATTAAATAATACCAAACACACAAACTAATCAACATGAAGTGAATAGAGTGGCATTATAAGCTTGGGAGAGAAGCCAGATTTTTATACACACACACATATACGTATATATAAAAAACTAAGGGAGAGACAGTGAGAAAAGCAAGAAGAATAGCACAAACAATACCAAGAAAATAAATTGATTGAGTGTAAGATATAAGGGCAAGAGTGAGGAGAAACAAAGGGTGTGCCTCAGGAAGTGAGTGGAAAGCGTGAGTCATTAATTAATTCATTTTTGTTTTGGTTGAGAAACTCAGAACGGTATCTGTCCCTTCACAGCATAACAGTTTGGCAAACCCCATCTTTGGATGAATTTGACTACCATACAGCTGAAGAGGTACACACCCAGGCCAGAAGGGCTAACATGTGGCCTCCATTAGGTAAACGATTTAGTTAGACTTCATGCCAAAGTTACCAAAACCGCAAGAGGTGTCTTTGTGAGCATTCTCAGTGGCTGCAGTCTTCTCCAAGCATAACTCAGAGGCCAGACTAATGATGAGCTGAGATGACAAGTAGACACAGAAGGACTCAGCCCCAGCTACTCACAACCCTCCTGCAGGCCGAGTGGCAAGCCTCTCATTGTTTTCCAACCCTTGTCATCTGGTCACGGCACAAACCTTTACACAGATGTAGGTGGAATATTCTGGAGTTGTTCTAGACCACCACCAGCAGTTCTGGAATAAACATTTTCTCCCATGCTGAATGAGAACTTAGTCGCCCATGAGTGAGAAAAATATTCTGTCCTTTGCCCTCTAAAATAAAGTTTTTTGTTTTTGTTTTTCCAGTTGAGGATTTGAGTAAAACAAGAACCAAGACTGATGAGAGGGAGCTTCCATGGAAGTTCAGGATGGGAGACGCTGCCATTAAAGTTGTGGCATGAAGTATGTAAACTTGCTTGCAGCTCTGGTAAATGCACTCAGTTGTGGGTGTTTGAATGTCTCTTTAGGTACCTGGAACCATGGACATGGTTAGTAATTTCTTAAACTTCAAAGGGCCAGCAGAGCACAGGCTCATTTTAATCTCATATTTGTACTTTACTTGACTATGTGGCATTTGGATCTATTCTGTGTGAAAATAATCAAGTCTGAACTCCTGAGTCTTGGCCCTTCCAACACCACCACTGGATCAAGTCAGAACAAATTCATTTTTATGAGGTACAACTCCTGGCTTACATGAACAGTTTTGCTAATCCTCTGTAAGTTACAGTTAAGATCTTTGTTGTCACTGAAAACTCATTTTTTTTTTTTTTTTGGTACCACTGGTAATAAAACCCAGTGAATTCACATTCCAATTGAGGTGATAAACCAAGAGTAGCATTTCCCTCTCCTCTGTTCTATGTTTCATACTCCTCACCACTGTCCAGGCACCACTACCATTTCCCAACTGAATATATATTTTGTAACATGGATTCATGATAAAAGACCCAGTCCTGTAGTAACCCCACCAGGTGAAAGCCATAGCAGAAACTCTAAATCCTGGAGATCCACTCACCGCAGCGGAGACATTCTGCTAAGTATCTACAGTGACTACAGCAAATATAAAAAAAAAACAAAACAATAAAAACCTCAATAATATAAGATGCTTTGTTAAATTCTATGAGAACATTTTTATCCTTCAAGAATGAAAGTACAGTTTAAAAATAAGCTTATCAAGTTCAAGCAATTTACCTAGTGCCTTGTCCTTCCATCAAAAAGTATGGCCAAACTTCTAAGTTTTTCCACAGTGAAAGAAGAGAGTAAAACTGGAAGCAGTTCCTCAGCAAGCTTTCAGGCCCACATCTGAGAACCAGATGTGTGATGAATAATACACAGGGCTTTAAAAGTGATTATTAGGCCTGGCAGGTAGAAAAGGAAATGACAGTTTCTGAATGTTGATAAGAAATAAATGAACCTCAGCACCAGCAGACAGTAAGTCATCCTAAGGCAGAAGACAAAGTCAGCATTTACTTTACTCTTTTCTCATGGGTTGGCACTGCTGGTGTGGAACTCTGAGAAGATTTGCAACACCTTGGAGCTGACATAGAAGGAACTCAACACAGGTAGTAGGCATCATGTTTGTGTATCTCAATTGAGCAGTATAGCTATGAGATGCTAAGTTGTTTCTGGCTAAGGTCAGTTTTGATTTCAATCCCAAAGAAGGGTAATGCCAAAAAATGTTCAAATTACTATACAATTGCACTCATTTCACATGCTAGCAAGACAATGCTCAAAATCCTTCAAGCTAGACTTTAGCAGTACGTGAACTGGAAATTTCAGGATGTACACGCTGGATTTAGAAAAGGCAGAGGAACCAGAGATCAAATTGCCAACAACCACTGGATCATAGAAAAAAGGAAGAGAATTCCAGATAAACATCTACTTCTGCTTCATTGTCTATGCTCAAACCTTTGACTGTGTGAAGAGCAACAAACTGGAAAATTCTTTAAGAGTTGGGAATACCAGATCACCTTACCTGCTTCCTGAGAAACCTGTATGTAGGTAAAGAAGCAACAGAACCAGACATGGAACAGCAGACTGGTTCAAAATTGGGAAAGCAGTTTGTCAAGAGTGTATATTGTCACCCTGCTTATTTAACTTCTGTGAAGAGTACATCATGCAAAATACCAGGCTGGATGGGAATCAAGATTGCCGGGCGCTTCTTGATGAAAGTGAAAGAGAAGAGTGGAAAAGTTGGCTTAAAACTCAATATTCAGAAAACTTAAGATCATGGCATAAAATCCCATCACTTCATGGCAAATAGAAGGGGAAAAAGTAGAAGCAGTGACAGATTTTTTTTTCTTGGGCTCCAAAATCACTACAGACAGTGACTGCAGGCATGAAGTTAAAAGACACTTGCTTCTTGGAAGAAAAGCTATGATAGACCTAGATGGTATATTAAAAAGCAAAGACAGCACTTGCTGACAAAAGTCCATATAGTCAAAGATATGATTTTTCTAGTAGTCATGTACAGAAGTGAGAGTTGGACCATAAAGAAGGCTGAATGCTGAAGAAGATGCTTTCAAACTGTGGTGCTGGAGAAGACTCTTGAGAATCCCTTGGACAGCAAGGAGATCAAACCAGTCAATCCTAAAGAAAATCAACCCTGAACATTTATTGGAAAGACTAATGCTGAAGCTGAAGCTCCAATACTTGGCCACCTGATGTGAAGAGCAAATTCACTGGGAAAGACTCTGATGCTGGGAAAGATTGAGAGCAGGAGGAGAAGGGGGTGACAGAGGATAAGATGGTTGGAAGGTGTCACTGACTCAATGGACATGAATAAACTCTTCATGTCTGACTCTTTGTGACCCCATGGACCACAGCGTGCCAGGCCTCCTGTGCATCACCAACTCCCAGAGTTTACTCAAACTCATGTCCATTGAGTCAGTGATGCCATCCAACCATCTCATCCTCTGTCATCCCCTTCTCCTCCTGCCTTCAATCTTTCCCAGTATCAGGGTTTTTTCAAATGAGTCAGTTCTTCGCATCAGGTGGCCAAGGTATTAGAGTTTCAGCTTTTCACATCAGTCCTTCCAATGAAGACTCATGACTGATCTCCTTTAGAATGGACAGGCTGGATCTTCTTGCAGTCCAAGGGACTCTCAAGAGTCTTCTCCAACACCACAGTTCAAAAGCATCAATTCTTTGGCACTCAGCTTTCTTTATACTCCAATTCTCACATCCATACATGACTACTGGAAAAAACATAGCTTTGACTAGACGGACCTTTGTTGGCAAAGTAATGTCTCTGCTTTTAAATATGCTGTCTAGGTTGCTCATAACTTTCCTGCCAAGGAGTAAGCATCTTTTGATTTCATGGCTGCAGTCACCGGCTGCAGTCACCATCTTCAGTGATTTTGGAGCCCCCCAAAATAAAGTCAACCACTGTTTCCTCTGTTTTCCCATCTATTTACCATGAAGTGATGGGACTAGATGCCATAATCTTGGTTTTCTGAATGTTGAGTTTCAAGCCAACTTTTTCACACTCCTCTTTCACTTTCATCAAGAGGCTCTTTAGTTCTTCACTTTCTTCCATAAGGGTGGTGTTATCTGCATATCTGAGGTTACTGATATTTCTCCCAGCAATCTTGATTCCAACTTGTGCTTCATCCAGCCCAGCATTTCTCATGATGTACTCTGCATATACATTAAATAAGCAGGGTGACAATATACAGCCTTGACGTACTCCTTTTCCTATTTGGAACCAGTCTGTTGTTCCATGTCCAGTTCTAACTGTTGCTTCCTGACCTGCATACAAATTTCTCAAGAGGCAGGTCAGGTGGTCTGGTATTTCCAACTCTTTCAGAATATTCCAGTTTATTGTGGTCCACATAGTCAAAGGCTTTGGCATAGTCAATAAAGTAGAAATAGATGTTTTTCTGGAACTCTCTTGCTTTTTTGATGATCCAGCTGATGTTGGCAATTTGATCTCTGGTTCCTCTGCCTTTCTTAAAACCAGGTTGAACATCTGGAGGTTCACAGTTCATGTATTGTCAAAGCCTGGCTTAGAGAATTTTGAGCATTACTTTACTAGCGTGTGAGACGAGTGCAATTGTCCGGTAGTTTGAGCATTCTTTGGCATTGCCTTTCTTTGGGTATGGAATAAAAACTGACCTTTTCCAGTCCTGTGGCCAGCGGCTGCTAAGTTTTCCAAATTTGCTGGCATATTGAGTGCAGCACTTTCACAGCATCATCTTCCAGGATTTGAAATAGCTCAACTGGAATTGCATCACCTCTACTAGCTTTGTTCGTAGTGATGCTTCCTAAGGCCCTCTGGACTTCACATTCCAGAATGTTTGGCTCTAGGTGAGTGATCACATCATTGCGATTATCTGGGTCATGAAGATCTTTTTTGTGTAGTTCTTCTGTGTATTCTTGCCACCTCTTCTTAATATCTTCTGCTTCTGTTAGGTCCATATCATTTCTGACCTTTATTGAGCCCATCTTTGCATGAAAGGTTCCCTTGGTATCTCTAATTTTCTTGAAGAGATATCTAGTCTTTCCCATTCTATTGTTTTCCTCTATTTCTTTGCACTGATCGCTGAGGAAGGCTTTTTATCTCTCCTTGCTATTCTTTGGAACTCTGCATTCAGATGCTTATATCTTTCCTTTTCTCCTTTGCTTTTGGCTTCTTTTCTTTTCACAGCTATTTGTAACGCCTACTCAGACAGCCATTTTACTTTTTTGCATTTCTTTTTCTTGGGGATGGTCTTGCTCCCTATCTCCTGTACTATCTCATGAACCTCTGTCCAGAGTTCATCAGGCATTCTCTCTATCAGATCTTGCCCCTTAAATCTGTTTCTCACTTCCACTGTATAATTGTAAGGGATTTGATTTAGGTCATACTTGAATGGTCTAGTGATTTTCCCTACTTTCTTCAATTTAAGTCTGAATTTGGCACTAAGGAGTTCATGATCTGAACCACAGTCTTCTCCCAGTCTTGTTTTTGCTGACTGTATAGAGCTTCTGAATCTTTGGCTGCAAAGGATATAATCAATCTGATTTCAATGTTGGCCATCTGGTGATGTCCATGTGTAGTCTTTTCTTATGTTTTTGGAAGAGGGTGTTGGCTATGACCAGTGCGTTCTCTTGGCAAACTCTTGTTAGCCTTTGCCCTGCTTCATTCTGTACTCCAAGGCCAAATTTTCCTGTTACTCCAGGTGTTTCTTGACTTCCTTTTTGCATTCCAGTCCCCTATAATGAAAAGGACATCTTTTTTGGGTGTTAGTTCTAAAAGGTATTGTAGGTCTTCATAGAAGCTTGAACTTCAGCTTCTTCAGCATTATTGGTTGGGGCATAGACTTGGATTACCATGATATTGAATGGTTTGCCTTCAAAATGAACAGAGATCATTTAGTCCATTTTGAGATTGCATCCTAGTACTGCATTTTGGACTTTTTTGTTGACTATAATGGCTACTCTGTTTCTTCTAAGGCATTCTTGCCCACAGTAGTAGATATAATGGTCATCTGAGTTAAATTCACCCATTCCAGTCCATTTTAGATCACTGATTCCTAAAATGTCAACATTCACTCTTGTCATCTCCTGTTTGATCACTTCCAATTTGCCTTGATTCATTGACCTGACATAACCTTGGACATGGGGTATCTCCTCATGGCTGCTGCTACTGATCTTGGATATAGAGTATCTTCTCTCTGCAACTCGCCACTCCAGCACTGCACAGCCGCCTGATAATGTTCAGGGAAGGACAAGTAGATTTGCATGTCTTTTTTGAACAGATGGTTGTTTTTGTTTAGT
The DNA here is from genome assembly GCF_032405125.1 of Capricornis sumatraensis. Classification (NCBI taxonomy): domain Eukaryota; kingdom Metazoa; phylum Chordata; class Mammalia; order Artiodactyla; family Bovidae; genus Capricornis; species Capricornis sumatraensis. The sequence continues at coordinate 47,857,299 of NC_091082.1, read as the reverse complement.
TGCTAAGTTGTATCTGACTCTTTTGCAACCCCTTGGACTGAAGCCCACCAGGGTCCTCTGTCCATGGGATTTCCCAGACAAGAATACTGGAGTGAGTTACCATTTCCTTCTCCAGGGAATCTTCCCAACCCAGGGATCAAACCTGCATTCCTCATCGGCAGGTGGATTCTCTACCACTGAACCACCAGGGAAGCCCTGAACAGGTGGATCCAAAATTACAATTGAGCACAGAAATAGTTTGCTTTGATAGGGATGATGCTTCTGGTTGATTCTCCATAACAGATACTGTTGGCACTCTTCCCAGATTCCTTCCAGTCTTTTCTTGTGTTTCTTTGCAGCCTTACCATCTTTGTGTTCTCTTTCTTCTAGAGCCCATATACTAGAGTCCCCCCAGTCTTCTAGCTACTAGAGCTGTTTTTCCTGCAAGGATAGAAACCATTGTTAGCCCATGACTGCCCAGTGTAGGAGCAATGAAAGAACAACTCTCTTACATAACTCATACCCTAAAGTTTCCCTTGGGATAAGACTAAGCTACTCTCTAGGGTACTTTGCCTAAAATTTTACCCTTGCTTGACTCCTTCCCCTCTCTCTATCCTATTTTCCCCAATCCCTTACTTAGAATGACATATCTAACCTAAGATAACTTCTAATATGAGTAGATAAGAATCACCAAAACAGGAGAGGTGCAGACAGTCATGCAACAGAGGCCAGTGTTAAAAATTATGTTGATACTTTGCTGTCCACATGAAACTAACACAATATTGTTAATCAACTATATTTCAATTTTAAAAGAAGGCATCTAAATTTTGAAAACAGATGTTGCTGGGAGTTCAACGTATGCAAAGCTATATTGGAGTTTAAGAGGTTAAAATAATATATAAGCTATACTAAATTTGGCCAACTAAGGTCCATCTAGTCAAGGTTATGGTTTTTCCTGTGGTCATATATGGATGTGAGAGTTGGACTGTGAAGAAAGCTGAGCACCGAAGAATTGATGCTTTTGAACTGTGCCGTTGGAGAAGACTCTTGAGAGTCCCTTGGACTGCAAGGAGATTCAACCAGTCCATCCTAAAGGAGATCAACCCTGGGATTTCTTTGGAAGGAATGATGCTAAAGCTGAAACTCCAGTACTTTGGCCACCTCATGCGAAGAGTTGAATCATTGGAAAAGACTCTGATGTTGGGAGGAATTGGGGACAGGAGAAGAAGGGGTGACAGAGGATGAGATGGCTGGATGACATCACTGACTCAATGGACGTGAATCTGAGTGAACTCCGGGAGTTGGTGATGGACAGGGAGGCCTGGCGTGCTGCGATTCATGGGGTCGCAAAGAGTCGGAAACGACTGAGCAACTGAACTGAACTGAACTGAAGTCACTGAAACACCTGAAGTGTGGTTTTCATGGATTAGAACAAATCGATGCTTGAGTATAGAGAAATCTGGAGAAAATTAGCCATTAGAAATGTATAATTTACAATCAGGAAAGCACACATTAATTTTAGGGGGAAGTATTTCATCCCTATATTTGTTCTTACATTTTAGTCACAAATATGCATTGAGTATCTGCAATATACACAAAGTAATCTACTAGGAAGTTGGAACTGTGTGGAATTAGCAAATCAGATAGAACTTTAGAGCTTATTGGGGAAGACATTAAAACTAATCACTTATACAAAAGAAATGGCTAAGTACTACTTGTGGTAAGGGCCTCAAGTAATGTTTGCAAAGATCTACAAGAGCATATAACAAGAATCAGGACTTAGGCTGAGGGGTCATGAGTTAGCAACCTCAAGGTAGCAATATATAAGGTGAATCTTAAGTGTCAAAAAATTAATTGGGTGATGGAGGGGAAAGGTAGCATCATTCTACATCAAGGGAATAGCATAGGTAAAGCCCTCCAGGCAACAGACAAACATTCTCCAATTTAAGAAAGATAGCTAGTTTTTTCCAAACATCAGAAAAATTTCCAAAAGGACTCAACTTTTGGTGTTCTTTAAGAATTCCAAATTCTTTGATTTAAAGCATCCCTAAAGGAATATAGCTAATATTTTATAATAACTATAAATGAGTATAACCTTTAAAAATTGTGAATCACTATACTGTATACCTGTAACTAATATAATATTGTACAATATTGTTACAACAGCCAAACCTCAATTTAAAAAATTAATTTTTCAAAAGCCCATAAAATACAAAATAATAAACAATCAATTTTTTATCCTGGGTGATTGACATTTTAGGTTTGTGCAGTTCAGCATTTAGATAAATAACCATGAAAACATCATTTAATTTCAACTCAAAGTGTTTTTGCATTAGTTAGAAACACTGTGAGTACCAATTCCATTCAAGGAAGCAGAAATCTACCTCCCATGTTCCACTTTCCTGAGCAAAGTATCTCAGGGATGGTCTAAAATACTAGGTTGGCCATTCAGCTTCCAAACCCTGAGGACTCAAATAATATCACTTTGAGTATGGACCACAGTAAGGATGTGAAAAAAGAAAAACCTGCTTCCAGTTTATGAAGATTTTGGATGACCCTTCACTCATCATCTGCTCAGCATTTCAGAAAGAGAAGGAATAAATGTTCTTTATGGTAACGAATAGGATATAGACCAGTTGTTCATTTAGATAGACTAAAATCGGAGTGGCATTTAAGAAGAACCCAATCCAGCCTAACAATGCTAAATGAAGACATGTTATCGGATGGGTAAAAAGTCCTTAAGGGCAAGAATGGAATTCCCATGAGTATGAGTTATGACTTGACTAGTCTAAAAATTAATGGTGAATTTCCCGTCAGATTTTTCTCCATCAAAAGACTCATTGGTTGTGACTAAATTTCTTAATCCCTATTTCAGTTTTAATAAATAAATTTTCCCTTGCTGGGGATTAAATTATTCAAACTTGAAGGATTGGGAAGGAAAAGTAATGATCCTCAAGAGCTCTTATGAAAACCCCAAAAAAGCATTTCAAAAGTGAACTCAAAGCACTTCATGCAGAGAAACAATATTTATGTTTAACAATGGCCACAAAAGAATGCATTTCTTTTTAATTAGAGGGTTATATACTTTGGCCGATCTTTAACTTTCACTTCTTAGGAATATATGAAAAGATTTTCAGAAGTTTAATTAAGTCTTAAAGGTTCACTAAAATAATTATATCAGCCCATAAAAATATTATCTCATTATATATTTCCTGGCTCAAGCTATTTTCTAGGGCTAGCATAATGTCACAGTTGAGCCAAAGTAGTCACCCTTTCTCCAAGAGGTAACCTATGACAAATATATGTATTAAATACGTTTGTACAACATATTACTTTCATAAAAGGACAATTTTCAATTCTATTTCAAATATTACTGCCCTTATCAGCAATTTTTAGTTTGTGTTACTTTCTAAAACTCATATACTATCATGCCACTGTCAGAATACTTGAGTGTGAAATATCTTTAGACAATTTTGTCTTCAGTGAATCTCATGAAATTGAAATCGTCTCATATAATTTAGTCATTTTCTAAAGTGGCTGCCACCTCAAATATAATTGATAAAAAAGCAGTTCAGCTCCATTATCTAATTTTAAAAAAAGCTTAAACAGCAGAAAATGATTAGCTATTTGCACTGGGTTCAGTCTTCTGAAAAATTAGATGAATCATACAAAATATGAAATTACGAAAATCTTTGTCTCACATACTGTATTGCCACTGAATAAAAACATTGCCATATTTGGTTTTTAAAAAATTCTACAGCTGCTTTATGTATCTTGACACATTCAAAGACACAATGACTAACACTGTCACTGGAAGACACAAATTAATAAGTATTAGTCACTGGATCTCAAAACTGGCTAATGTACATTCTGAAACCTATTTGAAACAAGAGGGGTTTACTTAATTTTACCACAGGAATAGTATTTAAACCTTCTGTAAGGTCAATGCTGCACCACATTTTCATCATGACATTTAATAGAAGAGAAACTAAATGACCTGATTTTGAGCTCAACACACTGGTGGTAGTGCATGGAATGTCCAGATATTACTTCTTTCCTAATGTCAAACATGTATTTTAGAGAAGGCATCATTTGTTTACTTTAGAGTCCTATACGGCCAGTTCAAAATTTCAAAGCGTTGTGAAAATACTTACTTGTATTTAAAAATTCATTTCAAATGACTTCCACATTCATGAATCTGAGGTGTGTGGATGGGGGGTCGGGGGGGGTAGGTATGTGTGCACTCAATTGTGTCAGACTTTTTGCGACTCAATGGACTGTAGCCTGGCAGGCTCCTCTGTCCATGGGATTTTCCAGACAAGAATACTGGAGTGGGATGCCATTTCTTCCTTCAGGGGATCTTCCCCACCCAGGTATTGAACCCGAGTCTCCTGCCTGTGCCTCTTGCACTGGCAAGCAGATTCTTTACCACTAGAGCCACCTGGGAAGCTGTACGTACCTTATTACACACACACACACACACACACACACACACACACACAATTAACAGATATAACTGAGTTGATAGTTCCAGATCTAGATATGAAATCTCATTCAAAATAAAACCCTTTCATTATTCTCTTTGCCCTAATTATATTGTGATCTAAGTTGATGCAATAATGTCAAATGCTGTTACCTGAGAATAGATAATTCAGAGTAAAAAAAAAAAAAGAGCACTGAATTTTATTTGGATTCCACACTTAATTCATATATTATTAAGCATTCAGCGTTTTGTTTTGTTTTTTTTTTACATCAGAAGTAGACTTTTAGAAAAATTCAGCACCACCAGAGCTTTGCTTAATCTATGAAAATTATGTTAAAGTCAAAGAACTAGAATCACAACTGTCAACTTTCAGTCATTGACACAAATGAATCTATATATAATTAGCCTCTGCTTAAAATCTCAAGTCCTTTGGTTTATGTATTGTACCCTGTTTTCAATAATGTGGTTCAACCAGAACTTCTAACAAATAGGAAAACTAAGTTTCATCTTCTTGATTCATACACCTTACTTTCTAAGGCTTTCTTGAGCAAGGATACAATTTTAAAAGTCTCAGCATATTCAAAAGCAGAGACATTACTTTGCCGACTAAGGTCCGTCTAGTCAAGGCTATGGTTTTTCCTGTGATCATGTATGGATGTGAGAGTTGGACTGTGAAGAAGGCTGAGTGCCTAAAAATTGATGCTTTTGAACTGTGGTGTTGGAGAAGACTCTTGAGAGTCCCTTGGACTGCAAGGAGATCCAACCATCCATTCTGAAGGAGATCAGCCCTGGGTGTTCTTTGGAGGGAATGATGCTAAAGCTGAAACTCCAGTACTTTGGCCACCTCATGCGAAGAGTTGACTCATTGGAAAAGACTCTGATGCTGGGAGGGATTAGGGGCAGGAGGAGAAGGGGACGACAGAGGATGAGATGGCTGGATGGCATCACTGACTTGATGGACGTGAGTCTGAGTGAACTCCAGGAGTTGGTGATGGACAGGGAGGCCTGGCGTGCTGCGATTCATGGGGTCGCAAAGAGTCGGACATGACTGAGCGACTGAACTGAACTGAACTGAAACCATGGAGAAGAGAAAAATATTTTAAAGAAGCAATTAAACAAATATTCTAACAGAAACAATTCAAAATAGTTAGCTCTTGACTATCTAGTTGGTGGTGGGCAGGGTTCCCTTGCTTTTCCCCTGCTCTTATAATAAATGACTGGGAAAATTCTGATGGAAGAGAGTACTGATAAATAGTCACAATAAGCAGTAAACATGACTTCAGAGTTTCATTGATTCATATTAAAGCATCCTCATTTTATATCTTATAGACCCTGAAAGAAAGTGAAAGTGAATTCACTCAGTCGCATCTGACTCTTTGCAACCCCATGGACTGCAGACTACCAGGCTCCTCCATCCATGGGATTTTCCAGGCAAGAATACTAGAGTGGGTTGCCATTTCCTTCTCCAGGAGATCTTCCCGACCCAGGGATTGAACCCGGATCTCCCACGTTGTAGGCAGACGCTTTACCGTCTGAGCCACCAGGGAAGTCCGTCTTGCAGACCCTGAAGCATCTTTAATGAACCCTACGGTAATTTCAGAGATTCTGATATGCAAGTGTCATGTGCACACTAACAGCTCATTTAATTAGTGGAAGGGAATAACTTTTCATTTAGTTATATATTCCTTGAAAGACCCAGTAACTGAGTGTTATTTGGGTCAGATAGTATAAAAATACAACTTGAGAGAAGGAAGGAGTAAGAGAGCTCTAGAGTGAAGAAAGCCAGGACTCATCAAGGTCATCTACAGGTAAATGAAAGAGTCAGGGGTGCCTTGATGAAGAGGGGTCCAAAGGGGAAGCAGAGAGCCATATCTGATTTTAAAAAAAAAATGCTTTGAAGACAAAATGGAGAGGATCTGACCTATTGACTTAACGGAATGAGGAAAGAAGAGGAATGAGGGTGATTCCAGGCAAAAAATCTCCATTATCTCCACTTAGATAATGGAGATAATGAGGGGATTAGTAACAGAGAAAGAGTCTAAGATGAGAAACAGGACTTTTAAGGTTTCATTGGAGTGTAAGAATGGAGGAGAGTTGAGAAGAGTTCTAGTTAGACTAGAGGTATATCTGCAGGAGTAAGGCAATGGAAAGATTTCCACTATGCAGTTAGAAATGAGTTGTAGATAAAAAGAAGGGGAGACAGGCTTTAAGGCAGTGGTCCCCAACCTTTTTGGCACCAAGGACTGGTTTTCTGGAAGACACTTTTTCCATGGACTGAAGCAGGGTAGGAGATGGTTTCAGGATGATTCAAGTGCATTACATTTATTATACACTTTCTTTCTATTATTATTAACTTAGTTCTACCTCCGATCATAAAGATCCTAGAGGCTGGGGACTGCTGCTCTAAGGCATATAGGAAAGAGCTGAAAAGAGAATGTTTGGAAACACTCCAGGAAAGAGTGAAGAGCAGGAAGAGAACAGAAGTTGGAATTCTGATAAACAACAACTTGAGATGCGGAAAGAGGAGGCTGAGAGAGATGATCAAGGAGACAGGAAGAGAATAAAAGGAAAGTGAATTTATCTTAAAGCTGAAGGAGAACAGACTTTCAAGAAAGAAGAAGTGGTCAATATTGTTAAATACCATGACCAGATTCAAAGAATGAGGAAAGCAAAAAAAGGCATTGGATTTGGGAAATAGGATTTTTCACTGTTGACCTTTAAGAATGTTGGATCAAAAGAAGCAAAAGTCAAATTTGAGTGGGTAAAAATGTATGCAAGGTAAAGGAGCAGGAGAGGCAAGTAAGGCTTATTTTAATAAACCGGGTAGGAAAGAGAATAGTAGTGAAGAGAAGGAGAAAGTTGGGTGGTACAGAGTTTTTCAGAAAGGGGAAATAACAAACATCTTTGTGGGTTGAGTATTTGGAACTTACGTAAAGAGAGGGAAATAAATGGATATGCAAAGAATGAAGCTGACTGATAAAAGAAAAACTCTAAGGATGTAGGAGGAAATGGATCAAAAATATAAGCAGAAGAATTACTTTGGTGATTCAGAAGAAATTTTTATTCCATTTCAGTAAAAGAAAAAGGTGGGTGAAGATCCAGGTTTGAACCAAGAACATTTTTACTTGATAGTGTTTCTTTTGTCAGTGAAATAGGAACCTGGGTCGTTTGCTGAGGCTTTGTGTAGAGTGAAAACTTCCGGGTAGTCTCTAACGGGAATAGGAACAGAAGCTGCTGAGAAAGAATAAAGGAACTAAAATGATACAAATGAACTTATTTACAAAACACACTCACACCGGTGGTCAGGGGGGAGTACAGGAAATAGATTGGGATTTGGGGACTGACATGGTACACTCTGCTATACTTAAAATAGATACCCAGCAAAAACCTACTGTATGGCACAAGAAACTCTGTTCAATATTCTATAATAACTTAAATGGAGAAAGAATTAGAAAAAGAGTAGATACATGTATAACTGAATCACCTTGCTGTACACCTGAAGTTAACACAACATTATTAATCAACTAAAGTGAGTGTTAGTTGCTCAGTTGCGTCCAACTCTTTGTGACCCTGTGGACTATAGCCTGCCAAGCTCTTCATATCCAGGGAATTCTCAGGCAAGAATGCTGGAGAGGGTAGCCATTCCCTTCTCCAGGAGATCTTCTCCACCCAAGGATCAAACCCGTGTCTCCGTGTCTCAGGCACTACCGGTGGATTCTTTACCACTGAGCCCCAGAGAAAGCCCAACGTTGAGCTGGGCCAATAACAAGTGGTGATAAAAGGGGGAAAACTCAGTTTCAAGTCATAATATATTACTTAAATATGTTACATGGTGTGTGAAATTGCTGTTGCATGCATTTTATGGTAAAAAGAATGGTACAATTAGGTGGTGTGGCTTTCAGTGGAGTAAAGGCTTTTGAACTAAGGGCACGGTCAAGAGGAATTTGTGAATGAGCAAAGAAAGCAGACATACTCGCCCAGGCCCAAAAGAAGACACTATGATAGAATCTGTCCGAGATTCTAGACGCTATGATAGTGCTTCTGTCCAAGGGGGTTTCAAAGGAAGTGGTATCATTGATAAGAGAGGTGAATAAAGAATCTGGATTTTTAAAAAGCGGAAAAAGGGGAAATTTAAGTGTAGGTGTTACTGAAGAGATAAAAATATAGACTTACTGAGAGACTGGTGTTTGCACATAACATTAAAGCATAATACAAAAAAAAAAAACCCTTCATACATAATTAAGTAGAAGGCTAGAAGATCAGAAACAATTGTACACTTTTTTTTTATCATATCTTCAAAGTCTAGAACATTGTAAGTACTTCAAAAGTATTTCATAAATGAATAAATAAAAACTGAAATATTCTGTCCATCTATAAAGGACATGAGGTTTAGAGTCATTTGACTACTTCTGGTTTGTATTGAGCCAACTGCACCTTCAGTGTCTGTTGTTACTTTTTGCTCAAATTTTATTCATAAAAGCCTGCGTTTAAGGGTGCAGCCTGTGACTACAGATGTGAATAAAGCCAATTAGATGTCAGGGCCTTGTACGCATGGCTTAGGCCTTTTCTTGAGCCCACCACACCCAGCTTTATAAAATAGATCAGAGTGCTTTTTTTTTCCCCCCTAAAATTTCATGGCTTTTAAAAAGATATTTAAAAGAGGTGAATTCATTGGAGGTACTTTGGGAACTACCTTAGGAGACACAATAAGACTAAGAAGATGTAATTTCACGTCCCAGGCCCTACTGTCTAGTTTCAACCAGAGCACTGTTGCTTTTATCCATTTTATATTTGGGATTTTCACATTAAGGTTTACTTTTTTAAGTTGGTGTTGTAGAAGAATGCCATTTCTCTGGAAAGAGCACAGGGCTCACCAAGGGCATGGTTCCTACAAACTCACTGATTGGGCAGGATGCCCCAGGAATAAGGGTCAAGTAGGGGCAGAACGGTCCTTATAGAGCAACTAACCCAGATTCAAATCAGATCAACACCTGATATTGGATTTCAGTGAAGCCAGGTTTCAAATTTCTCAGGAACCTGACAGAAGCAAACCTCTCTGGAGAATGATGACACTATCCTAGACCTCAAACAGGAAATTTGTCAAAGTCTAGCAGATATTAAAAATTAATCATACGTATGGGGAGATGAGGTAACACAGGTGAGAACCAACAGAAACAGATACAGAAATAGTCGTATAATGCTTCTAAATATGGTTGCCAAACACAGCTTTAGAATAATTCTGCTTGTTATTTTCAGGGAGATAATAGATATTATCAAAAATTTCAGCAGAGACTGGGAACGATTTTTTTAAGTAGCAAATATTAAAAAGAGCTATTTAATTTGAGAACATTGATGACAACCCCCAAGTAAATCTCCCTGATGGTATCAGAAAGCTAACAAGTAGAGAAGAATTACAAGACTAAGAGATGCTTACACGGACATTAGATTCATAACAAGTAGGGGAAAGTATTAATATATTGTTTTCAATAAATGATGTTGGAGCAAATAAACATCTATATCAAAAATGTGAAATGATCCTTATTTCACACAACATATACAAATTAATTCCATGTATATTCATGACTTGGGGGTGAAGAAAGAATTATTAAAGAGGTTACTAAAAGCACTGATCAGAGAGAAAAAGCATAGTAGTAGAAAAAAGATGTAGAGAAGGAAAAGTTGAAGAAAAAGAGAAAAGGAAAGTTGATGGTATAAGTTTCCAGAAGGGATAGGAACAGATTACGAGGAGTTGACACTTGTAATTTTTCATACATCTTAAAAAAATGGCCTGATTAGTCCTAATGTTTCAGTGAAAGTGTTAGTCACTCAGTTATGTCCAATTCTTTGCAGACCCCATGGACTGTAGCTCTCCAAGCTCCTCTGTCCATGGGATTCTCCAGGCAAGAATAAGGGAGTGGGTAGCCATTCCCTTCTCCAGGGGATCTTCTTGACCCAAGGATGGGACCCAAGTCTCCTGCATTGCAGACAGATTCTTTACCATCTATGTCACCAGGGAAGCTTCAGTGTATGAAGAGATTTGTACAGTACATAGCTTTAGCTGAGTCACATGGTTTTTTCTCTCTCTTGCCACTTACAAAAAAAAATCTTTTGACTATGTTTGGTAATCAGTATCCTGATTCTAATCATGAGTATCCTACTATGATCCTTTCTACTCTTGTATCACCTCTGTTGATAAGATGGAAAAGTATTCTATCTCTGGTTATATCCAGTTGAATCCTGAGGTAAAGAAAAGCAGTAAATACCTGCTCCTGAGAAGGTATATTTCTGAGAATGTATTAGGGATAGGCTGGTTGAAATGGAAGAGGTTGTGTGTAAACTTTCAACTTTCAGATATTTCTGGCCTAAAATTCCACCATTATCAATTCAAGCTTTTGTAATAAACTCTGATTAGTCTCTCTTCAGGTTACCCACATCAGAAAGATGATCCTATAAATTCCTATCACAGTAGTGTAAATTAACTTAGTAGAACACTCTCCTACGTTATCCCTACAGAACAGGAAGACTGAGCAAATATGGGAATGTCAGGAAGCTGGGAGGAGAAAATACACTGGCTGAAACTGAGAATAGAGTACAGAAAGGTGCGCGATGACAGCTATAATGCCTTTGTCTTTTCATCTAGATTAAAGGTATTAAAATCTTTTTTAATAAAGGAAGGTCATGTATTCTCATATGTTTGCGCTCTTAAAAGTAAAAGCATGACAAATTTTTAAAAGGTAAAGCACAAAAGACTTTAACATTAGACATAATAGGAGAGAGCATAGGCAAACATTCTATGATGTAAACTGCACCAATGTTTTCTTAGGTCAGTCACCCAAAGCAATAGAAATAGAAACAAAAATAAACAAATGAGACCTAATCAGACTTATAAGATTTTTCACAGCAAAGGAAAACAAAATGAATAGACAGCCTACTGAAATGGAAGAAAACTTTTACAAATGATGTGACTGACAAGGGTTTAATTTCCAAAATATACAAACAGCTCAAACAACTCAACAGCAAAACACAGAAAACCGAATTGAAAATAGGGGGAAGAACTAAATAGACATTCTTCCAAAGAATACATACAGATGACCAACAGGCATATGAAAAGATGCCCAACATTGCTAATTATTAAGGAAATGCAAATCAAAACTACAATGAGGTACCACCTCACACCACTCATTCGGCCATGAGTAAAATGTCTATAGATAACAAATGGTAGAGAGGGTGTGGAGAAAAGGGAACCATCCTACACTATTGGTGGGAATATAAGTTGCTGTAGCCACTATGGAAAACAGTATGGAAATTCCTCAAAAACTAAAAAAAAGAGTTGCACGTGACCCAGCAATCCCATTACTGGGCATTTGTTCAGACAAAACCATAATTTGAAAAGATATGTACCCCCCTATATTCATAGCAACACTATTCACAATAGCCAAGACACAGAAATAATCTAAATGTCTACTGACTGACAGAGGAATGGATAAAGATGATTTGGTACATGTTTATAGTGGAATACTACTCAGCCGTAAAAAGAATAAAATAATGCCATTTGCAACAACATGGATGCAACTAGAGATTGTCATACGCAGTAAAGCAAGCCAGAAAGAGAAAGCTACATATCATATGCTATCACTTCTATGTGGAATATAAAATATGACAAAAATGAAGTTATCTACAAAACAGAAGCAGACTCACAGACACAGACAGCAGACTTGGGGTTGCCGAGCGGGGAGGGATGGACTGGAAATTCAGGGTTAGAAGATGCAAACTATTAATTACATATAGAATTAACAACAAGGTCCTACTGTATAGCACAGGAACCATATTCAATACCTGGTGATAAACCATAATGGAAAAGAATACAGAAAATAATGTATATGTGTGTATAACTGAATCATGTTGCTCTATAGCAGAAATTAACAAAACTTTATAAATCAACTATACTTCAGTTTGAAAAGTAAAGTATATATTTGCACAAAGAGAGAAAGAAATTTAAGAGATTATACTGCATATAAATTCCCTGAGATCACACAACATGATAAAACACCCACCTCATTAAGCAAAGACTCCAGAAATCCATATTTTCCTCTTTTTTTAGTCTTTTTTTCCCCCATAAATCCTTTCTCTATGTACTATTCTTGTTTCATAGTTTGGAGGAGCTCTATGCATAACTATACATGTGATAAAACTCATGTGGTGCTCAGAAAATCCCCAAAGGCAAATGATTTCTGTCCTTTGCTCTCCCAGTGTCATGTCAGTCATGCCCCAGTGATCAAGGGAACTCACTCCTGCCAAGTCCAGCTTCAAGGGTGAAGCAGTGGACTTGACTTCTTGATGAGAGGAGCCACAAAGTCATGCTGCAAAAAGGAGTGTATACAGGGATGAGAAGAATGTCACACCAATTTTACAAAGTAATACATAAAGAAAGGCATGAAAGGATACTGTTAAATTTGGCAGAGGATTGGCAACGGAGACAGTGGTCTATTCACTTGTATTTGCTTGACTACTACATCAAGCATTCATTACCCTCATAAGCTGGTTTTTTTTTTTTTTTTTAAGTAGAAAATGTAATAAATATAAAAACCATGATGATTACATTCCTACCACCAAAAGTCTTATTTTATGGAAATCTGAATTCATTAGCAATCCAAAGAAGAGAAAATAAAGAAAACACCCAATAGAGTAATCTTATAAATATTATAGCACTACTGATGGAGACTGGATCAAGAAATGACTTGACCAAATGATCCACAAAATTGTTTTGCAGTTTCACAGCTCACAGATTGTTTTTCACTGGACACATCTAGGCTTCTAACAGAGTTTTACTTGCAAATGTCAAAGGCACCCTTCAGGAAATTTACATGCTCAGCCCGCTGCCTTTGCTTATAAAAATCTACTGCCTTTTCAGTTAACACTGGCAGATGAAAGGACATTCTCTGATCTTTTTGCCAAGAACTAGTCATAAAACCTCTAATAGGCTCTAATTTAGTAATATGAAATGTACAGCCACAGGTATTTTTATGACTCAGAATTTGCCCAAGTGTCCTTTCCTAGTTTTGGTGTTATTGAGCCTGAGAGAACTAAATATAATAGTCTATAAAGATTTCTCAAGTCTCACTCTTTCTCTCTGCCTCTCTCTCACTTTTTCAAGTTAAGTATCTTTACATCCTGAATATTCATTGGAAGGATTGTGGCTGAAGCTGAAGCTTTAATACTTTGGCCACCTGATGCGAAGAGCCGATTCATTGGAAAAGACTTTGATGCTGGGAAAGACTGAAGGCAAACAGAGAAGGGAGAGCCAAAGGATGAGATGGTTAGATAGCATCACTGACTCAGTGGACATGAATTTGAGCAAACTCCAGGAGATAGTGGAGGACAGAGGAGTCTGGCATGCTGTAGTCTGTAGGGTGGCAAAGAGTCAGACATAACATAGCAACTGAGCAACAACATCTCTACACCTCTGTCTCCACCAAAGGAATCTGGAATATAAATAATATGATAGTATTTGGCACACCCATATCTGTTCTGCAGCTTGTGCAGAGCCTATTTTTTTGTTCACCTGAGTGCTTTATTGTGATTGACCTTACTGTTCTCCTTCAGGAAACAATCCGCAGACCACAGCATCAAAATCTTTTATATAAAGCATGTAAGACAGTTTCCTCTTCATCACCCATTCAGGCCTGATTGGACCACTGCAGGAAATTTTGATGAAGACACTCTCATTCAAGGAACATCTCTCCATACATGGACGTCCTCTTTGCCCAGCAACCAAGTAATCACATGATACAGGGACATCCAGAAGCCTAATACATCAGATAAGGGAATTAAGACTCGCATCATCACCTCCAAGGTATTTATGTCTACATTTCACTAGTCATTTTGGAAACCATAAATACATGAAAGTCATTTGATCTTGTATCAACATCTGGTAAAATGACCACCCTGTATAGACTTTATGAATAAAATTTCTCCAAAAGACTTGCACTAAAACAAATTGATTAAAATCACAGATTAGTTGAAAACAAAAACCTTTCCATTCACTGTCTTAAAAAATATGTGATTTCTGCATATCATGAGACTGTTTTTCAATTTTTGAGGCTACAATTAATTTCAAGTCATTTCTTCAGAAAGTATTTGGTTAGAGAATCATTTTTCTTATACTTTTTAATGAATAATAGTTTATATTTTAATATTTTTGTTTATTTTTCAAATCTCATAAAATTATCTTAAATTAATTGGTTAATATTTTCAGACATTATAAAATAATATTTCTCTGTCTACATAAAGTACCCAAAATAAATTGGTAAATATTTAAAGTGTCTAACCACTTGTTCATATACAACTAATATTTAAGCAACCTACAGCAATTTTAAAAAAATTTTAAAACACATTTAAAAAGCTATTTTGTCCACTTTCAGTGATGTGTAACTACATTTTCCTGACTTTTTATAACATAAGGAACTGTGACAATTCTCTATAAAGAAAATTAAACTTCCAAAATGAACAAATGAATGCTTTTCTTTTTGTCAAGTATTTTTAGAAAGAGTACTATGGTTTAGAATGTTGTTTTAAGAGTGCAATAAGAAATAAAGATATTGGAAATACTTCATAGATCATTTCTATTGATTTACATGCATGCGTGCTCAGTTATGTCCAACTCATTGTAGCCCTATGAACTACAGCGTGCTAGGTCCATGGAATTTCCCAGGCGAGAATATTGGAGTGCATTGCCATTTCCTCATCCAGTAGATCTTCCTGACCCAAGGATTGAACTGGATTCTCCTGCATTAGCAAGAGGATTCTGAGCCACCTGGGAAGCCCATTTTATTGATTTAATTTTCCAGTAATTATAGACATTATTGTACTATTCACACTAAATACTCAATACATGATGAGTGCTATCCCCATTTGTGAACAAATGGTTTTTATAATGAAGTGGTAAGCATCACTGAATGAAAAGTTACCATGATCGGAACTATCAATTTTTGACCAATATCCTAATTTTAAATGCTGGGCTGGATGAGTTACAAGCTAGAATCAAGATTGTTGGGAGGAATATGAACAACCTCAGATATGCCGATACCACTCTAATGGCAGAAAGTGAAGAAGAACTAAATAGCCTCTTGATAAGGGTGAAGGAGGAAAGTGTAAAAGCTGGCTTGAAACTGAATATTAAAAAAACTAAGATCATGGCATCTGGTTCCATTACTTCATGGCAAATAGAGAGGGGGTAAAAGTGGAAGCAGTGACGGGTTTTCTCTTCTTGGGCTCTAGAATCACTGTGGATGGTGACTGCAGCCATGAAATTAGAAGACTCTTGCTTCTTGGAAGAAAGGCTATGGCAAACCTAGATAGTGTATTAAAATGCAAAGACACCACTTTGCCAACCAAGTTCTGTCTAGTAAAAGCTATGGTCTTTCCAGTAGTCATGTATGGATGTGAGAGTTGAACCATAAAGAAGGCTGAGTGTCAAAGAATTGATGCTTTTGAATTAGGGTGCTGGAGAAGACTCTTGAGAGTCACTTGGACAGCAAGGAGATTAAACTAGTCAATCCTAAGGGAGATCAAACTGAATATTCATTGTAAGGACTGATGCTGAAGCTGAATCTCTAATACTTTGGCCACCTGATGTGAAGAGCTGACTCTTCAAAAGATTGAAGGCAAAAGAAGAGGGTGACAGAGGATGAGATGGTTGGATGGCATCACCGATTCAATGGACATGAACTTGAGTGAACCTCAGGAGATGGTGAGGGGCAGGGAGGCCAGACGTGCTGCAGTCCATGGAGTTGCAAAGAGTCGGACATGACTTAGCAACTGAACCACCACAACAAGTTGATTTCACCTACCTTCAATTTGCCCATATTTATGCCTCCACTTAAAATTCTAAACACAGGTCATATTACAAACCTCAATGTGTTAGAAAACTATTTCTCACATTATTTGTGTAGTCTAGGTATTTACTGCATGAAAAAGACTTCATTGTCATCTAGACACAGAGGCCATATTAGCAATAATCTTTATGGATAGAGGAACCTGGTGGGCTACAGTCCATGGGGCCACAAAGAGTCAGACACAACTGAGCAGCTAACACTTTTTTCCCCCTCAAAAGTCTAGTCATGATAACCCCTGAAACTTGAAGGTCTTTGTTTCCCTGGAATGTTAAAAGGCCATTTTGGGCACCAGTTGGTTTCATTCTCCTAGGGCTCTAGACTTTTAAAAGATACTTTTGTGGGTGTCTGCTGAAGATATTCCTCTTTCTTGCACCCAACAAACTCTCCTGGATTCTGCCTTGTAGCACAAAAAAGGATTATTTATTAGATGGATATGTGAAACTGGAGACACAGCCTTGCCCTGCTCAAGGCAGCACTCTTCTCAGTACAAGGGTAGGGATAGGTGTAGCAGTTCTTTGCTTTTGTGGGAAAATCTCATGCACTATTAGGGAAAAGTCTCCTCCTGGCCCAGACCCATCTCCACAGTTCCAGAAAACTCACTGTCGTCTAGATAAGCAGGCAGCTTCTCTGGGCTGCCTTCATCACCAGCACCACTACAGTAATTCTGAAAATGACAGTTATTGGTGTCTGTAAATTGGGAATACCCTTGTTCCCAGAATCACAGTGCATGCTAGCTCTAGTGGCTTCCTCCTCCTCATTCTACTATCAAAAAGCCAAAGAGAGCATCAGCCTTGGGAAAGAAAGGTCAACCCAGATGCTGGGCCATTCAGGATTTCCCAGTAGACATTATAATGAGACTTCTGAGATTATGTTGTTCAGGTCTGGAATGTTAAGAAATGATGAGAGGGTAGGATAACAGGTAACCGAGCTAGCTTGGCTGTCAGTAAACTGCCAGTTCTAACCCAAAAAATGTTCTTTTTCTTCCCTTGGACTAGGGGAAATCTATGCTTTCATTCCCATTTCTCCCTGATCTTCTCCCTGGGACCCAGTTCTATCATTTAAGATCCCATCCCATCTTGGTGTGGAATCCCCCCCCCGCCCCCCTCAAAGCATTCAAATAGTCATTTGCAGTAGTTTATTTGAAAGGGGAATGAAGAAGTGAGTCAGGGCAGCCATTAAAAAGAATGAAACAATGCCATTTGCAGCAACATGGATGAACTTAGAGAATGTCATACTGAGTAAAGTAAGTCAGAAGAGGTGAAATATTGTAAGATATCCCTTATATGTGGGATCTAAAAGGAAATGATACAAATGAACTTACTTGAAAAACAGAAAGACTCATACACTTTGAGAATGGGCTTATGGTTCCAGGGGTTGGAGGAATGTTGAGGTGAAGGGAGACTTAGGGAGTTTGGGATGGACATGTACACATGGCTATATTCCTTCACTGTTCACCTGAAACTATCACAACATTGTTTGTTAATCAGCTCTGCCCCAATACATAAAAAAGGTTTAAAAAAATGAAGTGAGTCAGGGAAGGGAAGGAAGCCAATGAAGGGTGTGCTATCCCAGAGAGCACTGAGATCAGTTCTGTGGGGAAACCCTGGGAAATGATATGGAACCTGTGCCTCTGACGAATCTTATCTGTGTGTCAAGGAAGAAGCTGATGAATTTCTTCAGCCAGATTCCTTCAGCCATTGCTTTAGGGCTTCTCTGGTGGGGGCTGGGGTGGGGTCTGCAGGTGGGGAGGAGGGTTATGGGCAATCTGGCACTTCTGATCTGTCATGAGCTTGGGCGTAGCATGCTTCCAAGGCAACCTCCAAGCCAGGAGGTACAGATCCTAGATAGGAGCACACTGCAGGTGGGCATGGGGCTGGTCAGTGTCTGCCTTTCCCCAACTTTCTAACTGATAGAGAGAGAAAAAGAAGAGGCGGGAGGGAAAGAGAGGTTTAACAAAACAAAACAAGAAAAAAATAAAAGAAAGAAAAATAGAAAGAGGTGGAGTGTGGGGATTTTATTTATTTATTTAGCAACTACTGTTACTTTGTGTGGACTTTTCTGGTGGCTCAGTGGTAAAGAATTCACCTGCCAATGCAGGAAACACGTGTTTGATCCCTGGGCTGAAAGGTCCCCTGGAGAAGAAAATAGCAACCTTTCCTGCCTGGGAAATCACATGGACTGAAAAGCCTTGTGGGCTACAGTCTATGGGGTTGCAAAGAGTCGGACACGACTTAGCAACTAAATAACAGCAACAATTATTATATGTAAGGCACCTCATCGACTTCTCAAAGTGACCCCATGACAAAGGCATTTTATTATCCCATTTTACAGATGAACCTACTGAATTTAAAGCAGTTAAATAAAATCCTCCCAAGTCACACAACTGGCAGGTTAAGGATGTGGAATTCAAATTCAGGTCTTCCTTCCCTATTCAAAACCCTTTAGTAGTTTACTGTTTCTTACACATAAAGTTTCTCCTTGATCTACTCCTGTAAGTTGGTGGAATATGAAAACTTCTGGCCTGTAACACAGAACAGACACCTGATCCTGGCTCTGCCAGTCATAGTACCACTGGGATGATGCTCCAGTCATTCTCTCTCTCTGTCTCTGGGTTTCACTTTCCTTGACAGTAAATGAATGAACTAGACTAATTGATGGAAAGGAAATTAACCCTGAATATTCACTGGAAGAACTGATGCTGAAGCCAAAACTCCAATACTTTGGCCACCTGATGCAAAGAGCTGACTCAGTGGAAAAGACCCTAAAGGTGGGAAAGATTGAGGCCAAGAGGAGAAGGGGGCAACAGAGAAAGAGATGGTTGGATGGCATCACCAACTTAATGGACATGGGTTTGAGCCAACTCTGGGAGAGAGTGAAGGACAGGGAAGCCTGGCATGCTGCAGCCCATGGAGTTGTGAAGAGTCAGACATGACTTAGGGACTGAACAACAACAAAGGCACCACCAGTGGGAAGAATCCTTTTCTTTCCACTTTAACCTTTGGTTAATCTCCTATAACTACACTGAAAAAGGCTTCATTCCCAATAATACCTCATACTTTCCTAGGCTGTACCTGCCTAATAATCCTTCATGCCTAACTCCTCCACATCTTCCAAATGCTTTCTTTTCCAGAATGGCATATATTATCCTTTGAATTGGAAACAATATATCATTTATCTGGAGACTCCAAGTGTTTTCTTCATATCTTTCTTAAAATTTCAAATTGTATACCTTGTCCTGTCCTATATATGAAGTCTGTTAAGTTACTGCATTTAATTATGAAGCACCAATTACAGCACAGATTCTGGAGCCATATTGCCTGGCCTGTTGTCTCGACTCCCCCACTTTCTAGCTATGCAACTTGGGCAAATTATTTCTGTGCCTCAGTTTCCTCCTCTGAGATATGGAAGAATAGTGCAGACTGTGAAGTTTAAATGAGTTAGTAGTAATGTATTTTAAATGCTTAGGGTAACTCCTGGCACATAATAACCCCTATGTGTGCATCTGCTATTTTATTAAAAATTATTGATTTTTTCTTTCTTAGTTTTTAGTACTTTAAGTATGCAGATTATCTTTCTCCTGATCTTGTAAATTTTCTGAATGCAGAAATGTTTTCTTTTTCTTTGTATCTTTTTAACATAGTGTCTTATATATAGCAAAGACCCAATGAAGAATTGATGAATGTATCTATGTGTATGTGACATGTATCATTATTACGTTCATATCTGTCTTTACCTTTCTTTGTTGCAACTCTTGTTGCAATAAAATTGTTATTGTTGCAATAAAATATTGTTCTAGTTGCAATAAAATAAACACTGTTTTCCTTCTGTGTAAGTTCTATAGCAGGAACTGTCTTATCACTTGCTTCTTTGTATTATAACAATATGCTCATATTAAAGTCCTTGAAGTTTTTTCACTTTGTGGGGTTCATCATTTCCTACCAAAATGTAGAACACATATTAGCTAGTTAGCTGTGTAATTTGTGGGATGAATAAACAAAGAAATTTTGGACAAATAATACACGCTTCATAAATCTAGATACTGGCACTTCTCTCTCTAACCCACTTCCAAGTATAAGACACTAAAATTTAAACCACATTCAACTGTATTCTCTACTCCAAACTATAGTGAAGAATAGACTTTCTTAGGTGTTCATTCAAAACAGAACTAAATCTCTATTATTCTTTTCTGCAAAACTTTCAAATGTCTACTTGACAGAATGTGTTACTCTGTGGGTAGAAACTTGGAAGGTCTGAGCCACTAGACAGACCCTGAGTGATTTCTTCAAAACAGTCTAGAAAAGCAATTGATGAGTCTTCAAATCAACATGAATTAGTTTCTTTACAGATAAAATAACCTAACTTTTCTAGGTATTAGTGATACTTTCCCATTACTGAGGTAGAGTTTTCAAATTTCCCTTTATTGTTTTTAGCCAATTTGATTAATTGTATCTGCAATGCTGACTAAACAGAATGTCTTGGTCAGAATGAAGCAAATGAAATGAGTTTGTCTGAGAGTCAACAAGTTTAGTTAATGTCTCATTTTCTTTTAAACCTGTAACATTAAAGATGTTGACAGTGCAATGTATCAGTTATCATGGGTAAAATAGTCATGATACTATTTGTTTCATAATATTATTAATAAATATAATTTTCTTGAAGATAAAATATCTTATTGATCTCTAAGTTCCCTAATCCCTAGCACAAATGTAATAGATGTTATTATCTACTCAAATCCTTTCTCCTCTTCTCCCTTGCCCACAGAAACCCAATTATATTCAGGTACTAGAACACAACCTGCTTTCAGAGATGTTAATCCTCTCTACCAGCTGGGGAAGAGGGTAAATCTTCATTAATCTTTGTAAAGCTGTGGTGGTTTTATCAGTGATGTATTAATAATGGGTGTGTGGCACAATTCTGGTTTATGAGAGCTGAGGGGAAGCCTTTGAACTTAGGAAGAGCTGTTTTTGTCCTTAAAAAGGACTGAAAGACAGATTCAATTTCTTTTCAGCCTGTGGATATCGCAACCTGCGTGTGAAACTTGGAACTGTAATTGCCATCTTATGCCTTGAAAAGAATCAACCTAAGACAACAAGGAAAACTCTGAGGATTGAAGAACTAAGTTCAGTTCAGTTCAGTTGCTCAATCGTGTCTGACTCTTTGCGACCCCATGAATTGTAGCACACCAGGCCTCCCTGTCCATCACCAACTCTGGGAGTTCATTCAAACTCACATCCATCTAGTCGGTGATGCCATCCAGCCTTCTCATCCTGGGTCGTCCCCTTCTCCTCCTGCCCCCAATCCCTCCCAGCATCAGAGTCTTTTCCAATGAGTCAACTCTTCGCATGAGGTGGCCAAAGTATTGGAGTTTCAGCTTCAGCATCATTCCTTCCAAAGAACACCCAGGGCATGAGAACACCCAGATCT
The DNA here is from genome assembly GCF_032405125.1 of Capricornis sumatraensis. Classification (NCBI taxonomy): domain Eukaryota; kingdom Metazoa; phylum Chordata; class Mammalia; order Artiodactyla; family Bovidae; genus Capricornis; species Capricornis sumatraensis. The sequence continues at coordinate 47,835,519 of NC_091082.1, read as the reverse complement.
CCTTTAGAATGGACTGGTTGGATCTCCTTGCAGTCCAAGGGACTCTCAAGAGTCTTCTCCAACACCACAGTTCAAAAGCATCAATTCTTCAGCATTCAGCTTTCTTCACAGTCCAACTCTCACACCCATACATGACCACTGGAAAAACCATAGCCTTGACTAGATGGACCTTTGTTGGAAAAGTAATGTCTCTGCTTTTCAATATGCTATCTAGTTTGGTCATAACTTTCCTTCCAAGGAGTGTCTTTTAATTTCATAGCTGCAGTCACCACCTGCAGTGATTTTGGAGCCCCCAAAAATAAAGTCTGACACTGTTTCTACTGTTTCCCCATCTATTTCCCATGAAGTGATGGGACCAGATGCCATGATCTTTGTTTTCTGAATGTTGAGCTTTAAGCCAACATTTTCACTCTTCTCTTTCACTTTCATCAAGAGGCTTTTTATTTCCTCTTCACTTTCTACCATAAGGGTGGTGTCATCTGCATATCTGAGGTTATGGATATTTATCCTGGCAATCTTGATTCCAGCTTGTGTTTCTTCCAGTCCAGCATTTCTCACGATGTATTCTGCATAGAAGTTAAATAAGCAGGGTGACAATATACAGCCTTGACATACTCCTTTTCCTATTTGGATCCAGTCTGTTGTTCCATGTCCAGTTCTAACTGTTGCTTCCTGACCTGCATATAGATTTCTCAAGAGGCAGGTCAGGTGGTCTGGTATTCCCATCGCTTTCAGAATTTTCCACAGTTTATTGTGATCCACACAGTCAAACGCTCAGGCATAGTCAATAAAGCAAAAATAGATGTTTTTCTGGAACTCTCTTGCTTTTTTGATGATCCAGCGGATGTTGGCAACTTGATCTCTGGTTCCTCTGCCTTTTCTAAAACCAGCTTGAATATCTGGAAGTTCACGGTTCACGTATTGCTGAAGCCTGGCTTGGAAAAATTTGAGCATTACTTTACTAGCGTGTGAGATGAGTGCAATTTTGCAGTAGTTTGAGCATTCTTTGGCATTGCCTCTCTTTGGGATTGGAATTAAAACTGACCTTTTCCAGTCCTGTGGCCACTGCTGAGTTTTCCAAAGCATCCTAACTGATAGAGTTGGGATATTTATATGATTTACTACCTAAAGGATTTATTATTCTTAATATTAGCATTGATAATAACTAATAAGAATAAAAATAATAATTTACAACCCTTAATTTATTCTGTAAAAAAACAGTATACCAGGCACTTGTATAGAGGGTGACAGAGGGTGAGATGGTTGGATGGCATCATCAACTCAATGGACATGAACTTGAGCAAACACCAGGAGATAGGGGAGAACAGGGAAGCCTGATGTGTTGCAGTCCATGGAGTCACAAAGAGTCCGACATGGCTTAGCGACTTAACAACAAGGCAATTGTATAAATTATTTTATCTAATACCAATATTTGATTGAAATAGTCGTTATTGCTCTCATTTTACATGTTAAAAAAGCAAAAGGAAAAAATAGGAGGCTTGAAAAGATTAAGTAACTTGATATAATGTTCACAGCAAGTGAAAGCAGATCCCAGGCAAAAATCTCACAGGAACTAGTGGCATAAACATAACCCCTGATCACATACTGAATGAACAATAATCTATGAAGACCCAGAAGCAACTTCTAGGAAAATCATTCCTACACTTGAATGTCTGGAAGACTGCACGCATGCAAAAGGCCATTTCCTGTGGGTTGCCATTTCCTTCTCCAGGGGATCTTCCTGACCCAGGGATTGAACCCAAGTCTCCTGCATTGTAAGCAGACGCTTTAACCTCTGAGCCAAAAAGGAAGCCCCATGAGTAACTGGAGAGAAAAAAAATCCAAGGTGCTAGTTTCTGGTTGAATGTGGCAGCAAAAATGTAAACTTGAATCTTTATAGCAGCCTCCATACCTACACATGTTCAATGATAAAAGGAAAAAAATCTAACTGGCCAAGTAGACTTAAGCACAGTTTTTGACAAATAAGGGTTTATGTTAAAGTAGGAGCAATTCTTAGGTATCCAGGCTAAAAGATTTTTTTTTTAATTAAGCAGGGATATGAGAGCTTTTTGACCACTGGGAAGGGAAGTAAACTGCAAAGACGTAATTCAGCTAAGTTGTTAAACAAATGACCAAACAAGCAATAACAAGATCAAGGCTCTGGGGATGGGGTAGAGTACAGTACTCAGAGTGGCTACATTATATTGTTTCAAATGTCTAGCTTTCAATCAATAATTATAAGACATGGAAAGACACAGGGAACTGCAATCCATACACAGGAATAAAAGCAGGCAATAGAAATTGCTTTGAAGAGGCCCAAGTGGTAGACTCAGCAGATGATCACTTCAAAGCAGTCATCATAAATATCTTCAAAATTGAAAGAAACCACACCTAAGGAGTTGAAGGAATGATAACAATGTCTCACCAAATACAGAAAAAAAGAAAAAAAAACAACCCCCACACAATAGAAATTATAAAAGAGATCAAATGAAAGTTCTGGAGTTGAAAAGTTTGATAAAATGAAAAACTCATTAGAGGGGATCAACAGTAAATATGAGCTGACCAAAGGAAGAGTTAACAAACTAAGTAGATCAATAGAGATTATACATCCTGAATAACAAAGGTAAATAAAAAAGAAAAAGTGAGGTCTCAGACAGATTTGGGACACCATTAAGAAAGTTAACCATATGGATAATGAGAATATTAGAAAAGGAGAAAAAGGACAAAAAAATGCTCAAAAAATAATGACCCCTAATTTTTTTAATTTCTCAAATTTGAAAAAAGCAAAATGAAATATTCTACACATCCAAGAAGCCCTATCAACTCCAAGCATCCTACTTTATCCTAAACACAGAGATTTACATTCAGTTGCATTGCAATAAAATATTAAAATCTAGAGATAAAGACTGGTAAGCATTAAGAATAAAACAAATTATTATGCAAACAGTAAAGAATCTGCCTATAATGTGAGAGACCTGGGTTCAATTCTTGGGTCGAGAAGATCCCCTGGAGAAGAGAATGGCTACCCACTCAAGTATTAGTCCATGGAGTTGCAAAGAGTTGGACATGACTGAGTGGCTTTCACTTCACTTATTACCCAGAAGAGAACTGGGTAACATAGCTGGACAACATAGCTGACATCTCATCAGAAACAATAGAGGACAGATAGGCAGTAGGAAAGTGAAAGTGTTCAGTCATGTCCTTTGCAACCCCAGGGAGTAGCCTGCCATGCTCCTCTGTCCATAGGATTTCCCAGGCAAGAATATTGGAGTGGGTTGCCATTTCTTTCTCCAGGGATCTTCCCAACCCAGAAATTGAATCTTGATATTCTCAATTGCAGGCAGATTCTTTATCATCTGAGCCACCAGGGAGGCCCAGGTAGTAGGAGGACATATTCAAAATCCTGAAAGCAAAAAATTCCTCAACTAAGAATTTCACATCAAGTAAAACTATCTTTCAAAAATAAAGGCAAAAACAAATACATTCCTAGATTAAAGGAAAAAATAAGATAATTTCAGCAATTTGCTAGCAAAACTGGTAAGAAATATTATAAAGAAGTTCACAGGTCATACAGATGGCCAAAAGGCACATGAAAAGATGCTCAACATAGTTTTTCTAATTATTAGAAAATGCAAACTAAAACTACAGTGATATCTCACACTGGTCAGAAATGCCATCATAAAAAAATCTGCAAATAATAAATGCTGGAGAGGGTGTAAACAAAAGGGAATCTTTCCACACTGTTGAGGGAATATAAATTGGTGCAGTCACTATGAAGAACAGTATGGAGGTTCCTTAAAAAACTAAACATAGAGCTACAATATAATCCTACAATTCCACTCCCAGGCATATATCCAGAGAAAACTCTAACTTGAAAAGATACATGCACCAGCAATGTTCATTGCAGCACTATTTTCAGTAGCCAAGACATGGTAGCAATCTAACTGCCCATGAACACAAGAATGGATAAAGAAGATGTAGTATATACATACAATAAGATATTACTCAGCCATTAAAAAGAATGAAATAATGCCATCTGCAGCAACATAGATGAACCTAGAAATGATCATACTAAGTGAAAGAAGTCAGACAGAGAAACATAAATCTCATCTAATAGGACTTATTTGTGGAATCTAAAAAATAATGACACAAATTAACTTATATACAAAACAGAAACAGATCCACAGACATAGAAAACAAACTTACAGTTGCCAGAGGGGATAGCAAGAGAGGGGAGTGGATAAATTAGGAATTTGGGATTAGCCTATTCATACTACTTTTGAACTGTGGTGTTGGAGAAGACTCGAGAGTCCCTTGGACTGCAAAGAGATCCAACCAGTCCATTTTGAAGGAGATCAGCCCTGGGATTTCTTTGGAAGGAATGATGCTAAAGCTGAAACTCCAGTACTTTGGCCACCTCATGCGAAGAGTTGACTCATTGGAAAAGACTCTGATGCTGGGAGGGCAGGAGGAGAAGGGGACAACAGAGGATGAGATGGCTGGATGGCATCACTGACTCGATGGATGTGAGTCTGAGTGAACTCCGGGAGTTGGTGATGGACAGGGAGGCCTGGCATGCTGCGATTCATGGAGTCGCAAAGGGTCGGACACGACTGAGCGACTGAACTGAACTGAACTGAACTGATACATACTACTATATATAAAATAAAACAAACAACAAGGACCTACTAATAGCACAGGAAACTATGCTCAGCACCTCATAATAACCTATAATGGAAAGGGATATGAAAAAGCACACACACACACGAGTCACTTTGTTACAGTTGAAACTAACACACATTGTAAATTAACCCTATTTGATTAAAAAATGAAGGAAAATAAAAATGGAAAGGAAAAAACCAATTCTATACTATGTACAGGAAATACAATTTAGATCAAAGATACAAGTAGGTTGAAAATAAAAGGGTGGAAAGGTATCTCAAAAATGAACTTGAACGGTTTTACTAATATCAGACTAAATAAACTTTAAAACAAAAAATGTTACTAAAGATAACAGAGAAACTATAATGATGAAAAGATCATTCCATCAGTAATATGTAACAACTATAAACATACATTGGAGAAAGAAATGGCAACCCACTCCAGTTTCCTTGCCTGGAGAATTTCATGGACAGCGATGCCTGGAGGGCTACAGTTCATAGAGTCAGACGTGACTTAGTGACTAAACAATAAACGTACATTCTCCTAACAACTGAGGTCAAAAAGACATGAAACAAATCTGAAAGAATTGATGGGAGTGACAGATAATTCAATAATAGTTGAAGAGTTCAAGACTCAGGTTAAATAATGGATGTCACTAGGCAGAAGATCAATAGCAGAATAAGACCTGAACAAGACAATAAAACAAACAGCACTAACAGACATCTGTAAAACACTCCACCCAATGATAGCAGAATACACATTCTTCTGCAGTACATATGGAACATTCTCCAGTATAGACCATAAAACAGATACCAATAAATTTAAAAGGACTGAAATTATACAAAGTATATTCTCAGACAGAAATTAAATTAAATTAGAAATTGATAACAAAGGGAAGTTGGGCAATTCACAAATATGTAAAAATAATTAAACCTCTTGAATAAATAAGTTAAAAATTCTAACAGATAAGATGAGAAAAATACTTTCATGATTTAAACTGAAACATTGCATACCAAAACTTATGGAAGGCAGTTAAAGAAGGGCTCAGTGGGAAAATTAGAGCTGTAAATGTCTCTTTTGAACACATAATAAAGATCTCAAAACTTTCGTGCTATACCTACTTTGAATACACCTATAATTTTTAACTTACTAATAAGATTGAATCAGTAATTTAAAAACTTAAAAGGAAAACCCCAGGAATTTGCAGTTTCATCAATAAATTTTACCCTGTGAAAAGGAGGATTAATACCAATTCTCCCAGAAAACATAATTGGAGGGAACACATCCCAACGTACTACATGAGACAAATATTGCCTGATCCTTGAACCGGAAAAAAAAATCACCATAAAAACAAAAACACCCCTGCAGAAAAACTACAGGCCAGTATGCTCAGAAATACAGATGCAAAAAATCCTCAAAAAGTACAAGCAAACTTAATCCAACAATATTTTAAAAGGATCATGTTTCATAATCACATGAGAATTATCTTCTTGGGATAATTCATAAATTCAAGGTTGGTTTAATGTAGAAAATCAATCAATGTAATATACCAGGCATATGTATAGAGACGTAGACGTGCGCTTGCCTAGGCTCAGATCGGGGAATGGGGAGTGACTACTGAAAGGAAAAAGATTTCCTTTGGGAGAGAGAAAAATACATGTAGACTGTGATGATTGCGTAACTCTCTGACTCTACTGAAAGAATTGTACATTTTAAATGGGCAAATTTTTTGATATGTGAATATTTTTATATAGATGTCAAAAAATAAGAAAAGAAAACGTAAATCATTAAATTGATCTTAAGAGTATGTGTGTGCTCAGTTGTTCAGTTTTGTCTGACTCTTTGATGCCATGGACTATAGCCCACTAGGCTCCTCTATCCATGGAATCTCCCAGGCAAGAATACTGATGTGGGTTGCCATTTCCTACTCTGGGCGATCTTCTCAACCCAGGGATCAAGCCTGGGTCTCTTGCATCTCCTGTGTCAGCAGGGGGATTCTTTACTCCTGCCTCACCTGGGAAATCCTTGAGCTTAAGTATTAGTTCATAAAAATCAATGTTAATTAGTTTCAAGTATATTTGTAAAATCCATTCTATACATTTATTTTCACTGCCACCTCTAAAGTTAGTATCCAAAGATCTACAACTGAATAGTTTCTGCTAAGCTCTTCTGAGTTTGACTTTAAAATTCACCAAATATATGATGAGCATGTGGTATACTAGATATTCTGATAGGTACTGCAATGGATAGACACATAAATGCTTAAAAATAATCATCAAAGCATCTATTCTGAAGTCAAATAATTTATTTTGATTTAAAGTACAAATTTCATTCAGGGTTAAAATGTTTTTAGAAGAGTACCTTGGAGTTTCAGGTTAGATGGTATTTTCATCTATAAGATGAATTTCATTTATTTATTTACATTTCTATATTGTTATTTACTTTTTTCTTAAATTATGTCAGTTACCATATGCTTTATATTAACTGGGCATGGTAAGAAAATGTGAGATTGTTAGTTATTCAGAAGTCCTGGGGAATTCTTTTATTCCACTATCATTTTTATTTTAGGAATTATTCAGTTCTTACTTGATCCTAGTCACTGAGGTATGTAGGAGTATGTTTATTTAATAGTTTCAAAATTATTTTTAGAGTGGAAATCATTCCTGCAACATAGCTAGTAAGTGATTTGGACCTCATTCTTCTGACTTCATTATTCTTTTAAACGCCTTCAGTACCAGAAAGCTGCCATTATATAGCAACAAGACTCAGAGAAAGTCAGATGGAATTAAGTGTCTGAAGTTATTTCTGGGCCACTCAACCTAAGGAAGGAGAGTGAAAGAAGAGTTTACCATGGGGTAAAAATACCAATGTCAAACTAAGGAAGAAAAGGACAAGCAGAGAGGCAGGGACCTATGCAACAAGAAATTTGGGCTGGAGCCAAGGGACCAGATTCTTATTTAGGGTCTGTCATTAAGTTCCTGTGTAATTTGAGTAAGCCATTCAAGTCCCCCAGGCCTCCATTGCCTCATCAATAAAATAAGAAAATTGGTATAAGTACCTCCAAGATATTTTCCAGCCCTTTCATTTTATGGCTCTTGGTTAGCAACTGTACAGACTGGATGCCCTATTTTCTCCATATGTTCAAGTAAACAGATGAAACTCACTCAGCAGCTCAGTTTTCTTGTCATGCTGTATGATCCTTAGACCATCTTAGATTTGCTACTTTAAATTTCATTATTTTAACACAGACTCATCAATTTTTTTTTAAGTTGTCTTGCTTCTTTTCTAACCAGCTCTTACTTTTAAAATGGCATTCTCTTGTATGTTTGAATGCTCTCTTTCTACAGTGCACGAGTACATTTTAAAATCTTTTCTCTCCAGGATGTGGAGAAAAGGGAATATTACTTTACTCAGCCATAAAGGATAAAGAAACAACGTCATTTACAGCAACATAGATGGACCTAGAGATTATCATACTAAGCAAAGGAAGCCAAAAAGAGGAAGACAAGACCACATGATATCATTCATACGTGGAATCTAAAATACAACATAAATGAACGTATGTATGAAACAGACTCACAGAGAGACTTGTGGTTGCCCCAAGACAATAGGCTTGTGGTTGCCAATATGGAGGGGTGTGGGAGGGGGAAGGACTGGGAGTTTGGCATTAGGAACTGCAAGCTATTATATACAGGATGAGCAAAAAAGTCCTATTGCATAGAAGGGAACTAAATTGAATATTCTATGATAAATCATAATGGAAAAGAATATATATGTGTATAATTGAGTCGCTGTTGTACAGCAGAAAGTAACACAGCATTGTAAATCAACTATACCTCAATAAAATTAAAATCTTACTTCTCTGTCTTTGAATATTTGGAGTTTCATCAGTGATCACTTCAATTTTTATATTTTTCATAGACTACTTCAAAAGGTTAAACTTGGTTCAGTTTAAGAATGGTTTATGGGCTGTTTACTGGATAAATTATCTACTTACACTGTCATGCAATGAAATGATTGTGTAGTTTTTGCACAGGACCTTAGTTTAGTCTGGAAAATTCATATTTGATGACTCTCTTGAGGGAGGGGTTATTGTCTAGGTCAACAGAAATGTATGCAGTGCCACTGACTTCATAATGGTTTCCTGAAATACAGTAGGAAAAATTGGAAGGAATTTAGGATGGTGAACATTTTTTGCCAGAATAAATACATAGAGGACTGAGAGTCACTCCTGTCAACTTTAGAGAAATGAGTACAAGATAAAGGAGGTAGGGTTAAGAAGAAGCCAGCTAGGGAGAAAATGAAATGCAGGAGAATCTAATCAGGCTGCTAGACAGGGCACCATGCCGAGAACAAACACTCTGAAAGAAATGCTCCTGACCTATTACCTGAAGAATCTTTAGCATCTGGGCTTTACTGAGCCATATGCTGATTAATTAAACTTAAAGTTCAGGAAGGTGGAATATCTTTTATTTTTGCATTAGTGACGCCATATGTATACATTCATTTCCTGAAAAAAATAATGTGGTGCAAAATAAAATCAAAATATCACTGGGGCATTGACATGATACTACCAGGAAAACACAGAGTACTTAACTCAAAGCCTGGGAACTGTGTCAAACGGTCTCAATGACTATTTTCAAATCTTTTCCTTGATCTTCTTCAATGGAAGCACATCATGCTCAGTATCACTGACACAATGGTCTTGGACTTAATCATATATATATATGTATGTGTGTATGTGTGTGTGTGTATATGTATGTATATATATATATATATATCTCCTCTGGAGGAGGGCATGGCAACCCACTCCAGTATCTTGCCTGGAGAATCCCATGGACAGAGGAGCTTGGCAGGCTTCGGTCGGAAATGACTGAAGTGACTTAGCATGCACATAGCACACACACACGCACACATGCACACACTCACATATATATATATATTAAACCTTTTCTAAGGAGATCAAGACTGATTTACAATCATTGAGGAGTGACTGACATGCAAAAATAAATGGAAAGCAGACTAAGTGTGATCTTTCTGCTTAGCTAGAAAGGACTTTAAAAACATGTAAATATTAATGCATACATATTAAATCTAGAAAATGGTACTGATGAACTTATTTGCAGGGCAGGAATAGAGACACAGACATAGTGAATGAACTTGTGGACCCAGAACGGGAAGGAGAGAGTGGGATGAACTAAAAGAGCAGAATTGAAATATATACATTCCCATGTGTAAAATAGGTAGCTAGTGGGAAGTTGCTGTATAGCACAGGCAGCTCAGCCAGGGGCTCTGTGATGACCCAGAGGGGTGGGATGAGGGGGGTGGGAGGGAGGCTCTTGAGGGAGGGGATATATGTATACTTTCAGCTGATTAACATTGTTGTACAGCAGAAACCAACACAATATTATAAGCAATTCTCCTCCAATTAAAATTTGGACTCTGTGGGAGAGGGCGAGGGTGGGATGGTTTGGAAGAATGGCATTGAAACATGTATAATATCATATGTGAAACGAATCACCAGTCCAGGTTCAATGCATGATACAGGGGGCTCGGGGCTGGTGCACCGGGATGAACCCAGAGGGATGGGAAGGGGAGGGAGGTGGGAGGGGGGTTCAGGATGGGGAACACATGTACACCCATGGCGGATTCATGTCAATGTATGGCAAAACCAATACAATATTGTAAAGTAATTAGCCTCCAATTAAAATAAATAAATTTATATTTAAAAAGAAAAATATGAAAACAAATAAATAAAAATATGTAAAATTCTGAAATGGGTCAATTTTATATAATGGGAGCTTCTCTAGGATTCTTGGTTTCTATCCTGTGGCCTCTTATTTTCCTGCTTGGTAGGGTCTATTTAATTATTTGAGTCATTCTGCCCTGTTTTCCCCCTCCTTTCTCTAAGACATTGAAGAAGATCAGATGACAGTTTGAAAAATCTGTGTGGGAGGAGAAAGGAATCTGACTGCTTTAGAAAGGCAAAAAATATTTTAATGTTAGCCCAGTTTAAGTTAAAAACTCAGGGTGAAACTTCCTTCCCTTTTAAAAATTGTCTTGATGATTTTCAAAACCACAGACAACGTATGCCTCCTTAGCCAGCTCATTAAGGCGTTCCTGGGAACAGTGTGAACCCCCACAGGAATATGTGTTCCTCTGAGAAGCTGCTCAGCATCTCTTCCCTTAGCACCTGCAGGCCTCCTACAAAGCTGAAAGCTAATGATTTTATGAGTGTAAGCCTACACCTCTGCTACCCTGGTTTTATTGATCTCCTCTGTGCTACCCTGAAATCTCTTTTATTCCTATACTTTTTACTTTTATTTTCTTAGATTCACAGTAGAAATAACCACTCCCACTAAAGTCAACTCACCCTCTATTGACAGAAAACTGGTCAGTGGTGAGACAACAAAACAGAACTGAAACTCAAAACTGTGGACAGACTCACTTTTCTGGAGATGAGTCTGCCTATTTGGGGTGACAGTGTGTTGTCAGTATTCTGTAACTGGCAAAGTCTCTTTCCTTCCCGGTATTTTGTCCCTGGGGGAGAGCAACTTGAAAACATGTAAAGACAACATGTGCTGGTGAAAAGGGTCAAGTGAAAATGGGTTCAGGCAGAGAGCTAGTGAAGGAGAGATCTGACTTGATCCTCCCTCGAGAGCATTCCTAACACCAGAGATTTTTAAAGGCCGACTCTGAGGCTGAGAAATTCCTGCTGATAAAGTATGAGAGGGGAAGGTTCAAAGTGCCTTTCTTTACCAGTTAGTCAGAGAAGACATCTTCCCCAAAAGGTGGCCCATTCTCACCACCCACTCCTCTCCCATGACCTGACCCTGTCTCAGCAATCTCCTTCATACATTTGGACATCTGACCATGGTGTGGTCACTGTCCTTAGGTCCTCAGAGAGCTTGGGTCCTCTAAATCTCTGTTGTCTCAGCCCAAATGCCTCCTGCAGTAGAGCCCTTCTTGACCACTCAGCTGAAGTTGCATCTCCCACCCTTGTCTGTGTCACTATCCCATTACCCTGTTTTATCATGTTCATAGCACTTATCTCTTCTGAAATGACCTTGTTCATTTTGTTTGTTCCCATGGATTTGTTTATTTGTCTCAATTTCCTTACCACAGTATAAGATCTAGAAAGTTAGGAACTGCATTTTTCTGATGCTCTGCTACATCCCCAGTGCCAGGGAAAGTACCTGGTACAAGATATTTGTGGAATAAATGAAGTCGTGAGTGAATGAGAATCATCATAGGTAAGAAGATATTAACTATATTCAGAAGCAGGGAGTCTGTGCTCTCTGTTAGTTCCTTTATGTATCCTGCCCCCATGCTTCCATCAATGCAGTAGGTAAAGATGCACATATCCAATCACACTTTTCAGGTCAGGGTGTGAAGTCAGGGTGATCAGGGGAAGACTTCACTATTTCACACATCTAGATACTTTTCTCTGAAATCCAGCTTATCCAAGGAGGTAAGTACACAGACCCTGAAGTGCAATACTGAGGTCACAGCCTGCCTACACAACTGGTTTAGTAGTGTGACCCTGGGCAAATTCACCTCCCTGTGCTTTATTTTCTTTGCTATAAATGAAAATAGATGACTTCCCTAACTGGGTTGTTGTAAAGATTAAATGAGTTAATATAAGTAATGTACTTAGAATAGCATCTGGCTTGTCATAGCACCATAAGTATTTCTTATTAATTCTATTATAATTCTCACTTCATGTACTGTGCCTCTAAGTCTTAGGAATTTGCACCACTTCTTGCGCCACAGTTTTTGACAGTATGGGGAAGACTGTAGACCGTTTGTCATAAAAATGCTCGTAAAAACATAAACTACACAATATTACAAAGGAAGCAAGTATATTGAAATATTTATCAATATTTAAAAACCTGTGATATTGAAATATATCCACTTTTTAAACACATTAAATAATAAGATACACTGTCAGGAATTAAAGCCACCTTAATTTTAAAGTAGTGAAAAACAGATAATATTTCAAGGTATTGACAGCAACAATGAAAATACCTGTGATTTCCATTAGTGAGAAAATCACAACTATTGCTAAAACTACTGTGGTTTGTCATTATTACTAGCAATTGAAAGCTAAATTTCAGAGGTGAGAGGAAATGAAGATGCTAATTTTTTCCCATCGTAGTTCAGACACTCTGATCATATCCATAGTTCATGTAATCCAATATGAAAACCCCTGCTACAGATACTGTTTGCAACTTCTTTAACAGCTATCCCAGGGCAGTTGGCAAAATATACATAGTTTTTATAAATGCATTTTTATAAATAGACATATATCCAATAGAAATGCTTATGCAGATCCATACACAAGAACACTTACTACAGTCTATCTGAAATGGTGAAAGACCAGAAACAACCCACATGTCTGTTGACAGGAATTTGTTAAAATAAATTTCATTAATCTGTACACTACAGAATACAAGTTTTGTTTCTGTTGGTTTGTTAAGGAAGATGAAGCCTGAAAGTTGTCTCTGTGTACTGATGGAAAGGGCACTCATCACTGAAATCACAAAGTCACAAAACATATACAGTATTATCCATTCTTGTAAAAAAAAAAAACAAAAACCCAGGTAATTGCATAGATATACCAATTAACAGTGGTTTGGGGGTGGGTGGTTGATTATGGGAAACTTTCACTTTCTACACATTTCGGTAATTAAACATTTCTTTTTTCCAATAAGCCTGTATCTTCAGTTATCAAAACATGATGATTATTTTTGAAAAAACAAACCCTGCTCTCCCAGATTTCCTGGCATCTAGAAGCTTATAATTTAGTAAATGGGTAAAGATCAAACATATTTATTATTATTTGCATGTCTGCAAGCAGGCAGCTCCATCTAACCCAAAGAGATAACCCCTGGGGGTTTTTCCCAGAATTCCTACATAAGAATGATGCTGTGGTTCTAAGGTCACACCCTACAGGTTTTCTATTACTCAGACATGAACTAGCATTTAATCTCAAGAACTTTGAAATGTTTTGGGTCCACTGGGTCTTTTCTGCCAATGTTTCTGGTTCTGGGACCCCTCTGTCTACCCATTCTTAAGCTGCTCCTTGATGTAAACCAGATGCTTGCCCATTTCATGTTCTTTGTTCTATCTGCCACAAAATATTACTTTCACTGTCCTCAGCAAGTACCTAGTCCATTCTGGCAACTGGGTCTTATCCTTCTAGCTCTCCTAACCTGGCTGCACTGGATTTGAAGATCAGAGAAGAGAGCAAACATCAGGTTAGGGAGGCTGTAATGGGCACAGCAACTGTACAGCCCCAGCAATATATACACACTTAAACATCACCCAGCAATGCCAGATCAATGGCAATGATTCGTTCTAAGAATCTATTCTTCTTTTAAAAGAGAAAGGGGAGGGGGCTGCTGCTTCCTCTCAGATCTCATCAATTCTCAGCTCATAGCAGTCTAGCTCCTATCTCCACCATACTTGTAACGTCTCCAACAAGAGCCATGCTTGTTGCTGCTCTTTCCTTTTTGGTTCTCATGATATGATATTGCTGCTCACTGACACATCTGTGAAACTCTGTCCTCTTCTAGGACACCATGCTTTTGATTTCCCTCCTTCCACATAGTTCCCTCTTTCCCACTCTTAAATCTCAGGGCTACTCAGGGCTCTGTTAATGGCTACAGAACTATGGCCCATAAGCATCTTAAAACTCAACATGTCCAATCCTAGCTTTAGCAGTTTTCTCCCCAAACCCTCTTCTTTATTCGCCAATATTTTCTATTCCAATACATGACATCCTGCTTTTCTACGTGTTCACAGCCAAACACTAAGCATCCTAGTAGAACTCTCCCTCTCACTCAGCCTTACAAACCCAACATCTCTTTTGACTCCATAGCTTTTACTGTCTTAAATGTCTTCAATCTATCAATTTCACCCCATTTTGGCTTAATTCAGAGTCTCATTACTCTTCACCTGGGCAACTACTACACTCTCTCAACTAGACTTTTTACGTATAATTTGGCTAGCATCTATTTACAAATAACTACATGTGATCTTTCTCAAGTCCAAATATGATTATGCCTCCTAGTTAAATTTCACAGATTCCTATTGCATTTATTGGATAGGCCAAAAAGTCCATTTGTGTTTTTTCATAAGATGGTATGGAAAACCTGAATGAACTTTTTGACCCAAACAACAGCACTAAAGTAAAAAAACAAAACAAAAAAAAAAACTTCATGGACCAACCAAAGTCTTCCACAATTTAGTTTCTGCCTTCTTCTCTAGTCTCATTTCCTACCATACCCACTATAGACAGTTCAGTTCATTCACATGAAATAATTTGGTACATATCCCTTCTGAAAATGTGTCAGTTCAGTTCAGTTCAGTCGCTCAGTCGTGTCCGACTCTTTGTGACCCCATGAATCGCAGCACGCCAGGCCTCCCTGTCCATCACCATCTCCATGTCACATGTCCATAAATTTGTATATGAAAGCCTCTCTACCTGAAGTATCCAATTTCCACACACCCCTCACCACCATTGTCACACATATCCATACACACACCTCTAATACAAGTCTAGCTAATGTGGACCTATCTTTGCAAACAAGTGTCATTGACCCATATAGCTTTCTTTTATCATTACCTCTACCTACCAGTCTCATTTAAATCTATCCTATACTACCACTATCAAAGCACTGCTTGTGCATGTGTGGTAAGTCGCTTCCTCATGTTCAACTCTTTGTGGCCCTATGGTCTGTACCGAGGCTTTTACATCTCCTGCATTGCCAGGCAGGTTCTTTACCACTAGTGCCAACTGGGAAGCCCCAAAGCACCAATTACTTGGCACTATATCTCTCATTAGGCCAGAAGCTTCTCAATCACAGAAGTCATGTCTTATCAGATTCAGTATCACCAGCAACCACTGGGCACTCAACAAGTGTTTGTGGAATAAACAAATGGGTGATTTACTTTATGATACAAACTCCCATTCACTCCACTGCTCAATCCCCACACTGAAAATCGTTCATGTCACTCCCTTTCCTAGAAGCCTCTCCCATACCATTATGAGAATAAACTGTAAGTTCCTTAATGTAGAAACTAAGACTTCATAATCTAACTCCAAACTGCGTCTCCAGAATTATTTCCTACATACATTGCCTATGGATCA
This sequence comes from Capricornis sumatraensis, assembly GCF_032405125.1. Classification (NCBI taxonomy): domain Eukaryota; kingdom Metazoa; phylum Chordata; class Mammalia; order Artiodactyla; family Bovidae; genus Capricornis; species Capricornis sumatraensis. Next base: position 47,819,702 of record NC_091082.1, on the reverse strand, counting down.
TTTGCCATAGCCCCAGTCTACTGCTCATCTTTCCCTGAATAGTTACTTTCTCATGCTTTCAGACTTTGATCTATTAAAAGAGAATTCACAAATTAGTCTCATTTGGAAAATTTTTCTCAGGAAGAATTAATTTCAGGAGAATTAACTCACTCAGTAAAAACTATCTTTTTGTTATTTATCTATTTAATTTCCTCCCATTGAGTTATAACGTCCCCAGAGATGGATAATTTTTCTTTTCTCTCTGCTTATCCTTTCTATTCTTAACTCCAAGGCAGCAACTTGCACATAGTTGATAATCAATACACATTGGGTAAATCACATATATTCAACAGTAAAGTTTCTTCTTATTTAAAAAATGTTTAAATTTTGAAGACAATAATGCAAAATTATGCCTAAAATCTGTGTTCTTCTTATTCCTGCAACTTCAGAAATAAAATCCTGGACACAGGCAACAAAAAAGGACAAGAGAAATAGCATCAAACTAAAAAACTGCACAGCGAAAGAAGCAATCAACAACATGAAAAGACAAATTATAGAATGGGAGGAAATATTTGCAAACCATGTATCTGATAAAAGGTTAGTACTCAAAATATATAAGAAATTCTTACAACTGAAAGAAAAAAAAAGCTGATTAAAAAATGGCCAAATGATTCGAATAGACCTTTCTTCAAAGAAGACATACAGTTGGCCAATAGGTAGATGAAAAGGTGCTCAGAATCACTAATCATCAGAGAAATGAAAATCAAAACCACAGTGAGACATTACCTTACAACTGTTACAATGGTTATAGTCAAAAAAACAAAAGATAACGTGTTGTTGAGAATGTGTAGAAGAGGGAACCCTTGTACACTGTTAGTGGGATAGTAAATTAATGCAGCTATCATGAAAAATAGTATGGAAGTTTCTCAAAAAATTAAAAACAGAACTTCCAGAAGATCCAGCAATCTTGTTTCTGAGTGTATATCCAAAGAAATTGAAATCAGGATCTTGAAGAGATATCTGTGTTCTCATGTTCATTACATCATAATTCAAAATAGCAAAGATATGAAAGTAACTTAAGTATTCATCACTGAATAAATGGATAAGGTAAATTATGGTATATACATACAATGGAATATTATTCAGCCTCTAAAATTGAAGGAAACTCTGCCATTTAGAATAGCATGGATGAATTTGGGAGATAGCATGATAAGTGAAATAAACCAGACACAGAATGACAAATAGTTATTAATGATCTCACCTTTATAAGGAATCTAAAATAGTCAAACTAAAAAAGAAAAAGAAAAAAAATATAGTCAAACTGATAGCAGAGAGTTGCCATGGGGGTAAAGGGAAGGGAGAATGGGAAGGATGAGTCAAAGGATATAAAGTTTCAGTTATGCAACATAAATCCTAGAGACCTATTGTACAGCACAGTGCCTATAGTAAACAATACCATATCATATTCTTAAAATTTTGCTAAGTAGATAGAACTTAGGTTGAGTTCTTATCACAAATAAAAAAGCATGGATGGCAATAAACTTATAGAAGTAAGAGATACGTTTAGGGCACTGGCTGAGGTGGTGGCTTCATTGTTGTATACTTATCTCCAAATTCACTAATTGCACAATTGATTATGTGTAGCTTTTTGTACATCAATCATACCTCAATAAAGTGGTTTTTAAAAACTCTGAAAAATACAAATATCATTTATCCATTCACAGAAAAAAATCCTAAATATCATAACATTACTGCTAATTAAGGAACAGGTATATTAATAATTTAATATATAAGAATGAACATAATATGTGAAAGTAATAATAATATTCTATGAAGAAGCCCATGCTTTCCGAGAAGGCAGTATCTGTACAAGTAGATTGAGTATACATTCCCTTTACTGATTTTAAAAGAAATGGGGTATCCAAGGGATTATTCAAAGTTATTTCCGACAAAGCCTCCAGACTCTCAATGAGGTCAAGGTAGTCAGTAATATTAGACAAGACAAATCCTTATTTGAGGCATGCATGCATGCTAAGTTGCTTCAGTCATGTCCAACTCTTTGCCACCCACTAGACTGCAGCCCTTCAGGCTCCTCTGTCCATGGGATTCTCCAGGCAAGAATACTGGAGTGGATTGTTATGCCCTTAGCCAGGGTATCTTCCCAATCCAGAGACTGAACCCACATCTCTTATGTCTCCTGCATTGGCAGACAGTTTCTTTACCAGTATTGCCACCTGGGAAGCCCCCTATTTGAGGCAATCCCAGCTAATAATTTATCTGTTAATACAAACAAAAGGGAAAACAAAGCTGGCATCTCTGGTTATCAGAACAGCTTGGAGTTTGTACCCCTAAGAATGTACTTCTCTCCTCTCAGCCTGTCCTCAACTTCTTCCATTCCTCTCAGTAGCACAGGGAAATTCCAATGTGTTCTTATGTCGTTGACCAAAGGTGAACACATCAACTGTGGTAGAAGCTGCTGGTCCCTGGTGACTATGTCAGAAACCCATGTATTTCTCCAAGTATTACTCAGCAAGCAATACCTTCAGTAAATAAACGGCTTCTGCCTCCCCTATGCCTCAGACAACAACACAAACGAATCTAAATGCAGCAGGAGGCTGGGGGTAGGTATGAGGTCAGGGTGGTTAAGAGGAGACAGAGAAAGAGTGATATCAAGGGAAGTCCCCTTTCTGACTCTGGGTATGTTTTTTTTTTTTTTTTTTTTGGTCTCTGAAGTATCAGTTACATCAAATCTAGCTTAGTGAGCTTAACCTTCTGTTAGACTCTGGTGGAGGAGGAGCTACAAAAAATTTTCACAAACTTGTGGAGCAGTCTATTATTACACATGGAAAACAATTGGAAAGTAACAAAGGGCATTTTATAATCAAAGGTCAGTTATAATCAAATGATTCAGAATTTTTGTTTTGAGTAGTCAAGTTGAAGAGGCGCAAGAGCCAGAACTTATTTTTTAATTTTAGTTAATTTATTTATTTTAATTGGAGGCTAATTACTTTATAATATTGTAGTGGTTTTTGCCATACATTGACATGAATCAGCCATGGGTGTACATGTGTTCCCCATCCTGAACCCCCTTCCCACCTCCCAAGAGCCAGAACTTATAAAGGAGGTTTTTCTGAACATGGAGCCTAAACTAATTTTGGAAATGTAAACTATTTTGACAGGCAGAGCATAGGCACCAACATATCATAAGGAGCTTGGAGAAATAAATTGGGACTTGCCCTTCTTACAAAATCCTGGAAACTTGAAATCTCTTATTAAAGATTTTCAAAGGTCATTTTATTTTAGACTTTAACTCAGTTCTACTTCCCTTCCCAATTATTAAAAAATCTTGGTACTAAATTTACTTTATGTTCAGTTGCTTTTCTATGTGGAGTCCAGGGATCTTGAAATAAGAAACAGTGTTACCACGTGTAACATCTACAGCTCCTGGGAAGTTGCTGTATAACACAGGGAGCCCAGCCGTGTGCTCTGTGATGACCTAGAGGGGTGGGATGGGGACTGGAGTAGCAGGGAGGTTCCAGAGGGAGGGGACATATGTATACCTATGACTGATTCATGTTGTTGTATAGCAGAAACTAACACAACATTGTAAAGCAACCATCCTCCAATTAAAAATAAAATAAAAAGACAAATGCATAAAATAAGCCCAAAAAAGGACAATAAAAATTCTCAGAAATGGTTCTCATCCCTTTTCCCCACCCCTCCTGAGCTATACAGTTCGAAGGCAATAGGTAGGCCTGAGCAAGAGAGGCACTGAAATGTGGGAGAGAAGGAACATCTAGATCTAATGTGTGGGAGCCTGTGAGTGATGGGTGGTGTCTGCATAAAAGCCATAGCCCAAGAAGGGTGAGGAGGGTGTCTGTGAAGAAGGGCGGCCTGGCATATGTTTGAGAGCCTGAGGGAAGTTCGTCAGGCTTCCAAAATGGTCCAGTGAGAGTGAGAAGAGAACAAAGTATTTATCCTGGCAGGGGGCTGGCAGGAAGATCATGATGTGTCAGAAGCCCAGAAATATGCAGAGAAGGCCAACAAAGAAAGGAGCATAGGGTGGGGGTGTTAGAGCCCAAGAGGCAGATAAAGAGGATGTCTACACAGGAGGGCAGCTTGGTATGGGTGGAAGAGTCTACATAGTTGGATGAGAGCATCCATGTAGGTGCCCTGCATAAGTGTCTGTATCCAAGGGAGATGATGGGGGCAACTTGTGTAAATATAACCTGAGCAAGATGAGGAGAAGAATCCTGTTGGGAACATTAGAGCCCATGAGGCACCAGAGAGCTTCAGCCTGAAGATGTAGTCAGCCCGGGATATCTGAATTCAGGTGATGTTAGACAGGGGTTCATGGCAGGATTAGGACAATGACAATAAGAGATTAGTTACAAACAAGGAGGTTGATCAAATAAAAAGTATATGCTTTCTCACTGTTGGAAAAGAGTTATAAATGTGGGAAGGAAGAAAACTAGAATTAACCATGTAGTGTTGGACTGTAACTGAAGGTACTGGCCAATTGGGCTTTTTTCTACATGTGTGTATATATATACACAAACAAAGATAAATATAGACAAAAATGGGTATGCACACACAAATACATCTACATACATTCCTCACTAGGCTCTGTATATGTATGTGTGTGTGTATATATATATATAGTTTGTTTTTCACTCCTGAAAAAAAAATATATATATATTCTCATTCCAGCTGAGCTATTTGTTCATGGATTGGAAGAATCAGTAGACTGAAAATGAGTATACTACTGAAAGCAATCGACAGATTTAATGTAATCCCTATCAAGCTACCAGCGGTATTTTTCACAGAACTAGAACAAATAATTTCAAGATTTGTATGGAAATACAAAAAACCTCAAATAGTCAAAGCAATCTTGAAAAAGAAGTATGGAACTGGAGGAATCAACTTGCCTGACTTCAGGCTCTACTACAAAGCCACAGTCATCAAGACAGAATGGTACTGGCACAAAGACAGAAATATAGATCAATGGAACAAAATAGAAAGCCCAGAGATAAATCCACACACCTATGGACACCTTATCTTTGACAAAGGAGGCAAGAATATACAATGGAGTAAAGACAATCTCTTTAACAAGTGGTGCTGGGAAAACTGGTCAACCACTTGTAAAAGAATGAAACTAGATCACTTTCTAACACCATACACAAAAATAAACTCAAAACGGATTAAAGATCTAAATGTAAAACCAGAAACTATAAAACTCCTAGAGGAGAACACAGGCAAAACACTCTCTGACATAAATCACAGCAGGATCCTCTATCATCCACCTCCCAGAAAACTGGAGATAAAAGCAAAAATAAACAAATGGGATCTAATTAAAATTAAAAGCTTCTGCACAACAAAGGAAACTATAAGCAAGGTGAAAAGACAGCCTTCTGAATGGGAGAAAATAATAGCAAATGAAGCAACTGACAAACAACTAATCTCAAAAATATACAAGCAACTCCTGCAGCTCAATTCCAGAGAAATAAACGACCCAATCAAAAAATGGGCCAAAGAACTAAATAGACATTTCTCCAAAGAAGACATACGGATGGCTAACAAACACATAAAAAGATGCTCAACATCACTCATTATCAGAGAAATGCCAATCAAGACCACAATGAGGTACCATTTCACACCAGTCAGAATGGCTGCGATACAAAAGTCTGCAAGAAATAAATGCTGGAGAGGGTGTGGAGAAAAGGGAACCCTCTTACACTGTTGGTGGGAATGGAAACTAGTACAGCCACTAGGGAGAACAATGTGGAGATTCCTTAAAAAATTGCAAATAGAACTGCCTTATGACCCAGCAATCCCACTGCTGAGCATACACACCAAGGGAACCAGAATTGAAAGAGACACATGTACCCCAATGTTCATCGCAGCACTGTTTATAATAGCCAGGACATGGAAACAACCTAGATGTCCATCAGCAGAGGAATGGATAAGAAAGCTGTGGTACATATACACAATGGAGTATTACTCAGCCATTAAAAAGAATACATTTGAATCAATGCATGATTGACTCAATGAGATGGATGAAACTGGAGCCGATTATACAGAGTGAAGTAAGCCAGAAAGAAAAACACTGATACAGTATACTAACACATATATATGGAATTTAGAAAGATGGTAATGATAACCCTGTACGTGAGACAGCAAAAGAGGCACAGATGTATAGAACAGTCTTTTGGACTCTGTGGGAGAGGGAGAGGGAGAGGGTGGGATGATTTGGGAGAATGGCACTGAAACATGTATACTATCATGTAAGAAACGAAGTGCCAGTCTATGTTTGATACAGTATACAGGATGCTTGGGGCTGGTGCACAGGGATGATCCAGAGAGATGAAATGGAGTGGGAGGTGGGAGGGGGGTTCAGGATTGGGAACTCATGTACAACTGTGGTGGATTCCTGTCAATGTATGGCAAAACCAATACAGTATTGTAAAGTAAAATAAAGTAAAAATAAAAATTAAAAAAAAAATGTGACTGCGGGGGGGAAACTCAAATGCTTAATTGGATTTCTTAGTGCCAATAAAATTGACAACTACTATGTTTGGTGGGGGGGGGCAATGGAAAAAAAGAAAAAAATCCAAAAGAATATACAGAACAAGTTAAAAAATAAGAATAATAAATGTCTTTCTTGAGTCAAAAAAAATAAAAATAAATTAAAAAATAAAATAAAATCTTAAAAGATGATGCTGTTTAAGTTCTGCTCTCAATATGTTAGCAAATTTGGAAAACTTACCAGTGGCCACAGGACTGGAAAAGATCAGTTTTCATTCCAATCCCAAAGAAAGGCAATGCCAAAGAATGTTCCAGTTATCACACAATTGTGCTCATTTCACATGCTAGCAAGATTATACTCAAAATACTTCAGGCTAAACTTCAGCAGCATGTGAACTGAGAACTTCCAGATGTACAAGCTGGGTTTTGATGAGGCAGAAGAACCAGAGATCAAATTGCCAACATTCATTGGATCATGGAGAAAACAAGGGAAAACAGGAAAACATCTACTTCTGCTTCATTGACTACACTAAAGCCTTTGACTCTGTGGGTCACAACAAACTGTGAAAAATTCTGCAAGAGACAGGAATATCAGACCACCTTACCTATCTCCTGAGAAACCTGTACGTGGGTCAAGAAGCAACAGTTAAAACTGGATATGGACAATGGACTGGTTCCAAACTGGCGAAGGAATATGTCAAAGCTATATGTTGTCAGCCTGCTTATTTAACTTATATGCAGAGTACATCATGTGAAATGTTGGACTGGATTAATCAAAAGCTGGAATCAAGATTGCCAGGAGAAATGTCAACAACCCTACCCAGCTATGGAATCAGTCATTTCTCTAAGGAGTTCTGGTCCCTTTTAGTAAAGAATGATATGGTTTTTCCAATAGTTATGTATAGATGTGAGAGTTGGACCATAAAGAAGGCTGAATACCAAAGAATTGATGCTTTCCAAATTGTGGTGCTGGAGAGAACTCTTGAGAGTCCCCTGGACTGCAAGGAGATCAAACCAGTCAATCCTACAGGAAATCAACCAATTTTCATTGGAAGGAGTGTTGCTGAAGCTCCAATACTTTCACCACCTGATGTGAAGAGCCAACTCATTGTAAAAATCCTGATGATGGGAAAGATTGAAGGCAAAAAGAGAAGGGGGCGGCAGAGGATAAGGTGGTTAGATAGCATCACCAACTCAATGGACATGAATTCGAGCAAACTCCAGGAGACAGTGGAGGAGAGAAGAGCCTGGGTTGCTACAGACAATGGAGTCAAAAAGAGTCAGACACGACTTAGCAACTGAACAAGCTTGGGGGATATCACCTTAATGATCCAATTAGCATCATTAGTAATGTGACAAATGAGTTGCATGCTCTTTGACAAGATGCAGTGAGAAGAATGCAGCATCAGTTCTATGCTATGCCTGACGATAACCTGAACTCAATCGTGGTGAGACATCAGAGAAAAATCAAACTGGACACTCTCAAAAAAAAAAAAAAATCCCTCAAAGTACCAAGATCCTGAAAGTCAAGAAGAGAAGACCAACGACAGAGGCAAACTAAAGAGACACAACTAAACACAGTGTGTAATTCTGAACTGGATCCTTTCCTTATAAAGCCATCACTGGGACACTGACTGAAACTTCAGTGAAAGGATAAGACAGGATGGTATTAATAGCATATGTCAATATTAGTTTCCTGATTTTGATGGTTGCTGTGGTTATACAGGGGAATATCCTCATTTGTTAAGAGTACAATCTAGCTTTAAAGTATGATAGGGGCATCCTGTCAAAACTTACTCTCAAATGTTTCAGAAAAAAAATGATTTGTTGTAACTTTTATGTAGGTTCAAGATAGAATCAACATTTTAAAATTCACACCACTATATATAAAATAGATTACTAATAAGGACCTACTGTATAGCACAGGAGGCTCTACTCAATATCCTGTAATGACCTATACATCGAGTCTGAGTGAACTCCGGGAGTTGGTGATGGACAGGGAGGCCTGGCGTGCTGCGATTCATGGGGTCGCAAAGAGTCGGACACGACTGAGCAACTGAACTGAACTGAAATAATCTAGAGAGGAGTGAATATATGTATAACCGACTCACTTCGCTGTACAGCAGAAACAAAGACTATATTGTAAACTAACTGTAGTCCAATTAAAATTTTTACTGAGAGAAGTACATCAAAGAATTTTAATAGTAAATGGTGAATTGTTTATACCACATGTCCTGGGCTGGTAAGGGTCCCCCTGCAGAAGGCAGATAGAGGAGTCTTTCCTGGGTGATGGAGTAGGGAAGGGCACAGGACATCAGTGCTGCAAAGGTGGGGAGCTTGTCCCAGCACACCCTACCCAAGCTGGAGACTGAGGGAATGATGCATCTATGCATCCTCATAGCAGAGATGTCCTGATGAGTGTGCAGGGTAGTGCTTTCTAGTTCTGAGTCATCAGGTAAAGTCAGCTTCCTCTGCTCTTTTCAGTATAAATGATTTTTTAAAGAATAAGCCCTTCCCCTCTAGAGTCCATTCCCATGTAGATGAGCCTCTAGAAGCTGGCAGGGGAAGGGAAACAACTCTGGGTTTGGAAAGTTAAAACCTGGTTTGACCTTGGCCCCTTGGGGCATCCTCCCTTCCCACCTCACTGCTTGCTCTGAGCATCAGATGAGATAGTTATGAAAACTCCCTAGAAAGGGCTGTGCAAATGCTAGAATCACCATGGCTCCTCACTATCTGAGCTCACATGAGGAAAATTAAGAAGGTGGGGTTTTGTTTGTTTGTTTTGTGTGTGTGTGTGTTTTTTGCCTCTATTTTCCTTTTCTTCATTACTTGTCATCTTCTGAACCTACCTTTGATCCAGCATTCTCAGCAGCTCACTTATTATGCTGTTTTGACCCATTTGCATGTATCTTTTCTGTCTTTCTATCAAAATAGTAATTGCTCAGCCAACAGAGGAAATTATGGATCTCAATCACACACATACTATGTGCCAAGCTAGTAGGAGCAATACAAAAGATTACACGCATGCTCAGTTTCTAAGTCGAGTCTGACTCTTTGAGACTTCATGGATGTAGCCCACCAGGCTTTTCTGTCCATGGAATTGTCTAGGTAAGAATATTGGAGTGGGTTGCCATTTCCTACTTCAGAAATCTTCCTGACCCAGGGATCAAACCCATGTTTCTGAGTCTCCTGCATTGGCAAATGGATTGTCTACCACTAGCAACACTTGGAAGTCCAATGCTATGCTAAAATCATGAAGCTGTGGATATGGGGTAGTTCCACGCAGGAAAAGACCTTATTCCCAGTAGAAAAGAAGGGTGAGGAAAAGCAGGAAGCACTGGAGAAAAAAGGCAGAAATCACTGAGTGCTTTATTACCCAAAAGACCTCAAATTTAAGAACTTAATAATAATAAACTTTTTAAAGTAACCTTAAACAATTTAAAGCCTTAAACAATAATAAAAACTTAAATAAGCTGCCTGAGAGACAGCTTTGCCCATGGCAAAACCTATTCACATGTAAGGTGTGTGATATATTTACTGAAAGAACAGGAATCTGAGGTTTGGGTTAGCATGGAAGGAATAACATTGGTTTTATTGGTTTAACCAAGTGAACACTAATAACCACTCACTCATACACAAATATTCACAGAGCTATCAAGCTGGGACTAACATGCAGGGTTTCAGGGACTATATCCAACTTCATCACGTTCATGATGTCAACTTGGTTTTGGATCAAAATCTTCAGGGTTAGTACTGTATGGTCTTGTTGAGTGTGTCTGTGCTTAGTTGCTCAGTTGTGTCCAACTCTTACAACCCCACAGACTATAGCTGTAGCCTGGAGGCTCCTCTGTCCATGGGATTCTCTAGTCAAGAATACTAGAGTGGGTTGCCATTTCCTTCCCCAGGGGATCTTCTCAACCCCAGAATTGAACCCTGGACTCCTGCATTGCAGGCAGATTCTTTACCAAATGAGCTATGAGGGAAGTCTTGTTACTCCTATATAAAAACATCTATTTAGAGCTACATGAGTTTCCTACTGGGTCAGAGTGAAAAGAGCATTGAAGAGGCTGATCATGAATGCCCTTATGTGTTTGTTTTTTCCTTTCTCAGAGGAATAAGTAGCAGGGTCTGGAAAGTCAGAGTGAAAAATAAATGACTAAGACCACCACCATAGCATGACTAGGAGGGAGGGAACACAGCTCCACCCATCAAGAGAAAATTGGATTAAAGATTTACTGAGCATGGTCCCATCCTTCAGAACAAGACTCAGTTTCCCCCTCAGTCAGTCTCTCCTATCAGGAAGCTTTCATGAGCCTCTTATCCTTCTCCATCAGAGGGCAGACAAACTAAAAACCACAATCACAGAAAACTAACCAATCTGATCACATGCACCACAGCCTTGTCTAACTCAGTGAAACTATGAGCCATGCCGTGTAAGGCCACTCAAGATGGACCGGTCATGGTGGAGAGTTCTGACAAAATGTGGTCCACTGGAGAAGGGAATGGCAAACCACTTCAGTATTCTTGCCTTGAGAACCCCATGAACAATATGAAAAGGCAAAAAGATAGGACACTGAAAGATAAACTCCCCAGGTCTGTAGGTGCCCAATATTCTACTGGAGATCAGTGGAGAAATAACTCCAGAAATAATGAAGAGATGGAGCCAAAGCAAAAACAACAGCCCGTTCTGGCTGTGACTAGTGATGAAAGTAAAGTCCAGTGCTGTAAAGAGCAATATTGCTGGAACCTGGAATGTTAGGTCCAAGGCATGTTGGAAGTGGTCAAAAAGGAGATGGCAAGAGTGAACGTTGACATTTTAGGAATCAGAGAACTAAAATGGTCTGAAATGGGTGAATTTAATTCAAATGACCATTATATCTACTACTATGGGCAACAATCACTTAGAAGAAATGGAGTAGCCATCATAGTCAACAAAAGAGCCTGAAATGCAGTACTTGGATGCAATCTCAAAAACGACAGAATGATCTCTGTTCATTTCCAAGGCAAACCATTCAATATTACGGTAATCCAAGTCTATGCTCTGACCAGTAATGCTGAAGAAGCTGAAGTTGAATGGTTCTATGAAGAGCTTTTAGAACTAACACAACAGAATGGGAAAGATTAGAGATCTCTTTAAGAAAGAGATACTAAGGGATCATTTTATGCAAAGATGGGCTTGATAAAGGACAGAAATGGTCTGGACCTAACAGAAGCAGAAGATATTAAGAAGAGGTGGCAAGAACACGGAAGAACTGTACAAAAAAGATCTTCACGACCCAGATAATCATGATGATGTGATCACTAATCTAGAGCCAGACATCTTGGAATGTGAAGTCAAGTGGGCCTTAGAAAGCATCATTACGAACAAAGCTAGTAGAGGTGATGGAATTCCAGTTGAGCTGTTTCAAATCCTGAAAGATGACGCTGTGAAGGTGCTGCACTCAATATGCCAGCAAATTTGGAAAACTCAGCAGTGGCCATAGGGCTGGAAAAGGTCAGTTTTCATTCCAATTCCAAAGAAAAGCAATGCCAAAGAATGCTCAAACTACCGCACAATTGCACTCATCTCACATGCTAGTAAAGTAATGCTCAAAATTCTTCAAACCAGGCTTCAGCAATATGTGAACCGTGAACTCCCTGATGTTCAAGCTGGTTTTAGAAAAGGCAGAGGAACTAGAGATCAAATTGCCAACATCCTCTGGATCATGGAAAAAGCAAGAGAGTTCCAGAAAAACATCTATTTCTGCTTTACTGACTATGCCAAAGCCTTTGACTGTGTGGATCTCAATAAACTGTGGAAAATTCTGAAAGAGAAGGGAATACCAGACCACCTAACCTGCCTCTTGAGAAATCTGTATGCAGGTCAGGAAGCAAGAGTTAGAACTGGACATGGAACAACAGACTGGTTCCAAATAGGAAAAGGAGTACTTACGTCAAGGCTGTATATTGTCACCCTGCTTATTTAACTTATATGCAGAGGACATCATGAGAAATGCTGGACTGGAAGAAACACAAGCTGGAATCAAGACTGCCGGGAGAAATATCAATAACCGCAGATATGCAGATGACACCACCCTTATGGCAGAAAGTGAAGAGGAGCTAAAAAGCCTCTTGATAAAAGTGAAAAAGGAGAATGAAAAAGTTGGCTTAAAGTTCAACATTCAGAAAACGAAGATCATGGCACATGGTCCCATCACTTCATTGGAAATAGATGGGGAAACAGTGGAGACAGTGTCAGACTTCATTTTGGGGGGATCCAAAATTACTGCAGATGGTGACTGCAGCCATGAAATTAAAAGACGCTTACTCCTTGGAAGAAAAGTTATGACCAACCTAGATAGTATATTAAAAAGCAGAGACATTACTTTGCCGACTAAGGTCCGTCTAGTCAAGGCTATGGTTTTTCCTGTGGTCATGTATGGATGTGAGAGTTGGACTGTGAAGAAGGCTGAGCACCGAAGAATTGATGCTTTTGAACTGTGGTGTTGGAGAAGACTCTCGAGAGTCCCTTGGACTGCAAGGAGATCCAACCAGTCCACTCTGAAGGAGATCAACCGTGGGATTTCTTTGGAAGGAATGATGCTAAAGCTGAAACTCCAGTACTTTGGCCACCTCATGCGAAGAGTTGACTCGTTGGAAAAGACTCTGATTCTGGGAGGGATTGGGGGCAGGAGGAGAAGGGGACGACCGAGGATGAGATGGCTGGATGGCATCACGGGCTTGATGGATGTGAGTCTGAGTGAACTCCAGGAGATGGTGATGGACAGGGAGGCCTGGCGTGCTGTGATTCATGAGGTCGCAAAAAGTCGGATACAACTGAGTGACTGAACTGAACTGAACCCCCAAAAAATGTTATAGGGTACTGGAATGCCAAAGTAGGAGTCAAAAAACACCTGGAGTAACAGGCAAATTTGGCCTTGGAGTACAGAATGAAGCAGGGCAAAGGCTAATAGAATTTTGCCAAGAGAAAGTACTGGTCATAGCAAATACCCTCTTCCAACAATAAAAGAGAAGACTCTACACAAGGACATCACCAGATGGTCAACACCAAAATCAGATTGATTATATTCTTTGCAGCCAAAGATGGAGAAGCTCTATAAAATCAGCTAAAACAAGACCAGGAGCTGACTGGCTCAGAACATAAACTCCTTATTGCCAAATTCAGACTTAAATTGAAGAAAGTACGGAAACCACTAGACAATTCAGGTATGACCTAAATCAAATTCTTTATGATTATACACTAGAAGTGAGAAATAGATTTATAGGACTAGATCTGATAGATAGAGTGCCTGATGAACTATGGACAGAGGTTCGTGACATTGTAGAGGAGACAGGGAGCAAGACCATCCCCATGGAAAAGAAATGCAAAAAAGCAAAATGGCTGTCGGAGGAGGCTTTACAAATCATTTTGAAAAGAAGAGAAGCTAAAAACAAAGGAAAAAAGGAAAGATATACCAATTTGAATGCAGAGTTCCAAAGAATAGCAAGGAGAGATCAGAAAGCCTATCTCAGTGATCAGTACAAAGAAATAGAGGAAAACAACAGAATGGGAAACACCAGGGATCTCTTCAAGGAAATTAGAAGAACCAAGGGAACATTTCATGCAAAGATGGTCTCAATAAAGGACAGAAATGGTGTGGACCTAACAGAAGCAGAAGATATTAAGAAGAGGTGCCAAGAATACACAGAAGAACTGTACAAAAAGATCTTCATGACACAGATAGTCATGATGGTGTGATCACTCACCTAGAGCCCAACATCCTGTTATGTGAAGTCAAGAGGGCCTTAGGAAGCATCACTGCAAACAAAGCTAGTAGAGGTGATGGAATTCCAGTTGAATTATTTCAAATCCTGAAAGATGATGCTGTGAAAGTGCTGCACTCAATATGCCAGCAAATTTGGAAAACTCAGCAGTGGCCACAGGACTAGAAAAGATCAGTTTTCATTCCAATCCCAAAGAAAGACAATGCCAAAGAATGCTCAAACTACCACACAATTGTACCCATCTCACACGCTAACAAAGTAATGTTCAAATTTCTCCAAACTAGGCTTCAGTAATACATGAACCGTGAACTTCCAGATGTTCAAGCTGATTTTAGAAAAGGCAGAAGAACCAGAGATCAAATTGCCAACATCCACTGGATCTTCAGAAAAGCAAAAGAGTTCCAGAAAAACATCTATTTCTGCTTTATTGACTATGCCAAAGTCTTTGACTGTGTGGATCACAATAAACTGGAAAATTCTGAAAGAGATGGGAATACCAGACCACCTGACCTGCCTCTTGAGAAATCTGTATGCAGATCAGGAAGCAAGATTTAGAACTGGACATGGAACAACAGACTGGTTCCAAATAGGAAAAGGAATACGTCAAGGCTGTATATTGTCACCCTGCTTATTTAACTTATATGTAGAGTACATCATGAGAAACACTGGGCTGGAAGAAGCACAAGCTGGAATCAAGATTGCCAGGAGAAAAATCAATAACTTCAGATATGCAGATAACACCACCCTTATGGCAGAAAGTGAAGAGGAACTGAAGAGCCTCTTGATGAAAATGAAAGAGGAGAGTGAACAAGTTGGCTTAAAGCTCAACATTCAGAAAACGAAGATCATGGCATCCAGTCCCATCACTTCATGGCAAATAGATGGGGAAGTGTCAGACTTTATTTTGGGGGGGGCTCCAAAATCACTGCAGATGGTGATTTCAGCCATGAAATTACAAGATTCTTACTCCTTGACAGGAAAGTTATGACCAACCTAGACAGCATATTAAAAAGCAGAAACATTACTTTGCCAACAAAAGTCCATCTAGTCAAGGCTATGGTTTTCCAGTAGTCATATATGGAAAGCTGAGCCCCGAAGAATTGATGCTTTTGAACTGCAGTGTTGGAGAAGACTCTTGAGAGTCCCTTGGACTGCAAGGAGATCCAACCAGTCCATCCTAAAGGATATCAGTCCTGAGCGTTCACTGGAAGGACTGATGTTGAAGCTGAAACTCCAATACTTTGGCCACCTGATGCGAAGAGCTGACTCATTTGAAAAGACCCTGATGTTGGGAAAGATTGAAGGTAGGAGGAGGAGGAGACAACAGAGGATGAGATGGTTAGATTGCATCACCAACCTAATGAACATGATTTTGGGTTAATTCCGGAAGGTGGGAGGGACAGGGAAGCCTGGCATGCTACAGTCCTTGGGGTTGCAGAGTCAGTCACCACTGGGCAACTGAACTGACTGACTGACTTAAGATCTCCACAGGACTTCTTTGGTGGTCCAGTTGATAAGAATCTGCCTGCCAAGGCAGGGGACATGGGTTTGATCCCTGGCCTGGGAATATTTCACGTGCTGTGGAGCAGCTAAGCCTGGGTGCTGCAAATACCGACAACCGCATGAGAGACTGTGCTCAGCAACAAGAGAAGCATGTGCACTGCAAGTAGAAACCTCCACCACTGCAACCGGAGAAATCCTGTGCCCAGCAACGAAGACTCAGGGCAGCCAAAAATAAGTAAATAAAATATATTTTTTTTAAAAAAAGACCACAACAATATCTTCCTGGCACATTCTTGCTCTTCATATTTGGCTAAGAATTTTACCTTTTGAGGCATGATCCACCAACCCTTTCCTGGCAGCCCCCTGCCTCCCATAAAAGCCAGCTGTCTGCTCAGCTAAAACCAGCCATGCAGAGGGCCTCTTTGCCAGTATCTGTGAAACCTTCAAAATTTATTCTCTCCCTATTTGGTAGGTTAAAGTGAATAATCTCAGCGCAGAGGATACTATTCACTTATATTTGGTTATTTTGACATAAATTAAGCAATGGTAGTAGTATATTTTAATAACAATAATAAATCTATTATGCAATTCTTATGTGCTAGCTTCTATGCATTATCTTCTCTAATCCTTATAAAACCTAGAAGTTATCTAATATCATTTCCATTTTACAGATAAGAGACTGAGACTTGGGAGAATTAAGCAACTTGCCCAAGTTACAGAGCTAGTAAAAGGCATAACTGAGTTTTATTCGGTTAAAGTTAAAGCTCTCATTCTTAACCACTATTTTACTAAGCTAATTTTAACATGTTTTATTAGAATATGCAATAATATTTGGAAGCAATAACTATTTTATTTCTTTTTTAATTGGAGGAAAATTGCTTTACAATGCTGTACAACTATAAATAATAAGTCTAAGATAATTTTGAAATCAAAAGTTAAAAAAACCACAAAGTATCTTAAAATTATTGAAATGGAAGCAATAACTTTAAAATACTTTGTGATTTTTCTTAACTTTTGATTTCAAAATAAGTTCAGATTTATTATTTTCCAGTTACAAAGATAGCACAGAGAATTCTCATATACCCTTCATTCAGCTTCCCTTAATGTCATATTACTTAATAAGCATATTACATTTATTGAAATCAGAAATTAACATTGGTTCAAGACTGTTAACTAGAGACTTTATTCAGATTTCTCCAGTTGTTTTTTTTTTTAACTTGTTCCCATTTTTAGATCCAATCCATTTAGTCATTAGTCTGTAACAGTTTTTCAGACTTCCCTTGTTTCTCATGACTGACACTGGTAGAGTATTCCTCAGGTATTTTGTAGAATGTCCCTCTATCGGGGTTTTTCTGAGGGTTTCTCATGACTATAATTCTTTTTTCTTATGAGGTTATACATTTCTGATGAAAAGTAGGACAAGGTGAAGTGACATTTTCATTGTATTATCAGCAATACACTATATTAATGAGACTTTTTACTGGTGATGTTAACTTGACCACTTGGTAGGGTGGTATCTTCCAGGTTTCTTCACTGTAAAGTGATTATTTTTCACAGCTTATATTCTATTCATTTGAAGCTTGTCACTAAGTTCAACCCATACTCAAACCTCCACCTCCTGGAGAAAAGGGTATCAAAAAATTTGTGGCCATATGTTAAAACCACCATGGCAATTCTTATTTGGGGCAGTTACTTTGAAACTGCAAGTATTCCCTTTCTCCTTAAAGTTTTGCCCACTAATTTTAGTACCCATCAATAGACACCTCCTGCACCAATAATTACTCTGGTGTTGTAATGGTGATTTTGTATTTCTCTTATTATTTCTGCATTTTTTATTTGCAATTCTTCTGTAAGGAAGATTTGTTCATCCTTCCTCACTGATTTATTTATTCCATCATTTATACCAAGATATATAAATTAGGTTTATATAAAATCAGTATACATAAACTGCATATTATAGGCTCTTAGGTATTTATTAATTCATTTAAACATTTTATCTAGAAATAATTTTAGATTTACAGAAAAGTTGCAAAAGAATTCCCATATACCCCTCACCAAGTTTCAATTTCCCCTAACACAACTAACTTAAATTACTATGGCATATTTACCAAAACTAATAAACTAATATTGGTTTCATTATTAACTAAATTCCATACTCCATCTGGATTTCACCACTTTTCTTGTTAATGTCTTTTGCTGTTCTAGGAGCCAATCTTGGATGCCATATTACATTTTATTGTCATTTTTCCTTTAGTCTTTCTTAGTCTGTGGTGGTTCCTTTCTCCCTCATCCTTTTCAGGAAGATTATGTCATGTATCTGTATTTGTTTAACACAGTCTGTGTTCTATTCCAGGATCTCTTCAATATCCTACTTGATTTTTTTTAACTTTGCATAAAATGAGGTTTATTCTTTGTGATGCACACTAATACAGGTTTTATCAAAAGCATAGAGTACCTTTATCTACCACTGCAGTACCATACACACTAGTTTCATCATCCTTAAAATTTCCATCTACAGTCCGTTTGTAGTCATGCATGCATGCTAAGTTGCTTCAGTCATGTCTGACTCTGTGTGACCCTGTGAACTCTAGCCCACCTGGTCACAGAAAACCTAAGAACTTACTGCCAAATTCGGTGTCTTGTAGACTTTTTGCTTATGTTTTGTTTCTTAGACTTTTATAGCTTGATATCTTCTCTTTAGATTTATGATCCATTCCAAATTAAGTATTATGTATTGTGTGAGTTAAGGGTCAAGGTTACTTTTGCATGAAAGTGAAAGTTGCTCAATAGTGTCTAACTCTTTGTGAGCCCATGGACTATACAGTCCATGGAATTCTCCAGGCCAGAATACTGGAGTGGGTAGCCTTTTTCTTCTCCAGGGGATCTTTCCAACCCAGGGATTGAACTCAAGTCTCCTGCATTGCAGGCAGATTCTTTACCAGCTGAGATACCAGGAAAGCCCAATATTACTTTTGCATAAGGATAACCAATTGCTCTAGGACTGCTCATTAAAAAGTTTATACTCTCCTTATTGAATGGGTTAATATCTTTTATTGAAAATCAGTTAACCCTATTAACTGTCTGACTTCATTACTGTAGTTTTATGGTTATAGTTTTATAGCTATATAATTCTTAAAATCTGAGCACTGCAACTTTGTTCTTCATTTTAAAAACTGTCTTGGTTATTCTGGGTCTCTTGCATTTACATGGGAATTTCAGAATCAGCTTTCAATTTCTACAAAAAAAAAACCTTGATGAGATTTTTATTGTGATTACATTGAATCTACACATAGATTTTTGAGTAACTGATATCTTTAAAATATTGTATCTTTTGAATCGTGAACATGATATATCTGTCTAGTGATTTATGTCTCTTTTAATTTCCCCAAGAACAAAATATTTCTTGAAGACAAAAGAGTAAAAGTGATAGTTAAAGTCCACACAGCAAAGCTACAGGATTTAATACTACCTAAGGCAGATTAATGTGGTGACAAGTAGCACTTTATATATTTCAGAATCTTCTCTGAAAATGAAATTTAGTAACTGACATCATAATGATAACCTAAGGTTATCAAGTGAATATTAAATGCTATCCAGCATATTATTTAACATGGCAAAACAGCATATATTTTTAAAGAGATCTTTTAATTAATAGTGATAAAAATGAAGTGTGGCGCTTAAAGAAATAAGTTCCCGTTAAATGGAAAATTCACTGAAAAAGGAATACTTCATTTCCAATAGCACCAAAAGACTGAAACATAACGCATAAAGACTAAAACATAAAGGATAAATGACTCCCTTTATCTAGATATTTATAGAAGTGAAACAGATAGGCCAGGTTTCTCCTTCTGCCTGGTGATCTCCCTGCGAGAGACACAAGGAGTTTTTCTTTCACTATATTCAGGGCTTTGCAGGATGTTGTTTGATCTTGTTTGTGACTTCAAAAAGTGGCTAACAATGTGCGAGTGGCTATAAGAATTTCCCACAAGGAATGCAATGTTTTCTCTTACCTAAAAATAAAGGAAGCCCCGGTTTTCTTGTAGATAGACTTCAGTTTCTTAGAGAAGAGATGAAAGTTGTCAGGTTTATTTTCTTTTTCTCACAATACTAGGTAAATCTCCCTTGGCCTTACAGCTTTGGTAGTTGGAGACCTAATCAACACAGACAAGAGAGATTAAAGGAGAACAGGAAAAACAATTTTCATCATTTTACACAATTGCTTCATGAGTCATGCTTGTCTATGATTTGATGCTGAATACTCCCTTGGGATATTAGAGCCTAGTTAAATATTTGAAGTATTCCACTCAATCAGGGATGAAAGGAACAAGCATGGCCTCAAGACCTTTTTCACCTTAAGTGCTGTAGGTCCAGCCCCAGAAGAGTACTTGGAGAGAACTAGCAGTGGAAAAAAAAAAAAATGTTAATAATTCCTTCTAGCTCAAAAAATTATTATTTTTTCTGGAAGACTGTCTTGGCTTATAATATTATCACTGAAAAGGCTGAATATGAGAAGGAGAAATGTGGAAGATGAAAACTACCATTTAGTGTTGATAAAGACTAGTCATTTTTTGAAAAACATCATTCCGAATCCTGGAAGTCACTGATCTTTTAATCAGTTCTCTATTCCTTGCTAGCACAGAAATAGTGTCTCCTGTGTCTCCTCCATTACAGGTAGATTCTTCACCTGCTGAGCCATCAGGGAAGCCCAAAATCTCAATACAAGACCCTTCTTTTCTGCCATGGTGATTTGGGCCTATGCATATTTCTTATTACACTTTGCCCAGAAAAAAACTGAAAAATGTAACAAACAGCTTTTCATCAATATTAACAAAATGTAACATTTTTCAATAATCAACATGTTTCAGTCTTTTTATCATTAATATATTTAATGTTGGACAGGGAGCAATTCATTTGGCATTATGTGAGGTGGGGATCTCTAAAATCAAGAGTACCTAAAATAAACTGTAGATCCTAAAAAGACCATATTATTTAGTTACTGGGCGGTGGATAACCTCTTCCAATAACACAAGGCACGACTCTACATATGGGCATCACCAAATGGTCAATACCAAAATCAGACTGATTATATTCTTTGCAGCCAAAGATGGAGAAACTCTATACAGTCAGCAAAAACAGGACCAGGAGCTGACTGTGGCTCAGATCATGAACTCCTTATTGCCACATTCAGGTTTAAGTTGAAGAAAGTAGGGAAAACTAGTAGGCCATTCAGGTATGACCTAAACCAAGCCCTTATGATTATAAAGTGAAAGTGACAAATAGATTAAAGGGATTAGATTTGATAGACAGTGCCTGAAGAGCTACAGACACAGGTTTGTAATATTGTACAGGAGGTGGTGATCAAGAAGAAAAGAAATGCCAGAAGGTAAAAGTTGTCTGAGGAGGCCTTACAAATAGCTGAGAAAAGGAGAGAAGCAAGAGGCAAAGGAGAAAGGGAAAGATATACCCAACTGAATACAGAGTTCCAAAGAATAGCAAGAAGAAATAAGAAAGTCTTCAATGAAGGACAGAAATGATAAGAACCTAACAGAAGCAGAGGAGATTAGGGGGAGGTAGCAAGAATACAGAGAACTGTACAAAAAAAGGTTTAATGACCTGGTTTAATGACCTGGATAACCATGATGGTGTGATCACTCATCTAGAGCCAGACATTCTGGAGTGTGAAGTCAAGTAGGTCTTAGGAAGCATTATTACCAGCAAAGCTAGTGGAGGTGATGGAATCCCATCTAAGCTACTCAAAATCCTTAAAGGCGATATTTTAAAGTGTTCCACTCAATATGCCAGCAAATTTGGAAAATTCAGCTGTGGCCACAGGACTGGAAAATGTCAGTTTTCATTCCAATCCCAAAGAAGAGCAATGCCAAAGAATGTTCAAATTACCATACAATTGCTTTTATTTCATATGCTAGCAAGAGTATGCTCAAAATCCTTCAAGGTAGGCTTCAGCAGTATATGAACTGAGAACTTCCAGATGTACAAGCTAGATTTAGAAAAGGCAGAGGAACCAGAGAGCAAATTGCCAATATCCTTGGATCATAGAAAAAGCAAGGGAGTACCAGAAAAATATCTACTTTTGTGTTATTGACTATACTAAAATCTTTGACTGTATGGATGACAACAAACTGTGGAAAATTCTTCAAGAGATGGGAATACCAGACCACCTGACCTGCCTCCTGAGAAACCTGTATGTAGGTCAAGAAGAAATAGTTAGAACTGGACATGGAACAACAGACTGGTTCCAAATTGGGAAAGAAGTATGTCAAGGCTGTATACTGTTATCCTGCTTATCTAACTTATATGCAGAGTATATCATGTGAAATGCCAGGCTGGATGAATCACAAGCTGGAATCAAGATTGCCAGAAGAAACAACAATAATCTCAGATATGCAGATGACACCACCCTTATGGCAGTAAGCAAAGAGGACCTAAAGTGCCTCTTGAAGAAGGTGAAAGAAGAGAGTAAACTGGCTTAAAACTCAACATTCAAAAATATTGTGGCATCTGGTCCCATAACTTCATGGGAAATAAATGGGGTAAAAATGGAAACAGTGACAGGTCTTTTCTTGGGCTCCAAAAACAGAGCAGCTATGAAATTAAAAGATGCTTGCTTCCTGGAAGAAAGCTATTACAAACCTAGACAGCATATTAAAAAGCAGAGACATCACTTTTCTGACAAAGGTCCCTATAGTCAAAGCTATGGTTTTTCTGGTGGTCATGTACAGATATGAGAATTGGACCATAAAAAGGCTGAACACTGAAGAACTGACGCTTTCAAACCATAGTGCTGGAGAAGACTTTTAAGAGTCCTTTGGATTGCAAGGAAATCAAACCAATCAATCTTAAACGAAATCAACCCTGAATATTCATTGGAAGGATGGATGATGAAGTTGAAGCCCAATACTTTGGTCACCTGATGGGAAGAGCTGACTATTGGAAAAGACCCTAATGCTGGGAAAGGTTGAAGGCAGGAAAAGAAGGGGTGACAGAGGATGAAATGGTTGGATGGCATCTTTGACTCAATGACCGTGAGTTTGAGCAAACTCTGGGATATAGTGAAGGACAAGGAAGCCTGGCAGGCTGCAGTCCTTGGGGTTGCAAAGAGTCAGACATGACTGAACTAATCAACAACAGCAATAATACCCGATGGATGCTATTTAAACAGTTACTCTAATATGTCACAATCATAAAAAGCCTATGACATTTGTTTTGGTTTGTTACAGTCATGTCTATACCCTTACACAGCCATTACTTTATTCTATGATCATAGCAGGTAGAACTAGTGTCTCTTCCTTTCTTTTTTTTCTTGTAGCCATGGAGTTCGCTTTCTAAAACACATCTTTTATTATGTCACATGCTGCGCGGGTGCAGGAGGGCCGAGAGGAGCTAATCCATGTTCAAGGTCAGGAGGGGCAGCTGTGAGGAGATACCCCTCGTCCAAGGTAAGGAACAGCGGCTGTGCTTTGCTGGAGCAGCCGTGAAGGGATAACCCATGTCCAAGGTAAAAGAAACCCAAGTAAGATGGTAGGTGTGGCGAGAGGGCATAGTGGGCAGACACACTGAAACCATAATCACAGAAAACTAGTCAATCTAATCACACGGACCACAACCTTGTCTAACTCAGTGAAACTAAGCCATGCCGTGTGGGGCCACCCAAGATGGGCAGGTCATGGTGGAGAGGTCCAACAGAATGTGGCCCACTGGAGAAGGGAATGGCAAACCACTTCAGTATTCTTGCCTTGAGAACCCCATAAACAGTATGAAAAGGCAAAATGATAGGATACTGAAAGAGGAACTCCCCAGGTTGGTAGGTGCCCAATATGCTACTGGAGATCAGTGGAGAAATAACTCCAAAAGAATGAAGGGATGGAGCCAAAGCAAAAACAATACCCATTTGTGGGTGGGACTGGTGATAGAAGCAAGGTCCGATGCTGTAAAGAGCAATATTGCATAGGAACCTGGAATGTCAGGTCCATGACAAGGCAAATTGGAAGTGGTCAAACAGGAGATGGCAAGAGTGAACGTCAACATTCTAGGAATCAGCGAACTAAAATGGACTGGGATGGGTGAATTTAACTCAGATGACCTTTATATCTACTACTGCGGAATCCCTTAGAAGAAACGGAGTAGCCATCATAGTCAACAAGAGTCTGAAATGCAGTACTTGGATGCAATCTCAAAAACAACAGAATGATCTCTGTTCGTTTCCAAGGCAAACCATTTAATACCACAGTAATTCAAGTCTATGCCCCAACCAGTAATGCTGAAGAAGCTGAAGTTGAATGGTTCTATGAAGACCTACAAGACCTTTTAGAACTAACACCCCAAAAAATGTCCTTTTCATTATAGGGGACTGGAATGAAAACACAGGAAGTTAAGAAACACCTGGAGTAACAGGCAAATTTGGCTTTGGAATACAGAATGAAGCAGGGCAAAGGCTGATAGTATTGCCAAAAGAACACAGTGGTCATACCAAACACCCTCTTCCAACAACACAAGAGAAAACTCTACACATGGACATAACCAGATGGTCAACACCAAAATCAGATTGATTATATTCTTTGCAGCCAAAGATGGAGAAGCTCTATATAGTCAGCAAAAACAAGACTGGGAGCTGACTGTGGCTCAGATCATGAACTCCTTATTGCCAAATTCAGACTTAAATTGAAGAAAGTGGGGAAAACCACTATACCATTAAGGTATGACCTAAATCAAATCCCTTAAGTGAGAAATAGATTTAAGGGACTAGATCTGATAGATAGAGTGCCTGATGAACTATGGACAGAGGTTCGTGACATTGTACAGGAGACAGGGATCAAGACCATCCCCATGGAAAAGAAATGCATAAAAGCAAAATGGCTATCTGGGGAGGCCTTACAAATGGCTGTGAAAAGAAGAGAAGAGAAAAGCCAAGGAGAAAAGGAAAGATATAAGCATCTGAATGCAGAGTTCCAAAGAATAGCAAGGAGAGATAAGAAAGCCTTCCTCAGCAATCAATGCAAAGAAATAGAGGAAAACAACAGACTGGGAAAGACTGGAGATCTCTTCAAGAAAATTAGATATACCAAGGGAACATTTCATGCAAAGATGGGCTTCATAAAGGACAGAAATGGTGTGTACCTAACAGAAGCAGAAGATATTAAGAAGAGGTGGCAAGGATACACAGAAGAACTGTACGAAAGAGATCTTCATGACCAAGATAATCATGATGGTGTGATCACTCACCTAGAGCCAGACATCCTGGAATGCAAAGTCAAGTGGGCCTTAGAAAGCATCACTACGAACAAAGTTAGTGGAGGTGATGGAATTCCAGGGGAGCTATTTCAAATTCTAAAAGATGATGCTGTAAAAGTGCTGCACTCGACATGCTAGCAAATTTGGAAAACTCAGCAGTGGCCATAGGGCTGGAAAAGGTCAGCTTTCATTCCAATCCCAAAGAAAGGCAATGCCAAAGAATGCTCAAACTACCGCACAATTGCACTCATCTCACATGCTAGTAAAGTAATGCTCAAAATTCTTCAAGCCAGGTATTGTCAGCAATACCTGAACCATGAACTTCCAGATGTTCAAGCTGGGTTTTAGAAAAGGCAGAGGAACCACAGATCAAATTGCCAACATCTGCTGGATCATCAAAAAAGCAAGAGAGTTCCAGAAAAACATTTATTTCTCCTTTGTTGACTATGCCAAAACCTTTGACTGTGTGGATCACAATAAACTGTGGAAAATTCTGAGAGAGAAGGGAATACCAGACCACCTGACCTGCCTCTTGAGAAACCTATATGCAGGCCAGGAAGCAACAGTTAGAACTGGACATGGAACAACAGACTGGTTCCAAATAGGAAAAGGAGTACGTCAAGGCTGTATATTGTGACCCTGCTTATTTAACTTCTATGCAGAGTACATAATGAGAAACACTGGGCTGGAAGAATCACAAGCTGGAATCAAGACTGCCGGGAGAAATATCAATAACCTCAGATATGCAGATAACACCACCCTTGTGGCAGAAAGTGAAGAGGAACTAAAAAGCCTCTTGATGAAAGTGAAAGAGGAGAGTGAAAAAGTTGGCTTAAAGTTCAACATTCAGAAAACGAAGATTATGGCATCTGGTCCCATCACTTCATGTGAAATAGATATGGAAACAGTGGAGACAGTGTCAGACTTTATTTTGGGGTGCTCCAAAATCACTGCAGATGGTGATTGCAGTCATTAAATTAAAAGATGCTCACTCCTTGGAAGGAAAGCTATGACAAACCTAGACAGCATATTAAAAAGCAGAGACATTACTTTGCCAACAAAGGTCCGTCTAGAAAGGCTATGGTTTTTCCTGTGGTCATGTATGGACGTGAGAGCTGGACTGTGAAGAAGGCTGAGCACTGAAGAATTGATGCTTTTGAATTGGAGAAGACTCTTGAGAGTCCCTTGACCTGCAAGGAAATCCAACCAGTCCATTCTAAAGGAGATCAGTCCTGGATGTTCTTTGGAAGGAATGATGCTAAAGCTGAAACTCCAGTACTTTGGCCACCTCATGTGAAGAGTTGACTCATTGGAAAATACTCTGATGCTGGGAGGGATTGGGGGCAGGAGGAGAAGGGGACGACAGAGGATGAGATGGCTGGATGGCATCACTGACTCAATGGACGTGAGTTTGAGTGAACTCCGGGAACTGTTTATGGACAGGGTGACCTGGCGTGCTGCAATTAATGAGGTTGCAAAGAGTTGGACAAAACTGAGCAACTGAACTGAACTGATGTCATGTGCTAAATCACTTCAGTCATGTCCAACTCTGTTATCCCATGGATTATAGCCCACCAAGCTCATCTCTCCATGTGATTCTCCTGGCAAGAATATTGGAATGGGTTGCCATTCTCTCCTCTTATTATGTCATAGATCTGCTCAAAAACATATAGTGGGTCAAGGAAGAGGAATTGTTTAAGATGAGTCTCAAAGAATAAACCAGAGAATAGCAGACTGGCAGGTCAGGAAATAGGCATTCCAATCAGAAAAAATACCCTACATTAAGACACCAAATGGCTTACTACTTTCAGCAGCTTCTACGTAACTGGCTGTGTCTGAGGCACATGTGTTAGGAGGGATGGAAAGGAGGCTGTGCAGTTAACCAAGGATCAAATCACAATGAGTCTGGTGAATCATGGCAAGAATTTTTGACTTTATCATGTGGTATATGGTAGTTTAAGCATGAAATTAATATGATGTGATTTTCCTTCTAGAATATAGTTCTAGGACTTTCTGTTCCATATAGTCATTTAAAGGGTAGCCATTGCCTTCTCCAGGGGATCTTCCTGATCTGGAGATCAAACCTGGGTCTCTGCTTTGTAGAAGATTCTTTACTGTCTGAGCTACCAGAGAAGCCCCTAAAGGCTTCCAGGTGACCTATGTTACTTATTATGGAAAACCACATAAACAAAGCACCTGTGCTCCACCTTGCAGCTCATCCATTATACCCACCACACAATTCAAAATTCTCCAAAAGATTTCCAGGATTCTTTGCCCCATTTGGTTCCATGGTCCATCCTCTGAATCTCACCATTCATTTCTGCCTTACATTAATGATGTTGATTTAGACCTTCTAACCTCTGGACATAATATTGATATTCATGAGTTAGCATGATATATTGCAATTTGGGGTAAGAAGCTCTTCCTTACACACCACCACTCTGCTCCACCTTGGCTTCTTGAAGATAGCTTTTACCTGCGACTTACCTGACTAGAATAGGAACCAAATAACAGTAGTGGAAAGCTCGAAGTTAAAAGCAGGTTAGAAAGGACACAAGAAAGACAATGGTGGAACTATTCCAATGACTATGGATAAGATGAACTAAGAGAAGGAATGTATGAAAGAGTGTGAAGAAAGTCAAATAGAAATGATTTTATGGGGATAAGGAGCAGAGGAATGACTTCCAGATGACTAAGAGGTTCCATTCATGGAGATAAAACAGAAAGCAGATTTGAAGGGAAAGACTATGACCCCGGTTATGGATCTGTTGAGTCTATAGTTTTTATCAGAAATTTTGATGTAGAAATCCATGGGCAGCAGGATATTTAGATTTGGAACTCAGGAGCATCTACACTGGAGACAGTGATTTGGATGCAGTGCAGGAAATAGGCAGAAATGAGGTCACCCAGAGAAAGTGTTCACTGTGAGAAGAGGATGAAAGATGAAACCCTGTGGAACAAACACATACAATAAACAAGTAAAAACAACAATATCTGGTGAAAAAAACAAGTAGGAGTGTCCAGAGAGATAGAAACTAGACCCAGAGAGAGTTCCTTAGCTGCCTTCCAGATAAATAGATTTAGTGTTTAGAAGTGTTTTGGTGACCTTGGAGACAGCAGTTTCAGGGAAGTGATGGTAACACATTATTTTTACTGGAAAAGAAAGAGCTGAGGAATTGTTTACAGAAAATATGGGTAACTTTAAAAAACTTGATAACCAATGAAAAGAATGAGATAAAACCTTAGCTGGTTTCAGAGACTTTGTTCCTTTGTTTTCCCTTTTTTTCCAAGCTGGATTTAGAAAAGGCAGAGGAACCAGAGATCAAATTGCCAAAATCTGTTGGGTTATAGAAAAAGCAAGAGAATTCCAGAAAAAACAACTACTTCTGCTTTACTGACTACACTAAAGCCTTTGACTGTGTGGATCACACACTCTGTGGAAAATTCTCCAAGAGATGAGACTACCAGACCACCTTACCTGCCTCCTGAAACACCTGTATGTAGGTCAAGAAGCAACAGTTAGAACCAGACATGGAACAACAGACTGGTTCTAAATTGAGAAAGGAGTATGTCAAGGCTGTATATTGTCACCTTGGTTATTTAACTTATATGCAGAAATGCCAGGCTGGATGAATCACAAGCTGGAATCAAGATTGTCAGGAGAAATATCAATAACCTCAGATATGCAGATGAGACAACCCTTACAGCAGAAAGTGAGAGGAACTAAAGATCCTCTTGATGAAGGTGAAAGAAGAGAATGAAAAAGCTGGCTTAAAATTCAACATTCAAAAAAACAAAGATCATGGCATCCAGTCCCATCACTTCATGGCAAATAGATGGAGGAACAATGGAAACAGTGACAGACTTCATTTTCTTGGGCTCCAAAATCACTGCAGATAGTGACTTCAGCCATGAAATTAAAAGATGCTTGCTCCTTGGAAGAAAAGTTACTACCAACCTAGACAGCATATTAAAAAGCAGAGACATTACTTAGCCAGCAAAGGTCTGTATAGTCAAAACTATGGTTTTCCCAATAGTCGTGTATAGATATGAGTTGGACCATAAAGAAAACTGAGCAATGAAGAACTGATGCTTTGGACCGTGGTGTTGGAGAAGACTCTTGAGAGTCCCTTGGACAGGAAGGAGAACAACCAGTCAATTCTAAAGGAAATCAGTCCTGAATATTCACTGGAAGGACTGATGCTAAAGCTGAAATTCCAGTACTTGGCCACCTGATGTGAAGAACTGACTCATTTGAACAGACCCTGATGCTGGGAGAGATTGAAGGCAGGAGGAGAAGGGAACAACAGAGGATGAGATGGTTGGATGGCATCACCAACTTGATGGACATGAGTTTGAGCAAGCTCCAGGAATTGGTGATGGACAGGGAAGCTGGGCATGCTGCAGTCCATGGGGTCAACAAATAGTCAGACACGACTGAGTGACTGAATCAAATTGAATTTTTGGATTAGCAGGTGGATTCTCCACCACTGAGCCACCAGGGTAGACCAAGACTCCAAACAAGGCTAGAGAATATTGTATATGGATGGTACCACCATATCCTATGAAGTAGAATAGAAATAGGGAAAGAATGCTACTGATAGTAAGCTTCTAGATGTAGAAGTGGGAAACTGAGGAGATTAATATTTGTGCACTTTGATTTTGCTTTTGATTTAGGGGACTTGTTCAGCAGTGGAGAGTGAGAATAAATGTTTTAAGTGTGGTGAACAACTGGGATTGTGCTTAAGAATCATCTGGAGGGTTTATTCAAAAAAAGCACATTGCTGAACCCTATTCCCAGAGTTTCTGTCTTAATAGATCTGGAGTAAAGCCAAGAAATTTGCTTTTCTAGTCAGTTTCCAGGTTTGGGGACCATTCTTTCAGAACCATTACTCTGGAAGCTCTGTAATGAGAGTTTATAGAGATGAATTTGTTGAATAAAGAGGAATATGCAGCCTCCATAAGACAGGATGGACAAGAAGGAAACAGAGGTTAAATAGAGAATTGCATTTGTTTGTTTGTTTGTTTGTTTGTTTCAATAAAGGGAATAAGGAATAAGGGAATTCATTAAAGTAACTGAGGGCTAGAAGAAACTACATTCATGACTTGGAGTTCCCTAAGAATGTGGTGAAATAGTTTGGAGGAAAGTCAGGTAAGAGTTGGTTGAGGCTCTAGGGAAAATGCATAGGCCTTAAGACAAATAAAGAAATCTGAGAGGCTTTAAGTTAAGGGAATAAATGAAGGAATTGTTTAGGTTGTGAACCCCTGTGTTAGCAAAGGCTCAGATGCAAAGAGTGCAAAGTAAACCTGCAGCTGGGCCACCACCTGTCAACTTTGTTGCTGCTGAAAAGCTAATGAAATCTTTCCACAGTGAAACCACTGAGATATGGGGAGTGTCCTGAACGTCTGTC
Organism: Capricornis sumatraensis; assembly: GCF_032405125.1. Taxonomy (NCBI): domain Eukaryota; kingdom Metazoa; phylum Chordata; class Mammalia; order Artiodactyla; family Bovidae; genus Capricornis; species Capricornis sumatraensis. Next base: position 47,789,271 of record NC_091082.1, on the reverse strand, counting down.
TGTGTGGTTGATCAGCTCATAATCTCTTTATTGGAACACTAGGAAAGCAGAAGATGGAAACTCCTGGGGGAATTTTCTCCTGATTCAGCAATGGCCAAGGGTGTTGGCCTTTAGTGACATAGTCCCATGTATAATATCAAGATTTGAGCAGATATCTAGAGAGGGCCAACTTGTCTGGAGAGTACCTGGGTTTTAGATATTAAATAACCTGTCCAAAAGTGCAAGTTCTTTAAAAATATAAAATACTGTTGAATATTGATAGTTTCTCAACACTGCCTGTGAAATATATGAACATTTCAAGTTTTGTCACTGATAACACTGGAAATCTTATTTTTAAAATTTTTTTCAGGCAGATCAAAAAATGTATTCAAAGTCACACACTATATTAGGTAGGGATTAGTGTATCTTCATTTTATAGATATGGAAGTTGAGGGCTAGTCACACAGCTAGTAAATATTAGAGTCAAAATTTGGAAACAGACATTTTAGCTCCAGCTGTGGTGGGCCACGCTTAGTCACTCAGTTGTGTCCGACTCTTTGTGACCCCATGGACTGTAGCTCTCCAGGCTCCTCTGTCCATGGGGATTCTCCAGGCAAGAATACTGGAGTGGGTAGCCATGTCCTCCTCCAGAGGAATCTTCCCAACCCAGGGATTGAACCCAGGGCTCCTGCATTTCAGGCAGATTCTTTACCATCTGAACCACCAGGGAAGCCCCATAATACTACAATGGGTAACCTATCCTTCCTCCAGAGAATTTTCCCAACCCAGGAATCAAACCCGGACCCTGCATTGCAGGCAATTTCTTTTATCAGCTGAGCTACCGGGGAAGCCCTCTAGCTTCAGAGCCCATGCTTTTAACAACTATTCCATGTATTGCCTCCAAAGATGGATCATAATTTACTGAGCCATTTCTCCTTTTGCTGAATAATAAGTTTTTTAAACTTTCACTGTTAGAAGGAACATCGTGTACACATATCCTTGACACAGACAACTATTTCCATATGATACATTCCTAAAAGTGAAAGAAGGTCTGTTTTTTAATATCCAATGCCCTGCAAAATCAGAGAAACAACAAATCAGAAAATCAGAAATTAAGAAACCTATTTAACATGACCTAAAGCAAGGCATCAGGGCTAGAGAGGAGAGAGCTCCATATGTATATTTTTTTTTAATGAACTTGGATATGCAAAGGATATATGTGTTCCTAGCTCCTACTTCTACCTCACAAATTTAGACTCTTTTTCTGGTATTACCTTGAGGTTAGAACAAGAGTATGAAAAAAAAAAAATTGGAGGAAACATGATAGAACATCCCAGATCTCTGGTTGCTTGCCCGAGTCCTCCTCCAGCTATTCTCACCCTAAGCAGCTTCTTCATTCTTACAGAAGACACAACAGCTTCCTCCTCAAGTACCCCCAGAAGTGAGAAGGGAGGTCCCAAGAAAACCCCCAGTTGGTTTGGAAGACTGTATTTAGGAAAGGGAAACAAGTGTATAAATCCCTGACTGGATGCTCAGAGAATGGCAGAATTAATCATGCTGACATCAAATTTTGAGGCAAGCTTGTCATAATCTCATGTTCCTAAAGATATGTGCCTTCATTTTGCCTTGAAATACCTGATTGTGAGAGGCTTGCCATGGTAACCTGAGCTAGTGAAGTAATAGGGAGCAGTGGAAATGTGATGGTTAATTTTATGCCAATTTGCCTAAGTCACAAGATGCCCAGATAACTGATTAAATGTTATTTCTAGGTGTGTGAGGGAGGGTGCTTCCAGAAGAGATTAGCATGAGAATAACTAGACTGAGTAAAGTTCATTGTGTTTTCCAGTGTGAGTGGGCATCATTAGATGTGATGAGGGCCTGAAAAGAATAAAAAGGCAGAAAAAGACTTCGTGCTGTCTGACTACGTGAGTTTTGGCATTGGTCATCTCCTGCCCTTATACATTGGTACTCCTGTTCTCAAGCCTTCAGACTTTCACTAGAACTATACACCAGCTTTCCTGGTGTATAGTTCAGCTTGCAAATGGCAGATTGTGGGATTTCTCAGCCTTTATAACTATTTAAGTCAATTACTCACAATAAACCTCTTGAGATAGATAAGATGTATACTGTTAAGTTTTTTCCCAACCTTCCACAAAGGGATATATGGCCTTTTACCACAGTTACTGTGCACCAGAGAAAAGGAAATAATCAGACCTTTCATGGAATACTGGACACTGCCTCTGAACTAACACAAATCCCAGGAGACCCAAAACATCACTGTGGTCCACCAGGCAGAACAGAGGCTTATAAAGTTTAGGTAAATAGGTGGAGTTTTAGCTCAGATCCACCTCAGAGAGGGAATGGTGGGACACCAAACCTATTCTATGGCTATTTCTTCTTTTTTTTTTCCCCATGTGGCATGTAGGATCTTAGTTCCCTGATCAAGGATTGAACCTGTACCCCCTACATGGAAGCATGGAGTCTTAACCACTGGACTGTCATGGAAGTCCCTTCTGTAGCTCTCTCTCTATTTTAAGAATACATGCTCAGCAGTTGGTAGAATCTCCTCAGTGTCCTGACTTGTAGAGTGAGGGCTATAATCATAAGAAAGGCAAAGTAGAAGCCATTGGAACTGCCTCTTCCTAGGAAAATAGTAAATCAAAGGTACTACCACACTGCTGGAGGGATTGCAAAGATTAGTGTCACCACAAAGGACTCGAGGGATGCAGGAGTGGTGTGTCCCAGTACATCCCCACTCAACTCTCCTATGTGGCCTGTGCCCACCAGGCTCCCCTGTCCATGGGATTTCCCAGGCAAGAATACTGGAGTGGGTTGCCATTTCCTTCTTCAGGGGATCTTCCCAGCCCAGGGGCTGAACCTGTGTACCTTGCATTGGCAGGAGGTTTCTTTATCACTGAGCCATCAGGGAAGTCTTTCCTTTTAGTACTGTCATTTAATTTGAAAAGGGTTCTAAATTGTCTGTTTCCCCCATTACTACTTAAGATATGGCTGAGTTTTCTTTATTAAGATGGGCAAACAACACTGGGTTTCTGGCCTGGAAGTAATCCTTAGTGGTTCATGGCTCCAACCACCGAGTGTGAGGCTTTTCCCTCTGACCTTGAGGCTCTGCCTTTGGAGTTTCCTTCCTTTTTCATGAAGTATATGTGTTTGAAGCTAAATACTTTCATCAACCTACTTCTTGCCTGTAGAATTTTGGAAGGTCAACTATCGTTTTATTCTCTGTCTATTCATTTCAGTCCAAGTGGACAGTGTTTCTGTTGGTAGAAAACCTAGAAATGCGTGGGTCTCCTTTGTATGTGAAGGGATTTACTCCATGAGACAAGAGACTGCTCCTTAGATCTTCCCTAGATAATGCTATTTTTAGTTTTGGCTTCTGCTGAGATGGCTGAGGGGCTTCATGAGTCACGCATGTAATTTCTTCAGTGACCCCTGTATGACCAAACACAGTGGTATTTGATTCCTTTCAAGGCACTAACAAAAGATTGTCTAGCCACACCCTTGGCTTTCTCATCAGAGTAGGTCTTCCTGGCAGTGACTCTTCTAACTTTAGCATATTTGTAAGTTTGGACAGACAGGATTTCCCACATCATCAAGTCTTATTCTCTTTTTAATTAACAGTTCTTCCCTTAATTTATCTCTATCCTCACCCATTTTACTGTAAAGGAGAAGAAGAAGAAGAAAACATGCTGTACCTTCAACACTGCTTGGAAATCTCCTCAGCTGAATTTCCAAGTTCATCACTTACAAGTTCTGCTTCCCACATAACCAGAAGGACACAATTCAGCTAAGTTTTCTGTTAGTATATAACAAGGAGCCTTTTTTCTCACACTTTCAATAGCATGTTCCTCATTTTCACCTGAGCCCTCACCAGTAGCTTTTGTAATATGCATGTTTCTAAAAAGTCCACTCATGATGATTAAGGTATTCTCCAAGACAATATGTTTTGTTTTGTTTTACCACGTTCCTCACTTCTGAGTTCTCACTAGCAGTCATTAACATGAAATGGCAACCCAGTCTAGTATTCTTGGCTGGGAAATCCTATGGACAGAGAAGCCTGGAAGACTACAGCCCATTGGGTCCCAAAAGAGTTGGATACAGCTTAGCAACTAAACAACACGTTTCTAGGAAGCCATCTATTACTTTTCTCAAAATTCTTCCAGCCTTTGCATTTGCCCAATATCAAGGCCACTTTCAATTATAAAGGTTTACTACAACAGGATTTCAGTTTTGGCACCAAAATCTATATTGGTTTATTACTGCTATAACAAATTATCACGAATTTAATGACTTACATTGATTTTCTTACTCTTGTGTAGGTCAGAAGTTTCATGGGCTAAAGTCAAAATGTCAGTAGGACTGCTTTCTTTCTGAAGGCTAGAGGAGACTATATTTCCTTGCCTTTTCCAGCTTCTAAAGGCTGCCTGTATTCTTTGCTCATGATTCCTTCTTCCACCTTCAAAGTCAACAGCATAGTAGCTTAAAGTCTCTCTTACTCTGAGACTTCTGTCAGGATAATTTCCAATCTCAATATCCTTAACTTAATCACATTTACAAAGTTACAGCTGTCATCTAAGATAACATGTTCACAGGTTCTAGGGAGCCATTATTTTCCTTAACACAAGATGGAAGCTTCAATTATTTGAGATTTTTTAATCTTTTTGATGTATTCATTTAGTACTATAAACTTTTCTCTCAGAACTGTTTTAATTGTGTCCTACAAATGTTGATATGTTGTTATTTATGTTTCAATCACATTATTTTTTTTTAATTTTCCTTTGAGATTTCCTTTTGACCCATGGGTTATCTAGAAATGTGATGTTTACTTGGCAAGTGTTTGAAGACTTTCTTTTTCTCTCTCTATAAGTGGTTTCTTGTGATCAGAGAACATATTTTGTATGATTTAAATTTTTAAAAATTTATTGAGATTTGTTATCTGGCTCATGATATGGTCTGTCTTGGTGTATATTTCTTGGGTATTTGTACTGAATGTATGTTGAGTAAATTGTTCTACACATGCCAATTATAACTTGCTTGTTGATGGTATTGAATTCTATACCTTTGCTGATTTTCTGCTTAGTTGTCATACAAATTTTTGAGAAAAGAATGTTAAAGTTTCTAACATGTTAGTGTGGATTTGTTATTTCTTCTTCCAGTTCTGTCAGTGTTTGCTACACTTATTTTGCAACTGTTATTTGGCACATATATATTTAGTGCCAATATTTTGGCAAGACACAAGATTTTATGTCTTACTGATGGATTGACTCTTTAATTACATACATTTTCTCTGGTAATTTTCTCTTCTTAGAGTCTAATGTATCTGATATTAACATAGCGACTCCTGCTTTCTTTTAATATGTGCAAGAAGTTTTTACTTTTAACTTGCCTATATAAATATATCTAAATTTCCTATATTTGAGTGTCTAATAGACAATATATAGTCAGATTATAATTTTTAATACACTCTGGGAATCACTTACTTTGCATGTAGACCATTTACATTTAAAATAATTGTGTATATTTAGGGCTTCACATCTGCCAGCCTGATTTTTCTGCTTTTCTCTCTGTTTTTCATTTCTCTGGTCTTTTTCTTATCTCCATGTAGTTTGCTTCAGAATTTTTTACATTCCCATTTTGATTGTCTATACAGTATTTTACTGTATTTTTTGTATAACTCTTTAGTAGTTGCTCTAGATATTATATGTACATAATTTATTATAGCCCACTGGTGTAGTCTTTTACTGTTTGAATGAATGGCAGAAATGTCGTGTTAGAGTTCTCCAGAGAAACTGGACCAATAGGATATATAGATGCAGAGATAAACATATAAGAGGAGATTTATTATAGAAATTGGCTTATGCAGTTATGAAAGCCAAGAAGCTTTGTAATCTGCTGTGTGCAAGCTTGGGAACCAGGAAAGATGGTATAATTCAGTATGAATCTTAAGGTTTGAGAAACAGGGGGCTTACCGGTAAAAGACCTGGAAACCAAAGGCCCTAGACCCAGAGGCCCCAATGACCAATGGTAGACAAGGAGAGATGTTCCAGCTTAAAGAAGAGAATCTGCCCTTCCTTCACTCTTTTGTTCCATTCAAATCCTCAGAAGATTGGATACTTGACCACATCGATAAGAGTGGCTCTTTCTATTTAGTCTACTAAATCATAATGCTAATCTTTGCCAGAAGTACCTCACATACTCACAGGCATAGCCAGAAATAATTTTTTTACCAACTATCTGAGCATAACCCAGCCCAGGCAAATTGACACATGAAATTAGCTCTCACGATTATTTCCCTTTATCTTCCTTTATCCGCTCTAGCTTATAGTCATAAATATTTTCTCTCCATACATTTAAAACCAATTAGAAAATGTTATATTTTGGCTTCAATTTTCAAATATAGTTTACAAAACTCAAGAGAAGAATGAATGTCTAATGTATTTACCCATTTTTTTTTCTTACTGTGTTCTTTCTTCCTTTGTGTTATTCCAAGATTCCTTTTTGTGTTGTTGCTTTTGTTTGGAAAACTTCATTTGGCCTTTCTTTTTTCTTTTCTTGAAGTTTATAAAATAATCTTTTAAAATATTTTTTTCTAGCTATACTGAAGTACAATCGACAAATATAATTGGAACACAGTTAAAATGTACAATGTAATAATCTGCTATATATTAACAGTCAGGTCCAACTCTTTGTAACTCATGGACTGTAGCCTTCCGGGCTCTTCTGACCATGGGATTTCCCAGGCAAGAATTCTAGAGTGGGTTGCCATTTCCTTCTTCAGGAGATCTTCCTGACCCAGGGATCAAACCCACGTCTCCTGCAAGCTTCCTACATTGCAGGCAGTTTCTTTACTGCTGAGTTATCAGAAAGCCCATATATTAACAAATATATATAACAAATTGTATATATTGTGAAATGTTTTCCTAGGCTTTCTTGTACAATAGATCTACTGGAAAGAAATTCTTCTAGTTTTCCTTCATCTAAGAATATATTAATTATCTTCTAATTCCTGAAGAATATTTTCACTAGATACAGGATAACAGGTTGATAGTAGTTTCCTATCACCATTTGAAAAATATATCACTTCTAGCTTATATGGTTTCTGATGAGAAACCTGTCATCATTCAAACCGTTCTTCCACAAAAGCTAAGGTGTTGCTTCTTTCTTCCTGCTTTAAAATTTTTCTTTGTCTTTAGTTTTCATAAAACTTCCCTTGTGGCTCAGTTGGTAAAGAATCTGCCTGCAATGTGAGAGACCTGGGTTCTATCCCTGGATTGGGAAGATCCCCTGGAGAAGGGAATAGCTACCTACTCCAGTTTTCTGGCATGAGAATTCCACGGACTGTTTAGTCCATGGGGTCACAAAGAGTCGGACATGACTGAGCGACTTTAACTTAGTTTTCATAAGCTATACTATAATCTGTATTGATGCGAAGTTTTAGAGAGTTCATGCTGTTTGGTGCCCCGTTAAGTTCTTGAATCTGTAATCTTTCTTCTCCTAGGACTTTAACGATAACATGAATGTTATATATTTTGTTATAGCCCTACACGTATGTAAGGTTTTGCTTGGTTGTTTTTTTTTTTTTTCCAGCCTTTTTCATTTTTTCCAGATTTGGGTGATTTCTGCTGTTTTATCCTCAAATTCATCGATTCTTTCCTCTGTTCCTTACATTATGTTACTGAACCCATCCATTGAGTTTTCTTATTTTGGCTGCTGCTGCTGCTAAGTCGCTTCAGTCGTGTCTGACTCTGCACGATCCCAGAGACAACAGCCCACCAGGCTCCCCCATCCCTGGGATTCTCCAGGCAAGAACACTGGAGTGGGTTGCCATTTTGGCTATTGCATTTTAAATTCTAAAGTTTCCATTTGGTTCTTATGTTTTCTAATTCTTTGTTGAACACTTTTTTTTTTTTTTTTGCTAAAGCTCTTTTTTTTTTTTTCATTTGATTAAGCGTGTTTATAACTGCTCATTGAAGCATTTTTATGACGGTTGTTTTAAAATTTTTGTCAGATAATTCTAATATTTCTGTCATCTCAGTGTTTGTATCTATTGATTTTTCTTTTTCATTCATTTAGAGGTCTTCCTGGTTCTTATTATAATGAGGGATTGTTGATAAACATGACCATTTGGGTACTTTTAAGACTCTAAATTATATTTAAACCTGGTATAGCTTGCTTCCATTGATACTAGGAAGAGGAAAATACCACCTTAACATTGCCAGGTGGGTGTATTAATAAAAGTTCATGTGGTTCACATGGCCTCTGTTGACACCCAACCAGGGAACTCTTCATCACTGAAGGGAGGACTAGGAGTCTGCTCTGTAAGGGCTTCCACTGACATTTCCCTGGCCGGAAGAGGTACAATACCTTATTACAGCTTTCCTTGTGGCCTCTGCTGACACCATAGAGGAGAATGTAGCCTTACTTCTGCTTGGTAAAGACAAGAAGTCTTGGCTCCCTACTCAGTATTCCTACTATGCCTACTATTCAACCTCCCTACTACACTTAACGAATCCCTACCATAGCTACTACTCACAGTCTCCTTACCCCCATTCCCCAGGGAGAGGAAGGTGTGGGAGGATGATGTGGTGATAGTGGTAATAAGGGAACCTTGTTACAGCCTGGTGAGGGTTTCAGTCTCCCCACTCAGCACTTTTTTTTTTTTTTGCTTAGGGGAAGGCCACAGTTTTTTCTGTGATATTTGGCTGGAGTAGAGTAGTCATTATAAAAGTTTTCTATATCACTAGGTGTCCCATTTTATTCCTTTGGCTAAAGACAGAAGGCTTTTGTAAAGTCTTTTCTTGTCTGTGCCCCTTTTTATTTCCAGTTTACTGCCTTCAATTTCAAATCTGGGATATATAAGATAAGCAGAAACCTCTGGAAATACCACTGTGACCTTCCACAGTCCTGAAATTTCTACTAATCTGTCCTCATTTCTCTTTCAAGTCTTTCTTATGTTTTATTTATATATACTCCCCATAGGTTTTAGTTATACTTATAGGAAAGATAAGGGGAAATTACACCTACTCCATCTTCTCAGAAATGGAATTGCTAATAAGTAATTATAGAGCTATTAAAAGAAACACGCCCCCCTCCAGATTAAACTTTTACTACATGGAAAGTACTATAGATGTTCTTTCATAAGTACAATTTAAATTACTGAATTTTATCAAAATTTAAAAACGTTCTCTGTGAAGAGCACTGATAAGTGAATGAAAAGATAATCCACAGTCTAGAACAGACCATTGCATGAAAAAATAATATATGAATGAAAATGTCTCCATAGAAAATTAATCCAGCTAAAAATGAAAACAAAATGATATAATTAGAACATCACTATTTTACAACCTTCAGTATACTAGTGAATGTAAGTATCTGACTATTAACAGCTGCTAACCCAGGAAGAGAGTAAAAACAAAGGCTAGTTTCCTCCTGATGAAAGAATATATAACATTATCTCTAATCTTGTGAAACTGAACAAACCTGAGTTTTATCAAATCTCTGGATCCAACTACCAAATTCAGAAAATACAAAAGAAGAGAAACATGTTGAAATACATTATCAGTGTGTAATCAGCAAAATCTAGTCTATAGGAAACTCTGCAAGTCAATGGCCCAAATTCTCCAACAAATACACTTTAAGAAAAAGAGAAACAGAAGATAAATCTTTAGATTAAAAGAGATTTAAATGGCACGTGAATGAGTTTTTAATAGCAAAATTAAACTAGAATATCAAGGGATGCACACTTCCATGATAAAATTATAAACACACACGCACACTTTTTAAAAGGCACGTCAAAAGGACAAAGGTAGAAGAGAGAAGAAGACCAAAATCTTGAAGCTAAAAATTAGATGAGCAAACCTTAATCTGTGGTCAACAAGAAGCTTAAACCAGCAGTGGGTGTATACTTTGCTTTCTCTTCAGATTATAGAAATCTTTTGCCTTTTAAACCAGGAGTGGGCAAACCTATTCAGAAATTGGTGATTTTAGCTATCCCTAAAATCATGAATGAGGACAGGGCTGGAAGTAAGGGGACTGGGTGAAAAAAACCTGTTTAAGAACCAGCAAAGTCCGGGTACTCTCTGCACATAGATGGCAGCTAGCTCCTTGCCTCTGCTTGAAGAAATGTAGATGTTTATTCTCGGTAAAAAGTTTAGAAGAAGACATGGATGATGGATAATAGGCACCCCTGAGGGTTCTGTGCTAACTCAGGATTGAGTAAAGATCTACATCTTGAATGGGGAATCCCCATCCTGGTTTCCCATTCATCTCCCAGATGCTAGCAACCAGGCTTATATGCTCTAGGCATAAGAGGAAAATATTCTTAACTGAATATTCAACCCAATCCTATAAAATAAACCTAGAAATACTGACAAGTTGGTGGGTCCCCCAAACAACCAGTTCAAGTCACCATGAAATGAAGCCCAGTGGTCAACAAATCCCACTAAACTCCATAAAGCTTCTGGTCAATTTTCTAGTGTGCCATTCAAATGTAAGCAGACATGCAAGAATTATCAGATATTTAAAGAAAGGCTTCAACCTTCAAAACAGTCATCAGACAATTTGGAAGAAATCCAGCTTGAAGCATTACTAATATTCTCTGATATATAAAAGAAAATATTGCATACACAAATATGAAATATTTTTCAAAAATATGAAAAATTTCTAATATGAAAGCATAATGGGGGAAGAGAGCTCTTGGAAATTGAAAACAATAGCAGGAATAAAAAGTACAATAGAAAGTTTACAGGATAAATTAAGAAAATAGGAGAGAAAAGTTTAGAGTTGGGAGAATTGTAAAAAAAAATTTTTTTAATGCCTGAAGTCTGATTAGCTTGAATTCTTTTGCAGGTAAGATGAGAAAAGAGCAGGGAGTGAGTATTATCAAAGAAATAATTCAATAAAATTTCCCAGAAAGTTACATTTTCAATTTGACCACTTCTACCAACTACTCATCAAATATTTCAGAGGAACACTCTAAATTAAGATGGATCACCATGAAGTTTCAAACTCTGGCCATAGAAAGAACACTCTAAAACCATCCAATGAAAAGAAAACTAAGGTCACATACAGTAATTAGACATTAAAACAACATTGCATTTCTCAACAACAAAGCTGAAAGCTAGAAGATAATAGATCAGTCATTTCAAGTTTTTGAGGGACGATGATTTGTGACCTGAAATTTTATACCCAGTACAAATAAAATTTGTTAGAGTAGTACTAGCTATTGTAACAAATAAACTTCCAAATTTTGGAGGTTTAATGCAATAAAAGTTTACTTCTTATTTATATACAAAGCAGTATGTATTCCTGTATGGAAAATGGCCTTCTGCTTATTGATTCAGAAAAGCAGCTTCTAAAATTTTATGATTTTTCTGTCTTCATGGACTTTCCAGGCCTCTGCCTTCAGATTTGGAGAGGGCAATGGCAACCCCCTCCAGTTCTCTTGCCAGGAGAATCCCATGGACAGAGGAGCCTGGTAGGCTGCGGTCCATGGGGTCGCTAAGAGTTGGACATGACTGAGCATCTTCACTTTCACTTTTCACTTTCATGCATTGGAGAAGGAAATGGCAATCCACCCCAGTGTTCTTGCCTGGAGAATCCCAGGGATGGGGGAGCCTGCTGGGCAGCCGTCTATGGGTTTTTCATAGAGTCAGACACGACTGAAGTGACTTAGCAGCAGCAGCAGCAGCCTTCAGGTTAAGAAATGAAAAGAAGAGGAAAGAAGGGGATGGAAGAGACAGACTTATTCAGCTCATTGACCTAGAAGTGATTCATACCACTTTTCTTCACCTACTACAGGTGTGAACTAGTCATCTACCAATTCCTAGATGACAGAAGTCAAGAAAATCTAGTTTCTGGGTAGCCAAGAATTTCTACCAACAGCTCTTTACAATGAAAGGAAGAGCACAAATTTCTTGTGGACAGCCAGCTATTTTCCCCATACCTGTCAAAATATTAGTTGAACACAAAAGAATGAAAATAATTGCTTAGACATGTGAGGTTTCAAATAACTTTTTTCCTGTATACTCTTTATCAAGAAGCTCCTTGCAGATATACTCCACCAGAATAAGGAAATGAAGACATGAATGGCAGTCAGGGATTTAATGCAGAAGAGAGGTGAGGAAAATCCCTGGGGTAACAGGAAAGGGAGATCCCAAGGTGGCAGGTGTGCAGTAGGCCTAGAAAACAAGTGCAGATTTGGGCAGCCATTCAGAAAGCTCCAGAAAGAGATTTCCAAGAAGATAAAAATATTAGAACATCTGGTGGTTTAAAACTGTGGGGAGGATTTATATTTATGGTGGAGAATCTATGAAAACCAAACAAACATACCAAAGAAAGACAATTGTTAACTTCAGGGAAAACAGAAACCAAAAAGTTGTACAAGAAAAGAGCTATATGTAATTGTAGTTTCCTACATGGAGTGGTGTAAGAAGAAATACATTTGATCTTTGTCCCTGGTTCCTGGTACAGAGCTTCCTGAGAATTTCCTCAGTGATAGGCATATCTTTTGTTATTCATAATAATCCATTTTAAAATATACCTGAGTTTATGCTAATAAGGTGACTATTGGTGGGACTCTAGAAAGCTTCTGAGTGGGGACTGGTAGCCAGAGGATCCAACCATTTAATTAGAAGGCTAGAATTTTCAGCTCAACCTCCCAACCTCCAGGAACGGGAGAGGGGCTAGAGGTTGCGTTGAATCACCAATGGCCAAGGAATTAATCATTCATGCTTAAATCATAAAATTTTCATAAAAATCCCTAAACAACAGGGTTTGGAAAGCTCTGGGTTGATGTACACATTGAGGTGCCAGAAAGGTGGTGTTCCCAGAGTAAGCATGGAAGCTCTGCATCTCCACCCTCCTGACGATTGTTAGCGGCTCAGTTGTGTCTGACTCTTTGTGACCCTGTGGACTGTAGCTCACCCACTTCCTCTGTCCATGGAATTCTCCAGACAAAAAAACTGGAGTAGGTAGCAATTCCCGTCTCCAGGGCATTTTGCATTATGCTTTCTCCCATTTTGTTTGTTCCTAAGTGCCATCCTTTATAATAATCTAGTAAGGGTAAGGAAACAACCATCCTAAGTTCTGTGAATTATGCTGCTGCTGCTGCTAAGTCACTTCAGTCGTATCCAACTCTGTGCGACCCCACAGACGGCTATCCACCAGGCTCCTCTGTCCCTGGGATTCTCCAGGCAAGAACACTGGAGTGGGTTGCCATTTCTTTCTCCAATGCATGAAAGTAAAAGTGAAAGTGAAGTTGCTCAGTCGTGTCCAACTCTTCACAACCCCATGGCCTGCAGCCTACCAGGCTCCTCTGTCCATGGGATTTTCCAGGCAAGAATACTGGAGTGGGAAGCTATTGCCTTCTCCGGTGAATTATGCTAGCAATTACTAAGTCTGAGGAGGAGGCTGTAGAACCCCTGGATTTGTAGCCAAGTTGGAGAGAAGTAGAGCTAACTTGAGGAACCTAATACTTGAGACTAACGTCTGAAGTGAGGCCTGTAGTCTGTGGAATCCAACTCCAACTCCAGCAGTTGGTGTCAGATTTGGCTGACGTAAGGAAGGGGAGAACACCAGACACAGTCTGGCTTTGAATTGTGTTCAAACAATTATAATAACATAAACTGAACACTGATCTTACCAAAGTTACAATATAATTATAAAAATACAATTATGATTCAAAAATAATTGAAAGAGAATTTGTGTGTGTGTGTCTGATGGTGTTGGAGTGGAGCCTCAGTAAGAAAGCACTAAATCCTTATCTTCCATGATGGAAAGTCAGTAGATAATTCCTGAAACTGAAACAAATGAGATATCGTCATATATTAATGCTTTTAGAATTGTGAAGGGAATGCGAAAGGAATAGCCTGCAGAATGCAGGAATGGGGTTAGATCCAGGAGGCAGTGGCAGAATGTACTTCATTTTATAAGCAGTTTTCTAGAATGTTTCCTTCTTTTAAACTATGTATATGGGTAACTTTGATTAACATGAAAATAAATTTATTTTTGAAAACAATAGCAGCCTACAGATATCCAGAAAGGAGAATGGATTGAAATCATAGGAGATGAAAACCAGAGGGACTAGTTAAAAGCCTATAGCAGCAGTTCACAAAAAGAGATAATCTGTACCAAATGAATGCAGTTTCAGTGGGAATAGAGGAACAAGGACAAATATATCATGGTCACCAGTCAATTAGGGAGGAAACACAAGTAAGAGAGGAACATGTCATAGCTGCTACATTTTTGTCTTTTATAATTGCATCTACGGAAGTGCCATTCTTAGAGAGAGGAAGTATACGAGGAAGAACAAATTAGCAGGAAAGATAATGAGATTAGTTTGGATGTCATGGATATGAGAAGCTGACTTCTAGGGCCCAGAAGAGGGATTATAGGTATGGATCTATGTTTGCCAAGAGCAGATTATCAGTGATAAGTAATTAAAGCCAAGGTTGACACAGTAAAGATCAGCCAAGAGAGAGCTAACAGAGAGATAAGAAAGTCAACAACTCAACTCTGGTGAAAGCCAACATTCAAGAGCAAAGAAAGAAGAGACACTGCAAAAGAGAAGGAAATGGCAACCCACTCCAGTGTTCTTGCCTGGAGAATCCCAGGGACGGGGGAGCCTGGTGGGCTGCCATCTCTGGGGTCACAGAGTCGAACATGACTGAAGTGACTTAGCAGCAGATACCAAAATACAGGGATGTCTCAGACTCCAGGAGAAGGAAGAGTGCCAACATGAGAGGAATCTGAAGTGTCAGCGTGAAAGAGAAGTGGTCAAAACAAATATTAAAAGAGTCTGTTATATTTGGCAGAAGTGGTTTAAAGATAGCAGGAAGCTAAGAGTAACATTTTGTGGAAGAGAACAACTAGGAAGAGACGGCAAGAGAAGTAGTCGAACCCACATGGGGAAAAGGATCATAGGAGGGTGGTTTGTGTGTTTACCTAATGTCTTTTTTTTTCTGATCACAAAAATCAAATATCCTTTACAAAGAGAATTTGGAATATTATTCAGCCATGAGAAATGAGGCTATCCATCCATTTGCAACAACATGGATGGGCCTTGAATACATTATAAGAGATAAGGGAGACAGAAAGACAAGTGCCATATGATATCACTTTTATGTGGAATCTTAAAAAAGCCAGACTCATTTTGGCAAAACCAATACAGTATTGTAAAGTAAAATAAAGTAAAAATAAAAATTAAATATATATATATAAATAAAAATTAAAAAATAAAAATTAAAAAAAATAAATTAAAACAGAGTAAATGGTGGTTACCAGGGGATGGGGGCAAGGGAACAAAATGTATGTTGTTTAAGGTTATAAACTTGCAACAAGCAATATATAAGCCACAGAGATCTAATGCACAGTATAATCAATTTTGACAACAACAGTATACTATAATTATGTAATGTGATAATGTCACTACAATGGTAATTATATCATGACATACAAATGTATCAAAGTAACACATTGTACATCTTAAATTTATATGATGTTATAGTTGAATTTATTCAAAAAGAAAAAATTTGGAAATAAATGCAGAGATCATATTTTGATATACAAATTATCAATGTATTTTTCACTTCCACTCCTTGTTAACAATGCTTTTTTTTTTCTTCATTTAAATTAAAAGGCAACATACACACTTTCTCAAGAGAAGGAAAATGCTTTGGAAATAGAAAATTGCTTAGGATTTTAAAACCAGAGTACCTAATATTTTGAGATTCAAAAACATTTTGCCTTACAGAATTCAATGCATCTATCTTGGGTCATAACTAAAAAGATTTGGAAAACTATGTGATATATAAGAATCAATTTTTCCCAGCCCCACCACAAATCAGCCTCCAGACTTAGGGAAGGAAAAGTTGAAGAACTTCCATATTGATGTATCCCTGGTGCTACCTCTAGTTCAGAATTGAGGGAGGGGGTCATGCCTGAAAATCCAGGTGTGAGAGACTCCAGAGAAGAAGAAACCTCTGCCTGGTTTTCTACCTGTGACTTGAAAAAATGGCAGGATTTTTGGAGTTTTCTGGACCTAGCTTGCTTGGGAGCAGTGGCAGAGGGCTAGCTACATGGACACCTGGGATTTACACAACCTTATCGAATTTCTTGTGCTCTGAATGGCGTAGGAACACCCAAGAAGGCCACAGTGTTAGCTGAGAGAAGACCAGACTGAGAGAGGGCTTGCATCAAGAAAGCAGAGCACTGAGCTGTGTGAACTGATATCTGAAGCCAGATAGGAGATGACTTTGACCTTCTGCCAGTACAGACAGATGATGGCAGAGAGCTAGCTCACTGGTCCCCAGAATCACAGCCTTGGCTTGCCAAATATACCCGCAACTTAGTCACAGATCTGGAAACTCTATGAGTAAATATCTACCTCCCCATTCAACTGAGGGTTTGAAATAGAACTTACACTTATTTGCAGAAAAACTAAAGAAAGTTTTTTTTTTTTTCTTCCCTCTGATTATGGATCAAGACTTATGCCCATTAGCCATAAAAGAAAAGAAAAGAAATGTCATACACGTCAGCACTGAGAGATATCCATCATTAACATTTTGGTATATTTCTATATTGTCTTTTATAAATTTATCTGTGTAAATATGTATTTTCAACTTGGGATTAAATCTGCTATATAGTTGTGCATACTGCTTTTGAAAATTTTTCAATATCATAAAGATATATTCTAACTTTTAAACATTTTAGAAAATTATTTTTAAGAGTGTCACAGATTTCATTATATGGTACATATGTGATTTTTTTCTAGGATCACTTTGTGATTTCTTGTTCTAGATGATAAAGCAAGAAGAATATGTGTTAAGTTCACTGATGAACTATGGGAACTATGATAAGACCACAGTAGCAGTAACTGTGCCTGTTAGACTGCTAAAGTTTTACTGCCTATGCTACTAAGTAAGATCATTTTTAAAGTTATTTTTTTTTATATGGACCCTTTTTAAAAGTCTATTGAATTTGTTACAATAGTACTTTCAATAATGGGGGGTTTGGGGAATTTCTTTTTTTAGGTCACAAGGCATGTGTGATCTTAGCTCCCTGACCAGTGATCAAACCCACACTCCCTGCACTGGAAGGTGAAGTCTTAGCCAGGACCACCAGGCAAGTCCCTTTAAATGAGATAACTGAATGAATAATCATAATGAGTATGTAGATCAAGACAAAAAAGAAGACAAAAAAAGCACCTCTTATTTTAATATAACAGTGTCTGGGGAGACGGGAGCAGGGAGGGGAGATGCTGTGAGAATATCGAGCTCTGGTCATAAGGTTGGACTGCTAAGGTACATATCCTTCTTATTCTGCATGCAGATATGCATGAACTCTTTGATATTCTTGGGAATCTGATTTTTAATGGAGACTAAACAGGAAAGGTCACTAATATCAACGTGATATCAGCCATATCCACCCCAAAAGTTAATAACTCAAACCAGGAAACCCTCCTGCTTAGAACTAAGGAATGGGTATTTATTTATTTTAGGAATGGGTATTTAAAAGGTGGACTTTTGGTGCTATTTCTTCCTTCTCTGTTTTGCCACACCCAGCATGTAGAACTCTTCCTTTTCTTACCAGCGTGTGTTCAATTTGAGATGGGCTCATGCAGATGGAAAGAGTAGACATTTGTTCATCTTTTCCTTCATGTCTCTCAAATAATATTCTCATTTTTCTTTGGAGAAGTCAGCCCTCCCCATTCTTAGTCATACTACTTAGGTAAGACTGACCCCAGTCTGGCTCCAGAAGTGGGCCCTAAAATTAGCCTAAGCCAATCAGCACTCATTGGAAAAGATCATGATGCTGGGAAAGATTGAGGACAGGAAGAGAAGGGGGCAACAGAGGATGAGATGGTTGGATGGCATCACCAACTCAATGGACATGGGTTTGAGTAAACTCTGGGAGATAATGAAGGACAGTAAACTTGGCATGCGGCAACCCATTGGCTCTCAGAGTCAGACATGACTGAGTGACTGAACAATAACAAAATCAGTATTTAATTTCCTTAAGCCAAGAAATTAATTTATAATTTATGAAGTAGTTACCAGAAATAGGTTCTCCATTGGTCTCTGGTTGGGTAGTGTGAAGATGTGAAATTTGCACCATGGGTATGCAGGATGGGGAACCAGCATGATTTCTGAGAATAAAGCTGACACCACAGAAGGCAGAACAGGAAAACAGAAAGAAACAAATTCTGTGGAGACAATTTGAGCCACTGTGTCAGGCCTCAGCTGAAACTAATCTCAGTTTTAATGTTTTCCATTATCTGAACAATATCTTTAAATTTTTAAGTAAATTTAAGTTAGATTTTCTGTCCCAAAACAATGGAATAATACCTAAAACATCAACAATTTAGGAAGGATTTGAATGAGCCATTTTCATCTGACTTTACTTTCCTAGCTGACTGAGAATCTCCTTAAACATAGATGACTATCATTTATTAAATACATCACACAGTGAAATTTAGTTTGGAAACAGACACATTATTTTAAATAGTAAATTTTCCAATCCCCTGAACCAAGTTATATTTCTAGGTAAAGAAAAATTGGTAGCTAAAAGAATCAATATTTTATGAATGCTTACATATTATCAAATTACCTTCCAGGAAGGTGGCTCCACAGCCATTTATGAGCAGGAGTTTTAATTCAGTGAGAGTGAGCTGGTTATGTTTGCAGCTTTCAGTCAGTCAGTCAGTTCAGTCGCTCAGTCGTGTCCGACTCTTTGTGACCCCGTGAATCGCAGCATGCCAGGCCTCCCTGTCCATCACCAACTTCCAGAGCTCACTCAGACTCGCATCCATCGAGTCAGTGATGCCATTCAGCCATCTCATCCTCTGTTGTCCCCTTCTTCTCCTGCCCCCAATCCCTCCCAGCATCAAAGTCTTTTGCAATGAGTCAACTCTTCGCATGAGGTGGCCAAAGTACTGGAGTTTCAGCTTTAGCATCATTCCTTCCAAAGAAATCCCAGGGTTGATCTCCTTCAGAATGGACTGGTTGGATCTCCTTGCAGTCCAAGGGACTCTCAAGAGTCTTCTCCAACACCACAGTTCAAAAGCATCAATTCTTCGGCACTCAGCCTTCTTCACAGTCCAACTCTCACATCCATACATGACTACTGGAAAAACCATAGCCTTGACTAGACGGACCTTAGTCGGCAAAGTAATGTCTCTGCGTTTGAATATACTACCTAGGTTGGTCATAACTTTTCTTCCAAGGAGTAAGCGTCTTTTAATTTCATGGCTGCAGTCACCATCTGCAGTGATTTTGGAGCCCAAGAAAATAAAGTCTGACACTGTCTCCACTGTTTCCCCATCTATTTCCCATGAAGAGATGGGACCAAATGCCATGATCTTCATTTTCTGAATGTTGAGCTTTAAGCCAACTTTTTCACTCTCCTCTTTTACTTTCATCAAGAGGCTTTTTAGTTCCTCTTCACTTTCTGCCATAAGGGTGGTGTCATCTGCATATCTGAGGTTATTGATATTTCTCCTGGCAATCTTGATTCCAGCTTGTGTTTCTTCCAGTCCAGCGTTTCTCATGATGTACTCTGCATAGAAGTTAAGTAAGCAGGGCCACAATATATAGCCTTGATGTACTCCTTTTCCTGTTTGGAACCAGTCTGTTGTTCCATGTCCAGTTCTAACTGTTGCTTCCTGGCCTGCATACAGATTTCTCAAGAGGCAGGTCAGGTGGTCTGGTATTCCCATCTATTTCAGAATTTTCCACAATTTATTGTGATCCACACAGTCAAAGGCTTTGGCATAGTCAATAAAGCGGAAATAGATGTTTTTCTGGAACTCTCTTGCTTTTTCCATGATCTAGCAGATGTTGGCAATTTGATCTGTGGTTCCTCTGCCTTTTCTAAAACCAGCTTGAACATCAGGAAGTTCACAGTTCACGTATTAGTTGTTGCTAAATGCTGGAGAGATATGTACATGTTTGTAGGCTTTAAAGATTTAACTCACAGAGGAGAGGTTGAAAATGCATAATGGGGATGATGTGACTGTTGAAAAGATCCAAGTCATAGAGGAGAAGAGAGAATTTAGAGTATAGCACCAAAATTACCATTAGGCAAATTTTCTCCTCAGAGCAGGAGAAAATTAAAGATGGAGAAATGGAGTTAGGAGGAGTTAGTAGGAATGGAGTAAAGGATGTAATTTAATTCATTATATCTACTACTGTGGGCAAGAATCCCCTAGAAGAAATGGAGTAGCCCTCACAGTCAACAAGAGTCTGAAATGCAATACTTAGGTGCAATCTCAAAAATGACAGAATGATCTCAATTTGTTTCCAAGGCAAATCATTTAACATCACACTAATCCAAGTCTATGCCCCAACCACTTATGCTGAAGAAGCTGAAGTTGAATGGTTCTGTGAAGAACTACAAGATCTTCTAGAACTAACACCAAAAAAAAAAAAACAAAAAACAGAGAGAGAGAGAGACAGAGATCCTTTTTATCATAGGGGATTAGAACACCAAAGTAAAAAGTCAAGAGATACGTGGAGTAACAGGCAAGTTTGGCCTCGGAGTACAAAATGAGGCAGGGGACAGGCTAACAGAGTTTTTCCAGGAAAACACACTGGTCATAGCAAATACCCTCTTCCAACAACACAAAGAATTAAATAGATGTAATGAAGTTTCAAAGTGAAGGGATAATAAAAATAGAATAAATCTCTTGACTGCAGCTATGAAATTAAAAGATGCTTGCTCCTTGGAAGAAAAGCTAGGACCAACCTAGACAGCATATTAAAAAGCAGAGACATTGCTTTACCAACAGAGGTCTGTCTAGTCAAAGCTATGGTTTCTGCAGTAGTCAGGTATGGATGTGAGAGTTGGACTATAAAGAAAGCTGAGCATTGAAGAATTGATGCTTTTGAATTGTGGTGTTGGAGAAGACGCTTGAGAGTCCCTTGGACTACAAGGAGATCCAACCAGTTCATCCTAAAGGAAATCAGTCCTGAATGTTCACTGGAAGGATTGATGCTGAAGCTGAAACTCCAATATTTGGCCACCTGATGTGAAGAACCGACTCATTGGAAAAGACCCTGATTATGGGAAAGATTGAAGGCAGGAGGAGAAGGGGACAATAGAGGATAAGATGGTTGGATGGCATCACCGACGAGATGGACATGAGTTTGAGTGGGCTCTGGGAGTTGGTGATGGATGGGGAAGCCTGGCGTGCTGCAGCCCATGGGGCTGCAAAGAACCAGACACGACTGAGCGACTGACTGAACTGATAGGCAAGGATATCTGCTCTAAATAAGAATAATGAGTGAGGGTTAAGAAGTTTAAATGAAAAAGATATGAAATAAAATCCTCTGCTGCTGCTGCTGCTAAGTTGCTTCAGTCGTGTCCAATTCTGTGCGACCCCATAGACAGCAGCCCACCAGGCTCCACCATTCCTGGGATTCTCCAGGCAAGAATACTGGAGTGGGTTGCCATTTCCTTCTCCAATACATGAAAGTGAAAAGTGAAAGTGAAGTTACTCAATCGTGTCCAACTCAGCGACCCTACGGACTGCAGCCTACCAGGCTCCTCCGGCCATGGGATTCTCCAGGCAAGAGTACTGGAGTGGGTTGCCAGTGCCTTCTCCTAAAATCCTCTAGAGCAATACAAAGAAAGAGGGGATCAATTGCACATAAAAGGACTGCTATGCCACACTCAGTTCAGTCCAAAGAACAACAGTTGTGATTTTTCTCCAGCTGAATGAAATAGCCCAGAGGAAACTGAGAAAAAGTGTTGGTAGATCCAATGTCAAGGAATTTGGGGAAAGAACAGAAGAAGGACAGGGTAATGAGGATGATGAGTTTTCTGGCTAGAGAGCAACTGAAGTGATGCATCCTGGTGTCTGGGTCAAGTAGACAGGAGATAGAATTTGAGAACAGGTAGTCATAAGGGCCTGAATGCTGGAATCTCTGTAAGTTTAGAGACATGGAATGAAAGGGGAAGTGGTAAACAACAAAGGAAAGAAAATCCAGAGATACAACAAAATGCAGGGAGCAGCCAGGGGCAGATCCAGAAAGATACAAAGTCATAGAAAAAGAATCAAGGAGAAAGGAAGTCCCAGAAGTCAAAGGAAAAGAGAATGGTTAACAGTTTGTAGAGTGAAAATGGAACCCTGGATTTGGCAGTCTGGTTATTAGTAATTGAAGGAATGACACTTTTAGCAACATGAGAGAGTAGCAGTCAGATCAACAAGGGTTCAGTGAACAGGAACAATCAGAGGAACAAGTAGTTTAAGAATGTTCCTGGTAAAAAGTGAAAGAATGAAACTGCCATACATTGAAAGGTGAAATGGCAACCTACTCCAGTATTCTTGCTTGGAGAATCCCATGGGCAGAGAAGCCTGGAGAGCTACTGTCCATGGGGTCACAAAAGACTCAGACATGACTTAGAGACTAAACAACAACAACATAGAGACTCTATCAAGGGCGGGGCAGAAATTGAGAGTCTGGTACAAGAATATAGTGAAGATGAATAGACCAAAGATATAGGAGGCAATGCGGCTTGATGAATGAGCAAGATTTCAGCAGAAACAGGACATTTGATGTGTACTCATAGCTGGGAGGTCAGCCTTAGAGAAGATACACCTTTTCCTGAGACAGGAAAAAAGGACTCTTTAGTTAAATTTGGAGGTAGAAGAAAAGGAAGTTGAGGGAGTCCTGATTTCTTCCTACAGGAAAATGACTCATCAGTTCAGTTCAGTTCAGTTCAGTCACTCAGTCGTGTCCGACTCTTTGCAACCCCATGAATCACAGCACGCCAGGCCTCCCTGTCCATCACCAACTCCCGGAGTTCACTCAGATTCATGTCCATCAAGTCAGTGATGCCATCCAGCCATCTCATCCTCTGTTGTCCCCTTCTCCTCCTGCCCACAATCCCTCCCAGCATCAGAGTCTTTTCCAATGAGTCAACTCTTCACATGAGGTGGCAAAAGTACTGGAGTTTCAGCTTCAGCATCATTCCCTCCAAAGAAATCCCAGAGTTGATCTCCTTCAGAATGGACTGGATCTCCTTGCCATCCAAGGGACTCTCAAGAGTCTTCTCCAAAACCACAGTTCAAAAGCATCAATTCTTTGGTGCTCAGCTTTCTTCACAGTCCAACTCTCACATCCATACATGACCACTGGAAAAACCATAGCCTTGACTAGATGGACTTTTGTTGGGAAAGTAACGTCTCTGCTTTTAAATATGCTATCTAGGTTGGTCATAGGAGGTGTTAAATAAAACCCATATTAAATTTTTGAGTTAAGAGTTTCTAAAGTATCTCTGAAAGAGATGGGAATACCAGACCACCTGACCTGCCTCTTGAGAAATCTGTATGCAGGCCAGGAAGCAACAGTTAGAACTGGACATGGAACAACAGGCTGGTTCCAAATAGGAAAAGGAGTACGTCAAGGCTGTATATTGTCACCCTGCTTATTTAACGTCTATGCAGAGTACATCATGAGAAATGCTGGACTGGAAGAAACACAAGCTGGAATCAAGATTGCCAGGAGAAATATCAATAACCTTAGATATACAGATGACACCACCCTTATGGCAGAAAGTGAAGAGGAACTGAAAAGCTTCTTGATGAAAGTAAAGAGGAGAGTGAAAAAGTTGGCTTAAAGCTCAACATTCAGAAAGTGAAGATTGTAGCATCCGGTCCCATCACTCCATGGGAAATAGATGGGGAAACAGTGGAAACAGTGTCAGACTTTATTTTTTGGGGCTCCAAAATCACTGCAGATGGTGATTGCAGCCATGAAATTAAAAGACGCTTACTCCTTGGAAGAAAAGTTATGACCAACCTAGATAGCATATTCAAAAGCAGAGACATTACTTTGCCAACTAAGGTCCATCTAGTCAAGGCTATGGTTTTTCCAGTAGTCATGTATGGATGTGAGAGTTGGACTGTGAAGAAGGCTGAGCGTGGCAGAATTGATGCTTTTGAACTGTGGTGTTGGAGAAGACTCTTGAGAGTCCCTTGGACAGCAAGGAGATCCAACCAGTCCATTCTGAAGGAGATCAACCCTGGGATTTCTTTGGAAGGAATGATGCTAAAGCTGAAACTCCAGTACTTTGGCCACTTCATGCGAAGAGTTGACTCATTGCAAAAGACTTTGATGCTGGGAGGGATTGGGGGCAGTAGGAGAGGGGAACAACTGAAGATGAGATGGCTGGATGGCATCACTGACTCAATGGATGTGAGTCTGAGTGAACTCTGGGAGTTGGTGATGGACAGGGAGGCCTGGCATGCTGCAATTAATGGGGTCGTAAAGAGTCGGACATGACTGAGTGACTGAACTGAACTGAACTGAACTGAAACTATCTCTTTAAAATAATGGTCTATTACATTTATTAATATTCTTTTGGGAGCTGGCATTAATCTCAGAAACCTTGTATAAGAGTGAAATAAATTTGTCTTCTCTTTGGCTAATCACTACATAATTACTTTGATATCTCCTCTTAAATCATGTAAACATAAACGCTTTATTATAACATATATCAAGCAGAATAACAAAATATATAAACTGATTTATTGCAAATGTCTCTCATTCAACCATACCTAGCAGTCACTATTAGTTTTTCATTTTTTTACAGAAAAGTTAAAAAAAAAAATCCATACACTTGTGTCTGAGCGGTTTGCCAAAATAATCTCTCAAGTTTGCCACTTTATAGAAAAGGAAAAATATTACTATATATACTAAAAGAACAAATTCAAGACTTTCACAATAATTAAATTTCTCTCATCAAAATATCTTAATACAATCAAAATTAATTTTTAACATTTGTAGCTGGATCGCTGGGAGAATTATCAATAACCTCAGATATGCGGATGACACCACCCTTATGGCAGAAAGTGAAGAGGAGCTAAAAAGCCTCTTGATGAAAGTGAAGGAGGAGAGTGAAAAAGTTGGCTTAAAGCTCAACATTCAGAAAACAAAGATCATGGCATCTGGTCCCATCACTTCATGGGAAATAGATGGGGAAACAGCGGAAACAGTGTCAGACTTTATTTTCTTGGGTTCCAAAACCACTGCAGATGGTGATTGCAGCCATGAAATTAAAAGACGCTTACTCCTTGGAAGGAAAGTTATGACCAACCTAGATAGCATATACAAAAGCAGAGACATTACTTTGCTGACTAAGGTCCGTCTAGTCAAGGCTATGGTTCTTCCAGTGGTCATGTATGGATGTGAGAGTTGGACTGTGAAGAAGGCTGAGCGCCAAAGAATTGATGCTTTTGAACTGTGGTGTTGGAGGATTCTTTGAAATCCCTTGGACTGCAAGGAGATCCAACCTGTCGATCCTAAAGGAGATCAGTCCTGGGTGTTCTTTGGAACGACTGTTGCTGAGGCTGAAACTCCAATACTTTGGCCACCTCATGTGAAGAGTTGACTCATTTGCAAAAGACTCTGATGCTGGGAGGGATTGGGGGCAGGAGGAGAAGGGGACGACAGAGGATGAGATGGCTGGATGTCATCATTGACTCTATGCACATGAGTTTGGGTGAACAGGGAGGCCTGCAGTGCTGCAATTCATGGGGTCACAAAGAGTTAGACACAACTCAGCAACTAAACTGAACTGAAAGACATCATAATAGTGAGATTGAAAACTTTGAGCAACAATTTTTGACCTTCTAAAGCCATCAGCAAGCGTTATCTATAAAGGTGCAGGTAGTAAATATTTTAGTCTTAAGGGGCAGTGATAGGTCGTAAAGTTTCTGTCTGACTGTTCAACTTCACAATTCTAAACAGCCATAAACAAGACTAAATAAGTGGGCTTGGCTGTGTTCCATCAAATCTTTATTTACAAAATAGGAAGCATGCCAGACCAACCTCTGTTCTAAGCAAGAACATTTTCCACAATCACTTCTTTTTCCATGCTGATGCAACCCTGGAGTCAAACAACGTGGAAATTAGCTTAAATGTACAGCCTTAATATCTGACATTATTGCATAACGTCTTGTGCAACTACTGATTCCTTTGGCATATGCTCAATGATAGCAGAGTCATTTTATAGTCTTTTACAGCAGAAATTTAAAAATAAGTTTCTTTATCATAGCCTTGGGAGCTATACCTCTGACAACAAACTTTTGCCTCCTTAAATGAGTATTGACATAATGTCAGATATCCTGCTTTAAATATAGTTTATCACATTGGATTTTTAAAGTTTTAAGTGGGTTTGTATTTTTTTAAGTGTGTTTTTCAATATTTGCTTATAAGAGCACTTTGTTTATATACTCACTTTGATAAATAAAGTTACATAACTAGATATTTCAAAATTAAAATAATCAAGTATAATAGAAACAGCATTATCATCAGCAACTGTGGCAATCCATCAAACTGTTGCAGTTGCCAGAACTCTTCTTTGGAGTCCAATAATTAGAAATGCAGTATGTGATACATAACAATAGACATAGAAGCCAGGAATGGGAAAATGAGGTTTTGAAAGCTCTGTGTATTCAGGATGGCTTCCCTCAAGAGGAGTGCAGAGTTATTTGGGGGAAGAAAACTTCTTTTTTGTTTAGAAAAGCATCTTAATAAGCCCTTACTTACATAAAAATAGACCCCATGTTTAGTCTGAAAGAGAAAGATGGCTCAAAGTTAAGCTACATTTCTCCATTTAATAGACAAACAGAATTTTGGCATGCTCTCCTGGTTAGACATGGGAAAGGAGATTAAAACAGAACTTGGGAAAAGAAGGGGCTGGGCAGAACTGAAATTGCAGTGAGTACCTGAGGCCTAAACTAGAGGTAAAGAACCCACCTGACAATGTTGAAGACATAAAAGACACAGGTTCACTCCCTGGGTTGGGAAGATCCCTGGAGAGGGGCACAGCAACCCAATCCAGTACTCTTGCCTGGAGAATCCCATGGACAGAGGAGTCTGGTGGGCTACAGTCCATAGGGTCACAAAGAATCAGACACAACTGAAGCAATTTAGCACAGCATAGCACAACAAACAAGTAATAGGGCCAGTGAGAAGTCTGCTCTGCAGCAGATTGCTAAGAAATGTTAAGAAAAAAAATATGGATAAACTGGGAATTTTAGATTAACAGATACACACTAGTATATATAAAAGAGATAAACAAGGATGTATTATATAGCACAGGGAACTATATTCATTACAGTCGTGCCTAACTCTTTGCGACCCCGTGGACAGTAGCCTCCACCAAGCTCCTCCATCCATGGGATTTTCTAGGCAAGAGTACTGGAGTGGGTTGCCATTTCCTTCTCCACATTATCTTATAATAACCTATAATGGAAAATAATCTGAGAAAGAATAGATATGTACACATACATATACGTATAACTGGATCACTTGGTTGTATACCTGAAATTAACACATTATTAATTAACTATACTTCAATTTAAAAATGATTAAAAAATAAGAATAAATTTTAAAACTGAATCACTTTGCTGTACACCTGAAATACTGTAAATCAACTATATTTTAATTTAAAAAGAAAGAAAAAAAATTAACACTAATTTATAGCTCACTTCTGCATGGGCTGTAATCCCACTATGTTAGTCCCAAACATATAATCTATGTCCGTTAAATACACTAGTTTCTAGACAGAGAAGGGGACGCCTCCATGCCTGTAGGGAGAGAGCAAATTAGCCAAGATTGTGTATTCAGGCTCTCTTGCCTCACGTTTTGTAAACAATGACTATGAAACAGCTGAGATCACTTACAGCACTGTGCATCCACATCAGGAGGTACTTGCTTGGTCACGGGCTACTTTGTGCTATGCACATGTATAACATCCACCTAAAAAGGGGAGCCATATTACTGTTGCCTCATGGCTGTGTTTGTTGGGTCAGCCAGGAGAGGAGAGGATATAGTATGTCTGCTGTTACAGGTACTGTGCCATCCAGGAGAGAATAAATGCATCTGTAGTTCCTACAGCTCCTTGAGTTTCCTTCCAGACTTCTAGCTCATGCATTGCCTACCCCAGGTTCAACGAACAGTACACACAATGAGATACAGCAAGACAATTGGTATCACAAATAGGATGATCAGCAATACAATGCCCATCCATGGAATGAAGTAGTAGAGAGGAGAGTGGCCAGGGGAGGGGCGATGAGAGAAAGCCAGAACCAGGGGGGTTGGGAGCAGAGATACAGACTATGTGGTGTCCAAGAGAACTGGTTCTCCACTGACCACACCTTCTCAGGCTGCTGTGCTGGCTCCTCCTCATTTCCTAAACACCAAACATTTCACTGGGCACCACAACTCAATTCTCAAACCTCTTTTCTTCTCTGCTTTTATTCATATCTTAAGTCAAAGCTTTTCAAAATGTGGGCTGCCACCCACTATTGGATGGTGAGGTTGAGTTGGAGGGCCATTACCAGTTATTTTTAATGAAATAAAAGAAATATCACTGAAAATGTCAGAGTACAACATCTGTGGTAAGGATCAGTTTTGTTTCATCCATTTTGAATCAGCATGTGTGTGCCTGTGTACCACATTGTAGTGTGATACACATTTCTCACTATAGCTGTGGTCCAAAAGTGAACAGCACCATTTTAGGTGATCTGATCTAGTGCCACAGTTTTAAATACCATCTCTATGCTAATACTTCAGAAATGCAAACTTGTATCTTCCATGGAACTTGACTGCTGAACTCCAGACTCATTTATTCAGTTACTTACTTGATATCTCAGTTTGGATGTCTACCATTCAAACTTGCAAATCAATCTATTGCAAACTAATCTCACCAAATCCAAAAATCTGGTTCCACCCCAATGGTCTGTGTATTGCCTGCTTCTCTTGTAGTCTTCCCATCTCAAAATAAGGCAATTTATTTTCTGGCTCCTCAGATCAAAAATTTTTCAATCATCCCCAACTTCTCTTTCTATCTCATACTTCCTACTTACTGCATCATCAAATTCTGTCAACTCACACTTCTATATCTATCAAGAATCTTACCACTTCTCACCACTGTCATGGCCTCCACCCTAGCCCAACTGCACCCTCATATTTTGTCCAGATTGTTGCACTAGCTTCCTTCTTCTTCCCCTTACCCTTCTCTAGTATACTCTCAAAAGAGAACCAAAGTGATCCTATACAAGTATAAAGGGGAACATATCCCTTCTCTAACTTAGAAGCCCTTCAGTTCAATTCAGTTCAGTCACTCAGTCGTGTCTGACTCTTTGTGATCCCATGAATGGCAGCACGCCAGGCCTCCCTGTCCATCACCATCTCCCAGAGTTCACTCAGACTCATGTCCATCGAGTCAGTGATGCCATCCAGCCATCTCTTCCTCTGTTGTCCCCCTCTCTTCCTGCCCCCAATCCCTCCCAGCATCAGAGTCTTTTCCAATGAGTCAACTCTTCACATGAAGTGGCCAAAGTACTGGAGTTTCAGCTTTAGCATCATTCCCTCCAAAGAAATCCCAAGGCTGATCTCCTTCAGAATGGACTGATTGGATCTCCTTGCAGTCCAAGGGACTCTCAAGAGTCTTCTCCAGTACCACAGTTCAAAAGCATCAATTCTTTGGTGCTCAGCTTTCTTCACAGTCCAACTCTCACATGCATACATGACCACTGGAAAAACCATAGCCTTGACTAGACGGACCTTAGTTGGCAAAGTAATGTCTCTGCTTTTCAATATGCTATCTAGGTTGGTCATAACTTTTCTTCCAAGCAGTAAGCATCTTTTAATTTCATGGCTGCAGTCACCATCTGAGGAGAAGGCAATGGCACCCCACTCCAGTACTCTTGCCTGGAAAATCCCATGGACGGAGGAGCCTGGTAGGCTGCAGTCCATGGGGTCGCTAAGAGTCGGACATGACTGAGCAACTTCACTTTCACCTTTCACTTTCATGCACTGGAGAAGGAAATGGCAACCCACTCCAGTGTTCTTGCCTGGAGAATCCCAGGGAAGGTGGAGCCTGGTGGGCTGCTGTCTATGGGGTTGCACAGAATTGGACACGACTGAAATGACTTAGCAGTCACCATCTGCAGTGATTTTGGAGCCCGAAAAAATAAAGTCTGACACTGTTTCCACTGTTTCCCCATCTATTTCCCAAGAAGTGATGGGACTGGATGCCATGATCTTCGTTTTCTGAGGACTTCTCAATTTTATGAAAATAAAATCCAGTGTTATTAAAATGACTATAAGGCCATACATGAATATCTATACCCCACCAATCCTCCCTGATGTTATTGAATACTCTTCTTTTTACTGTTTTTCCCCTTCAGCCACTGTCTCCTTAAGTCTGAACTTACCAGACATGCTCCTACCTCAGGGCTTTGGTACATGCTATTCAAGTTATTGTAAAGGTTCTTACACCAAAAATATATGAGGCTGCATATTTCATTGTATTCAGGCCACTATTTAAATGTCAGTTTGCAGATAGGCCCTCCCTCTACTCACAATTGCTGTTTTCCTATTTTATTCTTGTCTGTAATACATATAACTATACATATCAGAAGGTTTAGATTTTTAAGACTTGTATTTATTTAAAAAGGGGAGAAAAATGTAATTTCACTAAACAATTTCCAGGAAATCAAAGATGTTCTACACCTTATAGAAAAGAGAAAATAAATGAATGAGAATAAAGGAAAGAAAAATAAAAACCTCAGAGTCTTACAAAAATGGTTAAAATTTAACATGAGAACAAGTATTAAATTTTGAAAATAAACAAAATTCTGAACTTTCAAACAAAATAAATACAACAAAAATAGCTATAAGAATTAAATTTGAGAGATAGTACCAAAGAAACCTTCTTACTAAAGATCCTATAAGTTGACTTAAAAAAATAAAATCTGGATCCTTTAAATAAATAAGAAGCCAAAGCTTAAATAGATAATAAGCTTAAAATAGTAAAGGAAAAGATAAAAGATTATGTCTAAAGATATTTCAATATCACTGATGAACATAGATGCCAAAAATCCTTAACAAAATTCTAGCAATCAGAATCCAAGAACACATTACAAAATCATACACCATGACCAAGTGGGCTTTATCCCAGGGATGCAAAGATTCTTCGATATCCACAAATCAATCAATGTAACACACCACATTAACAAATTGAAAAATAAAAACCATATGATTATCTCAATAGATGCAGAGAAAGCCTTTGACAAAATTCAACATCCATTTATAATAAAAACCCTCCAGAAAGCAGGAATAGAAGGAACATACCTCAACATAATAAAAGCTATAATGACAAACCCTTAGCAAATATTATCCTCAATGGTGAAAAATTGAAAGCATTCCCCCTAAAGTCAGGAACAAGACAAGGGTGCCCACTTTCACCACTACTATTCAACATAGTTCTGGAAGTTTTGGCCACAGCAATCAGAGCAGAAAAAGAAAGAAAAGGAATCCAAATTGGAAAAGAGGAAGTAAAACTCTCACTGTTTGCAGATGACATGAGCCTCTACATAGAAAACTCTAAAGACTCCACCAGAAAACTACTAGAGCTAATCAATGAATATAGTAAAGTTGCAGGATATAAAATCATCACACAGAAATCCCTTGCATTCCTATACACTAATAATGAGAAAATAGAAAGAGAAATTAAGAAAACAATCCCATTCACCATTGCAACAAAAAGAATAAAATACTTAGGAATATATCCACCTAAAGAAACTAAAGACCTACATATAGAAAACTATAAAACACTGGTGAAAGAAATCAAACAGGACACTAATAGATGAAAAAATATACCGTGTTCATGGATTGGAAGAATCAATATAGTGAAAATGAGTATACTACCCAAAGCAATCTATAGATTCGATGCAATCCCTATCAAGCTACCAGTGGTATTTTTCACAGAGCTAGAACAAATAATTTCACAATTTGTATGGAAATACAAAAAACCTCAAATAGCCAAAGCAATCTTGAGAAAGAAGAATGGAACTGGAGGAATCAACCTGCCTGACTTCAGGCTCTACTACAAAGCCACAGTCATCAAGACAGTATGGTACTGGCACAAAGACAGAAATATAGATCAATGGAACAAAATAGAAAGCCCAGACATAAATCCACACACCTATGGACACCTTATCTTTGACAAAGGAGGCAAGAATATACAATGGAGTAAAGACAATCTCTTTAACAAGTGGTGCTGGGAAAACTGGTCAACCACTTGTGAAAGAATGAAACTAGAACACTTTCTAACACCATACACGAAAATAAACTCAAAATGGATGAAAGATCTAAATGCAAGACCAGAAACTATAAAACTCCTAGAGGAGAACATAGGCAAAACACTCTCCGACATAAATTACAGCAGGATCCTCTATGATCCACCTCCCAGAATATTGGAAATAAAAGCAAAAATAAACAAATGGGACCTAATTAAAATTAAAAGCTTCTGCACAACAAAGGAAACTATAAGCAAGGTGAAAAGACACCCTTCTGAATGGGAGAAAATAATAGCAAATGAGGCAACTGACAAACAGCTCATCTCAAAAATATACAAGTAACTCCTGCAGCTCAATTTCAGAAAAATAAACGACCCAATCAAAAAATGGGCCAAAGAGCTAAACAGACATTTCTCCAAAGACATACAGATGGTTAACAAACACATGAAAAGATGCTCAACATCACTCATTATTAGAGAAATGCAAATCAAGACCACAACGAGGTACCATTTCACACCAGTCAGAATGGCTGTGATCCAAAAGTCTACAAGCAATAAATGCTGGAGAGGGTGTAGAGAAAAGGGAACTCTCTTACACTGTTGGTGGGAATGCAAACTAGTACAGCCACTATGGAGAACAGTGTGGAGATTCCTTTAAAAACTGGAAATAGAACTGCCATATGACACAGCAATCCCACTGCTGGGCATACACACTGAGGAAACCAGAATTGAGAGAGACACGTGTACCCCAATGTTCTTGCAAGCACTGTTTATAATAGCCAGGACATGGAAGCAATCTGTATGTCCATCAGCAGATGAATGGATAAGAAAGCTGTGGTACATATACACAATGGAGTATTACTCAGCCATTAAAAAGAATACATTTGAATCAGTTCTAATGAGATGGATGAAACTGGAGCCTATTATACAGAGTGAAGTAAGCCAGAAAGAAAAACACCAATACAGTATACTAATGCATATATATGGAATATAGATAGATGGTAATGATAACCCTGTATGTGAGACAGCAAAAGAGACACAGATGTATAGAACAGTCTTTTAGACTCTGTGGGAGAGGGAGAGGGTGGGATGATTTGGGAGAATGGCATTGAAATATGTATAATATCATGTAAGAAACGAATTGCCAGTCTAGGTTCAATGCAGGATACAGGATGCTTAGGGCTGGTACACTGGGATGACCCAGAGGGAAGGAGGTGGGGGGGGGGGTTCAGGATGGGGAACATGTGTACACCTGTGGTGGATTCATGTGAATGTATGGCAAAACCAATACAATATTATAAAGTAAAAAAAAAACTTTTTAATAAATAAAATAAAAATTACATGTAATTATTGGGTTGGCCAAAAAGTTCATTTGGGTTTTTCTATAACATCATACAGAAAAAGCCAAATGAAACTCTGTGGCCAACCTGATAATTAAATTAAATACACCAATAATAAATACTTACCACTTTTCAATTTAAAAAAGAAGATATTTCATCAATATATAAAATATTTGAAAGGTTAAAAAATCAGACTTACAGATTAAACAAAATCGAAGATTAACAAGTGAATTAAATATGAAAAACAGGTTAGAGAAAGAAATGGAAAGTAAATAAGAACATAAAGTTTAAAGTTTAAGCAACTAGGTAAAGGAGGAAGAGGAAGCCAGAAGAAAACTCTCAGGAATGAACATGTGAGGAACATACTTGGGGCTCTTCTTCTGCTCAAGCAATGAGGGTGGGGACAGGGGTCTCCCTCTAGCTTATCTCCTTTCTCTAATTAATAATTTATGCCACACCTAAATAAATACTCTGAGTAAACCAGTTCCATTAAGCTTTAAATTACCTACACAGAAGATCCATAGTTTACTAGCTAGATATTCAAGACCCTCTGCAATCTGTCTTGAGATAGGACTGTATTTTTAATCTTATCTCCAGTCCTATCTTCCATGTCTTCCCAACATGAACCCACCTTTCTGTGAGGCCTTAATTTCTCACCACATTACCACACTATGCCCTGCTCACATCACCTTCCCCACCTCGAACAGACTCTACACTCAATTTCCTGATGAACATGCTCCCTTTGCATCAAGGCATATTTTTACTAACTATACCGCTGTCTTTTCTTGAGTATTCTAATACTCTGATTTCACCAACTTTTCAACTTCTATAGTCTCAGCATCACCTGGGAACTCATTAGCATTTCAAGTTCTCAGGCCCCATTTACACCTACTGAATCAATCCTTGGATGGGGCTCAGCAATCTATGCATTAACAAATTTGGTGGGGATTTTGATGATGCTAAAATTTAGGTTTTTTAAATAGAAGGGGAGGAAGTCAAGATGACAGAGTAGAAGGACTTGAATTCACTCCCTGTAGCAAAAATATCAAAATTACACAAGTAACTGCTGAACAACCATCCACAAAGATTGGAACCTAACAAACAAGATATTTTACATCAGAAGACAAAGAAGAAGCCACAAGACAGTATGAGAGGCACATTTGCAATACCACTGATTCCATACCCTCCAGATGGGCAACCCACAAACTGGAAAACAATTCTATAACATAGTTTCTCCCACAGGAGTGAGAATTCTGACCCCCTACATCAGGCTCCCCAGTCTGGGGGTATGGCATCAGGAAGAGAGGACCCTAGAGCACTTGGTATTGAAGGCCAGCATGGCTTGATTGCAGAAACTCTGCAGGATTGGAGGAATCCATGCTAGGAAGGTGCAAACAAAGCCTTGTGCCCACTGGGACCCAGTGACTTCACAGGAGACTGGGACAGACCTATCTGTTGATCTTGGAGGGATTACTGGAGAGGCAAGGGTAGCTGTGGCTCACTGTGGGGGCAAGGACACTGGTGGTAGAAGTACTGGGGAGTACTCATCAGTGTGAGTTCTTCCAGAGGCTACCACTTTGATGCTAAGATAAAGTCCCACCCAAGAGCCTATAGACTCCAGTGCAGGATGCCTCAGGTCAAACAATGAACAGAGTGGGAACACAGCCCAACCCACCAGCTGACAGGCTGCCTAAAGTCTTCTGTGGTCCGCAGTCACCTCTAAACACAGTAATTGACATGGTCTGCCCAATAGAGGGACAAGACTCACCAGTGGGCAGGCACCAGTCCCTCCCAACAAGAAGTCTGCACAAGCCTCTAGAATAGTCTCACCTTCTAGGGGGCAGACACCAGAAGCAAAAGAGCTTTAATCCTACAGTCTGCAGAACAGATACACAGACACAGATAATTAGACAAAATGAGCAAAGGAGTATGTCCCAGATGAAGGAACAAGATAAAACCCAAGAAGAACAACTAAGTGACATGGAGATGGACAATCTACCAGAAAAAGAATTCAGAATAATGATAGCAAAGATGATTCGAGATCTTGGAAAAAGAATGCAGGCACAGAGTGAGAAGATACAAGAGATTTTCAACAGAGCTAGAAGATATAAAGAACAAACATTTGAATAATACAATAAATGAAATGGAAACTATACTAGAGGGAATTAATAGAATAAATGAGACAGGAGAATAGATAAGTGACCTGGAAGACTGAATGGTGTGGAACAGAATAAAGAAACAAGAATGAAAAGAAATAAGGACAGATTAAGATACCTCTGGAATAATATTAAACACACCAATACTCACATTACAGGGGCCCTAGATGTGGAAGAAAGTGAGAAAGGGCCTGAGAAAATACTTAAAGACATAACAGCTGAAAGCTTCTCTAACAAGAAAAGAAACAGTCACCCAAGTCCAGGAAGTGCAAACGATGCTATACAAGATTAACCCAAGGAGGAACATAGAGAGACACACATTAATCAAATTGACAATAATTAAAGGCAAAGAGAAAACATTGAAAGCAACAAGGTAAAAAAACAAATAACATGCAAGGGAATCCCCAAAAGGTTATCAGAAGATTTGTCAGCAGAAACTCTGCAGGTCAGAGGGTCAGTTCAGTTCAGTTCAGTCACTCAGTCGTGTCTGACTCTTTGTGACCCCATGAATTGCAGCACACCAGGCCTTCCTGTCCGTCACCAACTCCCGGAGTTCACTCAGACTCACATCCATTGAGTCGGTGATGCCATCCAGCCATCTCATCCTCGGTCGTCCCCTTCTCCTCCTGCCCCCAATCCCTCCCAGCATCAAAGTCTTTTCCAATGAGTCAACTCTTCACATGAGGTGGCCAAAGTATTGGAGTTTCAGCTTTAGCACCAGTCCTTCCAAAGAACACCTAGGACTGATCTCCTTTAGAATGGACTGGTTGGATCTCCTTGCAGTCCAAGGGACTCTCAAGAGTCTTCTTCAACACCACAGTTCAAAAGCATCAATTCTTCGGTGCTCAGCTTTCTTCACAGTCCAACTCTCACAATCATACATGACCACTGGAAAAACCATAGCCTTGACTAGACAGACCTTTTTTGGCAAAGTAATGTCTCTGCTTTTGAATATGCTATCTAGGTTGGTCATAACTTTCCTTCCAAGGAATAAGCATCTTTTAATTTCATGGTAGTGCCACAATATATTTAAAGTTATGAAAGGGAAAAACCTACAACCAAGAATACTCTATCCAGCCAGGCTCTCATTCAGAGTTGACAGAGAAATCAAGAGCTTTACAGACAAGCAAAAGCTAAAGAGAATTCAGCACCACCAAACCAATATTACAAGAAATGCAAAAGGGAATTCTGTAAATGGAAAAGAAAAGGCCTTAACTAGAAACAAGAAAATTATGACTGGGAAAGCTCACTGGTAAAGGTAAACATACAGAAAAGATAGGAAATCATCCATACACAAATGTGATCTCAAAACCAGCAATCATGAGAAGAGAATACAAATGCATGCTATTGGGTGCATTGGAAATTAAGAGACCAGCAACTTAAAGACAACTTGTGCATGTGTGTAGACTCTTGTATGAAAACCTCATGGTAAATGCAAACCAAAATTCTACACTAGATATACACATACACACACAGAAAAAGAATTCAAGCATAATACTGAAGATAGATATCAAATCAAAAAAGAAGAGAACAAAACAGGGAAGGAAGAAAAAACAAAAACAAATCCAAAACAGTTAACAAAATGGCAGTAAGACACACATATTGATAATTACCTTAGATGTAAATGGATTAAATGCTCCAAAACATAGACTGGCTTGATAGATACAAAAACAAGACCCATATATATGCTGTCTACAAGAGACCCATTTTAGATCTAAGGACACAGAGAGACTGAAAGTGAGGGGATGGAGAAAGCTATTCTATGCAAATAAATATCAAAATAAAGTTGGAGTAGCAATATTCATATCAGACAAAATAGTAACAGTCTTTACTTTAAAATAAAGTCTGTTACAAGAGACAAAGAAGGATAAGTAATAATCAAGAGATCAATTCAAGAAGATATAACAATTGCAAATAAGTATGAACCCAACATGCTGCTGCTACTGCTGCTAAGTCACTTCAGTCGTGTCCGAATCTGTGCGACCCCATAGATGGCAGCCCACCAGGCTCCCCCATCCCTGGGATTCTCTAGGCAAGGACACTGGAGTGGGTTGCCATTTCCTTCTCCAATGCATGAAAGTGAAAAGTCAAAGTGAAGTCGCTCAGTTGCGTCTGACTCTTCGCGACCCCATGGACTGCAGCCTACCAGGCTCCTCCATCCATGCGATTCTCCAGGCAAGAGTACTGGAGTAGGTTGCCATTGCCTTCTCCAAAGCACCCAACATAGGAGGACCTTAATATATAAGACAAATGTTAACAGCCATAATAGGAAAAATTGACAGTAACACAATAATAGTGGGGGACTTTAACATGCCACTTATATCAATGGACAGATCATCCAGACAGAAAATCAGTAAGGAAACACAGGCCTTAAATGACATTAAATCAAACAGACTTAATTGATAATTATAGAGCATTCCATCTGAAAGCAGAATACACATTCTTTTCAAGTGCCCTTAGAACATTCCCCAAATAGTTCACATGTTGGGCCACAAATCCAGCATCAGTAAATTAAAGAAAGTTGAAATCATATTAAGCATCTTTTCCAACCACAACACTATGAGATAATAAATAAACTAAAAGAAAAATAAAAACCTATAAACAAACAAACCAACATAAACACATGGAAGAGAAATGATACACTGCTAAACAATAAACAGATCATTGAAGAAGTCAAAGAGGAAATAAAAGAATACCTAGTGACAAATGACAATGAAAACACAATGACCCAAAACCTATGGGATGCAACAAAAGCAGTTCTAAGAGGGAAGTTTATGGCAATACAAGAAAAATCTCAAATAAACAACCTAAACTTACATCCAAAGCAACTAGGGAAAGAAGAATAAACAAAACTCAAAGTTAGTAGAAGGAAAGAAGTTATAAAGATCAGAGCAGGAATAAGTGATGGGAAATGATTCAAATCAATAAAATTAGAAATTGAAAAGTTTCGACTAATACCACGAAAAGGCAAAGGATCATAAGAGAATACTACAAGCAACTCTATGCCAATAAATGGACAACCAAGAAGAAATGAACAAATCCTTAGAAAGCTACAATCTCCCATGACGGAACCAGGAAGAAACAGAAAATATGAACAGACCAATCACAAGCACTGAAGTTGAAACTATGACTTAAAAATTCCCAAACAAAAGCCCAGCACCAGATGGCTTCATGGATAAATTCTATCAAACATCTGGAGAAGAGTTAACACCTATCCTTCTGAAACTATTCTAAAAAACTTAAGAGAAAGGAACACTTCCAAAATTTTTCTATGAGGCCACTGTCACTCTAATACCAAAACCAAACATACAACAAAGAAGGAAAATTATAGGCCAATATCACTAATACACATAGATGCAGAAATCTTCAACGAAATCTTAGTAAACAGAATCCAGCAATACATTAAGGAATCACATGCTATAAACAAGTGGGATTTATCCCAAGGATGCAAATATTTTTTAATATGTGTAAATCAATCAATGTGACATACTACATTAACAAACTGAAGCATAAAAACCATATGACCACCTCAATAGATGCAGGAAAAGCTTTCAACATAATCCAACATCCATTGATGATAAAAACTCCCCAGAAAGTAAGCATAAAGGGGACATACCTCAACATAATAAAGGCAGTATGTGACAAACCTACAGCTAACATCATACTCAACAGGGAAAACCTGAAAGCATTTCTTCTACAATCAGGAACAAGACAAGGATGTCTATTCTGGCCACTTTTATTCAAGATTGCTTTGGAAGTCCTAGACATGGCAATTAGAGAGCAAAAAGGGAATAAAAAAGAATACAAATTGGAAAAGAAGAAGTCAAACTGTCACTGTTTTCAGATGACATGATACTATACACAAGAAACCTTGAAGCTGCTACCAGAAAACTATTACAGTTAATCAGAATTTTGTAAACTGCATGATACAAAATTAATATGCAGAAATCTGTTGCATTTCTATATACTAACCATGAAAGATGAGAAAGAGAAATTAGGGAAACAATTTCATTTACCATTACATCAAAAAGAATAAAATACCTAGAAATAAACCTACCTGAGGAGACAAAAGACCTATACTCCAAAAACTATAAGATACTGAAGAAAAAATTGAAGATGACACAGGGGGAAAAGTGTGCTGTATTCTTGGATTGGAAGAATCAATATTTTCAAAATCACTATAATACCCAAGGTAATCTACAGACTCAATGCAATCCCTATCAAATTACCAATACTATTTTTTGCAGATCTAGAACAAGAAATCTTAAAATTTGTGTGGAAAAACAAAAGCCCCCAAATAGTACCTGCAATCTTGAGAAAGAAAAATGGAGCTGGAGAAATAAGTCTCCCTGATTTCAGACTATATTATAAAGCTACAGAAATCAAAATAGTGTATCACTGACATAAAGACAGACTTATAGATCAATGGAACAGGAGAAATAAACCCACAAACCTATGGTCAATTAATCTGACAAAAGGAGGCAAGAATATATGACAAAGACGGTCTCTCCAATAAGTGGCACTTGAAAACCTAGACCACTAAATGCAGAAGAGTGAAATTAGAACATTCTCTAATACCATATACAGAAATAAACTCAGAATGAATTAAAGATCTAAATGCAAGACTGGACACTATAAAACCCTTCCAGGGAAAACATAGAACACTTTGCGACATAAATCACAGCAATAAAAATATAGTTTGAATCCACATCTTAGGTAATGAAAAATGAAAGCAAAAAATTTGGACCTAATTAAATTTAAAGCTTTTGCACAGCAAAGGAAAGCATAAGCAAAATTAAAAGACAATCCACAGAATGAGAAATAAAATTATTTGCAAATAGTACAAATGACAAGGGCAACAGGTCGTGCAGCTCAAAAAAAAAAAAAAAAAAATCCCAGTTGAAAAATGGGCAGACCTAAATGTCTAAATGCACATTTCTCCAAAGCATATAGATGGTCAAAAAGCACATGAAAAGATGCTCAACATTGCTAATTATTCAGTTCAGTTCAGTCGCTCAGTCGTGTCCGATTCTTTGTGACCCCATGAATCGCAGCACGCCAGGCCTCCCTGTCCATCACCATCTCCCAGAGTTCACTCAGACTCACGTCCAACGAGTCCATGATGCCATCCAGCCATCTCATCCTGGGTCGTCCCCTTCTCCTCCTGCCCCAAATCTCTCCCAACATCACAGTATCTTCCAATGAGTCAACTCTTCACATGAGGTGGCCAAAGT
The DNA here is from genome assembly GCF_032405125.1 of Capricornis sumatraensis. Lineage (NCBI taxonomy): Eukaryota > Metazoa > Chordata > Mammalia > Artiodactyla > Bovidae > Capricornis > Capricornis sumatraensis. The sequence goes on along the minus strand of NC_091082.1, from coordinate 47,748,450 downwards.
ACTGGAGTTTCAGCTTTAGCATCATTCCTTCCAAAGAAATCCCAGGGTTGATCTCCTTCAGAATGGACTGGTTGGATCTCCTTGCAGTCCAAGGCTCTCTCAAGAGTCTTCTCCAACACCACAGTTCAAAAGCATCAGTTCTTCGGCGCTCAGCCTTCTTCACAGTCCAACTCTCACATCCATACATGACCACAGGAAAAACCATAGCCTTGACTAGACGGACCTTAGTTGGCAAAGAAATGTCTCTGCTTTTGAATATACTATCTAGGTTGGTCATAACTTTTCTTCCAAGGAGCAAGCGTCTTTTAATTTCATGGCTGCAGTCACCATCTGCAGTGATTTTGAAGCCAAAAAAAAAAGAAAAATAAATCTGACACTGTTTCTACTGTTTCCCCATCTATTTCCCATGAAGTGATGGGACCAGATGCCATGACCTTCGTTTTCTGAATGTTGAGCTTTAAGCCATTTTCACTCTCCTCTCACTTTCATCAAGAGGCTTTTTAGCCCCTCTTCACTTTCTGCAATAAGGGTGGTGTCATCTGCATATCTGAGGTTATTGATATTTCTCCCGGCAATCTTGATTCCAGCTTGTGTTACTTCCTGCCCAGCGTTTCTCATGACGTACTCTGCGTATAATTTAAATAAGCAGGGTGACAATATACAGACTTGACGTACTCCTTTTCCTATTTGGAACCAGTCTATTGTTCCATGTCCAGTTCTAACTCTTGCTTCCTTACCTGCATACAGATTTCTCAAGAGGCAGGTCAGGTGGTCTGGTATTCCCATCTCTTTCAGAATTTTCCACAGTTTATTGTGATCCACACAGTCAAAGGCTTTGGCATAGTCAATAAAGCAGAAATAGATGTTTTTCTGGAACTCTCTTGCTTTTTCCATGATTCAGCGGATGTTGGCAATTTGATCTGTGGTTCCTCTGCCTTTTCTAAAATCAGCTTGAACATCAGGGAGTTCACGGTTCACGTACTGCTGAAGCCTGGCTTGGAGAATTTTGAGCATTACTTTACTAGCATGCGAGATGAGTGCCATTGTGCTGTAATTTGAGCATTCTTTTGCATTGCCTTTCTTTGGAATTGGAATGAAAACTGACCTTTTCCAGTCCTGTGGCCACTGCTGAGCTTTCCAAACTTGCTGGCATATTGAGTGCAACACTTTCACAGCATCATCTTTCAGGATTTGAAATAGCTCAACTGGAATTCCATCAACTCCACTAGCTTTGTTCATAGTGATGTTTTCTAAGGCCCACTTGACTTCACATTCCAAGATGTCTGGCTCTAGATTAGTGATCACATCATCATGATTATCTGGGTCGTGAAGATATTTTTTGTACAGTTCTTCCATGTATTCTTGCCACCTCTTCTTAATATCATCTGCTTCTGTTAGGTCCATACAATTTCTGTCCTTTATCGAGCCCATCTTTGCATGAAATTTTCCCTTGGTATCTCTCATTTTCTTGAAGAGATGTCTAGTCTTTCCCATTCTGTTCTTTTCCTCTATTTCTTTGCATTGATCGCTGAAGAAGGCTTTCTTATCTCTCCTTGCTATTCTTTGGAACTCTGCATACAGATGCTTATATCTTTCCTTTTCTCCTTGGCTTTTCACCTCTCTTCTTTTCACAGCTATTTGTAAGGCCTCCCCAGACAGCCATTTTGGTTTTTTGCATTTCTTTTCCATGGGGATGGTCTTGATCCTTGTCTCCTGTACAATGTCACGAACCTCAGTCCATAGTTCATCAGGCACTCTATCTATCAGATCTAGGCACTTAAATCTATTTCTCACTTCCACTGTATAATCATAAGGGATTTGATTTAGGTCATACCTGAATGGTCTAGTGGTTTTCCCTACTTTCTTCAATTTAAGTCTGAATTTGGCAATAAGGAGTTCATGATCTGAGCCACAGTCAGCTCCTGGTCTTGTTTTTGTTGACTGTATGGAGCTTCTCCATCTTTGGCTGCAAAGAATATAATCAATCTGATTTTGGTGTTGACCATCTGGTGATGTCCATGTGTAGAGTCTTCTCTTGTGTTATTAGAAGAGGGTGTTTGCTATGACCAGTGCATTTTCTTGGCAGAACTCTATTAGTCTTTGCCCTGCTTCATTCCGCATTCCTAGGCCAAATTTGCCTGTTACTCCAGGTGTTTCTTCACTTCCTACTTTTGCATTCCAGTCCCCTATAATGAAAAGGACATCTTTTTTGGGTGTTAGTTCTAAAAGATCTTGTAGGTCTTCATAAAACCGTTCAACTTCAGTTTCTTCAGCATTACTGGTTGGGGCATAGACTTGGATTACTGTGATATTGAATGGTTTGCCTTGGAGATGAACAGAGATCATTCTGCCGTTTTTGAGATTGCATCCAAGTACTGCATTTTGGACTCTTCTGTTGACCATGATGGCTACTCCATTTCTTCTGAGGGATTCCTGCCTGCAGTAGTAGATGTAACAGTCATCTGAGTTAAATTCACCCATTCCAGTCCATTTTAGTTCGCTGATTCCTAGAATGTCGACGTTCACCCTTGCCATCTCTTGTTTGACCACTTCCAATTTGCCTTGATTCATGGACCTGACATTCCAGGTTCCTATGCAATATTGCTCTTTACAGCATTGAATCTTGCTTCTATCACCAGTCACATCCACAACTGGGTGTTGTTTTTGCTTTGGCTCCATCCCTTCATTCTTTCTGGAGTTATTTCTCCACTGATCTCCAGTAGCATATTGGGCACCTAATGACCTGGGGAGTTCCTCTTTTGGTCTCCTATCATTTTGCCTTTTCCTACTGTTCATGGGGTTCTCAAGGGAAGAATACTGAAGTGGCTTGCCATTCCCTTCTCCAGTGGACCACATTCTGTCAGGCCTCTCCACCATGACCCGCCCATCTGGGTTGCCCTGCAGGCATGGCTTGGTTTCATTGAGTTAGACAAGGCTGTGGTCCTAATGTGATTAGATTGACTAGTTTTCTGTGAGTATGGTTTCAGTGTGTCTGCCCTCTGATGCCCTCTTGCAACACTTACCATCTTACTTGGGTTTCTCTTACCTTGGCGTGGGGTATCTCTTCACGGCTGCTCTAGCAAAGCACAGCAGCTGTTCCTTACCTTGAACAAGGGGTATCTCCTTACCGCCACTGTTCCTGACCTTCAACGTGGGATAGCTCCTCTAGGCCCTCCTGCACCTGCGCAGGAACCACTCCTCGGGTTGCTCCAGCCCTGGCCTCGGGCGTGGGTGGCTCCTCCCAGCTGCCACCCCTGGCCTCTTGCTCGGGGTGGCTCCTCAAGGTCACTGCCCCTGGCCTCGGGTGCGAGGCGGCTTCTCCTGGCCGCCCCTGATCTCAGGCGGGGTGTCTCCTCCCGGCCGCCACTGACCTCGGACGTGGGGTAGCTCCTCCCAGCCACTGCCACTGACCTCGGACACAGGGTAGCTCCTCTTGGCCGCCGCCCCTGACCTCGGACGCAGGGTAGCTCCTCTCGGCCGTTCCTGCGCCGTCGCAGCCTGGCACTCTAGGCCACTGCTCCTGACCTCGGACGTCGGGTGGCTCCTCTCAGCTGCACCCAGTGAGCTGGCTCGTAGCCAATTATTAGAGAAACACAAATCAGAACTGCAATGAGGTCCCACCTCACACCAGTCAGAAATGGCCATCATCAAGAAGTCTACAAACATAAATGCTAGAGAGAGTTTGGAGAAAAGGCAACCCTACTACACTGTAGGAAATGTAAGCTGGAATGCTGGGACTGTAAATTGGAACAGCCACTGTGGACAATTATATGGAGGTTCCTGAAAAAACTGAATATAGAACTACCATATGGCCCAGAAATCCCACTCCTGGGCATATACCTGAAGAAATTCATAATTCAAAAAGATTCATGCACCCCAATGTTCATTACAGCCACTATTTACAACAGGACATGGAAGCAATCTAAATATCCAACAGATGAATGTATTTAGATGCAGTATATATACACAATCAGATATTATTAAGCCATAAAAAAATGAAATGCCATTTGCAGCAACATAGGTGAACCTAGAAATTATCATATAAAGTCAGACAGAGAAAGATAAATATATGATATCACTTTTATGTAGAACCTAAAAAAATTGTACTCAGTGTAGAAAAGTATTTGTACAAAAGAGAAACAGACTCACAGACTTAGATAGCAAACTTACGATTAACAAAGGGGAAAGGTGGAGGGGGGTTGGAGGGATAAATCTGAAGTTTGGGATTACCATATATACACTATTATATATAAAATAATCAACAAGGATCTACTGTACAGCACAAAGAACTCTACTTGGTGTTCTATAATAACCTATATGGGAAAGAATCTGAAAAAGGATAGACATATGCATATGTACAACTGAATCATTTAACTGTACACCTGAAACTAACACAACATTGTAAATCAACTATACTCCATGTCAGTTACAAATGAAAATAAATGAACTTTAAAAATTAAACATAAAGTTTATGAGTGACTAAACTAAAATTTAAGGTTTACAGTTACCTGTTATTTCATTTTCAGTTCATCAAACATGCTAGAATGTAGGCTCTAGAGTCAGGTTACCTAGGTCTGAATCCCATCTTGTCCCTTCTATGACCTTGAAAACTGCTCCTTTTCCTCTCCATACCTTAGTTTCCTCATTTGTTAGGGAGACATAGCATCCTAGTTCCTCAATCCCCTGCCTTCTGACTCTTTCCTATCTACCTCTTTAAAAAAAAAAAAATTGACTGGAGTATGGTTGACTTACAGTGTTGTGCTAGTTTCAGGTATACAGCACAGTGAATCCAGTACGTGTGTGTGTATGTATATAAATATTTCCATGGTGGCTCAGACAGTAAAGAATCTGCCTGCAATGCAGGAGACCAGGTTCACTCCTTGGGTTGTGAATCCCCTACTGAAGGGAATGGCTACCCACTCCAGTATTCTTGCCCAGAGAATTCCTTGGGTAGAGGAGCCTGGTGGGCTACAGTCAGTGGGGTCTCAAAGAGTTGGACATGACTGAGCAACTTAACACACTATTTTCCCCATTCTTTTTCAAGTTCCTTCCGTATATAAGTTTTACAGAATACTTAGTAGAGTTCCCTGTGCTATACAAACCCAGTAGATTTGGATTTCTTAAATGAATTTCTGTATGTACTTTACTGACTCTCCTGTGCTTCCAAAACACAAACTCTCAGTCATGGCATTCAAGTCAAGTCCCTCATGACTAATCAGCACATTTCCTACCATTCCCCACCTTGTTGCTTATACACCAACAGAACTAAATTCCTTACAGCACTCCCATTGCCCAGGAGAGCCATATGACTTCATATTGTTATCTTTCAGATATAGAGCTCGCTCTGGAACCCAGCTCCACAACCCTGAACATAATCTGCAACCCCTGCCAGACTCACCTCTTCAGTGAAGCCCACCCCACACCCTTCTCCTCTCCCTGACCCACTCCATAAATGGTCACTTCTTTCTTTGAATTATCATTCTCTCTGACACATAAAGCAGTTGTAAAGCTGCAGCTCCTTGAGGGGAAGTGGTACTCACATGGGATTCTGACATGAAACACAGTATCTGACACGTGGAAACATGTGCTCATGAAGATTTACCTAAGGGGGGTGGTGAGGAGGATGATGAGCGAGATGCCAGTTTACTAGCCTGAATCTCCCACTAGCCTATAAACTCTGAGAGCAGTGACATTGCCTAGCACATTTCATCAACGTATCTCCAATCCTACCCATGTCTCCCCTGTACTCAGTGCTCAATTGCTTGCTGGATAAGTGAACGAACACAAAGCTAACAATCACAGACAAATAGAGAAATCTCATCATAAAAAGGTAGCAAATAGAAATAGAAGAGAAATATTACCTGTTAGATATCAAGCACTCTTTGAAAGTAACTTGTTGAACCTTACAATATGTGAAACTTGAAATGTATCATCCCTCTTTGTGTGTGTGTGTATGTATATAAAGTCACTCAGTTGTGTCTGACTCTTTGCAACCCCACAGACTGTAGCCTGTCAGGCTCCTCTGTCCATGGGATTTCCCAGGCAAGAATACTGAAGTGGGTTGCCATTTCCTTCTCCAGGGGATCTTCCTGACCCAGGGATCTAACCCATGTCTCTTATGTCTCCTGTATTGATAGGTGGGTTCTTTAACACTGCACCACCTAGGAAGCCCCATCATCCCTCTTTAAGAGAGGATAAAAGGTGAGACTCAAATCAGTTGAAGTAACTCACCCAAGGTCAAACAACTAGGGTCAGAAGTCAAATTTGAACTAAGATTGGTCTGATATCAAATATTCCACTAAATGACTTGGATTCTTTTTTCCTTAAGAAGCTTGTTACTTAAATAACATTAAAAAAAAGGGACAGGGATCGCAAAGAGTCGGACACAACTGAGCCACTGAACTGAACTGGATGCCAGAGGAAAGATGTGACCGTGATGACAGAAGCAAGAAAGGCAGGGGAGATCAGGGTGTTTGGGGGAGGGTAGTATGGGAAAAAGGAGACAGAAATGGAATGCAGAAAGTCATAGCATGCTGATGAGAAACACTGAGAAAGAGAACTGTGAATAACCAAAATGAATAATAAGGAATAATGGAATGAAGCCCAGGAAGGACAGGCAATGACCACAAAAAAAGAAGAAAAAAAAAAAAGAGTTCAAGGAGACTATTAACAAGGGCAGGAAATGCTAACAGTTTTGGAAACATTATCAAAAGCAAACCCACAGGGCCTTTCTGCATCTTCAGCACCTCTGGCTGCTAAGCAAGTTACAGTAAAATCCAGAAGTAGGGCAGAGCAGCTCTGCGTGGGAGTTCAAACCACGTCAGCTCCAGGCCTGGGGGGATTGCCCCGGGGCATGGCCAAGGACCTCTCCAAGGTCTGAGAGTTTCATTAGAAGTGGGCAGGGACAGGGTCCCTGTGGGGTGATCTGCTGGAGCTAATGGCCATCTTTACTGGAGAAGTCTGGAGGGGCTCAAAGGAATCTTAACACTTGTAAGAGGAAAAACAGAAAGTCAAGACAATATAGAGGCAGCAGTTTTACGATTCTTTGGCTTCAAATACAACTTACGCAAAGCTTTGAAGAGTAGGAAGGATGTAGGTGAGCAGAGAGGAAAGGATAGGGTATTTTAGGAGGGGAAACTCCCAGAGCAAAGATTCTCAGGCAGGAATTAGCATGTGATCATGTGTGTGTGTGTGATCATGTGTGTGTGTGCCCATTCGTGCAAGGGATAGGGAAAGTCCAAAAAAGGGACACTCCTGCTTGTACTGGATATGTAAATTTTTTTCTCTAGTGAATTTTGGACTGAAGTTCTTCTTGGAATATATCTTTCAGATCCCAGCATCATCTTAAGATCAAATGGAACCTCAGAGAATCTCCTCCCAGATCCCTCCAGTAAAATGGAGCCAGTGGGTTTATGTGACTTGATCAAGAAAATATGAAAAAAAAAATAATTACAGTATATTTTATGTTGCTAAATGCTAAATAAATTCAAGGATAATGTAATTACTGGGACATTTTTGAGAAGGACAAGGCCTCCCTCCATCCCTCCCTTGTTTCCTTCTTCTTTCTCTCCATTACTATTTATTAAGTACCAACTGCATGACAAGCACAGTGTAAATGAAAAGACTGACATGCTCCTTGCTTTCATGAAGCTTATATTCTCTGGGGAGAGAAGAGAGGGTGGGATTTGGGGAGAGGGAAGAGGTGAGGCTGCCTTCTTCTAGTTCAGTCAACTGGGCCTGATTTTTTAGTCCCATGTTTTTAAAAAAAAATCAAGTAGTTTGTATTCAGTTTCCATTTCTACTTCCTGAGTATATTTCTAACTTTTCATAAAGATAGCTAAGTTTAACAAGAATTAAGATGATGTGAGTAATTTATAGATTAGTAAACATGATGACAAAACGTGGGGAAGTTTCAACCTTTGTAATAATTGAAGAATATAATTTAAAATAAGATTAAGGTACTACTTTATATTCACTGAATTAATGTAAAATACATTTATATTTCATAAAATAATGAAGTTGTTCAATCGCTTTGGAGGGTCATCTGGCAGTATATAATAAGAGCTATAGGATTTGTCCTATCTTATGACATAGTCTCATTTTGACCAATATATTTCAAGAAAAGAGTCTATAGAAATATGTATTGAAAATGTCATCAGATATAATATTCAAAGTCCTTTTAAATGATTGACAAGGTAAAGAGAAAACAGAATTTTAAGATCCTATTAAGGGGCTCCTCATCCTGTTATAACAGGAAAAGCTCAAGATGAGTCACCAAAGCCCATGGACATGGGGAAATAAACCCTGAACCCATATTTTCCCTGAGGCTGTTATGCAGACAATAGGTCTGGGAAATATTGTCCCTTGGGGAAAGAGTTTGGGGGTCAAGTGTGTCTTAAGAAAGCTGAGAAGTACAAAGAAAAAAAGGATTTATCCCTTAGGACTTTATGTTCTGTATATTTCTGAGGGGAATTTCTACAGAAGTCATTCACACATTAATTTGGTAAAAAGATCTTGATTGCTAGAAGCATCTGGAGAGTTAATTTTGTATAGAAGATCTGTCATGGAATACTGAGGTTTTTATTTACCCAATTTTGAAAAAAAGGATCCAATAAAATTTAAACAAAAGCTAATTGCATTATTCAGTTCTGTAAAATATCCTGAATATCTTACATAAATAAAGTCATTGTACTCATATTATTTTATATGAGTATATCCTACTTACTTCACATTATCTCACATTTCCAATAATTGACATAGTTGACATAATCTTCTAATATAATTATATATATCTATAACTTTGAAATACCATGAAGCACATGACCATTCTCAATTGAATTAAACAAATATGCAATATTATTGTTTAGGATCTGGTTTTTCATCATTTTTCTTATGCAAAAACATCTCAGGAATAACATAGGTTCTCATCAGTAATCATGGCTCATTTTGGTGATTGTCTCAGAATCTTCCAGGAGAGGGAGGTTGAGGTGGGAAAGGTTGTACTTGTGAGGAAACTCATAGATGATTTTTGTTGGCCCTTCCCACCTCTGTCCTGGTCGGAAATCAGTCTTAGACCCTGTAAATTAGGCAAAGTTCTAACCCTTAAGAGGCTTACAAAAAATCATCAGTTACACGTTCACACCCACACATACACCCCTTCTCTTGCCTTCAGTCTTTCCTAGCATCAGGGTCTTTTCCAATGAGTTGGCTCTCTGCATTAGGTGGCAAAGTATTGGAGCTTCAGCTTCAGCATCAATCCTTCCAATGAATATTCAGGGTTGGTTTCCTTTAGGATTGACTGGTTTGATCTCTTTCTGTCCAAGAGACTCTCAAGAGTCTTCTCCAAGATGGCAGAGGAGTAGGTGGACGTGGAATACATCTCTCTCCACGGACACATCAGGAATACACCTTCAGACACAGAAGTGCATGCAGAACACCAGCTGAGAGTGGACAGGAGTACCTGACCAGAAGAAAAGAATATATAGAACCATGCAAAACCCAGTAGGATGAAGGAACTAGGGGGAAAAACAGGAGTGTTAGTAGGACTGTACATGCCCTTGGCAGGTGGGGGAACTGAAGCAGGGGTCCTATCCCCACATCTGGGCAATTGACTGAGTCAGAGGAGAAACATTTAAGATTGAGAGTGAAACAGCTGATCTGTGGCAGCCTAAATGGAATGAGAATGAGACAGGCCTTGCCACAGCCACACATACCCTGGGCAGGGATGCAGGTCCCCTAGAAGGCACAGCAGCTTGGAGCTGGAGTTTAAGGATTGTGGAGAAATCCCAGTATGAGGGCTGCTATTGACTGCAGAGAGATGGATAGAGGGGATGTGAGGGAAGAGATTGTGGTGGGAAATGCCTGTGGAGGAAAGACAGGCAGCCATGGAAGAAGGTGATACTGCTGAGTAACACATAGTGGGTGGAGCCATCACCATAGCATCTCTGTCCCCACACTCCAGCATCCAGAGCTGAACAACAGAGAGGCTGGCCCATCATACGCCTGACGCACGGAACTACAGAGTAGGACCCTACCCAAGGTGCCCCTTTAAGTGCCTGACATGCCAATCTACTGAGTAGGACTGCAGCCAGGGGGTCCCCTTTATATGCCTGATGTACCAAACAACAGAGAAGTATCCCAGATAAGGGAGCCCTCTAAGTGTCTGAATAGGCAGAGCTATTGAGAAAGACTGGCCAAAGAAGCCTTCTGATCAGCTGCTACAAGAGGCTCAAAAAAAGACTCTGATAGGGCCATAACTCCTGTGGCAGAGACAGCCCGTATTCCTGCACACTTGGTGCTGCCAGGGTCCCTGTAAGCCAAGCAGCTGTGCCATCTTTGTGCTCAGAGTCACTGAGGCAGAACTGTCATAGGCAAAACAAGTTTTGAATCTATCCATGAAGGGTCACTTCAATCATATCCAGCTCTTTATGACCCTGTGGACTGTGGCATGCCAGGCTTCTCTGTCAAGGGGCTTGTCCAGGCAAGAATACTGGAGCATATTAGCCAATACTGGTTGCCATACCCTTGTAGAGCACTATATTTCCTGCAGCCCTAGCTGCCAACTCCCCTTAGTAGTTGGTGCTGCCAGAATCCCTATAACCAAAGCAGCTGCACAACCTCCACACCTGGCACTCACTGTGGCAGACCCAAATCCTCCAGAACAGCCTCAGGAGCAAACCCCAGTGGATGACCCACATGCAAAGGTGGAAATAAAACCACTCTTGAAACCCAGGGGCAGTGTGGCTAAGGAAAAAGACTCAAAACCTTCCCACAAATTGTACAAGCTGAAGATTAATCCAAACGATCAACTAGGCAGACTCTGTGTCTATGGCATATATGAAAGGACATTGAGAGTTCCCACAAAAGAAAATGCACTAGTTCTGATAGCTGTGGACATTGGAGGCAAGAACACACAGGAGTAGGACTAGATTAGCATCTGAGCTGCCCCCACAGCAGATGCAGAGATCAGCACAGTGTTGGAGAGCATCCTAGGGAGGTGAGGCGGACTGTGACTCCCAGTGAGGGAAAGGACACTGACAGCAGTGACCCAAGAAAAACATTTATTATTTGTTTTCACTTGCTCTGTAGATTCTTTCAGATTTTTTCTTTTTCCCCCCCTCCTCCACCCTGCCCCATTGCAGTTATTGATTTTATTGGCACTGTGAAATCTAATTAAGCTTTTGAGTTTTTTTTCTGTTACATTTTTTATTGTTGTTATAAACCTCTGCTTCTACACTGGGCTTCTGCAGTTCTGTGGAATTTTCCTTTTTTTTTTCTTTCTTCTTCCTTTTTTTTCCCCCTCTCTTTTTTAATTTTATTTTTTAAACCTGCCATTATTTTTCTACATTTATCTCTTTTTTGCTTCTCCTACTGCTCTCTCCCCCTTGCACTTAATTTTTAATGTATATAAATCCTCTTTATCTACATCTACTTAACTTTGGATATCTGTTCTTTCTTTCTTTTCTTTCTTTCCTTTCCTCTCAATATATTTGTTAGTTTTGTTTTGATTGCTTTATTCCCCAGTTGGCACCTTGCTTTAGTTTTGTTTTCCAGTTTGTGCTTTAGTTAGTTTTGTTCTTAACTGTTAGGTATAATTTTTTTTTTCCTTTCTTTGCCAGGTCAATATATTGTACTTTATATTTGCTGGATTGCTTTGATTTTACTTATGGGTGTATATGTATATGTGTGCATTCCATTATTTATTATTTGCCTGATTTTGTAACTGCCATCTGGGGTTCATCTTTGGTTACTTGTTTTGGGGTATTTGTTTTAATCTCACTTAATGCCATAATAAACCACTTGTGGGATCTTCATTCCTGACCAGAGATCAAGCCCTGAGCCTGTGGAGTGGGAGTGTTGACTCTAAGACCCTAGACTACCAGAGAACTAACCCTAGGGAGTATCAAATAGTGAAAACTCACACAAAGGAAACCACTTAAAGACCTGGCATCACCCCACCACCTGTGGCACCCTGTGCATGATATCTCATCTAAACAACAAAACAAAAACACAAACCTACTCATCAACAGACAGGATTACCACCTCACTCAGTCTTGCCCATCAGAGGAAAAACAAAAAAACAGACAAAACTCAGCAAAAATCTCACCCAATACAAAGCTTACACAAACCACTGCACCAACCTTCAGTTCAGGTCAGTTGCTCAGTCATGTCTGACTCTTTGCGACCCCATGAATTGCAGCACGCCAGGGCTCCCTGTCCATCACCAACTCCCTGATCTCCTTCAGAATGGACTGGTTGGATCTCCTTGCTGTCCAAGGAACTCTCAAGAGTCTTCTCCAACACCACAGTTCAAAAGCATCAATACTTTGGCGCTCAGCCTTCTTCACAGTCCAACTCTCACATCCATACATGACCACAGGAAAAACCATAGCCTTGACTAGACGGACGTTAGTCGGCAAAGTTATGTCTCTGCTTTTGAATATACTGTCTAGGTTGGTCATAACTTTTCTTCCAAGGAGTAAGCGTCTTTTAATTTCATGGTTGCAGTCACCATCTGCAGTGATTTTGGAGCCCAAAAAAATAAAGTCTGACACTGTTTCTACTGTTTCCCCATCTATTTCCCATGAAGTGATGGGACTGGATGCCATGATCTTCAAATATCAGAGCAGAAATAAATGAAAAGGAAATGAAAGAACCAGTAGTAAGGATTAATAAAATTAAAAGCTGGTTCTTTGAGAAGATAAACAAAATTGGAAAACCTTTATCCAGACTCAGAAGAAAAAAGAGAGAAGAATCAAATCTACAAAATTAAAAATAGAAAAGAAGAGGTGAAAACAGGCAATGCAGAGATACAAAGGATTGTAAGAGACTATTAAGAGCAACTGTATGGCAATAAAATGGATAACCTGGAAGAAATGGATAGGATCTTAGAAAAGTTCAGTCTTCCAAGACTGAACCAGGAAGAAATAGAAATTATGAACAACCCAACTGCAAGCATTGAAATTGAAGCTGTGATCAAAAATCTTCCAGAAAACAAAAGCCCAGAACCAGATAGCTTCACAGGAGAATTCAATCAAACATGTAGAGAAGAGCTAATGCCTAGCCTTCTAAAATGCTTTCAAAAAATTGCAGAGGAGCGAACACTTCCAAACTCATTCTATAAGGCCACCATCACCCTGATACCAAAATCAAACAACTGACAAGAGAGAAAACTACAGGCCAATATCCTGATGAACATAGATTCAAAAATCCTCAACAAAATTTTAGCGAAGAGAATTCAATAACACATCAAAAAGCTCATACACCTTGATCAAGTTGAGTTTATTCCAGGAATGCAAGCATTCTTTAATATATGCAAATCAAGTAATATGATACACCATATTAACAAATTGAAAGATAAAACCATATGATAATCTCAATAGATGCAGAAAAAGCCTTTGACAAAATTCAGCACCCATTTATGATTAAAACTCTTTAAAATATGGGCATAGAAGGAACCTACCTCAACATAGTAAAGACCATATATAATAAGCCTACAGCAAACATTATTCTCAATGGTGAAAAACTGAAAGCATTCTCCCTAAGACCTGGAACAAGACAAGGGTGTCCACTTTCACCACTATTATTCAACAGCTACACAGCAATCAGAGAAGAAAAAGAAATAAAAGAAATCTAGGTTGTAAAATAAGAAGTAAAGCTCTCACTGTTTGCAGATGACATGATAGTGTACATTGAAATCCCTAAAGACAGTATCAGAAAACTGCTAGAGCTAATCAGTGAATTTAGCCAAGCTGCATGAAACAAAATCAATACACAGAAATCACTTGCATTTCCATATACTAACAATGAAAAATCAAACAGAGAAATTAAGAAATCAAACCCATTCACCACTGCAACAAAAAGAAATAAATATTTAGGAATAAACTTACCTAAGGCAACAAAAGAACTGTACACAGAAAATTATAAGACACCAATGAAAGAAATCAAAGATTACATAAACAGATGGAGAGATAGTCCATGTTCCTGGGTAGGAAGAATCAATATTGTGAAAATGACTATACTACCAAATGCAATCTACAGATTCAATGTGATCCCTATTAAATTACCAATGGCATCTTTCACAGAACTAGAACAAAAAAATTAACAACTAATATGGAAACATGAAAGACCCCAAATAGCCAAAGCAGTCTTGAGAAAGAAGAATGGAGCTGGAGGAATCAATCTTCCTGACTTAAGATTATACTACAAAGCTACAGTCATAAAGACAGTATGGTACTGGCACAAAAACAGAAACATAGACCAATGGAACAAGATAGAAAACCCAGAAGTAAATCAATGCACCTATGGTTACCTTGTTTTTGACAAAGGAGGCAATAATACACAATGGGGCAAAGACAGCCTCTTCAATAAGTTGTCCTGGGAAAACTGGACAGCTACATGTAAAATAATGAAATTAGAACACTTCTTAACACTATCAGTTCAGTTCAGTTGATAAGTCATGTCCGATTCTTTGTGACCCCACGAATCGCAGCACACCAGGACTCCCTGTCCATCACCAACTCCCGGAGTCTACCCAAACTCATGTCCATTGAGTCAGTGATACCATTCAATCATCTCATGCTTTGTCATCCCTTTCTCCTCCTGCCCTCAATCTTTCCCAGCATCAGGGTCTGTAACACCATACATAAAGATAAACTCAAAATGGATTAAAGACCTAAATGTAAGGTCAGAAATTATAATATTCTTAGAGGAAAAATAGGCAGAAAACTCGATAACATACATCAAAGCAAGATCCTCTATGACCCATGGTTCCTAGAGTAACGGAAATAAAAACAAATGTAAACAAGTGAGACCTGATTAAGCTTAAAAGCTTTTGCACAGCAAAGGAAACTATAAGCAAGGTGAAAAGACAATCCTCAGAATGGGAAAAAATAATAGCAAATGAAACAACTGACAAAGGATTAATTTCCAATATATACAAGCAGCTCATACAACTCAATGCCAGAAAAACAAACAATCCAATCAAGAAGTGGGAAAAGACCTAAACAGACATTTCTCTAGAGAAGACATACAGTTGGCTAACAAACACATGAAAAGATGCTCAACACTGCTTATTATTAGAGAAATGCACATCAAAACTACAATGAGATATCACTTCACACTGGTCAGAAGGTCTGAAAATGAAAGTGAAATTGTTAGTTGCTCAGTTGTGTCCAACTCTTTGCCATCCCGTGGACTATACCCCACCATGATCCTCTGTCCATGGGATTCTCCATGCAAGAATATAGGAGTGGGTTGCCATTTCCTTCTCCATGGGATCTTCCCAACCCTGGGATTGAACCTGGGTCTCCTGCATTGCAGACGGATTCTTTACCATCTGGGCCACCAAGAAAGCCCATCGTCAGGTCTACAAACAATAAATGCTGGAGAGGGTATGGAGAAAAGGGAATGCTCTTGCACTGTTGGTGGGAATGTAAATTGATACAGCCACTATGGAAGATGGTATGGAGATTCCTTTAAAAACTAGGAATAAAACCAACATGCTGCTGCTGCTAAGTCGCTTCAGTCATGTCTGACTCTGTGTGACCCCATAGACTGTAGTCCACCAGGCTCCTCTGTCCCTGGGATTCTCCAGGCAAGATTACTGGAATGGGTTGCCATTCTCTTCTCCAATACATGTGTGCATGCATGCTACATTGTTCAGTTGTGTCCAACTGTGTGCGACCCTGTGGACAGCAGCCCACCAGGCTCCTCTGTCCACAGGATTCTCTTGACAAGAACACTGGAGTGGGTTGCCACCATATGACCCAGCAATCCCACTCCTAGGCATATACCCTGAGGAAACAAAAATTGAAAGACACATGTACTCCATTGTTCATTGCAGCACTATTTACAATAGCTAAAACCTGGAAGCAGCCTAGATGTCCATCAACAGATGAATGTTTAAGGAACGTTCATTGTGGTATATACACACAATGAAATACTACTCAGCCATAAAAACGAATGCATTTGAGTCAGTTCTAGTGAAGTGGATGAACCTATAACCTATTATACAGAGTGAAGTAAGTCAGAAAGAGAAAGATCAATATCGTATTCTAACACATATATATGGAATCTAGAAAAATGGTACTGAAAAATTTATTTACAGGGCAGCAAGGGAGAAACAGACATAGAGAATAGACTTATGGACATGGTGAGAGGGGAGGAGAGGGTGACATGTATGGAAACAGTAACATAGAAACTTACATTACCATATGTAAAATAGATAACCAACGGGAATTTGCTGTATGGCTCAGGAAACTCTAACAAGGGCTCTGTATCAAGCTAGAGGGGTGGGATGGAAAGGAAGATGGGAGGGAGGTTCAAACAGGAGGGGATATATGTATATCTATGGCTGATTCATGTAGAGGTTTGACAGAAAACAACAAAATTCTGTAAAGCAATTATCCTTCCATTAAAAAATAAATAAATTTTTAAAAATAATTTAAAAAGTCTTCTCCAGCACCACAGTTTGAAAACATCAATTCTTTGGCATTCAGCCTTCTTTATGGTACAACTCTCATTCATTCTAAACATGACTACTGGAAAAACCACAGCTTTGACTAGACATATCTTTGTCAGCAAAGTGATATCTCTGCTTTTTGACACACTCTCTAGGTTTGTCATAGCTTTTCTTCCAAGGGGCAGGTGTCTTTTAATTTCATGACTGCAGTCACCATCCATAATGACTTTGGAGCCCAAGAAAATAAAATCTATCACTGTTTCCATTTTTTTTTTCTTTTCCCATCTATTTGCTATGAAGTGATGGGACCAGATGCCATGATCCTAGTTTTCTAAATGCTGTTTTAAGCCAGCTATTTCACTCTCCTCTTTCACCTTCTTCAAGAGGCTCTTTAGTTCTTCACTTTCTGGCATTAAAGTGGTATCATCTGCGTATCTGAGGTTGTTGATATTTCTCCTGGCAATCTTGAGTCCAGCCTGTGAGTCATCCAGCCCAGCATCTCTACTTTTCCTTGAATCTCTTCCCTTTGCTCTGAGGACTTCTGCAGTGGCCTCCTAAATGCTCTTCTCATTTTCACTTCCTCTGTTTGTAAATCTATTCTCTCTACATCATTCTGAATAATCTTTCTCAAATATAAACCAGGCCTGTCTCTCATTATTGTTTAGTCATTAAGTTATGTCTGACTCTTTTGCAATCCCATGGATGGTAGCCCACCAGGCTGTCCATGGGATTTCCCAGGCAAGAATATTGGAGCAGGTAGCCATTTCCTTCCCCAGGGGATCTTTCTGATGCAGGGATCATACGTGTGTCTTCTGTGTTGGAGAGGGATTCTTTACCACTGAGCCACCATGGAAGCCTTGCTCCCTTCACTTAGAGTAAAACCCAAAGTTCCTGTCAAGATGGAGTAAATAAAGCCCTGAATGATAAGGTCCCTACTCAGCTTCTCCCCCCACCCCACACCCTCATCTCACAGTAGGATGCAGGCACTCTGTCTCCCTTTCTCTTCTAGAACTTTCCTCCCTCAGGAACTTTGTACTTGCTCCTTTTTGCCTGGAGTAACATCATCAGACAAAACAGTTAGGCTGAGGCCTGGAGGACAAAAGGGAGCCTATTTCTAATATTAGAGATACCAAGGGGACATTTCATGCAAAGACGGACACAATAAATGACAGAAATGGTATGGACCTAATAGAAGCAGAAGATATTAAGAAGAGGTGGCAAGAATACACAGAAGAACTGTACAAAAAATATCTTCAGGACCCAGATAACCATGATGGTGTGATCATTCACCTATAGCCAGACAACCTGGAATGCATAGTCAAGTGGGCCTTAGAAAGCATTACTATGAACAAAGCTTCCCTGGTGGCTCAGACAGTAAAGCGTCTATCTACAATGCTGGAGACCCGGGTTCGATCCCTGGGTCGGGAAGATCCACTGGAGAGGGAAATGGCAATCCACTCCAGTACTATTGCCTGGAAAACCCCATGGACAGAGGAGCTTGGTAGGCTACAGTCCATGGGGTCGCAAAGAGTCGGACACGACTGAGCTACTTCACTCACTCACTCACTCATGAACAAAGCTAGTGGAGGTGATGGAATTCCAGTTGAACTCTTTCAAATCATTAAAGATGATGCTGTGAAAGTGCTGCACTCAATATGCCAGCAATTTGGAAAACTCAGCATTGGCCACAGGACCAGAAAAGGTTAATTTTCATTCCAATCCCAAAGAAAGGCAATGCCAAAGAATGTTCAAACTATTGTGCACTTGCACTCGTCTCACACGCTAGCAAAGTAATGCTCAAAATCCTCCGAGCCAGGCTTCAACAGTATGAACTGAGAACTTCCTGGTGTTGAAGCAGGATTTAGAAAAGGCAGAGGAACCAGAGATCAAATTGCCAACATCTGTTGGATCATCAAAAAAGCAAGAGAGTTCCAGGAAAACATCTACTTCTGCTTTATTGACTACACCAAAACTTTTAACTGGGTGGATCACAACAATCTGTGGAAAATTCTTTAACAGATGAGAATACCAATCATCTTACTTGCCTCCTGAGAAATCTGTATGCAGATCAAGAAGCAACAGTTAGAACCAGACATAGAACAATGGACTGGTTCCAAATTGGAAAAGGAGTACGTCAAGGATGTATACTGTCACCCTGCTTATTTAACTTGCATGCAGAGTACATCATGCGAAATGTCAGGCTGGATGAAGCACAAGCTGGAATCAAGGTTGCAGGGAGATATATCAATAACCTCAGATATGCAGATGACACCACCCTTATGGTAGAAAGTGAAGAAGAACTAAAGAGCCTCTTGTTTAAAATGAAAGAGGAGAGTGAAAAGTTGGCTTAAAACCCAACATTCAAAAAACTAAGATCATGGCATCCAGTCCCATCACTTCATGGCAAATAGATGGGAACACAATGGAAACCGTGACAGACTTTATTTTCTTGGGCTTCAAAATCACTGCAGATGGTGACTGCAGCCATGAAATTAAAAGATGCTTGCTCCTTGGAAGAAAGGCTATGACCAACCTAGACAGAATATTATAAAGCAGAGACATTACTTTGCTGACAAATGTCCATCTAGTCAAAGTTATGGTTTTTCCAGTAGTCATGTATGGATGTGAGAGTTGGACCGTAAAGAAAGCTGAGTGCTGAGGATTGATGCTTTTGAATTGTGGCATTGAAGACTCTTGAGAGTCTCTTGTACTGCAAGGTGTTCAAACCAGTCAATCCTAAAGGAAATCAGTCCTGAATATTCATTGAAAGGACTGATGCTTAAGCTGAAACTCCAAAGCTTTGGCCACCTGATGTGAAGAACTGACCCTGATGCTAGGAAATATTGAAGGCAGGAGGAGAAAGGGATGACAGAGGATGAGATGGTTGGATGGCATCACCGAATTGATGGACATGAGTATGTGCAAGCTCTGGTAGTTCGTGATGGACAGGGAAGCCTGGCGTGCTACAGTCCATGGGGTCATAAAAAAGTCATACATGACTGAATTGAACTTATCGCCAATATAGTCGCTCCCTGACCTCCCTGTCTGCCATGCTTCTCTCTGTGTTTCAGTCTCACAATAACATTTATTTCCTGCATAGCACTTTTCTTTGAAAGATAATTATCTGTTCACTTATTAATAAACTGCTCCCACAGAACTAAGAACCCTGATAGCAAGATGCTTGTCTGCTAATTCATTCCTGTTTTCCCAGGAACTCACACAGCTCCTGCCACAGTTTTCATGTTCAAAAAACATTTGTTAAGTGAATTAATGAATAAAGAGTATAAATTCATAAGTAATATGCCAAATTGAAATCTCATGGCTCAAGGGGGTGGTGACTATGTCAAATTAATATACTGTGTTGAAGTTGAAAGTGAAAATGTTAATCACTCAGTCATGTCTAACTGTTTGCGACCCCATGGACTATAGCCCACCAGGCTCCACTGTCCATGGAATTCTCCAAGCAAGAATATTGGAGTGGGTAGTCATTTCCTTCTCTAGGGGATCTTCCTTACTCAGGGATTGAACCCAGGTCTCCTGTATTGCAGGCAGATTCTTTACCATCTGAACCACCAATATGCTAAATTGAAATCTCATGGTCCCAAGAGGCCTGTGACTATCTCTGATTAATATAATATACTATACTATTACATATTACATTATAGTGTACTATAATGTATAATGGGCTTCCCTATGGCTCAGCTGGTAAAGCACCTGCATGCCAATGCAGGAGATGCAAGAGACATAGAAGCTCAGGCTCTAGAAAGTTGGAAGACGATTTCTGTTTTCTTAAAGGCTAGAGCTGAGTTGACATGGCATCACTTCCAAACTACTCTATTGGTTAAAGCAGTCACAGCCCAGCCCAGATTCAGGGAAGGAGAAATAGTCACCAGATGTTGATGGGGAAATTAGCTAAGAATTTGTAGTCATCTTCCATCTGATGCACTAATCCTATGAGGAAAGGGTACAGTCATCTCCAAACTTTAGCTAAGACTATTGAGGCACAGAGAGTTGGTAGAGCCAGACAGGCCTTTGCCTTAATTTCTACACTGGTTAAGCTGAGATAGTTAATACCTTTTCTAACAATATTTTACAGAGTAAAATAGTAAATGAAAATTGAGTAGCAATCATGTACAAAATACTGTACTCACCATAACAGAGGGAAAAAGAAGAATAAAAGCCTCTTGTTTTTTGTTTCTTGTTCTAAATGTGAAAATCATTTGAAGATAAAAATCTGTAATATACATTGATGAATGAATGAAGAAAATGTATGTGTATATATATACATATATAATTGAATGTTAGTCCTCCTTAAAAAAGAAGGAAATCCTGCCATATACAGACACATGGATGAACCTGAGGAACATTGCGCTGAGTTAAATAGGGCAAATACTGCATGAATCCACTTATCTGAAGGATCAAAAATAGTCAAACTCATAGAAGCAGAGAGTAGAATGGTAGTTGCCAGGTGCTGGGGGAGAGGGAAATGAGTTGCCGTTCAACGGGTAGAAAGTTTCAGTTCTATAATATGAATAAGTTCTAGAGATCTGCTGTTCCTCACAGTGACTATGTTTAGCCATAGAGTACTATGTCCTTATACATTTGTTAATGAGGTAGATCTCATTTTAAGTGTTATTACCATAATAAAAAGAGAAATTTCCCAAAAAAAAGGGAAGAAGAAGAGCTAAATCAGTTCAGTTCAGTTACTCAGTCATGTCCAACTGTTTGTGACCCCATGAATCACAGCACACCAGGCTGTCCATCACCAACTCCCGGAGTTAGTCAGTGATGCCATAATCTCATCCTCTGTTATCCCCTTCTTCTCCTGCCCCCAATCCCTCCCAGCATCAGAGTCTTTTCCAATGAGTCAACTCTTCGCATCAGGTGGCCAAAGTACTGGAGTTTCAGCTTTAGCATCTTTCTCTCCAAAGAAATCCCAGGGCTGATCTCTTTTAGAATGGACTGGTTGGATCTCCTTGCAGTCCAAGGGACTCTGAAGAGTCTTCTCCAACACCACAGTTCAAAAGCATCAATTCTTCGGTGCTCAGCTTTCTTCACAGTCCAACTCTCACATCCATACATGACCACAGGAAAAACCATAGCCTTGACTAGACGGACCTTAGTTGGCAAAGTAACGTCTCTGCTTTTGAGTATGCTATCTAGGTTGGTCATAACTTTTCTTCCAAGGAGTAAGCGTCTTTTAATTCCATGCCTGCAGTCACCATCTGCAGTGATTTTGGAGCCCCCCAAAATAAAGTCTGACACTGTTTCCACTGTTTCCCCATCTATTTCCCATGAAGTGATGGGACCGGATGCCATGATCTTAGTTTTCTGAATGTCGAGCTTTAAGCCAACTTTTTCACTCTCCTCTTTCACTTTCATCAAGAGGCTTTTTAGTTCCTCTTCACTTTCTGCCATAAGGGTGGTGTCATCTGCATATCTGAGGTTATTGATATTTCTCCCGGCAATCTGGATTCCAGCTTGGTTTCTCCAGTCCAGCATTTCTCATGATGTACTCTGCATATAAGTTAAATAAGCAGGGTGACAATATACAGCCTTGACACACTCCTTTTCCTATTTGGAAGAGCTAAATAGGTAGTAACAAATAGGTACTGTATAATACTAATTGTCTTTAAAATATTATATGATGATGGTGGGAATAGCCCAGCAACATGAATGCATTTAGTGCCACTGAACCGTACAGTTAAATATGGGTAAAATAGTATGTTTTATATTATGTGACTTTTACCAGAATAAAAAAATTTTTTTTATTTTTTTACTTTACAATACTGTATTGGTTTTGTCATACATTGACATGAATCCACCACAGGTGTACATGAGTTCCCAACCCTGAACCCCCCTCCCACAACCCTCCCCATATCATCTCTCTGGGTCATCCCCATGCACCAGCCCCAAGCATCCTGTATCCTGTATCGAACCTAGACTAGAGATTCGTTTCTTACATGATAGTATACACGTTTCAATGCCATTCTCCCAAATCATCCCACCCTCTCCCTCTCCCACAGAGTCCAAAATTCCGTTCTATACATCTGTGTCTCTTTTGCTGTCTCGCATATAGGGTTATCATTACCATCTTTCTAAATTCCATATATATGTGTTAGTATACCGTATTGGTGTTTTTCTTTCTGGCTTACTTCACTCTGTATAATCGGCTCCAGTTTCATCCACCTCATTAGAACTGATTTAAATGTCTTCTTTTTAATGGCTGAGTAATACTCCATTGTGTATATTCGTATAAGTATATACCACACATGGTATTTCAAATTCTTCTTCTTGTTCTTGTTTAGTTGATAAGTCATGTCTGACTCTTTGAGACCCCATTGCCTGTAGCCTGCCAGGCTACTCTGTCCATGGAATTATCCCAGCAAGAATACCGAAATTCTATCTCCAGGGAATTGCACCCACATCTCTTGTATTGGCAGGTTGTTCTTTGCTGCTGAGCCATCAGAGAAGCCCTATTTCAAATTCTTAAATAAAAGCAAACCTATGCTAGATAGATAGACAGTCAGACAGATATTAATAGATAAAAATATGAGGAATTGTTATCTGATGTATCCTACGTAATCCCATGGGAGCAACACCAGATTTAGCTGCAAGAGATCAAGGTGCTAAAAGTGATTGTTAATGACTATGGGACCAGGAGAAACCACCAACTTTCTTGGGTCTCTTCATCTATTGCACTAGATGACTGCTAGGTTTCCTCCTCAATTTGACTATCTACGATTCAAGATTTAAAAAGTACATTTGTGATACCACTTACCAGTGCTACAGGATAGCTCCCTTTACCTAAAATAGCTACTTGATCCTGGTTCTAGCAGAGAAGTCTTATTGGCTATTTTAGGATGGAGCCACTCTTATGGGAGAAAAAGTACTCTGATTTCCCCTTTGTGACAGGTACACTTCATTCAATACAAGGTGTCTGTCTTGGTCAGCTCAGCTGGTGGTGGGTTATCTCAGCATAGGAGGTGTGAGGTGAAAAGAGGGATAATATGGTTATACCAGTACCAGAGTCAGAAAGTAATACCATTTGTTGTTGTTCAGTTGGTAAGTCATGTCTGACTCTGCAACCCCATGGACTGCAGCACGCCAAGCTTCCCTATCCTGTATTTCCCAGAGTTTGCTCAAACTCATGTCCATTAATCTAGTGATGCCAATCAACCATCTCATCTTCTATCACCCTTTTTCCTTTTGTCCTCAATATTTCCCAGCATCAAAATATTTTCCAATGAGCTGGCTCTTTACATTCTGTTTACTATGAATCTATATATCCTGGGGAATTTAAATGCCAAAGCAGTTTATTCACAAACAGCAAACATCATCTTCAGCATCTGCTATAAGAAAGTATCATAGGCTGCGAGGCTTACACTGCATACATTTATTTCTCACAGTTTCAGAGGTTGAAAAGTCCAAGGTCAAGGTAATAGTGGTGAAAGCCCTCGGTTCTTGGTGAAGGCTCTCTTCCTGGCTTGCAGACAGCCTCCTTCTCACTCTGTGCTCAGATAGCCTGTCCTGGGTACACAGAGAGCATGCTCTCGTCCTCTTCTTATAAAGACAGTAATCCTATAATGAGGATCCCACCCTCACAACTTCATCTAAACCTTATTCCGTTCCAAAGGCCCACCTCCTAATAACATCCCATCAGGACTTAGAGCTTCAAATATGAATTTTGGAGGGACACGAACATTTAACCTGTAGCAGTGTTTTTGTTCAATGACACCAAATGTCAAAACATTCACAAGAGCTATGGAATCCCCATTCTTTCAGGAAATGTGCACTACACCAAATTCTGTTTCCTGCTTTTTCTCCTCTCTCAGGAATATAACATTGGAAGATCAAAATAATTATCACAGAAAAACAACATCAAACTTTCATTTTCCAAGCTAGTCACCACAACAAACACACATTCTTGGCTTGGGCTTTGAAGAGCTCCCTTCATTTCCTCTGTTACTGGCTATCAGTGGGTTTGGATATGACACACCTTCTTTCTCACTTGCAGCCATAAAGGTAAAGGGTACAGAGAGAGAGAGTAAGACTCACGAAGCCATGACTCATTTTTGCATCTTTTGGTTTTTGATCAAATGCCAACAGATGGCAAGAGATAAATAAATGAGTCTTCAATAATGGGCTATATGGAAACCAGTAACATTATGGGTGATTATTCAAGTTTCATTATTAATTTTCTTCCTCCTAAAATTGTAAATAAATGTCATACAATAGACAAAGGATACATTCCTAACACTTTCTGGGAGGAGAGAGAAGTTGCAGTTTTCAGCTACATGTGTGACTTACTCACAGACATGCAAGTAAGAGATGAGGTAATAACTGTTCACCATAAACCTGTGGTGTTTCAGATCACCATGGAAAATGTACATTATTTATGCAACAAACTATAAAATATATTTTTATTTCAAAACACATTCATTTTCTTGCCTCAATAGCAGTACAAAGGGGGAAATGCTTTCTAAGATGACCCAGATCAATATCCTACACAACATAACTAGGATACAGAGGTGGAAAGAACCTAAGAAAATCAGCCTCCTCATAATTATAAAAGAAGAAAACAATAGCCCCCAAATAAATGACTTGCCCATGACAACAGAGCCAATGAATGCTGTTTAGTCGCTCAGTTGTGTCTGACTCTTTGCAACTCCATGGATTGTAGCTCCGCCCCCTCCACCCAGGCTCCTCTGTCTATGAGATTTCCCAGGCAAAAATACTAAAGTAGGTTGCATCTCCTTCTCCAGCCAATGAATAATTATGCCCAATAAGTAAAGGTCTCCAGAGTCCCATTAAAAAGCCCTTTTCAGGATCCCTGATGCCTCTGGAAATGATGGTCTCAGCACTGTAAACTTTATACCCCTGGATCATGACATTTTGAAAAAAGATGAAACAGCAGTCCTCCTTTATAACTATAGTATCTAGAATGTAGCAGGCATATATATATATATATATATATATATATATATATCTGTGAAGTATATTAAAAAACTACATAGCATTGGACAAAAAAATTCTGACCTACCAACAGGGCCAAAAAAACCCAATTGAGTTAGTTGATATTTACTACTTGATCACTAGGACAACCTTCACTCCCCCAAAGTGTAATATTATTTGGCAAAATAAGATCCAGTTTATATGCTTTATGACATAATTTCCAGGAACTCTTTGTGGTGAAAATTGGGGACTTTCTGCACCAATGTGTTGGACAGTACCCTCCTTGACCTCATCAGCAACAATGTTGAAGATGACTCTCCCCAGCAGTGTTATCAAGGTACCACTGACAAGAATGTGGTACGGTGACCCCAAGAATGGTGGCCAGACTCTCAGCAATCTACTTCACCAAAAAGTACCTGCTAGTGATAAGACTATGCTCTTCATCTCTCTCTCTTCAGAAAAAAATCGAAGATCTTTAACTGTTATTTATCAGGTTCATTTAGGCCTCCAACTATTGATCTTCCAAATTTGATAATGCAACTGAAAATTCAGACAATTTTCTTTGTTTTTAATGATCTAAAGGGGACTGAGACCCAGGTGGTTTCTAAACTCTTCATTCAATTATTTCATGAATTTTACACTAATTGACTATAACCCCTGTACCTAGATAAGCAACAAGGATTTACTATGTAGCACAGGGAACTATATTCAATATCTTGTAATAACCTATAATGGAAAAGAACCTGAAAAAAGATAGATATACACATATATATGTATAACTGAATCACTTTGCTGTACACCTGAAACTAACACAACATTGTAAATTAACTCCGTGTGTGTGTGTGTGTGTGTGTGTGTGTTAGTTGCTCAGTTATGTCCAGCTCTTTGCAATCCCATGGATTGGGGCCCACCAGGCAAGAATACTGGAGTGGGTTGCCGTTCCCTTCTCCTGGGGATCTTCCAATCCAGGGATTGAACCTTGGTCTCCTACATTGCAAATGGATTCTTTACCATCTGGGCCACCAGGGAAATTGTAAATTAACTACTTCAACTCTAAAAATGGTTAAAAAATTAAAATAAACTCCCCCTAAGTGCCTTCTCAATTACACATTTGTGAAATACAATGTCAACCCATTTAATCTATCATGCCCAGGATTATTATATTCAGTTCAGAGGTCATGTAATACAGGGAAAGGTGAGGACTTTGGAAAGTCTAGACTCAATCCCTGGCTTTTCTATTTGCAAGATGAGTAGTTTGAAAAAACCACAATCTACCAGAACTTTAGTTTGCTCTTTTATAAACTGGAGATAATTGTAGTATGGCAGAGCCAACACATGTGTTCACCAAACCCTTGTTTTTCTTTTTCTAATCAATGGAAATGTTGCATTTCTCAGCTTTCCAAGGAGTGAGATAAGGCCATTAGAAGTAGGATATGGAAAGGGAGATTTGATCTTTAAAAATATCCCATGGAGACACTCAGCTCTCTCCTCTCATGCTATGGTAAACTCAGAGGCCATGTGTCAAGATGTGCTCTATGCTTTCTTAGCTTCTGTATTTGTCTACATGAAGTGAAAGTGAAAGTTGCTCAGTCATTTCTGACTCTTTGTGACCCTGTGGACTATACAGTCCATGGAATTCTCCAGGCCAGAATATTGGAGTGGGTATGGTCTCCCTTCTCCAGGGGATCTTCCCAACCCAGGGATCAAACCCAGGTCTCCCATATTGCAGGCAGATTCTTTAGCAGCTGAGCCCCAAGGGAAGCCCTTTAATCAGAACCAAATGGCCAAAGTTGTTTACATCTCCCCTATGATCCAGCTTTCTTGAGTGCACAAAAATTACATCACAAACCCTCCAACCAATCCCAAGTCCTTATATTCAGCTGCCTTCTTTAACTCTCATATACCAGGCCAGTATTTCTCCTGCCCTAAATCACTCAGGGCCAGGTACCAGAGAATTAGAGACCAACCCTATTGCCCAGAGCCTACCAACATAATTCAAACCAGTCCTAAGCAGTTTCCCTGCCCTGCTTTGCCTTTCCCACAGAAAACACAATAAAGATTCTGGACCTACGTGTCCTCCCTTATTCCTGCTTCTGCCTCTTAACTAACTTTGATATTTCCCCATGTGTCCCTGCATGGCAAGTCAAGGTGCTATTTCTAGGGGAACTGGGAATAATGACAAACTTTTCTTTCAGCGCCATTGATCTCCTATGTTGTCACTCAGTCATCTTTATAAATTAAGAGCCAGGCAGAAATCAAGATGATGTTCTCATAAGGTTAAGAATCCCTCCTGACCAGCATTGGACTTTACATGACTGGATGATAAATGTTTGTTTTGCTAAAGCACTGAAATTTTAGGGGTGATTTGTTACCACAGCTTAGTTGAACCTGTCCTGACCAATATACAAAATCCTGGCATCCCAAGTATGTTTCAATGATTAGGAAAAAATAAATGTATCTACACTATATACAGTTAATGGTATAAAGTAGGAACTCCAAAAATGGTAGTTGTTATGATGATAATTCATCAGTGTCTAAAAGTATCTACATATATCAATAATGCCTAGAAGTACCAACAATGTCTAAAAGTGCCTAAAAACAAGTATGATGTTTATTACTTCATCAAGTGAAAATAGCAAAACAAATTTTCATCAAATATGGAGCATATGTTTGAAATATTGACTTACACCAGAAATTGTGGTGTACCAAAAAATACACTTTGGCAATTTGTTCAAAGAGATGTTCACAGAAAGTGTAAACAAAGACTCATTCCTTAGAAGGGGCACTCCCTACACTAGACTTCACAGAACACAACAATGAATTCAAACAAAAACCCATGTCAAAATACAGGGACAGATGCTATGAATAACAGGCATGGCTTTGCTGTTTCTTGTTACATGGACAACCTACATGGCCAGGATGATTTATTTATTATGAGATGGTTAATGATGCAGGCAGGCCACTTAGTTTGTATAGCTCTTCACAGTTTACAAAACGCTCTCACAAACATTCTAATAAGAGCCATATGAAATGATCAGAGAAGTGTCCCCTGCGTACAACTACTCACTTCATATGCTATTTCTGGAAGTTAAAAATTGTATTTTTTTTTCTAACAGGAAAAAGTTAGAGGCAATGGGGGACATTAGGATCCATACAAGTAACCTACAAACTTGCTACTTAAGTATATCTTTGGACCAATATCACTGATAGCATGGGGAGCTTGTTAGAAGCTCAGAGACTCAGGTCCCATTCCAGACCTGTTGAGTCACATTCTGCTTTTCAAAGAGATGTCCAGGTACTTCCTGTGCTCATTAACATTTGACAAGTGATACTCTAAAATGGTATCTCTAAAACTGTGTGCCTGAGACTTGCAAACCTCTGAATTGAATCAGGGAAAATAGCATGTAACCTCAAAAAATAAAACTACAATATGACTGCAATTAATGAACCTGAAAATTCAACCATGTTAGTGCTTTCTACCTGAAACTATTAATGGCATTGGAGACACATTACTTGGAGTCTAGAAATAAGACGCCTAAAAAGCACAATTTTGCCTAATGTTTTCTTTGGCATTTGATAAAGATAGTTCTAACCTACCAACCAACGTGTTTGTTCTAAGAGATGATGAGTGCATTTGATCAAAGTTGAACACCTTACATAATATCTTCATAATCTAATTTTGTCTTTCAACTTTCTGATTATAATTTTACAACCCAGTTTATATATAATCTTTAATACTTACATATAATTCTACCCAATTCTTTTACAATTTTACTCTCCCCAATTTTTTTTTTCACATAAAGAGAACTGACCAATCAGATGAAAACATTCTACGTTACCAACAATTGTACTTGCCATTGCAACTTAGTATATTGTCTGCCTATTTTTAAAATCAGTCAATTTGAGCAGCTAGGGCAAACAAGTGTATCTGTGTCCACTATAAAGTCAATATTAAAATTTTCTGGACATTGATGACCACTTCCTAGAAACGCGACTGGTCATGGTGGAATGATATGCCTGAATAATGATAAACACGTTAAGCACCTAGAGCACATAAATGTTTGCCTCTTTAATTCTTACAATTATTATTATCTTCATTTCACAGATGTGAAAACAGGAGAGCAAAATCATTAAGCACTTGACTAATTATGAGGTGACAGAAATAGCGTTTTTATCCAGGCAATCTGGCAACAAAGTCACCTCTCTTGACCACTTTGATATATTTCTTCCATCCTGTCTCTCTATAATTATTACTTATTGATGTCTTCCTCTTTACTTCCCCTAACCATCATTTCTGGGTTAAATTCAAAAACATTAACAGAACTAAAGAACTGGGAAATAGAGGGCTTGATAAAACAAAGATTAAAGCTCCAAGCCTCAGTGAGTAACTCTTTCACCTATGTGACTGAGTATGCTCCCCTGAGGCATGCAGGTTAAACCACAGATGTGCTAGATCCTAAAAAAGATACTCTCTATTTTGCACCTCCTTGGATTTGCTTCCCCTGGTATTGAGAACTGAACGGTACAGAAGCCAAGACTGGACAGGGCCAGGGAAGGGCAAGGAGACAGAATTACTTCAGTAGGGGCTTCGGCAAAGAGGAGTCTCTAACTCCATAACAAGTAACCATATTGGTCTTTAAATCAAGGATTCCATAGAAATACTAAATGTGCTTTGCCTTACTTGAACCTCATTGAATATATTTCTCTTGGGAGGAATGTCTGGGTCAGGAGCTTCAGCCACAAAGAACTCCAGGATTTGCAACCCTAGATCTCTGGCCAAATACCAATATTATCCACATGACAAACACAACAGAAATAGTAAATCATTTGCAGATTTTTTAAAAACACTGGTAAACTGAAGCATACTCATATTTACCTCCATTCCTGTGAGATGGGCAGCATGAACCTGGAACAAGTTCTCTAAGGTGTCTCCTAGAATCTTTATAGCCCTCCACTACAGATGACTAGAATTGTCCAGTGACTTGTCCTTGGGACATTAGATCTTTTTTGATCTGACCAACATTTGTGATCTTTTCTCTGCCCAGCACATCTATGAGAAACAATACATTTCCATAGTTACAGTAATACTTCAAATGAGATTTGTATAAAGCTACACATCTTCCTCAATTTCAATGGGGTAACATCCCCATAAACCCATCGTAAGTTGAAAATACCTTCGATTAAAAAATGCATTTAATACTCCTAACCTCCCAAACACCATAGTTTAGTCAAGCCTGTCTTTAATGTCCACAGAATGCTTTCATTAGCCTACAGCTAGCAAAATCATCTAACACAAACCTATTTTATAAGTGCTGGATATCTCATGTTATTCGATACTGTACTGAAAATGAAAACAGAATGGTTGGCTGGGGGCAGATGGTTGTAAGTTTATCAGCTGTTTACTCTTGTGATAGTGTAGCTGACAGGAGCTGTGGCTCATTCCCACTGGCCAACATCATGAGAGTGTATCATACTGCATATCGCTAGCTGAAGAAAAGATCAAACTTCAAAGTAAAATTTCTACTGAATTCATACTGCTTTTGCACCATTGTAATGTCGAAAAATTAGAAATCAAACCATCAAAAATTAAAAACCACCTGTGCATGTTCCGACTCCCTTCAGTACAAAATAATGAAATCATGCTGCTCAGCATTTGTAAATATGCCAAATATATGTCATTGCCTCAGGGAGAAAAAAACCAGTTCAGTAAAAATGAGCAGCAGTGTAAAACTTCAGTATAAACTTAAACTGAACTAGAACATGTAACCCGTTCTGACATGCCTAATGACTAATAACCGGGCTTCTTTTCTCCTCCTCGTTCTTGGCAATACCAAAGAAACAAAGACTGATTGAACAAGCAGTAACAAATAACTGCAGTCACTTACCTCATTCTGTGTTTGTTAGAAAAGTAAGATAGTTTAGTTTGTTATGTATTTATGTATTTTTTAACCAATTTCCCAATGTTTCCAAATATTTGTCATCTATCTATCATTACCTAGAAAGCATTAGGATAACTTCCCAAGAGTCAGGAGGAAGTTTTATCACATGATCCCCCTGGCAAATAAAAATAGTAACATTTAGGGTTAGCTAAATTCTTCATAAGTATTGATCATGGCAATTGATGGGTTCATTCACTTTAATGGCAACCCACTCCAGTATTCTTGCCTGGGAGATCCCATGGACAGAGGAGCCTGGCAGGCTTCAATCCATGGGGTTGAAAAGAGTTGGACACAACTTAGCAATTAAACACCAATAAGCCTCTAAGCTTGTATTTACTTAATTTTTTTTTTTAGAAAGTAGATTTAGAATTTAAATCATGCAAAGTTAAACAAATCATCTATTTTTAGCTTGATCTGGAGTATAAATATGTCCAAAAAAATGCATTTCTGACAGCTTATTTTCTGCATTTATGAACTACTGCTTCACTTTTTCAAATATTTAATAGTTTAAAAAGCATAAAAATTACTGATATCTATGCAGTAAATTAAAGCACAAGACACTGTGATAAACTGTAAAAGATATGTCCATGAAACATTAAGAGGAGACCAGAAAATTTACGGTAGCCAACACATGGGAGCAACCTAAGTGTCCATTAAGAGATGAATGGATAAAGAAAATGTGGTACATATATATAATGGAATATTACTCAGTCATTAAAAAAGAATGAAATAATGCCATATGTAGCAACATGGATGGGCCTAGAGTTCATCATAGTAAGTGAAGTCAATCAGGGAAAGACAAATATCATATGATATCCCTTACACATGGAATCTAAAAAAATGAACTTATTTACAAAACAGATTCACAGACATAGAAAACAAACTTATGCTTACCAAATAGGGAAGGAAGAGAGAGATAAATTGGAAGTTTGATATTAATAGATATATACTACCATATATAAAATAAACAAGGACTGTAATACAGGGTGGAGAACCTGTACTCCAGTACTCTTGCCTAGAGAATTCCATGGACAGAGGAGCCTGGTGGGCTGCTGTCCATGGGGTCGCACAGAGTCAGACACAACTGAAGCGACTTAGCATGCATGTATGCATTGAGAAGGAAATGGCAACCCACTCCAGTATTCTTGCCTGGAAAATCCCAGGGACAGAGGATACTGGTGGGCTGCTGTCTATGGGGTCGCACAGAGTCAGACATGACTGAAGTGACTTAGCAGCAGCAGCAGCAGCAGTAATACTGAGAACTATATTTGATATCTTGTAGTAACCTGTAATGGAAACAAATCTGAAATAGATAACTGAATCATTTTGCTGTATATCTGAAACTAACACAATATCATAAATAGACTATATTTCAATTAAGAAGAGAAAAGAGGAGACTAGATAGTTCACCACATCAAAATGAGATTCAACAAGAATGAAGCTGATAGAGAATTTTGAAGGAGAGGAAGTACAGTTGTAAATGAGAAAATCCAAATGTCGTAAATAAATTAAATACCAGATGAAAATAATCAATGTGTCTGAGCATAACATAAGAAATAGTTACAGTTATGAGAGTTGCAATGCCAGATATTCAGAATGATAGTTAAAAACAATTCAATGTACAGATTCACTTTAATAACTACTAAGATCAGCAAGAAGGAGTTTATATTATACCTTGTATAACTGTAAGCAAAGTTGAAATAAACACATACATTTATATCAGTGTGAAGCAATTATTCTTTCAAATTTCAGGAACTCACAGAACAAAATCAATGCATTAAATATAATCATTATCACCAGACTGGCATCTAGAAGGTTTTCATGAGTTTACTTTTTCACAAAGTGTCTGATTCCCATACCATTGCTAACTCTGGGTGCAGGCGTATGTGCCCAGTCGCTTCAGTCATGTCTGACTCTTTGTGACCCCATGGACTGTAGCCCACCAGACTCCTCTGTCCATGGGATTCTCTAGGCAAGAATACCAGAGTGGGTTTCCATACCCTCCTCTGGAGGATCTTCCTGACCCAGAGATCGAACCCACATCTCCTACATCTCCTGCCTTGGCAGGCAGGTTCTTTACTACTAGAGCCACCTGTGAAGCACTAAAACCATGGGTTTTGCTCTTTAACTCAAAATTTTCCTACTTGCTAAGAGCAAAATCATATTATCTTATTTTTATTTCCAGTGCACTTGAACACACTTTTGCATATTTCTTATACTTTTATATTTGTCTTCAAAATTTCCTGCTTATACCTCTTGCCCATTTTTCTGTTGGAATATTCATTTTTCTCTTATTAATCTATAAAAACTGTTATATATTCTGACTACTTATATGCCACATATGTTGAAAAATAGCTTTCATGACTGCAAATTTGTTTTCTGATAGATTCCAACAACTCTGTTATAGTTGAGAGCTGTGTACCTGTGTTATAGACTATTCAGGCTCAGAGCAACAGATCTGTATCTAGCTAACCTAACACACTCATTGGCTTTCAATGGATCTTCTGTTTACCTCAAAGAAAGAAAGCAGCCCAGGCTCACACCTGAGTCCTCTGCCTTTCTCTCCCCCGCTAAATCTTCCTTCAGAAGTTCATGTACTCTAGTAGTCCTCACAACTCTAAGTTGATCATGTATAAATCTAAGTCACAGTTCCAGACACGTGGACCTACCCAACAAGAGAGTTGTATGAGATTTCAGAGTCAGAGATTTCATCTGCCTGATGAACCCTTTCGTTAAGATTCCATTCATTCATTCACCCACTCAAATGCATACAGCATCTCTTAAGCATACCTAGTACCTATGAAGTGTTGCAATGTTTCATCATCTCAAATTAAAAGATTTGAAACTAAAGTCACCTGCTGCCCCATAAGCCATCCTTCCTCTCCAAATTCCTTTTTTGTTCATTGTATTCCCAACTTTCTGCTGCTGTATCTGAAAATGTCATGACTCTTTGCTCTCTGTTGTTACGACATGGGATCAGGCTTTGTTTATTTTTCCTCTAATGGCTCAAACGCTTTTTCTTTTCTTCACTCAACTGCCACTCTGGTCCACGCCCTCAGCATCTGGCACTTGTTGAACAGCCTTGATATCCCGTTGGCCTCACTGATTCCCACCTGTTTCCCACTTAGTTGGTTTTGTATCTTGTGCTGGATTGTTCTTCCTGCAGGATGGCTCTGAAAATACCACTCCTCTGTTCAAGAATCTCAAGTGCTTCTTCTGCCTGTGTAGATAAGCCCAAATCCCCCTGCCCCTCATCAGAAGTTTCTAATAAGCCAATTCTACCAACCCAAACTCATCTTCCCCTACTCTGTGTCAGAAACACAATGTTAGTGTTCTGTCTGATTATCATTCAAACACCATCCACCCAATTCTTCACAGCACAGCTCAAGTCTTCTCTCTTCCAGGAAGTTGGCCCCAACTAAAACCATATTTAATTTTCTAAGAACTAGAGCAGACTTCAGAGAGCACTCTCAAGGACTCTGAGGCTCGAGAAACCTTAAGTCTTATTCAATAAAAATTTATCAAATACTCATTATGCACAAAACCCTGTGCTAGGAACTGGTGGTGAGAAAAATAAGTAGATGTGAGTGACCCCTCCTCTCAAGGAGCTCATGCCCAATTGAAGTGGACAAGTACATATCAAAATAAATCATTTTATTAAAACCTGGGAAGTTCTAGTCTGTAGGTAAACACAGTGCTATGAGAGTGAGAAACAGGGCATTTAGTCCAACTAGGGTTTCCAGGAAAATATCCCAGAGAAATATCATGTGACAAGAATGTTACAATATGAGTAAGAGCTATTAAGACAAAGTAAAATGGGAGAAGAGTTTGAGACAAAGGGAACAAAATAAGTAAATCCAGAGACACAGACAACGGGGAAGGAGTGAGGAGCTAGAGGAAGTATTATTAGGTTGTAATGCTGAGAACAAGAACTGATGGGAGATAATTCAGGAATCAACCAGAGGGAGTAAGCCAGGCCTGTAGGGCTATGTAAACTATAGTAAGAGCTTTGCACTCTGATCTGTAAATGATGAGGAGTCACTAAAATTGTTTAAAGAAGGAGGTTAAATGATGTGGTTTTGTAGAGTATTCTCTTTACATTGTAGAGGCTAAATTGAAGGGAAGCAAGACAGAAGAAAGGAGACTGACTACATCTTACAGTGCACCAAGAAAGAGAGGCTAAGGGCCTGCCCGACATCACTGATACAAGGGACAGGGCCAAAAAGACAGATTTGAAAAAAACATTTAAGAGCTAAAGTTGCTGATTGTCTAGACATAGAAGGTTTAGGGAAATGAGAAATCTCACATGACTCCCTAAGTCTCTGGTTTGGGCAACTAGATGGTGGTGCCAGTAAATTAGCAATAAAGAAGCCACGCAGCATCATAAAGGGTAGGGTGGGGGCTGATGGTGAGGCCTGAAGGTGGTGAGTAGAGAGGGACAGTCAAAGCTGAAGATAAAAATTTGGCATTGATCACTATTCCACTGATGGATAAAATAATGATAGTGATGAGCTTGCCCAAGCAAAGTGTGCACAGACAGAAATAAATTTTTTTAATTTTTAAAAAATTTATTTCAATTGGAGGATAATTACTTTACAATATTGTGATGGTTCTTGCCATACATCAACATGAGTCAGCCACAGGTTTACATGTGTCCCCCCACATCCTGAACCCCCCTCCCAACTCCCACCCCCCCCCATCACTATGGGTTGTCCCAGAGCACGGGCTTTGAGTGCCCTGCTTCATGCATCAAACTTGCATTGGTTATCTATTTTACATACAGCACTGTATATGTTTCAGTGGTATTCTCTCACACTGTCCCACCCTCACCTTCTCTCACTGAGTCCAAAAGTCTGTTCTCTACATTCGCGTCTCCCTTGCTGCCCTGCATGTAGGATCATTGTTACCGTCTTTCTAAATTCCATATATATGCGCTAATATACAGTATTTGTTTTTTTCTGACTTACTTCACTCCATATAATAGCCTCCAGCTTTGTAACCCTGGGATACACTAATGGTCAATGGACATGCACAAAAGAAAGAGTTCATGAAGACCAAAAAGGAATAACCAAGGAACTGGGAGGTCTACCAGGACAAATTGGGGCCAAGGAAGTAACAGCCAGAAAGTTTTAGGATGGGGGGTATGGATAAGGACTGCAGAAGCATCCTCTGGCATGGCAATGTAAAGTTCACTGATGACCTGCAAAAGCAAATGTACACTCCGAACTGAGAGGAGTTGAAGGGCAGATGAAGTACAGACACGGCAGTGTTAACTTTGCTGAGAAGGAGAGGAGAAGAATTAGAACACAACTAGTGGGAAATGGCAACCCACTCCAGTGTTCTTGCCTGGAGAATCCCAGGGACAGGGGAGCCTAGTGGGCTGCCGGCTATGGGATCGCACAGAGCCGGACACAACTGAAGCGACTTAGCAGCAGCAGCAGCAGTTGGGAGGCAGGGCCAAGAGACAGCTGACTAAGGCTAAAGGAAAAATTATTATAGAGGCAGATGGTAAACTAGTCATTGTTTAATTCATTGCTTTAAGGAGAACAAAATAAAACAGTCTATAGACAATTCAACTATCTTTTTCAGTCACAAGACCAGAAGAGAATAAAGTCACATGCAACAGCGCTGACTTTGCCAGAATTCTAACCACATCTTTGTGTACAGGAAGATGATGAAGTTTCTGCTCCTGCCAGGAACCTGATGCTTGTCAAACTGGTCAGGCACCTTCTGTAATAACTTAACTTTGGGGTATAATGATTTGCTTTCTGGAAGCGAGGCACCACTATTTCTATGAGGAGTCACTGCACCACCATGTGGCCAGTTGTGAGTTTTTCTCAACTTTCTCTGGCGGGTAGTCCTGGTTTGAATCACGGAAAAAGAGAAATCTGCAGCTTGCGGAGACCTTCAGTTCAGTCCCTCAGTCGTGTCCGACTCTTTGCGACCCCATGGACTGCAGCACACCAGGCTTCCCTGTCTATTACCAACTCCTGGAGCGTGCTCAAACTCATGCCCATCGAGTCGGTGATGCCATCCTCTGTTGTCCCCTTCTCCTCCTGCCTTCAGTTTTTCTCCACATCAGGGTCTTTTCTAATGAGTCAGTTCTTCCAATCAGGTGGCCAAAGTATTAGAGCTTCAGCTTCAGCATCAGTCCTTCCAATGAATACTGATGCTGTATGGTTCTGGTTTTAGTCACAGAAAAAGAGAATTCTGTAGCTGGTGGAGACCTTAGGGGCATTCTTCTTATCATACAGAGAAAGACTTGCTTCATTTTTCAAAATCTCTTTTTATTTTGACTTGCATATTATATCTTGTGCATATGTGATTGCATGCATACACACATATATACACAAATATATGTTTTATATACACATACACAATCTTTAAGTATTCATTTAAACCCAAGAATAACATTCTTATCAGATTCCCTTGTTTTAAGTTTAACACATTGATGAAATGCAGCAACTTGCACTGATCTTTGTTTCTAAACTAATCTTTAGCAACAATCATATTGCTAGGAGGTTAGTATGATATTTTATGTAAACTGAGCTATATCAAATTATATTTTTAAAATGTATGTGTGCTCACATGGAATGGTAAAATAGGAAACAAGCCTTAGGCTCAATTATCTTAAGATATAAAACTCAGGGACTTCCCTGGTAGACCAGTTTTAAGACTCTGCTCATGGCAGAGGAGGCAATGGCACCCCACTCCAGCACTCTTGCCTGGAAAATCCCATGGACAGAGGAGCCTGGAAAACTGCAGGCCATGGGGTCGCTGAGGGTTGGACATGACTGAGCGACTTCACTTTGACTTTTCACTTTCATGCATTGGAGAAGGAAATGGCAACCCACTCCAGTGTTCTTGCCTGGAGAATCCCAGGGACGGGGGAGCCTGGTGGGCTGCAGTCTATGGGGTTGCAGAGTCGGACACAACTGAAGTGACTTAGCAGCAGCAGCGTGGTACAGGGGGCCCGGGATTGATCTCTGGTCAGGGAACTAGCTCCCACACACTGCGACTAAGAATTTGCCTGCCACAACTAGAAGATTCCACCTGCAGCAATGAAGACCCTCCATTCCATAACTAAGATGGCACAGCCAAATAAATAAATAAAAATACACTTTTTTAAAAAGATACAAAACTCAGTTCTATGTTATCATTTTGCTTTTCCATATATCATTTTCTCTGCTGATCTGAGTAACAGTTATCATAAAGAAAGCTTAGAGATTTCATAGGGGAAAGAAAAGTATTAAAAATCACTCAAAATTCCATAGCCTAATAATAACCTTTAAGATTTTGGCACATTAAATATTTTCTAAATGTTTTAAGTTAAACATATCAAACTAGTCCATTTAACATAGCACAGGGGACAATAGTAAATATTTTATAATAACCTATAAGGGAAAATAGTATGAAAAAGTAAATATATACACACACGCATGCATACACACACATATATATCTGAATCACTGTGTTATACACTTGAAACTAACATTGTAATCGATTATACTTCAAACTAATATATGTGTATGTATATTATATTTATATATACAAAAAAACTAGTCATTTTATTTGTTCCATGGAATTAGCTAAGAGTTAAAAATTTTTTTTTCACATTTATAGAAGTTTTTTCACCCTTTAAGTCCACCTGACCAAGATATTCACCAACTTGGAGACTTTAAACAAATGTCAAAGAACTAAAGTAGACCAAGGTTGACAAAGTTTGGGCAAGCTTTGCCCGAGGTAACATCTCCAGCCAAACCACTCATTTGTTCATCAGTGTGTTATTATTAATTATTTCTGAAATTCCTTACTGTGTTGGCTTCTCTCTGCAACTTTTTATCTCCCAAAGATGTTTCCACTGATTCTAGATCATTTGGAAAGGGAGCACCCTAAGTTAGCAAGACTACAACATTTGAAATGTTTCAAATCAAAACAATAGGCTTCTGCTGAATGTAGTATTAATAGAAGTAGTGCTAGTAATGGTTTCCAAGGTGGCTCAGTGGGTGAAGAATTTGCCTGCAATGCAGGAGATATAAGAGGTGTGGGTTTGATTCCTGGGTTGGGAAGATCCCCTGGAGGAGGGCATGGCAACCCCCTCCAGTATTCTTGCCTAGAGAATCCCATGGACAGATGAACCAGGTGGGCTACAGTCCATATGGTCGCAAAGAGTCAGACATGACTGACGCAACTAAGCATGCATGCATGTATTCGTAATGATGAGAACAATAGATGAAGCTCTTATAAGTGCTTTGCAAAGTTCTCATTTAATCACCTCAATTTTACAATGAAAGATGTTTAGAAATGGTCTCACCTCATAAGCTAATATTCATGTGGTCAGCCTCTGCCCCAAACTCTGTTCCAGGAACCAGATTCCCACAGCTCAAGACCTTTTCAGGAACTCAATGCTTAACCAATCCCAGGTTTTCTGATTCTTTTCAACCTACAGTAATGTAATTATATCACAAGTGCAGTGTGTAATATTTTGGAAAAACACCTGCTTCTCTCTTTTCCCTTTTTTGACTAGGTCAGTCCAAGAAGTCCATTTCTCTGGGAAAATACTAGAATACTTTATAAAAGGAATGCAAAGGGGAAAAATGAGCAAATATTCATTTTCTGATATACAAATAGATTTATTCAGAAGACAATTTTTATTTTCCTGAGGAGGGCATGGCAACCCACTGCAGTATTCTTGCCTAGAGAATCCCATAGACAGAGGAACCTGGTAGGCTACAGAGTCCATACAGTCAGAAGAGTCCATATGGAGGAAATAAAGCCCCTTAACCCAACCTTTATATAGATCACCTGTAGTGTGGGAATGATAGAACCCTGGACCAATGATGGGCAAGTCCCTGGGGAGGCTTGATGCTCAAAGATAAAAGGAATAAATGACTCAGGAGGTAAAAGAAAAAGTCATCCTCACTTCATTTTTTAATAAAAGAAAGTTGGAGGAGGCAGAAGAGGAAGACTGTTAACCACATGTGTCCCAGTTGCCCCCCTTGCAGGCTTTGGCCCCTAGATGGGGAGGTACAGTCAGGTAACATTGTGGTCAGGAAGAGTTTCTGCTTCCCACTCGACTTGGAAAATAATTACCACCTGCACCAACCTGGCACATGACCACATCAATTAGGAGGCCCAGGGAGGAAGAAATCTCGAAAGTTTAGCTTTCCAAAGTTTTGGTTCTCATGGTCTGTGGGGGGTGAGGCAAGAACCACAGATCAACCACTCATTCCCCAGTGACAGTGGCCCTATCACTGATTCTGAGGTGGACCTGTGGGCCAGTGGACCAGCAGTAGCACATGGTGGAGACTCAAGCCTGCAGCCAGTGGGAACCAGGTATAAGCCATCCCAATCCAAGGGGCACAGCCAGGTTCTGAGAAGCCAGGAGAGAAATGGGGCAGCAAGATGAGAGTTACCAACTGCACAAGAAAATGTCAGCAAAGCAAACAGCAGCCAGGTAAACAGGAACCTCACTTGGATTCCAGAGAACATGGGACCCAAAGACACAAAGTCCTCTTCTCAGACCTCCTTCCCCACATGTGTAGATACATGGGAGAAACACAGGAGGAAAAGGGAGCAACCAGAGAGAATGCATTTTTCCCGTAGGGAGACTGAGTATTAATATAAAGGAACTGATTAAGTTATCAAATTATTTTTTTTTACTTTGATAGCCAGCAGATGAGTCCTCCTGAAGATCAAATGAGTCCCCAGCAAAAGTAAGAAGTTGTATTTGGGAGGGTCTAGGTTAAGGGCTAAGGTGGATGACTTAACATACCTATCTACCTTCAACCCTTCCTAAGACCAGAACTGCAGTAAAGGGAGCTTTAGCAAGACCCAAATCCATAACAATGGGAGAACCGAAGAGACCCCAGCTCCACAGTCTGGAAGCTAGCAAGAGAAGGGCAAGTGATAACTAACTCACCAGGTCCCATCCTGACAGTAGGCAAAGATGGGGAGAACCAACCCAGTTAACATCACAGAACCTACAAAGTTCTTAGGAACCAGAAGCCCCAAGGTCTCTGGAACTTGGGGTCAAAGGGATGTCTGAAATAAGGAACCCTGAGTGGAATACTATCTCAGAAGCTGTTAAGAGTTCCTAGGTTCCCTCGTCTTCTGTTTCCTTTTTCCTAGTTTTGTAGAAATCTGAAGGTTTGTTCTCTGAAAAGAAAACAGAGAGACTCTAGATCTGGAGGACACAGGTACAGTTGGGGGTGTCGGCACCTATTCCAAAATACTGAGTAATTGTCCATCCCAAACTCCCTAACTATCTCTTTCCCCCATCCTTCCCCCCAGCAACTGTGAGTTACACACTGCTATATTTAAAATGAATAACCAACAAGGACCTGCTGTTTAACACAGGGAACTCTGCTCAAAGTTATGTGGCAGCCTGGATGGGAGGGGAGTTTGGGGGAGAATGGATATGTATATGTATGGCTGAGTCACTTCAGTTCACCTAAAACCATCACAACATTGTTGATCAGCTATACCCCAAAACAAAATAAACAGTTTAACCAAGAAGAACATTGAGTGAGGGGTGGTCCATTGTGAATGTTGAATGTGACAAACTCTTGCCATCTTCCCCTACTTTGAGAACTCTAGCAAAAAGACCCTTACACTCATGGTAGGAATCCAGCCAACTGGTCTAACTTAAGCAGTGTGATATAAGACACAGATATGATGAGGATTAGCTTCACTGTGTCTCTCACCTCAATCAGACCATCGTTTTTAACTTTAATACAAAATATGTTAGGAAGCCAGGTCCACATTCATATCTGTTTTGGCTTGCCATGATCTTGTGCTGACTGAAGCTCCTATGAACTCCTCTATTCCTTCACCTTCAGCCAGCTGAGGATGCTCTTTTCATACTAGAGAATGCCCCTGCTTTGCCCTGCTCCCGAGGGCTGCATGTGGTGGTGAGATGAGAAGCAGAAAATACAGGGCAGCCACTCCATTTGATGACATTTCTATCAGATGCCCAAAGCATGGTCCCATACAAGAGCTCTGCAAGATGAGGATGACTATGGGGTCACCTATGTGGTGACTCTTGTTTCTCAGTCACCATCTTGCCCACTGACTTTCCCAAGGGGATCTTATAAACTCTCAGAAAAACTAGAGCCAAACCATGATTCAGAGACTCTATTCAGCATTTCATCTCCTGGGAACAGCCACAACACTGCTAATAGAGCTCTTTCTATATACAAATAGATCTGTGCTTATTGCTCAGATTTTTAATTGATTTTTTAATTGAAAGATAATTGCTTTACAGAATTTTGTTGCTGTCAAACAGCAATGAGAATCAGCCATAGGTACACCCATGTCCCCTCCCTCCCATTTTCCTCTCTATCCCACCCCTCTAGGTTGTTACAGAGCCCCCTTTTGAGTTCCCTGAGCCATACAGCAAATCCCCATTGGCTATCTATTTTACATTTGGTAATGTAAGTTTCCATGTTATTCTCTCCATACATCTCACCCTCTCCCTCCTCCCCTCCCCCCATGTCCATAGGTCTGTACTCTTATGTTTGTTTCTCCATTGCTGCCCTGCAAATAGATTCATCAGTACTATGTTTCCAGATTCCACATATATGCATCAATATACAATATTTATATTTCTCTTTCTGACTTACTTCACTCTGTGTAATTGGTTCTAGGTTCGTCCATCTCATTAGAACTAACTCAAATGCATTCCTTTTTGTGTCTGAGTATTATTCAATTGTATCATGCACCACAACTTCTTTATCCATTCATCTGTCGATGGTCAATGGACATCTAGATTGCTTCCATGTTTTGGCTATTGTAAATAGTGCTGCAATGAACACTGGGATATGAGTCTTTTTCAATTATGGTTTCCTCAGGATATATGCCCGGAGAAGACGATGGCACCCCACTCCAGTACTCTTGCCTGGAAAATCCCATGGACAGAGGTGCCTGGTAGGCTGCAGTCCATGGGGTCGCTAAGAGTTAGATACGACTGAGCGACTTCACTTTCGCTTTTCACTTTCATGCATTGGAGAAGGAAATGGCAACCCACTCCAGTGTTCTTGCCTGGAGAATCTCAGGGATGGCGGAGCCTGGTGGGCTGCCGTCTATGGGGTCACACAAAGTCGGACACGACTGAAGTGACTTAGCAGCAGCAGCAGCAGGATATATGCCAGTGTGGGATTGCTGGGTCATATGGTAGTTTTATTCCTAGTTTTTAAGGAATCTCCATACTGTCTTCCATAATGGCTGTATCAGTTTACACTCTCACCAGCAATGCGAAGAGGGTTCCCTTTTCTCTACACCCGTTCCAGCATTTGTTGTTTGTAGACATTTTGATGATGGCCATTCTGACTGGTGTGAGTTGGTATCTCATTGTAGTTTTGATTTGCATTTCTCTAGTAATGAGCAATGTTGAGCATCTTTTCATGTGTTTGTTTATCACTCAGATTTTTCAAAACTCACACGACACTGTTTATAGATTCACACCCCAGCATGAACTACAAACATCAGTTGTCAGAGGAAAGTGAAGATATAAATGAGTGCAGTGTGGCAGCTGTTACTTCAGTCACACCCAGTCCAGCCCATGTGCTCATGGCTAAAAGTCACACTGAAGACTTAACCCCCCTCTGGGAAGCATGAGCCTACAGGAGACACTTCTCTGGGGGTGCTTCTAAAAGGGAGGAACACCAAGAAAACAGAGATCTTCTCCTCCACATTGACACAGACCACCCAGCTCTGCCACACAAGGGCTTCAAGCTGTGCTGCTACCTGGCAAGAATGCGATTTCTCTGTGTGTGAGCATATAGGAA
This sequence comes from Capricornis sumatraensis, assembly GCF_032405125.1. Classification (NCBI taxonomy): domain Eukaryota; kingdom Metazoa; phylum Chordata; class Mammalia; order Artiodactyla; family Bovidae; genus Capricornis; species Capricornis sumatraensis. The sequence goes on along the minus strand of NC_091082.1, from coordinate 47,704,306 downwards.
ACATTCCTTAAAAATTCCCAAGTGTACTTAAGAGACAAGAATGGAAGAGAAAAATGATAAAGAGATTGGGCTTTCAGATTAACTCAAACCCAGACTCCAAAACCTACTAGCTCTCACCTTAGTCAGTTTACATAACTAATCAGAATTCATTCTCTTTATCTGTAAAATGAGGATGTTACGGTCACACCTCTTTTTTGCCTGATCAATACCATTTACGCATTAGATGAAGAAATACTTGTGCATTTATTATGTGCCAGGCATTCTATTGGTACTTAAGATGCATCCATTAAAGACAGAGAGTGAGATTTCTTTAAAAAAAAAAAAAACTCCCTGCCCTTATGGCAACTCACTTTTTTTTTTAAACTGTTATTTATTTTGGCTGTGCTAGGTCTTTATTGTGGTGTGCAGGCTTTCTCTAGTTCTTGTGCACCTGTTCTTGCCACTTATGGGGTTATTTGCTCGGTAGCATGTGGGATCTTAGTTCCCTGACCAGGGATGGAACGGGCATTCCATGCATTGGAAGGCAGATTCTTAACCACTGGGCCACCAGGGAAGTCTCCTGTACTTACATTCTAAAGGAGGATATAAACAAAAAATAAACACTAAGGAAATGTAGTAAACATGCAATATAGTAGAAGGTAAGTCCAAGAGGGAGAAAAAGCAGGAAACTGGAAGTGTGGGGGTCAGGTTTGCAATCTTAAATAAAAGGGTGAAAGTCAGCTTCAAAGAGAAGAAAAAAATTGAGCCAAGACTGAAAGGAGTGATGTAGGGACTACATGACCCTGTGCAATTAAATGCTCTCACCGCCTACGTCACCTGGCATAGCCAGTGCTTGGCAAATTATGATGGTGATGGTGGGGAGGAGGAAGGAGAGGAGAGAGATGAATGACAGGAGATCGAGGTCCCAAGTGGGCAGATGAGTGAGATGGGCTGTAATGTTCTTGTGACAGTGACAGTCTTAAACAATAGTTAAGGTGACACTCCTTAATAAAAGTAACTGTTATTTCGCTATGTGCTAAGCATAGTGCTAAATTTTAAAATATTTGATTTCATCTAATATTTGGCAATAGCCCTATGAAGCCAAATTGAGGCTGACAGAGACAAGTCATTGACTCAAGGTCACAGAGCCAGCTGGCAATAAATTAGAAGTCACCGGAACCTTGGCCAGAGGCTTTAGCCATCGCCACTGTTGGTCCCCTAATGCTCTGGCTCTCAGGTTTGTTCTCAGAAACCAGTGAGACTAGTGGAAGCATGGGTCACCAGGAGGAAACGGAGGCATGTACACAGTGGCTGGGCCAGGATGATGTTGCTCTCTTCCCCTGTACTGCATGAACTGCCTCACTGAGCACCAATACCATATAACTTGGACAGAAAGTCTACCAGACAACAGTCCTCCCCGAACGTAACAGGGAGAGTCACTGTGGAATCATCTTTTGGGGGGGATTTTAAAATAATAGATGAGAGCTTCTTCAAGCTGGAAGTGTGCTTTTTAGCAGCCCAGGCCCCAAAGATGGTATACAATAAAAAAGAATGGATGTTCCAGGAGGCATGAGGCCCCTCGTCTGTAGCATCCACTCAGGGTCTGGTCGTGGGAAGACTCAGTGACACACATGTGTTGACTGACTCCAGAGGACCCTGCAACCTGGACTGACCCAGTGCTCCTCAGACTGATTACAACAGCCACCTGACCTGTGGGAACACGGGCCTGAGGCTCTGAGGCATGCCCTGCACACACAGAGGAAACCCAGGGTGTTTTTAAGATTCCTCTCAAGCTAAGGAGAAAATAGAGTTTAAACATAAATTCAAATTGATGCTCAGAAAGCAAGCCCTCTCGTGCATTAAAATGTTGGAGGGAAGAAAGACAGACCTCGGAACACGAGAAAACAAAACTGAGAAATTTTACCCCGTGCCTTGGTTTCACAGAGTCAAGAGCAGAAACTGAAACCAACAGACATTTCTGTTAAAGGGTTCACCTTCTGGAGCCCGACAACCCATCAACGATCTCAGACTAGCTAACAGAAGCAAGAGGCTTCCCACCACAAAGCCCCGAAGGGCAAACCAAGCCTGCTGAAGGGGGCAGCAGCCTCGGCAGCCAAAGGGGCGCTCATCAGCACAGAAACGTTCAAACAGAGAAGGGGAGACGAGGTGAGCCACCTCCTCCCCCACTTTCTCTGAGGCTGTGAAGTCTGCCACTTGCCGCCTGAGTGACAACACGAACTTGGGCAGCTCCAATACACTAAAAAAAAAAAAAAAAAAATGGGGGAAGTGACACTGGTGACATTCTCCATGAGAGAAATGAGTAATAGTGTCAAAAAGTGCATGGTCTACTGCCCCTAGAAACTTTAGCATGACACCTCCCCCACCGAAACAGTGAGCCAGCAACAAATAGCAAATGTCACAGAAAACAAATCTCTTGCTGTTGGGTGACCCCCTCAGCTGAGGCTTAGAGGGAAGAGGCCAGTAAGAACCAGGAGGGGGTGAAAAGTCACACAGTGAGGCCCCTATAGGGCTTTTATTCACAGGCTACATAACTGAGCATTCCCAGGTGCCAAGGTCATGCTAAGTTTTCTTTTTTTAATATTTTATTGCATTTAAATGAACATTCAGGGCAGCCACAATCCACTTTGTTAATAATGTAAGCATGAGAAACCACATACTCACATATACCTCCCTTCCCAGTCTACTGTATTATAAATAAAGAGGAAATTTAGAATGGGTAGCCAGTTCAAGCCAGCCTGTCATGCCTGAATATCATGCCATCATTCACTGAAGCAGAAGGATGTGCTAAAAATAGATAAGCAAGTAAGTCTTTTCTAACGTTCAGCCCCATCCCCTCATGAACAGTAACACGTTCTCGTTTCCCCTTCTGCTCCGAGTCACTGCACAGCTCTGATCTCATTTAGCCTGAATGTGGCAAGACCAAACATGGGGGCCTATGGGCAGCAAAGTTGTACCTGCCCCTCAGGAGTTTTCTCGAGTCAGTTCTTCATTATAAGATGGGATTAATAAGGCTATCCCTGTGATAATCCTTCCATGTTTACCACTAACAACATTGCCAGAATTCCTGCCTTGTCCCCAAACTGAGTGCACAAAGAAACACAAGTTAGAGGAAAAACAGAAACTCTATTCTCCTATTGTTGGCTGACTAGATCCCCATTGCCTAGAGGACATATCTGACATATAGTAAATTATTGATGAAGAGCTGTTAAATGAATTTTCTGCTGAATGAAAATAGTTATCTTTCTCTAGTAGGTAAAATAGTTAACAAACCACTTGAAACCTTGGTCGACGTTTTTACATTTATGTAAATACATGAAATGAAGAGATGGGTCCTATGAATGTGCTTCAGGATGGATCTGTAAGTTTCCTTGTTTTGTTATTTTTTGGTGTGTTTTTAACTAACCCTTACGTGCTATGAACTAGGAATCTATACGTTGTGTATGTCATTCTTACCAGGTGTTCATTCCCCCAAGCACCTAACTACACACAAGTGTTAGAACACTGCTATGTTATAGAACAAGATGGGGAGGGGGTAAGGTTCTCGGATAGAACAGGACTCTTGGAAGAGCTGTAATAGGAACGGTGACTAGCGCCCTTAGTTTCTCTCCCTTGATAACCCTTTATATCACTTCATAAGCTAACAAGTCTGTGCTTTTCACTTTACTTCTTACAAATCAGGATCCAGAGGCATAGCCTCATCTTCACTTTCGTGTCACCATAATCCAATGACCGTTTTTCTCCCACTCCTCACCCTTGCCCATCATTGACTTTTGATCATTTCCTCAACCGTTACTGAATACTATTATTCTCTTTCCATTCTTTTCAAGGTCCCCATTTTTTGCTCCTACCCTGTGCATTCCCCAATCCCTGTTTGTTCATCCCATCTTTATTTCACACACTCGTTCTTACTCACTCAGTTTGACTTCTGTGTTTGTTTTCCTTGTGGGATTACTCATATTTTTTTTTCTTACTTTCTTTTTTGCATCCTCTTCCAACCTACCTCCCTTTTTGTAAAATTCTCTTTTTTCCCTAAAGTTCCATCTCCTTGCTCTTGTCTACATTACTTTTACTCTTCTGCCTCTCTCAGATCCTATAAAGTTCGGCTTCTGCAATTTTATTTAGAAGAAAAATTTTATAATCCTTAAATGTCAGTTGCTTGTATCCTCATATTTTATCTCAGACCCTTTAGGTTTCTTTTAGAATTTTACAGACCAGCACTGATGTATAGCAAAATGTCCTTGTTTCAAGCTTCTTCCCTTCACCTGTAACCTTTATTCACTCACTGTAATAAAGGAAGACACATAAGCCTTAACAGGTTAGAAGGGATAAGGTTGACAAACTTATAAAGAATCATCCTTTTATTCCACTTCTATTTCTCCCTTCTTTACAGTTTCTCTCTGGCAAATTGTGCCCACATCTTATCTACTTAAATTCTGATAACTGGTGAGGAAGCTATAGAAAAAAACAGCAAAAATTTTCTTGGGAATCCAGAGAAGATATGCACCAAACTGACCAAGTTTCCAGAACAAGATACTTACCATTTTTTTATTCCATGTTTGGGGAACCCAATATTTGTCTCTTAAATTGACCAAAGCTGAACAGCTCACCTAATTTGTAAAATTTTTATGTAGTCTCATAAATCTTGACACCTATGGTTAATTAGGTTGAGTATATTGTGTAGGCTGGCACATGAAAACCATTTTAATCAAAAGAAAGAGGAGTACAGCAAATGAAGGGTCACTTATGTTTCCCTTCTCTCTACCATACTTTCTCTCATTATCTGACCACATCACTTCAAACTTTAGTACACGTGGTCTCCAATTATTCAATTCCCTCTTCTCTCCCCTTGATATTTACTATAAATTCATTGAGAAAAGAGTCTGTATCCTGTGAGAGGAAAAAAGGAATAATATTTGTTTATTAAGTGTTCACCGTATTTCAGGCACTATGCTACATGCTCTAAATTTGAGTTGGCTCATTTTACACTGACAGTCATCCTGTGAAGTACATATTTCTATTCTTGCTTTACATAAGAGGAACTCGTGTTACAGAAAATTTGACTATCTTGTCCCAGATCACCTGGATAGAAAGTAGAGACACTGAAATTCAGCCCCAGATTAACCTCTCTACTATCCTAGTCTTCCCACCGGCACAGGGCTTCTCTCAGTTCTAGGAACATAGTAAGCTTTCAGAGAGTGAGCCTCAACTTTTAAGGTAAGAGAAATAAAGTCATGCAAAAAGTGTCTCTCCTCATCTCACACTATGGGACTGCCCCAAAGCTCACTTGTTATTACCACTGTTCTGTCCCTTCTCACAACACACCTGTCTTGGTACTCCCTTGCTTCCCATGTGTAAGACTCTTCACTGGAAAATTCTCTCCCCAGCATCCCTTGACCTTAGGATAGGTGGACCTCTTTAAGGGACATACAACTAATAATATATGCATGTTCACATAAAAGGACAATGTCTTGTGTGTCTCTTGTCTCTCCCACTATGTCTAGCATAGTACTGTACTGCATTCTCTTCATTATTCTTGTCATCACTATTGTCACCTTGACATGGATGATGGGTACACTGGTGTGGTCACTTTGATCTGTGTACTTTTCTGTACCTATTTTTTTTAATTACATAAGATAGTAGGAATAGAAGACGTCTTTGGACACCCCTGTTCAACCCAGCATTCACCCTTGTGTAAAACTGAAAACATGTACTACAGGTTTTAATAATAAAAATTATAAAAGGATACTTTTAGGAATTTATCATAATGAACTAATCAGAAATGCAGGTTAGAAGTACTCAAGGAAACTTGAGGTAATATTTTTAAAATACTGCAAAACTGGAAATTGTGTGGCTGTCCAATATGATAGAACTGTGTCTTACTAAAATACATCTACTTAATGGAAAAATGGGTTTCCAAATTAACTTAAAGACTTTCAGCAAATGTTGATTATATAAGGGAAAAGCATAAATCCACCATATGATTGCGATTTGTTTAAAAATATACTTACACACAGACATATATGTTTTTGTGTGTCCATATAAGTATATATGTGAACTTTTATAGATGTATTCATAGACACAACAGAAAATTAAACACCCCAATATACCACCAGTATTTATTGCTGGAAGGTAGAATACTATTTTTTCCCTTACATTATTCTGCATTTTTCAACTTGAACTTCTTTCTTCCTCAACTCTGCCTTCTCTCCAGGCTCCAGGTACAATATCTTCCTCTCCTCAAATCTCTTTTCTACTCCTACCTTCATGACTACTTCAGTCAGGGAAAATAATTAATTAATTTAATTAATTAATAAACTTATGGAAATGCATAAACAAAATCCAGAAGGAAAGAAACTTAAAGTGATGATGAACTTATATTCACGTGACCTTTTTTAAATTTCTGCATGCTTTTATACACTTTCTAAATTTTATTCTATAATCAGGAGAAAAAGAGTTTGAAAAATTAGGAAAAGGGAATATTTCCCAGATGGCATTGTAAGGGAACCCAAAAATCTCTTCCTCCATAAAAGCATGAGAATTTGGGAAGGACGTGTCAAAATCAACTTTTTTTGAATTTTGAAAATTAACCAAGGTCATACAAAATTCAGAGGGGGTATTTATTAAAGAAAAACAGCTTAATCTCAGTAAGAACAGTAAGCTCTGTGACATTTTAACTTACTCTATTCCCATGGTCCTCTCCTTAGCTCCAAGCTAGCCTTGAAATCCAGTAACCCTAGAAGCATGGTAGCTGTGAGAACCAGCAGCCTAGCAATGAATGGAGGAAACAAAATGGATTTGAAGTTGCAGTTCAGTTCAGTTCAGTCATGCAGTCGTGTCCGACTCTTTGCAACCCCATGAATTGCAGCACGCCAGGCCTCCCTGTCCATCACCAACTCCTGGAGTTTACCCAAACTCATGTCCACCGAATTGGTGATGCCATCCAGCCATCTCATCCTCTGTCATCCCTTTCTCCTCCTGTCCCCAATCCCTCCCAGCATCAGGGTCTTTTCCAGTGAGTCAACTCTTTGCATGAGGTGGCCAAAGTATTGGAGTTTCAGCTTATGCATCAGTCCTTCCAATGAACACCCAGGACTGATCTCCTTCAGGATGGACTGGTTGGATCTCCTTGCAGAGTCTTCTCCAACACCACAGTTCAAAAGCATCAATTCTTCGGGGCTCAGCTTTCTTCACAGTCCACCTCTCACATCCATACATGACCACTGGAAAAACCATAGCCTTGACTAGACGGGCATTTGTTGACAAAGAAATGTCTCTGCTTTTGAATATGCTGTCTAGGTTGGTCATAACTTTCCTTCCAAGGAGTAAGCGTCTTTTAATTTCATGGCTGCAATCACCATCTGCAGTGATTTTGGAGCCCCCCAAAATAAAGTCTGCCACTGTTTCCACTGTTTCCCCATCTATTTCCCATGAAGTGATGGGACCAGATGCCATGATTTTAGTTTTCTGAATGTTGAACTTTCATCCAACTTGTTCACTCTCCTCTTTCACTTTCATCAAGAGGCTTTTTAGTTCCTCTTCATTTTCTGCCGTAAGGATGGTGTCATCTGCATATCTGAGGTTATTGATATTTCTCCCGGCAATCTTGATTCCAGCTTGTGCTTCTTCCAGCCCAGCATAGAGGAAAACAACAGAATAGGAAAGACTAGAGATCTCTTCAAGAAAATTAGAGATACCAAGGGAATATTTCATGCAAAGATGGGCTCGATAAAGGACAGAAAAGGTATGGACCTAACAGAAACAGAGGATATTAAGACGAGGTGGCAAGAATACACAGAACTGTACAAAAAAATCTTCACGACCAAGATAATCATGATGGTGTGATCACTCACCTAGAGCCAGAATTCCTGGAATGTGAAGTCAAGTGGGCCTTAGAAAGCATCACTATGAACAAAGCTAGTGGAAGTGATGGAATTCCTGTGGAGCTAATTCGAATCCTGAAAGATGATGCTGTGAAAGTGCTGCATTCAATATGCCAGCAAATTTGGAAAACTCAGCAGTGGCCACAGGACTGGAAAAGGTCAGTTCTCATTCCAATCCCAAAGAAAGGCAATGCCAAAGGATGCTCAAACTATCGCACAATTGCACTCATCTCAAATGCTAGTAAAGTAATGCTCAAAATTCTCCAAGCTAGGCTTCAGCAATATGTGAACATGAAATTGTTCAAGAGATGGGAATGCCAGACCACCTGACCTGCCTCTTGAGAAATGTATATGAAGGTCAGGAAGCAACAGTTAGAACTGGACATGGAACAACAGACTGGTTCCAAATAGGAAAAGGAGCACGTCAAGGCTGTATATTGAAGTTCCCCAGACAGCCCCAAACCCAGAGAATCATCATTATTTGACAAGTATGGCAATTCCTTGGAAAAGCCCTATCCACAAGATTTCTTACTTTTTTGACCTAACTCAGAGCTCACTCCCTAAAAAAGTCCTATCCTCAGATCATCTGCTAAAAACAAACTGGTAACTGTTTAACACTAAAGTGCCCCACGGCAGTGATACCAACTGGGATAAACAACATACTGGTCAGAAAATCTGGGGAATAAAATCTCTATAGCAGGCTTTGAGAAGCTCTAATATGTTCCTAGGAATCTAGAAGGATGCTCACATTTAAGGGCTATGTGCCTATCTAAGAAAGACATGACTAAGATTCTAGTACCTCAGCTGTCTGAACTAGAAGTTCTGCACAAGCAGGAAGCTAAGGCTAATGCAGAGTCACAAACTTTCAGAATGTTGAAGGCCTGTTCCAACACACACACACATACAACCTTACAGTAAAGAGTAGGAGACTTACTGATTCAAAGAAATTACTAAAAATTTCACCAAAACCTTCGCTGATCATTAAGCTAAATAAACAGACATGTGTCAATGACTTTACACAACAAAAGATATAGACATTACAGAATTCATCCAGGAAAGTTAATAACCAAATAACAGGGGAGGAAAAAAAAGACCCAGAAACAAGAATAACAACAATAAAAAGCTAGAGGAGAGGGGAGTCTGATTTTCCGAATGCCACATTAGATTATTTTTAATGTCCAATATTCACCAAAACACACACACACACACACACAATACATGCAAAGAAAGTATGGCCTGAACACCCCAAAACAGCATACAACAGAAAGCATTCTAAAAAAGCGCAGAGAATTCTATGGCAGATCAGTGGTTAGGAATCAGTGTTTTCACTGCCATGGGCGCAGGTTCAATTCCTGGTCAGGGAACTAAGATCTTGCAAGCTGTGTGGTACAGCAAAAAACAAAACAAATAAACCAAACAAGGAAACAACCCCCACCAAAAAACAGATACTAGATATAGGATCAAAACTTTAATAAACTATTATAAATATGTTCAAAATTTAATGGGAATCATATCTGAAAAATTAAGGAGAATACAAATGATTGCTAACCAGATAGGAAATACAGAACAACAATAAATGAGAAGATTTGGGTAAAACTATAAACCTAGTAGACCAATCAGCCGTCTATAAGATACTCCTTCCTCCATGCTACCATCAATAGCAGAATAATATTTTTTTCAAATGCACATGCAAAAGTCCACAAGGTATACCATAAGTTATAAAACAAATATCAATAGTTGAAATTATACAAAGTGTTTTCATACCATAATGAAATAAAAATCAAAAACAGAGATTTGAGGAAATGACAATATGTAGGAATTAAACAATGATTTTCTAAATAACAGGCAAAAAAAGAAATCACCAAGTTAAATTGGAAAGACAGTGAATGGAATGACAGTGAAGCACAACATACCAACACTTATGGGATGGAGCTGAAGCAGTGCCTGCAGGAAATTTATAGCTCTAAATCCCTATTATTAAAAAAGAAATCCATCCCTAATCTTTACCCTTAAGAAATTAGGAAAAAGACCAAATTAAAGGCAAAGCATAAAAAGGAAAGAAAATAATAAGGATTAGAATGAAAATAAGTGAAAGACAGAATGGAAAAACAATGAGAAAATTCAATGACACCCAAACTGGTTCTTCAAAAAGACCAAAAAAAAAAAAAAAGACATTTAGCTAGATTAATGAAAAAGAAGAAAAAAAAAATGAAGAAGAAAAAGACAAGACTCAAATTACTAAAATCAGGAATTAAAGAGAAAGCATCACTACCATCATTACAGAAATAAAAGAAATTATAATGAATTACTGGGAACAGCTGTACATCTACACATTAGATAAATGAAATTAAATGAAATGACCAAACTCTTAGAAAGGTGCAAACTATAGAAACTGACTAAAAGAGAAATTGAAAATCTGAATGCATTATATTAAGTAAAGGTATTAAATTAGTAATTTTCAAACATCTCCCCAAAAACGCCCAACTTCAAATGGCTTCACTGCTGAAATCTATAAAATGTTTAAGGAATAAGTATTACCAATCATTCACAAATACTTCAAAAAGATAGAAAAGGGTGCACTTTCCAAATCTCGTATGATGATCATGTGTTACCACAAAACTAAAACTAGACAAATATCACTAGAAAAGAAGATCAATATCCCTCAGTAATACAGGATCAAAAATGCTCAGCATAGTACTAGCAAACCAAATTCAGCAACAAATAAAAAAGAATTGCACACCACAGCAATGTTGGATCGATCCTAGAAATGCAAGGTTGGTTTAACATACAAAAATCAATCAATATAGCATATTAATAGAATATAAGATGAAAACCAGATGATCATCTCAACTGATGCAAAAAAAAAAGCATCTGAAAAATCCAACATCCATTCATTTTCAAAACATCCAACACACTATGCCTAGAAGAGACATTTCTAGATCTGATAAAAGTCATTATGAAAAACCCACAGGAAACATCATATTAATGGTAAAATACTGAATGCTTTACCCCTATAATCTAGACAAAAATGTCTGCTCTCACCACTTCTATCCTGTAGCACACAAGAGATTCTATCAAGGCAGTTGATCGAAAAATAAACAACAGAAATCCAGATTGGAAATGAAGAAGTAAATCTACTTCAATTTGCACATGATATAATCTTATATATAGATAAGGCTAAGGCAACTCACACGCTAGTAAAGTAATGCTCAAAATTCTCCAAGCCAGGCTTCAGCAATACTTGAACCGTGAACTTCCAGACGTTCAAGCTGGTTTTAGAAAAGGCACAGGAACCAGAGATCAAATTGCCAACATCCTCTGGATCATGGAAAAAGCAAGAGAGTTCCAGAAAAACATCTATTTCTGCTTTACTGACTATGCCAAAGTCTTTGACTGTGTGGATCACAATAAACTGTGGAAAATTCTGAAAGAGATGGGAATACCAGACCACCTGACCTGCCTCTTGAGAAACCTATATGCAGGTCAGGAAGGAACAGTTAGAACTGGACATGGAACAACTGACTGGTTCCAAATAGGAAAAGGAGTACGTCAAGGCTGCATATTGTCACCCTGCTTATTTAACTTCTATGCAGAGTACATCATGAAAAACACTGGGCTGGAAGAAGCACAAGCTGTAATTCAGATTGCCGGGAGAAATATCAATAACCTCAGATATGCAGATGACACCACCCTTGTGGCAGAAAGTAAAGAGGAACTAAAAAGCCTCTTGATGAAAGTGAAAGAGGAGAATGAGAGATTTGGCTTAAACCTCAACATTCAGAAAACGAAGATCATGGCATCCGGTCCCATCACTTCATGGGAAATAGATGAGGAAACAGTGGCAGACTTTAGTTTTGGGGGCTCCAAAATCACTGCAGATGGTGATTGCAGCCATGAAATTAAAAGATGCTTACTCTTTGGAAGGAAAGTTATGACCAACCTAGATAGCATACTCAAAAGCAGAGACATTACTTTGCCAACAAGGGTCCATCTAGTCAAGGCTATGGTTTTTCCAGTGGTCATGTATGGATGTGAGAGTTGGACTGTAAAGAAAGCTGAGCACAAAAGAATTTATGCTTTTGAACTGTGTTGTTGGAGAAGACTCTTGAGAGTCCCTTGGACTGCAAGGAGATCCAACCAGTCCATTCTAAAGGAGATCAGTCCTTGATGTTCTTTGGAAGGAGCGATGCTAAAGCTGAAACTCCAGTACTTTGGCCACCTCATGCGAACAGCTGACTCATTGGAAAAGACTCTGATGTTGGGAGGGATTGGGGACAGGAGGAGAAGGGGATGACAGAGGATAAGATGGCTGGATGGCATCACCAACTTGATGGATGGTAATTTGGATGAACTCCAGGAGTTGGTGATGGACAGGGAGGCCTGGTGTGCTGCAATTCATAGGGTCACAAAGAGTTGGACAAGACTGAGTGACTGAACTTAACTGAACTGAAGGAATTGGTGAGAAAGCTATTAAAATATATAAGTATATTCATAAAACTTGTAAGAGACAAGATAAATATACAACAATCACTTGCATTCTATACATTAACAATAAACAATCTGAATAAGAAATAAAGAAATAATTCCATTTACAATATCATAAAAAACAAAATATTAGTCAATTCAATTTAGTCATTCAGCCCTGTCTGACCCTTTGCAACCACATGTTCAATAGTACGCCAGGCTTTCCTGTCCATCACCAACTCCTGGAGCTTGCCCAATATCATGTCCATTGAGTTGCAATGCCATCCGACCATCTCATCCTCTGTTGTCCCCTTCTCCTCCTGCCTTCAATTTTTCCCAGCATCAGGGACTTTTCCAATGAGTCAGTTCTTTGCATCAGGTGGCCAAAGTATTGGAGTTTCAGCTTTAGCATCAGTCCTTCCAATGAATATTCAGGACTGATTTCCTTTAGGATTGACTGGCTGGATCTCCTTGCAGTCTAAGGGACTCTCAAGAATCTTCTCCAACATCACAATTCAAAAGCACCAATTCTTCAGTGCTCAACTTTCTTTATGGTCCAACTCTTGCATCCATACATGACTACTGGAAAAACCATAGCTTTGACTAGATAGACCTTTGTTGGCAAAGTAATGTCTCTGCCTTTTAATATGCTGTCTAGATTGATCATAACTTTCCTTCCAAGGAGTAAGCATCTTTTAATTTCATGGCTGCAATCACCATCTGCAGTGATTTTGGAGTCTCCCAAAAAAGTCTGATACTGTTTCCCCATCTATCTGCCATGAAGTGATGGGACCAGATGCCATGATCTTTGTTTTCTGAATGTTGAGCCTTAAGCCAACTTTTTCACCATCCTCTTTCACTTTTATCAAGAGGCTTTTTAGTTCCTCTTCACTTTCTGCCATAAGGGTGGTGTCATCTGCATATCTGAGGTTATTGATATTTCTCCTGGCAATCTTGATTCCAGCTTGTGCTTCCTCCAGCCCAGCGTTTGTCATAATGTACTCTGCATATAAGTTAAAGAAGCAGGGTACCTGCTTCAGGTAACTTTATTCCTAGGTATTTTATTGTTTTTGATGTAACAATATTTAAGATGGTGTCTGTTTTTTTCTGATAGTTTGTTCACCCTACTCCAGTACTCTTGCCTGGAAAATCCCATGGACAGAGGAGACTAGTAGGCTGCAGTCCATGGGATTGCTAAGAGTCAGACACGACTGAGCGACTTCACTTTCACGCATTGGAGAAGGAAATGGCAACGCACTCCAGTGCTCTTGCCTGGAGAATCCCAGGGACAGGGGAGCCTGGTGGGCTGCTGTCTCTGGGGTGGCACAGAGTCGGACATGACTGAAGCGACTTAGCAGCAGCAGCAGCAGAAGTGCAACAGATTTCTGCATATTGATTTTTCATCCTGCAACCATACCAAATTCAATGATAAACTCTAGTAGTTTTCTGTGGATTTCCCAGATGATGCTGGTGAAATCCTTCTTGATACCCCTCTAGATTGTCACAGAGTCCCTGTTTGAGTTCCCTGAGACATACAACAAATTCCCATTGGCTATTTTACATTTAGTATCGTTAAGTTTCCATGTAACTCTTTCCATACATCTCACCCTCTCCCTCCTCCCCTCCACTCCCTCATGTCCATAAGTCTGTTCTCTATGTCTGTTTCTCCATTGCTGCCCTGCAAATAAATTCATCAATGCTAACTTTCTAGATGCTCCATATATTCATTAGTATATGATACTTATTTTTCTCTTCCTGACTTACTTCACTCTGTATAACAGGCTCTAGGTTTGCCCACCTCATTAGAACACATTTAGTGTGTTCCTTTTAATGGCTGAGTAATATTCCATTGTATGTATATACCACATCTTCTTTATCCATTCATCTGTCTGTGGACATCTAGGTTGCTTCCAAGTTCCAGCTATTGTAAATAGTGCTGCAGTGAATAGTTGGGTACATGTGTTGTGCTCCATTTTGCTTTCCTCAGGGTGTAGGCCTAATAATGGGATTCCTGGATCATATGGTAGTTTTATTCCTAGATTTTAGGGGGAGAGTTTCCTTGTTTCTTGGGTTATGCCTCCATTGCTATGAACTTCCTTTTTAGAACCACATTTGCTGCTTCCTATAGATTTTATGAAGTTATATTTTCATTTATTTATCTCTAGGTATTTTCTGATTTATTCTTTGATGTCATTATTGACTCCTTTGTTGCTGTTTTTAGTATGTTCTTTGTTCTTTCCGTGTTTGTTCTTCCCTCATTTTTCTCTCTGTGGTTTTACTTTCATACCATTGTGGTCAGAAAAGATGCTTGAAACAATGTCCCCTTAAATTGCTGAGACTTGTTTTGTGACCTAATATATGGTCTATCTTAGACAATATTCCACGAGGGCTTGGAAAGAATGTATGGTCTGTTTTGTTGGATATAGTTGACTGTAAATATCAGTTAAGTCCAACTGGTATATTGGGTTATTTAGGACTTCTGCATTACTGATTTTCTGTCTGAATGAGCTGTCCGTTCATGTCAGTGAGTGTTAGTCCTCTACGACTATTGTCTTCCTGTCAGTTTCTCCCTCCACGTCAATTAGGATTTGTTTTATATATTTAGGTGCTCCTGCACTGGGTGTATGTATGTTAATGAGTAAAATAGCATCTTTTTGTATTGATACCTTTACTGTTATATAATATCTTTGCTTTCATGGCCTTTGTTTTAAAGTCTGTCTATTTTGTCTGATATGAATATGGCTTACCCCTGCTCTCTTGCTATTTATGTTTACACAAACTCTGTTTTTCCATCTCCTTACTTTCAGTCTGCATGTTCTTCACCCTAAAGTGAGTCTCTTGTAGGCAGCGTACTGTAGGTCCTCTTTTTTTTTTTCAATGCAGCCTGCCACTTTATATCTTTTGATTAGGGCAATTATTGAGAGGGATCACGAAGAGTCAGACACAACTGAGCAACTAACACAAATACTTACTGTCATTTTTAACTTTGTTTTCCAGTTGTTTCTGTAGTTCTTTATTTTTGTTTTTCCTTTTGTGGTTTGATGATTTTTTTTTTGTAGTATGCTTGAGTTACTTTCTCTTTTTTTGTGAATTTATTTTGTATTTTTGATTCGTGGCTATCCTGGAGTTCAAGTATGGTTGACCCATCGCTATAGCTTCTTGGTTTAAACTGA
This sequence comes from Capricornis sumatraensis, assembly GCF_032405125.1. Taxonomy (NCBI): domain Eukaryota; kingdom Metazoa; phylum Chordata; class Mammalia; order Artiodactyla; family Bovidae; genus Capricornis; species Capricornis sumatraensis. The sequence goes on along the minus strand of NC_091082.1, from coordinate 47,688,789 downwards.
TATTTGTACAGGTTCAAACACAAAACAAATTTATATTTTTCTACTTCTCTCCCTCACATTTGGTAATTTTGATGCCCTATTTACATTTTCGTGCTTATCTTTTTGCTATTAATTTTAGCACTAAAATTTAATTAATTTTAGTGTTATAATCACTCTTACAAAAATTTTTTATTGTTTTTAAATCTACGTACTGGCTTATTTAAGTGATCTTCAATACTTTTGTATGTTTGCCATTCCTATTATGATTTAGAGAAGACCTTTCAATATTTCTTTTAGAATAGATTTAGTATCACTGAATTCTTTTATAGTTCTGTTGGTGGTGGTGGTGGTGCTGATGGTGGGTTTTTATTTTTGCTTAAGAAATTCTTTATCTCTCCTGTTCTAAATGATAACCTTACTTGGTAGAGAATCCTAGGTTTCAGGGTTTTCACTTTTAGGACTTCGTAGTCCTTTTCAGACTTTCATACATTCAAAGTTTCTGACGAGAAGTCAGCTAATAGCCTTATGGGGTTTCACATGTAACTGACTTTTTGTTTCTCTTGCCACTTTAGAATTCTATCTTTAATGTTTGCCATTTTTGTTGTAAGTCTTATTGTAGGTGTGTTTGGATTCATCTTGTGTGGGACCCTCTGTGCTTCCTGTACCTGGATATCTGTTTCCTTCATTAGATTTGAGAAATTCTCAGTCATAATTTTTTCAGATACATGATTGATATTTTTTCCTTCTCTCTTCTCTTCCTGGAACTCCTGTTATCCTAATTCCAGTACACTGGTTTTGTTACTGTAGCATTATAGGAAGCTTTGAAATTGTGAAACATGACTCCTCAAACTTTGTTCTTCTTTTTGTCTTTTTTTTTTTTTGATAATTGCTTTTTGATATTTTCTTATTCTAATTTATTTTATTTGTATTTCTACATTAATTTCTTGCATCAATTTGCTAGTTTATACCCTCAAAAGCTGTCCTTGATATGATAGGCATTATGTTGAATCTGTTAAGTAATGTGGGGACTATTGTCATCTCAAAAATGCTGTCTTTCAATCCATTAACGTTGGTACCATTTTTTTAATGTCTTTTAAAAATATTTTTCAACAATGTTTTGTAGTGTCAATGTAAAAGTCTTTTATTTCTTTTGTTAAATATCAGGGGATCTTCCCAAACCAGAGATTAAACCCAGATCTCCTGCATTGCAGGCAAATTCTTTGCTATCTGAGACACCAGGGGAGCTCCTTTTTTAAAATATTCTAATATTTTGGATTTAGAAAAGGCAGAGGAAGAAGAGATCAAACTGCCTGCTGGAGTCCAACTCCAGCAGCCAGGATTCAACCTGAAAAGATGGACAGTGTTGGTGATGAGAAATGAGACAGCCTCTCAGTTTTCTTTGGACTGCCTGTTTATTCCAAGTTTAAGATTCTCTTTATACCTTTGGGCTTCCCTGGTGGCCCAGAGGTTAAAGCGTCTGCCTGGAATGCAGGAGACCTGGGTTCGATCCCTGGGTCAGGAAGATCCCCTGGAGGAGGAAATGACAACCCATTCCAGTACTCTTGCCTGGAGAATCCCATGGAGGGAGGAACCTGGTGGGCTACAGTCCATGGGGTCGCGAAGTCGGACACGACTGAGCAAATTCACTTCACTTTATACTTTTACAAAAACATTAGGCCAGAGGTTTGACATTTTCAGATCCCCCTCTCCCAGATTTATTATCTCCATAAATCATTGTTGTTCTTCAGAGTTCCTGCTTTAATGATTCTCTCAGAATCAGCCTTATCATCTATTATCTACCTCTTCTAATGTGTCCTATAGCTAACTTGTGATTACATTGTAACTCATGCTACATTCATGTTTACTACTTATCTTCCTAAATCCTTCCTAACATCCTGAGCTCACTATCTCTTAAAAAGTCTTCTACTTATAGTGTCTCTAAAAATTCCTAACTTCTATAAGCTATAGTAAAATATGCTAACTTTACAACATTCCTTAAATCTTTAACTTCTAACTATTTTAATTATTTCTAAGCCCTAAATTCAGTAAACTCCTTTGCCATAAACATTCGCCTCACAAATAGGCTTCAGATATCAATCCCTCCCATGGCCTCAAGCTGCAGCCTATGTCCTCATCCTGGAACACTCTTAAAAGTCCTTGAACAAATGTCAATGATTAACTTTATGAATTATTTTCTGAGCACAGCTGCAGAAGGCTTTGTGCCTTCTCATGCTCCTCTTAAGAGCAATAAGCACCTTAATATTCTTTTTCAGTCAACTCAGCTGAGGAGAGGAAAAGACAAGTCAGAATTACAAGGCCTAACTCCTTAATCCCAGGTCCGTGCCTGCGAAATGAGGAGAGGGGGCTGGGGGCTGTGCCTCCATTTTGTCAGTAATGCCTAATGTGGCTCCCAACAACTGCCAACATCCATTAGATCATAGAAATGGCAAGACAGTTTCAGAAGAACATCTACTTCTGCTTTATTGACCACATCAAAGCCTTTGACTGTGTGGATCACAACGAACTATGGAAAATTCTTCAAGAGATGGGAATACCAGACCAATTTACCTGCCTCCTGAGAAATCTGTATGCAGGTCAAGAAGGAACAATTAGAACCGAACCTGGAGCAGCAGACTAGTTCCAAACTGAGAAAGGAGTACGTCAAGGCTGTATATTGTCACGCTGCTTATTTAACATATATGCAGAGTATATCATGAGAAATGCGGGGCTGGAGGAAGCACAAGCTGGAATTAGGATTGCTGGGAGAAATATCAATAACCTCAGATATGCAGATGACACAACCCTTATGGCAGAAAGCAAAGAAGAACTAAAGAGCTTTTTGATGAAAATGAAAGAGCAGAGTGAAAAAGATGGCTTAATGATCAACATTCAGAAAACTAAGATCATGGCATCTGGTCCCATCACTTCATGGTAAATAGATGGAGAAACAATGAAAGCAGTGACAGACTTTATTTGGTGGGGGTGGGGGGTTCCAAAATCACTGTAGATGGTGACTGCAGCCATGAAATTAAAAGACACTTGCTCCTTGGAAGAAAAGCTATGACAAACCTAGATAGCATATTAAAAAGCAGAGACATTACTTGGCCGAAAAAGGTCTGTCTAGTCAAAGCTATGGTTTTTCCAGTAGTCATGTATGGATGTGAGAGTTGGACTATAAAGAAGGATGAGCACTGAAGAATTGATGCTTTTGAACTGTGGTGTTGGAGAAGACTCTTGAGAGTCTCTTGGACAGCAAGGAGAACCAACCATCCATCCTAAAGGAAATCAGTCCTGAATATTCATTGGAAGGACTGATGCTAAAGCTGAAACTCTAATACTTTGGCCACCTGATGTGAAGATCTGACTCGTTTGAAGCCAGGAGAAGGGGATGACAGAGGATGAGATGGTTGGATGGTATCACCGACTCAATGGACATGAGTTTGAGTAAACTCCAGGAGTTGGAGATGGACAGGGAGGCCTGGCATGCTGCAGCCCATGGGGTTGCAAAGAGTCAGACACGACTGAGCAACTGAACTGACTGACTGACCATATACAAAAATAAATTCAAAATGGACCTAAGTGCTAGACAGGAAACCATAAAATTCCTAGAAGAAAACTTAGGCAGAACAGTCTTTGACATCAATTGAAATAATGTTTGTTTTTTTTTTTTTTTGGATCTGTCTCCTAAAGCAAAGGAAATGAAAGCAAAAATAAACGAATAGGAAGTAATTAAGCTTAAAAGTTTTGGTACAGCAAAGGGAGTCATCAAAACAAAAAGACTACCTACTGAATGAGAGAAAATATTTGCTAATAATAGGATCGGTAAGAGATTAATATCAAAAATATATAAACAGCTTATTTAATTCAACGTTAACGTACATGTGTGGGGGACACGTGTACACCATGGCTGATTCCTGTGAAATATGGCAAAAATAACTACAATATTCTAAAGCAATTAGCCTCCAATTAAAATAAATAAATTAATTTACAAAAAAAATAATTCAACATTTTTAAGAAAAGATTTAAAAATGGAAAGAAGAACTAAATAGACATGTTTTCCAAAGAGGACATTTAGATAGCCAAAACACAAATAATGTTGATGAGGATGTGAAGAAGAGGGAACTCTCACACACTATTGGTAGGAATGTAAATTGGTGCTGCTGCTGCTGCTGCTGCTAAGTCGCTTCAGTCATGTCCGAATCTGTGCGACCCCATAGACGGTAGCCCACCAGGCACCCCCGTCCCTAGGATTCTCCAGGCAAGAATACTGGAGTAGGTTGCCATTTCCTTCTCCAGTGCATGAAAGTGAAAAATGAAAGTGAAGTCTCTCAGTCATGTCCGACTTTTAGCGACCCAATGGACTGCAGCCCACCAGGCTCCTCCATCCATGGGATTTTCCAGGCAAGAGTACTGGAGCAGGGTGACATTGCCTTCTCCAGGGATGTGTATAAAGAGGTACAAATTACTATGTATAAAATATATAAACTACAAGACAGGGAATATACCTAATATTATATAGTGACTATAAATAGAATATAAACCTTTTAAAATTGCGAATCTTTATGTTATACACCTATAATTTATGCAATATTGTACATCAACTATACTTCAATTTTAAAAATTAAAAATTAAATCAAATTTTAAAAAAAGTAGCAATTCCTGAGAATTAAAAACAAAAACCAGTTTTACTAATTGTTTATTATTTGTAAAAGTAATTATTTTAAGTGACTTAAGAACACAATATTTTAAATGTAAATCCATGTGAAGCTTTCTTAAAAATTAAAAATAGACCTACCAGGTAATTCAGCAATCCCACTCCTAAGTATATGTCCAGAAAAGACAAAAGTCCAATTCAGAATGATACATGTACCCCAATGTTCATAGCATCACTATGCATTAATAGCCAGGCATGGAAACAACCCAAGTGTCCACCAGGTCATGACTAGTTTAAAAGCATGTAGCATATGTACATGTATGTGTGTGTGTGTGTGTGTACACATAGGGCTTCCCTGATGGTTCAGTGGTAAAGAATCCACCTGCAAGTGCAGGAAATGTGGGTTCAACTCCTGAGTTGGGAAGATCTCCTGGAGAAGGAAATGGCAACCAACTCCAGTGTTCTTGCTTGGGAAATCCCATGGACAGAGAAGGCTGTCACACTACACTCCATGGGATCACAAAAGAGCTGGCATGACTTAGAGACTAAACAGCAATATGTATATATACATACACACAATGGAATAGTACTCAGTCATAAAATAGAATGAAATATTGCCATTTGCAGCAACACAGATGAACCCAGAGAGTATTATATTTAGTCAAGTCAGAGAAAGATAAAAGTCACTTATATATGGAATCAAAAAAATATATAAATTAATCTATGTACAAGGACTCACAGACATAACAAAAAGCCCTATGGTTACAAAAAGGGGGAAGGGAGAATAAATTAGGTATATGGGATTAACAAATACAAACTACTATATCTAAAATAGATAAGAAGCAAGCATTTACTGTATAGCACAGGGAACTATATTCACTATCTTGTAATAACCTTTAATGGCAAATAGTCTGTATATGTGCTGTGTATATGTATTTGAATCACTTTTCTGTATACCTATAACTAACATAATATTGTTAATCAACTATACTTTAATTAAAAAAAAACAATAAGATAACATTTCATTCCCACTAGGATGATTAAAAGCAAAAAGACAGAAAATAACAAGTGCTGGCAAGGATGTGAAAAAAATTAGAACTCTCACTCATGGCTGGTGAAGTTCTAAAATGGTTCAGTCATTTTGGAGAAGGAAATTGCAACCTAAATATCCTTGCCTGGAAAATCCCATGGACACAGGAACTTGGTGGGCTACAGTCCATGGGGTAGACTGGAGAAACTTAGCACAGCATTTTGGAAAACTGTACGGCAGTTCCTCAAAGTATTAAACACAGAATTACACATGGCCCAACAATTCTACTTCTAGTTACATACCCAAGAGAAATGCAAACATATGTTCACAGAAAAACTTGTCTATATAAAACAGATAGATAGTGGGAATCTGCTGTATAGCCCAGAGAGCTCAGCTTGGTGCTCCATGGTGAACTAGAGGAGTGGATAGGGCAGGGGGCAAGGTCCAAGAGAAAGGGAAATATGCATGGATGTATGTATGTGTATGAGTGTGTGTATACATGGCTGCTTCATGCTGTTGTACAGCAGAAATTAACACAACATTGTAAAGAAACTATACCCCAATTTTTTTTAATTGTTCTTAGCATCGTTATTTATTACAGCCAAAAAGTGAAAACAAAACTGATACATGCTATAGCATGGATGAACTGTAAGAACTTAATGCTAAGTGAAAGGAGCCAGTTTCAAAAGACTGCATATTGTATGATTCCACTTACATGAACTGTCTAGAACAGGCTAATTTACAAGAACTGAAAACAGATGTGTGGTTTCCAGGGACTAGGGGCAAGGGAGAATGCAGAGTGACTGCTAATGGGTAGTTTTTTTTACAGGGGGTGATAAAAATGTTCTTGAATTCTAGTTGTGACTGTTACACAACTTCATAACTTTACTGAAAAAGAACACTGAATTATATTATTTAAAAGGTGAGATATATGGTGTGCAAATATCACTTTAAAATTGTTATTTAAAAAATTAGGAAAGACATAACAGACAAAAATGCCCATGCTTCACTCTACCCCAGCCAGTCCCCTGCGTTCTCCCTCTTTTACCCATTGTTGGTCTCCACGTGCGCTTTCCTTCTCTCTCTCTGACCTATTCCCTCCGTCTCAATCACTCGCTCCCCTAGAATCTGTGGTCTGGCTCAGACTGGGATTAGAAATCCCCTGTTGCACACCCTGGCTTTGCATTTAAAGGACTCTGAATTGCTGGGGCGGGGGATAAGGGGGGAGTCTTAGTCACTCTTTGTGACCCCACGGACTGTAGCCCACCAGGCACCTCTATCCATGGAATTCTCCAGGTAAGAACTCTGAATTGCTGGGAGGAGTAGAGAACAACCCAAAGAGTTAAGGAGCGGTAGTGCCAGTGCCTCTACAATGAACAGAGTTCTCTCCAAGGCCCCGCGGGCCTTTCAATTCATCTAAGAAAGGAAAGGGCCTGCTACTCCCCTCCTCCTGGGACTTCCTAACCTACAAGTTAACCTCAGAACCTTTCAACCTAGACTTCCTTATTCCTCTCTTCAGCCCCTCATTGCAGTACCTCCTTCTCCCCAAAACTCTCTCCTCCTCACCACCTTTCTCCTCCTCTAACTCTAGCAGCTTTCCTTGAAACCCCCTTCTCTACCCTATTTATCCCCACATCCATTCCCAGGGTCTCTTCTGCTGCATCTCCAGGGCCCACCCTCCCGAATCTGGTCACAGAACAAGAACATATAGGCCTTCTGAGCCATGTGGTAGTCTCTCAAAGAATTAACGAGCCAAAGCGTCTGACTCTTTTGCAACCTTATGGACTGCAGCCCTCCAGGCTCCTCTGTCCATGGCCTATATGTTCTTGTTAGTCTCTCAAAGAATTAAAGTTCATCACCAAATTTCCCTGCAGGGTACAAAATAGATAAAAGAATATAGATAATATGGATATAAAGGACAAATGCATTTCTAGCTCCTGAAAACTGATATGGGCTTCCAGGTGGCGCTAGTGGTAAAGAAACCTCCAGTCAGGGCAAGAGACATAAGAGACTCGGGTTCCATCCCTGGTTCCGGAAGATCCCCTAGAGGAGGAAATGGCAAACCACTCCAGTATTCTTGCCTGGAGTATCCCCATGGACAGAAGAGCCTGGTGGGCTATAGTCCATAGTGTTGCATAGAGTTGGACAAGACTGAAGCGACTTAGCATGCATGCAGGCACACAGACTGAAATGTGTTTACTGCCTATATCCTTCTCATCTTCCTCCTAATGCCCTCAAGCTAACAAGGTTAGAAGGAAGGTCAAGCTTTCACTTCTCTAATAAGTGAAGAAAAGAGGTAGATAAATCCTCTTAAGAGCTTAAAATGTTGTTAAGCAGAAGAAATTAACTGAACTGATTCTAAGACCATGAAAGTGACCATTTTACATCATTGTAGACCACAGCCACACCCACAAATATTCTCTAATGACTGGTATTACTATACTTTTCACCCTGTGTATGACAATCCCTCCTACAATTATGAGGATTTCCTATGAACTGATCAAATTGACTGATTGATTGATTGGGTTAGACAGTTCTAACCCAATTTCCCTTTACCTCCCCTCAGAGGTAGGGGTATCTGAAACTTCATATTCCCAGTCTCCAGGCTCCCAGACCACTGGATGTAAGCCTACATGGCTCATTTAGACTCAGATGGAAAAAACAGACAAGTTAGCTTTAAACCAACAACAAAAGGGCCTTCAGTGCCTCCCCTCTCCAGCTGTCCTAGGACTGAGAGCAGGGCCAGCATTACAGGTCTGTGGCTGTGTGTGCCATGTGCTTGGTTTAATGCCCTGATGTCACTGTCCTGAAATTCTTAATTACTTTTGAACATGGGGCCATGCATTTTCATTTTGCTCTGAGCCCTACAAATTATGTGTCCAGTTCCGACAGGCAGTTACTCATGAGAAAAGCAGACACATGCTAAGGCAGCTTTGGTCCTCTTCTCTTCCCCACCCCCTCCCCCTTTTTGGCATCAATTTCCCTGGTCTTCTGCTCCTGACGTAGCAGATAGAAAGGGAAAATGTAAGGGAGAATTGGAAAGGATACATTTTCCCTAGTGCATAGGTGTGCTAAGTCATGTCAGTCATGTCTGACTCTGTGCAACACTATGGACTGGAGCCCATCAGGCTCCTCTCTCCATGGGATTCTCCAGGCAAGAATACTGGAATTGCCATTCCCTCCTCCAGGGGATCTTCCGGAACCAGGGATAGAACCCATGTCTCTTACATCTCGTGCATTGGCAGGCTGGTTTTTTACCTCTAGTGCCACCTGGGCATAAGTAATCAGTTCAGGGTCATTATTCTGCACTGCCTTAGGAAAGATGACGTTTCTTCAGGTTTTCTTTTTAAGGAAGGAAGAGACAATCTTGTAAGATGAAAAACCATTTTGTGTGTGCAAATGTGGTCTGTGTGTGTGAAATGTGTGCATGTATTAGAGAAGTGGCATCTACTGTGTGCCAGATCTTGCAAGAGGAACTTGATGCAGATCATCTCATTCATTCCTCAGAACAAACTATGAGGTAAATATCACTATTATCTCAACTTACAGATGGAGTAAACAATGCTTAGAAAGATTAAATAACTTGTCCCATATCCCACTACAGGCCAGGGGCACAGCTGGGCTGACTCCAGATCCAATCTAACTATATATCTAATGCATTCCACCACTAGGCTGTGCAGCCTGGGCTTGGCAGGGAGCGGGCGGGGGACAGTTAGCAGGTGATTTCCATGGGAAATAATTATTAAGTGCTGATGATGTGCCAAGCATTTTATGTCTATGTACTCATTTAATCCTTGTAATTCTGTGTGAGATGATGCTTTTTTATTTCCATTATACAAGTGAGAGGAAACTGAGGCATAGAGAGGGTACATAAATTGTCAAAGATCACATTGCTAGTGAGTGTTGGAAATGTGATTTTTAAATCACACTTTCTTGCTCTAGATTCTTAATTTTTAACCAGTACCTTATTCTGCCTCAAGGGAGGAGAAATTACCTAATAGGCTACAACCCAAGAGCTCTTCTGATGATAAAGAAGCATGGAAAAATTTGCCCTGTTCTTGACTTAAAACCAGCCCTTTTCCTGAACTGACATGAGAATGCCCTGATGTATTTCCCACAACCCACCACTCGGACACTGACAAACAGAATACCTTCCTGCCCTCGCCCCTGCCCCCCATAAGCAGTTACCATGTCTTTATCTCCCCGTCTCCTCCAGTATTCCTCTACTATTTCATGAAGACATGACTTTTTCCCTTCTCCCTCAGTCTTCAAGGGTCTCTTAGCAGCAATACTTGCCTGTTGATGTAAGAGACACAAGAAAGTGGGCACCCAGCCCACATATGTTGATGGCCATCTCCTCACCTTTCCCCACCAAGCCACACCACCCCTCCTCAGCATGGGACCTGCTCAACTAGAGCAGAACCAGTTTACTCAAAACAAGAGCAATGGCCTGAGAGGAACAGTGGCCAGTGGGAGAATTTCCAGATGAATAAGATGACCTTCAGGTCCTCCTGTGTTTTTTTTCAGCCCACGATCTCCCCCCTTAGTCTTTGCTACATTGAGCACTTTTTTAAACAAGAAAACTGTTGCTTTCTCTTCCCAGAGTAGCCACAGCGGAGGAAACCACAGACTGACCTATATGTAGAGAAGACCTTGACATATGTGGTTTTGAAATGTGCTAGTTAAGCAGGGGTTGGGTCACTAATCTTAGTATTGCCGGATTATTTCACTGGTTTTTCGTGCAAGTTCTAGAGATACGAGGGGTTTTTCTCTGATGGGGTGTGGAGGAAAAAGAAGAATGAAGAAGGGGAATTACTTGTGACATTCACCTTCCCACTCTACCAGGTGGTTTGGTAAAATAATTTCAAAGGACAATGCTCAATAATATTAAGAGTTCTGACCTCCATAATAGAGTGAACTGCTATAATGTAGTATTCAGAAACAAGGTTGAATTACTTTCCTTGCAAAACCCCTAGAGTGAGCCTAAAGAAGCTTTTCAGTAAGTATCTGAATTAGTAATAACGTATTTGTTTCTTAATTTCATGGATGGACTTTTTCTTCCTACTTCCTCAGTCACACTATAAGCTACATAAGGGAAGGAACACTTCATAATTCTGTTGCACAATTAGTTACACATTTCACAATTCTGAGCATATTACAGAAATCTACAGTCAAAGATATCCAAGAAAAATCTGGGAGAAATAGATTTCATCAAGAGATTGTGGCACAGTTTTCCTTGAAGCATTTGGGACACCAGAACTTTTCCAGGTTTCCAGGGGTACAAACTATTAGTTTGTTTAGCCATCTTGAGATGGAACATTGCTGTGTTTGGGGTTTATGATAAGAAAAGGAAATCACACATCGGGTTCTTCAAATCAGACATTTAACTGCACAAGGATTATAAGTGAACAAAGAAACTAGGTATGAGTACAATTTAACAGGGAAATACCAACCAGAGAACTTTAGATTGGACAAAATTCTACTCTCTTGAGGTGTGCTCTTCATCTTTGGGGCCCAAATGAATTTAAGAGAAGTAAATGTTAACTCTCACATCCTACTTTTTAAAATAATAAGTTTTCACATTTGCATGCAAATTTATATTTTTCAAAGTATTTTTATATCCATTATAAAATTAGAGTTCACGGGGACTTCCCTAATTTTATAATGGATATGAAAAGACTTTGAAAAATAAAGAACTGAATGCAATGTGAGTTTCCCTGGAGGGTCCAATGGTTAGGACTCCACCCTTTCACTGCAGAGGGTACAGGTTCAACCCCTATTGGAGGAACTAAGGTCTTATATACTTCATGGTATGGCTAAATAAATACAATTAAAATTGAATAAAAATTTTTAATAAAACTTGAGTTCATGTTGATCTAAAGATCTTGCTGTTTGGTCGTTCAGTAGTATCCAACTCTTTGCGACCCCATGGACAGAAGCACAGGCTTTCCTGCCCTTTATCATCTCCCAGAATTTGCTCAAACTCATGTCCACTGAGTCGGTGATATCATCCAACCATCTCATCCTCTGTTGTCCCCTTTGCCTCCTGCCTTCAATCTTTCCCAGCATCAGGGTCTTTTCCAATGAGTCTATGGGCTCGCACAGAGCCGGACAGGACTGAAGTGACTTAGCAGCAACAGCAGCAGAGCTCATACCTGACTAATAGAAGCACCATCTGAGTTAATGACCTTGTTCTTTTTCCTGACATCTGAGATCCTGAGGAATGAAATGGAGTGATAAATTTAGTTGTTTTTAATATCTTCTGCAGATAGTGTATAATCTTGGGAAATATTGCTTTGTTAGGTTTTTCAGTAGTTTTAAGTTTTATTCTGCATCACCTATAGATCCTTATGTGAAGCCTCTTCTGTTAGAGAGCCTACTGTTTCTAAGACAGGACCAGCTAAAAACCTCAGTTTTCTTTTCTAGCATGTATGCTGGTTTCTATTTGAAAAGTGACATTTATTTACACCCTGTGGAGCTCTTATCTTGCTGTAATATCTCATTCCACATTAACATAAAGGTCAGCACTTAGGAGGAAAATATCTCACAGGTATCTGACAAAAAGCACCAAAATAAAAGAAAAATGCTGCCAGGACATAAACTATTCCCTTCTCATAATTAACCAGAAAATAGTAACAAAGTAACCATATGCTAACAAGTGATTACACCCACAGGTAGCATTTACACAAAAAGGAACTTTGCCATGTGATATAATCCAAGGCCTTTCAGGAAAATGTGTAAGAGTGAGCTCTGCCTTAGAAGACCCTCAGATGAATTACCACATGTCTGTTTCAGGTTCTAAATCTGATTAATTCTTTAATTACAAACTGAGTAGCAATCTACTGGGTAAAGTATTATTCATAAATACCTTATATAATCCTCATAAGAACTTCATGGAATAAGTTTTATTGCCTTGATTTTTCAAATGATAAAATTAAGTTCAAAAAGTTAGATGATTCACCTAAAGTCACACAACCTGTAAAAGGAAAATCCAGAACTTCCTCTGGGGTCTTGAGATCCAAACTGAATTCTCTTCCCACTGAACTGGGACTAGTTTCCACATATGAGGGAAAAATTCCTTTGTATCCAGACAAATGTAAACAGACTACTGGTCAAGTTGTGACTGAATAATTTCATGTACAGGCACAAGAGAAGGAAGAGAAAGAATAGAAAAGGGTCGTTTATTTTTCTGGAATTGAGCTGCATAAGTTGCTTGCATATTTTTGAGATTAGTTGTTTGTTAGTTGCTTCATTTGCTATTATTTTCTCCCATTCAGAAGGCTGTCTTTTCACCTTGCTTATAGTTTCCTTTGTTGTGCAGAAGCTTTTAATTTTAATTAGATCCCATTTGTTCATTTTTGCTTTTATTTCCAGAATTCTGGGAGGTAGATCATAGAGGATCCTGCTGTGCTTTATGTCAGAGAGTGTTTTGCCTATGTTCTCCTCTAGGAGTTTTATAGTTTCCGGTCTTATATTTAGATCTTTAATCCATTTTGAGTTTATTTTTGTGTGCGGTGTTAGAAAGTGATCTAGTTTCATTCTTTTACAAGTGGTTGACCAGTTTTCCCAGCACCACTTGTTAAAGAGATTGTCTTTACGCCATTGTATATTCTTGCCTCCTTTGTCAAAGATAAGGTGGGAATGCAAACTAGTACAGCCACTATGGAGAACAGTGTGGAGATTCTTTAAAAAATTCCAAATAGAACTACCTTATGACCCAGCAATCCCACTACTGGGCATACACACCGAGGAAACCAGAATTGAAAGAGACACATGTACCCCAATGTTCATCGCAGCACTGTTTATAATAGCCAGGACATGGAAACAACCTAGATGTCCATCAGCAGATGAATGGATAAGAAAGCTGTGGTACATGTACACAATGGAGTATTACTCAGCCGTTAAAAAGAATACATTTGAATCAGTTCTGATGAGATGGATGAAACTGAAGCCGATTATACAGAGTGAAGTAAGCCAGAAAGAAAAACACCAATACAGTATACTAACACATATATATGGAATTTAGAAAGATGGCAATGACGACCCTGTATGCAAGACAACAAAAGAGACACAGATGTGTATAGTGGACTTTTGGACTCAGAGGGAGAGGCAGAGGGTGGGATGATTTGGGAGAATGGCAGTGAAACATGTATACTATCATGTAAGAATCGAATCGCCAGTCTATGTCCGACGCAGGATACAGCATGCTTGGGGCTGGTGCACAGGGATGACCCAGAGAGATGTTATGGGGAGGGAGGTGGGAGGGGGGTTCATGTTTGGGAACGCATGTACACCTGTGGTGGATTCAAGTCAATGTATGGCAAAACCAATACAGTATTGTAAAGTAAAATAAAGTAAAAATAAAAATTAAAAAAAAAAGAATAGAAAAGGGAGTGATGTAGCAGAAGGAATTTCTCAAAATTTAAAAACAGCAATGGTTTCTAAAAAGTTTTCTTCAAAACTTTCTATTACTAGTTCTTCATACTTCATTATCTTTATCTGTCTTATTTATTCAAATTTCAGATCTTTTAATTTCTAACCCAGGGTACCAATCAGGAAGTAACTGGTATCAATTCTTAAGTGAAAAAAATGTTTATACAGCATGAAATTTAGATCATATACTTCTAGAATTGTACTAAATTTGTCTGGAATTAAATAATTTTCCTGCTCTCAGTGGGGTCATGTGCAAGTTAAACTAAGCTCTCTGAAGGCTTTTTTTTATAATGTCAAATTTGGCTGAGAATCATTTCTTGTTTAATTGTCCCTAATTTCTTCCATGTTTAATGATATCCAGATTGAAAAAAAAATTCTTCTGGTTGTTTTAATGAAGGAAAGCATCACTGAATATTGACAATTTACTAAATGTGGTGCTGATTAGAAGGAAAATAGGAAAAAATAGACAGAAGATATCCAGATTATGAAAGATCCAACTCAAACTACACCCTAAAAAATATGTTCTCTTAAAGATATATCAATGCATTTTTCAAGGCTGTTATGCCCACATTACATCTTTTTTCTAATTTCTTTACCCCTATAGATTATAGTCACCTATCAGTATTTCACCCCCATTTCTAATTAAAATCACAAAAGAATCACAGAATCTAATAATTTGCAGTCAAAAGGAACCTCTCAGATATTACTTGCTTCCAGGATGTATTTAAAGGTATATTGATAGCTATTTGTTGCAATATTTATGAAGCTGGGGTTCAAATTTTCTTTTTAAAAATAAATTATGATTTGGAGATGGCAAATTAGAGATGGCTGGATGGCATCACTGACTCGATGGACATGAATCTGAGTGAACTCCGTGAGTTGGTGATGGACAGGGAGGCCTGGCGTGCTGCGATTCATGGGGTCGCAAAGAGTCAGACACGACTGAGCAACTGAACTGAACTGAACTGAACTGAAGAATCCCTCTGATAACCTTCACATCAAATTCAGCTTGTTAGAAAGAAGAGAATGAGATAAAGGGATGAGAAGAGAGCAAATCCTCAATCTCCTTATAGGCAGAGAGTTACTATCAAGTACTGAAGTGGGGAAGGGATGTGTATGTCATATAGAGAAAAATCTGTTGTGAAATTGGCATTAAGAGACATCATGGCCATACGTAAAGTTTTAAGTTTGCCTGTGACTCTGCTCCCCTTCCTGTAGGATATTGTTCCTGTAACAAGCTAGTCAGTGAAAAACAGCAGCTTGTTGACACTTTCTAAATGTGTGGTAATAGAAGAATGAGAAGAAAATAGTTTGCGTAGTCCAAGCCAACTCTCATATTTCAAAAGAAAAACAAAAATTATATAACTTCCAATACCTCATCCAAATCCTCTCAGCTCAGCTTCTCAAATAAAGGTGCATGGTCCTTTCAAAGACTAATTTGAAATACTTCACTTTGATTGGCCTGTTTCCATCAAGAAAGGTTCACAGAATACATCTTCTGACTATACAATGTCCACATGAGATAAATTAGAATGCTTATGAAACTCACCATTTTGAAGGAGTTGGACACCATCTGGTTTGTTATTCCTGGATCCAGATGCACCTGAATAGTGATCAGCTGAATTCTTCCCCTCTGCCACCCTTAACATGAAGAAAAGTCAATTCCTTCTCAGCTCTATGACCTTCTCTCTTCCCTGAATCTCATCCCGTTGTCTTCTTGTATCTTCACTCTTTATCTTCTTTCCGGCTTTCTCCATTCTCCAAAGCAGCCACTACCCTCTTTTCTCTGCCAGTGTGATTAAGGCATGAAATCCAACTGACACACAATATTTCAATGAAGTCCATATTGATTGCCTGGTAACAAATAACAAAATATAAACAATGCAGTCATCTTACCTTCTAGAGAAGTTAGGTCATTCATTAAGTTTCGGTAGACTATGAGCTATGCCTCTCCAAATGTCTGCAGTTACTTCAATTCTCAATGTTAGAAAGAAAATAAATCTTTAAGGCTGGCCTTGCATGAAAGCCACTGACCCCTTCGATGTGATATGGGACCCTAGAAGGGATTGGGGGAAGATGGCAGGGGTCTGAAAGACGAAAGAATAAATGCTGTAGAATCAGAGAGCTACTAGAAACTTCAAGAGGTCACTTGACCCAACTGCTTACATTTTACAGATGAAAACATACAGTGCCATAGACCTTTAAGAGGTTGTTCAAGATCACCATGCTAGCTAGAAGTTTCCAAGAGTTAATTCTCTGATGCAACAATATTTTAGCTTATTTTTTATTTATACTACTTCTATTTTTAAAAGGGGAGTCATACCATTAATACCACACCAATCATATGCTATATGGCACATAACCAAATTCTTTTTTCTTTTACCCTAATATTAATAACTAGACCTCATTTTTACCCACTTCATATCTTACCATTCTCTCTTTTCTGGAATACATGTGACCTACTAATCTCGTTTCATCTCCTTGGTTTGGCAAATTTGGAAGTGACTTCTGGCCCCACACTGGGCTCTGACCTTGTACCTGATATTCATTCAGTCTCTTCTTAAACATTTATCTCAACATACAATGCTCCAAAGTGCTTCCATTCTCTATCTTCTCAACTTTGTTCCTCCATTCACTGCCTAGTTCAGTTCAGTTGCTCAGTCATGTCCAACTCTTTGTGACCCCATGAACCATGGCAATGCTAGGACTCCCTGTCTATCACCAACTCCCAGAGTCCACTCAAACCCATGTCCATTGTGTTGGTGATCCCATCCAATCATCTCATCTTCTGTTGTCCCCTTCTCCTCCTGCCCTCAATCTTTCCCAGCATCAGGGTCTTTTCAAATGAGTCAGCTCTCTGCATCAGATGGCCAAAGTATTGGAGTTTCAGCTTCAACATCAGTCCCTCCAATGAACACCTAGGACTAATCTCCTTTAGGATGGACTGGTTGGATCTCCTTACAGTCCATGGGACTCTCAAGAGTCTTCTCCAACACCACAGTTCAAAAGCATCAATTCTTCAGCACTCAGCTTTCTTTACAGTCCAACTCTCACATCCATACATGACTATTGGAAAAACCATAGTCTTCACTAGATGGACCTTTGTCGGCAAAGTAATGTCTCTGCTTTTTAATATGCTGTCTAGGTTGGTCATAACGTTCCTTCCAAGGAGCAAGCATCTTTTAATTTCATGGCTGCAATCAACATCCGCAGTGATTTTAGGGTACTCAGAAGTAAGTTAGATAGAGCCTTGCTTCTCTCCCAATCCCTGTCTGAGCTTGCAGAAATCCCATAGGATGGATGCTACATTTGAAAGGATTCAGGAGACAAATGATCACCATGGATTCCTTGCACTGGGTACAACTCCTGGATTACAGATTCCTCATAACAAGGACCTCTACCCAGAAGCCCTAGTGTAAGTCTGCACACCAACAACTCTGACCCCAGAACCAATGCAATGGAGACTCACAAAAATCTGAGTTACCACACCCTCAACAACCAATATTCCCTCAAAAATGTAACCCAGTTTTTCCTGGTGGTACAGAGGATAAGAATTTGCCTGCCAATGCAGGGGACACAGGTTCGATGCCTGGTCCAGGAAGATTCCACATGCCTCTGAGCAACAAAGCCTTGTGTGCCACAGCTACTGAAACTCATCCGCCTACAGCCTATGCTCTGCAACAAGAGAAGCCACCACAACACGTGGCCTGCACACTGCAGCTAGAGAGTAGCCCTCACTTGCCTCGACTAGAGAAAGCCCAGGTGCAGCAACAAAGACCCAGCACAACCACAAGTAAATATATAAATAATCTTTATTTACAAATATATATAAATCTCCATAAGCTATCTCAAGCTATGACTGACTCTAAAGGAACTGAAGTGCGTTTACCTACAGGGGTCTCTCCAGAAGGCATCTGGGACCAGGTGTCTCTGCCATACTGGAGCCCACTATACTTCACCTTTCTAGTGTCCTTCCTCCCGTGTCTGAAGCCCCATTGTGGTCTAATCTCTCCTATGCATCCACCATTAGAGCTACTCTGTGCTGCCCCACCTTCATGCCTTCCCTAACAATCCTTTTCTACAGGATCTCTCCTCATTGTCAATCACTCCTCAGACACATCTACAACTGTGTCCCTCAGAATTTCTCTAGATTCAAAAGATTAAAGTCAGTCACCCCAGTCTCTTTTACTCTTTCATTTCTCTCACTCATCTACCCTCCCTATACCTGCTTTTCATTTAACCAGATCCACCAATCTAATAACCTTCTCAAGTTTCTCCCAGTTAACCCTTTCAGACTCACTTCCTTCCCTATCTGGCATATTGCTCTAAATAATAAAAAGCACAGTACACCATTCCTGGGCAACCTTGTCCATTTCTATTGGAGAAGACAATACCAGATATTTTGTCTCCAACCCAGATCTCCTTCTTAAACTCTAGGTTGAGGCATTAAAGTAACTGACCTTTTCATAGACACCAGAAACTCAACATTTTCATAATGGACACAGACTATTTTCCCAATAGTCTTGTTTTCCTGAAATAGAGAGAGCTTCTTGCATCCAGTAGGGAGAGAACTACTTCCATCAATACAATGACAACTGCCTGCCTGCTGAATAACCTAAACAGAAAATCCAAATCATAAAGTATGCTTCATGACTGCTTTCCCCTGCTACTGATACCTTAAGAATGCATAGACTTAGACCTTTAGGCAGTTATTTAACAAAAACTATTAAGTAGGGCTGCTTTCAGACAACAGTGATAAAATTAACCCAAAAGATTGCAGCTCTAAAAGCTACCCACTGTCTTGAACATGTTGTTTGGTTAGCCGCATGTTGGGTCTTTCCACTGTGAATGCTGATAGATTTGCTCTCTCGTATGATCTGATAAACTTCCTTCAACTCTTTAGTCTGGTATTTCAGATACAGCTTGCCTATCATCTTTGCTCTTTGAATAGTTTTTGTTCAATTATCCAGTCCAAGCCACACCTTCCTTCTAAGTAATTTTTCTCTTGTCTGGTGACCAACCTAAGAAACCAATTTGTTGTTATTTGGTTGCTCAGTCATGTCTGACTCTTTGCGACCCCATGGACTGCAGCACACCAGGCATCCCTGTCCATCACCATCTCCTAGAGCTTGCTCAAACTCATGTCCATCAAGTCAGTGATGCCATCCAACCATCTCATCCTCTGTCATCCCCTTCTCCTCCTGCCTTCAATCTTTCCCAGCATCAGGGTCTTTTCTAATGAGTCAGCTCTTTGCATCACATGGCCAAAGTATTGGAGCTTCAGCTTCAGCATCAGTCCTTCCAATGAATATTCAGGATTCATTTCCTTAGGATTGACTGGTTGGATCTCCCTGCAGCCCAAGGGACTCTCAGGAGTCTTCAAAAGCATTAATTCTTTGGTGCTAAGCCTTTCTTGTGGTTCAACTCTCACATCCATACATGACTACTGGAAAAACCATAGATTTAACTATATGGATCTTTGTCAGCAAGGTAATGGTTGCAAGTTTGTAACTAATTTAATCTTTAGTTATTCTTTCCCTGAGTCCTTCACTAGAATGGAAGTTCTGTAAAGTCAATAATATTTTTATTTACCAAGTTTTTATCTTCAGTGCTTGTAACAGTAGTTGGTGCATAGTATGTGGCCAAAATAAATATTTGTTGAGTACATGGAAAGAAGCAAGATGTCTACAGATGGTGACTGATAGTTGGAGAAGAATAATAGGATGGGACTTTAGACCTTTAGCAGCTTAAAACTAAAAAAAAAAAAAATTAAAATAAGAAATACTGGGAAGGAAAAAGTCAAAGTATAGATATCTACGGTGTTGTAAAGAGTTGGACATGACTGAAATATGTAGGACAAGTTTCTGCCCAGAGGCAGAGACCTAAAGGAAACTAAATGATTAAAAGTCTCAGGAAAATCATGCCTACCTAGGACTTCAAAATAGAAGTAACACTCTGACCATAGCGATAATAACATTTAGAAAGGACTTTCACATGAACAAGATCAGACATGAGCTTTTTCAGGAAGGGGGATTTGGAGGAGAGCACCTTTTTGTTTCAGCACCAAAGATAAACTCTGAGACGTGTTCTTGTCGGAGGAACTGAGATTATCATGGACTTTTTCAACCTCATATCCTGCATAGACAATTGCATCTCCTTTTCTTTCCTCCAGTCTTTAGGACACGGGAGAACTTTTTCCTTATCTCAGCTTCCCGCTATTTCCTTATAGATAGGGTTCTGCTGATGATTCAGTTTCTCTTGCTACCCTTTCTCATCAAGGTCTCTATTATCTATAAATTTGGCCATTTCCTTCTCTCCTAAATGTATTCACCTAATATTACACAGCATCCACACAGAAGAAGGAAATGGCAACCCACTCCAGTATTCTTGCCTGGAGAATCCCATGGACAGATGAGCCTGGCAGGTTACAGTCCATAGGGTCGCAAGAGTTGGATACAACTTAGCAACTTCACCACCACCACAACCACACAGCATCCACGCAAGACACTGCCCTAATCTTTATCCTCCTCTTTGAGGTCAAGCTTACAGAAGGAGCAGATATGCCTCCTGTATACTTTTTTTCCTTCAGGTCCCATCACTCAATAGAAACCCCCTCTAGTAATACCAACAAAACCCCTTAATTGTCAAATGCAAAGAGCTATTTTCAACGCTTATCTAATTCATTATGCTATCACATTTTTTCCCAAAGAGACTTCCTTGGGTTCTAGTTCTTTGTGCTATTATTCAGACTAGTTATGTAAGAAAAACAGGGAGAGATTTAAGGTCAAATAAGCTTTGGAAACATTACACTAGAAATTAAAATGCATAGGTTTCTTAACATCAAAACTTTTCAAAGACATTAATACGCTAAATTGTTGTGTGATTCTGCAAGAGAAGTAAGTAGACTTCAGCATTTCTCTCACTTGGTTGCCCACAGAATCTTTTTCCAAGTAGTATTTCATGGGAGGATTATTCCTTGGAATAGCCTTTGGGAAATACTTCTTATCCTTTGACATAGGTGACCATTACTTTCAATATGTTTTCCTCCTCAGATTCTATGATATGCTGTTTCTCCTCTCTTCTTTCTGTTCTCACACTTTGCTTCCTCTGCTCAACCCTTAAACTTTAGTTTTTTCCTTGCTTTTGTCCTAGGTCTCTTTCTACCTATGTTCTTTTTGAAAATGAAAATGTTAGTTGCTTAGTCGTGTGCAACTCTTTCCAACTCCACAGACTGTACCAGGCTTCTCTAGCTACAGGCTTCTCTGTCTGTGGGATTTTATAGGCAAGAATATTGGAGTGGATAGCCATTCCCTTTTTCAGGGGATCTTCACAATGAACCTGGGTCTCCTGCATTGCAGGCAGCTTCTTTACCGTGGATGATCTCATTTGCCATCTTGATTTTAGTACTTACTATGAAATGATGATCCTCAAATCTATAACTAATATCTCTCCACTGCATTTTCCACATGCCATACAAGGTCTCCTTAACATTTCTGCTTGAATATATTCCAAATTATCTCTAACTCAGCATGTGCAAAGTTTTCCCCAAAACCCCAATCCTTTTCTTGTGTTTCCTATTCCATTGAGAAGTACCACTAGTCATTAAATCATCTAAGTTAAAAATCATCTAAGATTTTCCTGCCTTGCTCTTCACATATTCAGTTCAGTTCAGTTGCTCAGTCATGTCTGACTCTTTGCAACCCCATGAATCACAGCACGCCAGGCCTCCCTGTCCATCACCAACTCCAGGAGTTCACTCAAACTCATGTCCATCAAGTCAGTGATGCCATCCAGCCATCTCATCCTCTGTTGTCCCCTTCTCCTCCTGCCCCCAATCCCTCCCAGCATCAGAATCTTTTCCAATGAGTCAACTCTTTGCCTGAGGTGGCCAAAGTATTGGTGTTTCAACTTTATCATCAGCCCTTCCAATGAACACCCAGGACTGATCTCCTTTAGAATGGACTGGTTGGATCTCCTTGCAGTCCAAGGGACTATCAAGAGTGTTCTCCAACAACACAGTTCAAAAGCATCAATTCTTTGGCACTCAGCTTTCTTCACAGTCCAACTCTCACATCCATACATGACCACTGGAAAAACCATAACCTTGACTAGATGGACCTTTGTTGGCAAAGTAATGTCTCTGCTTTTCAATATGCTATCTAGGTTGGTCATAACTTTCCTTCCAAGGAGTAAACATCTTCTAATTTGATGGCTGCAGTCACCATCTGCAGTGATTTTGGAGCCCCCAAAAATAAAGTCTGCCACTGTTTCCACTGTTTCCCCATCTATTACCCATGAAATGATGTTATCAACCATCAAATCCTGTAGATATTCAAGCTGTCTTAATTCTACTGATATCTAACCTATTCAAATTTCTCCATTTATTGAGCAAATATTTACACACTGAGAACTAACTCTATAGGCTTCCCAGGTGGTGCAATGGTAAAGAATCTACCTGCCAAGGCAGAAGACATGAGTTTGATCCCTGGGTTGGGAAGATTCCCTGGAGAAGGCAACACACTCCAGCATTCTTGCCTGGGAAAATCCCATGAGCAGAGGAGCTAATGGGCTACAGTCCATGGGATCTCAAGAGTTGGACATTACTAAGCAACTGACCATGCATACACTAACTACACTCCAGTCACAAGTCTAAGTGCTTTGGACACAGTATCTAACAAAATAGATACCTTATACCAAAGGACCTATATTTTGGTAGCGAAAACATAAACCATATATAGGTGTTAAAGGCCAAATGTGACTCCCTCAGATTCACATATTGAAGGCTTAACCTCCCAGTATCTCAGAATGTGACTCTATTTGGAGATAGGATCTTAATAGAGGTAATTTAGTTAAAATAAAGTCATTGATGTGGGCCCTAATTGACTGGTGTCCTTATAAGAGCAGGAGTTTAAGGCATAGACATACAGAGGGAAGACTATGTGAAGAAATATGGAAAAGATGGCCATCAACAAGTCAAGGAGAGAAAAAGAAGAAATCAACCGTACTGACACCTTGATCTTGGACTTCTAGCCTACAGAATTGTGAGAAAATAATTTTGTTGTTTAAACTGCCAATCTCTAGTACTTTGTTTTGGCAGCCCTGGCAAATTAACCCATCATGTAAACAAATTTTTAAAAAGAAAAATATCAATGATTAAAATTGTTGTGAAGGAAATAAAACAGAGATTTGATAGCAAAGTCAGATGCTCAGAGACAGGGACCAACCAGCCTAGCACATTCTGGGGTGAGTAGGGTGAGAGAGAAAAATCTGAGCTAGAAGGTCAAGGTGACAGGAGATGAGGCAGAGAGAGGCAGGACCAGATCCCAAAATAGACCTTTTACCTATTTTTCTACTTAAGGTTTTCATCTTTTTTGCATTGTTTTTAGGATAATTTAAATATTAATTGTACTCATTGTCTAACTATAACAATAGCAGTCAACCTAGCCATTTAAGAAGTCCTCTCTGTTACTTTAAGATTGTCATGCGAGTGTATGTTCCTGGGCTCTTCGACTCGTCACAACAAAGATTTGGAGCAACGGACATTAAAGCCCTCGGCGCGTCACAGCTCTCAGGTCTTGGACAAACCATGTCATAGCTCTTAGGCAAATCAGTGTCACAGCTCTATTTTATTTAAAAGATAGCAGGAGAATCCATCCTCAAAGCGTGAGGACATGCCAACCCAAAGACTTGAAGGGAAGAGAGTGGAGGAGCGCGTGGGGGAGGGGGAGAGACGGAGGGAGAGAGAAAGAGCGCATGCACACGGGAGAGAAAGAGGGAGAGAAAGCGCCTTGGCTCCTCCCTTTGTATGTTTTTCCTCCCCCGGGCCTGCCCTGTGCAAATTGGGCTTAGCCAGGAGTGCTGTTTGTTCTACCCGAAGTCTTCCCTCTGGTCCTCGGACCTTCTTTTGTTCTATTTTCGCGGGCTTTTCCCTTCCTTGTCTTTTAGCCACTGCCATTTTGGACTCTTTTTCCCTATTCTACCTACCTAACAAGATTATAGAAATATCTATAATGCTGGAAACCAGGATGGGCTAATCCTGGTCTCCAACTCTTCTCTGGGTTGTCATCATTGAGTAAATTCAGGGTGTGCCAAATAGGAAGTAAATGTTTACTCATGAAGCCCAATAACTCCCATAGTAATGAACTCCCTGCTAAAACATTCACTGTGGACCTGAGGTCAAAATGGGACTTTCTAAAGTCCAGAGCTTTAGAGAGTCAATCAAGTCTGTTAAGGTGACATAAACTGTTACCCAGCTACTTAACAGGCACATCAACAGTAGGACAGAGAAACCAAGAAAGCCCAGGAGAGTAAAGTTATGTCTGTGCCTGCTTCCAGAGGGCAAACGCCAGCGCTGACCCTGGTACAACTCTCATACAGAAGGAGGAAGAGGAAGGAGCACACTGTTCTTACCTACTCACCTTGTAGTCAGTGCAGGAGAAAGCAGAAACTCTGTTCCTCTACTCTCTAAGACACTGGACCTAGGCCAGAGGACATCAGACTCTTCCCCATAAGACTAGCTATTCCTTCTCCCTTGGAGACAAGCACGTAAGAGGTGGAAAGAAACACAGAAACCCCCTTGCATGTACTTCCCAGAAAGGATGGAAGGGTTGATGGAACTTCCTTTCCACGGGGGCCACAGAAGAATATGAAGTGGGGAGTAAGAGAGTCTTCCGCTAGAATCCACCTAAGTTTTCTGTTAATAATTTCAGAAATCATCACACTTTCAGGTTTCGTATTAATAAACAAACATGCACGCACATTCACCCCATGCCTCCGTAAACTCACGTTACATGGTAGGCTGAGGCTGATGGGTGGGAAAAGGTTGTGAGCCATCCTGAAGGACTATTTTCTGAGCTAGAAATTTAGCTATTTTAAAAGACTGGGTTTCACATGCTACATCACAGGCCCTCTGAATTTGCTTGCAACTTACATAGAGGTAGGTCTATTTCATTCTTCAGCAGCCAAGGCAAAAATAGCAACAGCAGCAGAAACAGCAAGTTTCTATAGACCCTCTACTGGGCACAAGTTGTAGGGTGCTGGGTAGAAAAGAGTGTAAAGTTCTGTTCTTAACTTCAAGGTCTAGTCAGGGAAGTCACTGTGCTTGGCACTTGCCTTGTTTATAGTTTTCTCTCCTAGATTTTTATACCAGGAAACCTACTGGACTTGAGGACAAAAGGAAAGGATGCAGGGAAAGTTTCCAATTATCTGGTGCACAGATATAACTAAAACTCACATGGTAGGCACAATTCTAAGGAAGTTCCCCACCCTTCTCTGAGATTCACCTCCTGGCTATTAAACTCTAATCTAGGCACTGCTATGAAGAGATTTTGTAGATGGAATTAAGTTCACTCATCAGCTGAGCTTCCCCTGGAGGAGGAAGCCACCTACTCCAGTATTCTTGCCTGGACAGAGGAGCCTGAAGGGCCTCAGTCCATAAGGTCACAACGTGACTGAAGCATAGCACATCAGTTGAGCTTAAAATAGGAAGATGACCCTGGATTATCTGGGTAGGCCCAACATAATCACATGAGCCGTTAAAAGCAGAAGTGGAGGCAGAGGATTCAGAGAGGTGTGGCTGAAGAGGTGAGCGGAGGCCAGATGAGGCAGAAGGGGAAGGTCAAAGGGGTTAGAAGCATGAGGACTCAACCCACATGGTTGCTGGCTTTGAAGATGGAGGAAGGGGGCCATGAGTCAGGGAATATTGGCGGCCTCTAGAAACTAGTAACATACTCTGACCAATTGCAAACAAGGAAACAGATCCCTCAGGCCAACATGCAACTGGACCTGGCCAAATCCTGAATGAGCCTGGAAGCAAGCTCCAGACCCTTGTTGATGCCTTATCTCAGTCCTACGAGACTCAGTCTTGGATGCTGTGACTGGATCTCTGTGCTTCAGAACTACAAGACAATAAATGGGTGCTAAACTGCTAGATTTGTGATAACTTGTAACAGCAACAATAAAAAACTGATATAGTCCGAGAAAGTTATTCTGTTATGAGGCTAACAAAGAGAAGCTAACCAGAAAAGGGAGCAAAGGAGATTGTGTATCCCTTTGCAAAATGTTATTTAAATAGCACTGAGTAATGCTGAGAAAGACTGAAGGGTAGAAGGAGAAGGGGACAACAGAGAACAAGATGTTTGGATGGCATCACCGACTCGATGGACATGAGTCTGAGCAAATTCTGGGAGTCGGTGATGGACAGGAAAGCCTGGCATGCTGCAGTCCATGGGGTTGCAAAGAGTCAGACACGACTGAGTGACTGAACTTAACTGAATTCATTACAATTTCTCTTTGCATTCTAAAGAAATGCTCACTTTTGTACCTAATTTTGTTTTCCTCATTTTGTATACTACTTTATATAAGTTTCCTGTTGTCCACACTTGGATCTTCTCCAGCAAAGATGAATGTTCACGTAACAGACTTCTTTCTCCCATATTCTTGGATTCAAGAACAGTTTTGGTAGAGGGCTGGGATGCAGAGGAGGTGGGAGGGAGGTCCAAGAGGGAGGAGATACGTATACATATAGCTGATACACTTCGTTGTGCAGCAGAAACACAACACTGTGAAGCAATTATACTCCAATAAAAATAAAGAGCACTGAGTTTCTTAGTTGATACTCTCGTCTTTCTTTTAAGAAGTAAGCCTCTTTCTGGACTCAACACTAGGGAAGGATGTATTTTCAAAAAAATTTAAGTTAAGCAAATTCCCACTAGCATCCTATCCTACACCTTTTAAAAAATAACAGGATGCCTATCAAGACCAAAAATGAGAAGGGTGTACCTTGAGGATTTTGATAGCTGATGTTATTATTCTTTCAAACATTCCAGTTCCCCTTTCTTCAGTATTCTTCCCTGCAGGATTATATGTCACCCTCCATGACATCAGGCTTAACCGTATAAGCTTTGGTCCATCAAATGCAAGCGGAAGTTATGCTTGTCACTTACAAGCAGAAGTTTAAGAGCCAGCATGAAGTTCACTGGGTACCACTTCCCTCTTCCATGAGCCTGGCAATGCCCCAGATAGAGGCTGCGTCATCATTCTGGGTCTCACAATGAAGATATGGAGTAAGAGCCTCAACTGACCAGTGATGGAAATGTAAATTGAGTACGAAATAAACCTTTATTGATAGGAGCCTCTTGGATTTGGAGGTCATTTTTTATCATAGTATAATTGAGCCAAGCTAACTGATGTAGGTGTAGTCCTAGAAATGTCAATCCCTTTAAAGTCTAGGAGTCAGTAAGCAAGTCCATCTGAAGCAAACCTTTCTGTTCAGGGTGGGTAAATATAAAAGGTTCCTCTTGCCTATGCAAAAATAAGCTGGATGACATTGTCTGGGTTAGGGGTGTGGCAAATTGCCTTGAGTAATATGTGTACTAGTTAAAGAAGGATAGACTCTTCTATGATAACAATTAGACCCCTAAATCTCAAGACTTCATAAAATAAAGACGTATTTCTCATGCTCCCAAGAGATCGTGCAGACTGACTACTTTCCTATTAATAGGTGACTTTCCTCTAAGCAGTGACTCAGGGCTCAGGCTATTCCCTACTCATGGCTTTACCATCTTGGAATCCTTTACTTTCAGCCATGCAGATAAAGGAAGGGCACGTGGAAAGGTTTTATGGCAAAACCTGGGGACAATAGGACACGTGGGCCCACATTCTCTGTGTGTTTCTCATCACAGTTTCCACCTTGAAGCAAGGAAGGCTGGAAAATAAAGTCTTCCTATGTGAACGGGAGGAAAGTGGTTTTATGAATGATTATATTTTGTCCACCACAATGAAGCACTCTTTTCATAGGAGAAAAGTATTAAAGAGATGTTGAATTTTCTGTGGCTTTAAAAGAGTGCTACCATTTGGGTGATAATGGTCACCAGAAAAGGTGGAGAATATTGACTCTCTTTTCACTGTAGTTGGAGAAGGAAATAGCAACCCACTCCAGTACTCCTGCCTGGAAAATTCCATGGATGGAGGAGGAGCCTGGTAGGCTACAGTCCATGGGTCGCAAAGAGTCAGACATGACTGAGTGACTTCACTTTCTTTCACTGTAGTTACTAGAACCCAACTAAACCTCTCAGTGTTGGTCAGTTTCTGCCCCTAGTTGTCTGTGTGAACCAAAAGAACCTTCTGCTAGAGCCATATGGGAGCCAACAGAAGCCAAGTGCAGATGAAGAACCGCTGCATAAAATGGAGGTGTCTGGGCCACCGAGGGTACCACCGCTGCTGTGGACAAGCCCTGCTGGAGAGAGGTGCAAGGCTGGTCTTCCACAGTCCCCAGTGGTGGTAAGCAAGGAGCTGACCAGACCCCAGTTCAATTTTTATATAGCGTTAACCCTGAAGTTACTAGGCAATTTAAGTAGGAGAACCTCGAGAGAAATTTTGGCTTCCTTGCTGAGAAAATGTGTAGCAGTTCAAACAAATAGTTAAAGAGCAAAAAGATGTCTCATGTTTGAATAACAAGTTTGTTGAGCAATTCATTCCAATTAACTGAAGAGAAAGATGATAGGAAAATACTAAAGAGAGGAAGGAGAGCTTCAGAATGGAAGAAAGTGAACATGAAAAAGTAAGTGATTCATTTATATTAATTTTGGCTTTTCTGAGATTTCCCTGGAGGTCCAATGGTTAAGACTTCACCTCTCAATGCAGGGGGTGCGAGTTCGATTCCTGGTCATAGAGCTAAGATCCCACATGCCTGGCAGCCAAAAAAACAAAAAATCAGAACATAAACAATGGAAGCAATATTGTAACTAATAAATAAAGATTTTTAAAATAGTCCATCAAAAGGAAATCTTAAAAAAAATTTTTTTTTCCTTTAATCAATAACCCCCAGCCCTGCAGCAGTGCAAGCCAGGGAGGTTAGCTGGCCAGGACAGCAATTACTGAGAGAGGGATGGTTTTCTGTAATTCTCAAGTGATTCTATTTTAGAAATTCAGAGTCTAGAGAACAGAGCAGCCTTTCTGCTCTGTGTATTGAGTCACGGCAGGCGTAAGAGGATACCCTTTCAGTGTGTACTTAAAGCACTGTGGGGGTGTTTGATCTAACTTCTCACATAAACAGGATCTACCTGTGAGAACACTTTCAAAGTGTGTGCGTGGAGCTGCGCTAGAGACACAGCAGCAGGTGGGCAGCCAGCCAACCACTCACACGGGACTGGAACTGACAATGTTCTGAAGCCTGTGGGGCTCCTTGCAACCTCCCCACTTGCTCAGCCCACTCAGACACAAACTTAATGAGGTGCCTCTCACCTGTGGGCTGCCCCTACGCAAACCCCAACTGCACATCTGATCTAATCTCCAGAGGCCTTTCATATAGAGAACACACTTGCTCAAACACCCCTCCCTCATGGGAAAATGGCATCTCTGCTGAACAGCACAGTTTTCTCTTGGGAACTCTCAAGTCATCTGCTCTCACTGAAACGATGGAATCATGGACTTGCGAAGAAAGCCAGCTGCCATCTCTCTCTGTTCATCAAATCAGCTGTTTGACTCAATGGATCTATGAGTATTGTGACTACCCTGTTCTACCCCAGGCCCTCATCTGCCCATGATGGACAGCAATTTGAGTGTCTTTGGCCTCCTCAATCCCTGAACTCTGTTGGTATGGGCTCCAAACTCCCAACTCTTACCTTTCCCTGGTATCCCAGGGTTTCCTGTTCAGCTGAATAGATGCCAACCTCTCTCACAGCCGCCTCTATCCTTATGATCGTTACTCTGCTCAGAACACATTGACCACTTAGCAGTGGGTCCTTGCTCCCACCAGAGCTAAGAGACCAGCCATTGGCAGCTACAAATCTCGCCACTGTGACTTCTACTTCCGAACTCTTGTCATTAACAATTTATTATCCCAGCAGCTCAGAGTCAATCCCCAAAGAAGTCCCGGTATTTTAATTCACAGAGTTCTTTACCAAAGGACCAGGAACATGTTTCCCAACTTGCGGCCAGGATGCAGAGAGCAGCACCATTTTGAGATCAATTCCAAAGTGATCTTCCTCGACACCCTTGGTAAATAGCGTCCCTTTGGGCTTCCCTGTTGGCTCAATGGTAAAGAATCTGCCTACAATGCAGGAGACCCAAGTTCAGTCCCTGGGTTGGGAAGATCCCCTGGAGAAGGGAATGGCTATCCACTTCTGTATTCTTGCCTAGGGAATTCAATGGATAGAGGAGCCTGGTGGGATATAGTCCATGAGGTCGCAGAGTCGGACATGACTGAGTGATTAACACTTGACACTTTACATTGTCCCAGGCACCGTTCTAAGCCCTAGGGATGAACAGATGAATAAGACACTATCCTTGTCCTAAAAGAGTTCTCTGCTTCTGTGTTGCTCTTGCCTAAACTTGGTAGGCATTCATGCCAAAAAGCAGGCAACTTCTTGAGCAAGCATGGTGTTATAGATGCTGTAGATTACAGCACAAAGTAAGGACAGTTCTTGGTAAACCGTAATTGTTGGAAAGAACCAAGGAATTCCCCAGCTGGGATTAGGGGTAGCACCTTCTGAAGCCTTACTGTGGATTCTTTTGATTGAGTCTAAAGGAAAGGGAAAAACAGACTGTTCATTTGGTTATTTGGTTTTCCCTTCTAACAAGCTGCCAGATCATTACTTTCATGAAGCATTTGCTGTCCCAAGGCAACTATGCTTTCTGTGAAGTACCCTAGAAAGTGATAAATCTAACTGCAAACAAAATAAGAATCTCATGAAAGAAAGGCAAAAAAAAAAAAAAAAGCTGAAATAATCACATTGTATTAGCAGGCAAGTATATAACCTAAAACAACAAAAGTTGAAAGCAAAATCATTTATTAAGTTAATAACATGCAAAAGATTTAAAGTAGTTTAGTCCTGACAATGCCCTGGGGTTCTTTGTTACAAAAAACACCTAGGTTCTTTAGAAATTTCCCAAGATCGACAACAGAACCAAGAAAAAAACCTCACTTTTATCATTTATGCATATTATAAATCTGGGAAATACTAAAGGTGAACTGGATATAAAACCTTTCACATCTCTTCCTTCCTCCCATCTTCTAAAGATATAGGCCTATGGAAATAAGCATGTTTGGAAGGATGTGGCTGTGGGTGGATTTGAGTAACCCTGAAGGTTGTTTTTCTGAAGGCATCTGAATATGCCAGTGTTTTCCTAAACATAATGAGAATCAAGAAAAGCCAATTCATGTGAATGCATGG
This sequence comes from Capricornis sumatraensis, assembly GCF_032405125.1. Lineage (NCBI taxonomy): Eukaryota > Metazoa > Chordata > Mammalia > Artiodactyla > Bovidae > Capricornis > Capricornis sumatraensis. Next base: position 47,657,519 of record NC_091082.1, on the reverse strand, counting down.
CAAAACCCACAATACTGTAATTAGACTCCAATTAAAATAAACTAATTTTAAAAAATTTTTTAAGAGTTATTAATATAGCTAGGGGGAAAGAGGGTGGTACTGATCAATACTGGCAAGACAAATAGATTTCTCAAGCCTATGAAATGTCCTTGAACTACTGATCTTTGGAATTCAGCTACAGGTCACCCCATTGTCCTACTTAGAACTTATCTACTGCTACTAAATGATTCTCCCTAGACAATATGGGCTCTCTGTTAGGTCATATCTAAGCTTCCCCTATTACGGTTTCTTTGTTCCCTCACCACAGGTTTCTTCCATTTAATACAGAACACCCTACCTTCTATTATAAGATAAAGGTCAGAGTCAAAACCAAAAAGTTTCACAAAAACAATAACTGCCTTGTTCCCCACAACCTCTATCTACCCCATAACCTCCCCAAAGGAAAAAAAATGCAAGAAGGGAGCTTGGTTTGAATGGAAATTGATTAAACTTTTTTTTCCAGTTTCAACACTATTAGAAAAAAAAAAAAAAACTCTTGGTTTCTAGTGACCTTTTAAATACAGAATAATTAAATGCTGAAATTGAAAAACTTCAACTTATAGGTGAAAAACCTAAATTTAAAAGTCACTAACAATGTTGCCAAGTCTTATTTATGGGGCCATCCAAGACCCTGAAAATGCAAAGATTTCTTGCCTGCTACTGGTTTTGTCATACTTTGCCAGGGATGCTGATGCATTTTAAATAATGAAAGAACTATAGCCAGACACCTGGATCTATGCTGAACACAGTGCATATGTTACACACACACACACACACACATATACACAATCAGATTCTGCTGCCCACGCTTAGGGATAAAATATTTTTTAACTACTCAAATAAAATAGCACAGGTACCTAAGCTTCAAACTGAGGGAATTTTTCATCCATAGAACAGAGATAAATAATATCTATTTCCTAACTACTGTGCAGCCTGATTCTCCTTACTCTCAACTACCTGACTCTCACCACCTGTGGCAATCAGTCACAAGACTGCCAAGACTGGCTTGCTCATGCTAAATACCAACTTCCTATTTTTATTTAGCTTTAAGCTAAATCACCACTAGAAATTGTCATGTGTAACAGAAGATTAATGACAATTTCAGAGGGAGTCCAGCAAAGCTGGGAACCATGTAGAAAATAAGAGTCACTCCTGTTCCAAAGTCCCTTGATCACTTCCACTACATACCAAGGATTTCCTCAGCCCCCTACTGGATAGCCCCTCCATCTGTGTCCCCTCTCTCCCAGGCTACCCACAGATCAGGCTATCCCCTCACTTGGTTTTTCAGAGTAATTCACCTTTCCCTTTCTTTTCCCCTCTCTCCCCAGGACAGTCACCAAAAAGGCCTCCAAGGTAATTTTTCTGATACTGTTTACCTAAGATAGACTTCTGCTATGCCAGGGAGGTTAGAGGTGGCTGTAGCTGGTTTTTGCTTTGAATGACATTCTTTTCCCTTTTTTACCACACACATATACCCACAAGCATTAAAAATATGTATGTGTGTGTGTATATATATATGTTAAACATATATTCAACTATTAAAGATATTGTCCTTGACAAGTAGAATTTAACAAGTGAAAGTTGCTCAGTCGTGTCTGACTCTTTGTAACTCCATGGATAGTCCATGAAATTCTCCAGGCCAGAATACTGGATTTGGTAGCCTTCCCCTTCTCCAAGGGATCTTCCCAACCTAGGTCTCCCACATTGTAGGCAAATTCTTTACCAGCTGAGCCACAAGGGAAGCCCAAGAATACTGGAGAAAACAGCCTATCCCTTCTCCAGTGGATCTTCCTGACCCAGGAACCGAACCGGGGTCTCCTGCACTGCAGGCAGATTCTTTACCAAATGAGCTATTAGGGAAGAGATTTTAACAAAGTTGGGAGCTTTTATTTTCCTATAGTGTGTGTATGTGTATATTGTGTAAGACTATTTTTTAATGATTAGGTCCTATTTTACAATTAAATAAGGAAAAACATTGTTAATAGAAACCAAAATCTTGGAGTAATCCTTCTTCTTCAGTTTCCCCACATCCTATCCATCTGTGAGGCCACCTCCAAAATGTTACACCTCATCCACTTCTTTCTCCGCTGGCACTCTAGTTTGCAACCCACCACTTCTAACCCGGATACCACAGTAGTCTCCTAATATGTCTCCACGGTTTCACTCTTACAATTCATTCTCTGAATAGCAGAGAGATTTTTAAAGCATGCCCTGACACCTCCCTTTGAAGGCTTAAAATTCTTTGAAAGGCTTCCTAAGAAAACCCAAACCCCTTCCCAAGGCATTGCAGGACCTAGCAGTCGCCTCCTCTCTACCCTCACCTCCAGTCACACTCCCTCTTGTTCACTGTGCTCTAAGCATGTTAATTGGAGCACAAAATTCATTCCTTGCTTACCCTGCTTCTTGGGGCTGGTTTCTTCCCTACATGTCTTAGCTCCAATGGCACCTCCTTAGCAGGTCCTCCCAAAGCACACTGTCTGAAATAAGTCATGCCGTTATTCTCTATCAAGGTACTAATAACAACCTCTAACTTACTTGATTACTCATTTATCTGTATCTCCAATGGGGCAAAGACCACATTTGTTTTGTTCTCTGTTGTATCCTCTGCAGACTAACATAACACGTGGCTAAGAGCCATGTACGGATGAGTAAATGAATGAATCGCCTTCTCTTTGGAAGTTGTGCTAGGAACTTTACATATAGGCATAAAAATGTGACTTGAACTTTTCGGGATCTTACCCTCAAACACGAGGAATAAGACTTGTGAATAAATAATGACAAAATGTTGTAAGAACTCAGAAGAGGAAAAAATGCTTTTAATAGTTAAGATAATCAAAGGTTTTGTAGATGAGTGGGAAGTTGAGATGATGGATACTGAGGGATGGGAAAGCTCTCAAAGGATGGAAATTTCAATATTGCACATAGAATGAGGAAAGATACAAATGCATAAAATACAAAACACACCTGGGAGATGATATGGAGCTGTTTTACTAGAGGAGGTTTGTGTAGTGTGGATTAAGTGGGGAAAGGCAGATTGGGGTCAGATTTTTGAAAATCATGAATACAAGAATAGAAAGTTTAAACTTTCAGTTTTTCAAAAGAATACTGACATGATCAAAGTAAATTTAAGCCAAGGGAACCTTGTAGTGGCATATAAGACCAATTAGAAGGTATGTCATTTATTAGGGTTTCCCAGGTGGCGCTAGTGGTAAAGAAGCTGCCTGCCAATGCAGGAGATGCTAGAGAAACAGGTTTGATCCCTGGATCAGAAAGATCCTCTGGAGAAAGGAAAGGCTACCCACCCCAGTATTCTAGCCTTGAGTATTCCATAGACAGAGGAGCCTGATGGGTTATGTTTCATGGAATTGCAAAAAAGTCGGACATGACTGAAGTGACTACACACACATGCCATAAAAGGGTATCACATACTGGATGGATTTCACAACAGAAATTTGTTTCTTCAGAGTTGTAGAGGCTCAGAGTCCAAGGTCAAGGCTTTGGCAGGTTTGGCTGCCTTTCTGCTGTGTCCTCTTATGGTTGTTCTCTGTGCATACAAGGGATGGGCGCTCTCTGTGTGTTCTGCTGCTGCTGCTAAGTCGCTTCAGTTGTGCCCGACTCTGTGTGACCCCATAGACGGCAGCCCACTAGGCTCCCCCATCCCTGGGATTCTTCAGGCAAGAATACTGGAGTGGGTTGCCATTTCCTTCTCCAATGCATGAAAGTGAAAAGTGAAAGTGAAGTTGCTCAGTCATGCCCGACTCTTAGCAACCCCATGGACTGCAGCCCACCAGGCTCCTCCATCCATGGGATTTTCCAGGCAAGAGTACTGGAGTGGGTTGCCATTGCCTTCTCCCTGTGTGTTCTAATCTCCTCTTATTAGGACATCAGTCCCACTAGATTGGGGCCCACCCTAATGAAATCATTTTAACTTAGTCACTTCCTTAAAGGCCTTGTTTCCAAAGGCAGTCACATTCTTCAGTTCAGTTACTCAGTCATGTCCAACTCTTTGCGATCCCATGAACACGCCAGGCCTCCCTGTCCATCACCAACTCCTGGAGTTCACTCAGACTCATGTCCATCGAGTCAGTGATTCCATCCAGCCATCTCATCCTCGGTCGTCCCCTTCTCCTCCTGCCCCCAATCCCTCCCAGCATCAGAGTCTTTTCCAATGAGTCAACTCTTCACATGAGGTGGCCAAAGTACTGGAGTTTCAGCTTTAGCATCATTCCCTCCAAAGAAACCCCAGGGCTGATCTCCTTCAGAATGGACTAGTTGGATCTCCTTGCAGTCCAAGGGACTCTCAAGAGTCTTCTCCAACACCACAGCTCAAAAGCATCAATTCTTCACATTCTTAGATGCTGGGTATTAGGACCTCAACATACAAATTTTAAGGGGAAAATAATTATCCATGAAGTGAAGTGAAAGTCACTCAATTGTGTCCCACTCTTTGTGACCCCATGGACTATATAATCCATGGAATTCCCCAGGCTAGAATACTGGAGTGGATAGCGTTCCCTTCTCCAGGGAATCTTCCCAACCCAGGCATCGAACCCAGGTCTCCCACATTGCAGGCAGATTCTTTACCAGCTGAGCCACAAGGAATCGTCTATAGCAGAAGGTAAGGGAGAGGGGATAATATGGGGGATTGAATGCCAAGACGTTTCATCTTTCCTTTCTTAATGTCATGAGGACCCCTCCCCCTCTTCCCTTGTTGATCATGAGGAAATTTTGGAGAGGTCTTGGGTATATTCAAATAGAAAAGAAACCCTATAAATGTTTTTGTATAAAAGCAAAGTTTTTTTTATTTTACCCTTAAATTTTTTTAATTGGAAGATAATTGCTTTATAATGTGTTGGTTTCTGCCATACAACAATGTTAATCAGCCTGAAGTACGGTTGTCACAGAGCACCTATAATTTTGATGTAAAGAAATCAAAGATGATGGTTTCTGATTAGTAAACATTTTCCTCCTTCCCTCGTACAATGAAATTCTTACAAAAGTTGAAGTCGAATTTTTAAATTCTAAATCTTTATAAGAAGACCCTGAGGGAAAATAAGCTTTCCATGGCCTAGTATCAGGAATGATTACTTTCCTCTTACTTTCCTACCACGGATTGACTGTTACCTAGGGAATCCTATAAATTTTGTAAACAATCATGTTGACTTTTCTGTTTAGTTCCTAGACAGGCCCAACTCCAACAAACGTAGTGAAATTTATAGCATAAATGTTATGTTCTAAGTTCACTCCTGGATTCATCTAGTATCCCCCACACTTTTTCCCCCAATGTCTCATTTGTCTTATGCATTTACATTTTTTTCATTCTGTAAGATTTCTAAATTAGTGTTTGCACCCTGGTTGGTTATTTTTTTTTTAAATAAGCATTGAATTTTTTTAAGGCAAAAATCTGACATTAAATTTAGTAATTTTATTTCATAATGGAAGTCTTGCAAATTTTGGTTCTCACTAGATGTTTGTCCATAGCCATAAAACTAACAGTAAATTGGTAGGAACAAAGTGGGAGAGGGGAAAAAGTGAAGATTCTCCTATTCTAGGAACCTGTGTCTAATAGTCAGATTCTTTCCCACTCCTCAGAGCAGCTGGTTTCTATAGTCTCCAATGATCCCCAGCTACTGACTCCAATCATGCTATAAATCTCCTCTCTTCATTGTCTCTCACTATCAAGCCTGTGTTCATTTCTCTGGATTCCTTTAGACAACAGGTATCTCTCTTGGTCAGAGTCTGGGGCCCTAACCTGGGTAGTGGTTTGGGCCCAAACTGGGCGACATACCAGTGAATACTACAAAAGCACCAGCTCACATGTGACTGTACCTAACCTTTAGACACACCCTGTCTAATACTGGGGTCTGTTTTACCATTATATCTTGTCTCTCCAAGTAGATCATCAATCTGAAGGGAAGACATTATCTTCCTTTTTGTGAGCCCCTCAACTATATCACAATGCTAAGTACATAGTAGTTCATCACTAAACAGTTGTTAGTATAGATGAATTCAGTGCCTCTAAAAAGGGTAGAAATAGCAACAGCTAAAGGAGAAAGAGAAGGTGCAGCCCCAAGACTCAGTTAACTGTGTCTGGGGGCTTTTCCAAGAGACCAGAACAGACCACGTGGGGCTGACCACAGGACACTTAAAGGAGAGGAATTGCTTGGGAGGAAGGAAGGGAGTTATCACTTTCAGTGTTATTTGGAGAAATATTCAGCCTCAAATGAGGAAAACTGGAAGTCAAAAAGAGTTATAAGCTATAAAGGTAGGGAGAATATACAGCAAAAATAAAAAGGATGGGGAGAAGACACACATTAACTGAGCACCAGAGCCAGGCACAATGCTAAAGGTTTTACACATACTAGTTAATCTTCTCAACTAACTGTGGGGCAGGCACAGAAGGAAACAGGCTATAAGAAGATAACAACTTCCCTAAAGTCACATAGCTTGTGATTTATAGATCAGAGAGCTGAGCTCAACCTATCTGATAAGAAAGCCCAAGCAACCACACATTTGACAATAAACATGAGGGGTTCAGACTGAGATGTAAATGGTGGGTGATCAATGAATCAAGAGAGAAGGAAATTAAAAGAATGGAATGAGAGCAAGGCAGAAGTTTCAGGATAAAAAGTCATGAGCACCAGGCCTGTGTGAGAACATACATGTCCCACTAGTATGGGTTGACTTCTTAAACGACACCAATTACCCCTTCAATGTATTCTACAAAATTTGACATTTACATGTTCCTCTGAGTCCCTGTGATAATTCATTTCACTACAATATCATAGTTAAGATAACTTAACTTTTCTTACTAAAATAAAATCTCCCTGTCTTCCTCTTTCATAACATTGTAATTGGACACTCCCAGAAAACCAAGAAAACTACTTATTCATGTAACACACCTAGTTTTAAAAAGACAATCCCTTAAGAAATTGCATAGGCAAGCCACAGATGGGAAGAAAATGTTTTCAAAACAAGTATCTGGCAAAAGAATTATATCCATAATTTATAAAGAACTCTTAACACTCAACAATAAGAAAATAAACTTTTTGATTAATTAATTACTAAACACTTTGGGATTCCATTTAAAAATGGGCAGAAGCTCTGAACAAACATTTTACTAAAGGAGATATATGGATGGTAAATAAGTATATGGAAATATGTTCAGTATCACATGTCATTAGAAAATTGCAAATCAAAGCAACAGTGAGGTACCACTACACAATAATTAGAATGGTGAAAATCCAAATCCAACATCAAATGCCAATTAGGATGTGGAGCAACAAGAACTCTCATTCATTGCTGAAGGGAATACAGCTTGGCAATTTCCTGCAAAACTAAACAGTCTTACCATACGATCCAGAAATTGTGCCCCTTGGTATTTATTCAAATGAGTTGAATACTTATGTCCACCCAGAAACCCACACATGAACATTTATAGCAGTTTTACTCATAAGTGCCAAATATTAGAAACAGCCAAGATGTCTATCAATAAGTGAATAGATTAAGGTATGGTACATTCATAAAATAAATGGAAATGAGCTACTAAGTCATGGAAAGATCTTAGGTGCATACTGCTAAGTGAAAGAAGCCAGTCTGAAAAGACTACATACTATATGATTCCAACTACATAACATTTGAGAAAAATGCAAAACTATAGAGACAGTAAAAATACAGTCTCTACTGTGTTGTCCATTCTCCCTAAATTCCAAGCTGCCAAGAATTCAGGGAGGAAGGAGGGATGACTAGGCAGAACACAGGGAAATTTTAAGATGATAGAACTATTCAATACAATACCATTAGGTGGATATAGGACATTTTGCATTTGTCAAAAGCCATAGAACTGGACGACACAAAGAGGGAACTCTAATGTGAACTGTTGACTTTAATTAATAGTGATATATCAATATGGGTTTACAGGGCTTCCCTTGTGGCTCAGACATTAAAGCATTTGCCTACACTGCGGGAGACCCAGATTCGATCCCTGAGTCAGGAAGTTCCCGTGAAGAAGGAAATGGCAACCCACTCCAGTATTCTTGCCTGGAAAATCCCATGGATGGAGGACCCTAGTAGGCTACAGTCCATGGGGTCGCAAAGAGTCAGACATGACTGAGCGACTTCACTTCACTTCAATAGTGATATATATCAATATGGGTTTACCAGTTGTAGGAAATCCACTACAGCAACGCAAGATGTGAAGAACAAGGGAAATTCTGCATGTGGGTGAATGTGAGAAGAGGGAGCAGTATGGCAACTCTCCATTTTTCTGTAAACCTCTTTAAGTATACTAAAAATAAAGTCTATTAATTTAAAAAGGAAAAGAAAAATGATACTTAAATATGTTTTTCTACTAGGCTCAGTAGCTAATGGCATGAAAATTGAAGCTGTAAATTTGTATATATGGACATTCTGGTAAACTTTGGCCAATTTCAATTTTCCTTTGTCTTTTGAGGTTGTGTTTTACATTTGAAACAATCCTTAATGCTATTTGTTACTTTAAAATGCTGCTCATGATGAATGCATCCTTTTTTATACACAGTAAATCTACCAAAATTAACTTTTGTCTTATTCCAGATTAGTAGAAATTTTAGTGCTTCAAGTAGTTTTATGGGTCCTTTGGTAGCTCAGGTGGTAAAGAATCTGCCTGCAATGCAGGAGACCCAGGTTCAATCCCTGGGTCGGGAAGTTCCCCTGAAGAAGGGAATAGCAACCCACTCCAGTATTTTTGCCTGGAGAATTCCGTCTGACAGGCTACAGTCTGTGGGGTCACAAAGAGTCAGACACAGCTGAGCAACTGTCACTTCACTTCCATTCACTTAAAGTAGTTTTAAGACAGAAATGACATTCTGTTGCACAATCATGTGAATTGTTCCTCTCTGAAGAGAATTCATTTTGTTCTTAAGAGAGAAATACCATTTCTGAAAATCATCTCATTTCAGCCTCATCCATCAAATGTGTCATTAAGGTTCAGGAACTAATTACCTTTGTAGTACCAAGATAAAGAAAAATGAAAAAAAAATGAACAGTGATCACATATCTTCATTAGAAATAAAGTAAATTTGAGACAAATTTCATACACCCTTTCCTAAGACACACAGAAAGAATAAAACTCTAATATACCTGCTGGAGAATTATCATTGGCTTGTTATGACTTTGTGTGGTTTCATAAAAGGCAAGAAAGAGTCATTGTGCTGCAGTGTTTGTAAAAACAGGGAAGAAAGAAGAGGAAGCAACAGAACTCCTGGAAAGCTACGACTCAAGTGGGGAGTGAAACTCAAGGGGTGCTGGGATGCTGGGGAAATTCCTCCAAGTTTGGAAAGCAAAAAACTGAGAGATCAAACCCTGGCCCCAAGCACTGGGAGTGCAGAGTCTTAGCCATCGGATCACCAGGGAAGTCCCCTCAATAAATATTAAGCAGCAAACTGGGAAGAGGTAAAATGGAGAATGCAAGGGCTACAAAATAATCTAAACTGATAATTCTCAAAATGGAAAAGCATCAAAATCACTTTTAAAATATCTCTCAATATTTTCAGACATCATCCCAGACTTGGTGAATAAAAATGGCAGATAGTGGAGAGAGGAGTGCAATTTTTAAAAAGTTCCACAAGTGATTGATTTGCAACTGTATTTAAATGCAGATAGAATTTGTAGCTGAGCCAAAGCATTTATTTTTGCACTTATTTTCTTTATGTTCATTTGGAAATAAGGTGTGAAACAAAGAAATAAAAGCTATTAAATGCATATGATGTAATGAAGTATCATTTCTGTGCAGTTTCTAATTGAACACATTTTCTTTTTGTCTCAGAAAAACAGTGCTTCTAAAACTTTCTTTTAAAAAAAATATAAGAAGACATTAAGAAATACATACATTAAGAAATCAATTCACCCAAGCACACAGAGAACTTCCAAGTGAATTCTACAGTTAATCTACCATTAACTCTTCTTTGTTTAAAATTTTATTGCTCTAATATTTCTGGCACTCAGAAGTACAAAACAGCCAACAATCAATTTTTTTCAGGGTATTAGTATGAGTATTAATTGTCTCATACAGTGAACACACACGTTGGAATAGAAGGTTTGGAAATTGAGCTAAATCTGGATTGCTCCCCCGGAAGTTTAGTTTTGTCGGTAGGCTTTTTCCTCCTAAAAATGAAACGCCTCCAGAAATGAGTTAATTAATAATTCTTTTAAGTTGTATACTTATTCATAAGAATTTACTGCCAATGAACTTCAGAATAAAGCTGCCATATATATGTAACGCATGAGGGTGGGTAGAAGTCAGTTGGCACAGGATCTCTAGGGGCCGTCCCCCATAGATATTTTGACACCCTATTAAACATTCTGAAAATCCCATAGGGCTTTAAGCCTCCTATATGGTCTGATCCTAGTCAGAGGTGGGTTTACTGGCATCACCCAGACAAAAAAGGCAAGTTCTGTGTGGGCGTAGGGGTAATTGACAAGTATGACTGAAGACTTGGGGGGCTGAGTAGTTAAAGCTGTGGTTTAACTAACAATTTCAGTTTTGAGTTGTTGGGGGCCCCATAAGAGCTAGAGAAGACTATATTTGGGGGAGAGAATCTGCGAGGTATCAGTTCTAAAGACCTCCCACCAGAACCCTCAGATCACCTACAAGCAGGAAATGCTCTAGTAGAAATGGGTAGTGGCTCAGAGTCACCGGCCAATTTCTTAAAGGCCACATTTTAAGAGTTGGAGTCAGGCTTCTCGAACATTTTCTAATTCTCAATCTAAGTTTTCTTTTCCCTCACAACTAATAAATGTAACCAGAAAAATAGTCTGTGTGACTTCTAACACTTATTTCTTGGAGTACATCGAGTTTTTAATTTATAAGCACAAATAATCTATCTGTCAGACTTTTATTCAATTCTCTAAGACCCTACTTAGGTTTCACCCACAGTCTAAAGCTTCCTCTGGCTAACCCCAGTAGCTAGGCAGTTGAATTATTAATGTATAGCTTCGTTATTGAAAAACACATTGCATTACACTGGAACATCTCCTTGAGGCAAAAGTCATGTTTTATTCACACACTCTCTCTCTTCCTTTGTTGGTTCTAAACTCAGTATTTCTTGGCAAAAATGAGATAGAAAAAGGGAACAAGGAGGGGAGGAAGAAAAATGAAGCAAAAAGAAATTACTTATCTTATATTCAAATAATTATTTCTACATAACAAAAGTTCAGTTCATTTTGTGCTCACACAAAGAGTTACCGGAATGGATCAAAACACAGTTTCACATAGTATAGGACAAAGAGTAGGTCAACTTTTCTTCCCTTGAGGCCATACCTCAGTAGTAGTTTATGTCTTAGAAACACCTCAGATCACCATATCTGATAACTCTGTGATTCTCTCCTTAGGTCTTTCCAGCCTAAAAGCCCCAAGAAATGGGCATCTGAGTGAATAGGAGTACAAAACTCTACAGATAGCACCTGCTCAGTGAATACTTACTAAAGTCACATAGGAATGCCTTGAAGAAAGAGACAATTATGCTGAAGGGAGTTCTATTTTCTCCTGAGTTAAAAACAAAAAAAGTACAGTCAACTGGTCTAGAATGACTGAAGGTAAGCCTGGACTCAAGCTCCTCAAATCAGAGCTTTTGGCTGGTGCTCTCCTAAGGAGAAATGAACTCACAGTGAATAAACAGCTGGTTTTAGCAGACTGAATAAAAATAGTTTTGGAAGGGAGTGATCTTCAAAAGTTACTTTACGGACTTGTGTCTGTGGTTCTGAAGGACAACTAGATACGAATTCAGAATCTCAGAACTCCAGCTCTGTTGCTGACAGAAAATAGATGGCCAACTTTAATCAAGTCATTTCCATTTTCTGTGCTTCCGTTTCCTCATCTCTTCAAGAAGGATAATAATCTCTGCTGTATCTCAGTGTTGTTGTGATTCCAAACAGGTATATGATCTAATTCACAACAGTGACTTCTAAAAGTTCTCTAAGTACAGTTCTTGGTACACAGACAATCCCCCTCAAAAGTGTTTACGGAATAAATAGAGTGGAGTGGGTCAGAGTGAATTTTCTTCATTCATTTTCTGAGGTCAAAGCATCTTTGTTATTCTTGGAGGTAGATGCTTTGATCAATGAGATGAAAAATATTCAGCAATACCTATTAGTTTTTCAAAGCTCAAGTCACTGGGAAAACTTATTTATTGTTGTTATTGTTACTATTTTTACCCAGCAGATATTTCAAAGAGTTTTTCCCTATGCCACGTTTTCACATTTTGTTTTTATTTCCATATTTCATGATGAAATAAAGACGGCAGGAAGGAGACAAACATAACAGTGTCCAGTCTGTAAGTCATTTCCAGTTCTAATTTTTTCCTTTCAGAGGGCCATTGAACTGCAACATGGGGCATTGGAGCAAAAGCATCACAGATGTAGCTATAAAGATCCAAGTAATAGATATTTGGGTTACTAATAGGACACGCAACACAATTAATATTGTCATAATAGACTCATACTGGACGCATACAAAGTACAAGCTCATTTAACACAATTGTCAAACAAGAAATAATAGGCAACTGGAAGGCAGAGAAGCTGAAGGTAGGCCGATGGGAGATAGAAAGAAATCCTCTGATAAATCAAGGACCATGATAGTAGTATAATGACGACAGAAAATCATCAAGACTGTCCAGAAAGAAGTTAACTTCCTTTCCTCAGAGAGGGTTAGGTGGACAACCACTACTGTAAAACCCATGTCCTCTCAGAGGACAATATTAGGGCATCACTACCCATTCAACCCAGAATAGCATCCAGCTCCCATAGTGCAACCACAGGAGACTGCACCATAGCATTTGGCTGATACGATTAGGAAAACAAGCAGAGCACGATGACAGCAGAGGAGCTGAGCGGGAGTTCTTCCGGACAGAAGTAAGCCAAGAATCGATGACCTGTACTGTGGCTGGGAGCTGTTGCTTCATTTTTCAGTTATTTCCATGAGTGCTTGGGGGGAAAAATAATGTTCCACTCATTACAGACAAAAAAGCTACCCACCTAGAGGAATACATACAGATGTTTCACAACAGGGGATCACATACACACAAAGCTGAATTAGGTACAAACCAAGGAGCTCACAGTCTAAAATAGGAATTCTTAACCTGGAGCCTATAAACAGAATAAAGGGAAATAAATCCATGAAATTTAATTGAAAATATATACACTATTATTTCCTCTAATTTCTAACTAAAATTTTTCATTTCCTTCAATTAAGAATGTAGGCAATAAACTAACCCAGTAGTATTAGCAGTAATTGTGACCTTGTCTCCTATGGAAATTAAGTATTTTCATCTTCTTTATAATCCTTACAGATATTATAGCAGATACCCAAGACACACTTATGCTCATCACTCCTGAAGCTGCAATATTAGAGTCACCAGTTAAGCTTATCTAATGCATTAATAAAGAAGCATATATGTTGCTATATATCCCACACATGGGATTTTTTAACATTTTGATAACTATATTTCAATATAATTGGTTTCCTTTATAAGCCTGCCTACTTTATCTTACAGATTTTAACATATTCTGAGAAGTGGTTCGTAGACTTCATGTGATGGCCAGACGGGTTCATGTTACAGAAGACTAAGGACTCCTGGCATGAAGAGAAGTCAGACAAGCACAGAGCTCCTGTGTCAGTCTGACATAAGTGTAGCGACTGTCTTTTGATGGAAGTCTGTTTTCTAACCTTCTTGATGCTTCTCTGAAGCAATTGCCTTCCAATAAGTCCCTTTCCTGATGATGTAATCTAGAGCTTACATCTATTAAGTGCAACCAAGACTCAGGTGGCACTGTATTTAATATTTATATATTCTGATTTTAAAAGTACATTTTATGGAAAATGCATAAATAGCTATCACATGCTAAATCTTCTAAAATGTTAACAGTTTAATAAGTCTCCTTATTGAATCTAATCTGCCCTAATAGATGCTACCCCCTACCTCATAGCAACTGTCAAATGACAGGCCTAATACCTAAAAAGAACTGAATGTCATATTGCCTTGAAAATTTAGCCCCCATGAAGTGGCCGCCATATTTGTATATTTATAGATACAAACTGTTTAGAATGCCTCATCTTTCTCCACTCTAGGCCTTTTCTCATAACCCTCTTACTATCACCCAAATAACTTAACAAGGCAATAGGTAATAGTTGATGGATCAGTGATGCAGAATTCAAGAATAATTCCATTTGCTCTTTTCTTCCACTAAAAAGGATTTACTTATTGAGGAAAGAAATGCAACCTCCTCGATGTGGCACTCCCATAACCTGGATACTCAAGAGCAAAGTTAAACTGAGAATCTAGAACAGACATTAGGATGTTCAGATGCCCACTGGGATCTGGTCGTAGTGGCTGTCTGGAGCACAGTGATAAGTGTCTTGAGGCTACATCCTGGCTCAGTGTGAAAGAACACTACAATCAAAGAACAATGCTTATCAAGGGCCCAGAAGCAGTGACATGACTGCTTCATAGCTTCCTCCTGGCTTTACATACTTTCATGAAAGATTAACCAGATGGAACCACAAAGAAGAAAGTCCTTCTTTTGTCTATTGGCTTCGATTCTTAACAGGTATGCCATGATTTCTTAGGACCTTGATGAGTGGTCCAGTATCATGAGCTTGTTAGCAGACACAAGAATTAAAGACGTAATAATAGCAAATAATCCTCTTGGAAACCCTCCCCATCATATACCAGCTGATGAAACATAAATTTATTTGAGTCCATCTATAGATCCTGAGCTCTTTAGCCATCGGCTAATGGAAGAGTGAGAATAAAGAAAGACTTCAAACACTGGCAAATACTTGAAGATTCAAAACCAAATTCCTCTTCCTAGTTCACCTTGCTTACAGCGATGACACATACCACTCCCAGAAACTAGTGACTATCTGCAGTGGTAAGCACTCTGGCCCTGGTGGCCTCTGGTGTTTCTTCTTTCTAGTCATATAGTCCTTCTCAGCAAGGGTCACTCTTACTCCCAAGAGGAAAGTCAACATGACTCACTTTCAGAAACTGAAAGTACACCATGTCCACATGAGCAGTGCTGCTTACTGTATAACCACAAAACCACATCAGAAGAAGGAGTCAGCTGCTTAGGAAGGAGACGAGCCAGTGGGCTGAACAAGCTCATCCCCATTCCAGACAGCCAGGCTTCTGGAGGACCACGGTTCCCTTTACTCCGATATGGAACAGCGGACAAATGTCAGCAACAAATGCAGCCAGGGGCCTTGGCTTCTGGTCACTGAACACAGAGAAATGAGGGCCTTCCCAAAGCCCCACTGTGAAGCAGGGAGGTTTTGGCCTCATCCTTCTTTCCATTTCCTGGGGCATGTTCTTCTCCAATTCTATCCCCTTCCCAAACACCCAGCACTCTCTTACCGAACCTTGTGTTAGGGGATTTGGAGGGAGGATTTAAGGAAACAAGGCCTTGGTCTGGGTGGGATACTGTCAGGATTCTCTGACTGCGTAGCCTGTTAATTCTTACCTAGAAGGTATGAGGAATGTGTGCTGGATATCAGTCACTCAGTTGTGTCTGACGCTTTGCGACCTCATGGATGTAGCCCACCAAGCTCTTCTGTCCATGCAATTTTTCCCAGTAACAATACTGGGGTGGGTTGCCATTTCCTTCCGCAGGGGGTCTTCCTGATCCAGGGATCAAACCAAGGTCTCCTGCATTGCAGGCAGACTTTTACTGTCTGAGCCACCAGAGAAGAAGGCATGAGGAATGAAACATGGCCAAACTTTAATCAGCAAAGAAATATAACTCACTCACTCATATTCATCAGATTATTGGCATGTTTGGTCATTTTTGTGCTCACTTTTGACCATGTTCTCATTTGTATCTATGTTCAGACCTGAGTAACAATTTTTTTTTTGCCTTGCCCACTGTGGTTGCAGACTGGCCTTGTCAGATATTGGGGTTGTGTGAAATTGTTTCTGTTCAACCAGAGAACACCACAGCCTAGCCAAGAAAAAGAGTACAGGACCAGCTCCAGTAATACCAAGGACTACCTAATAGGCCCAGGCCTGCTCCTAGCTGTCAGCCAAAACGAGGAGTGGGAATTCGCCCTAAACTCTGATCCTGTAGTACGACTTCAACCTTTCCCTCCACTTTTGGTTTAAAACTGTGGGTTTCCACTCCCTTCCTTGAGACAATTCACTCTTTCAAAGTGGCATAAACTAATTGAAGAATTGATCTCAGCTAATAAGAGTTAAACTTTTGTCCCAAAGGGGTTGGAGGGATGTCCTGTACTTAGATTATAACAGTGATCTTTCAGAGACAAAAGCTGACCCAGATGAGCCATAATGTTGAGCCTGGGCTAAACTGTGCAACAGAACACCTTCAGAACTTCACCAGGTAGACTAGACAGATGACTGGTTCTTTGTCCAACATACAGATCAGGCCCTGAATTTCATACCCACAATTGCACTTCCACATACTGACTCAGTGAGGTACTCTCTGGTCACTCCCATGTTGATTTCTCCAAGCCTCTCTCCCCTCACAGAGAATCTCCCCTCATCCACCTGACATTTCTCCACTAGTTTTTCTATGGAGATGGTATTTTTGAACTCATATTGGAGCTTGACTTGCCAGATCTAATGAGTTGCTTTCAGAATGAGGACTGCCCTGAATAAGCCAACCCCTCTCTTTTCTTATTTACCTTACTCTTTTTATTCAAGCACGGTTGACTTACAGTGTTGTATTAATTTCTGCTGTACATCAAAGTGACTTAGTTATGTGTGCGTGCACATACACACATATATATTCTTTTTCATATTCTTCTCCATCATATGGAAAGGATACTTAATACAGTTCCTTATGTTATACAGTTGCTGCTGAGTCACTTCAGTCGTGTCCGACTCTGCACGACCCCATAGACGGCAGCCCACCAGGCTCCCCCGTCCCTGGGATTCTCCAGGCAAGAACCCTGGAGTGGGTTGCCATTTCCTTCTCCAATGCATGAAAGTGAAAAGTGAAAGGGAAGTCGCTCAGTCGTGTCTTGACTTTTAGTGACCCATGGACTGCAGCCTAGGCTCCTCTATCCATGGGGTTTTCCAGGCAAGAGTACTGGAGCGGGGTGCCACTGCCTTCCCCGGTTATACCGTAGGACCTTATTATTTATCCATTCTATACGTGATAGTTTGCATCTGCTAACTCTGTTGCAATATTCATATCAGATGAAACAGACTTTAAAACAAAGGCCATAAAGAAAAAGAAGGACACTATATAAGGAGAAAAAAATCAACGCAAGGGACTTCCCTGGTGGTCCAGTAGTTAAGACTCCATGCTTCCAATGCAGGGGACCCAGGGTTTGATCCCAGGTCAAGGAACTAGGTCCCACATGCCACAGCTAAGAGTTTACATGCCAAAACTAAAGATCCTACATACTTCAACAAAGATCCCACGTGCTGCAACTTAGACCCAGGGCAGACAAATAAATACTATTAATTTAAAAAAAAAAAGTCAATGCAAGAAGAGGATTTTATACTCATCAACATATAGGCACCCAAATACATAAATAGAAACAGACACAAAGGGAGAAACTGACAGGAATATAATAATAGCAGGAAACTTAAACACCCTCCTCTGACATCAATGGACAGATCTTCAAGCCACCATCGCTTGCTTGTCTCTACTCTGTGGTCTAGGTAGGACACTGAATTCTGTGACTTCTTATAATACTCTGCTGCCACCTGGTGAAAATTCATAACCAAATAGGACACAAGTCATCACTGACTTTCAACCTCTGTACACGCTCACATAGACACACAAAGGAAGTATTTACTCCTGTGGGATGGGTGAAGCTGGAATTCCTTGTTGATTGGAATCATCTTGCTGATTGTTCAGTTTTGTCTGTAAGTGGTCTTTAAAAGTAAATGCTACAGCAACATTTATATTAAAACACACCCACAAACACCTATCTGCCTACCTTCTACATGTACACTGGGCCATTTTAATCTTCAAGATAGCTCTATGAGATAATTTATTAATATCACTTCACAGATAAGAACACAAAGGCACAGAGAAGCTAAGTGATGTCCCCAAAGTCACCTTATTAGGGGAAGAACTGAAATAGAACCTCAGAGAGTATGGCTTCAGAATCTATTTTCTGCTGTGACTTTCTGACTCTTACTATGCTACCTGGAGCTCTGATCACTGGAAAAGAAAAAGAGGGAAAGAAGCTTCCTATCTCCTTTCTGAATCTGCATCGTTTGCCTCTCCATCCTCCATTTCTCAGGCACCCTAGAGTCCTTGAACCAGATTCCCAGCTTCTATGGACTCAGGCAACAAAGAATACTGATCACCCTTTGGGATTCACAGAGCTATAATAAGGCATCAGCAAGAGAAACACGAACCCCCAATTCTCCCCCAGTTCTAATTAATAAGAAATAGTAAGTGATTAAAATCTATGTATAGCTGTGTAAGTAGACTATCCTATTTTAAATGCAACCTAGAAGCTTAAAGAACCAATAGATTTAAAAAGAAAATTCTGAAGACCATAGTAACTTCTGAATGAGCACCAAAGAACCATCAGGGTCACTGTTAAAACCTGTACTGATGTACCTGAGACATAAGGAGACCACCAGGAATACAGTGCTTTGCGTGCCAGCCACCACCATGAGTGGCCAGCCCTTACATAGAGGGGAAGCAGAGGGCTGGGTGTAGGAGGTAGCTCATAGGAAGGGCTGGGGGGAGTTGCTCTGGGACACGCCATTAGGAAACCTTTCCACACATGGACAGGAAAATCAGCAAAGAGGAACTCCCTCCACGGACACTTAGGTCTGGACCTCAGCCATGACAGAGATCAGGAAAGGAGCCTACAGACGACTCTCAGGAAGAAGTGGCTGTCCAAGGGCCCACTCCAGCCCACAGATAGTTTTGATTGGCTCACTCTGTGCTTCCTAAACTATGAATTAGTGCCAGCAAAAAAAAAAAAAAGAAAATCAGGAAATTTCATATAAATTTGCATTTCCGAACTCTCTTGAAAAACTGGAAGACTTAGTAATACCAGGTCCAGGTCACCATGTGATAACAAGCTTTCATCCAGGACCTTCAACCTGACCGCGTCTGGCAAGGAGTTTCCCCAGCAAAGGCACTTTTGAAACTTCCCTCCGGGACCCTAGAGGATGTTGAGTCTTGAGCTTCTGATACAGCAGAAGCTGTCCAAGGCTCTGGGACAGGCTGTTTGTTGCTAAGCACTGCGAGCACACCCAGCACCCAGGCCAGAGACGGGAGCATGTACACAGGGCTCAGAGACAACACCCTTCCCCCATGTAAGGACTCCCATAACGTGATGCCAACTCAGCTTCCCAACATCAACTTCCGTGATTTCCTTCACATATGCTATGCTGCAGCCACACTTCAGGATTTATTGTTCTCTAGGTATTCTTCCCAGATCTGTACACTCTATTTGGAATACCTCCTCCCTCTTCCCACCTGCTATGTTCAACATTTACCCAACTGTCAAAGCCAATCACAAAAGTTGTTCAGTGAAGACTTCTTCAGTTTTTGTAAATCAGAATTAATCCCCCTTCCTGTCTTACATTAACATTAGTTTACACTTCTACTGTAGGATTACCATAGTCTGATTTATATTATGGTTAGTCTTTCTTCCTGTTAATTTGTGAAATCCTGAAAGGCAGAAATTGCCTCATTAATTTTCATGCCCACCCCCTCTCCACAACCACTCCTTTCCTAATCTATGCTGCTGCTAAGTCACTTCAGTAGTGTCCGACTCTGTGTGACCCCATAGACGGCAGCCCACCAGGCTCCCCCGTCCCTGGGACTCTCCAGGCAAGAACACTGGAGTGGGTTGCCATTTCCTTCTCCAACGCATGAAAGTGAAAAGTGAAAGTGAAGTCGCTCAGTCATGCCCGACTCTTAGCGACCCCATGGACTGCAGCCTACCAGTCTCCTCCGTCCATAGGATTTTCCAGGCAAGAGTACTGGAGTGGGGTGCCATTATAAGTATATTGTTAATATAATCATTGTTGAGTATGTTTTTAAAAGACTGTGAAGTAAACCTTGGTTTCTACTGCCATCTAGTGACCATAATGTAGAATTATGCCTGAAACCATTGCAATCTCTTAGGAGCCTAACATTCTAAATTCATCCCTGTTTCTCTTTCCAATATTTCCTATTCCTTCCTTTTTCTCCTTTCCTTCTTTTCTCCTTCACTTTTTATTCATTTATTCTTTCAATCAACACATACTCATTGATCATCTTCTAGCTGTCAGTCAAGGTGGAGCAAGCCCACTGCAGCCTGTATCTCGTATCGATTACAGAAAAACTGTGGGCAAACACACAAAAGCAACTACCTGGAAGAAGATTAGGGAGGAGAACCTAAACTTGAAAAATTCATATAGAGACAAGTTTCTTTGCTATTTTTCCTCTTTTGCCTTCCCACTTTGACCCAAGTGATTCCCACTGGGTTTTTTGTTTGTTTGTTTGTTTTGTTTCTCCTATTTTTCCTTCCAGGCCTGCACCAAGGGCAACCCAAATCATGAATCTGCAATGTAATCACCATTACTCCAGCACCAAAATCCCTGGGAGAAAAATCCATGTTTCTGGCCAAAGTAACTCAAATAAAGGGAAGCTTGTGATACAAAAAGAGTGGAGAAATGACTTCTATGTTTTTGCCTCTCTCTCTCCCCCTTTATTCTCACCACTTGGTACTGAGGGTTGCCCCAGTCATACATAATTATGGGATATAAGGTCACTAGAACTTCAAATAAACTTTTTTTCTAGTCAGATGATTGGGTAAGGAGCTTCTGGAAGCCAGAGAGTTTAGCGGATACACTGGAGAGAAAGAGTCAGAGATGGAGATCTCTGAATTTTGTGGATAAAGCCACATGTCCTGAATTCATCTCTGAGTGCCCATGCATAGGACAGAGTAAAAGCAGAAGGGCAAAGACCTTGAAAGGCTATGCAGAGAAAATGAAAAAAAAACTCACAGTCTAAATTTAAAGATTACCAAAAAATGAAAAGAAAAACCTTATGCAGAGGAGTTTAATAGGCCCAACTCTCAATATAAAATCCAAAATGTCTGGATACAATTGAAAAAAAAAATTTACTGACAAGCAAGAAACCAGGGAAATTTGACAACTTACAGGAAAATAAAAATCAATGGAAGTCAGTTATGAGATGATACAGATATTGGAATCAGACAAAATTTAGACCAGCTATAGTAACCAGACTCCAAGAAGCAAACACTCCTGAAATAAATGTAGAGATAGAAGCTCTCAATAAAGAGAAACTGGGGTGGGGGTGGGGGGGCTGTAAGAGGAAATTTTAGACCTGAAAAATATCTGAAATACAAAATTCACTAGGTGGTCTCAAGGGAGATTAAGACAAAAAAGGAAAGAGTCAGAAAATTAGTACAGATCAACAGAAACTATTCAAACCTGAAGAACAGAAAGGGAAAATACTGGTGGTGGAGGGCGGGGGGACAAGCCTATAGGAAAATATCGAAAGGTTTACATGTATGTCATTGGAATCACAGAAAAATGTGAAAAAGGGGAAAAGGATGGCTGAAAACTTTCCAGACTTTGTGAAGGAAATAAATTTATAACTTCAAAAGGCTCAGAAAACCCCAGATAGATAAAATTCAAAGAAAATTATACCTCCATATATTATAATAAATTTGCAGGAAATCAAGGATTTTTTTAAAGTTTTGAAAATAACCAGAGGAAAATGACACATTACAAAAAGAGGCAAAATTATTCAAATTACTGTGGATATCTTATCAGAAAACATGGAGACCAGAAGATAGTGACACAGTTTTCTTTTAAAGTAACTATAATGTAATAACTAGCAAACCAGAATTCTGTGTTTAGCTAACGAAATACCTGGCAAGGAAAAATATAGTGAAACTAGCGCATTTTAAGATGAAGGAAAACTAAGACAATTCATATTTAGCAAAACTGCTCTAAGAAAAACGCTAAAGGAACTTTTTCAGGCTAACTGAAAGTGATACAACATGGAGATTAAGAAAGAGCAATAATATAATAAACAACAATGATAGATATCTAGATAAATATCTTATTTCTTCCTCTTAGATTCATTAAAGTAGATGTGACTATTAAAAGCAAAAATTATAATATTGTCTGATGGGATTTGCAGTGCATATAAATGTAATACTTTGGTGTGTGTGCTCAGTTGCTCAGTTATGTCCAACTCTTTGTGATCCCAGAGACTATAACCCACCAGGTTCCTCTGTCCATGAGAGTCTCTAGGCAAGAATACTGGAGTGGTTTGCCATTTCCTTCTCCAGGGGATCTTCCCAACCCATGGATCAAATCTGCATCTCTTATGTCTCCTGCATTGACAGGTAGGTTCTTTACCACTAGCACCACCTGGGAGCCCAAATGTAATACACATGAAAAGTTTAATATGAAGGAAGCGGGGAAAATAAAGAAAACTACGTGATTAAAACTTCAACCCTTACTTGAAGTGGTAAAATACTAATTCTAAGTATACTGTGAAAGGTTAGACATGTATATTGGAAAGACCTAAAACAGCAACTTAAAAAAACAAAAAGACATAAAGCCAAGAGATAAAGTATATATTAAAAAAATAATAATAATCTAAAACATGGCAGAAAATGGTGAATACAGAAAAACCAGAGAAATGGTGAATAGGTAAAAAACAGAGAAAAGGAAAATCTAAAATAAATAGAGAGTACACCTAAATCCAACCATATCAACAATCCCATTCAAAGTAAGTGGTCTCCACATGTCAATTAGAAGACAAAGATTGTCAGATAGGGAAAACAAAAAATGCTCAGTTACATGTTTTCTACAAGAAACTCTATAAATATGATATAAAGGTTAAAGTAGAAGGATGGAGAATGATAAAACATGACATCACACAACTAAAGAAAGTGAGAATGACTATATTAATATCCAGGCAGATGTCAAAACAAGGAATATTACTAGGGAGAAAAAGGGGTCAGTATATCTAGAACACAAAACAATCCAGATATGTATACTGCAAACAACGGAGCTTCAAAATACATGAATCAAAAATGGCAAACTAAAAGGAAAAATACCCAAATCCACAATTATTCCTGGGGCCCTCAAAATACCTCCATAATCAGCAGAACAGTAAAAAATCAAGGATTAAGAAGACCTGAATATTATTGCTCAGTTTTACCTAATTAATATTCATAAAGTATTCCATCCAACAACAGAATATATATTTTTAAGTGTACATGGAACATTCACCAAGGTAGATTAGGGGTCAGCAAATTATGACCTACAAGCCAAATTCAATCTACCATCTGTTTTTATAAATAAAGTCTAATTGGAACACAGCTATGCCTATTTGTTTTCATTTATTCTGTGGCTGTTTCTGTGCCACAAAAGCAGAAATGAGTAGTTGAGGGATAAACTATATGGTCTTAAAAGTCAAAAATATTTGCTATCTGACACGCTACGAAATAAATTATTTACTTCTGTTCTGGACAATGCCCAAATAATAGTCAACTGAGAAGACTACTAGAGAGCACATCTGACCATAATGGAATTAAATTTAAAAATAATAAAGATATCTGAAAATTTCCCAATTTTTGGAATTTAAACCACATCCTTATAACTCATTCATTTGTCAAAGTGGAAGTCTCAAGAGAAAGTATAAAATATTTTAAACTACCCAAATATGAAAATATCACATATCAAATATTTCTGGGAAGGGGATGCAACTAAAGAATGTTTACAGGAAAAGTTATAAGTGGTATAAGTATTTATATTGAAAAATAAGAAAGGCCTCAAATTAATTCTAAGCTTCCATCTTAAGAAACTTGAAAAATAAGAGCAAATTAAATATAAATTGAAAAGAAAGAAATACAATTAAGAGCATAAAAAACACTGAAAATACAGAATAAAGAACATTTATAAAAACCAATTTTATCTAAAGATAAAAATAATTCATAACCTCTAGTCTAGCTGAGCTAGACCGATTGAGCTAGAAACAAAGAGAAAACACAAATTATCGATATCAAGAATGAAAGAATAGGCATTGCAGTAGATACTACCATCACTAAAAGGTGACTAAGGAAATACTCCAAACAACTTTAAGTGCTTCCATTCAACTTAAATAAAATGGAATGAATTCTTGAAAGGCAAACTACCAAAAATCACTCATGAGGAGATAAGTAAGCTGAATATTCTACTAAAGAAATGGAATACAAAGTTTAAAAAGTTTCAACAGAGAATAATACAGGCCAGGAGAAATATACTATAAACTCAACCAAGCATATGAGGGAGAAATACCAAATCTATATCATTTTTCAGAAAACAGAATAGGAAGGAACTACTTTCACATTCATTTTATGAACTCAGCGTTAGCCTGATACCAACACTAGACAAAGACATTACAAGAGAGTAAAATTATAAAACAACATCCTTCCTGAATATGGACACCAAAGTTAACAGATTTTATCAATTCCAGGAGCATATAAAAAGAATTATATACTATGAGCAAGAGAGGTTTATTACAGGAATGCAAAGATGTTTCAACTTTTGAAAATCACTCCAGTATAATTTATCATAACAGACTTAAAAGAAAAACTGTACAATCATCTCAATAGAAGCAGGAAAATATTTGACCGAACTCAACGTCCAGCATGTTAAAAACTCTCAACATCACTATCAAAAGAAAAAGAAAGCTTCATTAATCTGAAAAAGGCAGCTACAAAAAATATACTGCTAATGCTAATTTATGGAGAAATAATGACTGTTTACTCCTTGGAACAAAAGTTATGACCAACCTAGATAGCATATTCAAAAGCAGAGACATTACTTTGCTTAAAAAGGTCTGTCTAGTCAAGGCTATGGCTTTTCCAGTGGTCATGTATGGATGTGAGAGTTGGACTGTGAAGAAAGTTGAGCACTGAAGAATTGATGCTTTTGAACTATGGTGTTGGAGAAGACTCTTGAGAGTCCCCTGGACTGCAAGGAGATCCAACCAGTCCATCCTAAAGGAGATTAGTCCTGGGTGTTCATTGGAAAGACTGATGTTGAAGCTGAAACTCCAATACTTAGACCACCTGAGGCAAAGAGCTGACTCATTGAAAAAGACCCTGATCCTGGGAAAGATTGAGGGCAGGAGGAGGAGACGACAGAGGATGAGATGGTTGGATGGCATCACCGACACAATGGACATGGGTGGACTCCAGGAGTTGGTGATGGACAGGGAGGCCTGGCATGCTGCAGTTCATGGGATTGCAAAGTGTTGAACACGACTGAGCAACTGAACTGACTGACTGAACTGATCCAGAAAAATGAAACATCATAACCATATATAATACAAGAAAGATATAACTCAAGAAAGATCAAAGACTTAAATGCATAACATAAAACCATAAAGTTCCTGAAACTGAAAGTGTTAGTCACCTAGTCATGTCTGACTCTTTGTGATCCCGTGGACTTTAGCCCACTAGTCTCCTCTGTCCATAGAATTCTCCAGGCAAGAATACTGGAGTGGGTTGCTACTTCCTTCTGTAGGGGATCTTCCCAAGCTGGGATTGAACTCGAGTCTCCCACACTGCAGGCAGACTTACTGACTGAGCCACAAGGGAAGACATAAATGAAAGTGGAAGTCGTTCAGTTGTGGCTGACTCTTTGCGACCCCATGGACTATAGTGCATGGAATTCTCTAGGCCAGAATACTAGAGTGGGTAGTCTTCCCCTTCTCCAGGGGAATCTTCCCAACCCAGGGATCAAACCCAGGTCTCCTGGTTTACAAGCAGATTCTTTACCAGCTGAGCAACCAGGCAAGCCCAAAAAAGCTCCTAGAAGAAAATTAAGGAGAAAATCTTTGTGGCCTTAGGTTAGGTAAAGAATTCCTAGATATGGCAACAAAAGCATGACCAAAAAAGAAGAAAATCGGTAAACTGAATTTCACCATAATTAAAAACATGTGCTCTGCAAAAGACACTTAAGCAAATAAAAAGACAATCTAATTAAATCATTGTGATACACCACATAACAAAGAATAAAAACCGTATGACCATCTCAGTAGACACAGAAAAAGCTGAGTTCAAATTCAATACCCATTTATGATTAAAAAAAAAAAAAGAGAGACCCTCCTGAAAGTGGGCATAGAGGGAACCTGTGCTGTGCTGTGCTTAGCTGCTCAGTCATGTCCAGCTCTTTGCGACCTCATGGATTGTAGCCCTCCAGGCTCCTTGGTCCATGGGATTCTCCAGGCAAGACTACTGGAGTGGGTTGCCATGCCCTCCTCCAGGGGATCTTCCCAATCCAGGGATCAAAGCCAGGCCTCCCACATTGCAGGTGGATTCTTTACTGTCTGAGCCACCAGGGAAGCCCATAGATGGCATCTACTTCAACATAATAAAGGCCATATATGACAAACCCACAGCCAACATCATACTCGACCATCAAAAGCTTATTCCTCTAAGATCAGGAATAAGACAAGGATGCCTACTCTTAGCGCTTTTATTCAACATAGGTTTAGAATTCTATGGCAAAACAGAGGGAAAAAGGAATACTAACTGGAAAAGAAGTTAAACTGTCACTGTCTGCAGATGTGGTTTAGTCACTGAGTCGTGTCTGACACTTGCGACCCCATGGACTGTAGCCTGCCAGGCTCCTCTGTCCATGGATTCTCCAGGCAAGAATACTGGAGTGGGTTGCCATTTCCTTCTCCAGGACATCTTCCCGACCCAGGAATAGAACTTGGGTCGCCTGCATTGCAGGCAGATTCTTTACCAACTGAGCTACAAGGGAAGATTATTTGCAGATGACATGATACTATACATAGAAAATCCTAAAGATGCTACCAGATAACTTAAGAGTTCATCAATGAATTTGGTAAAGTTGCAGGATATGAAATTACAATACACAGAAATCGCTTGCATTTCTCTATATTAACAATGAAATATCAGAATGAGAAATTAAAGAAACAGTCCCATTTTCCATCACATGAAAAAGAATAAAATACCTAGGAATAAATCTACCTAAGGAGGCAAAACACTCATACACCAAAAACTATGAGGCTGATGAAAGAAACTGAAGATGACACAAAGAGTTGGAAAAATATGCCACGTTCTAGAATTGGAAGATCAGTATTGTCAGAATCACTATACTACCCCACAATCTCCAGATTCAGTGCAATCCTTATCAAACTGCCAGTGACATTTTTCACAAATCTAGGGAAAAAATCTTAAAATTTGTGTGGAAACACAAAAGATCCTGAGTAGCCAAAGTAATCTTAAGAAAGAAAAACGGAGCTTGAGGAAATCAGACTCCCTAACTTCAGTCTGTACTACAGTCATCAAGACAGTATGTTACTGACACAAAAGCAGAAATATAGATCAATGGAATAGGATTGAAATTCCAGAGATAAACTCACCCACCTATGTTCACCTAATCTATGGCAAAGGAGGCAAGAATACACAATGGAGAGAAGACAGTCTCTTCAATAAGTGGAGAAAACTAGATAGTTACATGTGAAAGAATGAAATCAGAATACTTCCTAACACCATACACAAAAATAAACTCAAAAATTGATTAAAGACCTAAATGTAACACTTGATACTATAAAACTCTTAGAGGAAAACATAGGCAGAATCCTCTGACATAAGTTGCAGCAAGATTTTTTGAGCCACCAGAGAATAATGAAAATAAAAACAAAAATAAACAACTGGGATCAAACTAAACTTAGAAAGGTTTTATACAGCAAATAAAACCATAATCAGAAATAATAACACCCAGAATGGGAGAAAATATTTGCATACAAAGTGACCAACAAGGAATTAACCTCCAAAATATACAAACAGCTCATTCACCTCAATTTAAAAAGCAGTTCCAAAACAGGCAGATCTTAATAGACCTTTCTCTAAAGAAGACATGGCCGATGGCCATGAAGCACATGAAAAGATGCTCAACGTCACTGATTATTAGAGAAATACAAATCAATACTACAATGAGGTATCATCTCACATCAGTTAAAATGGCCGTTATCACAAAATCTGCAAACAATGAATGCTGGTGAGGGAATGGAAAAAAAGAAATCCTCCTACACTGTTAATGGGAATGAAATTGGTACAGCCACTATGGAGAACAGTATGGAGGTTCCTTAAAAAACTAAAAATAGAGCTAGCATATGACCTAGCGATCCCATCCCTGGGCTGATACCCAGAGAAAACCATAATTTGAAAAGATACATACACCTCAGTGTTCATTGCAGCACTATTTACAATAGCCAGGACATGAAAGTAACTTAAATGTCCATCAACAACAGAATGGATAAAGAAGATGTGGTCCGTATATACAGTGGAATATTATTCAGCCATAAAAAAGAATGAAATGTCATTTGCAGCATCGTAGATGGACCTAGAGATCGTTATACTGAGTGAAGTAAGTCAGATAGATAAGTACAAATATCAAGATATCATTTTTACGTGGAATCTTAAAAAAAATGATACAAATGAACCTATTCACAAAACAGAAATAGAGACACAGATGTGGAAAACAAGCATGGTTACCAGGAGGAAAGGGGGAGGATAGATAGGGAGATTGGGATTGACATAAACACACCACTAAATATAAAATAGATAATAAGGGCCTATTGCATAGCACAGGGAACTCTATTCAGTACTCTCTAATGACCTACATGGGAAAGGAATCTAAAGAAGAGTGGATATATGTATAACTGATTCACTTAGCCATGCACCTGAAACACAATATTATAAAACAACTATTCTCCAATAACATTTCAAAAAAAAACAGCCTACTGACTTTACCTCCCCCTCCCAAAATAAAAACAAGTTCACACTAAAACCTATTTGCAAATATTTATAGCAGCTTTAGTAACAATCACTAAAAACTAGGAAAAAGCAAATGTCTTTCAACAGGTGACTGGATAAACAGACCGTCATACATCAATAAAATAAAATACCATTCTACAACAAAAAGTATGTATTTTACTGATACACACAACAACATAAATAAATCTCTAAAAAATGATTGATGCTAAGTGGGGGGAAAAAAGCCAGACTGAAAAGGCTACATATTGTCTGATTCCATTTCTTTGATTTTCTGGAAAAGTTGAAACTATAGGAACAGAGAACACAGTGGTTGCTAGGGGCTGACGATGAAGAATTGATACATGAGCTATATAAGGAACTGGTGGGTGATGAAACCATTCTGTATCTTGGTTGTATTGGTAATGATATGACTGCATGCATTTGTGAAAACTCAGAAATATATACTAAATAGAATGAATATTAATACATGCACATATAAATAAAATAGGAGAAAAGTAAGTGGATACAACTATCTTTGAGTGTCTTCAATATTAGAAAGAAACATCACTGGGATTTGAATGATCTTTATGAAATAAAATGAGCTGGTTGAACACATTGTCTTTAAAGTCCATTTTAGTTCTGAAATTCAATTATTTCAATGTCTGAATTCTGAAATCCACTTATTCTATAATTTGATACTGTATAGATACCTCCTCACCATGCAGGAGGACAAATAAAGGAGAGCAATTTTATTTTCAGTGATAATGACAGTGAAGATGACATATTCTCTCTTAGGTCCAAGTCTTTATTATTCAGAGCAGCATAGAACCTGCACAATCACATGCTAAATATGGGATCGAGCAAGATACTCCTCCACATTTTTAGGGCTCTCTGTAGAGTTTTTCCAATACCTTTTATTTAAGAATTTGATTCCTTTATCTAAATAAATATAATTTAGAAAAGCTCTCTTTTTCCTGGGTAAGCATTATGTTAGTCTTAGATTCCTATATAATATATTTGAAATACTGGTGTAGAGATAAATTAGACCAAACATAGCTTTTACTAATCCTTGACAAGTTAACTTCAATAAGAACTCAGTAATAAGGTACAAGAAAGCATTTAATCTACTTATAAGCCACTTTATTATTTTATTTAAGATATTTACGCAGTTTTGACATTAATATTCAGAGGATATACTGAAGAGTTCTCAGAAGGAAGTTTACCTAACTGTGTAAGTGAGCTGTGAACCAAAAAGAACTTTCAGAGACTCAGAATAATGCCAATCCTAATGATTATCTAGTTCAAACACTTCAATTCACAGACCAGAAAACTAGATACCAGGGAAGGAAAATGACTGGTTTGTCAAGCGTATATGCTTACACACTGATGGAGCCAGAACTTTAGAAATCAAACCAGACAGACCAGCACTTGCAAATTTTAACAGCTCAGCATAGAAATCTCAAGATAGCTTCAATTAAATTGACCGAGGCACTTTGAAATTATTAGTCTTAAATTTTTGGTTTTAGAGTCAAATCACCAACAATATTTAATAACTGCCCTTTTTCATAGTCATAAAAATAAATCAGACAAAAATCACTCAGAACATTAATGATCACATTAAAATGATCAAAAATAAGATTTTGTGTGAACTTATTTCACTTTCACTCTTGTTTCATCCATTTACCACAAATTTTCATCTGGTAATCTAGCAGGTAATTAAAGTCATATATGCAATTTTGTACTCTTTAATTTCAGTGCCCCTTCAACTTCTCTGAACTGCCTCAGTCATATGATGGAGATAATAATTCCTACATACTGAGGTCAGAGATTAATAGCCTCAGTTGTATTCATGCTGAAGGTCAGTTCTTATCTGAATATATCTGTAGAATCTACCAAATAGCCTCAAGTACAAAGGAAGGAAGTTATTCAAACACAGAATGACTCCTTGTGCCTGGTCCAAGGGCAGGGTTGAAGAGACAGTACCAAGCGTCTGCCAGTAGGCTGACAGGTCACGCCAGAGTCTTTGAGGCAAGGCTCTAATAAAGAGAAGGTTAAAAAGTGAATCATTTCCCCCAGTCCCTGCTATTACATTGAGAGTATAGATGATTCCAATTTGAAACCCAATAGAACAAAACAAGGATAAAAGGGACTTTCATAATCCTTTTTAAAAGCTGCTTATAATTTCATCATGTGAAAATTATACAATATAAATAAAAGATGTGCTGTAGTTTCTCTCATTTCCAACACCCTTTTAGCCTGCCTCTATCCCTACTTGTTCCAAGTTCATTTCTTGAGGAAACTGTGATTAACAGCTTGTTGTATAACTTTAGACACACACACAGTTTTGTATCGAGGTCATGCTATGCTGTTGAACTGAAATTGCCAAAAACATATCATAGTCATGTTTCCAGGTCAGTATTTATTCTTAATAGTTCCTAGTATTTCACAATTTTTTCAGCCATTCATCTATTGATAGATACGTGGGTCATTTCCAATTTCTTAATGAAAGGTTCTGGCTAAGGAGGAGGTTCCTAAAGGCTCCTAACAAGGTTCTAGCTCAGGAAGAATTAGAGAAGCCCCTTCCTGAAAGAGGGTTTTTGAAATCACACACAAAATACTCATTTCATGGTACTGGAGGGATTCAATGGTAAGGAGGGATTCAAGGAAGGCTGAAATTATAGTCAAACCAAATCTAACTCTACCTCAAGCTTTGTTGTGAGTAATAAGATTACACATATGAAGCATTAGAAGTTCAGTAAACATCAGTTTCCTTCCTACAATTCTTTAAGTGCCTGTGTATGACAGCCCACTGTGCGGATAAATTCTTGAGTTTGAGGCTGGAGGGGATTGAAACATCCCGGTGCCATCCTGGAAACCAGTGATCACCGACAGATAACAAGTGTCCCGAGGTAAGTGCCTTCTTTCCACACAACCTCAGGGTGATGATCTTGCCATCCTGCAGAGTTCTCCAACATGCCCAACAGAGATGGACAAAGGTAGCCTTTGTCTCAAGTCTGTTTCTCAAGAGTGCCGTCTTTTTTAAAAGTATATTTCAAAAACAGGTTTTATTTACTCATAAAAATTAAAAAAAAATTAGAGTATAGCTGATTTACAATGTTGTGTTGTTTTCAGGTGTACAGCAATCAGATATATATATAATGGCAACCCACTCCAGTGTTCTTGCCTGGAGAATCCCAGGGACGGCGGAGCCTGGTGGGCTGCTGTCTATGGGGTCGCATAGAGTTGGACACGACTGAAGAGACTTCGCAGCAGCAGCAGCAGCATAGATATATCCACCCTTTGGAAAGATTCTTTTCTCCTATAGGCCATTGTTGGTCAGTCACTAAGTCATTTCCAACTTTTGCAACCCTGTGGACATTAGCCTGCCAGGCTCCTCTGCCCTGGGATTTCCCAGGCAAGAATACTGGAGTGAGTTTCTATTTCCCTCTCTGGGGGATCTTCCCAGCCCAGGGATTGAACCCATGTCTCCTGCTTTGGCAGGGGGAATCTTTACCCCTGAGACACCAGAAAAGCCCTATAGACCATTACAGAGAATTGAGTAGAGTTCCTTATGCTATACAGCCGATTCTTCTTAGTTATCCACTTTATATATAGTATTAATAGTGTGTATATGTCAAGGATTTCCATTTTGATGCCCCAAGCACCACAGTCTCTTTATATTTGTTACCCAAGGGACCTTGGGCCACCATACCAGGAGGATTCCTAGGAACTTTGCCTGTTAGTTTAGAGCTCTGAAAATGATCATTGCTGTATATATACACACATGAGAAGTTTTTCTATAGAGAATAAATTGTCTCTAAATGTTTCCCCAAAAATGTATCGATATGTTGCTTATATGTTTATGATATCTCTCATCTCATTTAGTATGATTGGTTTCTTTCCCATTTCCTACATTAGACTATAAAATCCTTACTGGCAGAGACCTTCCGTACTCTTTACTCCTGAACTGCAAGGGACTTTAATGGAACCTACCGAACTGGGTATCTGAAAGAACATGGGGTAGAGAATCAGATCTGGGTGTTACTCCCAACCCTGTTAATAGCTTGCATCTGATCTCAGAAAAGTCTCACCCCCTGTCTGGATCTCAGTTTTCCTCATCTTTAAAACATCTTTACAGGAAAGGAACGGAATGGATCAAATGTCCTTTACAGTCCCTTCAAGCTCTAACATTTGATACTCACAACTGGTATCTGTCACCAGGAATCATGATAGCAAAACAGAAAAATGCTTACTACCTTAATATAGATCGTCACTACGATGTTCATTTTAGTTAGTAAAAATGAGTTTCATTGAACTTATCTTATTTGTACTTGTATATTTCCTAAATTCACATCAGCTACACAGAGATTGTTCCTCAGAGCGGGCTTTGCAACGGGTACAACTTCTCAGTTGACTTCCATTATTTTCTTTTTCAAATGGTGCCTTTTCTTGACCTTCCCCTTAATTCCAGCTGTTTCTACACTCTTACCTTGCCTAGTTATT
Organism: Capricornis sumatraensis; assembly: GCF_032405125.1. Taxonomy (NCBI): domain Eukaryota; kingdom Metazoa; phylum Chordata; class Mammalia; order Artiodactyla; family Bovidae; genus Capricornis; species Capricornis sumatraensis. The sequence continues at coordinate 47,624,194 of NC_091082.1, read as the reverse complement.
CTACAATCACTTCAGAGTATTAGAAATGTCACTAAGATTAAGTACACTAAGGACTACTAGCAGTACTTTTCAATAATAATTGAGATAATAAATATTTATATAATGCTTTAAACTTAATCACAGTCTTTCACACATATCTCACTTGAATCTTAGAAGAAGTATGTTAGAGGGATATAGTAGATAATACTACTTTCTTGATTTTACTGCCTAAAACCCTCAGCTAGAGAGACTGGATAAATCACCCAAGTTGCCAAGCTAATAACAAGTGTCACTGCAGCAAGTAGTAGTAGTGTTGGTCGTTCAGTTGTGTCTGACTCTTTGCGACCCCAGCCCGCCAGGCTCCTCCTTCCATGGGATTTTCCAGGCAAGAATACTGCAGTGGGTTGCCATTTCCTTCTCCAGGGGATCTTCCCAAGGATTGAACCTGGGTCTCCCGCATTGCAGGCAGACCCTTTACTGTCTGCGCCACCAGGGAAGCCAACAATGAGTTACTCCTTCCCTATCAGTGGCAGTTAAACCGAGTTGGATCGTCAAAGAAAATTCACAGGACCCAAATGACAAAGCTTAAGCAGACAAAAGACACAGTAGCAGCACAGTCAGTACAATCAGGCTCTCACAGAGAGGGGCCTGGGGAGGCCAGGTGCAGGCTCTCACTGCCCTCGCTCTCTCAGGCTGTGGCCGGATGAACTTTCCCTCTGTTCAAATGCACAGAACAATTATGAAAAACCTCAGTTGAGACTATTATCATTTTGCTAATCACTTGGACATAATCCTGCTATGTACTAGCTCAACATCAGAGCCAGAATTCTGAAGAGCTCAGTAAAACTAGGTACAAATACACACACACACACACACTTTGCTCCAGATTACATGCATTAAATGTGTACAGTTTTTAATGTCAATCATATCTCAATAAAATGGTTTAAAAAAAATTTTTTTAAAAACTAATGCCACTATCAAGCTTAAGCAGTACCTACAGCTGCCACTAGGCAGTACCAGCAAGCCAAACACGTATGCAAGGGGAGAAACAAAATGAAAAGAAACAAGAAAAAAAAAAAGGATGAATGGATACAAACAAAATTAGTTAAGTATTTCCTAATTATTTATAAGAGCCATATATGAGAGAATCAGTTTGGTAGGGGAGGAGGAAATATGTGTCCTCTGATTTCACATTATAATATATCCCCACACATCCTCCTAATTTAAACCTTTAAAGCTCTCAATTCAATGTCTCAATATCCTTGAAGGAGAAATATCACATATGCAGTCATCAGGCAAATGATAGACATTAAAAATGAGAGCAGATGAAATCACCAATATACATTTCTAAATACAAGTCACTGTTCTATTGATTCTACCACCGTACAAACTTTAACTTGGCCCTCACTCCAGCTCTATCACATTTCTGTAAGTCAAGCTTGAAAAGCAGATATTATTTACCACTCCTTCCCTTGTTTAGTGAAGGAGGTTGAGGCTCAAAGAATGAGGTTGCCCACAATCACAGCACTAGCAGAGCTGGAATTCAAATCCTGGTCTAACTTCAAAGACTTTTCTCTTTAAACCATAAAACTGGGAGACAGGGTTCCTGAATCATTAGTAAATTTATGTAAGATTTCCTTGGAGAAGGAGGAAAGAATTATAAATATAAACAGTTATGTTTATCTATTCCTTTGAATGGTCAGGAACCCTGCTAACACATTTAAAACCACCACCTAGGGAACTGTTGGTTGCCTTCTGGCATCACTTTTCTCCCCCTTTTCCTGGAACAAGATTCATATTTTTGTTTGAGGAACTGCCTCTGCTGAAGTCTTCACATGGTGGTTACTGCGGGTTTGACACCACCCTCAGCTCTGGAAGTGACCCTTATGTCTATCATCCCACCCCTTTTGCCCAGTGATTGTTCAGAGTGTACCCATGAGCTAACTCTGGCCTTTGAGACATAGGAGACATTTGCTGAGGGCTTCTTGGAAAGAAGGTTCTTCCTCCTTCCATGGGAATTACCAGAAGAGAACTCTCTTCCTTTAGACAGTGGGATATGAGGGTGTAAGGTCTAGAACTGCCATGACCTGTGTTGCTTCCCTGAAGTAGGAGAGTCTGAGGGCATAACTGATGCAAGAAGGAAGACACAGCAAGAGACTTGTGTGAAACGCAGCCTGAGGCCCAATGAAATTGTGAGCAGCTGGATCAAACCACACCTGAAGCTAAGCCTACTTCAAAACTTAATTTCCCCTAAACTATCTTGAGTTTTCTATTATTCACAATCAAAGGCATCTTAACTGATTCATATAAGCACTAGCATTTATCCCTGGTTTAAGAAAAAGAAAATGAGGACTTAAAAATATTGCCCAATATTATACAATCTGTAAGAAAATTTGAGCTTTCTGGCCCCCAAGCCCTGGGCCGGGGACAGGGGGTGGGGGGTATGCAGGGAGTTCCCCAATGGCTCAGCAGGTAAAGAATCCTGCAACACAAGAGACATGGGTTCAATCCCTGAGCCGGGAAGATCCCCTGGAGAAGGAAATAGCAACCCACTCCAGGATTCTTGCCTGGAAAACCCGATGGGCAGAGGAGTTTGGTGGGCTACAGTCCAAAGGGTCACAAAGGGTCAAACATGACTAAGCATGCAGGGAAGGCATGGCCCCCAAGCCTTAAGCTATTGATTACAAATTACAACTTTCACATGCCAACATCCCAAAGAAGGGAAATACCTCCTTTGCTTTGGCTTTAGCTAGGAGCTGCTGTTTAGCCCTTCTGTTTTATTTTCACATTTTCTATGGAACTCTTTAAAGAGCCTCTTCTGATCACATATTCACCAGACTAAGATGTTACTAGATTGATGATGTGAACTCCCAGGTGCAAATAAAATTGTTCTATTTGATTTCAAAAGTGAACTATTAGAATGACTTCGGGCCCAGGAATCAATTATGTGTCTTCACTATGGATTTCTGATGGTCTCCAATGCTTAGACACGGTCATTTCTGGATCTCTGGTGACGAACAGAGTATTTGTCTTGCCGTTGACACTGCCAGGCAAAGCAGAGCCAAAGGAAACGTGACAGTGGCTGTGTAAACGTATGGCTCACAGCAAACTTCCCAAGAGGGTAAGAGGGTGATCACAAACAAACCCACAGCATTATTGAAACACCTGCATGATACCAGTTTAGAACTCCTGTCTCCACTCACATTCTAAGATTCCCAAATGTCCCCACCCTCAACTATGCTTAAATTGCTTTCTGTCCACTTAACCAAACATATAAAGTTACCCTTTGTGACAGTACAAAACAAGAAAAGCCTACAGCAGGGAAGTTCATCAAAACACCTTCCAGTGGGATCCAGCAGAAAGACTTTTTAGAAGTATCTTCTCACAAAGTAAAATAACAATAAGAGGTCACATACACCTCTTGGAAGCTAAACTCTTTATTCTCTGTGGTGGAAATATTGTCGCACTTTTTCAAACTTGTTATTCAAGTTTTTTTTTTTTTTTCAGTATCAATCTGACATTTTCTTTCTTTAAACATCTCCACCTCCATAGCTCCCTCCCTGTACATGGCCTCCGCAGTTAATAGAATTTGAAAGGTATACCCCAACAACTGGGCTTTTGATGTGGGTTTTGCTGCATGGTTTTCTTATTGACTGTTCAAAATAATTTCAGCAATTGTTTTCGATCATGATATTCGGTTTTCTGTTTGTACTTCAGAATTGGTCTCCCCAGAGAGTGGCAAAACAAGATGAGTCTGTGCACTTTTCCACCCACATGACAGCCAGTCACAGGGAGAGAGAAGAGGGGGCGAGGATAGGAAACCCTGCAGAGGCATGAGTGGAGGAAGATGCAAGATAAGGCTCTCGATGACACCAACACAGCTTCTCCAGGAGGGAGAGAAATAATACCTCTTAGAGGTTTTCATATGTCTCTATAGAGCAAAAGTCTACAGATTAGTAACTGAACCCTCGCTTGTCGTTCAACTACTAACTGGTGTCTGACTCTTTGCAGCCCCATGGACTGCAGCATGCCATGCTTCCTTGCCCTTCACTATCTCCCAGAGCTTACTCAAGCTCATGTCCTTCAAGTCAATGATGCTATCCCACCATCTCATCTTCTATTGCCCCCTTCTCCTCCTGCCCTCAATCTTTCCCATCACCAGGGCCTTTCCCAGTGAGTCGACTCTTTGCATCAGGTGGCCAAAGTATTGGAGCTTCAGCTTCAGCATCAATCCTTCCAATGAATATTCAGAGTTGATTTCCTTTAGGATTGACTGCTTTGATCTTACTGTCCAAGGAACTCTTAAGTCTTCTCCAGCACCACAGTTTAAAAGCATCAACTTTCACATCCATACATGACTACTAGAAAAAACATAGCTTTCCTACTGAGTGATAATCTATAAGAGCAGTTATTACAGTCTACTAAGTTCAACTGTTGAATTATGGACAAGTCAGTTGACTTTGTTACTTTCATGACAAACACTGGATTGAGAACATGTCTGCCACATGACCATCAGCACTGCTCTGATTCCACCTTTTTCCAGAGTCCTTCTCTGCTGAAGGAGCAACTGGATTACATTTTAGACCCACTGGCCAGGTGTCTCACTGAAGGCACATAGAGGAGTCCATAAGGAGAGGTCACTGCTGAGCCCCTAAGCCCCTAGATGAGCTGTGGTTCATGGACACAGATCTCAAGCAGAAGAGCAAGATAAGTGTAGACTCCTTCTTAGAATCAGTGTCAATGCTATGAGCAACTTTGAAAGTCACTTAGTACAAAACCCATATTTTCAAGCTAAAGAAATGAAGACCCAGAGGTTAAAGTTACATGCATAAAATATAATCTGAAGGTTTGGAAGAGAACTTAAGGTCTACTGATCAAACCTTCCTTGCTGAAGTTTATTCTATAACTCTTAATTGCTATCCTGTTTGTGCTTGTATACCCTCAGTGTTGAGAGCTTATTACACCTCAAAGCAAAATGTTCTGTACATGGAGAATTGGTTAAAAAAAATTCTTCCTTGGACTTTCCTGGTGGTACAGTGGATAAGAATCTGCCTGCCAATGCAGGGGACACAGATTTGGTCCCTGATCTGGGAAGATTCCACATGCTGTGGGGCAACTAATCCCATGTGCCACAGCTACTGAGCCTGTGTTCTTAGGCCCCGTGAACCACAACTACTGAGACTGTGTGCTGCAACTACTGAAGCTTGTGTGCCCTAGAGCCTGTGCTCAGCGACAAAAGAGGCCACCACAACGAGAAGCCCTCACACCCCAACGATGAGCGGCCTCCCAGTCACAATTAGAGAAAGCCCATGCAAAGCAATGAAGACCCAGCAGAGCCAAAAATAAATAAATCTTTAAAAAAAACACACACACAAAACCTCTTCCTTACACTGAAGAGAAATCTGACTCCTTGCAACTCTTCCCCACCTCCCCACCCACAGCAAGGCCCCATGGGCCTTAGTTTTTTGTCTGGAGTCACATAAGGAGCAAAATTAAACCTTCTTACATCACAGTCCTTTAGTTACTTGAAGATGCCTATGATGTCTATTAACTCTTCTCCAGGATATACACCCTAGTTCTTTTAAACTCTCTGCTTAAGGGTTCCAAATGTCATCATGTCTCCTGAACATTTTACACTGGACATGCCAGGACACTCCCACAGGGGACTTACTGAAATAAATGTGAGCTCCAAGTACAATATAGTACAGAAAGGAGAAGATCACTTCCCTTGTTCTGGTCAACAGAGCAGTCCCTGGGACCACATTTAGGTCAGCAATATACAAATGCTCTTTCTAACTTCCCTCTACAGCCTTCTCCCTAAAAAGGGTACAATATCTAAATGTTATCATCCCCTGAACTAAAATCCAGCTGTCCTTAGTAAGTTTTCAATTCTAGACCAACTAAATCCAGATCAGCAGAGCAGAAATGGCAGTCTATGATGATTATAAGAAAAAGGGGGAAGCCAGTCAACAGCCAGTTAAGACAGACTCTTGTCAGTTTTGCATGGTTAAAAATTGCTCCTATTAGGCAATTGATAAATGAAGGAATTTATCAAAGAAACCTTGGGTATCGTGAAATAAAAGTAGCAGCTAGGAGTGATAAGACCAACTTCTATTAAAATATGAACCCATGCCCATCTATACTGCATTATTGAGGCAGAAGTCTGTGTAAGAGGATGGGTGTTGGTAGGCTTCTTGAAGTCTCTTCCAGCCAGTTTACAAATGTTAAATCACTAAGTCACACCTCAAGACACTATACTTTGAAGTGATGCTAGAACATTCAGTTCAGTTCAGTTCAGTCGCTCAGTCGTGTTCGAGTCTTTGCGACCCCATGAATTTGCAGCACACCAGGCCTCCCTGTCCATCACCAACTCCCTGGAGTTCACCCAAACTCATGTCCATCGAGTCGGCGATGCCATCCAACCATCTCATCCTCTGCTGTCCCCTTCTCCTCCTGCCCTCAATCCCTCCCACCATCAAAGTCTTTTCCAATGAGTCAACTCTTTGCATGAGGTGGCCAAAGTACTGGAGTTTCAGCTTTAGCATCATTCCTTCCAAAGAAATCCCAGGGCTGATCTCCTTCAGAATGGACTGGTTGGATCTCCTTGCAGTCCAAAGGACTCTCAAGAGTCTTCTCCAACACCACAGTTCAAAAGCATCAATTCTTCAGCACTCAGCTTTCTTCCCCATCCAACTCTCACATCCATACATGACCACTGGAAAAACCATAGCCTTGACTAAATGGACCTTTGTTGGCAAAGGAATGTCTCTGCTTTTGAATATACTATCTAGGTTGGTCATAACTTTCCTTCCAAGGAGTAAGTGTCTTTTAATTTCATGGCTGTAGTCACCATCTGCAGTGATTTTGGAGTCCAAGAAAATAAAGTCTGACCCTGTTTCCACTGTTTCCCCATCTATTTGCCATGGAGTGATGGGACCAGATGCCATGATCTTCGTTTTCTGAATGTTGAGCTTTAAGCCAACATTTTCACTCTTCTCTTTCACTTTCATCAAGAGGCTTTTTAGTTCCTCTTCACTTTCTGCCATAAGGGTGGTGTCAACTGCATTTCTGAGGTTATTGATATTTCTCCCAGCAATCTTGATTCCAGCTTGTGTTTCTTCCAGCCCAGCGTTTCTCATGATGTACACTGCATATAAGTTAAATAAGCAGGGTGATAATATACAGCCTTGACGTACTCCTTTTCCTATTTGGAACCAGTCTGTTGTTCCATGTCCAGTTCTAACTGTTGCTTCCTGACCTGCATACAGATTTCTCAAGAGGCAGGTCAGGTGATCTGGTATTCCCAACTCTTTCAGAATTTTCCACAGTTTATTGTGATCCACACAGTCAAAGGCTTTGGCATAGTCAATAAAGCAGAAGTAGGTGTTTCTCTGGAACTCTCTTGCTTTTTTGATGATCCAGCGGATGTTGGCAATTTGACTTCTGTTTCCTCTTTTCTAAATCCAGCTTGAATATCTGGAAGTTCATGGTTCACAAACTGTTGAAGCCTGGCTTGGAGAATTTTGAGCATTACTTTGCTAGCGTGTGAGATGAGTGCAATTGTGTGGTAGTTTGAGCATTCTTTGGCATTGCCTTTCTTTGGGACTGGAATGAAGACTGACCTTTTCCAGTCCTGTGGCCACTGCTGAGTTGACCCAAATTTACAGAATAATGTGAAATTGACTAATTCTTAGGACAAAGAGTCTTACTTATAAAAACATGACAGCAGGCCATTCAGATGATTGGAAGAAAGAGTATCATTCCGAAGCAGATGATTTCTCCAGGACATAGGCTACTTAGGCCTCATCCCCTTAAATCCCAATTGTCCCAAGAAAATGGTCAGTGTCTGAGTTAAATGCTCTATTGGGAGTTTTTCTGTTGAAGTGTCAAACGAAATGACCTTCATGTGACAAATTCATACCATAAAAGATAACCTGAATGGTGGTGAAAAAATTCAGCCCTGTGTGTTTTTAAATGCTCACTTTGTAGGTAAAAGGAAGACCAATGAGGAACTCTAAAGTCATCATTATTTTCACTTCAAAAATAAAAGTTTCAAAGTCTACCATTGTTTTTTTTTAATTTTTTATTTCATTTATTTCTAGGGGGAGGTTTGTAGTTTACTTCTAGCCCATGAATTTCATTGTATGTTCAAGTAGAGTCATATCTATTATGTTTTACTTTCATATTTAAGGAAGTTTCATTTCTGATCATGGTATATAGAATGACTAGAGAGATGACTGAATAGGGAAGGATATTCATGTGTAATTTAGTGTGACCTGGGAACTAATGGAAGTATCATGAACTAAAAAATAGCATAGAAAACTGCACTAGAAAATATCTACGTAAGTGAGACTGCTTTGGACTGCCTAACTCCAGCTTTATAGGATGTCCTCATAAGATGGAAAAATGGATTTTTACAATGGCCAAAGTAATTTTTGCTCACATAAAAAAGTAATATCATAGAGAACTTGCTTTTGAAAGTCAATATAACTTATTTGGGAATTGCTTTTATAGTTCTTTTTCTCTGGATAATATAAAGTATCTGAATATATAGATTCTGGCTATACTTTCTGTCATCTAAGAATGATCAGCATATACTCATGGGTAAAAATCTTCCCCCCTCAACACACTTCCATACTCAGGACCAGCAGGAGAGCTTGCTTCTACCCCTTCTCTATTTTATTTGTTAAAGAGAAGGGCATGAGGTCCCTGCAAATTAACTTAAGAGTGCTGTCTATCATACTTCCTTGCTAATTTCCCAAAAGGAAGAAAACAGCTGTTGCTTGGCCAAATGTCAAAATTTCTGAATTCCAGTGCAGTAAATATACCTGTGAGTGAAAGAGCATATTTTCTTTCCTGTCTAACTAGGGGGGAGGGGGCAGAGGGGGATAGAATTAGATTTACTTTGCTTTAGCAAGAGTCAAGCAAATTTTGCTCTCATCATAATCAGTAGTTCTCCAACTTTAAGGGCTCTGGAACCACTCAGAAAGCTAGTGAAAACGTACAGGGATATTTGACTAAGTAGACTGAGAGAGAGGCCTAGAAGACTGTACTTGAAACAAAATACTACAGGTAGTCCTTGGTCCACACTTTAAGATATCCCATTCCAGAAAGCCCACCACTCAATAGGTATAAACTAAAGAGCTCCAACTGGTCCATGAATGATGGCTTGTTAGTGAAAAGTTTGGCACAAATAGAGATTACTTTCCTTTATCCTCTCCCACTCCTTCTCCCCACCCTTCTGCTTTCCCCCTGGTTTCCTCCTGCTCTGTCTTTGCATTCTCAGCTGTGAATCATGAAAAAGCAAAAGAAAAGTGAAGAAGAAAGGTAAGCAGAAGGGAAGGCCTCACTCCTCTTGACTCTCTGAGCACCAGACTGTCATTTGTTGGTGTCCTCCTTAAATTCAAGAATGTTCCTAAGTCTGGTACTGATACAATTTTCTTATCTTTCAGTTCCATGATTTCTCCTTTCTTTTTCTTTGGCTAAAAGCTTTGGAATATCCACAAGCCAATAAATTGAGAGGTGAAAGGAAATTCCATCTAACACATTTATTACTTGTTAGCAGCTTGGAGAAAGAGTTACTGAAAGAACTGAAGCTGAGAATAAAATAACAGGAAGAAGATTTATTCACTCATTCTTTCACTTATTCTTAACATCCATATTTTTTTTTTGCCAGGGCATAAGAAAATTAAATTGTTTTCATTATTATTAAAGGATTGTTCAAGAAATAATTAAAAATAAAGAAATCAAATCAAATAGAAGACTAAGAAATGTTTTCATAACATCAACTTTGTTTCTCATAATCTAAAGCTGATGGATCTCCCTTTATTTATAAAGAACGTCTTTCCTTAATCCACTCAAGCAATCTTGGATCAACTCATTAAGCTCCTGACCAAAACAAATGAAGATGAGTTACTTTACCTATCTTCAATTCCTCTAAATCAGCAATTCCCAACCTTTCTTGACACCAGGCACTGGTTTTATGGATGACCATTTTTCCATGGATAGAGGGGGATGGTTTCAGGATGATTTGAATCCATTACATTTATTATGCACTGTATGTCTAACCTAATGCCACTGCTGATTTGACAGGAGATACGTGTCCACAGCTTGAAGGTTAGGGACCCCAGCTCTAAATCATTGGTCATTAACATCGTATTCACAGATCCCAAGGAGCCCACTGATAGAATAGAGGGGATTCCTGAACCTGAATGGGGAAAACAAAAACTCATCTTGATTTTTCATTAACTTTGAACTGGTATTTAACACATCTTCTTTTATGATTGTAGGAAATAAATCACAGTAATATCAGCCATACCTGTAGCTATCAGAGATCACTGATATCTTCCTTAACACATTAACAGTTGTACAAACATTAAAACAGTGTTTACATTTATCCCTATGTTAACCTACAACACTTTGCAGACATGCTGATATCTTAACATGTTAACATTAATATATCACAAATTTTCAAATATATCAATATCCGTACTTCAACTGATTTCATTGTAATTCTGTGTTCTTTGTTTCATAGCTATAAAATGGTGTTTTAAAAAGAGGTCCAGAGCATAAGAAAGTTAAAGAACTCCAGCAATAAATTCTCAGTAGTCTAATTCTGTGTCAAATAATGTTTAAACAAGACATATTAGCTTAGGACTCCATACAAACTCCTTAAGTGAGCACAATATTATGCCTTTGAATTTTGAAGGATCATGAATGTGAGAGAAAATTACTCATAGGATATTTCTGCAAACATGTCCATTTCTTTATTAGCTTTTATAATAAGACTAAGTTAATTTCTCTTGGGAATTCAATACCAAAAAAAAACACACCTCTAAATGGATTTTTATGATTCCCTTTATCAAATAACAAGAACTATGTCTGTTTTTTTAGTTATTGTTTTCCTAAGGCTACTAAGATCAGAACTAAATCTAGTACCTGATTTTCCGACAATATATCAGTTTTGATATAAAATTGTCTGTCTTCCCTTAAAATAGTTTGTTATACCGCTTTAGCTAGCCTATGCTATAATTTGGAAAAGACCCTGAAGCTGGGAAAGACTGAAGGCAGAAGGAGAAGGGGATGACAGAAGATGAGATGATTCGATGGCATCACTGACTCAATGGACATGAGTTTGAGAAAGCTCCAGGAGTTGCCGATGGACAGGGAAGCCTGGCATGCTGCAGTCCATGGGGTCGCAGAGAGTAGGACACGACTTGGCGACTGAACAACAACAAATGCTGTAACTTTTAACAACTTAGAGTTGTTAAAACTTTAATCATAAGTTGACATAAAACATTTTTTGAAGTAGGAAAGGTGAGAAAGATGAACAAGTTTTTCTTAACAGTTTTGAAGAAATATTTTAAGTCCTTCCATCTAGATATTTTCTGAGTTCTTTCCTATCCTGGGGAAAAGAAATATATATTCTTTAATATGGTCTTTACTTCCCCCATTTACTTTCTAGACACTTTGAGTCAGTGCTCATGAGCTCTGCAACCCCTAATCATCTGCCAGAAACAAAGGAGCTTCTGCATGGGATGATATAAGTTGTTATGTTACAGGGCCTCAGCAGGCCATGCCCACCACAGAAAAATTCCACCAGTCTTGATAGAAATAAACTGCCCCCAAGACATTCCAGTGATTCAGTTCTCCCACTTTAATGAGCTGTTATGCAAATATTCATGAACTGCAGAAGGACTTTGCCTTATACAGAGTTACACAGGAAACCAGCATCTGATTTCTTAAATCAATGTAATTGCCACCCACCCACTACACTATTTCTCCTTCTCCCAGCCTCACTCCCATCCTCCCCACAGCCCAGGTTTACTCACCTATTCATAGAACACCCCCAGGACTTTCCAAGCTTCCAGAAAAAATATATATATCTCAAAGAAATAAAGGTTCTGAGACAGTGTGAATCCTTGTGGGTCATTTCAAATCAGGAATGAGACTCCTTGAGACTTCACTCTAAGTGAGGCACCCATTGTCTCCACCCACTAAATGTCGACTTTGGCCTGACTCACTGAATTGAGAGGAAGTAATGAGTTTTCTTAGTGAGTTCCTGGTAAAAAATAGAGACAGCTCCAGATGGGAGGTAGATGGGTACCCCCAGGGAAAGCACTCCCTGTGGACAGAAACTCCAAAACATACACAGCAAGACAAGAAAGGAAGCTGGGCCATGCCCAGATAATTCTCAGAGTCAAGAAAACCTTCTAGGCTAGAAAGCTCTTTGGAGGTCAGAAAGCAAGCGATGCTTAGTCTACCCATAGGCCTCTTTGCCAGACCCCATCTTGGCTGAGAGATGTGCACATGCACACGTGGGAGGACCCTGAGATAAACCAAATACAGACTCAGCACCAAGCAAAGCAAGACGATTGGCCAAAGAAAATCTGGAACAAATACCCCAAAAAAGTGATTTAAACTGCCATGAGGCCATGACCCCAAGTTTGCTTGTGTATCTAGATACATACTGTACTATTTTTCCTCCTAATAAACAGTTTACTTATTTCATTACTTTCTGTCTTTGTGGGAATTCTTTTCTGCAAAGCTGAAGGGCCAGGGCCTTGCCACTGACCACTGGCCTAGTGGTTAGGACCAGGTGCTCACAGTGCCATGACCCAACCTTGAACCCTGGCCAGGAACCAAATCCCTGTTTCAAGCCACTGCAAGCCGAGGCCACCAAGACCAAGCTGAGCACTATAACTTCAGTTCTGCCCTTGACCCTCTGAAGACCCCAGACATTACCTTTAGCCATCAGTTTCCCCACATGACTGAGCTCTCCTTAGAGAGTACTCTTGACCTCTTTGGAGCAAAATCCATAACCATAACCCACAGTAGAGCTTGATGTATGGAAGCAAAGGGCAGGAATGATTTTCTGCTTATGGAGTAGTGGTCAATTGTGGAGAAAAAAAAAAAGAGGAGGAAAAAAGGCAAAACAAATCAAAATACTAAGGCTGAAGCTTAATTTCAAAATTGTCCTTGCATAGTATTCTTAAAGTCTATCACAATGATTTGAGTTGTACCTTAGAGTTGTAATTTTCTATAAAAATGCCATCCTTAAATAACTGACAGATGCCTCTCAGGCATTCAGAACACTGAGAAGATGATTAAATCCTTCAACAAAGAGATAGTAAATAGCTACTGCATTGTCAGGCCCTGAAATAGAAATCAGGTGTATTTTAGTTCAATAAAACAAATATGGACAATGTATTGGTCATTTTTTAGAAGTTTAAATATACATCTACCCTAGGACTCAGTAATTCCACCTCCAGGTGCTTGTCCAAGAGAAACAAATACATATGAGCATAAAAATACTTGGACAAGAATGTTCATACCAGCCTTATTCCAAAATCTGGGAACCACCCAAGTGCCATCAATAAGACAATGGAGAATCAACTTTTAGGGTATTCATACAATGGAATGTTAGCAATAAAAGGAGTAAACAGATATCTACAGCAACTTGAACGGCTCATAGGGATTGTTGAAAGCCAAAAATAGGCAAAAGTGAAGTAATGTAAATCAGTAAATGGTTACCTTTGGTGAACTAAGGAGAGGAGCATGAGGAAAACTTTCATGGATAATGAAAAAAATACCGTATCATTATGAGCGGTGGTTACATGGGTATACATAATTGTCAAAATCATGCTGAACATTTCAAATCTTTCCTCCTTGTTTTATGTAAATAAATCTATAAAGAATTATTTCTTCTAGATCATCTGCCCATCTCAAAGAGAAAAGGAGATGAAAAAGAATAGGCATAGTCTTTGTGGTACAACAAGGAAAGACTGATAATGCCCCTCAAAATAAGCAAATTGATCATTACATGAACAGAATGCAGTAATAGAAAATAATAGAGGGACCTCATTAGAGTGGCTGTGGAAGGCCTGAGAAGATAGCCTAAAGAGCCAAAGGCTGAAAAGATATAGCCTTGTAAAGAGCCACAGAGCAGCATTTCAAGTAGAAGAAATGGTGTGTGCAAAGGCCCTAAGGTAAGAGAGGGTGGTGGGTGCAGCAACTGAAGGGGCCAGTGTGGCTGGCACTTAGTGGATATCAGGGAAGCTAGCATGAGGTGAGGCTGGGGAGTAGGCAGGCACCAGAAAATATTGGTTAGAAAGGCCACGAACAAGAGTTTGGATTTTAAATTTCAGAGTACTGGGGAGTTATTGAAGGATTTAATACAGGTGAACATTGCTGAGTCATGTCCAATTCTTGCTAACCCATGGAGTGTAGCCTGCCAGTCTCCTCTCAAAAAGGAAAAGTTAAAATTTTACATCACCTCCTGCTCATTCTGCCTCTGTAACTCAGCTTGCTTCTTGCAAAGCCTGGATCACATATGTCATGTAGTTTCAGAAAGTGGGGTCTCACAATACTATGAACTGGAGCTTATCTCACTCACCCTTGTCCTGCTCTTTGCAATCACCCAGCTCCTGCAAACCCGCTTAATCATGCCTGTCCGTGTATGAAAACTCTGTAACCCCTTTGTTCAGGGCTCAGAGACTGGAGTGTTAATTCCTCTGGGCCTGCCAGTGTAATAAACCCAAGTCCTCCAACTCTCCAAGTGTGGTGTTTGGTTTCTCAAGTACTGGTTTCTGCAACCCTCTCACCAAGGGATTTCCCAGGCAAGAATACTGGAGTGGGTTGCCATTTCCTTCTCCAGGGGATTGTTCCAACTCAGGGATCGAACCTGCATCTCCTGCGTTGCCAGGCGAATTCTTTACCACTGGATCATAAGGGAAGCCCAATACAGGTGAAAAGTGTGATTTATTTATTTTTTTTAAATATCACTCTGGTTGCTGGACTGAAAATGGAGGAACACATGAACTATGTAAACCAATTTCTCTTAAAAGCTATTAAGCTTTTTCAGAATGAATTTAGTTTTCCAATTACATAAAGCTATTTTATTCTATCATATCAGTCTTCGGGGCTTGGGTGTCAAGTGTAAAAGAAGCCTAGCTCTCTACTCCATGAAACCGATTTGTCTTTTTCTGATTATTCCATTTTATCCTTCAGCCCGAAGAGAAAAGTATTCAAATACTCTTGACTACAGAATGAAACTTGTCTGTTAGGAAAATGCACCCTCAATTGTTGCTGGTTGAAACTTCAGGAGAGGGAGCAACAAAGAGCAACTTTAAAAGAAGAAGTTATCCCAATCAGCCAGTCCCAACTGCTGAATCAGTGAGTGTGCATGTGGGGAGAGGCATGGACTTCAAAGCCAGATTACACTCTCAAGTATTCTGCAGCTATCTTTTTTTTAAAGCCTAGGTTAGCAGAAAAGAAAAAAGCAATGCTCTCATCTCTTCTCCCCCGCACCCCATCCTCCAACCTCATCAAGAGGACACAGCCCAACCTACAAAACTAACATGGAAAACAGCCATCAGACCTGCAGCTAAGAAGCCCCAGAGACAGTTATTTCATTCACTAAGGACTCTGCAAACACGCTCAGGTTTTCTGACGACGCACTACTTGGAACAATGAATAAGATTCCACCCCTGTGGGGTTGCCTGCCTAAACAAAAAGTAAAAGTTGACAAATAGAGGGAAAGAATGACGAGCTCAGGTAGCATCTATCTTCAGTGGAAATCAATGCTCAGCAAACCGTGAGGTGGGAAAATACTACCTAATGGGAGCGATCAAAAGAAAAAGCTTCAGCTGTTCAGCTTGTTTTCAGCCTGTCAGCTGAAGCAGGTGTCTTCTCTCAAAAATCCGCAGAGCAGGGAATACCCATGGTGACCCCCGCCTCTTCCTCCCACTCGGAGAGAGAATTCTGACTTGAGAAGAAACAGATTTCTCCAGTATCTTGAAAGCACTGAAATTTAAAACAAAAAAATGAAACACACACAGGTGAAAAGAACAATGAGGCAGTCTAATCGAGTTACAAGCAGGAAAAAAAAAAAAAAAAAAAAAAACAGGCAAGTCAGGGAAAATGAGCTCTAATTATAAGCACATTTGGAAACTGATGCCAGCACCCAATTCTGGCCAGATATACTTCTTTTTCCAGCAAGCCATCAACCAAGGATCTTCGTTTTCTCAATTATGATATTGTCCAAGCCCAAGTCATTCGAGTGAATTAAGTCCTAGACACAGTACATGCCAGTAGGTTTACCCCTAAAACCAACTGTTGATTTATTTACTATTGATATCTGTGGTCTTCTCTCCCTGCTTTCTCGCTTCATATGCAATTCTTTTTAAATTTAAATATTGTCTCTCAGTTAACTTTTGATTCCAACAGACTCTTGGAAAATCCTTAACACTCTAACTTAAAATGTGAAGTTAAAAAAAAATAAAGGCATGGTGAGACATCACCACACACCTGTTAAAAAGGCTAAAATAAAAATTATATTGATAATATCAACTTTTATCAAGTATCCAGAACAGATGGATCTCTCATCTATTGGTGGTAAGAATAAAAACTGAAACAATCATTCCAAAAAAAAAAAATAAAGTCAGTATGTTGCTGTTAGGATGGCTCAGTGGTAAAGAATCTGCTTGCCGATGCATGATACTCGGTTTCAATCCCTGAGTCAAGAAGCTCCCTGGAGAAGGAAATGGCAACCCACTCCAGGATTCTTGCCCAGAGAATCCCATGGACAGAGGAGCCTGGCACACTACAGTCTGTATCTTGCAAACAGTCAGACACGGCTTAGCAACTCAGTTCAGTTCAGTCACTCAGTGGTGTCCGACTCTTTGCGACCCCATGAATTGCAGCACGCCAGGCCTCCCTGTCCATCACCAACTCCCCGGAGTTCACCCAAACTCATGTCCATCAAGTCGGAGATGCCATCCAGCCCTCTCATCCTCTGCTGTCCCCTTCTCCTCCTGCCCCCAATCCCTCCCACCATCAAAGCCTTTTCCAAATGAGTCAGCTCTTTGCATGAGGTGGCCAAAGTACTGGAGTTTCAGCTTTAGCATCATTCCTTCTGAAGAACACCCAGGACTGATCTCCTTTAGAATGGACTGGTTGGATCTCCTTGCAGTCCAAGGGACTCTCAAGAGTCTTCTCCAACACCACAGTTCAAAAGCATCAATTCTTCCGTGCTCAGCTTTCTTTACAATCCAACTCTCACATCTATACATGACCACAGGAAAAACCATAGCCTTGACTAGATGGACCTTTGTTGGCAAAGAAATGTCTCTGCTTTTTAATGTGCTATCTAGGTTGCTCATAACTTTCCTTCCAAGGAGTAAGCATCTTTTAATTTCATGGCTGCAATCACCACCTGCAGTGATTTTGGAGCCCCCAAAAATAAAGTGTGAAACTGTTTCCACTGTTTCCCCATCTATTTTCCATGAAGTGATGAGACCAGATGCCATGATCTTTGTTTTCTGAATGTCGAGCTTTAAGCCAACTTTTTCCCTCTCCTCTTTTACTTTCATCAAGAGTCTCTTCAGTTCCTCTTCACTTTCTGCCATAAGGGTGGTGTCATCTGCATATCTGAGGTTGTGGATATTTCTCCCGGCTTAGCAACTAAACAACAATAAACTTAAAACATGATGTTTAAACTCGGTATACTTAAATTCAAAGTATTTTGATTTTAACTAAGGGAAAAACATGTTAAATACTGCTTGTTTTGATTTAGAACCCAAGCACCTCCAAAAGATTCTAAAATGAACACAAGATAATATCTTAAAAGTTACTAGAGCAGCCAAGCATTCAGGAAGCCTCCATACCTCTTTCAGGAAAGGTGAAGCCAGTGGCGTTGGAGGAGGTCACGGAGAGGACAGGGCCATCAGCTGACCCAGGAGCTAGGTCCGGACAAGCTGAGCCTTCTCACCGTCTCTGAGCCTTGGAGCATATATCGGCCCACCATTCCCACAGCTGGAACTGTTTTCAAAGATGCAGCCTTGGGAGGGTTAAGTGTTATTGAGACCATCTGGATTAAATATGTGACTGAACGTCATTGAGGCCTCAAAAACTTTTTTAAAAATATATTCTTAAATATATATATTCTTGTATTTGTGATAGTTTTGTTAATTTGCTTTGTTCTTTTTTAATTGGAGGATAATTGCTTTACAATGTTGTGTTGGTTTCTGCCATACAACAACACAAATCAACCATAAAATATATATGGGGTTTCCTAAG
The DNA here is from genome assembly GCF_032405125.1 of Capricornis sumatraensis. Classification (NCBI taxonomy): domain Eukaryota; kingdom Metazoa; phylum Chordata; class Mammalia; order Artiodactyla; family Bovidae; genus Capricornis; species Capricornis sumatraensis. The sequence goes on along the minus strand of NC_091082.1, from coordinate 47,606,137 downwards.
TGGCGCAGTGGTAAAGAATCTGCCTGCCAATGCAGGAGACACAGGTTCTATCCCTGCATCAGCCAGAGTCCCTGGAGGAGAGATGGCAACCCACTCCAGTATTCTTGCCTGGAGAGTCCCGTGAACAGAGGAGCCTGGCGATGTCAGTGCTGCTCTCTCAATTCGTCCCGCCCTCTCAGTGTGGCTGAGCAGGAAGGCAGGCTCTGGGAAGTAACTGACAACCACACAGGGAAAACAACCCAAGAGGAAGCCAACATGGTAGGAAGCAGAAGGAAAGGTCCCCTAGCACCCACCTGGGCTGTAAAATCATGAGACAGGGTGTTCAGGGCTGATGCACTGGAGTGACCCTGAGGGATGGGATGAGGAGGGAGGTGGGAGAGAAGGTCAGGATGGGGAACACATGTACACCCATGGCTGATTCATGTGAATGTATGGTAAAAACCACCACAATATTGTAAAGTAAATAGCCTCCAATTAAAAAAAAATCAATACAAACCCTGAAGTCTACCCTCACTGTGACCTTACCAATATGTGAAAGAATCACACTGTATTTTCTAAGGACATCTGAGTCTGGGAATGCTGCAAACTTGCTGGTAAACCATCCTGATACAGACAGTCAGCATTAAGCAGAGGATTTTTTTGAGCTCCTTCTATGTGTCAGACACCACCCGAGGCCCTGGGTCCACAGTGGTGAAAAGAAAAGGAACTCTCCCTTATGGAGTATACAGTCCAGTGGGGAAGACACTCTCTACCTACACAAATATTATTCAGAAAATTCGACTGTGCAAATGCTGGGAACCAGAGTCACTGATAACTAGGGGGTCTAACAGAGTCTGAGAAATCAGAGAAGGTTTTCCTGAAGAAAGTGATGTTTAAGCTGAGACCTGAGAGCAAATGGGAGTTGTTCCAAGTCAAGATTGTATGTGTGGAAAGCTGACGGGAACGGAGTAATGGTTGGTAATTTCCAGGTAAAGGGATGGCCTGGAGGCAGCAAGAAACTGTCATCTGTCATATTTAGGGAACTGATAACCATCAGGTACTGCTTGGAGTGGGCTTTGCTGGTGGCTCAATGATATAGGATCTGCCTGCCAAGGCAGGAGATGCAGGTTCCATCTCTGGGTCGGGAAGATCCCCTGGGAAAAGAAATGGCAACCCGCTGCAATATTTTTACCTGGGAAATCCCATTGACAGAGGAGCCTGGTAGGCTACACTCCATGGGGTTGCAAAAGAGTCAGTAGGAACTTAGCAACTAAACAACAACAACTGCTTGTAGCAGAGAGCCTGGGAGATTCACTTGGGGCTGGAGGATAATAATCGTGTAGCTACATGCGTAGCTTGAGGCCAGAGCAGTAGGTAAGCCGTGTTACAAATGTGAAGCTAGGGCTTCCGTGGTGACTCAGTGGTAAGGAGTCTGCCTGCCAATTCAGGAGACAGGGTTCAATCCCTGGTCCGGGAGGCTCCCACGTGCCGTGGAGCAGTTAGGCCCATGTACCACAACTCCTGAGCCTGTGCTCCAGAGCCAGGGAGGTGAAACTACCGAGCCTGTACACCCTAGAACCTGTGGTCTGCAATAAGAGAAGCCACTGCAATGAGAAGCTCGTGTACCACAACTAGAAAGTAGCCCCCACTTGCTACAACTAGAGAAAAATCCGTGCAGCAACAAAGACCCAGCACAGCCAAAAATAAAAAGTAAATAAAATTAAATATTAAAAAAAAAAAGAATTTGAGGCTAAATTCTTAAGTCAGTAAAAAGCCATGGGAAAGGAGTGAGTGGTACAGCCAGGTATATGATTTTAAAAGAATATTTTTTTAGGAGGGTGATGAATGGATGGATGGAGTTCAAGAGTGCAGCAGAAAGGCAGGCCTTAAAGGACCAGGAAGGGAAAATATACAAAGGGATGGAAAGCATATAAATGGTGGATTGATAATGGGTTGGATGGGGTGAAGAACTAGTCATCAGCAATGTCCCCTACATCTCTGGCCTGGGCAAGAAGGGAGAAGGCAAGGCTGTTTACTGAAATTCAGGACAGGGAAAGTAGAGGAGGTGACAAGCAGGGGGAGGAGGTACACGAGAGACCAAAAAAGTGACTCTCTTTGTAGAAAACTACGCTGGTCAATGATTCAAGCAGGCTCTGGGGACCTAATTTACAGCAGTGAATCCAGGTAGTTAGAAGAGTCAGACACAGAACTGAGCCCCCAAGATCAACACACACAAATGACCCTTGTGGTTTTCCAACTGACTCAGCGACTCAGCTGCATGTGGGGACCCACCGTGTGCTGCACATCCTCTTTCCTGAAGATCATCAAGATGACCAGAGCACAGGGACTCTGCACTGCTGAGATGACTGGAAGTGATCTTCAGTGAGGTCAAAAACTAACGTCGAACCTAAAAAAGGCTTCTGTCCTGCTGCCTGGGTTTCTCACGCTCAGTGCAGTTTATGTCTCTCCATGAAGAGGCACATCATTTGGACAATCATAGTTCATTCTGTTTCAAAGGGCACCACTGGCCTTTTCAGCATGTGGTTGTTCACTGGCCCTGCTGTTCAGGTCCACACAGGAAAACAGAGCAGCCCTATAAAATGCCTTGGGTGTATCCACTGCTGCTGCTGCTGCTGCTGCTAAGTCGCTTCAGTCCCACTCTGTGAGACCCCATAGACGGCAGCCCACCAGGCTCCCCTGTCCCCGGGATTCTCCAGGCAAGAACACTGGAGTGGGTTGCCATTTCCTTCCCCAATGCATGAAAGTGAAAAGTGAAAGTGAAGTCACTCAGTCCTGTCCAACTCTTAGCGACTCCATGGACTGCAGCCCACCAGGCTCCTTGGTCCATGGGATTTTCCAGGCAAGAGTACTGGAGTCGGGTGCCATTGCCTTCTCCAGTGTATCCACTGGCAATGATTAAATAACATGTGCATACTGTCAACTGGGGAAAATCTATGTCACTTATATTTGCTGCTGTATATAGTTAATAACTACTGCTGCTGCTGCAAAGTCGCTTCAGTCGTGTCCAACTCTGTGTGACCCCATAGACGGCAGCCCATCAGGCTCCCTCGTCCCTGGGATTCTCCAGGCAAGAACACTGGAGTGGGTTGCCATTTCCTTCTCCAAGGCATGGAAGTGAAAAGTGAAAGTGAAGTCACTCAGTCGTGTCCGACTCTTAGCAACCCCATGGACTGCTGCCTACTAGACTCCTCCATCCATGGGATTTTCCAGGCAAGAGTACTGAAGTGGGTCGCCAGTGCCTTCTCTACTGATCACTATATAGAAGGTACAGGGACATGCAAGTGACCTGAATTATATTTTCCTTGAGAAGGAAAGGATTAAAAACAACCATCAACTGTGTTAAAGTGTTACAAAATTCCTCTAACCAAGCCACCTAAAAGGAGTGCCCTTATTTATTGTATATGTTATTTGGTCTCTGATTGGATTTTGGTAGTGGCTAGGGAGGGAAACAGGTTCTGGGTTTTGGCTTTTCTTTTGTCCTTTTTTTTTTCTTTCTTTTGAAGTGCATGAGAGGCACACAATGAGTAGTTGTCTTCCTGGGAGAAGATATCTATCAAACAAAAAACAAACAATCATAAAAACCTCTGTTCACACTACTACATACAAAATAGATAAACAAGAATTTGCTGTATAGCACAGGGAACTAAACTCAATATCTTGTAATAACCTATAATGGAAAAGAATCTGAGAAAGAATATATACGTATGTAAACATATGTGTATATACATACATACATACATGCATATATGTATATATAACCAAATCACTTTGCCTCACACCTGAAACTAATACAATACTGTAAATCAATTATTCTTCCATTTAAAGAAAAGAATCATTAAAAAAAAATCTTTTATTGTCCAATAGCTATAACCATAGCATTATAAGACAGAGAAGGATGTCTGACTGATTGATTTCTCAAACAATACTCACTATTTTCCTCTTTCTGAATAATCTGTATAATCTCTGGCAATTATGGTAAAAAAAAAACAGAACCAGAGCTGACAAGATGAATCATCAATCCCCCTAATTGTCTAGCAGTTGACAGAAGTTACCAAAATCAAGAGCCCTTGTTCGTTATAAGGATTTTTGAAACCTCAACCAAAACCTATCTATCTTCAGACCAGACCACAGTACAACGCCAGGAAATGCGTTTTCACTGGGGCTGGGGGGAGGGTGGAAGGGTTCACACAAAAGCACTTGCTTTTATTCTGGAAGAAAAGGATCATTTGTTCACTCAGAATGAGAACTCAGACAGGTAGGCCAGCAGAAGGAGCAGTTAGGACCAGGAAGGTTGATTTTGACAACTGGTTCATCATATATTGACTTCCCGGGTGGCTCAGAGGTAAAGTGTCTGTCTGCGATGCAGGAGGCCCGGGTTCGATCTCTGGGTTGGGAAGATCCCCTGGAGAAGGAAATGGCAATCCACTCCAGGACTATTGCCTGGAAAATCCCATGGACAGAGGAGCCTGGTAGGCTACAGCTCATGCGGTCGCGAAGAGTCGGACAGGACTGAGCGACTTCACTTTCACTTTCACTTTCATCATATATTAGAGAAGCAGAGGTTAGTTCCCTGAAGTGAAGTCTTGGAGGATCACTGAAAGTGCACTTGGAAGGGGCATGAAGAAATCATGAAAAGTGCTGTCCAGGCAGGAAAGTGGCGGTGGAAGGGGGCAGAGCCAAGGTCCTCTCTTTGCATGTTTTACTTTGGACATTGTGCCCATGTTCCCTTCCTTCAATACCCACGGACACTCATCCTTGTTCCTCAGACCCTCCCAGGGCACAAGCACTTGGCCTGTGAATTCCCTGCGTGACTCTGAGCTGGGTGAGCCTCCTATATCCCTTTTCCTAACACAAGGGATCGAAAGAATTGGAGAGAAGGTACATCTATATTGCTTACGCCGTGGCTACCTTAATTAATAGGGGCATTTATACATTGGATTGACCTACAAAAACCCTTTCTCTCTGCACACAAGGAAGGCTGCAAGAAACAGCCCAGGTCCAGGGAGTGTTCTTGAAAGTCCAGATAGGTTCTGACCCTGACTACCAGCCCAGGGCACCACCCTCTCTTTCTCTCTGCCCATCTCGGGTCTGTTCTCTCTACAAGTTCCATTTGTAGCCAGGAGGAGGTGGGGGATGGTTGGCTTTGACAGGATGAATAATTTCTGAGTTATGTTGCTTCTTAGTGACGCTATTAAAGTTTCATTAAGGGGAAATATCACAACTACTGACTGAAGTGAAAGTGAATGTGAAGTTGCTCAGTCATGTCCCACTCTTTGCGACCCCGTGGATTGTAGCCTACCAGGCTCCTTTGTCTATATTTTCCAGGCAATAGTACTAGAGTGGATTGCCATTTCCTTCTCCAGGGGATCTTCCCAACCCAGGGATTGAACCTGGGTCTCCCGCTTTGTAGACAGACGCTTTACTGTCTGAGCCACCAGGGAAGTCTAAGGAGATCTTAAAAGGATTTGTTGGCCCCATCCGTTAATTTGTGCCCTAACCTTCCCCTACCCATGAACCATCTGCTCAGCCTTAGCCAGAGAGGGGTCAACTTCTCACTTCTTGCACACCAAGAATGTTACTGCCCCTTGCCTTTGGCCGAGTCTCTCCACCAGGTCCACTCCTGTCCATCCTTCAAGGAATGCGAGTCCAACTCTTGACTCATACCTTCTTTGGAAATGGCTGTTAACTTTTCATCCCATAATGATGTCCCCTTCCTGTAATTCAGAGCAAAGGTGATCTAAAACTTTTACATTTTCTTGGCCTTTAGCAAGCCTGGGACTGCCTTGGTTCCACTCCTTTTGTGGTCAACTAACCTTTTATATGTAAATTCTGTCTTACCAACTTGGCTATAAGCTAAAGACTTGAAATGCAGCATCTAGCACAGTGCTGATTGTTTAAGGGCATTTGGTAATAGCTAAAAGTAAATGTTACTATGAGGAGATGATCAAATCCAGTCATCTCATTTTGCAAATAAAATATAAAATGAGGTAATTTTCCCAAAGTCACTGTGACAAACAGAAATCAGTCTGAAGCCTACCCCCCTTTACCAATCCATGTCTCTAAATTGCTGATTTATACCCATGTACAAAGAATAAAGAATCTAGAATGCAGATAATAAAGACAGCTGTCATTCAATCCAGTTAGAATCCTGTATCTATAAAAGATTACTACTTGAACATCACTTACAAATGAATGGGGAGAAAACAAGGTGCCATCATCCTGAATAACCAAGACGGTTTATGGAAAGGGGCTGAGGAGCTGACCTCCCCCAGTCAGAATCAGCCCTCTTGGGTAGGCTGTGTCCTCTCATATAGTTACTCTATTTACAAGACTAAGAAATGACTTTCCTCCAATACCATTTCTGTCATTTTTGATCAAATGTAAAGATTTAAAGGTGTTTTAACACCCCTTAGACATATGCAGAGGTGTGGGTAGGAAATTTTATGTTGGTGTTTGTAATGGCACACTGAAAGCTCAGTAAAATGATGTGAACATCACCTTGACTACCTATTATTTTTATGCCAATAAAAAAGCTTTCAGTTTCCACACGACTCTTCATCTTGCCTTACGGCATTGATTTCTACTCCTTGCTCAAGTTTTCTCACGTGACTGTGTCTTTTGATAATATGCTATACTTTGTTACCAACATCCTCAAGTGAGTCCCTGTATAAAGTCTCTAATCGTTCTTCTCTTCTCCTTTTCTTAAACTCATTCCAACCAGACATTAGTCCTCATAACCCCACCACACCTGCTCTCATCAAAGTCCTCGGTGACCCCCACTTTGCTGGTTCCCTTGATCAGTTCTCAGCAATTCACATCTCTCACCATAATTGGCCTATCAGAAGCATTTGATGTAGTAGGTCATTCCTACTCCTTGATATATTTTTTTGTCACCTGCTTTCTAGGACCCCAAACTCTAGTTTCCTCCTACATCATGGGTCATTCCTTCTCCACCTCCTTCATTGGTTCCTTCTCTTCTTCCCAGCCTCTTAATGCTGGAGCATCTATCCCAAGATTGAGCCTTTGGTCCTCTGTTCTTCTCTGTCAACAGTGACTTACCCGGTGTCATAATTTTAAACAGTTCCTAAAGGCCGGGCCTCCCAGATTTCTATACCCAGTGCAGACCTCTCTCCTGAACTCTAGAATCACACTTCCACAACTGCCCACTTCATAGTTACACTTAGAATACAACAGAAACAGAATCCTTCATCACCTCTCAAACCTGAACCCTTAATCTTTCCCTTGAGATATCTCCACCTTAGTTTACTGTGACTCCATCCTTCCGGCTGTTCAGATCAAAAATTTTGAGGCCCTATATTCCCAATGCCCTGATTCCTGGTCACTTGGATCATTGCCATACCTCTTTTTTTCAATTATTTATGTATTTAAATTGGAGAATAATTACTTTACAATATTGTAGTGGTTTTTGCCATACTTTGACATGAATCAGCAATGGGTATATATGCGTCCCCATCCTGAACCCCTCCCACCTCTCTCCACATCCCATCCCTCAGGGTTGTACCAGTGCACCAGCTTTGAGTGTCCTGTCTTATGCATCAAACTTGGACTGGTGATCTATTTCACATATGGTAATATACATGTTTCAATGCTGTTCTCTCAAATCATCCTACTCTTACCTTCTCCCACAGAGTCCAAAACTCTGTTCTTATATCTGTGTCTCTTTTGCCATCTCGCATATAGTATCATCGTTACCATTTTTCTAAATTCCGTATATATGTGTTCATTTCGGTTCAGTCACTCAGTCATGTCCAATTCTTTGCGACCCCATGAATCGCAGCATGCCAGGCCTCCATGTCCATCACCAACTCCTGGAGTTTACCCAAATTCATGTCCATTAAGTCGGAGATGCCATCCAGCCATCTCATCCTGTGTTGTCCCCATCTCCGCCTGTCCCCAATCCCTCCCAGCATCAGAGTCTTTTCCAATGAGTCAACTCTTCACATGAGGTGGTCAAAGTATTGGAGTTTCAGCTTTAGCATCATTCCTTCCAATGAACACCCAGGACTGAACTCCTTTAGAATGGACTGGTTGGATCTCCTTGCAGTCCAAGGGACTCTCAAGTGTCTTCTCCAACAACGCATTTCAAAAGCATCAATTCTTTGGTGCTCAGTTTCTTCACAGTCCAACTCTCACATCCATACATGACCACTGGAAAAACCATAGCCTTGACTAGATGGACCTTTGTTGGCAAAGGAATGTCTCTGCTTTTGAATATGCTATCTAGCTTGCTCATAACTTTCCTTTCAAGGAGTAAGCATCTTTAAATTTCATGGCTGCAGTCACCATCTGCAGTGATTTTGGAGCCCAAAAAAATAAAGTCTGACACTGTTTCCACTGTTTCCCCATCTATTTCCCATAGAGTGATGGGACCAGAGGCCATGATCTTTGTTTTCTGAATGTTGAGGTTTAAGCCATCTCTCTTATTCTCCTCTTTCACTTTCATCCAGAGGCTCTTCAGTTCCTCTTCACTTTCTGCCATAAGGGTGGTGTCATCTGCATAGCTGAGGTTATTGATATTTCTCCCAGCAATCTTGATTCCAGCTTGTGTTTCTTCCAGTCCAGCATTTCTCATGATGTCCTCTGCATATAAGTTAAATAAGCAGAGTGACAATATACAGTCTTGACATACTCCTTTTCCTATTTGGAACCAGTCTGTTATTCCATGTCCAGTTCTAACTGTTGCTTCCTGACCTGCATATAGGTTTCTCAAGAGGCAGGTTAGGTGGTCTGGTATGCCTGTCTCTTTAAGAATTTTCCACAGTTTATTGTGATCCACACAGTCAAAGCTTTGGCATAGCCAATAAAGCAGAAATAGATCTTTTTCTGGAACTCTCTTGCTTTTTCGATGATCCAGTGGATGTTGGCAATTTGATCTCTGGTTCCTCTGCCTTTTCTAAAACCAGCTTGAACATCTGGAAGTTCAAAGTTCATGTATTGCTGAAGCCTGGCTTGGAGAATTTTGAGCATTACTTTACTAGTGTGTGAGATGAGTGCAATTGTGCAGTAGTTTGAGCATTCTTTGGCATTGTCTTTCTTTGGGATTGGAATGAAAACTGACCTTTTCCAGTCCTGTGGCCACTGCTGAGTTTTCCAAATTTGCTGGCATATTGAGTGCAGCACTTTCACAGCATCATCTTTCAGGATTTGAAATAGCTCCACTGGAATTCCATCACCTCCACTAGCTTTGTTCATAATGATGCTTTCTAAGGCCAACTGGACTTCACATTCCAGGATGTCTGGCTCTAGATGAGTGATCACACCATCGTGATTATCTGGGTCATGAAGATATTTTTTGTACAATTCTTCTGTGTATTCTTGCCAACTTGTCTTAATATCTTCTGCTTCTGTTTGGCCCATACCATTTCTGTCCTTTATCGAGCCCATCTTTGCATGAAATGTTCCCTTGGTATCTCTCATTTTCTTGAAGAGATCTCTAGTCTTTCCCATTCTGTTCTTTTCCTCTATTTCTTTGCATTGATCGCTGAAGATGGCTTTCTTATATCTTCTTGCTATTCTTTGGAATTCTGCATTCAGATGCTTATTTCTTTCCTTTTCTCCTTTCCCTTTCACTTCTCTTCTTTTCACAGCTATTTGTAAGGCATCCCCAGACAGCCATTTTGCTTTTTTGCATTTCTTTTCCATGGGGATGGTCTTGAAACCTGTCTCCTGTACAATGTCATGAACCTCCGTACATAGTTCATCAGGCACTCTTATCTATCAGATCTAGTCCCTTAAATCTATTTCTCACTTCCACTGTATAATAATAAGGGATTTTATTTAGGTCATACCTGAATGGTCTAGTGGTTTTCCCTACTTTCTTCAATTTAAGTCTGAATTTGGCAATAAGGAGTTCATGATCTGAGCCATAGTCAGCTCCCGGTCTTGTTTTTGCTGACTGTATAGAGCTTCTCCATCTTTGGCTGCAAAAAATATAATCAATCTAATTTTGGTGTTGACCATCTGGTGATGTCCATGTGTAGAGTCTTCTCTTGTGTTGTTGGAAGTGGGTGTTTGCTATGACCAGTGCGTTCTCTTGGCAAAACTCTATTAGCCTTTGCCCTGCTTCATTCTGTATTCCAAGGCCAAATTTGCCTGTTACTCCAGATGTTTCTTGACTTCCTACTTTTGCATTCCAGTCCCCTATAATGAAAAGGACATCTTTTTTGGTGTTAGTTCTAAAAGGTCTTGTAGGTCTTCATAGATATGTGTAATATGCTGTATTGGTGTTTTTCTTTCTGACTTACACTTACACTCTGTGTAATAGGCTCCCTTTTCATTCACTTCATTAGAACTGATTCAAATTCGTTCTTTTTAATAGCTGATAATACTCCGTTGTGTATATATACCACAGCTTTCTTATCCATTGTCTGCCAATGGACATCTAGGTTGCTTCCATGTCCTGGCTATTATGAACAGTGCTGCAATGAACATTGGGGTACACATGTCTCTTTCACTTCTGGTTTTCTCAGTGTGTGTGCCCAGCAGTGGGATTGCTAGGTTGTATGGCACTTCTATTTCCAGTTTTTTGAGGAATATCCACACTGTTTTCCATAGTGGTTGTACAAATATGCGTTTCCACCAACAGTGTAAGAGGGTTCCCTTTTCTCCACACCCTCTCCAGCATTTATTGTTTGTAGACTTTTTGATAGCAGCCTTTCTGACCAGTATGAGATGGTTCCGCACTGTGGTTTTGATCTGCATTTCTCTGATAATGAGTGATGTTGAGCATCTTTTCATGTGTTTGTTAGCCATTTGTATGTCTTCTTTGGAGAAATGCCTGTTTAGTTCTTTGGCCCAGTTTTTGATTAGGTTGTTTATTCTTCTGGTATTGAACTGCATGAGCTGCTTATATATTTTTTAGATTAATTCTTTGTCAGTTGCTTGCACTCATCTCACACGCTAGTAAAGTAATGCTCAAAATTCTCCAAGCTAGGCTTCAGCAATACGTGAACCATGAACTTCCTGATGTTCAAGCTGGTTTTAGAAAAGGCAGAGGAACCAGAGATCAAATTGCCAACATCCGCTGGATCATTGAAAAAGCAAGAGAGTTCCAGAAAAACATCTGTTTCTGCTTTATTGACTATGCCAAAGCCTTTGACTGTGTGGATCACAATAAACTGTGGAAAATTCTGAAAGAGATGGGAAAACCAGACCACCTGACCTGTCTCTTGAGAAATCTGTATGCAGGTCAGGAAGCAACAGTTAGAACTGAACATGGAACAACAGACTGGATCCAAATAGGAAAAGGAGTATGTCAAGGCTGTATATTGTCACCCTGCTTATTTAACTTATATGCAGAGGACATCATGAGAAATGCTGGACTGGAAGAAACACAAGCTAGAATCAAGATTGCTGGGAGAAATATCAATAACCTCAGATATGCAGATGACACCACCCTTATGGCAGAAAGTGAAGAGGAGCTAAAAAGCCTCTTGATGAAAGTAAAAGAGGAGAGTGAAAAAGTTGGCTTAAAGCTCAACATTCAGAAAATGAAGATCATGGCATCTGGTCCCATCACTCCATGGGAAATAGATGGGGAAACAGTGGAAAGAGTGTCAGACTTTATTTTTTTGGGCTCCAAAATCACTGCAGGTGGTGACTGCAGCCATGAAATTAAAAGACGCTTACTCCTTGGAAGAAAAGTTATGAGCAAGCTAGATAGCATGTTCAAAAGCAGAGACATTACTTTGCTGACTAAGGTCCATCTAGTCAAGGCTATGGTTTTTCCAGTAGTCATGTATGGATGTGAGAGTTGGACTGTGAAGAAAGCTGAGCACCAAAGAATTGATGCTTTTGAATTGTGTTGTTGGAGAAGACTCTTGAGAATCCCTTGGACTGCAAGGAGATCCAACCAGTCCATTCTGAAGGAGATCAATCCTGGGATTTCTTTGGAAGGAATGATGCTAAAGCTGAAACTGCAGTACTTTGGTCACCTCATGCGAAGAGTTGACTCATTGGAAAAGACTTTGATGGTGGGAGGGATTGGGGGCAGGAGGATGAGATGGCTGGATGGCATCACCAACTCAATGGACGCGAGTCTGAGTGAACTCCGGGAGATGGTGATGGACAGGGAGGCCTGGCGTGCTGCGATTCATGGGGTTGCAACGAGTCCGACATGACTTTGCCACCTAATGCAAAGAACTGACTCATTTGAAAAGACCCTGATGCTGAGAAAGATTGAGTTTGAGCAAGCTTTGGGAGATAGTAAAGGACAAGGAGGCCTGGCATGCTGCAGTCCTTGGGGTCACAAAGAGTCAGACATGACTGAGTAACTGAACTGAACCCACAGCCTATTCATGACACTGAAGCCAGAGAGATACTTTCAAAATGCAAATCAGGTCATATCACCATAAGATGAAACACTCTAACACTCCCTATTTCACTCAGAATATAAACCAAAGTGTTTACAGAGTCCCACAAGGACCTACCTGAATAATTCTTCATCTACTCTCTTACCTCTCTGACCTCACTTCTTACGACTTTCCTCATCCTTTAATTCAGTCAGTACACAAAACAAGACAGGAGGCTAACTGTGGCTTAGATCATGAACTCCTTATTGCCAAATTCAGACTTAAATTGAAGAAAGTAGGGAAAACCTCTAGACCATTCAAGTATGACCTAAATCAAATCCCTTATGATTATACAGTGGGAGTGACAAATAGATTCAACGGATTACATCTCACAGACAGAGTACCTGAAGAACTATGGATGGAGGTTTGTGACATTGTAGGGGAGGCAGTGATCAAGATCATCCCCAAGAAAAAGAAATACAAGAAGGCAAAATGGTTGTCTGAGGAGGCCTTACAAATAGCTGTGAAAAGAAGAGAAGCAAAAGGCAAAGGAGAAAAAGAAAGATATACCCATTTGAATGTAGAGTTCCAAAGAATAGCAAGGAGAGATAAGAAAGCCTTCCTCAGTGATCAACGCAAAGGAATAGAGGAAAACAATAGAATAGGAAAGACTAGAGATCTCTTCAAGAAAATTAGAGAGATAAGAAAGCCTTCCTCAGTGATCAATGCAAAGAAATAGAGGAAAACAACAGAATGGGAAAGACTAGAGATCTCTTCAAGAAAATTAGAGATACCAAGGGAACATTTCATGCAAAGATAAGCTCAATAAAGGACAGAAATGGTATGGACTTAACAGAAGCAGAAGATATTAAGAAGAGGTGGCAAGAATACACAGAAGAACTGTACAAAAAAAGATCTTCATGACCCAGATAACCATGATGTGTGATCACTCACCTAGAGCCAGACATCCTGGAATGCAAAGTCAAGTGGGCCTTAGGAAGCATCACAAACAAAGCTAGTGGAGGTGATGGAATTCCAGCTGAGTTATTTCAAATCCTAAAAGATGATGCTGTAAAAGTGCTGCAGTCAATATGCCAGCATATTTGGAAAACTGAGCAGTGGCCACTGGATTAGAAAGCATCAGTTTTCACTACAATCCAAAAGAAAGACAATGCCAAAGAATGTTCAAACTACCACACAATTGCACTCATCTCACACACTAGCAAAGTAATGATCAATATTCTCCACACCAGGCTTCAACAGTACGTGAACCATGAACTTCCAGATGTTCAAGCTGGATTTGGAAAAGGCAGTGCAACGAGAGATCAAATTGCTAACATCGGTTGGATCACAGAAAAAGCAAGAGAGGTCCAGAAAAACATCTACTTTTGCTTTATTGACTATGCCAAAGCCTTTGACTATGTGGCTCGTAGCAAACTGTGTAAAATTCTTAAAGAGATGGGAATACCAGACCACCTGACCAGCCCCCTGAGAAATCTGTATTCAGGTCAAGAGACAGCAGTTACAGCTGGACATGGAACAGCAGACTGGCTGCAAATCAGGAAAGGAGTATGTCAAGGCTGTATGTTGTCACCCTGCTTATTTAGCTTATACGCAGAGTACATCACGTGAAATGCCAGGCTGTATGAAGCACAAGCTGGAATCAAGACTGCAGGGAGAAATAGCAATAACCTCAGATATGCAGATGACATGACTCTTACGGCAGAAAGCAAAGAAGAACTAAACAGCCTCTTGATGAAAGTGAAAAAAGAGAGTGGAAAAGTTGGCTTAAAACTCAACATTCAGAAAACTAAAATCATGGCATCCTGTCCCATCACTTCATGGTAAATAGATGAGAAAACAATGGAAATAGTGACAGACTTTATTTTGGGAGGGCTCCAAAATCACTGCAAATGGTGACTGCATTCATGAAATTAAAAAACACTTGCTCCTTGGAAGAAAAGCTATGACCAACCTAGACACTATATTAAAAAGCAGAGACATTACTTTACCAACAAAGGTCCATCTAGTCAAAGCTATGGTTTTTCCTGTAGTCATGTATGGATGTGAGATTTGGACTATAAAGAAAGCTGAATGCTGAAGAACTGATGCTTTTGAACTGTGGTTTTGGGGAAGGCTCTTGAGAGTCCCTTGGACTGCAAGAAGATCCAACCAGTCCATCCTAAAGGAAATCAGTGCTAAATATTCATTGAAAGGACTGATGCTGAAGCTGAAATGCCAATACTCTGGACCCCTGATGTGAAGAACTGACTCACTGGAAAAGATCCTGATGCTGAGAGAGATTGAAGGCGGGAGAAGAAGGGGATGACAGGGGATGAGGTGTTTGGATGGCATCACTGACATGGATATGAGTTTGAGTGAGTCGGCTCCAGGAGTTGGTGATAGACAGAGAAGCCTGGCGTGCTGCAGTTCATGGCGTTGCAAAGAGTTGGATATGACTGAGTGACTGAACTGAATTGAACTGAGACACACTGACCTCATTGCTGTCCTTGGAATATTGCAGCCACTCTACTGCCCCAGGTCCTTTACACCAGCTGTCACCTCTGCCTGGCAACATGCTTGCCCCAGAAATCTGCCTGGTTTCCTCCCTTACTCCTGTCAAGTCTCTCCCCAAATATCACTTTTCCAATGAGACTTACTGTGACCATGTTATTTAATATTATAACATGCTTCCACTCATACTCCATAGTTCCCCTACCTCGCTATACATCTCATTTTTCCCGAGCCACTATAACCTTATAGCATATAATATTTATTTAATTTACTATTTGCTCCACCAACCACAGTAAAAGCTCTGTGAGGATACAGGTCTTCTTTGTTCGCCAGTATATCTCAGGTCCCTGGAATGATGCGTCCACATATATGCTGAATGAGGGGATGAATGTGTTTAGCAAGCCCCTCCACTGCAGAGCAGTAGGGAACTGTCTACTGCATACCGCCTCAAATGAGGAAAGTCAGACCCAAAAAGGACTTGACTGTTAATCAAAGCAGAAGCTCAAGTCTTAGGATTTCATTTTCTCTTTCCCTCTCTCACACAGATCACCTGTCACTTTTCATGTGGACTACTGTACAGGAAAGAACTTTCACTTTCCTGCAATATGGGTTATACTCACTCACCTCAGAACTGGGAAGAAATGGAAGACTGAGATGATGAATTCTTACTGACGCCCAAGCAAGGACAAATTCTCTACCTTCAGTAATCACTGAGCTCTAATTCTGTGCCAGGAATGGGAAACATGCTAAAGAAGGAAGGAAAGCCCGCTGCTCTCCTGGAGGTTAAATTCCAGTGTAATCACCTATCCCACCAAGGTCTGTGTCTGGGTGCCAGTTACTAGAACTCATTTGCCTTGTTGGGGACAGAAGAAAAACCCAGGTATTCAATGTTACATTCACCCTTAGAACATGTGGCTCATGGTGTGATCCCCAGCTAGCTGCATGGGCTCACCTGGGAGCCTGTTAGAAATGCAGACTCACAGGCCCTACCTCAGGCCTATGAATCAGAGACTGTATTTGAATAAGATTCCCAGGCAATTCTTATGCACAGAAATGTTCCTATGCACTGCCTTGGAGCCCTCCCCTCACAGTAAACCCACTGGTATCACGTGACTTGTGGCCAACAGAAATTTGAGGAAGAGACATGAGAGAATCCAGCTCATATTCCCTTTTGCTAATAAACAAGGACTATCACTTGATGCCATAGATGATAATAAGAATTGTAGTAGAAGGCTCTAGATTAATGTCCTTGATCATTTAAACATTCATAGAACACAAAACTGATCTGAAATAGATACATGATAATCATTTGCTAAACACTTTGAGATTTCAAACGCATTCAAGAGGCAGTATTTAAAGGCCTTAATACATTTGAGTCTAGGTTCTGAAGTCAAACATCCTGATTTCTAAGCTGTCACTCTATCATTAGTTGCGGTTCCTGGGTCAATTTGTTTGGCCTCTCTAAGTTTCCATTTCCCCTTCTATAAATTAGAAATAATAATAGTACTTACTTTATATGATTTTTATGAGGACTAGATAAGGTAATTGTGTATAAAGAAGTAAGCATCCAACATGCACACAAACTTTCCATTAGAAAATAAGTAATTTCTAGAGATCTAATGTGAAGAAAGATGCTTGCTCCTTGGAAGAAAAGTTATGACCAACCTAGATAGCATATTCAAAAGCAGAGACATTCCTTTGCCAACTAAGGTCCGTCTAGTCAAGACTATGGTTTTTCCTGTGGTCATGTGTGGATTGTGAGAGTTGGACTGTGAAGAAGGCTGAGTGCTGAAGAATTGATGCTTTTGAACTGTGGTGTTGGAGAAGACTCTTGAGAGTCCCTTGGACTGCAAGGAGATCCAACCAGTCCATTCTGAAGGAGATCAACCCTGGGATTTCTTTGGAAGGAATGATGCTAAAGCTGAAACTGCAGTACTTTGGTCACCTCATGCGAAGAGTTGACTCATTGGAAAAGACTCTGATGCTGGGAGGGATTGGGGGCAGGAGGAAAAGGGGACAACCAAGGATGAGATGGCTGGACGGCATCACTGACTCAATGGACGTGAGTCTGAGTGAATTCCGGGAGATGGTGATGGACAGGGAGGCCTGGCGTGCTGCAATTCATGGGGTCGCAAAGAGTCGGATACGACTGAGCGACTGAACTGAACTGAACTGAATGTGAAGCATGATAACTGTACTTAATAATGTATCTACCTCTGGAATGAGTAGATTTAGTGTTCTCAGAACAAAAAAAGGTAAAGAAAGGAAAAAAGAAAGAAACATAAGGCTAAACATATAATAAGAATACAATAAATTTTAGCTTATATTATTTTATTATTTTGTTTCAATCAACATTTCATTTATTTGAAAAATATTTTAGAAATATAATGTAATGTGTCGGTCATGTCTGACTCTTTGTGACCCCGTAGCCCGCCAGGCTCCTCTGTCAAGAATACTAGAGTGGTTTGCCATTTCCTTCTCCAGGGATCTCCCCAACCCAGGGACTGAACCTGTGTCTCTTGCATTGGCAGGTGGATTCTTTACCACTGAGCCACCTGGGAAACCCTATTTTAGGAATAGGGCACAAAAATGGAGACAATCAGCATAAAGTATGAGGAACCTACTTAGATTAGCTGATAAAGCAAGACCTCTCTGGGGAAAAAAGGTTGACATGGAAACCTGGAGGATAAGAAATAGCCAGTCACGATGAGTCATGGAGTCATGCTGGGGAAGGGAAGAGCTGTTCAAGATAGATACAGATCACACAGGGCTTCAGAGTCTAGAAGAGGGGAATGGAATTCATCCATCATCATGGAAAGCTACTAAATCCTTCCAGACAGAGGAGTGAATTGGACAAATATACGAATGTATATTGGGGTGCCACTGGGGACAAAGGTCTGGGAAAAGTCCCTGGGATGTATGGAGATGAATCAAACGTGGGGTCAGCTTCTAAGGAACTGTCATGCTAATAGTCTGGCTTGAGGCTTAATGCCAAAGTGGCAAAGTTCCCCTCCCATGTCCTCCCACCCTTCCTCTGCACCTCCTCACTGAACATGTCCAGGAACCAGCTCACCCATCAGCTCCTTTCTGGAACTTGTACTGACCTCTGTCCCCTGAGTCCCTATCTCCTTCGTCTGATTTCTCAGAGAGCCTGGCACCCACCTGTGTAATAGAGCCTCGATCTCCTGCGGCTGTAATTAGTTGCATCCTTTCTATACTTGTTTATGGCTAAATATATGTTTTCCATTTTTGTAGTCTCACTACCGATTATAACGCTGGCAGGTTGGCGCATGGCCAGTTCTCAATAAATGTTATTGTAAATAAGAGAACTAACATTTGTATGCCATTTCTTCCTTTATGGCCAAAACAGTGTGTGCCAGGTTCAGTGTCTGTGTTTCAGTGATAAAGCAGAGACCCCCTGACTAGGGGTTTTCTCGAAGAGAATTATCTCTTTGAGTGACTACCCCCTGAAAGAGGAAAAGCAATTTGAAATGCATTTTACTAATAAGTGGATGTGTATTTTACACACCTTGTGGTTTCTTTTTTTAAATTCAGCCCAGAATTATTACCATAGAAACCAGAGAAGAACATATCCACCACCAGCATCTTGGTCTATTTTTTGAGTTTTTCCTCCGCATGGTCCTTTGTTGTGCTTCTCATCTCACAGTAGGGGAAACTGCGGCACAGGAAGGGCAGGCCGCACAATGAGTCAGTGATCAAGCAAGCTCTTCCTGTGAGCAGGGTGCTCTGGAGGTGTCTCTGAGGTGGCCACACTCATCTCTGACCTTGCCCTCCCCTCTCTGCGCTGCTTTCTCTCCTAGGTCTCCTCCAGGCATAGCTTCCACTCTTCCCTGGTCCTATTAGTCCAGCCCTGTATCCCCGGTCAGCCCCGGAAAACCCAGCCACGCCCGTGCAGACTCCTCACCTGGGCAATCCCTCCTATGCTGGCCCCCTACCCTGCCCCAGAGGGGCTCACGACCTCCCTCTCTGCCACCTCTTCTCCCACCTGGTCACAAATGCTAGTTGAATCTTCAAGCTCTGCCTCTCTTTCCCTTAAAGTCCTGCTATTTGAAACAAATAAAGAACCTCAAGTTGACAAAGAACGCAGAGTCATCCAATCCCACCTACAAAAGTACCTTACAAAGTAATAGCGGCTAATCTGGTCTTCCCTTGTGGTACAGTTGACGGGAGCCCACTTGCCAATGCAGGAGACAAGGGTTTGATCCATTGTCTGGGATGATTCCACATGCCACCAAGTCTGAGAGCCCCGACTACGGAAGCCCAGGTGCCCTAGAGCCTGTACACCGAGGGCAACTACTGAGGCCACATGCTGCAGCTACTGAAGGCTGCGCCTAGAGCCTGTGAGCCACAAAATTCACCACAGTGAGAAGCCCTTAGTGAAGAGTAGTCCCTACTCACTGCAACTACAGAAAGACTGTCCAGAGCAGTGAAGACCCAGCGCCGTCCAAAATAAATGAACAATATTTTTTTTAAAAAAATAGCAGCTAATCTGAAAAGCAGTTTGTGTTCCTGGGTAGTTAATGGAAAAGAAAAAAAAAAATGATCAGCACTGAGAGGAGCCAAAATTAAGTACCCTTTCAAGAATCAGGGTAAGCTAATTGCCACATCTGTTTGGTCATTCACTGGAAGAGTTAGAACTCATGTCTACCAAAACTGTTCTTGGATCTAAGAAGATGAGAGAAAAGAAGTCTGTTACATGAACATTCCTCCTTGCTGGAGAAGATCCAAGTGTGGACAAAAAGAAACTTATATAAAGTATCATGCAAAATGATGAAAATACAATTAGGTATCAAAGTGAGCATTTCTTTAAAATTCGAAGAGAAATTGTAATGAATTCAGTTAAGTTCAGTTCAGTCACTCAGTCGTGTCCAACTCTTTGCAACCCCATAGACTGCAGCACACCAGGATTCCCTGTCCATCACCAACTCCTGGAGTATGCTCAAGCTCATGTCCATTGAGTCAGTGATGCCATCCAACCATCTCATCTGTTGTCCCCTTCTGCTTCTGCCTTCAATCTTTCCCAGCATCAGGGTCTTTTCAAATGAGTCAGTTCTTCACATCAGGTGGCCAAAGTATTGGAACTTCAGGTTCAGCATCAGTCCTTCTAATGAATATTCAGGACTGATTTCCTTTAGGAGAGACTGGTTGGATCTCCTTGCAATCCAAGAGACTCTCAAGACTCTTCTCCAACAGCACAGTTCAAAAGCATCAACTCTTCAGTGCTCAGCTTTCTTTATAGTCCAACTCTCACACCCATACATGACTACTGGAAAAACCATAGCTTTGACTAGATGGACCTTTGTTGGTAAAATAATGTCTCTGCTTTTTAACATGCTATCTAGGTTGGTCATAGCTTTTCTTCCAAGGAGCAAGCATCTTTTAATTTCACGACTGCAGTCACCATCTGCAGTGATGTTGGAGCCCAAGAATATAAAGTCTGTCACTGTTTCCATTGTTTCCACTACTATTTGCCATTAAGTGATGGGACTGGATGCCATGATTTTCATTTTTTGAGTGTTGAATTTTAAGCTAGGTTTTTCACTCTCCTCTTTCACCTTCATCTAAAAGGTTCTTTAGTTCCTCTTCGCTTTCTGCTGTAAGGGTGGGTCATCTGCATATCTGAGGTTATTGATATTTCTCCCTGCAATCTTGATTCCAGCTTGTGCTTCATCCAGTCTGGCATTTTGCTCGATGTACTCTGCATATAACTTAAACAAGAAAGGTGACAATATACAGTCTTGATGTACTTCTTCCTTTCCCAATTTGGAACCAGTCCATTGTTCCATGTCCAATTCTAACTGTTGCTTCTTGACCTGCATACAGATTTCTCAGGAGGCAGGGCAGATGGTCTGGTATTTCCATCTCTTTAAGAACTTTCCACAGTTTGTTGTGATCCACACAGTCAAAGGTTTTAGCATAGTCAATGAAGCAGAAGTAGGTGTTCTTCTGGAATTTTCTTGCCTTTTCAATGATCCAATGGATGTTGGCAATTTAATCTCTGGTTCCTCTGCCTTTTCTAAATCCAGCTTGAACATCTGGAAGTTCTTGGTTCATGTACTGTTGAAGCCTGACTTGGAGAATTTTGAGCATTACTTTGCTAGCATATGAGCTGGTAGACTGCAGTCCATGGGGTCGCTAAAAGTCGGACATGACTGAGTGACTTCACTCTCACTTCTTACTTTCATGCATTGGAGAAGGAAATGGCAACCCACTCCAGTGTTCTTGCCTGGAGAATCCCAGGGCCGGGGGAGCCTGATGAGCTGCCATCTATGGGGTCGCACAGAGTCAGACACGACTGAGGTGACTTAGCAGCAGCAGAGATGAGTGCAATTGTGCGGTAGTTTGAATATTCTTTGGCATTGCCTGTCTTTGAGATTGGAATGAAAACTGATCTTTTCCAGTCCTATGGCCACTGCTGTTTTCCAGATTTGCTGGCATAATGAATGTAGTACTTTCACAGCATCATTTTTCAGGATTTGAAATAACTCAGCTAGAATTCCATCACCTCCACTAGCTTCGTTCGTAGTAATGGCCCACTTGACTTTGCACTCCAGGATGTCTGGCTCTAGGTGAGTGACCACACTATTGTGGTTATCTGGGTTATTAAGATCTTTTTTATATAGTTTTTCTGTGCATTGTTGCCACCTCTTCTTGATATTTTCTGCTTCTGTTAAGTTCATACCATTTCTGTCCTTTATTGAGCTCATCTTTGCATGAAATGTTCCCTTGGTATCTCTAATTTTCTTGAAGAGATCTCTAGTCTTTCCCATTCTATTGTTTTCCTCTATTTCTTTGCATTGATCACTGAGGAAGGCTTTCTCATCTCTCCTTGATATTCTTTGGAACTGTGCATTCAGATGGGTGTATCTTTCCTTTTTCCCTTTGCTTTTTGCTTCTCTTCTTTTCTCAGCTATTTGTAAGGCCTCCTCAGACAATCATTTTGCCTTTTGGCATTTCTTTTTCTTTGGGATGGTTTTGATCACCACCACCTGTACAATGTTATGAACCACTATCCATAGTTCATCAGGCACTCTGTCTATCAGATCTTGTCCCTTAAATCTAATTCTCACTTCCACTGTATAATCATAAGGATTTGATTTAGGTCATACTTGAATGGTCTAGTGGTTTTCCCTACTTTTTTCAATTTAAGTGAATTTGGCAATAAGGAGTTCATGATCTGAGTCACAGTCAGCTCCTGGTCTTGTTTTTGATGACTGTATAGAGCTTCTTCTTCTTCGGCTGCAAAGAATATAATCAAGCTGATTTTGGTACTGACCATCTGGTGATGTCCATGTGTAGAGTCTTCTCTTGTGTTGTTGGAAGAGAGTGTTTTCTATGACCAGCGCATTCTCTTGGCAAAACTCTATTAGCCTTTTCTCTGCTTCATTTTGTACTCCAAGGCCAAACTTGCCTGTTACTCCAGGTATCTCTTGACTTCCTACTTTAGCATTCCAGTCCCCTATGATGAAAAGGACGTCTTTTTTTGGTGTTAGTTCTAGAAGTTCTTGTAGGTCTTCATAGAACAAATTGCACATTTTTTAAAAGGTGATAAATATCACAAAATCCTAAGTCATCCAATGTCAGAGCAGTGAGGATCCCTGGAGTTTTTTCTACCAGGATAGGTAATTCTGACTTTAATCCTGGAGTTCTTTTTCTTCTTTGTTCCCTGTCTATATTTTTTTGAAAAGTTGTCTGTCTTCCTCTCCTCTATTTCCTCATCAGTGAATCTCCCCCTAATTGCTGACACTGTTTTCTAGTCTACACAACTCCACTGAATCATCTCTCAAAGTTTCCCAGTGCCTCCTCATCACCTAATCAGATGGCTTTTACTCAGCCTTTGTGCTACTGGTCTCTCTTTCGTGGCAGACAATCATAACTGAAAATGAGTCCTGCTGAAAACAAGTTCTCTTACTGAGTTTGTGATTCATCTTTCTGTCCATAACTTTTTTCCCTTTCTTATCCCCTGACCTCATTTCTGTGCTGACCACTAATCAACCAGAATCAGATGATTAATGTTGCAGTTGTCCCTAAATATTGTTAATGGACTAAAGTTGCTATTGTTATATGTCAGTGTTAATGTACAAACTAAAGTTGTTTTTCCAGGACAAGATGAGCTCAGAAACCCCTAAAGCCATGGGCCACCTGGCTAGAGAATCATAAACTGGACACATCTTGACTCCTAAAAACATGATTAAGAAATGTCACAGGATGATGATTTATCCCAGTTTTTCTGTTCTTCCCCTTAAAATTATCCCTAACTCAAAGACCAAGGTGGAATGGATCTGAGTCCTATCTCCCACTCCTTTGCTTGACTCCCTGCAAATAAATCCTTACTTTGTTGCAAATACTTGCTACCAGAGTTTGGCTTTCTGCCCTGTGGGCACACAAGCCCTTGCTCAGTTATATAATCACACCTGCCTTCTCAGAATTCTATCAGTGTTGGCATGCACAAGGCTATATAGTCACAGTCTCCCTACCATATCTATTCATCTTTTTTTTTTCTTGGTTTCACTTTCTCCTTCCATGTACCAAATTGGGTATAACCCAAGGCTCAATCCTCAATCCCTGCTTTTGGCAGTCCAGGAGTTTCCCCATCACCTCACAAAGCTTCAAACATAAAAGTAATGACCAAATCTGTAACTCTGGCCCTGACACCTCTTCTGTATGTCAACTCTGCCATAGGAAAATCTCACTGAACCTTAAACTCCATGTGTTCAAATCCTAATGATATGCACTTCAAAACTGGATTCTGTGTTCCAAAAACTCACTAGATTCTGAAATTCAATGTTTCTAAAATTAAATGCATCATCTTCCCTCATAACTAGCTATTTATCAGAATTTCCCCTTTCTGTTAAAGATCTGAACCAAGGAGATGAATATCAAGTCATAATTTCAGATAAGAAAATGATACTATCTTGCTCCTATCCTGTCTACAGAAAGCAATTCATTCTGGTTTGTTCCTCATGAGAACAGGAAGTTGCTCTGAAGAGTTGGTTGGGAGAGAGCATCTGCAACCCACTTCATGAGCTTTTGTTTACATGCAATTCTGTGTCTGTCTCCACCTAGACTTAGAGCAGAGGCTCCAGGCCCTATTAGCATGAAAGCACATTTTGTGGTCAATGATGCTATTGTGATTCTGGTAGCTAACAGGAACATTTACAAGCATTTAAAAGATGAACATTGTGTTATCAATACTATTTTTAAAAACAAACAAACAAAACTAAGAAGCAAAAAAACTTTCCTTTATACTTGTAGAATTGAGGTGCAAGAGCAAAAACAGTTCTTAACCCTCTTCTTAGTACCTCAAGGAACTAGAAAATATCGTTACAAAAAGGAGCAGAATGGCAGAGTTCAGGGGAGAGTGTTCAATGAAAAGAGAGAGGGAGAAGAAAAGGGGAGGAGAGGGAGGGAGGAGAGAAAGAAGAGGAAAAGAGAGGGCACTAAAGTAAAACAAGAACCTCCAACCTTTGCAGAATAAAATGGATTCTTCAACGCCCTAAAGCAAAAACCAAAATTTTCTCAACTGAATATTGAGGAAAGAGAAATTGACTAATCAGTTTCAAAGATTGACATACTGAGTAGCTTCTAATGGAAACTGACCTGGAAGTCTGGAGAGATGTGTTGTTAAGGAGGCAAAATTCAGCGAACAAAAGAAGCCGGGATATAAAGTGAAAAGAAGCAAGAGCAATTTCCCTTTTAAAATCATAGTATTATGACCAACCCTGGGACTTCCCTGGTGGTCCAGTGGTTAAGAATCTGCCTGCCAATGCAGGGGACATAGGTTTGTTTCCGGTCCAGGAAGATCCCACATGCTGTGTCACAACTACGGAGCCCACGTTCTACAGCCTGTGCTCTGCAACAAGAGAAGCCGCCGCACTAAGAAGCCCACACGCCACAGCTGGAGAGTAGCCCTACTCACTGCAACTAGAGAAAAGCCTGTGCACAGCAACGAAGACACCGTGTGGCCAAAATACAGATTGGCATTTTATCTTATCTGGGTAATCCAGAGTCCATGTATGTATCACAGCTGTAAGTGGCTGGGTAGAATATACAGGTAATTCTTATAATAATACATACACACATATATCCACTGCTAAGTCACTTCAGTCGTGTCCGACTCTGTGCAACCCCATAGACAGCAGCCCACCAGGCTCCCCCGTCCCTGGGATTCTCCAGGCAAGAACACTGGAGTGGGTTGCCATTTCCTTCTCCAATGCATGAAAGTGAAAAGTGAAAGTGAAGTGGCTCAGTCACGTCCGACTCTTTGCGACCCCATGGACTGCAGCCTACCAGGCTCCTCCATCCATGGGGTTTTCCAGGCAAGAGTACTGGAGTGGGTGCCATTGCCTTCTCCCACATAAATCCACATTTATACCTAAAGTAGACAATACAATCACAGAGGAAAATACCTTCAGTATTCAGAACTGAGCATGTCCAAATGACAAACGGCCAATTTGTCAATGTTCCCCAGGGTTCTGACTTCGGTTCTTCTCTTACACTATTCTTTTTCCGTTTGTGATCCTCTCTTAATTTTGAGACCTGCATATCCAGATCTATACTATGCGTTTTCACGTGTGTCCTTCAGGGGTTTTGTTTCTATCTTATTGCCACATAACAAACTACCACACATTCAATGGTAAAGAAACATTGATTCTCACGCTCATGAATCTGCAGATTGATTGTAGTTCAGCTCATCTAGAATGAGCTTGGCTAGGCAGTTCTGCTCCAAAGTGTGGGTTAAGCTCAGATCTGCTCTGTATGTGTTTTGTTCTGGGACCCAGAATGAAAGAGCTTTTTATTTTCATGGTAGGTGGTAGAAGTTCCTTCCCTGAGCACAAATATACAATGCCTCTATGGCTTAGGCTTTGAAAGGGCAGCTATCATTTTCATCCGCATTCTATCAGTTAAAGCAAGCCATGCACCCAAGAACACCATCAAAGGCTCAAAGAAGAGCAGTTTTCTCATAGAGGCTGAGAAAAGGAAGTGAACGATATTTAATCTGCTAGACTTCTCAAACTGAATAACTTCAAATCTTTCATCCTTGTTGTTCTCTTTTATTTAATGTCTGGCACCACTATAAACTCAGTTAAAAAATCAAGAGTCATTATAACATCTGCCTACCTTCAGTAACTGTTTATCAAATCTTATTGATTCTCATTTTTACGTTTTTAATTTATCTGTACTTAATTTAGGCCTGAAGTGAAAACTATAATGATTTTCTGACTATGCCAACTGTATTATTCCAGAGCTGGTTATTCTATTATCCTACAATTAGAGAAAGCAAGTAAACTTAGGTGATCATTAAAAGCTCTTTTTTTCAGTACTCCATCTAATAAATGTGGAATAAATGATTGAATTTACAAACCCTAATCAACTATTGCAGAGAAGGTGATGGCACCCCACTCCAGTACTCTTGCCTGGAAAATCTCATGGACGGAGGAGACTGGTAGGCTGCAGTCCATGGGGTCGCAAAGAGTCGGACATGACTGAGCGACTTCACTTTCACTTTTCACTTTCATGCATTGGAGAAGGAAATGGCACCCCACTCCAGTGTTCTTGCCTGGAGAATCCTGGGGACAGGGGAGCCTGGTGGGCTGCCGTCTATGGGGTCACACAGAGTCGGACACGACTGAAGCAACTTAGCAGCAGCAGCAGCAGCAATCAACTATTGATGGGCTTCCCTGGTGGCTCAGAGGGTAAAGCTGCTGCCTGCAATGAGGGAGAACTAGGTTCGATCCCTGGGTCAGGAAGATCCTCTGGAGAAGGAAATGGCAAGTCAACTATTGACTCAAGGAAAAATCATCTGCAGCTGAAACCATTAGATCAGGCATTCTCAACCTCAGCACTACTAACTTTTTTCATCATCAGAATTCTTACTGTCTTTTTCTAATTTCACATCCCTTGGACTTCAAAGAGATCCAACCAGTCCATCCTAAAGGAAATCAGTCCCGAATATTCATTGGAAGGACTGATGTTGAAGCTGAAACTCCAATACTTTGGTCACCTGATGCAAAGAGCTGACTCATTTGAAAAGACCCTGATGCTGGGAAAGATTGAGGGTGTGAGGAGAAGGGGATGACAGAGGATAAGATGTTTGGATGGCATCACCAACTCAATGGACATGAGTTTGGGTAAACTCCGGGAGTTGGTGATGGACAGGGAGGCCTAACATGCTGCAGTCCATGGGGTCGCAAAGAGTCAGACACGACTGAGTGACTGAACTGACTGAACTTCTCAAATGCTTGGGATACTGCACCTGTCAGTATGTTCTCTTCACTTGTATCCCATCTCACTTCCCAACAAATGTTTTGTGTTTTTTTTAAACTGGAGTATAGTTGCTTTACAATGTTGTGTTAGTTTTGCTGTACAATGAAGTGAATCAGCTATATGTGTGTGTGTGTGTGTGTGTGTGTGTGTGTGTGTTTCCATCCTTTTGGACCTCCCTCCCAACCCACCCCATCCCAGCCCTCTAGGCTACAGAGCACTGAGCTGAGCTCCCTGTACTATACAGCAGGTTCCCACGAGCTTTCTGTTTTACATTTGGCTGTGCACATACGTCAGTCCCAACCTCCCAGTTCATCCCCTCCACCCCCGTGTTCACACATCCACTCCCTACATCAGCATCTCTATTTCTGCCCTGCAAATAGTTCCATCTGTACCGATTTTTCCTAGATTCCATATACATGTGTTAATATACAATATTTGCTTTTCTCTTTCTTACTTCACTCTGATTGAAAAGTTTAAGCAATTTCGTACTACTCACCACATGTCTCATCACTTTGCTGGTAGCTCAGATGGTAAAGAATCTGCCTGCAATGAGGGCGACCCAGGTTCGATCCCTCAGTCAGGAAAATCCCCTGGAGAAGGGAGTGGCGACCCACTCCAGTATTCTTGCCTGGAGAATCCTATGGACAGAGGAACCTGGTGGGCTACAGTTCATGGGGTTGTGAAGAGTCGGACATGACTGAGCGGCTTTCACTTTCACCACATGCCAGCGTCTATCAGAACCGTAGCGACAGGATTCTTATTGCCAGCTATCCAACTCTAAAATCCTATTTTGTCTGCCTTCTCAGACGGACTTTCTTGGGAATAGGCACCAAGAGAGAGATTTGTGGAAGATCTCATTTGTGTCTGTTCTCAGGAACACCACATTTCTGGGAGAGAAAGAAGAAGGACTAGACAAAGGGCGGAACTGAACTGCAAAGAAGTTGAGACAAAGGCCACTACCTATCCCATGGGGAGCTCTGGGAGTAGAATGGCCCTTCAAAATTGTTTTGTTTTTTAATATTTTTTCCAAGTTAAGTTTATCAAGGTAAATTTACATTCAGTTAAATTATCTTTTTTTAGTGTACAGTTCTATGAATTTTGACACACACATACACTCATGTAACTGCCTCCACAATAAGGATATAAAATGCTTCTATCCTCCCCAAAAGTTCTCTCACATGACTGGGATCAATCCCCACTCCTTCTTTGCCATGGCGACCACTGATCTGATTTTTGCCATTGTGGTTTTAGTGTCTTCTGAAATATCGTTTGGATGGAATCATGCAGAATGTCATCTTTCGAATCTGGTTGTTTTAAATTGTGGCAGTGGCATTGTGCCATCATGTCGGCCCATCCCTGATGCAGACACCTACAGGGAGGGTGTGAAACCTTGCAGAAGGCAGCTGCCTTCAGCTGAGGGCAGTTTCCATCAGCTGTGGACCCTCTGTGGTCAACATTCTCCTTGCTTGAAAATGCGTGCCTCGGTCTTGAACCAATGTGGGCAGTGCATCGCGCTACCCACTATGGTGTAAGTGTGCTCTAAGGTTGGACAGAGTCACGTTCAACATGTTTTGGGGGTGTGAGTGAAGGGCATATTACATCAGAGTAATTGAGGCACATAATATCCACTTGCCCCACCCTAACGTCCTTTTATCTCAGTCAGTGGTTCCCTACACAGTCAGTTTTGCCACAACAAGGGAACATTTGACAGTGTCTGAAGACGTGTTTGGTTGCCACAACTGGAAGGGTGGGGGGTGGAGGTTGCTACTGGCCTCTGGTACGATGCTGCTAACCACCCAATAGCGCACAATACAATATCATCCCCAACAAAGATTTATTCTCATGCTCAAAATGTTGATAGTGCTAAGGAATGAGAAAGTCAAAGGGCCTCCTGGGCAACATCAAAGACTAACCCTAGAAGCTGGAGGTTAGAGCTCTAAAAAAATCTGAGCATTGGGTCCCAGTCTTAACCTTAGTGTGCTCCAGACAAGTTTAAAATCTCAACTCTGACAAGTCCAGTATGCCAGAGGAAGGACCCTGCTTCAAAAAGCATGGTACTTTGAGACTGGAAAACAGGACCTTTAGGTCAATGCTCTAAAAATCCTTGAAACATCAGATTCCCTTGACCTTTCTGTGCCTTCAGAAGAGGCCCACTCCTCCATATTAAAAATTAACATTCCCCTTTTCTTGAAGATGACACAGAGGCCTCTGCCTTACAAGAAACAAAAAAAAACTTTCAAAGATTAAAATTTGCTTCCACCTCCTCCTCGTAGCCATCAGAGCAAACTAGAGTCATTCATAACATGGCATATTATGGTAGGAAGACCAAACTCTACCACCATTACCTTTCAGCTGAGATAATAAATCAAAACAATCTTGCATGCTAGGCAGGGGGATGACAGGAGCGGTAGTCCTCACCGTATTTCCATTTAATTCATGTCTGATTCATAAGGAAACCATGTGATCCTAGAGAATGACAATGGGCTGCAACAAACTCCATCCATACTACCTCTACGTGCAGCTGTGGTGACAGACATGTTATTTTTAGTTAGAGCACACTGGCACTGTCTCGATAACAAAGTGTTTTATCACCAATCTGGTCAAAGAATTCTTTTCCATATTATCAAGACAACAGAGCAGAAACAGTTCATGTTCCCATGGAAGGGGCAATATATTGCAGTTATGGTTTTGCTCTAAGGTGATACTCTCTCCCTCTGTCATAATATAGTCTAAAGAGACTTGGACCATCTGAATATATATTAGTATATTCTGCAGATGGCACCATGTTAATCAGTTGAGATTAGCAAGAAATGGCAGGCATTTTGAAGGCCTTGGTAAGACACAAACACTCTAGACAGTGGGAGATGCATCCCATGAAGATTCAGAAGCCTGTCTCACCAGTGAAAAACTGTAGGGGTCTAGTGGCCTGGGGGATGATTTAAACAACACCTTTAGTAGGATCTTCACCTCTCCTTGCCCTTATCCTTCCACTACAATTCATGCAGACCTCCAATCACCTCTGAATGACACCAAAAGCTACATGTCCAAAACGAAACTCACAACCTTCCCCCAGAGACCCTGCTCCTCTCCTATGTTGTATCTCTTGGTGAATGTCTCTACCACCCAACCCATTAATCCTATATGCCCCAGATTTATCTCTGTCTTTACCCCAAATCCAATAAATCACTGAATCCTAAGCATCTCTCAAATCAGCCTTCTTATTTTTTCCACTGCTATTACTCAATTCAGGCCTTCCCCCATCTCTTTCCTCGTCTGACACTGGAGACAAATACATGAGTGGAAGGAATATCAGTTTTGGAAACCTGCTGGTCTGCTGACCTGGGTTTTAATTTTCATTTTACCCACTCTCTGCTACATGAACTTGAACAATTTAACTAACCTAAGACTCAGATATGCAGATGACACCACCCTTATGGCAGAAAGTGAAGAGAAACTAAAAAGCCTCTTGATGAAAGTGAAAGTGGAGAGTGAAAAAGTTGGCCTAAAGCTCAACATTAAGAAAACGAAGATCATGGCATCCGGTACCATCTCTTCATGGGAAATAGATGGGGAAACAGTGTCAGACTTTATTTTTTGGAGCTCCAAAATCACTGCAGATGGTGATTGCAGCCATGAAATTAAAAGACGCTTACTCCTTGGAAGAAAAGTTATGACCAACCTAGATAGCATATTGAAAAGCAGAGACATTACTTTGCTGACTAAGGTCCGTCTAGTCAAGGTTATGGTTTTTCCTGTGGTCATGTATGGATGTGAGAGTTGGACTGTGAAGAAGGCTGAATGCCAAAGAATTGATGCTTTTGATCTGTGGTGTTGGAGAAGACTCTTGAGAGTCCCTTGGACTGCAAGGAGATCCAACCAGTCCATTCTGAAGGAGATCAGCCCTGGGATTTCTTTGGAAGGAATGATGCCAAAGCTGAAACTCCAATACTTTGGCCACCTCATGCAAAGAGTTGACTTATTGGAAAAGACTCTGATGCTGGGAGGGATTGGGGGCAGGAGGTGAAGGGGACGACAGAGGATGAGATGGCTGGATGGCATCACTGACTCAATGGACATGAGTTTGAGTGAACTCCGGGAGATGGTGATGGACAGGGAGGCCTGGCATGCTGCGATTCATGGGATCACAAAGAGTCGGACATGACTGAGCAACTGAACTGAACTGAACTGAAAGACTTAGTTTCTTCCTCTGTAAAAAGAGATAATAAATATCCAAATAATAATGTTAGTATGAGGATGCAATGAAACTAATGTGTAAATTGCCTGACATAGAGGTCAGCATATTTTCCTAGGAGGGTAGACTTCATAGTGTAAAGCAGTCAAACTCCCTCCAAATTAAATTACAATAAATTTTATATAATTCCATTCAAAAATTCAATAGGATTTGGCGGGTAAGTGAATGAGGGGAAAGGCACTGGAGGAGTTGATTATAAACTCCACACGAAGAGTCAATATATAAAAGTTGCCAACAACAAAAAGTCATAAAGATGCAGTTATCAAAATAGAATGACTAGCCCAATAACAGACAAAAAGACCAAAGGAACAGGGGAGAGTTTGGAACACTTAAAATATAAAATTCAACTGAGTAATTTTGCTTTCTATTTAGCTTTATCCAACAACTCATGAATTGAGCTGCACACCATCTAGTAAACAGAAGAGTTCTCCAAGGAGCTGTATCAAATGGATGGCTTTTACAGAAATGGAACAGGACAAAGAGGTTATTAGCAAAAGAAAAGAACGGTTCAGGCAAAACTACCTCATCAGTGATGACCAAAAATTTCCAGAAATTCCATTCGTGAGAGAAGTAGAAGCTGCAATTAAGTCTAGGTTTGCTGTTCTGGGGACAAGTGGTTCCATCTTAGGCCTGTTGACTTTCTTTCCCCACCCCCCTTTTTTTTAAACAGAAACAAACCCAAGTATAAGGGGACCTTAGTCTAAGATTGTGTTGTCCTTTCAAATGAATGGGAAATTAAAGCGAGGTGTGACATATCTGATTTGAAAAATCTGTGTACTACTTATCTCAACCATATACAAGTAGATTTTTATTGGAACTAAAGCAAATGAAAGCTCTCTATTAGAAGAAAACAGAGAAATATGTATCTGTGAGCATAAGGTGAGGTAAGTCTAAGTGTGACAAGAAGCTATAAAGAAAACAATAGATGGGCTTTTAAAAATTAAACATTTCTACATGGAAAAAGTTAATAGACAAATGACACAATGGGAAGACACCTTTGTAATACATGTAACTGACAAAGAAAAAGCTACATTCATAACACACAAAGAGCTGTTGTAAAC
The DNA here is from genome assembly GCF_032405125.1 of Capricornis sumatraensis. Classification (NCBI taxonomy): domain Eukaryota; kingdom Metazoa; phylum Chordata; class Mammalia; order Artiodactyla; family Bovidae; genus Capricornis; species Capricornis sumatraensis. The sequence continues at coordinate 47,573,711 of NC_091082.1, read as the reverse complement.
TAGTAATAAAAATACAACAGCTTAATTTTTAAAAGTAAATTGTACGAGGTAATCCACTGAAGAAGAACTACAAATAGCAATAAAGCCAAAAATTAAAGAGTCTCAACTTCAAAAATATTTTAAGGCAAATTATGGAGAGCATTTTTTTGCCTGCTAATGTAAAAAGTTTTAGAAATGATAATATAAATAAAGCTTCCAGTATAGAGAAAAGGCATTCTCACCTGGTGTGGGTAGGAGTGAAAATTAGTACAACTTTTCACAGGGCAATTTGATAATACCTATTGAAAGTCATAACTATATAGCTTATACGTTCCAATTCAGTTTTTCTATCTTAAAGAAATACTAGCAGAAATACACAAACACATATATAAACATAGTCACTATAGCATTTTTTTTTTGAAACAGCAAAACTTTGGGAACAAATTAAATGTCCCTTCATAGAGAAATGACTCAAGATGTGCTGATGGTCTATGCACACAACCATTAAGAAGAAAGAGGAAGATGTGTAAAATAAATAGCTAGTGGGAAGCAGCTGCATAACACAGGAAGCTCAGCCTGGCGTTCTGTAATGACCTGGAGACTTGGGATCGGGGTAGGGGAGATGGGAGGGAGGCACAAGGGTATGGACATATGTATACTTATGACTGATTCACTTGTTGTGTGGCAGAAACCAACCCAACATTGTAAAGCAATTATTCTCCAATTAAAAAAAAAAACTTTATAGATGAGGGACTTCCCTGGCCATTCAGTGGTTAAGACTTTGCCTTCTAATGCAGTAGGGCACAGGTTTGCTCCCTCTTCAGAGAGCTAAGATCCCACATCTCAGGTCAAAAACCGAAAACATAAAACAGAAGTAATATTATAACAAATAAAAGACTTTAAGAAATGAAAACAGAAAAAAAAAAGAAAGGGATAGATCTGTATGCCTGGAGAAAGAGATGTCCATATTGTTCTGTTAAATCATTTTTTCAACACAATGTTATTGAGCACCAGAATAAAAGTAGACCTGGATCTAATTGGAAAAATACACAAAGGAAAAAAAAAGTCTAGGAAATCATTACAATAGGTGCTATAAAGGAAACAGGGTAGAAAATAGTAGGCGTAATCCTTGATTCATCTCTTTTCCATGCACTCAACACCCAATCAACAGACGTGAAAATTTTACTACTAAAACTAACAGATCAAAACTTTCCACTTCTCTCCAGTTCTCCTTTTATTATGCTTTTCAGTGGCTTCCACTAGAACCTAAACCCCTCACCCCAGTTTCGAAAGCCCTGTATCATCTGGGCTCCTGTCTCCTTCTTCAGCATCATCTCCTGCCATCCTCAGACTCCAGCCCTGTGGTCTTTCATGCTGTTCCTGCTATTAATACGTGCTGAGCCCACTCCTGTTTTACAGCCATCACTTTTGACAGTGGTTTTCAACAAGGAGGAAGTTAGGAGCCATGCCAGGGAGAAGTTTGGAAATATTTGGGGGATATATTTAGTTGTGTGAAAAGATTTCAATCTAAAATAGAACTAGAGGGTATGCAGTGGTGGACCTCACACATGCGCCCTCAGAGGAATGGAATTTAAGAACCAGGAGACTGATTTCCTATAAACGTCTGGTTTATGAAAGACTGAGACTTATTACCTGACCAGTGAACATCTGCCCAGAATCTCTCTCCATCCTCAAGCTAAAAAACATGTTTCTTGGACTCTCCCTGAACTTCCCCTTTTTCGCACTCCTTGCTCAAAAATACAGCTCACCCTAAATCCTCAACAGACTTGCCTATAACTTGCTACAGAATGTGCTTCCCAAATAGCAATTCCTCTACTGTTCTCAAATAAACCTAATTTCTAGGAACTTGAGCTTGCCTCAGTTTACCTCTTTCTTTAGGATGACAGTTGTCAAGTAACTAGTGGACCTATTGTCATTTAAGCCCTTAAAAAAATCTCAACATATTTCTAGATGCATTATGGTCTCAAAAATACCAAGAGTAAGCCCAGAAAAAGTTGTCTCTGCTTGCAATGTATTCTAGCTTCATCTTTGCATTCCTGGCCCTTGTTATTTTTAAATGGTACCTTCTCAGAAAGGCCTTTCCACTAACGTAGTTTTCTAGTCTCTCTTCACCTTATCACCCTATGGTAATTCTCTGTATAGTGTTTATGGTATTTATTATTTACTTGTCTGTTTATTTTCTCCACCACCCATGCTCCCATCTAGGATGTAATTTTAAAAGAAGTGAGGAACTTACCTGACTTGTTCACTATTCTATCCTCTGAACAATGCTTGGCACCTAGTAATTGCTTAATGAATGTTGTTGAATGAATGAAGAATATTGGTAATATAATGGAGCAATATGATCTTGCTTTGGTTAAGATTTTTTGGATCATAAAAGCCTCGTCTTGAATCCTAGCTCTTTCACCATGTGACCTTGGGAAAGTTACTTAACCTCTCCAAAACTAAATCTGTTTTTGGTCATTTGCAAAATGGATTTGTAGATCTGCTGTGAGGATTAGTAAACATAAATGTTGGGCACTTTGCATAATCCTCACAAAAAGGAGTCAATAAGTTACAACTACCATTTCTACTTACATACTTCATGGCTTGGCTTAGGGCAAGAATTAAGTTGTGTGATAAGAGTCCCACTATTTTTAAGTAAAGGGCGTCCCTGGTAGTTCAGCTGGTAAAGAATCCACCTGCAATGCAGGAAACCCTGGTTTGATTCCTCATTGGGAAGATACCCTGTAGAATGGATAGGCTACCCACTCTAGTATTCTTGGGCTTCCCTGGTGGCACAGATGGTAAAGAATCTGCCTGCAATGTGCGAGAACTGGGTTTGATTTCTGGGTGGTGGAGGAGGAAATGGCAACCCACTCCAATATTCTTACCTGGAGAATACCCACAGACAGATGAGCCTGGTGGGCTACAGTCCATGGGATTGGAAACAGTCAGGCATGACTGAGTGGCTAAGCACAGGGACACATTTTTAAGTAAAAATTGGGTATTCTTACTCATCCTGTGAGCCATAAGATATGCAATGTGGACATAGAACTAGGGCAGAAAAAATGTATTCATCTTCCTCTCAAATGTACTTTCAGCTACCTGAACACTGATTATACTCCTGCTCCCAATCTCAGAACAGAGCAATTTTTTCATGTTCTTCTGGAAAGTCAGAAAGAGTCACTTTGCCACCCAAAAGACATATGAACCATCTCAGCCCCTTGCATGGTGTTCTTCTCTTTGCCACCCTCCAGACCCCTGCAGAAGTCTCCAGAATTTCTTAGGAGCCAGAACACAACCCACCAAATGATGCAAAGAGGATGCTGAGGTTTGAACTATCTTTCGTGGTAGTTCACACTTTGAGAGTTCTGTTTGACACCTTTGGGTCTCTTTCTCATCATCTGAGTCAATGCTGTTTTCTTTTCTCAATGAAGATATGGGTGAGAATAAGACACATTTCATGTTATTGGAATCCCCAGTTTCTTTAACCTACAGTCTTCAATCTGTTACAAAGATCTAGATTCTTAGTTCATTTACTTAAGGCCAGAGAACTTTGTAGCTTCCTGAATCTTTCACCTGCCTTCTCTTTCAAGCAGGAGCAACTTATAGAATCTTCCTTTTCAGAAAATGTGTACCAAGTTCCCTTCCAGAGACTGGAAGTGGTGCAAGGGTGGTGGTGTTATGGTGAGGTGTACAAAAAGACTGAGACCTAAACCAAGTGAAACTGAAAGATCCTTGCCCAGAGAAACATTTGAGATATCAGCAGATGCCTCTACAACTCTCTAGTCTCCTTTGCAAAGGTTCTTGTCTTGCATACGGTGTCTTACATGAGTGGAGACTTTCACAGTTCAATAACATCAAGAGTGCCTCTTGGTAACTCACTTTGTCGCTTTGTTCACCCACGGAAAGCCAAAGCTAGGACAAAAGCAGTAAGAAGTTCTATCCCTTCTGTGATGAGCGGCTGGAGAAGGTAGATTCCTTAGCAGTTCATGTCTCCAAAGAAGCCCTGAGTTAAGCAGAAGGTTTTAGCTATAGATAAGATAGCAAAGAGCTTAAAGTGTTATATATCACCAGTCAAAAGTGAGTTAAATAGAATTAAATCACTCTATTTAATTATATGTCAGGCTTAAAAAATAGATCACCCTAGGCCGTGAGTATAATGAGCATAGAAAACATTCAATATATTCAACTAACTTTATAGAGAATCTGATACATGCCAACTGCTTTGGTGTGTATTACTTCATATATTTTTTAAAACAATAAAAGCAAGAAGCATGTGAGAAAATGTTTTAAAGGCCATAAAGGTATAAGATATTATTACTTTATTTACAAAGCTCAGAATGAGATTTACCCAGATATTGTTCCTAAATAGTATTTTTATGTTTGATGGGATTCATGCATAATAAGATTATGGATAATTGATTTTGTAAGCAAGTAAGAAAGTTTTTAAGTGACTATATCAAGAAAGTTGGGGCTTTCCTGGTGGCTCAGATGGTAAAGAATCTGCCTACAATGCTGGAGACCTGGGTTCTGTCCCTCAGTTGGGAAGACCCCCTGGAGGAGAGCATGGCAACCCACTCCAGAATTCTTGCCTGGAGAATCCCCTTGGACAGAGGAGCCTGGAGGGCTACAGTCCATAGGGTCGCAAAGAGTCAGACATGACTGAGTGACTAAGCATACATACATATCAAGAAAGTTGCTGAGGAACATAGCAGTTCCAGTGACTTACCTCAGGAGTGATTTTCCAAGTCACAATGTAGCCTTGTTCCACTTGGCTTTAACACTATTCCTATAAAGTCATAAGAATAGAAATTGGCATTCTTATTTTATAGAGGAGACAAGTAAATCCCAAGTTGTTCATGTCACTTACTTAAGGTCCCACATATAGAAGAGGCTGAACCCAAACCCAGGCCTTTGACCCCAAGTGCAATCTCTTTCCCTGTCACCTTATTAAAACCAGGATGCTTTGTGCTGGCAGAGGGGCAGTAGGGGCAAATCATATAGAACACAGTAGAGAGAAGAAACGAAAAGAGAATCAAAGAGCAAGTCTCAGCACGGAAACTCTGTGAACCGCATCAACAGGGTTACATCAGAATTCTACCAAAATCAACAGGATTACACCAATATAATGTATGTTATATATAACAATATGACATAATGAAGAATATTGGTACTAGGCAAAGTGAGACTCATATTGAAATGCAAGGAGATAATGAATCACTGAAAATTAATGAGATGAGGCTCATGATGAGTGCCGTTTTATGATATAATTTTAAGAAATCGCTTTGCATGTAGAAAGAACTTAAGACATAGGGTTAGACAATTACAGTTAAGTCCCACCTCACCATTTCTTAGCCACGTCACCTTTTGCAAGGCTCACAACTTTCCAGGATTTCAGTTGTTTTTGTGTGTAAAATAAGGATAACAATCTACCTTACAGGGTTTAGTGAAAAATAAACAAGATAAGGCTCATGAGAGAGCTTGACAAGCTGTAAAATTCTACGGGAGTATTAAGCAGCAAAGACCTATGACCAGTGCATAGAGGACTTCAATCTAAGAAATAACTTTCTAAAATGTAATGTAGTCCAGTACAGAAATGGGCTCCCTCACAGTTCAGTGAGTCCTCTCTTCTGAAACTATTCAAATAGAGGATATGTTTGGAAATGGGTTCCACTTGTTGGAAATACGGCAAAGGGGATTTCTACATTAGAAGAAAGTTTGCCTTATTTCTAAGACTACTTATTGACTTGAGATCTGCAATGAGTAATTTTTGGTAACTGGGGAAATTTCGGGTTTATACGTGGCAATCTTAATATACACTGTCTTCCTTCCTCCTTAAGGCCATTATAGAGAACTTATATCTATGAGAAGAACTCAAGCAGAACCTAAAGGCTGGTTGGTCCTTATGCCTTCAGCTATCAGTGAAGAGCTAGTCCTTGTTGGTACAAACCCAAGGATGTGTAACAGGAAACAAGAGTTTTCTTTTTTAAAAATTTGTCTATTTTCACTTTTGGTTGTGCTGGGTCTTCATTGCTGCATGGGCGTTTCTTGGGTCTACTCTCTGGTTGCAGTGTGCAGGCTTCTCATCACAGTGGCTTCTCTTGTTGCAGAGTACGGGTCCTAGGGTGTATGGGCCTCAGTAGTTGTGGCACGTGGGCTCAGTAGTGGCAGCTCCCAGGCTCTGGAGCACAGGTTAGGTAGTTGTGGCACATGATCTTAGTTGCTCCACAGCCTGTGGGATCTTCCCAGACCAGGGATCAAACCCATGTCCCCTGCAATGGCAGGTGGATTCTTTATCACTGAGCCACGACAGAATCCCCAAACAAGAGTTTTCTGACTCCATCACAGACTGTACCTCCTACTCCAGAGTAGCAAAACCACACTACGTAAACAGCACCACCATCCACCCAATTGCTCAGACAAAAAAATGAAAGAACTGTCACTTCCCTCATGTCCCACATCCAATCCATTAGCAAATTTGTTTAACACTAACATCAAATTGACTCTCAATACCCTGGTTCAAGCGACTGCCCTCTCCAATTTGGAGTGCTAAAGCAGCCTACAACTGTCCTCCTAACTCAGAGGCTGTTCTTTATAAACAACTAGAGGTCACGTCGCTCTCTGTTTCTAGCCCTTTAAAGGCTTTCTATGACCCTTAGAATAAAATCCACACTCTTTTACAAAGTTTCCAAGGCCCTACATCATCTGGCCCCTGGTAACCTTTCCAACCAGTTTTCATCAACTCACTCCACTCCAACCATATACCAAACACACCAAACACCTTTTGGTCTTATACCTTTGCATTTTAATTTCTCTGCTTGATGTGCTCTGAGTGGCATCCCCTCAGCACCTATCAAACAGTCCCCTCCTCTTCGCCACTCTCCACCATCTTATCTCACTTACAATTTCTTCATTACCCCTTACTGGGGGTGCTCACTCACTCAGCCATGTCCAACTCTTTGTGACCCCATGGATTGTGGCCCATCAGGCTCCTCTGAGAGAGGGAGATTCGTGAGATTCTGCAGGCAGGAATCCTGGAGTGGGTAGCCATTTCTTTCTCTGTGGGAATCTTCCTGACCCAGGAATTGAACCTGCATCTCTTGCCTCTCCTGCATTGGCAGGCAAATTCTTTACCACTACACCACAAGGGAAGCCCATAACTAACTAGATACTTACTTGCTTCTTTTTTTGTTGTCTATTTGCCATCTCTCCATTAGAACATGACTCCATAAGAGACTTTATTTTTTGTCGTACTCATGGTATCTTGGATAGTTTCTGGTAGATGGGAGACATTAGTCAGGAAGCAACAGTTAGAACTGGACATGGAATAACAGACTGGTTCCAAATAGGAAAAGGAGTCCGTCAAGGCTGTATATTGTCACCCTGCTTATTTAATTTATATGCAGAATACATCATGAGAAACACTGGGCTGGAAGAAGCACAAGCTGGAATCAAGATTGCCAGGAGAAACATGCAGATGATATCACCCTTATGGCAGAAAGTGAAGAGGAACTAAAAAGCCTCTTGATGAAAGTGAAAGAGGAGAGTGAAAAAGTTGGCTTAAAGATCAACATTCAGAAAACGAAGATCATGGCATCTGGTCCCATCACTTCCTGGGAAATACATGGGGAAACAGTGGAAACAGTGTCAGACTTTATTTTGGGGGGCTCCAAAATCACTGCAGATGGTGATTGCAGCCATGAAATTAAAAGATGCTTACTCCTTGGAAGAAAAGTTATGAGCAACCTAGATAGCATATTCAAAAGCAGAGACATTACTTCGCCAACAAAGGTCCGTCTAGTCAAGGCTATGGTTTTTCCAGTGGTCATGTATGGATGTGAGAGTTGGACTGTGAAGAAGGCTGAACACCAAAGAATTGATGCTTTTGATCTGTGGTGTTGGAGAAGACTCTTGAGAGTCCCTTGGACTGCAAGGAGATCCAACCAGTCCATTCTGAGGAGATCAGCCCTGGGATTTCTTTGGAAGGACTGATGCTAAAGCTGAAACCCCAGTACTTTGGCTACCTCATGCGAAGAGTTGACTCACTGGAAAAGACACTGATGCTGGGAGGGATTGAGGGCAGGAGGAGAAGGGGATGACCAAGGATGAGATGGCTGGATGGCATCACAGACTCGATGGACGTGAGTCTGAGTGAACTCCGGGAGATGGTGATGGACAGGGAGGCCTGGCGTGCTGCGATTCATGGGATCACAAAGAGTCGGACATGACTGAGTGACTGAACTGACCGAACTGAAACAGTTTTTGAATGAATGAGCTTATGCTTGCTTTCAAGTACTAGGATTTGGGGTGACACATTTAAGGAAATAACTGCAGCAAATTTGAGGGATGCTGGTGATGTCAAACACTCAATTTTAGGTGTAACTTACACTGTGTGTGTAATGTAATCTCTATCCGTTAGCCCCGAACTGTCAATAAAATTTGTGTACACCCAGCAACTTGTGGTCGGAGTGCCTTGAGGGCAACGCAGATGGTCCACAGTAGGAGTCCCTTAGAGAACACGCACTGCCAGAATCCAGGTGAGAGCCGGGAAACCTGCTGTTAATGTCATGTGGACTGCTCAAAAAATGGAGGTCTTTCCTGAAATTTTCAGAAAACTTAGGACAACTTTTAGAACAGAAGACAACTTTCAACAGAACGTGATTGAGGTTCATGTCATTCTACTGAGAAAGAGAAGAAAGGATGACCCCATAGAGTTGAAGGGGTCTCCGAGGAAGAGAAGAGACATGCCCAGTGCACTTTTCTCTAAAGATGTACCAGGTAGAACAGTGAAGAAATGTCTCCCAGCAAAGGGAAAACTAGCGACAGCAAGAAAGTTGTCCTTGAGGTGATGCTTTTCTACCCTCTGGGTAAACCGTAAGGAGCAAAATACCCACTTAGCTGTCTATATTTCCAAGGCTGGTGGTTTCTAGATGAATCTCAAAGATTCCTGGCTACTATCAGTAGTTATATTATTTCTGAATAAGGTCCATTTTTGAGTCTGAAGGCCCTAAGGAATGGGCTTCAATTAAGCTTTCCTAGGACTACCTCATTCTGCCTCTGGATGATTCAAACCCCTGGAAAAGAAACACACAAATACATACACACAAAGAAAAAGTAAAAAATTGTCTCTACTAACATCAGAACTTAACCAAACTCCTTTGAAAAAATGTAATTTAACATACAATTTAACAGCACTCTTTCTTAAATAAGGACCAAGAAATGTCTAAGGCTTAACCTCCTTAAGGAAATCTTACAGTCTGGCTTTGAGGAGGCAGCTTCTCTAAACAATTCAGTGTCTTCCAATGATCTGTTGTTTCAAGTTAGTCATTCTCACAGTGATGGTCCCAGTAAAGCCTTTTTTTCTGAAAAGCTGTGGTAAGTCAAAACCTACTTCAGAGAATACAAAGTTACCACTCTAGGGGGCTAAAGGAAAAAAAAAAATATGGTTTTCTATGGTTTTAGTTCTTTGAAAAGAAAGAAAACCTCAAACTACTGAACCAGAGGTGACCTTTTTTTTTCAATAAGTGTTCTACTTTGGGTTTATCATTTCATAAGGGAACAATGGCTGACTCTATTTTTGTTGAGCACATTCAAAAAGTTTTAGGGTTTTGGCATCCCTTGTATTCCTGCTTACAGAAAAATAGCTAAGGAAACTGTTAGTACCTCTTCCCTGAAATGAAATAGTAAGTTACAAACTTGTCTTCAGAAAATCCCAAAGGCATCCTAGCAGAGCAGACTCAGATGCATAAAAGACTCAGGTGGACCAGTAGTACCACCACTAGCTAACGGCATCAGGTCTCCTCCGGATGCCCAGCACCGTTCCTATTTCCTCTTTGCTCTAACACCATTATCTAGAAGGTCCCATTGACCCCTCAAAATGGTTCAGCCAACTTCCCATGACCATTAGAACCAGTTTACTTCAATGGATGAAGCCATATAAAGAAGAAACTGATGAGGAATATGTCATTGTGAGGGTTGGGAGTACAGACAATCAGCCAAAAGAAGGGTGAATACCTCTCTGACTTTCTCCAAGAGGTACCTGGTCAGAAACCTGACCATATAAAGCAGATTAATCAACAGAAGAGTTTTAAGGAAATCAGGTGACATACTCCAACCTGCACCTTTGGTTTTGTTCATTAATTTATTCAACAAATACATATTGAAAAAGTGAAAGTATTAATTGCTCAGTCATGTCCAATCATTTGGGACTCTATGGTCTATAGCCTGCCAGGCTCCTCTGTCCATGGAATTTCCTAGGTGAGAATACTGGAGTGAGTTGCCATTCCCTTCTCCAGGGGATCTTTCCAACCCAGGGATCGAACCCAGGACTCCTGCACTGCAGGCAGATTCCTTACTGTCTGAGCTACCAGGGAAGAGAAATATGTATTGAGTATCTTCTAAATGACAGTTTCAGCTCTAATTACCTAGAATTTTTCCTCCACATTCTCCCAAAAGCTCCTGGTAATTCCAAGGACCAATTAGATCTTTCTTGTTTTCTAATTCCATGAATTAGGATGCACAATTTTTTTTCATCTGTAGCCTCAAACTCTCATTGGATAATCTAGTCAAAGATGGATAAACATGCACACACATCCATGATGCAACACAGCTATGGATTCACTACTCTGAAAAACATATCCACTGAAAGGCTTTTGCCTTATGACTAAAGTTATTTAGTCAATGAATATTTATTGAGCACCTAATATGTGCTGGCACTGAGGTAATCTGGAATACAAAGGCAAACACAACAGAAAAGGTCTTGCTTTCGGAACCTTTATTCTAACAGGAAAAAGAAAAGAAAAAACCAGATTTTTTAAGTGGTCAAATAAATAACCTAGCCAGATTCCTGGCTAAAAAAAAAAATGGAGCTCATGTGTGTGGAAAAAGCCTTCTCAGATGTTTGTCTCTACCAGAAAAATGAGAAATGAAGGGGAAGGTTAAAGAAAGGTTTGGGTTGATTTGTGGTTTGATTTGTCTTTTAGTGAAAGGGAATACTTGAGTATATATGTATTACTTGCTAGTGGGCATTATTTCATAGACAGCTAGTTTGAAGATCCAGGAGAAAGAAGAAAAATTGTAAACAGGTAAAGCAGGGAAGAGGAAAGGAGTCTAGTGCACAAATAGATGGTCCTCATCCTCCTCCGTACTGGATGGAAGAAAGAGATCATTCAGACGCAGGTGGGTTTGTGTTTCAGTGGTAGAAGTGAGATTCCATGGTGGGAGGAGGGGATGTGGTTGGTTTACAAGAGGAAAAGACATGATGTAATTGTCTCAAACAGTGAAAAAAAAAAAATGCCCATGAAGAAACTGAAGAAAAAGTGGTGGGCCTTTGAATGCTGATTTGAAATCTCTGATCACTAATAAAAAGCAGTGGTTCTCAACCAGGAAGGACTTTGTCTCCTCACTCCCAGCCTGGGGACATTTGACCTCATTTGGTGATATTATTGGTTATCACACATGGCAGGAGGGGAATGCTACTGGTATCCAGTGGGTAGAAGGCAGGGGTACTGCTAAACATACTACAGTGTGCAGGCAGGACAACCCTCACAAGAAAGAATCAGCCAGCTCAGAATGTCAACAGAACCGAGCTTGGGAAACCCTGACATAAAGTGATGTCATATTTATGTAAAGACCATCTCACAAAAGTTACATAAGGAGACAGTGCTGTTCCTGTGGGCAGAGGTGGAGCCACAGGACAGGATGAGAAGAGGACTTGCTTTCATCCTATGTCTTCATATACCTTTTACAATTTGTACTATGTGCATGTATTACCTATTCAAATCAATCAAAAGACAGAAATAATTCACTGATAGATAAATAATTGATTGGCTGATTTAAGCAGATGATAGATAAAAATAAAATGAAACTAATCAATCAGTTTGAGTTATTTTTCTCCAGCAACATCCAGCTGCTAGGATGCCAGCTTAAAGAAAATGAGATTTTCCAAGAGGAAAATAGTGACTGTAACAGAGTATTTTGGAGTTCAAGGTCTTTCCAAGGTACTGATTGTAATGACAGATCATGGAATCTAAGTTGAATAGAGAAAAGAGTGAAGATAAAGAAGGAGCTGATAGATAAGCAAGAAAATGATACTATTTATTAACTGAATGTCAAATATGGAAAAATATATATTTTAAGAGAGAAAATGTTGGACCAAATTGAGTTGGAATTATAGGAGACTGTGCTGTGAAAATAAGGTGCTGAAATCAAATTCTAACAGAAGTGTTATTTTTAACAGTGACAAAGTATAAGGAGAAGTCATGGTAATGAGCATTTGGACAAAATAGGAAAAGGTCACTGTGACTGACCAAGGTGAGAAGGCAAGAAACAGGTGTTTGGATGGATCTCTCAGATTTGTAGCTTCTTCTGGAATGAAGTGCCTCCCCTTATTAATAATGGAAGGTACTATTTTTGACATTCCACTATGTATTAGATACTTTATGTGCATATCACCCCCCTTTTGTCCAAAAAAGGTCAAGTGACCTGCATAGTTATTAAGTAGAAGAACAAAGATTCAAATTCAGGTTTTTAGGCCCAAGTCTATGCCCTTTCCATTGTGCATGTCTCTGCCACCAGGAAAAGACAAACTGTCATCAAATCTATGGGAAATAGGTGAGCTTAACACTGGCAATAATATTGGTAATAGAAATTCTAGGTAGTAGAAGCAAGAAGGGAAAGAGAATATAGTAAGGAGAGGAGAGCCTGGCAAAGATGCAAAGGTCTGCCTCATAACTCTTCTCACACTAGTAAATTCTTCTTTAAGTGGGCTTAAGTCATAATGAATGAGGAAGCCATGGAGAAAAGAAATAATAAGGAAAAGATACAAACCTCAGTGATTTCCAAATAGAACACTCACAATGCCTACCTATATTATAAAATATAGTTTTTGTTATGGGTATTCTTTTCATTAAAAATGTACAAAATACATATAAATATAGTTATATTATGGGAAAACGGCATTAACAACTGACAATCAAAGAGTTTTGAGGACTATTAGAGTTGGTTACCAAAAAGCATTCAAAATCTACCACCAAATGCAGCCCATATTCTAATATGCCCTTCCCAATTCCCACGTTCTTTCTACTTATGTAACCCTCTAGTCACATACTCACACACTCACACACACACACACACACACACACACACACACACACCCCTACAATTGCACTGGAAATATACATGCTGTATAGGGAGTGTATTGAGTTCCCCAAAGATTTCTTTTGTTTCTCTGTTAACATCACCTGATGGCTCAGACTGTACATCTAGAAATAAAGATGCTGCCAGTGGGATGCTGGCCTTTCAGTCTCTTTAGCTTATCATGCAAGCCTGGTCCTCTTTCCCCATCCCTTATACATTCATGTCACACCCATATACATGAAAGACAGCCTCCTCTGAGGTAGACAGTAGACCCACCCCCAGAGGTGAGTTAAAAGGTGCCATTTTCAATGTGTCCAAATGCACTAGGCCACTTAAGACGAGTGTAGCTGCTGGCATAAGCAACTGGTAGTCACTTTTCCCTGCCTTTGCGTCTCCACATGGCAGCCCAGAGTTTCATGTTCGTTACTCATAGTCCTCCTCCTGTCTGCCTGTGGGCCTTTAAGGAACTGTGGACCTGCTGGACTCCGTGGTTTCAAGATCCTCTTGGTTCATGTCTTCTCTCATGGCCTCAAGTGGACTTCAGAAAACTCTCATTCAAGACAATATTCTCAGGGCCTGAAACAAGGAATCATACTGGAGAGAATCCCAAAGTGCTTTGCTTAGAGTTTATATAAGCCAAAAAATGTCTTAGATTCCTCGAAACTGACCAGAGAGAGTTCAGACACATTGACATATAAATGGTCAGCACTGGTGAGATTGAATACAGCCCCCAGGTAGCTGCTGCGGGCCCACATCTTGCCAGTAGTGCAGTAGTTCATCATCTTCCCCTCCATCAGCACCACGTCCTGGGGGTACCTAAAGTTCCTGGAGTAGACCTTGTGGCTCAGGGGCTGGTTGTTGCAGGACTGACCCCGGAAGTACACTTTGGAATACACAAAATACAGCCCAGTTTCATTGACCACAAGGCTGCCCTTCTTGTACTTCACCCCAGAGACCAGGGCAATTCCATACGTGTCTTCCCATTCCAGAGGGATGGATCTTGAGTTGGGCTTGCCTGAAATCAAATGAGAGAGGAGCTTTCAGCCAGGAATGCTCATGTATCCCACAGACCAAGCTTTCAAGGCAAAACTGTGAACCATTCCTTGAGCCAATGCTTTTTCCCCAAATGACATAGAACTGGGTGATGGGTCAGACCTGACCTGTTACTGAACTTCTTCAGCACATTTATCAAATTGACTCCCTCAATTTTATCATCCACACAACTGGGACAATAACATATGTTTCTAACCAACTGCAGTGAGAAAAGACTAGGATGATTTTAGCTCTCTGGAACAGAGATTCTATGAACAGAGGTTCAGAACTAGCATACAAATTGCTAGAGTTTGAGTCTCTTCATGAGAGGAGAAGTCAAATCCAAGGCACTCTGAAGTTCTAAAGTTGGAAAAGACCTTAGGAATCATCTAGTCCAACTCTTTACCTACACGAAAGATTCTTCAGTATGGGCAAGAATCCCCTTTCCTTTGTATCTGTACAGCATGGTGTACATACCTACTTCAAGCAGAGAATGCTGGAAATATTGCTTTCATACCTGTCTTTCTCTATTAGATTGTAAGCTCCTTGAAGGCAGGAGCCATGTGTGATTCATCTCCATGTGGCCCAGGTTTGGCACACAGTGCGTGCTCAAGAAATATCTGTTGATCTAAACTGGATCATTTTACAGCCTCTGCTGACATAGTTTCAGGGACAGCAGCATGCCAGTTTCTGTGATACTCATCCACTTTGCAGGTATTGTGGACTTCACACTGACAGTGCCCCCACTGTCTTGCTATCAAATCATGTCACTCCACTGCACGACCATGTGTGCCAGGGCCTGGCCTCCCTTCTCCTATTTCTGCTCATGGACAGAGTAAAACTCTCCCAGAAAACCAGGGCAACACATATTGAAATAATTCACTGTTCACCATCTCCCCAGCTCTCACCTCTTGGACCTGTGCCCCAAATTCCCTAAGGGTCCTTGGAGTGAGTGAAGAGAGTGAGCTCCTTATGAGCAGGGATCATGTCATAAGCACCTCCATTTCTCCAGCTTAGAGCAGGGCCTTGCCTAGAGCCGCCCTGTGTGTGTGTGTGTGTGTGTGTGTGTGTGTGTGTGTGCATGTGTGCGGTGTTGGCGTGACTAGAAAGATGTGACTACTCTTGGGTTTCAAATACTGTCACTGGAAAGTATCAGCTCCCTCAGAGCTCAGTCACAGAAACCAACCAGCTACTCTGCTTTCTGCCAAAGGCTTTCCCAAGATGGCCCTCCAGATACAGACCTGTTAAATGAGCCGCTTTTTTCAGTTCCTTTTTCTCAGAGGGTGGACTGGGGTGACCTGTATTATAGAGAGATGAAGGATACATGTAAAAGTGACATAACTACTATTCTTTTTTGTGGGACTCTAAACAGGGCATTTAAATAAAAGATACTTTTTATAAGCATAAATGGCAACAGTCTAACATACACTAATCATTCAAGTCCAAACTGTAGGACTTACAGCAGCCTATATTTCAGAAACAGAGAGGTAAAAAGGAGTCAAATTAAGACAGACATGCATAAATTATAAATTACAAAGCAATATAAAGGTTGGTTTATAAAGACCTGCCATATAAGTTACTGCATTTATAACTCCCAACAATCCTTTGAGGTAGAGATTACTGTCCCATCTTACAGATGGCAAAATGAGCTTGAAAGCTGGGTGACTTGTCCAAGAAGATCCGCTAACTCAGTGTCAGAGTGGGACCAACACCTAGGTCTCCTGAGTCCAAATCCAGGGCCCTTGCGTCTCTGGGTCTGCTGCCCTCAGGACTACAGGACAAGAGTTGAAGAAGACTGCGAATGTCCAGGCCACCAGGTCTTCCCCAGTGGCATTCTACAGTTGGCCCCAGATTAATTACTCTAAGGTCTCAAACACCTCGAATGACTCCTCATTAAACACGTAATTGCACACAGGTGTTCCCCACCACATGACCTCTGCTCATCTGTCCAGCCTCCTCTGGCTTACTCACCCACACTGGACACTGCCACACAAGAGTTCTGAGCACACCCAGCCTCCCTGCCTCTGTGCTTTAGTCCGTGCTGTTCTTCCTGCCTGGAATGCCCTCCCAAACTGATCTCTGTGTCAAATTCCTATTGACACTACGAACACCATCTAAAATATCTCTTTTCTTGGAAAACCTTCCCAAGCCTTTCTAATTGAATATGATTTTTCCCTCCACTGAAACCTGGAAGCACTCTGGCGTCACCCTATTTTGTTGGTTCTGACTCGCCTTCTTTTTAATGGTAACTGTATGACTGGTCTTACTCCTCCAAATAAATGGCAAATTCCTTACTATATGTTTAATCTACCAGAGTAATTAGCTCAGTTTCTAACCCAGGGCATGCTATCAGTACATGTTCACTAAATTAAACTGATAGATTTAAAATAGACAACAGTTCTCAAAATAGATACTATTTCTCTGACTTGAGATATTTCAGTGGAATAGCACTACCATTTGGCTAATAAATTCAGCTAACTTAGACTTTGAATAAAAGCTGCATAGACGAGTGCTCATCCACATCAGGCTCCTCACAGTTAGCCTGTAAAACTCCATGTGGTTTGCAGATGCTCCCACCAGCTGAGGCTATGATGTGAGCAGTCATTCCCTCTGTAGCTGCCCAAGACCACACACCATGAATAAGGTGTTAGCGAACAGGAAAGGCAAAACTGAGTCTCTTCTATATTCCTCTACCACAACCATCTGTGCAGCTATCTGGCATTCAGCCATAAACTGACAGGAAATGGAACAGAGAACCACACGTTGTCTATCTTTATATCCCTCACAGTGCTGGTCTCATAGAAGGTACTCAATAAAAATACCTGCTGGATAAATGCTGGAATAAACAAAGGAGAAATATACCCTACACTTTTGATGATGACTGTCTCCTGCCCCTGGGTCTTTGCACACGCCATTCTCAGTGCTGGACTGCTCTTCCCAGCCTCCCACCCGCCCCCCCCCAACACACATACACACACCCATGTTAACAACATCTCCTTAGAGGGGACTTTCCAGACCACTCTATCTTAGGTTGCATTTAGCACAGCTTGAAAGTATGTTGTCTGTTTGCTTGCTTTTGTTTGTTTCTCTAGCATGCTAAGAGCTCCATGAGAGCAGGCCCCTTGTCTCTCTTGTTCTGTCGTCACCCACTAACCCTACACTCAGCCTGGCATACAGGAAGCACTCCAAGAACACTTGTGAATGAATAAAAGATTCATTGAGTTAACTGTGGAAAAATGACAGTGAACCAAATAAGAAAGTTTAAATAATCTACAGTAGTAAGTACCTCCCAGTTAACCTGTTGGGAGTATAAGTCCTTCTAGAAGCTTACTAAGAATATGAAAATATGTATATGTATTTAAAGAGTGAATATTAAACTAAATACACTGTTTTATAACTTGTCTTTTTATCTAACAATATGGACTACACAATCTCTATGACATTAAATGTCCTTCTTGTGTACAATTTTAGTTGCTGCATCTTATGCTCTTGTGTGAATACACTGTAATGTGTTTAATTAATTTCCTATTGAGTGGCATTTAACTTTCTCCTAAGTGGTTGATTAGAAATAGTCTTCTAAGCAAGTGGTGAACATCCTTATTATAAATTTTCAGGCACATTTTATTTTCTTTAGATAGCTTTAGTGATGAGATTACAAGGTAAATTAACAGTATTAATCCTTTGATATATTTTTCCCAACTGCTCTTTAGAGAAGGTAGAGCAATTTACATGCTCACTGACTGTCACTAAGCAGATCCTTTTCACTCACATTTTTTGCCAGTTGGGCTTTATTTTTTCAAACCTCACTAATTAGATGGGTCAACCTAGGTATCCCCCTTTTTAAAATTTGCATCTCTTATCTCATTAGTAGAGTTGCTAATTTGATTTCTATGTGATAACACACCAATTTCTGGCCCATCTGGTTTGGTCTAAGGAAGATACTTAATACTTGTTCGTGGGACAGGTTGACCTGACTCATCTGCTAACTTGATTTTTAATCAGTAAAAGGACTCTAGAGAGTGTTGAAAGATGAGTAATTTGGTACCCATTTTACCAGCCACATTTCACTGATCTTCAAAGCTATTTTATTTTAGAAATCCTCCAGAAGCTTTATTCTTCCAACGAACATTTGTACTCTGCTTGGGTACATCTGGAATTTCTCTTTACAGGTTCATACCCAGAATTAGAAACCAGAGGACCCTACCAGTATCTCCTACAAGAGCCTACCTGCTAGGGCAATAGGGTGACTTGGTTTCTCAGGCACAGCCTGAGAATTTGGAGCAGGCTTCCCCAACTAGATGACCAGTGCTGTCTTCTCTTTGCAGAGGCATCTTGCCTGTCGTCCTTATTTCTCATTCCATGCCCATCAGAGATAGATAGGAGTAGGAGTTTCCCTGTGTCACAGGGCCGGAGCACACACTGGTAAGAGCTGGAGGTGGCAAGGCATCAGGGGCCTGAGCTCCTTCTCAGCCCCATTCCACAGCAGAGGTCTTGGGCACATTACTAATCCATCTGGTGTTTTGCTTCTCCTCTGGAAGGTGAGATGACTGGACCAGATGTTCTCTAACCTCCTTTCCATCTTAGTTTAACGAGTATTCTAAATCCACAGTTTCCGAAACTATGTCCTGAAACTTTAGGAGGCCGATGTTCAACATTGTCATCTTCCTGTCCTGAATCTCACACAGAGGATTTCCCTTTATTATCAAAAGTAGCGCATGATTGTCTCTGAGTGAAGTGGGACCACCCTCTGCAAAATGCCTAATGTCTTCCTCCAAGCTTTCCAGTGGCTGCAAAAGAACCACCCTAATGTGGATGACTGGTTGCCCACTCTTTAAAAGCTTAAATATAACCTATTAAAATTTTAAATCAGGTCTGACTCTTAAGTAATTTTTTTTTTTTTTTTTTTTTTTGCTATTGCTAAGTCACTTCAGTCATGTCCGACTATGTGCGACCCTATAGACGGCAGCCGACCAGGCTCCCCCGTCCCTGGGATTCTCCAGGCAAGAACACTGGAGTGGGTTGCCATTTCCTTCTCCAATGCATGAAAGCGAAAGGTGAAAGTGAAGTCACTCAGTCATGTCCGACTTAGCTACCCCATGGACTGCAGCCTACCAGGCTCCTCCATCCATGGGATTTTCCAGGCAAGAGTACAGAGATTAAATAGGAAAGCAAGGATCTTTCCCAGCAACAGCTGTGTCTGCCTGCACCTCCCCTTCTCTCCTGAGGAGCTATAGCCACCGCCCTGTACATGGGAATCAGGAGGCCTGAGGAAGGGGGCAGGCCTGGAGCCAGCTGCTTGGGGTGTGAGGGGTGGGCAAAGGTCCAGGGTTGTACACGTGTGTTTCTCTTTCCAAATTCAAGCAGAAATTAGTTTTGAATTTTTCTGTGATACTTAACTAATTTTGAACAGTTAAACTCACTTCATATTTTAGGGCAGTTTCAAGAACCAAAATGACAAGTTCAGAATTGGTTAGGATTTCTCTTCTAAAGTCTATATATGCCTAAGAATAAGGTGGAATTCAAGGTACTCCTCGAACATGGTTCGGTGCTGAGGACTGTTTTTAGAAACTCAATGTGCAAGCATAAAAAAACTCACCTATTTGCTTCTCCACAGATGCTGCTGTATGCCTCTGGCTGGTGGACTGGCAAAAGAGAAAAGATATATAATAACTAGATAGCACATTCAAAAGCAGAGACATTACTTTGCCGACTAAGGTCCGTCTAGTCAAGGCTATGGTTTTTGCAGTAGTCATGTATGGATGTGAGAGTTGGACTGTGAAGAAGGCTGAGCGCCAAAGAATTGATGCTTTTGAACTGTGATGTTGGAGAAGACTCTTGAGAGTCCCTTGGACTGCAAGGAGATCCAACCCGTCCATTCTGAAGGAGATCAACCCTGGGATTTCTTTGGAAGGAATGATGCCAAAGCTGAAACTCCAGTACTTTGGCCACCTCATGCGAAGAGTTGACTCATTGGAAAAGACTTTGATGCTGGGAGGGATTGGGGGCAGGAGGAGAAGGGGATGACCGAGGATGAGATGGCTGGATGGAATCACTGACTCGATGGATGCGAGTCTGAGTGAACTCCAGGAGTTGGTGATGGACAGGGAGGCCTGGCGTGCTGCGATTCATGGGGTCACAAAGAGTCGGACACGACTGAGCGACTGAACTGAACTGAACTGATGAAGTTTTTTAAGCAAAGGAAGAAGAATTGTCAAATAAACTAAGCACTGGAAAGGGAATCTAAGCACCCAGAACCTCTCCTAACTCAGACTCTGGCCAAGCAATTGTGCCTGTCCATGCCTCAGTTTTGTGATTTGAAATAGTTCTAATAATTTTAAGCACTTTCAAGGAAATTTAGTTTGTGCATTTGAACAAATTCACTTCTCAGATGCCAAGTCCCTTTTCTTTCTTGAATCGAGTATGAGGTAGGCAGTAGAGTTCTTCCTTTCTCAGATGATCAGCCAACTGATCATCTGCCAGTCCTGATTTGATCCTGATCCCTCCCAAGATAGAAAATATTCCTTCCACCCATTTGAGCCCCCATTTCTCTGCAGGCGGAACAGGATGGCTAGCGTGATTCATTTCTAAGACAGGAAGAAAGGATTGAGAAGTATGCTGCAAGCCAAGTGTGGTCCATGTGGATTTCTGTCGCCCTCCTCCCCCACTCCAGCAGGGCAGTTTCACCCCATCACCCACCTCCACACATTCCAGGGTGCGGCAATCCCCCAGGCAGCTTACCTCTCTGAGTTCGGCCAACTCCTTCTGTAGATGGAAGAGCTGAAATATCCCCAGCCCCAGTCCAACCAGGGCCACCAGAACCATGAAAAACATCACAAGGAGACACAGGCCTGTGTTGTGGTCCCTCCTCTTCTTCAGAGGTGGTGGCGGTAGTGGAGGCAGGGGTGGCGGTGGCGGTAGTGTTGGGGGTGGCGGTGGTGGTGGCCTCCTTTGCCCCGGCCTTCCTGGCACTGAGGACGGACAGGGGAAGACTGACCCTGGAGAGGCCCAGGGGGAGCTGGCACTGCTGTCCACCCAGAAGATTGGGGGGTATGGGTAATTCAAGGGCTGCTGCATGGTATCCAGTGCCTCAGGCCAGCCCCCAGCCAAGGGTTTTCCTCTTCCTCAGTCGTGCGGAGGCCCAGGTGTCAAGGGCCGGACTCCTATTTCTGAGTGCTCATGAGAAGGAAGCCGGTTCTGTCTTTATAGAGTTTCCAGAACCAAGGGAAACACCTCTCTTTCGTTCTCTCTTTCTGCTTCTCAAAGAGACACCCACTCACTCTGCATCTGAACCTGAGAAGCTTCAAGAAGCTCAGAGCAAACCCCCGGAAGTTTCCGCCCACAACTTTCTGATAAAAGCTTTCAAAACCCCAGTCGCTGCTGCCCTGCTCCCTGAAAGGCTGGTAGGGTGGGCTCGTTGTCCTCAGGCCCTGAGAGACGGGGTAGCGTCAGCGCAGCTCTGTAGGCTCCAGCCGCTGTTCAGCTACAAGGAGAGTGGCCTGTGGGGCGAAAGCACCGAGTCACGGCCAGAGAGTCACTTCTGTGTCTTACCTTTGGCAGGAGGGAATCACCCCCTGCTGCCATCCCTCCCCCACACCCAAGTACTGTTTACCCTGACACAGCAAAGCACCGTAGTTTACAGGTTACAAACTTGCCCGCCTACTCTATAATAGATCAGAGATTGCAAACCAGTGGCCATATGCCTCACAGAGCCCTCAGACCTGCTTTGCTTGTGCCTTACAATGTTGTTTATTTCTATTTACCGTCCTCCTCAAAAAACGGGATAGTCCATAATGCAGGCATTCATGTCTGTTTTGCTGAGCCTAGAACTTAGGCCAGAAAAGCACAAGATAAACCAACCACAGATGCCTGGGGCAAAAGATTACCATTGAGACTCACAGTGGACTGCTGTTATGGACTGAATAGTGTTCTTCCAAAGTGTAAGCACCGAATCCCAATCCCCAATGTAACTGTATTTGGAGATAATGCCTTTAAGGTGTAATTAAGGTTAAATGAGGTAGTCTGAGTGGGACCCTAATCCAACATGATTAATGTCCTTATAAGAAGAGGTAGAGGGCTCCCTTGGTGGTCCAATGGTTGAGAATCTGCCTTGCAATGCAGGGGACACATATTTCAATCTTGCTCTAGGAAGATCCCACCTGGCATGGGGCAACTAAGCCCTACAGCTGCAACCACTGAACCCACGTTCCCTAGAGCCCATGCTCTACAAAGAGAGAAGTCACGGCAATGAGAAGCCCATGCTTGTCTACAACTAGAGAAAGCCCACACACTGACAAGAAGCCAGCATAGCCAAAAATAAAGAAATAAATACTTCCTGAAAAAAGAAGAAGAAGCGGAAGAGACAGCAGGGATGCATATGTACAGAGAAAAGGCCAAGTGAGCACACAGCAAGAAGGTGGTTATCTGTAAACCAAGAAAAGAGGACTCAGGAGAAACCAGCCCTACTGACACTTTGATCGTGGACTTCTATCATCCAGAACTGAGAAAATAAACTTTTGTTGTGTAGGCCACTCAGAAAAATTGGGATAGTCCATATATGTTATAGTCATATTGGGTTTTGAAACACTAGAATATTGGGCAGTCTGGAGGCCCTGTCTGCAAACCCAGTCAGCTGGAGTTGGGCCACTGTTGCAGCTCTCAAGGTCAGGCTGCCTGGCTTGCACACCCTCCACTGTGTTTCCCATGAAACTCACTGTGAGAAATGACCTTCCTGGGCCCTTTAGGCACCTCTGTTATGGTTGTCAACATGTGTTGGATCATGGGGAAAGCAAGGGAGTTTCAGAAAAACATCTATTTCTGCTTCATTGACTACCCTAAAGCTTTTGACTGTGTGAATTACAACAAATTGGAAAATTCTTAAAGAGATGGCAATACCAGACCACCTTACCTGCCTCCTGAGAAAGCTGTATGCAGGCCAAGAAGTAATAGTTAGAACCAGACATGGAACAACCGACAGCTTCAAAATTAGGAAAGGAGTATGACAAGGCTGTATATTGTCACCTTATATGCAGAATACATCATGCGAAATGCCAGGCTGGAGGAATCATAAGGTGGAATCAAGATTGCCAGGAGAAATATCAATAACCTCAGATATGCAGATGATACCACTCTACTGGAAGAAAGCGAAGAGGAACTAAAGAGCCTCTTGGTGAGGGTGAAAGAGGAGAGTGAAAAAGCTGGCTTAAAACTCAACATTCAGAAACTAAGACCATGGCATCCAGTCCCATCACTTCATGACAAAGAGAAGGGGGAAAAGTGGAAACAGTGACAGGTATTATGTCCTTGGGCTCCAAAATCACTGCAGACAGTGATTGCAGCCATAAAATTTAAAAAACCGTGCTCCTTTGAAGGAAATCAATGACAAACTTAGAATATTAAAAAGTAGAGATATTATTTTGACAACAAATGTCCATATAGTCAAAGATATGGTTTTTCTAGTAGTCATGTACAGATGTGAGAGTTGGGTCATAAAGAAGGCTGAGTTGAAGAATTAATACTTTCAAATTGTGATACTGGAGAAGACTCTTGAGAGTCTGGATGTTGGGAAAGATGGAAGGCAAAAGGAGAAGAGGATGGTAGAGGATGAGATGGTTAGACAGCATCACTGACTCAATGGACATGAATTTGAGCAAACTCCAGGAGAGAGTGGAGGACAGAGGAGCCTGGTGTGTTGCAGTCCATAGGGTTGCAAAAAGGAAGACACGACTGAACAACAACAACAAAACAACAAAAGAGATCATTTGACTTAATTTCAATATATAATAATTAAAAGAAGAGAAATCTAAACAATAGAGAAAAATAACAGCATATACATCACCAAACTGGGCTGACCTCTATTCAGACTTGAACAGTGCTGGGAAGTGCTTTATTAACAGCAATCTGGAGTCCCAGTTGGGAAAGGGTCCTGGGCAGTGGGTCCACTCCACAGGCGAGACTCCAAATTGCAGTTTCAAGGGCTCCCACTTATAATCCCAGGCTGCAAACTGACACCATCATCAATTTGCACTTAAAAATGTGGCTATGCTTTTTGTAACTTTTCAACTGTGGTGTTGGAGAAGACTCTTGGGAGCCCCTTGGACACCAAGGAGATCAAACCAGTCCATCCTAAAGGAAATCAGTCCTGAATATTCATTGGAAGGACTGAAGCTGAAGCTCCAATACTTTGGTCACCTGATGCAAAGAACTGACTCATTTGAAAAGACTCTGATGCTGGGAAAGATTGACAGCAGGAGGAGAAGGTGTCAACAGAGGATGAGATAGTTGGATGGCATCACCAATTCGATGGACATGAGTTTGAGTGAATTCCAAGAGTTGGTGATGGACAGGGAGGCCTGGCGTGCTGCAGTCCATGGGGTCGCAAAGAGTCGGACACAACTGAGCGACTGTTTCACCTTGTGCATTTTAGGATTTTGTTGGGCCCTGGGGTGGGTTTTGTTGACCCTCCGGGGCTTGAGAATTCCAAGACCTGCTCCCTGTCTTATCTAAAGTTCTGCCTTACTTGCTGTGCATGCAGGCAGGCATGGAATCTGGGCAGTGTCCAGGCCGGTGAGAAGCTGGTCAGAAGCCTGTTCTGCTTTTGAAGCCTAAACAAGACTTCCTCCATTTTAATTTTCCTAACATGGCACAATGTTCTCATTCTTTTACAGGTGGGCAGAGTTAACATGCTTTTAAATTCACATATAGGTTTCTTCATAGGCAAAAAAAATAGTAAGTTTATAATTAATAATCAAAAAACATAATTTAGGAGTTCCACCTTATGTACAACCAAAACACAACCCTTAAAGTATCCTGAATTAATTCTTAATAGCAGTTGTATAGAATCATATTTTTAAACTATAAAAATTTTCTTGAGAATGGCAAAGATTCATATCAATGTATGAGGAGGCTAGATAAATGGTTAGGATTGTGTGCTTCTGTTGTGAGACTTCCTAAGCTCAAATCCCAGCTCTTGTACTTGTTAGTCATGTGAGCTGGACAGGTCACTTTCCCTCCTCTGCGCCACAGTTTTCTTATCTATAAAAATGGGCGTGATGGGACTGGATGCTATGATCTTTGTTTTTTGAATGCTGAGTTTCAAGTCAACTTTTGCACTCTCCTCTTTCACTTTCATCAGATGCTCTTTAGTTCTTCTTTGCTTTCTGCCATAAGGGTGGTGTCATCTGCATATCTGAGGTTATTAATATTTCTCCCAGCAATCTTGATTACAGCTTGTGCTTCATCTAGCCTGTCATTTCGCATGATGTACTCTGCATATAAGTTAAATAAGAAGGGTGACAATATACAGCCTTGACATACTCCTTTCCCAATATGGAACAAATCTGTTGTTCCATGTCCAGTTCTAACTGTTGCTTCTTGACCTGCATACAGATTTCTCAGGAAGCAGGTCTAGTCATCTGGTATTCCCATCTCTTTAAGAATTTTCCACAGTTTGTTGTGATCCACACAGTTGAAGTCTTTGGCATAGTCAATAAAGCAGAAGTAGATGTTTTTCTGGAACTCTCTTGCTTTTTCAATGATCCAGCAGATGTCGGCAATTTGATCTCTGGTTCCTCTGCCTTTTCTAAATCCAGCTTGAACATCTGGAAGTTCACAGTTCACGTACTATTGAAGCCTGGCTTGCAGAATTTTGAGCATTACTTTGCTAGTGAGTGAGATTAATGCAATTGTGTGGTAGTTTAAACATTCTTTGGCATTGCCTTTCTTTGGGATTGGGATGAAAACTGACCTTTTCCAGTCCTGTGGCCACTGATGAGTTTTCCAAATTTGCTGGCATACTGAGTGCAGCACTTTCACAGCATCATCTTTTAGGATTTGAAACAGCTCATCTGGAATTCCATCACCTTACTAGCTTTGTTTGTAGTCATTCGTAGTTGCAAATGACTCTAACTGGTTTACATAAATGCTCTTCATTCTGTAATAATTTAGACTCTTGTAAACTTATGGAACTCTCTTTATTTCTGATAGTGTGCCTATTGACTTCTGGGGTTTTCTTTCCTATATACATAACATTATTAGTGGATAAAATGATAACTTCTAATCTCCCTTTCTAATCCTATGCCTCATTCTTTTACTTTTCTTTTTGGATTGTCCCAAACCTTAAGAACTATATAAAACATTCATTGTGATTATGGGTATCTATCTCTTGTCCCTAATCACAGAGAAACTGTTCTAAAGTTTCTCACAATGATGTTTTTTCTAAGGTTTTGTTTTTAATATATAACTCTGCCAATAAAGTTTCCTCTTATATCATCAGAATCTCATCAGCACACAGATGGAACAGAATTTAGGATAGCTTGAGAACGACTTAGCAAAAAGGACAACCATATAAGTAAGGTGTAGGGAAATAAAAAAGAAAACAGTATACTCTTCTAGCACTAGAAGGAACAGGATTGTTATGACCACTAGTTAAGAAGAATGATGAGTTATTGGAACCTAAGAAGGGCAGACTTGTATGGAGAAGACAGCCTAACAGGACTTGTGACTTCGAGTCAAGAATTGCAGCCAGTCCAAGGTGTACCTGGAGAATAACTAACTATCCTACTACAAGAGCTTCCCTGGTGGCTCAGCTGGTAAAGAATCCGCCTGCAATGCAGAAGACCTGGCTTTGATCCCTGGATTGGGAAGATCCCCTGGAGAAGGGAAAGGCTACCCAGTCCAGTATTCTGGCCTGGAGAATTCCATGGACTATGCAGTCCGTGGGGTCGCAGAGAGTCGGATACAACTGAGCGACTTTCACTTCACTTTCACTACAGGATAGCTCCTTCTCTTCTGCTGGAGCTTCCCATTAGGCAAATTCAGTCAGAAGCCAGAGGGCAAGGAAGTCCATTGAAGTAGTCCACATAAGGTGAATTCACAGAAGAGAGAGCAAACTATAGTCCCATTCCCTACTACCACCTTTGTCATGTTCCTGCTGCCTAGAATTTAAATTCTGGGTTGTGAAGGATTCTTACAGTTCCTTTGTACTAGTATTTAAATGGTAATTTAGCTGGATATACATTTCAAAATCTGACATTTTTTCCCCCAAAGATTTGCAAGTAAGATTCCTTTCAAAATTTCTATCTACTTTCTTGATGCTTTGAAGTTTTCAGATCTCTTCCAGCTCAGTAATACATCCAATACATTCTTCAGCTATATCTTTTCTAAAATTTAACAAATTCATTAAGATTTTTATTTCAACTATAACATTTTTTCAAATCCAATATTTCCCACCAGTTCTTCTTTGAATTGTTTTCCTTAATTAATGTTGTCAGTATTTTACCTTCGTTATTCTTGGAAGGTATTTCGCATGCTTATTTTAAACTTATGTTCTATGGTCTGTTAATTTTCCTTGCCTGCTGTAACTTGTTTAGTGTTGTCTTTCTTTTAGAGCACTGTGTTCCTCATATGTCTGATCATTTTTCCTTGCGAGCTTACACATTCCTGTGAGTTTCCGCTCTCATGGAGCATAATGTGAAACATGTGTGTGGGAGCTAGAGGGAGGGAGAGGTGGAGGCGGCTAAAGCCCAGGAATCCAGGAGTAATTCATGCCCTTCCTAGTCAGCTTACGGAGTTGGCAGTGCATCCCTCCTTAGGAGGAAGAGCCTCTGGCATTATAATCTGGGGTAAATCATCCCGTTTGTCACCTACCTTGCCAAGTAAAATCTACCAAGGGTCTGCCTAACATTGCTCTTTTTTTTAAGAGATTTTCTTCCTCAGCTGGAGTCATTTATCTGTACCTGCTCTTGACTCCTCCTCCCCATCTCAGCCAGGTTCCAGCACTATATTGATATTTCCCCCAGTGCTTCTGGGCATCCACTGTTGTTTATCTGCCTCAAAATGACAACCAAGCAAGATAGGAAAGAGAAACACACAGAATCGTAAAGCCCTGGCCTGGCCCATCTCCGTGTGGCATCTGACCCTCTTCTCCCCTGAGCTGCTGTAAACGTACACACACATGTACACTGAGATGCAGCCACTCCTGCTGCTGCCCTCAAGACCTTCTCAGGTTGATATTAGTTTCTCAGGCCCATCAAGACACTGCCTGTTTCTTGGAGTTGTTTCAAGGGTCAGAGTCAGAAACCCATGTTCATAAGTCATCTTGTCAGCTCTGCTATATTCTTTACATCCATTGCCTCCAGTGTTATTGTGAGGATTAATTAAATGAGTTGATTCGCATGAGGCACTTAGGAGAGTGTCTGGAATACAGTACATGTTTTACAACTGTTAGCAGTAATTATTATTTATCGTCATCATCATTAATATGCAGAACAAGTCTATGAAAATGAGTATATTATCTTTATAGATGAATAATTAGATTCAGAGAAGAAAAGTAAACCTGGCAAGAGGTTGAGCCAGGCTTCAGTCACATTTAAGTCTATTTGATCTGCAAAGAGTGTGCTCTTTCTGTTCTTTTTATCGGTGGCCCTTTTCTACTCCCACTTCACAATCAGATCAGCTCAGGGAAATCTGTAAGATATTGAAGGCTGTTTAACTCACTTCAGGAGGTGGACGATCATAACTTTCTCTGTGCTTCAATTTGATCTCCTGTCTCTAAGATAAAGGTAACTTTGATGTTCTTTTCTAGTATAAAAGACTGAATTGGAGGATAAGCGATCAAGCACAACTCTTATTCCTCCAGGTCACAGCAACTTGAATGGGGACAATCTGGGGACGTGGATGATAGTAGCAATGGAGCCAAAATTATCCTTCATCCCTGCCACTCCATGCAACAGTATTATTGGATGTCAAGACTATTCTCATTTTTTCCCTGTCTTTTGTGTATCAATTGGAGTCTGGACAGAAAAACAGAAGCCACCCTAAGTATGCAAAGTGGGGTAAGGATTAATACAGGAATTAAAGACTGGGCAAGCAAAAGTCAGCAAGAACAACTTTAGGAAACTTTGAAGTTCAGACTCATGCTACAACCAGTAGTTTCAGCTTCCAACAACACTAATATTGGCGATTCTTAGGTGAATAGCAGAAAGCTGTAAGAAAACCCCAAACCACTTCTCCTGTCCCCAAACACTCTTCAGTAACTACTGTGACAACCAGTGCCTTCTCCTCCATTACTTTCCAAATCTCATGGAATTGCTTCTCATTGGCGGAATCCAATTGAAATCTCACTTGCAATGGAGTGAAAGAATTGTCATTTCTCAGCTTTATGCTCCTGGGAATGGGAAAGAGGATAAAGAGACAGGGGTAGTACTGAGTATTAACAAATTACACGTGGTACACTGTGTCTGTTTTGTTCAACATCACTGGGTAAAAACTCAACATATGTTGGCTGAATTAACAATTACAAGAGGGTCCCAGGTCATGAACAGGACTATTTAGTGGGAATTAAGATTCTATTGCAGCCTCATTCAGTAATGCTATATGCTCCATAGTCTGATAATACCCTACACATGCTATCAGCCTGTCATTGACTTATTATGGAATCATGACAACATTGTATTTCTTCATCTTCCACTGAGGTGGGTCATGTCACTTCTAAAGTTGTCACTGATGCAAGTGTAAATCTGATCATGTAAGTCTGCTTCTTAAAAGTAACACTTCAGTGGCTGCCCATTGCCTTTAGAATAAAATCTGAACACTTTATCATGACTTCCAACACCCTGCATTATCTGGGCTCTTCCCAGCTCTCCAGCTTAACACTTTCTACTCCCTTCCTCTCTCACCACACACAGGCCACACTGGCCTTTCAGTTCATCAAATGGGGCAAATTCTTCCTTACCTCAGGATCTATGCCTAAGATGGTGCCTGGAAAGCTCTTTGCGACAGCTCTGCCCCACTTTTATTTGACCAGGTGCCAGAACCCTTCAATCCTAAACTACATATCACTTTCTCAAAGAGGTCTTCACTTGTCACTTCATCTAAAGGAGATAATTCCAGTTAGTGCTCTCTCTCTGGGGCTTTTTCCCCCTCTTCGGGTACTTATCACTATTTGATAGAAGGTATAACATCACAGTGCATTCGACTGTGCATCCAGCCCAGCACAGTGCCTGGCAACTAATATGCACTCACTAAATAGATGCTGAAATTCGTTACAGGCTCCTCATAAAGTGATTTTACGGAATGCTCAAATTATGTTTCACTTTCTAAATTTCCCATCAGCTTTTGGCTTTTAAATCTGAGACAAGCCAAAAGCCATTTGAAAGGAAACAGACTTACTACCAAAGGCATCTGTTACCATTAATAATCCAACTGGATCCCAAGCACTCATTGGTCTTTCCTGCCTTCAGATGACTCCTTTCCACCCAAAGTATGTCCCAAGAAGCCAGGGAGAGACTCCATCATCTCTCTTGCTCAAAGGTTTTAATACCATTTCATTGTATTATTATTTCTCTCAGGAGGTTCATCATGTTCTCCTGCAGTTAGAACCCTGGTGGCTGACCTCGACCTGGTAAGTTAGGTATGGCTCTGCTTACTGACCATATTTTCCTCTCAGTCTCTGTATGCAAACACAGAAATACATAGTGTACAACTGGGAACAGTGTTGGAGGTCATACATTGGTTCCCTAAATCTTATCAGTGACCAATTGCTTTAATTTCTCAAAGACAAATGAATAAATATTCCAAGCCAAGAATAGTGCCTGGTATTAGAGGTACTCAATAAATGTATGCTGATTATATGAATATAGATGAAGAAACTGACACTTAAATAGATTAAGGGACTTGCCTGAAGTCACACAGCCTGTTGGTATTGAGCCAAAACTCTAATCCAAAAAGGACACAATGTAAGAGGGATTATGAAACAAGACTGCTCTGTGAGCAGTGCTCCCAAGTATATAGGGCTGAGAACCCACTGCCTATAGGCCAGTAGGAGACAGGATAGGACCGTATCTATTAAGACTGGAAATTTCTGAAGAAATAATAAAGATCAGAGCAGAAATAAATGAAATAGAGATCGAAAAACAATAGAAAGATTAATTAAACTAAGAGTTGGTTCTTTGAAAAGGTAAACAAAATTTACAAACCTTTATCCAGACATCAAGAAGAGGGCCCAAATCAATAAAACCAGGGGGGAAAAGGAGAAGTTATAGCCAATACCACAGAAATGCAAAGGATCATAAGAGATTACCATAAAGAGTTGAACACCAAAAAAATGGACACTCTCCCAAGATAGAACCAAGAAACAGAAAAGATGAACAGATCGACCACCGGTAATAAACCTGAATTAGGAATTTAAAAAAAACCAGATGGCTTCACAGATTAAATTCACCAAATGTTTAGAGAAGAGTTAATGCCTATTCTTCTCAAACGATTCCAAGAACTTGGAAAGGAAGGAAAGCTTCTTAACTCATTCTCTGAGGGGCCAGAGTCATCCTAATACCAAAACTGGACAAAGATATCACACAAAAAAGAAAATTACAGGCCAGTATCACTGATGAGCATGATGCCAAAATCCTCAGCAAAATACTAACAAGCCAAATTCAATAATACATTAAAAGGATCTTATACCACGATCAAGTGGGTTTAATATCAGGGATGCAAGGATGGTTCAGCATCCACAAACCAATCAATGTGATATACCATATTAACATATTAAAGAATAAAAATCATATGATCATCTCCATAAATGCAGAGAGAGAGAGATTTAACATCTGTTTATGATAAAAAAAAAATAACTCTCACAAAGTAGCTATAGAGAGAATATACCTGAACATAATAAAGGCCATGTATGACCAGCCCACAGCCAAAATTATACTCAACAGTGAAAAGCTGAGAACGTTTCATTCAAGATCAGGAACAAGACAAGGATGCCCACACTCACCACTTGTATTCAACATACTGTTGGAAGTCCTAGCCACAGCACTTAGACAATGAAAAGAAATGAAAGGAATCCAAATAGGAGAGGAAGAAGTAAAACTGTTACTGTTTGCAGATGACATGATACTATACACGGAAAATCCTAAAGATACCACACACACACACACACACACACACACACACACAAATACTAGAACTCATCAATGAATTCAGAAAAGTTGCAGAGTATAAAATTAATATACAGATGTCTGTCACACTTCTATTTCCTAACAAGAAACTATCAAAAAAGAAATTAAGAAAACAATCCCATTTACAACCACTGCAAAAGAATAAAAATAAGTCTAACTAAGGTGGTAAAAGAATGGTACTCAGAAAACTGTAAGACACTGTTGAAAGAGATTGAAGGCAACACAAACAGATGAAAAGATAGCCCATGTTCATAAACTGGAAGAATTAATATGGTTAAAAAGAGCATACTACCCAATGTAATCTACAGACTCAATGCAATCCCCAGCAAAATATCAATGGTATTTTTCACAGAACTAGAAGAAATAATTCTAAAATTTGTATGGAAACACAAAAGATCTCAAATAGTCAAAACAATCTTAAGAAAGAAAAAGTAAAACTAGAAGTATTATGCTCCCTGATTACAAACTACACTTCAAAGTTGGAGTAATCAAAAAGGACCATTTGTATGGTCCTGCACGAAAACAGACACATAATTCAGTGGGAAAAAAGATATCCTAGAAATGAACCCACATTTTTATGGTTAACTAATCTATGAAAAAAGGAGGCAAGAATATATGATGGAGAAAAGACAGCTTCTTCAATAAATGGTGTTGGGAAAACTATACAGTTACATTAAAAAGAATCAAACTGGATTACTCTCTTAAAGTACAAAACTCAAACTAAATTCCTCTCTCAAAGCACAAAAATAAATTTGAAATGGATTAAAGATTTAAGACCTGAAACAATAAAACTTCTAGAAAAAACCATAAGCTCTTTGGCATCAGTCATGGTAGAATTTTTTTTTTTCTTTGTATATTTCCCCTCAGACAATGGAAACAAAACCAAAAATAAACAAATGGGGCTATATCAAACTAAAAGGCTTTCGCATAATGGAGAAAACTATCAACAAAATGAAAAGTCAACCTACTAAATGGGAGTGAGTGGAAGGAGATATTTGCAAAAAATATATCCAATAAGGGGTTGATATCATATATATGTATGTATATATGATATATATATATGATACACACACACACATACATATATATAAAATACACGATTCAACATCAAAAATACAAACAATCCAACCAATTGAAAATGGGCAGAGGATCTGAACAGACATTTTTCCATACAGGAACATGAAAAGATGCTTAATATCATTAATCATCAGGGAAATGCAAGTCAAAACTTCAATGAGAAATTATCTCATACTTGTCTGAATGGCTATTATCAAAAAGACATGCACTGTGGACAGGACTGTAACCTGGTGCAGCTCCTATGAAAATCAGTATGGAGATTCCTTTAAAAATTAAAAATAGCACTATCATATGATCCAGCAATTCCACTCCTGGGTATTTATTTGAAGAAAAGGAAACAACTAATTCAAAATGACATATGAACCCCTATGTTCACTGCAACTTTTTTTTTTTACAACTGCCAGGATATGGAAGTAACTTAAGTGCCCAGAAACAGATGAATGGATAAGGAAGATATATATAAGGGAAAATTACTCAGCCATAAAAAAGAATGAAATCTTGCCATCTGTGACAACATGGATAAACCTAGAGGGTATTAAGTAAAATAAGACATGCAGAGATAGACAAATGCTATCTGACTTCACTTACTATGTGGAATCTAAAAAACAAAGCAGGAGACACAGACATAAAGAACAGATTTTTGGACATAGTGGGGGAAGGAGAAGGTGAGATAATTTGAGAGAATAGCAATGAAACATATTGCCTGGAAAATCCCATGGACAAAGGAGATTAGGGGGCTACAGTCTATAGGCTCACAAGAGTCAGACATGACTTAGTGACTAAACCACCACCACCATATACATTACCATATGTAAAACAGATAGCCAGTGGGAGTTTGATGTACGATGAAGGGAACCCAAAGCTGGCGCTCTGTGACAACCTTGGGGGGGGGGGTGGGGAGGGAGGTGGAAGAGGGGATCAAGAGGGAGGGGACACATACGGTCGATTCATGTATGGCAAAAAGCATCACAGTATTGTAATTATCCCCCAGTTAAATAAATAAATAAAAATTTTTAAAAAGCCAGTGAATGGAAACAGAATCCAATATACAGAGCAAAAACAGGTGGCTGCCAGAGAAGAGGAGGGTTGGGGCAGGTGAGGGGGAATTGGTAAGGGAGATTAAGTACAAAATTCTAGCTGCAAAATAAATGAGTCACAGGTATGAAGTGTACAGTGAGGAGACGATCGTCAAGAATCAGGCAGCATCATTGTATGCTGACATATTGTACCCAGACTTATCGTGGTGACCATCTTAGTACATATAGAAATATCAAATAATAGAAACTAACATAGTATTGTAGCTCAATTATACTTTAAAAGCCAGCAAACTCACAGAAAAAGAGATCAGATTCGTGGTTACCAGAGGCAGGGTTTTGGGGGAAGGAGAAACTGGATGAAGGCAGTTAAAAGGGACAAACTCCCAGTTGTAAGATAAGTATGAGGAATATAATACACAACATAATAAATATAATTACTGCTGTATGTTATATATCGACTCCTTGGTCAGGCGGCTGCGGGCCGGCTCACCAAGCGCAGGTGGCTGGGGGCCGGCTCACCAGGCGTGGCCGAGAGGAGCTACCCCACGTCCAAGGTCAGGGGCAGCGGCCTAGAGTGCCAGGCTGCGATGGCGCAGGAACGGCCGAGAGGGGCTGCCCTGCGTCTGAGGTCAGGGGCGGTGGCCGGGAGGAGCTACCTGGTGTCCGAGGCCAGTGGGGGCTGGGAGGAGACAACCCGTGTCTGAGATCAGAGGCAGCCAGGAGAAGCCACCTCGTGCCCGAGGCCAGGGGCGGTGACCTTGAGGAGCCACCCGGAGCCCGAGGCCAGGGCCAGCGGCCCAGGAGCGGTGGTTGCGCAGCACAGGAGGGCCTAGAGGAGCCATCCCGCGCTGAAGGTCAGGAACGGTGGCGGTAAGGAGATACCCCTCGTCCAAGGTAAGGAACAGCGGCTGTGCTGTGCTGGAGCAGCGGTGAAGAGATACCCCACGCCAAGGTAAGAGAAACCCAAGTAAGATGGTAAGTGTTACAAGAGGGCATCAGAGGGCAGACACACTGAAACCATACTCACAGAAAACTAGTCAATCTAATCACACTAGGACCACAGCCTTGTCTAACTCAATGAAACCAAGCCATGCCTGCGGGGCAACCCAAGATGGGCGGGTCATGGTGGAGAGGCCTGACAGAATGTGGTCCACTGGAGAAGGGAATGGCAAGCCACTTCAGTATTCTTGCCTTGACAACCCCATGAACAGTAGGAAAAGGCAAAATGATAGGAGACCAAAAGAGGAACTCCCCAGGTCATTAGGTGCCCAATATGCTACTGGAGATCAGTGGAGAAATAACTCCAGAAAGAATGAAGGGATGGAGCCAAAGCAAAAACAATACCCAGTTGTGGATGTGACTGGTGATAGAAGCAAGATTCAATGCTGTAAAGAGCTATATTGCATAGGAACCTGGAATGTCAGGTCCATGAATCAAGGCAAATTGGAAGTGGTCAAACAAGAGATGGCAAGGGTGAACGTCGACATTCTAGGAATCAGCGAACTAAAATGGACTGGAATGGGTGAATTTAACTCAGATGACCATTACATCTAATACTGCAGGCAGGAATCCCTCAGAAGAAATGGAGTAGCCATCATGGTCAACAAAAGAGTCTGAAATGCAGTACTTGGATGCAATCTCAAAAACGATAGAATGATCATTGTTCATCTCCAAGGCAAACCATTCAATATCACAGTTACCCAAGTCTATGCCCCAACCAGTAATGCTGAAGAAACTGAAGTTGAACGGTTTTATGAATACCTACACGACCTTTTAGAACTAACACCCAAAAAAGATGTCCTTTTCATTATAGGGGACTGGAATGCAAAAGTAGGAAGTCAAGAAACACCTGGAGTAATAGGCAAATTTGGCCTTGGAATGTAGAATGAAGCAGGGCAAAGACTAATAGAGTTTTGCCAAGAAAATGCACTGGTCATAGCAAACACCCTCTTCCAACAACACAAGAGAAGACTCTACACATGGATATCACCAGATGGTAACACCGAAATCAGATTGATTATATTCTTTGCAGCCAAAGATGGAGAAGCTCTATACAGTCAACAAAAACAAGACTGGGAGCTGACTGTGGCTCAGATCATGAACTCCTTATTGCCAAATTCAGACTTAAATTGAAGAAAGTAGGGAAAACTGCTAGACCACTCAGGTATGACCTAAATCAAATTCCTTATTGCTGGGGTCCAGCCCCAGTGGATCCAGGGTAATTCGAAGTCGGGGATGGAATCGGCGTCCTGGAAAAAACTTATTTAATTACAGATATAGAGGGAGATTAGAAACAGATAGTGTAGGAGGAGAATTAGTGGAGAAAGGAGGCTGAATAACTGGTTTACATGGAATACCGATCACCACCTATGTAGGCCACAGGCGTCTGTCCATTCTCCCAAAGGAGAGGAGGCACTGAGGCCTCCCCGGACTGATCTCAGAAGCCCAGGCAGAATTAGCAGGCTTGGTGAGTACCCACATTTCAGATGGTAATTCAGCCCGGAAGGCGGGGAGCAAGAAAGAAACGACACGGGGGAATCAGTCTTTCCAGAAACTGATCCGATTTCTTTATTTTTCAGGTTTGTTTATATACCTTTTTGTTATACATAGGGATGAATACAGAGTCACGCGGGGGTCAGCAGACCTGACCCTTGTCACAATCAGGTGCTTCATATAAAATTATACAAAGATCTTATGAGTTTCATCATCTTCTGGCCATGAGGTCTGCTGACATTTTATGGCCCTTTCTGATACCGGTCAGTTAACCAGAAAACTTATTTTTCCAGGGGTGATTTTTTCTTAAATCAGGCGCCACCCTCCAAATAAAGTTGCATTCCTATAGGGTGAGGGTGTAGTGAGTTACAATCAAGAAAGGAATTTACTTAACCTAAGGTTTAACATGATTAATCTTAAAGGTTAATACTTATTTCTCCTATATGCTAGTGATATTCATTATAAGGGCAGGAATATGGAGATTTAGCAGCAAATATTGGCTCAACAAATGTAAACCCTTCACCAATGTTCCCCTTAAGATCTATTTTGTCTTAAGATCGTGATAAAGTTACATTTTTGCATCGCAAAGACACAGTGATTTATAACAAAGTACAGTGGTCTATAATAAAAGAGAAAATTCATTAACTCAAAAAGTCTAGTATTGCTAACATCAAAAGCTACTATATTTCCTTTTCTGTATTCCAAATACATTGATTAATATATTCCCAGGTGCCTAAGGATATGGAGGCCTGATGGGAATCATTGACTCATCAGTGAAAAAAGCCCTATGCTAATACTCCAAACTCTCTGTGCTGTTTATGGTTGAGAGGTTATCACACAAGCTAGTCTGTCAGCAGAGAGGTTTGACCTGAGACATCCTTGTCACACCCAGGGCAGGGAATTAGCAGTAATTATTGGCAGGACAAAGGAAAAAATCCTTCACCAATATAATTCCTAATCAACCTACTAATACTGTACTAATGATCTTCTAACTTCTCAAAAGTGTCTGTATTTAGAGAGTTTTAAAACATCCCATGCCTCTCACAGTTGGGAGGCTGTAAACAATCACATGCGGCCAGACGAGCCTGATCAGGCAGGCGAGAGAAACTTCAGAGTTCGTAAGTTGAAACACTCTTGTCACACCCAGGAATTTTTATTAACTTGGAGCTGCAAGTTAACTCCTTCTCCGAGAGAAATAGTTATGGGGGAGAGCTCCCCATAAAGTACTCTGATTTGGGGGTAGATGCTCGGGAACAGGCGGTTTCCTGAGGCTTGATCACGCCTTTGCGTATGCCAAGCTTCCTTCCTCATGACCTTTGCCATGGGCGGAGTTCCTCACACAGGCTCCCAACACCTTATGATTATACAGTGGAAGTGAGAAATAGATTTAAGGGCCTAGATCTGATAGATAGAGTGCCTGATGAACTATGGACTGAGGTTCGTGGCATTGTACAGGAGACAGGGAACAAGACCATCCCCATGGGAAAGAAATGCAAAAAAGCGAAATGGCTGTCTGGGGAGGCCTTACAAATGGCTGTGAAAAGAAGAGAAGTGAAAAGCAAAGGAGAAAAGGAAAGATATAAGCATCTGAATGCAGAGTTCCAAAGAATAGCAAGAGGAGATAAGAAAGCCTTCTTCAGCGATCAATGCAAAGAAATAGAGGAAAACAACAGAATGGGAAAGACTAGAGATCTCTTCAAGAAAATGAGAGATACCAAGGGAACATTTCATGCAAGGATGGGCTCGATAAAGGACAGAAATGGTCTGGACCTAACTGAAGCAGAAGATATTAAGAAGAGGTGGCAAGAATACACGGAAGAACTGTACAAAAAAGATCTTCACAACCCAGATAATCACGATGGTGTGATCATTCATCTAGAGCTAGACATCCTGGAATGTGAAGTCAAGTGGGCCTTAGAAAGCATCACTATGAACAAAGCTAGTGGAGGTGATGGAATTCCAGTGGAGCTGTTTCAAATCCTGAAAGATGATGCTGTGAAAGTGCTGCACTCAATATGCCAGCAAGTTTGGAAAACTCAGCAGTGGCCACAGGACTGGAAAAGGTCAGTTTTCATTCCAATTTCAAAGAAAGGCAATGCAAAAGAATGCTCAAACTACTGCACAATTGCACTCATCTCACATGCTAGTAAAGTAATGCTCAAAATTCTCCAAGCCAGGCTTCAGCAATACATGAACCGTGAACTCCCTATGTTCAAGCTGGTCTTAGAAAAGGCAGAGGAACCAGAGATCAAATTGCCAACATCCGCTGGATCATGAAAAAAGCAAGAGAGTTCCAGAAAAACATCTATTTCTGCTTTATTGACTATGCCAAAGCCTTTGACTGTGTGGATCACAATAAACTGTGGAAAATTCTGAAAGAGATGGGAATACCAGACCACCTAACCTGCCTCTTGAGGAATCTGTATACAGGTGAGGAAGCAACAGTTAGAACTGGACATGGAACAACAGACTGGTTCCAAATAGGAAAAGGAGTGGGTCAAGGCTGTATATTGTCACCCTGCTTATTTAACTTACATGCAAAGTACATCACGAGAAACGCTGGACTGGAAGAAACACAAGCTGGAATCCAGACCTCCAGGAGAAATATCAATAACCTCAGATATGCAGATGACACCACCCTTATGGCAGAAAGTGAAGAGGAACTAAAAAGCCTCTTGATGAAAGTGAAAGAGGAGAGTGAAAAAGTTGGCTTAAAGCTCAACATTCAGAAAACTAAGATCATGGCATCTGGTCCCATCACTTCATGGCAAATAGATGGGGAAAGAGTGGAAACAGTGTCAGACTTTATTTTTTTGGGCTCCAAAATCACTGCAGATGGTGATTGCAGCCATGAAATTAAAAGATGCTTACTCCTTGGAAGAAAAGTTATGAGCAACCTAGATAGTATATTCAAAAGCAGAGACATTACTTTGTCAACAAAGGTCCGTCTAGTCAAGGCTATTGTTTTTCCTGTGGTCATGTATGGATGTGAGAGTTGGACTATGAAGAAGGCTGAGTGCCGAAGAATTGATGCGTTTGAACTGTGGTGTTGGAGAAGGCTCTTGAGAGTCCCTTGGACTGCAAGGAGATCCAACCAGTCCATTATGAAGGAGATCAACCCTGGGATTTCTTTGGAAGGAATGATGCTAAAGCTGAAGCTCCAGTACTTTGGACATCTCATGCAAAGAACTGACTCATTGGAAAAGACTCTGATGCTGGGAGAGATTGGGGGCAGGAGGAGAAGGTGACGACCCACGATGAGATGGTTGGATGGCATCATGGACTCAATGGACATGAGTCTGAGTGAACTCCGGGAGATGGTGATGGACAGGGAGGCCTGGCATGCTGTGACTCATGGGTCTCAAAGAGTCGGACATGATTGAGGGACTGAACTGAATTGGGTCAGGAAGATCCCCTGGAGAAGAGATAGGCTTCCCACTTTATTATTCTTGCCTGGAGAATTCCATGGACAGAGGAGCCTGGCAGGCTGTAGTCCATGGGGTGACAAAGAGTCAGACACAACTGAGCAACTTTCACTTTCACTGTGTTATATATGAAAGTTGTTAAGAGAGTAAATCCCAAGAGTTCTCATCATAAGGAAAATTTTTTTTTCTATTTCTTAAATTTTGCATCTATAAAAGATGATGGATGTTCATTAAACTTGTGATAATTATTTCATGATGTATATATAATGTATGTAATTATTTCATGATGTCTTCATAATGATGTCAAATCATGATGTTGTACACTGTAAACACATACAATGCTAAATGCCAGCTATAGCTCAATAATTAACTGGAAGTGAAAAAAGACTGGAAAGACCTAGGTCTTGTGGGCTCTTTTAAGAACCCTTATTGATGTCTGAAATGCTTCTTCACATTTGTCATGGTGCCATGGTGGGTTTGTGGGAAGGTCACATGCACTAAGGACTGACTTAAATGTCAAAGTCGTTGTTTTTGTCACCCACTGTTTCCTTTGAGCGTCTAGCAGATATTAGTCAAGGCTATGCAGCTGGAAGAGCCTTCTAACCTCAGGGTCTCATAAGAAGACAATTTGAGCATACTGCCTCTGAGTCTGGATATGTTTCGCTGTCTATTACTGACGGTGGGACAGCCACAGCCCAGGAAGTAAAAAGCCCTAGGCCTTGTACCAGTTTGCAATTTGATAAATGAGGCGCTCTCCACTGAGCTTTCTTTGCAAACTAGCGATGTCTGACCAATCTGAAACCTTACAGTAAAGTCCTAGAATCTCAATGCTGGAATAGGGAAGAGCCGACTGATTCATGCCCCTAACTTCACAGATTTGGACCTGAGCTCAAAAGAGGTAAGAGGATTCTCCCCAAACCACAACCAGTATGGAGGGAGAAATCCCACTCTATCTCCTGGTGCTTCCCCCCCACACTTTCTACATCTGGAAATGAAACACAGGAAGCATTTGTTTCTGTTCAGTTCCATCCATACATGTCTTGAGCACCAAACAGGAGCCAAGCAGCATGGAAGGGTACAAAGACAAAGCCATGCTCATACATAACTCCTTCAGGAGCTCCTTATTTGGTGAGTCCTGTCCCTGCGGTCATTTTCATGCTAAGTTGCTTCAGTTATGTCTGACTCCATGGCCTGTAGTCCACCAGATTCCTTTGTGCATGGGATTCTCCAGCCAAAAATACTGAAGTGGGTTGCTGTTTCCTCCTCCAGGGGATCTTCCCAACCCAGGGATCAACCCACGTGTCTTATGTCTCCTGCACTGGCAGTCGGGCTCTTTACCACCAGCACCACCTGGGAAGCCCACCTCAAATTCATCCAGTTTTTCCTGTTCCTCCTGGTGAACCACTTACTCAATGTTCTGTTGGGATGGGTGGGGAGGAAAAGGGGAAGGAAAGAAACAAGTTATTTAGCAAGTATGCTAGGCGCTGAGCTAGAACTCTATGCTGTGCTATGCTTAGTCACTCAGTTGTGTCTCACTCTGCGATCCCCTGGACTGTAGCCCGCCAGGCTCCTCTGTCCATGGGGATTCTTCAGGCAAGAATACTAGAGTGGAATGCCATTTCCTCCTCCATGGGATCTTCCCAACCCAGGGATCAAACCCAGGTCTCCAGCATTGCAGGCAGATTCTTTACCGTCTGAGCCACCATGGAAGCAGGAACTCCATTACCTTATTTTACCCTCAAGCAGCCCTCCATGATAAGAATTATCTTAGCTCCATTATGCAAATGATTTGAGAGGCTAAATAACCTATGAAGAGGCTGAGCTTAGACATGAATTCAGGTCTTCCTACCAGACCACACTGCGACTCTAGATTTTTCTTCTCACCACTGCCCCCTCATTCCTGCAAATTCTCACATGCCTTTGACAAATAAGTTCCCCTCCCCAAATACATACCATCAAAATCCCTATTTATCATTCTAGGGAACCTGAATTCCATGTGGAAGTTTCTCGTTCTCACTTTTAAACTCCTAGTCCCCACTTCTCCACGCCTCCTGTTTCATAACGTCTACCTGTCTCTGAAGCCACACGCGCAACTGCTTAGCTCACCTTACCTCCCTAAATGCACTGTACTCCACGGCTGAGACCTGGACTGAATACTCAGACTCCACCCCCTACACTCCCCACCACAAGGCAGACAGGCTGGTATCGATGTCGCCTCTATCAACAGAAGAGGTAACCGGAACCCAGCAAGGCTGTCCTCTCGCAACAGGAAGTGCTGGACCCCCACACCTCTACTCCTCAGGGTTCCTGCTCCCTGACCTCCTTGCACCACCCTGTGTGTGGTTTCTACATCATGTTACACGTGATATCTTTTTCAGTCTCCTAGGGAATCTGTCAGGCCAACCCATTCCTTCACTCCTTCCAGTTAAATACCTCACTCTATTTTATCTTAGTCAAGCTGCCTGATGGAGCCCCATATCCCCAAGTCCTGGCTGGTAAACTCTTCTTCCCAAAGTCAGCTCAGACATCAGCTCCTCTGTGAGGCCTTCCCAGGCACAGCGAATTCCTCCTCCTTCAAGGTTCCTGCAGCTTGTTTGTTACAGCACTTAACACACCATGTCACTGGAAATCTAGTCTATTTCCTAAACACAAGCATCTTAACTCTTGAGACACTTTCAAGTCAACTTTGCAATCTGTAACCTCTAGCCCAGAGGCTGGCACACAGGAAATGTTCAATAAATATCCCCTGAGTGTCGCTTGTCTAGATAGACCTGTGGAGAACTAGTACCAAACAGTAGAAGGTTCCACTTCCTCAGAGGCCAAGGGAACAATTTCTTTCATCAGTGGAGCCCCACTGTGTTTACAGTCACAGCGCTGCAAACACGACTCGAGCCACCCTGGGCTGGGGTCAGTTCCCAGCTCCAGGAGATTCCTAAGCTTGGGATAATGATGTGCTGGCGGAGAGCTGGGGCTCAGGCTGCACTAGATGTTCTGAGGTCCCCTCTCCTCCAACGACTATAGTTCTATGATGAGGGAGAAGTTGGTTAAAAGATCAAAAGACAGATAGGAAAAGGTGTGGACAGAGGAAGGTGGAGGTGAAAGAGCCACGAGCCAGAAGATAAGGATTTAGTGAGGAAAGGGAGGCTGAAAACTGGGGAAAGAGAGGAAACTGGAGGGACTGGTAAGAAGAAGGACAAAGAGAGGGAGAGAGGTGCATGGACACTGGTCATGATCAGATTCCCAAGATCCCATGCCCATAAACACAAAGTCATCCAGAAAACTAAAACTGAAATGCTGAAAGCTGCTGCTCTTAAAAATCAGTCCAAAATGGACTTAATGCATCTCCCGCCCAAATAGGAAACTAAATCCTCAGAAAATCAGCTGCAGCTGACAAAAACCAAGACCCAGAAGAACACAGTTAGTTACAGCACTTACTGCCTGGAGCCATCTGGTCCTTCCCATGTGCCGTGGGCTGGCCAGCCCTGAGTCAGCACGCTAGAGCCTCAGTCCTTAAGCAACAAGGAGCCAGGGAGGGCAGACAACTTCCCAGCTCCGTGACCCAATGGCTCCAGAATCCATCTACCCTCTTCACCCAAAACTTACTACACGTTACAGGTGGCGACACTGCAGGCTGAGCTCTGGGACCAGACCGACTTCTGAACAGGAAGTAACAGGAGACCTGCTCTCCTGTCACCCTGGGGCTACAGGCCGTGCTCTAGCTTCATACCCTTATTCTTATCAACCAGCAACCATCTGGTGCCCCCAGCAATGCTTATCTAGTGTCACACCAGGGCTTAAATCTGTACCTATAACTAAACTACATTATGACGAATAAGTTACCTAATGTTTGTACCTTAGATATCTTATCTGTGAAATGGGGGTAATGATGATAATATACTTCACATGGTGATTTGATGAGTAAATGAGAAAATATACAGTGAGCATCCAATAAGGCATCTATTCTCTTAACCTTTCCTAAAAATTAAATGGAATATATGTCTGTAACTTTTAGAAAAGTGTATATCTGGTATGCCACTATAAAAATCTTTAGCTCTTTTGTCTGTTGTGAGACAATGGGTAACTGAGAAAGTCCTTATTCAAAAAAATAAAATAATAAACTGTAGCCAAAAAAATAGGATCCTGAGTGTCACAGAGTATCCAGATACTGAATCAGATCCTTTATGTGGATTATCATAT
Organism: Capricornis sumatraensis; assembly: GCF_032405125.1. NCBI lineage: Eukaryota > Metazoa > Chordata > Mammalia > Artiodactyla > Bovidae > Capricornis > Capricornis sumatraensis. The sequence goes on along the minus strand of NC_091082.1, from coordinate 47,529,374 downwards.
CAGTTCCTCAAAATAACCCAGTAAGGTTAAATATCCCCATTGGCAATAGGGGATTGGCAAGCTCAGAAAGATTAAATCATTTTTCAAAAGAGTGGCAGGGCCTGGGTTCAAACCCAGGCTGTCCAGCTCCAGTGTCCATAACGCACTACATCCAGGAATGGGGTTTTATTCCCCCATCCCTGAAGCCCTGCCCTCATGCCCATTCCTCTCACACTCAGGCCTGCTTTGCTCGCTATTGTCTTCCCTAGGCCTGTTGCTCTGCCAGATTCTCCTTCCAGGGCCATGCCCTGGCACCTGCTCCAGTCCCCTGGCAAATGCCCCATCGGTCTACCAAGGCACCTACCTGGCATCTCCTGTTCCATGCTTCGCCACTGCAGAGGCCAGCCTGCCTGTCTTTATATTGCCAGCTCCAGAAACCCGCCCCTATCATCTTACAGAGGTTAACCTCTGTATCTTGCTGTCCACAGCAGGTCTGTCCTGCCCCTGACGGAACTGGTTTTCATGTACACTGAGATACCTAAATGCATCCCCAGGACAGTGACTGAACTGCTGGCTGAATCAGCTTCCTCTCTGCAGATACCTAACTTGTGAGAACCCCAATCCTACAATGCACTTCATCTTCACATATCACATCACTCACATATCAAGGTAATTGGACAGTACAGAAAGGGAGACCTCAGCCCTGGGTCTGACACTCCTCAGGGTCCAATCTTCTGAGGGTAGGGATTCCAGCTGGGAGAGCAAAGGTGCTGGGGTGTCCTTTATCTTGCAGCTCTGCACCATCCTTGTTCCTGCACAGCAAGGCCTGCTTTCACATCTGCACCCTAACCTGTGTGTGAACCTACGTTCTGACAGCTGACACAGAATGCAGGTTCACGCACAAGTTAGGATGTGTGTGTGTGTGCACATGTGAGTGTGTTTAACAGCCTACAATGGCCTTGCTCACTCTCCCTGGGCTCAGGTTAACCCATACCACCACACAGAGGGCTGGGCAGAGAATAAAGACACAGACAAGGACCCAGTGACAATATCCTCTAAAGTAGTTTCATTTCCACAACACTCCTCGGTCAATTGTTTCAACTCCAACTCCACAGAGTTGAAGAGTCGGGGGGGACTGTGGTGGGAGGGACACTGAGGAAGTGGTCAGAGGGTGGCAGGAAGCGCTTCCTTTCACAGGTCTCAGGGGCAGAAGCTAAGCATTATGACCTCTGAGTTCAAACGTCTCTTCTCCTGTCCCATAGCCCCTTTCTCCAGTTTATAGACATGTATTTTCTGTGTTCTCCACTTTTTTTCCTGTACCTATGCGCTGTCTTCCCTCCTGAAGAGAGATCCCTGTGCTCACGGCCATGGAGCTGGAACTGAAATTCATCTTAGCATCCAGCCATCAGTTCGTTCTTTCTTTCTTTCTCTCTGTATCTAGCATGGACCTGCCTTAGGTTTCAACACAGTGTGATCATCCAGTATAACTTCTTAGTTGCCCAGTTGGAAATCTAAGATAAAAGACCTTTCCAAACTGAAATGAGCATCGTGGCAGGCAGTATTTCATTTCCATTAATGATATATCTCAGAATGATTAAACATGAAATAGACACAATTTCTTGTTTCCTGTGCACAAATGTCTCTCTCCCTCCCTGTCTCATATCCTCCATGTTTAGGCATGCAGGGGGCATCTGCTCATTTTTGTGGGCAGTTTCATGTCACAAGGTCAGTGGACAGTTGATAGTTAGTTGACTATGTCCCAGAAACTAAGTGTAGCCCACACTGGATCTGAAGATATCCATGACTTAGTGACATCTCTTATCTTGAAAGAAGTGTTGAGCATTATTGTCACTCACATTCCTCTTCTTGAATCAAGCAGAAAGGTGTTTTTAAAATTTAATCTTGCAGTGCCTAAGTTTTGCATATACAAATATGGAGGAGGTGTAACCCAGAGTATTATAGACTTGAATGCCAGCCCAAAATCAAATACTTTAGAAATAAAGTACAGTACACTAGAGATAAAACATCCAAAACCTAACATTACAGATAAGAGAACTGAAGCCCAGAAAAGAAGTGGATTACTCCATAATTAAGAGCATTATGGATTTTGAATATCTACCAAAAATCAAATACTTCAGAAATAAAATGGAGTACACCAGAGAGAAAATGTCCAAAACCTAACATTTACAGATGAGAAAACTGAAGCCCAGGAAAGAAGTGAATTACTCAGTCTCACCCAGGTTGTGAGTGGCAAAGTTAGGGCCAAAACCTCCAGTCTCCCAGCATTCATCAAGGCCAGGTACATCTGACCGCATGCTCCAAACACCCTGATCACCCTGGAGATGGGGCTCCAACCACATGACATATTGGTTCCGTTCAGATAAATCTATGATGATCTTTTGTTCCCAGATGGTTTTAGAAACTTTGTTTGTCCTCACTGAGGAGCACAGATTGTGCTTCTTGATTATTTCACTGGATTGAAAAAAAAAAAATGAAATGGTATTTTCCCTCTTGATGAACACCCTCTACAAGAAAATATCCAACTTTCTTTAAAAAAAAAAAAAAACAAAACAGCTCTTAAATGGAACCAGGAGGGTATTGAGGAATGGGAGACACAATTTTAGGAGCCCAGCCCTTAAAGCTTAGATGGAAAGACATGTTTCTATAGGAACACTCTTGCATGTAGGAAGGATGCAGAAATCTTTACAGAGTGCCTGCGCTTTTTCACTGTGATGTAATTCACTCTGTAATCATCACCCCATTTTTGGTAACAACAGTCCAATTTTCTTTGAGAAATTTTCCACCGTCTATCTCTGTGGTTCAGTTGTAGCTGATTCCACCCAGATGCTATCCTGCTCCAAGGATGGACTCAGGACTCAGACTTGGTCAGTAAACCATGAGTTTTAGTGGCCTTAGGGACTGGGTCAGAGCTGGCCAAGTGCCCCAAGCTAGGCCATTACTGAGCAGCTCTGGAACCTTACTGGAGCTATTAGGAAAGAAGTACTCTTGCTCTTCGGGGGTTCTTCGTAACACAGAGAGGAGGCCTGGACCTGCTTGTCTAGTCATCCATGTGGCAGTGTGTAAGAGAGCAAAGCTGAGAGAGGGGCAAAGGTAAATACCTGAGGATATTACCAGAGTGTCTGATTCTAGGGGGCCTTACTCTTGGAGATCTACCCTTAAACTTTATAAACTGCAAGGGCCATAAAATTTTCTTTATTTTTAAGTCTAAACCTATTTGAATTGGGTTTCTGTCACTTAAAACCAAAAGAGACATAATTAACCCATAACAATAAGGGTGGATAAATGGACAGAGTTGGGAGCAGAAGAAATATTTCATTGAGGAGGTTAACTCTGGGATGGGACTTGAAGAATTATCTCCACTGATTTAATTTGATGTCTTAAAAAGAAAGTTTGGGTCCATTCAACTGAACGTTCATATGAAGCAAGAAAACAATTCAAGAGAAAGTGGAAATCTCTGTGGCTGCTTAAAGAGAGTAAGAACTTTAATGAAAGGGCAGTGACAATGTTTGGGGCAACTGGCCTAAGTCTTGCCAGTCCATGAGAAGAGGAAAGGTCAACACTGCCCCAAAAGTTAGGGCTGCAGGGTGGCAGAGCAGAGCTCACGAGAAGAGCAGAGCTCATCCTGAGCTGACAGGGAGACTTCCACCCACCTAACCTTCCAGTGAAATTCAGTGTGAGAATATGAAACTGCTTTTATGAGGTTTCACCTCCTCTAACTCCCACAATGCTTTCCAGGTCCCCAGAACATAATTTGTATTTTAGAGGCACCTGAAGACATCTGAATCAGGCTTCATCAGCAGCCACATTTTCTCTATCGCTCAAAACCCAAGGTATTTTTCTTTTTAATAAAAGCTATCCCCGATCTCAAGGCCCTTCCTTTTCCATGGCTTCTGTCCCTCCCTGTGCTCATCCAGAACAGAGCGGACATCAGTCCTCTGATAAAAGCACGGCACTGGACCTTCATGGCCGACTGCACTCCTACTTTCTGGGCAGATGGCTTGAATTCTCATTGCCCCCCCTGACTGACTTCCTGATGATCATCAGCCCCATCCCCCCCACCTGAAGCTGAGAGAAGAAACAAATTGGACTGAGGCGCCACCATGAAGCCAGGAGTCGATCAGTCATTCCATCAGTAGCTCTGAGCACCTGGCACCACAGACCCCTGTGGGCATACAGTGGACACAAGCGACACCCTGTCCTCAGGGAATTTACACAGTAAACCACCAGTGGGGACCTTGTGTGTAGCTCTCCGATTATCAAATGGCTATGAAAGTTGGGGGCAGTCAAGAGACTTCACAGTGATGTCATGATGTCATCTATTAGTAGTTGTGATTTCATAAAATACTAACTTAAAAAAATATATATATAATATGCATATATGTACAAATGTGTTTGTATATACTTATATATCATGTATAGCACTAATTCGATTGAATATTCCTAATAATTAAACAATGTCAAATGGTAAAAAAAAAAAAAAAAAGGAAACATTTCTGAAGCCATGTCATACTGTGTGTTCTACCAACCTCATTTATTTGAAACGTTTTTAAAAGATCTCCTGGCCATCTCCTTCCCTGAATGCGGCCAGCACTGGTGGCTGGTTACCAGCAGTGGGCCAGGGAAAGGAGCGTGTCTCAGAGCCCCTTGGTTCCTCTCTTCATCACTGAGCTTCTACGTGTGGCGCCCTCACCACCCACCTCAGGGAGACAGATGGAGCAAGCCAATCCTCCAGCTCACGTTCCCCATGGTTAGAAAAGCTGCGTTGAAGAAGAGAAGTCCTCATATAACAGTAACTGCATTACAAGTGTGATAAATATTCTAGACACCTTAAAATTAGTGTTGTATTAAAAAGGAGGTAAATCCTACTTGGACTGAGGGTGGAGGAATGGACAGAGCTGGGAGCAGAGGAAATACGTCTTCGAGGAGGTTTACTCTGACATGGGACTTGAAGAATTATCTTCACTCATTTAGCCTGATGCTTTTTTTTTTTTTTAAGTTTGGGTGCATTCACCTTAAAGCTCATAGGAAGCAAATAAACAATTGAAGAGAAGAGAAACTGCAGATTTGATCTGTGACCCGAATCTCCCTTGCTCAGTGTGATCAGAACCCCTGCCGGCCTGGCTCTGCCTGTTCCCCAGCAGCGAGGTCAGCGGCAGCTGCAACCTCGACTGTCCCATCCACAACCAGCCCTCCTCTTCTAAGGTAAGGCACACACAAGTAATGCCCATCGGTGAGCCTTTCCCTGCTGCCACCCTTTCAGGGCACAAACTTCCCAGCCAGCTGCCCAAGGCCACTCCTTCCTCCTCCCCTCACCCGGGGTTCAAGCCTGGTCACTTTCTTCTGGGGCGGCTCTGACACAGCCTGAAAGTCAGGGTTTCCAGAGATGAGACACATCAGAGGCTGCTCTGCCCACAGCCCTCTGTGGTCTGGCTCCAGATCTCAGGTGTTCCAGAGTGCAGTGGAACAAGTGTGTGCTCCGCTCAAGAAACAGAAAATCAGCCCTCATCTTGTTCCAGAGGTGGCAACACATGGGCAGAGGGAGCCCCAACCCTGCGTCTTCTAGAAAACTAAGCCAGCCTCTAGGCACTGGCACTGGGGTTCTCAGAATTTTAGACAAAGGAGGCTTTAACCACGGAAACTCAGGCGGCGGCAACCAGATGCAACCGCAGTGCACAGCAAGTCAGACACGCTGGTCAGAGGTGGAGCTGTGCCAGGAGCAGCGCTCAGTGTTTGATGCTTGTCAGTCATAAATACGCATCCTGTTTACCTAAGTCATACAGTGTAAGTACACACGGTTAGGTCCCAGCCTATTGGCACAGGACATATGTTCTTCATCTTGTGTGTGTCGATGTGTGTAGGAATATGCATATGTGAATGTACAAATATGATATGTGACTGTACAAACGTGATGGGTATACTAGTATCTGTTTCCCAACCAGGTAAAGTCAGCTTTGCCTCCTTTGACTCACTGATAATACAAGACAGTATTTTACACTCATTAAGAAGCTGCCCCTAAACCAAAGGACACAAACAATGTGTGTCCTTTAACTTGGTTTTCTAGGTAACCACATGCACCGTTCTGTGTTTTGACAGCAGAAAAAAAAATGCTTTTCTTACAGGGAAAGGGCATGAAGAAAAGAGAGCAGGAGGATTCTCCTCCCACCCAGCAATTCCCTTACTAAAGACCTTCACAAAGATATCCCTTTGATTGTCAAATACTTATAAAATATTAAGGAAATACAGAAGCCCTCGAATGATTACACACTATCTTGTGGGAGATACTGAAAAGTAATTATATACTTAAACCTTGTGGTGAGAGCAGGGACAGGTGCCACAGAAACCAGGATGGGGGTCAGCAATGTTCCATGGACAGGGTGGGAGTCAGAGAAAATATTTCAGAGGTTGTGATGCTCATTAGGTCTCAAGCAGCTAAGCCTCAAGGAAGGGAGAGTCATTCCCAGCAGACACAGAGCAGAAAAGGAAAGCAAGGCATGTTCTGCAAGCTGCCGGGCAGGAGCTTACCCTGCTGATTTTCCCTATGGCACTTTGGTGCCATCTGTCATTTTGTACCTTCGCTTGTGTCTGTCTCCCCCAACTAGAACATAAGTCCCCCGATGGCAGGGACTTTGTTCAGTTCTCTGCTATATCCTCAGCACCTAGAACATACTTAGAATGTAGTAGGAATCATAAACACTTGCTGAATACATGGATGTTGGCAGGAGTGTGAAATGAAACTGGACAGTCAGGCAGAGTAGCCCGCGCCTCCCTGAGGGTCTTGTGTGCTCTGCTAGTGAGTGTGGCCATGAGCTTTGAGATCTGGCGCACATTTACAAACTGGCAGCCCATAATTTACAGACTGCTCATACAGCTGAATATCAAAAACACAAACAACTCAATCAAAAAATTGGCAGAAGACCTAAATGGACCTTTCTCCAAAGAAGACATATGGATGGGCAAGAGGTACATGAGAAGACAATCAACGTCTCTAATTATCAGAGAAATGCAAATTGAATCTACAATGAGGTATCACCTCACATCAGTCAGAATGGCCATCATCAAAGTCCACAAACAATAAATGCTGGAAAGGGTATGGAGAAAAGGGAACCCTTTTGCACCATTAATGAGAGTGTAAATTGGTGCAGTCACTATGGAGAACAATACAGAGGTAAAAATAGGGCTACCATGAATGTTTGCATGCTAAGTCACTTCAGCTGTGTCTGACTCTTTGCAACCCTATGGGCTATATAGTCCGCCAGGCTTCTTTGTCCATGAGATTCTCCACGCAAGAATACTAGAGGGGGCTACCATGCCCTCCTCTGTTGGAGTCGCACGGAAATAATTTTCACAAACACACAGGATTATGAGAGACAGTGCAGGGAGAGCTCGTGAAAGAGTAATTCCCTGAGGAAACTGCCGAGAGTATATTTATTAGAAGCTTATCTGACAGCTCAGTGGAGTATCATGAAGACCAGAAATCAGGAACAAAGGCAAACATCTGAGGGAAATGGAATGCACATGTACACCACTTCCTTGAGCGAGCAAAGGATTATGTGGCAATCATAAGGAGTTGTTCTGTGTGCAGAACAACATCTGTAGTGGGCTGATATGTCAGCCAAAATATTTGTCTTAGGGGCATGAGAATGGCTACACCAGAAAGAGCACAGCTACAAGACAGCAGTATCAGGAAGCTTCCATCAGCCTCTCATCCTTCTCCATCAGAGGGCAGACAGAATGAAAACCACAATCACAGAAGACTAACCAAACTGATCACATGGACCACAGCCTTGTCTAACTCAATGAAACTGAGCCATGTTGTATAGGGCCACCCGAGAGATGGGTCATAGTGGAGAGTTCTGACAAAACATGATCCACTGAAGAGGAGGATGGCAAACCACTCCAGAATTCTTGCTGTGAGAAATCCATGAACAGAATGAAAAAGCAAAAAGATATGACACTGAAAGATGAATTCCCCAAGTCGGTAGCTGCCCAATATGCTACTGGAGCAGAGTGGAGAAATAACTCCAGAAAGAATGAAGAGATCGGAGCCAAAGAGAAAACAGCGCCCAGTTGTGGATGTGACTGGTGATAGAAGCAAAGTCCAATGCTGTAAAGAACAGTATTGCACAGGAACCTGGAATGTTAGGTCCATAAATCAAGCTAATTGGAAGCAGTCAAACAGGAGATGGCAAGAGTGAACATTGGCATTCTAGGAATCAGAGAATTAAAATGTACTGGAACGGGCAAATTTAACTCAGATGACTATTATATCTACTACTGTGGGCAAGAATCACTAAGAAGAAATGGAGTAGCCCTCATAGTCAACAAGAGAGTCTGAAAATGAGTATATGGGTACAATCTCAAAAATGACAGAATGATCTGTTTGTTTCCAAGGCAAACCATTCAATATCACAGTAATCCAAATCTATGCCCCAACCAGTAAAGCGGAAGAAGCTCAAGTTGAATGATTCTATGAAGACCTACAAGACCTTCTAGAACTAACACCCCCCAAAAGGTATATTATTATAATAGAGGACTGGAATGCAAAAGTAAGAAGTCAAGAGATACCTGGAGTAACAGGCAAGTTTGACCTTGGAGTACAAAACGAAGCAGGGCTAAGGCTAATAGAGTTTTGCCAAGAGAATGCACTGGTCATAGCAAACACCCTCTTCTGACAACACAAGAGAAGACTCTACACATGGACATCACCAGATAGTCCATACCGAAATCAGCTTGATTATATTCTTTGCAGCCAAAGATGGAGAAGCTCTATACAGTCAGCAAAAACAAAACCGAGAGCTGACTGTGGCTCAGATCATGATCCCATATTGCAAAATTCAGACATAAATTGAAGAAAGGAAAACCACTAGACCATTCAGGTATGACCTAAATCAAATCCTGTATGATTATACAGTGGAAGTGAGAAAGAGATTCAAGGGATTAGATTTCATAGACAGAGTGCCTGAAAAACTATGGACAGAGTTCATGACATTGTACAGGAGGCAGTGGTCAAGACCATCCCCAAGAAAAAGAAATACAAGAAGGCAAAATGGTTGTCTGAGGAGACCTTACAAATAGCTGAGAAAAGAAGAGAAGCAAAAGGCAAAGGAGAAAAGGAAAGATACATCCATCTGAATGCAGAGTTCCAAAGAATAGCACAGAGAGATAAGAAAGCCCTCCTCAGTGATCAATGCAAAGAAATAGAGGAAAACAACAGAAAGGGAAAGACTAGAGATCTCTTCAAGAAAATTAGAGTTACCAAGGGAACATTTCATGCAAAAATGGGTACAATAAAACAGTATGGACTTAACAGAAGCAGAAGATATTAAGAAGAGGTGGCAAGAATACACAGAAGAACTGTACAAAAAAGATCTTCATGACCCAGATAATCATGATGTGTGATCACTCACCTAGAGCCAGACATCCTGGAATGCAAAGTCAAGTGGGCCTTAGGAAGCATCACTACAAACAAAGCTAGTGGAGGTGATGGAATTTCAGCTGAGTTATTTCAAATCCTAAAAGATGGTGCTGTGAAAGTGCTGCACTCAATATGCCAGCAAATTTGCAAAACTCAGCAGTGGCCACAGGACTGGAGGTCAGTTTTCATTCCCATTCCAAAGAAAGGTAATGCCAAAGAATGTTCAAACTACCACCCGATTGCACTCATCTCACATGCTTACAAAGTAATGCTCAAAATTCTCTAAGCAAGACAGCAACAGTACATGAACTGAGAATTTCTAGATGTTCAAGCTGGTTTTAGAAAAGGCAAAGGAACCAGAGATCAAATTGCTAACATCCATTGGATCATAGGAATGCAAGAGAGTTCCAGAAAATCATCTACTTCTGCGTTATTGACTACACCAAAGCCTTTACCTGTGTGGATCACAACAATCTGAGGAAAATTCTTCAAGAGATGGGTATATCAGACCATCTTACCTGCCTCCTGAGAAATCTGTATGCAGGTCAAGAAGCAATAGTTAGAATCGGACATGGAACAATGGACTGGTTCAAAATTGGGAAAGGAGTAAGTCAGGGCTGTATATTGTCACCCTGCTTATATACAGAGTACATTAAGCAAAATGCTGGGCTGGATGAAGCACAAGCTGGAATCAAGAGTGCCAGGAGAAATGTCAATAACTTCAGATAGGCAGATGACCCTTATGACAGAAAGCGAAGAGGAACTAAAGAGCCTCTTGATGAATGTGAAAGAGGAGACAGAAAAAGTTGGCTTAAAACTCAACATTCAAAAAACGAAGATCATGGCATCTGGTTCCATCACTCAATGGCAAATAGATGGGCAAACAGTGGAAATAGCATCAGACTTTATTTTCATGGGCTCTGAAATCACTGCAGATGGTGACTGCAGCCATGAAATTAAAAGATGCTTGCTCCTTGGAAGAAAAGCTATGTCCAAACTAGAGAGCATATTAAAAAGCAGAAACATTACTTTGTCGACAAAGGTCCATCTAGTCAAAGCTATGGTTTTCCAGTAGTCATGTATGGCTATAAGAGTTGGACCATAAAGCAGAGCACTGAAGAATTGATGCTTTTGAACTGTGGTGTTGGACAAGACTCTTGAGAGTCCCTTGGACTGCAAGGAGATACAACCAGTCAACCTAAAGGAAATCAGTTCCGAATATTCATTGGAAGGGCTGATGCTGAAGCTCAAGCTCCAATGCTTTGGCCATCTGATGCAAAGAACACATTCATTGGAAAAGACCTTGATGCTGGGAAAGATTGAAGGTGGGAGGAGAAGGGGATGACAGAGGATGAGATGGTTGGATGGCATCACTGACTCTATGGACATGAGTTTGAGCAAGCTCCTGGAGTTGGTGAGGACAAGGAAGCTTGGTGTGCTGCAGTCCATGGGGTTGCAAAGAGTCGAACAAGACTGAGTGACTGAACTGAACTGAACAAGATAGCAGAGCTAATATGAAGACTGCTGCTGCTGCTGCTGCTGCTGCGAAGTCGCTTCAGTCGTGTCTGACTCTGTGCGACCCCATAGACGGCAGCCCACCAGGCTCCCCCGTCCCTGGGATTCTCCAGGCAAGAACACTGGAGTGGGTTGCCATTTCCTTCTCCAATGCATGAAAGTGAAAAGTGAAAGTGAAGTCATTCAGTTGTGTCCGACTCTTCGTGACCCCATGGACTGCAACCCACCAGGCTCCTCCATCCATAGGATTTTCCAGGCAGGAGTACTGGAGTGGGTTGCCATTGCCTTCTCCGAATATGAAGACTAGAAAGTGTATTTTCCCAGGGGATCTTCCAGAGCCAGGGATAGAACCCACATCTCTTCTGTCTCCTACATTGGCAGGTGTGTTCTTTACCACTAGCACCATCTGGGAAGCTCACCAGAGCTACCATGTGATCCAACAATCCCATTCCTGAGCACATATCCAGAAAACCATGATTTAAAAGGATACATGCACCCCAATGTTCACTGCAGTGCTGTTTACAGTAACCAAGACATGGCAGCAACATCAATGTCCACTGGCAGATTAATGAATAAAGAAGATGCGGCGTGCACACACACACAAATGGAATACCACTCAGCCATTCAAACAATGAAATAATGTCATTTGCAGCAAGATGGATAGACCTTGAGATTATCACACTAAGTGAAGTAAGATAAAGAGAGATAAATTCACATGACACCACTTGTACGCAGAATCTAAAAAACTGATACAAATGAACGTCTTAAAAAACAAACTTTTGGTTATCAAAGGGGAAAGGTGGGGGAGGTATAAATGTGGAATTGGGGACTATCATAGACACACCACTATATTTAAAATAAATAATAAGGACCTAGTGCATAGCAGAGGAACCCTGTTCAACATTCTGTAACAACATAAACGGGAAAAGAATTTGAAAAAGAATAGATATGTGTATAACTGAATCATTTTGCTGTACATCTGAAACTAAAACAATATTGTTAGTCAACTATACTCCAATATAAAATAAAACTTTTTTTAAAACTGGCAGCCCATGGGCCAAATACGGGAGTGCTTTGCTTGACCTATGCTGTGCTTTTTAAAGTAGGGTATTTTTAAATTTTTTATTGGAGTGTAGTTGATTTACAGTGTTGTGTTAGTTTCAGGTATATAGCAAACTGACTCAATTATACATAAACATATACCTACTCTTGAACATATTTACACTACTATATATAAAATAGATAACTAATAAGGACTTACTGTATATCACAAGGACCTACTCAATACTCTGTAATAGCCTATGTGGGAAAATAATCTAAATTAGGGTATTTTATAAAGGCAAACAAACTAGGTTTCAAGATTCCCTTTAATAATCAGAGTTTGCATTAATACAGACCCTGTAGTCCTGCCAGGCAATTCAACTGATGCTAACCATAAAGATAGCTAGTGGTTTTTAATAAGACTGCTCTTCAGTTCACCAGAATCTTTTCCAATCTCAATTGTCTTGCTAAGGCTTCCTTCTTCACATATCACCTGCTATTCTATCTTGATAAATGGGTTTGCAACCTCTTAGCCTGAGTTCAGAATGTCTGGTTTAAAGATCCCAATGTGATAGCAAGTCTCCAAAATAATCTCCCAATGACCCATACCTGCCAGTATTTATGACCTCCCACAGTGAAACTGAATTGTTACGATGCAACAAATAGAATGAGGCAGAAGTGACATTGTGTGACTCCTAAGGACAATTCATAAGAAGCTAATTATCACACAAGAAGTCGGACTACCGTGAGGCCTCCATGCTGGGAGGAAACCCAAGCTAACAATGAGGAGATGCCATGTAGACAGAGTCCCCAAATGTCCCACCTGAGATGCTGGACATGTGAAAGCCATCTTGACTCTCAGAACCCACCTAACTACATACAAAGAAGTCCATCACGAGAGACTCCAAGCAAGAACCAGCCAGTTGAACCCTTTCAACCCACAGAACCATGAGAAATATTAATAAACTGTTTTAAGCCACTGTGTTTTGGTGACTTGTTACAGAGCAAAGGTAACTCAAACACACACGTTGCCACTTATTCAGAATGTGGCCTTAAGGATATCATTTGTCATCTTTAAGCCTCAACTTCTTCATCCTTAAAATAAGGAAAATATCAATAACAGTACTAACTTTAGAGTTTTTGAAATTCAAATTAAACTATGAATGGGAGTACTTAACCTTGAAGCAAGCACATCATCAGTGCTCAATGAATGTTAACCATTATTTAATTTTACTCTTCATTACTACTGTTGTTGAAGTCTGTCTAGTGGGTAGCAGCATCTTTCACAGCCAGAACACTGAAAAGGGAAGAGACAGGGAAGGTATGGATCGACAGATCAGGGTCAAGGAGAGTGCACATGGAGAAGACATTTCTCAGTGTGGTGTGTATGTCTTGCTCACACGAACTCTAGAGGGCCAGGCAACTGGCTATTTTCTCCATTTTGGTGTCTGCACTAAGGATTCTGGAAACTCCTATCAAGTCAATAACTTAATCAAAAAAACTTTACTGAGCGTTGACACTAAATGTCAGGCACTGTTCTAGGTGCTGAGGACACAGCAGTAAACAGAAACAGATAAAGGCCTCTGTCCTCATGGAGCTTCCATTCCAGGGTTGGAGAAGATAGCAAATAAATTTGAAAAAGATGTAGTATGGCAGATAGTGACAAGTACAATGGAAAAAATAAGTAAGCTAGGGTGATAATGTGGGTGGGGTGGAAGAAATTGGGTTGTAATTGTAAGTAAGTGGGTCAAGGAAGGGCTCCCTGAGCATAGCAGAAAGTGAAAGAGGTCTCTGGGATGGGGAGGGACCATCATATAGAAAGACCCACTTTGTCCTGTGAATGTAACCTTTAAGTTCTAACATTCTCCATTTCTGACTGATTCATTTAATAATTCATTGCCCTTGTAATAAGATTTGAATTGTTATCTGTTTTCTGAAAAGTATAATACTTGGGAAGTTCTTTTTAAAGTAAGAACAAGAGCTTTGGAATTTCCCTTTTCTTTATCATTAAAGATTGTCATAAATCTTGAAAAAAAAAAAGATCCAAACATAAAAATGAACTAACGTCTCATATTGTTACATCTACTGTCAATCACAACTGATAAATATTTCTGTCTTCTCCCAATAATTCTGTGAGGCAAATGCTATTATAAATTATCCTTAATTTACTCAGTTACTCTTTTATCCTACTGTGCTTTATTTCTCTTTCAATCTACTTTAACGTTTTTTTGGAACAAGGCAAGATGATGTGTTAGTCAGGTGAAGGTGGGTTAAGCAACGAATGACCCCTAAGTCTCACTGGCCTAACACAACAGCGTATTTCTCAGGCACAAAAGGTCCACAATGGCTGGGCTCCACTGTGTCTTCATTCAGGGACCCTAGTCAGCTGAGGCATCACATTTACACTGTCAGCTGGGAGAAGGAAAGATGGAACACTGTCACCAGCTCGTCAGTGTTTCTGCTTTTCAGAACACAAGTCATCACCTCTCCTCAGTGAGGGAGGGAAGGAGCGGGAGCGAGAGGGAGGGTGTGTGTGTATATGTTCTAAATGCCTGGAAGGAAAAGAAGATAGATACTGATGAGTAGTTTGTCCACCATAGATGGACAGATGCAAATGATAGATGATAGTAGGTAATAACTGATGGAAGGGAGGGAGGGACAGAGGGAAAAAGAAGGAAAAGGGAAAGGAGGAAAGAGAGAGAGAAAGAAAGAAAAGAAAAACTAGATAAAAGAAAGGAAAACTGAGGCTTAGAAATGACCAAACATTAGCACATGGTGAAAATGTTTATAAATAGCCAAATCAAAATCAGAACCAAATTCTACTCGCTTTTTCATACTAGTCTTAGAGACAAGAGTACCTGGCCTCCCTGCTGCTGAACAGAGTTCTCTGATAACAAGTCAGATGTTATTTCATATCAGGTCAGGCACTGAATGTGCCTCTCTGACTAGGTGTTAAGTGGATCTCTGAATTTTGTTTTCATGAAGCACAATTTGAGAACCTCTACACTTTTTTTCCAGCAAATTTTAAAAACTATCATTATTCAAGTATCAATCACCACAGAAAACCTCAGTTGGCTCCACAAACACCACTGTTCCATGGGAATGTGCTTTGAGAATCACTATGATGAAAGTCTCACTCTGGAGTATTTTCCACCACCAACAACCAATTCTCTGATTTCCACCACCACCAACTCAATGCAGTTCTGACACTAACTTCCCAGAGTGCCTCAGCATTTAAGGGCTCAGTCTCACAGACTGTGTTCCACTTCAGGTGCCAGTCGAAAGTCCTGGCCTCCCATACTTCTGGCTGACTGGCTACAAAACAGGGTTCAAGCTTCCATGCTGTTTCAGGTCACACTACCCTCCTAGCACACGTGTGCTTACCAACCTCAGACTCTCCAAACACCATTGATTAGGGGGTTTTAATGGAGGTTTCATTATGTAGGTGTGATCAGCTAAAGCACGGACCACTGCTGACTAATTCAATCTCCAGCCCCTCTACCCTCCTCAGAAATTGGGGGTGTCTTTCTGGCAAGCAGCCCCCATTCCCTACTCTGTGTAAGAATGTCTTTTCTTACCTCTCCAGGCTGAGACAAGATGCAGTTTTACTTCTGCCGGCTCTGTCACCATATCCTGAAATGAAGATCCTGCGTGCCACAACAAAGGCCTGGCACAGCCAAATAAATAAATGAATTTTTTTAAGGAAATCACTTTCTTAATAAAAAAAGAA
This sequence comes from Capricornis sumatraensis, assembly GCF_032405125.1. Lineage (NCBI taxonomy): Eukaryota > Metazoa > Chordata > Mammalia > Artiodactyla > Bovidae > Capricornis > Capricornis sumatraensis. Next base: position 47,513,673 of record NC_091082.1, on the reverse strand, counting down.
ACAAGCTTCACCAGATTTGTTCCCACCACTGACCCTGACCCTAAAAAGGGGAGGGGCAGGGGCAGGGGCAGGAAGGACTTAAAATACAGTGTATCAAACTTGGGATTTTAAACTTACTTGAGAGTGAAAGAGTCCTTTGAGAAACTGATAAAACCCAAAGACAAATAAGAATTAGCTTGAAATTCTGCAGGGACTTTCAGGGTCCTTAGATACCTTCTCCAAGCTCAGATGAACTTCCATCCCAGACCCTTGCTTCTCAAAGGTTGGGGGTCCAGGGAGACCCATCAGATCCCTAGGCAGAGAGAGTCACACTGTATACCACACTCCCCCCTACTGTAAGGCACACACCTGGAACCACTATCTGAGAAACCTTCTGAATAATTAGAAGCGGATCCCACATGTGTCCTCAATCTTTGAGTTGCTCAAGGAAAATCCTTTCTCCAGGTGGGCCACCTCTTTGATGTGAAGTAATTCTTCCATAAAGGAGAGTCATTATGGAAGAGGGAAATTTTCCTTAAATAAAATACGTGTCAGGATTTATCTTGGTTTTGATCCAGACTTCTGAACTCAATCTTCCTGGTCATTTGTGTCTTTAGTTTTTTTCCAGGCCAGTTACTGGGACTTCCCTGGTAGCTCAGTGGTAAAGAATCTGCCTGCAAAGCAGGAGACACAAGAGACACGGGTTCCATCCCTGGGTCAGAATGATCCCCTGGAGAAGGACATGGCACCCCACTCCAGTATTCTTGCCTGGGAAATCCCATGGACAGCAGAGCCTTGAAGGCTACAGTCCACAGGGTTGCAGAGTCAGAAACAACTGAGCACAGCACATGCCAATTTTAAAATTTAGATTTTTCTCTTATTTGACTTGGGAATTTTTTTCTATGTCCTTCATGGAGAAATGCAATGAAGAAAATGAGGAAGTGACACTTTTCCCCACTCCTTGCCTGAAAGAGATTAAAAATTCCTAAAGTGTCACAGATTATAGATATATACAGTCCGCTGATTAACCCAGAATAGAAAGGACCTGTAAGGATCCATAATCACAGCAAAGGCTACTTTCTTAATCCCTGTTGGCCATTATCTCAAACATAAGCCTCCAGTCTCAGTGTAACTGAGCGGGACTCTATGGGGGATCCCATGTCCTCTGCTTTAGCTCCTCTCGGAAGTACCTAGATAACACTATCTGATGCACATTTCCCGAGTTGTTTTACAGATGCTAAAGTGAAAGTGTTAATTGCTCAGTTGTGTCTGACTCTTTGTGACCCCACAGACTGTAGCCTGCCATGGAATTCTCCTGGCAAGAATATTGGAGTGGGTTGCTTTCCCTTCTTTGGGGGATCTTTCTAAGCCAGGGAAAATATACCACCAAATGGAAGAAATTACTTGATACGCAGGAGCACAGAGGCTCCAACCTACTGGAGCCTGAGGATTAACGATGTTAACCCTGTGACTCCACCCTATTACCTCACCATCAGCCAATCAGAGAATTGTCCATGAGCTGATTCCATGTCCTGAGATGCAAAATGCCTTGCAGAAATCCACTGGGGAGTTCAAGCTTTTTGAGCACTGAAGTGAAGTGAAAGTTGCTCAGCCGTGTCCAACTCTTATTACCCCATGGACTGCACCCTGCCAGACTCCTTGGCCCATGGGATTCTCCAGGCAAGAATACTGGAGTGGGTTGCCATTCTCGTCTACAAGGGATCTTCCCAAACCAGGGATCGAACCCAGATCTCCTGCATTGCAGGCAGATTCTTTACCGCCTGAGCCACCAAAGAGGTTTTGAGCACTAGCTGTCCTGAACTCCCTACTTGGCACCCTGCAACCAATGTTGTACTTTCTTTCACTACAACCTGGTGTCTGGAGACTGGCTTTACTGCCACAGGCAAGCAGACTCAAGCTTGGTTTGGTAACAGCAGAGAAGAGATAATATTTGGAGGCCCCACAACTACTAATTAATCTCCATAAACAGAAAAACTCATATGGTGTTTCAATAATGGCATCTTCATAAAATAAGAGAAAGCCAAGATGAGAGGTAAGAATCTGATGATCTTGGCCTTGGGAGAGAAACTGAAGTCCATCTGGTCAGTGACCAGCTATGGTCATGAAGCTCATTGTACTTTATGCCTCTGAGCTTTTCAGGGCTTTTCGTGGGTAAAATACCCTCCTGATGGCCATTCAGGGTAGCCCCCAGTCCTACCCTTGCCCAACAATGTCCATCACTGCTTCCATTGCCTGGGAAACTCCTATTCATTCAATTTCTCTCTGAAATCTGCTCTGCCCAGACAGTGGTACACCCTCTGTCTTCCTATAACTTTTCATCATACCACTACTAGAGCACTTAAACATGATACACTGTTAATGGCTGTCTCTTTGCATTTCTCTTGTCAACCCCTGCTTACTAGACTGAAGTTCCTAAGTTTAGGGACTGTCTTAAAACAGCCCTGTCTGAGGTCTCTGCATTTTTTCTTGGGGAAACTTCAAAATTGCAAAGTAACCCAAATGATGTTTTAGACAGAATATAACTAGGAATACATGAGTTAAGACATAACTGAACAAGGCATATCCTTTTAAGTATTTAATCTCAGAAACCTCACAATTCTAGTGAGGGAGAGGAGACAGAGATATCTAAGAAAATTTTTATCATTATACTATAATGATCAAATAGTACAGGGATACGTGAAAGGACGAATGTTGTTGGAACATCTTTTTCTAAATGAGTACGTACACAGTCTTCTTCTGAAAGTTATGAGGTTTGTTTCATGGAAGTCACATGTATGTGTGCAGGCAAGTGTGTGGATGCCCACATGGACTTGTCCAAGCTGTGCCCATGAGAGACAGGAGAAGGCCCAGAGTAAGGCAGGAGGTCAGGTGGACCTGACTTTCTCTTCTTCGGTGGTTATGCCACGAAAGAAAATGAGACAAGCCTTGACATAGCCCGGCAGCACCTGGATTGGGTCTGCTTGGCCCTTCTGAAGGGCTCCTTACATTAGGAGAATGTATTCTTGGTCTATGAGGATTTTCAAGTACTGGGTGGCATGCTGAAATGTTAATATTTTGGATATACATTTGATTAAATTAAAATTTTATTTAAATTAAAAAAATAAAAACAAAGTACTGGGTGCTGTATTACTCAGGAAAAGTTTGGAATAGGGAAAAGTTTTGAAATGGGTCGGGCAATAAAGGGTCATCTGTTGGATCCTTTTTGAACGAAGGGTAATAAATCAGTTAAGTTACTTGATTCCACAGAAAGAGTCCTAGAACTATAAAACTTGTGATGAGGGGGAAATAAGTTCATCGAACTACCAGTGGAAGTTTGCATCTGTAATTCTTCTTATAGGAAGTTGAAATATATTAGCAATTAATGTTCCCCAGTGGCAATCTTGAGGGCAAATCTTTCCCTTAAATTTCATTTAACTGTCTTTCAGTTATGTGACTCCTCTTTCATGAATATTGCAGAACAGAAATACCAACCCACAGCCACTTTTCAAAAATAGATGAATTGATCATTTCTTTACTGTAAATAAGAGTCTCTGAATCAGTTTACAGTTCAGACTCTCACTCCTGATAACATGCAAAGAGGATTACTTATTTTTACAATGAAACAGCTGACAGTGTGTGTGTGTGTGTATGTGTGTAGCAGTGTCTGACTCTTTTGCGACCCCATGTACTGTGTGTGTGTGTGTGTCTGTGTGTGTCTGTGTAGCAGTGTCTGACTCTTTTGTGACCCCATGGACTGTGTGTGTGTGTCTGTGTGTCTGTGTGTGTCTGTGTAGCAGTGTCTGACTCTTTGCGACCCCATGGACTGTAGTCTGCCAGGCTCCTCTGTCCATAGGATTTCCAGGCAAGAATACTGGAGTGGTTTGCCATTTCCTCCTCCAGGGGATCTTCCTGACCCAGGGACCAAACCCGCATGTCCTGCATTGCAAAGCAGATTCTTTATCATTGAGCCATCAGAGAAGCTGTCAGAGATAGCTCTAAACTGATCCATACTATAGTTTGAAAACAAAACAAAACAACACCACTCTAAAATGCCTAGGGTTCTTTATTTGCTCCAACTATACTTAGGCAAACAATGGCCAGGGATTTCCAGACAGCACTAGTGGTAAAGAACCCACCTGTCAATGCAGGAGATGCAAGAGACACTAGTTTGAACCCTGGGTCCCCTAGAGGAGGAAATGGCAATCCACTCCAGTATTCTTGCCTGTAAATTCCAGGGACAGAACAGCCTGGTGGGCTACAGTCCATGGGGCTGCAGAGTCGGACATGACTGAGCAACGGAGCACACATAATTGGTAAAAACAATGGCCAGAGTTAGCCTGGGATAGGCAATATGGCCCTATGATAAATTCTTAAGGTATTTCTGAGTGATTTGATAAACTTGGTCACTCTGGGATTCATAGAAGCATGCAGATCAAAACCCTAGTGAGGCTCATGTGATTCATGTGAAGGGTGCTCTTGGGGCTTTAGGGGGAGATCAGAGACTCTTGGGGGAGAAAAGAAGAGCCACAATTTCCGTTCTCTGCTGTGTTACTAGTTGTTATATTTAAGCTGAGCCTCTTTGATGTGAGACACATTAACATTTCACACTCCCTCAAATCAATATTCTTTTTCATGTGGGGATTTTGAGTCATTTTTATACTTACTCTTTAAAGTCCCATAAACCATAATAGATAAGAATTCTGATTGCCTGCTCCTGGGGAGAGCAGACCTTTCATGACCAGTGATAAAAAATACTGTTCATTTCTACTGAATGTTGCCTGGGTCTTAGAACTGGATTGTGCAAACTTCCTTACCCCTTAAAGTTAGGGTTGTGGTGGTCCATCCCGAATACATAATGATCACAAAATATTTTGCCTCATTGAATAAAATATCTCTTGAAAGAAAGATTCATCTTTTTTCTTTTTACTGAAGTATAGTTGATTTGCCGTGTTGTATTAGTTTCAGGTGTATAGTCCAGTTATACATATCTTTCTTTTTCATACTCTTCTCATATTATGAAATAGTGAATATATCTCCCTTGCTATACAGTAGATCCTTGTTTATTTTATTTATAGTAGTGTGCATTTCTTAATCCCAGATTCACAGTTTATCCCTCTCTCTACTTCCCCTTTGGAAACCATAAGCTGGTTTTCTATGTCATGATTCTACTTATGTTTTCTATGGTTTACTTGTATCATTTTTCACATTTCACATTTAAGTGGTATCACACAGTTTGTCTTTCTCTGTTTGACTTTCTTCACTTAGTCAGATAATCTCCAGGTCCATCCATATTGCTGCAAAAGGCATTACTTCATTCTCTTTTAAGGCTAAATAATATTATATATATATGTATGTATATACACATATACATATATATATAGCTGTTCAGTCACTCAGTCATGTCTGATCCTTTGTGACTTCATAGACTACAGCACTCTAGGCTTTCCTGTCCTGGACTATTTTTTGGAGTTTGCTCAAACTAGTACATTGAGTCAGTGATGCTATCCAATCAACTCATTCTCTACTGTCCCCTTCTACTCCTGCCCTTCTACCCTATCCTTCTCAGCATCAGGGTCTTTTCTGATAAGCTGGCTCTTCACATCAGGTGGCCAAAGTATCAGAGATTCAACTTCACCATCAGTCCTTCCAATGAATATTCAGGGTTGATTTCCTTTAGGATTGACTGGTTGGATCTCCTTGCAGTCCAAGTGACTCTCAAGAGTCTTCCCCGACACCACAATTTGAAAGCATCAGCTTTTTGGTGCTCAGCCTTCTTTTTGGTTCAATTCTCACATCCATGCATGACTACTGGAAAAAATCATAGCTTTGACTAGACAGACCTTTGTTGAGCAAAATGATGCCTTCCTTGGCTTTTTAATATGCTGTCTAAGTTTAATATGCTGGGCTGGAGGAAGCACAAGCTGGAATCAAGATTGGCAGGAGAAATATCAATAAACTCAGATATGCAGATGACACCACCTTTATGGCAGAAAGTGAAGAGGAACTAAAGAGCCTCTTGATGAAAGTGAAAGAGCAGAGTGAAAAAGTTGGCTTAAAGCTCAACATTCAGAAAATGAAGATCATGGCATCTGGTCCCATCATTTCATGGCAAATAGATGGGGAAACAGTGGAAACAGTGGCTGACTTTATTTTTCTGGGCTCTAAAATGACTGCAGATGGTGATTGTAGCCATGAAATTAAAAGACGCTTACTCCTTGGAAGGAAAGTTATGACAAACCAAGGCTATGGTTTCTCCAGTGGTCATGTATGGATGTGAGAGTTGGACTGTGAAGAAGGCTGAGCACTGAAAAATTGATGCTTTTGAACTGTGGTGTTGGAGAAGGCTCTTGAGAGTCCCTTGGACTGCAAGGAGACCCAACCAGTCCATCCTAAAGGACATCAGTCCTGGGTGTTCATTGGAAGGAATGATGCTGAAGCTGAAACTCCAGTACTTTGGCCACCTCATGCAAGGAGCTGACTCACTGGAAAAGACTTTGATGCTGGGAGGGATTGAGGGCAGGAGGAAAAGGGGATGACAGAGGATGAGATGGCTGGATGGCATCACCGACTCGATGGACGTGAGTCTGAGTGAACTCCAGGAGTTGGTGATGGACAGGGAGGCCTGGCGTGCTGCGATTCATGGGATCGCAAAGAGTTGGACACGACTGAGCGACTGAACTGAACTGAACTAAGTTTTTCAAAGCCCTCCTTCCAAGAAGCAAGCGTCTTTTAATTTCATGGCTGCAGTCACCTTACATAGTGATTTGGGAGTTGTTAAGAAAATATCATCTGTCACTGTTTCCACTTTCCCCTCTTCTATCTGCCATGAAGAGATGGGACCAGATGCCATTGTCTTAGTTTTTAGAATGTTGAGTTTTAAACCAACTTTTTCACTCTCCTCTTTCACCCTCATTACAGTACTCTTTAGTTTCTCTTTGCTTTCTGCCATAAGGGTGGTGTTATCTGCATATCTGAGGTTGTTGATATTTCTCCTAGCAGTCCTGATTCCAACTTGGATTTCTCCAGCTCAGCATTTCACATGATGTACTCTGCATGTAAGTTAAATAAACAGGGTGACAATACACAGCCTTGATGTACTCTTTTCCCAATTTTGAACTAGTCTGTTGTTCCATGCCTGATTCTAACTGCTGCTTCTTGATCTGCATAAAGGTTTCTCGGGAGACAGGTAAGGTGGTCCAGTATTCCCATCTCTTGAAGAGTTTCCCAGTTTGTTGTGATCCACACAGTCAAAGGCTTTAAGAGTAGTCAATGAAGCAGTATATGTTTTTCTGAAATTCCTTTGCTTCCTCTATGATCCAACCAATGTTGACACTTTGATCTCTGGTTTCTCTGCATTTTCTAAACCCAGTTTGTACATCTATCTGGAAGTTATCAGTTCATGTACTTTTGAAGCCTAGATTGAAGGATTTAGAGCATTACCGTGCTAGTATAGGAAATCAGAGTAATTTTATGGTAGTTTGAACATTCTTTGGCATTGCCCTTCTTTGGGATTGGAATGAAAACTGATCTTTTCCAGTCCTGTGGCCACTGTTGTTTTCCAAATTTGCTGACAGATAGAGTACAGCACTTTAACACCATCATCCTTTAGGATTTTAAATAACAGATAGACTGAATCACCTCCATTAGCTTTGTTCATAGTAATGCTTCTTAAGGCCCACTTGACTTCACACTCCAGGATGTCTGACTCTAGGTGAGTGACCACACCATTTTGGTTATCTGGGTCATTGTTTTTTTGTAGCTGTGTATTCTTGCTGCTACTTCTTAATCTCTTCTGTTTCTGTGAGGCCCTTACTGTTTCTGTCCTTTATTGTGCACATCCTTGCATGAAATGTTCCTTTGATATCTCCAATTTTCTTGAAGAGATCTCTGGTCTTTCCTGTTCTATTGTTTTCCTCTATTTCTTTACATTGTTCACTTAGAAAGGCTTTATCTCTCCTTGCTATTCCCTAGGACTTTGCATTCAAGTGGGTATATCTTTCCCCTTCACCCTTGCCTTTCACTTCTTTTCTCAGCTATTTGTAAAGCCTCCTCAAACACTTTGCCTTCTTGCATTTCTCTCTCTCTGGGATGGTTTTGGTCACCACATCCTATAAGTTAGAAACCTCCATTCATTGTTCTTCAGGCACTCTATTCACCACCCCCACTGTATAATAAAGGATTTGATTTAGGTCATACTTGAATGGCCCAGAATTTTCCCTAGTTTCTTCAGTTTAAGCCTGAATTTTGCAATAAGAAGCTCATGATCTAAGCCAGAGTCTGCTCCACAGGTCTTGTTCTTGCTTTTTTGCTGAGTATATAGAGCGTCTCCATATTCTGTTGTAAAGAATATAATCAATCTGGTGTTGACCATATGTTGTTATCCATGTGTAGCCTCTTGTGTTGTTGAAAGAGGGTGTTTGCTATGACCAATGTGTTCTCCTGGCAAAACTGTTAGCCTTTGCCTTGCGTCATTTTGTACTCCAAGGCCAAACTTGTTCGTGTCCAACTCTTTGTGGCCTGCCAGGCTTCTCTGTCCATGGGAATTCCCAGGGAAGAATACTGAGGTGGATTTCCATTTCTTTCTCCAGGGGATCTTTCTGACCCAGTAATCGAACCCACATCTCCAGCACTGGTGGGCAGATTACCACTGCGCTACCAGGGAAGCCCCTATATATACAGTTCTGGCTCCTACGGAGTCACTGCTTTGCCCTGGGTCCCCGTGTGTGTGAAATCGTGTGTGCCCTCCAGGAGTGGAGTCTCTGTTTCCCCCAGTCCTGTGGAGCTCCTGCACTCAAGCCCCACTGGCCTGTAAAGCCAAGGCTCTGGGGGCTCCTCCTCCTGATGCCAGGCCCTCAGGCTAGGTATACTGATATAGGGCTCAGATCTCACTCCTGGGGAGAACCTCTGTGATAAAATTACTTTCTAGTCTGTAAGTTGGTCAACTGCCAGGTATGGGATTTGATTTACACAGTGAAAGGGCCCCTCCTACCATCACATGGAGACCTCATCTTTGGATGTAAAGTATCTTTTTTGGTAGGTTCCAGTCTTTTTTTGCCAACGGTCTTTAAGCAGTTATTTGTGATTTTGGTGTTTTTATGACAGGAGGTAAGTTCAAGTCCTTCTACGCCTGCCACCTTGTCTGGAATTGAAGGACTGTTTTTAGTTTGGATGCTTGCTGCCTTTTTTGGCAGTGTGTGCTGGCTGCTATTGCCTTGGTATCTGGTGTGCAAGCACAATGCAGAAAGGCCCATGCACACTCCCAGTAAGCAGGCACCATGATCAGGACCCCCTCCCAGGCCTCCCAGGGGCAGCAGTGGTCCATGATGTCCCGGGACAGCAGGGCTAGCAGTTGGCACTTGCTCCTGTGTCTCTCAGTAGTAGTGACAGCCTGCCTACTCCCAAGGAGAGCAACTGGTGCCTGCTCATGGGTCCCTAGTTATGGGAGTGGCCTGTGCGTATCTCTGGAGCCCATAACGGTGACAGCAGCTTGCACCTACCCCCAGAGCTCATGTTAGGTGGTGTCCTGTTGCCTGAGAGCCCAGGTACAGGAAACAAATCTCCTATGGTGGTCTTGCCCCTCTTCTAACGTGCCCTCCCTACCCAACAATGGTGTCTTGCCTCTGGCAGGCCGCCTCTTCTGAGTGCACGCTTAGCTGCCACTCTCCAGCCTCTTCAGGCTGTCTCTACACCGCCAATCCCTCTCTGGGTCTGACTCTGAAGGCTGAGCTTTGGCACCTAGCCTCACCACACCAATAGATGAGCATGTCAGCCAGGGTACACAGGGCAGAGGTATGAACCATCTATGCGGGTCCTTCCACTATAACCAGTTGTTGCACTCTTCCTCCAAGGCTCTGAAGCTCCCCCTCCATCTAGGTTGATCTCCCTGCAGGTGAGGGGACTTCCCAGGGTGGGGAAACCTTTCTTCCACATCTCCCTCCCGGGGGTGCAAGTCCTGTCTCGATTCCTTTCTCCCTCTTTTTCCTTTTGTCCTACCTTGTTACATGAAAGTTTTTTTGCCTTTTGGAAGTCTGAGGTCTTCTGCTAGCATTCAGTAGTTGTTCAGTGTGAATCATGCCACTCAGAGATGTGCTTTTGCTGTATTTGTGGGAGGAGGGAAGGTCCACGTCCTACTCCTCCACCATCGTGATTCCTCTCCTGTAGCTGTTGACTTTTAAGGGTGTTGAGTTGAAATGGTAAAAGGGAAGTCCGTCTTTCAGCCACTCCTGGAAGTCAAGGACAAAGACAGGAAGCATTGTCTTCGCCCTAACAGAAAATTAGGTTTATTTGAAAATGTTATTTGGAGAGTGTCAGTTTTTCCCCTCCCCTACAGCAAAGAGAACTTTCTTTTTAGTGAAAGAAAAGTGATTCGGGAATGGCATAAGAAAAATCAGGGTGTAAAGGGAGCTTAAGAAAGCCATCATTATTGTATTGTTTGAAGGCATGTCTCATGCTTCTGTTGCATAGTTTTGTTCTATAAAATGGAGCATTAAAACAATTCCAAATGGACATGTTGCTTATTATTCTATGATTTTAAATTTGACTAGGGTGACAAATATACATTTATATCTACTTTATATTCATGCTGACAAGTTTACATATTCAAATTAGGGGCACATCAAAAACTGGCAAGTAAGTAAGTAGCAAAATAAGCACAGTGACTGGTGATGTAGTGCTGAAAACAGCTGCTGCTAGGGCGAAAGAAGTGCTTGGCAAAGGTCAGGGTGCAACATGGGAGTGCTGGGGGGTGTAGTGGCAGAGAATAGAGAACTGCCACCTTTCTGTGCAAGGCTTACCTAATAAAATGATTTCATTCCTCAAATTTTATAACTCTATCTGAAAAAAAATCCAATTAAAAGGACTTCTTTATTTTGTATTCTTGCTCTTACAGCTCCCTCGGTTTCTTCTTACTGTTTTAAAGCTTTTCTTAATATCAGAAGAAATAAAATGAAGCTGATTACCAAGGAACATTGAAAGCCTATTTTATATACACACACACATATAATTTGCTTCTCACCAGGCACAAATCTATTATTGGCAAGACTTTTTGCTTTTATCCCTCAGGTAAGTATAATCTCAGAGAGGAAAAACAAACCCCAAATTGTAAAAATGTGCTATATTTATATATGTAAAAAATTGAAAAATTATTAGTCTTAGAGATGGCACCTAGTAAAGAAAGGCACATTATGTGTAATCCACTGAATATTTAAAACTCTCTTTCAGTGTTTGAAATGGTGAAATTCTGACTGTACTGGGAACAAAATATTTATGTGAAAGTTCAATCAGTTTGTAGTTGGCTGAATGTAACCAAGTATTTAACAAGATGCTGCTGTATTTATGTTTAAAAATTCATTTAAAAAATTTTAATTTTAAAAACAAATCTATGTTCAGAGTATTGTTTGTAAGTTCTCCTTCAAAGAACAGAAGAGCCAGTAATTAATAAAGACAAGTGTTCAGATTTATTTGGAAATTCACAGTTTCTAATGGCACTACAGCTCCGTAGTTACATTATTAAAAGTCTTCTTTCCACAACCCTGGATGCTGCACACAGACGGTGTAACTTCCCGCTCTACCTCTGCTCTCATCTGGACCTTTTTTCAATGGGTTTCCATACAATCAGGCCCTCTTGCTCTGAATGGCTAATTGTACAGACTGGAAAAAAATGTAAATCATCTAAAACATACTGTTAACGTAAAGCAGCAACTTAAACAAACAAAAGAGGCTTTAAATAAGTCACATTACGAACAATACCCCCATAAGGTATTAGACAAGTTTAAAACAGTTATTACTAAAAGTGCTCAATAACTTATAACTTAAATCTTACAACACAGAACAGTGAATTCTCTCCCTTTCAAAAAGAAACTTTCCACTTTTACTCCATTACTGTATAAACACATACTTAGAAATCATTTGATTCAAAGTCACTGCCAATTATTTTTAAAGAAAAGAGACAAAATGAATACAAACACATTGACAACACACATGTATATCTGCACATTTGTAGCCAATACAAAGCAAACACCAAGGAGTAATAATCCCTTTAGACTTGACCAATTAGACAAGGCTTGACAAACTCACTAGCTGGTTCTGTGCATATGTACATAGGCAGTGATTATGAGGCCTAGACTCACTGGACAAACTTTCAAATTTTCCATTTGTAAGAGAAAACAATGATCTCAAAGTCACGAGGATTAGTGCTTATTGTGATTGTTTAAAATGTAACATAGCTAAAGGAAACCCTTAAAGGTGGCTAAATGTGTTTAACACGTGAATTTATTAAAAAAAAATTATTTGCAAATACCAATCATTTGAAGAAAAAAATTATGTAGTTGCTTTTTCCTCTCGCTGAATTAGTAACCAAAGGAAACTAGTGTGAATAAGTTAACTGAAAATAATATTAAAAGTATCACCACTTACCTAAAAGAATAGACCTAAAAATTCCATCAAGTGTCTGTTTCAGGTGAGTTTGCTAAACAAAAGCCTACCTGGCCAAGTCTTTAGGATCTTTACACTCTCTTTACTGATCTTTACTGAACGCCAGGCGCAGATCACTTTAAAGCCTTGTAGTGTTTGCAGCTTCAAAAACTAACAAAGTTATAAAAGAAATCAAATGACAGAAAAAGTTCTCCCTCCTCTTCCAGTGGCATTATAAATAGACAAAGGCACATAAATATGGGAAGGTGCAAGAAATAGGAACAAAGCTAAAGGAAGAGGTTTAGGCTTTCATTCCTATCCCACCCAAGGAACTGGGCTTCCAAATTACTTTTGTCCCAGTAATTAATCTGTGAAAAAACATCTTTATAAAATGTCTATCATTGTCCTTGCAGTCTTATAAAACTCCAGCTCATTAACCAAGATTGACATAATCCCACCTACTTTTTAAAAAGGCAGAAACCATAATTTCTGAATACTTTTCCCATTTATATGTTCTCCCTCCCCATACCCTTCAAATACCACAGACTGTTCTTCAAAGAACAACGAAAAGTCTCCAATATGAAAAGTTCGATTAATTTTAGATATGTCCCGAGACTGCTGTAACACCAAATGTTCCCACGGTGATCTCTTTGTTTCCTTTGATTATGTCATGCAGGCTCGGCAGTGATCCTGACTTAGTCTGTATCAAAGTTTTTATCAATTTTCCTTGGTCTTGGACTTTAGATCGCCTTCGTTTCAAAGCCCTCTTCTCAGTTTTTGTCTTTTGGGACTGTCCATTGCACAGACTTGTGCAAGCTGAAATGCCACAAAAATAAGACTCTTCTGACTGTGATGAAGTTTCTGAGCTTCCTTCAGATGGAGGACCCTTATAAGAAGAGTGATAAACTTCTCCCATATTAGAAAAATCTCTCTGGTTTGTAAAAGGTTTTCTTCCTTTTATGTCTCCATTGGCTACAGGGTGCAATGGATCAGCTGGCTTTATGGTCTCAATTTTTTCAGTTTTGTACTTGCAGCGTTTCTTCTTTAACACAAGTAAAAGAAAGGGTAGGAATTAGACCTCTGATAGTTACCTAATCAAACATTCAGACAGCTGAGCTGCTGGAATAAAGTGCCACCTCCTGGTGGAAAGTGAAAGTATTATAAACAGCAAAACACACTGTTATTTTCTATACAGGTACTACCATAACTACCTTTCCACTTTGTAATACTACTCAACCAAATTCTTCATTTATCTGTCACCTCTGAATATAGATTAGGTATCTGAATGCTTATTATATGCCATATATTCTTCCAGTTGCTTTCATGTGTATCTTACTAACCCTGAAAGGTGAGCATTTTGTCCTTGACTACCAAATGAGAAAACCGAGGTTCATAAGTTTGATTCCCTGTCCAAGTTACATGGCAGTAAGTGGCCAAGTTAGGATTGAATCCTAGGCTATTTGGTTTTAACGGTCAAGTTCTTTAGCCTAGAGACAAACGTTGTTTGCTTAGTTGCTAAGTTGTGCCCAACTCTTTTGTGACATCATGGACTCCTCACTCCATGAGATTTTCCAGGCAAGAATACTGTAGTGGGTGGCCATTTCCTTCTCCAAGGAATCTTCCTCACCTAGGGATAGAACCTGCGTCTCCTGCATTGGCAGGCAGATTCTTTACCACTGAGCTACCTGGACCTCTAGTAAATACAACTTACTTTCAGAGGCAAAATGAGAAAAGCTCACACTTTGTAACCAAAAATGTCTAAGTATATTTTGATTTTTGCCACCTCTTTAATGCGTCATTTAAAGAAGATACAAATTCTGAGTTTCAGTTTTCTCACTTAAAAAATGGGGAAAGTATCATTTTCAGGTTGATAAGAGGATTACAGGAATAGGTATACACACTGCCTGACATGCACTGATAATAGGAATGACTATCAACAAGGGGTCAGCAAGTTTTTTCTGTAAAAGCCAGACAGTAAGTATTTTAGGCTTTTCAGGTCACATACTCTCTCTCCTACATACTCACTTTTATTTTATAACCCTTTAAAAATGGTTCCAGGATCATAATAAAACAGGCCATATATGGCCTATGGGCCACAGTTTGCAGACCCTGTAAACAAATCATTATCATTATTGAAAATAATAAGTTTAAGGACCAGTAAAGGTTATAGTGAAACTTTCACCTATTTCTTCATCTACATCCACATAACACACCAATACACTTGAAAGGAAACAAAGGATTACCTTTTTTTCTGGAGAAAACTTGAGGGGTTCTACAATGTACAAATCACTTGGATCTACTGTAAGAGAAAACAAAAAGGCAGATATAAAATGTAAAGTAGATTATACTATGATTAAATGCTATAACTATTATCCATTTATGATTATTTTCATAACAGAACCAATGAATTTATATTTGTAACAGGTTAAAACACATATTTATGCATTTGAAATTAGTAAGCCTAAAGCAACAAGGTAGAAGAGGGCACCATTCTTATTCTGAGCTTGACTGGTCATCACTGAATACCTTAGGTTTTTAACTAACAGCTGGCTATCAGCCAACACAGTAAAGATCCTTGTTTGGACCAGCTCTACCCTCTTGTTGTTTAGTCGCTAAATCGTGTCCGACTTTTTTGCAACCCCATGGACTATAGCTCACCAGGTTTCTCTGTCCATGGGATTTCCCAGGCAAGAATACTAGAGTGGATCTTCTATCTTGGGGACAGAATCAGTATTTCCTGCATTTGTGGGTGGATTCTTTACCACTGAGCCACCTGGAAAGCCTCTACCCTCTGAACTTGATAAGAAAAATAACATTACCAGATAAGCTAATACCAAACTTACAGATCATATGAATATTTTTCTAAAAGACTAAACTCCACACTGTGTTGCAATTATGGGTTAATTATGTGCAACAAGCACATAGTATGAAATTCAGTTCAAGGAACATACACACAAAAGAAGTTTAACAAGTTTTTCCTAACAGTTTATTACTATGATTTGCTGTGATCAAAACTATGATTTCTTGTGATCAATACCAGAACACTCTGGTACGATAAGAAAATCAGAAATACTAAGTTTCTAAGGTTTCATTACTTTAATCACATTCAAGACAGCTTTACTGACAAGATAAATGTACATATAAAAGAGGGGCTATGAGATTTTAGTCCTATTCAACCTACTAAAAGTAAATGATTTATGGTTTGATGCAGGCGAAGTCTGTAAGTAATAAATGTATAATAAACTTCATGTGCCAGAAATTTACTAACAACATGATTCAATGAATTATCATTTTTCACATTATATCTTAGAAACTTGTTGAGAAAGTCATCAAATATATAAAAATATCCAATGATTCCTTTAAACAGTCATTTCTACTAGATTACTAATCTCATTCAAATTGTTTTTAAAAAAACACGATGTCTACTTCTAGGAATGATTGCTAATGGTTTTCAGATCAAATTTTCCACTAAAAGCAATTAAATATGAATGTTTTTTGTAAGTCACTAACAATACTTCCCACTCAAGTACTCTTGCCTGGAAAATCCCATGGACAGAGGAGCCTGGTAGGCTGCAGTCCATGGGGTCGCGAAGAGTTGGACATGACTGAGCGACTTCACTTTCACTTTTCACTTTTATGCACTGGAGAAGGAAATGGCAACCCACTCCAGTGTTCTTGCCTGGAGAATCCCAGGGACAGGGGAGCCTGGTGGGCTGCCATCTATGGGGTCACACAGAGTTGAACATGACTGAAGCAACTTAGCAGCAGCATCAACAGCACTTAATTAGGCTGTCAAGACTAAGTAAGTAAGTAATCCCAGGCCACAACTGAAGGAAAAGCAGTAATCCAGACCCGTCAAGTGAAACACAAGTCATTTTTGCCCAGAGACCTTGCCACCACTGTCTAGAAACATGGACTCATACTGCATATTATTAGCCAGGGAGACATCAACAACCGAAGTACAGTTTCTACTGAATGCACGTTGTTTTCACACAATCATAAAGTTGAAAAATTAAGTCAAATCATCATAAATTAGAGATGACCTGTACATTACATTCCTCTTTCAACAGAAAATTACAAGGCATTTTAAAAGGGGTAAACACAGCTTGAAAAGACTAAATAAGCATCAGAACCAGAGTTAGATATGACAGAAATGTTGACATTATTATTAGATCAGGAATTTAAAAAAAATACATTAAGGATGTAAATTGAAAAAAAGCAGACAACATGCAAGAACAGATGGATAATATAAGCAGAAAAATTCTAAAAAGGAGTTTAAAAAATGCTAGATAGAGATCAAACACAGGAACAAAACTGAAGAATGCCTCTGGGTTCATTAATAGACTGAGTAAAGAATCACTAAACTTGAGAATATGACAATAGAAATTTCCAAATCTAAAATACAAAGAGAAAAAAGACTTAAAAAAAAAAAAAAGAACAGACTATCCAAAAACCATGGGACGACTACAAAAGGTGTACATACAAGTAATGAGAATACAGGAGGGTAAGGACAGGAGAAAGGAATAGATGCAATATTTTAAGTAATAATGACAGAATCTTCTCAAATTGACATCCGACAGAAACCACAGCTCTAGGAAACTGAGAACAACAAGCAGGACAAATGCCCAAAATACTACAACCAGGCATATCATATACAAATTTCAAAAAAATCAAAGATCTAAGCTAAAATTGAGGACCTAAAATTGCCAACAGACCTGCTTTACAAGTAATGTTAAAAAGCAGTTCTTTAGAAAGGAGGAAAATAAGGTCGGTCAGAAACCCAGCTCTGCATAAAGAAAGGAAGAGCACCAGACAATAAAAACTTTCACTTTTCTTATTCTTAATCCATAACATAACAATTTGTTCAAAAAAATAATGGCAACAGTAATTGAGTATGCTTATGTAAATAGACAAGATTAGGTAAAAATAAAAAGAATCACAGCACTGATACAAGAGATGGAAGGGAGGAATCAGAAATATTTTGTTATTATAAAATATATGTACTACCTCTAGAGTAATATAGTGTTATTTGAAAGTGGACTTGTATTAGCTGTAAATGTATACTGTAAACTCTGGGACCCTAAAAAAAAAGTCATAATTTAACATATGCTATGAAAGGAAAAAAATGAAACCATATAATATGCTCAGTTAAAACCACAAAAGACAGAAAATACGTGGAAGATAGTAATAGGAATAAAGAATGAGGGCAACAAACACAAAACAGTAACAAATATAGCAAATATAGGTGGATAAATATCCAATCATTTTAAACTTTAATGGCCTAAATACACCAATTTATAAGACTGTAAAAGTGGATCAAACAACAAGATTCAACCATATGTTGCTCATAAGAAGTCCACTTTAAATATAAAGATACATATAGATTAAAGGTACAGGGATGAAAAAAGATATACCATGCTAACACAAATCAAAAGAAAGCAGGAATGGCATATTAATTTCAGAGAGAGCAAACTTCAGAGCAAGGAAATTTATTCAGGATAAAGAGGGATATTTCATGATGATAAAGGGGTCCATTACCCAAAAAGCATAACAATCTTTAATGTGCATGCATCTCACAGAATGGCAGAATACATGTGGCAAAAACTGGTAGAACTACAAGGAGAAACAGATGAACCTACTATTATAGCTGGAGACTTTAACACTCCTCTATCTGAAGATCCAGCAAGCAGAGAATCAAAGAATATGGCAAATGTCAATAGCACCAAAATCCACTGCGTTTCTACATACCAGGAATAAACACAAACACACACAAAACGCAATTTTCAACAGCATCAAAAAATATTCTAGAAATAAAACTTTCAAAAGTTTGACTTTTTGGAGTACACAGAGATGCTATGTTCTTCCCAAATTGGTATGTGGAGTCAATGTAATCAACCAAAAGCCTAATAATTTTTCAATGAAATACTTAATAAATGATTCTAAATTTACATGGAAACAAAGACCCAGTAATGGCCGAGCAACCTAAAACAACTGAATTTCATACAAATTTTACAATGAATTCCCTACCTAAAAACCACATACAAAAAAATCAATTCCAGGTATCTTAGAAATCTAAAAATAAAAACCAAACACTAGAACTATAAGAGAATATCATCCATAAACAGTAAAAAAAAAAAAAAAAAAAAAAATCTGTTTAAACAACACAGAAGAAGCACTAACCACACCAGGAAAAAAATTCCATAAGTCTGATTAAATTAAAATTAAGAGCTTCTTTTTCTTATTTAAAAAGACTCCATGTAAAAGAAAATAAATAGCCTCAAGAGTGAAATAAGATTATCTGCAACATTAACGAACTAACAATTAGGATACAAATTTTAAAAATAACTGTAAGCCAACAAGAAAGAGATAAATAACCAAATAAAAGAACAGGCAAAAATTTCAATGTCCAGGAAAGTCAAATGATTAAAAGGCCTAAGCTAGCATGCTCAACTTCAATAGTAATCAGGTAAATGCAAATTATAACTGAAATGAGCTTAACACACACTTTAAAACTTGACATTCTGACTGTGCGCTGGCAAAAGTGTAGAAAATGGAAATTCTCATGGTACTGGCGGAAGGATAAACTGATATGACCACTTTGGAAAAGTATGCCATTATCTTGTAACTTATAGATTAGCATACTCTACAATCCAGCAATTTTACATCTAGGTAATATTCCTAGAGGGGGCTTCCCAGGTGGCTCAGCGGTAAAGAATAAGCCTGCCAAGCAGGCAGCTTCAACTCCTGGGGCAGAAAGATTCCATCCCCCACTCCCTCCACCCGAGATGGAAATGGTAACCCACTCCAGTACTCTTGTTTGGGAAGTCCCATGGATAGAGGAGACTGGTAGGCTTGCAAGAATCCATGGGCTTGCAAAAGTATAGGAAATGACTTAGCAACACAACAACAAAAATATTCCTAGAGAAACTTATGCAACTCTCTGCCTATATACAAACAAAGGGAATGTTTACACCAGCATTATATGTAATAGCTCCAAACTGTAAATAACACAGCAGAATGGATAACTTACATTGTAATTTAGTCAGTTACTGAAATACTATACAATATTGAAAATGAAGTACAATTATGTACATGAACCTTACAAATAGAATGCTGAAGGAAAGAAGGCAGAAAGAGTATATATGAATTTCATTTATCAAAAGCTCAAAACCAGACAAAAATCCAATTATATTGCTGAGGAACACAAATCCTGATGGTAAAACTTATGAAAATGAAGATGACAACTAATTAAAAAAATCAAGATAGTTACTTCTACAAAAAGCAATACCAAAAGTGCTGGTCTTACTCTATTTCTTGATCTGGGTGTTAGTTACACAGGTGTTCACTTTATAATTACTCTGCATGTTGTACATTTCAGTTTTATGCAAGTTTTGGTATTTCACATATTTCACAACAAAAATGTATTACAAAAATCAAAACAGTTTAGGTCTACTTGGATGGTCAACAAAAGTCAGAGATGCAAATCTAAGTATAATCTATAAAACACTGATGAAAGAAATTAAAGAAGGTACAAACAAACTGAACAATATCTCATGTTCGTGACTGGAAGACTTCATATTGTCAGATGTCCATATACTACCAAAACGATCTACAGATTAAGCATAAGCCCTATCAAAATTCCAATAGCTTTCTTTTTTTAATGAAATGCATCTTAAAATTCATATCAAATCCCAAGTACCTTAAACAGGCAAAGCAATTGTGAAAAAGAAAAAGTTACAGGACTCACACTGCCTGATTTCAAACACAGTAGTCAAAACAGTACTGGTATAAAGACAGACATACAGAACAACAAGGGGGGATAAAACAGTCCAGAAATAATCCTTCACACAAACGGTCAAATAACCTTCAACAAGGGTGCCAAGACCATTCAACGGGGAATGAACAGTCTCTTCAACGAACAGTGCTAGAAAGCTGGATAGCCACATGCGAAAGAATGAAGTTGAACCCTTATCCTACATCATATACAAAAATTAACTCAAAATAGATGCAGTCCTCTTTGTTTTCGCTTTTGTTGCTTGTACTTTAAATGTCACATCCAAGGCCACAGTGTTACAAAATTTCTTTTTCCAAAAAGTTATAAAAACTTTATAACACTGGCCTTGGCAATGATTTCTTGGATGTGCTAGTTAAAGTATAAGCAACAAAAGCAAAAACAGACTAAGAGGACTACATCAAACTTAACAAGTTTTTGTCCATCATAGGACAAAATCATCAGAGTGAAAATGCAACCTACAAAATGGAAGAAAGTATCTGTGAATCATATACTTGATGCAGGATTAATATCCAGAATATACAGAACTCCTACAATTAAGCCAAAAATAACCTGGTTTAAAAATGAGCAAAGGATTTGAATAGACATTTCGTCAAAGATGATTTACAAATGGCCAACAAGCATATGAAAAGATGATCAACATCACTAATCGTCAAAGAAACACAAATCAAAAGCCAAACGAGGTATCACCACACACCCATCAGGATGGCTACTATCAAAACAGAAAACAAGTATTGGTGAGGATGTGGAGAAATCTGGAACCACTATGCACTGTTGGTGGAATTGTAAAATGGTGCAAGCACTATGGAAAACACTGTAAAGGTTCCTCAAAAAAACAGAACTACCGTAAGATTCAGCAATCACGCTTGAGTACACAGCTGACCCTCTAACAACATGGGTTTGAAGTCTACTTATACATGGATATGTCAGTCTATTTATATGTGGATTTTTTTTCAACAATAAATACTACAGTACTACATAATATGTGGTTGGCTGACTCCAGGGATGCAGAACCTCGAAAATGGAGGAACCATGGCTATGGAGAGCTAACTATAAATTATACATGTATTTTCAACTGTACAGATTCGGTGGCCCTAACTCCAGCACTGTTCAAGGGTCAACTACATATCCAGAACTGAAAGCAAGGACTTAAAGATATATTTGCACACTCATGTTCACAGCAGGATTATTTCACAATAGCCAAGAGGCAGAAGCAACCCAAGTGCCCATCAACAGATGTATAAACAAAGTATAGTATCTATCTGTACAACATAATATTATTCAGTCTTTAAAAAGAAATCCTGTCACATGTTACAACATAGATGAAACTTGAGGACATTATGCTAAGTGAAATAACTCAGTCAGAGAAAGATGAATAATATATGATTTCACTTATATAAGGTATCTGAAGTATTCAAATTCACAAGAACAGAAAACACACTGATGGTGACCAGAGGCTGGGAGGAAGGGGAAAAAAGGTAGTTGTTTAATATATACAGTGTTCCAGATTTACAAAATGAAAAACTTCTGGAGATTTGTTTCACATCACTGTGAACATACTAAACATTACTAAAGTATATAATATATATAGTAATTAAATTTCTAAGAGAAACTTAAATTTCAAGATGGTAAATTTTATGTTGTATATATTTTTTTTTACTACAATAAGAAAACAAAATAAGAAATGGACCCCTTCTTATAGAGTTTGGAATTAAAAATAAGGCAAGTACAAAGATGGCTAAAATCAAAGTAGACAATAGTAAATGTCATAAGAAGATATTTAATTCAAATTAGGAGAAGAAATGAATTAATGAATAGCAGAATCAGAATTAGTTTCCTGACTATTGCACTCAACTTTTTAAATTATAAAGATGAACCAAGATGATACAGTTGTTTAAAATATAAGTAATATTACTATCAGGTACAAAAGAAGAGAAACAGTCAGGCTTTCAACTAATTTAGAATGGGATTAGAAATGCTGAGAAGGAAAAACACCTCAACATATTGGTATTTCATAATCACACAAATACAGCTAAAAGATCAACAATACTAAATGTTAAATCTTAATATGGATGTGGAACAAATGGAACTCTAAAAAACAGCTGAATGATCACACAACATTCTTGGCAAACTGTGTGGTAGTATTTACTAAAGTGGAGTAGACAGAATCTTATGATCCAGCAATTCCATTTCTGCTATATACCCAACAGATGTGTGTATGCAGGAAAATAATCCAATGGAAACAAATAACGAATAGTATGTTTGCATAAGGCAACACTAACTATACTCAACGACATGGTGAATCTCACAATATCAAAATATGCAGTGACTCTACTGAGAGGAAATGGGTAATGACTAAGGAGCACAAGGAAGTTTCTGGGGTGCTAGATAATGCTGTACTTCTTAATCTGGGTGATGGTCACACAGTTATGTGTGGTTTGTGAAAATCCACCAAACTTTATAAATGATTAAGTATAAAATCCTGTACAAATTATACTTCCTTAAAAAAAACTCAATTATAAAAAGACATATCAGCCAAAAGAAAAAAAGAAAAGAAAAGAGCAGGAAGTAGGAAGAAATTTACTAGTTTTAAGTAAACACACATGTAATAGATTAAGTCCGTAAAGTTTCATAGTAACAGTAAACCAGAGCAGCACAGGAATGATTGCCTGAATGATTTAATCAATCGAAACACACTACTCAGCTACTAAATCCTAAAGAAAGAGAATCCAATGATTATTAAGAAAGCATTAGCTGAAATATACAATTAATTTAGTTATTTTAATATTGCTATGAAGATATGTCTCAGTAAGCACTAATTATAGTACCAATTATTAAAAAGTATTGATACATGAAAGCCACTCAGTACACATTCATTCATTTATTAAATTTAAGTATTCATCAAGCATTAGATTATGGAATACTATTATAGACCTTGGACTGTAAAATAGAAAAAGATTTATTTTTCATAAAGTGCCTCACAGTCCTAGAGACAAAAGGGGTCCTACCTGTATAGGAAGAGGAGGCAGATAAGCACAGGATACTATGGAAGCATTCAGGTTTTCCATATCTGCTGAACTTTCTCAAACACCCCTTTCTAAAAAGAAATACTTCTAAACAGGAGCATGTGCAAACAGGCTATCAATGGCTAATTAATGGCTAATTAAACTAAGCCCCCCTCCGCTCCACCCTCTGGGCTTTTAGGAACAAAGATAAAGTGTGGAAATGGTAGTGGCTTTGACACCGCACAAACAAAGGCCACGCACACCCACTGTTCGGTTGCGGACGGTCTCCAACACAACATTGACATTATACTTGTTCTAGAAGGAAGCTAGATTCACTTTTCTATATACATGTTACATATGCACAAAAATCTACCTTCTTTCCCAGTTAACTGTAGAGACTTGGATCTGATGAGTGGAAATGAAGTTCTCCTTTTCAAACTCATATCATCATAGGAAGAAAAACACCTAACATTAAGAAAAATCAACATTGGGAATGATGAGTAAAATACATATAATTTACTCTGTATTTGGAGTTACGTGAATGCTAGAAAACTGTACATGCCATATAGGACTTATCTCTAAGGTAACACTCCAGTTATAGATAACACATGTAAAAAAAAATTCACCAATTTTTCTCTAAAAGGTGCTATATTAAAATACCTATTCTCCTCCTCCCCCTTTGAATTCCACACTGAAGTATCTTTCACAACCATTACATGGGTTTTTTATGTACTTAGTGTTTTCTCTATGAGAGTCTACAGAACCTTCTAGGCACAGGACCCTCTCACTAGTTCCAAGTTTTTAACATTTTGGTTTCAAGATAATCATATGGGGAAAGAAATTATCTCAGCATCTTTCACTTGCTCAAGTTTCTCAAATAAGAGGAAAATTGTGAAATAATGCTGACTTACCTTTTAGGGCTTGGATACTGATTACTTTTAGGAAGTTTTGAAATATAATCTCCATCAAATTGAGAAGTGTTTCGACAACGCTGCATACAAAGCATCAGTCCCAAGATAACACAGAGAACCAAAGATATGACAAGATAGCTCTGTCGATCTGAAACCTGAGATGAGAGGAGAGCTTAATAACAATTTGAAAATCATATTAGGGAAAAACACAGAAATCTAAAGTTCAAAGGACAAACCATTTAAACATTTTTTTCAAAGTTCTTCAAAATCATAAATGCAAGGCAAGTCCTTTGAAAATGTACTACAAAGGCAACGTTTTCCTTTTTCTTCCTTCCCCCTCTCATTCTTTAAAAATTTTCAAACCCATGGAAGTTTTAAAAATAGTACGATGAACACACGTATGCCTTTCACCTATGTTCTCCAATCTTACATTCTGCCACATATATTTCATTTTTTATCATTTGTACTATCCTTTGGAGTGAGAAAAAAAAATGCTCCCACCTGTCTTTCTCATACAAAACTAAACCACCCATTACCCAGTGATTTAAGCCTAAGGATCACCCTTAATTCCTTATGACCTACATCCAAATTCCCAACAAGCTTGTCCTTCTCTCTCTTAAATATATCCTAAGTTTAGCAACTCCACACTATTCCCCACTCCTAAAATCCTAAACCAAGCCAACATCACCTCATTCAGGTTATTTCAATCAATTATTTCCTTAATTGGTCTCCTCCCTACTTGTGGTCTAGATGGTCTTCTAAGAAGCAATTTTCCACAGAACAACAAGCAGGGATTTCTCAAAGTGTTGTTGATGAAATGATCCACGTTACTTCTTTACTTAATACTTCCCAATGACTTGCAATGATGAGAATAAAATTCAAACTCTAAGCTGCCTACAAAGGGCTACATGATCAGGTCTCTGCCGATTTCCTGAACTCATTTCTTACCCTCACCTCTCACATTCACTCTGGTCCAGCTACACCAGCTTTATTCTTCCTTTTTTTTTTGGTGAATTAAGATCTTTGTTGCAAAATTAATTATCAAGCAAAACATTAGAAACTATGCACTTGGCTTCATGGGCTAAGTGCATAAACCCACAAGAATGCTAGGCCACAGTGCAAATTACAGAATCCGGGGATGAGGTAGCTCTCCATGAACGAACGTGGAATGATGTCTGTCATGTATTGCACACCAGCCTTCTTTCCGACCCCAAAAACATTACACTGTTTTTAAGCACAGGCCCTTTGTCCTACTTCCGCTACTAACAGGCTTGTTCTGACCCCAAGCTCTGTGTGGATGCTAACTTCTCTTGAGCACTCAGTTCTAACACCACTTCCTCAGGTATGCCTTTCAACACCACTTGAGCTAAAGCAGCAACACTTAGAGTGCCACCAGTCCACACATAAACGTGTCATTCTCTACCAGGGGCTACTGACTGCTGTATGCTTAAACCAAGGATTGGACAGTTCATGCCTGACACACACTTGTATTGCAATAAATGGTTCCTAAATCAATGAAAAGTTTGTTTCATTAAGCAGCTTAATAGGGCTTCCCAGGTGGCTCAGTGGTAAATAAAAGAATCCACCTGCCAATGCAGGAAACGCAAGAGACACAGGTTCAATCCCTGGGTTGGGAAGATCCCCTGGAGGAGGATATGGCAACTCACTCCAGTCTAGTCTAAAAAATCCCATGGACAGAGGAGCCTAGTGGGCTCTAGTTCATGGAGTCGCAGAGTTGGACACAACTGAGCAGCAGCAAGCAACGTAATAATAAGCCTTTCTGAACTGAAAATGAAGTATATATTACAACTACCAATGGTTTTCAAAAGGCCTAATAGAATTGCTTTATAACTGTACTGTAGGTAAGACCTAAGCTATGAAAGCCATGTTTTCCAAAGTATTATAATAATTAATGTATTTCCATAACTTTAAACTACCATATTCTGGTTTTCTGAAAAAGTTCTCCATAAATGACAATCTTCTTGTATTAAAGTTCTTAGATATGAAGCCAACCTTTATGACACTGTTTCCTACAGTACCATCAATAACAATTACCTCATGTTTTAATTCTGCTACTGTTGTTGATAAATTTGAAACAAGCTGTGTCATGTTGGTCAGCTGTGCTTGCAGCAATTGGATGGCTTCAGTTTGCCGCTGATCCTATAATAAAGGAAGAAATAAATATTTTCCTTTTTGTTTCATGTACACATTAGCTTCATTATAAATTCAAATAAAATAACCTAGAAAAACTGTAAATTCCTCAAGGCAGAGTGACATTTAAATAGGTAGCTCTTAATGAACGAATATTATAAATCTGGACCAAAAATTTTAAAAACATCTAAAACCCTTAAGAATCTAATTAAGACTATTCAACCTTCCTCCTCGACCTGAGCAAACAAAAACACCTTTTGCTATTCACTGCTACCATGTAGAATATTGCCTAGCAAATTCTAATAAACTACTTCTCAAGTTAATGTGGGCTCTATATGTGTAAAACAGTATATAACCAGCTATCTGCAAAATTGTCATTTTGTCAAGTGTGATTTTTCTAAACCAAAGCAGTCAACACAAAGACACATTGCAAATTTTTTCAAGAATGTTTCTGGATACAAAGCAGGCTCATACCAAGAAGGTTTTAAAAGTTCTATTTCAGAGCATGACAGGTTGAAACTCAGGAAGTCACACAGTCAAAAAATGACAATGGATCATCTAATCAAAGCTAGGTTATCACCAGTGAAAAGAAATTCATCAAGAACATCCATCTATCAGAATTTTAGAAACTTATAATGAACCAACATGTCTTTATTTAAAGTATCACTTACATGCATATTATAGAAGCTTATGCAATATGCTCATGGTCATGAACCTACACTAAGCATACTACTGAAAATGTGTACTTACTAGCAAATTTTGGAAGAAGGAAAAGAAGGCAGCAGGAAGTCAAGGAAATCTAACACTTTAATTTAGGATCTTATATGAAATATCTACATAGCCATTTATGATTCTCAAGTTAAATATTTCAACTTTACATTTAAATAAGTTTTAAGTCTTAACTATGTATGGGGGTGAGTGGGGGTGAGAGTAGGTGGATGTATAAAACTGTAACAAAACATTTCACTTACTTTCCTCACTGTGATCCACTGTGGTACTTTCTATCCTATTTCATCTTTTTAAAATGCTGAATGTGAGTCATTAAACTATTTCTTTTGACTCACATTTGATAAACACTGATAAACTGTAGACAGTTTTAAAGGACAAATTATTAAATTTATGATACTGGTTAACACTTCTAATCAAGATTTACTTCCAATAGTGCTAATGGTACACAAGATTATTTAAAAAGTACTTAAACAATCTTTCATAAAACATAGATTTACATAGAAAGCAAACAGCAAATATAGAGGGAAATATTAAAATTAATAAAGAACTAAATAAATACTGTGTTCATGGGACTGAGGACTTAAGACAATTAAAACGTCAACTCTCCAAATTGATCTATAAATTCAACATAATCCCAATCAATATCCAAACAGGTTTTTGTTTGTTTCTGGTAGCAACTGAAAAATTGATTCTAAAATCTGTGTTAGTCAAATCCAGATTAGCCAAAACAATTTTGGAAAGGAAGTGCAAAGTTGGAGGATTCACGCTATCTGGTTTCAAGAATTCCTATATAGCTAGCCATCACAACAGTGTAGTATAACCAAAAACATAGACAAGTAGATGAACAAAACAGAAGAGAAGCCCAGAAACATAGCCACGTGTATATGGCAAATTGACTTAAAATAAGTGCAAAGAAAATTCAGGGGAGAAAAGATAGTCTTTTCAACAAATGATGCTGGAAGAAAGGAATATTCATGTTTCTCAATCCCCTAGCCCTCACAAAAAAGCACTTTAATCCATAATTTATGGCACTGCAACACATAGGATTTACAATAGATCATAAACCAAATGTAAAACTAAAAATATAGAAATTTCAAAAGGAAACATAGACAAACAATCTTTGTGACTCTGGGTTAGGCAAAGTTTCCGTAGCAAAGAAAAAACAGGTAAACAGGGCTTTAACAAATTCTGCTCTTTAAAAGGTATCTTTTTTAAGAGAATGAGAAAACAAGTAATGGATTGGGAGAAAATATTTGCAAAGCCTGTCTCTGATAAAGAACTTGTACTTAGAATATGCAAATAACTTTCAAACCTCAACTAACAAAAAAAAAAAGGCAAGTTGGAAGAACTTTACTTGGAACCACAATTATGTGTCACAAATTCAGAGTCAGATGCAACTCTGCAACTTGAGACTTCTTTACCTCACTTCATCATCCTTTAGTCCCAAAATTTCTTTAGAAAAGTATAAAATCTTTTCATCATGGTAACAAACCATAAAAAAATTATTCATGAATGTCACACTTAATGGTAAAATACAGAAATCAATCCCTTAAAATCAACAAGACAGGGAAACGGCTACTATCACCAGTCCTACTGCATCACTGTATAGCTCTAAAGAAGAGATAAGAGAAAACAAGAAGAAAAAAGTACAAGGATTAAAATGAACTAGAGCTGTTCTTACTAACAAAAAATTGTCTATGTAGAAACCCACAAATGATTTTAGAGTTTAACAAAATTACGAAAAAGTCCACTACACTTCTACCCACGTATATATACATACAAATCTTGAAATGTAACACGAATAATGCTCAAGAAAATTTTCTCTTGGGTTATATACTACGGGCTAGAAAGCATTGTATTACAGAGTAATCATCAACTATCAGGGAAAAGGTGAACGAACATTACTGATCCTTCTAACCAGACAGAGCCTATAAAATTCAATGGAACTTTATGTAAAAAGTAAGACATGAAGATGACCAACCTGCTCCTCTGCTATTCTTGACGTATTCTGAAGTTTCACTATTGTTTTATTGAAAGCCTTTTGCATTTCTTCCATTTGTTTTCGGTACCTATGGAGTAAGAATTGATTTAAATTGGTTTTAATTTCTTATTTACTAATTTATTATCAGAAATATACTTCTGATTTCAACATATGAGATAAAGCCATATTTCTGAAAATGACTTATTGAATTCTGTGCAATAAAGGAAAACTTATAAAGGTAAAATAAACAGGTCCCTTGAGGTATTTGCTACCTCAACAACAATTCTATGCTCCTTGTTGCTACAGAAGATTTACTAGCCAAATACACAGTCAATTTATAACAAAAGATCTATGAATACACAATGGGGAAAGGACAGTCACTTCAATAAATGGTACTAGGAAAACCAAACACCCACAAGCAACAGAAACTGGACCCTTATTTTACACCATACACAAAAAACTCAAAATGTGTATAAGACTTAAATGTAAAAACTTAAACAACAGAACTCCTAGAAGAAAACAGGCAGTAAGTTCCTTGAATTCCGTCATAGAAATGTTTTTTGGATTTAACACCAAAAACAAAAACAGGTTGAACTGTATCAAACTGAAAAGCTACACAGCAAAAGAAACCATCAACAAGATGAAAAGGCTACCTACATGAAAATCAAAATTACAATGAGTTATCACCCCCCATCTATTAAAATAGCTATTATCAAAAAGACAAAAAATAACATGTTGGAGAGGATGTAGAGAAACAAGAACCCTTGTACAGTTGGTAGGAATGTAAATTGGTATAGACTCTACAGGAAACAGTATGGTGGTATCTCAAACAATTTAAAACAGGAACCGTATGACTTAGCCATTCCACTTTAGAGCATTTATCTGAAGGAAACAAAAAAACACTATCCTGCAAAGATACCTGCATCCCCATATTCACTGCAGCATTGTGTACAACAGCCCTGAAGTGGAAGCAAACTAATCAACAAAAGAATGGATAAAGAAACATGGTATGTGTATACCATGGATTATTATACAACCATAAAAAAGAAGGAAGTTTTGCCATTTGTGACAACACGGATGGACCTTGAGGGCATTATGCCACGTGAAACAAGTCAGAGATGGACAAATATCGTATGATCTCACTTACATGAGGAATGAAAAACAAAAATCTTAAACTCATAGATACAGAGAACAGACTGGTGATTGTCAATTGCAGAGGGAAGAGGTGGGCAAAGGATATAACTTAAAATGATGAAGTAATAAGAATATATGAAAAAGCAAAAAGATAGGACACTGAATGATGAACTCCCCAGGTAGGTAGGCGCCCAACATGCTATTGGAGATCAATGGAGAAATAACTCCAGAAAGAACGAAGGGACAGAGCCAAAGCAAAAACACCACCCAGTTGTGGATGGGACTGGAGATAGAAGCAAGGTCCGATGCTGTAAAGAGCAATACTGCATAGGAACCTGGAATGTCAGGTCTATGAATCAAGGCAAATTGGAAGTAGTCAAACAGGAGACGGCAAGAGTGAACGTCGACATACTAGGAATCAGTGAACTAAGATGGACTGGAATGGGTGAATTTAACTCAGATGACCATTATATCTACTACTGTAGGCAAGAATCCCTTAGAAGAAATGGAGTAGTCATCATAGTCAACAAAAGAGTCCAAAATGCAGTACTTGGATGCAATCTCAAAAAGGACAGAATGATCTCTGTTCGTTTCCAAGGCACACCATTCAATATCATGGTGATCCTCCAAGTCTATGCCCCAAGCAGTAAAGCTGAAGAAGCTGAAGTTGAACGGTTCTATGAAGACCTATAAGACCTTCTAGAACTAACATCCAAAAAAGATGTCCTTTTCATTATAGGGGACAAAAGTAGGAAGTCAAGAAACACCTGGAGTAACAAGCAAATTTGGCCTTGGAGTACAGAATGAAGCAGGGCAAAGACTAATAGAGTTTTGCCAAGAGAATGCACTGGTCATAGCAAACACCCTCTTCCAACAACACAAGACTCTACACATGGACATCACCAGATGGCCAACACTGAAATCAGACTGATTATATTCTTTACAGCCAAAGATGGAGAAATTCTATACAATCAACAAAAACAAGACCAGGAGCTGTCTGTGGCTCAGATCATGAACTCCTTATGGCCAAATTCAGACTAAAATTGAAGAAAGTGGGGAAAATCACTAGATCATTCAAGTATGACCTAAATCAAATCTCTTAAGATTATACAGTAGAAGTGAGAAATAGATTTAAGGGACTAGATCTGATAGAGTGCCTGATGAACTATGGATGGAAGTTCGTGACATTGTACAGGAGACAGGGAACAAGACCACTCCTAAGAAAAAGAAATGCAAAAAAGCAAAATGGCTAAGGAGGCCTTACAAATAGCTGTGAAAAGGAGAGAAGTGCAAAGCAAAGCAAAGGAGAAAAGGAAAGATATACCCATTTGAATGCAGAGTTCCAAAGAATAGCAAGGAGAGATAAGAAAGCCTTCCTCAGTGATCAATGCAAAGAAATAGAGGAAAATAATAGAATGGCAAAGACTAGAGATCTCTTCAAGAAAATTAGAGATCCAAGGGAACATTTCATGCAAAGATGGGCTCAATAAAGGACAGAAATGGTTTGGACCTAACAGAGGAGAAAATATTAAGAAGAGGTGGCAAGAATACACAGAAGAACTGTACAAAAAAGATCTTCATGACCCAGATGACCACGATGGTGTGACTGCTCACCTAGAACCAGACATCCTGCAATGTGAAGTCAAGTGGGCCTTAGGAAGTATCACTACAAATAAAGCTAGTGGAGGTGATGGAATTCCAGTTGAGTTATTTCAAATCCTAAAACATGATGCTGTGAAAGTGCTACACTCAATATGTCAGCAAATCTGGAAAACTCAGCAGTGGCCACGGGACTGGAAAAGGGTCAGTTTTCATTCCAATCCCAAAGAAAGGCAATGCCAAAGAATGCTCAAACTACCGCACAATTGCACTCATCTCACACGCTAGTAAAGTAATGCTCAAAATTCTCCAAGCCAGGCTTCAGCAATACCTGAACCGTGAACTTCCAGATGTTCAAGCTGGTTTTAGAAAAGGCAGAGGAACCAGAGATCAAATTGCCAACATCCACTGGATCATGGAAAAAGCAAGAGAGTTCCAGAAAAACATCTACTTCTGCTTTACTGACTATGCCAAAGCTTTGACTGTGTGGATCACAATCAACTGTGGAAAATTCTTCGAGAGATGGGCATGCCAGACCACCTGACCTGCCTCTTGAGAAACCTATATGCAGTCAGGAAGCAACAGTTAGAACTGGACATGGAACAACAGACTGGTTCCAAATAGGAAAAGGAGTACATCAAGGCTGTATACTGTCACTCTGCTTAGCCTCTTGATTCAAGTGAAAGAGGAGAGTGAAAAAGTTGGCTTAAAGCTCAACATTCAGAAAACTGAGATCATGGTATCCAGTCCCACCAGTTCAGTTCCTTTCAGTCACTCAGTCATGTCTGATTCCTTGGTACCCCATGAACTGCAGCATGCCAGGCCTTCCTGTCCATCACCAACTCCCAGAGTCCACCTAAACCCATGTCCATTGAGTTAATGATGCCATCCAACCACCTCATCCTCTGTCATCCCCTTCTCCTCCTGCCGTCAATCTTTCCCAGCATCATGATCTTTTCAAATGAGTCAGCTCTTCGCCTCAGGTGGCCGAAGTATTGGGGTTTCAGCTTCAACATCAGTCCTTCCAATGAACACCCAGGACTGTTCTCCTTCAAGATGGACTGGTTGGATCTCCCTGAAGTCCAAGGAACTCTCAACAGTCTTCTCCAATGCCACAGTTCAAAAGCATCAATTTTTCAGTGCTCAGCTTTCTTCACAGTCCAACTCTCACATCCATACATGACCACTGGAAAAACCATAGCCTTGATTAGATGGATCTTTGTTGACAAAGTAATGTCTCTGCTTTTTAATACGCTGTCTAGGTTGGTCATAACTTTCCTTCCAAGGAGTAAGCATCTTTTAATTTCATGGCTGCTGGTCCTATCACTTCCTGGCAATTAGATGGGGAAATATGGAAACAGTGGCTGACTTTATTTTTGGGGGCTCCAAAATCACTGCAGATGGTGACTGCAGCCATTAAATTAAATGACACTTGCTCCTTGGAAGGAAATTTATGACCAACCTAGACATCACATTAAAAAGCAGAGACATTACTTTGTCAACAAAGGTCTGTCTAGTCAAGGCTATGGTTTTTCCAGTGGCCATGTATGGATGTGAGAGTTGGACTATAAAGAAGGCTTAGTGCCGAAGAACTGATGATTTTGAACTGCGGTGTTGGAGGAGACTCTTGAGAGTCCCTTGGACTGCAGGGAGATCCAATCAGTTTATCCTAAAGGAGAACAGTCCTGGGTGTTCATTGGAAGGACTGATGTTGAAGCTGAAACTCCAATACTTTGGCCACCTGAGGCAAAGAGCTGACTCACTGGAAAAGACCCTGATGCTGGGAAAGATTGAGGGCAGGAGGAGAAGGGGACGACAGAGGATGAGATGGTTGGATGGCCTCACTGACTCAACAGACATGAGTCTGGGTAAGCTCCAGGAGTTGGTGATAGACAGGGAGGCTTGGCATGCTGCAGTCCACGGGGTCACAAAGAGTCGGACACAACTGAGCAACTGAAGTGAACTGAATAAGAATATAATGTATATCATGTTGACTACCATTGATAATACTGGATTGTCTATTTCAAAGTTGTTAATAGAGTAGATCGTAAAACTTATCACTAGGAAAAAAAACCTGTAACTACATGGTGATCATATTAACAGATTTACTGTGGTAATCATTTAGAATATATACAAATAGCAAATCATTGTTATACCTGAAATAATGTAATGTTACACATCAATTACATCTCAATTAAAAAAAAAGGTTTATCATGCATGATTTCAGTGGTACCTGTAGTGGGGGCAAAAAGGGTGGGAGTGAGGAGAGGCTTGAGCAAGTATGATGCAAGCATGTACACACACCCACATATAACTTGCCAATAAATTATATGTATGAATTAAGAAGTAATAGCTTTTAGCATATAATAATGATTTTGAGGCTGAAACTCCAATACTTTGGCCACCTGATGCGAAGAGCTGACTCATCTGAAAAGACCTTGGTGCTGGGAAAGATTGAGGGCAGGAGGAGAAGCGGATGACAGAGGATGAGATGGCTAGATGACATCATCGACTCAATGGACATGGGTTTGGGTGGACTCCGGAAGTTGGTGATGGACAGGGAGGGCTGCCTGCTGCGGTTCATGGAGTGGCAAAGAGTCGGACACGACTGAGCGACTGAACTGAACTGAACTGAATGACTCTAGGGACATTTCATTAGTAGCATTTTAATTTAGGAGGATTAGGAAAAGGTAGTATTTCAGAAATTCTGGGCACTGAGCTCCTTGTAGTTACAAAATGTTGGAAAAGTCCTAAGGAACAATGACACTTAAGGAACAACAACAATAAGAAAATTGGCTTAAAAAGTGGAGAACTATGCCAGGGGTCTTCATCACTGCATAAGCAAACTGACATTGCCTCTGGCATTTTATAAGCACAAGAAGATAAATTATTACAGCTAGGACTAGGATTCTGGATACTTGGTGAGAGAGTTCAAATGTTGCCTAATCATCTAGTTTAGTCTATTCCAGTATCCACTTATTTAAATTCTTAAATAATACCTAGTCAAGTTCCACAAAGAGCTTTAAGGTCTATAAACTTTAATTTTTCCATGACTGCTCTGGGAATCAAACAACAAAAGTAGCTAAAGTTAAGCAACAGGAAAAAGGAGAAACTAATATAGATAATTCAAATTCATTATGTCACTTAGTATTTCTAAAAATGGAAATTACTTTTTAAAATTACTGACATCCAAATAACTTTCTCTCTCCAGCTTAAACGCTGCTTATTACTATTACATTCACTGTTTAGCCGCTAAGCTGTGTCTGATCTCCGCGACCCCATGGACTATAGCCCGCCAGGCTCCTCTTTCCATGGGATTTCCCAGGCAAGAATACTGGAATGGGTTGCCATTTCCTTCTCCAGGGGATCTTCCTGACCCAGGGATTAAACCCATGTCTCCTGCATTGGAGGCAAGTTCTTAACCATTGAGCCACCAAGGAATCATGAGATAATTAAATCCTCTCCTTTAGTCAGATTAGACTCTGCTACTTAACTCACTGTGCAAAGTGGATTGTGCTAATTCATAAGAAAGCTTACCTTTGACTAAGTTCCTCCAGGTAGCGACCACTGAGAGACATGTTAACTTCTAAGGCTTTAATACGGTTATTAAGTCTCATAAATACTGATTCCTTTTGGTTTGATCCATGTACAAGATTCCCATTAGCATATCCTAGATCTGAGGAGTTTTGCAATTCAGCATAAAAATCTGTAGCTGTCCTCTGTAACCCTCTTAAAAGGACATCTTCTGGAGACTGTTCATCTTCTTTTACTTCAGGTAATGAAGAAGAATCCACAGCAGGAGTGGAAATTTGCTTTGGTGTGTCAGCTATGTTCATTTTGGCTTCCCCATCTTCAATATCTGGCATAGCAGCTGTGTTTACAGGTGGCACTATTGTTTCAGATAGCTTTGTGGTAATTCGCATGGAGTTTATGTCTTCTTTTACAACATTATCCATTACTTTATCAAGTATTTTTGTTTCATAGATCACAGTTGGTTTCTCTATTGAACTAAAACTCTCAGATCTTTTTTCTGTTTCATTATCAACCTCAACAGAACTGTCTTGGGGAATCACTTGTGGTGGTGAATGCCCTGCCTCATATTTAATAGGCTCAGATACTTCTATTTTAGATAATGAGTTCATTTCTGGAGTAACATCTAAGAGAACAGACTGAGAAAGAGTTTGAGGATGGCTTGGTTCAAGTTCAATTGCATCTAAAGTGTGATTAATCAAATCTTCCTGAAGCACACCACTTAAATCATCTAGAACAATGGTTTCAGCTTCCTTTTCCTTATTCTTACTGTCTGGCTCTCCACCTGGAGGCTGCAATAATGAAACACCTACTGGTTCTTCAGGAAGTACTTGTGGTGGTTCAGCTGACATAAGATACTCTTTTTCTTTACTCAGAGCAGTTCTGCTGAGTTGCCGATAACGAGCAACTCTAACTGAACACCATTTATATACATATTCCGAAAAACTAGAAATACAACAAATTGTGGTGAGTTCACTGCAAAATATTTGTGTCTCTGACTCAAACCAAGGTGATGTTTCATCCTCTTGTTCACCACTACCCAGAAGGGTCACTGTAGAAGGACCTGCTTCCTCTTCTTCTTCTTGAACTAGCTGTACAATGGGACTTTCTTTTGTAGTATCTGGTGACAATGACTCGGTGTCATGTACGTGTCCTTCAGTGGTTCCAAACCTAGAAATACATATCCATAATTATGCTTAAGGAAAATAAATGTATCACACATAAGATAAAAAGAAGGGGAAGTACAGAAAACACTGAAATTTACTTTGAATGAATTACTATCCTTCAAATCACTTTCATTATAAAAACAGTATTATTCAGGAATGGTAACAGAAAGATAACCTATCAAGTGACAAGCCAGATGATTCAAATCACCGTATTTACCAAATTAAGTTTTTCTTTAATCCCTATTTAAGAACAGTTTGTTACGTGAATATTTCCATTTACTGAACATAGTACCTTTACTGAATATTTCCATTTAGTGAATATAGTACCCTTCCTCCCATATTCACCAGTATCACAAGCTTTATCACCCCTTATATCAGAAACTGAGCTACCCAAGGGCTATGAAAGTCCCAGTTAGAACAAGAAGCCAGGACTCTTACTACAGATGCACTTTGTGCCTGAGTATACTACTTTCAAGAGTCCTCGTACAGTTGACCCTTGAACTTTATGCAGCAAGTCAGTTAGAGCCTGTCCTCCATATCCACAGTTCCTCTATACTTTATTTCTGCATCCACAGATTCAACCAATGGAGATCATCTGTACTGCAGTATTTACTAATGAAAAAATCCACGTGTAAGTAGATCTGTACAGTTCAAACCCATTATTCAAGGGTCAACTGCAGATTTCTCAAAGATCATGTCTCTATGGATATTTGAGGAATTTCAATGTGGCATTACACACACACACACACACACACACACACACACACACACACGATTTTGAGGAATTTCAATGTGGCATTACACACACACACACACACACACACACACACACACACACACACACGATTATCTGCTCTAGAAAGAAGAAAATATCCCTACTCCCCCCAAATAATTTCAGTATTATCTAGGCTAATTTTCAGCTATTGAAGCTAAATACTTAACCATTGTAATGAAAATCTTGGCTAATAATATACTACTAGTATCACTAACTTAGTCTTATCTTTGGTCTCTGGAGTATGTATGTCCATTAGGGAAGAGTGGAGAATTCAAGCTGGTGGGAACAGTGTTGAAAATTATAATATGTGGTCCCTTCCAAGATAAAGGTAATGAATTTCCAGGTGCAGGCTTTGTAGCAACAAAGGTGTAATTTGAAAAAACAAAGTAATTTGAATACCAAAAAGAAATCTTCATATGCAAATTTTCCTACTGTGAACCACTACTAAAATTGCCAGGAAATGTCTTTAAATGAAGTCTAATATCACAACAGCAAAAGTAGGAATAAAAAAACACACCA
Source organism: Capricornis sumatraensis (assembly GCF_032405125.1). Lineage (NCBI taxonomy): Eukaryota > Metazoa > Chordata > Mammalia > Artiodactyla > Bovidae > Capricornis > Capricornis sumatraensis. Next base: position 47,475,990 of record NC_091082.1, on the reverse strand, counting down.
GTATCTAGGGACTTCCTTTGCAGTCCACTGACTGGAACTTTGCCTTACAAAGCAGGGGTATGGGTGTAATCCCTGGTCAGGAGGCTAAGATAACAGATGCTCAGAGTCAAAAAACCAAAACATAAAACAGAAGTAATATCATAACAAATTCAATAAAGGCTTTAAAAATAGTCCACATTTTAAAAAAATATATATTTTTCTACAGAAATTTTGTTTTTAAAGACAATATCTAAAACCTGGACTTTCATTTTGTTGACAATAAAATAGTAAACTGACTAAATTAAAACATAATTAGGCTAAGCTTCCCTTAACAGATGATACAGATATAGACAGCTGTATATAGTCTCTACACAATATTTCTTACAACTAAATTGAATTAATTTGGTAAAAATTAAGTTATACTGTCTTTGTGATGTGCTGTGCTTAGTCGCTCAGTGTTCTTCTCTTTGCGACCCCATGGACTGTAGCCTGCCAGGCTCCTGTGTCCATGGGAATTCTTCAGGCAAGAATACTGGAATGGGTTGCCACGCCCTTCTCCAGGGAATCTTCCCAACCAGGGAAGATCAGGGATTGAATTCAGGTCTCCCACATTGAAGGCAGATTCTTTATCATCTGAGTCACCAGGGAAGCCCTATCAACTATGTATACACTCTAGTCAGAGTTACACTTTAAGAAACTCAAACCTGGGAAAAGAAAGTAAGTCATCATTTCATAAAAACTTTTGAGTGATACCGTATCATGGATTCTTTTATTTTTTTCAGAGAACTGCCATATAATCATCAAAAAGAATTTAAAACAAACATACATGGAGAAACATTAAGAAAGTTATGTAAGAATATCTACTAAAAAACAAAACTCTAAAGCAGAAGAGTAAAAACTGCTACATTAGCTAGATGTGGTATCTTTCAATAAATATTTACACACACACACGAGGGGGTAAATATATGTGTGTGTGTGTGTGTGTGCGCGCATGTGTGTGTGTGTGTAAAATAAAATTAATTTAGTTTTGAAAAATAAAGACATACTATGTGTTAGTCACTGAAGAACCTAGTTACAAAACCGAGACAGATCCAGATAATTAGAAATGTCAGGAATTTCTATCCCAAAGAGATTTCTTAGGACCATCTAGGAATCAGTAACATATAATGTTATATTTCACGAAAACACAAATTTGACACTGTGCCCTTCAAAGGACAAAAATCTCATTTTTAAATTAACATAGTACCTTGAAATTACAGCTCAAAAGCGTACTCACTGCAGGTTTCATTACTTATTACCTTGAACTGTTTTATGTAAATATCTTATCTCATTATGTAGAGTTCCTCTGAAAGAAATGTCTGTCAAAGTTTACAGGGAGTATATCTAATGAAATATACATAGCTAAATTTATCATAACTATAACCAGATTATCCCAATAACCCAAATCATTAGTGAACCTATCTATTTTAGATCAGAGGCTGAGGTACAAACCTTAATCACCTCTACCTCTGGTCTAGAAAAGACCAGAATTTGAGTAAGCTCCAAGTTGGTGATAGACAGGGAAACCTGGTATGCTGCAGTCCATGGGGTCACAAAGAGTCGGACACTACTGAACGACTGAACTCACTGACTGACTGATGCATATATATCCCTGCCCAAAGTAACCACTGCAACCTGGGGAAAGACCTGTATCATTCAATTTCAGAAATTGAACACTCTAAGAGTAAGCTGTGTGACCAACACATCATTTAAAAATCACTGCTCTAAGTATTTCAGGTACCCTGTATAGCTTTCTGGGCATAGCACAGATACATAAATAATCAAGGCTTTTAAATCTGAACTTAATAAAAACAGGCCTTTAAAATTTGTCCTTAAACTTATACCTGCAGAGTTAATTATTTGCAATAAGGAAAAGATTAAGTACTGTAAATAATAAAAGTAACACTATATCAAAATAACACACATTTGGTCTATCTACGGTGAACTGCCAGTATACAAAAAGCAACTCAAAGATGTTGAAAGTGGCTGTGGAATGTCTGTCCCATGACTCAGAGTTTTTCATCTTCCACAAATCACAAGTACCTTTTTATGTACAAGTATATCTCCCTTTTAACAGAGCTCTAATATCCCAATATAACTTACTCATGTGATGGAGCAGGAGCTGAAACAGGAGCTGATTCAGGCATTTTGGGTGCAGCTGTGGCAGAAGCATTCTCAGATATAGTTTTATTTCCTATTTTAAGAAAGGTGTCCATATTGAGTTTAATTTTAAAAAGCTATACCATGAAAATATTTCACTATAACAAATAAGGAACTTTAGATTCTCAAGGGAGAAGAAAAAAGGCAAACAGGTTTTCTACTGCAGACTCTGCTTTTTTTTTTCATCAAGTTCTTTTAAAAAGAAATAATCACTGAAAGTCACAACTATACGTAGTGCATATTCTTTCTCAACTTCTCAGAAAATTAAAGCAAGTAACTATGAGTTTTGTGTAATCTTACATGATGAATAAGACACCAGAGTTACTAAAGAGAAGAAGAAGAAATAAATGGGACATTTTAAGTTTGCACTTAGAACTAATTTTTATTGAAGTATATTTGACATAGCAACATTATATTCATTTTCAGGTGTATAACGTAGTGATTTGACATTTGTAATACACTGCAAAATGATCACCACATTAAGTCTAGTTGCCATCTGCCACCACATTGCATTCCCCAGGTTATATATTACAACCCTATGACAACTTATTTTATAAACAGAATGAAGTATTTTTGAAAACAAAAAAAGGGCAAGATTGTTTCCCCTTGTTCATAATATTCATATTTCTGTTACTTTCTAAATTGAATTGCTATTTGACAAATAAAAGCATACTTCACGTAACCATTAGAGCATCAAAACCTCAGGAAAGAACTAGGGATAATATCATTTCTACAGCAGGTTAACAGTGAAAAATCAAATTAATAATTTTTATATAGACAAGATCCTATTTATTAAAGAGAACTTGTGAAATTCAAATAAACAATGAATAATAGAAGATTGGCAAGTTCCTTTCAATGGTTTCTGTATTTCTAAATAAAAAAATCAAACTGCTTGGCTTATTAATTAATTTAACTAACTAAGAAGACCCCTGGAGTATCATATATTTAAAAGACCCATAAAATGATTAGGTACCTTCTGTCAGGTCTTCAGTTTTTGCTCCCAGAATATTAGCGGCAATATTCACCATATTTAGAATGGCATCTAAAACAAAATTCAATCAGAAAAAAATACTAATACACCTAAATATTTTCATATAACTGATATCAGATAGTAAAAAATCATTTGTAATGGTCTTTTGCATTTTTTGGCCTAATTACCTTTCCGCTCACCTTACTATTAGTCCAATACAGGATACAAATTTCAGGCAAAAAGTATTATATATAAATCTAAACTTTTATGTTCAGAGGGATTTTAAAATCTAATTATACTTTTTTTACAAAACCTCCCCAAACCTTTCAGCAAATACTACCTTCAGCATATCACAAGATTCAAGTATAATTCAGCATATAGCCTGCACTGAGGAAAAAAATGTGACAACCAAAACCCATAATTTACAGAAAAGCCTTGTTTTTTTTTTTTTAAAGAAAAGGTTCCACAGTTTAAACCAAAAACAAACAAAAAATCCTTTTCCTAAACATATGACTTTCATAGGTAAAAATAAATAAAATGGGAAGATTATTCTTCAAAGGACAGCAGAAAGACTGGTTTCAACTAGGAATATAAAATATCTAAGTAATATGGTTAAATCCCAAATTGACACTGCAGAGAATCATGCCTTTGATGACTTGTAACAATGTTTTATGGACAATAAATGACAAATTCTTTTGTGAACTGGGTGAATATGGGCATGGGAAGATGAATTAAAAGTCAAAGTCATAAAACTTAAGTGCTGTAGGTAAAACAATCTGCATACTTTCTAATTCTTCCTCTCTTTCCAAAGTGGTTATCTCAATGATGAGTAAAGTGCTACAAACCTTAATATCTACATAAATGGCTGAAGATACATGAGGACCACGAAATATCATAACTCCATAAAAAGCTGGCTTGGAACAGAAGACTTCTTTCTAGTAATTTAATGTAATTTCACAGGAAACTAAATTCCAACTCCAATCTAATCTCTGAAATTCTACTAGAAGGTAATTCACCAGGTTTTTCTACCATTAAAATACTAACATCTGGCAGGAGCTACATATTAAACCTATCACTTTCTTCCATCTTGGTTTCCTTTCCTAAAACAGATCCGAGTTTTCATCACACTTTCATGAAAACCAGAGATGCGAGAAGTAGGAAAGGATCTAAAGAAGGAAAAGATAGCATACCCAGAAGGTTGGGAACAAGCCAAGCACTGTCACCTGGTGCTGATACTGTAAACATATGCTTTATGACAGGTAAAATAGGAGATTTTAGACTTTTAAATGTGATAACTAGTAGTACATAATTATTAATTTTAAACTATATAACTATGATTCTATAATCTGAAAGACAACAAGAAGTGGTCCTTTGTTTCCAATCATTACTTTAACACACAAAAGCTTTATATTTGCTTTTGAAATATCTAGGATTATAGGTCAACCCTGTCCTTTCACCTGGGAAACTGTTAAAACAGTGAAGCAGTCTTAGATCTTAGGCTAAAGGACACCTCAGCATAAAAACAGGAAATGGAAACTCCATTCCCTTATAAACAAAACTAAAGTAGCAATGGAAACTCTGTATTTCCTCATAAATCAAATTTTAATGTCAACCAGTACTGCAAGATCAAACCAGTCAATCCTAAAGGAAATCAGTCCTGAAGATTCAGTGGAAGGACTGATGCTGAAGCTCCAATACTTTGGCCACTTGATGTGAAGACTGACTGATTAGAAAAGACAGTGATGCTGGGAAAGACTGAAGGCAGGAGGAGAAGGGGACGACAGAGGATGAGATGGCTGGATGGCTCTATGGACGTGAGTTTGAGCAAGCTCCTGGAGTTGGTAACGGCCAGGGAAGCCTGGCATGCCGCAGTCCATGGGGTCACAAAGGGTCAGGACATGACTGAGAGACTGAACTGCACTGAATATTGCAACAGTAGTATCTGATCCTCTACTTAGCCTGACAGCTGAAGTTCAATCAAAACTGACTGCTCACAAAACCCAAATTTTGAAATTAAGTTTATATTCTAAGTCCCTTGTGCTTGCTTCAAAGGGCAATCTTACTTCAGATTTCAAATTTTGCATTTAAATTTTGGGGTATTATTATTAAAAGCTTTAAAAATCTGTATCTGTTAATCTGTGTAGAGAAAGAAGTTTTAGAGTATTACTTTTCAATGTAAATTTTTATACTAGTACCTAAAATAAGGAAGATTTATACATACTACTGATCATTTAAAAATATTGTTTATTATTTCAGAGGGCCATTTGGTAATAAAAGCAAAATCTGGCAGATTCTTCTTTCTCAGCCCACCTAACCTATAAGAAATAATCCTGCTATGTTCACAGAATGCTGTCAAATACAGTTTTTTTCTTTTGAGAGAAAGCAGCTTTGTGAATTTTCTTACCAGTCTCACTTTGCATCTAAACACATGACTTCTTGTCGTGATCATAATCTAATCACTGAAAAGCCTTCAGAAAGGCTAAAGGGTAAAAGCAACAATTTGGCATATACTAGACACCTGCTCTCAATTTCTCATGGATTTGCCAACTCCTTTCTCTTGAATTGGGTAACTTATTCATCCCATCCCATTATTTTAGGAATGAAACTCTCTCCTAGGGACCAGATATCAACATGTTATATACACCTAGTCCCTCCCAACACACCAGTGGCTCTTTTTGATATCGAAAACCAAATGCCTATGCTACAACACAAGAAGACAAACCAGTAAAAAAACTACCTCCTCCTCTCTGTACTGAGCTACTAACTCTGCAACATGCCTACCTTCCTTCTCTGTTCCTCCTTCCAGGATCTTAAAATAAATACATTCAAAAAAAGTATTCTGACTTAAAACAAAAACTGCAGTTCATCTTAAACTTATACAGAAAGAGAAGCAGAAATCTGGCCCTTAGCAAATCTGATGACTCTAATCAAATACAGATCATATTTAGGAGTAAAGGCAGACTTACAAGAATATCAAAGTAGAGAGTGGCCTGGAAGACCCACATGACCAAGCACAAGTAGAGTGGGTTGATAACGAAGAATTTCTGTTGATGTAAAATATTTATATGCTCTGGCGTGCTGCGATTCATGGGGTCGCAAAGAGTTGGACACAACTGAGCGACTGAACTGAACTGAATGTAAACAAAAGATTCAGGCAGAAGAGTCCCAGAACTGGCAAACATACAAAGCCAAGAATGCTGCTCTATAGTAGTCTCTCCCTTTCTGGAAGTTCAGTAAATTATATAATATCAAAAACGTCTAAACAAGCAGCATGCATGCTCTTTGACAACCAAGTCCCATTAGAAGCAACATACTCTGGGGTAACATATATTTCCTGTGACTACCAATTACTCAATAGCAAAAGAAAAAAGAGCTTCTCTTTTAAATTAAAGGCACAGAATTCTGTTTTAGAGACATTATATAAATATTAAAGATAAATTAGGTGCAAAATTGGCCAACTTCAAGCTAATTTAGGAAGTGGTGATGATTACAGTCAAATTCAGACATTCCACTGCTAGAGACGAGCTGTTTGGCCTGATTCCACCTTGTTATTTTTTCCTAACATTATATTACATTGGAGGAAGTTACTAGGTCAAGCTCAAAATCAGTCTAGACTATTCAGAGAAAACTAGAAGGATATAGGTATCGAAGGCAGCAGTATTAGGTCATGCTTATTAACTTAATAACAGCAAAGTCTCATCACTCAGCTACTACTGCCTCTCTTGTTCTGAAACATCAAGAAATGGATATCTTTTTAAGCCTCTCATACTTAGGCTCAGCTGATATCCTCCCATCCACCTTGTCTCACTACACAAAATTTTTCAACACCTAGGAACACTGGAACATAAATGGACTGCTCTTCCAGAAAGCCATAAAAAACAAAAATGAACTGTATTACCAAGAAACATGTCTTCAAGGAAAAAGATCCAGAAAATAGAGTCTAAAAAAATTATATGTCTGATTAATTAAAATAATACATCAGTCAGAGCAGTGATTACAAATAGGGAAATGTCCTCTACTGAAAACATTTTAATGCTGTCTTGGAGTTAATCCCATAGGAAGATAGAGAAAGAAAGCAAAATATCAACAAAATTTTCCCTTATCTAAAACTATAGTAAATTATTACTTCTGGAAGGTGCCCCTTCGTTCCCAGTAACCACCAAAAACTAGAGAACTTTTAGTCTGGAGCTATTTTCTGACCCCATAAAATAACAATGCCACCTCACAGCTAAATCAGCATTACTGAATTATGATGACTATTACATAATATAGTTTTTAAACTACAAATTTAAGGACACGAACAAACATATTAACATCCAATTAAATAAAACAGCATCTTGTCTCACTCCTAAAAAACTATTCCATAGCAGTGAATGAGGCACCTGTTTTTAATGCTATCATCAGCAGAAATTGCAAAGGATACACTTGAAAGTGATCAATAATATCTAAAAAGTCAGTTGACCAGCAACAGAGTAAAAATATATTAAGCTAATCTATAACAAAGTTAAATATTACATAGAAGCATTCCCTTTATGCAGTTATTTTTTAACATTCTTTTCCCTATTCCCTAAAATAGTCCACTGAAATCTATAGTCTTCTATGGAGAGGGAGAGGACAAGAAGGGAAGAAAGCGAAAAAGATAAAAGATGAAAAGAAAGACAAGTGACTCTTAATTCCATATAGTGCAGCCACCCAAATATCTACCTAGGTATAGGTACTACTGGTGAAAGTTAAGTTGCTCAGTCGTGTCCGACTCTTCGCAACCCCATGGACTATAGACTACCAGGCTTCTCTGTCCATGGAATTTTCCAGGCAAGAATACTGGAGTGGGTTGCCATTTCCTTCTCCAGGAGATCTTCCCAATCCAGGGATTGAACCCAGGTCTCCCGCATTGTAGGCAGATGCTTTACCGTCTAAGCCACCAGGGAAGTCCTAAGGTACTACTGGTTGAGTACCTTAAAAAGCTACGAGGACAATATACACAGTGAGACTGGGATTCAAAAAACTCAAGAGTAAAAGAAAAATGCACAAATCGTCTTCTATGTTACTAAGATTTACTTTCATTACATTCAATTATTAACCTCCAAATAAGAAGTCCTTATTTTGGGGGACTAACCAAAACTAACAAATGTAAAATATACCTACCTGCATTCTAACAGTAAAAATAAAGTATCAGTCAGTAAAGGTCTTTCCAGGAGTCTACTTGGCTAGCCTGTCTATAAGTTCAGATAATAGGTTGGCAAGACAAGAAGCTAAACAACTAGTATCTTAGTCATTTTTTTTTTCAGTTTACAAAGAGTGTATTATTATTACTATTATTGTTACTGCTTGGGAATCATCATTATCATGAATAAGAACAGCCTTTATTCTTTATAATTAATCAGGAAACTAACCATACCCATACATTAACAAATCCTCATTTGGTAGGATTTCACTGATGGGTACCACTTGTAAAAATAAACTCCTTTCCTACCAAATATGATTACCTAGATGCTCTTATTTATATGGTCTAGGACCTCTTTAATAATTCTTTCCCCAAGTAAATTCATATCCCATTCTTCACTCTAAGGAACTTGCCTAAAAATATAACTACTTCATTTCTGTGATAGAACTGACCTATGCTTGCATTTCACCTCTCTTCTTTGTTTACATATATTCTATTTTATTCCTATGAAGATACTTTTGAAAAGTATTCTTTGATTTCAACTCAAAGTTCAACACTAGGACAGAAGGAGCCCCCTAAACTTCAAAACAAAATGTTCACATATGCCAGGAAACAGAAGTTGAGATATACTTTAATAATAGTGACTAGAAACCCCGCCCCACCAAATACTTACTTGTAGCAGAACCAAGAAGGTTTTTTGAGGATTTATCCTCCCCAGTATTATAATCCAGTGGGTAATCTGTTCAAAGAGAAAATGAAGGTTAATTATGCTGAGAACTATCTCAGATGATACGTTTAAAAGCACAAATTATATCCTGTCAAGTCAGTTGACAAAACAATTTTACAGTTTTCAGTATACATCCAAAGCACATTCACAACAAAGGAAATTCATAGCCATTTATCAAACATATAAAAACCAAAGAATATATTTCTACTGCTTACAAAAATTTTAATCACATTTATAAGACTTTTACTCAAGCTTTCAGTGTAGTTTACCAACCCCTAGTAAATGACTTCACTTCACTTATGGCAAAACTAGGGAATGCAAAAATTAGATTTTTCAGACTACAGTTTAAGACATCTTAAAACAAGAACTTAATAAAATAGAAATGGAAGGAGTCATAAAACGTTCTCTGACCTCTGCAGGCTCATGGGAATTTCAAAAATTCATGCCTCAATATGCTTGCTTGCTTGCTCTTAGGCTAAAGGCAAATCAAAGAAATTCATGCACATTTCTACTATGTCAGTTACCTTTGAGTAATAGGCTTTGAGGCCTGGCATAGGGATATAACCATAATTTATTAGCACTGAGTTTCAAGTCACAAATAACTGATCGACAAGCAGAAAAATATTTTAGAAATAGGTTTAGGAGAAAATTAGTTACTAGGGTTAAAAACAAGGAAAAAAACTAAAGACTAATCATCATGGCGATCTTTTTAAGTGCCCTACAACATTTACCCATTTAAAAAACAAAAAAAATACATAGATACTTTTTTTTAATATTTATTTATTTATTTGGCTGCGCTGGGTCTTTGTTCCAGCACACAGGATCTTTTAGTTGTGGCATGTGGGATCTAGTTCCCTGACCAGAGATGGAATCTGGGGCCCCCTGCATTGAGAATGTGGAGTCTCAGCCACTGGACCACCTGGGAAGTCCCAGATAGTTACTTTTAAAAAATCACTCACCATAGTCCTCATCATATAGTTCTTGACGTTCTGACTGATACTGGGAATCAGCAATCTCTTCATATTCTTCCACCATGCTAGTGCCAAATACCCTGTTAACAACAATTTCATTGAAGTTTTTCACTAATGTCTTGTTAAGACTCATCTCTTCATAATAAATGACAAACTATAATAATTTTGGTTGTTTTGAGTGTCATTATCTTCTGAACTCAAAAATAATGACTTTCTCAATCCACTGTTTTCATTAGAATGTTAATCTATTTACGGCATTTAAAAATATAATAATAGGCCAATGACTTATTGGCCTAAAATGTTTCCATTTATTATCATCATATCAAGCAAGCTAAATTGACCACATAAAATGAAGGTTCTTTTTTCCTAACAAAGGAAAAAAAAATTTTTTTAGGAGGATTCACAAATTGTGGTTTATTCAGATTGTGAAACTTACACAGCAGTTTAAAGAAATCAGAAATATACTATTATGGTCATTATCAAATCATATTGATAGATATAAAATGAAACTGCAAAATATATATAGTTTAGCATAAAAAATTTTAAATACTTTTTTCAAGGATATAACTATGAATATAAATTCTCAAAAATAATTAGAAATGATACATGCCTAATTCCTATCTAAATTTTTACACTTTTCTAAACCATATGCAAAAGGAAGAAAGGTTTAGCAGTATATTTTTTATGGTGTTATCTCATGCAATAACAAATTTTATTTTTCACTTTAAATATACTGGGATTTTTATGTTGCCTTTTTTTCTTTTTAAACCACTCAGTAAATTTTTTTGCTCTGTATTACCTTATAAGGCTTAATGGACAAAAGTGCTCTGATCCAAAATGTGATACCAACTCCACCTAAAGAATAAAAGCACACAAAATGACAAGCCAGCACAGTGTATGTGAAATTATCTAACAAAACATTGTTTTTTTCATTATAACATTTCTAAAAATAAAGTCCTAATTTTCCCCAAAACTAGTATTTGTAAAGTTTTGCTTTGCCATGCAATGTCATGCCCTATTATTCAATATTGCAAAAGAGAAGGTTGCTAACCTTTATGTACTTGATGAACATCTGAAGCAAGAGAAAGGAAAAGAAAAAGAAATCAGTTGCAAAGTCTGAATAACATGCCATAAGCAATATTCAATATTTGTAAATTATATTGTATAATTAAAGTATAGAAAGCAATATACTGTGATGGATAACATTGTAGTACTCATTTCTTTGCAGAAACCAAAGCAATGATTTGCATTTATTTTTACCATCACAACTAGAAAATATAGTGCAACTGTAATGAAATAAATTACCTTTAACCTAAATCCACTGCTGCTGTTTTATTTATTCATTAGATCTGAAAGCATTCTAAAAGTAATTAAAGTATATCTAGAAATAACCTGTCATATATTACACTAAATATTATAAATTTTATCATGTATATACCTATATATTAATACATTGGTACATATATGTGGCTATACATATCTATGAACATACATATTGATAAAAAGATTAACATAATAAAAAATAATATTTATTCATGCACAATACTGTATATGAACTATTTGGGGAAAACTTGGATTTCTGATATGCTGCTATTTTAAGTATAACTTATAGAACTAGAGGATATTTATCAATTCATTTTTAAAATATAAGCTATTAAAAAGCATTTTTTAAATATGGGTTTTAATTCTTTTGTGATGAGCAAAACTCAGGTAACCTTATATAACATTTATCAGTATAAAATAAGAATCAGAAGTAAATGTTTTTTGCTTTTAGGTTTAAATCTACCAAAAAGGGCTTTTAAGAAAACCAGGCATTAAAATGCTCTATAGTCTCCCATTATAAAGAGGACAAAGTAGGGAGCTTTATATAGGATTTTTCTGTATCACCAATAAAATGTTCTGTTATTAACAAAGTAGACTCTATAAAGACTGATTCTTGGAACTATTTCATAACATGTGAGTTGTTTTAATTGCAAAATCAGGTACAATTGTATCATCTGCCAAAATATTTTATATATTTTTTTCGGCATCACAGTGTAGAAAAAGCTACATAAAAAGGTCATTAAACTGGTTTGGAATTCACTTTAAAAAGAAACTGAAAATGTATCATCATTTTCCTGAACACTGTTGACTCATTAACTGAAAATATCAACTGTACTTTAAAAACAGCATTTTTATAAATATATTTTTATATGGAGAGTAGGAATACTACAAGTTTACCCATTTACAGAAGCCAATTTAAAACATGCTTACAAAAGACACAGAAAGTAAAATCCCAAGAGATGAGTAGGCAAGTATAAGTTTTCACATTTAAAGAAGAAATAATTAGGAAGAAAATGAGAGCTGCTGTCATTCCAAAAGGTCTTACTAACAACACAGTTGTACTTTAAGGTATGGCTATAGTATCATAAAGAAAAAAAAAGGAGGAAATAAAAAGGAGTAAGAAATTCCCATATTTTGTCTAAATTCAAGAGTGATAATAATTCTATTGTGGTAGATAATTCCACCTCAAGACTGGTGAGGGAGGCAGTAGGAATTTATTTATGGCTTTTATTAGAGTGTAGTTGATTTACAATGTTGCATTAGTTTCCGCTGTACAGCAAAATTTATCAGATACATACACACACACACACACACACACACTCACTCTCTCTCTCTCTCTCTCTCTCTTTTGGATTCTTCACCCATATAGGTCATTACAGAGTACTGAGAAGAGTTTCCCGTGCTATATGGTAAGTTCTTACTGGTTACCTACTTTATGTATAGTAGTGTGCATTTGTCAGTACCAGTCTCCCAGTTTCTCTCTCCTCCTACCCTCTACCTTACCCTCTGGTGACCATAAGTTTGTTTTCTACATCTGTAGTTCTATTTCTGCTTGTAAGTAGTTCATTTGTGCCATTTTTTAGATTCTACATATAAGCAATATGACATGATATTTATCTTTCTCTGTCTTATTTCACTCAGTACAATTTCTAGGTCCATCCATGTTGCTGCAAATGGCATTATTTTGTTCTCTTTTATGGCTGAATAATATTCCTTCGTATATATGTACCATAGCTTTTTTATCCATTCTTCTGTCCAAGGACATTTAGGTTGCAGCAGGAATTTAAATGGTTAAGACTTTATTTGAAATTGTTACTTAAACATTAAATATTTCACCTGAATATACAAAAGACAAAAAGCTATAATGAAAAATAACTGGGCATTAAAATAGAAATCTCAGAATCAGATTCTAATAAGAAACCAGACTTGCTTTAAAGACAGCAGTGAGTAACTGATTCAGGTTTTAAAATATAAAGAAATATAATATTATAAAGATGACATTTTATATCAAGACTTCAAAAATATTAAGAGTTATAATTTGGAATTTCATCAAAGCCACAGATATCAAAAAACTAGCTTAGGTTTCCAGTTACATAAAAGGGAATGTATTAGTATTTGTCCCATAAAATAATATTTTCAAGAAAGAACTGTTTTATTAAAAGGAATACAGCAATACATCTCCTCTTAATTTTTCTTATTTCTAAACAGGCGAGGTACCAAGTATGAATAACAGGTATGTTTAATTATAGAATATAGTTCTGTAAAGATAAACATTACCTTCACATATTTTGCATACATCTGTTCATCTAAAGGGAAACTCTGGACATTCCTCTCATCTCTACCATGGAAAGTACCCAGCTTAATCCATTTATTCGTGGGGTATCTAGACAATAAAAAAAAATTAACATTCCTTTTTAGAAAATCATAAATCACACATTGAGAGGTCCTATCATTTTCAAATGAGATCTTGTACTTTTTTTTTTTCCCCTCTCCAGGTAACACATTCACTTAACATAGTTTAAATATGAGTTAAGCATCAAGTTCAATAAATACATTTTCTTTTCCAACTAAACTCTGACAGGTTTCTCCTTATGAAGAAAGACTATCTTGAAAAATCACACTATCAAATAGAAGATAAGAAGAAGACAAAAAGGACAAGGATTGCCTCTTGGAGTTTTAGAGGGCTTCCAAGTAAACTAGAGGCTTTAAAACAGAAAGTAGCCAAGAGAGTGTTTTGGAAGGATGAGGTACTACTCTTTATGTACCAGTAAGTGTGTGATCAGACTGGTGCTTTTGAACTGTGGTGCTGGAGAAGACTCTTGAGAGTCCCTTGGACTGCAAGGAGATCCAACCAGTCCATCCTAAAGATCAGTCCTGGGTGTTCATTGGAAGGAGTGATGTTGAAGCTGAAACTCCAATACTCTGGCCACCTGAGGTGAAGAGCTGATTCATCTGGAAAGACCCTGATGCTGGCAAAGATTGAGGGCAGGAGGAGAAGGGGAAGGCAGAGGATGAGATGGTTGGATGGCATCACTGACTCAATGGACATGGGTTTGGGTGTACTCCGGGAGTTGGAGATGGACAGCGAAGCCTGCATGCTGCAGTTCATGGGGTCGCAAAGAGTTGGACACGACTAAGCGACTGAACTGAAGTGTGTGATGATATAAAGCATAAGTACTAGTTGAAAGGGAAACAGAAAAAAATCCTTTAATATCATATTTGAATTTCACAGCATTTACATAGCTTTTCCGATTTTAAAGGAAATCTAATGTAAAAGTCCCAAACTACTGTTTTTCTTTACTACAGCATTTAGAGAATCCCTGAAAGTAATGAGTATTCTCTTATCACATTAAAAAAATACACTTTACTTGTCATAGCTGAACACATTCATTTGACAGGTAGGAAAATTACAGCTTAGGGAAAAAGGAAATGACCTGAGCAAAGTTAGCTAAAGAAAAATGAGTAAGAGATCTTGAGAAACCATTTTGAAAACTGTATATATGCAATGCTACATGTAGGGTAGGGGAAGAAACACCACAGAAAATTCTTAATAGTCAATAATAAAAGAAGGATTAAATAACAGCATCCTTACATGGTACATTGCGGGCACTCAAAAAGCATTTACGGAATGAACTAATACCTCCATCTGGAGGAAAATATCAAGTATTTATTAAAAATGATGTGTTTAAAACAAAAAAAAAGAGGATATTCTCAAGATGTAAGCATCGAAACTGATTTTTGATAGAACTATAAACATATAAATGTGTACAAAAGACTGGAAGGGAACATATTAAAATGTTAACATAGGTATCTTTGGTTGATAGAACTGGGATTCTCTACCAAATTCCTTAGAATGTATGTTTCTCTTATAATCACACATATATACCAAAGTTTTTAAAATATACTTTAACAAAAACATATGCTATAAAATGATGTAAAATGAAATACTCATATATGTTTTTTTTTTCTTTTTCTCATATATGTTCTTAATAACTTTGTAAAGAAATGTTTGGAAGCAATACAGCGTAATAATGCAAAGTAAGGACTTCAAAATCATAGAGATCTATGTTTGATTCTTGGTTGTCCAACTCACAAATCAAGTGACCTAGATAGGCTATTTAATCTCTCTCTGTTTCGTCTCATAAGGGAATAATATCAGAGGGTTGTTATAAGCACTATGTAAGTTAATGAATGTAAAATAACAAACGACTACCCTACAACAGTATTATTACTGTTCTTACAAATGGGTACAAGTTGATTAAAACAAAAAAAAAATAATTAAAGTTTTAAATCATGACCCATTTAAAAATTTTTATTCTGAAAATCCAATATTAACTCCTTAGAAACCAGCTTTAGAATTTACCTGTCACTGATAGAAACCAGAAAGTCTTTAGGAGTAGAAGAAAATAATTCATAATTTGCAATATCAAACTGTTTTACTTGAATTGGTTCACAGAGTTCAATAACAAACCTTTAAAAAGAGCACAAGACAATTATTTAGATAAACCAACTAGAATAACAATTCATATTAAACATGACATTAACAACTTACATAAACTAGACCTCTATTAAGTTATTCATTAAAAAATGTAAAGAAGGAAGAGGATTTGAGAAAGAACACCCCTAAGTATTCCCCAAGCATAGCATTAGTAGGAAAAAAATACTGATTTTGTCCTACAGTATTTTTTTAATAAAGATTCTTTTCTAATAACAAAGTTCATTCTTGGAGGAATGATTTGACAAAGAACAACTAGTAAGAGTGTAACCTGACTAGTCTAGAGGGCAGTTTGGCCATATTATCTCAAAAGGTACCACAGCTGTTGATTCAGCAATATACTCTTAGAAATTTAATCTACGGACACACAGCTCCAAATCATCACCCTTGTATACGCATCTTAATAAATATATCAAAGCACAGTTTATAAAAGTGAGGGCTAGGGGGGAGGGAAGTCAATCTAAATGTTTAACATAGAGGATTGATTGACAAATTATGGCCCCATTCAGACAACGAAATACCAAACAGCTATTAAAAATGGTACTAGAAACTATAACAAACTATGGCCCCATTCAGAATGAAATACCAAAGAGCTATTAAAAATGATACTAGAAACTATATATTGCATTTATATAAAAATACAGAAAATACAGACCAATGTATAGTGACAGAAAGTACAGATCTGTAATTGCTATGGGGGTAAGGGGTGGGAGGGAAAAATTATAAAGGAGCATGAAGAAAATTTTGGGGGAGACAGATTATTATCTTCACTGTGGTGATGGCTTCATAGATGAATAAATATCAAAACTTATCAAATTATACACTTTAACATTTTACAATTTATTTTACATGTAGTTGTTTATACGTCAGTCACGCTTCAATAAAACTGTTTTTAAAAATAACAACACACTAGTGAATAAAACAAAAAAGCTGCAGACTCGCAAGTATAGAGAACAAACTAGCGGTTACCAGTGGGGAGGTGGAACAGGGGATGGCAAACAGGGGTAGGGAAAGAAAAGTATTATTATGGAACTATATGAAATCATGTGTGTGAAATTTTTGAAAAAAAAGATATTTGAGATATGTATCATGGACCTGGAAAAGATGCCACAAAATATTGCTATTTAGGAAAACATTAACAGTATGTTTCTACATGTATAACATAAAACTACATCCAGCATGGCATTTGAGGAAAGAAATACTCTTGATATCTAGGACTCTAATCAATACTTTAATAAACTAATTATTATATCAAATGAGATTATATACACTAACAAGTAAATGTTAAATTAAAAGCATTACAATTAACATATTGTGTTTGGGGAGCAACAGAACTGAATTCCAGAAGATGGTAAGAACAGCCATGTTTCAGAGAACAGCTCCTGATAAAAAGTAAACTAACAGTTGCTGAATGCTTAGTCTGTGTCAGATACCATATTAGATGATTTATGTCCATGCTCTGATTTAATTCTTACAACCAAAATGCATAGATTATCTCTATTTTACAGAATCATTCAATTGGTTACTTCACATTTTTCCTTTCTGCCTTTTTAAAACAGAACTTGCTCCCCTCTCCAAAGATGTAGCCAAGCATACAGTCACTAATCAAAGACTGTTTTTCCCAGTCTTGGCAATGTTACTTAATTATAGTGATGGGATGTGGGCAGAAGTCTCCAGTGCAACTTTCAGGTTAAGCCTTCAAAAGGAAGCTGCCACCTCTACTTCTGCTTTCTCCCACCTGATAGGTCACAATGAGGATGTGACAGGAAGAAATCATCACAGCAATGCAGGCAGGGACAACATCTCGGGAGTGGTAGAGAAACATGACAGAAGGTAAATGTGTCCTTTAATTGTTTTCTATTATACCCCTGCCCCACATATCAACTTGAGGTTTTTGTGTCAGAGAAAATTAACTATTTTTTTCAAACCACAGTTCATTCATCTCTGTTAAAAAGGCAGGATCAAGAGCCTTAACTAAAGAGTTATTTAGCCAGTGAGTAACAAAGTTAAAAGTTAAAAGACACATCTATCTGGCTCCAAAGCCTAAACACTGTACTACTATCCCAGGGAGAGGAAACTAAAGAAAATCTGACTCAGATTTTGCTTTTTATTTACAAATCTAAAAGAGCACTAAGAAGAAAAAGCAAATTCTTCTCTACCTCCTTTGCATACAAGGTTCTCCATTTCTAAGAAGATATGAGCTATATTATTGATACTATTAAAATAAATTTTTAGACAAATGTATTACCAGGTGTACAATCAATCCACCAAGAAGATTTAACATTTCTAAAACTTATATTAAAGTAGTAAACACTCATAATATATATAAAATTAGTAGTACATATGCAATTGTGCCTCATAAAGGTTGATTTTAAAATGCTTTTTTATCTAAGCCTCATCTTTTATATTTTCTTAGAGGTAGATAACACCACATGTAAATTAGTAAAAACTACGTATAAAAGCTGACACATCTAATTTCAACATACTTCTCTTAATTAATAGTAGGTCAGAAATTTTAAAACATCAGTAAAGTAGCAGACCTAAATGTAAGAGTACATTGATAAAATACCACGTGTCAAAATTTAGATGATATGAACATATTACACAAGGTAATCTGCAAATGCAATGCAATTCCTATCAAAATACCAACGACACTTTTACAAAACTAGAATGCATAACTCTAAAATTTATGTGGAAACACAAAATACCCCAAATAGCCAAAATAATCTTGAGAAAGAACAAAGCTGACCTTAGACTTATCTGCAAAGGTACAAAGAAAAGATTTTTTAACTGTAAGAGAATAACAACTTCATTACAAAAACCTTCAAAATGGATCAAAGATAAATTTCTAGAAAAATGTAATTAACCAAACTAATTTACTAAAACTAAGTTGAGAAGAAACAGAAAACCTATACAGTCTCATGTATGGGCTTCCCAGGTGGCGCTAGTGGTAAAGAACCCACCTACCAATGAAGGAGACTTAAGAGACAAGGGTTTGATCCCTGGGTCAGGGTAACCCCCTGGAGGAGGGCATGACAAACCACTCCAGCATTCTTGTCTGGAGAATCCCATGTACAGAGAAGCCTGGTGGGCTATACAGTCCATGGGGTTGCAAAAAGTCGGAGATAACTAAAGCAACTTAGCACGCATACAGTCTCATTACTTCTTTTAAATATGTTTTTTTCTTTTTTTTTAATAATTAAACCTTGTCATCTATCACACAAGTATAAAACACGGCATGCACAAGCTTATTTATAATAACTGTCTGTTATGGCAAAAGATTACTATAAACAGCCCAAATACTATCAACATAAGACTAGTTAAATCTTGCTACAATCATATAATGGAATTTCATGAAGTTATCAAAAAAAAAAAAAGAAAAAGTTTTATGTATGAATGAAATAGAAACATGACCAGAAAATTTTAAGTTAAAACTTAATTCAAGGTGATAAATATTATGTATAATACGCTGCTGTGAAAACTGAGAGGTAAATAAAATCTCTGTTTCTGCATAAAGAAAATTAAAAGGTATCTAAAAATTTAACACTGAACAGGAAGATAGATGACAGATTGGAAGTGTATTGCTCATTGTAGCTCCTCTACCTCTTTTAAACACCTTTTTGAGTTTGAGCCACATGAATATCCTATTTTTGAAATCACATATTTAATTTAAAATTAACATCTTCCCTGAGGCATGGAAGGCTTTACAGTTGAGATTCAAACTTAGAATATCTTGAGAAAAAAGAAGCTTAAGATATCATGCTGCCTAACTGCAGATTATACAACAACCCTACAGTAATCACAACAGCATGGTAGATACAGAAACAGACACACAGATCAGCGGCTCAGGACAGAGAGCCCAGAAATGACCCCATGAACTTAGGGTCGATCCACCCATGACAAAGAAGACAAGAAGAAAACAAAACAAACTCGTGGCTAACAGGAGGCAGAGGGAAGGGGAAGGACAAGATAGGGATACAGAATTAAGAGACACAAAATACTATACACAGAGTAAATAAGCAACAATGATATATTGTACCGCATGGGAAAACATACTCATTATTTTGTAATTACTTTAAATGGAATATAATCAAGAAAAATACTGAAGCACTATTTTGTACACCTGAAACTAATACAATTTTGGAAATCAGCTCTGTGCTTTAAGTCGCTTCAGTCTTGTCTGACTCTTTGTGACGCTATGGGCTATAGCCTGTCAGGCTCCTCTGTCCATGGGATTCTCTGGCCAAGAACACTGGAGTGGGTTGCCATGCCCTTCTCCAGGGGATCTTCCCAACCCAGGGATTGCACCCGCATCTCTACATCTCCTGCACTCACAGATGGGTTTTTTTACCACTAGCATCACCTACACTTCAGTAAAAAAGAAAAAAAAACACAAAACACATATCTTGTAAGTATTAGGTTAGATGCACTGCCTTCAAAATAAGGAATAAGATGAAACTGCTTACTATCACTACGTACAATTTTCTCAATGATCTAGCCAGCATGTGATGACAAAAAGAAAGTAAAATATAATAAAAAGGATTAGAAAATTTTAAAAAGGAGAAAAATATGTAGGGAAGTTATAATTTTCTATGCAGAAATCCTCAAAGATTCTACATATAAACTATTAAAATAAGAGACTATAAAAAAAGCTGGCTCTAAGACTCATATATTAAAAAAAACTGGATATCTAAACACAACAAAACACCATTTTTTAAATTAATTTTTACTGTAGTATAGTTGCTTTACAATGTTGTGTTAGTTTCCTGCTGATACCAACAAATGAATTTAACAAAAGATACACAATACTTTCATGAAAAGTTAAAAAAAATAATTAAAAGATATTAAAAACAATTTAAAAATATGCCCTATATGGGATAAGTAAACTCAATATCTAAAAGTCAGCAAAAGATGCAATGCAATCACAAACAAAATCCAATGGGACACTTGGGGAACTCAATAGAATAAGTCTAAGATTTAACAGAAAAAAGAAAGAAAGCAGCGGCAGAACAGCCCAGTCAGTCCTGAAGAATATGGTACAGAAACCTGCCCTACCAGTTATTAAGATTTATAAAGCTAAAGAGTGTGGTGTTTCTGCAGGTAATGATAAACTGACCAAAGGAACAGGACAAAGAGTATAGAAACAAATTCCCATATAGAAGAGAATTTTATGATAAATGTATTATTGTAAATCAGAGGGGAAAGTGTGAATAAACAATTATCTAAAAGAGGAAAACGGGCTTCCCAGGAGGCTCAGTGGTAAAGAATCAACCTGCCAAGCAGGAGATGCAGGTTCAATCTCTGGGTTGGGAAGATCCCCTGGAGAAGGAACTGGCAACCCACTCCAGTATTCTTGCCTGGGAAATCCCACGGACAGAGGAGCCTGGCAGGCTACAGTCCATGGGGTTGCAAAGAGCTGGACACAACTTAGTGACTACACTACATCATTAATCAGTCAGTAAAATGGTGGTGATTCACCTAAATTCTTTTTTAAAACAGCTGCTTTTGATCAACGAAATCAAGTAATCTAATAAAACTGTTGGCATATTAAACGTTATTTTCCCCATATATCCCCCATAAGTTTCTTTGTTTATATTATTAGTTAATGGAAGAATTAGATTGAAGCAATGAAGCCAAAATCCAGGGAGATTTATCAGATGCCTCTGTCTTCTTCACATCTGATTTCTAAGCAAAAGCTGTCAATTTTAACTGCTATAACCATTTTTCAGATTTTCCTCTCTCTTCTTTACCCAAATTTACATGCCTTAATTAAAGCCCTTATTTTCCACATGAGCTATGACAGTAGGTTCCTAACTGGTTTCACTGCTTCTAACTGCATTATGCTGTAGGCCATCTTTTGAGGATAACCCTTTCCAAAATGCCAGTGAGGTCATGTCATTTCCTTACTTAAAACTACCTTACTTAAAACTACCCTCCATGGTCTTTAAGATAAACCTCAGAAACCTTTAAGCTGCGTTATACATAGCATGAATGGCCTGATTACTGCTAAACTGAGTCTCCTGGCTCATCTTTCATGATTACTCTAGTTTTACCTCTATTCTTGTAATCACTGAAACAGCTTCTTCGGTTTGCTCCTACTTACAGCTGCCCAGAAGACATTCGCTCCTATTAGTGCTGGCCCCTTCTTCTTACAATTCCTGAATACCTCTGTCTCCCTTATCTGTGACTTACTTATGAACTCAAGGAATTAATTCTTTAAGATTCAGCTCATAAATCACCTCTTCTAGCAAGCTCATTCTCTTCTGCAGTTATATATCATCTCCGTTTCTATAGTATCTTTTCAGGCATACTTTTCATACTATTTGATAATTGCTGAACTAGATCTGTCAATTTTGAGTGACATCCTTAAAAGGAAAGACATTTTAGGTCCTTAGACCCCAGGACCTAAGGAAAGTATAGTACCAGCACCAATCATAAATGTTTATTAAGTGACATATAAACAAATCATAAATGCTTATTAAGTGACTATATGAACAAATCAATCTAACCCTAACATAAAAGGTTTATATATATATATATATATATATAAAGCATACTTTATTAAATTTTATATTACTTACCAAATTTTAGTGCTGCAAGGATTCAACATATAAAGATCCATATTTTCTATAAGAATAGCAGATGTGCTCTATTTTCAAAAAGGGGGAAGGGAATAAATTACTTAAAGAAAAATATTTATTTCAACTCTCAAGTTTTCTAGGTTTTCTATATTTTTAGATCTTAAAATATACCTAAGAGACTGAAATACCTGGGAAGAAAGCATAACAGCGGCTAAAATTTACAAGTTTTGTCTATACTATGCTAAGCAAGGCTTGTAATAAAACAACTAAAATTAAACATCTGTTGCTATAGAAGCAAAATGATTTTTCCTATTAGCTATTTCCTTTTAAAACACAGGTTTTAAAAGTTTAAAAACCAAGTATATGCCCTTCAGTAGGTGAATGGATAAACTATGGTACATCCAGACAATGGAGTATTCTTCAATACTAAAAAGAAAGGAGCTATCAAGTCATGGAAAGACACGGATGAAACTTAAATGCATATCACTAAGTGAAAGAAGTCAGTCTGAAAAAGCTACATACGGTATGATTTCAACAATATGATATTCTGGAAAAGATAAAACTAGGGAGACAGTGAAAAGATCAGTGGATGTCAAAAGTTGGAGGAAAGAAGAAGTGAATAGGTAGAGCACAGAGGAGTTTTGGGACGGTAAAAATACTCTATATGATACTATAATGACAGATACATGTCATTATACATTTATCCAAATGTGTAAGAATGTGTAAGAGTGAGCTCTAACATAAACTATGGATTTCAGGGGATAAAAATCTGTCAATATAAATTCATCAACTGTAACAAATGTACCACTCTAGTGGGAGATACTGGTAATGGAGTAGACTAACACATGTGGGGACAGCAGGTATATGGCAGATCTCTGGACCCTCCTCTCAATTTGGCTGGGAACTTATAATTACTCTTAAAAAAAAAATGGTGCAATGCATCAACCAATACACTAAGAATTCATGTAAGAAATTATGTCTTTTAAAGCATAATCTTGCACTTATTAGTGGATTAGGAAAATAGCTCATGTTAAAATACAGTTTCCAGGAAACCACTGCTTATATTTAATAAAATCTCTAGCTTCCTATATGTATAGAAGAATTTTACACTTAAGTACCTTGGCTTCTGGGTTAGCTGCCAAAATTTTGGCACCACATTCTACTGAAGCATAATTATTTCGATTTTTCTGGACCTTTTTTGTGGCATGTAGACCTCCATTAGAAGATGGATGCATTGACTGACCTGCAGACAAACCTTATTATGAACATATATATATGATGATTATGATTGAAAATACCCACAGCAAACAATCTCAAGAACAGGCTGCCATCTAGAGTCCAGGTTTTAATACTAAAGAGAATATTTTTAAAACCCATATGAAATAGCTTTATATCCTTAGTAAACAAATTAACTACAAAAATCCACATTACTTGACTTATGCTTAGTGTAATCCACAAAACGGAGTTTACTATGAGAATCAAAACTTTTGCATATACATTTTATTGTATTAAGGATAGAAGCTTACCAATCACTAACTCCAACAATAATTTTTAACTCTGAGACTTTTACAATGACAAAGAGAAAGTGTAATACTTTAGTCCAATTCTGTTTACAGTTTAAAGCTTTATGACTGAGAACTTTCCATGCTTCAACTTTCCTCCTATAAACTGATACGGAAAATCACTGCTTTTGCCCACTTTATCTTATTTTAGCCTTGTTTAATAATTTACAATAATGGATTTTAATTAAGATTAATAAGACAGACACAGATAAATTCCATGTGGGTAACCAAAAGCATATTTGTTAAGTTTCACCTTTAAAAAGTTTTCAGAAGTTTTACTTTAACAATTAAGAAGAGAAACTGCGTATTTAAACCAATCCCTTAAAAAAAATTACATTTTAGTGCTTCCTTACTTTTTTCTTTTTCTACTTCCATAACTTTCTTCTTCCATTCATCAAATGTTGGTATATCCTCTGGGTCTTTGGAATTTGTAACAGGTGTAGGGTCAATTTCTCCTGGCTTTGTATAATCAGAACTCTGAAAGAAATGTCAAAAATAAATAGATTTCAGGTTTCAAAGAATACAGAGGAAACAGAATAAATTATAGTAGTAAATACAAATGTTTCTGTCAAATTAAACTAGAAGTCCAATTTTATAATGAATGACAGTATTCTGGAAAAAAACAAAAACATACAAAGGAAAGTTTTGGTTTAACTTAAAAGCTGAGTTTCTCTTTGAAGAATTAAAACCTTCTCTACCTGAGTATCACAGGATGAATCCCTTCATATGTTAGCAATATTAGCATGGGTTGTAAAAAACTCTATATAATTTCATAAGCCAACAATTACCCAAACAAAAACTGTACACAGACTGTAACTGTCGTGAATCCACCTTAAAATCTACCTTAAAATAATATATATATTAAAGCAAGCTAATTTTAGATATAGTACTGAGCAACTAAGCATGCATACTGCTTCTCCTAAATCTTTAATAAAAAGTACCATTTATATAACTAATAAAGACCTACAGTATAGCACATGGAACACTGTAATAACCTATATGGAAAAAAATCTGACGAAAAAGTTGATATACATATATATACAACTGATTCTCTTTTCTATACAACAGAAAGTAACACAACGTGCTCAGTCACTTCAGTAGTGTCCAACTCTTTTACAACACTATCAATCAGCTATTGTTGCTGTTGTTATTTAGTCACTAAGTGGTATCCAACCCTTTGCAACCGCATGGACTGTACCTGCCAGGCCCCTCTGTCTATGGGATTTCTCAGGCAAGAGAACTGGACTGGGTTGCCAGTTCCTTCTCCAAGGTATCTTCCGGACCCAGGGACTGAACACGTTAACTCCTGCTTAGGCAGGTGGGTTCTTTACCGCTGAGCCACCAAAGATTTTAATAAAAAATTTAAAAATAAAAGTATCATTTATATAAAATTTTAAGGTGGCTGTAAAAACTTAAATGTGAAAAGCAAAGCTTTAAAGAAAGTATTGAAAAGATATCTTCATGATTCAGGCTATACCAGGATTCAGCAAGATGAAGGAAATCATTTTTAAAAGGCTGATACATCTGGCTAGATTAAAATTTGAAAATTAAATATATCAAAAGACCATAAACCACACAGTTCAATAAGCCACAGACAGAAATATATGAAACACTATTCAGACAACAAAGGATTATTACTAACCATAAATACTGCCTACAAATCAATAATGGGGAAAAGTGGAAGAGGTACAGCCAACTGAGTAAAGAGAAAATACAAAATGCTCACTCTCAGTAAAATCAGGGAATGCAAATGAAAACTAAAGATAATAAATTATACCAATCTGATGGAGGTTAAAATGTGATAGCCTGTTGAGCCATGGACATCTATGAGACTGCCAAAGTGAGTGCGACATTTAGCAATATTAAAGATATGCATACTCTATGACCCAATAATTTAATTCCTAAGTATAAATATCAATGAAAACATACATATGTGCCTAAGAAAATATGCATAAGGACATTTATTACAGCACTATTCATAATGTCAAAAAAATTAGAAATAATCTAAATATCTACGAATTGAAGAACAGGTAAACTGTGGTAGAATCAAATATAACAGTGAAAACAAAGAATAAGTAAAACTCAAAAACAATGTTGAGTAAAATGATATTTAAAATGACATCATTTTATGTTTCAAAATTTGCCAAGTAATAGTATATATTGTTTATAGCAACGAATATTTGAAAAACCTTAAAAATATGCTCTAAAATGTAAAAATAAAAAAAAAATTCAAGATAGTGGTTAAATCTAAAGCGGAGAGAAGAAATGTAACTGGAGAGGGCATACAATTCATTTTAGCCTTAATTGGAAGAATGTATGCAAGGATGTTCATTCCATTTTAACATTATTTCTGTCTCCCTAAAACAATACATAATGTATTTATTAATAGGGCCTTGAAAATGAAAGTGAAATAGCTCAGCCGTGTCCGACCCTGTGCAACCAACCCCATGGACTGTACAGCCTTCCAGGCTCCTCCATCCATGGAGTTTTCCAGGCAAGAGTATTGGAGTGGTTTGCCATTTCCTTCTCCCAAGAGATCTTCCCCACTCAGGGATCGAACCTGGGTCTCCCGCCTTACAGGCAGACAGATGCTTTACCGTCTGAGCCACCAGGAAAGCTAATAGTGCCTTGAGAAGTATACAAAATCTATTAGACCGTAAATCTTGGATAAGGAAATGGCAACCCACTCCAGTCTTCTTGCCTGAAGAATTCCATGGACAGAGAGGCCTGGTGGGCTCCAGTCCATGGGGGTCGCAGAGTCGGACATGACTGACAGACTATCACTCATTCACTCACTCACTTCAGTAAATGGCACAAATCTCGTATTAGGGTACATTTTCAAGTACTGATGCTAATTTGTATATCAGTATAACACACCAACACAAATTTCCATAATCTCGCTTTAGGAAGACAAACTAGCAAACTGGTTCCTCCACAACCTTCATGTTGGGAGTGTTTTGCAGAACACACAAGCTTATAAAAGTATGTAGCTATTTAAAAAATAATATACAGAAAATAAAACTAAAAAACCAACATTACACTAATTGAAAAATTAAATAAAAATTTAGTTTAAGTGAGAAAATAAACAAATATTTATAAAAATTAATCTAGTTGAGATGCTTGACAGTAAAGCCCAAATACTAAAAGAAATACAATAAAAAGTAAGAATACACACACACTCTTTGAGGGCCAGGCACAGCAATCACTCTCACCTCTTAGCAACAAATATAAAAACTAAATAACACAATAAAATTATTTTGCAAAGCATTATAACAAGCAAAGGAATGGAATTTTGAATTAATTACCTCCTAAATTATTTAATACTCCAGAAAAACTGTCAGATGAATTTTATCACAAAGTGTCCAGTAGTTCTATACACTATCCAGTTCAGAATAGTTCTGCCCAATTAAGTCTGTGTGAGTGGAAGAGCTTATCCCTATTACCTCAAGGATCTGCAAGACACTGCTGTGAATGGTCAAGGCGAACAAGCAAATCTTGGACAAAACTAGCTGCCATGCTTGAATTCTACATTTGGTACTTAAATAGCTTAAAGAAGACATTTTTGTAATGTTTGTCTAATTTTATTTACGCCTGTGATATTTGACAACTGAACTGTAACACATACTTGACTTGGTTTCACTGGAAAATTGTTCCTACAAGATTTCAGACTATGAAATGTTGATTTCCTACATTTATAAGCAGCATTGTAGAAACAGTTAGCCCAATAACAGTCAGGTCTCCAGAATGAAGTTTAGTTAGTGATGAATGCAGATTCACAGAAAATATGTAAAAGAAAAAGTGGAGAACAGAACAGTTGAATGAGAAACAAACAAATACAGACGTGGCACTCAGTATTTTGAACTCCAATTTCACGTTTTGTTTTTGTTAAGTTCATTGAGTGGCCTTTCCCTCTTTATTTAGTTATTTCTTAGATGAAGGGAATACACTTTCTCTGCCAATATTCTTTCAGGAAGTTCTATACTGGCCTGTGTATTGGCCTCTACATGAAGTCAAAGTAAAACTCAAAAGGAGAAAAGAAAATAAAGCTCTTATACAGGGATGAGCCTTGCCTTTAAGAATCATATTCGTTAATATAAGCTGGTCTAGTTGTATTTTGCATACAAATAACAAAGGGTAAAATGTCCCTTTAAAATAATTCTAGTTGAAAAGCCTAAATTTAATCCTGTATTACTGAATTATAGTCTGAAGATACTTAAAACAATCATAACTTCTATAAGGCTCTCTTTAAAAATCGCTTAAAAAAGAACTTTATGCATCTGGTACCAAACAGTCTATGGTGGCAGAAAACCATTTATACGTAAACATAACCAAAGAGAGGTCACATTTGGGACAACTTTATGTATGAACATTACATTGGCAATAGTTTCATGAAGTAACCACTTGCTCTCTGGGAGCACACTTCACCTCAGTTCCACACTGATCACTAACTATTGATCCCCTAACTTTATGGCAAATATGATTAACAAATTACAAGACTGGTTAAAAACGAAAATGAATTGTATAACAAAGTAGGAGATAGTGCATGTTATTTACCTACCTCATTTTTTAAATTATCTGAAGAAGCATTCAATGCAGATTTTGGATCACTACCACCCTGATCACTTGATGAAACTTTTGATTCGAATTCTGACTTTGTTATCTTTCCTTTGCCGTGCGAAGATGACACATTTTCTATATGTTGGCCGACAAGGCTATTTGAAATCAAAAGGCATATTAAATCAACAAATTTCAGCTGAATAACAAGTACACACAAATCCAAACTATAAAAAGTATACATGAATAAAAAGTAAACCAAGAAAGGAGCACAAAGAAGTAAGTTTTCTCTCAATCATAAAACTGAATTACGTATACACCAAAGTCTACTCAAAGGTGACACTGCCGTTTATTATAGAATCATATAAAGACAAACAACAGCTCACACTCACCTTTCAGGTGGACTGACAAAGGAAGGTTGGTCAACTGGAGCATTTGCATCAAGGGCCTCACCAACATCACAATCAGTTTCAGACTGCTCAGTTTCCCCTGGGTTGGCTATAGGGATAGTACCAGAGTCTTCTATTTCACTAAAATAGAAACAAAAAAGACGATCTGACAATTTAATGGACATAATGCAGCATAAGTTAAAAGTGATATTAGTGATTTCCAAAAAAATCCAAGCCAGGAAAAAATGCTTTATAGTTCTACAGAGGGTTTTCAAGATTTCACATACTGTAAGTTGTGGAAAGACTTAAAACGTGTGAACTGTAGACCCTTGATCTGCTGGTGCCGTTGCCTGGCCTCTAAATAGCTAAGTACCAAAATGTAAAACAAAATATTATTATAATATTTAATATTATATATAAATATATATGTTAATATAATATATAATTAATATTATATATTAATATATAAAAATATATTAATATTTAATATTGTCAAAAATAAGATCTTAAAATTATTTATTCTAAATGCATCTTCTCTCATGTTTCACTTCTGTTAGTACATCCGACAGAATGTGGTCCACTGGAGAAGGGAATGGCAAACCACTGCAGTATTCTTGCCTTGAGAACCCCATGAACAGTAGGAAAAGGCAAAATGATAGGATACTGAAAGAGGAACTCCCCAGGTTGGTAGGTGCCCAATATGCTACTGGAGATCAGTGGAGAAATAACTCCAGAAAGAATGAAGGGATGGAGCCAAAGCAAGAACAACACCCAGTTGTGGATGTAACTGGAGACAGAAGCAAGGTCTGATGCTGTAAAGAGCAATATTGCATAGGAACCTGGAATGTTAGGTCCATGAATCAAGGCAAACTGGAAGGGTCAAACAGGAGATGGCAAGAGTGAACGTCGACATTCTAGGAATCAGCGAACTAAAATGGACTGGAATGGGTGAATTTAACTCAGATGACCATTATATCTACTACTGTGGGCAGGAATCCCTTAGAAGAAATGGAGTAGCCATCATGGTCAACAAGAGAGTCTGAAATGCAGTACTTGGATGCAATCTCAAAAAGGACAGAATGATCTCAGTTCGTTTCCAAGGCTGCTGGGAGCCACCCCGGGAGATCCCACCCATGACAGGGTCATGTGGAAGAGAACTGTTAAGCAAGGCTTCAGAACTCAACGGGCTCCCTAGGCTTTCTCGAACATCTACCCCAAAACCAGAATCTGTCTGTTTTACTATTTCATGACTTTCACCAATTCCTCTGACATTAACAGGGGGCTATTCCTGATCACCTTTCTCTGGAGAAAATCAACTTAGGGCTATAGCTAATAAGTCTCCTGGACATGAGAAGAATATTTCCAATCAAAACCCCTCTGTTAGCATTTTAGCTTGCTTGGCAGATATATTCAGACTCTTGCAGCTACACATGTGATTATTTACAGCCTCCCAACTGTGAGAGGCACGGAAAGCCTAAAACATAGAGCCTTTCAAAGAGTTAAAAGTTACTAGAGTAGTGCTAGGCATAGGATTTCATTATTAGGCCAATGCTTGTTGCTAAGTTCCCATATCTCTTATCCACTGTGCACCTGGGAGTGCATTAGTTAACACAGTTGGAAAGTAAGAAAAACAAGTGTAGCCTTGAAATTAACCACATCAGACTTTTGAGCTAATTGGTTCTTTCTTGTAACTCACTACACCTTTGCTTCATGAGAATGTAACTCTGTTTAATACTTTTTGAGGCTGACATAGATTAGAAATATAAGAAAAAACATTTCAAGGGAAAATAAGTTTTCTGGTTGAGAAGCCTTTATCAAAAGAGGGTCATAAAATGTTCACAGACCACCAAGGTCAGAAGATAATGTACACAATATTGTTTATGGGAAAGGTTTGCAGAAAAATCCTGGTTTCGATAAAGACAAAACAGATATAATGTTTGGGCTGACTCTGTATGACTTTGCATCTTTCATTTCCCTTTATGTACAAGTAAAGGTATAAAAGATCCTTTTAAAAATAAAAACAATGGGCCTCTCTTGAAGAAGCTTGGTCACTCCGTGTTTTTCTCTCTTTTTTTCTCTCTTACTTTTTCAGGCTGATCCCTTGGAGCACAGAGGCTCCCTGCGTTCACTTATCTGCCCAGGTTTCTAAGACCTGAACGGGAAGACGCTCTGCGTCTTCACTCCCTCGGAAGACCGGGAAGGCACCTGTGGCCTCCATGAACAAGGCAAACTTCTTGTCTCGAAGTTTTATTGGCTTTCTATGTAAACCAAGGAATATCAGCCTCTTTCTCTCCTCTATTTTCTTATCTACAATATTCTTTCCTTATCTCTCTCTAATTCATCCGCTGACGCTGTTTTTCCTTCAGGTTCCCCTGGATCCTGTGGGGGCTGGACCCCAGCACAAGGCACACCATTCAATATCACAGTTATCCAAGTCAATGACCCAACCAGCATCGCTGAAGAAGTTGAATGGTTTTATGAAGACCTACACAACCTTTCAGAACTAACACCCAAAAAAGATGTCCTTTTCATTATAGGGGACTGGAATGCAAAAGTACGAAGCCTAGAAACACCTGGAGTAACAGGCAAATTTGGCCTTGCAATACAGAATGAAGCAGGGCAAAGGCTAATAGAGTTCTGACAAGAGAACGCACTGGTCATAGCAAACACCCTCTTCCAACAACATAAGAGAAGATTCTACACATGGACATCACCAGATGGTCAACACCGAAATCAGATTGATTATATTCTTTGCAGCCAAGGATGGAGAAGCTCTATACAGTTAGCAAAAACAAGACCGGGAGCTGACTATGGCTCAGATCATGAACTCCTTATGCCAAATTCAGACTTAAATTGAAGAAAGTAGGGAAAACCACTAGACCATTCAGGTATGACCTGAATCAAATCCCTTATGATTATACAGTGGAAGTGAGAAATAGATGTAAGGGACTAGATCTGATAGACAGAGTGCCTGATGAACTATGGACGGAGGTTTGTGATATTGTACAGGAGACAGGGATCAAGACCATCCCCATGGAAAAGAAATGCAAAAAAGCAAAACAGCTGTCTAGGGAGGCCTTACAAATAGCTGTGAAAAGAAGAGAAGTGAAAAGAAAAGGAGAAAAGGAAAGATACAAGCATCTGAATGCAGAGTTCCAAAGAATAGCAAAAGGAGATAAGAAAGCCTTCTTCAGCGATCAATGCAAAGAAATAGAGGAAAACAACAGAATGGGAAAGACTAGAGATCTCTTCAAGAAAATGAGATATACTAAGGGAACATTTCATGCAAAGATGGGCTCGATAAAGGACAGAAATGGTCTGGACCTAACAGAAGCAGAAGATATGAAGAAGATGTGGCAAGAATACACAGAAGAACTGTACAAAAAAGATCTTCATGACCAAGATAATCACGATGGTGTGATCACTCACCTACAGCCAGACATCCTAGAATGTGAAGTCAAGTGGGCCTTAGAAAGCATCACTACAAACAAAGCTAGTGGAGGTGATGGAATTCCAGTTGAGCTATCTCAAATCCTAAAAGATGATGCTGTGAAAGTGCTGCATTCAATATGTCAGCAAATTTGGAAAACTCAGCAGTGGCCACAGGACTGGGAAAGGTCAGTTTTCATTCCAATCCCAAAGAAAGGCAATGCCAAAGAACGCTCAAACTACCGCACAAGGGCACTCATCTCACACGCTAGTAATGCTCAAAATTCTCCAAGCCAGGCTTCAGCAATACCTGAACCGTGAACTCCCTGATGTTCAAGCTGGTTTTAGAAAAGGCAGAGGAACCAGAGATCAAATTGCCAACATCTGCTGGATCATAGAAAAAGCAAGAGGGTTCCAGAAAAACATCTATTTCTGCTTTATTGACTATGCCAAAGCCTTTGACTGTGTGGATTTCAATCAACTGTGGAAAACTCTGAAAGAGATGGGAATACCAGACCACCTGACCTGCCTCTTGAGAAACCTATATGCAGGTCAGGAAGCAACAATTAGAACTGGACATGGAACAACAGACTGGTTCCAAATAGGAAAAGGAGTACGTCAAGGCTGTATATTGTCATCCTGCTTATTTAACTTATATGCAGAGTACATCATGTGAAACACTGGGCTGGAAGAAACACAAGCTGGAATCAAGACTGCTGGGAGAAATATCAATAACCTCAGACAGGCAGATGACACCACCCTTATGCCAGAAAGTGAAAAGGAACTAAAAAGCCTCTTAATGAAAGTGAAAGGGGAGAGTGAAAAAGTTGTTAAAGCTCAACATTCAGAAAACTAAGATCATGGCATCTGGTCCCATTAGTTCATGGGAAATAGATGGGGAAATAGTGGTAACAGTGTCAGACTTCATTTTGGGGGGCTCCAAAATCACTGCAGATGGTGACTGCAGCCATGAAATTAAAAGATGCTTACTCCTTGGAAGGAAAGTTATGACCAACCTAGATAACATATTCAAAAGCAGAGACATTACTTTGCCAACTAAGGTCCACCTAGTCAAGGCTATGGTTTTTCCAGTAGTCATGTATGGTGGATGTGAGAGTTGGACTGTGAAGAAAGCTGAGCGCCAAAGAATTGATGCTTTTGAACTGTGTTGTTGGAGAAGACTCTTGAGAGTCCCTTGGACTGCAAGGAGATCCAACCAGTCCATGTGAAGGAGATCAGTCCTCGGTGTTCTTTGGAAGGAATGATGCTAAAGCTGAAACTCCAGTACTTTGGCCACCTCATGTGAGGAGTTGACTCACTGGAAAAGAGAGATGGTGGGAGGGACTGGGGGCAGAAGGGGACAACAGAGGATGAGATGGCTGAATGGCATCACTGACTCGATGGACATGAGTTTGAGTGAACTCCGGGAGTTGGTGATGGACAGGGAGGCCTGGCGTGCTGCAATTCATGGGGTCGCAAAGAGTAGGACACGACTGAGCGACTGAACTGAGCCAATATTAGAGTTATTGCCTACAGTATGAAGAAATCATCTATTACCTCAAAATGCTTCACTAAACTTCTTAAAGCACTTTTATAATTTCATTTAAAATATATATATCTTAGTATTTTTCCCTAACTTACTTTCATTTCACTAGACAATCATGTTGAATATAATGAGAAAATGAGATGTACTGTTCAGATATATAGTATCTAGACTTAAATACTAAGTGTTTAATATTAAAAAAATTTAAAAACTGTCATTATTTCTAGGCATGTCTTTTGTTCCCTCGTCCCTTACCAGGGTGAACTCCTAAATGATAACTGTACCATCTTTGTGTACAACTCCTTCAACCCAGTCCCTCATATTCTAGAAAAGAGCATGTATCTAAAAAGTGCCTGAGGCAGAAAAATAGTAGTAATGATAAAAATATTAACTCATGCATATATTCTTACTCTATGCCAGATACTGTCCTATACATTTTATATAAGCTAACTCATTTGACAAAGGATATGTTTAATATACTATTAAAAGAAAGGGGTTTTGTTCTTTGTACTGTTGCTGAAGCTAGGCATACAAAAGAGACTTTCTAAATTAAGGAAACTTTAAACATCACTAATCATCAGGGAAAAGGAAAATCAAGACCACAAAGAGATATCTGTCAGATGGCTATTATCGAAAAGTTTGCAGGGATTTCCCTGGTGGTACAGTGGTTAAGAATCCACTTCCCAATGGAGGGACCTGGGTTCAATCTCTGGCCTGGGAACTAAGATTCCCTATGCTGTGGGGCACCTAAGCCTGTGCACTGCAACTAGAGAATAATCCCCACTCGTCACAACTGAGAGAAAGCCCATGCATAGCAATGAAGATCCAGTGCAGCCAAAACTAAATAAATTCCAAAAAAAAAAAAAGGACTAAGTAACAAATGTTGGCCAAGGATATGGAGAAAAGAGAACCCATGCGCACTGTTGGTGGGGATGTGAATAGGTGCATCCACTGTAGAAAACAGCATGGAGGTTTCTCAAAAAAATTAAAACTATGACCCAGCAATTTCCCTTGGAGTATGAACTCGAAAAAAAACAGAACTCTAATTTGAAAAGATACATGTACTCAATGTTCACAACAGCATTACTTACAATTCCCAACTCATGGAAACAACCTAAGTGTTCACCAACAGATGAATGGATAAAGAAGCTGTCATATATATACCCATACGTGCAATGGAATACTACCCAGCAAAAAAAAAAAAGAATGAAATCTTGCCATTTGCAGCAACATGGATGGACTTGGAGGGCATTATGCTAAAAGTGAAATAAGTCAGAGAACGATAAATACTGTATGAGATAGCTTATATGTGAAATCTAAAAACTACAACAAATTAGTGAATGTAACCAAAAAAAAAGCAGACGCAGATATAGAGACCAAACTAGTGGCTACCAATGGGGACGGTTCAGTTCAGTTCAGTTACTCAGTCGTGTCCAACTCTTTGTGACCCCACATACTGCAGCACACCAGGCTTCCCCATCCCACATCACCAACTCCTGAAGCCTACTCAAACCACGTCCATTGAGTCGGTGATGCCATCCAACCATCTTATCCTCTGTCGTCTCTTGCTCCTCCTGCCTTCAATCTTTCCCAGCATCAGCGTCTTTGCAAGAGTTGGTTCTTTGCATGAGGTGGCCAAAGAATTGGAGTTTCAGCCTCAGCATCAGTCCTTGCAATGAAGATTCAAGACCGATTTCCTTTAGGATTGTCTGGTTGGACCTCCTTGCAGTCCAAGGGACTCTCAAGAGTCTTCTCGAACAACACAGTTCAAAAGCATCAATTCTTCAATGCTCACTTTTCTTTATAGTCCACCTCTCACATCCATACATGACTACTGCAAAAACCATAGCTTTGACTAGATAGACCTTTGTTGGCAAAGTAATGTCTCTGCTTTTCAATATGCTGTCTAGGTTGGTCATAGCATTTCTTTCAAGGGGCAAGCATCTTTTATTTTCATGGTTGCAGTCACCATCACCAGTGATTTTGGAGCCCCCAAAACTAAAGTCTGTCACTGTTTCCACTGTTTCTCCATCTATTTGCCATGAAGTGATGGGACCACCTGCCATTATCTTAGTTTTCTGAATGTTGAGCTTTAAGCCAACTTGTTCACTCTCCTCTTTCACTTTCATCAAGAGGCTCTTTAGTTCTTCCTCACTTTCTGCCATAGGGTGTATCATCTGCCTATCTGAGGTTCGTGATATTTCTCCCAGCAATCTTGATTCCAGCTTGTGCTTCTTCCAGCCCAGCATTCCGCATGATGTACTCTGCATATAAGTTAAATAATCAGGGTGACAATATACAGCTTTGACGTACTCCTTTTCCTATTTGGAACCAGTCTGTTATTCCATGTCTAGTTCTACTGTTGCTTCCTGACTTGCATACACATTTCATAGAAGGCAGGTAAGGTGGTCTGGTATTCCCATCTCTTTCAGAACTTTCCACAGTTTGTTGTGATCCACACAGTCAAAGGCTTTGGTGTAGTCAATAAAGCAAAAATAGATGTTTCTCTGGAATTCTCTTGTTTTTTCAATGATCCAACAGATGTTGGCAATTTAATCTGTGGTTCTTCTGCCTTTTCTAAATCCAGCTTGAACATCTGGAAGTTCACAGTTCATGTACAATTGAAGCCTGGCTTGGAGAATTTTGAGCATTACTTTGCTAGCATGTGAGATGAGTGCAACTGTGCAATAGTTTGAACATTCTTTCGCATTGCCTTTCTTTGGGATTGGAATGAAAACTGACACTTTCCAGTCCTGTGGCCACTGCTGAGTTTTCCAAATTTGCTGGCATATTAAGTGCAGCAGTTACACAGCATTATCTTTTAGGATTTGAAATAGCTCAACTGGAATTCCATCACCTCCACTAGCTTTGTTCGTAGTGATGCCTCCTAAGGCCATTTGACTTCACATGCCAGGATGTCTGGTTCTAGGTGAGTGATCACACCATCATGATCATCTGGGTCATGAAGATCTTTTTCTGTACAGTTCTTCTATGTATTCTTGCCACCTCTTCTTCATATCTTCTGCTTCTGTTAGGTCCATACCATTTCTGTCCTTTATTGTGCTCATCTTTGCATAAAATGTTCCCTTGGTATCTCAAACTTTCTTGAAGAGATCTCTAGTTTTTCCGATTGTATTGTTTTCCTCTAATTCTTTGCACTGATTGCTAAGGAAGGCTTTTTTATCTCTCTTTGCTATTCCTTGGAACTCTGCATTCAAATGGGTATATCTTTCCTTTTGTGTAGGAAGGAGCAATACAGGGGTGGGGAAGTGGGAGGCACAAAGTACTGGGTATAAGACAGGCTCAAGTATGTAGCATAAAACATGGAGAATAGAGTCAATACTTTGTAATAACTGAAAATGGAAAGTAGCCTTTAAAAACGGTGTAAAACATTTTTAAAAGAGAGAAAAAGAAACCAAAATATTCCAAATTTATCTAAATATACTGAATATTTATTATCAAGCTTGAGAAAGTTAGCTATCATACAAAGACATATTATGAATGGAATGACACAGTAATACTTAAAGGAAATGAACACTCTGACATTGGAATTTTTGATAATTATAGGAAAGATTATTCAGTTAGGTTCCATGTTTCTTAAACAAGAATCTCACTTTACCTATATTATGCAGATAATTCATGCCTGGGATACAATCAACTTCCCTGAGTTAGACAGAAGAATAAATACTCATTATGCCATAAGATCATTACATTTAAAAATAAAAAAATTAAAAACACAAAACAGGTGCATTATTATATAGGTCTGCTATACAGACTAAAGGTCAAATTTAAGTATCAAAGAAATTTTTCTGTCATTATCTAATGATGTTCTTTTTTTCTTTGTTATGACTTACTCAAGTTTTGAGATTGGAGTGACCTCTGAGGTAGATGAACTGGAAATATTTTCATTATTTTCACTGTCCACAACTACACTGGAAGAATCTTCATGAAGATCAACTGTAGGGAGTGTCTCAGTCACAGATGGACTTAACTTTTTTGACTCCGCATCCTGTTTCTAAAAAAGTCAGTTATATTTAATGCTTGGATTAACAAATTCTCTCTTTATTTGAAGAGGATATTATAAAAAGTATGTCTCAAAGTAACAATATAATGTTCACTAAAAATTACTTTTATAAAAGTCCCTTCTTCTAACATGACCACCCTAAGGAATACATCTCATATTACAATACAGGCTCTACAGATTTGTCATAGCATTTCATAAGCCAGGATAAAGCAGCTTGTCTTTCTTCTTTCCTATTTTGTATCAGGACCTACAAAATTTCTCTCTTACTATAATTACACCTTAATGTATCCTACAGCAACACTGAAATCCTATGTAAATACATTAAACAGTATCTATTAAATAGCATTACTATTTATTAGTATAAAATATTATATACTAGTATTTAATATATAATAGTATAAATTAAAGTAGTATAAAATAGTGTACCACATAGTTTTTTGTCCCTGAGCAGTTTAGAAGATAATGTGTATCAAGAAGTAACAATACAAGGCATGTATAAATAACATTACAAGGCAATACACGATTCTGGCTGTTCTTTTAAGGCCTGTATGCTGTTTCACTCTTCCAAAATATAATCTGAAATGTACTTAATACCTACTTATCTTTGAAAACCTCTTATAAGTACTTCCCTCCACCAACCAACTCCATATAGAATTAGCCATTCCCCTTCTTCTATGCCTCCACTGTTATCTGTATAGACTTTAATCACACCTTAATTGCCCTTATTTATTTATTTCTCTTCTTCAATTCCATTATAAATGTCTTGAGTACAGACTATGTTTTTTTGATCTTCATGTTCTTAGTGCCTAGCATGTACTAGTACCCAGCACACAGTAGACAATACTTACTAAGTGAGTATCAAATGAGAGAGAGGTACTCATGCTCAGTTCAAAGAAAAGAGAAACTAAGGACTACAATGAACTAGAAGAACTAGGACTTCGAAGAAAAGGACAAGCCAGTACAGCAACAGAAAGAAAACAAGAGGCAGAGTCAGAAGAATATAAAATAAGGACTGTGATATAAAATTAAAACGTAAAAGAAAATAAATATAAAACAATATAAAATATAAAAGAATATAAAATTAACAATGTGATATAAAACAAAAATTCTTTATAGAATAAGAAAATAAAATAAAATGGGATCATTTGAGGAATTCACACTGGAATGAAAAGTTAGCAAAGGAATACAAATAGTTTGCAAAATTTATGACGGAGGCTTTGAGAAAAGAACCATCGCATTATTATCAAATATTGCATTATCATTCGACAGAAAAAATTAATAAGATAGTTTACACTATGTTTTTTCTTTTATTAATACTAAGTCTCCAAAATCAATGTGAATCTTATACTTACAGCTAATCTCAACTAAGACTATCCACATTTCCAATGTGCAAGAGCCACAGGTAGCTAGTGGCTACTGTACTGAACAGCACAAGTCTCTAAAGATGCAGTAAGCACTTCAATGTACTTGAACAAGAGAATATCATGAGAAAAATTCAGGAAAATGAAAAATGGCAAGACTGTTTGGGATACTTGTATAACTGAAGGGCTACAGAGATCACTTTTCCCTTACTCTGATGCATAAATCTTTTCCAAATGTCCTCCAAAATTCATTAAAATGAAATGTACTATCTCTCCCTAGATAACCCAATTAAATCATAAAATAACTCCAGCTGTGTTTTTTTAAAGAGCATTTCCCCTTCTTTTAAGCTGAAATTTATTTTTGTTAATATTTAAGAGATTTAGTTTTTCCTTAGTCCTTCTTCCTTCCAGATCAAATATCCCCAGTTTCTTCAGTTATTCCTGATGTTAAATGGTTTCCAGATACATCAGCATTCTGATCAACTTACACTCTGGTCTAGTTTTACATAGTTCATAAAAGCTGGTATACAAAATGAAAAAATAACATTTAGGATATAATATGAGAGAAAAGGGGAAAAAACATAATCTATTAATGATTATTTATTAATATTTCACACTAAGTGATACAATTTTGGTGTCAAAATACTCTGTATTCTACATACAAATACTTTAAGTCAGAAAAAATGTCCCCTGACATCTGAAAACCTGAGGGAAGATAAGTAATTATACTGAGGCAAAATGGAACCTAAAAAGAAAGATTTACAACCAAACCTATACTACAAGGAAAATGGTCACATTTACTATTACATCAGTAATTTTTAATTTTCTCAAAAACAGTAACTAACAGGTGACTAGTATTAAAGCCAGTTGCATGGTATCACAAAAAGAAAGAGGAAAAAAAAAATATACAATATGTTGACCAAATAAATGTATTCTATGTTGTGAAGTGGTTTGAAAAGCTGTATCATTCAAAAATCAAAGCAACAAATCTTACCTGTACATTCACAATGTAGTCATCTTTTAATTTGTTTTCTTCTGGAGGAACAGGTAAGCTTGAATCTACTTTTCCCGATAATTCAGCATTGACAGGTCCCCCTCTTTCATCCTATATTGCAACAAAGAAAAGGCCGACTGATAAAATTGCTTCACAAAACAGTCCTGAAGCAATATTAAGACTGTCTTTCCATACAACCAAAACACTTTATTGTGATTTTAATAATTTTGTTTCCATGCTTATTGTCTACCTTCATGCATTACTCTCCTTACTGCTTCACTTCAAATGTATACTACATGTGTACACTAGCAGTACAGTAATGAGCATAGCTGCCTTCCAAATATACACTACATTTGATTTCTTAATAAGCACTTTAGTCCTACCACCCAGCACTATATGTTAGACACACAGGAAGATCAGTAAATATCTGGTAAATATATATGCTTATAGCTTTTTGTGTCATCTCTTTTGATACTGTTAAGTTAGAATTTCAGATATATTTTCTTTAAATGTATATTCTGGCATATAAGTTTCATAAAAGCAAAGTTCATATCCATCATATTCTAACCCTATAAAGAACATAATAGGTAACCAAATGTTTACTAAAAGAATGTCTATTTCCCCTTCCTTAACACTTTGCTTAAATTCATTTTTAACAACATTTAAGTCTTATTTCTCATCAAAGAGATCAGCTTTAAGTCTTACAGATCGTGCATAGACGCATACAATTATACTTTTTTGGAGAGGTATCCAGCAAGAGTCTTCAAAATTTTAACTGCTCTATCCTTGAAACAGATCCTGTATAACTCAGAAATTTAAATCCATTCTAAACATCATGTCAAAAAAAGAAAACACCCAAGCATATAATTAAAAGTTTATGCATACACACACACACACAAATGCAGACACAAACACGCATGTATAAACACAACTGAGAGCCTCGCAGCCAAAAAAGTGCTTAAATAAATTTAACATATCCATATAATGGAATAAAAATGTAGCTATTCAAAATAATACAGTAACATACAAAGGTAGCCACAGATACTGCTGGGGAAGAGGGGAAGTCAACTTGTGCAATATTTATGGCATTTCACTAAAAATTAAAACATTAATTTGTGAGCTATGATGTATCTATACCCAAAGACAATGGTCTGATTGTTTTAATAAGAAACAGCAAATTATGGTTCCTTTGGGGATGGGAAGGGGATACAAGATGAATATCTTACAGTGTCTATAAATTATTCCTCTAATTTAAAATAAGTACGTTGATTTTCGGGGGGGTGGGTGAGGGGAAGCCAAATCTAGTTGAAGTCAATAATCACCTTTTACGATTTAAAATGATAATAAACTATTTAGAGACCATCAGATTTTTTTGCCTCTGTCTATTCATTCTACCCAATTATATGAAACAAAGTACATAGCCAATCATTTCAGGTTCTCCCTACAATTCTCATTTCTAATAGTTTTTAATTTATAAGACTCAGGTTTCTTTAGAGACACTTTAAGTAGTTAAAGTATTAAAAAGAGAGTCCTAGTTTTCAGTTCTCTGAACAGGTACTATTTTTCTCCTTATAATATAAGCAATAAGAATAAATAAATAAATATTTAGGTTAATTTCAGAATTACCTAAGTAACTCCTCAAAGTATAGCAAAGAAAATTACAAATCTCCATCAAAAATAACGTCACAGTATTTTTGAAATATTTTTACTCCAAATGTTTTGAGAAGACAGAAAGCTAATACACAAATTACAACTTCATCTTTATTTAAGGTACCTTTTTCTGGGATTGTACATCTTCATTTTCTAGTGCACAATTGTCATCTTGAGAGTAATACAATGAAGCTGAAGAACTCTCTTTACAACACACATGCCAACTTGGAAGCCTGTAAAACATCCACCGTCACCATCCAAAAAAAAAAAGAGTAAGGTTGTTAAATCAACATATTCCATACCATGAACTAGAATTTGAGGCAAGAGACAAACAGATGGTTCTTATCCTAATGTTCTTGACAATTTGACCATTTAATGATGAAGACAAATGTACATAAGACAAAGGTTTTTTATTTAATACCCTAAGAAAAATATAAAGTGTTATCAGCACTCCAAGTAAGACATCATTAATCTCACAAAGGTAAAACAGGAAATACTTCACAATAATAAGAGTATCTGACAATTATCACAGAAGGAACAGAGAAAGTTGACGAACAGCTAACCTCCTCAAAAGCACCAGATGCCACTGTTGTTCTAAATTCTACCAAATATTTAAGAACAGATAATGCTAACGCTACCTGAACTATTTCAAAGTATAGAAGTAAAGCTTCCAAATTATTTCATAGGGAACAAAACAATGATATCAAAAATTAATGGAAACAGTACATATATATAAATACTATAGGTTAATAATACATATGAAATCAGACACAAAAGTTCTGAAGAAAATAAAAAAGAAAAAATCTCCATTAACATACCCAAGATGCAACACACCACTGTTACGGTCAAGTAGAGTTTAGCTCTGATATTCCAAAATGGTTTAGAATATATTTACTTTGCTATGCAAAAATATCAAGGAAAAGAAATCTCATTATCATCACCAAAGGACATCTGATAAATTTATGCAGCCATCCAGATTTTAAAAGTCAATAAAATAGTAATACGTAGATATTTAACATGAGAAATACACAGTACATGCATAACACATAAGCCTAAGAGTCACTATCATAATCAGTGAAGAAACCAAAATATCCCTATTTAGATCTGAAACAAGACAAGAATGTCCATTATCACTAGTATTACATAATACGAGGACAAAGGCAGTATAAAAACAGGAAAGGATACAGTAAAATTACCAATAACTGCAGATGAGTTTATATGGTTGGAAAGCTAAAAAGTGTTAAAAGAAGGCTTGGGTATAAAATAATATTCCTAACCCACTCCAGTACTCTTGCCTGGAAAATCCCACTGAGGAGGCTGGTAGGCTGCAGTTCATGGGGTCGCTAAGAGTCAAGACATGACTGAGCGACTTCACTTTTCACTTTCACGCACTGGAGAAGGAAATGGCAACCCACTCCAGTATTCTTGCCTGGAGAATCCCAGGGATGGGGAAGCCTGGTGGACAGCTGTCTACGGGGTCGCACAGAGTCGGACACGACTGAAGCGACTTAGCAGTAGCAGCAGATAAAAAATTAAGAAAGAAATCAGCAGATACTCTACTCAAATCATCGCCACCAGGTGTAAGAGTTAACAGAAGAAAAGTCCCCATTTATAATAGAAACAATAAAATACCAAAGATAAACTTAGCGAGAAATGTTCTACACAAATACACATACGTGTTCTGTGTTCTTAATTGTAAAAATATTTGAAATTGATATTATTTAAGTTGAAAAAAAGTTTTACACAATTCAAAGTTATATGGAAGATCTGAAAACCACACACTGAAGTTGCAAAAAATAAAGCTTTAAAAAAATTAAGACAAACTGACTCTAAAGTTTATTTAAACAGAGTAGTCAAGAAGATTTTAATGTGGGGAAATTAGACATCTAAGAAATCACAATAATTACAACAATATAGCAGTGAGATGAAAAAGCAAAAGGGAATTCCCAGGGTGGCTGCAAAGAGAATTCCGTGGATGACAGCTGTACGTACACAAAGAGGGCAACCGAAACTAAATTGGAGGTCATCAGAAGCTCTGGAAGAGTCTTCTTTTGGAGGACGGAATTAACAGCACAAGTTAGAGGAGTCTCTGAAAATCTCAAGAACAAATCTGCATAACTAGCAGATAATTTGTAATTAAAGAGAAAAATAAGAAAACACAAGTCATATATTAGCCCCATGAAAATGGAAAAGTAAAACAGAAAAAGGAAAAGTAATCATGTTTTACTACATGGCTCAGTTGTGTCATTCATAGTCATGAATACTGATCTAATACAAATTATGACTGACTACATTACCAGGAGAATCTGATCATTTGCTGTAACATACCTAAAACTGACATTAAAACAATTATTTTAGAGAAAAAGAAGTAAACAAAATTCATCAACTAAAAGATCAAAGTGGTTTCCTTGAAAAGGAAAAATGAGGAAAGAGGGATGAAGGAATGACTACTTTGCAAAAGCAAATAAAACAAAAATCCTTGTAGAGCTATCTTTTTGTTACATCATTTTGATAAAAATTAAAATCAAATAAAACAGCAAAGTACATAATAACATATACATATAGTATG
This sequence comes from Capricornis sumatraensis, assembly GCF_032405125.1. Classification (NCBI taxonomy): domain Eukaryota; kingdom Metazoa; phylum Chordata; class Mammalia; order Artiodactyla; family Bovidae; genus Capricornis; species Capricornis sumatraensis. The sequence continues at coordinate 47,431,506 of NC_091082.1, read as the reverse complement.
CTTCTATGTGTGCACATGTGTACTAAAGGCACCTGTACATGCATAAATTTCTCTGAAAGAATTAAAAACAAAAGGGAAAAAAAGCACCACCTTGGTTGCTTCCAGGGTGGAAAATTGAATGACTGGATAGATGGATATTTTTCACTTTTTAATACCCTAAGTCCTTTGAATTTTGAGCCATAAAAATATATTACTTATTCAAATTGTCATATAGATATATCATTATTTATTAAATATTTCCTTATTGACAGACTTTTGCATTGTTTCTCACATGGGTGTTTGTAGTTGTACTTGTCAGTGTATATATACACATATTTGGGACAGCAAAAAGTTTCAGATATTCAAAACTATGGGTGTTAGAATTTTGGTGATTATACCCCCTTATTTTCTTTATTCTTTTCTATACTTTCTAAATTTCTACTACGAGCATATACTAGTTTTATTATCAGTAATTCTGCATGTGCATATGTATATATAAATCCCAATATTCGCAGTTAGTGTGAAGACAGCCAAAAGACATTAAATCTCATGAGACTTATTTTTACTATCACATAATCAAATTCCATTATCCAAAGTTAGGAGCTTTTTGAGTGAGACTAGCACCGGAATCTGCAGTCCATGAGGTTGCAAAGAGTCAGACACAACTTGGCAACCGAACAACAAGATATGAATCAGTGGACTCAGCAGACTGTCCTCCCCGATATAAGTGGGCATCATCTAATCCTTTATGGGACTGATCAGAAGAATTTGCCCTTTTTTTCCCCTGCCTCACTATCTGAGCTGTGGCATCTCACGTTCTCTAGCCTTTTTACTGGGATTATATCTTCTGCTTCACACGGTTAATAGGCGTTCAGACTTGATCTGAATTATACCACTGGGTTTCCTCAGTCTCCAGCTTTAAGACAGTAGAATCTCTCAGATTCCATAATCGTGTGACTCAACATCTCATTTTACATATAAAGTGGGTTCTATTTCTCTGAAGAACCCTAGTACACCTGACATTAGTATGTACTACATTATTAGCATATCTACCCTACTGATAAAGCTACCCTATAGCTTTATCAATAGTATCACTGTTTACCTCTAATATATCAGTCCCTATATAAAGACAGATGCTAATTAAAGACAGACCTGCAAAGATATCCTTAATTTTGTGTATAAGAAAAAAGCCTAAAATAGATAAAAATGATCACCAACTAGGAACTGTCAAGAAATTTTAAATCACCAAAGTAAAATGAAATAACACAAACCCATACCAACTACACTGAAGAAGAATGAATCTCTATAATACAGTCTTTATTGTCAACAAGTTCTCTTAGGTGAATTAGATATGCATGCCCCATCATTAAGAATCACTGGGCCACATTAAAACAGCTAAGGGCACTTTGCTGCATGACTAAATGGATCTGATTCCATACTACTGAAGCAACTTTCAAAAACTGTACTGTGAAAACCCCAAGCCTGATGAAATTACTTTCAAAATTTTTTAGAAATTCAGCACCAGAAATCACAACAAGCAAGATAAATGCAGCCCGACACTCTCCCCTCAGACTCTATTACTACTGATTAAATCGATTGTGAGCCAAGTATATCCTCTTACACTTAAACTCTTTGAGAATCGATTTCATATCCCTAACTACTTTAGCCCCTCCCCATATAGCCAAAACCTGCAAGCATCAGGTGTTTAACAAATACTTACTAAAGAGGGTTCTTAGGGGAACTGTTTTGTAGCACACAGCAGAAACAAAATTCAATCACTTTTCATTCCTCTTCCCATCAGCCCCATCTCCTGCCTTGACCACTACCACCACCTCCCCAACTCAACCACCGATCCACCACCCCCTCACACAAACACAAAACATAGAATCTGGAAAATAAGACGACAATTGTGTCTTGTTGTCACCCCCCCCTCCACCGCCACCCCACTAATGTGGCATGGATTCACCATTCATATGGAAAGGTATCAACTTTTAGAGTAGATGTAATTAAAAGTCTTGTGAAATTTGCATTTGAGTGTCATTTAGGATACAAAAAGCTAACCATCTTCTAAAACCTGTAAACTAAATTATAAAGCAGAATAATTTTTTTATTAAAGAGGAAAATATAGGGCACATTACAAAATATTAGAGCAGAAGACCACAGGTCAAAACTGGTAGGTAGGATGCAGGTAAAACAGCAGCACGAAAACTATCCTTCTGAGCCCATCTGGAGACAAACTGAATACAAAAGAGCTACTCTTTCAACTCAAGAAGATAAAGGACAGTTTAAATCTAAGGAAAAAAGGACTCTTAAGGACAGAAATCACTGAAAGAAAAACCAAACCAAAAGATTAAAACCAAAAGTTGATTCTCCAAGGAAAATATTAAAAAGACAAACTTCTGGAAAAACTGGTAAAGGAGAGTTGGTGCTATGAATTAACAAAATATGTTCTAGAAGCATGAAATAGCCACAGGCAAGACATATTTTTTTAATTATAAAATATTAACAGCTATATATACTAATATATTTGAAAACTCAGAAGACATGGATGTTTCTAGAAAAATAACAAAATTGGGACAAAGTATACAAAAATTGGAATTCACTGACAATAATGTAAAAATTTTGAGTGGATTAATCAACACCTTATCTAGAGAAAAGGAAATCCCAATCTTTTTTCCCCCTACTTTTCCTTTGGAAATAATTTGAAGCTTTCAGAAGAAATGCCAACATAGTACAAAGAGCAACTGCAAACCCTCTCTACCTTCTGTGACCCATTTGTCCCGTCATTTGCCATTCTCACAGCAAGTTCATGGCCCTCTCTCTTTCCCCACTCCATGTAATCTATCTCAAAGTATCTCTGTACGTGTTTCCTCAGAAAAAAGGATACTTTCTTACACAACCACACTACAATTAACAATCTGAGTAAATGTTAACTGACACAATTAATCTATGTCCCCAGAGGTGTCCTTTCAGCATTCCCCCTCCCCTCCTCAACCCCAAGCACAGAATCAAGTCTAAGACCATGTCCTGTGTCTTTAGCCTCCTTTAACCTGGAACAGTTCTTGGCCTTTATCTTATATGGTACTGACACTTTTGAAGGACATAATCCTTTTATTTTTAAATACCATGGTCCTTTTTTTGAGGTTTGTCTTATGTTTCAACACGACCAGATTCAGGTTATATATTCCTAGCTGGAATCCTTCATAAGCAATGTGTCTTTCTCAGAGTACCATCTCCAGAAGCACAGGATATCCATCTGTTTCAGTACTTGCAATTCCACTTTTACATACTTCTTAAGAGAAATGAAAACTATGTGTACAAAAATGCCCACAATAGCTTTTACTCCTAATAGCCAAAACCTGAAAGTTGTCCAGATGCTCAACAACAGGAGAATATAAATAAACTGTAGTATACTCATACAATGTATTATACTAGTTCTCACAATCAAAAGGAATGAATTACAAATGAATGAAATAAGACGGATAAATGTTGGAAACATTACACTGAGTGAAAGAAGTCAGACACAAGAATAAATACTGTATTAATTCTATTTAAATAGGTTTCCAGAAGTAGCAAAACTAATCCATGGTGATAGAAACCAAATCTCCAGTTGCTTCGAGGAATTCTGTAGAATGTGACATGAGAAAACACTCTGGAGTGATAGAAATGCTCTACATCTTGATGGGTGTGTTACACAGATGTATGCATTTGTCAAAACTGATCCAACTATACAGTTGACAACATATGCACTTAGCTGTATGTAAATTATTTCAATTTAAAAAATAAGCAAAAAAGTCAATATTTTCCTCCCCAGCAATAACAAGATAGAAAATAAACCATTAGCAGTAACAATTTTTTAAAATAATTTAGAAATTAACCTTAAAAACTACACAACCATTTACAGAGGAAAAAATGTTAACTCTAATAAAGACCATAAAATGAAGAGACAACTGAAGATCTAGTATGTTCATGGATGGAGTGCTGCTGACAGCAAAGTAAAGACAGCAGTTCTCCCCGAACTAATTCAGCACTCCAATATAATTCTTATCAAAATACCTGAAGGATCCTTACCATATAGCACAGGGAACTCTACTCAATACACTGTAATAATGTGGGAAAAGAAAATGAGAAAGAACAGATGCATGTATATATATAACAATCACTCTGCTGTATGCCTGCAACTGACACAACACTGTAAATTTACTATATACTCCAATATAAACTAAAAAAAATTTTTTTAAGAAAATCCTAGAGAAAAAAACCTGAAGGATGTTCTAAATATGGAAAAACTGATCTAAGAATAACTATATTAGCAAAAAAAGCAAAGGCAAGTGGTTCACCTTGCCAGATAATTAAAATTTATCGCAAAACCACTCTAATTAGTCTACAGTATTAGGACAGCAAAAGATAAGCAAATGGAACAGAATACTCCCAAATGCATTTGTTGGTATAAAGTCTCTCTTTAGAAGCAGCATACATGCAAAGGGCCCAATAAATACTCAGTGAATAAATGACATCAGCCCTTCCTGAGGCATCTGTCACACTACTCAGAATTCACATAACGGTGATTCCAGTAACTAAAACAAGTTAGTGTTTTTGTTTTTTTTTAAAGTGTCAGCTAGAAGGAAATAGGAAAAAGAATGAGATTAATAGCATTATACCATTTACGCAAATTTTAAAACATATAAACAAAACATTATTTTTGGAAGAAATCAGAAATCTAAGTAAATACATGAAGATTAACTGGAAAAACACATCAAATATACTCCAGGGTAAATGCCCAACATGGGGGAGATAGAAGCGAAAATGAAGATAGAATATAAAAGAGTAATGATGTAAAGTGGAGGGAAAAAGGGGGACCTATGCTGGGAGGGATTGGGGGCAGGAAGACAAGGGGACGACAGAGGATGAGATGGCTGGATGGCATCACCGACTCAATGGACATGAGTTTGAGTGAACTCCGGGAGTTGGTGATGGACAGGGAGGCCTGGCGTGTTGCGATTCATGGGGCCACAAAGAGTCGGACACGACTGAGCGACTGAACTGATAAAGAATGTAGCATAAACTGAGTATGACCAATCCGATTCTAAGTATCTGATGTCTCTAGAAGAGAACACAGTCTCTCTTTAATGCGTCAAACTGTTTACATTAAAATATTAATTTAACTTTTACAAATAAAGAAAATTAACCTCAGAAGTTAATTGGTCAAAAGTCACTCAACCAATCTAGATCTCTCCAAAGCCTATCATCTTTCTGTCCTGCTACATTTCCCATGTCATATTCTCTAGTCAACAGATAAATGAAAAGAAAGGTGAGAAAATAACATTCATCCATTCTCTTAAGAACTGATCATGTTGTTAAGACTAGTTACTGCAGATACAAATATAAGAACTATCATAAAGCAGGGGCAATGTTTACCCCTTGACTTAGATACCAGCCCCAAGAGACAAAGTTTTGTAGTGTAGTGGCTAGGGCATGGACTTCAGAGTCAAAACTTGTTGTTCAGTCACTAAGGCCTGTCCAATTCTTTGTGACCCCATGGACTGCAGCACTCCAGGCTTCTCTGTCCTTTCCTATTTACCAGTTTGTTCAAATTCATGTCCATTGAAATGGTGATGCTATCTAACCATCTCATCCTCTGCCACCCCCTTCATTTCCTTCAGTCTTTTCCAGCATCACGGTCTTTTCGAAAGAGTCAGTTCTTCGCATCAGGTAGCCAAAGTATTGGAGCTTTAGCAATAGTCCTTCCAAGGCATATTCAGGGTTAATTTCCTTTAGGATTTACTGGCTTCATATCCTTGCAGTCCTGGGGACTCAAGAGTCTTCTCTAGCACCACAATTCAAAAGCATCGATTCTTTGGTGCTCAGCCTTCTTTATAAACCAACTCTTACATCCTGGGTTCCCCCTTTTATTATGTGCATTCTCTTAGACAAACTAATTACAAAAGCTGTAAGTCTCAATATAAACACTGTAAAACAGGAAAATGAAATAACGCATGTGCAATGCTTCAGTTCAGCTACTCAGTTGTGTCCGACTCTTTGCAACCTCATGGACTGTAGCACACCAGGCTTCCCAGTCCATCACCAACTCCCAGAGTTTACTCAAACTCACATCCACTGAGTTGGTCATGCCATCCAACCATCTCATCTTTTGTCGACCCTTCTCCTCCTCCCTTCAATCTTTCCCAGCATCAGGGTCTTTTCTAATGAGTCAGTTCTTCACACCAGGTGGCCAAAGTCCTAATGGAGCTTCAGCATCAGTCCTTCCAATGAATATTCAGGACTGATTTCCTTTGGGATTGACTGACTGGTTTGATTTTGCAGTCCAAGGGACTCTCAAGAGTCTTCTCCAACACCACAATTTAAAAGCATCAATTCTTCAGCACTCAGCTTTCTTCATAGTCCAACTCTCACATGCATACACAACTAATGGAAAAACCATAGCTTTCACTAGATGAACTCTTGCCGACAAAGCAATGTTTCTTTTTTAATATGCTGTCTAGGTTTATAGCTTTTCTTCCAAGAAGCAAGCGTCTTTTAATTTCATGGCTACAGTCACCATTTGCAGTGATTTTTGGAGCCCAAGAAAATAAATTTGCCCGTCTATTTGCCATTAAGTGATGAGACTGGATGCCATGATCTTCATTTTTTGAATGCTGAGTTTATGTCAGCTTTTTCACTTTCCTCTTTCATTTTCATCAAGAGACTCTTCAGTTCTTCTTTGCTTTCTGCCATTAAGTGGTGTCATCTGCATATCTGAGGTTATTGATATTTCTCCTGGCAATCTGGATTCCAGCTTGTGCTTCATCCAGCCCAGAATTTTACATGATGTCTTCTGCTTCCCTGGTGGCTCAGACAGTAAAGCATCTGCCTGCCATGTGGGAGACCTGGGTTCGATCCCTGGGTTGGGAAGATCCCCTGGAGAAGGAAATGGCAACCCACTCCAGTACTCTTGCCTGGAAAATTCCATGGACTGAGGAGCCTGGTGGGCTACAGTCCATGGGGTTGCAAAGAGTCAGACACGACTGAGCGACTTCATTTTCACTTTCTATTCTGCATATAAGTTAAATAAGCAGGGTGACAATATACAGCCTTGACGTATACTCCTTTCCCAATCTGGAACCAGTCCATTGTTCCATATCCGGTTTTAACTGTTGCTTCTTGACCTTCATACAGATTTCTCAGGAGACAGCTAAGTTGGTCTGATATTTCCACCTCTTGAAGAATTTTCCACAGTTTCTCATGACCCACAGTAAAAGGCTTTAGCGTAGTCAATGAAGCAGAAGTAGATGTTTTTCTGGAATTCTCTTGGTTTTTCTATGATCCAGCGGATGTTTGCAGTTTGATCTCTGGTTCCTCTGTCTTTTCTAAATCCAGCTTGAACATCTGAAAGTTCTCAATTCACGTACTGTTGAAGCCTGGCTTTGAGAATTCTGAGCGTTACTTTGCTAGCATGAGATGAGTGCAACTATGTAGTAGTTTGAACATTCTTTGGTATTGTCTTTCTTTGTGACTGGAATGAAAACTGACCTTTTCCAATCCTGTGGCCACTTCTGAGTTTTCCAGATTTGCTGGCATATTGAATGCAGCACTTTCACAGCAGCATCTTTTAGGATGTGAAATAGCTCAACTGGAATTCCATCACCTCCACTAGCTTTGTTCGTAGTGATGCTTCCCAAGGCTCACTTGACTTCACACTCCAGGATGTCTGCCTCTAGGTGAGTGATCACACCACTGTGGTTATCTGGGTCATGAAGATCTTTTTTGTATAGTTCTGTGTATCCTTGCCACCTCTTCTTAATACCTTCTGCTTCTGTTAGATCCATATCATTTCCGTCCTTTATTGAGCCCATCTTTGCATGAAATGTTCCCTTGGTATCTCTAATTTTCTTGAAGAGATCTCTAGTCTTTACCATTCTGTTGTTTTCCTCTATTTTTTGCACTGATTGCTGAGGAAGGCTTTCTTATCTCTCCTCACTATTCTTTGGAACTCTGCATTCAAATGGGTATATCTTTCTTTTTCTCCTTTGGCTTTCGCTTCTCTTTTCTCAGCTATTTGTAAGACCTACTCAGACAACCATTTTGCCTTTTTGCATTTCTTTTTCTTGGGGATGGTTTTGATCACTGCCTCCTGTACAATGTCATGAACCTCCATCCACAGTTCTTCAGGCACTCTGTCTATCAAACCTCATCCCTTGCATCTATTTGTGCAATGCTTAGTCTGGCATAGAATTTGCACTCAAATTGCAGCAGTTGCTATCAGCTGCTGTCCTTCTCATCGTCTTTGATTTATCGAATTCCAAAGTAGTGAAAACAGTTGTTTCTAGGTATCTTGGTTCTACAACCCTCTTTAGATGCCAAAATCCATGGACGCTCACATCCCTTGCAGGAGGCCCTCAGCATCTTTGGATTCAATCAACCTCAGATGGAATTGGGTTGGATAATTTGAAGCATACAGGAGGCTACTCCAACCTCTTACATTCCTTCTGGCTGCCAAACAAATGTGTATGAACTCACACCTACCATTCTCCAAATATTTTCTATTTCTGCTCACAAAAGTTTATCAATCACCTCTCTCTTTTGAAAACAAGGTCCTTTTCTCAATTTTCAAGCTTCTCAGGCTATCTGGGACTTTTCTATTTCTGACCTCATTAAACTTCTTTCCCTAGTTTCTTCCTTCTCTTCAGAGCCTTAGTTTGCTTGTCACCTTTCTTTGTTCTAAGTATCTGCAGCAACTCCATGTTCAGTCAAAAGATTTTGTTTCCTAAATGATCCCCTCTACAAGAACAGCTCCAGCCAAAGTGTCATCTTTACTGAAGTCTGCATTTAAGTGCCTATATAAAGTCTCCCTTGTAGCTTCCTTTGTGGCTCAGCTGGTAAAGAATCTGCCTGCACTGCAGGAGACCTGAGTTCAATCCCTGGGCTGGGAAGATCCCCTGGAGAAAGTAAAGGCTACCCACTCTAGCATTCTGGCCTGGAGAATTCCATGGACTGTATCGTCCATGGGCCCGCAAAGAGTCAGACACGACTGAGCAACTTTCACTCATACAACATCTCCACCAGGACATTCTACTCAACTGAACCAAAAGTTCCTTCTCTTTTAAAACTCTTTGCAACTCTTCTAATTCTTTTTTAATACCTCCAATTCCTCTAGTTGCCCAAGTTAAAAGAAACAAGTTCACTCCTCTCTGAACTTTATCTCAGATTCCTAATTTTAGACCCTAGAATTTATTTTCTCAACCATCATCAGCTCCAAGAAAGCAGCTACTTTGTTTTGTCCACCAGAATCCTGCATAGAACACAGCAAACAGAAGTCTCAGTAAACATCTTTAAACACTGAGATAGATGACAGAAAGGCAACGTCAAAGACCAAGAGCTGGTCAGAGGCAAACCAAAACCCAGTTCCTTTCAATCACAGCCCAATGCTGTTTCTACTGCACTGCCAACCTGCCAACCTATCACCAAACCTATCACTGACTTGCTCAAAACCTCTGTTCAACACACCCTCTCCATTTCTGCTGCCAAGTGAAGTCCTTGTTAAGACAAACTTCAACTATTCCAATTGCTTTTCATTTAGTATTCATCCCTCCAGCCGTTCTTCTCTGAGAAATATCTAGTACAATGATGTCAAAATAACAGTCTCCAAACACCACTTCTCTTGCTGGATCTTCGCTGCCTAATTCCTTGGTTTAACATGCAAAACCCATCATAATCTCCAGAAAACATTTGGAGATGTTCCAAATCCATTTATACAGAGGACAAAGTGACTATGCCATTTTACAAAGCAGACTTAAACATCGAGGTGGGGTGCTGGAAGCAATCCCCCACAAATACCAAGGAATGACTCTATTTCCTACTCAGGTTTGTCTGCTTACTATCATTTCCACCCATATCCAGTACACTGTCTCCTTTACCCATAACTCTTTCTCATTTCTCCTGACAATTAAGGTCTGCCCACTACAGGCAGGCAAGCAGAAACACAGACACACAAACCAGGGAAAGGCCACTATTCATATTAGCAGTACCAGTATATCTTTTTTCAGTCTGTGAAGTGCCTGTATTCCACAGAAGCAAAGTTTTATGAACCACGGACATCATTTCTCTTAAAACCAAGTCTTATCTGACAACTCCTCTCCAGTTTTTCTCTTCAAGCACCTTCTAACCAACTCAGCTTTTTGTACTGTTCACTAATGCTCAAATTAGGTATCTCAGAATGTTAACAGTGCAAAAGAAAAATCTCAGAATTCATTTAATTTGGTAGTAACTACTGGAACACACAAAAAAATATTCCAGAGTTAGCAAACCTATAAGGTAAGTGGCTTAGGCGTTTTTTTAAAAGCTTCATGAATGAATAATTCCAATATTCATTCCTCATTGAGTCAATCCAGTCAACCTCATTTTTTAGATAAGAAAACTGACAAAGAAAAGGTAGAAAAACTTGCCTAAACCCACCTATCAGCCTAAGGTAGCACAGGGTAGTGGTTAAGAGCACAGGCTGAGATTCAAAGGCTACTTGAATTCCAGTTCATTGCTTACTGATAATTTTGGCAAGTTGGTTAATTTTTCTGTGCCTTTCTTAGTCTCTTTAAAATGTGACTATCTCAAAAACAGTTTAATAAAGTCAAAATGAGTTAGTGTGTATAAAGCACTTAGAACAAAAATAAGTACCCAAAAGGTTCACTGTTAATACAGGAAAGAAAGGATTACAATCAAGTCTAACTTGGTTTCCTGCCATTTTCACTACACCAGTATCTTTGTATATTCTGACATCAACTTGTATACTCCTCAGGGCAGAGCTCAAGTCTCCTGCTTCTTCAGCAACCCCCACCACACCCAATACATTGTTGGCCACCAAATAATATTTTGAACAAACATATGGATTCCTGTTTCTGAACTCTGATACCTCAGCCTAGGATCCAACTTCTGCCAAAGTATCCAGACTGAGTGAATAACAAGAACTTACCTAACAGGGCATACTAAGAGCAAAGCACTGTTTTAAGCACTTTAAACATTTTCTCCTGTTACTGACTTCAGATACTCCATAATAAGAAATACAACATAAACTTAGTATTTACGAGCTATGTCAATGCTACAAAACATTTTCTAACGAAGTGTTACTTTTACGAAAAATATAAAATAATTTTTAACTGAGTCATTACAAAAACGAAGTCCTAAAAATAAAATCAAAGTTTCTTTAAAAAAACTCAGCATTTATAAAACAAATATATACCAAAGGACTGACATACTGCAAATACTTAAAAGCAATTTTCATTCCCTTGAGACATGTACAATTTTATTTTCTGAAACTACTTAAAATACAGCCTTGAAAACAAAACAGGTGAACATACACCTGGCACTGAAGTACCAGCTGCAACATGTACATGTTTCCAACAAAGAGTATTTAGGTTCTCACTAACGTATTTCAAATACACAAATGTCTCTACATAAAGATGACTTGAGAGAATAATAAAGCACTTAAATGTTTAGTAAACATCTCTTTCCTTTCATTAAAAAGCACTAGACTATTAGGTATACATGTAGATTCATTTCTCTATTCAGATTGTTGAGAAAAGTGAAAGAATACTTAAAGAGTTCATGAACAGCTGAAAAATGAAATAGCCAACATCCAAACGTGTTTGGAGCTGACATCTCTTGTTTTTTTCAATGTCTGCCAAGACATTTCTTACTGTCTACTACTTGCATCTATTCCAATACATCCCCGAATGTTTAATAATCTAAAAAGGCTCTTTTGAAATACATCCAGTTCTTTAAACAATAATTCCAAAGGATATTATAAGTAAATTATTTATCATTTTTTACTGAAGACACGTGTTCAGCTTTTACACAAAGACATCATACACCTTCTCTCACAGACTTTTTCCTATTTAGGCAATCTGGTTTCATCTCATTTGTCTGAAGGGATCTGACACTGTTTTTAACAATCCAAAACCTCTTTTAAGTACCAGACATTGTTTATGGAATGTATATCCCAGACTAAAAATAAACTTTCTTCCCAAACTCACATAAAGTTCCATAAGAAAGTGTTTAATTTTTTCTACTGAGATATAATTGATATATAACATTTTATTGGTTTCAGGTGTACAATATGATTCAATATTAGTATTTATTGCAATACGACTGCCACAAAAGTTTAGCTGACATCCACCATCACCAGTACAAATGCTTTTTCTTGTGATGAGAATTCTTAAGATCTACTCTCTTAGCAACTTTCAAACATACAATACACTATTGTTACTTACACTCGCCATGCTGAACATTACATTCCCATAACAACACAGACTTTTTTTTAAAGTCATCAAATGATTTGGAGAAAAAGGGTTATTTTATTATTTTACTTATTCTGAATATTATTTGATTCAGAAAAGAAGCAGATTTAGAGTCTTTAAAAAGTTATAGAAACAAAACATAGAGGAAAAAAAAAATCTCCAGATCAAAGATAGAGTTGAGATTTTTCAAGGAAAAATTTTTCCCCCAAGGAAATTTCTAATCATTATCTTTAAAAGGGGGGCGGGGGAGGGGGGGAACTGCTTATAAAAATATATGCAAAAAAAAAAATCAAGTTTCTTATTTTTCTGCTCACTTAGGCATATTGACAAATGAGCAAGAAACCAGCAAAACTGTCAGAGAAAACGCAAAATAAAGGGTACAGAGACAAAATTACAAACCAAGAAATAAACCTCTTAAATCAATGAAAACTAGGTGACATATCCTCAGAAAAATTACTATCAATACTAAGGCCAAAAAGGCCAACAAAACAGATTACCCTGAATTAGGTTATCTATCAAACTCTCCCCTAGTGTGACTGCCACTTCACCATTCTCAAACCATTTTGTGGATGAGAACTGAAGCTCACAGAGGTAACTTGTCCCAGGACACACAACTAGAGATAGACCATATCTATTACAGAATACAAAGTCTTCCCTTCGAGTTCCTAAAGACCTTTTAAACTATTTTTGGTAACTATCTCTCAAATGTATGAGAATCGTTTAAATGTCAGGCTCCTCTCTCATTAGCTCTAAATATGAGCTCCTCTAAGATGATCCTTTTCGGTGCAAAAAGAAAAAAATAGATTTTTTTAGTCTTAAATAAACTAAACCACTCTGTGGGAGATGCTGATAATGGAAGAATTTTTGCATGTGGTGGAGGCAGAGATCAAGTATTGAAAGTAATCTCTGTACCTTCTGCTCAATCTTGCTATGAACCTAAAAATACTCTAAAAAAAAGTTAACTTTTCATTTATTTAGCTTTACCAAGATTAATATAAGGATTCACACTCCATCTAAAGGTCAGCCAGTCATAACAGCAGAGACTATACAGGCTGAAAGTCAAGGAAAGAATGAAAGTTCCATAAACAGTAAATCATAAAATATATTTTACTTCCAGCATATTGTGATACAATATCATTTACATGTGCCCAATGAAGCAGATTCAGGGATTAACTTATTTAGTTTTAACTAAACTGACTCTCACAACATGGAGAAGTGGCTCTGAAAAAATTCCCACAAAGATAACAATAAGGGAAGCATAAGCCAACAACAAAATCGCAGGGCTAAGAACAAGCTATTATTCATCCCCATTATGATGTAAAATAATTTAGTCAATTACACACCTCTCACCAAATTATTACTTTTTAAATAAGAACAAAAAGTCTGTTAACAAAGTATTAGATTATTTTCTTTCTCACTTTTCTTAATTACCTAATTTGTGTCACTTATTATATACAGTGATTAGTATATAAATACACTAATACCGTATTTGCACATGTATAAATCTTATAAACAACTAAGTACATAATAAAGCTACATACACAATGTTTTTCTGATGAGCTCAGTTCAGATGCTCAGTTGTGTCCGACTCTTTCCTACCCCATCAATCGCAGCATGCCAGGCCTTCCTGTCAATCACCAACTCCTGGAGGCCAGCTAAACCCATGTCCATTGACTCGGTGATGCCGTCCAACTATCTCATCCTCTGTCGTCCCCTTCTCCTCCTGCCCTCAATCTTTCCCAGCATCAGGGTCTTTTCCAATGAGTCAACTCTTCGCATCAGGTGGCCAAAGTATGGGAGTTTCAGCTTCATCATCAATCCTTCCAAAGAAATCCCAGGACTGATCTCCTTTGACTGTCAAGAGTCTTCTCCAACACCACAGTTCAAAAGCATCAATTCTTCGGCGCTCAGCTTTCTTTACAGTCCAACTCTCACATCCATACATGACCACTGGAAAAACCATAGCCTTGACTAGACAGATCTTTGTTGACAAAGTAATGTTTCTGCTTTTTAATATGCTGTCTAGGTTGGTCATCACTTTCCTTCCAAGGAGTAAGCATCTTTTAATTTCTGATGAGGGGAGGACACAAAAAAATCTGAATGTCTACCACTTAAGGCAACTGTTTTTTTTTTTCCTTTTTTTGAATGGTGATCAACAGAATGCAAGCAGCCCCAAGAAGCTGAAAAAGTCAAGAAGTAGATTCTTCCCCTTAGAGTCTCAAGGAACCAGGCCTGCTGACACCTTGACTTTAGCCCAGTTAAGACTTATTTTGGACTTTTGACCCACAAAACTGATAATAAATGTATGTTGTTTTAAGTCACTAAATTTTTGGTAACTTGTTACAGCAGCAATAGAAAACTAACAGAGAGGACTCCTGGGACTTGGGGCTTTTACTGCTAAAACCAGGATAAGTTGGTCACCCTATTTTCAGGTTTTCAATGACAGTAACAACATCTGCTACATAATGAGCATGCAAAAAACCTTTGTTGAATGAGTTTATGGTGAAATATATAGATAATGTACCCTTACTATGTTACAAAGATCTATCATATATATTCTCTCTTGTATTATCATCCTAAAACCCTGTGGGCTGTGAATGAATTAGTTTTCCCACTTTTAGGATATAAGAAATAAGATTCGAAGACACCACAAAACATGTCCAAGGACACAGATCTACTAAGTGATGGAGCCATAACTACAATATAGGCTTTCTGGCCCATAATCAAAAGGATTACAGCAATCAGGATCCTATGAATCAGGCAGCCTAGGTTCAAATCCAAGCTTCAGAGCTTAATAGCTGCTTTGCCTTAGCCAAGTTACTTCTCTACTTCCTCAACTGTAAAATGTAAAATTAATTTATCATATGCACATAGTGTTGTTGTGAAGATTAAAGGTGCTGAAGATTAAAGGTGCTAAAATGTACAAAGTACACACCACAGGTTTGGCAAAGAGGTAGCTAACAATAAATAACAGCTATCATAATTATTCTTGCTGTTAGCTATAGTACATTTATGCCTAGAATACTATGCTACTTGATAATCACATAAAAGTATGAAAAAAGGAAAAAAATAGCAACCAGAATGAATAGTAAAGATTGGATGGGTCTTCTGTGAAAGTAATCTAAGGTTAGGACTCCAGGCTGGAAAGACAAAAGGAGAGGGGAGACATAATCAAGATCTGTAAATATGTGACAATATAAATGAGGTGGTTACAAAATGCAGTAATATTGGTAGGATGAGGAGGCTGGAAATTTAGAAACTAGAGTGTTGTAGTATAAACATATAGCACTCAAAAATCGACAAAATGATACAACTTAGAAATGAATCACAAAATCTTGGAACACTTTACGAATGACAAAGACAAAAATGACTCTTTTGCCAAACCTGCTGAACCCTAAAATGGCATTAGGCTAAGGGAGAACGGAGATGTTGAGAAATGCCCTAACAGAGCAGACTGTAGCTCTGTTAGGACCAGATCGCCAGGTGAGTCAGTGACTTAATTTCATTATTCCAATTTCCCAAGGAAGAAAAGTCTCCTTACCAATCACACCATACACCACTCCTCTTCCTGATGTCATCATGACCCTTCCAAAATATTCTCAAGCCTTAATATTCTACCTTAATGCCTTCCCACTGCTTCAGTAGAGGGCAATTAAAATCTCTCTGAATTTGGCAGTGCAAACAAATCTCAAAACAAACTAACCCAATTGTTTCTTAAACAAAAACTTCTTAAATTTTGCATTACTTAAACCCTCAATATCTATTTTTCATTGTGAAAATCAACAAACTTTACAGAACTTTATGACTATTATTTTCAATAGGCCAACTGATTTCTTTTCCCCTAACAGGTCACGGCATCATCGACTCAATGGACCTGAGTCTGAGGAAATTCCAGGAGACAGTGAAGCACAGAAGCCTGATGTGCTGGCAGTCCATGGGGTCGCAAAGAATCAAACACGACTGAGCAACTGAACAACAAATCATGAGCTCATCACTATTTCTAATGAATCAAGTTGAGAAACCATTCTGAGATTAGCTTAAGCAAAAGACAGCCAGAAATTAAACAAAGTAATAGAAGCACAGTTAATTTAAATCCAGAAATGATTTTTAAAACTACACTGAAATGCTTGATTTCACTGCCACCAATCAATTAAATTTTTTTCAATTCCATTTAAGGGTAGAAACTTGGAACTGGTAGATAAGTTAGTCTTGAAGACCACTGTATAGTTAGTATAAACAACACTATTTTATGATAATTATAAACTTGCTGAGACTAGATCTTAACTATTACCAGCACAAGAAGGAATGGCTATGTAATATGATAGAGGTGCTTAACTACTCTAACAATGGTAATCATATTACAATATATAAATGTATCAAATCAATATGTTCTACAATTTACACAATATGTTCTGAAATTTACACAATGTTATATGTCAGACAGTTCAGTTCAGTCACTCAGTCATGTCCAACTCTTTGTGACCCCATGAATCGCAGCACACCAGGCCTCCCTGTCAATCACCAACTCCCAGAGTTCACTCAAACTCACATCCATCGAGTCAGTGATGCCATCCAGCCATCTCATCCTCTGTCGTCCCCTTCTCCTCCTGCCCCCAATCCCTCCCAGCATCAGAGTCTTTTCCAATGAGTCAACTCTTCGCATCTGGTGGCCAAAGTACTGGAGTTTCAGCTTCAGCATCATTCCTTCCAAAGAAATCCCAGGGCTGATCTCCTTCAGAATGGACTGGTTGGATCTCCTTGCAGTCCAAGGGACTCTTGAGTCTTCTCCAACACCACAGTTCAAAAGCATCAATTCTTCGGCGCTCAGGCTTCTTCACAGTCCAACTCTCACATCCATACATGACCACTGGAAAAACCACAGCCTTGACTAGACAGACCTTTGTTGGCAAAGTAATGTCTCCGCTTTTGAATATGCTATCTAGGTTGGTCATAACTTTCTTCCAAGGAGTAAGCGTCTTTCAATTTCATGGCTGCAGTCACCATCTGCAGTGATTTTGGAGCCCAGAAAAATAAAGTCTGACACTGTTTTCACTGTTTCCCCATCTATTTCCCATGAAGTGATTGGACCGGATGCCATGATCTTCGTTTTCTGAATGTTGAGCTTTAAGCCAACTTTTTCACTCTCCTCTTTCACTTTCATCAAGAGGCTTTTTAGTTCCTCTTCACTTGGGTATATTTCAACTTAAAAAAGAACAAAAATCAGAGATCCTGGTGCGTTTTAAATGTGAATGAAAAGTGTAACCTCTTTGCCTTAAACCATTTCAGAAAGTAATGAATAACAATAACATGGTCTAAAGATGGGCAAGATCAGGGAGAAAGAGAAAAGATACATAACCTACAACTAAACAGCCAGTAGAAAGAAATGGTTATGAATACAAGGTTTCCCTCTCTCACGTACAAATTTAAATTTAAAATGAGATGAGTGTACTCACTTCCTACAAGCACTTTTTGTACCCAACGTGATGCTGGTAAGTATTAAGGTGAGGTAACACTGGTCTTACTAAAGCGTTGAGAGTAAATGTCAAAAAGGTCAAATTTCTTGTTCTCTAAAACGTCTACCAACCTACCACTCAAAATTCTTCAGCCAGGCAAGTGTCTTCTTATTTATCTATTATTTTCTGGTACAACTTCAGTGTCTTTGGAATCCGTCAGACACCCCACATTAATGAAAAAGAAAAATATTGGTGTTTTGCAGAAATAAGCTAAACAAGAAACTTAGTTTACCTAGATTTTAATGTAACAGCAAGTCACTTTGACCAAGAAGCATCTGTTCAATCAGCAAACATCACACAGCTCTGAAGAAATCCCCTCGGAGTACAGAAGGGAATTTTCAAGTGCAATGGTAATGATCCTTTGATTGATAAGCTGGCTTTCTCTGTTCCTCCCCAAAAACCCAAATGTGCCAGGGATTAACAGAAACTCCATACATAAACTTATAGACAAAGCACTCTTCCCGCCTTCAAAATGCAGGGCTTATCCTTCCATTACTAAGGGACATTATCCAAGGCACACTATCAGAAATCCCCGTGCACACTACACCTAAGACACACTACTGAACAGCTTATCATCTACCCCTTGAAAAAGGACTACATAACGCCCCCCAAAGTTTCCAACAACAGCAACCCCAAGAGTATCCGAGGCAAAGACCAGGCGAGAAAAGGGCCAGAACTACTGTTTGTACATTTCACCTTCAGAAGTCACGTTTTTAAAATCGCCTGTCGGGAACACGCCACATCCGACAAGCTTTCTGCCCTTCGCACACCATGAAACCAAGTGGCTGGTACTAAGCCCGAACAACTTAGCCAGTCTCTATCTGAACACTACCCAAACACCCCTCCATCGCCAAGGGCCAGGGTAACTGGGTACAAAGGCACCCGGGCGCTTCCTCTGCCACTTAAGACTGTAAATTCCAAAATGCACCATGAAAACCTCCATACAGAGTGCTGCCAGGCCAGTCCGCCGGGAAGTCACGGAATAATGTGTTTGTTGCTTCATAGGCGCCTCGGAGACCCGCACCCCAAAAGCCAGGATAATTTGGGGGTGTGACCTGGGCCGCTCCCTGCCCCGTCTCCCCTTACGGGAAACTCCCGTACGGTCGCGGCTACTCACCAGACCAGGGAACATAGAGAGAGGCAGGAGACCAGGGCCAAGGCCCGCCGGTACTTCTTCATCTTCTCCTCCTTCTTCCCCCTGCCAGAAGGCGGCACATCCTCCCTGCAGCTGCCACTGCCGAGGCCAAGATGGAGGAGCCGGAGCTGGAGAGTGAGGATGGGACCGAGAGTCCGAAGGGCTGCGGCGCTGGAGGACCGGCTCCGGAGCGGCTCGCGCGCTGGCTGCCCTCTCCCAGGGGCCCACGGCGGCGCCGACCCGGGCGCTTCACAGGACGACTCCGGGGAGCGCCGCTGCTGCCGCGGCCGCCGGCTCGTCCGCGCCCGCCTTCTCCAGCCGCCACCTCCGCTGCCGCCCCATATCCCCCCCGCCCGCCCCGGCTCTCGCTCCGTGCTGCCGGCGACCAACGGCCGCCGCGCACTCGCCTCTCAACAGCCAATCGCCAGCCGAGCCGCGACACCTCACACACCGCTGAGCTGGAAGGAGACGCGTCACCCACGTCCCGCGGCGATCGCACCCCCACCAGCCTCCGCGCCAGCCACGCCCCCTCCGACGTCTCTGGCGGCTGACGCCGAGGGAGGAGGACACAAAGCCGGAGAGCCGAGGTGGCCACCGCCCCGCCCACCTCAAGTCCCGCCCACTTCAGGAAGTCCTAGAGCAGCCTCGTGACCCTCAGCCTCCTTCCTACGCTGGTCCGCCCTCTTGCTCGGGGCGCGCGTAGTCCGCGCAAAGGCCCTTGGGAGTTGTAGTTTTCTCTCCAGAACCCTCGTTTCCCTGTCCCTGTCCCTCTTAGTATCACTGTTTTAAGAAATCTGTGGTTTCGCTTCTCACCGCAAGACTGACCAGCTTTGGAAGTATTACAGGCAGTTTTCCTTTTTTGACCGCAATTTGTGGAAAGGCCTAGAATGACGGTGGGGGGGTAGGGGGGAAGCTATACTAATAAAATTTAAAAGGAGTGTCCCTGTGTCAGTGGGCCGGGCCCATCGAACTAGATGCTGATTGGCTGGCAGAAAGGGGTGTGTGTCAAGATTTCCTCTAACCTGATTGGTTGGAGTGGGACAACTTTCTCATCTTTTCCGCCTCAGGGAGAATTTCGCAGCCGGCTGGATTCCTCTGTTGGAATCGGCTCGATTCATCTCTATTCTTTTGGATTCATGCTTTGGTTCGCTATGGTGGGGCCAGAAAGGAAAACTGCGGCTCCTTCGGAGTTTCAAGTTCTGGGGTTCACCGAAAGCGGGGGAATTGGTCGCCTTCACACGTCTTTCGTTACCGTCTGAGACCAAAAAGTTACCCCTTCTCAATCTGTAAAACGAGCAATGTACCCACCCGAGATTTTTATGCCCCTGAGGCTTCTAAAGATCTCTCAGAAACTAGATTAGGGACCGTCTGCCTGAAAGTCCGCAATTCTTAACCTCTCCGGAGAAGGCAATGGCACCCCACTCCAGTACTCTTGCCTGGAAAATCCCATGGACAGAGGAGCCTGGTAGGCTGCAGTCCATGGGGTCTCTAGGAGTCGGACATGACTGAGCGACTTCGCTTTCGCTTTTCACTTTCATGCATTGGAGAAGGAAATGGCAACCCACTCCAGTGTTCTTGCCTGTAGAGTCCCAGTGACGGCGGAGCCTGGTGGGCTGCCGTCTATGGGGTCGCACAGAGTCGGACCCGACTGAAGCGACTTAGCAGCAGCAGCAGCTTCTTCCCAAGCGCCTCTTAACGTAGTTCTCTTCTTGTAGATTGTATAGGGGAAGAGGCATTAGCTTCTGATCTGGGAAGAAGACATCTGGTCTCTGGCCTAACGTGTTCCTTCTTCTATCCCTGGTGATACATTTGTTTCAGACTCTTGACACTACCAAGGAAGTTAGTCGCTACCGAGTCGCTTATTTTCTTTTATAAAATAAGAAATATAACTCAATGGTGTTTCCCTTTTTGTCTTGGCTATCAGAAACTCGAAACTACCTTCTCCAGAAAGCATCCAGACAAATGGGAGAATGGAGACTCCAACTGTCCGACTTGTCCAATGGTCAAAGCAAGTGTTATTAAAGTATGAGGCACTTATTGCTTATGTGATTAAAGGAAAAAAGACTCCATAAAATGTCCATCTAATTTTGAGCCATGTAATTTCCTTGTAAACCTTCTAGGTTGAATTGTTAATTGTATTTCCAGGAAACTGAATGTTTTGACTCATTCTAAAATTCTTGCTATAAGTCAACTGGATATTTAAAAAAATTCTACAAAGCATGATTTGGTTTTAGAAGAATTCATCCTAAACTAATTTTTCTTGCAAAATCTAGAATGATCTGTTCATGGCCGTTTTGGCATATGACAACAAAGGCTCTTTATCTCTGTCACTGCAGTAGGCAAGCACTTAACTAGCCCAAGAGCAGTATCAAATGATTAATATGTAAATTTAAAGGAAGGTAGGGACAAAAGAAGTATGGGGATTATTTTACATTCTTTACCGTGTTGGGCACCCTTTTCCTTTCACTCCAGGAACTAGGTTATTCAGGACGAAGAGCAGGTGTTCCTGAGCTGGTTCTCCATAGATCACAGCCAACAAAGTTCTGTTAGAATACATACTCATCTCAAGCCTGACAAGTTATCAGGTGCCAGTCTTGTATCCTGTCCTTCTCACTCCAAACCCACAAGTCCACATACAACTAATAGAATTTTTCATCCTTTTTTTCTCCCTCCCTTCTTTCCTTTCTCCGTTTTTCTCACAGTTGAGGCTTTAGGGTGCTGCTGTGGTAGAGTTGTCATTCCCTTATTATTAATGAATCACTGGCTGCTATTGTTTCAAGCAATAAATATCCTTTTCTCTTTTTGCCAGTTTCATGTCCATAGCTTCATGTTAAGGTTTAATCTTCAGTCCCTTTAGCTTTTCATTTTTCTCTAGGATTTTTCATAATTTCAGTTCTCAGCTATACAGTTGACTCCCAGGTCAACTCTAGATCCCAGCCTCTCTTCGAATAGTGGCTGGACATAACACTTATACTACCATCACTACATAAAATAAAATTGCTTCTGCATAAATTCAATTTCCCCATAAATTAAGTTCTTCACTTGAGTTTTTATTTGCATTAATTCTTCTTTGTTCTAAGGCCTCAGATAGTGAGGATAAGAGGAGTTCCATGGAGCTAACCTTTGAAAAACTAGTAGATGTTTTTCTGCATGGTTGTTAAATATGAGAAAAAATAATGGAAGAAATTTTATTATAACACAATAAATGTGATAAAATAAGTAAGTATCATATAGAATAAATTGAGTATAGATAACTGCCTTCATACTCAAATATATACCGTATGCCAGAAAATGGCAAGAAAAATGTGTATTTAATCTTAGTACAAGCTAACTAACCACCATCTACCACCTCTTAATTGTGCTACAGTGATTGTCAACCAGCAGCAATTGTTTCCCTTGAGGGTAAATTGGCAATGTCTAAAAACGTTTTTGGTTATCACAACTGAGGAAGCGCTATATCTAATAGTTAGAGACCAGGGATGCTACATCCTACAATGCAGAAGACAACCTTACACAACAAAAAATGATTTGGCCTGAAAAGTCAAAAGTGCCCAGCTTGGGAAACCCTGCTATAACAGAATCACCCAATTCTATAAAATCTATAAAGCACAAACTACACGCATATAACTTATGTGCCTTACAGATCCTTGGTTATTTAGGAAGTCACCAAGGACAAGACACATGGTGAACAGGAGTTCTCCTGTTCTTAAAAGGTTAAAGACATAGAAACGCTGGACAGGTTAAGTCCCTGCCAGGATAAAAGTCAGATACTGTGTTTGCTCGTGGTGAAAAAGAACAAGCAGATCTCAGATAAGAAGTCAACCCCTCTGGCCAGCTCCTTTGTACTTTGTCTCATATATAAATCACACTTTAAAAGCCCGAGAAGGCATATTTGTTCAAGTTGGTGGTGGTATTTGGTGAGCAAGCTTCGACATATTTTGAATTTGTTGAAAACTCATCTGCCCTTTTCAATATTATAAAATACTGAGACACTGTGTGTTACAGAGGAACAGCTAAGGCTCAATGAAATTAGATGCTTCCAGAGCAAAACTAGTTAGGACAAAAGTTCCCTGGAAATCAGTGAAAGCCCAGAGAACTGAGAAAAGACTAATATAGAGACTAGGAAAGGGACTAAACTAGATTGGAAGAAGGGTGAATGTGGTGGTCAGCACTTAAAAATATTATCTACATATAGATACAGTAGATATAGAGATTTATTATTATTTCTCTTCACTCCATTTGCTGCTGTTTCTTTGAGTGTTTATAGATACGTGCATAGAATAGCATATGCCTGTTTTATTTAGCCACTCGTTGTTTGAGAAGAGCTTCCCCGATGGCTCCGCAAATAAAGGTTCAGCCTTCAATACAGGAAACCTAGGGGGCAAGGGTTTGATCCCTGGATTGGGAAGATTCCCCTGGAGAAGGAAATGGCAGCCCACTCCAGTATTCTTGCCTGGAGAATCCCATGGACAGAAGAGCCTGAGGGGCTACAGTCCAAAGGATCACAAAGAATCAAATATAACTGACCAACTAAACTTGCTTGCTTGCCTGAGGAGAGCCTAAGCTACTTTACCAAATTTACCTTAGAGCTCTGATGATGTAGCTACTTAAGGAACTAAAGGTAGAAATCAGAGGGAGAGAAGAAAAACTTGTTTCTCAAGGACAGCCTGAGAACTTAGTTTCTTAACAGAAAAATCACAAATTGCAATGTCAGTCTGTTTAGTTCTGTTTATATTGCAAATAACAAAAGATTTCCCCTTAAAATGTTTGCACTTTCTGACCATCAGTTTAGTCTTCTATCACTGGTTTACCATGCTATAACATGGTTTCTCAACCGGGTACATTGGCTTTTCAATGTCTACTTTGAAAGCTCATGAGTTTAGCAGTAATGAAATCAGCCAGAGAAAGGATTACTCAGGAAGTGGGTGATGGAGAGGGAGAAATCTAAGAGGATTTCTGAGAAGGCATGTGGTCTTGACATGAATAGAAAAGTCAGGACATGCAGGTTTGTAGGGAAGATTAGTTTGATTTTAGAAGTGTAGTATTGAGCTTTAGGTTCTGGTGGAAGCATCTGGCAAGCATTTACAAACATATATTTCCCAAAAGGGAGAGAAACAGCAACTGATGATGACATGTTAAGAGTTCTAACTGCTATGTCCTTCGGGGTGCTAGTAGTTTAGTTGTGTCCAATTCTATGCAACTCCATGGACTCTAGCCCATCAATCTCCTCAGTCCATGGGATTCTCCAGGCAAGAATACTGGAGTGGGTTACCATTCCCTTCACCAGGAGATCTTCCCCACCTGGGGATCGAGCCCAGGTCTCCAGAATTGCAGGCAGATTCTTAACTATCTGAGCCACCAGGGAAGTCCATGTCCTAAACATGTCCTAAAATATTACCTCATTCACATCTATTTTTTTTTTTTTTTGGTGAAGTAGAAAAGGATAGCTTTATTGCTTTGCCAGGCAAAGGGGGCCACAACGGGCTCATGTCCTCAAAACCGTGGGTCTTTACTTATGGAAAAGAGTGAAAAGTTTTATATCAGTTGTCCAAAGAGGGCAGGATCAGCTCGTGGACATTCTTCTGATGTGTTAGTGGTGAGCTAAGTGGAAACAGTGTCAGACTTTATTTTTGGGGCTCCAAAATCACTGCAGATGGTAATTGCAGCCATGAAATTGAAAGACGCTTACTCCCTGGAAGGAGAGTTATGACCAACCTAGATAGCATATTCAAAAGCAGAGACATTACTTTGCCAACAAAGATCCGTCTAGTCAAGGCTATGGTTTTTCCAGTGGTCATGTATGGATGTGAGAGTTGGACTATAAAGAAAGCTGAGCACCAAAGAATTGATGCTTTTGAACTGAGTGGTTGGAGAAGACTCTTGAGAGTCCCTTGGACTGCAAGGAGATCCAACCAGTCCATTCTGAAGGAGATCAGCCCTGGGTGTTCTTTGGAAGGAATGATGCTAAAGCTGAAACTCCAGTACTTTGGCCACCTCATGTGAAGAGTTGACTCATTGGAAAAGACTCATGCTGGGAGGGATTGGGGGCAGGAGGAGAAGGGGACGACAGAGGATGAGATGGCTGGATGGCATCGCGGACTCGATGGACGTGAGTTTGAGTGAACTCCGGGAGTTGGTGATGGGGAAGCCTGGCATGCTGCAATTCATGGGGTTGCAAAGAGTCGGACACGACTGAGGGACTGAACTGAACTGAACTGAAGTAGGAGTCAGCATCATCGACCTTCAGGTCCAACTGGTCTGGGGTCTACATGCTTGTGGGCAGCCTACCATCATTAATTGTTAACTTCTCCCATCTAGAAGGGGTTTCAGTATCTACAAAATAATTCAAAGATATTGTTGTGTGTATCCTTTTATGGGGAAATGGGACCTTGCCCAACACTGCT
The DNA here is from genome assembly GCF_032405125.1 of Capricornis sumatraensis. NCBI lineage: Eukaryota > Metazoa > Chordata > Mammalia > Artiodactyla > Bovidae > Capricornis > Capricornis sumatraensis. The sequence continues at coordinate 47,406,188 of NC_091082.1, read as the reverse complement.
CTTAACAGTTTGTTCTACCTGGTCTCTCTTCCATATTAACAACTACTTGTTTGCCTCTGCCCACTGGAATTCAGGGAAGTTCATGGAGGTTGAATGAAGGTTCGTGGAGGTTGAATGAAGGCTATTTCCTATAATCAAAGAAATGGGGGACACAGAGAGGCCTTGTGCCCAGGAACCCCACAGGGCCCTTCATGGTGGTATTACCATGTGCTGGGGCTGTGCTAAGTGTTTTCACATATTAATTAATTTAATCCTTGTGATGCTATGTGATAGGCACCAGCCTTGTCCCCATTGTACAGATAAAGAAACTGAGGCAGGAGCACACTAAATAACTTCTTCAAGGTCACCCAAGCATCAAAGTTCGGATGTGAACCTAGGATGTAATGGGTCCTAATGGTGCCCACGTCCTATGGAAGGAACACACCACCTGCTTTCTCAAGACCTGTGGGTGGTAGTACTGGCAGCCACATGGGGGATGGTACTGTCCACATGGCCACCTGCCACTGGCCAGGCACATCCGAGGCCCGGAGTGCCTACCCTCAGGATGGCAAGGAACCTCCCATAGAGGAAAAGATGCCAGGAAGAAGATGCATAGACTGAGGGGTGTGGAGGGTGCTGATGGGTGGATGTCTTGGGTGGGCAAGGGTCAGGGCAGGTCTCCCCAGGATTCAGGGAAGGAGAATTCCAGGCCAAGGAAAGAGCTCCTGCGAACACAAACATCTTTGCCCATCACATCCTTTCTTTGATGCAAAAAAAATAAAGGAAAGAAAATCTCCAATAGCACTTAAATATTTGTTGAATAAAGTCCTGCTTTTAAAGCTTCTCAAGATCCAACTCAGCTGACAGTATAAGACATATCCTCCACTGTTTCCTTTCAGGACTCAACCTTCTCACAGACCATGCTGCTTGCCAAGTTCTGAAACCCCTGTGTTCTCAGTTCTTGTAATGTCTGTCTCCCCAAGCAGTCTATCAATTCCTTATGCAAAGAGGTCATGTGTTATATATGAAAAACACAATGTGTTTTTTATTACAGGAGCCAAAAAAATGATTTTTTACTTAGTTACTATTTCATTTGTCTAATCATACCAAACTACAAGCTGCTCAATATTTTCAATTCCCAGGAATAGAAAATCCCTAAATTTTAGCAACTGACTAGAGATACTAGGAGAAGGCAACGGCACCCCACTCCAGTACTCTTGCCTGGAAAATCCCATGGACGGAGGAGCCTGGTAGGCTCCAGTCCATGGGGTCGCTAAGAGTCGGGCAAAACTGAGCAACTTCACTTTCACTTCTCACTTTCATGCATTGGAGAAGGAAATGGCAACCCACTCCAGTGTTCTTGCCTGGAGAATCCCAGGGACAGAGGAGCCTAGTGGGCTACCGTCTATGGGGTTGCACAGAGTAGGACACGACTGAAGCGACTTAGCAGCAGCAGAGATACTAGCCAACTATCTCTTCCACTACAAGTAGCCAAATTAGTTTTTTAGCATAACACTGTTTGACGTTTATGTGACTAAACTTTTCTGGGTTTAAGTTATCCTTGAGTAATCTGGAGAAATAATGTGTTCAACAAGTATTTATTGAGCTTTTTTTATATGAAAGGTGCTGCAGTAGATTATTTGCCTCCAGGAAACTCAGTGTTGTAGTTTCTTAATCTTCTTCCAGACTGCACCCTTTTGGCAGGCTCATGATACACATAAGTCCCTTCTCAGAGTGTTTTCAGGCAGCTTCTTCACCATCTGAATCACCAGGGAAGCCCTCAGAGTATTTGTAAGGGAATAAAATAAAATAATAGATTACAAAGGAAACCAATTAAACTGAAATACCGTTGTGAAACTATTTCAAAGCAAATTTGTGATTAGTAATTGAATCTACCTGCCAAGAAGGAGGCGCAGGAGGTGTGGGTTCTATCCTTGGATTAGGAAGATCCTTTGGAAAAGTAAACGGCAACCCATTCCAGTATTCCTGCCTGAAAACTCCCATGGACAGAGGAACCTGGCTGGCTACCGTCCATGGGGTCGCAAGGGTTGGACACAACTTAGCGACTAAACCACCATGGCTAGTGGTGATTTTCAATCATCAAAAGAGTGATGAGTTTAAAATGTATTTTAAGATACCTACAATATGTATCATGTGACATGGAGACTTCTATTAGTGACAAGTTTCTGAGATAGTTACCTCCATTCGCAATAAGAGAGAATTCTAAATTTCAGTACAAGCTTAGTGAAAGTAAAGACATAATTATTTTTTGTCCAAGTTCATGGACCAGTGAATTTATATTTGGATTCTAAGTCAAGAATCCCTGCAGCTGGGCATTACTTTTTAAACTGTGAGTCACAACTCATTAGAGAGTCAAGTAATCAATTTTCAGGGACATCAGTAGAACTTTTTAAAAAGCAAAAAGTAATAATTTATAAAATATCAGTGTCTCAGTAAGGGGTAATATCTCAGTTACTCCTGTTTCAGTGGTATAAATGTCGTATATATATGCACGTGTATGCATGTGTGTATATTTGCGTGTGTTCTGTTATATATGTATATGCATATTGAGTTGCAGTGTAAAACATATGTCTTAATGTGGGCTGCAGTAAAAATCAAGTGAAAGCCATTGCACTAGGTGAAATAAGATACATAAAGTGAAAGTGAAAGTGAAGTCGCTCAGTCCTGTCTGACTCTTTGCGACCCTGTAGACTGGGGCCTACCAGGCTCCTCTGTCCGTGGGATTTTCCAGGCAAGAGTACTGGAGTAGATTGCCATTTCCTTCTCCAGAGGATCTTCCTGACCCTGGGATCGAACCTGGGTCCCCCGCATTGTAGGCAGATGCTTTACCGTCTGAGCCACCAGGGAAGCCCTCTGGAATAAATGCAACAAACAATACAAATCATATGTGTCACAGATTTTAGAGGATAAATTTTTTTCTTACAAGGAAATCATCAGGGAAGACCTGAAAATGTAGTAGATTTAAGGTGAGCTTTGAAAGATGAGTAGTATTTGAATAGACAGAGATGTGAGGAGTACCTATTTCAGGTAGAGAGAACAGTAAACTCTATAATTTAATTAAAAACTACCTTAACAATTTTTACCATGAACCTTATAATTTTGGTTTGCCTGACATTTATTTGGTACTCTGTGTTTGACATAATCAGTGACAGTGAATTCTAAACAAAAAATAAAGAAACAGGTATTTGTTGAATATCTACATAAAATAATTCACGTTAGGTCATACAATAACTTTAAAGACTAAGTATTAGAGATGCTATACCCTTTAATAGCCTTCAAAAACAAGAAACAAGACATTCAAGAACATTAAAATACCAAAAAGTGATGCCAAGTACAAAGTGATCACAGTGAGTTCAAGATCTTTAAGCTGGGCAAAAATAATACAGTTGAACACACACAATTACCTTTACTCACAAAACTCCATAAAACAACAGGAAAGTTTTATTTGTTCTTTGTACATAAAGTCACAAGGACGGAGAGGTCAGGTGAGAGAATCAAAAGAACAAAACTTTGAAGCTGAAAATTATTTTGGTAAGGAAACAACTTCCTAATGTGACCTTCCAAGGACAATTCTGGTTTACCCTTATTGATGGTCCTGGCATAATTAATAACAGTGGGAACTTTTACTTTCAAATATGTTCTGGTTTGAACAATAAATAGTAATGTTCAACATAGCAGACATGAAAAAAATGAACCCTAATTTAGCAACAGGAAATAGCAAAAACTGACTCGATTTGTGACACAGAATCCCCAGAAAGCCCATTCAGGAAACAATACACAAAGTACCATGGGAAGTAAGGTTAATGGTATGTGTGTTTGGTAGTGTGGTAGTAGAAAGGGGTTGCAAATTAAAAAATAGAGACCCTCCACTGCTCTACATGGCTCGATGAGTGCCCTTCCCCTACCACCAGCAAGAAAGAAAAAAAAACCTATAGATTTATTATCAGGGGAAAATAAAGGTAAAGCTTGGATTTGGGAACATCCATCATAGTTTAAGCAAGCTCCAGGAGTTGGTGATGGACAGGGAAGCCTGGCATGCTACAGTACATGGGGTCACAGAGTCGGACACAACTGAGCAACTGAACTGAGCATAGTTTAAAGCAAAAATACCATGCAAACAATAAAAAAAAAGGAGAGTATTTTTTGTGACAGTCAGTTGGGAAAACTTGAATGAGGACTGGTTATTAATTAATACATTATTTTTTCTTAGATATGATAATGCCATTATGTAGGAAATGTCCTCACATTAAGGAGACATATGCTGAAATATTAAAGAGTGAAATGTCATAGTGACAGCACCTTACTTTTTATTTTTATTTTATTTATTTATTTTTACTATAAATTTATTTATTTTAATTGGAGGCTAATTACTTTACAATATTGTATTGGTTTTCCCATACATCAACATGAATCCGCCACAGGTGTACACGTGTTCCCCATCCTGAACCCCCGTCCCACCTCCCTCCCCATTCCATCCCTCTGGATCATCCCAGGGCACCAGCCCCAAGCATCCTGCATCATGCATTGAACCTGGACTGGCAATTCGTTTCACATATGATATTATACATGTTTCAATGCCATTCTCCCAAATCATCCCACCCTCGCCTTCTCCCAGAGTCCATAAGACTGTTCTATACATCTGTGTCTCTTTTGCTGTCTCACATACAGGGTTATCGTTACCATCTTTCTAAATTCCATATATATACATTCAGGTCAGTTCAGTTCAGTTGCTCAGTTGTGTCCAACTCTTTGCAACCCCAAGAATTGCAGCACGCCAGGCCTCCCAGTCCATCACCAACTCCCAGAGTTCACTCAGACTCACGTCCATCAAGTCAGTGATGCCATCCAGCCATCTCATCCTCTGTCGTCCCCTTCTCCTCCTGCCCCCAATCCCTCCCAGCATCAGAGTCTTTTCCAATGAGTCCACTCTTCGCATGAGGTGGCCAAAGTATTGGAGTTTCAGCTTCAGCATCATTCCTTCCAAAGAAATCCCGGGGCTGATCTCCTTCAGAATGGACTGGTTGGATCTCCTTGCAGTCCAAGGGACTCTCAAGAGTCATCTCCACCACAGTTTAAAAGCATCAATTCTTCGGCGCTCAGGCTTCTTCACAGTCCAACTCTCACATCCATACATGACCACAGGAAAAACCACAGCCTTGACTAGACAGACCTTTGTTGGCAAAGTAATGTCTCTGCTTTTCAATATGCTATCTAGGTTGGTCATAACTTTTCTTCCAAGGAGTAAGCATCTTTTAACTTCATGGCTGCAATCACCATCTGCAGTGATTTTGGAGCACCAAAAAATAAAGTCTGACACTGTTTCCACTGTTTCCCCATCTATTTCCCATGAAGTGATGGGACCGGATGCCATGATCTTAGTTTTCTGAATGTTGAACTTTAAGCCAACTTTTTCACTCTCCTCTTTCACTTTCATTCTAGATGAAAAAATCCTCTAGGGCTTTTTCATTCCTCTTCACTTTCTGCCATAAGGGTGGTGTCATCTGCATATCTGAGGTTATTGATATTTCTCCCGGCAATCTTGATTCCAGCTTGTGCTTCTTCCAGCCCAGCATTTCTCATGATGTACTCTGCATATAAGTTAAATAAGCAGGGTGACAATATACAGCCTTGATGTACTCCTTTTCCTATTTGGAACCAGTCTGTTGTTCCATGTCCAGTTCAAACTGTTGCTTCCTGTCCTGCATATAGGTTTCTCAAGAGGCAGGTCAAGTGGTCTGATATTCCCATCTCTTTCAGAATTTTCCACAGTTGATTGTGATCCACACAGTCAAAGGCATTAGTATACTGTATTGGTGTTCTTCTTTCTGGCTTACTTCACTCTGTATGTTAGGCTCCAGTTTCATCCACCTCATTAGAACCGATTCAAATGTATTCTTTTTAATGGCTGAATAATACTCCATTGTGTATATGTACTCAGCTTTCTTATCCATTCGTCTGCTGATAGACATCTAGGTTGCTTCTGTGTCCTGGCTATTATAAACAGATGGCACCTTACTTTCAAAGATTCAAAGAGAGAGAGAACAAATAGGAGCAGCTGTTAACTTGAAGTGAGAAGAAATGAGACTCTGAAGTGAGAAGAAATCTTAAACAAAAGAAAGAAATTCTAACACTGCCAGATATTGCCACCATAAAACAGGAGCAGGATACTAAAAAGAAGGAACCTGTCAACATCTTCCAAGAACTCTTAGGAAGTAAAGCTATGAAATAAAAAAACCCTACAGAAAAAAATTGGAAGATAAAGTTGTGGAAATCATCTAGAAAGTAGACAAAAAGATAAAGGACTCATCCAGGAAGTCCAGGCATGTATCTGTAATAGAGGAAGACAGAAGACATAGATGAGATAATGAACAATTTTCAAGACGTTTTCCTAGAGTTCAGAGTTTCTGTATTGAAAGTTCCCTAGTCAAAGTGACCAGCATACTGGATAAAAATGGCCAACACTAAGGTGCCCCACTGTGAAATTTGAGAACAATGCGGGCAAAGAGAAGATCACAGAAGTTTTAGAGACAGGAGAGAAAAATAGACCATGCACAAAGAATCAGGAATTGATACTAGTTTCAGACTTGTCTACGTTTACATGGAAAGCTGAAAGGCAGTGGAGCCACATGTTCAAAATACTGAAGGAAGGTTATTTCCAACCAAGGATTCTTTGCTCATTCAAGCCATTAATCAATCCCCAAGTGCCAGGGGGAATAAAGACATTTTGAGACAGGCAAGATCTCAATAAATTTACCTGTTGGGAATTTCTCATGAAAAGAGATTTTGCTCTACCAAAACAAGGGAGGACACCCAAAAGAAGAAGACATTTGATACAGGAAACAGGAAATCCAGTACAGAGGAAAGAGGTGAAAGGGATCCCCAGGGTGACAAGTGAAGAAAGAACCCAGCAGGACAGCTGAGAACCAGACATAGGAAGGAGGCAGCCATGCAGACTGGCGCAGGTCAGCGGCCCTGAGAGAGACCTCGGCAAGAAGATGGCATCTGTAGAACATCTACTGGAGCTGAGTGATTTGGTGGGAACTTAGATGTCTATGAAATAAAGAGTTGATGAGTGAGAAGCACTTAGAAAACTAAAACATAACAATTTAGAAAACAGCCATGCAGAAAGTTTCATCTGTGATGAACATTTATATGATCTGAATAACAAACAGTGAAATTAAATCCAAACAAAATTATAACTGCATGAGAAGGATGGGAGGATTGGAAAGATTATAGGTTTCTGGTAGGAGTTCTTGGTCAGGAAAAAGAAACAAGAGCAAAATCCTCAGCTTCCATAAATGAAAGTCAATCAATAATGCCTAAAACTTGGAAAAGTAGAAACAAAAAATAACAATACGGTTTTTAGGATATGGAGGCAAATATGAAAATAGCTGACAATAAGTAGTAGAAGCAGTTGATTTTTGAACAGGAAGAAATAGAAGGTGACCAGTAGGGAATTGATTTTTTTCATAACTTTGTTACAATTGTTTGATTCTTATGTGCATGTAAACTTTGGATTTTTTAAAAATTAAGTATTTCTTTTCTCTTTTTTTGGCCATGTTGCGTGGTTTGTGGGATCTCAGTTCCCTGACCAGGGATTGAACCTGGGCCACAGAAACAAAGGCTTGGAATGCTGGCCACTAGGATCCATCCTAGTTCCCATGAGGGTACTCCCCCAAGTTAAGATATTTTATTATAATGTTTGTGATTTGTGGCAAAATAAGTTCATATTTTTCATGTATTCATATTCTTCTCCATTTGTCTGTACTGGATCTGTGGAACAAAGTAAACTACCTGCTATAATGTGTAGATTTCACATATGTTCATTCAGTGCCTAGACTTAAAAATCTGAGTCAAATATAAGAAGATAATAAAAAGTGGAGATGTGGAGCAAATGAACACTTTCCTATTGATTATTTTTCTCTTTTAGAATAAGAAAGCCAGTTATTAGAACTGTTCTGGCTACTTCTGCTTTCAGAACCACTTATTTAGTGTTTAAAATGTAACTTTTTCCAGGCCTAAAAAGTTCTGCTTCCCTCTGTTATCTGCACCTATTTTTAAACCATCTTTCTACTGTTCCATGAAGTGAAGCAACTACTTGGATAATTGAGGCATACTTACTTTGCCTCCTTGTTCAGTCATTATCCTGTTTTGAGGCCTAAACTGTGAAGATTGTTATATAGATCGAGTAATTTCACCTCTTCATTTTGCACAGGGAGATAATGGGATATTAAGGCATGTCAGTCAGTAAACCTTTAAAGGATCTGCATGAAACGATACTCAAAGTAAACTAGCATTGAAGAGCCTTTGCAGTTTCCTTCCACAAAACAACTTTCAATAAGAGACCCTGAAATGACTCAAACCATTTGACTGAACTCATTGGGAAAGTCTGTTCCATAGGAAAGCATTATACATTCATCATTCCACATCGCCAAATAACTAATGAAGAGTAACAAGGATGCTTCTAGGGAAAGTTGTTGAGATTATTCCATTTATATAGAAACTTTTTGTAGACCGGCTAAAAAGCCACTTTATAAAGTATGGCAGAATCTTGCTGCGCAGTCCCTCCATTTTGTGAACATTGTAGTGTGGATTATTACATTCTGACATACACTACAGTTAGTGTGTCCTTCACTGGAGGGATGGGAAGTATCTTATTTCACCTCTGTCACCGCCACAGCACGTAGCATGAGTCTTGGTACAAAGGAGCCATTGAATCGAGTCGAACTATGAGGAAGACACTGGTGATGCTGACAATGATGGAAAAGTGGGACACTTAAATTTATTGGGCATCTTTTATATTCAGAGTTAGAGCTTTCGTGTGTGTTCTTTCATTTAAAATTACAACTATGTTAAAAAAAAATTCAAGCTACAGTGAAGCAATACTACCCTCCTTTTATTACTTATATAAGATAGAACATTAGTCTCATGTTTTTAGAATGCTTAGAAATATTCATTCTTTATAGGACTTTATTAGGACTGTCAGTAGTTAAAGTCGCATCTTCCAAGATACGATTGAAAACAAAAAATACTCTAAGAAGTTTGAAAAGAGAGAAAAATAGAAAGGTTATTCCTAAAGAATAAGGATGAAGATGAAAGGGATTTTTGATCATCTGAGGAGAATTTAAATTTTGAATCCTTTAAAATGACTTTGATTAAATTTAAACATTGTATGTTTTTGATTTTACCTTTCTTCAGAAACTACTTATAGGCTAAAAAAATTAACGTGTTGCATTTATTTGCACAGTTGTGAGTAACTATGTACTTTTTAGTCAGAGACTCATATTTGTTGGAAATATCTTGACAGATGTATTTTGAATTAATTTATTTTTACTATATTTATCTGCAATCCTGCTGATGTAGATTCAGTCAACTTGTGAAAGGTGCACAAAGCATGAAATGAGCTGTGCTTCTGTGTTTTTATTTGCACAAGCAGTCCTTTGGGTTTCACTCCTCTTTGGTCAGCTGCAATTTCTCCTAGATCTCAATTTTCTAAATTTTCCTTGTAATGGAATCCTCTGTAAAAAGTATAGTTTCTTAAGCCCACCCTACAAACACAAAATCAGAATCTCCAGAAGACAGTCCCTGAAATCCATACATAAGAGGTGATTATTGCTGTCAAATAAGTTTGGAAACACTATTCTAAGACATTCTTCCCTCATCTCCTTGAGCCATTATTTGTACAGGAGTATATAAAGCATCTCCATTGTTTTGGACTACAAGTGTGGCTGCGGGGAAATTTGATAAACTTGATTCTAATTTCAGTCCATTTTTAAGTTGTTCCACCACTCTGATTAGTGGACAACTCCCATTCTCTTTGTAGAGTGAACAAGTGAAGTATATATGGATGAGATTTTCCTTTGCCCTCCTCCTCGCCATGCTCATTGAGACAGGTAAACATCCTAAGGCTGGAGTCTCATTTTTTAATTTTACCTCTACATCTCCCAGACCTAAGCAGAATGGTTTGGAGATCATTCTGCTAATCTTCTGCTGACCAGGCCCCAACTGCTATCAACCTAGATCTCCCACTTGGCAATGATGAATGGAAGATATTTTTTAAAAAAGCTCCTTCCACTCATCCTCTCTCCCATGTACTCACTTTCCTTCTTTCCCTGCTCCCTCTGTTGGGTCTGTTTTGTCCTTCCATACTCAAGTAATGGCTTTATATCTGTATTTACAAATATAACATAAGGGACTTCCCGTGGTCCCTCAGTGGTGAAGACTCTGAGCTTCCAATGAAGAGGGCACAGGGTTTGATCCCTGACTGGGGAACGAAGATCCTATGTACTATGCAGCATAGCCAAAAGAAAACAAAAAATCTGACATAAACATAACACAGAACATAAATTTCAATAAGACAGGGTATCTCTCAACAGAACTTTCTGGCCTTGGTCAACATATTAATAAGCAGCAGTTCCCAGACTATAAACCAAACCATTTCAGTGATGAAAGTGAGGCCTTTCTTTAGCGGGAAAGCAACTTGCAGCAGATACTTGATATCACTGCACTAAGGGATCTCTCAGCTATCAAAAAAAAGATCTGGGCCTGAAAATCTGGCTCATCTGGCTTTTTCAGCAGCAATTGGGTACAACTGACTTAACTGCAAGAAAAAGCATGACAACAGCTGTAGTAGATTTTATCTTCCCAAAATTGTCCTTGTCAGAAGGAGGACAGGAGGAAGAGGGAACAACAGAGGATGAGATGGTTGGATGGCATCACTGACTCGGTGGAGATGAGTTTGAGCAAGCTTTGGGAGCTGGTGATGGACAGGAAAGTGTGGCATGCTGCAGTCCATGGGGTCGTGAATATCGGACACAACTAAGCGATTGAACTGAACTGAAAATTGTCACATAAACTTGTCTAGTTCCCCATGTTTTTCTGGAACCTTGTCACTCCTCCATTAAGAGGCAGAGACTCTCTCTCCTCCCCTTGAAACTAGAGGAGGAGGTGGGCTTTGTGATTGCCTGGACCAATACACTGTGGTGAAAGTGAGGCTGTGTGATTTCCAGGGTTGTGTCATCGAGGATCTGAAAAGAAGACACAGGGAATTCCCTGGTGGTCCAGTTTTGAGATTCCATGCTCCCTATGTGGGGGGCCTGGGTTTGATCCCCAGTCAAGGAACTAGAACCTACATGCCACAGTTAATACCTCTTGCAAATAAATAAATAAGGAGCTATGGATTCTGCCTAGTTCTCTTACTTGGAAACACCCTCAGAAAATGACTTCCTATTATAAGGAAGCCCAGGAGACACAGAGAGGTCACATGGAGATGTTCTGGCTGATAGTCTCAGCTATCGGAATGTTGACATTCCAGTCAACAGTCAGCATCCTCTGCCAGACGTCTGAGTGAAGGAGCCTTCGGATAATTCCAGACTTCAGCTGTTGTCACCCCAAAGCTTTCATCTTCCAGCAGAGGGCCCAGACATCATGGTGCAAAGATGAATCCTCCCTGCATACACTTATGTCTGATTCATGGAACCCATGAGCACAATAAAGCCCTGTTTACTCCTCTAGGTATGGAGATGATTTTATTACTCAGAAGATAACTGGAACAATGGCTAATACACTGAAAGGAAGAGAACACAAAAGCTACCTAACATATCAAACAAAACATCAGTCATGGAAATCCACACACACACACATTTCTGTGAGAAAAATAATTGAGTGGCCTATTGCAAACATGAGCTAGGAGAGATAATCCTGTTTTGTCACTAGAAGATCTGTGATCAAAAAGTCAACAAAGGTTGATGCATGATTTTCCAACGTTTCATCACATCTTATTTTTTTAAGTTTCACGATAGTTAATTTGGAAAATACAGATACTACCAAGAAAACAATCGTTTCACTGCTCAAAGTCAACCAGCTAGTATTTTTTCTGTATTCCTTGTCCTTCCTTTTTCTAAGTATCTGTTTTTAAAATCTCATTGAGACCACATTATTGATACAACATTTTAATCCCACATACAGTCTTTTATTCCACTACTTAGTTTAGTTCCCCCCATCAAAATGGTCTTGCACTTCTCTTTTCTGCCCAGCTAAAACTTTTCCTTGTCTAGGAAGCCTGCTGGGACCACCTAACCCACAAAGATGTCTACCTCAAAATCATAGCACTAATTCCCCATGCCACTTATTTGTTACACCATCACATATTACTTCATAACACTTTATGTATTAATCTTTCAATATCTGTATCATATAATCTTTTCCATCTTTCCTTATCTTCCTAACAAGACTGAAAGTGACTTCAGGACAGAGATGAGTATTTTAATCTTTCTATTCCCTATAGTACTGAATACATATATAGCAGGTTCTTACCTGAAAATACCACACACAGAGGAGCCTGGTGGGCTACAGTCCAAAGGGAAGCAAGAGTCGAACACAACTGAGCGACTGACACTGAGCATAAGCATTCCCTGTAGCAGCAAATGCATGTATGTATGTATTGCTGTGCTCAGTCTTGTCCGATTCTGCAGCCCCATGGACTGTAGCCCACCAGGCTCCTCTGTCCATGGGTTTCCCAGGCAAGAATACTGGAATGCATTGCCATTTCCTTCTCCAGGGGATCTTCCTGACCCAGAGATCAAACCCACGTGTCTTGCATCTCCTGCATTGGCAGGTGGATTCTTTACCACAGTACCACCTGGAAAGCTTAGATATTATACACAGTAGGTATTAAGTATTTGTTGAAAGAAAGGAAAAGTGGGAAGGAAGGAAAGTGAAAGTGAAAGTGAAGTCGCTCTGTCGTGTCCGACTCTTTGCGACCCCATGGACTAGTAATCTACTAGGCTCCTCCCTGCATGGGATTCTCCAGGCAAGAGTACTGGAGAGGGTTGCCATTTTCTTCTCCAGGGGATCTTCCCGACCCAGGGATCGAACCCGGGTCTCCCGCATTCCAGGCAGACGCTTTAACCTCTGAGGCACTGGGGAAGGAAGGAGTTACTTTTGATATTGTACATATTTGTTTCATTGTTCTTTCATCTCAAAACTACATGAATAACAAACGTTTGGACTTAGTGGGAGAAAGCAAAGGCGGGATGATCTTAGAGGATAGCATTGAAACATATATATTACCATAGGTAAAACAGATAACCAGTGGAAGTTTGATGCATGACACAGGGTACTCAAACCGGTGCTCTGGGACAACTTGGAGGGATAGGGTGGGGAGGCAGGTGGGAGGGCAGTTTAGGATGGAGGGGACACATGCACACCTACGAAGTGTGTTAGTCACTCAGTCATGTCCGATTGGGACCCCATGGTCTGCCCATGGAATTCTCCAAGCAAAAATACTGGAGTGGGTTGCCATTCTCTTCTCCAGAAGATCTTCCCAACTCAGGGATCAAAGCCAAGTCCCCTGCACTGCAGGCAGATTTGTAACCATCTGAGCTACCAGAGAAGCCCATATTGATGCATAGCAAAATCATAACGATATTATAAAGTAATTATCCTCCAATTAAAATAAGTAAATAAACCATATGAGTTATAATGATCATGTTTTACATGTGTATGGCTATGAATATATATATATAAATGCTTTTTAGGATTTTATCTGAAGGTCTACAAGGTTTCCATTATCCTTCACAAATATGTCTTTACTCTAGAAGCAAAATAGGGTGTTGACAAATGCTTTTTAACAATTTATTTTTCACAACTTATTGAGAGTATGTGATCCCAAATTGTAAGGATATGGGTACACACACTAGAGAACCAAAGTGCCAGGTGGTTTTGTCTGATGTGTCAAAGCGTCAGCGTGTGTGCAGACTAGATTGCAGCACAGGATGGAGACTGCCTGAAGCCGTTCTGACACCATGTTAGAACTTTCAGGAAAAGGCTAGGGAAGGGAAGGGAGAAGAATATAGACTATTCAGGTTTTAGTTTTGGCCAAGAGGATGCAGAAGGCGCCAAAAGCAACATCAGCAGCAGCATTTAGGAAGTTAAGTGCAATTTAGTGGACATCTGGCCAACTGGGATATATACAGTGTGTGTGTGTGTGTGTGTGTGTGTGTGTGCGAGTGATATAGAGTGTGTGTGCATGTGTGTGTGTGTGTGTGTGTGTGTGGTATGTATAGTGGTGTCTCCTAATGAAAAATATGTTTCTAAAATTTTGAACTGGAGTTTGAGAAGCCTTGTTGAGTTTCTACCATCAGTATGACTGACAGTTGCAGGATGAAGGCCAAAGTGAAGAAAGAGAGAGAGACAATTAGCACGGCTATACGAGAGGACTAGTGAAAAAGGGTTTTGTAAGGTACACAGTCAGGGCCAGAAGGTGATGTTTTACTTTCATCACTTCTCTCTAGTTAGTCTGTTTTCATCATCTACTTTCCTCACCCTCTCTTCACTAAGACACACACATGCCACTTTTTTAAAGCATGCTACATTTTATCAAGAGCATCATCTTTAGGTTCACTGTCAGTATGCTTTCTTCATGGAGATGAGATTTTGCCTGACACAAGTAAGTGCCACAGGTGTTCAGAGAAGAAAAGAAGAGAAGGAGCGAGGTGAGATACTCGAGGGAGGCAGAGGAAGAGATGGGCCTAGGATGGGGCCTTCGTGGATAGATGCACTTTCCCTGGCAGAAGGAGCACATGAGGTCCCATGTGTGTGCCTGTTGTGTCTGAGGAATGGGATGGTGTTTTCCAGGCAGTGGGAAGAGCGTATAAGCTAAGGTCTGGGCCTGCCTCATAGACTAAGGGAAAAGAAAGAAGTTCAGTCTACCTTGAGAGAAGGCTACAGGCGTGTCAGGGGACTACAGGTGATAGGCTGTAAAGGTAGTTTGGGGCATATTATAGAAGGCCTTGAATGCCTCTTCAATCTTCCAATAGTCCTGTTCTCCTCTTTTCCCATTGGACAGCAGCCCTGGGTGGAACTGTTCCCATTTCCTTCCAATGAGGTGCCAATACAGATCCTTGGCCTTAGTCTTAAAAAAAAAAAAAATCACCTAATGAATGTCTTACTTCTCAAAGACCAGCAGATGGTTATCTGGCTGGAGAAGAGCTAATATTCTTGATGGATGAACAGTTCACTCCCAGAGAAGATATTAGTTATGAGAGAACAAGGAAATCCAAAGAACCTTCCTCTGAGAGCATCAGAACACTCAAATATTATTTCATTAATCTTAATATTCTTACAGCATTAAAAACCTGTTCAGATAGAAACATACAAGGGAAAGAGGGGAGAAGGGAGAATACGGTCAAGGACAGGGAGAAAGAAAAACAGACGAAGAGGGAGGAAGCTGGGAGAGAGGAGAAAGGAGTGATTAAGAAGGGGGCAAGAGACTTCCCTGGTGGTACAGTGATTAAGACTCTGTGTTCCCAATGCGGGGGGGCTCAGGTTTGATTCCTGGTCAGGGAACTAGATCCCTCATGCTGCAACTAAAGATCTTGCATGCTACAGTGAAGATCAAAGATTCTGCATACTGCCCCTATGACATGTTACAGCCAAATGAATAAATAAATAATAAAAAAATATATAAGGGGGTGAGTACTGCAACTTTGCGTGCATTAAGATCCCCTTTGTGAAACAATCTCTCTCTCCTCCTGTGTGTTTCCAGAAAAACAAGCTTGAAAGTGTTGACCTACTGTCGAAGGAAGCTCCTATACCTTTGTCCTCTTTCATTGCTTTTACTGGCAGCAATGAGTGTGCAGTTTAGAGTACGGTTCTTTTATTTTAAGAAAAAAATAAGGGATTTATTTAAAAATGTAAAAATTAAGAGCTGAATACTGATAGGAGCAATGGGCTGACAAAAATAATGCCTCTTAGGAAATAAGGCCTTGTCTCACACCTTCCTGTTGCAGTTGCTTAAGAAACTAAAAATGCTTGATCAGGAAGCAGTTCGAGGGGATCTGCCTTTTGTACCAGAAATAACTGGGCAGAGCTGGGCTACAGAGAAATGGTTGTTACTTAGCACACTCGCTTTGTTCTTAGGATGTGGGTTTGAACATCTAGATACCACCAGGGAATAAAAAAAAAAAAAAGAAAGAAACACCATGTAATCATGCTGCTGAGGGCCACAGGCTTGCAAAATAAACCACAAGGTCAGGCATTCCATCTCTAGCAAACTGTCATTTATCAAAAGAGGTCATGGGAGCTAAAGCGATGCGTCCTAAAGACAGTGATGTCCCTCGGAAGGGAATATACAGAAGTGAAATCAGCTGTAGTATTAGGGTGATGTGTTTAGGAATAATTGACCTTTGTTCCTTAACAGTCTACTTGATAACTTTATTTTAATTGGAGGTAAAACCCAGCATGTATCCATCCTGTATTTCTCTAAGAGAACCTTTTTATTTGCCAAAGGACATTTCATGTGAAGTTGGCACATTGTGTATTGATTGGGACAGGCTGTGCAGGAGTGTTTTTATCTTAAGGTCCCACATGGCTCCGTGACCCTCTGATATCACCGGTGTAATATCGCTTCGTTCAAGACCCAGCTGTCTTTGAACACATGTTGCACAAGGCTTTCAATGAGTAAATAAAATTCCCTGAGTTGGGGGACAGGCCAGACCCATACAACTCTGTGATTCAAACCTGCTGTTTCATCTTTCATGCCTTTCTGCCACACAGAGAACTTGTTGACATTACAAAAAGCAAACACACACACACACAAAGACATGGGAAAGAACAGATGGTTTCAGATCATGCCTCATGACTGCTCAGATTATGCTTGCTCTATTCTTTGCTATTTCTGTGCAAATCACTAAATTTTTGTTCATAAAATTAAGATTAGCAAAGAAAGAATACTTTTCTGCTCACTCCTACTCCTATTCCTATTTGATGTCTTCATGTCGATACACCTCACAGACTCCGATAAAATGCAGACAAGGGTCAGAGTTGTAGTGTCAGGAAACACCAGATTCTGATGCCAGAACCCCAACTCCTCACTCCACACTGAAGAGGCCTTAATTAGGCTCTGAATTTCCCTAAGTCTCTGTACAATGAGAATGCTGAGACTCCTCTGAAGTTGAAGCAGGAATCAAATGAGGTAACACAGGCAAACAGCAAAGTGCCAGAACAGGGCAGTCCGTCACAAACATCAGCTGAGTCTGAGTCAGTGGTGGCAGAGAATACCAAATACTTGAAAAATACCCATTGGGAGCATTTTTAGTCTTAAAAGCCGTTCTGCTAGTCAAGGGCCATGTTTTCTGCATTTTATTTACTAATTGCTCAGTAGTGTCCCTATGAACCATAGCCTGCCAGGCTCCTCTGTCCATGGAATTCTCCAGGCAAGAATACTGGAGTGGGTTACCCTTTCCTCCTCCTCCAGCGGATCTTCCCAACCCAGGGATCGAACCCAGGTCTCTTGCATCTCCTGCACTGGCAGATAGATTCTTTACCACTGTGCCACCCAGGAAGCCTATACTTACTAATCTGGAGGTTAATAGAAAAGTTCCTTTTATTTTCTCAACAATGAAGCAATGAATTGGGTTTTTCTCAATGAATCTTTTCAGTATTCCAGTCTAAGATCTGCATACTATTAAGGAGACATAAGCATTATTCAGTTCCACGTTGCCTTCTTTTCATGTATGTATATTTCCAAGAGCACTGCCTACAATGATAATCCTTGTGTTCTGCTTTACTTCTGAGTATCCAATCATTGCTTCTGCAAATTCCTTTCATTAATGCGGAGAAAAAATATTCTTTGGCTTTGCAAAATATGCCAATTCCTTAAGAATATTTAAAGTTAAAAGACACAAATTGGACATAAAATGACCATGCTCTAGAGGCCCTAAATGTCTATATTCTCAGGACTGGGAAGGGAACATCCTCACTCTAAATGAACTGTGGAAGATGAAATGGGAGCTCAAAGGCTTGTGTCAGCAGATGGGGTGGAGCTGAAGTTGCCTATTTCTTAGCTCACTCATTATGACTCTGCAGGTGGGGCTCTCTCTGAGATCACTGTGAATAAGCCAGGTGAAGACAGGCCTGAAGCAAGCGGAGTCTTGCTGACCCAGGAGAAATTTGTAATGAATCTTTTCCTACTATTTTCTTTGGAGAAGAGGGAAGCTGACTCTTGAGGATATATCCAGAAATATGTACTTATAGCCACATGTTTCTATATGCTCACAAAGAATACAACTGGAGGGCAAAATAATTATGATCAAAACGGAACCCAACATTTAGCACAGTAGCCAGAAGGAAGATGAGGAGGATGAGCAGATCAACCTAGAGGGGTGGGGTTGGGGAGGGAGACGGGAGGAAGGTTCCAAAAGGAGGGGATGTGTGTTTACCCATGGCTGATTCATGCTGAAATTTGACAGAAAACAACAAAATTCTGTAAAGCAATTATCCTTCAATAAAAAATAAACTAATTAAAAAGAAAAAGAACCACATCTATTGCCAGCTCTGACTCCAGGACTCTTGAGTGGATTTTCTAATGCCTCTGTGCTTCCCTTTCCCCATCAGTAAAAGAGCTGACCACACTCAGGCGGTGGATCTGTTTTATCTGTTTCTGACTGTCAGCCTTTCTTTCTTCTGGGAACAGCATCTCCTTATTTAGAAGACCTGAACCTCCTCACCTTGCACCTGGCCCCACGTGGTTCGGATGGGAGCTGACCCCACTCCCCTGGTCAGTCATTAGCCACATCACTGGGCATGTGACCTGGGTTATAGTGCACTCTGAGGGTTTCCCTGAGATTTTCATACTGGAGTTTGGGAGAAATGCCTTTCTTTCTGGTAGGGAGGGAATGGAGACTGTAGCCCGGAGTAGGAGCACATGAAGTCAGCAGCACAGAGAAACAGAGAGAAGAGAGAACCCTGCTGATACCCAACTCCCAGCTCCAGTTCTCCCAAGGCTGGCTACAACCCTGGCCTTCCTGGGTTGGGTTGTGTGAGACATGGCAATCCTTTTACCTAAACTAGTTCCAGTTGTGTTCCTGATCCTTACAATTAGAAGAATTCTAATTGACATGCCCTATCTATCCAGAGATTACCTGAAGAATACAATTTCTCAGATGAATGGAGCAACACAAATATTTTACGTGGCAGAGTAATGATAAACTGTTTTTCATCATTATAATCAGTGTCTAGAAAATAATTAGAAATGACAAGCAGTACTGTTGTTGACTCTACTTGACAGGGTGCGTAACTCATCTGAGAAATAACTGAATATTTCTTAACAACTGACTTCCTCTGTGAAATCTGAGTTTTAAAGCTATTTCAAACAAAATTATTTCCTAATCATCAAACCCAGCAAGCCTTTTCTTCCTTTTCTTATGTCTTAATTCATTTAGCTGTGTTTGTAATCAGAGTCCTTTCTATCCTGGGGAAATTTTATCCCATCAGTTGCAAGTTTCCATCTAGGAGACTCAGCTCTTTGTATCTTTGACCTCCATCTCCACTGCTCCTTTCCCATCTGCTCACATAGATCCTCGTATCCTCATCTTGACAAAAAATTCCCCCAAACCACATTCTCCTCGTGAGATACAGATAAAATTATTTCTTTCCCCTGAATCAACCAAACCTAGAGAGAGAGGCACCATAGCCTGGGAGTCAAGAGTTGCACAGTTCTGAGTCTGAATCTGAGCTTCATCAGCTCCAGATTATCAGTAACACAATGTAGTAAATTCATGTGTGCTAAGCCACTCAGTTGTGTCCGACTCTTTGGACTGTAGCCCACCAGGCTCCTCTATCCATGGGATTTTTCAGGCAAGAATACTGCAGTGGGTTGCCACTTCCTTCTCCAGAGCTTTTTCCCAACCCAGGGATGGAACCTGCGTCTCCTATGTCTCCTGCACTGCAGGCAGATATTCTACCCACTGAGTCATCAAGGAAGCCCACTTACATAAATTACTGTTTACTCTGTATTGAAATATTCATCTAAAATGAGGATAATGAGAGTACCTACTTAATAGGGTCTCTGTAAGGAAATAATATGTGCCAAGTGTTTAGTGGAATACTAGACACACAGCTAAGCTCCTAAATAAACACTGGTTATCATCATTATTATAACCTTGTCTCCACTTCTTCATGGGCTGATTTCTTTCCTTAACATGCTACATTCTCTCTTTTCTCCTCTCATTTTACTCAGTTCAGCAATTCTAATCATTAAATCATTAAATACAATTCTTCTCAGTTGTCCAAGACTGCTCTTCACCACCTCCTTTTTTAACCTCATTTCTCCTTTGGCTTCTCTGCTTCTCTTCCTAGCTCCCTAAATCATCTCTCTTAACCAGTTCTATTTTTCTCCTTTAATGGAGGTTCTACTGCTGTTGATTAACTGGTTCTGTTCTCAGTGGAGAGCAGGGTCATGTTGAAATTTGATTCAGAACCCAAATGCTGATGGAGTACACAGGTCAGGGAGAGGTCTGGACCACAGGGTTCTCATCAATGTAGGCAGGTTTTGTTTGGTGCCCAAAGTAAAGGATTAAAAGCAGAAGATCAAGGACAAATCTTCATCCATTCAATATTCAACGTTACCAGATTTAAGTCTTGGCGCAGCTTTCGATCAGACACTATAAAAGGAGATTTAAGTAAACTAAATAGCACATTAATAAAAAACTTGAATCTAGACGTTAACTTTTAAAAATCTTTCATTTAGATTACCTTCACACTAATTAGTAAGGTAACTGATGCAAAGTAAATACATAGTCTATTCGCGGATTTAATGCCATGATCTGCCATCCCTCTTTCATTTCAATTCCCCTGAAGTCGCCTACCCATTTCTGTTGTTTTCCAGTTCTATCATTTTGTTGCTTTTCTGTGTCTTAGTGGGGCTTCCCACATGACGCCGTGTTAAAGAATCTGCCTGCCAATGAAGGAGACGTAGGAGACTCGGTTTTTGATCCCTGGGTTGGGAGGGTCCCCTGGAGTAGGAAATGGCAACCCGTTCCAGTATTCTTGCCTAGAAAATTCCATGGACAGAGGAGCCTGGCGAGCTACAGTCCATGGGGTCACAAAGAGTTAGACACAAGTGAGCGACTGAGCAAGAACACTGTGTCTTGCTGAACCTTTATTACTGAAACCTCACATCTGAGAAAACTTGGGAATGAAATCCACGTTATCTCCAAAGCAAGCAAGACGCTCCATCATTCTGGGGGATCTGTTGTTTTACTTCATTAAAAAATGAGATCTCATGCATCTTGTCCAGTGATGAGAACAATCATTCAACCTTAGTTTAAACATATCTTCTAAAGTTTCTGAATTAATCTTGACCCTGATACAATTAGCTTGGAAAGATCTTCCTTCCCATTGCCTGTCTTGTGAACTATTCTTGTCTGAAACTTCTAGGGGTCACTTCCCAGTGCAATTTTACTCCTGAGCAGGAACTGTGATTTTTCACCTTTAAAGCCCATTGTCTTTCATGAGGTAGATACAATAAATGTTTGATGTTCTGGGCAGAATGGAGAAGGAAATGGCAACCCACCCCAGTATTCTTGCCTGGAGAATCCTGTGGACAGAGGAGCCTTGTGGGCTCAGGAGCCTTGTGGGCTCGCACAGAGTCAGACACAGCTGAAGCGAATTAGCATGCATGCATGCACTGGAGAAGGAAATGGCAACCCACTCCAGTATTCTTGCCTGGGGAATCCCAGGGGTGGAGGAGCCTGGTGTGGGCTGCCATCTATGGGGTTGCACAGAATCGGACACAACTGAAGCGACTTAGCAGTGGCAGGCAGAAGCAGGGAAATATGCTACAAAGTTTCTGAAAAACCTGTTTCTATTGTATCAAAGGCTAATGATTCACTGAGACTCATACTGGGGGTGGGGAGGATGGTGAGCCAAGACACCACGTTATCTACTTCTCCTCCCTCTTCAAAGGGATTCACAGGAAGATTAGAAGTATCCTTTACTCTACTTTCCTCCCTTGGAAGTAGACTTGAGATGTTGATTGTTGGTTAAGGGGGAAAGACGGTGTCTACATTTTCAATCTTCATGATCTCATTTGATCATATATCCCACCCACTGAGGTAGGTAGATTAGACATAACCATATTTCATAAGCAAAGAAGTCTAAAGCTTAAAAAGATGTATTTTTAAAAAATCCTATAATACTATTCTTAGTCACTGATTGGTCAGGTTTCCAGACTCACATCCAATCACATGAAATTCCATTGTCATGGATTTTTAGAGTACTGTGTAACTACAACAGTTATATTTTCCCTTTACAAATGTAAAAGTGCTTTCATATATATTATCAACTGTCAAAACTGGAATAAACTATCATGATTCCTTGCCATCAGCTCTATCACTCAGGAATTGATTTTCCTAGTAAGCAGACATGCTTACATGATGTATTCATTCTGCATCTCAGTAACTGTTTTATAATTTCCTAAAGTTTTAGGAGATTTAAAAAATTAGAATAAATATATTCAAATCTAAACTCCATAGCAGCAATTTGATCCTCTAAGTAGGCAACATCAGTGGTGGAATGTATTCTACTTTGAAATGAAACCAAAGGGCTTTTTTAAAAGTTGAACTATGATTTACATATAACATTGTAAGAATTTAAAGCATGCAATGTGTTGATTTGATACCGTTATATATTTCAGTGTGATCACCACCTTAGCAGCAGTTATCATCTCTATTGTGTCACATAATTATCACTTCTTTTGAGGTGGGAACAAGTGGAATCTAGCCTTTTAGCAACTTTGAAGTTTAAAATATAGTATTGTCTTTAATGACTGTGCATTAGATCTCCAGGAATTACCTACTGGTTACAAGTCTGGGAGAACTTGTTTAAGGACAAAGCCTTTCTAAGCCTCTTCTCTTCAGGTTTATTATTTCCACCAAAAATGATCTGTTCTTTCATTCTCCTACAACAGAGAAAACTGATTCAGACTTGTTCTAAGCCCAGATCTGCTTTTCAAGCAGCCTTCCTGAGAAATTTAGCTCATACTGGGGACCATTTGTTTATTGTGCAAATAAAGCCTAGCTATTTGCTCAAGGCCCTGCCTCAGCAGAATGTTAGACTCTGTTAAACCCTTTGTAGTAGTTCCTGGGTGGAGAAGGCAATGGCACCCCACTCCAGTACTCTTGCCTGGAAAATCCCATGGATGGAGGAGCCTGGTAGGTTGCAGTCCATGGGGTCGCTGAGAGTTGGACACGACTCAGTGACTTCACTCTCACTTTTCACTTTCATGCATTGGAGAAGGAAATGGCACCCCACTCCAGTGTTCTTGCCTGGAGAATCCCAGGGACGGGGGAGCCTGGTGGGCTGCCGTCTATGGGGTCACACAGAGTCGGGCGTAACTAAAGTGACTTAGCAGCAGCAGCAGCAGTAGTTCCTGGGAGTAAATACAATTTATCTATATCCACTTCCTCATTGGATACTTAACCTATTTTATTTAGTTAGTTTTAGTTCACTAGCTCTTCTTTGCTTTCTCTAGTTGCAGTGAATGGGGGCTACTCTTTGTTGCGGAGCACAGACTCTAGGCATGTGGGCTTCAGTAGTTGCAGCATGCATGCTCAGTAGTTGCAGACCCTGGCCTCCGGAGCACTGGTTCAGTAGCTCTGGTGTACAGGTTGAGTTGCTCCTAGGCATGTGGAAGCTTCCAGGACCAGGAATCAAACATGTGTCCCCTGCTTTGGCAGGTGGACTCCTATTCACTGGGCTACCAGGGAAGTCCCTTGACCTGTTTTGTATAGCAGTCTATCCCAGTTAACTCAGTTCAGTTCAGTCATGTCTAATGTACTCAAAGTCAGGTTACAAAATACTCCTTGCTGCTGTCCTTGAAGTATCTTTTTATTTTAGACTTAAGTGAAGTGAAGTCTCTCAGTCATGCCCGACCCTTTGCAACCCCATGGACAGTACACTGCACCAAGCTCCTCCATCCATGGGATTTTCCAGGCAAGAGTACTGGAGTGGGTTGCCATTTCCTTCTCCATTTTAGACTTAACTGTTCCTCTAAAACGGTTATCCAGGACCAGGAAATATATATTGAGATTATCAAGGCTGACTGTGACAGTACTTCATCACCATTCATTTACTGATTTATCAGACGCATTACTGAGCAACACATCTGCTCTTCATTCCAGGCACTGTGCTAGACGCTGAGGCTACAGTCATGAAAGATGTCGCTCTGCCCTGAGGTAGTGCACAGCCCAATGGGTGAAAACTAGACCTCTGTTCTTATCCTGACCCTGCTTCTTATTAACTGTGTAAGTGCAGATGAAGCCTTTTTAAGCTTCATTTTCCCCATCTCTAATGTGGGAATAGGGCTCCCCTGGTGGCTTGGCTGTAAAGAATCCACCTACCAATACAGGAGACTAGGATTGGATCCCTGGATTGGGAAGATGCCCTGGAGAAGGAAATGGCAACCTACTCCGATATTCTTACCTGGAAAATCCCATGGACAGAGGAATCTGGTGAGCTACAGTCCATGGCGTCACAAAAGAGTTGGGCTCGACTTAGCAACTAAACAATAACAACAACAAAGTGGGAATAACAGTCCTACACACGAGGTTGATGTGAGAATTAACGGCATAAAATATAGTACTCGGAACATAGGCAGTGCTCAGCACATAGAATCTATGATTTCATTGCTGTCATCATTCTGGAAATGTTGAAGGGTGATTATAAATCAACAATTACAATATCACTTGTGATGTATGGAGACAGGAAGAAAATCTTGAAAGAGCATAGTCTGGGATGGTGATGAGGCAGAAGGTGAACAAGAAACTGATACCTAGTCACACCCAGAAGGATAAGTAGGAGGAAGTCCTACTTATGGGAAGGACTGGGAAGAGCACCTAGGAAGACAGAATAATAACATAAAGAAAAGCCTAGAGGCCAAAAAAAAAGCAGGCAATTTCAGGAAATTACACGTAGTCCAGTATGTCTGGATCTTGGCACATATGTGGGGAAGCTGTGGGAGAGTTAGTGAGGTCGGGGGTGGGGGTGGGACATGTCATCATTCTTACAGCATTCTTGCTGCTTTTGCATCGTTGCTCCCATATAAGTACCTGATGGTACCATGTCCCCTAGGGGCATTCTCACTTGGTCTTTGCTCCAGAGATAATAGTGCTTCTTTCAGTTTTCCATTTCTTCCTACTCCATTTGCTGTTGAGGTCATAGGAAGGAGTCGGCCTCTGGTATAAACTTCGGGAGTTTCCCTGAGAGTGTGACCCCCACCCCACCCCCACCTCAACATCAGAGCAGAGAGTGCTCCAACAGGTAGGAAAAAGTCCTGAGAGAAAGAAGAGGAAAGAAACTATCAAGTAGTGTTCAGCTGCTGCAGAAACCATTCCAATGGCCCGTGACTCTTTAGCTCTTTGATGACCTTGACTGAGCTACAGCTTGGGAGAAGGAGAAGCTTTAAGCTTGCTACAATGTTATAGGCAGGCCAGTTACGTCAAATGGACCAGAACTCACCTGGATGTACTTTGAGTCTAGGTCTCTGCTAGGCACTGAAAGGAAAGACTAAAGCAGTGTATTGAGATTCAAAGAGGGTCATCTAAAGGCCAAGTCCACAGTGAGAAGCCAGTAGATGCCGCAAAACCGGAAACCCAGCAGAACTCCAGAGTTCACATTCTTCCTGATACGCTGTGCTGCCCTTTCAGCATTCCAGTTCAGTTGCTCAGTCGTGTCCGACTCTTTGCGACCCCATGAATCGCAGCACACCAGGCCTCCTTGTCCATCACCAACTCCCAGAGTTCACTCAAACTCATGTCCATCAAGTCGATGATGCCATCCAGCCATCTCATCCTCTGTCGTCCCCTTCTCCTCCTGCCCCCAATCCCTCTCAGCATCAGAGTCTTTTCCAATGAGTCAACTCTTCACATGAGGTGGCCAAAGTACTGGAGTTTCAGCTTTAGCATCTGTCCTTCCAAAGAACACCCAGGGCAGATCTCCTTCAGAATGGACTGGTTGGATCTCCTTGCAGTCCAAGGGACTCTCAAGAGTCTTCTCCAACACCACAATTCAAAAGCATCAATTCTTTGGCACTCAGCCTTCTTCACAGTCCAACTCTTACATCCATACAAGACCACAGGAAAAACCATAGCCTTGACTAGACGGACCTTTGTTGGCAAAGTAATGTCTCTGCTTTTCAATATGCTATCTAGGTTGGTCATAACTTTCCTTCCAAGGAGTAAGCACCTTTTAATTTTATGGCTGCAGTCACCATCTGAAGTGATTTTGGAGTCCAAAAAAATAAAGTCTGACACTGTTTCTACTGTTTCCCAATCTATTTCCCATGAAGTGAACAAATGCTATAATCTTCATTTTCTAAATGTTGAGCTTTAAGCCAACTTTTTCACTCTCCTCTTTCACTTTCATCAAGAGGCTTTTTAGTTCCTCTTCACTTTCTGCCATAAGGGTGGTGTCATCTGCATATCTGAGGTTATTGATATTTCTCCTGGGATTCTTGATTCCAGCTCATTTTCTTCCAGCCCAGGGGTTCTCATGATGTACTCTGCATATAAGTTAAATAAGCAGGGTGACAGTATACAGCCTTGACGTACTCCTTTTCCTATTTGGAACCAGTCTGTTGTTCCATGTCCAGTTCTAACTGTTGCTTCCTGACCTGCATATAGGTTTCTCAAGAGGCAGGTCAGGTGGTCTGGTATTCCCATCTCTCTCAGAATTTTCCACAGTTTATTGTGATCCACACAGTCAAAGGCTTTGGCAGAGTCAATAAAGCAGAAGTAGATGTTTTTCTGGAACTCTCTTGCTTTTTCCATGATCCAGCAGATGTTGGCAATTTGATCTCTAGTTCCTCTGCCTTTTCTAAAACCAGCTTGAACATCAGGAAGTTCATGGTTCACGTATTGCTGAAGCCTGGCTTGGAGAATTTTGAGTATTGCTTTACTAGCATGTGAGATGAGTGCAATTGTGTGGTAGTCTGAGCATTCTTGGCATTACCTTTCTTTGGAAAACTGACCTTTTCCAGTCCTGTGGCCACTGCTGAGTTTTCCAAATTTGCTGACATATTTTGAGTGTAGCACTTTCACAGCATCATCTTTCAGGATTTGAAATAGCTCAACTGGAATTCCATCACCTTCACTAGCTTTGTTTGTAGTGATGTTTCCTAAGGCCCACTTGACTTCACATTCCAGGATGTCTGGCTCTAGGTGAGTGATCACACCTTCGTGATTATCCGGGTTGTGAAGATCTTTTTTGTACAGTTCTTCTGTGTATTCTTGCCACCTTTTCTTAATATCTTCTGCTTCTGTTAGGTCCATACGTTTTCTGTCCTTTATTGAGCCCATCTTTGCATGAAATGTTCCCTTGGTATCTCTCATTTTCTTGAAGAGATCTCTAGTCTTTCCCATTCTGTTGTTTTCCTCTATTTCTTTGCATTGATCGCTGAAGAAGGCTTTTTTATCTCTCCTTGCTATTCTTTGGAACTCTGCATTCCGATGCTTGTATCTCTCCTTTTCTCCTTTGCTTTTCGCCTCTCTTCTTTTCACAGCTATTTGTAAGGCCTCCCCAGACAGCCATTTTGCTTTTTTGCATTTCTTTTCCATGGGGATGGTCTTGATCCCTGTCTCCTGTACAATGTCATGAACCTCCGTCCATAGTTCATCAGGCACTCTATCAGATCTAGTCCCTTAAATCTATTTCTCACTTCCACTGTATAATCATAAGGGATTTGATTTAGGTCAGACCTGAATGGTCTTGTGGTTTTCCCTACTTTCTTCAATTTAAGTCTGAATTTGGAAATAGGGAGCTCATGATCTGAGCCACAGTCAGCTCCCGGTCTTGTTTTTGCTGAATGTATAGAGCTTCTCCATCCTTGGCTGTAAAGAATATAATCAATCTGATTTCGGTGTTGACCATCTGGTGATGTCCATGTGTAGAGTCTTCTCTTATGTTGTTGGAAGAGGGTGTTTGCTATGACCAGTGCATTCTCTTGGCAAAACTCTATTAGCCTTTGCCCTGCTCCATTCCGCATTCCAAGGCTAAATTTGCCTGCTACTCCAGGTGTTTCTTGACTTCCTACTTTTGCATTCCAGTCCCCTATAATGAAAAGGACATCTTTTTTGGGTGTTAGTTCTAGAAGGTCTTGTAGGTCTTCATAGAAGAGTTCAACTTCAGCTTCTGCTTGGGGACAAATAGGAAATAAATTACAAGCCATGGCCAATCATGTCATTTCATTGCTCCTTTCATTGATTAAGAGGTCAAGTAGACTGCTATTCAACTGAGCTCTGGGAAAACTAGGAGAAGCCGTTACTGACCCTGCACCTGCATTAAGGTAAGTATAAAGGTCTTTAAAGAACTTGGGTTGGAGATCCAATCTGTACGGTGGGCCATGAAGAATAAAAGGCCATAAATCAAGGCGGAGGAGGTTTGTGAACCATTCAATTTTTTCACTAGATTTGGTAGCCAGTATTTGGAGTTATGTTTCATGTCTTATTGGTGGTGAAAGAGGGAAGAAGGGCAAAGGAACAGTCTAAAGAGAGAGAAACTGATGGATTTCAAGGGCAGAAGACTCCAGTAGGCTAACAGAATGAACCCATATTAGACTGGAAATGCACTTAAAAACCCATGTGTCATTTGACTCTCTTACTTTTAGACACACAGATTTCATTTCAGGTGTCAACAAGAAATATCTGTATATCACTAAAAGAGAAGATGTAGCCCTTCTTCCTTCCCAAGGCTTTAAATCTAGCTAGTTGCCTGAACTAGATACACATCTATAGACTTAAAAGGGATCTACATCTACAAGGGATCTGGGACATACCTAACAATGAAGACTGACTTTATTTATTTATTTATTTATTCATTTATTTTTAATTTTTATTTTTGCTTTATTTTACTTTACAATACTGTATTGGTTTTGCCATACATCGACACAAATCCACCACGGGTGTACATGAGTTCCCAAACATGAACCCTCCTCCCACCTTCCACCCCACACCATCCGTCTGGATCATCCCCGTGCACCAGCTCCAAGCATCCTGTATCCTGCATCAAACATAGACTGGCGATTCATTTCTTACCTGATAGTATACATGTTTCGATGCCATTCTCCCAAACTATCCCACCCTCTCCCTCTCCCACAGAGTCCAAAAATCCGCTCTGCACATCTGTGTCTCTTTTGCTGTCTCGCATACAGGGTCATCATTACCATCTTTCTAAATTCCATATATATGTGTTAGTATATTGTATTGGTGTTTTTCTTTCTGGCTTACTTCACTCTGTATAATCGGCTCCAGTTTCATCCATCTCATTAGAACTGATTCAAATGAATTCTTTTTAATGGCTGAGTAATACTCCATTGTGTATATATACCACAGCTTTCTTATCCATTCATCTGCTGATGGACATCTAGGTTGTTTCCATGTCCTGGCTATTATAAACAGTGCTGCGATGAACATTGGGGTACATGTGTGAAGACTGGCTTTAGAAGAGGTAGCTGAAACGGAGAGACAAAGAACTCCAGCCAGTTCACAATAGGGATGTGGAATTAAGACATTTTCACTGCCTCTATTTGGGTTTCCCTCCCTGAGTAATAGAGATGATTGAAAAGTTCCCCGAACCTGCCTCACAGAATCCTCAAGAGGATGAGTCATGCAGCATGGTAATGTGCTCAGAGACCTCTGCAAAATGCCTCCTGTGAGTTCTGGGTGTGATTTTGCCATTACCATTATTACCTTATCACCTTATCATTGCAAAAGCACATGCTGGGAGAACTGTGTTGGCCATTTTGACATAAATATCTGGCCAACGTCTTCTTCCTCTCTACTCTCTTTCCACACTGATAGTCATTAAACCAAAAAACTGGTCTACTCAATCTCCCTAATATATCAGGAGCATCTTGATCTTTACTTCTTACCTCAGATCATGCTCCCTGCATCCTCGTCCTTTTGCTCTCCATTTTTCTAAATCCAGTCCTTTTTTTCAGGTTCTAACTAAGGTTTTCTCTCCTCTGTAAACTGACTCTTTTTTTCTTATTCACTACCATATTAGGCAGGCTTCCTCAGAGAAATAGAACCAACTGGAGCTATAGAGATAATTTAAAAGAGATTTAGTACAAGTGATTGGCTCATGTGGTTATAGATAGATGCTGAGAAGTCCCACAATCTATTATCTACCAGTTGGAGGCTCAGAAAAGCCAGTAGTGGAGTCACAGCCAAAGGCCTGTGAACTGAGGGACCTAATGGTGTAATTCCAAGTCCAAAGGCCCACAAACCAGCAGTACTGAAGTCTGAAGGGAGGAGAAAACGGATATCCTCGCTCAAGGAGAAATCAAATTCACCCTTTCTCTACCTTTTTGTTCTATTCAAACCCTCAAACAATGGGATGATGCCCACTTGCATTTGTGAGGGTGAACTCCTTTACTCACCCTTACCAAGTCAAATGCTAATCTCTTTCAGAAACACCCTCACAGACCCGTCCAGAGAGACAATGTGTTTCTAGCTATCTTGGCGTCACTAAGCCCAGTCAAATGGCTTTCTAAAGTTAGCCATCAGAAGCACACATAGTCAACAAATATTTACAGCGTGCCTGCATGTAATTAGGCATTACTTTGGATGCTGGGACTATAGCCCTGAATAAGGACACAGTTCTTTTCCTCAGGAAGCTTATGGTTGAGTTTACTCACTTTCAGAATTTCTTAATGGTGTTCCAGTAAGGAATATTATATTTTATTTTACTTAAAGTCCATTGTACACATATATTTGTGTGTACACATAATATACAGATGTAACAGTGTCACATATATTTATTATGTATTCTACCTTCTGTTTTCCACTATTTTGTTTCAAATGATGCTGGTTGTGACCCACTGTTAGGATTTTACAGCTCCGTAATGAGTCTTGATTTACAGTTTAAAAAAACACTGGTTCCACTGAGATAGAGAAAGGGGAACAGTTGTGTAAACAGATGACAACAATATTGTATTAAAAGCATATACTTCTTTTTATTGTTCACCATTGTATCTGTAAATCAAATCCCTTATGATTATACAGTGGAAGCGAGAAATAGATTTAAGGAACTAAATCTGATAAGAGTGCCTGATGAACTATGGATGGAGGTTTGTGACATTGTACAGGAGACAGGAATCAAGACTGTCCCCAAGAAAAAGACATGCAAAAAAGCAAAATAGCTCTCTGAGGAGGCTTACAAATAGCTGTGAAAAGAAGGGATGCGAAAACCAAAGGAGTAAAGGAAAGATATACCTATTTGAATGCAGACTTCCAAAGAATACCAAGGAGATATAAGAAAGCCTTCCTCAGTGATCAATGCAAAGAAATAGAGGAAAAGAACAGAATGGGAAAGACTAGGGATCTCTTCAAGAAAATTAGAGATACCAAGGGAACATTTCATGCAAAGATGGGCTCAATAAAGGACAGAAAACTTATGGACCTAACAGAAGCAGAAGATATTAAGAAGAGGTGGCAAGAATACACAGAAGAACTGTACAAAAAAGATCTTCACAACCCGGATAATCACGATGGTGTGATCACTCATCTAGAGCCAGACTCCTGGAATGTGAAGTCAAGTGGGCCTTAGGAAGCATCACTACAAACAAAGCTAGTGAAGGTGATGGAATTCCAGTTGAGCTATTTCAAATCCTGAAAGATGATGCTATGAAAGTGCTACACTCAATATGTCAGCAAATTTGGAAAACTCAGCAGTGGCCACAGGACTGGAAAAGGTCAGTTTTCCAAAGAAAGACAATGCCAAAGAATGCTCAGACTACCACACAATTGCACTCATCTCACATGCTAGTAAAGCAATACTCAAAATTCTCCAAGCCAGGCTTCAGCAATACATGAACCATGAACTTCCAGATGTTCAAGCTGGTTTTAGAAAAGGCAGAGGAACTAGAGATCAAATTGCCAACATCTGCTGGATCATGGAAAAAGCAAGAGAGTTCCAGAAAAACATCTACTTCTGCTTTATTGACTATGCCAAAGCCTTTGACTGTGTGGATCACAATAAACTGTGGAAAATTCTGAGAGAGATGGGAATACCAGACCACCTGACCTGCCTCTTGAGAAACCTATATGCAGGTCAGGAAGCAACAGTTAGAACTGGACATGGAACAATAGACTGGTTCCAAATAGGAAAAAGAGTATGTCAAGGCTGCATATTGTCACTCTGTTTATTTAACTTATATGCAGAGTACATCATGAGAAATCCTGGGCTGGAAGAAACACAAGTTAGAATCAAGATTGCCAGGAGAAATATCAATAACCTCAGACACGCAGACGATACCACCCTTATGGCAGAAAGTGAAGAGGAACTAAAGAGCCTCTTGATGAGAGTGAAAAAGTTGGCTTAAAGCTCAACCTTCAGACAACTAAGATCATGGCATTTGTTCCCATCACTTCATGGCAAATAGATGGGGAAACAGTGGAAACAGTGGCTGACTTTATTGTTTTTGGGCTCCAAAATCACTGCAGATGGTAAATGCAGCCATGAAATGAAAGGATGTTTATTCTTTGGAAGGAAAGTTATGACCAACCTAGACAGTATTTTAAAAAGCAGAGGCATTATTTTGCCAACAAAGGTCCGTCCAGTCAAGGCTATGGTTTTTCCAGTGGTCACGTATGGATGTGAGAGTTAGACTATAAAGAAAGCTGAGCGCCGAAGAATTGATGCTTCTGAATTGTGGTGTTGGAGAAGACTCTTGAGAGTCCCTTGGACCACAAGGAGATCCAACCAGCCCATCCTAAAGGAAATCAGTCCTGGGTGTTCACTGGAAGAACTGATGTTGAAGCTGGAACTCCAATACTTTGGCCACGTGATGTGAAGAGCTAACTCATTTGAAAATACAGTGATACTGGGAAAGATTGAGGGAAGGAGGAGAAGGGGAAAACAGAGGATGAGATGGTTGGATGGCATCACTGACTTGATGGACATGGGTTTGGGTCAACTCCAGGAGTTGGTGATAGACAGGGAGGCCTGGCGTGCTGCAGTTCATGGGGTTGCAAAGAGTCAGACACGACTGAGCAACTGAACTGAACTGAACTGAAAAGATGATTCTATGAAAGTGCTGCACTCAATAGGCCAGCAAATTTGGAAAACTCAGTAGCGGCCACAGGACTGGAAAAGGTCAGTTTTCATTCTAACCACAAAGAAAGGCAAAGGCAAAGAATGTTCAAACTACCATACAACTATACTCATCTCACACGCTAGCAAAGTAATGGTCAAAATTCTCTAAGCAAGGCTTCAACAGTACATGAACCATGAACTTCCAGATGTTCAAGCTGGTTTTTCAAAGGCAGAGGAACCACAGATCAAATTTCCAACATCTGCTGGATCACAGGAAAAAGCAAGAGAGTTCCAGAAAAACATCTATTTCTGTTTTATTGACTACAGTAAAGACTTTAACTGTTGGATCACAACAAACTGGAAAATTCTGAAAAAGATAGAAATGCCAGACCACCTGACCTACCTCCTGAGACATCTGTGTGCTGGTCAAGAAGCAACAGTTAGAACTGGGTGTGGACCAATGGACTGGTTCCAAATTGGGAAAGGAGTACATCAAAGCTTTATATTGTCACACTGTTTATTTAACTTATATGCAGAGTACAACATGTGAAATGCCAGGCTGGATGAAGTGCAAGTTGGAATCGAGATTGCCGGGAGAAATATCAATAACCTCAGATATGCAGATGACACTACCTTTATGGCAGAAAGCGAAGAAGAACTAAAGAGCCTCTTGATGAAAGTGAAAGAGGAGAGTGAAAAAGTTGGCTTAAAACCAACATTCAGAAAACTAAGATCATAGCATCCAGTTCTATCACTTCATGGCAAATAGATGAGGTAACAATGGAAACAGTGACAGACTTTATTTTTGGGGCTCGAAAATCACTGCAGATGGTGACTGCAGACATGAAATTAAAAGATGCTTGCTCCTTGCAAGAAAAGCTATGAGAAACCTAGATAGCATATTAAAAAGCAGAGACATTACTTTACCAACAAAGGTCTGTCTAGTCAAAGCTGTGGATTTTCCAGTAGTGATGTATAGGTATGAGAGTTGGACTATAAAGAAGCTGAGCACCAAAGAATTGATGTTTTCAAATTGTGCTGGAGAAGACTCTTGAAAGTCCCTTGGACTGAAAGGAGATCCAACCAGTCAATCCTAAAGGAAATCAGTCCTGAATATTCATTGGAAGGACTGATGCTGAAGCCAAAACTCGAATACTTTGGCCACCTGATGCAAAGGACAGAGTCATTGGAAAAGATCCTGATGCTGGGAAAGATTGAAGGTGGGAGGAGAAGGGGATGACAGAGGATGAGACGGTTGAATGGCATCACTGATATGATGAAAATGAGTTTGAGTAGGCTCCAGGAGTTGGTGATGGACAGGGAAGCCTGGCAGGCTGCCGTCCATGGGGCTGCAAAGAGTTGGACATGACTGAGCGACTGAACTAAACTGAACTGAACTGATTTTATCTGTGGGAATCATTTTAGCTATTCAACGAAAGGCTTCCAAAGAACAAGGGACTGTGACCTCTATCTCTGTATGGTCCCACCATCCCTCAATCTTGGTGTAGCACCTTCCCCAGAGAATGCAATAGAAGTATTAGTGTTGAGAATTGTGTGAGTTCAGGTCCTTAGCATATCCAAGAGAGGATTAGACATGTACAGAGTTGTATTAGAGATGTACAGAATTGGTGCCTGTGAAGGATAAACGGGGAATGAACAGACGCTGGGGAGAGCTTTCAGACCATAATGCAGGTCTGACAACAGTGAAGGGAAGGAAGAAGGAAGGAGAAATGGGTGGGAAGAGTCACGGACTGCAGCCCAGTTCCGAGAAAGGCTTGGCCAAGCTGATGGGATGTCCTTGAGCCAAAGTCACCTATTGGAAGAGTCCCAAGTCTTAGAGGAACAGGCCCGCCTCACGGTGGCCTGTGTGCTCTGTCAGTGGCTGGGAGCAGCTTGTAGGCAGCGTGGCCTCAGCAGGACCGTGGTGGAGGATCCACAGGAGCATCTGGGTTTGTCAGTAACAGTGCTTTTGGTATCACAAGCTAGGTTTTCCTTTCCAACTGGAAGCAAGTGGTAAAGAATTCAGGTAAGCAGGTCACTTTTCAGCTGCACCTTATTGTAGGTTCTTTCCCCACAGCCCCTTTAATGTTAGAGAGGAGACCCTCGCTCCAGCTGGCCCTCCCGGCATCTAGCTGTACTGCTCTGGACTAAACTTTAAGGAATTTCTCTTGATCCTGTTGTTCCAGGTTAGTGTTCCTTAGGGGTGGGGTGCTCAAGGAAACAGGTAGCACAAGACACTTGAGAAAAGCTGCTGGCCCCAGTGAGTCCTACACAAAGAGGCTGGATCCCCAAATCCAGAGACTTAAATGAATTGCTCCCTGGTTAGTGACTCAGTTCTATTCCTCCACCTCTCTGTCCTTTACATCCACCGCAACCCACAGGGCAGATT
Source organism: Capricornis sumatraensis (assembly GCF_032405125.1). Classification (NCBI taxonomy): domain Eukaryota; kingdom Metazoa; phylum Chordata; class Mammalia; order Artiodactyla; family Bovidae; genus Capricornis; species Capricornis sumatraensis. The sequence goes on along the minus strand of NC_091082.1, from coordinate 47,370,925 downwards.
TTGGGGACCTAGGAGAGGTCTCTCCTTACTTTTAAATTCAGATACAGCAATTTGTGAAGTGAAGCTGTCTTACATCATCAACAGATCGTGAATTTGTTGGGAAGCTGAGATCAACTCTGTTCTTTCTAGTTTTTAGTCCCCCTTTTCAGGACAAAGTGGCCTAGGCTGGGGCACTCTCTGGACATCATCTGATGACCACTCAGGCAGAGAAGGTGGCATCTCCCCAGACAGCAGCAACAGGACCTCTTAGAGATCTGAACATAAATGTGATGTAACTTATTTTTAGCTTTCAGAGCGAACTGACTATATCTCATTCTGTGACTCCATGTCTAGGTAAAAGTGTACCCACTGACTTTTGTGACTGGACAGCTCATAGTTGTTCCAGTTTTAGGCCTAGTTCTCAAGATATCACTATTCATGAGTAACTATTAAAATAAATGGTAATTGGATTAAATAGTGACTATGCTTTTTCCCCTGGAGGAGGGCATGGCAATCCCTCCAGTATTCTTGCCTGGAGAATATCACGGACAGAGGAGCCTGGTGGGCTACAGTCCATGGGGTTGCACAGAGTTGGACAGGACTGGAGCAACAGCATATATGCACACATGCTCAGTATTTGTTCAGCATTCTTCTTAGTAGGAATTCAAGCCCTATACAAGCATAATCTCAGTAACCCTCACAACAGTCCTTTAAAAGCATTGGCAGTATGTTCATTTTTCCAGTCTGGGGAAAGGAGCATTGCAAATATATAATCAACATGGACCTACTTTAGCAAGAGTGGTGTACTAAACACTCCATAATAACTTACATGTGAAAAAAAAAGCACAGCTGAATAGCTATAATATGGGTATAAGTGGACAAGAGTCTTTACACTACCAACAAACCCAATTTTGTAAGTCAACCTATTCCAATAAAAATAAACAAGATTAATTTTTCTTAAATAACTCAAAAAAACATAAGAAGTAATGAGACACAAGCTTTCGGTGGCTTCCTCTGGTACATTCCAGAGGACTGTGTCTCAGTCACTTAGTCAAATAATGCTGGGACATCTTTAGTGACAGTGTAGCACCTGGAATATTGAGAGGTGAGGATGAAGTCTCTGAATGCACCATCCAGGCCCAGCTAGGCTGCTAGGCTTTGCCTCTGGTCATTTAGAAGGTCATCAAACTGAAATCTTTCTCTCCCCTCTGTGCTTTGTGCACCTAGTAATTCTCAACAGTATTCTTGCCTGGGAAATCCCGTAACAGAGGAGCCTCGTAGGCTACAGTCCACGGGGTTGCCAAGAGTCAGATATGACTGAGTGAGCACGCACACACAGTGCTTTTCCTACGACATTTGCCAGATGTGTTGTTTCAGCAACAATTTAATATTTTATTAGTAATTATTAAAACCTTGTATGTTCATCATGTTTTACGGTCCATGAAGCTTCCATTGCATTTACTATTGTATTTGACCCTTCCAACACCTTGACAAGCTACCTAACTTTCATGAGCCTTGTTTCCTTCCTTTGTAAGCAGTTATACCAGCCTTTCTTAAAAGAATTGGCAAATATACTCATTTTGTCAGTCTGGGGAAAGACGACTCATCTAAATTGAGACTTGCTAAATCAGTCATCAAATAATGTTAAGGTCGTCATAGGGAACAACTGCACTAAGGAAGGTGGAAACTTACTTGTGAAATGCAAAAGCATGTACGGGTATAGAACAGCAAAGACTAAGATTTCAAATTTTGGAGGCTAAATGCCAGAAATAGAGACTTGTAGCAACACATGAGAGGGAGAAGATTCACATGTTGTAACTGAATATTTGGTAGGATATCTTATCTGTCTGGACAGTCAGGCTTTTAGGGTAGTGCTCAGGGGGAAAATGTCAGGCCTCGTAGGTGTGAGAGTCAATGGCATGTGGGCAATAACTGAAGACAGGAGTAAGGATGACATCACCAGGGAGAGGGAGGAGCATAAGAAGGCAAGGAGAACCTTTGGGAAGGCTGTGTTAAGGGATGGAGTACGTGGAGAGATGAGGGCTGACAAGGCGCTGGATTGGATTCTCCAAAGGGAGGAAGAGGTTCTAAGTCAGATACTAGAAGGCGTGAAAGGAAAAGAGACTTTGTGGAGTCATAGGTCAAGAACGCCATCAGCAGCTTTGAGGGGGGTGGTTTCAGTATTATAGTGGCTTCAGGAATGAAGTAGATGAGGAACTGAAGGCAATTAGTGGAGAATCTGCAACATAAGCCATCCTTTAGAGAAATTTAGTGATGAAAGGCAATAGAGGGATTGAATGGTAGCTTTAAGAAGAAATAAGACCAAAGAAATAAAAGCAATAATAGCTAATGCTTAGCCATTATTTATTTTAATTAACAAATACTTACATGGCATTTATAAGGTGTCAGACATTGTTTCTAAGTGGTTTACAAACAATTAATTTGCTTCATTCTCACCTTCACATGATGAGACAGTTGTTATTATAATTATCCCCATTCTTACGGATGAAGAGACTGAGGAATCAAGTGGTTAAGTAAACTGCCCAAACCCACAGTTAGCAACAGTAGAAGTGGTATTTAAACTATGGGAAATTTGGTTCAAGAATCCATTTTCTAACTCACTTTTCCTTCTGAAAAGATTTGGTAGTAATTTGAGGAAGAAGTACGAGGATTTTTTCTTATTTTTAATTGGGAAGACTTCAGCTTGCTGGGATGCTTAGAAGAAGGAGTCAGTACTTTAAGAGAATGAACAAGAATTTTTGGATAATGAACAGAACAAGATTGCCAGAGTCATGAGCAGCCACGGTGGGAAAGTGTAGATGAAGCAGTTAGTCTTGGCCACAATCAGCACTAATTCTCCTTAGATAAGAAGGAGATGATGAAGATACAGATTATGCTTTGAGGAGAGATGAGGATGAAGTGGCCGAGTGGTTAAGGCAGTGGACTGCTAAGCCGTTGTTCTCTGAATGCGTGGTTCAATCCTACCTTTGCCCGATGTGTGCTTTGGGCTTCCCTGGTGGCTCAGATGGTAAAGAATCTGCCTGCAATGCGGGAGACCTCTGTTCAATCCCTGGGGTAGGAAGATCCTCTGGAGAAGGGAATGGCTACCCATCCAGTATTCTTGCCTGGAGAATTCCATGGACAGAAGAGCCTGGCGGGCTACAGTCCATGAGACTGCAAAGAGGTGGACATGACTGAGGAACACTTAGAGGAGAGGGAAAACTGAGCAAATTCTCATCAAATGGAGATTCAACTGAGAGAGCCTGAGGGAGCGGTTAGGGATTGAGTAGAAAAAGCTGCCGGAGAAGGCAATGGCAACCCACTCCAGTACTCTTGCCTGGAGAATCCCATGGATGGAGGAGCCTAGTAGGCTGTGGTCCATGGGGTCACAAAGAGTCGGACGTGACTGAGCCACTTCATTTTCACTTTTCACTTTCATGCATAGGAGAAGGAAATGGCAACCCACTTCAGTGTTCTTGCCTGGAGAATCCCAGGGATGGTGGAGCCTGGTGGGCTGCTGTCTATGGGGTGGCACAGAGTTGGACACGACTGAAGCGACTTAGCAGCAGCAGCAGCAGAAAAAGCTGCAGCTTCCTGGGAGTGAGGAGTCCTCTCCAAGCAAAGTGCACTGGAGCCACTTAGTATGCTGACTAAAGGCATCTTCTGTTCAAGGCCGTATGCTGAGAGCTCAGCAGTCTTCTTTAATAGCTTAGCACGAGTTGAGAATGCTACTGACAAGACACTGACAGGACAACAGGAGACAAGATAAGACTCAGGAGCGCTTGGCATAATGTCTTCACAGAGCTCAGAGAGAGGGCACATCTGCAAACTTCTGAGGAGCTGCACTAAGGCTGGGCTTGAGTTAGACCTTGGAAGTAAGGAGGATTAGTAACAGAGAGAAAGTGACCCAGTATTTGGTGGTGGAGGAAGGGATAGGAACAGAAAGCTCAAAAGAAGAGAGGCGGGCATTAGAAGGAGCTCTTGGTAAAAGTGAAGGTCCTGGGGTGAGGGGAGCAGACATTCAGGCCAAAAGACATCCCCATCCAATGACTTACTCCTGATTTGGGTTCCCTTGGGTCCTCAGGTTTCTATCAGTCCCCTACTCCTGTTAAGCTTTTTTTCCCATAGCAATCATCACCTCCTAATATACCATATTAAGAATGTAATATTATTGAGAGTCCCTTGGACAGCAAGGAGATCAAACCAGTCAATCCTAAAGGAAATCAACCCTGAATATTCACTGGAGGGACTGATGCTGAAACTGAAGCTCCAATACTTTGGCCACCTGACGCGAAGAGCTGACTCATTGGAAAAGGCCCTGATGCTGAGAAAAACTGAGGGCAGGAGGAGAAGGGGGTGACAGAGGACGGGATGGTTGGATGGCATCACTGACTGAATGGACAAGGGTTTGAGCAAACTCAGGGAGACACTGATGGACAGAGAAGCCTGGCATGCTGCAGTCCCTGGGGTCACAAAGAGTCAAACATGAATTAGTGACTGAAACAACAAATACTTGCTAGAATGTAACCCACTCCAGTGCTCTTGCCTGGAAAATCCCAAGGATGGGGGAGCCTGGTGGGCTACAGTCCATGGAGTCATAGAGTCGGACACGACTGAGCAATTTCACATACATAGGCTCTGTGAGGAGGCTTTCCTGGTAGCTCAGCTGGTAAAGAATCCGCCGGCAATGCAGGAGACCGCGGTTTGATTCCTGGGTCAGGAAGATCCCCTGGCAAAGTGATAGGTTACCCACTCCAGTATTCTTGGACTTCCCTGGTGGCTCAGACAGTAAAGAATTCTCCTGCAATGTGAGAGACCTGGGTTCGATTGCTGGGTTGGGAAGATCCCCTGGAGGAGGGCATGGCAACCCACTCCAGTAGTCTTGCCTAGAGAATTCCATGGACAGTGGAGCCTGGCCGGCTACAGTCCATGGGGTCGCAAAGAGTCGGACACGACTGAGTGACTAAGCACAGCACAGCACAGGCTATATGAGAGCAGATCTGGTTCATGTGTCTGTCTCCAGGGCTTTGGTCAAGCCTGGTGTGTAGAAGGTGCCCCGTAAAGACTTGCTCCATGAATGAGTCCACCAGCAGTTCCAGGGCTAACCTGGGATGCTTCCCATGGAGGCTCAGGAGTCCCTGGGCTCCAGCCGGACTGCGGAGGAAAGCCTGCCCAGCTTGCTTCTTGAATGGACTATCTTTAACCCCAGGCAAAGAGCAAACTCTTAAAAATGAAAGGCAGAAACTTCCAGAAACTGGGCACCAGGGATGACATCTTCCCTGAGCAGGTGGGAGAAGGTGTTTAAGGACTGATGGGTTTTAAGCTAAGGGATCCAGAGTGGTTTAGGGAGGAGGATGGGGCCCTGTTGAGACCTGCAGACTTCGGGAGGCCCCAGTGGCTCTCCCAGCCCTCAGGCTTTATTCATCTGTTCCCTCAGCAATCACTGGGGCCTGAGCCAGCCTGGTGAAAGGAACAGTTTATTCCAGAGTCCTCTTCTGGGTAAGGAGCATTTCCTCAGATCCTGGTCCAGGTAACAAGGGCTCCTTGTACCGTTGCCAGGTGTTTTAGACTGTCTAATAGAAAAACATGTTTTTCCCCGCCATATACATTTAAGCTTAAAATTGCCTTCAAACAAGGAAACAAAACGCACACTGTGCAGAGGCCAGGAGTTACCAGTCTGAGCCTCATTTCCGAGTGGTGGAGTGGATCCACAGCAGGCACTCCTGTGTTCAGAAAGCACGCCCAGTACGCAGGTCCTGCACCACCTCCAGCTACCAATTCCCTCGAGCGTAAGCAGAGCGTACTCATGCGTCAGCCCCTCTGGGAAGGGGTGACCCAGATAGCCTGTTCTGTGGAATGAGTATGAGTGTCCCCCATATTCCTGCATCTGAAGAGTGGAACTCTGATCCGCCTGTGAACCACCTTGTGTTCTTTAAGAAGAGGCAATTTTGGCCTTCGCTCATGGCTCAGTGTAAGTCTGCCTGACAATGCAGGAGACTTGGGTTTGACCTCTGACACCGAAGACTCCACATGCCCTGGAGCAACTAACTCCACAAGCCCAGGTACCACAACTAGTAAGTCTGGGCTCTAATGCCCGGGAACGGCAACTACTAAGCCACAGGCCGCAACTACTGAAGCCCCCATGCCCTGGAGCCCATGCTCCACATCAAGGGAAGCCGCTGCCGTGAGAAGCCTGCAAATGACAGTTCAAGAGTAGCCCTCACCTGTAACAACTAGAGAAAAGCCCGCATGGCAATGAAGACCCAGCATAGCCAAAAATGAATCAATACAATTTTTTTTTTAAAGAGACAATTTTCTTTTAGTCAGTGGCACTGTTGCTTTGAAACTCAATTGGCCACTTGTCAGGAGAGGTCACTTGTCAGACAGGGTGAACTGGCCGTTTCCTGGGAACCTTGGCCTGGGTCTGCAGTCTTCTGGGGAGAGGCCTGTTTGCTCTGAATTCCCATCTGCGGGAGAAAACCCGAAGGCAGCCCTCCTTCCCAGTCCGCCCGGGAAGAAAGACTCACAGTGAGAAACCTCCAGTCGACTGCTAGGAAGGGTGGGCTGGTGGCAGCACACGCGGGTACACCTGTCAGCCTGGCCTCCTCACCTGACATAGCTGCCCCACCTCAGGCCAGGACGTCCCACATGGAGCCCTATCCCCTCCTATCGGGCAGAGAGGCAGGCAGGGCCTGGGCACAACTCCCTGAGGCCAGGGAAGCTCTGTCGTGTGCCCTCCTGAGCTCTGATCTCATTCTGGGGAGGTGCAGCCCAGCGCTGGCGGCTGGACTTTGCTACCTGTCTCAGGATGCTTGCTGGCCAAGGCCTGCATGTCATTGTCACCTGACTCTAATGAATGGCAGTGGGTGTCAAACTCCAGGCCAGGGGACTGATGTGGCAGAGTTTGGCTGAGGCACCACTGGGGAGGGAATCTAGCTCCAGAATCAGCTGAGAGCCTGTGTTTCTGTTCTGTTCTCCTCCCCACCCTCCCCTGGTGTGGGCACTGACTTGCCTGGAGAAGAGCAACCACACCGTGGGACCTGCTACACTCCTGCTATAATACCTGGGTTCTAAGCCGAGCTCCACCACTGGGTAGCTGTTTGTCCCTAGGTAAATTGCTTAACTTCTCTGTGCTTCACTATTTTAAATCCATCTGTAAGAAGAGGATGAAGAAATGATCTCTACTTCCACACTTATGAGAATTAAAAGACTTAACAGATGCAAAATGAATGTTGCTTGCCATAGGACAGTGCTCAAAAAGGACAGTATAAAGTCACTGCAATGATGCTTATTATAATCCTCACAAAGTTGCTGCGACAAACTGAGCCAGGTTGAAGGCCCTCGAGAATATTAAGCTGTTAAAGAACGTGATTTAGCCCATTCTGTATGCCCACGCCCATGGGCCAGCCCTTCTCCTGCCCTGATCCTTGGGGGAAACCATGCTACTTCTGTAACCACCTATGTGAAATCCTACCTAAATTTCAAAGCAGCAGCCTTGGTTATACCTCTGCCCACCTCCACACCTGACAGATATACTCCCCAAGAGGCAGAATTCATTTGGTCACTTTTTAGCTTTTCTTGCCCTTAAACTCTTTTAGTCAATTTTGGGGGGGAAATCAATAACCACCACTGAAAGCTGGGGATCCAGTCTGTTTTCTCCACTGTGACCTAGTGTTCCTGAAAACTGAAGTCTCTATGTGTTGTGACCATGAAGCCAATTTAATGCATGTTTTTAGAGGCCTGTTTCTTCGGAGGATTGTTTAACTACTGGAGGGAATACCAGAGAAGGTGAGAAAGTGCCACTGCCATTTGCTCTCTGACAAAATGCTGAGGGCGGCGGAGGCTTCCATGAGCCCTGGGTGGCCAGCCCGCAGCTAAGCCTTTTCTAGACCTCCTCCTGGAAAAGGGTGGTTCATCACAGTGTGGTTGAGAGCTGAGTCTATCCAAGGAGCCTAGGTACATGGGAGGTATGAGATAACTAAGAGTTGGAGTCCCCACCGGGAGGGCTCCTGAAAGTAGAGCACGCTGGGCACCCCCCAGAGCTTCAGATTTAGTAGTTGGGATGGGGTCTGAAAACAGGCATCTCCAACAAGTCCCTAGGAAATTCTGAGCATGCTGCTTGGGGAGCAGTCTGAGAGCCACTGATTCACCCAACCAAAGGGGTCTTCCAGCTTCTCTCTAGCAACCCAAAGTCACCAGTCCCTTGTCATCCATAATTCTTCTTTGGAGCTGAGCCCCTGGGTGCATAGTGCTGCCCTTAGGAGGTCGGCTTAGGGGTCAGACAGCCTGGGTTTGAATCTTGGCCTCATTTAATCAGCTGCGGCCAAATTACCTAGCCTCTGTGCCCTAGATTCCTCACAATAATAAACACTCACATTTTCTTTTTTTCATATTTAATATTTTTATTATTTATTTTACTTGCCTGCACCAAGCCTTAGTTGCAGCATATGGGATCTAGCTCTCTGACTAGGGATTGAACCTGGACCCCTTGCTTTGGGAGCGTGGAGTTTTAGCCACTGGACCACCAAAGAGGTCCCAGTCCTCACATTTTCTGAGAGCTTACTATACGCCAGGTGCAGTTCTAATGTATTTACTATTATCTCTGAAGACTATGAGGTGGGTGCCATTATATCCCTAAAGAGGACAGTGAGGCACAGAGAGAGATGATAACAGCAAACACCTTGTAAGAGTATCTTTTGGATTGAGTAAGATAATCCATGTTAAAGTTGCATTTGAATATCTAAGAATGTTAACTTCTTTTACTGTGGACACCAAGATCTGAAGGTCCTTTCCTTTCTCTTGAGATTTTTAAGGCTCTTCCTCAGAGGATGAGCCATCTTGCTTCCTTTTGGGTTCTAAGGAAAAGATCGACAAAGCATATTCCACATCTTCTCCTGGGCTTCTGTCCTCCCACAGATACGTGACTCCCCTCTTGTAGTAGACCTGCTGTCTCCAGAGAGCTGTCATAGTTCTGAGGGCCCAGGGCATGCGGGGTGTGGAGGTGGGCCTGGGGTGGTGGTGGGGGCTCCGGAGGATGTCTGCAGAAAGCTGTGTGGTATGCATGCCTGGTTAAGCAGGGAGTCCTGTATGAGACCTGACAGGGGAAGCTCTGAGAATGCAGACTGTTTGCAAGCTCACCAGACCAAAAGAGGAGAGAAAGAGGGAGGAGAAAGAGCACCCCAAGCCCCTGAGCTGCGCCAGCACATTCCAGCACGATAGACACTTGCTAGTGGGCCTTTGTTTTTCTACCAGAGCTGGAGGAGGGGGCATAGACACTGGACTTTCGCTTTTCCTGACCTTCACACATTTTAAGCCATCTTTTCACAGATCAGGACAGAGAGAGAGCTTTCGCTAACCCTAGGCTGAGTATAAATATAAATTGGTATCAACCACCATCATTAACCCGAATGAAAAGCTAATGAGAAGAGTTGAATCGCTGGAAAAGAGCCTGATGCTGTGAAAGACTGAGGCCAGAAGGAGAACGGGGCAACATATGATGAGATGGTTGGATGGCAACACCAACTCAGTGGTCATGAGTTTGAGCAAACTCTGGGAGATGGTGAAGGACGGTGATGGTGACAGTGAAGCCTGGCATACTGCAGCCCTTGGGGGCCATGAAGAGTCAGACATGACTTACAGACTGAACAACAAATTCTGAGATACAAAGATTCATCACTTGGTTCTAACCCAGTTCTCTCTCACCTCCCAGTGGCTCCCCTGGCCACTGAACCTCCTCTCTGTCCTGACACCTGGCCCTGTCTTTGGATCAGCAAATGCCTATTCAACCAGTGGGATGTCACCTCCCCTCGACGGTTCCTTGACTCCCTGTCCCAGCCTCATCCCTCACCAAGGCTGAATTAGGTGCCTGCCCTCGGTGCCTTCTCAGCTCCAGTTCTTAGCTCGATTTTGCACCGTGGCTCGCTGACTTTTCTGCCTCCTCCCTCACCATGAAGGCACAAGAATCTAATTCATCCTTGGTCTCCCAGAGCCAAGCAGAACACCAGGCTGGTAGGAGGTAATCACTGAATATTGACAGAGTGTGCTTCATGCATGCCCACCCTCTCCTCGCCGGGCTCAGTGTCGGAAGGCCTGCTTCCTAAACACAAAGAGAACATAAAGGCAGGAAACACACACTGAGTCATTTGGCTTGGTTAGTAGTAAACCCTGGGGTGCAAACATGTTTGACGTGCTCCAGCTCAAATCGGGGGTAAATTGATTGAGTTGGGCAAACAAGAGCTGCCTGCTGGCGTGTGAACTGGTCCAGAGTAGACATGTGAGAGGTGTGCCTGAGCTGAGAAAACAACACACGTTTAAATAGAAGGACTTACTGTCTATCTGATAGCTTTCTAGATATCTTGTTCCTTCTGTGGTTACAACTCTGATAAGATAAGCAGGGGCCCAGAAGACCAACTCTCTGGAGAGGCTTTACCATGCTGATGGGGGCCAGGAGTGCCACAGATGGGCTGAACAAGGCATTGTCAACCTGGCATCTTGTGGGGGGGGGGGGCATGCTATTCTGGCCTGAATGTGAACCTTAAAGATATCCCTCCAGCAGACAAATCTCTCTGTGACTGCTTCTCAAACCTCATAATTACAGTCTTTCTCTTTTCCTCCAGTCAGTTGGTCCCCAACACATACCCGCTGCCATAAGGGAAACAAAGTTGGAAAGGTGTTTGGGGGTGGGTACCTCTCAGGCAACTGGACAGACACCTCTAAGGCTATTTCCTAATAGGTCAGTAGGGTTGTTCTTCTGTAGGGGAGGGGGAATGAGGACACTGTTCAGTTCTGGGAAGGCACATGACCTGTGTGTGTGGCCTTGGGGCACCAGCTAGAGGGGGACACCATGGGCTGAGCGCTGCCCCTGGCGACTGTTCCCTGGTCAGGTCTAATTGGTCTTCTATTCTTACTTCACTACATGCAGCCTTCTTGGATGAATACATGCTCTTGGAGGTCAGGGTATGTATCCTGGTGCTTCCTTCATATTTTAGCACAGATCTAGGGACTCAGGGAGGAGGAGGATGAGAGACAAAACTTGTTGACATGATAATAAAAATTAAGAAAGGCATTGGATACAAAGCTCTAAGCCTATCCACTGTCTTTCCAGTCTGAGAACACACCCTTAAAATCAGACCCCTGATTTTATTAACTTTATAAACGTCTGGATGAAAGTCTGTGCAAGTCTCCTGTGATAGCGAACAGTGTATTCTCCTGCCCCTAAATGCTTTACAATCTATTATAGAAACTCATAAAACTTCTCCGAGGCCGCTAGGAAGTGTCCATTGTTGCGGAGAGCCTCTCCTTCCATCCCCGCAGGCTGTAACGTTAAGGCCAGAGCTGCCTCTTTATTTTGGAGGAAAATTTGGCTCTACCCATCCTCACCCTTCAGTGAGCAGTGGAGGCAAGATTCAACAAGACCGCACATCTCTGGACCAGTTTCCTTTTCTCTCCCCCCACCCAATAAATATTAAAATTAGCTTTTCTTTTTTTTTTTTGATTCCACAAATGCTTTTTTTTTTTTTTACTTTATTTTACTTCACAATACTGTATTGGTTTTGCCATACATTGACATGACATGAATTAGCTTTTCTTTTCCTCCAGTCCTCCTAGATGAGAGGCCTGATGTAGCAACATGGGTGACCTTTCTGTCCTTCAAGAAGGAATGACTAAAACAAGGTAGAATGATGGTTTGATCTTTTTCTTTTTATGCTAAAGAGGTGTGGGCTGGTTCTCTACCACTTACTATGAGGAATGGGGAGACAAGTAGAAGCCACACAAAAACTGATTTCAACTCAGCAAGAGAAACAGCTGTCTACCCATTCCAGCCACCTGAAATGAAACAATCTGCTTTGTGGGATAATGGGATTCCTCATGCTGAAGGCATTTTCAAAATATCTGGTTAACTTTTTTTTGAATAGGCAATCCATGCAACAGGATGAAATTTAACAGAAACAAAAATATGAGATGTTTGTCCCCTCCACACTCCTGTTTCTCAGATATTCCTTTTTATTCTGAAGAGGTAAACTCCATCATCTGGTGTTTAATCAAAGGCCAGACCTCTCGGTGAGGAACACTGTATAAATGAGCCATGGTTCCTGGCACTGGGCAAGATGACCTCTGATGACCTTCCATCGCTCGGATTTTGCAGCTCATAATTCTTAAGGTTCTTCAGAAAACTGAATTGGATTTTGTAAAATACAAATTCACCGCTCAAGGACAGCACTGGGATCTTGTGACTTGACAGTAGGAGTACTGGATGGGCTCTGAGCAGCACTATGGCCACAGTATGTGAGAAAAGGTCTATCTGAGGCAAACAGAACATAGTGTGTGGTCAGTCGCTCGGCTGTGTCCGAATTTTGGCGACTCTATGGACTGTAGCCTACCAGGCTCCTCTGTCCACGGTATTCTCCAGGCGAGAATCCTGGCGTGGGATGCCATTCCAACCTCCAGGGGATCTTCCTGACCCAGGGATCGAACCCAAGCCCCTTACGTCTCCAGTGGGTTCTTTAATGGGTTCCTTAGTGGGTGCTAGTGGATTCTTTACCACTAGCATCACCTGGGAAGTCCTAGTAGAATGAGGTTCAGTACAACTGCTCAGTCGTGTCCAACTCTTTGTGATCCCATGGACTTCAGCACACCAGGCTTCCCTGTCCATCAGCAACTCCTGGAGGTAACTCAAACTCATGTGCATCAAGTTGGTGATACCATCCAACCATCTCATCTTCTGTCGTCCCCTTCTCCTTCCACCTTCAATCTTTCCCATCATCAGGGTCTTTTCCAATGAGTCAGTTCTTTGCATCAGGTGGCCAAAGTATTGGAGTTTCAGTTTCAGCATCAGTCCTTCCAATGAATATTCAGGACTGATTTCCTTTAGGATACCAGTTTCATCTCCTTGCAGTCCAAGGGACTGTCAAGAGTCTTCTCCACACCACAGTTCAGAAGCATCAATTCTTCAGCGCTCAGTTTTCTTTACAGTCCAACTCTCACATCCATACATGACTACTGGAAAAACCATAGTTTTGACTAGACAGACCTTTGCTGGGAAAGTAATGTCTCTGCTTTTTAATATGCTGTCTACGTTTGTCATAGCTTTTCTTCCAAGGAGCCAGTGTCTTTTAATTTCATGGCTGTAGTCACCATCTGCAGTGATTTTGGAGCCCCCAAAAATAAAGTCTGACACTGTTTCCATTGTTTCCCCGTCTATTTCCCATGAAGTGATGGGACCAGATGCCATAATCTTTGTTTTATGAATGTTGAGCTTTAAGCCAACTTTTTCACTCTCCTCTTTCACTCTCCTCAAGAGGCTCTTTAGTTCCTCTTCACTTTCTGCCATAAGGGTGGTGTCATCAGAGTATCTGAGGTTATTGATATTTCTCCTGGCAATCTTGATTACAGCTTGTGCTTCTTCCAGCCTGGCATTTCACATGATGTACTCTGCATATAAGTTAAATAAGCAGGGTGACAATATACAGCCTTGATGTACTCATTTTCTGATTTGGAACCAGTGGTTGTTCCATGCCCAGTTCTAACTGTTGCTTCTTGACCTGCATACAGATTCCTGAGGAGGCAGGTCAGGTTGTCTGGTATTTCCATCTCTTGAAGAATTTCCCAAAGTTTGTTGTGATCCAATTGTCAAAGGTTTTGGTATAGTCAATAAAGCTAAAGTAGATGTTTTTCTGGATTTCTCTTGCTTTTTGATGATCCATCAGATTTTGGGAATTTGATCTCTGGTTCTCTGCCTTTTCTAAATCCAGCTTGAACATCTGGAAGTTCATGGTTCACATACTGTTGAAGCCTGGCTTGGAGAATTTTGAGTGTTACTTTGCTAGCATGTGAGATGAGTGCAATTGTGTGGTAGTCTGAGCATTCTTTGGCATTGCCTTTCTATGGGATTGGAATGAAAACTGATCTTTTATAGTCCTGTGGCCACTGCCGAGTTTTCCAGATTTGCTGGCCTATTGAGTGTAGCGCTTTTATAGCATCATCTTTTAGGATCTGAAATAACTCAACTGGAATTCCATCACCTCCACTAGCTTTGTTCATAGTGATGCTTCCTAAGGCCCTCTTGACTTCGCATTCCAGGAAGTCTGGCTCTAGGTAAGTGATCACATCATTGTGGTTATCTGGGTCATGAAGATTTTTTTTTTTTAATAGTTTTTCTGTGTATTCTTGCCACCTCTTCCTAATATCTTCTGCTTCTGTTAGCTCCATACCTTTTCTGTCCTTTATTGTGCCCATCTTTGCATGAAATGTTCTGTTGGTATCTCTAATTTTCTTGAAGACATCTCTACTCTTTCTGATTCTATTGTTTTCCTCTATTTCTTTGCATTGATCACTGAGGAAGGTTTTCTTATCTCTCCTTGCTATTGTTTGGAACTCTGCATTCAAATGGGTATATCTTTCCTTTTCTCTTTTGCCTTTCATTTCTCTTCTTTTCTCAGCTACTTGTAAGGCCTCCTCAGACCACCATTTTGCCTTTTTGCATTTCTTTTTCTTGGGGATGGTCTTGATCCCTGCCTCCTGAACAATGTCACGAACCTCTGTCCATAGTTCTTCAGGTACTCTGTCTATGAGCTCTAATCCCTTGAATCTATTTCTCACTTTCACTGTATAATTGTAAAGGATTTGATTTAGATCATACTTGAATGGTCTAGTGGTTTTCCCTACTTTCTTTAAGTCTGAATTTTGCAATTAGGAGTTTATGATCTGAGCTTCAGTTAGCTCCTGGTCTTATTTTTGCTGACTGTATAGAGCTTCTCCATCTTTGGTTGCAAAGAATATAATCAAGCTTGTTTCAGTATTGACCATCTGGTGATGTCCATGTGTAGAGTCTTCTCTTGTGTTGTTGGAAGATGTTTTCTATGACCAGTGCATTCTCTTGGCAAAACTCTCTTAGCCTTTGCCCTACTTCTTTTTGTACTCCAAGCCCAAATTTGCCCGTTACTCCAGGTATCTCTTGACTTCCTACTTTTGCATTCCAGTCCCCTATAATGAAAAGGACATCTTTTGGGTGTGTTAGTTCTAGAAGGTCTTGTACATCTTCATAGAACCGTTCAACTTCAGCTTCTTCAGCATTACTGGTTGGGGCATAGACTTGGATTACTGTGATAGTGAATGGTTTGCCTTGGAAATGAACAGAGATCATTCTGTCGTTTTTGAGATTGCATCCAAGTACTGCATTTCAGACTCTTTTGTTGACTATGATGACTACTCCATTTCTTCTAAGTGATTCTTGCCCACAGTAGTAGATATAATGGTCATCTGAGTTAAATTCACCCATTCCAGTCCATTTTAGTTCGCTGATTTCTAAAATGTTGATGTTCACTCTTGCCATCTCCTGTCTGACCACTTCCAATTTACCTTGATTCATGGACCTAAGATTCCAGGTTCCTATGCAGGATTTTTCTTTATAGCATCGGACTTTACTTCCATCCCCAGTCATATCCACAGCTAGGTGTTGTTTTTGCTTTGGCTCCATCTCTTCCTTATTTCTGGAGTTATTTCTCCACTGTTCTCCAGTAACATATTGGGCACCTACTGACCTGGGGAGTTCATCTTTCAGTGTCATGTCTTTTTGCCTTTTCATACTGTTCATGGAGTTCTCAAGGCAAGAACACTGAAGTGGTTTGCCATTCCCTTCTCCAGTGGACCACGTTTTGTGGAAAGTAGATTCCTTTGCAAAGCTCACAGGAACCTTTTTGCTAAATGTAGGCCCGTCTGCCCACCATTTTGAAATTGAAGATTTGAATGGGATTGTAGGGTGGTGGAGAGGAGGCCAAGAATTAGAGGAAGAGGTTTGGGGAGGAAGGCAGAGATTGGCTTCAGATAGAATAGAATGCAATGGTCATGGTTCCATCAGGAAATGCTGGGAGTCCTAACACTGCAGACCCTGGCAGTGACCTTTCCTGCTCATTGGAAAACCCCAAGTGGTTCTCTTGGCCTTTATTCCTGGCCGTCTCCTGTCTTCTCTAGATATCTCGGATTCCTGTAAAGTCTGCTGTCAGCATATCTAAAAAGCACAGTTTGAATACTATAGAGGGTAGCACATGACTACATACATGGAATCTCTTTTTATGCATCTTGAAAAATTCAGAGACACTTTGGACCTGGAAGGTAAGCTCCAAAGCCTGATCCTGACAGATGAGTCCAGCCACAGTTTCAAGGGCATCCAGACCTGTCAAGTCCAGGCAGCATCTGCCCTATTTCAGGAGCTTGGCTGTTTCCCCAGAATAAATGGAGGGAAGTGAAAAAAGGTAGGGCTTTCCAGCAGGACTCCAGACTGATCGTTAATTACAAGAGGTACAAGAGGCCCTCTGGAGCATCCCTGGTTCAGCTTCTTAGAGGGGAAACAAACAATAAAACCATTTCAGTCCCAACATTGCTACAATAGTCATTTGTCATTTTTAAAGGCCAAGAAATCAGTATTTATCAAATGTAAACTTTTAAAAAGGCATGTTTTCCAGACCTGCTTTTGTGTCAGCAATAACAAAGCATGTGGCAAGCAGAATCAAAAAGTCATTAAGGATTTTCCTATCCAAGACAAATTTGCAGGACATGTCAAGGGACAGATTATTACAGGGTTCTATGCTTGCAGGTAGGTTTGGCATTGGTTTCATAAGCATCTTCATTGAGCATTTATCGAGACTTCACTCAGGGACCTTGGCCGTAGGACCCTCTGGAGATAAGGGTGGGTGGGGGCTGGAGTGTGGACCTTTTCCAAGGCACTTGGGTCAGTGCTGTGCTGTGGAAACTTCACTTCTACTGATGACAAAGACCACAACAAGGACAAAAGTAATGCTAACAAGAGCTGATGTATTCAAGTGTCTACCACCAAGGTATCTGCTGGGAATTTGGCACTATGTCCTGATTTTTGCCTCACAACACTCATAAAATAGGGATGTGTAGTGACCTGGTTTTGCAGAGGAGGAAGCTGAAGCTTAAAGAGGGCAAGCCACTTTCCCAAGGCCATACCGCCAGCAAGTGAAGGGGCCAAGGTACAAATCCAGACCACCTGACCTCAGATTCTGTGTTATCTCTTACACCAAACTGAGTGGAACCGACCCAGGCATGCAGGGTAATTCCAAAGAATGATCTTGGGGAAGTACGAAGAAAACGATAGCACAGGGAATGTGAGGAAGACCAGGCATAGGACCAAGGGACTAGCAAACAGTATTGGATTCACCAAAAATTTCATTCAGCTTTTCCCACCACATTTCACAGTAAAACCCAAACAAACATTTTGGCCATTCCAATAGACTGCAGCGAGTGATGTAGAGCTAACTCTGCGAGCAGGAGAACAGGCTGAAGCCGGTCTTTTACATGATGTCTATTTGTGTGGTAGGGTTGGTATGCGCAGTGAAAGAGCCGTGCTGGCCTGGCTCTCACCGTCCGCCCCCCCCACTCAAGGCCACCACCTCCCTGACAGGGCAGGACTTGGGGAGGAGGGACGTGTGCTTCAGGTGGGACCTGGTCCCAGGTCCGTTCCTGGGATCCATAACCAGAGCCCCTCCTGACCTGTCGAGAGCGTCCAGTGGACAGGATGAACTGGCTGAAAGAAGTCATGCTGGCTACATACATGTGTCCCTAAGAAACACCTGTCACCAAGCACTCCCCCTAAGCACTCAGGAGCTGGAAACCCTATTAATACAGCAGCGTAACAAATGGAGAAACTCTGAACAAAAACCCTGTGAATGATGGAAATGGTGGGAGAATGGAAATCATGATCTATTTATCTTGATGAAGAATGCTTACTGCCAATCACACACCAAAAGTATTCTTGGTTTTGATAAAAAGCATTCAAGTAATTAGAAATAGCCCTCTTTGGGGACTTCCCTGGTGTTCCAGTGGCTAAGACTCTGTGCTCCCAATGCAGGTGGTCCAGGTTTGACTCCTGGATGGGGAACTAGATCCCACATGTTGCAACTCAGAACTCATGCAGCCAAATAAATATATACATATATATGCGTGGGTACATGCATGCTAAGTTGTTTCAGTTGTATCTGACTCTCTGCGACCCCATGGACTGAAGTCACTAGGCTCCTCAGTTCACAGAATTCTCCAGGCAAAAATACTGGAGTGAGCTGCCATGATCACCTCCAGGGGATCTTCCTGACCCAGGGCTCAGGACCCTACGTCTCCTGAATTGGCAGGTGGGTTCTCTACCAATTGTGCCACATGGGAAGCCCCACCCTTCCACCTCCACACACACATAAAAGGAAATAACCCTCTTTGGCTTAATCTCCACATTACAAAGACAGCTTACTTTGGTAACTGTGAGTGAACACATTTAGACCTGGATTACTGTTTTTTAATTGTTCACATAAAATTCAACCCTATTAAAGAGGGTTGTGAATTCTGAGCGGTTTTTTCTTTTTTGTTTAGAGGAAGAGGCATGCGGAATGCAGAGGAGAGTTTAATATGCACTTCTTCAATTTTGCATAGTAGGCTAGAGATGGAGAAGTATTTTGGTCCTTGGCAGTTCCCCTAGGACACTACTGATGAGGTTTTCTATGTGGGAGACCTCAGCATACTGCAGAATTTCTGTTCCCAAGTTACCTCCAGCTTTATCTAGAATCCCCTTTCCCTCTGAGGGCTAAATGTATTGAAAACACTAGGCCTCGCTCTGCTTTGTGTACACAGAGATCCAAGAATGTACTGCTACAAGCACAGGTCTGCTGGACTTGACTCCTGCCAGTCACAAGAGCCAGCTGAACTTCTGAAAAACTTTGTGAGCTGGTTGGGAGGAGAAGGAGACAACAGAGGATGAGATGGTTGGATGGCATCACCAACTCAATGGACATGAGTTTGAGTAAACTCCAGGAGTTGGTGGACAGGGAGGCCTGGCATGCTGCAGTCCATGGGGTCACAAAGAGTTGGACATGACTTAGCGACTTCCACTTTCACTTTTCATAGTAGAATAAGAGTTATAATGATAGGTAATATACAATCTCTGGACCAGAAGAGACTTCATTAACTGTGACGAGCTCCCTGACCATTTGTCTGTCTATTGTAGAGACAGGTGAAAATCTTTGGGTCTATTCACACTTGAGACTGAAATATTCTGAAGTCTATTCTACTTTCCAGGATCAAACATCCTGCGAAAGAGATTTCAGAAGCTTGTAACCAATTCATCTAGAAATAAAATGTCTACTAAATGGCAGAAAAATCAAGCCCCTGATTCTTTAGAAACCTTTTTCTTCCTCTTTCTCTTCTCCTAATGCCTACTCTGGATCCTTGGGGCTTTTTTCATGCCAAAAAACCCCAAAGATAGTAGGGTAATTCCCTTGGATAACTTGGGTATTTGCTTTTGCTAATGCTTTCCAGATTGCTGGGAATAGGTTCATAGGATTCCATAAATTCTATTTCCCATTTATTTTTAAATCTTGTTCAAACATATAATGTTCTCATTAGCTTGCCCCTCTGCTCTGGTTTTTATTCCATAGCTCTGTGTCCAGAATTTAAAATGCCAAAGGGAAAGAGAGACTGACTTGCATTATATGACCCTTTGTTGCTGTCCAGTCTCTAAGTCGTTTTTGACTCTTTGCGACCCCATGGGCTACAGCACACTAGGCTTCCCTGTCCTTCAGTATCTCCCTGATAGTGCAGCTGGGAAAGAATCTGCCTGCAGTGCAGGAAACCCTGGTTCAATTCCTGGGTTGGGAAGATCCCCTGGAGAAGGTATAGTCTATGCACACCAGTATTACTGCCTGGAGAATCCCCATGGGCAGAGGAGCCTGATGGGCTACAGCCCACGGGGTCGCAAAGAATCGGACATGACTGAGAGTTTGCTCAAACTCATGACCTCAAACTTACTTGGCCCTGCTACTTCCTAGTTCTTCCACTTATCTGCTGAATGACCTTGAGCTATCATGTTTCTAATCAATATGCAACAGAATGCGTTTCCACCCACAGGAATATTTAAAGGATTAACTGCGGCCCTCTAGGATTCTTAGAAAAGGGACAAGCAATTGGTTACTATTTATCCAGTGCTGGCTAGTCCACAAGACAGGCTCTGCATTGTCTAGATGACGGAAAGCCTGGATTCCTTACCTCTAAGAACTATAATCAGCTTAGAAGGACTTGACACCCTAACTGCTTGGATTTTGAATTGAGGATCAAGACTTGGTGTTGTGGTTGCTCACAGGAAATAAAGCAGGATCAGGTAACCTTCAAAGACCTGAGTTATCAGAGAATGCCACTCCTGGTATTCTCTTCAGAGGAAATTGAGAACAGAAGTTCACAAAGGAGCAAATCCCAGGCCTGCACAGATGAGGGTACACAAGCGAGCTGAGAGGTGAAGGAATACAGATTTTCACCAATTATTTCTCTTTCTTGCGGGCTTCTGTTCTTTACCTTTGCTGATTTTTCTAGAATATTTCATTTGTAACCCTCCTCTGTTCTTAAGATAGTAAGCATTTTTTGGAACATCTGCTCTGTGATACATGCTGAGAAGACATTGGACAAGATGCCATTTCTTTTCACAAAGGAGCGAGCATGTGAGAGAGAAAGAGAAGATGTGAGCAGAGTCTGTTAGGGGATGCGATCAGTAGAACAAGGGACTAGAAAAGCGTGTATATGGGGAGGGGGTCCCCAAATCAAGCTAACTGTGTTAGGGGGAGCTTCCTGGAAGAGGAGACATCTGGGCTAGTTTGAGGACACATAGTTATTAGCCAGGAAAGTGGTAGGGAAGGGATGTTTCAAGCAGAAGAAAAAGAACATGTATAAAGAACACAAGGCACTTCAAGGGTTCGAAGTAAAGCTAGAGCTTAGGATTTGATCAGGGAAGAGAGGCCAGGAATGAGTAAGTGGAGGGCAGCCCTGGAATAAACCTCAGGCCATGCTAAAGAACTTTCAGTTTATCCAGAGGGAAAAGAACAAGCTACCGGAATATTATTTTAAGTAGTATTTTAAGCAGGAAAATAGTCTTATTAAAACTGTGGCTTAGACAGCTTTTTTTTTTTTTGGCTATGTCATGCGGCACTTTGGATCTTACTTCCCTGACCAGGGATGGAATCTGTGCCCCCTGTATTGGAAGGAAGCACACAGTCTTACCCACTAGACTGCCAGGGAAGTCCCAAAGAAACTTA
Source organism: Capricornis sumatraensis (assembly GCF_032405125.1). NCBI lineage: Eukaryota > Metazoa > Chordata > Mammalia > Artiodactyla > Bovidae > Capricornis > Capricornis sumatraensis. The sequence goes on along the minus strand of NC_091082.1, from coordinate 47,349,863 downwards.
AAAACATTCTAATAGTAAGCTTTACTGATATTTATTGAGCACTTGTTATGTGCCAGGCATATTTTGAGCACTTTTCTTGACATAATGCATTTCAGTCTCACAACACTCTTGCCCAGAGTCACATGGCAGCAGGAAGGCGCAGTGTCAGGACACAAACCCTAAACAGGCTGCCAGCCGCACCCTTGCTCTTGGCCACTAAGATACAAACATGTCTGAGGTTGTCCTTCTTCATTTACAAATGTCAGTTCTCACTGCTTATCTTTTCCTTGTTGTTCTTCAGTTTTAAGCTAATTTACTTCAGTAATTATCATGTACAAATAAGAGATGGAAACTCCAGATGTCAATTATATAAGGTCTAAGGGGTTTACAGATTGAAAGCAAAGAGAATTCCCCGCTGACTGGACTCTGTTTCTCCCTTGCTGTGGTGGTTTCAGGGTCCCTCAGTGAAGATAACGCTGCAAGTCCTCACTGTATTTCTATCCGGAGTTTTGCTGGGAATCCACAGGAATTCCCATCCTCAGCTCTGTTTCTGTGTATCAGAATGAGTTGCTCCTGCTTTAGAGGGCTATGAGAGACAAAACTAATTTCCTCTATTTCATTGGGAACCAGTTTGGGGAATCAAATTCCTAGTTAACGTGGAGCATAATTAAGAAAAATCAATCAGAGTTAAATGAAGGATAATTTAAAATTTTTTAAAGGATGTTTTTCATTTGTAGAGAGCAAGTTTGGTGCTCTCAGGAAGCCCCAGACTGTGCACAGCTCCTGAGATATGCTTGCAAATATCAAACATTATTTTTAAGTAGTCAAGCAATCAAAACTTGCTAAGTGCCTGCTCTGTGTCAGGCACCACGCTGCCGAGATACCTGGAAATGTTTAAGTCATGGTTTCTTGCTTTAGGCCGAAAGGAAGAACTCAGTCAGTCAGTGAAATTCTTACAGTATGGACGTTTATCATCCTTATCTGCCTGAACACTTCCATCTCCTTCCTATTTTTAACTTTTTATTTTGTATTGGGGTGTAGCCAATTAACAAACTATGTTGTGATAGTTTCAGGTTCCCGTGAGTTTCTTGCCACATGCGTCTCTTCACTTGCAGTAAATCTTAAGACACTTCTTCCCCTGAAAGGATCCAGTTCTGGACGCTCACTCTAGTTCAGGGAAAGGAGAGGCGGCTTCTCACAGGGGCTGACCGGCTGAGCTAGTTGCCACCAATGCATTACTTCCTCCTACTTTCCCATTTGACTAACAAACGACTGGGGTTCTGTGCCCTGTGCTGTTCTTCTTCTTCTTCTTTAATTGAAGGATAATTGTTTACAGTGTTGTGTTGGTGTCCGGCATACATCAAAACATGAAGCAGCCATAGATATACATATGTCCCCTTGCTCTTGAACCTTCCTCCCAACCCCCACCCCTCTGGGTTCTTACCAGCCTATTTGGGAATTACTGGGCTGCAGACATTGTCTAAAGGGAAAAGTGAAGAATTTTTATCTCAAGTCACTTAGGAAAGAATATGATTACTCTAAGCATTGAAGTTCCCTGGTGGCTTAGATGGTAAAGAATTTGCCTGCAATGTGGGAGACCCAGGTTTGATCCCTGGGTAGGGAAGATCTCCTAGAGAAGGAAATGGCAACCCACTCCAGTATGCTTGCCAGGAGAATCCCATGGACAGAGGAGCCTGGTGGGCTACAGTCTGTGGGGTTGCAGAGTCGGACACAACTGAGCAACTTACACATACACACACACAAGCACTGAAAGCAGAAATATCTCTTTAAACAAGTCAGCTCTTTGGAGAATCTCTGAAAAGCCCAACTATGTAACCAGAAGCCAACTCCATCCCTTCCCCAAACGTACAGGGTCCTCCTCAGAAAGGTGTGAATTCTAAGGGCCTAAATGCAATGCTTGAAGCTCAGTTGTCATGGAAACAAAACTAGGACATAAATAGCTCATTCAGTCTCATACCATCCTTCTTACCAGGTCCTGCTGGGGGTGGGGGCGGGGCAGTATGGAGCAGACAGCCACAGAGCAGAAAGGACAGCAGTCTGTGATCAGAAACTCACATATCAGAAGGCTTCGCCCTCTCAATATTTTCCAGGAAACCCCAGCTTTCTCCTTCCTCAGTGGAAGAAGACATGGAGAGCTACGAGGAAGTGAGGTTTGGAGTTAATTTTATACTAACTCCATTAACAACATTCTTCTTTTCCTGTTTTCTCCCTTTCTCTACATCTACAGTACTTGATCAGGCTCATCCCCAAGAGGGTCAGAGTGATCTCTCCTCTCAGATTCCAAAGAGTTGACAAACCAGTTCCTTAACAGTCACCTCTGCCTGCACAGTCATCACTAGCTCCAAGGGACAGTCAACCTTCTGAACTGAGGAAACGACTTATGAAAAAAAGTGGAGGCATTCTCAGAGAGATGCCAAACTCAGCTGCTCCCATACACAGCACCTCGTTCAGACTTCCCGGGGATGTTACTGCCAGCATTTTTGTGTAGCTCGGTAGCTGATGACACATTGGTTTTACAGGTATAAGGGCTTAATCATCTTTGACCAGTTTCCAACACAGTGCCAGACCATAATGAGTGTATATGTTATTGCCTGCTCAGCCCCACCCCCTTCCTTTGAAAACTGTCTCTCCCCACCACTTTATCTTTTTGGACTTATTTCATCCTATTGCAATGCTCATAACTGATTGCTTGATTTGATAGGGTGCCTTTCCGAGTTGGGCTAAGTGGCTTCTTTTCGATTATTTAGCTTGGAACTACAGTGGCCAAAGGCTATACGGCATAAATCTTAGAAGATATTTATCAGTCTTCAGGCTTTCCACCATGTGGAAATAGGCAGTCTGCCGCAGGGAAAGGAAAAAGATAACTCCAGAAATAAGGGAAAAGGTAGAGAGAGAATCCCCACCATGTTAGGTCCCTGGCTCCAGCAGCTCCTGGGGTCTGCTATATCCCTGCCTTTTTTGTGGCTTAGTTGCTCTGGGAGAAAAGCCAGGATCCTTGAAGTACATTTTCTTTCTTTTTTTTAATTGTATGAACTGAGTTTCTGTCACTTGCAGCCAAAGGATTCTGGCTCTTCTCTGGCACATAGAACGTATTTGTAAATGTCAGCTGAACAACAAATGAGTAGTTTCTCAGTGTCCAAATTAAGAATTATCATGAGGATGGAAGATGTTTGGAAAGGCCACTTGGTTTTCCCTCATTCTGGGGGCAAATTCATAGGCATCCAGTCAAGGAGAAAGTGCTCTTTTTTTAAAGCCCTCTTGGAAGAAGATTTTATAACTTCCTTAGAGCTGAGAGGAACATGGACAACCATGACAACTTGAATTTCTCCTTCTTAAAAGTCTCCTGCCTTCATGATTTTCCACTTCTTATTCTAAAAACGTTATTTTTAATCTTCAAATCTTTCAATTTTCATATCATATAAAATCTATTTGCATTTTCCAATTTTTTTATTGTTAAGATTATATGTTGCTTGCTGATTACTTTTCTTGAAAACTACAGCAGCTCATCCATTAAGGAGTATACGATACATATTCTTTTATCCAGCAAAGATTTACTGAGAGCCTTGTACATGTCAGGTACTAAGTTCAGATCAGTGATATAGAAACATTACAGCTAGTTCCTGAGAGAAAATGAACCACTTAAAACCTGCTCTAAACCTGACATGGAAGTTGATCTGATCTGTCTGAAATGGAAATAATTACAGCTCCTGTCATTTTCTTCATTGATTCATTCACTGTTCAGTCATTCAACAAATATTTTTAAGTTTCTATTTTAGAGGTATTGTTCTGGCTTTGGGTTTATGGAGTTGGTTGAACCAGGTCTCTGCTTTCTGGTGGGAGAAGACAGAAAAAAAGCAAGTTTTATCAATTAACTAATCATTTTAGACAGTATTGGTTAGTGATAATTGCTGTGATTTTAAAAACCAGAATAAAGAATTAAATGTCCTGGATTGTAGGCAGGCTATTATAGATGAGATAATCAAGAAGGTTTTCTCTGGAAGGGTGACATTTAAATAGAGTTTTGCAAAAGGTTGAGCCATGCAAAAATCTGATCTGTTAGCAGCCCTGCCAGATGGCCTGAGGAAATAGTCTCTGGATATTCCTTCTGGTAAAGAAAAAAAAAATTTTTTTAAACCCCAGAATTTTACCTTTCTGACCTAGTTCCTGTTTCACAATAGTTTTTATGGTTCCTTTCCTGATAACACAGTTGGTAAAGAATCCACCTGCAATGCAGGAGACCCTGGTTCGATTCCTAGATCGGGAAGATCCCCTGGTGAAGTGATAGGCTACCCACTTCAGTATTCTTGGGCTTCCCTGGTGGCTCAGTTGTTAAAGAATCTGCCTGCAATGCAGGAGACCTGGGTTCGATCCCTGGGTTGGGAAGACACCCTGGAGAAGGTAATGGCAACCCACTCCAGTATTCTGGCCTGGAGAATTCCATGGACTGTATAGTCCATGGGGTCACAAAGAGTTGGACACAACTGAACAACTTTCACTTTCACTTTCAAAATCTTTACCAGCATCTGTAATTTCCAGATAAGGAGCCCAGAATTAGTCTCCAGTGAGGGTTTGTCAACATTACATCTCATGCCTTCCGCAGCTTACATTTGTACCTTTAGATGCCAGAATGATAATAAAACCTACCATGTAGCTTTCCCTCATTTCAGGAAGAGCCTAAGTTGCCAGACACAGACAAGTTCTGATCTTTCAGAGGAAAAAAGTGGCTTTGGGGAGCATTAAATGAGCACCCAGTGCCATGGTTCAGAAACCTTGGTTTCTCCATCTATAATTCTGGAGTGGTTGCAATAGATAAAATATTACCTTCATAATTGAAACTCACAGGAAAGAAACTATAGTCTAAATCCTTACACAAAGGAGTCTCCCACAGGTCCAGTGTCCTTTGGTTGCATTAGAACGTACTGACTGATTATTACTAGAGTTGGAGCTATCACATGAGCATTGAGAACCTTGATTATGAGGATTTACTTTTGCTTCTGAAACCATGTAATTTACACACCTGATCTCAGGACTTAATGAAGCTCAGGTTCTTAATGTCTCATCGTAGAAAGAATTCAGTGAGAGACAAAGAGATAGGTAAGAAGTGGATTTATTCAGAGAGAAATACACTCCATAGACAGAATGTGGGCCAGCTCAAAAGGCAAGAGCAGGGTGAGGGGTTGTCAGTTTTTATCAGGGTGGGTAATTTCACAGGGTAATGAGTGGGAGGAGTATTCCAGCTATGGGCTTCATAAACATACATGCAATGAATGAATAAGTGATGGATGGGTCACTCTTGGCACTGCCAGGGGTATTCTCAGGGCTCGGGCATGAGTTTGCAGCACTGAGGAGGACCAGTTACCCAACCCAAAGCAGACAGTCTAAGGTTCATAGGCACTAAAGGTGGGAGCCAAACTGTGAAGCCAAGTGGATTAGGGAGGAGGGGAGTTGATGTGTGAGGGGCTCTGAAAGCAGGCAGAGAGCAGGATGCTGGAGGAGGGCCTTGAGCTTGGGGAGCAGGTGCCATTCATTTCTCTTTGTAGTCCTGGGCTTCTTGTGTGGGCATGCTGAGGATTGGGAGCAGAGCCCGCCTGGAGTGCGCCCAGAGGATTCAGATAACACTAAGAGGTATGTTTTAAAAAATGCTAGCAATGAGATTCCTAACCATAACAATATTTTACAAAATTTCTTGTCTTAAAAGCAAATCATGGAGGGCTTCCCTAGTATCTCAGTGGCAAAGAATCTGCCTGCCTATGCAGGAGATACAGGTTTGATCCCTGATCCAGGAAGATCCCACATGCTATGGAGCAACTGAGACCGTGCACCAGAACTATTGAGCCTGTGCTCTAGAGCCCGTGAGCCACAACTACTGAGCCCATGTGTTGCAACTCCTGAAGCCGGTGCACCCTAGAGTCTGTGCTCCACAGCAAGAAAAACCACTGCAGTGAGAAGCCTGTACCCAACTAGAATAGCTTCCTCTTGCCACTAGAGAAAAAGCCCTCACAGCAATGAACATCCAGCACAGCCAAAAATAAATACCTTTTTTCTTTTTTAAAAAAAGCAACTCACAGAAACAAAGCAGTTGAATGTTTAGGTGCTCATGGGCTTGGCTCCAAACATGCTTCAGACTCTCCCACATTAAAGAGAACTTCTCTTCATACCCTCCACTCATCCTCACTACCAAACTGCTTTCTTTAACTCACTGCAATGCAGTTTAACAACTAATACATGAACTAAAGTTATCCCCAACATCTTAATCATGGACTCTTTAATTCACTGCAATCCAGTTTAACAACCAATGCATGAAATAAGGTTATCCCCAACATCTTAATTATGGACTCTGGTGACCTTTTCACTCCTTTCCTGCTTGACTTCCCTACATTCAGAACTATTGATAATCTTCTATTCCCTAAAACTAGGAAACCCCCTCTGCCCTCCCCTCCTAGTATCCTGCGTGGACTTTTATCAAAGCACTTCTAACATTTCATTGTGATTATCTGTCAACCTACCTCTATTGCCCAATTAGATCACAAACTTCTCAGGAGCAGAAAACAATGGTATTCATTCTTGGATCTATAGCACCCAACACAATACCTGTTGCTTAGTAAGTTTTCACAGAATGTTCATTGAATTAAAGGAAAGCAAATGACACAGGTCAATGGAACAGAGAGCCCAGAAAAAAAGTCCACGCATGCACAGTCAATTGATTTAAAACAAAGGAACCAAGAATATACAATGCCAAGAGGACAGTTTCTTTGAGAAATGGTATTGAGAAAATGGGTAGCCACATGCAAAAAAATGAACCCGGATCACAATCTTACACCATAACAAACATTAACTCAACATGGACTAAAGACTTGAATGTAAGGCCTTTAGGCCTTTATGGTTTTAACCATAAAATTCCCAGAAGAAAACACAGGTAATGAGCTCCTTGACACCAGTCTTGGTGATGATTTTTTGAATCTGACATCCAGCAAAAGCAAAAGTAACAAAAGTAAAAATAAACAAGTGGGACTAAATCAAACTAAAAAGCTTCTGCACAGCAAAAGAAACCATCCACAAAATGAAAAGGCAACCTACTGAATGGAAGGAAATAATTGCAAATAATATATTAGGTAAAGATCCACTATCCAAAATAACTTTTAAAAAGCTCATACAACTCAATAGAAAAAAAAACAACTTGCAAACAATCCAATTTAAAAATTTAAAAATTAAATTTAAAAATGTAAAAATTCTTCACCTGAAAAACATGTTTCCATACAGATGGCTAACAGGTATATGAAAAGATGCTCAACATCATTAATTATCAGGGAAATGCAAATTGAAACCACAATAAAATATCACCTGACACCTGTCAGAATGGCTATTGTCAGAAAAACAAGAGGGCTTCCCTGATGGCTAAGTGGTAAAGAATCCACCTGCCAATAAAGGGAGATACAGGTTCAATCCCTGGTCTGGGAGGATCCCACATGCCACAAAGCAACTACGCCCATGCACCACAACTACTGAGCTGGGAGTCAAAACTACTGAGCCCAGGAGTCACAACTACTGAGCCCATGTGCCCTAGAGCCTGTGCTCCAAAACAAGAGAAGCTGCTGCAATGAGCAGCCTGAGTACTGCAACTAGAGAAAAGACGGCACAGCAGTGAAGATCCACACAATAAATAAATAAAGATTTAAAAATAAGCAAGAAGTAACAAATGCTTGCAAAGATGTGGACAAAAGGGAACTCCTGTACACTGTTAGTAGAAATGGAGTTTCCTTAAAAAACTGAAAATAGAACTACTCTATGATCCAGCAATTCCACTTCTGGGTATTTATTAGAAGAAAATAAAAACACTAACTTGAAAAGATATCTGCACAGCCATGTTCATTGCAGCATTATTTACAATAGCCAAGATATGGAAACAACCTAAATGTCCACCAATAGATGAATGGATAAAGAAGTCACACACACACACACACAATGGAACATTATTCAGCCATAAAAAGAACAAAACGTTGCCATTTGCAACAACATAAATGGACCACAAGGAAATAATGCTAAGTGTAATAAATCAGAAACACAAACCATATGATTTTTTTAAATGTGAAATCTGAAACAAAACAAAACTGAAGCTCACAGATACCGAGAACAGATTGATGGTTATGAGAGGCAAGGCGTGATGGGGAGTAGAAGAAATGGATGATTATTTTTTTTAACCTTAACTAAACTGGATTCAAAAAAATTTAAATGACCATACCTATGAACTGGTTACAAACTCATTCACTTGTGTTTTCTTCATAAACAGTAATGGCTGCTAGAACCAACAAGATCAAAAGGAAATGTTTGAGATCAATGGAAAAATTTCTCCTGTCCTTTGTGCATCTCTATAAGCCCAGAACCCCTCACTTCTTTTCTTCTTTCATTTCTTCATCCCTTCCTCTCTTTTTCCTTTTTCTTTAAATCTAAGGGGAAAGACTCCCATTTTATTTTGTGCAAAATTCTTTAAGCAGTAAAGTCTTAGTAATATAAAATGCTCAAAATGGTACACAGTTACTTTTATGAGTTTTATTTATATTTTATGATAATTTACATAGTATTTTTTCTTTTTCTTTTGTATTGGAGTATAGCTGATTAACAATGTTGTGACAGTTCCAGGTTCAACCATACATATACATGTATCCATTCTCCTCCAAACTCCTCTTCCCTCCAGGCTGCCGCATAGTACTGAGCAGCGTTCCCTGAGCTATACAGCAGGTCCTTGTTGGTTATCCATTTTAAATTTAGCAGTGTGTACATGTCTATCTCAAACTCCCTAACTACCGTTACCCTGCAACTGGTAACCGTGAGTTTGTTCTCTAGGTCTATGAGTCTCTTTCTGCTTTATAAGTTCATTTGTACCATTTCTTTTTTAGATTCTGCATATAAGGAATGTCATATGATACTTCTACTCTGACTTACTTCCCTCAGTATGAAAATCTCTAGGTTCATCCCTGTTGCTGTCAATGACATTTAATTTACATACTATTACATTTAAATAATCTAGGAATAGTCCTGGTGAATCTTCATTTCAGAATGGAACCCAAAGACTGAAGAGTGACCCCAGCTCTTCTCTGTCACCAAAGATCCTCTGGTCCCCCCAAAACTCATGGGACAGCCCATACCTAGCTACCAGATTCTCAAACCTTGGGAATAAGGTTTTAAAACCCAATATTCCACTGAGTGAAGAAAATTATCTTTCTTTCTTGAGTCAGAAAAAAATATTTTTACATTTCTTATAACTGAAAGGTCCCTGCTGAAATAGAAGTTTCTTTTCTTTTGTTTGGTTCTCAGCCAAGTCAGAGAAGACAAGGCAGAACTTCACAAAGGGCTTCAAAACACAGCATTGTCGATTCCCACTGGATCCTAGACCTAAAGGTTTAATTATAGTAACAAGACTTTAAAGATCAGGCTTTAATATTAATAAGATTATTTTGCCACACAAATTTCTTTAGTTCTGCCTTGTAATGGATATGAGAAGAAATTACTGCTACACCAAAAAGTAGATAAAATAAAAAACAATAAAAAATAAATAATTAAAGCAAAGCAAACAAATGGAAGAAAGTCCTAGGCTAACTTATTGCCCGTGGGGGCAACAAAGCCTATCCCCAGAACTGGACTCTATTTCTCTCCTACTTTTCAAGAGTTTCTCAATACTGAAACTGATGCCCTCTTTTTTAGTTAACATAAAAACTTCACAACTCCCTTGAAAGTCACTAACATGCAAAAGAGAATAGTTTTGAGCTAGAGTCTAGTTTCTGTACATCCTCACCAGCTAAAATGACTTTGTTCAGATTTGCTTTCATTATGTTCTATTTTAACACGAGAATATTTAAATATGTATGTATGCAAAATATTAAAATATTATGTGCACTTTCTTACTCCCCCATAGATCATGATATGCTCTTATGGGAATCCTTTGGGCTTCCTCTAGTTTTGCTCTGGCCAGACTCCCTTCCATGGGCAGCCCTTTGAACCTGTGACGGGCTTTCCCACAGACAACCAGACTTCCAAGATGTGAGCCCTTCCTCCTTCCCACATCCTCCTCCACTTCCCTGGCAGCTGCTGCTCTCCTCCACTTTGGGCTCTGACTGCAGACCAGAACACCTGGGCTGACTGCCGGAAGACTCGTCCACTGACCCTGCCACACTCTTGGGTCTAGTCTACCTTCCTACCTTCTACCATTCCCCTTCCTAGCCTTGTCTATCCTGGTAGGCAAGTTTCATGCCAGAGCTCAGCTCCTTATGGCCCCACCCTGGCTTCCCATTCCAAAGACATGACCCATGCTAATGACCCTGAACATCTAGCAGGTTGAGAGAACAGAGGCTTGTGCCTGGAGCAAGCATGTGGCATTCCTCAGCCAGGAAAACCCAAGACGGGGCTTGGCATGGCTTGGTTTGCAGCCAGTTTCATCCCTCAGAAGGTAGAGGATTCCACCGAGGAATTGCTACTTTGGACTTAACTCTAACAAGGTTGAGGTGATTGACTGCTAGGAAATCTTAGGTATATTGTGTTGGACGAGAAGTGGGCACCATTTCCAGCAACATGGATGGAACTAGATTATCATATTAAATGAAGTAAGTCAGGCAGAGACAAATATATCATTCATAAGTGGAATCTAAAACAATGATAGACATTAACTTATTTTCAAAACAGAAACAGATTTATAGACATAGAAAAGAAACCTATGGTTACCAGAGGGAAGGCAGGGGAGGGGATAAATCAGGAGTATGGGATTAAGATACACACTACGTTAAAAAGGTGAACAGCAAGGTCCTACTATCTAGCACAGTAACAACCTATAGTGGAAAAAAAAGTGGAAAAGTATATGTATAACTGAATCACTCTGCTGGACACCTGAAACTAACCAAATAGTGTAAATCAACTATACATCAACGTAAATAAACAAGTAAATAATAGGACTAAGGAGAACATGGTCATTTCATCAAATATTTCAAGGGTTTTATGCAAGAGACTAGTCCCATGCAGGCAGTGCCATAAAAAAAAAGCAGCAGATGCACCTGTTACAACAGAATGAGCAGTTTTGCAGAGGTTCCCAGGCAAGGACCGTTTCTTGAGTAGACAGCACTGTGTGGAACACTGCAACTCCTGTTTAATGGAAGAACACTGGTGAACTTGAACGTAAAGAGAGAGGAAAAGTAAGTGACAAGTGCTTTGAAAACCTTAAAATGCTCCATAAGCATGAGACATCAGTTACTATTTGCCAGAACTAGCATTTCAGTTGGAGAAGGCAATGGCACCCCACTCCAGTACTTTTGCCTGGAAAATCCCATGGATGGAGGAGCCTGGTAGGCTACAGTCCATGGGGTCGCTAGAGTCAGACACGACTGAGTGACTTCACTTTCACTTTTCACTTTCATGCATTGGAGAAGGAAATGGCAACCCACTCCAGTGTTCTTGCCTGGAGAATCCCAGGGACGGGGGAGCCTGGTGGGCTGCCGTCTATGGGGTTGCACAGAGTCGGACACAACTGAAGCAACTTAGCAGCAGCAGCATTTCAGTAGCAAAACTTCCAAAGGCCAGAGATAAAATTTATCTTTGACCTGGATGTTTGCCTGAACTTTGTGGTATTCAAGGACTCTGTTGTCTTGTTTGTCAGGAATACAGTTAATGATGTTGATAGGTTTATTAGGTTTCCAATTCTAAAGCTAGAAAGCCCCCTAGCAACTTTTGCAGAGTTTTTTGCTGTTGTTCATTTCCTCTTGTTTTTGAGTCAATGAAACCATTTCTGTGGTGTAAAATTCAAAGAGTAAAGAAAAATGGAAACTCTCCTTTTGCTAATGTCTTTTCTCTAGCCATTCAGTTCCACTCCTAAGAGTCAACTAATGGGAACCAGTATCTCTCTTGCTGTTTAGACACATCTTGTTCTTCACACAAGTTTCTCCATGTGAGAATCTGGGTTGTAAGGGTTTCCTGACTCTAGCCATATGACATCCCATAGTATAGTCACTGAGACACAGGACTGAGCAGAGGCCAATCCCAAGAAGTTTAGGAACAAGTCTTCCTCAAAACTGCAAACATTTATCAATGCCTAATTTTACTTGCACTCCACTGGCCAGGCAGGTAGTTAAATGTCTTGCCAAAGACCCTGCAAAGAATGCCAGATAACATCCTGTGTGGGTGGATATGGCTATCTCTCCTCTGACCAACTTTCCTGGCACTGACACACAATTGCATCTTTGTTCCTACCCAGAGAGCTGGACGGTTGGTGCTAGGAGAGCACTATTGCTGCAATCACCAGGGTGCAGTTAGAGAGTTACTCACACTTGTTTCCATACTGGCCTGTACACATGCTCTTTGTTTGTGTATACGTTTGTTATTTATCCAACGGAAATGATAAGTTACTCAAAGGCAGGGTCCTAGTACCTAAACCTTTCGTATCCTCAGAGCCCCAAATACGAGGATCTCACCTCCTATTTTTTTCATTTTGCTTAGCAACTGAGAAATGGACTTTTCTTCTAGATTTTTAGAATGTGAGTGGTTCCCATAGGGATATGGGGGGAGCAGGAGACACTGTCCTCATCCTCATGAAGTGGCACATTTTTCTAGAGAGACAAGAGTCACACATACGAAATGGGCAGAGCTGACTAAGGTGCTAAATTGAGGTGGGCTTGAGGGGGACATGGCTGAAACAGGACTGACCGTCTTAGTTTTCTCTAGAGATTACGTGTATCTATTTCTAGACATTCTAATTTAATCTTGATTCTTAAGACTACAGTTCACAGATTGACTAACAGAAACAAGTCTGTGCTTCCTCCTCTTCTGGGAAATCTGTATTCTATTGGGCATGGGCGTCCTCATCCTCAGACTCTCCCAACCTGGGAACTACACCCACACAGGATACTTCAACAGGGCTTCCTTAAAGGAGATAAGGCCATTCTGCCAAACACCGTTTCACATCTACTCTTTGGAGTTACGTGATTCTTGGGCATTTTTAGGAAGATGGGCAGCTCCAGTGTTAATATTGCAGGGCCCAGGAGCCAACAGGCCCCTGACTGGCCTCCCATTAACTTTGACAGTCAGGGGCCAGGGAAAAGACGAGTGACCCTGAGGAGGGTACAAGACAGTAAAGGCCTGTGGGATTTCCCAAAGTTAAACTGGGGACTGGAGATGACAATGGCTTTGGGTTACATACTTGATTTTTTGTACAGATTCTCCTAAATATAGCATTTCTCTCCAATCCTGGCAGTAAGGCAACAACTATGCTGATTGATTGGTTTTTAAGTTCCCTGTTGGGGTGAAAGAAGATAAAAGAGTAGGAGTAAGTCTGACTCATGTTTGTGGATTTTTATTTAACAAGAGTCATTTATTTTTAAAACAGAAAAATCAGGCTTTAGCCTTGAAACAAACAAATCTAGCCAAGATTATCCATGTTAAAAAATTAATCCAAACAGTACATGACTTTGAATCAGGAATAACATTATGACTAGATTTTTACCATGAAGAAATTATCCTGGTCAATTTATGAGAGGTTTGTGGATGAAGCCTAGGAACATGCAGTAGATAAAAGCATAACTGACAAGTCCCAATTATTACCTCCAAGGATTCAATTAGGTAAGGAAGAGATTGCACCAAGGAAGATGGTAGACTCAACCATTTAACCCCCGTGGTACAAAGAGAAGCATGTTTAAGATAATTTCTTATAAACATTATCACCAGTAGAAAAAAACAGGCTATACCCATATAGATCTATCTGTGAGTTTAAATTGAAATCATTGCCTTGGGTAGGTTGTATGGAGAGGCAGTCAAGGGTTGGACTTCCCAATCTAGGACAATCTGCCCTCAGTGCCATTACAGGTATAGTTACAGAGTAAAATTTGAAGGAAACTCACCAGCTGGCTAATTGTTCAACAAAGCTGCTGATGGGACAACACGAGTGGGTTCAGGCCCACCTTGGGTCAAGGCTTGGACCTCAGATTCTGAGAAATGATTTCATAGTAACCAATTAGCTATTTCATAGCAAATAAGCTAACAAGCATTCATATAGAAAAATGAGAGTTCAAAGGGAACTTGAGTTCTTATGCCAACTCATCAACCCATCCTCTTCTCACCAGGACACTATTTGAGAAACCAAGTTAAGGTTGGTAAACAGATGATGTGAGGAAAGAGAGTAAAAGATGTTCAAATAGAGGTAAAAGGTGTTCAAAAAGTTAATATCTCCAAACTTTGAAAACTTGCTGTTGCCTTCTCTCTAATCTCTCCCAAGGGACCAGATTTCTCAGGTAGATGAGTGAAAGCATCTTAGCAGTCCTTCTCCTGGAAGGCTGAAGATGCAAGGGTACATACACCCTGTACATTACTGGTTCTCAAAGCATGGTCTTGGGACCCTTGGAGTCTCTGAAATCCTTTTGGGGGATTTCTTTGAGGTCAAAATTATTTTCATAATGACACTGAGATGTTACTTGCCTTTCTTTTCTTGTCTCCCAGGGGTACAGTGGAGTTTTCCAGAGGCTGCATGACCTGTGACAATGTTATCACTCTGACAGAAGTTGGAAGGTGTACTTGTGTACTGTTGTGTTTTAAAATTTCTCCATCTTAACTTATAACACAATAACTGTCAATGAATATAACCCACTCAACATTTAGGAGTGCAAAATGTTCCTAAGATCAAAAATTTTAAGAACCACAATATAGACCATCATTGTCAGTCACCATGCTAGAATGCTAATAAAATACCATCATGTTATTCTTTTCAATGAGATTTGGGGAACACCCAAGTATTCTAGGTGAAGACTGCTTAAAGAGATTTAGGAAGTATTCTATCTAAGTAGATAATATTCAGATTACCTCAAAACCTCTAAATAATTGTGCTGTGGGCATGTACCCTCCTCTAACATACAGGTATGTGTGCCCAGATCCTTTTACTGGATATGTTAATTTGCAAAGAAAAAAGATAAGGGAACATTTTCATCTGTCCTTTGACAACTATCTGAAATGGGATCACAATTCATGCATACAGCCTTCATTTGAAAGGAAATGCATTCTATTTTTGGAATTCTTGAACTCTAAATGAACTGAAACCAAGAATCCATAGCCTACCAGGAATATAGGGTAATCAAGCAAGCTTTTCCGGCTTGGGGGTTTGTGTGAGTGTCTCTGTGCATGCATGCATGTGCAAGAAATGAGGTCAGTTTGGTCACCAGGCCATCTGTTAGAGACTTCTGAATTACATTCTTCAAACACAGCACAGAGGTTCATTCCCACAGGTTGGCCCAGTGCCCCTTTAGACAGGATCTTGGGATTCCATAAGGCCACTGCCTCCTAAGCAATGGAAGGGATCTTTTTTTTACATGAGCCTTCCTGAAGCTGGACATGGAGCATATGTGCCCACAAATATAATATTACAAGCCTAGAATTTTCCTTTATCTCACATACACGGACTGTGACAGAGCTGGATATACATCCCAAACCAAAGTAACCAAAATACAGAATAGAAGCATTTGATTTGAATTTGACTGAACACGGATGAGATGAACACCCTAGTACATTCCAGACACTAATGGAGGTTACATGAGGAAGGCAAGACAAATACTTTTTCTGTCCTCAAGAGTAAAAGTGAAAAAAGTGAAAGTGTTAGTCACTCACCTATGTCCAACTCTTTGTGATTCCATGGACTGGGCCTACTAGGCTCCTCTATCCATGGAATTTCTTTAGGTAAGAATACTGAGTGGGTAGCCATTCCCTTTTCCAGGGGATCTTCCTGACCCAGGGATCGAACACTGGTCTCCCACATTGCAGGCACATTCTTTATCATCTGAGCCACCAGGGAAGCCCTGGGTAGCCATGAGCCTAACGTGATATGAACACACAAACTTCACCTACCACTTACTAGTTACTGCAATCCAGTAACCTCTGTCATCTGAGTTAACTAACTGAGATAAGGACAGAAGGGCGACCACCATTTCTCTCTTTTATTCTTACTATGCTGACCTCCTGGAACCATCTCCGGCCCTTATCCTGAAAGAAATGATTTTCACAGAAAATTCATGTCTTAGAAACAAAACTGTTGTCTATTATAGAGACTCTTTAGCAAAATAAAATGAATGACACTCAAAATGTTCCATTTTAATCACCACATTTATAATCATGTCCATTAAACTATTTTATCTTTAGGAGAAATGAGAAGATAATGGTAAAAGCTAGAATTTTAACAGTGGTTAGGAAGGTAAAATTGAGTCACCTTCTTCATACTGAGAGGTAGTGACGTGAAGGCACCAGTGTCAGAAACTTGCTTGGTGAGGTGGCTTTCCCTCAGCATCTGGAAGGCAATGCGTTCCCACCACTCACTGACTCACTGCTTTGCTCACTGGTTCTTTGCTGGGCAAGGAAGAGAGTCCTGTCTCCCGCAGGGTTTCATAGGCATCTGACAGCAGTCCATGGAAGACAGCTGTCCTGGGGCCCAGAATGGGCAGTCTGTAGTGAACGTTCTCTGGAGAACAGAGCAAGAAGGAAGGAGAAGGGCTCCTTAGATTCTATTTTTAAAATACACTCAAAATAACCAGTGTCACCAAAGACTTCTCAACCTTATAAAATAGCTTCAAGATTCACATGAAAATCCTCTCTAAGAGAACCATCTTACCCCACCACACGTGGGCTTTTACATATCTTGGTCAAAGAGGCCAGAAAAGAGTGTTTAGAAACAAAACTCAAATATTCAGAGAGACTGCCAATTAAATTATAAATGAAGATAATGTGAGACTGGAACTGTAACGAGTTAAAGGGAAAAGAGGATACAATCCTCAAAAGACTTTTCAGAGACACATGTGTGGTTCTGCTCTTCAAACAAACAAATGGGATCTTACGAAAGCCTACAGCAGGGCAAACGCACTTGTATTTCAAAAGGAACCTTCATTTTATGAAATAATTTATTTTAGGGCTCCTTAGAACTCTTACCATCCTGACCTCTTCTTTGGTTATCAGTTTATTTACAGATGGCTGATTTATTCAACATTTTTGTGACTACTCATTGTGAAGGAGAGTATATCAGTGCCTAAAATAGCATATTCTTATCAGAAGTCACTGAATGACTAAGGGAACTGGTGTCCTGAACTCTCTGGAAAAGCTCCCTGGTCCAGGCGAATGAGAGCTAAGAGATGTCAGAAGATCACAAGCCAGTTCAGTGTCATCACTGTAATGAAGAGGAAACCGAGGTACAGGGTCATGATGAACTAAGGATCAGAAGCCAGGTCTCCTTAATCCTAACCCTTCGTGTCACAGCTTAGCTCTGGTGGAGTGGTAGACCAGGCCAGGTGGTAGACTTAAGTCAGGTGGTTAGCAGCTGTACCAATGTTTATGGACAAGAGCTTGTGAGTGTTATGGAACTCTGGACTCAAGGCCAAAGTCAAGATGAAGAAACCCCATCACTTAATAGAGATAGGCTCTTTCCATTTACTTAGTTCTCACTAGTAATTATTGAGGATCTATGAAGTTTAGCTGAATCCAGAAAAACACTAGGGATTACTGTCGTGATCAACAAAATGAGTTGGGCAGTCATTGGCAGTGATGTTTGCTGGGATGACTCAGGCATTTGGTATTTTGCAGCATGTCCACAGGCTATGCAACATAGGGACACGTCTAAGCTGTATAAGCCAGTGGGGCTGGGGCAGTGTCAGCAGCTTTTCTGGGTCAATCAAAAGTGAAGGCTGCTGGTACTGAGTGTCTGGCTCTCCAGGATGGGAGTGGTTTTAAAAGTGGGAACACAGAGACCCAGAGAGTTTTAACAAGATAGGTAAACCTGTCTAGCAAGGCTAGGATCTAAACCCAGGTCTCTCTGTTCCCAGGTACCTTTTTTTTTAACCTCAGAAAGCATACGCAAGAGCAAAGCTCAGTTCAGAAGGGTCGCAACTGGAATCAGCTATCAATCTATAAAGCCTCAGCTCTAAAAGCACTCCCTGAAGTCCTACCTCCAAGACTGTGGTTCTTGGATGAACACTATGGACAAGAACCATGTCTATCGAGAACTTAATGTGATCTACATTCATCGAGTCTAGCTCTTATATTGGTGGTTGAAAATATATCCCCAGGGTTAATAAATTCATGAGAAGCATCTTATCACATTGTGCTGTAAAATCAGAAAATAAACATTTTTGCTTAGGGAAGGGCATGTAATTATGTGTGAGTGTGTGTATACACATAGGTTTCATCTTTTGTGAGGCAGACCTGAAAAAAATCCAGGCTTTAGGGAAACTCAGAATGAATGTGCAGCTGATGAGAGAACCCTGAAACCAGCCTCACATGGGTTTATTCGCCCAGCATTCCCTAGGCTTCAAGAGAATGAGGTGGTTGCAGGCAGATGGGGGAACTTTCATGAAGGATGCGCTTAACTCTTGGCTCTTCAGTCCACTTTGGCTAAATGACAGGCAGAAGAGAAGCCAATATTTCTGCATACATAAGAAGGGATTGGAGATCCACTAGAGTGGAAATCTCCTAACCTCAGCTGTCCCCTTAGTCTCTGATCCTCCCTTTTGACACTCCTTCAAGACACCCCTTCTGTCCTTAAATTTCCTTTCTGATGTCTTCTCAGTTCAATTCTGGCTCTAACTCCCCTGCAACCTCCCAGGACAGAGCTTAGACTTTTCCATCAGAATGAAGTAAAGAAAGTGCTCTTGATTTTCCTTACTGTGTGTATCAAAAGAAAAACTGAAAGTGGCTTCAGTTAATCTGGGAGCGGATGAAAATACGGACATAAAGTGACAGCCTCTGCTGCATCAAACCCTTAAATTACATCAGTCCAAAGAATGGGCCACCCCTCCTTCACCAGCCCTGTATTGGTTTCTCTAAAAGATAAGATTTATGCTGAAGCCAGAGATAGAGTTGCTATCCTTTTATTCTATTACCAGTGAATGAATATAAGAATAGCACTGGGCAGCTGCCAGGAGAAGGCAGGTGTTCCAAGGAGCCTGTGGGAGGGAGGGTTCAGGGCTTGGGAAGGCGATTCCAGTGGAGTGGGGACATACATGCTTTCTCCCCTTCATTGGGACTATTAGGACTGTCTGAGAAGGGAATTATCTATACACATTCTTCAGCAAGTGGATTATGGGGCTATTTAAAAGGGGCAGAGCAATGTGGCATGGAGAAGACCTGGGAAGGAACACACCACGGATAAGGCCAAGTGAGGGCTGAAGAGGGGACAGGGAGGGCTGGAGTGAAGGGAGGGCTGTGGACCCACCGAAGCAGGTCAATAAGCAGAATGTGAAAGAGAAGGGATGCAGAGTGGGAATTTGTTCAGAAAATTCAGAAATTATCTTAGGCAGTAAACTTTTCATTCTGTTACCATGAGGGTGGTATGTTTCCCCCTACAAGTACTCCAAAAGAAGGCAAACCTGTTAGGATGTCATCACAAGAACGTTTGGGTACAGTCTGGGCTTTTGGTGGATGGAGACTCATCATTCTGATGGGAAGAAGCAAGAATACACATTAGTGATTTGGCTAGGGCTTGACAGAAAGGAATGTGTCTTTATAAATTTTAAAACACCGATGGGCTCTTGAACCCAGCACCTGCTAACTTGGTGTTCAGATTACTTGGCTGCAGTGTGAGATGACTGGTCAAAGACCACTACTTCAGAAGCTCTTTTTACTTAAGTGATATTTTTATGGATTTTGATAAAAGCTGCATTTAAAAAAGTATTTTATTTCACTGTCAGAACATGTACAGTCTGAAAATAGAAGGGATTAAGGAGAGAATCCTCCAGTTCTCAAGAAAAACGTAACACTTACAATCTACCTTTCAAGTGCAAAATTGAGCAAATTTTTATCACAGTCTTCCAATTTTGGAGAAAATGTCTTGACCACTGTCTTTTTTTTCCCGTAAGCTAAGATTGGAAGTGACTCTCAACCAAAAGGTGCTCAATTGCTTAGTCATGTCCAACTCTTTGAAACCCCATGGATGGTAGACACCAGGCTCCTCTGTCCACGGAATTTTCCAGGCAGAATACTGGAGTGGGTTCCCATTTGCTTCTCCAGGTGATCTTCCTGACCCATGGATCGAACCCATGTCTCTGGCATCTCCTGCATTAGGAGGCAGATTCTTTACCCACTGACCCATCAGGGAAGCCCCAAACCATTTCTACGTTATTTTAAGTTGTTTTATTTCTAAAGCTTGACCAATCTGTAAACTTAGATGGGCAAGCTACATCTCTACATTCATTTCTTGGTATCTATTTCAACAAAGATTTTCCAAGATTATTTTAACTTTGCTACTAAAAGTATGGCGAATCCAGCCAGTTAATTTTATTAAATTGCCATTGGAGGATTCACTGGTACTGAGAAAAGGAAAAATACCTTTAACTGCCCATTTTTGGCAAACAAGAAGGTGGTATTTGTAAGACAATAGTTTAAGAACTGCCTACACTATAATACAGCAAATATATATCTATCTGCTCATACTTATTTCCTCTGTCTTTTCCTTTCTCCCTTTCCTTTTTCCTTCATTCCTTCCAATCAACAAACATCATTTAATTCCCACAATGACTATAATTAAAGTTTCTTAAAAAGTATTTGAATGAAGACAATTCCATCAGCCTATATGCGTACTGATACTTGGAGACTGTGAGGAGAGAAATTATAAGCTACAAACAGAACCAGGATCTTACTTTATAGTCACACAAGCTAAATCTCAAACAGAGTAGGATGTTTTCCTTCATTTTATTAGAAAATAAAAACTAAAAATGACCAATCTAATAATACTGGGATTGACATGATTTTAGGATTGGTTCAGCCATCACTCTAAGCTTTAAAGGAAGAAGAGCTTGATTTTTTAAAAAATTAATGACTCAGGATTTGAGACTTTCTTTAAAGTACCAAATATACAAGATAAATAAATTGGGTCAAAACTTTTCAAAAGTCTCTTTCATAGAAGAATGAACTTTAGCTCAGAAATTCCTGAGTTTACATAGTTCAATTTTCCATTTAAAGTCTGTAAAGAATATCTATGAGAGTTTCATTTACTGTGATCTAAGAGCATTTATAAGTATAGAGTTGGTGTGGGTAATGTTCATGCTGGAGCCCGTCCCATTCAAACGCCCATTTCCGCCACCACCATGTCTACCTGGGCCAGGGCATGGATTTGATGCATCTGAGTCCGCGTCTTAGTCTGTGTAAATGGCCTCAAACTCATACAGAGAAATATAACATCTACGACTGTCCATCCTAGGTTACAAAAGGGCCTATTTATTTTCCCACATTATTGCTCTCTGTAGAGGAAACAAGTTGATTGTCATTAGATCACATATCACTTCTTGGCTTCGTCATATGTAAGGGTCAGTGCAGGCTCACCTTTCAACCGTCTACTGCAAGGCCAGTCCACCTACCTCGGTTCCTTATCCAGGGTGACTCCATGTTTTGAGTTTTTTAATAAAATGAAAACTGAATTCTTCTTCCCTGTCTGGTAGTAACATGCAGGAAAAACCTCCCGAAATCCAACTAATCAAACTTTGACTGGACTTTATTTCTGATATATTTGGTCTTGGTAAGAAAGCAGCAGATGACAACAAAAGGAATGGTTAACAGTAATTTTAGTCACTGCAACGTACCAGAGACTGTCCCAGTCCCAAGAGAAATGATGCGTGATCTCTCATGTCTTATGAATTAGATAGGTCATCTACATGGAAAATTTGTGTTTAGTTCTAAGTTATCAAACAAATCTATTCTATGCCTTGTACAGGTCTTATGAAGGTAGAAAGGAAGATTGTAGTTTGCACATTAGTTTCAATAGCTGTTTAGGGAAAAGGTAAAAACAACCATTTTGGGGGTCTAACTGTGTACTGATAGTTTAACCAGAAAATGAAACCACTCAAGAAACTCATCACTTAAGCATTCCCTAAACATTTTACTTATTACTCAACCCACTATCCTATGTCCCCAAATGAATATAACCAGATATAAATCTGTGTCCTGATTTAAATCTTTAACTTACCTATGATTCATAATATTTGCAAAGGATTGTTTCAGATCATCTGGAATTATCAGAGTTTTTGGTTGCACCTATGGAAGAAAGTCTCATGTATAACAATGCCCAAAACTGCACTCTACGTTATAGAAATAACATACCATCTTAGCAAACTCAAGTAGCATTTAATATGAGTCATTCATATATCATTTTCTCCTTTTTCTTATTGAATTTATTCCTATTTTAATTTTTTTGCTGCTATTATAATTGGAATAGTTCTCTTTATTTCATTTTTGGATTTTTCATTGCTAATACCTAGAAATAAAATTATTTTTTGTACACAGATCTTGTGTCCCATAACTTTGCTGTACTCATTTATTAGTAAATGTTTTGTGGATCCCTTAAGGTTTTCTATATATAAAATCACATCATTTGAAATATGGTTTTATGTTTTCATAGTTTTAATTTCTTTTATTCTAATTTCAGTTTCTTTTTCTTGCCTTAATTTTCCTGACTAGAACAAATACTCAATGGTGAACAGAAGAGGCAAGAGTACATATCCAGGTCTGTCCCTGATCTCAGGGAAAAACATCCAGTCTTTCCTCAGTAAGTCTGATGTTAGCTGTGGGTTTTGGTAGACTCCCTACGTCAAGTTGAGGAAGTGCCTTCTAGTTTTATGAGTCTCCTTTCTTGGCCGTTGCCCATGGCATGCAGGCCCAGGGATTGAACCCACGCCTCCTGTGGTGGAAGCAGTGTCAGCCACTGCCCACCAGGGAATTTCCTAGGAGTCTTTTTATACCTTGCCAGCATCTCCGCTCCACCCCACGAATGGAGGGTTCTCGGTGACAAAGCGGTCCCCAGCAAGGAAGTGGAGCTGCTACTGCACACAGTGAGCCAAGAGCACTTCACACTTATTTTCTAACCTCTTTTCATTTCCCCCAGGCTCTGCGAGCCCCGGTTCTGACAGCACTAGAGAAGGGCCCTCGGGCACTTTTGCATCTGAGGCCCTTTCTTTGGGCATTCCAATGAATGCTAAAACCCTGCTGTGTGCTTCCACTTGGGGCTGGTTTGGGCAAAAGCAAAAGTCAGAAAAGAGGTCTTGAGAGAGAGAGAACAGCTGCTGAGGTCCCCAGGGAGCCAACTGGCCAGGGCCCGCTTAGGCCTGGGGTCAGGGCCTTCTAAACGTAGACACAAGTGATTCCAGAAATAGGACCAGGAGAAATTCCAATCCCAATTTCCCAGACCCCAGCCAAAGCTGATATTGAACACTGTGGTCCTAATTATGCAGACCGTGAATGGAGGTTGTAACATCCAGGTACACCTTTGTTGGTAGCTTCAGTGACATTTCCAAATCCCACACGACAAACTCATAAACCCAGAGAAACACTCGCTCGTTGGAAGCAGTTTCACCGTGAACTCATTAAAGGGGCCTCGCTCGTGCGTCCTGTTTGTCTTCTGCTCCTTGCCCCCTTCCTGTTTCTCTACGACTAGCCTCACTTTCCTCCTTGAGTCAAAGAGGATCAGAACTGAAGAGATGCTTCCCAAACCCAAACCAACCTTCAGTCCAAGCCCGATGCTTTCTCGGGGGGCCCCTAACCCTGCTTCCTACACTGACCCAAGTCTTAACTCCAGTATGTACAGCCTCCCTCCTGAAACACACCTCTTTCTTTAGCAACTCAGATGTCGGAGCTTTGTTCTTGAGGCGCCCACATCCCCTTGATAGCCTTTTCTTTCCTAAAACTCCCCCCACCCACCATTCCCCACCACCAGTAACAAACAACCACCTGCAGCCAGGAAGTACCAGAGATTCTCTCCCCAGCTCCACCACCACTGAGGCGATGACGGAATGTATGACAAAGCCCAGGATGAAGCTGCTTGTTTCATGGCTGTGATGCTGGAGTGTTGTGTTGGAGACATGTTTAGGCAGAGAAGAGGCTCCATAACCTCCGGCACCTCTGTAGGGTAGTCACCTGAGTCCAAGCAAAGCAGCTCAACTCCGTTCTCCTCTGGTTCAACCTGCCTCGGTTCATCTGTGGTTTGTTGCAAATGGAGGGGGTTAATCATGTAAGGTGATGGTGCTCCCAGGCTAGCAGCTGCTCATCTGCGGCCCTTCCTGCCAGGCTCCATCCTGGTCTCTCTGCTGGGCTTTGGTGCGGAAGGTGTAGTGCTGTGCCCTGGGGATGCCCATGCCCACACCTGCCATCCCCTCACCTACCATTTTCACATCTTGACATGTGGAGCACAGCTGCTTGTTTCTGCTCAGTGTGGGGTCATTCTGGTTCCACCCGGCCTGCAGGGACAGAGAGAGAGACAGAGAGAGGTGAGGACCTTGGGTGGCAAAGAAGTGGGGAAGGGGTGGAGGGGTGGGAGGAATAAGTTACTTCTGTCACAAAACAGAGATGAACACTCTGGTCCCAGCCATGCCCAGGATGGATGTTAGACTCAGACAGGGTTTAGACAGGAGGGTGAGCCACAGACTAAACAGTGGCCTTGGGCGCCCACATACAGTGACACGGGCGTCAGACAGCTGGCAGGGGGCGGGGTGGGGCAGGGTGGGTGGGGGCTGAAATCCAGTGAGGTCCCTCTTTCCAGTGTGAGGGGCTTTCCTCTCTCACAGGTGACACTTTCTAAATTTCATGTACAACTCCCACCATCTTGACTAGTTGAGGCCCTCCGATGGCCTGAGAAAAACAAACAGAAGGCTTCTCTGCTGCAAGCCCGCTTTCTCCAGTCTCTCTGAAATCCTAGCCTCTCTTGTCAGGCCTTCACTCTGGGGTGACATCAGCTCTCAAGCATACACTGCTACCACGTGGCCCTTCTGCACCACCCGAGAGGCCGATCAAGACCTGGGCAGAACCGGAGCCGGTGTGTGGATTCTGATCCCCGTCTCCCCCCAGAGGAGGGAGGCAAAGAAACCACCAGCAGGGGGATAGTGGTGCCGCATCTGCTCACTGCTTTCTTTCAGACTCAATTTCTGCCAAAAGGGGAAAGGGTGGGCTTCGGCGCATTTCCACCTGAAACGCAGGCTTCTCATTTGCATAGCTGGTGAAAGCTTGGTTAGGGAACAGATGGCAACTTGAGGTTAGCATCCCGTGTGGGGATTCTCTCTTCCCCTTTCCTGTTCACACTGACACCAGAGTCCTGAGATAGATTGTTAGGAAGCGTAGATACAAGGGAGAGGAGGGCCACAGAGACGAGCAGACAGTTACTGCAAACTGAAGGCTTTCTCTCATTTGATTGACCTGGTGATCTGTCACTGCAGGTGTGCCCACCTGCGCCCTGATGCATTCCTGCTCTCCAGCCAGGTGTGCAGAACAGGAAGGTGGGGAATAGACCCGTATGGCACGGGGAGTGCCTGCGGCGTGCTCCTAAGGTGACCTTTGCCGGACTGTTCCATGAGATACACTTGGGTGAGGCATTACTAGGGGTCTGAGGACTGTAAAGTATGCACCATGTTGGATTCTTCTGACAAATATCTAAAATACATTTCATGTTTATAGTCCATTTTCAAAGAATCAGCTCAAAGAAACAGTATTCCCACACTGGGCTGGCATGTGAAAGCATGACTGGGAACAGCTTAATCCATTCATTCAGCCACAAACCTTCACTGTGACTCCACCGCCTGGAGGGCGCTGAGATGGGGTCACAAAGATGAATAAGAGATTTCTGGCCCAAAGGAAGACCAGGGAAGAATACAGACTCATGTGTTTGTCCATTCATTAATGCTGGAGTGGGTTGCCATTCCCTCCCAGGGGATCTTCCCAACCCAAGGATCAAACCTGGGTCTCCTGTATTACAGGCAGATTCTTCACCATCTGAGCCACCAGGGAACCCCAGGTACTGAGGATGTGGAGATAAAGAAGAAACCATTTCTGACCGCAACTTGCTCAGCACCCAGTGTTTGGGTACCAAGAAGCGTGCCAGTGTTGAAGGCAGAAAGACGCTGAGGCCACCGGGAGCCAAAAGGAGGCCTGAGCTCACCTGGTGGGGGTGGGGTGTCACGAGAAAGCTCTGAGGCGGGTTGAAAGAACAGGCAGTGCTTGGGTAGGTGCTGGATGGTGAGCAAGGAGAGGGGGCGGTGTTCCAACCTAGGAACACTGCGCAGTGACTTGGAAGAAAGACCTGGCAAATCCACTTCAGGTAAGTTAGGACAGCCTGGAACGGCCAGTTGTGTAGGAGAGGAGGGAGGGGGGAGAAGAGAGGCTGGAGAGGACCCCCCACAAACCCTCACCCTGACCCTGGGCTGACTCCTCTGCTCTGCTGGACCCATTCAAACTTCCACCTTCTCTTCCCAGATATCCTGGGCATGGGACCTCCTGGGGCCCAGGCTTCTCCCCCTGTCCCTCATGTCTTTGAGTTCTGAGACTAAGACATCTCTCTGAAACTGCAATTCAAGGCTGGATGTGCTAGGCATCACTGAAGAAGCAAGGGTACTTCTGGGCCTTCGGCAAAGAGATGGACTGTATCCCCCTGGAGGACTCAGCAGAGGCTTCTGAAAGTGGCATCTGTGCTTGGTCTGAAAGGACGAGGAAGACCTGGATGGGCGGAGGTGGGGTGGGAGGGTCCTCGGCAGGTTTGTTTTCAGTAGAGTTAGAAGCAGGTGCTTGTGTTTCCTGCAGTTGATTCTGCCCCTCTTGCAGACATCTGGTGTCTGCAGAAGAAAACACTAGAGCCCGCAGGGATTGGAGTCACAGGATTCATTCCAAATCAAGCAACAAGCATACCAGGTGCCTGGCAGCAGCTTGCTAGTTTAACGATGGTTGGACCTGTGACCTGAGTCCCGCACTCTGAGGACTGTCATCCTTGGGAATCTGAGAGAAAAACATGTCATATATATTGTTTGATCTGGTTTTGGCAACTCCTTATCCTGTACAATCTAGCTTAGACGTTTCTTTCTCGGAAAGTCTTTCTCCTGACTCCCTTACCTGGGTGTCTGCCTCTCAGATTGCATCAGAGATTTAGTATAACTCTTGTTGCAATTTGTGCTGTTATTCTGTTTTCTTTTTAGCATGTTTGTTTCCTCCTAAGAGCAAGAATGTATCTCACACATCTTTGGATATATAAGAGGCTGACTTTCAATCTTCTCACCACAGAGAACTCTTTTTATAATTTCCTTCTCATTGACTCCCAAGTTTTGACAGCTTGTGATCACTAGAGCAACTACCCTGCATCTCCTAAGTCCTCCAGTTTCATGTTGATCAAACACATACAGCGACAAATACAAGTTTCAGAGGGAAGTACTGATAATTACCACTGACCCAAAGTAGTACCGGAATCTAGAGCCTACTGTGTGCCACACAGTAGGCACTCAACACATGTTGGTTGAACGAATGTGTCAGTGTAAGCATTTTAAACTATCAGGTATATAGACAGGACTAGCCTCTTGCCTGGAAAATCCCATGAACAGAGGAGCCTGGTGGGCTGCAGTCCATGGGCTCGCTAAGCAGACACGACTGAGTGACTTCTCTTTAACTCTTCACTTTCATGCACTGGAGAAGGAAATGGCAACCAAATTCAGTGTTCTTGCCTTGAGAATCCCAGGGACGGGGGAGCCTGGTGGGCTGCCATCTATGGGGTCACACAGAGTCGGACACAACTGAAGCAACTTAGCAGCAGCAGCCTCTTGCCTGGAAAATCCCATGAACGGAGGAGCCTGGTGGGCTGCAGTCCATGGGGTCACGAAGAGTTGGACACGACTGAGTGACTTCGCTTTCACTTTTCACTTTCACACATTGGAGAAGGAAATGGCAACCCACTCCAGTGTTCTTGCCTAGAGAACCCCAGGCACAGTGGAGCCTGGTGGGCCACTGTGTATGGGGTCGCACAGAGTTGGACACAACTGAAGTGACTTAGCAGCAGCAGCAGCATACATGTATGTCCATAAATCTCTAAAACACAAGACAGATGTGTGCAAAGATCATTATTGCAATAGCACTTTCTTCAGGGAAACGTTTGTGTGCAACCAATTCATGGACACAAAGTTCTTAGAAAAGCCAAGGCTGGAAGGCAAATTGCTTGGTTCCAGACCTGGCTCTGAGAAGCTTGACTGGGCGATCACTGAAACACTCTGTTACTCCCAGCCCCTTGCTGCTGCTGCTGCTGCTGGTCTCTGTGGCCAAAAGGCCAGAGGCTAACTCTCATCCTGCTCACGCCTTCTAGGGACAGAAAGAACCAGTTTTTGATGTGTGGCTTCAGTCACTCTGCCAGGAGAGTGGCGGTATTCCCATCTGAGACTCACTGTCAGCCAATCCTTGTCCCCAGAAGAGCCACTGTGTCCCTCCTCACCTGGAGAGGTGGGCGAGAGCCTGGAGGTGGGGGGCTGGGGGTAGAGGGGTGTCTGTGCAGTGTGGGAGGCGGCCGTGATGAGCAATCCTGCCTGGCCGGTCTATAAAGACACTAACGCAGACTCTTTGGGATTATGTGTTCTTTCTGGGCCTCAGCTCTGAAACCGAGGCCCTTTCCTTCTACGGTCTCTCCTTCTCATTCCTGATTGCCTTCATGCCCACTTGGCATACTAGCAGGAATGGAGATAAACAGGCTGGTGGTTCTGAGTACAGGCCTTCCGGCTGTGTCATCTGCAGAGTCGGAGCCATCAGGGAAAGAGGCTCTGAAATGTCCACGGGTCTCTCATTTCCCGAGCAGCTTTCCCCAGGAGAGCCCAGCCAAGGTGATGCAGAGCTCAGCCGACCCCCAGGGCCAAAGCCTGCGCTTCACATCACCTGGAAACAGCCTCTTATCTGAGCTTAGTGTCTGCTGAGGCCCCTGAACTCTGGCTTGTGGCCAAAGTGCTGGGCCTCCTTGAATCTTAGAGGGAAAAAAAGAATTTTTTTCTCCCTCTCCTTCTCTCTTCCTCTCTCTGTCTCTTGCTCTCTTTCAGACACACACCTGTCCACCTAACAAAAACTGAAAAATGTAAGCACCAGATGGCAAATTTAAAAATATCCATCAAAAACATGATTCGAGGGGCACTGACAGGCCTGCCTCCTATCTTCTCACCCCACACCTGTCTTCCTTTCCTCCTGCTCACTCCTGCCTTAACTGAGACACCTCATCAACTGTCACTTACTTCCACCCTTTCAGTGGACACAGTGAGGAAACTGTGGCTCAGACAGGTTAAGAGATTTGTCCAACTGTCCATACATGTAGTTTCTGTCATCCAGAAAGTTCTTTGGATAAGGGGTCAAAGAAAGACTACCTTTTTCCCAGGGGGAGAGAGAACTCCTAGTGTCCATATCAGGACATGATGATTCCTGCAGCCCTTAGAAGCCAAAAAGTAACAGTAGAAGAACCACATTCAATATTCAAACAAAAAGCCCCCATCATAATTACACATTTCCCTGCTCTTGGATAATACCAAGCATCTCAAAAACAAAAGTGAACACAGTTTAAGAAATGCTCTTACTGCTCACTAGGAAAAATTTCAAACATACACGAAATGATCAACAGCCGTGTAACTATCATCCAGACTTAGGAAACTTGGTTTTGATTTCATTATTTAGACCATTATTTATATCTAGATCATTATTTCAGGTCAGTTCTTTCCTTTAAAGCTTGGATTTGTGGTTATATGTGTTTGATCAACACAAAAAGAAGGAATGAGGCGTATGTGAGGGGTCATGAATTTGCAAAAACTTGAGAGTCAATGATAGAGAAATAAGAGTTCTCAGAAAATGGGAAGTTGCCTCCTATAGTGTTCCCAGCCACATCTCTGCTGCTGGATGGTGTTTGTCAATGAGGGCTTTTTGTCACAAGTCTGCCAGAAGCAGCGTGGATAATGTTCTCCTCTTCTCTGTGACTCTTTAGACTGGAACAACAAAGCCAGTCAAGGAGAGCAGACGGGGATGGGGCAGCAATGGAGGGAGTGGGGGTACTCTGCACTCCATGGCACAGGGCTGGGGGGACTCGGTCACAGCCCACCCAGGACGCAGGCAAGGCTGCAGGGCCTCCCACCATGGCTCCCCGATCGCCTCCACGTTCGCTCTGCTGGGCTGTGAGCTCTGAGGGAGTCACCTCCTGGCCTCAGTCACCTGATTACCATGGTCACTTTCTTCTCTCATGGAATCTGGAGGAGTCAAGTGCAGGCCTGGAACAGGCAGGTGAAAGCCCTGCCTTGTAAAGAGCTGCTCCACAGGTGTTTGAGAGGGGACGCGTTCAGGCCTCATTTCTCGGTCTTCATCCTGTTTTCCTTTTCTGTGACTCCAGCTCTCCTTTTTTGTTTCCTTTTTGGTGTGTGTTGTCCCCTGACCCTTCTGTGTGTCTGGCTTCTGCTCTCTTGCTGTTTGTCTCCCTCTCCCTGTCTTTCTGTCTCTGAGCCTCTGGTTCTGTGTCTCTATGGTGATGCACGCAGGCGTCCTGCTCCAGACACACACACTCGGCCCTGCCCAGGACTGCTCCTGGGCAGCAAAGGCCACTTGGAATGTGGATGTTCAAAGCGATGCCTTTTGACCCGTGATGATGAGAAGGAAGGGAGCCAGGTGGCAGGACCTTTGCACCTGTGCCCTGCGGACAGGATCTCAGGGCTACCACAGCCTCCTGACAGGTGCCTGGTGTGGAGGAGGAAGGAAGAGAGGGACAGTACATTCCACTCCCATGAGACAGAAGACAGCTTCTCTCTAGAGAGGAGAGGCACACACATGTGCGCCTCAGGCTTGCCACTGACTCTGGGTGCTGGATTCAGATCTGACATGAGGTACCCGCCATGCCCCACAGATGCCAGCACCCTAAGAAGGGTGGCAGACTATGCCTCCCCAAACCGGCCACACTGGCCTAAGCCTTGTTTTGAGCTAAGATGCTCTGTAAAAACAGCACGGGCCAGAAAAGTGCTCTAACCTCCTCCTTTTCTTCCTAAAAGGAGATAAAATCGCATATACAAGATGTCCTAATACCAGAAGAAAAGTAACGTGCTTATCGTCAAGGACAAGAAATGAAGCCAAAAGAACTGTTCTCCTTCAGCCTCCTCAGTTTAGTCACTCTTGCACAACTGCCTTTTTTGACACCTACTATAAAAACATTCCGATTTTGCTACTTTGGATCTTCATTTCCTTATGAAGGCTCCTGTTTCACATAAAACTTTTGGTAAATAAAATTTTCTCCCATTAAGCTGTCCCTTTAAATCTCTAGTTCAGCCCCAAACCCTAAGACGGCAAAGGTAAAATTTTGCCTCCCCTACACCTGTTTGGCCTACACACCCGCGCACACGCTCACTGGTGGAGGGTCAGTCTCTGACAAGGTGGGGGTGAAGGTGTGGGTGAAGTACCTGAGTCTCCTGTCGCAGCAGGAGCGATGGACTTGTGACCTCCCGGGTCTGCTCAGAGACCAGCCTCCCCGGCTCAGCCTGCAGGGAGGCCGCGGGAGCTGTTGCTCTTGGCTTCCATCTAGTGGCCACATCAGAGTATTGGAGCCGCGAAATCCTAAACCAGGCCTGTCTCTCATGATGCTTTCCTCCCTCAGAGCCTTAGCGCCTAAGGATGACACGGTGCGCTGAGACCCAGGGCACACCCGCGAAGAGGAGGCGCTCGGTGGCAGCGGAGAGCCTGTCTCAGGAACAACTGCAGAGACTGACTGGCTGGAAGGCTTCTTGCTGGCGCTGCAGCAAACAAGGGGTCAACGCCGTCTCCGCTCAGGGCCCTCCGTCCCTTTCTTACCTACTTGCCCGTCCAGCCTAAGGTGTTCGGGGGATTCGTGCTTGACTCTCAAGCACAGCCCTGACCCCGCCACTCCCGTGCTTGTAGACCTGGAACGACACCTTCGTGCCCGGGCGGGCTCCGCCCGCCTCCTCGGGTCGGGCCCCTCCCACCCCGGGCCCGCGCTCCCGCCGGCGGGATCCCTGGATGCTCTGGCGGCAAGCCCAGGCTCCAAGTCTTGGCCACCCCCAGCCCCGGCCCTTCCTCCTCAGGTGGAAAGGATATTTTCCAGATCCGGCGCAGGTGCCGCTGCTTCTCGCAGCCTCCCTCGCCCCTCCCCCAGGCCGCAGGTGACCTTTCCCCCCAGCTCCTCGCCAGGACTTTGCTCTTTCTCTGAGTCCGCGGTTGGGTACCTGGCCCGTCCGCCCACTCATGTGTGTGGGTGGCATCTGACTCACTCATCTCTTTCAACCACATAACGCGAGGGCCCTGGAAGCGTTCATCCCCTGACCCAAGGGCACTGTGCCAAGCGCTTAGCGTGCCGCCTTTAGCAGCCCTAGGAGTGTGACTTGGGATTTTTCAGGTGGAGACACTGCCCACATCCCCTGGAATGCTCTTTCTCCACCTGGGGCGGGTGCTCGCTGCACCAGCACCCCTCCTATGGGAACTCACCCCCCGCAGTGTCCCCCAGCAGCCAGTCGTGGCAAGCTTCCGCAAGGTGAAGGATTGGTGTGGAGTTCTTAATGTGAAATCCCCTGGGTTTAGGGGGTCTTAGGTGGGAGACAGAGGGCTTCATGGTGGTGGGGGGAAGGGGTTAGAGACTCCAGAAAGGCGGACTGGTTCTGGGCACAGGCTGAGCAGCAGTCCCTGAAGGTCTCAGGGAAGGCCCTTCAATGTGAATTTTTTTTTTTTTTTTGGTGTGTGTGTCGGGGGTGGGGGTGGGGGGTTCCCGTTTTGATAATTGTAACCTGATGCCTTTATTCTTAGTTCTAGTGCATGGGAGCCCTAAGATACTCAGGACAGGATGGGACAGGGGGCAGGCAGTGTTCACTCACTTCGTTTAACAAATCTCTGCTGAACACTGAGGATGATCCAGACTCACGGCTGTGTTAGGGAGATACGATACCCTTTGTATTCATATTCTGTCATCCTGGAACTATTTATAGCCTCGGGTTTCTTTTCGATTAAAAAATAATTGAGTACCTTAGATAAGACGTCTGGAACTTGGAACGAAATTGGCAAATTCATATCCTTCTTGGATGCAACCAGAAAAGTGGCAGAGGAATGAGGATATCTGAGAAGGCAAAACAAGAGTAAGTTAGAACCGAGGTGCCCCGTGTGAAGTGTCAGGCCCTTGGGCACTTCAGAGAGAACCTGGGGGACACCCAAGTTGTTGCTTCTCACCCTGAACCTGGAGGGCCCCGGCCATTTTGAGGCTGCCATAAGATTTCTCCTCTTTAGTCCCTCTGGCTTCTCTGGCCCTTTAAGTTTTTCTTTTTTTTTTTTAATGTTAAAAAAATTTTAAACTTATTTTTGGCTGCACTGGATCTTCGCTGCTTTTGTGCCAGCCTTCTCTAGTTGCGGCAAGTGGGGGCTACTCCTCGTGGCGCGTGGACTTTTTATTGCGGTGGCTTCTCTTGTTTTGGAGCATAGGCTCTAGGCACGTGGGTTTCAGTAGCTGGAGCACGTGAGCTCAGTAGTTGTGACACATAGACTTTAGCTGGCCCTGTGGCACGGGGAATCTTCCCAGACCAGGGATCAAACACCTTGCATTGGCAGGCAGATTCTTACCACTGCACCACCAGAGAAGTTCATCCCTTTTTTTGAACTAACCAATGCCAATTGTAGGTTGTTAGTGGATGGTGTACAAACAAAGCAAGAAAAAAATTGTTGACAAAAGCAGAAAGATAACGGGTGAAATGTACCCCAGAGCTCCTTCTTGGCAAGGCCTGCACACAAGCCACTGATATGTAATAAGAGCAGTCCTTTCCTGCCTGGCCTGCTTTCTCGGAGCTTCTGTCCCTGTACCCTAAAATGATCTACCCATTTCCTACCATGGAACATCTCCCTCCAATTATACTCTTCCTTTGAACATTCCTTCATTCCAGGTAGAAGGTGAGGCAGAGATGCTACAGCAATAACAAGAGTTCTCTTCCCAGGGTGACCCACCCTGCTGGCCACTGTGGGTTGTTTAATTACACTGTAAGAAGCCAAGGTGTGCAGGGGGCCTGGGCCTCATAAGCAGCCTGTGTGTGCAGCCTTGGGCCTTCCCTGGCCTCTGAGAAATGGAAACTCACATGGAATGCTGGTAGTTCTGCCAAGAACACCTCTCCTCTTTTATAAGGAAGTATTTCATTGTCCATTGTTCATTTATAACAAAGTCATGCACATGGTGTTCATGAGGCATTTATTGTTTTATTTCTCCCACCATTGCTCTGGGAGAGTGGGGAAGTAGGTCTGATCCAGCTCCTTCACCACCTCTGTCTTTGACGTGTGAACAGCTTGCCTTGAACTTATACCCAAATGCTGACCAGGAGAGATCAGAGGCCCCTTTAGAACTGCTTTGGCGCCCAAGAATGTTAAACAAACAGGACCACAGTGTGACATGAGGGCTTTTGAGACAAATGATGGATGTGGCTTCAGCACAGTCAGGCTGACCTGAGAGAGAGACCTCCTAGAAGGAAGGGGTCTGTGGGCAGTGACCCTCAGAACCGGGTCTCACCTCCTCCAAGCCTGCAGATGTGTATCCAGAACTCGCAGTTAGGGGTGCTCTGAGTGCATTTCACTGAAGTTTCCTTTCTCTTTTTCAGACAGTTTTGTGTTGGAACTCCTTGTCCAAAGCTCAGTAATACTTAAAGCACATTCAGAACTTCCCAACCAAGTTCCTAGAAAAGGGTTTTTTCCAGAAATAAACAGCTTGGAACTCCAAGCTATGGCCAGAGAAGGGGTTTCCAATCCTTAGGAACAGTTGAGACTTGGAGAATCCTTTCAAAAGACTTTCCATTCCTATCTTGTGCTTCTGAAGGTAGGGCACCTCACAGGTGCTGTCTAGTCATCTTAGAGTTCTTGTGAGGTAGATAAGCACCATTTCTCTTCAGAGGTATTGAGAAATCCTCCCAGAACAGACACGGGCAGAGCTCCATACCATACCAACTTATTTCTCTTTGCAACTGGCTCAAGCATGGCTGGCTGCATGGAAAAACTACTCTTTCTCTCCCCAGCTGGCTGGCCCCTGGGACACCCCAGGACCCATCTGTGAAACTGAACAGGTCGTGAGAGTGCCCAGTTGTGTTCTCGGTCTGCCTTTTTCATACCCCTGCTCCCTGTGGGCATGCTCAGCCACTCAGTCATGTCCAACTCTTTGCAAGCTCATGGACTGTAGCCTGCCAGGCTCCTCTGTCCATGGGATTTTCCAGGCAAGAATACTGGAGTGGGTTGCCATTGCCTACTCCAGTGCTCCCTTCCTACCTCCCACCAAAGGCTTGTACAATCAAGGCAAAAGGGAGCTGGGAGTGAGAGAGCCGTGCACAGGGATGCTTTGCTCATGGCTGCAGGGGGAGGTCTAAGAGGTGTGGGGTGGGATGGGATAGCAGGATGTTACCCTAGTTAGATGTCAGACACTACCCATTTCACATGGAAATCCACGTTTCTGCTACCGTTGGAAATACAGACGGGGTCACATACCTGCAGGCAGCATTGACCAGGGTAGAGGCTGACTGTTCCTTTCCTGAAGGCAGGTGATCTCCCCTTCATTATAGTTCCCTTCGGCCAGCTCTACTCATGTGTGCTGACCATCTACCACTGTCATGTGAGTTTGTACCCTGCCCCCAATTAAAGGGTGCTAAACTGTCAGTACTCATGCTGATCCCTGAACTGCTAACAACTCTTAATAAAGAACTAAGTCATTGGTGTTTTTATTTAGTCAACAAGCCTTTGGATTTATTCAATCTCAGATTGCCTGCTTTATATTAAGACATTAGCTAGAGTTTAGATATATTCCAAGTTATGAGGAAAAAAAAACCAAACCCCGAACAACAAGCACTTTACAGGTGCTTCTGAGAATATACAAAACTGTCTAGCTGCTTACTGAGAATGTGGTTTCTAAGAAGGGCAGCAGATGAAGCAAAGGTGTATGTTATTAAAATGGGATGTGGAGGGAATATTTATCATGCACAGTCATTTATCCATGGACAAGAGGGTACATGACAGTTACCAAAACGAGGAAAGGCTCTTTCAGAGAGCATTATCTTTCCAGCAAATGACCTTACATGCCAGGGAGCCAATTTCTCACCTATAGTGTACCTATAAACTTAGCTCCTGGACTGCCCTCTCCCAGTCTTCCCTGGTTTTTCCCATTCACCCTGACATTAACCTCACACTCACCCTTCCTTTTATTTCCCCTTTCAGAGGAGAGTATAAGACCTGGGGATCACACCCGGGGATCCGAAATGGGGGAGGAATGAGTGAACTCAGTTATTTCAAGTAGCTACTCCCCACACATGAAATCCCCCAATTTTAAAGGATAGACACATGTTCCACAGGCATTTGTTTGAAAGGGCAGGACTGGTGAGATTGGAGGAGATTGTCTCAAACAAAATTAAAATACAGGAAGTTGCTACTCTATGAAGATAAGAATTTATGATTCTAGACTTTAATGGTTAAAATTTAAAACGTTCAAATTAAAGCAGGGAGACAGGGTAAGATGATGAAGAGGATGGAATTGTTTTGAAAGGCAGTGTCCATGGGCAAAATTTTCTTGTATTGCTAAGTGGTAGTGGAACAGAAGGAAGTTAATTGAGGTCTTATCTCCTCTGCTGCTGCTGCTGCTAAGTCGCTTCAGTCGTGTCCAACTCTGTGTGACCCCATAGACGGCGGCCCACCAGGCTCCCCCATCCCTGGGATTCTCCAGGCAAGAACACTAGCCAGGCCAATTCTCAGGGCTCACTTTTGTGTTAGAAACCATGGCCCTTTCCATTTTGTTGCTGTTAATTAAAAAAAAAATTTGGTGGCACCCTGGGGCATGTGGGATCTCAGTTCTCCAACCAGGGATCCAACATGCACCCCCTTCATTGGAAGGCATCATCTTAACCACTGGATTACTGGGCAAGTTCTCCTTTCTGGTTTTTAAGCACTTGACTTAGCCTCTTAAGCGACCAGCTATGCCCCTCAGATGATTGTCCCTAATCCTGAAGAAATCATCTTCCATGAGACCTTGCTTGAAATCTTTGCTCTCAGTGGTTGGGCTTTTACCTTTTGGGGAGGCTGAGCACTAATGGCTTGTTCATGAAGCTGGCCTCACTAAACCAGGGAATCTTGTCAAATCTTGGAACAGACACCTAGAGGGAAAAATGGAAAGAGATCATTTTGCAGAATGTATTTCACTTGGCCTTTTCCATCATTAGGATGATGAAAGCAGGCTAATAGCAGCTATACATCGGTCAGCACTTCACATTTTTTATGTTTCGTATTTGACCCCATTGACTCTCCCATTAAGTAGCCAAGAGGAAACAGTGTTATCTCCATTTACAGATGAAGAAACCAAAGCTTAGTCAGTGTGATTTGCTGAGTCACACGGACAGTAAGTGGACTTAGGTTTTCTGACTTCTGTGTCCACTACATCTTGTGTCCTATCTCCCTTTGCTCCTCCATTACTCCCATCTGTTTACGCATCCTCTTATATTTCCACAACCTCAGCTGAATGTTAGCAGTCTCCCATTCCAAGTGTCCGGCTGTTTTCAGTCACAGGGCCCCCCACCCTCACCCCTTCCAGGAGGCAGAGGAAAGAACTGCACTTCCAAGCGATAGACAATGGGATGTTGATCTAGGTTAATCCACTTTCCAAGTGTGTGGCCTTGGACAGATCACAACCTCTCTGAGCCTCCGTTTTGTCTTCCATGAGAGGAGGAGGACATCGTCTCTTGGGAGGAATTCTTGTCTCTTCTGTTCAATGCTGTATCACTAGCACCTGAAACAGTGCGTGATACCTGTAGATATTTATTATGTGTCCAGTGGTTGCACGGATGCATGGGATGTCCCTAGCTGAGGGCTTGACTTCACAATAGGAGCTCAATCAAGTCGCGCTTATAACCTTTCTTCTTCCAGCCTGGCTTGCGATGCCACATTCCGGGTCTCGCTGTTGAAGATCAGCTTTCCTGGCTCAGAGCATTCCCCTTTGGGAGAGGAACTGGAGGTTCCTCTTAAGTGGCCAGGAGGAGGCAGCAGCGACATCGCGGCCTCACCCGCTGAGAAAGGGCGCTCTAGCCGCGGAGGTTGTGGCGGCCCCGGAAGTGCTCAGCCATCGACGCGACCCCGGCGCCCCGGATGGGGAAGGAGGCGGGCGGCCGCCCTTCCCCGGCCGCGCACCCCTAGGAACTCGCGGGCAGGTGGGTTCCGATTGGGAGTCAGTGTTTCCGCGCCTCCTCCGCCGTCTCCCGCAGGCCCGATGCGGGTGAAGGGCGGCGGCTGCGGCGGGCGGGGGAGGCCCAGGAGGGGGAGTGGGGCGCCCCCGGGGACACCCCACCCGGCCCTGTCCCCCACCCTTTGGGTGGGAGTTGCCCTTTTCGGCGCCTCGGACCCTACCGTGGTCCCCTTGGAAGAAATAAGGTGGGGCAATAAGAATTTTCTTCTCAGACTTACTGGATGACCTTGGTATTTTTGACTTAGTTTTCCCTTTGTGGAAAGGGGATCATTATCTTCGATCCTCCCGAGTTTCGCCGTTTATAAGTAGGATGATAGCTCTTTAAAGGATGTTGAGCTCAGTTAAGGGATTAAGAATCTTGAATCTTTGCTTTTGGTTAAACAAACCATAGAGCTCGTATCTTTCCGTACTGTGAGGTTTACCTTTCTCTATAGACCGGTAACTTTCTTCTTTTCTACTTTTTCTAAGTAACAGATGCCTTTGAGAACCCAATAAAAACTTGGATTCTAGTCCTAGAAATTTGCATAAATCACAGCAACAAATATGCATTAACAGGGAGGGTTTTTGAACGGTCTTGAAGATCATCGATAGACCTCAGGGGTGTGTGAACCCCTGAGTAAAGAACTGGTTTAGAGGTACAGGCTTTTGGGCAAAACTTTGGTTTGAATCTGGCTCCACTACCACCGTTAGCTTGAACTGAAGTAAAGCATACACTTTGAATCTCAGCTGTTTTACTAGATACAGTGGGACTGACACTAACTTGGCAAGGTTGTGGAGATTAAGTGGAAGAAGCTTCAAAGGCTCAGGACATAGTAGGCACTGGATAAGTGACAGCTGAAAAAGAATTACAGTGTAAAATCTGAAATGAAATTTTCATATTTATAGTATAAGACGGCCACCACGTATGTATATTTTGTTCAGGCTGCTAACAAACCAAGTTGATTTGATTTTAGCTCAGTCCTACCCTTGACCTTTCATAGATTCATAGTCTCTCTTTTTGTAGGAACTTAGCTGCATTGTCCTGCCTCAGAGAACAAACTCATCTACTGTAGGCCTAGCCTGGGTTGCTGCCTTTGATAGCACGGGAAGGTCAGTACAATATCAACCACAACTCAGCATGGAATTTCCAGAGACGTCTTACTTCAAAACTTTATAAAGAACAAGAACCACATGGACTTCTGCAAGGGAGATTGAAGTCGCCTGAGTATGAGCGAAAGGATAATGTGTGCCCAGCCTGTAGCTAACACCAAAGAGGTCAGGTGGCAGAAGGTCTTGTATGAGCGACAGCCCTTTCCTGATAACTACGTGGATCGGAGGTTCCTGGAAGAGCTCCGGAAAAACATCTATGCCCGGAAATACCAATATTGGGCTGTGGTGTTTGAGTCCAGTGTGGTGATACAGCAGCTGTGCAGTGTCTGTGTTTTTGTGGTTATCTGGTGGTATATGGATGAGGGTCTTCTGGCCCCTCAGTGGCTTTTTGGGACCGGCCTGGCTTCTTCACTGATTGGCTATGTTTTGTTTGATCTCATCGACGGAGGTGAAGGACGGAGGAAGAGTGGGCGGACCCGGTGGGCTGACTTGAAGAGTGCCCTAGTCTTCATTACTTTCACATATGGCTTTTCGCCGGTGCTGAAGACCCTGACAGAATCAGTCAGCACTGACACCATCTATGCCATGGCAGTCTTCATGCTGTTAGGTCACCTCATCTTCTTCGACTATGGTGCCAATGCTGCCATTGTATCCAGCACACTGTCCTTGAACATGGCCATCTTTGCTTCTGTCTGCCTTGCCTCCCGCCTGCCCCGATCCCTCCATGCCTTCATCATGGTGACATTTGCCATCCAGATTTTTGCCCTGTGGCCCATGTTACAGAAGAAACTGAAGGCATGTACGCCCCGCAGCTATGTGGGGGTCACACTGCTCTTTGCATTCTCAGCCTTAGGAGGCCTGCTGTCCATCAGTGCTGTGGGAGCCATACTCTTTGCTCTTCTGCTGGTTTCCATCTCATGTCTCTGCCCTTTCTACCTCATTCGCCTGCAGCTTTTTAAAGAAAACATTCATGGGCCTTGGGATGAGGCTGAAATCAAAGAAGATTTGTCCAGGTTTCTCAGCTGAGTTGGGGACCTCCATTCCGTTACTAAGACAAGCTGATAGACCAGCCTTCCAAATAGTAGAAGATTTGAAGGCAGAGTTCCATTCTGGAAGTGGCATGCTGATGTGGGTGGGAGATCAGAGATCAAAAGAAAATGTTAACAAAAGTCTTGGGCAGTGAAGGTGATCATCCTTTCTGTTATCTTATGGATGAAAAAGCTTCTTAGGGCTCTCGAATTATTGCCTGTCATTTTTCTCTGTAACAAATGAAGTGGTGTGGTTTCTAGTTATTAAAAAAATAACAACACATCAAGCTGTCTCATGACTTTTCTGTAAGCAGAAGGCGTACAGTAGGGCCATGGAGAGTAAGAATTTGTGTATGTGTGTGCATGTAAAGTCACTTCTCTCTACCTTTCTCAGTATACCAAATGCAGGCTCTGTTATTTATCTACAGCTTAAATGCTAGAACCCTGGATAATATGTCCAGTTTTGTTGCCAAAGATCACAGAGTTGATCTCTTAACCTTGACTCAGAGTTTCCACTTAGTTCTTAATGAAGCCTGTATGCCACTAACTAACTACAAGGGGTGTATGACCTACCATAATACACAAGCAAAATGTTGGGGGAATTCAAAGAGGCTGGAGGGCAAAGAGAGCTGGAGTAATGAAATATTTTTTAGAGGGGACAGCACTTGAGCTTTAGTCCTGGAGGGTAGGTTGGGATTTCAGCAAGAAAAAATGGTTTGGGAGACAAAGTGGCAAAAGCCTTTAGCTCAGGTCAGCAATACCTGGGCTGAGCAAGTGGAGCTGGCATGCTTCGTGTGACTAATGGCAGCTGGAGAACTGGGAGAGCACAGCCTGTCCAAACAAGGTAACCACTACACTACTCTCTATGCTCTGACTGACCAGAATTGGCTCATGATTGTTATATAGTCCACATGAGAAACAAGATAGGGGTTGGTGGTGGAATGTAATAAGAGTTGTATAAATTGTTTTTAAATTTACTTTTGATAATTGCTTTACAATATTGTGTTGGTTTTTGCCAAACATCAAGTAAAATTGTTTTTGTTTTTTAATGTCTTAATATATTTTCCTTATCTGAATGGGTTTCTGATGATCAACTTTAGGGAACTCACATAGCAACTGCATCCATGTTGGTGAGCAGAAAGTTCCACAGACTTGAACCCCTCTGAAGAACACTTGCTCAGTGGGGTCACTTAACGTGCCTGTGCTGTCATGCTCAGCTCTGTCATACTGTCTAATATTCGGCATTACCCAAGGCCTGACCCTGTTCAGTTTCGTGGTTGTAGTTCAGAGGGGAGGTGGCAGGGGGTGGGGTGTCGTGGGTTGGCTATTAGGGTACAGGGTGTGGCGGCAGATTCAATCCAGATAGAAAAGAGGTATCTGTGGGCAGAAGGATGGATGTATGTCCAGGTGCACAGGGCCTGATACCTCTCGGCAGTGGAGGGGAGTGCAGAATGGAAGAGCTGCAGCCAGAGAAGCTGAGGTCTGAGAGTGGTGAGTATGTTGAATTATTGGATTCTGGAGTCAATGGCAAGTGAAGGAGCTTTTGGAAAGGAATATAGGATTCCCACCTGAGGTGGAAGGGAGATTCAAGGGGGAGGGGACATATGTACATCTACGGCTGATTAATGCCGATGTGTGGTAGAAACCAATACAATATTGTAAAGCAGTTATCCTCCAATGTAAATAAATTTTTTGTTTAAAAAAAAAAGGGATCTAGGATTCACACCTAACACTTCCATGGTGTGTGAAATTCTAATAGCAGTGTTCACGCTGAACTACAGAGGCTGAGCATGGGGAGCTTTCGTGGCAATAGTGAAAAATGAGAGAGTCTAGACTAAGCGTGGTGACAGTGGGCAAAGGAGGTGAGGGTTCTGATGAGAGAGTTTTAGAACTTGGAAAATTCATGTTGGAAGGTAGAAGGGGAAGAGGATGACTGGGAGGGCTTCTGCCTTGAGTGGATGTCTGTATTTCTAACAACTATACCATGAGAAAACAGAAGTGAGAACAGGTTTGGAAATAGATAAGAAAGGAACGGGTCATGTTAAGTTCGAGGTGCCTGAGGTGGTACACCCAAGCGAACTCCTTAGTTCCATATGTAGTATCTGGAGGACACTGGCTCAGAATTCTGGGCATTATCAAGGAGGTTATTGAGATATAAACAGAATCCAGCACTGTTGTGTTTGGAATTCTTTGTACAGAATTGGTTGCCTCACAACCAGGCTATAGTGGAATTAGAAAAGGATCACAGAAGGATAACTGGAATAACCAAAATGGTAGGAATCTGAGGGAAAGGAGGCTGGCCTATGAAACCAGATTAGAGCATAGAACCACCACAGCCTGCAAGAAGGGCTCAAAAGAGATCCAGTCATTGCCTATAAAATGGTTAGTGACGAAAGTGAATGTTATTTGCTCACCAAATCATGCTTTATATAGGAAGGTTTTTGTTGTTTAGTCTCTTTAAGTTGTGTCCAACTCTTTTGCGACCCTATGGAGTGTAGCCCACCAGGCTCCTCTCTGTCCATGGGATTTTGCAGGTGAGAATACTGGAGTGGGTTGCCATTTCCTTCTCCAGGGGGGTCTTCCTGACCCTGCGTCTCCTGCCACGTCTCCTGCATTGTTAGGTGGAGTCTTTGCTGCAGAGCCACTGGGGGAGCCCTTCTAGGACAGACACCTTTGAACAGAAAATTTAAGACAAAAAATTCTAAAAACGTTCTACATGCAAGTCCAAAATGTTTCACAAGCCAGGGATATAGATGGGATCCAAAAGTTGCGGGGTGGGGGGATGCAAATAAAAAAGCCATAAATGCCTTGTAAGGACATGTTCAGAAATCCCAAGCCCTTAGGCATTGCCACCTGAAGGGTGATGAACTCATATATGGCAGCTTCTTTGGGCTGCTGCTGGCATAGTGGTGCAGGCCTGCTTAATGACCAATAGGCCCTAATGTGACAATTCCTGAGAAAGTTACTCATCACTTAAGTATGTAGTCTAATCAGCCTTCTAAATTTATACCACACTGAAAGGGTCCA
The DNA here is from genome assembly GCF_032405125.1 of Capricornis sumatraensis. Lineage (NCBI taxonomy): Eukaryota > Metazoa > Chordata > Mammalia > Artiodactyla > Bovidae > Capricornis > Capricornis sumatraensis. The sequence goes on along the minus strand of NC_091082.1, from coordinate 47,306,753 downwards.
AGTAGGATATCAATGATCTAAATTTCCAGGGAATATTAATTATGGTGTGTGTATGTGGGTGGCTGGTAGAGGGAGGAAGGGAAGAGTAGCATTGGAATAAAAATCCTTGTAATTATCCTCCGATTAAAAAAAGCCCAACCTATCAAATACTTATTTATATAAGAAGCTATACTCCTTTCTCCCAGCTCTGTTTCTTGTTACCATAAGTTATAAGTAAGGCGGGATGGTGGCAAGCTAGAGCAAGGGTAGAGGGATGGGAAGGCAGTTTTGCCCATCCTTCCAAAATGGTACCAGGGATTGTAGTCGAGATGGAAGGAACAAGGAGAGGTAGAGGCCCAGGGCAGCAGGTGTGCTGGATTTTGTGGTGTGGAGCGTGACTGGTATGTAGCTAGAATGCTGTGCATGGATCTGAGTGTTCCCACACCACAGTGGTTCTGTGGCCATCAAACTGGTACCAGTGTTACGCCTGTATGCTGTGCTAGTACTGTAAACTTTTGGGTGTGCTTTTGGGAAGCTGGCTTAAATTATGGATTTAAGAATTCACACAGCATCTTCAAGGAAGTATATGGAGCCCAGCACTTACATCTTTAAACCAAAGGCTCAAGGTCAAAAAACAAAAACAAAACAAAAACAAAAGCAAGCCAGCAGAGGGCACCAGTCACACAATTTTACAATATTTCAAACTCTTCAAATGCAGGAAAATAGGCCTGGGACATAGTGCCATCTTGTGGAAGTTATTGATACTCCTTTTTATAATGAAATTCAATGTAAGTCTTGAAATGCATCCAGGGCTAACTGGTAGGCTGTTGCTTTTAATGCTTTATCAAGTCCCTCTTTATCCCTTATTCTTTTCCCCAATATCTATTTATTGTCCACCTAGGCCCACTTCTATTCACTTTCTACCATTCACATTTTATGATGTTTAACCTTAGAAATGTATTCATTCAACAAAAACAGAACACTAACTATATGACAGATACCACTTGTTCTGTCTGCTTGAGATAAACCTACATAGGAGTAAAATAGACCAAGTTCCTTGACCTAGTGAAGCACACATTCTAGCAAGAGGAGACAGATGATAAACATAAGCAGAAGGTAATAAAACTATTGAAAAAAAAAGGAAAAAGTAGCAATGGAATTCAATAAGGGGGTCAGGGTAGGTCTCACAGAAAAGGTAACATTTGGCAAAAGGTTTGGAAGGAAGTGAGGGAATTATCCAGGGTCTCAGGGGAAAAGCATTCCAGGCAGAGGGAGGAGCTGCTGCAGAGACAGAAGAAGGCATGATGTGTTTGGGGAATAGCCAGGAGTGGCCGAAATGAAGTGAACGAGGAGAGCAGAAGAGGAGGCCAGAAAGGGAATGTGGGAGGCTAGGCTCATTCTGGATGCTGTGGGGCAAGAGTAGAAGCAGAAAGCGTTAGAGGAGGCTCAAGCAGGGGATATGGTGGTGCCGCAGACCACAGTGATAGCAAAGGAAGTTCTGGAAAACAGTCACCTTCTGGATATAGTTTGCAGGTATAGTCAAGAGCTTCCTAATATATCAGATGGAGGGCATGAACACAAGAGAAGAATCATAAAAGACTCGAGGGTTTTGGCCTGAGCAAATTGAAAGATGGAGACAGCATCCATTGAGATGGGGGCCCAGGAGATATGGGGTAAAGATTCTGGGGAGGAGGGTCAGGAGTTCAGTCTGGGGTATGTAGACATGTATGAAATGTAGACACCCGAGATGAAATGCTGAGTAAGGAGTTGCGGATATGAGTTTGAATTTCAGGAGCAATGTATGGGATGGAGATATAAATTTAAGATTTGCTGGTATATAAATGGCATTTAATGCTATGTGACTGGATGACATCACTAGGAAGGAATTTCATATAGAAGAGGACTAAGAAATCCAAAGTAAAATGTTGGAGAGAAGAATAAACAAAAAGATTTGGAAAGCACAACCACTGAGGCAGGAGGAAGATAAAGAGTTTAGAATCCTGGAAACCAAGTGCAAATGATTCAGGAAGAGGGGATGGTCAACTGTGATTAGATCAAAATCTGAAAAATCAAGAAAGCAAGGACTGAGCATTGATCATTGGATTTAGCAAGGAGGAGGTGATTGGTGTCCCTTAATATATATATTTGTGGAGTGGTGAGAATAGAAACCTATTTGAAGTAAGTTTAAGAGAACAAGAGAAGAGAAATCGGATCAGCAAGTACAGGCAACTCTGGAAGTTTTGCATCAAAAGGGAACCAGGAAATAGGTCAGAAACTGAAGGGAGGTGAGGGCAAGGGAAATGTCTTTTTTTAAGATGGGAGAATGTTTGTATATTGATGGAAATGAAACAGTAGAAAGTTGATGTGAGAAAGAGGAGAATTAACTGCTGAGGTCATGTTCTTGAGCAAGTGAGAGGTGATGGGATCTACTGCACAGGGGAGGGGCTGGCTTCAGGAAGAGAAGGAAGAGTTGGTCTCTGGGAACAAGTGGGAAGGCATAACGCGTAGATACAGATGCAGGTAAGTGAGTAGATGGCTAGTGGACAGATGAGGTGATGGGAATCTGTGGATGTTCTTTTCTGATTGCTTCAATTCTCTCAGGGAAGTAGGAGGCAAAGAATCAGCTGAGAAGTGAAAGTGAAGGGAACTGATGGAATGAGGGGATATGAAACAGTTTGGTACACTGGGGGAGTGGATGAACTAGGGATGCTTTAGTATAAATGCCCAGCAGTAGTAAGGAAGGGCTCACTTGAGACTGGTAGTCATGAATTTAAAGTGAAGTTGGTTGTGTGTGTGTGTGTGTGTGTGTGTGTGTGTTTTGCTGACCTTGTACAGCTACATGAGCACAAACTAGAGCAGATGGGGAGTTGAATTTACCCAGGATGGTGATTAATCAGATTGAGAGAAAGGCAAGGGAGAACAGTAATTATACATGGGCATGATTATAATGATTGGCCATGGAATTTAAATTGAGTAAGAGGGAGAATGACCCTCAAGAAAGGTGAAAAACAGGGAGATGAAGGACAGGGCAAAGTTCTATGGACTGGAGGTTCACGGGGTTTGGAAGCCAGGAAGTAAAGGCCGGAGAAAAGATAAAGACAAGGTTGTGACTTTGGAAGTGAATAGCTGAGGTGGGGGGAGGGCAACGATATTGGAGGAGTGAAGTCCAAGGAAATGAGAAGTGAGATGGGAGTGGGGTGTTGGAAGTAGTACCTACAGGTAGGTGGAAAGCTCCAAGAATTAAGACAGGAGAATGACAGTGAAACAGGAGCTAAAATCATCAGGAGATAAGGGAGAAAGAACTGAAGGTTGGTAGATAAATGAACATATGGACCAGAGCCTTGTGGGGCGCTAATAACTAATTTCCTGAGAACCATGCAAACTTCCAACAGTGGGGCCATGCCATTTCTAGTGAAAGTTTGATTTTGGGGAAAGTGATCAGGGCTGAAGTGAGAGCCAGGGTTTGACCAAGGTCCTGGGAACCATCAGGACTGAGGAGGGCTGCTCCTCGGACCACTGACAGGGCTCTGGCCAGCTTGGCTGCAGCCAGAGGCGGAGGAGAAATGGCTGAGGTTCTGTAGGAATGAGCTAGCTTACCAGCCCACTGCTTTTGGCTTAGGATTTACAACTCACAGGTGCAATTAACTTTGGCTCATTTACTTGGGGAACAATAGCAATCACCAGCCAAATCAAAAAGCCCTTTTCTTCCCAGATCTGTTACTGTGATTAACAGGAAGACTCTGCAGAGACAAGGGAGGCTCTGCTTCCCCAAAGGCCAACATCTGCTGGGCACCAGGGGCCTAGCAACACCACGGTTCAGGTGCCATCTCGCCTGTAGTATGACACAGGGGAAAGAGTGCCCAAGGAAGAGCCTTAGAAAGGCATGGCCTTTTCTGTCATCATCCAGCAGCGGCTGGCACCTGGGTTTCAGGATCAGCCTGAGCGAGGTCTTGTGCCCTAACAGACGAGCTCTCCAGTCCCTTGACTGTACTTTTGCAGGGGTGGTGGAGCACATTTACCAGAGCTGAGGTCGAGAGGTACTGTCCCCTCAGTCCCCTGAAAAGCTAGCTTTCCCCAGCTAAGGGGGCTGCTCCTGCTTTTCCCAGCTCACTCACAGGACGGCCCCGGGGCCTTTTGCAGAGCCCAAGAACACTTGGACTCTGGTCAGTGAGAATACTGCGGGTCTCCTGCTCTTTCTAAGTTGCAAAATAAACAGATCTTTAGGCCCCAGGCAGCTTTTGTGTTTGAGGCTGAGTGTGTTTCTGTCTTTAAAAGAGAAAAATGCAGCAGGAGGAACAGTCTCCTTGGCACTAACTTCTCTTTGCTGCCTCTAAAATACAGTCACAGAGAGGAGGATGAAAAGTGAGCCCTTAAGAATCTGAAAGACTTGTTTTTCCATTGTGTTATATGGAGCTTCAAAAATATCCTTTGTTAGCAGCTGTTTTGAGAGGGAGGACCCACTTCAGTGTTACTATCTTGAGGATCGTAATCTCTTTGGACCCTGGGGCTTGCTAAGACTGTCTTTACTGTGTGCCCCCTCAAGAGGATCACTGAAGATGTGAACTGTGGAGAGATCAGGATCTGATAAGAAGTACTGTAAAATGTGATTTGATTAAAAACACCGTGAGAGTAGCAGTTTATAGCCTTGACTCATCCAACAACCTACCACCTAATCTGATCTCAAATGTTGACAGTACTGTGATCTAATAGTAATTTATAGTATTAAAAAATAAAAAAAACAAAATACAGATGTATATTCAAATGAACTTACTTACAAAACAAAAAAGAGGCTCAAAGACTTGGAGAATGAACTTATTGGGGGGAAGGACGGGAGGAAGGGATAATTAAGGAGTTTGGGTTGGACATGTACACACTGCTATATTTAAATGGATAGCCAACAAGGACCTACCATATGGCACAAGGAACTCTGCTCAGTGTTATGTGGCAGCCTGGATGGGATGGAAGCTTGGGGGAGAATGGATACATGTATATGCATGACCGAGTCCCTGTGCTGGTCACCTGAAACTATCACAACGTTGTTACTTGGTTATACAAAATAAAAAGATTTTTTAAAAAACAGATGTATATTACGGTAATAAAGACAGCTAGTGTGTCCATTTAAATGAGGAACATACAGGGGTGTGGTGGCATTTGAGCTCCATCTGATTTATTCAGATATAGATTCTGTAGGATTATAAAGGGCAATAGAGGTTTTCTTGTTTTTTAGCAATCTTTTCTCTCTGTGGATGAGGATCATGTCTTTGAAATGGATTCACAGTTGCAAAGACTTATTTCAGAATCTATGAAACTGGACTAAAGATTCTAATATCAATTTCCTGAGTTAAAAAAAAATCATACTTAGTGCTGATTATAAAACAGATGTTGGCAAGTACAGTATTTTTTCAAACTCAGGGATGAAAAGGACTGAAGGGTCCAAGCTCCAAACCCACTGAAGGTGTCAGTGTTTGTATGTGAACAGCTGAGGTTATCTCCTTATCTCTTCTTGGCTCTCAACTTCGAGGATGTTTGCTGAAAAATGCTTCAGTGTACATGTGGTTCCTAAGGCTTACCAGTGGAAATCTCTAAGGAGAGTATGGCAAGTTTTTTTTTTTTTTTTTTTTTTAAACTTTTCCCTACCTTCAGTTCTCTTTTCTCCATCTCTTGCGTGGTCTGGGAGTTTCTAGCTAGAGGCTGGAGGACTCTCACTCCTCTCACTGAGTCCAGTGGAAGACCAATGCAGGACACCTTCTGAATCTAAAGCCTTCTTGTTAGAAGCCAAAGCGAAGTTAACAACAGACTGCTTCAGTTTCAATCCCACTATGTCTTCCTTAACCCACACTTAATGTGATTTAGAGTCTTCTATTACACTATTTCATGAGAAATGAAAAGTTTGGTTTCTGATTGGCTGAAATGAGTTCTATTATTTCTTTGTCAGAGGTCAAAATCACCACATTCTAGAATGCTAGCAGGCTTTGGGTCAAGTGGATAATCTGATTCTAGGACTCAAATAGTTGCTTTCGCATGGAAGTCAGTAACAGTTCTCCCTGGAAAAAAGTCCAAAAATTAATCCTGTCATAGCTTATATTGGAATTTCTTATTTACCTATTTTGTCAGCTACTTTTATCCTATTAACGTCTCTGATATTCCCAGTAACTAGGACATTCTTATAAATTCAAGAAATGTTTGATACATAAATAAAGGGATGGGAATACTTAAGAATATGTATTAAAGATATAATAGTTTATTTCTCCCAAAGATCCTGAATCACCTCTGAAGAACTGTACTTCTTCAGCTCTCTATCCAATATTGAGGGGTGAGGAGGGTGGGAGAGCTGAGCAAGGGTATATTATAAAACACAGAAACGGTATGAACAATAAAGAAAAATGAACAAACCTCTGAATAGTTTAATTTTACTCCAGGCTTCTTCCCACATCCACCACCCCATCCCGTCAGTCCCCTTTCTTCTCACCAGTCTAATGTGAGGATGGGGCCATACCTGTTGGTTGAAGAGATGGATTAGGATTGCCAGGGAATCATTTCATTCAATTATGACTTGAGCTTTATGTTCTCATGGTCGTCAGATCAATCTAAGTTTTAAACATCTAAATGGTATAACATTGCACATAGAAACAAGTTCAAAATTAAGACAGTGGAAAAATATCAAACACTTAAAAAAAGAAATGAATTGATGAAAACCTTCCTGTTGACAACCTGCTTCCTGTTTGTATTTGGGGAGGTGGTGTGATATAACCCAGGAACTCTGGGTCTGTTGGGATGAGAATGCTGTCAAATGAGAATGTTACACGATAAGAATACTGATTTAAAAAGTTAAATGACTGGACTGAAGGTGAAAGGAAGGGCAACAGACTGCAAGCAGTGTGGTAGACTGCATCAGTTCAGTTACTTTGAGGTAAAGTTGAGCTTTGGTTGACCCTCTGCTTTGGTATCTTTGAATTTCCTTAGTCACCAGCGCTTCTGACTTTCAGTCACTGGACCTGTGATGCAAGTACACACTGATGTATTAACATGCAAGATGAAAATTTTCACCTGAGAAATAAGCTGGTTTTGCATTTTGGGGAGGAGATGTAGTCCTTGAAAAAGGTTTTTATGGCCTAGAGAAAGGACATTGGTAGCGAGGGTCCTCACTGCTGTACTGAGGTGGTTCTTGCCCACATCTGAGCTGCCTCTCCTTGCCAGTGCTTGTCTAGATCAGCCAGGAAGTGAGTGGAACATGGAGTCCTGATCAAGTGTTTTACTTTTCCATCCTGTAGCTTCTTTCTTCATGTGCTAAAGCGAGGCCCATGGAGTATGATCCAAGAGGAGAGCCTTTAAAATTCTAACGTAGACCAAATAAATATTCAAAAAGAAAACTCCGAATTAAATCTCAAGCCTTTAGTGGAAGGCTTCAGATCACATATTTGGCAGGTGTTACCATAACAACTTATTGACCACAGACATATTAATTCATCTTTTGTTACCCAAGCATTATTGTCCAGAGTGTTTCAACAGTCATTTATATAACAAATCACCAGCCACAGACATTAGTTTCTCCAAAAATCCCCCAGTCAATAGTGTGTTAATAATAATCATTTTATTTGGGTAAGTCTTTGGGATTAGTTTTTAATGATAGCTTAAAATTTCAGTGTTGAAATTATCATTTGAGGATTAAGGTATAAAAAAAAGTTCTCTTCCTGAAAACTCATAAAGATTTTGTTCTTCCAGTACTTTACTGACATCATTAGGAATCTTCTCAATGTGTCAACATTTCTTTGCCTTGTACTTTTACTCGAATGATATGTTTTTTCCCCTGAACTTGCCAAATAGAATATATGAGGTTTACATGTTTCAGACCAAAAATTTCTCCCATAATCTAAAATAATCTTATGTACTTTATTGCCTAAAAAACAATGAAAATAGGAAAAAATGTCTTTAGTTCAGTTGCTTCAGTTCAGTTCAGTTCAGTCGCTCAGTCGTGTCCAACTCTTTGTGGCCCCATGAATCGCAGCATGCCAGGCTTCCCTGTCCATCACCAACTCCCGGAGCTTGCTCAAACGCATGTCCATCGAGTTGGTGATGCCATACAATTATCTCATCCTCTGTCATCCCCTTCTCCTCCTCCAAAATGTCTTGGTGCAAAATGTCTTGGTGCAATAATAATGAGATTCCTGGGAGCAGACTGAATTTATTCGGTTCTCTGTGTCTTTTCTAGACACCCAGGATTTTTACTTCATCTTTCACTCTTCTATTGGACAGACATTTCACCTGAAGATTGATTACTATTCTCCACCAAATATCCTAAATCACAATGCTTTAAGAACTTCAAATCAGTCATTTTCAACTGAAGCTCCTTTGCTGGTCAAATTATGTATTTTTCACCTTACCTGGTTTTAGTTGAAACAAACTCCTACTTTAACTTGGATCTTCTTTAGAAAAAGAAACAGAACACATTTCATTTTTTATATAGAATAAACTTTGTTTTTATTATAGACATGGATCAAAAATAAAAGTTTTTCTGTACATATGACATACAGTGCAAATGAAAGGCTTTTAAATACCACAGATAGATAGACATGTTGTCGGACACAAAAGGAGATGAATGATGGGGGTTAGGATGGTCGTCCAGGAACTGCAGGAGGGGGTCGCCTAGTGAAAACAAAACAAAATAATAAAAAGAAAAACACAGATGTGGAAGAAGAAAACAAAGTTTAAACCAGAAAACAAATCCAAATAAGAGCATGCAAAAATAATCCCACAAAAATCAAATTTAAATCAGACAAAAAACATGCAGACATGCAAGGGAAATGAGAAATCACGTGGCATAGTAAGCAGCTCCTGGGCCGTTTCCTGGCTACCAGTCTTGTGCTAGGTATGAGCCATTTGAGTCTACTCCAAACCTGTATTATTTTGTACCATGGAATGATATTCACGCAATCATATTCAGGAAAACTGGGAACAGTACCAGAGCCACATACCTTTATAACTTGAGTATTTGTTTCCCAACCCTGATTTTGTGACATTCAGTTATTTTCAAAGATTTCAATAAATGTGAAATCGCCATAGGGGGAGAGGGAGTTGATATAGCAATATGACAGGGGAAATTTTTTTTTAAGATGAAGGACAGTAGAAGGCAGCAAGAGATCAGTGAGCAATGTAATCACAAGGTGGAAAATATCAGGGGTCGATCTTAGAGAAAAGGATTGGAAAATGAGAATTTCCTCCAGGTGAAAATCCTGTTGTGATAGCCTTTCTAGGTGCAGGCAAATTCAGAGGCTACATCTGGTTCATGGTGATGTGAGGATTTTGTAAAATTTCTCTTTGACTCCGAGTTAGGTGCAACTGAAGCTCTGATTCATTCTGAACTGGGTCCAGGGTAAGTGAAATTTGGTTTGCTGGCTCTTTCTCTGTATCCCTAGCCTGGCTTGCATCTTGTCACGTTCACTGGATGTGAAAGAAGGATCCAGAGATGTGGTTAGTTTTGACATCAGCGTCTCTGGATAATGGGCTGGTAGAGCAGATACAGTAAAGGCTACAGAGCAATGCACAGCTCTGTAAGTAGGAAAACAGCAGGCCAGTGAAGCTTTCCCATGGGTTTCCTGCAAAAGTCTACATTTAATTTCCTCTTTCTAACCCAACTGGTAATGAGCTCAACGTTACAGCAAGCCATAGAACTGCGAGGTTAGTTCAGTACCCCGCTCCCTGTGGGACTTCTTTTTGGCTACTCATCCAGGTGTTCAACAACATACTCACTTCCATCCTACTTCTGTAACACTTCAGTGAGTGGAGCAAGGAGGTCTACAAAAAAACAAAAACAAAAACAAACTTCTTTTTCATTTTCTATAAAATGTTAATGGAGCCAAGCTGACTGGGCTAGTTCTTAGCAACAGTGAAAAATGATCTTACCTTTCCTAAAGTCCAAGACCAATTTTTCTTTGGTCCAATTTAAGCTGGCTGCACTTAAGGACGCCTCCCATCCATTTATATGATGAACTTATTATGGGTCCGTAACCTTTCAACTGTGGGGGGTCTGCAAGCCTTTAGCTTTAGAGATCCAGGTAATGGGTATCCCTAGTGTTTTTGTGAAGAAAGTGTAATTAAATTCCTGTCAGGCTTGCTGAGATTTATCACCTGCCCAGCAAACAGAAACTATTTTTGAGTTCTGAAGGGGCTTTAGAACACTTTAATGACCTCAGCAGGGTGGGGAGGTGAGCCATTAAATTGAACAGCAAGTCCACAGTGCTGAAGCGACATTTTGTCAGCATATGCCAAAGCACTTTCCTGTTTGAGTTTGGTGTTCTAGTCTAGAAACAGGGTCAGAAGCTTTATGTCTTGGAATATATTTCATGAACAGCTAGAACGTTTGCTTCAACCATCAGAGAAATGTGTATATGTTTATCCCCTTAGCTCTTTTCTTTCCTCTTCACTGACCCTGTATCTAACTTTCCACTTGTTGCCAAAAAGGCATCCTTGGTGATGACACCATACATTGGCTCAGAGCTACTTCTATTACGGATCTTGGCTAATTTTTTTTTTTTTTTTTTACTATTTCCAGAATCTCCTATATCAGGAATCTCCAACCTCTGGGAATATAATGACTGATGATCTGAGATTGAGCTGAAGTAACAATAGTTAGAAATAAAGTGCACAATAAATGTAATGCATTTGAATCATCCTGAAATCATCCCCACCCCCTGAACCTCTGCCCTGGTCAGTGGAAAAATTGTCTTCCACGAAACCGATCCCTGGAGCCAAAAAGCCTGGGGACTGCTGCTCTGTGTTACTTGACACAATGCTGAAATGCTTGAAGGCATTTGCTGAAAATACTGGAGCTTTTTATATGAAGGGCAACAAAGAACTTTCTATCGTTGCCACTTCTAACAATTGAAACTTGAAGTACTGAGTTTGGACTACTGAGTGGGGATACTCAGTTGCTAACACTTTTGAAAGCTCATCATGCCAGCATTCACTGTACAAGCAAATTCTCCCTAGTCAAGATGATCATTTCAGGTTATACCTCCTTAAGTTTTCTGAAAATAACTTCAGAGAATCATTTGGCCAAAACAGGAAGTAAAAGGGCAGGAAAAACTGTGTGTACAACATGGGCATAATTCATATATACATAAAAGACCCCATTATTCATAAGAATAATGAATTACCCACATTTTCTTGGATCTACCTCAATGCTGCAATCTGTTCTTATGGTGACATTCCTCTGGGAAGAGCCCTGGGAAGGCCTTCCTTATAACTTTTTGTTCTCTTCTGTTACAATCTCACAAAGCATGCTCTGCTTGTTTCCTTTGCCCATCACTTAGATAACTTCACATCCCTAAGAAGTGGGTGAGCCAGAAGGCTTGGGAAAGTGAGACAAGAAAGGCAGTAAGAACAGGCGTTATTCTCAATGTTTCTCTGATGATCTCCACTTTTAAGTCAACTTCGATCTCTCCCTTCACAAGAATACATTAGGGGTAATGTAATTAATTCAAAGGAGTGCAAAAATTGTCTTCCACGAAACCAATCCCTGGAACCAAAAAGGCTGTGGACTGCTGCTCTATGTTACTTAACCCAATGCTGAAGTGCTTGAAGGCATTTGCTGAAAATACTGGGACTGGCTCAGCATACCTCTCTCAGGTAATTACATGACCCCCAATGTATTCTTCTGAAGGGAGAGATCTAAGTTGACTTAAAAGTGGAGATCATCAGAGAAGCATTGAGAAGAATGCCTGTTCTTACTGCCTTTATTGTCTCATTTTCCCAAGCCTTCAGTATTTTCTTTCACTTTGGAGTGAGAGAGTCACAGTCGTATTGAAACTGCTCTGAGTTCTCCACAAGGCTCCCCGGGATGCATGGCACATCTGTCGCTACCTGCTTTCAGGTCTCCTGCTCCTATGTGACCTTCCTGGTTGCATCTCAGACCCCACTGTGACAAAGCACCAGCATACCAGGAGGATGGTCCTAGATTGGGATCTCTCGTTATGATGACATTTTATTTTATCACCCAACTTTGTGTTAGTGATGGTCTGTACTGGGATAATCTCACTCAATGCATTTGCCTTGAGGCGAAGAGCTGACTCAGTTGAAAAGACCCTGATGCTGGGAAAGATTGAGGGAAGGAGGAGAAGGGGACGACAGAGGATGAGATGGTTGGATGGCATCACCGACTCAATGGACATGGATTTGGGTAGACTCTGGCAGTTGGTGATGGACAGGGAGGCCTGGCATGATGTGGTTCATGGGGTTGCAAAGAGCCGGACACAACTGAGCAACTGAACTGAACTGAACCTAGCCTAAAGCCACTAAAGCAGTGTTTCCTAAGGCATGTACCTCAGAACACTAGTCCTGTAGTACTGTTCATAGATGTTCTATGAACAAAGCATTGATGTTAAAATAAATCTGAGAAACATGGAGACACTAGCCCTGTAATCTGATATGAGAGCTCCTGTAGAGTCTTCTAGTAAAGAAACCTTTAGTGTTTAGTCATCTTTTCCCAAGCATATTTAATCAAGAGGGTCTTGGTGTATGAATGTGTAAAACATTAAAATCTCATGGAGTGGACTTTGGGAAACTCCAAATTAAAGTTGTAGTTTTAGCCAACATCTGTTGCATGCACTCTCTAAGTATCAGGCTGCCTCAGTATGAAAGAACTTCAAGAAATGGTCTTAAAAGGGGCAATGTCAGGTGTGTGATGAAATGAGTACTTCTCAGTATGAGATTTAAAGATTCCAGCAGAAAAACAAGAATCTTGAAAACTAATCGGGCAGATATTTACATTGATGTCGGAACTATTTTAAAAATACAAATGGAAATCTGCCAAACAGTTACAATAAGGTCCTTCAGTTTGGGTATTTCTATCAGGAACAATTCTGAATAAAGAATCATGCAGTAAGACACACACAACACAGGGGCACAGCAGGATTCGCATCCTGAGTCTTTCTTCCGTTAAGAGGCTTCCTCTGAAGACACTTATGGATCCTCTCACAGAACGTGTATAGACATGAGAAAGAAATTACAACAGGAAAGTGTGAATTAACCCAACAGTCTTTCCAATTCATCTTTCCACAAGGAGTCTATCCTGAACACAAAGGGAAAGTAAATCAAAATTTCTCCCCTCCCATTCCCTTCTTACAAACAGTCTTTCTCTATTCTCTGGAAATTCAGGTAGGATAAGGACATGTGTAACTACTGAACAATCTTCCATTCTCTTAATACTGGGGAAATGAAAAGCGGTAACTTTTCCCATCAATGCACCATGAGTAAACAATGGAGGTCAACTGTTGAGTCAGAAGCTCAATTACTTTCTGTAAGAAATGCCTTCTGTAGACCTAGATTTTCAGAATCACTTCCTTTTCAATAGCCAAGTGTCGTGGTGCTTCTTGGGAAGTGTCACTTTGCACACTCCAGCAGCCTAAGGTTTATGTCCTTCTTTAACTTAGTAAAACAATGACTTCAAGTCAGCAGTAAAATGTTTCCCACTCTCCTGCCTTTGATTTGTTCAACTTTCTCCCTTTAAAAATTTCATTCTTTCCCAAATTAATGACCGTAATGTCAAATGCTATCATTCTCCATACTGGTAATTCTGGGACAATTGGATTAAAAAGAGTTCTAAGTATTTACAAGTCAGATCTTACCGATAAGCAAAGACATGACTCAAATATATACAAGAATGAGGAAGGGGGAGTCCTTCAAATGTTATCATTTATTTCAGGTTCAGTAGTACAGCTTCACATTTTCACAATAGGTACACATGACCTTCTAGAATGATACAGGATTTAAAGGAAGTTGCTTCAAAATGTCCATTCACAGAGTCCATCCATTTATATCAGCAATAAGAAATCCTGAAAGTGCCAAGAAGACAGTGAAAAGTATTCTGGCTCAAATTAATTAAAGAACTGACACAAAAGGCAAGATTTTGCTTCTGTACACTCCTTCTTAATATAAAAAAGCAAAAAAATGAGTTTGATTTTGAAAAGGGAGAGAAAAGAAACATAGGCAAGCAAAACAAATGCTATACATATGAAATTAAACAGAAATCAAGTAATAGTAGAATTTCTGATTGGGAAGGATCATTTTTATCAAATTGACAACAGACAATGCAAGAGATTAGACAGAATAATTTTACAGTAATTTAAAAAACATTACATTAAGAAATCAGAGGGTAAAAGTAAAAAAGAAATGAAGCCTTGAGCTGAGCCATATGTAAAACCTCAGACCAGAGAGATGAGTGTGTGTGTTTGTGTGTGTGTGTGTAAGTCAGTCATGTCTGACTCTTGGCGACCCCATGGACTGAAGCCTGCCAGATTTCTCTGTCCATGGAATTCTCCAGGCAAGAACACTGGAGTGGATTGCCATTCCCTTCTCCAGGGGATCTTCCCACCCAGGTCTCCCATATTGCTGTCAGATTCTTTACTGTCTGAGCCACCAGGGAAGCCCAGACAGGTGAGAAGTCTCACCAATATACCAGTATGAACAGGTCTTAAGACAAACATGAGATTCTTCCTTGAGTTCCCTCTCTTTTGTTCTCATATATACCAACATTCTTACACATATATACAGATAGCAATGCATATACAACATATGCTTCAAAATCTTAAAATTTCACAATACAGAACACCACATAATGTTAAACATACCAACTAGACAGGGTGACTGAAGATTATCTAAAAGACACACTTGAGCTTTTGAGAAAGCAATGAGCAATCTAGTGAACCAATAACTGTTTCTTGGAAACTATCAACAGCCTCATTCACATTAAACTCTGAGTTCATAGCTTTCGGTCCTCTTGGTGAAATAATATAAAACTCATGGCTTGAGTCTCAAATATTATCTTCTTTCATCGAGTTCCATAGTTCAAAGACCTACTATTTAAGCTTTATTCTCAACATTAAGGAGATTTCTGTTGATTTCAAATAATTATACTGTCTGACAAATGAAAAATGTCTACCTGAAAAAGTGAATAGATGACTTGCCTTTGAGGTATTACATAACTTCTTCCCTGCATTTTAAGCAATTTACTCAGAAAAATCCACTACTTGTATTATACTGCTAGATCCCTCTAAAAGTTTGACATTTACCATAGAGAAAAAGATGACTATATAGACCAACTTAGCTTTAAAAGATTCAGCTCAGCAATCTAAGAGTAATTTTTATAATTCTATCAGCGATCTTAAAGGTAGGTTTACAGATCTTACACTTACTATGAGCTAGCTATATTAGCAAAGATAATTTCTTCTTTAAGAGCAATGTTGTGAATTTAGATGTAAATGTCTGTAGATTATCATTATTGTTTTTGTCTGCAGATGTTATTCTACCATGTTGTCATGGAAATTCTGAGCCTGTGCCTCTCAGAAGGAATACAATACAAAAAAAATTTTGTACACCTCATGTATGTTTGGAAAATGAACCACTGTTATCACATATTATGGCAGATACTCTAAGGCTAACTGTTGTAGTAGCATAATTTAAAAAATAATTCATACTCACATATACAAAGCACATGTATACATATTTACACTCATACATATACATATATACATGATACACATACAATCACATTCATGCTCATGGCATTTTAACAAGTAATTTTAAACCTACTTGCCCAAAAGGGCACAAAATACATGTACTTACACAAATTTACTATGTATATACTATACACATAGTCTGTATAGAGACACATGCATAGAAAGTATGTGTGTACACAGAAAACAGCAACATTTGTCACATACTGGTATTAGGTCCCATTTCATACTTAAGAATTATGGCTACAGTCTACACTAAAAAGTCATAAAATGAATATATATGACTACTCTTTAATTCTAAGGTCAGAAGGCTTATAGTTATATCACAGGAACTTGGTTTTATTATCACATTTTGGAATAGTGTTATTATCTGAACAAGTAGGCAATTTGCTAATTAAACAGACCCTACTGCTCTTCTATGTTACAGACTACAGCTTGAAGCAATATTCAGAGGAATCATTTTGGTAGATGACATCTGAAAATGTAATATATCTGCTCTAAATCAATACTATTTCAATCATCTGTCCACAACTGAGTTGATGGCAGGTCCAATTAGTCAATAAGCATGCAAGATTTAGCATGTGACAATAAAATAGATTTACCCATCAAATAAACACACAGTTTATTTTTCAAAATCCTAAAATCACTGTATATTTTATTATACTAGACATGATGGAACTACATCTGTTGTTCAGGCAACATTGGAGGAATCAGGGGGCAGTTACACGAAAGACCTGAAGTGTATGGGGAATACTTAGAAAGCTCAGTAAGTGACATTCCCATCTAAAGGCCTGATATGAACGCTGTCCTCCAAACTGCACATCCTAGAGCTTGTGACTTCACTTACATTGACATCTCCTTTTTACAGGATGCAAACCCTTTGGGAAATGGGATTAATACTGATCACATGACACTGCAGTAAAGTGAAAATATTTTCCAACATGATGCTGAGATTCCAGGAGAGAGGCTGGGTTCTATTAGAAATAGCTTAGAAGTAAAATGAAATAAAAATGTACACACAAGATGAGACAACTGAGACAGGGAAACTGGAGTTATAAACCTAGAGCAAAAGCCAAAGGTGGCAAATGCCATTGTTTATGACTGCATAAAACCAGTGCAAAGGAACTTGGAAAACCAATCTCCAATTTTCTTTGACATGGTTTGTGCTGATCTAAGAACACACCAGTGGTTATCCACAATATTTTCCTTTAACCAAAGGAAACTTTTGAAATATAGAAAAACGCAAAACCACATACAGCACAAAGCCAAACCCTGAAGTATATAATCCATTAGATGCCTATTTTAGAGAATTCAAAGGAAGAAGCAAAGGGAATCCTAAAAAGAGGAAAATTTCTAAAAAGATCTCACTGTAGACTATTCCTTTTACTTAACATATTTCCACTCAGCTGCAATGCTGTTTTAAAAATACAGTATGTATCTTGCACCTCTGTTCCATTCACAAAGAGTTAATTTTTTCCAGGAGAAAACATAAGATATGAGAAGATTTAGGGTGGAGTTCTTTATACAATCATTTGTAATTTAAAAGTTGAAGGGCTCTTTTTGTAAATCTTGTATTCTCTGTTTTTGCCTGAGTGGCCTAGTTTTAACCCTTTAGAATAAGTTCAAAACAACACCATTCAACTTGGCAAGTTCTCTTTTTAATAACGGTTAAGCATTTTTACTTCATACTTTACGGGTGTCTGCTTTGGGTATAAACTACACAGGAAATTAAAGTTAAGGTAATGTACAAATCATGTTTGCTGCTTTCAAAGGGAGACATTTCAGTTGGCCAACCTGATTTACTTCTGCAGAACATGAAATGGTGTCATGGGACACAAATAGGCAGTGAATATTTGGTCTGCCGTCTGGGGACAGTTAGCAGACAAAATTCCAGTTGGCTGCTGGCCGTTTCCTACGTGCTAATCATCTACTCCTAGGTAGTCCAAAAGTCAGCCTCGAGACTGAACTATTAACCCCCAGGCTAAGCTGTACTTGTAAATTTTAGAAATGTTAGAATTTGCCAATTTGCTTTAAATCTTGATGCCTTAACTGTTTTCTGGAAGGACCTGGAAAGAGACCCTGAAGTTGTTTGACTGCAGGAGAATGAGCTCTGCTCTTAAACCGGGGCATCTTTTTTTTCCATGCGAGGTCCCATTTTTAAAATATGGCTATCCTATAATAAGGCTCAGGATTTATTAAGGAAACCTAGAATGGATAAAAAGTTACATTAACCTGTTTCAAAGGTAGGCTAAATTTTTGCATTAGGTAATTACATATTTAGCATGGAAAGAGAGATATAGTTTTGCTCTAACTAAATAAATCGAATGGAATTAGTGTCAAAGTGTAGTCAGTCATGCCTAAAATCAGATCAATATAAAAAATTAAATATTTTCTATGCTAGCCTTCACTGTAATCTGTGAGGAGGTAAGTACACAGGTGAATAAAGAAATTACATTTGTCCAGATACTTCTTGAGATGTGATATTTTGCTTCTTCCTTAAACTCTGAAACTAACTAGCCAAATTTACTGACTGACTACCAAAAAGCAAGCTTTGATTCACTGTTGAATATGCTTCTAGCATGAATCAAAAACACACTGGCATGAGAAGCCTTCTAGAGCAAGCAATGCATCAACTTTTCCTTTGCAAACAACTTTGTCCTTCTGGAAAAGTTTTATTTTTAAGGAATCTTAATTTTAAAAATTATTCCCTATCAGTTTTATGAAATAAAGAGGAAGGAGAGAGGTTCTAAACAGGTAATCCTGGAGTAGGCAGAAACATTTATAATAGACAATATAATTTCCATCAGTCAAAACAGAATGCAGGAAAATAAGTATATATCATTTAGGTCTAAGCCCACCATCTCTTATCTCTTAAGAATTATACTGAATGGGCTCTCTGGTAGGTAATGTGGGAAACCTGTCAAAGCAATTTCAAATATATGTCAGGGTAGGCCAATGGTCCACAAAGCAGAGGGCTGCTATACAGCCTACTTTGGTCGATACAACATACAAAACCTTAAAGAGTCAGCAGTTTTCAACAGTCAAACCCCAAAAGTTTGACATACCATGAGCAATGAAGGTGAGTGGTGAATGCATTAGTCAAACTGGTTACTTGCCTACTGATGTCCACACATGCGACTACTCATGATTAACTGCAGCAGTTATCAACTATTTTGCTTTCGTAAAATTCATTAGTAATTAACTGCCATGCCAGACACTTCGTTTAGTCTAACAGGGAGGATTCTAGTGGACGGATTATAGTGGGACGAGTTGGTGATGGGGGTGGTCTCCGGCTAGAAAGAGAGAAAGAGAAAGGTAAAGAAACAAGTAGAGTAACTACTAGAAGGTTATCCCGAAGATACTGAGAAAGAGCCATCCCGCACATGCTCATGCACAAACAGGCTAGCAGGAACGGCTGCCATCTGTAATAACTTAATACTGTCACTTTTCACTCACCCAGCATTTTTTAATGAAAATGAGATATTTTTCATATGCAAATCTTTCTAAAAACTGAAGTCCTCCCTCCCATTACTAATAAAAATATTAAATCATTTACAAGCCATCTGAAAAAAATAAAAGCCATCAGAAATACACTGCATATTTCTCAGCCAGTAGAGTATGCCCACTCCAGCAACTAGTAAGGTATTTAGGCCTCAGAGACTAAAAAGGTCTGAATTTTTTTCCCCTTTATGTAATGTTCTTCCTCTTTC
This sequence comes from Capricornis sumatraensis, assembly GCF_032405125.1. NCBI lineage: Eukaryota > Metazoa > Chordata > Mammalia > Artiodactyla > Bovidae > Capricornis > Capricornis sumatraensis. The sequence goes on along the minus strand of NC_091082.1, from coordinate 47,287,555 downwards.
TTTTTTCTCCCCTGTCAGGATGTTAATTATCACTTCTCATTGCCCTCAGCAGTAGCTTTCTCCAATATATTCTATATTTTACTTCTAATTTACTGGGTACTAGAAAATCAGAAAATCAAGTTTTCTAGAGTTCTCTACAATAAGCATAAACAGGCTCAGGGTGAGTCCCTGAGTAAATTGCATGAGCTCTGGCTTCTATTTTGGGTCCTAAAAGTTTTATTTTTAGTAACAGTATTGCTCACTTTCTGATTGGTGATGGTGTTTCTAATACCTGAGGTTTCTAAATAAACAAACTTCATATAATAAAATATTACTGTATCTGAGAATCTTCAGCTATATACCAACTAATACTCTTTATTCCTTAAATCCATACATTTACTTCCTAAATGTATTAATAAGCTTTTTATGTGTGTACTTGACTTTACACATCATATCTCAGAGGGTAATGTTTACAGCCAATAAAATTCAACAAATTCTGAAAATTGAAACTTTTCTTCTTGATAAAACTCTTCCATTGATATTTTTCAGAAAGAGCCCTTTCACCCCCTTTCTGGAATTACTGTCATAACATTAAATTTTCTTCTTTATTGGACACACAAAATTGATCCAATCAAATACTTTTTTTCAGGATGAAGGAGTGAAGTTAGAAAAGCTAAAGAAAATGGTTATGCAATGTTAAAAATTCCAGAGCTATAAGATAAAATTAGATGGTCAAGGAAAAATCAAAACAAAAGAGGTATCGTTGGTTAACGGGAAAAGTACCAACTGCTTAAGCACAAACTCATAGAGCTTAGTGGAATTTCTTTTGCCTCCGGTGCTTGAAAAATATCCAAAGAACTGTGGAGGAAAGGTTTTTTCTTGGGAAGGTGCACGCCAGTTTAACCTCTTACACTAAGTCTTATCACTTAAGCAGCACTCAGTTTTTCAAAGTGTAACTACAGATATCTTATATGCACAGTATGGAACTAAACCAATTCCTACTAGCTGTTTAATTTGGGTAAACAAGTAAGTCCTTTTCCCACAGAAAGGCTACTAGCTAGTGTGACCACCAGAAATGTTTGGGCAGTTTCCTGCTGGGAAAAATCCTCCTGTTATTTTTTTCACTTATGACAATGCAAAAACACCTGCTCTTTCACTAGCATACTGCTCATTTTCATTTGAAATGGTTATATGTTTAACTTGCATCCTGGCTTTGAACCCAGCCATTTTCTCCTTTGATGTGAACTTTCCAGAGGCCAGAGGTCATGTCCACTTGAGGTGTTTCACAGCGTGTTTAGCATGGAGCTGCTGTCAATGATGTCCTCAATCAGAGTTCTCTTCTGATTCTTTTGTTTATTCCTCCCTCAACACCCACCTTGGTGAAGTCTTCTCTGACCCACCTTTTCCTATCTTGATGCTTCTCTAGCATCCCAACGTATTTCTAGAATTAGGTTTATATATTTATTGCCACTGACCAGAAATGGACTGTGTCTTAGCCATCTTCAGTTTCTTGTGGTGTCTAGCTCAGAGATTGTCATTCACTCATTGCACATGTGACAAATGAATAAATGAAAGTTACTCCTAGAAGTAAGAAACAACTTATGAATACTTATGATAGCTACTGGTCTTTATATTATGCTAAGGTATTTTTAAAAAATAAATCACTGTTCTAGCAAAAAACAAAAAACAAAACCAGCTACAATGGCATGTAGAGTTTAGACTCTTAGAAACTCTACCTACAGGATATTTGACTGCTTAACTGTTTAGTAGATGTTTGGAATAAATACTGAATCATAGGCCATTCCTCGGGGAGTTTGATAGTTAGTCACATAACCTACAGAAATATATTCTTAGCATTTTAGCAGTTATAGGAGGAGCAAGAAAGTTGGCCAGAATTTGAACCTGGAAAAGTAAAACTCCACCAGAAGGCTCAATAATGGGATGGACTTAATTAGGGGATTTTATATGAAAAAAGTAGACTTGAAATGACAAATGCAGCGAGGGGCAGAATACAGTGTATCATGGTGGGATAGAAACTGTTCCATGCATATGTGATAGCTTGCACTAAGTGTTGTAGCCAAGAGAGCAAGGAATGCAACTGAGTTCTCTTCTGATTCTTTGGTTCTTGGCTTAAATGTCATACCCCAGCACTTCCTGACCATCTAATAATTTCCAACCACCACTCCTCACCACTTCATGGTTTTATGCATTTCATAGCACTTAACTGTTTGCCATTATGTATTTACTAGCTTATGGCCTGTGTTCTCCAGTAGACTGCAAATTTCTTGAGTGCAGAGACCACATATTCTGTATTTATTACATATATTCAGCATTCAGTATAATGTGATTAGAAGACAGTGAATAAATATTTATTAAATAGCAGACAAACAAGTGAATGACTGAAAAGTACCTACACAAAGATGTTGAGACAGGCTAGAGTATAGACTAGCTCAAGGAGGGCGGGTCCAATGAGGCCAGAAATGCAACTTTTTTTGAAGCATTTGTCAGAGGCTTATATTTGAGACAGCACGTTTACCCAGAAGTTGAAAGATGTGGATTTTAGCTTCAACTGCCAATTTGTATAATCATTAGCCACTAAACTTCTCTAAGCCTTAGTGTTCTCATCTATAACATAGGAGACTCAGACTAGACGATCTGTAACACGCTTTCCAGTTATGCACTGCATGTATAATTTATTGAGCATGTACTATGTGGTCTGTATTATGCTCTATAATTTTTAAAAACTCAAATCTATTCATAGTGGAATACAAATGGGCTAAGACAAGTATGCAAGTGGTTTTACTACAGCACCCCATCTTAAGTGGAAAAAATGAGGCAAAATTTTGTAATTCAGGCTCAGAGCTTGAAAATACAATAATGTGGTTAAAGCAGGGGCAAATATGATTTTAATCATGGCATATAAAATTTGAAAGTCATAGGAGAATGTAGGTCTATAATGGGGTTAAAGAAACTAGAAATTAAGTGGAGAGGTGGAAGGGATGGACTCAATGATAGAGACAGAGAATAGAAAGATCGAAATACTCTGATGGCACAGCAACTTCTCCTTAATCTCCTCTTCAGTCTTTGGACTGTGTTGATGTGATGCAACAAAGTCAACGATAATAGGCAATTGCAGAAAGAAGGCAAGGCAGGAAAGCAAAAAAATACAAATTTCTCTTATGTGCCAGGTCTTTTGTTTATCTTGTTCATCACCATATCCCAGAACTCAGCTTTGTCTTTGGCTCAAGCTTTTTTTTTTTTTTTTCAAATAAATAAATCAGGAGAACCTATCCATTATGAGCACTTTAAGGGAGTCCCTAGGGCACTAAATAGGCACTGCAACCTGTGTGGTGAATTAATGATTGAAAAAGAAGAAAGATCAAATTTCCATCATGGTCTATTAAAATAATTATGACATCTTTAAAATATGCCTACTATCAAGTTAAAATAACTCATACATGTACTTAGTAATTAAAAATCCTAAAGAGCTGGTCAAGCCTTCTGGAAGAAATAAGCACCATTTTATTTCTAAACAATAACCCCTTGATAATCTGTAAAGGAAACAATCCAAGAGGAGCATCGAGTTGTTCAGTGTGAATTTTCTTAATAAGTAATGCTAAGATGTTTGCCAACTTCAACACCAGAAAAACATTTAAGGTTTACTGTTCAAGTTCATTTCATTGGTCCAGTTCCTAACCATTCAAAGAGTTTCCAAAGACATTCACCTCATAAGACAGTTTGTTTTGGGCCAAGCAGAGTTATTTGTTTTGTACCAGATTTTCCTCCATTACTTTGCACAGAGATGGGCTTCATTAAATTACCCATTATATTGAAATGGAGCATCTTGCATCACTTAGTGTTTATTGAAACACTGTGTGGTGTGTGGGCGGTTTATGGTTACGATAGAAGAGCCATGTTTCTGCTTCCAAATCAAAGGGAAAGATGTAATACTTAAAGTTGCATTTGTAGCTGCAGGGATGGGCCGGGTGCATTATTTTGGACAATGACAAATTTTGTAAGAAAGTCGAATGTTCATATGGGGTGGGTGGCATGGTTGGGGAGAAACTGGCTACACTGATAAGAGAGAAGAATGAATCAATTCTCTTATTGTCTCATTTGATTCTTTTCTAAGAATGGGAGAACTAAATCTTCATTTGCTCTTCTCTGGATTAGCTGGTTCTGAGTATTCACAGTGGGTGACCGATCTTAACAGGGGTGCATCGTAACACCAATTACTGACATGGCTTGGTCTTTTTGCCCCTGTCTGTATTTCTCTTCAGGATGGAAAGTGAGATTTATCTATCTGATAAGCCTGTGAGCCAGACTAGGCCTATGTAGCTCAGGCTCCATCCTTTCCTTACTTAAACCAAAATATCAGGACTCCCAGGCCAGCATTTTTTTCTATAGGGCAGTCACATGGGCATGTTCTAAGGGTATGTCTCTGAAATTAGACTGTACATCAGAACTCCCTGGAGGGTTTGCTAAAACAGAGGTTTCTAGGTCCCACACAGACTTTCTATAGGGGTGAGACATTTCTAGTAAGTTCCTCGATTATGCTAATGCTGCTGGTCCCATGCTTTGAAAACTGTCTGAAGACATAATAAATGATTTTGTCCTTGCTTTTTTAGCAATTCATTTCACTTGCCAGATAAAGTCAGAGCAAAAAAGAGAAAGTGCTGGGAAAAACTATCTTAAGAAAGATGAAGAAATGGTTGTGGAAATTTTTGATACCTTTGGAAATCAGATTCAAGCATGGGTCAAATTGGTTTTAGGTTTATTTTGTAAAGACTGAGATATTATACTACAGTAGTTTTTTTTGTTAGTCATCACCAGAAGAATAACTACTTGCTTAGAGAAGCTTGCTCATGAACATGGCAGTGGGTGCAGACACTAAGCACATCTAACCATGTCATCTTTGAAAAGGGTACAACTGAAGCCCAGCCTAATCAGTTAGGTGGACCCAAGTTTAAAAAAATAAAAAACCCTCAAGAAAATCAAAGACTGATACTTTTAGGGGAATTATATTTGCCTACAAGGACAGCTATTTGCATAAAAAGGATATGTAATTTATACCATAAGCTCTACTTATTAGATATAGGTAAAGCCTTAAAATATAACGGTTTCAAAATTTAATTTACATGTAATTGCATTTAGGGTCATTTGATCTTATTGGTGAAAAGATAAAAAAGAAGGGTTTTGTCTATCTAAGTACAAGAAGTAAAGTATCTCTCCTTTTTGAGGGCTACATAGGATGAATTTCTTAGAGAACAAAAGCAAAAACTGCTTCTGAACTTTCTAAAGTCGTGACGCATGCCTCCCACAATGGACTCTGCTGTGCTTGGTTCCCAAGTGGCTTCAGGCAAAAATTGCTCTGGTGGCGTCTGAGTCAGTTAAATGGGGGATGCCCATAGTATCTCCTTCCCAGGAACTGAAATGCCTTACTTCTCCATCACCCTCTTGAATAACTTAATCCTTGCATCATTTTTCAAAGTTTAAGGCATGTATACATAGTTTATCATCTGAACAACATTATAAACTTCCCATGACCTGAGAGTATGCCTTATCCTGCTTGCAGCCTTTCATAGCACCTGTAGGGGGCAGTGTCTCAAGCAGGAATTCAAGGACATGAATAAGTGAACATGCCCTGGAATAAATCAGACAGGAGCACACCTCCAGGTGAAATGGAAAGGCAGCTAACTATGACCCAGGACTTCCTCTTGCTAATGCCTGCTGTAAGAGAGCAGACTGTGGGACACAGTATTTTTAAATTTCAGCACAGCATTGTGCTTTGCTTCTTAATTTGAGCGTTTATTAAAAAAACAGGTTTTGCATATCTAAAAAGTCCAAGGCGAGGTTCAGAAAAATGCTATGAACAGTCATGATTTTGTCCACATGGAAGATAATATTTCGTAATTGTCAAAAACACTATAGGATGCTGTCCAGCATATTTCTGGCTCTTTTAGCTTTGGTACAGAGTGAGCCAGTACTGTCCAATAGTTTACAGTAGATGTTGGAAACAACAGAGAAATTGGAGTACATTTAAAGGATTCAAGAGAAATTCTCTAATATGACTCTTGCTACATTTTAGAGCCAGCATTTCTTTCCCCTGTGAAAATGAACCCATGATTTTTAAATGTATGTCATTGGGAAAGTATGAATCAACTGATGAACTTTGAAATAAGAACATAAGGGGAAAAACAGTCAGTAACTTTTATTTGAAGATGCAGACATATACTGTATAAATTAGTCTCTGAGATAACTGGTCATATAATCCACCTTGCCACACTTCTTTCACTTTATTTTAAACGTCTGACTCGGGTTCCACCCATAAGGATGGTACAGATAAACCCACTTCTGTGGTTGCAGCAAAAAGGCAGCTTAAGGGATGATATGCCTACATGAACTCCGCTCGTTTTATGATTTGTAAAAAGAATTAGCCAGGCAAGGTTTTCGCACAGAAGGAATAGCACAAAAACAAGAGAGAAAGTGTGCGTTTAAATCATTTCTTAAAATACACTAAATATTGGGCTAATTCTGAAAATAAACTTTGATTAAACATTGTATATCAACTCATTTTGTTTTCTTTCATTCAGTCAATAAGCCCTGTTTATGTGCTAGGTACTGTATAAAGCGTTAGGGGTACAGAAATAAAGACAGTCACTGCCCAGGAATTTCTAGTTGAGTTGGGAAGAGAGACAAGTAAACAGTGTTCACAGCTGGGTAAGTGCAACGACAGGATTATGCCTCAAGCGCTTCAGGGACACCTGGAGTCAGAGTGGAGATGGAAAGAGGCTGGGGCGTTAAAAGGGCTTGAAGAAAACGAAAAGGTGAGGGTGCCGGCGTTCCAGGGATGGGAGATAGTATGTATGAAGGGGGTAAAAAAGCTAGAAAAAGTACTGCCAGCTTGAGAAATCAAATGTCTCGTTTTTTATCACAAGTGGTAAAACTACTTGTTTTAATCCAAGTGCTAATTCACAAAGCAAAGTTTTTGAGGGTTTTTTTGTTTTAAAATATGATTCCTAAAAACCATTACTTCTGACCTTTTTATGTTTTAATTTCTGTCCTATATCACTGACAACAGAGAAGCTGGGTGGAGAAAAAGACTAAAAGGTATGCAAAGAAACAGAAGGTCAGAGGAATATAGTGATGAGAAAACTACACAGAGAGAAAGGAGGTGGTTTTTAAAGAGATTCACACACACATGGTTATTGAATGAAGTTACACAGTGTCCCCTCTGAGGATTTTTTTCTCTCTTTGTCTCTTTCTCCTCTTCTTTCCCTTCCTTCTTCTCCCTCTCTACCTCTCTCTCTCTTTCAAGAAATCCCCAAAGAGATCTAAGAACTTACATGCATGGATGTAGAAACCTAGTCCCACTGATGGTAGCTGGGGCAAAGCTATTTCTAACCCTCTTCATCGTCTTCTGTCCTCTTCTCCCTGCCCTTCCCCTCACTCCCACACCAGGCACCAGGGGAGGGGGTTGGCCAATTCAGACATCTGGGGGAAGGAGGAGAGGTTGGGAAGGAGGTGCTAAGGACCAGCTACTGGGAGAGGCGAACTTTTACTTCTGAGATGTACACTGCTTTGTCACCTCAAATCAGGGAGAAGAAATGAAAAGAAACAAGGATGGGAGGAAAAAGACAACACTGGATCTCTCTATGAAACTGTAAAATTCACTTCTGCATTGGAAAGGTGGGGAAGACCTTTTCTCCTTTCTGACAGACAGCAAGAACATTCTGGGCATGAGTATCCGACTTGGGGCCTGACCTCAAAGGGGGTAAAGGTGTACCTTAGACATATAGATGCAAAAGTTAACTTTCCAATTCCTCTTATTTTTGTAACAACAACAAAGATTGAGCATGAAGAATCTGAAGATTTAAAGAAGATTTATGTCATACCAAGGTTTCATTTTTGCCTGACTTGTGAAACCTAGTGAATTAAAAAGCCAGTTTTAAATGCACCACATCGTATTTTTCTGGTCATGTACCAGTCCGAGAGGAAAAAACGGAGACGAGGTACCGTTTACTAATTAGAATCCCAGTGATTAAAAAAAATTCCAGCAGGAGGAGCTCTAACATGCCTTAGAGTTCAAGCCTGAAAAACAAAAACACTGAAAGCAAACAGAAAAACAGAGAGGTGGTGTGCTTTGCAAGCTGCCATGTCAGTGAACAAATATGTGACTGAGTCCAACGAAATGCTTAGTGCGAAAACAGAATGGCTCACACTTTCTCTCTTCCACAAGTCTCCGTGTTCTGATGCAGTTAAACTGGGCACGGATCTGTGGTGTCAGGGAGCAAAATGTTGATTTCTGGGCAAGTGTAGATATTATTCTTTTCCTCTTGAAGTATCATATTGTTTCTAAATGAGTCTTCTGACATTGGCTCAAAAACTGCCATTTTAAATCTTCATCGGCGTTTGAAGGTCCTACAAAAACTCCTGAATGTTCTTCTCCTTTACTATGCAGCTTGTTGGACGCTTTTTTTTAAATGAGAGAAATGCTGTGTTTGTAAAAACTGGTGCTAAAAGGGCAAGGAATCATAAGTCCCCTGGGCCATGTAAAGAGTCTGCAGAAAGAATTACAGCTTTCTAACACACTCACACACATCAACTGGAATACAAAGAATTTACTCAGGAAAACAGTGAGAAGTATATGAATTTAACAGTTACCGGATTTTGGGGGTAAGCCTTTCCATTCTGGACAGTGTTGTGGGAGAGGGATGGACAAGTGGGTGAACAGTATGATCACAATTACTTAACCTGAAGGAAATTTTCAACCAATCCCTTCTAATCGTTCGCCAATAAGAAGTCAAACTTTTTGTTTTACACCTTAATGGTATGCCCACATTTAAAAATTTTATACAAGCTCCTACAGAAACTTTAACTAGACCAATTCAGGCCAAAAGTCACTAAATAAAGCTAGTCTAGACGGAAAAATCTATGAAAACCATATGTCTTTTAGGCATCTGTCTTACAAAAAACTGCCATCATCTTGGAGAAATAGTTCACAAAATATGCTTTTAGGAAAACACTGCTGTAATGACCATGGGAGCTGTGCTCAAGAAGACGGCTGGGGAGAGTCAAGCTAGAATGTTTACAAACGAGAGGCTCTCATTTCTACATATATCTGTCTGTAACCATCACTGAGAGGATGGGCAAAGGCAGATGTAATTTATATTTCCACTCTTCTAGAGGGATCAAAAAAGTTTACAGTTTTGTTCCTCCACACCCCCACAGAATGTTAGACCAAGGGATCTCAAAGCATCTCTGTTCTCACTCACAGAAAACTGTTTTGAATAATCGTGTACGTGGATGGGGCCAAAAAACCAGAACATTTTCTTCTGATTATTACCTCATCCGGCGGGCCTGCCAAACACAGCTAGAAGGCAGGTGTCCGATAGAAGTAACCAACGGAGACTGTCCTATATAATTGGGTGTAGTGCCTAACTTAGAGACAAAAGGGATCAGAAGGACGGGGGTACAAAGCAGGAATGCAATGAGAATGCAGTAAGGCAAATGTCCTAAAACCTTGCCTTTCTGCTTTAACATCGCTTTCTGGACTGGAAGACAGTGGTCAGCACTACCTTCATTATTCTAGCTCCATGTTTTTGTATCCCAAAATGCACTTTAATAAGTGGTATGAAATCCACAGACAAAAATATAAAGGTTAACTTTAATGATAAAAATAACAACATACAGACAGAAACCTGAGCAGTCTACAGAGACTGGGAAAGCATTTGTAAGTTGCAAAGATTCCCTGTGACCCTCAAGAATATTTTGCTGAGACTTCTTGCTCTACAGGGAAGGGAACAACACAGTAACAGTGGTTATTGGTATGAATGCCCCATGTGCTGTTCAGTCACAAGACTGAATAAACACTATATATCAAATGGAAAGGGTCCTGGGTTGAAGGAGGCGAGTATAGTCAAAAAAAGAGGGAAATCTACAAGATGTCATCAATCACACACTGAAGATTTAAGCAAAAGCAAGAAACACGATTTCAACATGTTTATTCACAGATACGGTGCTTCAAAATGAATTTCCAAATACTTATTAGTTTTAGAATATTAAGATGGTAATGGGGTAGTTTAGAGTGTTTGAAATATTAAAACAAATCAAGCAATCATATCAACAACCCTCATCACAGATCCTTAAACTGAACTGGAGAGCATTTAAGTAGGTTAATCAAAGTCCACTGATGAATTGCAGGGATTTTTATGGTCCATTAATTTCAGTCCTGAGAGTTCTGATACTACTACTATTACAGCTAAAACTATAACGTTTCTTTCTTTCAAAGGATGTGTACAGCATGGATTTATTGTGACTTTAGACCCAGTTACGTGGAGGGAAATTACTGCAGTGGTTTCTCTAGTTAACACATTTACTAATGTTTCCTTAATTTTCCACCCCAAGAGGCAATAATTAAGGTAGCATTGGCCTCACATGAAGTTTTATTATTTTAGTTATTAAAATACTTTCCAATACTGCTAAGAAGTAAAAAGAAATTCTAGTTGTTTTAAAAATAAGTAGACGTTTTCCTTATTTTTATAGCTTTACTCCATGAATGGTGGTCTAAAAGGCAAAGCAGAGTGCAGACTTTCTGGCGAAAACACTTGCACACGAGACTAGGAGGAGATTTATTTGAGGGAAAAGCTGCATTCACTCTTAAAATTGGCTTCAAAAGCAATCCTAATATAAAGTTTAAAAATGCACATGGTACAGAATATACCTTACATAATTATCCATTTCCAAGTGGAATAATTCCATTTTAGATTCTCTCGGCTGCTAAATATCTTTAAAAAAGGCTTTCCCATCTCCTCTTATCATAAAAAGTCTCATGCTAGATGAATGTAAAATATACTGAAATGTAGATAAAGCTGCTCATGAAAATCTGAAACTTAATACAGGTATCTATTTACATGGTGGAGGCAACTGGCATATTTGATTGTAAAATAAGATTATTTTCCAAATCATATTCAGAGCCACCTGAGGTTTCCTTTCTCTTGGGTTCCAAAATTGCCAATGACACCTGGGGATTCACTTGTGGTGATATATCTAGTTGGTGGTTATCTAGTCTTTCCCTTATTCTCTCTTTCTCAAAAACAAAACAAAACAGAAAAAGGATAAAGTTTACTTCTAAATTTTATATTAGCCTACACATTTACTGGGTTCCCATAACAGCAGCAAGAACAGTATTATCCCATTTTTCAATGTATAATCCCAATGGGGGAAAATGCTGACTTTACGAAGATTTGGAATTCTCCATGTGTCTGAGCAATTAAAATCAAGAAGGCCTGGCCTTGTCATTGACCATGAGCAATTGAGAATTTTGCCATTTACCATTTTAATTAAGCATCTTTCCCCCTGGTCCTTGGATAGAATGTGTTCTTTCTACAATTCATGTGAGCTGATAATTTTGACTGGAAAACAGGAGTGGGCAGTTCCTGGTGTTTATGGGGATGGTTAAAAAATAATTTCAGAAATTAGAGCACTCGTTGTTTGTGGATTTGCCTACCATGTGGCCCTGATGCCTAAAAAGTAGCCAGAAAGAAAAGAAAGTATTGTGCCATGATGAGCCTGCCTTGGTTGTTTGTGGCTTTTGACACTGCCCTCCGTAGGAATTCTATTTCTGGTCAGAGTTGCCACATGAGCTTAAACTTTATCTAAATACTGGTAATGTGGCATTAGTACACAGGCAGATTCTTACAAACCCAGTGCCTTTCCAACATGCCCCCCACTCCCCCACCTCCTCTCCTACATTTAAAAATACTGGCTAGACTAAAAGTGTAATATTCTTTTGGAAACAGCATTGGGTAAGCCAGATGGATTTCATTTGGCAACTAAAGGGTGTAAATATATGTTTAGATTCAGAGGTTCCCCTAGACAATGGTTACAAGATGTTGGCTACAGTAAGCTGAGGGTTTCGATGTAGGGCATTTAAAAATTCTATATTTAAGCAGCAATAAAATTATGACAAGTAGACCAGAGCCATCAAACCCTCAGTTAAATCCTCAGTTCCTCTCTCATACAACTGGAGGTAGGCATATAATGCATATTCTGAGTGAAAAATGCAGCATTTACATTTTCATGTTTAATTTCCTGGCTATTTATTGGCTGAAGTGGCTCTAGTAAGCTAAATTTCACTTCTGATTTTTTCCTCGTAACTGATAAATCAGAGGGAGGAAGAAGTGTCCAGCAGCTCATTCTTGGAGCTGGCTGCTTACAGAAAATTTAGAGGTGAAAGAGCCATGGATCATGCTGTGCCATGAATCTCTGAAGTCACTGAAAAACATGCCATCTGACCATAACTGCCTGAAAATGAAAAATCGTTCCCCATAAAACCGTTCTTTTCTTACAGCGAGGGAGACAAAAGAGGGCGGTGATGAAACAGAAGTACTAGCTTGTGTGCGTCTGCAAGACTGTGGGTCTGCTTACACCGGGTAGAATTGTTTTCTTTTCTTTCCGCTGACATCAACTTGTATGCAGGAACATTCAGCAGATTCCAGCTGGTGACAGTTGGCTGCTGACGGGCTACAGGACAACTAACAACTATTGACTGTGCATTTTTCACTGGACAGTGGCTCTTGTGCCAGACTCCGGTCTTGGCTGTTTTCCTCGATCAGGTGAAACCAGGGGCAGACGGGCTACCCTGAAACTCAGAAAGGCTTTCCCTTCGTTGTTGAAGCTTAGCAATGTAGAGCCCCAAACAAGAACAATGACAGAGCTATTTGCTATTATTTGTTGTGAGACGTGGAAGAAGTTGTTTCGTTAACTCAGTGCCAGTTACCATGGGGCTGAGATGGTATATGGTCTATTGTCATATTTATTGCCCTGCTTTCTGTCTGCATTTCTGTTGTTTGTACTGTCTCATGTAGATCCTTTCTTATTTTCCTTTTTCTTGTGCCCTCCTGCAATATCAGATGTTTAAAAAAGTAAGATAAGGGGCACATTAAAAATTAAAAGGCAATCTGAAATCTACCTTGACACAGCTGTAAAGCTCCCACATTCCTGAGCCTGACCTAAACAGACTGCCACTCAGTCTGGACTGTGGTGGGATGGAGATATTTGTGTAAAGTAACTCAAGTTTGCTAGACCCAAGAAGGAAACCACCAGACTAATTTACTTCCACTCGAACTAGAATGAAACCAAGACCCTGAAGAAAGAAAACCTTTGACATTAACCATTGATCCACTCTAGTGAGTTAATATGTTACAACCAGAATCACTGTGGTATTTGAATGATTTTGATGAAATATTTAATAGAGAGGCTCAAATAAAATTAAAAGACATTTTCTTTAGTGAACATCTTGTGGCCAAATTTCTATATTCATGAAAATATATTAAGCATCATGACAACTCATGGTAAACCTACAACAAATTATTAATTACATTTGGAGTTTCAGTAACAAATTCTGTGACACAGTAGCCTCACAATATCCCTCAAATATAAAGAATCAGAAAGAATGCCTTTGAAGGTGTTTCTAGTCTCAGCAATTATACTTTGTAAAAATCCTTGCTTGACTTTTAAATCCAGTTGCTAAATATAAAAACTGTTCCCTGAAAAATCAGAACACCTAATCATAAATTTATCTGTTTGTTCTTTAAAGGAGAAAGATGGTGAGGAAAATAGAAAGCTCATGGCTGAAATCAGAAATCACAAGATGAATTCATCATTCATCCAAAGACACTCAGCTGCTAAAAGAAGTCATGCTTTTAGAGGGCTGTTGAGGAGGGAGTAAGTCAGGATGTTTCCAGAACATGACTGTTGAGGAGTCAGATACAGGCTAGTCCCACAAGTTGCTTAACTGTCTGTGAACCCTGAGCCCCCGACTTCAAGGCTCGGCAGCTTCGTCCTTCATGGCACCAAACCTTGATATTAGGGATGCAAAGATACACTCATAAGAATCACAGGTTTTCTCTTATTCAAAATTTGGGGGACTGGCTAAAAACAAAACGAAACAGGGGAGCCTTATCCTTAGGCAAAAGGGATTCTGTGTTACCTGTCAGTTAAATCAATGCATAAAATATGTATGCATAAAAGAGATACGGTACAGAAGACATCAAGGTCAACCATTTAAAACAAGATTAAAGAGAATCAAAGGGCTTTTACCTCTGTAAAGAAAAGAAAATGCATGCATGGACTGTCTCTTCATATAAAGAACTGATTTATCTTTTGCTATGGTTAGTTGAACCATGAATTACTGAGAATGTGGGGCTGAGAGGAGACTCTCAAGGTGCTCCATGTAAAGTCAGGGAAACTAAGTCTTGGAAAGAGTGCAAGTGGGAGGCCCTGGGGTAATCTTAATGCTATTCCAGGGCTGTCCCCGCAAGGCAGGGACCCCAGTATCACCATGGGCCTCCCCAGAGACTCTTTCTGTGCAGCACTCTTGATATTCATGCTGTGTTTCTGTCATGTGAGTGAGCTGGAGTAAAAGCTAACCTTTCCTCTGATTCACTTGTATCACTTTTAAAAGACACCATCAGACTTGGTGACGGGGTGGTTAAGAGAAAGGACTTCTATTTTTAAAAAAGTTTTTTTTTTTTTTTAAATAGAAGACTGGGTGATGAGGTAAGTGAAGTCTGCTTTTCCTTGGATAGAGACCCTTCCTCCCACCCTTATCCCCTTTTGACCGTTGCAAAATAGCTTAGTCCAAGGAAAGGGGAGAAGACAAATGAATAAAATAATGCCAAAGTCACCGTTGCCAGGAAAAACACACTTTGATTCAGTTAATTTGTTCTGTTAATGTCAAAGGCTGTGATTCCCAATTAGCTAATTTTAAGAAGCTCTAACTGAAAATAACTACATCAGCCCTAAACTTAGTGTTTGGTCAAACATTAGGATCTTCAAGTAAAAGAATAGGGCCCCTAAAGAGGTACTGATGTCTGTTTAAGAAAACAGTGCTAAACAAGGACACGACTAAATGGGGTTTTCCAACTGGGTTTTAGCCTCTCCAGAGAAGCTGATGGAGGTGAGAGAGGAGGGGGACACACGAAAACTTCTAGCAACAGAAAATGTTCCCCAAGTCAGATTTGTGTACAATCAACTTTCTAATGGTAGAATTCTCCCTGCTGGTGAGACTCTTTGGGACAGAAATGCTTCCCTAGTTCAGGAGGAATTAATTAAAGCAGGCATGTAGTTTGCAATATTTCTAGCTCCCTCACTGAAAGGCTCCATGCACATAAACCAGAACAGCTTGAGCAGCTGAGAAAACCTGGGCCAAAAATGACTCCACCAGCCTCTCTCCTTCCTCCTCCTTTACATTGAATCAGAAAGATACAATAATAATCACTTAAAAAAAAAACCCCAAAATACCCAGAACACTCATGGTTTCTGTACAACTGTAAGCGCTTTCATTATGTCTGAATAGGGTCATAATAAATATATGCGCTTAAAGGTGAAAATCACAACGTGCTAATGAAATTGTGAATTATCCAGAAGAAAACTAAGCACGGGCACACAATGGCAGAATCTTTCGCTGCTAAAAGTTCAGTTTCTGCCTTTGGAACATTAAAGCCCAACAGGGAGCTGGTGGGGTACCCCTTGTGCTGTCTTGTCATATTATGAGTTTCTGGTTTCAGATAAAAGGGGAGAAAGGGCCCTTAAGAAAGCAAAGGACTGGGGAAAAAAATTAAATTTCCTTCTCGGAAAGCTAAGGGTTGGTTTTCTGAAGATGATGGATAATGGCATTTCAAGTTTTTTAGATTTTAATAGAGAAAATGGAGGCAAGTCATGGAGGGAAAAGAGAATACATAAATAAATAGAACAAGGTGAAGTTTCCACAAGAATTCCCTCAACTTTTTCTTTCTTTCTTTCTATCTCTGTCTCTCTTTCCTTTCCTCTCTCTTTCTTTTTTTGAAATCTTAAACCTCATTTCTGGCTTGCATTTGGTAGGATTCCCGCTCTGGCTTTTATTAAAAACAGACTTTATGTGGTCAGAATTCTCCATCTAAAGCTAAACTTTAATAGGCATAAGGATCCTAACAGAGTCTTTCTTGCTCTCTCTCAGGTGACCAACCCCCTGCCCCTCCAGGGATTTCCCTCCCAATGCGCAGAACTGGCGCTGAAACTCGAAGGCTCAGCAGAAAACAACCAACTTTCCTCTTGTACTCAGAACTCTCATTTCTGTTTTACATTTGAGACTCTTTGCAAGGCCAGATCAAATTAATTCTGGCTCTAACTTGAGAATCTCTAAAAATTTTGAGTAACACAACTGTTGTCCTATAAATTCCCGAGTGCAGACGACTAAAACCTGGAGGTCTCCCTCTCCAGCTCAGGCTCCGGAGGCAGATTCCTGCCGGCTACCCTCTGTGAGCGAGCTCAGAAATACCAAGGGCAACTCCACCTGGCTTAACAAATCAATTTAGCGTTCAGCAGTATCTCTGAAGGGTATTGGCAAGCCAGCTTATTTGAACCCAAGAGGTGAAGCAGCCAAGCGAGCAGGCAAAGACATGCACTTTCATTCCTGAAGACAGGCATTCCCAGGTTGCTCTGGTTCCTTCTTATAGTTAAACAGACAAAATAGCTGACTTCAAGGCTCCTATGTGGGACTCTAACAGCCCTCCCCCAATGGCCTCCATACGTTCTTGGCACAATGGCAGACCTTTTCCCAGTCAATCTTAAGTTTCCTAAAACAATCATTTAATTTTGCTTATAAGTGAGGCTCAGCACTGACCTTTATGCTTGATTACCTGGAAGGGACAGTCTTTTGAATGCTGCAGTACAGAAGTTCTCAAGGGGAGGGAGATTAACTCCCCCAAACCAGTGACAATGTCTGGAATCATTTTCAGTGGTCACAACTCAGTGAGTGCAACTGACATCCAGTGGGTAGAAGCCAGGATGCTGCTAAACGTCCTAAAATGCACAGCACGACCCACTCAACAAAAACGTCCATAGCGCTGAGGTGGAGAAATCCTGACATTATGGTTAGGAGACTCGGCTCTGGAGTCAGACTGCTTGGTGTTGAAGCCCAACTCTGTTAGGGCCTGGTTGAGTGCCTTGGGTAAACAGCTTAACCTCTGCATCTAGTCTGTAAAATGGACAATCACCTAACTCGTGGCGTTGTTGTGAGCATGAAACAAAAATGAACCTGCAAAGCTCTCAGGACAATGACTAGCATACATTGTGGTGGTGGTGGTTTAGTCACTAAGTTGTGTCTGACTCTTTTGTGACCCTACGGACTGTAACCCACTGGGCCCCTCCATCCATGGGATTTCCCAGGCAAGAATACTGGAGTGGGTTGCCATTTCCTTCTTCAGTGGGTCTTCTCAACCCAGGGATCGAACCTGGGTCTCCTGCATTGCAGGCATATTCTTTACTGACTGAGCCACCAGAGGCAGACATGACTAAAGCGACTGAGCACACACGCCCGCAAAGCAAACATTGAGAGCTCAATAAATATTATCATTTTTATTATCAATACTAGAATTTAGCTCAGTTCCAAGTCCTCAGTATAAATCAAATTTACTGAGGTTAGAGGAAAAAAAAAATGGTTTGAGAGTACACATATCCTCTCTGATAGGGACCACAATGGTGATGGTAATAACATCCACCGTGATTTACAGTTGATGAGACTCATTCAAATACCCCATCTCATATGATTTGGGCAACAACCTTGTTGAGTCTTTATTTCATAGATGAGGAACTCATGGCTCAGTCTGACTTGCCCAAGACCTGTGGCAAATCAAATCTTCTGATTTCACATTCCCTTCTATTCCTCTACACCTCCCTTTGTTTAGTGGTTTAGGACGCCCCTTCTTCTCTTCATTACACCCAACATCCCTGAACATTGAAATAAATGTAAGCACTGTAATTAGAGGGTGAGGTGACTCAGACTTCATGGGTGGGCAGAAATCACTTCTCTTTTGACAGTACAAGCATAGTAAGGTTTTCCTTCATGGAGTATACAAATATTTTAATCCTCTGAATTGAACTTCTAAAAAATTAGCTTTCTCTATGGGTTATTTTCTTTCCTTTTTAAATTTCTGATGTTGAAAAAAAAAAACAAAACCCTAATTCCCTGTACTTTCAAAATCTCTAATTAATATATTGACTGTAAATGTATGAAGGTGAGACTATAGTTTCAACTGTATGTGGTGTACATGATTTCAAGTTTCAGTTATTTATTAGCTATTTTGTTTCACAATTAAGCCTGAAAATCTGCTTATAAATGCCAAAATGTATTATTCAAATGTACAATGTTCTGTTTTATTTATTGTCAGTGACTGCATACAGCAGTCATATGTCTGTGTTAAAATAAAAAACAATTGCAGATGAATCAGCCAGATTTTTACTCAGCCTACATTAAAGTTAGTGACATTGGGCTTAAGGGTCAAAGTTCAGAGGGCAGATGGATAATATTCCTTGAAGTCAGTGGTTTTATAGAATTCCTCTGGTAATAGAAGAGGCTAGGCCTTAGCTTGTGATGCTCTGGTGACCTAGGGAGCACACAGCTTGCAGCAAACCAGCCACTGGCTCTTTCATTTCAAAGCTCTCTGTCAAATTCTACAAACAGCTGCCAAAATGTCATTCATCTGGACCTAAGTTTCTGTGGTTCATTTAGTTTGTGCCAGTAGAGAAAGGAGAGTATAGTCCATATATTGGTTTCTAAATGGAGTCATGGGCTCAGCAATCTTCCTATGATTCCTCTCCAGGGGGAGGGGGTACCGCAAACATGTAGGACAGTATCTTTGCCCTTTTCTTTTCCAAATCAATTTTGTCTGTCATGCTATAAGAGAACCCACGAGCATCCCACCCCCCAACCACCCTACTTGGCCGCGTGCAGAACACTCACCTCGGGACGCTGGGAGGGGCCCTAGTGGGCCGAGATGGAACCTGTGGAGGTGTCCCGAATGAGTCACTGCTGTTGGGGAAAGGAGGTAATGGGCCTGGCCGGAATGGCACTGGCGGCGCCCCTGAGTGGGGTCCCGGGGAGGGGATGGCGGGTGCGGGTCCCCGGCCAGACGTGGGTCGCGGGAGAGGTGCACTCAGCGTTGGCCTCCTCTGGGTGGTGGGGCTTGGAGGGGGGGACCTGGGGACAGAGAGACAGCAGTTTGCCCATCCTCCTTTCCATCAGAAGTTATCCTTAAAAAATATGTTATAATTGACTACATTTAAAAAAGTACTGTCTGACTAACTCAGATACACATTAGGGATATTATAAAAGGGTAAAAGGTGAAAGGAAGTTTCCTTCCCCACCCCTTCCTCTGTGGAGACAACCAGTATCTTTTCCTGGGTATCCTTTTTATCTATATTCTATAATATCTTCTCTCTCTCTCGTGTATATATATATATGTGTGTGTGTGTGTGTGTGTGTGTGTGTGTGTGTGTGTGCATAAATTGCTTTTTTGTACACAACATTCTACAACTTAAATTTTTTTTAAGCTTCACATTAACTAGACTGTCTTTTCACTTCAGTACTTATTCTTTTTAATGGCTGTATAACATGCCATTGTCCAGGTATATTGTGCTTGTTTTTGAAAGGAGCTGAGACTATCTGACTCTCTCTCCCTCCTGAACTTAAATATTCCTTTTCCTCTTTTTGCTTTAGGTTCATATTGGCTTAGGGAAGCACATTCAGAAAACGACTCTGGACAAGCTGGGAGGCCTCTGGCATTGGGGGCACCTCCTTCCTACCTGCGGGAATGCTGGATCCAGGAGTCATCCACAGGTGGTGGTGCGGGCGTGAACGTCGTGGCCGTGTTGATGTCGCCGATGACCACGAGGGCTTCTTTAAGGGCCTGGTACATTCGAAGCATCTCGTCCCGGCGCTGAGCCTGCTCTGCAGATTCCTCCATCAGGGTATTTTGGTCCTCTGAAGAATATAACTGTGCTAGGAGCTCGGAATTTATGAAATCTTTAACCTGTTGAGTCACCGCAGAAAAGTGAAAAATGGAAATGAATGAGTGACTGAATGATAAACTGGTTCAGAGCCTGTGGACAAAGTCCACAAAAGTTCACTCTGGGAAAGGGGACCCATCATGCATGTTTACTCTTCTTTCTTCATTAGTCTCCCAATGCCAGTAACTTTCCTCTCTGTCTTATGGCTGTTAATACTAAAGAAAAACAGCTAGTTGAAAAGAGGGCCAAACCTCGCCATCGTCAGAACAAGGCCTATTGGTTGTACAAGCATTTCTGCAGTGTCGTCTGTGGCTGCTTGGTTTATAGACGAGGGAAAGTGCCAGCAGGTAAGTGGTGGTATTTTCAATAGGAAACAACGGTGTGGGGAAACTTAGGTAGTAACACAAGCTACGCATTCCTTGGTATTTCAGCCCTTTACCTATCTTTTACCAAAAATCACTGGAATACTATTAAGACCCCAGGTTTCCATGTTGTCTCAAAAGTATAATTAGTACCAGTAAGAGAATATTTATTAAATATAGAATAATATATAATTATGCAAGGTCATTTACAAAAAAAGTGATACATTCTCTGGTTTCCAGAGCTTAACAGTGATGAAGACTGACATAAGGTTCCATAGTTAACCTTATATGACATAAAGTTCCATATAAGAAAACAAATTAAAATATGACCAACTCATGTGAGTCTTTGGGGAGGGGCATTTTGTGGCAGGATGAGAATGGAAAGGATGCGTTGTCACATAGCCTTGAGGGAGAGAGAATCAGTACCTGTATTTCATCAAGTCTAAGACACCCCCGATTTTGAGACACACCACTCTTCTACATGGCACTAAGAAAGGAAAACCACCGTCAACAAAACTACGACAGAATGCCAAGGTATCACTGAGTGTCACATGCATCTTCGTGTCAGAAATGTTAAATGTGGAAAAAAGTGAATGTAAGAATCAATGAAATCCAATGTGTCTTCACAAGTTATCTGATTTAATTCTCACTGCATATATATGAAGCATGTATTATTATCCCAGTTTTACAGATGAAGGAACTGAATGAAGCTCAGAGAGGTTAAGTAACTTGCCCAAAGTCACACAACATTAAGTTGAACCCCACATCTTCAGACTTGTCTAGTGCTCTTTTCCATGACCCCCTTGCCTCACTTTGAGTGACTAGAAAAGATAATTTACAGTTAAGCATCATGATTATAGTGTGGTACACAAGTATGCCACTTAAGCCTAGAAGAATAAACCAACTTGGATTTTTCAATGCCCCTATTAAGAGAAAGTTAACACTTATCTAGAGTCACTGGATCTATGAAAGGCCAAAAGCGAGTATATTTAATTGTTACAAATTCAAGCAGACAACAGAACACCTGTCAGATGCTCAAGATTCCTGGGTTGTAGTTAAATTTTTTAACTCAGAAATGACAAGATTCTAAAACACATAACTTCACTGTTTTTTAAAGGTATCAAACCATGTGAATAATTCTACTAATCAGAGAATTCAGCTAAATCACAGCTCTGTTGTGAAATAAATAAACACTGTTCTCTGTACATATTCTGTAAACTAGGAGTGATTTAAATGTAGAAGCAATCTAATACATAAGATGTATCCAGGCAACTGTCTGGTGGAAGGGAAAGTTTATGTGTGATAGCTGTAGAAGGTAAATTTGGCCAGGTAACCTGGGGCCAGATGTGAAGGCCTTGAAAGCCAAGGAAAAGTATTTGAACTTTTTCCATTTGGCAATGGGGAGCCATGGAAGGCTTTTAAAGCAAGTAAGTGAAATAATAAAAGAGAGTTTTAGGAAAGTCAATCTGGCTGTGATTGTAAAAGAATTTGCAAGAGTGGTAGTAGAGATAAAGAATTCTGTCAGAAGACCACTGCAGATTTATGGAATGATAAGGGTTTAATTTAGCATGGTTGCTGTAGAATAGAAAATATGGGCACAGATAAATGATATTAAAAGGAAAAAGCAGCTGGACCTGGTGCTGTTTGGATATGAGAGGCAAGGAAGAAAGGAACAAAGACCCCTCAAGCATTGAAGTTTGGGTGAGTGGAAGTCAAGGAAACTCAAGTTTAGTGAAAAGACAGTAAATTTGGCTTAAGAACTGTTCTCCTCCTTGAAGATTTATTTACTGCTAAACACACTTGCAGGTACCCAAGGAGTCATACACGTTTGCACAAATCTTCCACTATGAGGTGTGTAAGTACTTGGAGAGATGGTGTGACTCCAAACTCAAAACCAGACAAGTTTCCTGGCATTGACCATCACTTGGGTTAAGCTCTTTTGAAGCTTTACATCTTCCTGGAGTATCACTTAGACTCTATTAAACACAATTTAAAAGAAGGTCCTTCCAAGAATAGATTTAAAGCAGATCTGAATTAAGAAGCAACTGTCAAACAAACCATGAAATAAAATAATAAGAGCCTGCTTTGGTATTCTGATCAAAGATCTGCCTTGAATCAACTCTTTCACATCAAAATGTTACACATTAAAACCTGCCTACTATCCAATAGATTTGGCAATGTCCTGAAATAATATGAATAATTTTTAGCATAAGAGAAAGTGGCAGTATAGCACAGTGGTTAAGGGCATATTCTTTGGAAAGACAGCTCTAAATTTGAGTCCTACAGGACTTCCCTGCTGGTCCAGTGGTTAAGATTCCATGCTTCCAATGTAGGGCTACAGGTTCGATCACTGGTTGGGGAACTAAGATCCCACAAGCCACATGTCACAGTCCAAAAATGAATTTGAGTCCTAGCTCTAACATTTATCGTTCTTGGACAAAAAACTTAACATTTTTGAGTTTCAGATTCCTGATCTGCAAAATCAGGTTAAGGGTAGGAGCTGCCTCAAGAGTTGGTATAAGAAAAAGAAAAAAAAAGAGTTGGTGCAAGGATTCAGTGAAACAGTGAATATATATTGCCTAGCATGATGCCAGGGCTTCCCTGGTGGCCCAGATGGTAAAGAATCCGCTTGCAATGAGGGAGACCTTGTTTTGATCCCTTGGTCAGGAAGATCCCCTGGAGAAGGGAATGGCTACCCACTCAAGTATTCTTGCCTGGAGAATTCCATGGACAGAGGAGCCTGGTAGGCTTGATGCCTAGCATTTAGGCAGTGTTCCATCAACAAAAGCTATTTTTTTATAGTATAAGGTCTAAATTGGGATTATGTATATAGAGGTAGGCAGCTAGGGCAATAGTGCCAGCATCAAGTGACACAGTTCATGAAGAGTGAAGTTAACATTTATTTTGCACGTAAGAAAATTTAAAACTCTTCTCCTCCTGCTAGCCTCACTTTGTAATGCTACAACTGGAACAAAGGTAGGGGGGACTTTGGGGAGTTTCCAGACACTTCAGGGACTTTCTGAGCAGTTTGTATGTCAATGGTACAAATATTTAAATCAAGGATTCTGCACAATTGGAGGCCAAGTGGATCCCTTTTAAATGATAGCATTGAGAAAATACCTTACAGAACATGACCTAAACTAATTATACTTGCATGTGAGATTTGAAAGAATCTTTACGCCTTTAATTATAACACCTTATAACCTATACATCTTTGTGAGGTTCACCAAAAAATTCTCACGCACAAAGCCTCATTCCAGTTTAAACTCCACAGGCTAGATAAACAGGCATTACTGCGCCATGTCGTTCTGCTCAGTGTAAAGGAATGTGAGGTCATTAAAAACGTTCCACATGTTTTCCTCTCTTTCTGACTTTAACCCTTCTCTAGCAACCTGCAGTATTTTTGAATCCTTAACTTTCTTCGTCTTTATTACTAAAACCATTTAAAGCCTTCACAAATAGAAGAGATATTTATAGAATTTTCATACAATTCAGTTTCTTAGAAGACTATTTCCTTAAAACCTTTTTGTTTCGAGACGGGAGGGGCCACAGAATGGCACAGTGATAAGTTTCATTCACATGAATACACCTATAAAAACTTAATTAAGAAGTTTAATTGTGTTCAGCTTTAGAGAGGCGCTTGGTTAGAATTTATAGATTCTTTGGCATCTCACAATTCTCTCATTTCTACTAAAGACTGCTTTCCGTTTCCCAGGGATTTCATTTTGGTAAGGACCAACCAAGTTTTCCTTTGAAAAGGAATATCCTTTGACTCACAAAGGTTGAGCAAAGAAGATGGGCAGAAAAAAGTACATACTGTATGATTCCAAAGTTCAAGTATAGGCAGAACTAATCTATGGTGTAAAGCAGGAGAGTTACCCTTGGTGGTGAGTGACGGTGGTGGGTGGAGAGGAGCAAAAGCGGGGCTTGTGAGGCTTCTGGGTCTTAGCTGGGATCTGTTTCTTGAGCAGGATACAGAATGCTTGACTGGTGGAAATAAATTAGTGCTCTGGTATTTAAGATGTTCTTTCCCTTCAGATAATGAACATTTAAAATAAGACTCTACTTCATACACACTAAAGTTACAATAAGTTGTGAAACTAGGGCACATGTTACTAATTTTCTACCAAAGGGCCAATGGGCAAGGAGAGTGAAAGTAGACCTTTAGGGGTCCAGGGGTAAAGGCTCCAAGTGTGAAATGCCTCTAGGTTTCATATTTGGTTCTTAAAATGTTTCATAAAACTTTACATTCTATTTCGTATTAGCTGGGTTTGTTTGACTACGAGGAGCAATGTTTTAAATTACTAGTTAAGATTCAAAACATTGTTTCTCGTATTCAAACAAACCCTAATCAAATTTTCAAGGAAAATGAACCCTCTGGGAAGACAGCCTATGTATATGCTATGGGGATCAGAGCCCACCCCCCTAGTTTGATAAGACTGACTTAGAATGTTCTGAACCTTGCTGCATGCACTCTCTGGTGGTGGACTGGAGAGAATATCAGACCATGAATGAGAAGACGTGGAGGTGGATTTTAGTCATGATTCTGCCACCGTCAGCTGTGTGATCTTGGGCAAGTCACTTAGCCTCTTGGGGCCTCAGCTTCTTCATTGGAAACTTAACAAAATCATGAGTACCCAACAGGTGGCTGTCCTTTGGGTTCAAACACAGACTTATGTGCCACCTTGCCACTGACACTTTTCAAATAAAGCTGGATTCACTTTCTTGATTCTCTGATCGAGAACTTCTGGTAGTGTGAGCTAGAAGAAGAGGCCATCAAGATGTGCCTGCTATGTGGTGTCATATGTGTGTTTTCTTTAAAGTCTCAAACAAAACTCAGTCGCTTTGCCTGTAGCCTGTCCAGAAAAACTGCCTGTCATAAACTTGCTATTTCTTTGTGCCGTTCTTACCTGGTATGTTTAAGCAATGAAACAGCTGCTGCATTTCAATAGACAAAGGCTTACAGTATGTCTGAGGCGAGGCATTTATTGCTGGCTTTAAACTTCTTAAACAATTCCATATGGAGACTTGAGTGGCAGAACACTTAATGTAAACTTTCAAAGGAAACTGCCCACCAAATTCTGAACTTTATGAAAGTTGGCTGAAACATATTCGTTTTCAGAAGGCAGAGTAGCCATTCCCATTTCAGAGAGGAAAGGCCACAGCCTGGCTTTCAATAGTGATAGTTAACAAACAGAGGACCCGGTTTTAGGCATTTATCAGTTCTGCAGGAACAACTAGCTTTTTCACCCACAACCATTTATAGAAAAGCAGGGTTAAGTAGATGGAATTCAGAATGAGGAGTCAAACTATTTATTTTTCTTGTTATGATTCTATGATTAATTCTCTCACTTGAAGATCTCTTCACTTTAAGTTTTTTAAAAAAATCAACACATATGTATGACACAGTGCTGGGTGTTCAGTGTGTTTATGTTTCTTGTACTCAAAAGGGTGCTTTTGGAATGAACAAAAAGGGGTCAGACGTTCTACACCATAAGACGTCATGAGAATATATTTTTTAAAAAAGGGATGTTTGTTTTTACATATACATAATTATACATATAAATTTATATTATACACACACACATATATAAAACTATATACTTTCATTTTTGTTCTTCAGTCATTAAGTCATGTCCAACTCTTTGCAACCCCATGGACTCATTGGGCTCTCCTGGCAAAAATATTGGAGTGGGTTGCCATTTCCTTCTCCAGGGGATCTTCCCAGACCAGGCATTGAACCTACATTTCCTGCACTGGCACATGGATTCTTTACCACTGAGCCACCAGGGAAGCTCTATATACTTTTACATATATGGTAAAAATGTGGATAAAATAATATCCAAAGGAAAGCAATCATCCTAGATGTATAAAACTATTTTCTGGTAGATATGAAAAGTTATATTCAAACAAAGAGAGCCATAATGTCATAAGAATCCAGCGTTACATAATGTTTTCACTTTCTCCACATTCCTATCAATCTCTGCTGCAAGGTTTGACCTTGGAGATCAAGTCTTAATTGAAGTCTTCTTTCTCAGGACTCTTCTGTGAGGTCTCCTTGAGGACAATCAGCAGAGCTTCACTTCCATGGATAATACCCTTAGGTCGGGGTTTTGCCATCTCATAAAGCAAGTGAGTGGTGAGGGGTAAGGGCAATTATCCTCGTGTTTCTTTGTGTGTGTGTGTTTCTTGAGAAGGTGAAAGTAGGATAGATCTGCAATCAGTTTTTTTTTCCCCCTTTTGACTAATTTATGTCAAGCCACTGCTCACAGCTATAGACAGGAAGCGCTATTTCCTGTGCTGATGATTTAATATAGAGCAGAGCAGCGTTTGAACTGATGGCAGCACTAATGACTCTCGGTAAAACAGTGAAAAGATAAATGATTCTTAATCAGGAAAATGTTTAAATAAGCAAGTGCCTGGATTCCACAGCAAAACAACCTGAACTCATTTAAGTGAAGTTAAGAGGGTAATTTGAAAAATACACAGACTATTTGTTTAGTACTTTATATTTTTCAAAATGGCATAGAGTCACATATATTATGTTCTCTGACAATTCTGGGGGGCAGCTCAGGGTTCCTAGTGTAGTTTTAGAAGTGACTGACTTCAGCCTAGAGGGGCCAAATGATTTGCTTCAGGTCACACAGCAGGCCATTGACTAAGCTTAAGTATATAATTTATAGTTTCCAATATATTTCCAATACATTGCTTACCTGCTGCTGATACTTCAAAGCATTCTACTCACCTTGTTTGAATAAATGAAATGTGTATGAAAATAAAGTGAGTTAAAAACAAGATTGCTCATGTGACTGGGGTCTTCAAGTCAAGGAGCTCATACATCATGAATAACAAACTGTCAAACTTAGAATTTTGAAAGGAATCTTAATATATGGATAATGGTTATTTCAATTCTTTAGTAGGCAGCCATATTAGTTCCTTACAACTATACTTTTCATTATATTAATACTTCCATATATACCATCTTGGGGAACAAATAACTAAGCCAGATACCTTTTTATGATTCATATTTTATATATGGAGGAAATAGAAAGACACAAAGGATTGTCTCAGGTTAAATCTAGACAGTGTATTAAAAAGCAGAGATATCACTTTCCAACAAAGGTCCGTATAGTCAAAGCTATGGTTTTTCCAGTAGTCATGTACTGATGTGAGAGATGGACAGTAAAGAAGGGTGAGTACTGAAGAACTGATGCTTTCGAACTGTGGTGCTGGAGAAGACTCTTGAGAGTTCCTTGGATAGCAAGGAGATCAAACCAGTCAGTCCTAAAGGATATCAACCCTAAATATTCATTGGAAGGACTGATGCTGAAGCTGAAGCTCCAATACTTTGGCTGTTTGGATACGAACAGCCGAGTCATTGAAAAAGACTCTGATGATGGGAAAGACTGAGGGCAGAAAGAGAAGGGGGCAACAGAGGTTGAGACGTTGGATGGGATCATCGATTCAATAGACATGAGTAAGCAAACTCAGGGAGACAGTGAAGGACAGGGAAGCCTGGTGTGCTGTAGTCCCTGGGGTCACAAAGAGTAGGACATGACTGAGAGACTGAACAACAACAGAGTTTGTAACAGAACCAAGTATAGAATCCAGGTTTCTCCTGAATTCTAGGGTGGGGCTCTTTTGTGCTTTACCATCTAATTTTTGTTACAAGCAAATGCTAATAATATATTATTTAAATAAATATGTGTCCTTAGAAGATAACAAGGAATAAAATTGGTGTTGCATTTTTCAAGAATCAGAAAACCCTGCTATAAAACACCCCATTATAGCCTATCTTATCTAAAAGATAAGTTCTCAAATAAATTGCAGTATTATTTATAGTTTAGCAAAGTAGCTACCAAAAGAACCCAACCAGACCACGTAATTTAAGTATCATTTCCTGACTGCTATAAAAATAACCATGAAAAGGAAAAGATTCTATGAAATATAGATCAATTACTTTGAGATCCTTGGTTCTATCATCTTACCTTAGAAAAGAAAAAGAAACTCATTTTGTATCCATGGGGATAGGGCAAAAAGCCCTTTTCTAGGTTAAAATAGTATTCTATAATTTTTAGACAGTGAGAAGAACTGTATTACCATATTCTGTATGAATATGTAGAAAAGAATAGATATCTTTTGCCTTTAATTTCAAAGTCTAGAAGCCAGGGTATCTGGTTTTATTCCTGGCTTTGCAACTAATTTATTCCTTGACTATAGTATTTTTGCTCTGCTTTATCATGAGCAAATTCACACCCTTCTAGAGGAGACAGCTAATAGGAAATACCAGTATACTGTAGCTAGAAGTTTTATGTTTTCTTTCCTAAGTTCCCTTCCACTCAGTCAATTACCACTTGTAATGGAAAATGATAAGCCTGGGTAATAGGTGTTTTGACCATCCAGAAAACATCACAAAGAAGCTGAAGAGAGTGTGAGCAATTTCCACGCTAGTATGGAATTAGAAGTTAAAAATGAGACAGCTGATAAACACTTACATTATTGATCATAAGGTGCATTATTGTTTTTGGGATTAGGTCTCGGATACATTTGTTGATAATAGACATATAAGAGTCTACAAGGTTGCGAATGGTCTCCACTTGTCTCTCCAACTGTGGGTCCATAGAAAAGTTTTCTGCTTGGCCATTCTCATCATTTTCAGTCTAACAGAAAAGAAAGAAAAACAAGGATTATTTCACATTGATTCAGAAGAAAAAAAATACCAGACATTATCATATGATTGACTTCTGTTTACTGAATTTGAAGTTGTACTACCAGATGGTAACATCTTTATCTTATCAAACAGCCATTTATTCTGAAAAGAGATCAGAACCATGCAGTTATTGTTCTACCTTTAGCCTGCCACAATCAAGAGAAAGCAAAATACTGGGATTCTGAATGAATGTTTAGACAGACAATCAGATAAACAGTGCAGCTAACAACATACCTCTAGAGAACAATGTAATCTTAAGCCATTTGCAAGTTGGCCAAAGAACTGAATCCAAATATCTGATGCAGATGTAAACCTCTGGGAGGGGTCTCCAGGGACTCTATAGATTAGAAATAACCTTGGTGTTGTTCTGGAACTCCTAGGTCTGCTCTGGAATGGATCAACACTTGGATCAGTCCAGATTTAAAACTAAGTCTCCTCGGCCTGGCCTGGAGCCAAAATAAGAGATATAGGGGATAATGCATTTTTCCATGCACTTGCTGGAATTTGTTCTATAAATTCATGCTTCTGTCATCACTACTAAAGGCTGGCTCCACTGTGAAAAACTTAGCGTTTTAACTTCCAACTTGTTATTCTTTGAATAAAACAGAATACATCCAAACACAAAGCATTTATTTGTGCAACATGAGAGAAGCATCTGTTTCCTATACTCTGCAACTTGAGTTAATTAATTTTGGCTTATCCACCAGAGGCTGGGCTGGGCATCTTCATCATTAAGGGCTGACCTGTTGGCTTGGCATTGAAATCAATTTAGAATAAATGGTCTCCATTTCAAGTCAGGTTGAACCATCTAAGCCCCAGAACATGATACAAATATTGTTAGTGGTCT
The DNA here is from genome assembly GCF_032405125.1 of Capricornis sumatraensis. Taxonomy (NCBI): domain Eukaryota; kingdom Metazoa; phylum Chordata; class Mammalia; order Artiodactyla; family Bovidae; genus Capricornis; species Capricornis sumatraensis. Next base: position 47,257,827 of record NC_091082.1, on the reverse strand, counting down.
GGCTGCTTTCTAGCATTTGGAAAGATTTAATTACTAATGCAAAAAAAAGGGGGGATATAATTTATTGCTTCCAATGTGGACATGAAGTAATTTTCTTTGGAAATGTACCTACTCCGATCTGCCAGGTTTTTAATCATCCAATCAGTTCTCGGCAAAGCACTGTGCTGAATTGCTTAAATAGATCTATAAATAAGTGTTAACTTTGGATCAATACGTATGTGTGAAAGGCATATTTGTAGGCCACAAGATCAACAATAACAGAGATAGAAATTAGTTCTAAACATTTATATAGGCTTCTGTTGCTTTTCTAACACCTTAAAAATATTAAAATAATATGTGCTCACTCTAAAACACAACAGTTACTTTCCAAACCTAAGAGCCGAATCGCATACTTCATGATGACAACTGGAGGACATTTCTGAGGCATCTTACTGCTGCTGCAGCAAGAGAGGGGATTAGAAGTCTCAATAATGACAGTTGTTTCCCTATCCCTATACCATTTCTTTTTAAATGCTCTTTGGTCACTGAAAGAAGTAAGTCAGGTAGTTCCTTACTTTTATTATTAATTTGTAATATAAGCACAATAGGATTTGGGATAAGTAGGTAAAAAGCTAGGGTGATAAAGTGGTAAAGTGATAGAGGGAAGGTCAGCAAAGGCAGTGAAAAAAACTTCTTCCCAGGGCATTAAAAACTACTGCAGATTGTGTGCCACACTAAGCTTAAATTCCAAGAATCAGTGGTAACTGCAACGTTGTCTTAACGGTATCGTATTTGAAAGTAAAATTTTAGGTTTAAACTCAGGCTTTATCAGGTACGGTTGTGTGGCCACACCTCACTTATTTAATGTAACTGAGACTCAGCTTCCCCAACTTTAAAATGGGGATACACAAGTTTTCCAGAGAAAACTTGTGTAAGTTAAATGAGATAATGCATATGAAGTAACCTAGCCAAGGGCCTTGTGTTAGTTTCTTTCTTTCCTTTCTGAATATTCATAGAATGAGTTAGAGAGCTGCTTGGTTCTCAACACACGTTATGAAAATTTAAGTTGAAAAATTTGAGCACAAGACATTTTCAATTCAAGTAATATAAAAATAGCAAACTAGTATTTTTAAATCGCCGTATTTTCTACAAGCTAGTCTCTTTCCCTGGAATCCCCTCCTCCCATCTGTGAAGACCTTTTATCTTTTAAAAGTCAGCTTCACCATCACTTCTTCTAGACAAACTCCCAATGGCCCTTAGACCCACCATCACTCCCTGCACAGTACTTCATCTGTGTCTTGTACTACCATCTATGATTTATATCCAGCCTAGTTATGCTTCTCCCACTATTAGACTCCAGGGTCTTGTTTAATTCTCCCTTCTCAGCAGCTAGCACAAAGCAGAGAAAGAGAAGAAGGAGGAGGAATTGACACTAAAAAGGCTTTGCTTAAATCAAGGAAGCTGCCTCAGTACATTTCAAGATCTCTAACATCAAAATTGGAGATGAGAGAAATCCCAAGTTGATGAATTAGGATCCACTACGCAAAGAGTCGGACACGACTGAGCGACTGAACTGAACTGAACTGAACTGAACTGAACTACTTAATCATAGTGAAAGTGAAAGTAGTAGTCGCTGAGTTGCCTCAGACTCTTTGCGACCCCGTGGACTGTAGCCCACCAGGCTCCTCCGCTCATGGGATTCTCTAGGCAAGAATACTGGATTAGGTTGTCATTCCCTTCTCCAGGGGATCTTCCTGACCCAAGGATCAAACCCAGGTCTCCTGCACTGTAGACAGATTCTTTACCATCTGAGTCACCAGGGAAGCCCTGATTATAGTGAGGATGATAAAATGATGATGAAATCATGTGTATATCAAGTGAAAATACATGACCTACAGCTTTGTGAGGAAAACGTCTTTTACATAAAGCAGTATATATCTCCATAATAGATAAAGTGCATTTTAGTTCGTCTCTCTGACCTGAAACATACTGGGATTTTGCTGTCGTATTTAACAAAAGGGGATGATGCCATTTTAGCATCAACATACTTTCTCTGCCAGGAACATTTTTGAGCACTTACTGTGTTCTAGGTACTGTGCTGAACACTTTACATAGAAGATCCACACCACAACCTTAGGAGGTGGGTACCTCTGTTATCGTCAGCTTAAGAGAATGCTGAGGCTCTGAGAGCTGAGGCGTTCAATAAATAAAAGGTGAATATAATGTGAGGGGCTATGATGGTAGCTCAGCTGATAAAGAATCTGCCTGCAATGCAGGAGACCCCGGTTCAATTCCTGGTTCAGGAAGATCCCTGGAGAAGGGGTAGGCTACCCACTCCAGTATTCTTGGGCTTCCCTGGTGGCTCAGTCAGTAAAGAATCTGGCTGCATTGTGGGAGACCTGGGTTCGATCCTTGGATACAATGGGAAGCCAATTTCTATTTTTTCTTGGGTATAAAAAAAAAAAAAACTATTATGAAAAGGGGAAAAACCCATAATTTGTCAAATCAGTTTCACAGATAAAATAATAAATGTAAAAAGATTTTCTAGGAAAAGATGATATTTAAATACTTACAGTTGTAAAAATAAAAAATATGAATGAGCCAAAGGAGAAAACTGGAATAAACAGTATTTATTAAAAGAACCTCTAGGAAAATGAAACACCAGGAAAATTATACCACCATTTCTATTTTCATATAGAAACACTAAATATTCCCACTTTATCATATACTTAACTTTTAGCCTTGCTTTAATTTTTGCATATCAAAATATGCAAAAGACATTGACTTCCACTTTTTGAAACCAGATGCAAGTAATAAGCAAAAAATTGGAGTGAATAGAGAACACTGAACAGTTCAATTCTCAACATTAAAAAAGAGAAGAAACATTTCAGAATAACCAGTAAAATAATTAGAAATTCTCTTTAGGTTTTGGAAATCCTAGTAGATGTGTAGTTACATGCAAATCTTAACTACTCTGATAAGACCATGGGCATGATGGGGAGTCACAGAATTCAAGTTATGATTTTAGAAAGAAAGGAGTAATTGTCCCTTCTAATATGTCTAAGATGAATGGGGGAAATGTACATATGTAGAATTTTTTCTTTTAACCAAGTAACTGCAGAGAGCAAATGCTCCCTTAAGCAAATTCTCTATGATTCTCTTTTCTGTATGAATACTGTGTATGACTGTGTATTTTTTCTTTGTTTAAATTATAGGATTGTGATAGGATTCTTTGCAGTCTAAGCACTGAAGTGACAGCTGTTTATCATTATCCTCATCAAGGGAATGTAAAATAAAAATAGTAATTTGTCTCTGATCTTTGAGGCAAAAAAAGAATGGTCTGCAAACATTTAACCTTTTATGTGTAGGTTCATTGATGCTGTTTACAAAATGTGAATAATATTGTGAAAATCAGCTTTCCTTTGAAAAATAACAATGGACAGGCCTTCCTATTGTCTTTTTTTTCTAAATAGCTTTTGAGAAATCTAATGCAATGTAAATAATCAAAAATAACAACTTAGAATTGCTTGTAAAAATTAATATTATTTACACAGTATTCAAGAAACAGGCTGCTTTATAAAATTTTAATTTAAAAGCTTTTTCCTAAAGACTTGAGTGGAGAAGGGAATGGCAATCCACTCCAGTGTTCTTGCCTGGAGAATTCCATAGACAGAGAAACCTGGCGGGCTACAGTTCATGGAGTTGGATACAACTGAGCTGCTGCTGCTAAGTCACTTCAGTCGTGTCCGACTCTGTGCGATCCCATAGACAGCAGCCCACCAGGCTCCACTGTCCCTGGGATTCTCCAGGCAAGAACACTGGAGTGGGTTACTAACACACAAAGACCTGAAACTTCAACAGGTCAAAGAATGAAGGAACCAGATCAGAAATAATTCCTGCCATACCTCAAAGCATCCACTAAAGAAAAACTCTGGGCTTGACCAGGATGTCTATTTTTCATGTTGTGTCTTTGTCTCCTTCCTTTCCTTAAAGCTCTTACTTATTTCATAGGCTTCTTTGAGGATCTTGAAACCATATGAATAAGGCTGGTGACTGCACTCTTTGGGGGCTTCCCAGGTGGCACTAGTGGTAAAGAACTCACCTGCCAATGCAGGAGATATAAGAGATGTGGGTTCAATCCCTGGGTTGGAAAGATCCCCTGGAGGAGGGCATAGCAACCCACTCCAGTATTCTTGCCTGGAGAATCTCCATGACAGAGAAGCCTGATGGGCTACAATCCATAGAGCCTCAAAGAGTCAGACATGAGTTGACTTAGCACACATGCACAGGACTGCACTCTTTAAAAGTGAAATAACAGAAATACAAAGGGTCCTGTCAGGAATATGCACATAAACATACTACAGAGCTCAAGGGGGCTTTGCTATGTCTCTTCTCACCAGCGGAGAACTTGGGGAGATAACCTCCAGATTTACACAATTGATTTTTTCACATAACCAGCATCTTATTATTGTTATACGGTTCTCTACTACTGTAAACAAAGGGTGTGTGTGTGTGTTAGTTGCTCAGTCATGTCTGACTCTTTGTGACCCCATGGACTGTAGCTCACCAGGCTCCTCTGTCCATGGGATTCTCCAGGCAAAATACTGGGGTGGGTTGCCATTTCCTTCTCAAACAAAGGGTAAAAAATATAATTTAACTTTTCTTAGTGAAACAGGTCATCATTATGAAAATATGTTGCCATGGTAATGCTGCTTTGAATCTTCCAGCTCCACATTATGGAGACTGTTTCAGTAAAAACCTTTCCCCATTCCCATTCACTTCTAATTTGCAGAGGCCAGAAAGGCAGGCAATCAAACTTATAAAAAAGACTGTGGGAGAATCATGCTCCAGGAAGCCTTTGAGGATAATCGAGGCTGTGGTCTGGTATTTTGGGACAGGTATTTCACTAAAGTCAATACAAATGTTTACGTAGTGTCTAATGTGGACTGTGAGAGACATAAATGAACCCTAAAACCACACACCTTGCTTGTAGAAGGGCAACACGGTGTCAGATGAATTAGTGAGTCAAAGGTGAGCTCAAGCATGGTGGGCTTCTGGGGAGTCTTTACTGATGGCAACATTCGAGATGGATCTTCAGAGTTGGGTAAAATTTCAAAGACAGGCTGAGAGAATATGCTCATTACTTTTCCCTAGTACTTAGCACAGGGCCCTACATATAACAGGAGCTTCGTAAATATTGTGGAATAAATGATGGAAAAAACTAACCAACCCAGGCCATTTCCTGAGGGACTGGATTTCTGTTTCTGAAGGAACCTGAGTGACTGAGCTCCAGATAACTGGGGTATTGTTATACAGCATGATCTCTTCAGTTCAGTTCAGTCGCTCAGTCGTGTCCGACTCTTTGCGATCTCTTAGATTCCTACAAATGAGTTCAGCCTCTTATTTGCCCGGAAAGGGTAAACAGCTATCTGCATTAAGAATTGTATTTCAATTGATATAAAGATTTTAACAGTCTAAAGATGTCTACAGATGTGAGCAGTATTTGTAGTCAGGACATTGGGAAGCAAAGGGGCATTTATTTGCACCTCCAATCTGTAAGAAATAGCCCTATTACAGGAGAAAACACTGAGCCTCACCTGATCCAGGGTATACAGGGGATAACCACTATGTTAGCAGGCAGGACCCAACTTTTTCTGATTCTGTTATTTTCCTTCCTTGACTCTTCTCCGTTACCTACTGTTACTTTTTTAGTCTCTCTATAGCTTTGTATCTCTTCATCTTATATAACATCATGATAAACATTATAAAACTATGTAAGATTAATGTGAAATTAAACAGACATTGAAAAAACCTTTAGGATTTTAAAGATAATTATTTGATTAACAACAACAAACCTATCTTAATTCTGATGTAGCTATATATCTTTTTTTTTTTTTTTTTAACTCTCATTTAGCCCAACAGCTGCCTAACAGTATATTTCTGTCCGGTGCCCCATATGTCTGAAAGTGAAAATGAAAGTCGCTCAGTCCTGTCTGACTCATGGGGTCATGGATTGTATAGTCCATGGAATTCTCCAGGCCAGAATACTTGAGTGGGTAGCCTTTCCCTTCTCCAGGGGATCTTCCCAACCCAGGGATTGAACCCAGGTATCCCGTATTGCAGGTATCAGGATTCTTTACCAGCTGAGCCACCAGGGAAGCCCAAGAATACTGAAGTGGGTGCAAGTGAAAGTGAAAGTCGCTCAGTCATGTCTGACTCTTTGCGATCCCATGGACTATACAGTCCATGGAACTCTCCAGGCCAGAACACTGGAGTGGGTAGCCATTCCCTTGTCCAGGGGATCTTCCCAACCCAGGGATCAAACCTAGGTCTCCCACATTGCAGGCAGATTCTTTACCAGCTGAGCCACAGGGAAACCCAAGAATACTGGGATGGGTAGCCTCTCCCTTTTCCAGGGGATCTTCCCAACCCAGGAATCTAACCTGGGTCTCCTGCATTGCAGGCAGATTCTTTACTAGCTGAGCTACCAGGGAAGCCTATGAGGATTCTTAGAGAAATCTAAAAATTTACAAGCTCTGCGTTGAGGTCCTCCTAGAAGTTATAATAATTCCAATCTAGGTTTTAATCTAAAGGCCTGTATTACTTTATATAACAGATAAGTTTATAAATATGAAAAATACAGATATATAAAATATATTACATATGTAAATACATCAAATATTACTAAACAGTATTACTAAGAATTCTTTCTACAATTGGTAATATTTAGTTTTGGAAAATTTCAGTCTTTATATACCGAGTTTACTTGCCATGAATAGCAACCTTTCATCCAAACAATAAACAGTCTAAACAGACCAATTTAAAAGGTTTCTTCAAAAATAACCACTCCCCTCACCATCATTTTTGGTTTTAGATAATATTAGTAATTTCAAAAGGGACAAAGTTATTTTCAGTATTAACTATTAGGACTAACTGACTAACAATATTAACTGTTTAAAATTTAACTTTGTCATAAATAAAACCCTTTTACTAAAAGAACTGAAATGACAATAAACTGATACAAATTTCCTGTTTGATTAAAAAGTAATTATGTATCTTTGGAATAGCAGAATAAGAATTAGAATATTTCCAAAGAGAAAAACCACCAGAACACAGGAACAGAGAAAATGAAGGTGAACATAAAACCAGTCTGTGATGATTAATTTTGTTTGACAACTTGGCTGGACCATGGGTAGAATACCCAGATATTTGATATAAACATTCTGAATATTTCTGTGAGAGTGTTTTTGGATGAGATTAACATCTAAATTGGTGGACTTTCAGTAAAGGAGACTGTCCTCTGTGATATGGGTGGGCCTTATCTAATCAGTTGAAGGCCTGAATAGGATAAAAAGACTGGCCTTCCTTAGCAGAGAATTCTCCAGCAGACTCTCTTTAGACTTCATCGGCAACACTGGTTCTTGTTGCTTCTACAACAGACTGCCTTCAGACTTGAACTGGATCACTGACTCTTCTGGGTCTCCAGCCTGCCAATCCACTCTGTAGATTTTAGACTTGCCAGCCTTGTTAATCATGTGAGCCAATGCCTTATTAAAAATCTCAGAGATAGACAGATACAGATATATAGAGACAGACATATAGATATGTATAAAACATGCACATCCTATTGGTTCTGTTTTTCTGGAGAATGCTAATACACAGTCTCACTATAGATTATCAAACAGTATGTGATTCAGTGTTATGTTGCTTAGTGGAGTTAATAGGTGCTGTAGGAATTCAGAGAAGCAGAAGATCAAGGAGGCTGTGATGGGAAATTACAATGGTCCCACTCTAACGATTTAACTGTACTTCACAGCATTCTCTAAGTGAGAAGGAGATGAGTTAAAAAATAATCCATCTTCATGGAAACAACCTAGATGTTCATCAGCAGATGAATGGATAAGAAAGCTGTGGTACATATACACAATGGAGTATTACTCAGCCATTAAAAAGAATACATTTGAATCAGTTCTAATGAGGTGGATGAAACTGGAGACTATTATACAGAGTGAAGTAAGCCAGAAAGAAAAACACCAATACAGTATACTAACGCATATATATGGAATTTAGAAAGATGGTAATGATAACCCTGTATGCAAGACAACAAAAGAGACACAGATGTAAAGAACAGTCTTTTGGACTCTGTGGGAGAGGGCGAGGGTGGGATGATTTGGGAGAATGGCATTGAAACATGTGTAATATCATATATGAAACAAATCGCCAGTCCAGGTTCAATGCAGGATACAGGATGCTTGGGGCTGGTGCACTGGGATGCCCCAGAGGGATGGTATGGGGAGGGAGGAGGGAGGGGGGTTCAGGATGGGGAACATGTGTATACCTGTGGGGGATTCATGTTGATGTATGGCAAAATCAATATAATATTGTAAAGTAATTAGCCTCCAATTAAAATAAATAAATTTAAATTTAAAAAATAAAATGGAATCTAAAAGTTTTAAAAAAAATTATCCATCTTCATCCTCTCTATTGTATCACAAGGTCGTGCCATACCTCCTCTGTTGATAGACCAAATATAAATGTGGGAAGCCTCCTCTCCCCCACTCTCAGTTCTGGTGGTTAGATGGGACTGCATGGATCGGGCCAAGTACGCCCTCACCAATCTACCTGTCTGGCTTGGGCTCTGTGATGACAGGCGGCAATGTGACCAAGGAAAGCCAATCACTGCACATCTGTCAGAACTGCTAGAAGGAGAAGCTCCCTCTCAGTTAGGATGAGAACTTCTTAAGATGTAAGCTTGAGGGCTAGCCTGTGTCAGAGTGAAGAAAGCTCAAACCTGCCAGCAAATGAAGTCAACACGGAGAACTGTATAGCTGAAACATGGAGAGAGGCAGATATTTAAAGACATTATTGGAATGTTTGGATCTGGCTCTGACAGCTCTATCATCTACCTCTGGACTGTGCAGTTATACCAGTCAGTAAAGGGTTTTGTTAGTTTTAAAAAGTTAAGTACACTTGAATTTAATTTCTGTTACCTATATCCTAAAGAATCCAAGTGAGGAAAACATTGAGAGAGAGTCATGATGTCCTCTCACCCTAAAATCTTTTTCTTCCACCTCCACATACTCATCCTTCCAGGTTTAGTGTGAAGGTAACACATCTTTGAATGCTGCCTCTAAAACACAACACCCTCTGAACATTCAGTTTAGACGTTTGAGCCTTTGTCTTGTATCTTAGGTATGTAAATGTTGACTTCCCTAACCAAAATGAAAGTTTCTTGAAGGTAAGGATCATAATAGTTGATGGCAAATATGCAGTTAATCTCAACAAAAAGGTAAATGTTATAGGGCTAAAATGATGCTCAGATAATTCTTAGAGGACACCAATACTACACTGACGCATTCTTATTACATTAGCACACATACTAGTTAGTGGGCTATATTTTTTCTTTTTTTCTTCAAATTGGTAGACTAACTTCTACCATATGAAAACATTTCTACATTGAAAGTCATGATGAGAAAAAATTCTCACTAAATGACAATAAAATGTCAGGGAGTATTCAAACTGCTTTACATATACTAACCCATTTAATCCTACAGCAACCTTATGAAGTAGATATCATTATTTATTATGGTTACTATTTGAATTTTACAGTTGAAGAGTCTGAAAAGCAAACTCGTTTAAAGTCACTTAGTTAATAAGTGGTAGGGTGGGAATTCGATACAGGTATTCCAATTACAGGATGTACCCTCTTAACATAATATTAGTTCTTCTCCATTGTTGACTAGGGTGGGGTTGATGCTCACCCCACCAACAAAGTGATCTGAAAACACCTTGAAATAAACCATATGCTTCCAAATGCTGCTAGGATAGTCTGGTGAGAAATGCCTTGTAGACATAAAACAATTCTTCATGATGTTGATCACGATAAAGGCTCTTTGATTCAGAGTGATACTTTTGCTGTTGCTAATTTTCTAAGATCACTATCATCACAAATGTTTCATACTCAAGTAACCAAGTGTTATGATCACAAGAAAAATCCTAGTGGTATCATTTATAAGAAGATAATACCTGAAGACTAGGAACAAAAATGACCATTACACAAGAGTAATCTATGCTTTTGGAATTCTATTATTCTCATCTAAAAATGCATAACTGCAGGGAAATTTCAAATTATTATTTCTATCATACAATTTAACAGATATTTTCATTAGAATCAGGGTATTAAGGGGTTATAAGGTCTATGCAATGAAACACTGGGTCTCACACAGATTAGATGATGGACAAAAATATGAAAGAAAAATCAACTATTTTAAAACAGAATTTGTTTGTTGTTCAAACATTCAAAAATGTTTACATGGATGACTACTGATGCATTATAGTAAAGTTAATTAAGTCCTAGGGAGAGCAGGGGCGATAAAATTCAAGTATTATGAAAACAGCATGGGAGGTCATAAGAAAGAAGCTATATAGTAAAATAACAGCATGGTACACAGTGGCTTTAATTTAGTTCTCTCTTATCTTAAAAGTTCAGTGTAAATAGAGTACTTGCTTTACATGCAAAAATATGTAAAACTAAACATAAAAGAATGCAATGGGTTAGAAACATACAATGGTAAAATTCTTTGGGTAGAATCATTATGTCTTTCAAGAGTGTTGGGAAAAAAATGAAGCCTTTAAAGAAGAAGCTATAGTCAAGAGTTTTACATTTCTTCAAGGTCCACTGAACACTGTAGCTGATAAAGTTGTCATCGGTATTCTACTGAAGAATTCTCAAAGGTCTCAAGATAGCTTTTTCAGCCATCCCTACAGATGGTTTAGTGAATACACCTTGCCAACATCCTAGGGTCCCCAACAGCCTTACCAGATGATCCAGATAAAATATCTAAAAGATGTTTTAGGAAATTTAGATTCTTTTCTGTTAATATGATTACCCACACCAATATTCTGACCTGGAGAATTCCATGGGCTGTATAGTCCATGGGGTTGCAAAGAGCTGGACATGACTGAGTGACTTTCACTTTCATTTTTCATGTACCATCTCACTGCTTTTGCTCATTTACAATATCTCAGTTAAACTAAGTACTAAAAGTGAAATTAAATTGAAACTGAGAAATTTATTCAGAATTAAGGCTTATTCTTACTCCTCCAACAGGTGATGGATAGTGTCTTTACAGCCCAAAGAAATAAAATATGTCAGAGTCAGACATGACTCAGCGACTTTACTTACTTTACTTTTACTATAGAGATAAAATGCAAGCCACATTTCTGTAGCCACATTAAAAGACACTAAAGCAAAACAAGTGAAGTGCATTTGAATAATGCTTTAATGAAATATATCCAAAATATTATCATTTTGACATATGTTTATGGGCTAAGTTATATCTGCCCCAAATTCCTTTGTCGAAGTCCTAACTCTCAATACTGTATCTCAGAATGTGACTGCGTCTGGAGACAGCATCTTTAAAAAGACACTTAGGTTAGAATGAGACTTTTTAGGGCATGCCTTAAACGGATGTGACTGGTGTTCCTCTAAGGAGGGAAAATGAGGACATGGACACACACAGAAGGAAGACCAGGTGATAACAGAGAGAAGATGGCTATCTATCTACAAGCCAGCAAGAAAGGCCTCAGATGGAACCAACCCTGCTGACACACTGAACTCAGATTTCTATCTTCCAGAATTGTGAGAAAATAAATGTTTGTTGTTTAAGTCACCTGGTAACTGGCACTTTGCTATGGCAGCTCCAGCAAACTAACACAACATAAAAACATCATTAGATAGCTTACTTTCTCTCCTTTTTTTTTTTTGTATGAAGCATTCAAAATCCAGTGTATATTTTACTCTTTGAGCATATTTCAGTTTGGACTAGCCGCAGTTCAAGTGTTCAGTAACAATGGTGGTTACCTCACTGGACAGTGTAGACACAGTGTGCTGTTATTGCTGTTAGTCGCTAAGTCGTGTCTGACTTTTAATCTCTAAAAGATTAGGACTCCTTTTCAAAAACCATAACCATAGTACCATTGTCACCCCAAAATATTTAATAAGAATTGCTTAACATCAGTGACTACTTAAAAATATTTTTACTGGGGAAATTTTTGAAACATGTAAAAGTAGACGGAGTAGAGAGAATAATATAAATTAACCTGGGGTACTCATTATTCAGCTTCAATAATTTACCATATGGGTATCCTTGTTCTTTCTTTCTTCCTCAACTATTTTGAGGCAAACTCCAACATTATATAATTTTATCTGTATATATTTCAGTATGTATTCCGCAAAGAAAAGGACCCTTAACCAATATAACCAGTACTATTATCACTTCTAAAAATATTAATAATTTCTCAACATTATAAATATTCAGTGTTCATATTACATTTCCCCAACCGTCTTCGAAAAAAATCTTTCTTCACTTTATGTGCTTAAATTGGAATCCTAGAAGTCTGTACACTGTGATTGGTGGATATGTCTCTTAGCTTCGTCTCAATCTATAGACTTCTCCTCTTTCTCTCGCTCTAGGTCCTTTGTTATCTGTTGTTGTCTTTTTAAAAAACTATAGGGACATCTGTCCTGTGGGTTCCATCCCACTCCCCGATCTGAATTTGGTAGACTGAATTCACCTGGATGTCATTTTTTGGGGATATGGACCATTTTTAAAGTATTCATTGAATCTAGTACAATATTGCTTCTGTTTTATGCTTTTGTTTTTTTGACCATAAGGCATGTGGGATCTTAGCTCCCCAACCAGAGACTGAACCCACATCCCCTGCGTTGGAAGGCGAAGTCTTAACCACTGGATTACCAGGGAAGTCCCACCTTGATATCATTTAATGAGTTATTACAACCCTTGTATTTCATATAATGTAATATTTAGATTTAGAGGCTCTATGACTACCTTTTAACTGAGTCTTTTTGAGTCAGAAAGAGACATCTACATCAAAACTTATATGCAGATTAGATACTAATGTTGTAGAGTGGAAAATGACCCTTTTTGTATACAGTGTAAAGACTGTTTCCTATTGTCCTTGCAGAGTCTTTCTTTGTTCTAAACCAGTTTATTGAGGGATAGATAATTACAACAATTAATTCATACTACATATTTTTTAAGCATAGAACACAGGATAAGAAATCTGCTAGGTGCCCTGGCAGGTTGAAGGGAGTAACACAACACAAGGTGTGCTCCTGAGAAGTCTACCATCTATTTGGGAAGGAGCTGATTAAAAGGCAGCAAACAATGTGTCATAAACAGCATGTAAAAAGAGCTAAGCTGTATGGTAAAAAGCCTCTAAGGATAACTGGCTTTTGAAGAAAGGAGAGAGTCCTAGAGTTTTCAGGAGCCATATAAGGCTCTAGAAAGAAAGTATGTGAGACTTCACCTGGTTGTACTAGGGTGTGCAGACATCAAGAAGGTAGGCAGACAAGGGGAACAAAGGAAAGAGGTGGAAATTAGCTTGATATGTTCGGGGAAATATTGGAGAGGTCATAGGGACAAGGAGAAGGAGAAGGCAATGGCACCCCACTCCAGTACTCCTGCCTGGAAAATCCCATGGACGGAGGAGCCTGGTAGGCTGCAGTCCCTGGGGTTGCTGAGGGTCGGACACGACTGAGCGACTTCACTTTCACTTTTCACTTTCATGCATTGGAGAAGGAAATGGCAACCCACTCCAGTGTTCTTGCCTGGAGAATCCTGCGGACGGGGGAGCCTGGTGGGCTGCTGTCCATGGGGTCGCACAGAGTCGGACACGACTGAAGTGCCTTAGCAGCATAGGGAAAAATACACTGAGTGGAAGGAGAGTGGCTGAATTGTGAAATGAGTGGTCTGACTGTGGAGAACTAGAGTTAGACTAAAGAGATGAGATGTGATGTGGTGAGCTTGCAATGTCACCAGAAAGAATGTGATCAAATGGTGTTTTAGGAAGATTATTATGGCAGCTGTTCATAAGATGAATGTATTTAAGGAGGGTGAGACCGGAAATAGAGAGACCAGTTATTGTCTATGGTAGTAGTATATGTGAGGTGATAAAAGCCTGGATCAAGTGGGTAGTTACAAAAATAGAGTAAGAGTGGCTCTTCAAGACATCCTTAAGAAAGAACAATAAGAATATAGTGATAGATTGGATACAAAATTGACTGAGATAAGTGTAAAATATCACAGTCAAATTTCCAGCATAGAAAACTAAAATGATGACTTCACTGACTGAGGTTAAGTAATCTGAGGCAGGAAAACTGATTTTCATTGAGGATATGAATTTATTTTTGAGCAAATTATGTTTGAGTAGATGCAAAAGATATATATGTGGATAACTTGAATCAGAGAATGAGTGTCCAGGTGAAAAGTTACAGCAGAAAATGTAGATTTAGAAACTTCTCACGCAGAGGTAGAAATTGGAACCATAAGAACAGAAAGCATGTTAAAATCCATGTGTTCACAGAGAAATCCAGATTTACCTATATGTTTAGCAACATGCCTGGCCTCGTGCATGTGCTCAATAAATGGTCTTAGAGTGAAAGAATGAATAAAGGAATGAAACAAGTAAGGGATGGAGTAAAGTACTTTAGGATATCCACAGTTAAGAAGGGGAAGAAATACTAGCAAAGACCACCAAGGTGTGGAAGAGGGAGGAGGAGTTCAAAGAACAAGCACCCTCCCAGCTACTTTAGATAAGAATACTTTCAAGATGCTGTTACCAATAATGCCAGCTATTGCTAAGAGGCTAAACAGAATGAAGACTGACCAATGATCTTTTGTCTGATGATCTGAGAATCCATAACAGAGCCTTTCTGCAGGGGTGAGGAGGGAGGCAGGGGATGAGGAAAGTGGGAGGAGTCTGGAAGCTAGAATAGGAGGGTAAGGTGAGGACCATGCAAAGGGGAGTAAAATAAAGTATAAGTCATGCTCTGAGAGCCTGGCAGAGAAGTAAAGGAAATGGTATGGTACATATCAAGACAATCCAGGTTAAAATGATTTCTTGTAGGAAAGGGAAGACATATGTATATATAAAGTTTGAAAAAGGAGCCAGCAGACAAAAGGCTAAAAATACCTGTGAAGGTAGTTGTGCATATTAAATTTTAGATGATGTTAAAATGAACAAGATTCAGGATATTGGTAAAGGTGAAATATTTAGAAAGATTAAACATTTTGAAAGAAATACTTAGAAAGAATTATGGCACAGAAGGTGCCATATTCCAGCTATATCCAGCTGTTCACTATTTCCAGATCAAATCATACACATCACAACCTGGTGCCTTTAGCCACCCTGTCCTCTTGAATTTGAAGTGCTTTCTGCCTAATACATGATTGCTAAAATCCTTGCACTATGTGAGACCTGGCCCAAGTGTCACCATCTATGTGATTACCTTCCCTCGGCCATCAGAATTGCCCTCTCTGTCCTAAATACTTATCAGCTATTTAAATTTCTTCATGTTAAGAATTTACATCACTCCTATGAATTCTTGTTAATTGCTTTCTAGTAGGTCTTTTAAACTGTAGTGTAATTCATTGCACATGGTTGGTATTCCACAGTGTTTAATAAATGCAAGTGGAATTTTTCTTCCTGAAGACTGAAGGGAAGAATAAGAAGACAACAGAGGAAGGATGAAATAATGGCATTGGGCAGCTTCCTCTGGTTGGCCTCAATGTTCTCCTAAAGAAAAAGGACCCATGCCTGCCTAGAGTGAAAGTGAGCGACTGATGTGAAGAAAGATCATATTCGGAGCAGGTACCGTGTTGGTCAACAAAAAGATGAGAAAAAGGAGGTGAAGGCCCTTCAAGTGTTGGGTATCATAAAGTTGTAAGAGACCATTTATATATATATATATTTGATACAACCATATTTAAAGTCTTTCTTGAATTTACAATATTGCTTCTGTTGTATATTTTGGGTTTTGGGCCATGGGGCCTGTGGAATTTTAGCTCCCCAACCAGGGATCGAACCCATATCTCCTGATTGGAAGGTGAAGTCTTAACTACTAGACCACCAGGGAAGTCCCCAGCAAGGGACCACATTTTTGCAGCAAGTTCTCTTTTCCTGGGAGTTCACGGTTGAAAGCAGACAGCATAAAGATCCAGCATTGTTGACTGGTACAGTGAGCTCCGCCAAAATCATTAATGACTATCTAACATGGGAGGGCAGCAGGGGAGTTGAGGGGGTGGAAAGGTGGGGGTAAGGCAGACTGATGCCTCAGGTGGCACTGAGATGATGAGCAGGGGGTTCAGGGGGAAGAGAAATTCTATAACAATCTGCCAGTCCAGGCTCTCAATCTGGCTGCTGAAAACAGCCTAGGATGATTTTGAAGACTATCCATGACTGGGCCCCCCCCACTGAGACTGACTTACTTGGTCTGGGATGAGGCCTGGAGCATCTGTGATTTTTTTCAGTGTCCTTGGTTGAGAACCCCTGCAGATACAGATCTGGGAAAAGTCGAAGGGGTGAGGGGATCAAAGATTCTACCAAGGATAGAGTATGGGATGAAGTAAGAAAGCTATTTATGGTCTGAAGCCTGAAAAGTCCCAGGAAAAAGAAAGGTCTGACTTTACATAAAAGAAAGTATCGATGTTTTAAGATCCAAATGTGATCTCAGCTAGTTTCCACTGGACAGACGTCACCATTCCCTAACTGACAGTCATAATTGGCACTGTGGTAGGCAGATGGTTGAACGGTAAAGGAACAGTTACCAAAAAAAAATGTTATTTCAAAAAGAAAGTTGCCTATTCTAGAATCGGCCTGCGGGGTCTTTCTGAACCTCTGTGAGACCAGAGAGAGACAAGTGCTGAGAGGACACCCATCAGGGCCAGACCCAAGGTCAGTCGACTCGACAGATCTCAAGAGACCTCCTGTGGGAGGGCTTGGAGCAACTCTCTGTCTTCAGTTGTAAAAATCAGGCAGAGTTCTGGTTTTCTTAGTAGCCATTTGTGGCTCTCATTCATAAATTTGACTAAGAAGTTTTTGAATTCATTTACATTTCCTGCCAGCACCACCTTTGGGAACTAATGAGTTCCATAAGTTTCTAACTCACGATGTGAAGTAGATTTCCTTTCATTTACCCTAAACTTACTTCACTCTGTTTTAAAGAGTGCCCTCCTTGTTCTAAAAAGAAAAAGTAAACAAGATTATAAAATGAGGACAGATTGGCTGAAGTAAGCAGGGTAGAAAAAGAGCTAGGTGTTACAAGGAACCGCAGACTATCTTAAATCCGTAGTATAGTTTTAAAAGGCAAACATGGCTGGAATGCGTGACGGAGAGGGGAGCTGACTGTGATAAACAACAATGTCTCCATTGTTTCCAGGATGGTTAGACCCTTCCAGGGGTTCTGCAGCCTGCTCAAATGAAAGGGAGAACTTGAATGTCTAGCAGACCTCAATAAAACTGATTTAAACACTGAAAGTGAACTTGGAAGAAAAATTAAACAAATTTGGATGGTTTTAGGTTAGAGGAAAAAAAAGTCATTCTGTACAAAAACATCTGGGATACTATGTATAGAATAGAAAATAGTTACTTTAATGTCCAATTATAAGACAAAGAGAAGGAGTCAAGGTGCATTGAATGGTTATCTAACTTTGTCATAAGCAGGAACTTTAAGTCCCCAGCATTTGTATACATATAAGATGAAAAAAAACTATATGATTTGTTTTTCTTACAAGTTCCTATTTCGAAAATGATTTGGGGTTCATGCTGCCTTTGTCCCTCAGTGGTTGATAAACACAGAAGTATTCACTCAGAGGGAGGTGGTGATACTGGATTGGGTAAAGGTATGAAACCCATGAGGATAAGCATCTTAGAAAAGAAAGGAATTTATGATTAAAATATTCATATGTATAATTTTTAAAACAACATAGAAGCAAATAGTTTGAAAACATATTGAGTGGCCTGAGTAGTAGACCAAAGTATCTGTTGCATTCTTTCCTTTAAGGTCTTACTTAGTACAGAGTTGATTATAGGAAAGTCTTGTGTTTTAATGGAAAATAGGGCAAAGGTTATATGTAACAGGAATCCAGTCATGTGGAGCTTGCAGAACGCAGGTTAAGCTCATAAAACTGCTCATTAAAATGCTCTGTTCTAAAGCAAAAGCAAATAAATGAGCTCAAGGAAAAGAGCCACAGAGATCGTCTAGAAATATTTCCATGAAAGACTGTGAAAATAGTCCTCCCTGGTCATAAGAAATGTTCGGTTATTGCTTATACAAATAGCCACACTTAAAAGACTTAAATACCTTCCCTGCAATGCTGGTTTTGACCTTTTGCCAAGAGCTACTTATTTTTTTTTTAATTTAGTTTTTCTGAATAGACTGTATGATGAGCAAAAAAGCAAAAGGCACACACACCAGAAGTTTTTAAAACAGCATGAGCAGAATAGTTTAGTATTAACCACCATCTCCTCCCCAATTCTGATTAAACTTAGCAAATTTACAAGTTCTACATTGGCTTAAAACCCCTACCCCAAATTACAGAAATTGAAGACCCCTCAAAACCTTGAGGGTTTAAAGGACTACTAAACTTTACCATCTTATAGCATAGAAAAGGCAGAGTGAGGAATTTTAAATTAACAATAGTAATGGCTTGCTGGCAAAAATCATGAACAGCAAGAGGACTTCTAAGAAAGCAGTTAGTCCCAAAGCAATTCAGACAAACTATGCTTACACAACGGCTGGCTGGTCTGTAAGACCTCAGAGCCAAAAACAACAAAAACAGCCAGCAGCACCATCACTATAGAGGGAAGTGTACAACTTTATGCTTATTAAGTGTGTGTGTGTGTGAGGGAAGGGGGGTGTCCAGATGCCCATAGGATTTTTATTGTAAATTAAGTGATGCCCCAGGCCTTGTCTGAGTCACCGGAGAGGTAACCTGGTGGAATCTCACCTGGCCAAGTGAGGGAGGCCTGCTCACTGAAGACAGATTACTTCAGAAAGAAGCACAAGTAACGAGCCATGTGGTCTGTATTCACACCAGACTATTCTCTCTGTGGCTTTGTCTTGCACCATTTCCACAGCCATGAGAGAGTCAACCCACGAGAGAGTCACGAGAGAGTCAACGAGAGCGTGGAAATTTTGCCTGCCTTTTTTTTTTAAGTAGAAGGAATGACCAATAGCAAGATTCTATTTTCGCTTCAATTTATTTCATCTTAAGTAAAGCTCTCTGGAGTTCTCTTGGGAGAAGCAATGCATCAAACTGAGAGAGATTCCTTCTACAAAACAAGGCTGGGTCACAGCAGGCTTCCTGCCAACATTTACTCTGCTGTTGCAGTGTGTTTGCTTGTTGTCCTTGT
Organism: Capricornis sumatraensis; assembly: GCF_032405125.1. Lineage (NCBI taxonomy): Eukaryota > Metazoa > Chordata > Mammalia > Artiodactyla > Bovidae > Capricornis > Capricornis sumatraensis. The sequence goes on along the minus strand of NC_091082.1, from coordinate 47,238,630 downwards.
TGCTGTTTTACTCTATTGGGGAGGGAACTGACTATGAGTCTTGCCGAGTTTTGGCTAAAACAAAAGTACAGAGCTATTTTACACAGCTAAACCAGATTTCACATCCTGTGAGATGGCCTAGACTTTTGATAAACACATCTTGGCAACAACAGCTCATCTATTTAGAGTTAACTATAAAAAGGGTATTTCCTAATTCACCCAGCTCTAAACACAGTCATCTGCTGTTCTTTTTTCCCACTGGCCTCTAACATACCTTATTCCGGAAAAATGCTTCCTTTCGCTTTAGCAGACTTTAAAAATCAGCATTATTCTTACCACAGTGGTAGTTTACATTTTTATCTACACACACACACACACACACACACACACACACACACACATTTGCACAAGTTTGCAAGATTAAAAGCCTCTCATTTTTTATTCTTGAAACCCCAAAAGGGAAACTGTTATTCACGTGCCAAGGAATACAGCCATTCATTATTTTTTCTTTCTTTCTTGCTGCATATCCTCCCAATAGGATTAAAAGCAGTCTGGGATGTGTAATATGGAGCTAGAGGAAAAGAGAGAGGAGTGGGAGGGTGAAAAAGATGGCATTTTAATAGCCTCTGCCATGCTGATTCAACACAGTAGGGACCTTGTGTTTCAGACCCAAACTGTTTCCTTCCAGCCTTACACTTGGCCCCCTTCTACTGAAGCCCTGCATTGATGTCTTTAGATAGAGCTGGAACGGGAGGGCTCTAATAAATGGCCTTTCTGAGAATAAGGGAGGTTGGAAAGGTTTGAGGAAACTATCAGAACCCTATCTCTGATTTTTAAATACATTTTCATCTTGAAATAATTAGGTCTTATAAAAAGCTTGCAAAAGTAATAGAATTCCTATATACACTTAGATTCCTCAAATGTTAACATCTTATAAACCACACAACCATAGTCTGTCAGGAAATTTTGAAGAGTATTGACCAGTTATTTGGTCTCTCAATTTGAGCTTATCTCATGTTTCTTCATTATTAATCCAGATTGTATGTTTTTGTCAAGAAAATCACATGAATGAGATGTCCTCCACAGTGCATTCTATCAGGAGACATGCTCTTAAGAGATCTATCCCATTAACTAGTGAGCTTCAACGTTGAGCACTTGGTTAAGATGGTGTCTGCCAGGTTCCTCGACTATAAAGTTTCTAACAGTTTTGTCTTTTTGGAATTAGTAAGTAGCTTATGGGTGATATGTTGAGGGCATGTAAATATTCTGCTTCTCATATTTTTGCCTACTAACTTTAGCATCCATTGATGATTCCTGAGAGAAACAATTATTACTGTGGTGTTTTGTAAATGGTGATTTTCTCTTTCTTCTTTTGAAAACATATTTATTTTTTTATTTTGGCTGTGCTGCCTCTTACTTGTGGCACTCAGGATCTTCGGTCTTTGTTGCAGTGGGATCTATAGTTGGGCCATGTAGGATCTTTAGTTGTGCCATGAGGGATCTAGTTCCCTGACCAGGGACTGAATCTGGTCCCCTTGCATTGCAGGGTGCAGTCTTAGCCACTGGACTACCAGAGAAGTCCCTATTTTCTCCTCTAAATGTATTAATTGGAATTATATTGTAAGGAAGAGCTTTCCCTTCCCCTTCATTTAATTATTTAGTCAATTATTTAAGGATGGTTTCTACAGGATATAGTCCATTCCTATCATTACTCTTTTGCCGAAATTGTCCCCAATTTAGTAATTAGAAGCCTCCTTTAAGTTGCCTCCTATATCCATAAGCTGTCTCCCATCATTTTTGGAGTACTTACTTTCTGGCACCTTACTTATTCCAGGCTCATTTTGCACTTTCTCTGCTCTAGTCCTAGAATCTCGCCAAGGAGTCCTGGTTCTTTTATTGGAGACTAGATAAAATAACTTTTTTTTTTTTGGTGAGTCAGAGTGAGTACATAACTCTCCTACTGGTAAAAAGTCACCAGCATGTGGGCAAGAAGAAACAAATGCTCTGAACTCTCAGTGTTTTGGGTATAAACTTTTTTACAACCATAAACTTCAATAAAATATAATGTTTCCCCAGTTCACCTTAAGTTGGAAATCCTTGCTAGATAATGACATAAGTCTCACAAAATTAGCTGGGCTTCACTGACAGCTCAGTTAAGAATCCGCCTGCAATGCAGGAGACCCTGGTTTGATTCCTGGGTCAGGAAGATCCTCTGGAGAAGGGATAGGCTACCCACTCGAGTATTCTTGGGCTTCCCTTGTAGCTCAGCTGGTAAAGAATCCGCCTGCGATACGGGAGACCTGGGTTCGATCTCTGGGTTGGGAAGATCGCCTAGAGAAAGGGATGGCTACCCACTCCAGTATTCTGGCCTGGAGAATTCCATGGACTATATAGTTCATGGGGTCGCAAAGAGTTAGACATGACTGAGTGACTTTCACTTTCAAAGATCAGCAAGGTATAAATAAATATATTTTAATCTGAGGTACTGTGATATTAGGATTTATAATAAATACTCATTTGAAAAAAAATAAAAAAGAAACACTCATTTGATCTTGGTCCTGTTTTTGGCACAGAGCTCCTAAAACCCTTGGAATTTTCTATGTGATAAGAGCCCTAAAGATCCCTTTTGTTATTCATAACAGAACCCTCTCAACCACACCTGAGTTTATACTAATGAGGGGACTTTTGAAAAGCTCCTAAGGTTGAGGCTAGTTGCCAGTGGCGACAACCATGTAGCTCACCCAGAGAGCGTATGGAAGCTCTGAATCCTTTCCCCAAAATCTTGCCCTATGCATCTCTTCCATCTGATGGTTCCTCTTGCATCCTTTTATAATAAACCAGTAATCTAGTAAGTAAGATTTTTCCTGAGTTCTGGAACTGCTCTAGCAAATTATCTAACTGGAATATGGGTTTGTGGGAACATCTGATTTACACAGCAAGTGACTTTTTTTTATGTTTTTTTTTCTTTTTTCTTTTAATTTTTATTTTTACTTTATTTTACTTTACAATACTGTATTGGTTTTGCCATACATTGACATGAATCTACCACGGGTGTTTTGACTGGCATCTGAAGGTGGGAGGTGGAGGAAGGGTCTTGTGGAACTGATCCCTTAACATGTATGATCTGATGCCATTTCCAGATAATGTCAGAATTGAGTTAAATTGTAGGATACCCAGCTGGTGTCACAGAATTGCTTAAATGTGTGGAAAACACACACATCTGGTGTCAGAAGTACAGATCTTCCTAGACTTACAGTGGGGTTACTTCCCCCAAACTCACTGTAAGTTGAAAATATCCTAAGTTAAAAATGCACTTAATACATCTAACTTACCAAACATCACAAATTAGCCTAGCCTACCTTAAGTGTACTCAGAACACTTACATTAGCCTGCAGTTGGGCAAAACCACCTAACACAAAGCCTGTTTTATGCAATAAAGTGTTGAATATCTCATGTAATTTACTGACTACCATACTGAAAGTGAAAAACAGAATAGCTGTATGGGTGCAACATGGCTGCAAGGGTATTGGCAGTTTACTTGCATGATCCTGCCGATGCCCAGCATCATCAGAGAGAATCATAGAGCATACTGCTAACTGAGGAAAAGATCAAGATTCAAAGTATGGTTTCTACTGAATATGAAACTTTTTCCTGCCATCCTGAAGCAGAGAAATCATATGTGAACCATGTTGAGGACCATCTGCAGAGTAGTGTGAGAGTAGTTCAGGAAACACACAAAAGAAAGTGTTCTCTTCCTACCAATATATATGGACCTTTCATTACAAATTAAAAACCTACTGAGCACTTCCTTGGTGATCTAGTGGTTAAGAAGCCACCTGCCAAGGCAGGGGACACAGGTTCAATCCCTGGTCCAGGAAGATCCCACATGCCATGGAGCAACTAAGCCTGAGCACCACAACTACTGAGCCCATGCACCTAGAGCCTGGGAACTGCAACTACTGTAGCCACCTCAATGAGAAGCCTGCAAACCGCAACTGGACAGCAAGTAGCTCTCACTCCCTGCAACTAAAGAAAACCTGTGTGCAGCAACAAAGACTCGGCACAGCCAAAAATAAAATACATAAATCTTTAAAAAATGTATTAAAAAACATACCTAAATAGTTAGTATGGTCAGCAAAATGTAACTTGGACTAAAACAAGTAAATCTTTTACCACAATGTTTAACATTTTCTTCCTGATTTTTTTCTTAATAAGTCAAAAGTGAACAAAAGATGATTAAAACTTCTAAGTGCTATTATAAGTTAAATGCATAAAAAGCTGTTTATTATTTGTGGGAAAATAAAACTGTTCATATAGGCTTTAATTATTAGTTATTTTTATGTCAGCTTCAGTTCAGTTAAGTTCAGTTCAATTGCTTAGTCGTGTCTGAAAGCACTCCAGGCCTCCCTGTCCACCACCAACTCCCAGAGCCTACTCAAACTCATGTCCATTGTGTCGGTGATGCCATCCAACCATCTCATCCTCTGTCGTCTCCTTCTCCTCCCATCTTCAATTTACCGAAATGTTTACTTCTTTGTCCTCATTCCTTTCCAATACTTCCAAAGCACTTTTACAAAAAGTTCCTTTTGTGTCATCCATTGATGATAAACTCTCTGCTTTTGTTGTTTGAAATGCCTTTAATATACCTTCACTTTAATAATAATAATATTATTTAATATAATTAGGTTAACTATTTCTAGTTTAACAATATTTCTGTCTGTACTTTGAAAATTATTCCGTCACTTCTTATTTCCATTGTTGTTCTCAAGAAGTATTATTTCTTGTTCCTTGGAAGCTGATCTCTCTTTTTTGTGTGTGAATACTTTTGAGATGGCCTTTGGTGTTCTGCAATTTCATTACCATGTGTTTCTGCATGTTATCTGTGGTGCTCCTAGATCTTAGAATTCATGACTGACATTAATGATTAAACTTACATCAGACTTTCTCATGCTATCCTTTATGTCTCATGCACAGTTCCTCTCATTGGGCCTTTCTGTATTGTATTCTGGGTAGCTTATTTATACATCCAGTCGTGTGTAGGAACTGGCTTGCATCAGCTTACAACAGCCAATTGGGCATCTCCCCTCCCTAGTCCACATTCACTGTCATCACACTGGTAGCTTAAAAAGGGCTATGGTGGGTTAGGTACACCATGGAAACTGGCAAATACTACCTGAAAGGGTTTTCTCCGCAACCTCTAGAGAGCCGCTTTAAAAGTATTTACCAGTGCACCACTGCATACAATCTGTTTTACTTAGTCTTTCTTCAGCTTACTTAGTCTTTAACTCACTTGTAAAGTTTTAATTTCAAAACTGCACTTTTTATTCTAAAAGTTTTATTTGATTCTTTTTAAAAATATGCATTGTCTTTAAAGAAAAGGTATTTGTTTCTCAAGTTTATGGTTTACTTTTATTATTTCTTCAAACATTTTAAACATAGTCCAACATCTTTTCTACTGTTTGCTATTCTCTTTACTCAGTGATGATGGCTTCCTTTTAAATGTTGGATTGTGTATTTGTATATTTTTATTTGTGTGAATCCTATTAGGTCTGATATGAGGGTGCATTCCTCTAGAGAATACTTCTTTTTCTATATGCTCCCAGAACTGTTTCCAACCAGGGACCATTTTTAATTTCTCAGCTTTCGATCTGCTTGACCATGCCAGTGGTACAAATCTGAACCCCAAATCACATGACAGTGATAACATGGATTCTCAAGGAAAACTTTCCTTCTACCCAGAACCCAAGTTGAGACAAATAATTTTCCTTGTTTTCTCCCATTATTGGCTGGTAGATTTTTCTTGATCTATCATTTCATTGAAGGTGTATCTCTTTGAGGACCCTGCTTCCTGCCAGGGTCTTTGTTCCAATTTTCCAATTTGTTCTCACTGAAGTCTTTTCTCCTATCCTCAAATGACCGTGTAAACCCAAAGCTGTTGGGTATAGTGAAGGCAAATGCCCCATGAACAGCTGGAGCTTCACCGCAGGCTTAACCCTCTGCTCTCCAGCCTCCTTCGTATTTCCGTACCCCAAGGATTTCTCATTTCTCTTGAGAGCTCAGTCAGGGATAAAACAAGCACTTCTCACACGGTCCTCAATATCTCCGAACGTTTTGAAGTCAAGATGACTAGTCTAAAAATCTGTTGGAAATCAAAGTCCACAGGTCTTTCAAAAAGATCCTTTAAAAGATATTTTAAAGTATAGTTTAAAATAATAACCATTTGAGAGCTCTGACTGGTGCTAAGTTTTCTCTTTTTCTTCAGAATATTCTATAGCAAAAAATGTTTTCTATACTACAGACACACAGATGCATCCATCAACACATTGTGTTACTACTTCTGTGTTGACTGTTATTAGCTATTTCAGAATAGCTATTAATTCTTACAAAGTACTTTGTAAACCATGAATAAATGAATCAAAGATTGATACTAAAAGCAATTTACATCCTAACCACCATTTGTTTGTCAAATTTTATTTGGGATTCACGTAGTTTCTTATCCTTTGATGTTAGTAAGAATTCTATGTACTATTTGTAGAAATATGAATATGTATGTATAAATGGGAAGTATACAATTTTGAAATTGTTTTGCTCACATAATTTGTTTAGAGATTTTGATCAAAGTTGTAACACAGGTAGACTTACCTCCTTTTTCAAAAACTACAAGTCATGAGATGCATAATTTTTCCAAGGCTATACAATATAAGTTGAAGAGCTAGACTTGAAATTCAGCTTTAGAAGCTCTAAGTTCAGTGTTCAATAAGCACAAATTCATCAGAAAAACTGGGACATTTTCCCACTGCCATGGGGAAGAAACTCCTATTGGAATAGAAGACTCCGTGATCAAGGCAGAGAGATTTATGTATATAAAACAGTGGCTCAATTTTTGTATGTTTTTTAATTGTTTATGTTTTTTTTTTTTTTTCCTGAGGGTTATGCTGTAGTGATTTAAGAAAGTTTCAGTTCAAAAAAGTTCCACAACATAGAACCTGGTAGAGAGGACTGCTATGTTAAAGAGCTACTCATTTCTTACCTTTCTATTTCCAATTAACATTTATATATAAAGGAAAATAAATGTTCACATTACAAATAGTTAACTGAAAAAAATCAATATCCAGAGCTCATTCACTGAAATGGTTTTTCCATCTTGTATGCGATAACAATTTTAAGACATGATCTCTTTAACTTCATAAGCAAATCCTTGCAAACCAATAAACTGGAACTCTTCATGAATTCTTGTACTCACGGTGAGATTTGTAGTGACAGTTTTTGGTTCAAAAGTGCATTCCTATTGTAAGTGGACTGCACGGGATCATTCAGTGGAATGAAGGCCAGTATCACACGCACAGCTGTACTCAGAAGTAATTTTAGATGTCAAGATAATGTATGTCGAAGCTGTGCAAAACCACAATCCACCAGCGGATCACGATCCCTTTTGGCAAACTGCTGTGTATTGTATTAGTCTCTGGCTGTACAATGATCTGGGAAGCTAAAGAAATGGAATTTGTCACTTAGGCCATTCATCCTCAGCTGCCAAGAGGTGGGCACATTCTGACCTCCGGATTAATGCTGGGCAGAGTTCCATATACCATCCTACTAAGAATGCGGTCACCCAGGTCCAATGAAGACATCCTGTTTCAGCAAGACAGTGTCAAGAAAAAGTCACAACTATCAAATCGTTTAGATGTTTCCCATTCATTTTAGCTGGGTAGAAGTCTGTTTTCCTTTTACCTATATATAAGCTACAAGTATGTCTTGAAATGGTATATTAGATTTTTTTTTCCTATAGCTCTAGCTTAAAAACAGCTGAAATTATTTTCCTGAATATACATAAAAACTCCTGAGCTGGTATCTGATATATCCAGTTTCAGACTGAAGAATTTATTTTGAGTCGATGGTTTATGCTGAAAATGCTGACAGATGTCGAACAGCCTCAGCAAAGCAATCTTTAAGGGAGTCCTGGGGAACAGACCATGTGGCTGCTTTGAAAGTGCTAAATTCTTGTTGTCAAACAAACAATTTTACTTTAAAAAATTCTAGAATTTCTTATAGTAATATTTTAGCAGATATTTGGAGAAAGCCATCCATTACTGTGTAGCTGAATTTTTGGAATCTGCTAGTTCCCATTTTGCATTTTCTCTGGGCACAAGAAATTCTATTAGATTTATCATTCTCAAGGGTCAGATAAAAGCCAGACTTCTGGAATTATGACCTTTAAAGCATTAAGTAGATATCTCAAATTTTTAAATTGCTGCAGGAAGTCCCTAAAACCCAGAGAATCTAGATGGTCAACATTTGCTATATTTCTGGCAGTGATTTTTCTTTCCTGGGATACTAAAATAAGAGTCAGGGGAACTACAAACAAAATAGGTCTGATCAGAAACAACTGAATGTTTATGTGTTCTACAGGGGGTTCAGACTTTCCCAGGAGGGTAATAATTTAAAGGATGTCAGTGGATGCAAATGAATTTCAGCCGTAGGAAGGAAGAAGAGGTGAATAGCACTTTTGTCTCCAAGAGACTTGGAATATCAGACAGGCTCCATTTTGGATAATTCTATTTAGCCTGCCTACATTTTCTGATGTTGTTTCAGTTGGGAATGATAGAATGATACTCCTTATCCCTGTATCCTGAACTGTTCAGCAGTGTTTTGTCATGCTGTTAACAGCCATCAGGTTCCCTCTATGCAGACAGATGAGTTTCCTGCTGATATAAAAGGGTCTCATGAATTGCATCTTGTGTAAAAGAGAACGAAATTCTTTTTACAAAGTAACTATAACATGAGTGAGAACCAAAGCTTTTTTCTTCTCCTATTCGTCCTCTAGCACACCCTGGTCTCTGAGAGTCTAATAGATAATCTAGACTTCACTGTATTGCTGCGCTCCTGGGAGAACTGCTTTTACCTTAATTTTTATCCAAGCGAAGTACTTCCTTTCTTCCTCTCTAGTTATACCATGATAGCTAAGCAATCTTCAGAAAGTCTGAACACTACATAAAGTGGCACAGAATGTTGTTTTGCAAAGGAAAATGAAATCCATTTCTCTGGATTCATGACATATTAAGTCATTAGCAGGAGGAAGAGTGCACCTACTGAAAGTGAAAGTGAAGTCGCTCAGTCGTGTCTGACTGTGTGTGACCCCCTACCAGGCTCCTCCGTCTATGGCATTTTCCAGGCAAGAATACTGGAGTGGGTTGCCATTTCCTCCTCCAGGGGATCTTCCCAACCCAGGGATTGAACCTGGGTCTCCTGTATTGTAGGCAGACGCTTTACTGTGTGAGCCACCTGGGGAGTACACCTTTTGATGAGATAAAATGGAAGGGTATGAAAAACGTAAGCAACTTTATGATGACAACCATCATAGTAGAAAGAAGATATTCTATAATAGCACTTAGTACTTATTATCTTCTTTGTTTGAAAAAAATGATACAGTGGTCAGTTGAAAGGCAAAATACAAAACTCTCTGCCTATTAGGTGTATCAAATTTGCACAATTTGAAAATAAAATAGGCATTTTTATTTCTAGAAACCAACACCAGTTTGTATATACATGGACACGAATCATACAAGGTACATGTTTAATGATTCAGTCTGATTTTTTTCCCGCCTCTTTTCCCCCTCTACTGGCCTCAGAATGAGTTGTTTATATACATGGGGATTTGGTGTTTTTCTGTTTCTAACTCTTAACAGTATAGCAATCCCCTTCATAAATCACTGTATCATTAACATGATTGTGCATAGCCACTTAATTCAGAAAAAATAAATCCTGGAGGCAAAAGTACTCTTTGGCCAGACTAATCTAAATATGCCTACAGTTTATCACAGTCAATAGTTATTTCACTTTCTGTAATGTACGACAGTGGCCCAGTGGGTAAAGAATCTGCCTGCAGTACAGGAGACCTGGGTTCGATCCCTCAGAGTGGTTGGGAAGATCCCCTGGAGAAGGGAAAGGCTGCCCACTCCAGTATTCTGGCCTAGAGAATTCCATGGACATGTACAGTCCATGGGGTCTCAAAGTTAGACATGACTGAGCAACTTTCACACACATTCTTTAGAAACTTAGTGAACATTGTCTTCATTTATTCCATTGTAGTATATTCAACTCAGGGGATGAACCTTTGGGATTTTTTATAAATCAATTTATAAAATGGATATTTGTAATATATCACTGTATCCATATTACCTCAATGTGAAATCCAGAACAGAATATTTCATATCTATTTTCTTATTAAAATAATCTACAATCAATGACAACTAAGCTGCAATTCATGGGGTTGCAAAGAGTTGGACACGACTGAGCGACTGAACTGAATTGAACTGAAGATGTTATTAGACCACAGCCAGTAGGCTAAAGGTGGATCATTTAATCTGAGGCAAACTAGGAAAGGAAAATGAGTACCACTGACTATGAAAGCCCTTTCTGTACCTGTATAGGACCTAATAATAGCAATAGCAATCACTTACTGAGAAATTCTTAGTGCCAGGACATGGATTAAGGCCTTTATTTAATCTCATTTAATCATACAATATCCTTGGGGGGTATGTGTTATTTCCCAATTTGCATATGAGGAAATTGAGGCTCACAGCGATTCAATAATTTGTTTATGTATAAGAATCAGGATTCAAAACCTTTGCACCAATAGAAAATAGTGACTGTACTTTAAAACCAAGCAGGTGGTGGAGGAATTGGCAGAGTATCCAAGTGGGAAAAAAGTCTAGAGAAGTGAGAAGGGAGAACTGATCTTCCCAGGCACATCTCTGGGGTCAGAAACCCTTGATATTGGAAATGGTGGTATTGGAAGGTTACACAGAAAGTGTTCTGTTTGGTGACATCTTGGCTAATACATATTGTATTATTCATTTATTGAAAATGCTACTGGGAAGATGGGGAGGTTGGACAGTGCTATTTGGCACTTCTTCAGAATTTGAATTTACCATTTGTCAGCTCTGTGAATTTGGGTAAGTTATTTAATCTCTCCAAGCCGTGGTAGTTTCTACCACAAAATGGAAATAGGAACTGCAACTCAATAAATATTTGTTGTGAGAACTGAATGAAATTTTCAAAACACCAGAACAATGCCTGATACATATCTAAGGCATTATACAAATGTTACTTCCCTCTTCTTTCTTGTATTTATATAAATTTTACAGAAATGTTCATATATTAAACAGATTATTTTAAAGTTTTTTCCAGCTTCTCAAACTTGGGGGTTCCTATATTCTGTTATTTTTCTGGTCTGAATTCATTATGGTGAACAAAATACTCTATATATAGTTGTGCGATAAATTTTGGTAGAGTGTGGACTTGAGACTTCAGTTCAGTTCAGTCGCTCAGTCATGTCCGACCCATTGTGACCCCATGAACCTCGGCACACCAGGCCTCCCTGTCCATCACCAATTCCCGGAGTTTACCCAAACTCATGTCCATTGAGTCGGCAATGCCATCCAACCATCTCATCCTCTGTCGTCACCTTCTCCTCCTGCCCTCAATCTTTCTCAGCATCAGGGTCTTTCCAAATGAGTCAGCTCTTCGCATCAGATGGCCAAAGTATTGGAGTTTCAGCTTCAATATCAGTCCCTCCAATGAACACCTAGGACTGATCTCCTTTAGGATGGACTGGTTGGATCTCCTTGCAGCCCAAGGGACTCTCAAGAGTCTTCTCCAACACCACAGTTCAAAAGCATCAATTCTTCAGTGCTCAGCTTTCTTTATAGTCCAACTCTCACATCCACACATGACTACTGGAAAAACCATAGCCTTGATTAGATGGACCTTTGTTGACAAAGTAATGTCTCTGCTTTTCAATATGCTGTCTAGATGGGACAGAACTTTCCTTCCAAGGAGTGTCTTTTAATTTCATGGCTGCAATCACCACCTGCAGTGATTAGGGGCCCCCCAAAATAAAGTCAGCCACTGTTTCCACTGTTTCCCCATCTATTTGCGATGGAGTGATGGGACTAGATGCCATGATCTTAGTCTTCTGAATGTTGAGCTTTAAGGCAACTTTTTCACTCTCCTCTGTCACTTTCTCTGTTCTTCTTCCCTTTTGCCATAAGCGTAGTGTCATCTTCATATCTAAGGTTATTAATATTTCTCCCGACAATCTTGATTCCAGCTTGTGCTTCATCCAGCCCAGTGTTTCTCATGATGTACTCTGCATATAAGTTAAATAAGCAGGGTGACAATATGCAGCCTTGATGTACTCCTTTTCCTATTTGGAACCAGTCTGTTGTTCCATGTCCAGTTCTAACTGTTCCTTCCTGATCTGCATACAGGTTTCTCAAGAGGCAGGTCAGGTGGTCTGGTATTCCCATCTCTTTCAGAATTTTCCACAGTTTATTGTGATCCACACAGTCAAAGACTTTGGCATAGTCAATAAAGCAGAAATAGATGTTTTTCTGGAACTCTCTTGCTTTTGGAATGATCCACTGGACGTTGGCAATTTGATCTCTGGTTCCTCTGCCTTTTCTAAAACCAGACTGAACATCTGGAAGTTCACGGTTCACATATTGCTGAAGCCTGGCTTGGAGAATTTTGAGCATTACTTTACTAGCGTCTGAGATGAGTGCAATTGTGCGGTAGTTTGAGGAAGGAATGATGCTAAAGCTGAAGCTCCAGTACTTTGGACACCTCATGCGAAGAGTTGACTCATTGGAAAAGACTCTGATGCTGGGAGAGATTGGGGGCAGGAGGAGAAGGGGACGACCGAGGATGAGATGGCTGGATGGCATCACGGACTCGATGGAAGTGAGTCTGAGTGAACTCCGGGAGATGGTGATGGACAGGGAGGCCTGGCGTGCTGCGATTCATGGGGTCGCAAAGAGTCGGACACGACTGAGCGACTGAACTGAACTGAACTTGAGCATTCTTTGGCATTGCCTTTTTGGGATTGGAATGAAAACTGACCTTTTCCAGTCCTCTGGCCACTGCTGAGTTTTCCAAATTTGCTGGCATATTGAGTGCAGCACTTTCACAGTATCGTCTATCAGGACTTGAAAGAGCTGAACTGGAATTCCATCACCTCCACTAGCTTTTTCATAGTGATGCTTTCTAAGGCCCGTTTGGCTTCACATTCCAGGATGTCTGGCTCTAGATGAGTGATCATACCATCGTGATTATCTGGGTCATGAAGATCTTTTTTGTATAGTTCTTCTATATATTCTTGCCACCTCTTCTTAATATCTTCTGCTTCTGTTAGGTCCATACCATTTCTGTCTTTATCGAGCCCATCTTTGTTTCCCTTGGTATCTCCAATTTTCTCGAAGAGATCTCTCTCTAGTCTTTCCCATTCTATTGTTTTCCTCTATTTCTTTGCATTGATCACTGAGGAAGGCTTTCTTATCTCTCCTTGTTATTCTTTGGAACTCTGCATTCAGATGCTTATATCTTTCCTTTTCTCCTCTGCTTTTTACTTCTCTTCTTTTCACAGCTATTTGTAAGGCCTCCTCAGACAGCCATTTTGCTTTTTTGCATTTCTTTTTTTTTGGAGATAGTCTTGATATCTGTCTCCTGTACATTGTCAGGAACCTCTGTCCATAGCTCATCAGGCACTCTGTCTATCAGATCTAGTCCCTTAAGTCTATTTCTCACTTCCACTGTATAATCATAAAGGATTTGATTTAGGTCATACCTGAATGGTCTAGTGGTTTTCCCCACTTTCTTTTGTCTTATAATTTCATTATCATTTACCTAAGTGTGTTTTTTAATCATTATTTAATTCTATTAGGACTTATGTGCTTTCTGAGAACTGTCAGACTTCAACAATTTTAGGAGGACTTCTCTGGTAGTCCTTTGGCTAAGACTCCAAGCTCCCAATGCAGAGGACCTGGATTCAATCCCTGGTGAGGGAACTAGAACCTACATGCCATAACTAAGAGTTTGCATGCCACAACTAAGAGTTGGTGTGCTGCAACCAAGAGTTCACTTGCTACAATTAAATATTCCGTGTGCCCCAAGGAAGACCCTATGCACCACAGCTAACACCAGCACAATCAATTAAAAGTAATATTGAAAAAACAATTTTATGAACTTCTGTCTTCCTTACTCTCTTGTTCTCTTTTCTTTTTTCTCTCTCTCCTATCATCTTCCTCAACATACTTCTAGTATATAAAATTGGATTATTTATAATTCTTGGTTCACGGCAAGTTTTCATCATTGGTCAATGTATGAATCAATTTTATTTACTTAGATTTTAAATCACTTATTTTTGTAATGTAATAAGTCCCTGCGAATTCATTATCCAAAACAAAAGCTAGTACTTTAAATAACTGCATCTACTCAGAGGGTGCTTTCTACCAACTCATCTCTGTTTCTGTCACCAGAGTTAACCATCTATGAAAACAACCATCATTCCTTTACTTTCCTTTTCTTATTGTTTCATTGCATCTATATGTACCCTTAAAGAGTTGTTTTTATTATTTTAACTTCATAAAAAATTATTTAATATAATCTTTTTAACCTATTTTGCTAATTCATGCATACTGTTAAATGTACTATAGTCCACTTGTTTGGGATACTGTACTATAACTCCACTGTGAAAATATACTACAATATTTATTTCCTCTTCCACTGATGGTCATCTAGATTGTTTCTAGATTTTCATTATTATAAACAATGTTACTTTGAACATTCTGCTAGTCCTATTTTGACTACTGCCTTTCTCCATTCTCTGTTTCCTTCGAGAACTCTGATTAGACAGATGTTAGGTAGACCTGCTCAGTCTATGATCTCAATTATTTTCTTTGCAGGCTTTATTCTGGCCTGAACTTTATTTTGGTCAGCTACAGATTTTCCAGTTCACTAATTCTTTATTCTGTTAAGTCTAATTCGTTTCTTGGAATCTTTTGATTGAATTTTTCATTTCAGTGATTGAATTTCATTTCTAGAAGTTATTCTTTTCACCACACAAATCTCCTTGATCTTTCTCACTCATACTTACAAGTTTCTCTTTTACTTCTTAAACTTGTGAAACATTTAAATTTATTTCTGTGCCTAATAACGCCAATATCTTTCCTTAGTGGTCTGATTTCCCTGTCTGTTGTTCCTCTTGGTTCTCAGTTATAGCTTGTTTCCTTATGTCATTCCTTTCTTTGTTCCTTGTGAATTGTTCATTTTCCTTAGAACTGTATCTGAGGGAGTTAAGACCTGGGTTAAACTTGTTTTTTTCCAGAAATGATTTATATTTGCTTATGCTAGTTTCCCAGGAAAATTAAATTCTGTACTTGATGTTCTTCACAACGCACATCACATCAATTCAGACCTTACACTCAAATGAGGGGATTTGGGGTCAGATCACCAGCACCATTGTCCTTCCATAGTGCCAATGTCAATAAAGGATCATTCTTTTGCTTCATCCTTCTGAACACTGGGTCTATTTCTAGTTATGCCTTTATATTAAGGTTGTTGTTGTTGTTGTTGTTTTTTGTAATGCCAGCCTATATGTCAGTCTCCTTGTTAGACTCCTTAGAAACAGTAATGTCCTAAGCTTAACACCTATCCTCAGGCCTTCTTTGGCCACCATGATGAAGGTTCAAGATCCCTAGAGTCTGGGTGAAACCCTGAGAATGAAAATCAGTTCTAGAATTTGCTCACCTGCCAGGTTCTTGCTTTCCCTTTATTTTATGGCCTCTGTGAATCCTTTCCTTTAATCCATTTGGCAATCCATTAAAAACAAGTGTTATGTATCGCATACAGCATCTTAACTATGACTGTGTTGTGGGTATCCATCAGGGTATCTGGTCTATTTGCCAGTATTATTATTTTTTTAAGATTGATTGATTCATCTGGCTGTGGTAGACCTTTGTTGCTACACACAGGCTTTCTGTAGTTGTGGTGAGCGGGGGTCACTCTTTGTTGCAGCATGCAGGCTTCTTATTGTGGTGGCTTCTCTTGTTGTGGCACACAGGCTCTAGGTGCACAGGCTTCAGTAGTTGCAGCCTGAGGGCTCAGTAGCTGCAGTGCTGAGGCTTAGTTGCTTCACGGCATGTGGGATCTTCCCAGACCAGGGATCAAATCCATGTCCTGGGTGTTGCAAGGCAGAATCTTAACCACCAGATGACCAGAAAAGTCCCTATGGGTGACTCCTTTTAAAACAGAAGTCTGGATTCTTAACCACTAGATGACCAGGGAAGTCCCAGTTATTTATTCCTTTCAAAATAGAAGTCTATCTGTCCCCATTTCAACATTCATTTTCTATTGCAACAGTTTTTTAGTCTCTAGTCCTATATCTTAATAGATTAGATACACTAATAGTCACTTAGCCTAGTATAACACTCTTATTAAATTTAAAGATGGTCACATGTTTAAATTTCTTTAATGACTCCATAGTGCTCTTAGGATAAAGTCTAAACTCCTGCCAATGCATACAGAGCCCAGTGAGGTTTGTCCTCTGTCTGCTTCCCCTGCCTCTCAGCCTCCTCTGCATATCATCATTCAGACCTCAAGCACTCACAGCCATCTACCTCCAGTTCTCCCACTACATTCTCATTTATCTGAATTTTTAATTACACTGCTCCTCTGTCCAGGGTCTATCCCCCTTTCCCCAGGCTTCTTCCAGATTCTTACTTGTACCCTTCAAAATTTATCTCAAAAATCACTTTCTTTTCAAAGTATTTTCTGACCCACACCCTTGCTTGTCAGGAAAACATAATCAGGCACTTCATATCTATGCTCTCTAACAGAAATATTACAGCAATGATCATAAAAGGTGATGATAAATGATTATCTTATCAGCCTCCCCTACTACAAGGCAGGGAGTTCTTTGAGAACAGGAATTCCTTCATGTTTTATACCCAGCACCAAACATAGCTGGACATGTGGAAGGTGCTCATTAAATGTATAATTTCCCAACTTCTCATCAATAAAGGAAACTGAGAGCTAACTTTCTGTTCACTCTACTCTATACAGTTTGAAATACTTACTGCCATTGTGCTCCAAATGTGTTTGGAGCCAAATTAATAGTGAGAAAAGCCATCCATTCATTATAAAACCTTGAACTTGCCAGTGTCTGGGAACTGTTTTGCTTTCTAACATTATTTTCTTTAGAATAATCAATTTCTCTTTCCAAAGGAACCTCAAATAAGAAAGCAATATATAGCTGAAAAAGTACTTTTGGAGAAACAAACATTTTTAAGGTCATGAAACTAAAGCTTTTGTGTTTAATTTTTTCTATGAAACAGAGGGACAACTGCTATGGTCTCAGGCTCTCAGGTTAACTCCTCTGAAACTCCTGGAAAGGGAGTTCTTATTCCCTCTATGCATCTGTGTGTGTGTGTGTGTGTGTGTGTGTGTGTGTGTGTGTATGTGTGATCAGTCACTTAGTCTTGTCTGACTCTTTGGGACCCCATGGACTGCAGCCTGGCATGTCCATGGGTTTCTCGAGGCAAGAATATTGGAGTTGGTTGTCATTTCCTCCTCCAGGTGATATTCTTGACCCAAGTATCGAACCCAGTTCTCCTGCATTACAGGCAGATTCTTTATCATTGAGCCTCTTGGGAAGACCCCTCTATGCATACAATAATGTTTTCTTTCAGTTCAGTTCAGGGGCTCAGTCGTGTCTGACTCTTTGTGACCCCATGAATTGCAGCACGCCAGGCCTCCCTGTCCATCACCTACTCCTCGAGTTCACTCAAACTCACGTCCATCGAGTTGGTGATGCCATCCAGACATCTCATCCTCTGTCGTCCCCTTCTCCTCTTGCCCCCAATCCCTCCCAGCATCAGAGTCTTTTCCAATGAGTCAACTCTTCACATGAGGTGGCCAAAGTATTGGAGTTTCAGCTTTAGCATCATTCCTTCCAAAGAACACCCAGGACCAATCTCCTTTAGAATGGACGTTGGATCTCCTTGCAGTCCAAAGGACTCTCAAGAGTCTTCTCCAACACCACAGTTCAAAAGCATCAATTCTTCGGTACTCAATTTTCTTTATAGTCCAACTCTCACATCCATACATGACTACTGGAAAAACCATAGCCTTGACTAGATGGACCTTTGTTGACAAAGTAATGTCTCTGCTTTTTAATATGCTATCTAGGTTTTCTTTACTAAGGTATATTTAAAAGAATGTCAGTTTAGCAAGAATTCTAGGCACTTCTGATTTGGACAGGGGTCCTTACACATTAGTCATCAAAATACAATGGATTAAAAATTTTATTGCACTATAAAATGTGAAGTCTCCTGAAAAGCCCTTGGTATTCTTGCAGTTAGTAGAAAATAATTAAAAGAATGTCTGATAAATTTTGTCATATGTTTACACGTGCCCTTTTGTGAACACACACACAAATCTATTTTCTCAAAATTTAAACCATCATCCATTAATATTTTGAAGTAATTCCTAGTCTATTTCTAGTTTGAGCTGAGTCCATCGTAAAAACACTGTGAGAAAGGAAACAAACTGCATGGATTCCATTTGGCAAATCAGGGGCCTGTAGATGTGACTGTGGTTCAGCCTCTGGCGCCATCAGTTGGGCTCCAAATCAAAAGCTGTGGAAGGAGGTAATTAGCTGGCTCTCTAGACCACTCAGCTGGCATCAGCAGACTCACAGCCACTGGGAAGTGGCTGGGGAGGGGTTCAGAAATATTCTCTAAAACAACATTGTTCCCGTACAATAGATGACTGCAATTATAGAGCTGTTTTTATGAAGAAAAAGTTAACTTTGATTAATGTTCATATTGACACATTTGTTAAGGTGTCAAAATTTAATTAGAAAGTTCAGCTACTACAAAGGACAATTATTACAGTGTCTTGCTCAGTAAGAGGATGAGAGCAGAAGGCAACATCATCTCACCCACTCACAAAGGTAAAAAGGGAATGGGATCTGGGCATAGCAACCACCACCAATTCTCAGTGAAAAAGGGTGAACTTCCCCATCTCATTAATTCCAGCAGAAATTAAACCAAGGAGAGGCCTTTTGCCAAAGCAATGAAAATATAATTATGTCGGTCACATTCAGAGGATGGAGTCCTCTGAATCTTTCCTGACCAAGCTGTTGATTTCTTAGACCTGAGTGTTAAAACAGAAAGAAATTGGCTACATTCGAGCTGCTCGATTTGGCTATAGACGTGATTATTTACAGATGAAGGCGAAGCAGCCCTGAAGTGAACAGAAGATGAGAAGACCGTGTTCCAAATTGACCAGCTGAAGAAGAGTTTATATTTTAAAAAACAATCACTTGGTCAGTGACTCATAGGGAAAGAATTCTTGAGCTTTCTTCAGGGAAACCCCAGTAAATAACATGTATAATAAAATGGAGATGGTGTAGTCTGTCTTGTTGGGCCTTTCAGTTCACATAATAAACCTTTTGGCAAAAAAAGGAACATTCTGAACACGATTCTCTTCAGGAAACCCCCAAACAGCAAGAACTACTGCGGCTTCCTTACAGTTTTACTGAGTATTTTCTATCTCAGACTCACATGTGAAATAAAAACTTGGAAGAAATGTGGAAAAAAATCTGCTTTTTGTTAGAGGGTTGAGGATTTTTCAGTTGGTTGCTTCCATGATTCACACTGCACTCCACTGCTCCGAAGCTCAAAACCACATATCATAAAAAGCAACACTGGCTCCAATTAATTCTTCCTGCTTTGTCCCTGGGAGAAACAACAGCTCGAAGTGTGGCCCACATGACACACAAGAGAAATGAATGAAAAATTCTCGGCCTGCTTCAATTTACTGGAATAGGGTGTAAATCATATGCTTTAAAAGAGATCTGGAGTTCTACTTTTTTTTTCTTAATGTGAGGTTTAACTGACATAATCTGTAACAGTTTCAGTTCCTCTCTTCCTAATTAGCAAAAGCTTTTGGAATTTTGTTGTTTTTGGTCTCTAAGAACATCATGCAAGAAAAAAAAAAAAGTTGAAAAAAATAAAATGTGCTTCTAAATGATTAAAGAAAACCCTGTCTGTAGGGGATAGGAATGGTCAAAGTTCTCTATTTCCCAACCCCCTGCCCAGAATGCTTTGTTCAAGCCACACGGTGTCTAATCAGCATGTCTTTAGATTATTTTATGTTAATTAAAATTATGGCTAGTTTCGGAGGTTAATATATACATGTGCATGTGGCTTCAAAGGCTTCCCAAATTACTGGCTGAGCTCCCTTGCCTTGAGCAGGCCTGATCTGTGATAAAACTGACCACATTAAAACAAGTTTATTGCTATGGAGGTTTTTTTTTAAATCAATGGAGAAAATACATTTTGCAGGTCTCTTAAAGAATTTCCCTTGAAACCACTCTCTCAGGATCCCAAAAGAGGTAAGGGGGCATAAAAGAAGAAACGTAAAAGGAAAAGAACAAAGAAATTGGTTCATATCAGGAAAAAAAAAAACACACAATAAACAGCTCTACAGATTACTGAAAGGCAACAAATAAAGCACAGAACAAGACTGTAATAGATCACAACTTTCACAACATGCTTGCTTTTTTTAACTAGAGAAATGTTGCAATGCATTGACTGAATGAGAGGAAACCCTACACTCCCAGATCATTGAGATATGCTTAATAGTATTTATTCTAATTTACTTTTCACTTTTGTGTCATACAGATGGTAAAATTCATGGTGAGTGCTCAATGTTTGTTGGACACTGTGGTTAGGAAAAGCTGGTCTATAGTCCTACTGCCCTGAAAAGTGCCCAATCTTGTCTGATCTTGGAAGCTAAGCAGGATCGGGCCTGGTGAGTACTTGGAAGGGAGGAAAAGCTCGTAAGAAGGGTCAGCATAAACCTAAATGGTCACAGCTGCAGAGCAGCCCAGTGGGACCTGGGCAGGGGACCTGTCTGGGAGATGGCAACAAACAACGTTAAGTTGGGACCAGTAATGGGGACACAGTGATTCTTCCCCTGAGAAGAGGAGGCTGTCCACCCACAACTTATAAGGAAATGTGTCAACCTACAAATGATTCTGATGACATACTAAATTCCCAGAATAAATCTAAGCTGAAAGATTGGGAAGGGGCATACTTTTCATTTACATCATCATCTATTCTTTAAAACTCTTCCTGGTTCAGGCCCTTACAACCTCTCTCCTTGGCTGCTTGAGAATCTCCTGACAAGTCTCCTGGGCTTCCATTAATTTTATCTTTCACACTGCAGCTAGACTAAACAGTCTAAAACACCACTCTGACCTTTCATAGCTTCTTGGTGGCACAGGACAAGGTACCCCATCCTTGGTGCCTGGATGCCCTGCCCGCTGTGTAGGCATTAGTCCCACCAAGCCTGACCTCAACCGTTAGGTGTTACCCATTAGGTTGCCTTCCCCACTCATCCATGCTGGGTACTTCTTAGGAACCAAACCCTGAACATACCTTTTCTCACACTGTACTGTAAGTTTCTGTCAGATAGTTCCTTAAGGACAGAAGTCATGGACCTAGAAATTTTTGTATGCTTGGCACCTGGCAAATGCTCCATAAAGGTTCATTGAACCTTTATGTGATGAGAGAAACAATAAATGACATCAAACTCCAACAGACTGGACAAGCAGGAATGATGTATAAACGAAGGCTGGCTCTCAGGCTGCCCTCACCTATTGGAGACAAGGAAGTTACCTGAGGAAATTGAGACAAGTGCACTGGCTCCCTAAAGTTGTGAGGAAGATGCAAGAAGCTGTTACCCTGAAATATGGCTGAACACTAAGTGTTTGTTGCACGTCTGGGTGCTTTGGCCCATAGGCATAGCATGAAAAGACTATTTAAAACTGCAGTATTTTGATGGAGCAGATAACCTACCAGGCCAGGGCCCCATCGATTTCTCAGTAGATGACTATCTAAGCCTAACCATAGGGCATGGACAAAAGTGACAGAGGTGAAGTTTCTAAGGTAAATTAAGCCAGTGCAAATGTGTAGAAACAGACTGGCAGAAACATAGATGGAAATATTAATAGATAATACAGTTTGAGTTAATATCGTAAAGGAACAGCATCACCCTGTCCTTGTCTTCCAAGGGTAGCAAGTGCAAACTTACAATACTGTCAGAAGTCAGGAAGGAAATTTAGGTTAAAGGTAGACTTCAAAGTGATCCCAAGAATGGAATAGTCTTTCACACATTGGAAAGGAACTACTTAACATACCAAAACATTTCATAGCCAGAGGTTACCCTCAACTTTCCTTGAAATCAATCAAATTGTATTTTCTATTTAGAAAAACAAGTGTCAATGAACATCATGGGCAAATTTGGCAGAGTACAAAGTATAGAAATCACAAAAGAAGGAAAACGTGAACATACTTTTTAATGAGTTAATATCATTTAGCAGAAAAGTTCTGAAAAGCAAAAAGTAAAAGAAAGAAAAACTAAAACTATAAAGCTATACAAACAAATTTTCTACTATTTAGGTGTGTCAAGTTCAGATTCATTCTCACTCTGGATTTAAAATAAAAATGAAGCATTAGTTATACACTTTGGCTCATCTGGAAAACTCCCTGGAAATTTCCAAGCTTCTTAGCACAAAAGGACAAAGAGATATGGTAATGACCTCCTTGAACAAACAAATATACAGAAAAGAGTGAGCTGGTTTGAGCTCACAGGGCATACCCGGTGGCTGTTCTGATCCTGTGCCATGGAGAAATGTATTAGGGCTTCTCAAGATCTTCCTTCCAGACTGGGAAGCGCCAACACTCATTTTCAATGAGGAAAAATAAGGATTCCTCACCATCAGTCTCAGAGATGTGAACAGAATTCATTCACAGCCTCTGTAGCTACTGGCAAAATGATTTGCTATTGCTCACAGCTGACAGGGAATTGGGATGGGGTGTGACGAGAAATCTGAATTTCTGGTAAACCTGAGTTTAGGGGATACTTCTTAATGTTTTGTCAATGTATCTCACAATAAAATCAAAGGTTATGGGTGTAAAAATCTTCCTCAATATGATAGAAGGGAAATATTAATAGTGTTTGCATCTTACACTATAGCTGCTCTTGGTACCTATAGGTGTAAGGGGTTGTAAATTATTCTGGTAGCTTTATTTAAAATGTGTATTCCCAGGTGCCATCTTCAAATATTAAGATTGAGAAGACCTAGGAGTGACTCAGGAGTTTGCATTTGTAATAAGAAACTTGAGTATGTCTCAAAATAAAATAAAGATGGCAGAATAGAAGGATGTGCACTTACCTTCCCTTGTGAGAACTCCAAAACTGCAACTAGTTGCTGAACAACCATCGACAGGAAAATGTTGGATCCCACCAAAAAAATATAGCCCACATCCAAGGGCAAAGGAGAAGCCCCAACAAGATGGTAGGAGGAGCAGAGGTGCATTTAGAATCAAACCCTATACCTGCCAGAGATGTTTGGAAGGCTCAAATAAAGCCTCGTGTGCACTAGGACCCAGAGATCCCACAGAGACTGAGTCAGACCTGCCTTTGTGGTTTGAGTGTCTCCTGCGGAGGCACGGGTCAGCAGTGTCCTGCTGTGGGGACAGGGGCTCTGGCTCCAGCAGACCTGGGAGGCACAGCATGTGGCATAAGTCCTCTTGTAGGAGGTCGCCATTAGCCTCACCATAGAGCCACCAAGCAGAGACTCACAAACTGGAGAACAATTATACCAATTGCACTGTTATGAAAGTTCTAGGGCCCATAACAAATTTTACAACCTGGGGTATGGCAAAGGGACTTTATTTTCTTGGGCTCCAAAATCACTGCAGATGGTGACTGCAGCCATGAAATTAAAAGACGCTTGCTCCTTGGAAGAAAAGTTGTGACCAACCTAGACAGCATATTCAAAAGCAGAGACATTACTTTGCTGACAATGGTCCATCTAGTTCAAGCTGTGGTTTTTCTGGTAGAAATGTATGGATGTGAGAGCTGGACCATAAAGAAAGCTAAGCGCTGAAGAACTGATGCTTTTGAACTGTGGTCTTGGAGAAGATTCTTGAGAGTCCCTTGAACTGCAAGGAGATTGAATCAGTCAATCCTAAAGGAAATCAGTCCTGAATATTCATTAGAAGGACTGATGCTAAAGCTGAAACTCCAATACTTTGGCCACCTGATGTGAAGAACTGACTCATTAGAAAAGACCCCAATTCTGGGAAAGATTGAAGGCAAGAGGAGAAGGGGACGACCAAGGATGAGATGGTTGGATGGCATCACCAACTCGATGGATAAGTTTGAGCAAGCTCCGGGAGTTGGTGATGGACAAGGATGCCTGGTGAGCTGCAGTCCCTAGGGTCACAAAGAGTCAGACACAACTGAGAGACTGAAATGAACTGAGTATGTCTGAGCAGGTCAGATGGACCATGATGAGAAACCCTAAGTTAGAGGCTGCTCCTAGTCCCGCTGCCTGTTTGGTAAGTGGGTTCCCCATCAAATACTGATGCTACAAGATGATGACAAGTGTTTTAAAAATGGGTGGGGAGTATTTGATAAAAACAAGTTCAAGAATTACGGTCAAAGATATTTACATGTTTCTTTATTGCAAGACTCAACTTTTTTAAGAAAAAAGCTAATATACTTTGTTTTTCAGGAGAGAGAAAAGGATATAAACTAATCCAAACATATTTTGATCATCAAAACACTTTCTTTTCCTTTAAATAGGCTGAAAATACTTTGGGAAATACTGCTATATAGAACTTTCATGCAAGAAAATATAAAAGGAGAGAACTACTGAAGGATAATCTATAATACTTAGATGGAGATGGTTTATAGTTGAGCATATGAGAATACCTGGAGCAAAGATGTGGCTATGAACAAATTCTGAAGGTAAAAGCCAACCACTAGCTCAGCAACAGGTAGCTCAATTGATGCTTTTCAGGGAGTTAGCAAACAGTAAGCCTTTGGTAAATAGTAATATCAGAAAATCAGGGCTGCAGGGAGAAATATCAATAATTTCAGATATGCAGATGACAGCACCCACAGGGTAGAAAATGAAGAGGAACTAAAGAGCCTATTGATGAAGGTGAAAGAGGAGAGTGAAAAAGCTGGCTTAAAATGGAACATTAAAAAAACTAAGATCATGGCATCCAGCCCCATCACTTCATGGCAAATATATAGGGGAAAAAAATGGAAACTGTGATAGAGTTTATTTTCTTGGGCTCCAAGATGACTGTGGATGGTGACTTCAGTCATTAAATGAAAAGACGCTTGCTCCTTGGAAGAAAAGCTAGCTTATTAAAAAGCAGAGACATCCCTTTGCCGACAAAGATCTGTATAATGGAAGTCATGGTTTTTCCAGCAGTCAGATATGGATGTGAGAGCTGGACCATAAAGAAGGCTGAGCGCCAAAGAATTAATGCTTTTAAACTGTGGCACTGAAGACTCTTGAGAGTCCTTTGGACTACAAGGAGATCAAATCAGACAATTCTAAAGGAAATCAGTGAATACTCATTGGGGGGACTGATTTTGAAGTTGAAGCTTCAGTGTTATTAGAAAAGACCCTGATGCTGGAAAAGACTGAAGGCCAAGAGGGGAAGGGAGCGCCAGAGGATGAGATGATTATATGGCTATCCCTGATTCAATGGACATGAGTTTGAGTAAGCTCCAGGAGATGGTGAAAGACAGGGAAACCTGGTGTGCTGCAGTCCATAGGGTCACAAAGAGTGGGACACAACCGAGTGACTGAACAACAGCAATCTCAGAAAAGGGGTAATATTTGGAGAAAGAGAATGATATTGAGAGTCAGTGCAACCACTGGGTTCAGGGTCACAGCACCTTAACAAAGCTGAAAAGACCACGTGAGCACAAAAAACAATACTGAAGACAGCGAAGACCTTTTGAGAACTGACTTTGTTCCTGGTACTGTTCTATATATATCACAAATATTATTATCTCATTTGGTCACTGTGAGGTGGAGAATGTCATTGAGCTCCACTTAAGAAATGAGAGAGGCTCTGAGTAAACTTACACAAAGTCACACTGCTATTAAGTGGCAGAGCTGGATTTCAGCTCACACAGGAGCTTAAAACTCTGCATGTCTTTGTTCTTCTAATCAGGAGGGTTAATAAATTTGCAGTTAAAGGAAATTATTTGAGCAGATGGGATTTTTTTTTTAAGGGAAAGGAGGATGATCAAACTGGCATGGATTAAATATGAAGGTAAAAGAAAATGGTAATATTCATTGCACGTTAGTCAGGTGAGTTGTCAGGAACGTGAATTACTCTAGCTTTGAGGAAGGTAATAAAAAATAACTATTCATTCTCTTTGACACCAATTCTACTTTCGCAAATCTACCCTAAGGAAATAATCAGATATGAATATGAGGAATCATGCACTAAGATGATTACTCTAAATTTACATACAATAATTAAAATTACATTGAAATTGAGTATGTGCAGTAGAAAGTTTAAGAACTTTAAATTCAAAACTGAGTTTGAGTTAAATCCTGACTCCTTCACTTATTAGATATGTGATCTTTGGCTAGTTAGAAAATTGACTAAGTCTCATGGTCTTTATCTCTAGACTGGAGAAGATGCTGTTTTCTTTACAGTAGGCATTCTCAACAGCAGTACTATTGACATTTTAAGCACAACAATTCTTGTTCTAGAGGGCTGTCCTGTGCCTTATAGCATGTTTAGTAGAAACCCTGGTCTCTACCCACTAGATGCCAATAGCACCCCTCAACCCAGTAGTGATAGTCACAAATGTCTCCAGACATCACCAAATGCCCCCCGCTGAGAATCACTGTGTTACAGAATTGTTAGGATGAAATGAGCTAATTTAAAGATACATATGGGTGAAGGGAAAGTGGGAAATATACAGTTTTGGAATGGGAAACCAAGTAGAAGAAAGAAAAGTCTACACATCTGTAGACAAAGACATAGATATCTCTATCTATTAATATCTCTACACCTATCTATGAAAAAGCCAGTTGGATAGAGAATCAAAATCCAAGATATGGAAATAACTGATAAAGCAAAGCCCTAAATATAAGTAGAAGAGATGACTTTGTCAAAAAGAAGGGCCATCCTCTGACCTGGGAGTGCTGAAAGAATGGATGAAAAAATGAAATGATTCTGAGGGTCTTCCTTTTTATAGTAATGCTATCATCCCTAATTTGAGAAAAATTAAGATATAAATAGTTTTCTTCCCCAGGGAACAAAATATGTTAATAGAACTGGGAATAAAGCACAATCAGATTTAACTGATACATACTGGGAAAAAACCCTAAAATTTATTTCATTAGCATTTTATTATGCCTAGCCCTGAAGAATGAGATGTGTAAACATCCTGGCAATGTAAAAATTTTAATGTACAAGGGAGAACTGTTACAGTAATTTTAGGTGAATGAATCATGGTGATCAAGCTAGTGGCTAGAAGTTTTGGAAGCTACTCTGTCTCAGTGTCAACACCTTTCCTATCTAGTCTTACTTTTTCCTTCCACTGCATTTTTACCTATTTTTTTAAAAAAATTCTTTTAATTGGCATATAATTGCTTTACAGTGTTGAACTAGTTTCTGCTATAAAACAAAGTGAATAAGCTATAGATATAACTATATCCCTCCCTCTTGGACCTCCTCCCCATGCCACCCATCTCGGCTTTCACACTTCATCCACTTCCTCCCTTAAACCTATGTCTAAGGTCACAGTTTTGTCACTTGCTTCTTCCATCATTTATATTCATTCATTGAATCATTACACAAATATTTATTAACTACCTATTATGTCCCACGTTCTAGGGGTATATAGTAAGTTAACAAAACCTCAGAGAGGATTGTGTCTTCACAGAGTCTAAAGTATAGTTAAGAAGACAGACAATAAACAAATAAACCAATAACACATAGTAGAATGTCACACAAATTAACCAATGTACAAAATGCTATTCTGCTAAATTTGTGCCTAATGTTCTGTCTGGTACTTTAAAATTTAAATGCTGCTTTTTCACTATTTGGGAGGCCGTTCTATTTGTTGAGCAGTTGTAATAATACACTGTCTTCGTTAAAGACCTATTCCTGGGCCACAACCACCATGCCATTTTATAGAATCCAAGTTGAAATTTAGATGTTTGCTACTCTCTGATGTGATATTTGCATTCTACAAATCCATAATTCCATAAATTTTATACTTCTGTAATTCATCATAACTATAACCCTTCTCCACACTTCACATTAATTGGAAATGTAAAATTGTTAATAACCTTCATAAAACTTGGCTTCTATAACTGATTTCAGTAATTTTGTCACATTTTAAGAAAATCAAAGCATCAAAGTTATGCTTCAATGCTTGACAAAGTCAGCCTTTATATGGGCTGAGCAAACTGATGTGGGTGGCTTTATCTTTGGGTCTTGATGTCTTGGCCATCTTACAGTGACTTAAAAATAACTTTATTTGCAGACAATACATTCCATACCTTACTCAAAAAAAGTCTCTGCTTGACAATCCATGAGTTGAATTGTTGGACCACATGGAAAGGAAAGAATACACTTAAGTTGGAACATTAGAAAAGTTTTTATTGATAAATGCTCAGGTTTTAACTGTATTTTACTGAGTCTTTTTTTATGTCTCATTCTAATGCTCAAATATAGAAACATTTTAACTTTTTTTTCTGTTTTCATGGAATTCCAGTTTTGAAATAGGCTTTTAGTGGAAGCACATAAAAGCTTCCCAAATTTATAAAAATTGGGCTTTTCTTATTTAATGAAAGACATATGTTCACAAAAAAGTGTTGGTGAAGGCAATTCTTTGTAACACTCACAGTTCTTGACCTTGAACCACTTGTCCAAGGATACAAGCCCAAATTTGAAAATCTCTACAGTACTGTCATACTTTTAAAGGCAATTCATTAATTCAAAGGGCAGGGAATATTTTTCAAATTAAGCAGATACTGCTGAAGCATAATGGTAGGTGTAAACTGCTAGTATACCAGAGTTTGTAGTTGAACAGATTCCAGTTCTTTAACCAATTTTAGGTGAATCTGGCTTGATTAATGAAGGTCATAGGTCAAATCTTCATAGGCTAAATTGGGTATGAGAGGATCTTACATACTTATTTCAAGCCAGGTCAGAGTTTATCAGCTTCAATACTATCAACACATATGACTAATTCTTTATTGTGGAGATGTTGTTTAGTCACTAAGTCATGTCTGACTCTTTGAGACCCCATGGACTGCAGCTGGCTATGGAATTTTCCAGAGAAGAATACTAGAGTAGGTTGCCATTTCCTTCTCCAGGGGATCTACCCAACCCAGGGAACAAACCCATGTCTCCTTCACTGGCAGGCAGATTCTTTACCACTGAACCACCAGAGAAGCCCTCTTTGTAGAGACTATCTTGTAAATAATAGGATATTGACTTTCACACACTAAATTTCAGTAGTATCTCCCCAGTCCAAATGTCTACAGACTGTTAAATGTCCCTAGGGCACAAAATCACCCCTAGTTGAGAATGATTGATCTAAGTGGAAACAATACTTATTTCCAATTTCTAACTTGAGGTAAAATACAATAATATAAAGATTTCGACAAGCTGATCCTTTTTTAAAAGTTCTATTTTGTTCTTTGTATCAAATTGTTATTTTTGATACAATGACAGAACATAAAATTATGACATAAGAGAAAATTTATGGAACTAATGGTGAATTATTTCAAAGAGGAAAATGAAAATCTCCAAATTAGATTCTTTCTTCAATTAAAAAGTGGTCACTAGTAAAAATTTTTGCTGAAGAATGTGTGTTGTCATTTTGTCAAATTGGTCTTTAGTGTTTCATTTTGTACTATATCCCCAAATAACACTAGCCTTTTCTATTTTACGACTGATTCTATTTGTTGGCATATAATGGAATATATCTTCTAAATCCCTCAGAAGAAATGGAGTAGCCATCATGGTCAACAAAAGAGTCCAAAATACAGTACTTGGATGCAATCTCAAAAACGACAGAATGATCTCTGTTCATTTCCAAGGCAAATCATTAAATATCACAGTAATCCAAGTGTATGCCCCAACCAGTAATGCTGAAGAAGCTGAAGTTGAACAGTTCTATAAAGACCTACATGACCTTTTAGAACTAACACCCAAAAAAGATGTCCTTTTCATTATAGGGGACTGGAATGTAAAAGTAGGAAGTCAAGAAACACCTGGAGTAACAGGCAAATTTGGCCTTGGAACACGGAATGAAGCAGGGCAAAGACTAATAGAGTTTTGCCAAGATAATGCACTAGTCATAGCAAACACTCTCTTCCAACAACACAAGAGAAGACTCTACACATGGACATCACCAGATGGTCAACACCAAAATCAGAGTGATTATATTCTTTGCAGCCAATGATGGAGAAGCTCTATACAGTCAACAAAAACAAGACCAGGAGCTGACTGTGGCTCAGATCATGAACTCCTTACTGCCAAATTCAGACTTAAATTGAAGAAAGCAGGGAAAACCACTAGACCATTCAGGTATGATCTAAATCAAATCCCTTATGATTATACAGTAGAAGTGAGAAATAGATTTAAGGGCCTAGATCTGATAGATAGAGTGCCTGATGAACTATGGACGGAGGTTCGTGACATTGTACAGGAGAGAGGGATCAAGATCATCACCATGGGAAAGAAATGCAAAAAAGCAAAACGGCTGTCTGGGGAGGCCTTACAAATAGCTGTGAAAAGAAGAGAGGCAAAAAGCAAAGGAAAAAAGGAAAGATATAAGCATCTAAATGCAGAGTTCCAAAGAATAGAAAGGAGAGATAAGAAAGCCTTCCTCAGCAATCAATGCAAAGAAATAGAGGAAAACAACAGAATGGGAAAGACTACAGATCTCTTCAAGAATATGAGAGATACCAAGGGAACATTTCATGCAAAGATGGGCTCGATAAAGGAGAGAAATGGTATGGACCTAACAGAAGGAGAAGACATTAAGAAAAGGTGGCAAAAATACACAGAAGAACTGTACAAAAAAGGTCTTCATGACCAAGATAATCACGATGGTGTGATCACTCACCTAGAGCCAGACATCCTGGAATGTGAAGTCAAGCGGGCCTTAGAAAGCATCACTATGAACAAAGCTAGTGGAGGTGATGGAATTCCAGTTGAGCTAGTTCAAATCCTGGAAGATGATGCTGTGAAAGTGCTGCACTCAATATGCCAGCAAATTTGGAAAACTCAGCAGTGGCCACAGGACTGGAAAAGGTCAGTTTTCATTCCAATCCCAAAGAAAGGCAATGCCAAAGAATGCTCAAACTACCACACAACTGCACTCATCTCACACGCTAGTAAAGTAATGCTCAAAATTCTCCAAGCCAGGTTTCAGCAATACGTGAACTGTGAACTTCCAGATGTTCAAGCTGGTTTTAGAAAAAGACAGAGGAACCAGAGATCAAATTGCCAATATCCACTGGATCATCAAAAAAGCAAGAGAATTCCAGAAAAACATCTATTTCTGCTTTATTGACTATGCCAAAGCCTTTGACTGTGTGGATCACAATAAACTATGGAAAATTCTGAAAGAAATGGGGATACCAGACCACCCGACCTGCCTCTTGAGAAACCTATATGCAGGTCAGGAAGGAACAGTTAGACCTGGACATGGAACAACAGACTGGTTCCAAATAGGAAAGGAGTATGTCAAGGCTACATATTCTCACCCTGCTTATTTAACTTATATGCAGAGTACATCATGAGAAACACTGGGCTGGATGAAGCACAAGCTGGAATCAAGATTGCCAGGAGAAATATTAATAGCCTCAGATATGCAGATGACACCACCCTTATGGCAGAAAGTGAAGAGGAACTAAAGAGCCTCTTGATGAAAGTAAAAGAGGAGAGTGTAAAAGCTGGCTTAAAGCTCAACATTCAGAAAACGAAGATCATGGCATCTAGTCCCATCACTTCATGGCAAATAGATGGGGAAACAGTGGAAACAGTGTCAGACTTTATTTTTTTGGGCTCCAAAATCACTGTAGATGGTGACTGCAGCCATGAAATTAAAAGACGCTTACTCCTTGGAAGAAAAGTTATGAGCAACTTAGATAGCATATTGAAAAGCAGAGACATTACCTTGCCAACAAAGGTCCATCTAGTCAAGGCTAGGGTTTTTCCAGTAGTCATGTATGGATGTGAGAGCTGGACTGTGAAGAAAGCTGAACACTGAAGAATTGATGCTTTTGAACTGTGGTGTTGGAGAAGACTCTTGAGAGTCCTTTGGACTGCAAGGAGATCCAACCAGTCCATTCTAAAGGAGATCATTCCTGGGTGTTCTCTGGAAGGAATGATGCTAAAGCTGAAACTCCAGTACTTTGGCCACCTCATGCGAAGAGTTGACTCATTGGAAAAGACTCTGATGCTGGGAGGGATTGAGGGCAAGAGGAGAAGGGGAAGACAGAGGATGAGATGGCTGGATGGCATCGCTGACTCGATGGACATGAGTCTGAGTGAACTCCGGGAGATGGTGATGGACAGGGAGGCCTGGCGTGCTGCGATTCATGGGGTCGCAAAGAGTCAGACACGACTGAGCGACTGAACTGAACTGATCTTCTAAATCTTTATTTAAAAATATTCTTTTCATTTTAGAACTTCTACTTGATTCTGCATATTCCAATAATTAAGGGAAGTACATTCCTAATTCTGGACTAAAATAACATGTATCAAGTTAAGACAAACAAAATGCAAATACTTATGAGAAAGAACACAATTTTAAGTTAAAATATGATAGTTCTTTTTATCATTTCTTAAAAATATCAAGAGTCCTGAGTGACTTATTTTAAGTTTTGTTCTGAGATACTTGCCAAACTGCTCTGTCCACTCAGAACACTTAATTTTTAATGTGCAAACGTATGGCTTCAATGTAGTAATTATCATTACCAACTGGGTTCAGGCATATGCTCACATGGCCTTCTTCTAGCTTCCTACCAACTGCCTCATACTCACCTGCTCAGTCTTCTTAAAAGTTAATGCCCACTCCCTGATTTCCTTCCATACACTTTCTGTATAAAAGTTTTCTTACTATATTTCTAAGTTTATAAAGGTAATAATGAGTGCAATAGCAAACTAACATATAGCTGGCTAAAGAAGTTAAAAATAATTCTTAACTTTTCTTCAAACTCATTTCCTACACCTTTCTCTATGCTCTTATAAACATATATAAAGATGTGTACGTGTATGTACACATACACATATATATACACACACACAAATGTCCTTTCTCAGTCACTTTTATTGGTTTCTTCTAATTGTATTTCTAAAGAATACATAATTCTGTCCTCAGTTCTCCTCCTTTCGTTTCTATACTTTTTCCTTAGGTGCCAAGATTTTAAATACAATATCTAACAACTTCCAAATCTCTGTCTGTAGGCCTCTCCTCTGAATGTGGATTTACATATTTAACTGCCTAAAAGACATCTCTGTTTGGATATTTAAACAGACATTCAAATATTTGGGTCTCCCCTCCAAGGTACCCAGTAAGATGGTACTCCCTGCCCATTTGTATTTAGGTGTAGCCACGTGGCTTGCTTTGGACAATGAAAATGGAAATTACATGTCACATTCAGATAGCAACATTAATAGTCCATGTGTGACTCTTCACTTGTTTCCTCTGCGATTGGTGATCAGCAACAATCCTATCAGCTTGAGTCCTGAAGTGGGAATAGCAGGGAGCAAAGTCCCAGACAGTTGAGATGCACACACAGCATGAGCAAGAAACACATTTTGTAGTTTGAAGCCAGCAGATTTTAGGGAGTATTTGTTGCAGCAGTAATAACTTAGCCTATCCTGACTAAACAGTGATATGTACTAGGATCCCAGATTTAACATGGTCAGAACAAAATGCCCCACTCCATTTTCTCTTTTCCTTATGTTACTCATCTTATTAAATGGCACTAACCCATACCCATCATCCAAGATCCAATAATCTTTTTTTATTTTACTCCTTCTCTCACTTTTCAGATTCAATCCATCAGTAAATCTTAAATGGGTCTCCCACCAAGATATATCCTGAAACTAAATGCTTCTCACTATCACACTACTGTCCCTAGCCCAAGCTATCACTATCTCTCTTTGCACTGCCTCAGTAGGCTCTCCATTTCTGCTCTAAACACCACTCCTCTCTTTCATGTTTATTACTGTCTTATTGATTTCTAAGAAACTCTTTAATTTGGGTAAAAATAAGATATTAATTCTTTGCTTGTCATATGTTGTTGCAAATATTTTCTCAAATTTTAACTTTTTAAAAAACTGTTTATTCTTTAGAGTCAGATTAAGTCACTGGCTTTCACTGTCATCAGCTTTAATCTCTTTGTGCTTAAATATGGTACAGAGAAATCAGATACTTTACACCTCTAAGCCTTTCAGTTCTTTTTCAAACTGGAGGTGTCTGGTAGGGAGCCAAGCAAACACAGAGTAAGTATTCAAAGGCTAACATGACTCTCTGAAATCTAAAGGATGATTTTTTTCCCTCCCTTCAAGGGGAGACTTCTTAGTAGGGACTATAATTCTGATCCTAGTTCTTCAATTGTTGTCTGCCTTTTGATTTCCAGAATATACATTTTGTTACATAAATCAATGGATTCAAGGCAAATGAATCAACTTTCAAATTTAAATCTGATAGAATTCTTTTCATTAGCTCAATATTATATGTTTTCATCTTTAAACCTCAATTAGATTTTTTAAATAGCAGATCAAAGACCAGAAATTGGACCATGGAATGGCTCCCTGATAACCCTTAGATAATATACATTATTTGTACATTATGCACAACATAGTCACAGAGGGTGATAGTGCTGACAGGTACAAAATTGGAACTTAAGGAAGAATGATTGGTCCAGGAAGATGGGGAGGCTGGATACTTGGGAATCTGAGCATTTGAAACAAAGACACTATTGAGACTCAGGCAACAAGGTATGGTGAGCATTCAGAGACTCATAATATGGCTCTTCAACAATATGTAATTTGGTGAGGAAAATAGCATATTTGCACAGGCAGGGTAGAGCGAAAGGTGTTAACAAAAATCTGTGTATTCATTTAAAAAATTATAAACAAGATTATATTATTATGCTAAGTTTGTAGTCTCAGATGATTAACTTCCACTATTTATTTAATATTTTCTTTTATTTTTCTTTGAAGTTTAATCCATTTATGTATAATAATATATCTCTCCTTCTAAATATTATTTTCATCATTTTATATTTTATTTTTTTCCCACCATCCTCCATTTAAGTATCTTCCTATTTTCATTTTACTATGTATTTTAAAATCTTTTTTTGAAAATTGCACCAAAGACAGCTTCAAGAAAATGAGAAAATGACATGGGAACAAAATTTAAAATTGCCCATACAATTAACATTTTGGTGTATATCTTCTCAAAATTTCTATGTACAAATATTTACATATAAACACCATCCCCTACAAAATTTTTAAGCAAAAATCACATTACATTATCTATGGTGTTTTTTTTTTTCAGTTAATTTATCACGAAAATTTCCATTGCAATTGATATATTTATATCTTTATATATGTGTATATATATATATATTTACTTTGAAAATTTTGCTTTATAGCGTTTCATTGATGTACCATATTCTATTTAATCAATTATCTATGATGGATACTGATGCATTTTTTAAACATCAGTAATTATAAAAAATGTTTCCAAATAATTTTTGAACAAATACCATTGCACAAGTATCGAATTATTTGATAAAAATAAATTTTTAGAAGTGGAATGCTTTGGCCAAAGGTTGGCACATAATCAAGGTATCTGATGCATGCCAAACTGGTCACCCTGCATCAAGGCTATGTGGATACTCAGCCACATGTAACATATAAGGAGAACAGCTTCCTCATTACCACCTATCATGACCATCCTTTGTCATTTCTTGTGATTTGAAAGCTCAAAAATGAGGTAGGGACAGTTATTTTAATTTACAATTCCTGTAGTGAATTGCTAGTGAATTGAACCCTTTTTTTCAACTGGTTGTCAGTCTTTTTACTTTTCATTTTTTGGTTTTAAACGATTGATTGGCTGGTTTTTGTTATGTCTTAAATGAACTGAATAGCTTCCCTGGTGGTGCAGAGGTTAAAGCATCTGCCTGCAGTGTGGGAGACCTGGGTTCGATCCCTGGGTCAGGAAGATCCCCTGGAGAAGGAAATGTCAACCCATTCCAGTATTGTTGCCTGGAGAATCCCATGGACGGAGGAATTTGGTGGGCTACATTCCACGGGTCACAAAGAGTTGGACATGACTGAGCGACTTCACTTTCAAATGAATTGAATAGAAACAATTTTAACCTGAGGACATTTAATACTTTGTATGTCATATATGCTGCAAATATT
Organism: Capricornis sumatraensis; assembly: GCF_032405125.1. Lineage (NCBI taxonomy): Eukaryota > Metazoa > Chordata > Mammalia > Artiodactyla > Bovidae > Capricornis > Capricornis sumatraensis. Next base: position 47,202,499 of record NC_091082.1, on the reverse strand, counting down.
TTATGAATTTTTCATTTGCTTTTTAACTGTTAACTGTCTTTTGGACCATACAAAAGTATTAAATTTGCATGTGGTTTAAGGTCACATTTTTTTCACTATTTTCTAACTCATTAATTTTTACTTTAATCATTAATTTCTTTCCTTAGATTTTTTTTGTTGCTCTCCTCCAACCTCTTAAATTTATTTACTTCTATTTAAATAATAATTCTTTTAAAAGTTATTAATTTTTCTCTGTATATAACACTAAGTATATTTATAGTATTTCCTATATAGTATTTTTATTATTATTATATTTCAAATAGTCTGTAAATTAAGCATTGATATTCATTTGGATCTATTTCTGGAGTGTATTTTTTTCATTCTAAGTAGACAGGTTTTCACATTTAGAGTTTGCTTTATATCTCTAGCTTTCTAAACCTTATTAGATATCTAATATTTATATATCTTTTAAATATTACTATATATATATGTAGCTTTTGAATTACCTTTATTTCTAATACAAATCATATCCTTTTTCATTTTAGTTTTTGTCCAGATGATCTGCTTAAAACATGGAGTAGGATTTTAAACTCTCATAACTACAAATATGTATTATTTCACTGTATGGTGTGATAACCACATTATGTTAAACTAGCAAAAGAAATAAATTTCTACTTTTTTATTAAAAATGCTTCTGTAAGAGGTTAAATTTCAAAATAAAACATCACAATGAAACTTCTAAAATCATACTCGATGACAATATGTTTTCAAAACAAAAACAAAAAGAATCCCTTTAATTTTGGAGCAATGTTAAACTAATTCCTTTGAAAAATATCATAGGGCATACTAAAAGATGTCTAAAATACTATGAGAAAAATATATTTAAAAAACTATGATGTAAGACATCATTATTCTCTTATTTCTCATTAACTAGAGATGAGTCATGTTTTATAAAAGAAAAAATAAAAATATAAAATTAGCACAACAAATCTTTCAGAGTCCCCTGTCTTATCACCCATTGTGAGTTTTCTAAACAGCAGATTAATTCTTGCTTCCTTATAGAGTGTATGTGGCAAGGTTAATAAATTTGGGTATACAATATAGATTTCACCTCCCTTATCAAAGTTTTTTGCCTTTAAATGAACTGTCATTTTTTCCCAACTGTTTAAGATTAAAGTTGGGGGTTCAAAAACTAGGCATTTTTTACAATGCTCTTTTAAGACAGATTTGCCAAAAAAGAACCAAAGGTTTGTTGGCGTTGCAGTGATTGAGACAGACAATTTTTATATGTACATAGAGCTAAATTAACACTTTGAGGCCAATGAGTTTTCCTCCTTTCTCTTAACTTTAATGATATTCTCATTTAGTTCAGTTCAGTTGCTCAGTCGTGTCCAACTCTTTGCGACCCCATGAATCGCAGCACACCAGGCCTCCCTGTCCATCACCATCTCCCGGAGTTCACTCAGATTCACGTCCATTGAGTCCGTGATGCTATCCAGCCATCTCATCTTCTGTCGTCTCCTTCTCCTCCTGCCCTCAATCCCTCCCAGCATCAGAGTCTTTTCCAATGAGTCAACTCTTCGCATGAGGTGGCCAAAGTACCTGAGTTTCAGCTTTAGCATCATTCCTTCCAAAGAAATCCCAGGGCTGATCTTCAGAATGGACTGACTGGATCTCCTTGCAGTCCAAGGGAGTCTCAAGAGTCTTCTCCAACACCACAGTTCAAAAGCATCAATTCTTTGGCGCTCAGCCTTCTTCACAGTCCAGCTCTCAAATCCATACATGACTACAGGAAAAACCATTGCTTTGACTACACGGACCTTAGTTGGCAAAGTAATGTCTCTGGTTTTGAATATACTATCTAGGTTGATCCTAGCTTTCCTTCCAAGGAGTGAGCGTCTTTTAATTTCATGGCTGCAGCCACCATCTGCAGTGATTTTGGAGCCCAAGAAAATAAAGTCTGACAATGTTTCCACTGTTTCCCCATCTATGTCCCATGAAGTGATGGGACCAGATGCCATGATCTTCATTTTCTGAATGTTGAGCTTTAAGCCAACTTTTTCACTCTTCTCTTTCACTTTCATCAAGAGGCTTTTTAGTTCCTCTTCACTTTCTGCCATAAGGGTGGTGTCATCTGCATATCTGAGGTTATTGATATTTCTCCCGGCAATCTTGATTCCAGCTTGTGTTTCTTCCAGTCCAGTGTTTCTTCCAGTCCAGTGTTTCTCATAATGTACTCTGCATATAAGTTAGATAAGCAGAGTGACAATATACAGCCTTGACGTACTCCTTTTCCTATTTGGAACCAATCTGTTGTTGGGTTATATATAAATTAAGTGAACCAGAGGGGCTCTCCATAATCCCAGGGAAATACAAGTACTAAACTTCTTCAAGAAAATCACAGAAAGAATATACATTATTCAAAGAAAATATATAACCCAATTGAGCTGACTATACCTAAACTACTTAGAATGTTCTTTCAGGGACGTCCCTGGTGGTCCAGGGATTAAGAATTTACCTGCCAATGCAGGGGACACAGGTTTGATCCCTGTCCTGGAATATCCCATATTCTGCAGGGCAACTAAGCCCATGGACCACAACTACTGAGCTCCCTCTCTAGAGCCCATGAGCCACAATGAGGACCCAGCACAGCCAAAAATAAATAAATATTATAAAAAGAATGTTCTTTCAGTCATTTTAAATATTAGAGAGGAAATATATCTTCTGACAAGGTACTGTCTGCTCCTTCATCTACCAAGATTATAACACACATCATTAATAAGACATTTCCAGGTTTCATGATGGATTTTCAGTTCCTACCTATACTCTCTCACATATGACCAAGAATAGGAATTTAGGAATTGAAGATTTGCACAAGAGGCAAAACAAATTAACATGGATTTACTATCTGTGTTTTTCAGTGTAATATATTTTGGTGACATCTGACTTGGCACACTGTCTTTGCAAATGATGACTAGAATCCAATGGCTGACCAAAATCAGTATGCTAGGTGATAACTACTTTTCCCACTAATGAGACTGCCAATATCCACTCGTCTAGCTAAATGTGTTGGAAAATTACTAGACAAAGTATTTTTTAAATGTTAAAACAGGTGTTCAAATTGGATTTTCTTTCCTCTTTCTTTTCTTAAATATCAAAGCCCTCTACTATGTATAAAATCATTGCATTTAATGTAACTATGCTGTGCTGTGCTAAGTTGCTTCAGTCGTGTCCGACTCTTTGTGACCCCATGGACTGCAGCCCGCCAGGCCCCATGTCAATGGGATCCTCCAGGCAAGAATACTGGAATGAGTTGTCATTTCCTCTGCTGCTGCTGCTAGGTCGCTTCAGTCGTGTCCAATTCTGTGCGACCCCAGAGATGGCAGCCCACCAGGCTCCCCCGTCCCTGGGATTCTCCAGGCAAGAACACTAGAGTGGGTTGCCATTTCCTTCTCCAATGCATGAAAGTGAAAAGTGAAAATGAAGTAGCTCAGTCGTGTCCAACCCCTAGCACTCCCATGGACTGCAGCCTACCAGGCTCCTCCGTCCATGGGATTTTCCAGGCAAAAGTACTGGAGTGGGGTGCCATTGCCTTCTCCTAGAAGTCAGTAAACACTTATTTTTAATCTGACATGTTTTTAACATGTTTTTGCATGTTTCAGTTCTATTTCTCCTTTTCAAATCCTCCTTTTCTTCAATCAAGGCAGTCCATCTCATATTTCCACATGGGGGACATAAAATAATCCTTTAGTTTAAGAAGACTGATGTTAAGTAAGGTGCTAGTTAATTTCTCTTTTAAACATAATAAAAGATTCATAAGAGAGGAGCATACCTATAGTGTTTCTCTATAAGTTAAAATTTTTTGAAGTATTCATTTCTGAACCTAGGATTCCTTTTAGTTTTCATTTGTATTTGTGTATCAACATAATTAAGAAATTTTGAGAGCTTTTTTTCAGAGTGTTTTATTCTTTATATTTTAAGGGCTTTTTCTACCTTTAATTTGCCTAATTTAACATCAAAGATACTTAACCAAACTCAAAGTAACAAAAAAAATAAAACTAAATGCTTATTAAATTCCTAGAAATGTCCACCAAGCAAGGGTATCAAGTTAATGAAAGAAATTAAACCTCTTCTATCTAGGACAAAACATGGAGATTAGAAGGCTCAGTTCTGAAAATGATATTCTGATTTATATTTGCACTCAACAAACAAACGAACCAACCAACCAAACAACAACAAAAGTAGTCCAAACCTCCCTGTTACTATATTATATTTGTTCACATCCCCCAAACTAATTCAGAGTCCTAGATTACGGTCTTACTTTGGAAGACACTGACTTGGAATTCATGGATATTCTGTCTCCTTTGAGAGGTTTCCCTAGACCATGAATTCCAAGTCAATATCACTATGCCAGTAGAAAAACATTTCCAAAGGAAAAATAAGTAATGGGTCTGGAAGGAAAATTTTTCCTGAGCAACTATGATCTCCTCACAAAAGGAAAATGTGTTTTTTTAGGAGAAATAACAAAATGCATATAAGTGCTCAAGGAAGAACATAACCATTGGTGTTTTGCCCCATAATGCATTTATAATATAAATCTCTGTGTCTCTTGTAGATGTTTTTTTTTTTTTTCCTGAGAGTTTAGAGAAGTAGCTTCCAAACTCTAAGTAAAGGAAATCAACCCTGACTATTCATTGGAAGGACTAATGCTGAAGCTCCAATACTGTGGCCACCTGATGCAAAAAGTTGACTCATTGAAAAAGACCCTGATGCTGTGAAAGACTAAGGGCAAGAGGAGAAGGGCATGACAGAGGATGAGATGGTTTGATGGCATCACAGATTCTATGGACGTGATGAGCAAACTCCAGGAGACAGTGAAGGACAGGGAAGCCTGGCGTGTTGCAGTCCATGGAGTCGCAGAGTCAGACATGATTGAATGACTGAACAACAACAGCAAAGGTGGATGAAGCAGATCACTTTAGCTGGCATTGAGAAAATGAATAGTAGAGTTACCCCATACACTTTATAATATAACATGTCTGTATGTATATGTGTGCAGGTATGAAGGAAGATGAATCCATGCATCCTGCTCATCTAAAGAAACATTAATTGAGCAAGCTTCATTCTCTCTAGTATCTGGTTAGTATCATAAAAAATGAAATGCTATTCACAAAATAAACAATTAGCCTTTGCGAGTCTGAAATGAGTCACCTTTTACAGCTGGCTCACGTATATGGCAGGCAACAAACAGGTGTGCTGCCTTTGGGACAATGCAGAACAAGCATCCTAGCATGAGAGGGAAAAAAGAATCTCATATGCTCCTTTTGAAGATTCCAGATCTATATACTCTGGAGACAGCACAGCTTGTATTCCAGCGTTGTCCATTTATACTGAAATTCTAAGTGAAAGGAAAATAGCCTGCAGATGTGCCATTTGTGATTTGAGGAGCCTCTTTTGTGCCAGAGTCCATGGTCAGTAAAATGATCATATTTTAAAAGTATTAGCCTTATATTTTTTCACAAACTATTACTTAATCATAACATAAGCAACCAAGAATTAAGGCATAAGGGCAATACACATCAGCCCCTCCAAAGTAGCTGCTCTTCAGTTAAAAATCAAAACAGTAAGTGTCTGCATCTTTGTCACGCTTCAGCCGACACTCTAACTGGCACCCAAAGATCCCCCACAGCGCTATACCAAGTGTTCACAGTGCAGATGGGGGCTCCAGGCCCTGGGAGACTCTGGAAGGGCTTCTGCATCATCTGAGAGGTAGCCTTAAGGAGCAGCAGCTTCGAACATCTGAGTTTTATCACTCATTGTATAATTATTTGAAAAGAATCAGTAAATTCTATTAAACTGAACATTTCATTACTCAGAACTTGACCAAGCAGGACAACACAAATGGATGACTCCTGCTATGGACAAATGTTTTCTTTGGGGAATTTTAAAAATGCCTTTAAGTCATCAGGGAATCACTCATGAAAGAGGCAAATCATAAATGCTTCTTGGTTGCTATATAACACAGGAAGCCTAGCCCAACACTCTGGGATGACCTAGAGAAGGGTATGGGGCTGGGTGAGAGGGAGGGGATCCATCTATCTATCTATCTATCTATCTATCTATCTATCTATCTATCTATCTATCTATGGGCTTCCCTGGTGGCTCAGACAGTAAAGAATCTGCCTGCAGTGTGGGAGACCTGGATTCAATCCCTGAGTTGGGAAGATCTCCTGGAGGAGGGCACGGCAATCCACTCCAGCATTCTTGCCTGGACAGAATCCTCATGGACAGAGGAGCCTGGCAGGCTACAGTCCATGGGGTTGCAAAGAGTCAGACATGACTGAGCAACTAAGCACACAACACACACACACATATATATGTATGCATGTATACATACACATATACTTATGGCTGATTCATGTAGTATGGCAGAAACCAACACAATTTTGTAAGGCAATTATCCTCCAATTAAAAAAAAATCAAAAAATACTTCTTGAATGATCTAAGGTTAGCACCTCCCTAAAATGTCAGCAGCTGACTGCCTGATCCTCAGCATGCATAGGCTTACTATTAGTACACTCACATATCTCAGGCAATTTAAACAATTAAGAGATGCAGCACATGAAATTCTAGACAGCAACTCAGTGTAATGTGTGTCCAGGACCAGAGAGACTTACTATTCAAGAATCAAAATACAGCATATGGTGTGAGAACTAAAATTTTGTCCAAATGGTTTTTTTTTCCAATAGTGATGATATTAGTTAGAAGAAATCTTTAATCAATTTTATAAGTTAATTTCTGTTTTAAAAAGTAAACTTTTAGTGGACTAAGTTAACCCCCCTGGGTCCTTCACAAATGCCTATCTTGTAATTTTATAATATTATTTTTAACTTCATTAAATATTATTACTTGGGCCATAAGCAATTATAGCAAGATGTAAATTTATAAAGTGACACATTTTCAATACCAACTTTCTCTATCAACTTATTCCATAATAGCACATTCCATCAAATTAAACTGTAAGATTTCCCACATTTGTTTTAAATTCTATATGTATGGCTTATGAATAGCAATTTTGATGAATTCCAGCTGGCTTAAATATGCAGGCAGACCCTTATAAAACAGATTCTTTTCAATTCTTATTGTATTCAATGAGGCCTATTTTAAGTGGGCCACCTGGTAGGATAAAGCGCTAATAATTCTCCATAGGAAAAAAAATAGGAAAAACAAATCACCCTGCTAAACTTAAGTCTATCTTCCCTAACTACATTACTCTCACATACCTAATATAAGTGAGAAGTAGTTCTAATCTTCTGGAAAAGTTAAATTAAAATTTTAACAAGCAAGCCACTCTGTGAACTACTAAATTACTCATTTATCTATTACAACAACAACATTAAAATAGTTTCCACCATGTGTGTGTGTTGCCTGGTTTCACAAATCATACACATTTCAGTCTCCCCCTCCATTCCCCACACCCTCCTGCCTCCATCCAGCTGGAATACATCAAGCGCGCAGAAGCCAAGGCAAATGTTGACCCCACCCTCCTCCATCCATTTTAAGGCACCTTCAAAGCCAGAGCACTGGTCTAGTTCGATTTCACCAACAAAGCCAGCCATCCTGCTATTTAAGACTCCAGTTTGGGGTTTTTATAACTGCACATTAACATGAGAGCTTTGATTTTTGGTCAAAAACGTCAGCTGCACTGAGTTTCATCAGATGGTCGTACCCTTTCTGCAGAAGAGTCCTCATTATTAAATCATCATCTTTGCTCTCAGTGTTGCTCTCTTTCCTTATAAAAACAACCTCTCTGAACTGTCCAATAACCAGCCCTGAAGAACGTAATATTTCCTTTCCGAAAGGTCAAAAATGAACCGCCACGATGGTAGTCCAAGCTCTGTTTTCTCTGACATTTGCACACCCTCTATCATTTGTGTATGTCACAGACAGTCATTTCAAAGCACAGAAACACTCCCACCAAGGGCACATGCAGGAGGGGAGTGGGGACTGAAGAGACAGAGGAGCGGCAGGAGGACAAAGAACTTACTTTGTTGTTCCCCTGTGCATGTAGCCGCAAGGAAAAAAAAAAAAGAAATATGTTAAATTTATTTTAAAATCATGAAGTTTTTCATGCTAGATTAAAATCAAAATAAGTAACTCTTCACTGACATCCCATTCATACATACAGCACCCAAAGCTCAGGGACGAGTCAAAGATTCTACTTATATTAAGGGAAAGCATACATTTATAACACTAGAAAATATGACAGAGATTTCCCCCTTTCTTTCTACTTGAAATACTTGAAGTACCGGGAACCTGGCCAAAAAGCATTGGTTTGAATTGGTAATAAGTGAGCTGTTAGCATGAGAGGCAAAGTATTTAGTATGTCGGCTTGCCCTTTCCTGACAGCCCCTCCTCCAACATGCCAAGCAGTGGAAAATTTCATCAGCCAATGCATTTTTAAACAAACACTGCATCCTTGGTTTCAGAGAAGGTGGGGTGGGGGAAGAAAAAGAGCAGAGGGAAGGAGTGAGTGATTCTGGGGAGACAGGGCAAGCAGACCACGTTACGACCTCCATCTGTACCATTCCTTTATTTCATAAATTACGAGTTTGGTCTTGGGCTGGCATGGGAAGTGAAAGCTGTATAGTGGGGAGGCAGCCAAAATAAACACTGGTCCACATTCAAGAAAATGGGTCTGGAAAGGTTAGTCACAAAAATGTAGTCATTTCTAAAAGGGACGTTCCAGATAGAGACACAGAGAGCAGCCAGCAACAGGCAGCAGGCAAATGGCTGTCTTGTTTCAAACTGGAGCGGCAGGAGTATGATTTATATCAAACAATTTAACCCACATATGGCTTAAAAAAATAAAATGGTGATTCATTACTCCCAGGGCAGCCTGAGTCCTCGCAAGGTCAGATCCTGTGGGGGAGACGTGATGCGATATGGGCAGGGAACAGATCTGGACTCTCCTCACAAGGGCCCCAGAAAGAATGTCTCTCTCCACTGAGATGCAGAGTGGAAGAGAGCTGTGAGTGGAGTGTGTGCCTGTGTGGAGAAGCCTGAGCACAGGGTATGGAGTAACAGGTTGGGCTGGAGATCTGGTGTTTAGTTTTAAGAGAGGATGTGTGTGGGGAAGTAATGCATACAAAAAATTTCTGGAGAGCAGTAAGGGAATGATTGCAGGAGAGTGTATTTTCTGGAAAACAATGCCAGCTGGTGACTCTGGGGGGGATGTCTAATTCAAGGACCATCAGGGCTATCATACTGAATAAAAACATAAATTTAAAGATATTGATACAACAGCATAGAGAAGTTTCCTGACATTGTGAGTTGGCCGTGATATAACCATTAACATCCCTGGCTTATGTGAGACATAAATAATGGTACCAGAATGAATGAAATCAGGGGAAAAGGAGTCTTTTGTAAAGATTATGCCAATGCTTCAATAAGGCAATAAAGATCCCCAGAGAGAATTTTATCAGGAATAGAATACTATCTTAGAGAATAATAGGACCTTGGTTCTCCAAAGAAGTGCAATAGTGCTGAAAATACCTCAAACAGATGGGGTTTATTGCATTCCACAGCAGTGCAGCTTTTGATCTACCAAATAAGTTTCAGGAGTTCAACCAAGTATTTTTGCACATTAGGGAATGGCTGGCTTCCCTGCTTGGTGGCAGATGGTTCTGTTTGTAGTGGCAACAGTGATGTCACCGAGTAGGGGGCCTTAATCCTTAAATACGAGAAACATACAAGTGAAAGGCTTGGTGTGGCTTTTCCATTTCTTATTTCCTTCAATCATTTCCCCAGTTGTCTGTTCTGAGAGAGGCATAGCAGTCATGACTGGTGAATTGTAAATTATCTATAATTCTTCCACTACTCTGCATGGCAGCATTTATATTTAGAAAGTCCTTTCATTGAAAAAAAACACTAAACTATTGGTCATGGAGCTGCTCTAATTTCTGTGGGAAGCACTGTCGAATAAGCTAAGAATAAAATTATGTAGAGTGGGACGAATATGGGCATTTTCTATCTTGTACACAAGACTGCTGAGTAAATACATGGGAATGGTCATCACCATATTAATAAATACTTATGGGGCTCTGTGTCCATTCCTCTCCTCCCCCTAGAGTGAAACAGACACCTCCCTGATTTGTTTTTTGCCACAGAGAAAAATTTGGTTGTAAAGTCTATCCAAAAAGACTTTCTCATATCCCTAAGAGACTGCATTATGGGATGGTTTCAACCTCCAAGGTAGTCCTTAAAAGCATGAATTATGACTGGGAGAGTCCTGACTTCAGAGGTATAGTGAAGTTCCAGGGTGCTTCCGTTTCTACTGTCTAGATGGTATATGATTTCTTAAGAGATGAAAAATGACAGTTGCTCTGTGACAACCTAGAAGGGTGGGATGGGGTGAGAGGTGGGAGGAAGGTTCAAGAGGAAGGGTCATATACCTCTAGCTGATTCATGTTGATGTATGGCAGAAACCAACACAATATTGTAAAACAATTGTCCTCTAATTAAAAATTAATGTTAAAAAAGAAATCATATACTAGACAGGAGGACCATCTATCTATATAGCTAAAAAAAAAAAATAACTCTTATAAACAGTTCTGAGGTGTATGTCTTAACAGATACACAAAACTGAATTTGCACCACATCTGTTTCTAGGCTATGCACAGATTTGCAGCTGCACCTTTCAGATGGCCAGAATCTGAGGGCAGGAGGTTTGTGGACTCTCATTTCCCTGACAGCACTATGGCTCACTCCTGACTAAATGATGGAGACTTTGAGGCCAGTCTGTCCACAGGGCAGCACAATCTGAAGGCTCTCCTAAACAGTTTGGTATCCTCAGCCAACAGTTGGGGAGATTCTCCCCAAATTTCACTGATAGTTTGCAAAGAAAAGGGAACTACTAATCTGACAAGTACAGCTTCATGGACACATAAATGATAGTCAATATCAATATTAAAGTCTACATGGCACCAAGTACTTTCCTCCATGTGTAGGCACCAAGCTAAATGTGGTGTGCAATAGTATTCATTTAGTCCTACAAAATCACTCCGAGGAAGAAATTATTATTTTGAGTTTAAATAGGAATAAAAAACTAGAGAGTGAAATAAGTTGCCTAAGCCACACGGCACATAAATGGAAGGGTAGGGATTCCAACACAAGTGGATTTGACTTCAAGCCTACCTAACTTCCATGCACAGAAGAATCTGAAATTCCTTCACATTTATATATAAAGTCATATTGTGAGCTGACAAAACTGTGCCAGGAAAATCAGTCATTTGTTATATGACATTCTTTAGGTATTTAATTAAATTCACACTTATTTCTATTTACACTTAGAGGAAAAATTTATGTACATGGACCATAATATTGTTAAAGTTTTAAAATTACGAAATTGTGACCTGTAGCTATTGACACACACATACACACTTTTTGATGCTGCTTAATCTTGATGGGGAAATGGTGCAGAACAAGAAAGGGAATGAAGGTTTGGATAGAGAGTTAGTCGTAATCTTAGCAGAGGCACTCATTTTCACGGGGACTCATTTTCAGTGCCTACTCCTGTTTTAACTTTCCTCAAATCTTTGAGGGAATATCTCATCAGTAAAAAACAAAAACAAAAAGCTATTAATCCCTTTAGAAACAACTTCACTTTGAAACTATGTAAATTCCTATGTACTTATTTAATTTCATACTTATAAATTTCATACTGAGTATAATTTCAATTTAGTGGCCAAAGGAAATAGAAATAAAAATAAAATTCTGTTAAATTCAAATTCAAGTTTAAATATATTTTTAAAATATTATTGCTGCTCAGAAAGCTCAGGTGATGGTAGAATGCCAGAGTTCTGGGTCAGAGATGTTATGTCTACATTCACAGAGTAAGTCAGTGGCATAGTGGGAAAGTAAACTCAGGACTCATTTCCATTTTAGGGTCACATAGCATGATGCTCAGATAAGAAGTCTACATTTAGCTTTAGGTCCAGAAAGTTTAAGAGACTGGAAAGTAATTAGAAAATAAACATGGTAAAATAGAATATATCAATGATTAGAAAACAGAAGGTAATTAGAAAACGTACATGGGAATATAGTTGGGCTGTTGTGCTTTATACAGATACCCACCAGTTTTTTATTCACATTGTACAGTAGCTATTTATTTGCATCTCTCTCTTCCACTAGAGTTGGAACTCCTGTAAAGTAAGAACTCCCTTCTTTTTTTATCTTTGAATCTTCAGAGTCCACATAACAGTGATGGATGAAGGGAAGGAAGGAAGTGCGAGAGGATGGAAGGAATGGAAAGAAGAAAAATTTGTAGAAAACCCCAAGAGAAATGACCTAAGAGACAGAAGGAATAGAGTAGTAGAACATTATGAGGGACATAAAAAACATTTCACCATGTGGACAAGATGGAAAAAGATATGATGAGAAAACGCTTGTTATAAAAAAGTATGCAACCTTAGTTTGGACAAAAAACATTATTCTAAATCCCACTGCTGGGCATACCCACCGAGGAAACCAGAATTGAAAGAGACACATGTACCCCAATGTTCATCGCAGCACTGTTTATAATAGCCAGGACATGGAAACAACCTAGATGTCCATCAGCAGATGAATGGATAAGAAAGCTGTGGTACATATACACAATGGAGTATTACTCAGCCGTTAAAAAGAATTCATTTGATTCAGTTCTGATGAGATGGATGAAACTGGAGCCGATTATACAGAGTGAAGTAAGCCAGAAAGAAAAACACCAATACAGTACTAACACATATATATGGAATTTAGAAAGATGGCAATGACGACCCTGTATGCAAGACAGGAAAAAAGACACAGCTGTGTATAATGGACTTGTGGACTCAGAGGGAGAGGGAGAGGGTGGGATGATTTGGGAGAATGGCATTCTATCATGTATACTATCATGTAAGAATTGAATCGCCAGTCTATGTCTGACGCAGGATACAGCATGCTTGGGGCTGGTGCATGGGGATGACCCAGAGAGATGTTATGGGGAGGGAGGTGGGAGGGGGGTTCATGTTTGGGAACACATGTAAGAATTAAAGATTTTAAAATTAAAAAAATTAAAAAAACAAAACAAAAAAAAAACACATCAGCTCATCCAGATTTGGGTGATGGATATTTATCTAAATGAATCCAAACTTATATAATTTAGAAAAATGACCTATGTAGAATTTTTTCCAGTTAGAATAGAGATGTCTCATGAAAAAAGCATAATTTTTTTGATCTTGACTCATATCCATGTATGACACATGAACATTTCATTATTAGGGTATAGATCGACTGGTTTGCTATTGACTCAATGGTTTAGTGATACAAAAACAGAAACACCAGAAATTTTAAAAATTTACGTACAGACATCTGTTATTAGGTTACTCTGACTTCTTTGTCAAATGTTTCTAAATTAAGGATAACTGTACCTAGAAGTATCACTTCCCCCAAACCTAAGATTGTTCTAAAATGCAATGTTTAGATAAGCATCCTACTTAGATTCCTTTTAGTAGTTAGCTGCCACTGAAACATCTGAGAGTCAAGCATTGTGTAGTATAACCTGCAGAACTATATGGCACAGAAGAAATACAAATATTGTTTATGATGAAAGGTGAGAAAAGCAATGTTCATGGCATACTGCCAAGTTTAATTTCCTGTCATATCTTTGGCATGTGGTAAAAAGTCCCTTTGTCTTGATTTTCCAAGCAATAGTACCAAACATATGTTAATCAGCAAATAAAAATGATGTGAAAGAATCAAAACAGTTTGTGGAGGACAGTTCTAGATTTGCTTAAAATTGAGCATTATAATAAAAAATAGCAAATATTTTATTGAGCATCTTCTTTTGTGTAGAGCTATAAATACATGAAATTTCAGGTTTATAAAAACAGTTCATAGAAGGAAGGGTAATTTTGCTTTCCCAAGACAGTATTTCCCTCGTGAAAGAGGCATTGCACAATTGTTTTTAATAGCAAACTTGTCTAGTACATTTAATATAAATTTAGTTGACAAAATCATGACCTAAGAAAACATTTTCACAAACATTACACTTTCTTGAGAAGGAAGACACACACACACACATATATACACATTCAGATATTTTATATAACCAAGCACAGTTAGAAGACAGAAAATATCATAAAGTTTTCACAATCACACTGGGACTGTGTGATAAATATCCACAATGTTTTAGCTCTCTTGTACTTACTTACATAAGTAATCTACAAAGAAAATAATAAGCATCATCATAAACAAAAATGGAGTGTTAACTTTTGTTTACCCTGTCCAGTGCTTTCCCTACATTATCTCACTTAACCCTGTCAACGATGCTGCAGATGATTCTTGTTATCTCCATTTTAGACACTGGAATCTTGAAAGATAAAAGGGCTACACAGCTTGTAGGTGAGCATCAGAAATTTCAGTTTACACAGTTTGATGCTAAAGCCTGTGCTTTAACACATGCTGTGCTGCTTTTCATAACACTCAGCCATAGCAATCTTATAAAAGTATAAACCTTATCATGTCACTAACTGGCTTGCAATCCTCCAATGGCTTCCCATCTCACCTAGAATAAAGCAGAAATGCTTGCCACTTCCGTCAAGGCCTATATAATCTGGCCACTGACCACTTCTAGAAATCATCAAGTACCTTCACTTGTCCAGACACACTGTAATTCTTTGGTGTGCTAAGACACTGAGCTGGCTTTGTACTTGCTAGACCTCTGCCATGAGCACTCTCCATCAGACATTCACATCACTTACTTTCCCACTTCTTTCAGGAGCCTACTCCAATTAAAGCGGCTTTCCCTAATTATTTTACTAAAATAAAACTCACTTGACCTTCATTCAACAACACAAGAGAAGACCATACACATGGACATCACCAGATGGTCAACACCGAAATCAGAGTGATTATATTCTTTGCAGCCAAAGATGGAGAAGCTCTATACAGTCAGCAAAAACAAGACTGGGAGCTGACTGTGGCTCAGATCATGAACTCCTTATTGCCAAATTCAGACTTAAATTGAAGAAAGTAGGGAAAACCACTATACCATTCAGGGATGACCTAAATCAAATCCCTTATGATTATAAAATATAAGTGAGAAATAGATTTAAGGGACTAGATCTGATAGAGTGCCTGATGAACTATGGATGGAGGTTCCTGACATTGTACAGGAGACAAGGATCAAGACCATCCCCATGGAAAAGAAACACATAAAAGCAAAATGGCTGTCTGGGAGTCCTTACAAATAGCTGTGAAAAGAAGAGAAGCAAAAAGCAAAGGAGAAAAAGAAAGATATAAGCATCTAAATGCAGAGTTCCAAAGAATAGCAAGAAGAGATAAGAAAGCCTTCCTCAGCAATCAATGCAAAGAAATAGAGGAAAAAAGAATGGGAAAGACTAGAGATCTCTTCAAGAAAATTAGAGATACCAAGGGAACAATTCATACAAAGATGGGCTCGATAAAGGACAGAAATGGTAAGGACCTAACAGAGGCAGAAGATATTAAGAAGAGGTGGCAAGAATACACAGAAGAACGGTACAAAAAAGATCTTCATGATCAAGATAATCACGATGGTATGGTCACTCATCTAGAGCCAGACATCCTGGAACGTGAAGTCAAGTGGGCCTTAAAAAGCATCACTACGAACAAAGCTAGTGGAGGTGATGGAATTCCAGTTGAGCTACTTCAAATCCTGGAAGATGATGCTGTGAAAGTGCTATACTCAATATGCTAGCAAATTTGGAAAACTCAGCAGTGGCCACAGGACTGGAAAAGGTCAGTTTTTATTCCAATCCCAAAGAAAGGCAATGCCAAAGAATGCTCAAACTACCGCACAATTGCACTCATCTCACACGCTAGTAAAGTAATGCTCAAAATTCTCCAAGTCAGGCTTCAGCAATACGCGAACCATGAACTTCCAAATGTTCCAGCTGGTTTTAGAAAAGGCAGAGGAACCAGAGATCAAATTGCCAACATCCGCTGGATCATTGAAAAAAGCAAGAGAGTTCCAGAAAAACATCTATTTCTGCTTCATTGACTATGCCAAAGTTTTTGACTGTGTGGATCACAATAAACTGTGGAAAATTCTGAAAGAGATGGGGATACCAGATCACCTGACCAGCCTCTTGAGAAACCTATATGCAGGTCAGGAAGGAACAGTTAGAACCGGACATGGAACAACAGACTGGTTCCAAATAGGAAAAGGAGTACATCAAGGCTGCATATTGTCACCCTGCTTATTTAACTTATATGCAGTGTACATCATGAGAAACGCTGGGCTAGAAGAAGCACAGTTGGAATCAAGATTGCTGGGAGAAATATCAATAACCTCAGATATGCAGATGACACCACTCTTATGGCAGAAAGTGAAGAGGAACTAAAAACCCCCTTGAGGAAAGTGAAAGAGGAGAGTGAAAAACTTGGCTTAAAGTTAAACATTCAGAAAACGAAGATCATGGCATCTGGTCCCATCACTTCATGGAAAATAGATGGGGCAACAGTGGAAACAGTGTCAGACTTTATTTTGGGGGGCTCCAAAATCACTGCAGATGGTGATTGCCACCATCAAATTAAAAGACGCTTACTCCTTGGAAGAAAAGTTATGACCAACCTAGACAGCAAATTCAAAAGCAGAGACATTACTTTTCCAACAATATCCGTCTAGTCAAGGCTATGGTTTTTCCAGTGGTCATGTATGGATGTGAGAGTTGGACTGTGAAGAAAGCTGAGTACTGAAGAATTGATGCTTTTGAATTGTGGTGTTGGAGAAGACTCTTGAGAGTCTCTTGGACTCTAAGGAGAGTCCATTCTAAAGGAGATCAGCCCTGGGTGTTCTTTGGAAGGAATTGTGCTAAAGCTGAAACTCCAGTACTTTGGCCACCTCATGCGTAGAGTTGACTCATTGGAAAAGACTCTGATGCTGGGAGGGATTGGGGACAGAAGGAGAAGGGGACAACAGAGGATGAGATATCTGGATGGCATCACCAACTCGATGGATGTGAGTTTGACTGAACTCCGCGAGATGGTGATGGACAGAGGCCTGGCGTGCTGCGATGCATGGGGTCACAGAGAGTCGGACACGACTGAGCAACTGAACTTAACTGAACTGACCTTCCTTCTCACAGTCTGCTCATTTTAATTTTTTACAGAACTTATCATTCTAACAAATAACAGTTTACAGTGACACAGTTATTCATCCACTCTAATGTATATTCCTTGAGGGGCAGGACCTCACTGTTCACTTCAGCATCACTAGTGTCTAGAAAGATAGCTGGCAAAAAGCACACGCTCAGCAGGCTTTTACAGAATGAATGAATAAAACATTAAGTATATGTGCATTTTTTAATAGAGATCATTTGTAACATTAAACACACAACCATCAATGGATAGAACAGAGTAATAAGTAACTATTAGAACTAACTACAAAAGTCAAAGTGGTACAGAAGATACCTTTGTACCTACATATCACCTGGAAAGGGTCCGGTTTCATCCCATTTGGAGGGCACAGGGTGTGTCATGGGGATTCACTGTTTTAGGTACTAACCAGACAAGTGGAGGTAGAGATGGGGTTAAGAGGTCTACATGAAAACTAAAATAACAGCAAAGAAGAGAATGTTTTGGCACAAATCCTCTATCCTTTACTTCTGGAACTTTGTTAAATTCCAGTGTAACCTCAGGGATATGGTCAGGTCTGAAATCCCATCCAGATGCATCCCCTTCAGATGTTGTCACACAATGTGCTTATATCTCAGACTTTCCCTTGAGAAGACTATACCTATTTGGGTCGAGAAATAACCCATCTTGTGCATGGGCAGTCGTATAAACTAATCTACAGCCAATCTAAGCACCACAAAGGTCAAGATGAAGTAAATCCCCCAAAGCTCAGTCTCAGTGCTTAACTTCTAGGGGGAACCTGGATAGTACAATATCTCAGGGGTAGCAAGGAAACAGTGAGAACCACACATCTGCAGAGTCTGTTTAATGCTGAGTGTACATATGTTGGGTGGGAATTCTGAAGTTTAAATCCAGATTAGTCTGTGTAATATTACATTTTCCAAAGAACACAAATAGAAGATCTGTTTATTAACTTGAATGAGAGAAGTGTCTCCAAGACACTTGAAGTATATTAATAAAGATAAGTGGGACTAGCAATGTAATATTTTTTGTTCTTTTTTTACTTACAGTGACATTAACCAGAGTTTAATTTTGGATACCGGTACTACAGACATAATGAAAGGAGGTAGCTTTTCATAAAAATTATATTTTAAAGAATATGAAAAAGTGTTATGACTAATAATATATATACTATGACTACATAAAGAATGTTATAATCTGCTTAAATGAATACTATAGAATAGTATACTGTAGAATAACATAAAAAGGAAAATAAAATTTTAAATTAAAACATAGAAACTCTCTCATGCTTTGAGATTACATACATACATTAGGTTTTATGGCAAAGTTAGGCATTTTCTTTAACAAATATACTGGTAAACTTCTTAAAATAGAAGTCTAATGGATAAAAAGAAATATAAGCAAAGTAAAATGCTAAAACTATGCCAAATTAATTAAGTCAACTGCGAACTAGTCCTTCAGCATAAAGTATGTTGAATTATGCTTTCTCGAACATGGTTACTAATTTAAAAATAAGAGATCAATCCACTTACTAAAGATTTATCAGGATAAACTCCAGCTCTCAGTAAAGATGCCTTCCAGCTGTCTACGTCCTCCTGTGAATCACATGCCAGCTCAAGGAAGCGGTAGTCTTTGTACACATTCCTGGAGTAAAAAAACAAAAGAAAAAAATCAAGCTTTTTAGTTTTGAACCAAAACCAATATGATTTCATATCCCTACAGATAATGATGATACAAAGGACAGTCCAAATGGAGGGTTATCCAACAGTCATTGATGAAAAACAAAAACAATCTATTGCATTTAAAATAATTAACAAGTTCCTACATGTATGTATTATACAATTAAAACACCTTCATAAAAAGAATTGAGTGTCATCTCTACTGCTAAGCAATAAAAAGAGAAGGAACTAGAAATGTTCTCAGTATGACAAACTGAGTGCCAGCTGATGGAGAATTGTTCTGAGGGGAATGGACTTGCCATTGCCTAGTAATTATATAAGTTTTCAAAGTTAATTTACAAGTCTAAATGGCTCATAAAAACTTAAAATTATGGCAATAATCACAAAATCTAAAATACTATGCTGGATTCAAATCAGAAATGCTCATCAATACTGTGAAAAGGAAAGAACATTAACCAGTATTTAACAGAATAAATTGCCTATGAAGTTCATATTTATAACTGGGACAATATCAAAATTTTATATGTCCTTTCCTAATAATAAAATAATACACAAGATGTAATACTTGAATAATTTGGAAACTAGATAAAAATATAAAACTGAATACAATCATCCATTTTCTACTATTGACAGATAAACTTATTTCTTTATATTCTTTTGTTCTATGCATTTTTCATCCAGTTGATGCTCTTTCAATTTTGTGTCCTTTTCACTTACTAGCATATCATGGTCACATACTTATGCTATTATATCTTCATAAATATCAAATTATAATGGTATAATATTCATTAACATAAATGTATGATAATTTTCTTGACTTTCTCCTAATAAAAGATAAGTAATTTCCTTTATTTGCAATCATAAATAATACTTAACTACATATTTTTATCCATAAGCCTTTGTCTTTCTACCTTATTATCATTATTTTCTGAGGATAGATTCCTATAAATGGAGTTACAGAATCATTTTTCAAGACAATGATACATAAAGATAATTCTAGCCATCTTTCCAGAGAAGATAATCCAATTTAGACAGATACTAGCAAGGTACAAGATTAACAATCCTTTTCTCTTCTCTCTCCCAAGGTGTTCTCATTCATGCCTAAGAGTCTCAGTTTACACCTAATCCAGACGACTTACATATTTATATCCCCTGTCTAGACCTGCCCCAGACTCATACTGCTCATTGACTTCTCTACTTTAATATCTCAAAGGTACCTTGACATGAATGACTGAACTGGTGGTTTCCAACTTGATGCTCCCATGTCATGCAACATCAGTGTAATGACTATAATCTGGAGGCACCTTGGACATATTCCACACTCTCATTTACCTCCTTACATCTTACTACCTAAAAGTGTACAACCTGTATAGTGACTTATCATTTTATTACTCTCTCTCTTTGGGGCTATTTACTGGTCTCCCAGCATCACCTGGACAATTTAAATTTGCTCTCTCCTGGGAATCCTTATTATCTTCTGAAATGTGAATCAGATATTTTTACCCCTGTTATAAAATATCCCAATACTACTTGCTTTTAGGAAAAGATCACTTGCTATCATAGCCTACAAAGCCCTTCATAGTCCGGCCCACCATGACCTTCCTCTCTACCTTCTTTTCATACTCTGTTCTCCTCTGATTTTTCTGCCATGCTTACCATTTACCTCCTCAAATATGGCATGCCTACCCCTAAAGTCTTTGAATAAACTGCTATGTCTGTCTGCAGCTCTCTGTCCTTCCCTCACTACACAGTTAACTCCTACTCTTTCTTGGTATTTTAGCTTAACCATGGCTTCTTCAGATATTACTTCCCTGATTCCTCTACAGGACTTGTTCCTCTTTCACACATTTTTCATATTTTCATTTACCTTTCCTTTATAGTATGAATCATAGCTGTGATTTCAGCATTACATGTGGGTTTCTTTTTCTCTCTCTTTTCTATTTAATTTTGATAACACCTGTCTTCCCAACCAGCCTATAAGCAGTATTAAGTAGTGTACAGAATGTATCATTTTTATGCTCATCATTATATTTGCAGAGGATTCAGAAAGATGGTGGCTTCAGTGTGCTTTGTTTCCTCTCTACTTCCAACTCAGGTCAAATACATCCTCTTAAGTCAAGAAGACATTAGGACTGGTAGTCTGGTAGAGGGTGTGAGCTAGATAACTGCTGTGGTACTTTCTTGCTATGGGATGAAAAAAAGCTTCGGGACCATAGCAGGAGAACTTTAAGACAAAGACTAGCATGTAGCAGCCCCTTAGTAGAGCTGACCCTCAATAATCATAGGACCTCTGAGTGTTCTCAATCCTCTGGCGGTAAGGAAGTATGGAAGGACTGAGTTTTTTCTAATTTAGTGAAAAAGAAAATCTCTCTCCAGGTGTTTCAAAAGGAAACTGATAAATTGCCTACTTCTGGGCATGAAGACTTTGATGTTTGTTCCTTCCCACATTCACCAGTTCACTTAAAGTATCCACCAGTCGGATCTGTGCCATCATGAGCAAAGAAAATAAAAGGACATGCAATGAGGTCTAACAACCAGAGGAAACAAAGAATAAAGAAGGTAACCAGAGCAGTCTATCAACAATGGAGAATGGTTGGGGATTAAAAAAGAATAATAAGTATTTTTAAAGGTACAAGAGAGTTTTAAAAAGACTTATAGGACCAAGAAAGAAAGATTTTTAAGTTAGGATGTTGAGTAGGTAAGTTGAAGGAAAGGATGATGGATCTTGAGAACAGAATTAGTAGATTTTAAGATTCAGCAGGAGAGTTAACACCCAAAAAAGATGTCCTTTTCATTATCGGGGACTGGATTGCAAAAGTAGGAAGTCAAGAAACACCTGGAGTAACAGGCATATTTGGCCTTGGAGTACAGAATGAAGCAGGGCAAAGGCTAACAGTTTTGACAAGAGAATGCACTGGTCATAGCAAACACCCTCTTCCAACAACACAAGAAAAGACTCTACACATGGACATCACCAGATGGTCAACACCAAAATCAGAGTGATTATATTCTTTGCAGCCTGTAGGGAACAAGGTATAAAGAAGGTTGAGAAGTGCTTGCAAACGAGACTCTCAACCAGGGCTGAACATTCTTGCAAACGAGATGTTCTGCCCAGTGTGGGGAACTAGGTTTAAGGAAGGTTGAGAAGTGCTTGCAAACGAGACTCTCAACCAGGGCTGAACATTCTTGCAAACGAGATGTTCTGCCCAGTGTAGGGAACTAGGTTTAAGGAAGGTTGAGAAGTGCTTGCAAACGAGACTCTCAACCAGGGCTGAACATTCTTGCAAACGAGATGTTCAGCTAAGAATCCTATTTGTTCCCATGGGAAAAGAACATTTCTTGCACACAAGTATGTTTCTCTGATTCCTCAAAAGGAACAGACCCTGGGACAAAACGGATTCTAAGTTGATAAGGAAGTTCCCCAAAACAAAGTCTTAGCTGCAGTAAGTAAGTCAAGGTAAAGGTTATTTTGCCCTGTGCCTGCGCACTGTATAGTCTCTGAATCCTAGTGCTTGGCAGCTTGCCCTGTAGGTTGTTGTGCAAGGGATATAAAATAAAGCAGCTGTAAGAAGCAAGTGTTAAAATATAAAGATTTAAACCACTCTGCAGTGTTGGTGTTTCATTCCGTCGCCGGCAGCAGCCAATGATGAAGAAGCTCTATACAGTCAGCAAAAACAACACTGGGACCTGACTGTGGCTCAGATCATGAACTCCTTACTGCCAAATTCAGACTTAAATTGAAGAAAGTAGGGAAAACCACTAGACCATTCAGGTATGACCTAAATCAAATCCCTTATGATTATAAAATGTAAGTGAGAAATAGATTTAGGGGACTAGATCTGATAGACAGAGTGCCTGATGAACTATGGATGGAGGTTCCTGACACTGTACAGGAGACAGGGATCAAGACCATCCCCATGGAAAAGAAATGCAAAAAAGCAAAATGGCTGTCTGGGGAGGCCTTACAAATAGCTGTGAAAAGAAGAGAAGTGAAAAGCAAAGGAGAAAAGGAAAGATATAAGCATCTGAATGCAGAGTTCCAAAGAATAGCAAGGAGAGATAAGAAAGCCTTCCTCAGCAATCAATGCAAAGAAATAGAGGAAAACAACAGAACGGGAAAGAGTAGAGATCTCTTCAAGAAAATTAGAGATACCAAGGGAACAATTCATGCAAAGATGGGCTCAATAAAAGACAGAAATGGTATGGACCTAACAGAAGCAGAAGATATAAAGAAGAGGTGGCAAGAATACACAGAAGAACGGTACAAAAAAGATCTTCACGACCAAGATAATCATGATGGTGTGATCACTCACCTAGAGCCAGACATCCTGGAATGTGAAATCAAGTGGGTCTTAGAAAGCATCACTACGAACAAAGCTAGTGGAGGTGATGGAATTCCAGTTGAGCTATTTCAAATCCTGGAAGATGATGCTGTGAAAGTGCTGCACTCAATATGCTAGCAAATTTGGAAAACTCAGCAGTGGCCACAGGACTGGAAAAGGTCAGTTTTCATTCCAATCCCAAAGAAAGGCAATGCCAAAGAATGCTCAAACTACCACACAATTGCACTCATCTCACATGCTAGTAAAGTAATGCTCAAAATTCTCCAAGCCAGGCTTCAGCAATATGTGAACTGTGAACTTCCAGATATTCAAGCTGGTTTTAGAAAAGACAGAGGAACCAGAGATCAAATTGCCAACATCCGCTGGATCATGGAAAAAGTAAGAGAGCTCCAGAAAAATATCTATTTCTGCTTTATTTACTATGCCAAAGCCTTTGACTGTGTGGATCACAATAAACTGTGGAAAATTCTGAAAGAGATGGGGATACCAGACCACCTGGCCGGCCTCTAGAGAAACCTATACGCAGGACAGGAAGCAACAGTTCAAACTGGACATGGAACAACAGACTGGTTCCAAAAAGGAAAAGGAGTACATCAAGGCTGTATATTGTCACCCTGCTTATTTAACTTATGTGCAGTGTACATCATGAGAAACGCTGGGCTGGATGAAGCACAAGCTGGAATCAAGATTGCTGGGAGAAATATCAATAACCTCAGATATGCAGATGACACCACCCTTATGGCAGAAAGTGAAGAGAAACTAAAAAGCCTCTTGATGAAAGTGAAAGAGGAGAGTTAAACAGTTGGCTTAAAGTTCAACATTCAGAAAACGAAGATCATGGCATCTGGTCCCATCAGTTCGTGGGAAGTAGATGGGGAAACTGTGGAAACAGTGTGAGACTTTATTTTTGAGGGCTCCAAAATCACTGCAGATGGTCATTGCAGCCATCAAATTAAAAGACACTACTCCTTGGAAGGAAAGTTATGACTAACTTAGATAGCATATTCAAAAGCAGAGACATCACTTTGCCAACAAGGGTCCATCTATGCAAGGCTATGGCTTTTCCAGTGGTCATGTATGGATGTGAGAGTTGGACTGTGAAGAAAGCTGAGCACCAAAGAATTGATGCTTTTGAACTGTGGTGTTGGAGAAGACTCTTGAGAGTCCCTTGGACTGCAAGGAGATCCAACGTCTATTCTAAAGGAGATTGGTCCTGGGTGTTCTTTGGAAGGAATGATGCTAAAGCTGAAACTCCAATACTTTGGCCACCTCATGCGAAGAGTTGACTCACTGGAAAAGACTCTGATGCTGGGAGGGATTGGGGGCAGGAGGAGAAGCGGACGACAGAGGATGAGATGGCTGGATGGCATCACCAACTCGATGGATGTGAGTTTGAGTGAACTCTGGGAGCTGGTGATGGACAGGGAGGGCTAGAGTTCTGCAATTCATGGGGTCGCAAAGAGTCGGACACAACTGAGCGATTGAACTGAACTGAACTGAAGAGAGTTAAAGAAATATAAAGAAAGAGAAGTGTAGAGGAAAGAAGCAGACAACTAACCTGTAAATAATAGGAGGTCCAGAAAAAGAAAAGGAAGATAGGAGGAGAAAAATAATTATAAAACATAAACTATTTTTAAAAAAGGAAATTTAGCCTATTTTTAGAAACACTGAAATCTGTACATTGAAAACAGTGTTTCAGGCAGAATTGGTGAGAAGAGATATGACACAGGCATGTGCTAAAATAAATCTTGTTTTTTGAGATAAAGAAGTCTTTTATAAAGAAACATCAGGTTGGTTAAAAAGGAAAAAGAATTAGACTGGCAATGAACTGAGCATTCAAAAGGTAGAAGGCAATGAAATAATATTCAAGCATCTTAAGAGGACTGCAAACTCAGAGTCCCACATCCAGCCAGGTTAGAACTACATACCCAAACTTGAGGGTTATATAAGGCATTATTAGGATTACAACAACACTCAATAAACCTGCAGAGAATGTTCACGGTGAAGAAAAACTAAGAGAAAACACTGGTGAGCAACAAAACTTGTCATATTCAGAGTCAAATTAAAATAACTAACGATAGATCATCTAAGAACTGCAATATAAGGACTCAAAACAAACTCTTAAAGTAGAAGAGTTCTGCAACAGAAATAGTCTAAAACTTGAGGGAGAATGAAAGGAAATAAAGATACGCCCAAGTTCTCCTCTGATGGATGCAGGGGTGAATAGTGGAGAAGCAAAAAATCCCAGAGTTCTCATATTGTTGGAAGAAGTGGGTAAGAAGAGAAGTAGGAGAAGAAAGTGTCTTGAGACAGAAATATTTGATAATTTGCCTCATGGAATAATACGGCTATGTACTGATGAGTTTAAATATTAATAAAATAAAAAGTACAGTAGAACTCCCCAATTTAAAAAAGAAATACAAGGAAAATTTAATAGCTTCTTGATAAAATCCATAGAAAATTAAGAAAAGATACAGCAGAATGAGAAAATTTAATGACAGCAATAAAATCAAGTATATTGATTACCAAAGTAATAAAAGTAAACTGAATTCTGTTAGCTAAACAGTTAATGTAGGTTCAAAAAATAAAGCTCGATTTTATGTTATTTGCAAAAATAAAGGAACAAGTAAAGAGATATCAGGCAAACAGAAAACAAAGAAAAAACTGCATTGAGCAGCAATATTAATACAGGCAAGATAGAATTTAAAAGTACTAAACAGGATAAACAGAAATATTATTAAAGTACAATTTATGAAGACTGGAAAATACTCTTAAACCTGTTTGCACCAAGTAACACAGTAGACAACTAAATGAAGCAAATGTTACTTAAAAATGTAAAGGTAAACTTGATATAACTATTGCATATAATTAAAGTATAAATATAGAAAGCTTTTAATGCAGTTTTTTCAAATTAAACATAGCAGATAAAAGATAAGTAAATGCACAAAAGAAATAAATAATACAACTGATGAAGAAAATTTAATAGATTCCTTTATCACTTAAGTAGAAGATAAAGACTGTTTCATCATCAACAAATCATTTACAAAAGTCTGCCATATACTTGGATTTGTACATGTATGCAATATCAGCTTTAAGAAATTTAAAAAAATAGAAGTTTTATGAATCATATTTTTTTGGTCATAAAGCAAAAAAAAAGAAAAAATTAATTTCTAAAAAAAAGACTCAAAAAGAAAAGAAAGCACATTCTTAGATAATCCTTGTATTACAGAAGAAACAAAAACAAAATTATACATTATTTAGAGAGCAATTAAAAAATATAGATACATCATACCCAACCAATGAAGTACAACAAAGGCTGTGCTTTGGAAAATTTATGGCTTTAAATATGTTCATCATTCAGAGAAAAAAGAAAAAACACTAATGTTCATCTATAGAAAGAAAGGAAACTAACACAGATTAAAGCCAAAACTAATAAAATAGGAAATATTAAGAAAACATACAGGATAAAAACATCCATGAAAATTTTCATTTTAGTAATAGATAATAAATTTATGGTCATAACTAGGAGAAAAAACAAAAGTAATACAAGATCAAAAATGAGAAAGGATAGAATACATACCCACAAATATATAGGAGATTGAGAAAATTAGAATAAAATACTTAATGCGATCCTATGTCCAAACTAAGAACCTAGAGATAATTAATAATATACTAAAAAATATAAATCAACAAAGTTAACTCAAGCAGAGGTGGAAAATCCAAGTGGTTTTTACAAAACACCACTAGAATTAATAAGATTCTTGCTTAAAAGACTAATATTGACTGCAGGACAAATTACAAAAATCAATGACTTTTTTCAATACTCCCAATAACTTTGAAATGGAAAAAATACTCCATTCATATTAGGAGAAAGCCTATAAAATACACAAAAATAAATTTTCTTAAATTAAAACAAATATAAGATCTTCATAAATGGGGAGGCATTTTGGATGGGGTCAATTTGATTATACTATCATCCTAGTTCTTACTAAGTAACTAGTGCTCGTGAGTGTTCAATAAATACTTATTGAATAATGACTACCCTCACACCCTTAAAAATATTGACTATCATCTTTAGAATACCTCTGCAAATAATTTTATAATTGAAAAGTTATTCTCCATCAAAGTTCTAACACTTTTGCTAATGGCTCAGATGGTAAAGAATCTGCCTGTAATGCAGGAGACCCAGGTTCAGTCCCTGGGTCGGGAAGATCCCCTGGAGATGGGAATAGCTTTCTCTTTTTTTAACTTGCAGTTGCCTGACATATCTTTGTCTCTTTTATATTTTTGCTTTTATCTATTTACTTTAGTTTTTAAAAGAAATATCTGTTATAAATGTTAACCTTAGAGTAGGCTTTTATTTTTCATCCCAGTTTGAAAATCACCTTCTACAATCAGGAAAATTTTAATCATGTTTATTTCTCATCTTTGTCATTTCCTATTTTTTATTTTTTAGTGGTTTTCTACAGACTATCTTTAAAAGTTTTCCAAATCATTCTTGAATTCATTTTTATATATAACATTTAGGATTAAAATCATAATTCTTAGTTTCTTGAGGGATTTAGAAGCTTTTACTTTCCATAGTATCTCATGACATTTGCAAATCTGTCTAGAGATACAAACCTAGAAATTATTTCTGAATTTTGTTTTCACATCTTTGAGGCTCCTTTTCTCTTTCTTTCCTTTTGTATTCAATTTTGTTACACTCAAGCAATTATTTAGATGGAACTCTACACGTTCAACTTTAATAAATATATCAGCAGGCATTTTCCACCTGGACTTCTCTATTTGTAAATTCTCATTTGGGTTCATTTTATGAGTTGGCTCAAAGTAGAGTTGGATATCTGAATTTTTAGTTGGGGCAGTCTCCACATTTCTCACACTGATTCAGTGAGTAAGTGAAGAAATTTCTTTCTTTCTTTCTTTTTCTTTTTTTTTTTTACTAGGTAGTCCAATTTTCCTTAATCAGGGTAAAGCATGCACTAGTCACTCAAAGGATTTCAGTCTAGTTCACTCCATGAGTCTTGCAAATAGTTGATTGACGTTTGCACTTTTGAGTGCTTTTGACTTTCCAACTCTGGTGTGTACGACTTTTTTTGGATAGAGTGATGGATGGAGAAGGGTAAAAGAGAAACTTCTAAGTTTTTACCTTCTTATAAGAGAAATCATCTCCTTTAATATCCATAGCAACTCTGCAAAATTGATCATAAAGCTGTTTTACAGTTAAGCAAAATGAGATTGAGAGAGATTAGGACTTTCCCCAAATCACATAGCTAAGAGATGGCACCACCTGGGTCTACCACATTCCTTGGCATACAGCCTTTGTAAAGCAAATATTAGTCCTATGAATGAACAAATGTATCAATGAATAAATGAACTATGGGATGGGAATATTTTTAAAAACATTTTTTTCATTTTTGACTGGATTCTTAACTTTTGACAGAAAACCTAAAATTTAAAAAGTTTGAAGAGGCAAACTACAATAAGTAGAATGAAAAATTTAATTAAATTGGGGTATATTTAAAGGAAATATATCTTCCGAGTATGACAGTTTATTGTTGGAAAATCTGAAAGGTCATATCTTTGCTACAGAGCAGAAAGGGTAATGGATTATCTTGGTGGAATCAAAATTCATCAGCTTTTAATTTTCTAATTATTTTTATACAATAGCTTTTAGTTACCACTTAGGTTTCTATCTGAGTCATTTCAAATGCACAGTATGAGTTACTTTAAGATGTAAAGGTATGGGGAAGGCAAAGTTGGACAAATGCCATGGGAGTGCTTGGCCAGCTGAAGAGCAGGAAAAGTAGAGACTTTCCACACTCTCTAAAGCAGATCTGAAGAATTCAGCTTTGGCCCATTCTTACTGACCTTTCTCTGGAGTATTTTCTTTCAGGGGTTCTTCACATGGAAAATTTTGATTTTTTTTTTTTTCCTTCTAAGGATAGCCAAATTCTTGAGAGGGAAAATAATTATCTGGTTGAAACATTAGAAGAGGGTCAAAGGCTTCTGGTGGCTTTAGCTGCCTCATTTTTACCCATTTTTGAAGCCTCATCTTAGGCTGTGTCTAGACATCCAAAGAGAGTTGGATACAGGTCTAAAACACTGAATTGAGCTGATTTACTGGAAGTCTCATAAATTCTGTGGATACAGCTTCCAGGGTCTCACCACATCTTGTAGCTATAGAGATAACCCACAGCAATTTGTACTGACTGCATGTTTTTTTGGTTTATTTAGTCTATTTCAGCTGCAGTCACACAGATATGAGCTTCTGAATGATTTCACCATGAAATCAATCTTAACTATGTGTTTTGCAGTTTGAAAAAACAAAATTCATCTCAATATTAAAAATGATCATAAGAAAGTATACCCCATAGGTAGGCTTTTAAGTGTTACACTGTTGGAAACATGACCACATGAGCCCATATTTGATATTTCATGAACCCACTTTCATTCACACCATAAGAAAGTCTTTGAGTGTTAAAAATGTGAAGTTTAATTTCCTTGCCTATGACAGCTCTTCAAACATCTGAGACCAGATATAATGTGTCCCACAAGTCTTCTAGTCCCTAAGCCAACCCTTTTGTACTTTTCCAAGCATTTCTCATATGAAGAGGATTCTAGATAACACTGCATCCTTCTTGCATTCTTGTGATTTGCTCTATTTTAAATGGATTTTCTGAAAATGAGATGCCAGCAATTTATCACAAATCTCGAGATACAATATTATTCAGATGTAAGGAAGAAATCTGGCAGAATTTTTACCTGCATTATGGACAGTAAATCTTTACTAATGTAGTTTAATTAAAACGTAGTAGGATAAAGACCATAAACTCCTATTAAAATCCAGGCTGTGCCATTTATTATCTTATATGACATTGGGTTCCAAAATCACTGCTGATGGTGACTGCAGTCATGAAGTTAAAAGACACTTGATGCTTGGAAGGAAAGTTATGACAAACCTAGGCAGCCTACTAAAAAGCAAAGATATCACTTTGCTGACAAAGGTCCATATAGTCAAAGTTATGGTTTTAAAAAAGAAGCAAAAATACATTGTCAGCATTTAACAAGTTGAGAAATTATAAAACTAGACAGAGCAAAATGCAGGATATAATAAAGTTAGGAACTAATTATGGAAAACTGAATTATCATTGGTAAAACTTAACAGTTTCTTCTTTGATGAATCAAATAAAGAAACAGCCCTGTAATATCTAGTAAATAAAAGATGAGAAAAACAATCAAAATCAGGAATGGGACTTATACTTTAACAGGGAGCAGATTAAATTATTATAAGATATTTTAAGTATATTTTAAGTATTTTTTGGCATCCCAGGTAGCACCAGTGGTAAAGAATCCATCTCCCAATTCAGGAAATGCAAGAGACAGGGGTTCAATCCCTGGATTGGGAAGATGCCCTGGAGGAAAGCATGGCAACCTACTCTACTGTTCTTGCCTGGAGAATCCCAAGGACAGAGGAGCCTGGTGGGCTACAGTCCACAGGGTCTCAAAAAGTAGACATTACTGAAGTAAGTTAGCATGCACACACTTGCATGTAGACTTTTATGATAGTGAATTTATAAGTATCAATGTTGGAGACAATTTCAAAGAAATGAAATAAAAATCATAAAATTTCAACTGACCAATATCCACAGGATAAACTAGAAAACAATTAAAACTTTTTTTCAAAATAGTTCTTATCTCAGAGGGTTTATAGTTCTTTCCAAAATTTAAGGGAAAGATTCTTCTATGCAGGACATCTCAGAAACATTAATAGGCCAATATACATTGGAAATTAGGAAAAGAACATGCTAAGTAGAATCCCCCAAGTTTATTTGACCTGATAAACTTTTCTCCTTGAATTTCTCACAAACCTAGTGTGTATTTTAAGGACCAAACTTTGGGCTATGTCTCTATAAACCAATCTCACCTATGAATAAACATGTAAAACTGCTAAAAAGTAAGTTAGAAAATTGAGTGTAATAAAATGTTTAAAAGTATGACCTTGAATAGTCAAAGAAATCTTGAGGAAGAAGAATAAAGGTGAAGGCATCATATTCCCTGATTTCAGACTCTAGCACAAATCTAGAGTAATCAAAATAGTATAGTATTGACATAAAAAAAGACATATAGATCAATATAACAGAATAGAAAGCCCAGAAATAAACCTGTACATACATGGTAAATTAGTTTCCAACAAAGGAACCAAGAATATACATTGGGGAAAGGACAGACCCTTCAATAAATTCTGTTGAGGAAACTAGGCAGTCACATGAAAAAGAATAAAACCAGACCACTATTCTGTACCATACACACAAGTAAATATACAATGGATTAGCAATTTGAAATTAAGAGCTGAAACCATAAAACTCCTAGAAGAAAACATAAGCATTGAGCTGCTTAACACAGGTCCCGGTGATGATTTTTTAGATTTGACACCAAATGCAAAGGCAACAAAATTACATTAAGCTAAAAATTCCTTTGCACAGCAAAGGAAACCATAAACAGAATGAAAAGGCAACATACATAATGGGAGAAAATATTTTCAAATTATATGTATAATAAAGGGGTTAATATCCAAATATAAAAAGAACATATAACTCACAACCAACAACATTAAGCAGAAGAACGAGTCAGTGAGCTTGAAAATAAAATGGTGAAAATAATTTCTGAAGAGCAGAATAAAGCAAAAAGAATGAAAAGAACTGAGGACAGTCTCAGAGACTTCTGGGACAATATCAAACACACCAACATTTGAATTATAGGGGTCACAGAAGAAGAAGAGACAAAGAAAGGGTATGAGAAAATTTTTGAAGAGATTATAGTCAAAAATTTCTCCAACATGAAAAAGGAAATAGTCAATCAAGTCCAATAGGTGCAAAGAGTCCCATAGAGGATAAACCCAAGAAGAAACATGCCAAGACACATACTAATCAAACTAACAAAGACTAAACACAAAGAAAGAATATTAAAATCAGTAAGGGCAAAGCAACAAGTAACATACAAGGGAAATCCCATATGTTTCAGGCCAGAATGAAATGGCAGGATAGATGTAAAGTACTGAAAGGGAAAAGGGAAAAACCTACAACCAAGATTATTGTACCTGGCAAGGATCTCATTCAAAATTGATGGAGAAATCAAAAGCTTTTCAGACAAGCAAAAGTTAAGAGAATTCAGTACCACCAAACCAGCTTTACAACAAATGTTAAAGGGATTATATAGTCAAGAAATTCAAGAGAAGAAAAAGATCTACAAAATCAAACCCCAAACAATTAAGAAAATGGCAATAGGAACATACATATCAATAATTACTTTAAATATAAATAGATTCAGTGCTTAACCAAAAGACACTGACTGGCTGAATGGATACAAAAATAAGACCCATAAATATGCTGTCTACAAGAAACCCACTTCAGACCTAAAGACACATTTAGACTGAAAGTGAGAGGATAGAAAAAGATATTCCATTCAAATGGGAAGCAAAAGAAAGCTGGAGAAGCAATCCTTATAGCAGACAAAATAGACCTTGAAATAAAGAAAATTCCAAGAGATAAGGAAGGACACTACATAATGATCAAGGGATCAGTCCAAGAGGAAGACATAACAATTGTAAATATCTACGCACACAACACAGGAGCACCTCAATACATAAGACAAACACTAACAGACATAAAAGGAGAAATTGACAGTAACACACTAATAGTAGGAGACTTTAACACCCCACTCACACCAATGGACAGATCATCAAAACAGAAAATTAATAAGGAAACACAAGTCTTAAATGATACATTAGATGAGATGGATCTCATTAATATCTTCAGGACATTCCATCCAACTGCAGAAGAATACACCTTCATCTCAAGTGCACATGGAATGTTCTCCAGGGTAGACCACACCTTGGGTTACAAATCAAACCTCAGTAAATTTAAGAAAATTTAAATTGTATCAAGCATCTTTTCCAACCACAACCCTGTGAGACTAGATATCAATTACAAGGAAAAACTGTAAAAAACACAAACACATGAAGATTAAACAATATGTTTCTAAATAGCCAACAGGTTACTGAAGAAATCAAAAGGGAAATAAAAAAATTTCTAGAAACAAATGACAATGAAAACACGACAACTGAAAACCTATAGGATGCAGCAAAAGCAGTTCTAAGAGGGATGTTTATAGCAATATAATCCTAACTCAGGAAACAGGAAAAACATCGATTAGACAACCTAACTTTACACCTAAAACAACCAGAAAAAGAAGAACAAAAAACCCCCAAAATTAGCTGAAGGAAATAAATCATAAAGATCAGAGCAGAAATAAATGAAAAAGAAAGGAAAGAAACAACAGTAAAGACTAACAAAATTAAAAGCTGGGTCTTTGAGAAGATAAACAATATTGACAAATCTTTAGCCAGATTCATCAAGAAAAAAAGAGAGGATAATCAAATCAACAGAAGTCGAAATAAAAAAGGAGAGGTTACAACAGACAATGCAGAAATACAAAAGATTATCAGAGACCATTATGAACAATAAAATGGATAACCTGGAAGAAATGGACAGATTCATATAAAAGTTCAATTCTTATAAAAGTTCAGACTGAACCAGAAAGAAATAGAAAATGAACAACCCAATTACAAGCACTGAAATTGAATCTGTGATCAAAAATCTCCCCAAAACCAAAAGCCCAGGACCAGATGGCTTCACAGGAGAATTCTATCAAAAATTTAGAGATCTAATACCTATCCCTCTAAAACTCTTTCAAAAAATGGCAGAGGAAGGAACACTTCCAAACTCATTCTATGAGGCCACCATCACCCTGATACCAAAACCAGACAAAGACAACACAAAAAAAGAAAACTGCAGGCCAATATCACTGATGAACACAGATGCAAAGATCCTCAACAAAACTTTAGCAAACAGAATTCAGCAACACATCAAAAAGCTCATACACCATGATCAAGTTGGGTTTATTCCAGGGATGCAAGGATTCTTCAATATATGCAAATCAATCAATGTGATACACCATATTAACAAATTGAAAGAGAAAAACCATATGATCATCTCAACAGATGCAGAAAAAGCCTTTGACAAAATTCAGCACCCATTTATGATTAAAACTCTTCAAAAAATGGGCATAGAAACATAGTAAAGGCCATATATGATAAGCCTACAGCAAACATTATTCTCAATGGTGAAAAACTGAAAGCATTCCCCCTAAGATCAAGAACAAGACAAGGGTGTCCACTTTCACCACTATTATTCAACATAGTTTTGGAAGTCCTAGCTACAGCAATCAGAGAAGAAAAAGAAATAAAAGGAATCCAGGTTGGAAAAGAAGAAGTCAAGTGCTCACTGTTTGCAGATGACTGTACATAGAAAATCCTAAACATAGTATGAGAAAATTACTAGAGCTAATCTGTTTTTAGCAAAGTTGCAGGATACAAAATCAATACACAGAAATCACTTTCATTTCTATATACTAACAATAAAAAATCCAGAAGAGAAATTAAGGAATCAATCCCATTCTCCATTGCAAGAAAAAGAATTAAATATCTAGGAATAAACTTACCTAAGGAGACAAAGGAACTGTACACAGAAAATTATAAGACACTAATGAAAGAAATCAAAGATGACATAAACAGATGGAGAGATATTCCATGTTCCAGGGTAGGAAGAATCAATATTGTGAAAATGACTATACTACCAAATGCAATCTACAGATTGAATGTGATCCCTATCAAATTATCAATGGAATTTTTCACAGAACTAGAACAAAAGATTTCACAATTCATATGGAAACACAAAAGACTGAATAGCCAAAGCCATCTTGATAAAGAAGAATGGAGCCGGAGGAATCAACCTTCCTGACTTCAGATTTTACTACAAAGCTACCGTCATCAAGACAGTATGGTACTGGCACAAAAACAGAAATATAGACCAGTGTAACAAGATAGAAAGCCAAGAAACAAAGCCATGTACCTATGGGCAACTTATTTTTGACAAAGGAGGCAAGAATATACAATGGGGCAAAGACAGCCTCTTCAATAAATGGTGCTGGGAAAACTGGACAGATACATGTAAAAGAATGAAATTAGAACACTCCCTAACACCTTACACAAAGATAAACTCAAAATGGATTAAAGACCTAAATGTAAGACCAGAAACTATAAAACTCTTAGAGGAAAACATAGGCAGAACACTCCATGACATAAATCAAAGCAAGATCCTCTATGACCCACCTCCTAGAGTAATGGAAATAAAAACAAAAGTAAACAAGTGGGGCCTGATTAAACCTAAAAGCTTTTGCACAGCAAAGGAAATTATAAGCAAGGTGAAAAGACAGCCCTCAGAATGGGATAAAATAATAGCAAACGAAACAACTGACAAAGGAATAATTTCTAAAATATACAAGCAGCTCATATAACTCAATATCAGAAAAACAAACAACCCAATCAAAAAGTGGGAAAAAGACCTAAATGTACATTTCTCCAAATAAGACATACAGATGGCTAACAAACACATGAAAAGATGCTCAACTTTGCTCATTATTAGAGAAATGTAAATCAAAACTACAATGAGATATCACCTCAAACCTGTCAGAATGGCCACCATCAAAAAGTCTACCAACAATAAATGCTGGAGAGGGTGTGGAGAAAAGGGAATGCCCTTGCACTGTTGGTAGGAATGTAAATTGATACAGCTGCTATGGAAGATGGTATGGAGATTCCTTTAAAAACTAGGAATAAAACCACCATATGACCCAGCAATCCCACTCCTAGGCATATACCCTGAGGAAACCAAAACTTAAAAAGACAAATGTATCCCATTGTTCATTGCAGCACTATTTACAATAGCTAGAACATGGACACAACCTAGATGTCCATTGACAGATGAATGGATAAAGAAGTTGTGGTACATACACACAATGGAATATTACTCAGCCATTAAAAGGAACAGATTTGAGTCAGTTCCAAAGAGATGGATGAACCTAGAGCCGATTATACAGAGTGAAGTAAGTCAGAAAGAGAAAGATAAATATCGTATACTAATGCATATATATAGAATCTAGAAAAATGGTACTGAAGAATTTCTTTGCAGGGCAGCAATAGAGAAACACATAGAGAACAGACTTATGGACATGGGGAGAGGGGAGGAGAGGGTGAGATATACGGAGAGAGTAACATGGAAACTTACACTACCATATGTAAAATAGATAGCAAATGGGAATTTGCTGTAGGGCTGAGGAAACTCAAACAGGGACTCTGTATCAACTTAGGGGGTGGGATGGCGCAGGAGATGGGAAGGAGGTTCAAAAGGGAAGGGATATATGTATACCTATGGCTGATTCATGTTGAGGTTTGACAGAAAACAACAAAATTCTGTAAAGCAGTTATCCTTCAATTAAAAAATGAATAAAAAACTTTTTAAAAAGCAAAAAAAAAAAAAAAAGACAAGAAGTAAATATTGGTGAGGATATGGAGAAAAGGGAACTCTTATACACAGTTGGCGGGAAGGTATATTGGAGTACTAACTGCGGAAAAGAGTACAGAGGTTGCACAAAAAACTAAAAATATAACTATAGCAGGATCCAGCAATTCACTCCTGGGTTTATTCAAAGCAAATTAAGACATTAACTCCGAAAAAAATCGAAAAAACCTAAGTGTCCATCAAAGCATGAATAGATAAAGAAAATGTTATTTTTGTTTATATATATATATATATATATATTATGCTAAGTAAAATAATTCTCACAAAGAAAATATTGTATGATCTGTCTTTTATGTTGAATCCTATAAAACACAAAACAAAAAACCAACCTCATAGATATAGAGAAAAGACTGCTGCTCATGCTGCTAAGTGGCTTTAGTCATGTCCGACTCTGTGTGACCCCATAAAAGGCAGCCCACCAGACTCCTCTGTCCTTGGGATTCTCCAGGCAAGAATACTGGAGTGGGTTGCCATTTCCTTCTCCAATGCAACTGTTGGTTGTCAAAAGCAGTGAGTGGGGTGGTGGGCAAGAGATATAAATTTCCATTAGAAAAGAAATAAATCATGGACAAGTACAGTGTGGTGATCACAGTTAATAATATACTGTACTGCATAAGTGAAAATTGATTAAAGAGCAAGTCTTATGTGTTCTCACTACAAGAAAAACAATTTGTAACTATGTATGCTGATGGATCTTAACTACACTTGTGGAGATTATTTCATAATATATATAGATATTGAATCATTATCTTGTACACCTGAAACTAATATAAATGTTATATGTCAATTATACCTCAATAATAGAAAAAATATCCACCCACCATTGCCAAGTAGGGTTTTTCCTAAGAGAATTTTCTATGAGGAGTACTGGAAAGAAACCATTTGCATTCAGTACCATGTATAAGCTGACCACTCACAAGCTCCAGACTTCTTCTCCAAGCTACCATTAAATTCTGGATGTTTCCACTTTCAAAATCTTGATTTACTCTCAAAATCTCTTCCTCCAACGTTTCCTCATATTAGCAAATGGTGCTGCCTTCCACGTAGTTGCTTGTGGTAGATGTCATTCTAGACGTCTGTTTTCTCACACTTTAATCAGTCCTTTCCGTCAATACAGCCCTCTAAGCAAGCTCCCATTTTTTCATCTCCACTGCCTCCATTTTAGTCCAGGACCTTGTTGTCTTTCACCTGACTACTACCCAAAACTAACTCCTCTACTTGCTCTACTCCTTTACTCTCCATTCTGCAGCCAAACCCAACCCCATCAAGAGTTCCCCACTGTTTTAGGATAAAGATCACTGATCTTTGATATCAGGCTTTGATATTTCCTTTTTCCTGACACAGTGAAGAAACAAAAATTTTAAACGAAAAAAGTCTTAATTTTTAGAAAAATATTTTAAAATATAAGAGCATTGCAAAACACATTTACTGTAAGTGCGGCTGCAGAATCAGCTGAGTCACCACCACTCCTGACTTTCTCTGGCTGCCAACAGCCTCGGTGCCAGGTCCATGTCAGCATTAATCACAGTCACAATAAAAGAGCTGAAAGCATGAATTTGGGGTATAATTGTGGGGTCTTATTTTTGATGAAAGAGATCATAAAAAAGGCAATTTAAGATGATAATTTAAGAGGTAAAAATTCTTGCAATATAACATATTTAATATATAAATATTCTTCCTCATACCCAAATGCTAAAATAATCTTATGTCACACAATTCAAGAAAGTAATCTAAATAAAAATAGAAAGTCTGGATTCCTTAGTAGGAACTTGATCTGGCTTCCTGCAGGACTTTCTGCTCCCAGCTCCTTTTCTCCAGACTTCATTGTTTCTCCTCCAAAAGAGGAGACAGACTGACTGATGTGATTGGTGGATTATAAAAGCAAAATTGAGCAAGCTTGTGCCTGTAGGACACATGCATTTCTCTCATTCCAAGATGCTCTGGTGAGTTCTGCCCTGTGGGAGAGTCCTGTAGCTGCTCAGCTTTGTCTGTGATTACTGAGGGCTGAAGTATTAACAAGGCACTTGGCCACAGATCTAGATCTGTCTGTTTCATGCCTTATCTGTTTGCATACTGTGCTTCTAAAAACAGTAACAACAACAAATCTGAATTGGAGAAGAGGAGAAATGGGTGTGATTTATTGGCCCCTGAAACCTCCAAAAGTGAGGGGCAGCCTTGAAGAGAGGATAATGGTTTTGGTTCCAGGTGGGTTAAACAGGAAGTGACATTTTCTGAGTGAAAATGCCCAGAAGGCAGCTGAAGATGTGGGACTGGTGTCTCAGGATAATTAATAATAACCATACCACATGTGGCTGTGATGTGAAGTGCCATGTGAATTTGTTTATTTTATTTTAATACAGCTTATTAGCCTCGTTAAGTATTTTCCCATAGGAGGACAAGCCAAATAGCCACAGGTCCTGTGTCTACTCGGGCATAACCAATAGCAAATTAGCCAATATTACAATATTGTTAAAAAAAAATGTTGTTGCAATCCAAACTTTATTTAGTCCAAAGCAAAGAAAGACTTCAGAAGGGAATAAAAGGCAACTGGTGAAGAAAGCAGAGAGGGAACCACAGTTATTCTCAGTCAGTCTCATTTATTAGGTCAGAAGAGGTTGGGATAATAATCTGCTTAAGCTCAAACTCAGCATTTCTCAAATCTGAGGGATAAATATAGAGCAGCCATTGATCCTGCAGTGTGATGCCTCATTATGAACTGCTGCCCGGTTTGCACTAGCCTGGCATGTATTGATTGAGAATCACCATTTGTGGGATCTCTTATTTTAGTTAATGACTAGCTAATAATAATGATTATATAAATTTTAAGAGACATTTTAAAAGTTATGAAAAATAAGATTTATGAGTAACTGTCAACACAGGAGAAGCAATGTTTATTCCTAGAAGGCACAATACTGATTAAGAAGCCAAAAAACAACCATATGATATAATAGTGGAGTTACAGATTCATAGCCCCCCAAACACCTAGAGAGAGTTTGCTGAGAACTCTCAGAGCCCGGGATTGGGGTGAGGATATTTATCACTAATGAGCTACTGTTAAAGAGAATAGGGTAGATGAAAATTTTAGAAGAACTGAGAGAGACTGGCACAGACGTGGTATCAATGGTTTTACACAATGGCTCCCCCACAAAATATGGCTTTCAAGCTATTTCAAATTATTATCTATTGATATCATCATGTCAAATTATATCAAAGTCAGTTCCTTGAACTCATTTTTGAACATTTCATATGTGTCTTTATCACTGGAAAGATAGGTTTTCATGCCACTCTTCTGTTTGTAGCTACAAAAAGATGTCCTGAGTGCACCTGGGAAGTTTGGGATGCTTTGTGACTAGGAACTCCACTCAGGTAACCAGCACCGCTCCTATCCTGGCGCTGTAGCACCTCACTGGTTCCTTTAAGAGATACCAGGATTGGGGTGAGCAGCATACAACCAGATGCACAAAATTGCTTAAGGCACAAAATCTTTATGTACACACATTAATTCCCTTGCTGCAAAAAGTTTGTCAAAACCTCATCTGCAGGAAGCCTGGCTATTTACTGACTTGTGTGGGGAAGCCACTTTAGGTGCACTTACAGTTTCTAGCATAATGGATGTAAATGACTCTTCAAAGAAAATAGGCTGAAAAAAAAAATCAAGCACTTCATTAAAAATAGAAAAAAATCAAGCAATTCAATGGCAACCTACGTCTTATGTGAAGGAGTAATATTTATGTAGAAGGTGATAATGACAATAATGGTGGTTCTATGACCAGGGTCTCATGGTATGCCCTTTCAACCTTCAGGCCTTTCCATTGAATGTTGCTTATGTCCTTCTGCCTTCTTAACCACCTGGCAAACTTCTACTCAGCCATAGAGCCTCAACCCAAATAATCCTTCCCCTGAATCTTCCCTAGGTAGCATTAATTACATAAATTTTCCTCTTTGTATTCCTCTAAAGCCTTACTTATGCATCATTTGAACTGAACTATACCTTCTGTTTAAGGAGCTTATTACTTCTAGAGGTGGTAGAAATATAAATAATATCAGAGCTGATTTACATAAAATCCCAGTTAAAAGATCCATAATGGACTAATTTAAAAATAGTAGAGACTGTGAGATATATCTTCAACCTTCAAGTTTCTGTTAAGGAAGACATTCATGTCAGGTGTCTTTACAAAATATAACAGAAAGAGGAATACATTATGTATCATTCCATATAATGGTTCTTGTGGCATTCATTTACTGATTTGTTTAATAAACATTGGTTGAGAAGCTATGTGCCAGGTACTGTGCGAGGCCCCGAGGGACACATGGTGATTAAGACAGACAAGGTCCCTATTCTCATGAAGCTTAAGTACGTACAAAAATTGATAGTAAATGGAATTCTAAGACACTAAAAACCATTTATTTAGACTTCACTGTCAAGGTACCAAGTAAGTCCCAATATCCCAATGACATTTCCTTCTTCCTTCTAAACAACAAAAGAAAAAACAGACATCTGTTTTATTCCAGTAAGTTTCATCATTTTAACAATTACTCAAAAGACTGACAAAAATCCATAACCCAGATAAAGGAAATCTTTACAAAGCGCCTAGTGGTTTTTAAAAATTGCTGTTTAAAAATGTACACTACAAAAGAGTTTTGACCAGACAGATGTTTGAAAGAACAATGATTTCATGTTTTAAGACCAACTTTAAAATTGAGATGTCTTTGCCTTCCAGGAAAACACAGCAGCTGTGGAGATTATTTCACTTCTCTTTCTTTCATATTTTACTGGATTTAATTTTAAGGGGAAAAAGATATAAAAGAAAATTGCATACAACACAGAACAAAACCTATTGCAAAACAAGCAATTGCGCATTTTTAACCACAAGGAAAACACAAAGGCAACCCCAAATCTCTTTTTAGCTGAGGAAGAAGAAAACATAGCCCTTTCCTGGTAAAATTCACCTCTTTCCTGGCTAAACTTAGAAAATGACCCCTCTACATCTCAATAAAATAAAGGTTAAGTTGGTTTTCTATAAGAATAGAAAGGAATAATTAAAACAACTTCAGGAAGTAGCAAAGGAGAATCAGTCACAAAGAATATAAATAATTGCTGCTTTATACTTCATTGGTCAAGTCCCACCAACCACAGTGCCCAGTTTTGGAATCCAACTAAAGCAATGGAGTCTATCCATGGGGGAACTAAGAGAGCCTGCAAGGTGACTAAAAGAAGACGGAGGAGGTTAAAAGGCCAGGGGAAGATATTTCCAAGAAGAAACTAGCAGGAAAAGTGCTGTTTGCAGCACTCTGAAGTCCCTTGCATTTAGTTAGCCATTGCCACTCAGAAAAACTGAGAGAAAAAGTAGCACAGAGATATGAAGAAGAATTTTCCAGTAATTCAAGTGAACTTCTGATAATGTCTCCCTCAGTAGCTAGTAAGGATATTAGGTACCTGGGAAGGAAGAAGATCTGGAGTAAACAGGTGCAAGTTGATGCCATGTGGCTGCAGCTGTGTGGGTATAAAAACAGATCTGACCCAACTTCAACCACCCGAGATGCCCCATAAGTTGTCTAGGTACCTGGGCTGAAGGATTGTCCTTTCCTTCTCCCTCTGTATGAAGAGCACATGTGGGTTCCTACTGGCTGCAACAGTTACCAGACAAGAATGATGAACTGTATTTGCAAATAAGGAATCGGAGACTACTTCCAAGTAGACTTAAGTCTAACATTCCAGTGGTTGAATAAAAGATGCTTCCTAATAGAAGCAAATAAAGTGAATGTTCACTATGTGGGATAGTTAAGCAGTTTTATCCTACCTAGAATTCTCCTTATCCCATATCAAAACTTTCACCAGCCAGTTATGTTTCTGACAGTTGCCTTCTTTTGAGTCTTGAGAGCTTTAGGTTTCTGTAAGAATCAATGTATAATGTGACAGAAGGAGCGTAGACTTTGGAATCAGAGAAATTCGAACTCTGGAACTTGTTAATCGTATGTCGGTTTTGTAACTTTGGGCAAATTATTCAAGTTCTCAAAGCCTTGATTTTCTTGTTGATAACAGAGGATAGTACTATCTAAGGGGGGATTTAAGGATTTGAAATAATGTATGCAAGCATGGTACCTGGTAGAATTATCATTAAAATGCAAATGTTCCTGGAGAAAGCTATTAGTTCACAAGGCAATGTCCAAATGATGTAACTAACTCAGAAAGGAAGAGTGAAGAAGAAGATAGACAGAATGAGCAGTGAGGATGAGCAATGGACAAGATAAATCACAAACTCCTGTTCCTCCATACCTCTCTGTCCTGAGCTTGGTAAAAACACTGGGCTAAACAGTCATGGAAGCAAGTATAATAGATTTTCATCTTGCTAATATATTTTAGACATGATCTTGACTGAGATGAAATATGACATCTCTTGGTCCCCTTCAATC
The DNA here is from genome assembly GCF_032405125.1 of Capricornis sumatraensis. Taxonomy (NCBI): domain Eukaryota; kingdom Metazoa; phylum Chordata; class Mammalia; order Artiodactyla; family Bovidae; genus Capricornis; species Capricornis sumatraensis. The sequence goes on along the minus strand of NC_091082.1, from coordinate 47,159,446 downwards.
TCAATGTTTTATAATTTTAAAAATTCAGAGTAAAGAAGTGAGATGAACAAAAAAGTATATTTTTCAAAATATCACTGAGAAAGAAACAAGTACAATACTGTCAAACAAAGAAGCTAACGTTCAGGAACAGAACCACAGTAAATTACAGAATTAGGTCTGCAAATCAGCTTGACTCACAAAGAAAATATTAAGATCAAGTTTGTTAATATTCTTTAAAAATTACCAATAATTACTTAGGGTTTCCCAGGTAGCACTAGTGGTAAAGAACCCACCTGTTGATGTAGAAGATGTAAGAGATACAGGTTCAATCCCTGGTTGGAAAGATCTCCTGAAGGAGAGCATGGCAACCCCCTCCAATATTCTTGCCTGGATAATCCATGGACAGAGGAGAAATCCAGGACAGAAAATCTGCCATGGACAGAGGAGCCTGGTGGGCTACAGTCCATAGGGTTGCAAAGAGTTGAACATGACTGAGGCAACTTAGCACAATAATTATTTATATGGATTGTAATAGTTATTTACAAAGTAATTTACAGTTCTAAACAGTTGGCATCAACACTTTGGACTCTAAAACACTCGGGAAAGCAAAGAGCTGGCCCAGGGAATGTACTGAAGTCAGCTTGTTTTAAGCATACTTACATTGAGGAAAATGGGAATGTTGGCCTACATATTACCTAGTCTGTGTTTGTGGTACCATTTTCCTGGTAACTCTCCCCTTGAGAAATTGCCATCGTGTTGATTAATTTACAGACCTTAGAGAAAAGAAACCAATTCCAAGTGGACAGTTCATCTGGAATTCTGTTAATTTAACAGTCCAACAACATCCCAGGCTCCTTTCTATGTAATTCAACTCACCTCTTTTCAGCCCACACTGTATAGTTCATTAGAAAGTTATTCCTCTCCACACTGTCAATGCCCTTCTAAAAATCTGGAGGAGTTCCTTGTTCAGTAGCTTCAAAACTTTTTCTGACCAGCTTCAAATTTTCCTATAATTTAATTCTGTTAACATATATTTCCTCCCCATCAGCACACACACACAGAAATTCTTATCATACTCAGTTTCACAACAGCCAGTTACACATAGTCTCTTCCTATCAAAGCAAAACTTGCTGTTCCTTGAACACAATCTTCTATCTTTGATCAAGACTTCCCATATTCCAGTCTTTGTATATGGAATTCTATTTCCAACTAATCCTTTTAACTCATTCACAACAGTTTTTCATGAAAATTAATAATGCTTGGCTTGAACTATTCCTTTCACATCTCATTGTGTCTTTGTCTGTGTAAAACTTGGATACTATTAATTTCAATAATTTTGTGTTTTGTTGCCTCTCCTTACAAACTTTTCATGAATGTTTTATTTCCTCTGATTATTAGTCTGGAAACTCTTCTGGATGATGACAAAGAAGTATATGCTAAAATGAATGATAAAGTTCTACATAGTTACTCAGTACCATTTTTTAATATCCTCACAGAACATGCGGTTACCATAAGACTGAGGAAAAAATCCAGCAAACAGCAAGCTCAAGGATAATAACAAGCAATACCAAAGTCCATTCAGTCACTTATCCACTTATTCACTCATTCACCACAGAATAAATACTCTATGTCAGGCATTGGATTGGGCACTGAGGATATTAGGAATGAACTGTGTTAATCGCTCAGTCATGTCTGACTCTTTGCAACCCCATGGACTGTGGCCCACCAGGCTCCTCTGTCCATGGAATTCTCCAGGTAAGAATACTGGAGTGGGTAGCCATTTCCTTCTCCAAGGGATCTTCCTGACCCAGGGATCAAACCCGGGTCTCCCACATAGCAGGCAGATTCCTTACTGTCTAAGCCACCAGGGAAGCCCTACCAATGAACAAATGAGATTAAATTCTTGCTTTCACAGGACTTACACCCAAATGGGAAAGACAGAAAACAAAAAAGTGAGTAAAAATATTTTAAAATATTAAAAAGTTAAAAAAAAAACAGGGCAGGATAAGGAGACAGAATGATAGAAGTGCCTTTTTAGAGAGGGTTGTCAGAAAATGAGATGATAACATTTGAAAAAAATCAAGAATTATAGAGGGAGCATGACTCATGAGAATTTCTGGGGGAAGAACATTCCAGACAAATGCAAAAACCCTCAGATAGGATCAAGCTCAACAAACTCAAGAAATAGGAAGGATGCCAATATCACTGGAGCATGATGAACAATGGAGGGTATTCAGAAATGAGTTCAGAGAAGTGGACAGAAACCAGATCAAGGAGGTCCTTATAGGCCCATGATAACAAGTTTAGTTTTTTTTCTGAAGCCTAAGAGAAAGGTGTTGAAGGAATTTAGGCAGAGGTGTGTAGCAGGATCTAATTTACTCCTGAAATCTCTCTCTGGTTGCTTTGCTATGAACATGCTAACTGTGGTATAGCAAGAACAGAAAGAGACCAAGGAGGAGGCTTCTGCAAAAGTCCAGAACACCAATGACTATGTTGGGGAGGTGAAGGCACTAAGAAGTGGTCCAATTATCTATACTGGTGACATTGATAACTGAAGCATTCAGGATCTCACTGAAGATCAAGACAGATTTGTGAGCAGTCAAGCAAACAGACAAAGGTCATAAGTTTGCTAGTGGTTTTATGTTGATTTAGAAATTATTCAAGTGTAAATTTCTGTTGTTCAGTCACTAAGTCATGTCTGATTCTTTGCAACCTCATGAAGTATACTACACCAGGCTTCCCTGTCCTTCACTATCTCCTGGAGTTTGTTGAAGCTCATGTCCATTGAGTCGGTGATGCCATCCAATGGTCTCAGCCTCTGATGCATCTTCTCCTGCCCTCAATCTTTCCCAGCATCAGGGTCTTTCCCAATAGAAAATCTCAAGTGCAAATACTCACATGCTATCCTGTGCCTAGGCAGAGGTATAAAAGCCCCTGTACTGAGTATTATACTAGTCTACTACCCACAGTTAATCCATTAAACATTTTTAAAAACTTGTGTATTTCATAATAAGCTTTGACTATCAACATCAGTGTATTAAAGGAATTTAAAATGCCCCATGCTAGTTTTCAATCCAGTGGAAAATTATTATTCTCAAGATTTCTCATAAATGAATTGCACCCTCCAAAGGTGATGAAGCATCAATCATTTTCTCAACATGTATGCTCATTCATTTCCTACACTGAAAGGAGAAAAATGACCCACAGTCTGGCAGGATTGTGTTTATAAAACCAGATTGTGAGTTAAAATAAGCAAAGCAAATTTCAGCAAGGAGAAAACTGGCCTACCTCCCCAGGTGAAACAAGGGGAGACTGACCTCATAGCCCAGGAAAAGTCACAGTGATAATACAAACTACCAGAGAAAGAACATTTCAACGTCCAGAGGAAACCAAGCGCTCCAAGTTGCTGGGGTTCTTCTCGAAGCAGCATGTGCTAGGGTTCACTATGGAAACAGCAGAGAAAGGCAGCAAAGCCAATGGTGCAATGTGACCCGGGCTAAGTTTGTAAACTTACGCAATATCTCACATGCTGATGCTCCTGATTTTGTAACTGAAGACAGAATAAAGTAGGGTGTTTATAAAGAAAAGGCCTAATGAATCACAGAAACTTGCCTTCTCCTTCACAGCATGTCAAAGAATGAGTAGTGAATGTTTCCCTGAAGTCAAACGGTATGTGTTACTTATTATGAAACAGTAATTGTAACATGTACTCCTGCAAAGTGGTCATAAATTATAAATTGTGATAAAAAATTAGGAAATAGTGACCCTGGGCAAGGAAAAGAGCCATTTGTGCATCTAAGGAAAATAGACCACAGAGTACTTTTTTATAAGCACTCTGTCATTTTAAGTCTACTGTACTTGAACAGAGTACAAGAAAAGCATAACTGGGTCAAATCTAGGATTCACTAAAAGAATATTCCATATGTGAGAGAGAAAATAGGACACGTATCAGAAGAGGCAAGGGGGTCTCCCTTGCAATCATTCTCTGAGCTCAGAGATGCTTTCCCTTAGGAACCAGCTAATTTTTGATGCAGCCATAATTTTATATAAAATTGCTTGAGATGTACCCACACTACCTTTTGGGGCTAACATAATCTATTAGGATCTATAATTAACAGCACTGTAGTACAGGCCATATTTTAATCCAAAGACCACTCTTAATTCTAACAGTTAAAAAATTTCATGGGGGGAAATCATAGTAACATAATCTAATGACTTCAGCACTTTAAAAACATCTCTTGTTTTTACAGAATTAAAGAACCCTAATCCTTTTGCTATGATATGCGAGATAATTCTACTAATCTCAGATCAATTATTTAAATTTGTACCCACATGATCTAATTTTTTATATGGCACCATTTCTTGCAATTGACTGAGAAATTTTTAAAGTAATGTTATAAAAGCAGGACATTTTCCATTCTTGATGATGTCCACCTGACTATATCAACATGTTGATAAGTACTTTCAGTGTAAGTCTACAGATACTCCTAGGTTCTTTCCACTCACTGCACTTAACCAAATTCTAAGAGTCTTAGACAGAATTTGGGTAATTTTCCTCTAACACATGACACCTCATGTTTTCCCATACTGCAATTAGTTGCCATTTCCCTACTCACTACTAAAAGCCCCTGAGGTCTTCTAAAGATTGTTAGTTTACTGGCCAAGGGAGATGGATCTACAGAATTTAAGTGGTTTTTTTTTTAATGTTTTTCAGATTATTTACACAGATGTGAAGACTAGTTTGTGCATTGGAAATGTAGGGAATTAGGATGATGAGAAATCTCGTTTACTATACTATCCAATTGACAGAAATACCCATCTCGTCCCAATATACTAAGAAACTCACGAATGCAAAGAACAAGGACCATTTTTGCTTCTTCCTGCCCCTACCACAGACCAATCATGTTATAAATGTTCAATAAAGTGCTTATAAGTTGGTTAACTTCCCCCCTCAAGTGACGTTCTTGAGAGTTTCCTGCTGCTGCTGCTAAGTCGCTCCAGTCGTGTCCAACTCTGTGTGACCCCATAGACGGCAGCCCACCAGGCTCCCCCGTCCCTGGGATTCTCCAGGCAAGAACACTGGAGTGGGTTGCCATTTCCTTCTCCAGTGCATAAAAGTGAAAAGTGAAAGTGAAGTCACTCAGTCGTGTCTGACTCTTTGCGACCCCTTGGACTGTGGCCTACTAGGTTCCTCCGTCCATGGGATTTTCCAGGCAAGAGTACTGGCTGCAGTGGGGTGCCATTGCCTTCTCTGTGAGAGTTTCCTAGCCACATTTTAAAAAACCCCTCAATTTCATAAACTGTATAGCAAAAGTTTGCTAATGGCTATTTAAAACCTTACATGTATAGTTATTCACTGACTATTCTTTTTAAGTTTTTTTATTCTTTTATTTTTTATACAATTTTAAAGGTTATACTTCACTCAGTTATTATAAAATATTGCCTATACTCCCTATGTTGTACAGCTATTGATTATTCTTTATTGTCATATATTTAACCTCCTAAAGAGCACATAGAATAGTTAGCTATACTTTCCTTTCAAAGTATCTTGCCTTTTGTCTAACTTTGAGCTCTCACACTGTTTATTATAATTTACACCAGTTTACCTAATGTGAAAGTGAGAATCTACATTTCTGATTCTGGAAACACTCTGATCCTCTAATTTATAAGAATCCCAGTTGAAAGCATCAATAATAAATATCACTTTTGAGACTGAAAAAAATATAACTAACATGAACTATCACTCATACTGTAAATTGGGGTGTTGGAGAAGACTGTTGAGAGTCCCTTGGACTGCAAGGAGATCAAACCAGTTAATCCTAAAGGAAATCAGTCCTGAATATTCATTGGAAGGGCTGATGCTGAAGCTCTAATACTTTGGCCACCTGATATGAAGAACTGACTCATTGAAAAAGGCCCTGGCACTAGGAAAGATTGAGAGGAGGAGATTGGCAGGAGGAGAAGGTGGCAACGGTGCATGAGATGGTTGGATGACATCACTGACTTGACGGATATGATTCTGAGCAAGCTCCAGGAGTTGGCGATGGACAGGGAAGCCTGGTGTGGTGCAGTCTATGGGGTTGCAAAGAGTTGGACACGACTGAGCAACTGAACTGAACTGACTGATGATTTTCAAGGAACTACACTACATGTGTTCCCATGGAGCCAGGAGCTCTAAAGGACTAACAGCAGCAGATAGTTTTCCCTCTCAGGTCTCTGACTCGAGTACACTATCTGGATTTCCAAAGCTAGAAACCAGTATTTATTCTCAAATTGAGTTTGATTGAGTTTTACACCACTCAAGTTATATGGAAGAAAAAAAAAAACTGTTCCACAGAGAGAGGCAAAAGAAGTCAGCAAGCAAAGTAGTTTAAAAAACAACAGGAAAGCTGAAGTATCAATAAATAAATTTTTCTCAGGTTGTTTTCTCCTCATTAAAAATTTAGGTATAAGAAGGAGCCATGTGAGAACAAAATAGTGGTTACCAGCAGGGAGAAGGGGTGGGAAAGGGGCAGTATAGAGGTAGAGAATTCAGAGGTATAAACTATTATGTATAAAATAAGCTACAACTATATATTGTACAACACAGGGAATATAACCAACATTCTAGAATAATTATAAATGGAGCACATGCTTTAAAAATTGTGAATCACTATCTTGTAACTTATATAATGTTGTACATCAACTATACTCATTAAAATATATTTAAAAACAATCCCACTCCTAGGCATATACCCTGAGGAAACCAAAATGGAAAAAAACACATATATCCCATTGTTCATTGCAGCACTATTTACAATAGCTAGAACATGGAAGCAACCTAGATGTCCATTGACAGATGAATGGATAAAGAAGTTGTGGTACATATACACAATGGAATATTAGTCAGCCATAAAAAGGAACACATTTGAGTCAGTTCCAATGAGGTGGATGAACCTAGAGTCTATTATAGAGTGAAATAAGTCAGAAAGAGAAAGATAAATATTGTATTCTAACACATATATACAGAATCTAGAAAAATGGTGCTGAAGAGTTTATTTATAGGGCAGCAATGGAGAAACAGACATAGAGAATAGACTTATGGACATGGGGAGAGAGGAGGCGAGGGTAAGATGTATGGAAAGAGTAACATGGAAACTTATATTACCGTATTTAAAATAGATAGCCAACGGGAATTTGCGGTATGGCTCAGGAAACTCAAACAGGGACTCTGTATCAACCTAGAGGGGTGGGATGGGGAGGGATATGGGAAAGAAGTTCAAAAGGAAGGGAATATATGTATACCTATGGCTGATTCATGTTGAGGTTTGACAGAAAACAGCAAAATTCTGTAAAGCAATTATCCTTCAATTAAAAAATAAATAAATTTTTTAAAAATATTTAAAAACAGAGATGAGTTCATCATCATGCCTTTGATCTATCCAGTACTTTAACATCATTTTATGTTTTATAGGAAAAGTCAAAATCAGTATTTGGACCATGAGAGCTAATCTAAGATGTAAAGAACATGTCCTTTGAATGATTCTTCCTGTTGAGCCCACATTACTGTAACTGGCTTCACTGTGCATCTAACAACAGCTACACAAATGACAGGCCATAACTGTCTAGAAATAATTAACCTCTGTGAGGGAGTGTGTTTGGCAAATTCAACCCTGTATTTGTGATGGCCAACAGCAGAGCAGTACTTGAGGTCTGAGAACTACTTGTTACTGGTCTACGATACATTTAAAGTATGGAATTAGAGAAGCAGCAGCTGGGAGCTTCTGTGGTCATCTGACACTGCATGGAATCCAAGCCATTATCAGCGGATGAGCCTTACTGAACAGGGTTTAGGCCAGTTTAGGTGTTGTTAGAATCAAGAGATAAGTCACATGCAGCTTAAGCTGCATCATACAGTGGGACTATGTATTGGTCTGAAGATATTTAAAAACAATTTTTTTTAAAAGGCTCTTTATCATAGAAAGCTTGAAAAGCTGTGCTTTAGGAGAAAATTCTCTCCTTTAAATTTCTGACTTGATTCAAGGTGAATCCAGGTTGAATCTGATTCAAGGTAAATCTGGCTGCCCCCTTGTATGTACTTCCCTGATTGCTCAGTTTGTAAAGTGTCCACCTGCAATGCAGGAGACCCCAGTTTGATTTCTGGGTTGGGAAGATCCATTGGAGAAGGGATAGGCTACCCACTCCAGTATTCTTGGGCTTCCCTTGTGGCTCAGCTGGTAAAGAATCCACCAATGAGGGAGACCTGGGTTCGATCCCTGGGTTGGGAGGATCCCCTGGAGAAGGTAAAGGTTACTTACCCACTCCGTATTCTGGCCTGGAGAATTCCATGGAGTGTATAGTCTGTAGGGTCACAGAATCAGACAAGACTGAGTGACTTTTCCTTTTTAAAATTTCTGTTTTGTTTCAAGGTGAAGGATATTGACCAGATGCTGCTGCTGCTGCTGCTGCTAAGTCGCTTCAGTCATGTCCGACTCTGTGGGACCGCATGGACGGCAGCCTACCAGGCTTCTCCATCCATGGGATTTTCCAGGCAAGAGTACTGGAGTGGGGTGCCATTGACCAGATAATCCTTTACATATACAGCATTTAGTAAAAAAAAAAAAAAGGAAAGAAAGAAATAGTAGCTCAATATTTCCTGTCTTTCATCACTTCTCAAACCTAACATAGTGGAAGGAAAGGAAAAAGGGTATCTTTTATATATTTCCCCAGATTATCAGATAAGTCCTCTCATTTGAGACTGAGGCCCTGGCCACTTTCACTTTTGGACAGAATTAGAGAGTAGGGGAAATGTCTATGTTCTTGGCGATATGGCTACTCTTTTTAGTCACATCTGCATTTCCACACATGCTTCTTGAAGATCATCACATTTCCAACATCTTTATCTCCTTATTAACCCAAAGCTATTTGATGATTTCTCTCACTGGCATCCACCTTCCTCAGCATCATCACTGGTAAAAGAGCAATGATAGATAAGGGGAGTAAACAAATGTTCCGGAAATCCCATAACTGTTTTGAATTTTATTTCAGGGGTGAGTGGGAGGAAACTGAATGGCATGATTTTGATTGCTAAAATAAATCTCTTTATCCACTTGACCTGAAATCAGCTTGACTTTCCATACGTGCTATGTTTCATCCTGTTTTAAGACAGTGTAGAGTGGACATGTAAAACCCCATGCTTCCACTGCAGGGGGGTGGATTGGATCCCTCATCAGGGAACTAAGATCTCACAGGCTATAAGACATGGTCAAAAGAAAAAAATTAATTTATTCTGGTAGTCAGTGGATTCTTGGTTCTTCAAAACTCTTAGTTTCAAAATAACTAACACATATTTATGCAGTAAGTGCCGTCATCATAGCATGAAAATAAACCTTAAATTAATGTCATAGCACAAAATCATTATATCATGTATTGCCTAACTGCCATAGCTCCCAAATTATTGCCTGGGGACTTTTGGGGTCCCCAAGACTCTTCCCAGGGGGTTCTTGAGGTAAAAACAATTTTTATAATAATATTTGTTTATTTTTTCATTTTCATTGTTATGAATGAACAGAGGAGTTTGCCTGAAGCTGTGAGGACATGTGATGATGTTATCACTTGAGCAGTTAATGGAGGATGAGCTTGTGCACTCATGTCATCTAGAACTTTCAAAGGAAATATGTGCTTTTTCAGATATTAACTCATTTGTTCTCAATATTTCTACTCTTCTCTTAACAGCTACTCTCATTTATTCCTGTTATCTTTGTGACCTCATTGAAAGTGGAAGTATTAGTCACTCAGTCGTGTCTGACTCTTTGTGACTACATGGACTGTAGCCTGCCAGGCTCCTCTGTTCATGGGATTCCCAGGCAAGAATATTAGAGTGGGTTGCCTTGCCCTTCTCCAGGGGATCTTCCCAATCCAGGGATCAAACCTGGGCTTCCTGCATTACAGACAGATTATCATCTGAGCCACCAGGGAAGCCCCATGACCTCATTAGGATCCAGTGCATTCTTATTTTGAAATTCTAAAGTTTCTCTCATGTCTATGTGGAGACATATAAACATATATGTATACATTTTTTGTCTTGTATAAATATGAAATAAAAATTGAATGAAAGCTATTTATTTCCTGTGGCTTTATAAATGTTTATAATTTACCTTACTCTCTTACACAATTGAAAACTTTTGAATAGCATTATAATGCCACTTAAGTTATAGCATCATTTTGAGACCAATCATTGGCCATTAAAAAATAGAAATCACATATTTTAAACAGAGATATAACATGTGCTTTTAAATCCAAGTAGTATTTGCCAGAGCTTTTCAAAGTAGAAATGAAAAAGCCCTTGAAGTGTCTTAAGAGATAAGTCACTGTACTGCAACAGGTAGAGAAGTACACACTGTAGCTGAGAGGCTAATAACTAAAAATTTTGCACTTGATATTGGTAAATATCTCCTGGGTTAAAAGTCAGTAAAGAGAAATTACTGTGATCTTCCAGTGATAGAGTAAATTGTCCAATTGAAGATTTGGTTGCTAACACGCAGCATGAACTAAAAATCTCATCTGCAGAATTATATTTTTGTCTTAAAATGGACAAATCTCAAGAATGACTACAATTGTTTTCACTATATCTGTCCAGTATCAGTACCAACTAATCCTCAAAGACCTTCATTTTTATACAAATAATTAATAAGTGTGGTTGGAATAGTTAAAGTACAGACTAATTTTTTTGAATGTCATGATTTATCTCACAACACGATAAATCTGCACGGATAGTACAAGAGCAAGGATGGGTGACTTAGCACCAATCAAGACAATGTCATGAAGCTGCACTGACAGTCACTGTAGTCTTCATTGCCAAGATGTTACAGCTTTAGAAAGAGCCCATTTCATCTCAGAATAATCTGATGAAGTAGCAAAACTATTAACTAAAAAGAATCTAGACCCGAAATATGTACGTGAACTCAGTCACTCAGGTGTGGCCAACTCTGCAACCCCATGGACTGTAGCCGACCAGGCTCCTCTGTCCATGGGGTTTTCCAGGAAAGAGTATATGAATGGGTTGCCATTTCCTCCTCTAGGGGATCTTCCCAACCCAGGGATCTAACCTGCATCTCCTATGTCTCCTGCAATGGCAGGTAAATTCCTAACCACTGAGCTTTATAGCTTTTACATCTTTCCAATATTCTATGTCAGAAACAGAAAGTTTGCACAGCACTTCTGCTGCTTACTGAAGTGGTTTTCTCAAGCAAAGGCACTTCTGCAATTAAACTGTAAGCTGAAGTACCTACTTCTTTCATGGGATGCTGTTTTTACTTGGAAATCAAATAATTAATCTATGGTTAAGAAAACCTGAGTTTTAAGCAGAAATTTTCTTAAAAATGAACAAAATGAGCCTAACACTTAGAGGAAGACAACTGATAGTATTTGTAATCAATAATAAAATTGAGCCTCAGAATTTTTGAAATTTGTACCTACTACCACGGGTTTGACAGCTCCTCCATCGCTGATAGATTAGTAGTGATATTAATGAATATAATGAAAACACTGTATAATGATTTCCAAAACACTGAGAAGATCTGTATAAATCAATGAGCCAATATTTTTCAAATGACAAAATGTATTATGTTACAAAATCACTTGTTAGTAAAAGATCCATTTAAAGTGCATGATAGACCAATGGATTAATGTAACAGGATATGAAATGACATGATTTCAGAATCCACACTGCAACTAACTTTTTGAAAATTATCACTTGTGTTTTGATAAGGTATAAAAGAAAATCTATAAGAATGTGAAAAGTTATTAAAATACTCCTCTCTTTGTAACAACAGATCTGTGTGAGGCCAGATTTTCTTCATATACTTCAACCAAAGCAACATATTGCAACAGACTGAAAGCAGAATTAGATATGAGAATCCAGTTGTCTTCCATTAAGCTATACATTAAAGAAATTTGCAAAACTGTAAAAAAAAAAAAGTGACTCTTCCCACTGCTTTTAAAAAATATTTTCCATAAAAACACGATTTATGTCACGATGTTGATTCATTACTATTATTTTTAAACGATTTAGTAAGTTAATCTTTTCTGATGTCTCATTTTTAATTTCTAACAATGGGTATAACTGACAGTGTGTTAATAAATGTTTAACAACTAGCTTTCCAGAAAATGGTGATTTGTAGCATTTGCCAATTTCTGTGGTATAAATACTCTCTTAAAAATACCAAACTTAAGTGATAATGTGAAGTCAACTTGCTCCCAGAATTCTCAATATAGGAATCCAGTCTCTGATAATTCTTAGAGTGGAAAGGGGTCAATCGACCAAAAATTTTGAGAGCCATTGTTATAGATCTTATATGGCCAATTTATTTTAAAGACCACGAAATAGTCATCAAAATACAGAAATGTTTTAACTACCTTAGTGAACTGACAGAGTAACCAAGTTTCAAGCATTTATTTCTTTTCTAATGCAAAAATCATTCTACGATAAAACAGACTTGGGCTGATATCTAGTGATATCTCATGCCTTGGCCTGCTAGAGATTTAAAACTATGGAATGAGGTATGGATTTAACAAACACACTGACAGAAAAAGCAGATTCTGTGTTTGAACAGTCAAAACTACTCTCTGCAATTGTATTTTTTGAGACAGTTCCTTTAAGTGAGTAGTATTTTCCTCAGGTTCTAAGAAATAAACATAGGCAGTTTCAAATTAGAAAAAGAAAAGAAAAGGAAAAAACTCACTCCAGTTAGGCTTTGCAAATATTTTCTTTATGAAACCATGCATCTGCTCAGAGTTAGTTGCAGAGTGTGACTAACATTTTCTACCAAGGCTTGTGCCATGTCAGTTTCCTTTACTAAGGCTATGTGTGTTAATTAAAATTAATTACACATGCCAGTAAATAGTTTCCTTCTGAATGCAGCAAACTGAAGCAGAATATAATTTATATGCAAGGTATGTAATTAAAACCTTCACAGTATTTTCTCTCAGCAGGTATAGTCACTAAGGACATTTTTATGGGTACATTCTTTATGGGTAAGTCGGTTTCATAGTAAATCAACCGAGGAAAAATAAAAATATATTACACACGCAGTAGGTCACAAAAAAATTTCTGATTTATAAGTTGATATTATAAAAACAGGCTTATTATGAATATTCTTAAGTGCATGATTTGAGGGTGCTCAGTGATCTTTATAGAGCTTTATATATGTTTATGTGTGTTACTTTTATTTAAAGTTTTCTCCCCTCCCCCGCCCCCACCACCCCACCTTTAAACAAAATAACTTCTAGGCCTGGTGTTACAGCTTTAGTAACTGCTTTAATAATCAGGATAGTATACAGTAACACTGGTAATAACAGAAAACACTGTGTCCCCCAGGAGCACCGTGGATACATTGTTCAGTGTAACTGGATTTCAACAGCAACAGATTTGAATAATAACCCTTCTTTGGGCTTTCTATTTATTCTTCTATTTGATATAAGTTTCTTTTTCAACATGTGGGTTGTTCTATTCTTCAGGTCATCGCTAAAAATCTGACGATTCCAATAGTAAAACAAGACCATAGTTTTCTTTATTTTTGCTCTTGGGAGGCCTCTAAGACTGCCAAAGAAATATAAGTGTTTAGAAATTTCCTTCAGGCTAGACTCTGTTAGGGAAATTTTCACACCCTTGCTTATTCATTTCTTAAGAGCTCTCCCCACAGGTTGCTGACTGAAATACCTGCACACTTGGCTATCCCCCTGCTGGCTGCAGCTTGCAGGGGCCCTGTTGCCACAAGGTCACTGCCACACTGTATGAGCTTTGGCACGCAACTCATTCTATTTCTATCCTTATCAGAAATAACCGGAAGGTAAACTCATTCCTTGAAGTAAAAGCCCGAGACAAGTCAGTTAATTTCCTGAATCCAGTTCCTTAGCATGACCAGCTTTCAAATGGGAAAATTAGTTTTTTAAGGAAAACTAGCAAGACAACCTTATTTATAAACAATTACATATTTAAAGATATCGGTCATTGGTGCCCGTCTCGTGTAATGACGATCTGTCGCTTTCACTTGCAACTTAACCATTATAGCTTCCCTTTTAGAGACTGTATCTTAGAACCAAGCATATATTTTTCTATAGTATGTCTGCAACTAGCAGTTGCTCCCCTATCATTAATGAGCACAGTTGGGGCCATTTTATGGTCCCCAAATGGAGGCACACATCCTCCCAAGCCACAGAGTTTGTCTCAAGGGGGTGGTAGGAGGAGGGGACTGACCATCAGCAAATAGTTGTTCTGGGAAGTAGGTGGGGAGCAGGCAATGTGTTTGTTCTGAAATCCTAGAAGAAAAGTAAACTTGCCGTGGAGGACATAATTTCTTTTTGTTCTTGAACTTTACACAGCCGTATTGGGCTCATTCATCAGGACAGCACTTGGACGGAAACCTCCTGAGTATGAATGCCTCAAAAACTGACCAAAATCTCTGCTGGCGTTACCAATGGCTTAAGATAAACTCCAGTTGAAATTCTAGTGAAAGGAACTGAATCTAAGTTGCTGAGTCTATCCTATCAATCCCTTTGTTTAAAATCAGCAAGGGCTCCCAGGGAGCACAATACCTAATTCCCCTAGGAAAATGGATATGGACTACACACAGGAGTTTTAAGCATGAAGAATTTCTCCAAAGCCTGTTAATGACATTTGAAAGAGCTGAAAAGCACTAACTTGCTATTTTTCTCCCTCAGAAAAGGCAGAAACAGTCATCCAAGTAGGGCATCAGACTCCTATTTCATTTCAGAGTTTAAGTTGAAAACCAGTAAGAGAAGAATTTAAATTGATTGCTTCAAGCCACAGATATTTCATACCCAAGAAATTATGTTGGCTTTCATGAGAATTTATCTTAGCTGTGAAATCAATTGTCACAGACTTAGTTCATAGAAATATTACCAAATCATATTTGATTTCTGTCCTGGTGTGGTTGGTGAACCAAATAAATCAAATGGGAAGACAATTTTGGTTCTCCAATCTGTTTCTCTCCAGGCTCCCCTTTGAAAATATTTTTGCCCCTCCTCTTTGATGTACCTAGGGTTTCCTAACATTGCTATTTCACAACTAGAGAGACACCCTTAAAGGGAAAAGATGCAGTAGTGAGAACTGAGAAACCACTGAAAAATATGCAAGATCAGAACCATATGACAACAATATCTTTGCAGTGAGAGATTTGAACAAAGGAAGAGAGTGGACACACAAAAAAAGAGTTCTCTGATTCAAAGATCTGGCTTTAACAGCTTTCAAGATATAAAGGGCCCTTTTATTGACTTAATAAACATGTACGCCTATCCATCTCCTTGGCAAGGAAAGCATGGGGTTTATCTTTTCAGATTTATAGAGGGAAATAAACATTACTGTCATATTGTGAATTCACAATCAATAATTCTGCAAAAGTCCTCAAATCTGTCTGACCCACTTGAACTTAATAGTTCTAGCAGAAACAAGAAGGACCAAAAACTTATGAACAGAAAACTAAAATCCTGTCTTCTGGTTCTCCACCTCCCTAACTTTCAAAAGTTCAGTATATAACAGAAAACCTGAAATGTGTTAATACTTTGCTAGAGGTAAAGAAATGAAGATTTAGAAAGCTGAGTATAGATATCTACAAAACATTTTTGAATAATATTATTAAGATTATGGAACAAAGTTGAGACAATTTACAATAATACATCTATATTTTCCCCTTAAAATGTCATGAATTCTGTTACATTAAATTCAAACAAAGTCTGTTTATACAGTTTGTATATAACTTAAAATTCTCAGGTTCTTACTTTTAAATAGGAGATTTCTTTCTTTGTACTAAAACTATTTCCTCTAAGAGTTTTCATCTTTATCTCCATTTTCATCCCCCTCAGATTTGAGGCTGTAGGCCTCTCTAGAGCTTACTATAGAATGCTTTTTATTGACAATTAGCATTATTTATATTTTCTCTACATAACAGAGGGGGAATGTTTAGTATCCATCCATCTTTTCATTTACTCATGTTCTGAGCTCTCACGATCACCAGATGCTATGTTAGGCCCTGGGGATAAAAGCAATGAGCCAGACAAACACAGCCTAACTTATGGTTACCAGGAAACAATCAAGGGGAGGGATAAATTGGGAGACTGAGGTTGACATGTACACACTACTATATATAAAATAGATAACTAATAAGGACCTGCTGTATAGGGAGCTCTACTCAATACTCTGTAATGACCTAAGTGGGAAAAGAATCTAAAAAAAAGTAGATATATGTATATGTATAACTGATTCACTTTGCTATACATCTGAAACTAACATAACATTGTAAACCAGATATATGTCAATTTAAAAAAAGCCTCTGCCTTATGGAATGTAATCTAGCAGTGGAGATAAATACTCATGATATGATTATATTTTTAATTAATTAATTTACCATTGTATTAAAACTAGAAAGAAGTACAAGGTATTAAAATGTTGACTTAACACATTCTGTTACTTAATCATGTTGTTTAAATGTTTCTCATAGCAATATCACTGACATCTGATTAATACCCATTTACTTATGTGTTTCTCAGGACAATGCATCAGACTCCAATTGATCTCATATCTAGTAGAATATTTTCCATACTAAGAATAGAAAGAAAAGTGAAAGTTGTTCAGTCCTGTCCAACTCCTTGCCACGCCATGGACTGTATAGTCCATGGAGTTCTCCAGGCCAGAATACTAGAGTGGGTAGCCTTTCCCTTCTCCAGGGGATCCTCCCAACCCAGGGATCGAACCCAGGTTTCCTGCAATGAGGGTGGATTCTTTACCAGCTGAGCCACAAGGGAAGCCCAGGAGTACTGGAGTGGGTACCATCCCTTCCCCAATGGATCTGTCTGACCCAGGAACTGAACCGGGGTCTCCTGCACTGCGCTTCCCTTGTGACTCAACTGGTAAAGAATCTGCCACAATGTGAGAGACCTAGGTTCGATCCCTGGGTTGGGAAGACCCCCTGGAGAAGAGAAAGGCTACCCATTCCTGTATTCTGGCCTGGAGAATTCCATGAACTGTATAGTTCATGGGGTCACAAAGAGTTGGACATGACTGAGTGACTTTCAATCAATCAATCAATCTCCTGCACTGCAGGTGGATTCTTTACCAACTGAGCTATCAGGGAAGTGGAGAAAACCACACTTTCTTTTTATGCTTTACAGAAGTTGCAGAAAGGGTACAATGAATTGGATATGTCAACTGAGACAGATAAAGAGTTTTTACTTTCAAACTGCTTTCCTCCACCAGGTGCTCAGAGGGTGTTATAAACACCCACTGCATGGAAGGACAACCCACCTATACTCTGTAAGAAAGTGAAGGAAGACACACACTTCATTACTCAGCTTGGACTGAAAGACTGGTTACTAGCTGAGTCTTCATCTGATGAAGAAAACTCTTGAACCAGAATATTCAGAAGATAATATGTATTATTAGTATTTTATGAAGCAAGAAGAAATGTCTTAAATATTCTTTTGAAAATAGCAGATGGTAAAATGAAATAAAATAACTTTTCCAGCTGTCATGTTTATGTTCCAAACACAAGCTTAATTGCATTGCATCCTATACTCAATATTTCATTTCCTAGTAACATGCACTATATGTGTTTACTTTATTGAATTTCCAATAAATATGAGCCTCTACCATCCCTATGTATGGAAGAGTAATTAATTCCCTTTTAATACAGATTTGACATTCCACCATATCCAAGTGAGACATAAGCTTTCAGACAAGGCATTGCATACCACCTCTTCCCCAGCATATTTGTTTAATTAAGCACTTTTCCAAACAACTTAAACTCAAAGCACGTTTGAATATAGAAACAGCCATAAAGGTATATAAATGGAAAACCTGACTCCAATTCCTTTCCAGCTAACAGTTGGAAAAATATACCACTCAACAATGAGAAGAAAGAGCCATTCTTTTCCGAATGCCTAAAAAGCCCACACTTGCTATAGTGCAGCATTATTTGACATTTATTGAGTGTCGGCAATGTGCTGGGGACTGAGTGGTATAGTGAAACATCCTAAAATCACTCTCTGTAGGAAAAAGCAGGGAGGGGTGAATTGGAACACTTGGTAATGTTGATAAACCATATCCTGAATTGAAGCTACAAAATAGTATCAAAGAAAGAATGCCTTAATTTAAAAGAAAACAGAGCTGGACAACCCCAAGGGGTGCTCTGAAAATACCACGTGGCTGCTCAATGAACCCCCTGGACAGACACAGATCTCTGCTGGCTACCAGAGCTGACATACCTGGGACCAAATGGGCCTTAACATGACCTTAAAAACCAGTGCCTGCCTGGGAGTGTAAAGACCAGCATAGTGAAACCATTATCTAGACGTGCTTCTACCTAAGAAAACGTGGCATTTCTAGCAAAATTAAATGAAACAAAAATCTGGGAGCACATTCCAATCTTCAGTTTTGATCTTGCCACAAAGAAGTTCAGGAATCTTTTAACTTGACTTTGTAAATGATACAGTGATACAATGAATGTGAGATCTAAATATTTTTAACTTTTCAGTCTCTCCAGGTATCTGAGATGTTCTCTTTGAAAGGCTCAGTGGATGGCTAGGGGTGCATATTCTTACCTGGAGTTTTTGTAGGCTAAATCAGTCTAGGTGTGAAACTCACTCTCTTCCATCACGGAAGTTACTGCAACCAGTAACAATTCCTTCCATTTACAAAAATATTAGCACTAAAATACTATTTAGAATGGCTTAAAAATCTGGTCACCAGAGTCATAAAGATCCTATTAATTCACCAGGACATTGAAGGCTTTTAAAATAAGGATGTTAAATGTATCAATTCCAACACACGGGATGATTGGGAACTATAGAGTAACTGTTTTAAATTTTATGGTGGAAAGTTGAAATAGAAAATGAGCTCTTAGGAATAATGCTGTGATACAAGTAGTAATGGCTAATATAGTTTTTCAGGAACTGTAGCAAGGTCAGTTCATGTAGGCTTTGCAAATAAGACTCAAAAGTGTTCCATGGAAATTTGTAAGACCTAACAGCAAACTGAAATACCTGCATAAGAAGGTAAAAATCTTTTCACTGTTGCTCTTTTAGGAACAATTCCAGTTAAAATATCAAGCGGAATTTCTGTTGCATAGTTAATATCAAAACTACAGATCAGAAAGAGCCATGGATCAAGGAGACATTAGACCTGGGTTCCAGTTCTGGCCTTGTCATTAACTGCTTTTTTTTGACATGAGAAAAGTGTTAAACTGTTAGAAGTGCCAACTCCTTAACCTGTAAAGTGAAAAGGGAAGACAAGATTATCTTTAAGGTCTCAGAGAACCCTAAAAAGCCATATTTTGTACCCATGTTAGCACCAATCCTGATGTTCACACAGAAACTAAGTCCTAGGTCAATGTATCTTACATGGGTCAGCTGAATGGCTAAATGAATTGAGCTAAAACACTGCCGCGGAAAACAGCAATGGGGAAGAAAAAACAACAGAAACACTTATAAAATCTCTTCTAAATTAATCAAGGATAAATTCATCTAAAGGAAAGGAAACAGAACACATCTTTTAATATCTTGTCTCAGAAGAAAGAAAGGAACATAATCTTGGAATCAATGAAAAGAACATCATTCACATGCTGTTAAAAAAAATAAAGCTAAGTAAATGAGCTCTTGACAGATGTATGATTTTCCCTTTACCTGAAATAGTAAATACATAAACTTACATTGGGAAAGTACAGTTCATTAAACTCTATAGAAGACAATGGAATGCTTTTACTTTTTTTTTTTAAACTAGGGCCATCTTGCCTTTGAAACTAAATTCTCATCTAGAAAAGGCTGGCAACAGATTAAGCAACATTTTCCACCCATTTGTTTTGACTAATACTACTCCCTTTTTGGGATATTCTTTTCTATTTCCTCTCCAACAATTTGTGCCAAAACTAATGAGAGACATCTTCTATGATGTTAACTATTGCTTCTGGATAAATCCTATGCTCCCCCAGCACTTAAGTATTAGAATTGAATACACTATCATACAGTCTGTTTAAATGTTACTTATACACTATAACCCATTTTTTTCAGGTATAATATTCCCTCAACTAGATTACCTTTTCTTCCTTTTTAATCCCTTTATTGATTTATTAAATTTCATACCTTAAAATCAAGGAAAACAAATGTCATACACAGTCACTGATTACAAATATCAAGATCACATATTTCATTTCAGTTCAGTTCAGTCACTCAGTCATGTCCAACTCTTTGCAACCCTATGGACGGCAGCACGCCAGGAATCCCTGTCCATCACCAACTCCCGGAGCTTGCTCAAACTCATGTCCACTGAGTCAGTGATGCCATCCAACCATCTCATCCTCTGTCATCCCCTTCTCCTCCTGCCTTAAGTCTTTCCTAGCATTAGGGTCTTTTCCAATAAGTCAGTTCTTTGCATCAGGTGGCCAAGATATGCTGAAAGTATGCTGAAACTTCAGCATCAGTCTTTCCAATGAATATTCAGGACTGATTTCCTTTATGATTGACTGGTTGGATCTCCTTGCAGTCCAAGGGACTCTCAAGAGTCTTCTCCAACACCACAGTTCAAAAGCATCAATTCTTTGGTGTTCAGCTTTTTTTATAGTCCAACTCTCACATCCACACATGACTACTGGAAAAACCATAGCTTTGACTAGATGGACCTTTGTTGGCAAAGTTAATATCTCTGCTTTTTAATATGCTGTCTAGGTTGGTCATAGCTTTTCTTCCAAGGAGCAAGCATCTTTTAATTTCATGGCTGCAGTGATTTTGGAGCCCAAGAAAATAGTCTCTCACTGTTTCCATTGTTTCTCCATCTATTTGCCATGAAGTGATGGGGCCAGATGTTATGATATCAGTTTTCTGAATGTTGAGCTTTAAGCCAACTGTTTCACTCTCCTCTTTCACTTTCATCAAGAGGCTCTTCAGTTCCTCTTCATTTTCTACTGTAAGGGTGCTATCATCTGTATATCTGGTTATTGATATTTCTTCCAGCAATCTTGATTACAGCTTGTGCTTCATCGAGCCTGGCATTTCACATGATGTACTCTGCTTATAAGATAAACAAGCAGGGTGACAACATACAGCCTTGATATACTCCTTTTTCAATTTGGAACCAGTCTGTTGTTCCATGTCTGGTTCTAACTGTTGCTTATTGACCTGTATACAGATTTTTCAGGAGGCAAGTAAGATGATTTGGTACTCCCATCTCTTAAAGAATTTTCTGCATTTTGTTGTGATCCACACAATCAAAGGCTTTGGCATAGTCAATGAAGCAGATGTTTTTCTGGAACTCTCTTGCTTTTTCAATGATCTAATTGATGTTGGCAATTTGATCTCTAGTTCCTCTGGCTTTTCTAAATCCAGCTTGAACATCTGGAAGTTCTTGGTTCATGTACTATTGAAGCCTGGCTTGGAGAATTTTGAGCATTATTTTGCTAGCATGTGAGACAAGTGCAATTGTGCGATAGTTTAAACATTCTTTGGCATTGTCTTTCTTTGGAATTGGAATGAAAACTGACCTTTTCCAGTCCTGTGGCCACTGCTGAGTTTTCCAAATTTGCTGGCATATTGAGTACAGCACTTTAATAGCATTATCTTTCAGGATTTGAAATAGCTCAGCTGGAATTCTATCACTTCCACTAGCTTTGTTCATAGTGATGCTTCGTGAGACCCATTTGACTTCACACTCCAGGATGTCTGGCTTTAGGTGAATGATCACACTATCATGGTTATCTGGGTCATTAAGTTCTTTTTTTTTTTCACATAGGGAGACTCCCACATAAAGAGAGCCCTTCAAGACCACAGTAGATAACTATTTCTCTTAAATTCATAGGGTCATAGAAACATAAGTAAAATGAAGAAGGAGATGAGCTGCTCTCAAGTAAGAGAAATCACCTGACATAACAAACAAGGAAACAGACCTCTCTGTTCTATCAGACCCTGAGTTCAACAAGAAGGCAATAAGACTGCTGAAGAAATTAAGAAAAATGCCAAAAGAAATGCAGATCACTGTAACAAGGAACCAGAAACTATAAAGAAGTGCCAATCAAGATTAGGCAACTCAAATGCAGATATGAAAACCAAGCTAAAGGTAACAAATAGCAAAGTAACTAATGCAGAAAAACAAATACATAAACTGGAAGGTAAATTAATAGAAATCAGAACAGCAGATAGAAAGACAAATGAGAAGGGAAAGCAACACACAAGATCTATGGTATAATACAGAGCATGCCAATCTATGCATAGCAGGAATCCCAGAAAGGAAAGAAAGAAAAGAGGATAAAAAATGTATTTGAAGAAATTATGGCTGTAAACTTCCCAAACTTAAAGAAGGAAACAGATGTCCAAGTACAGGATGCACAGAGGGTCCAAAAGAGGATGAACCCAAACAACCTACACCAATACATATTACAATAAAAATGACAAAAATTAAAGATAAAGAGAGGATTCTTAAGGCAACAAAAGAAAAACAAAGCATTAATTACAAGGGGATGCTATAGGTCTATCAGTTGATTTCCTATACAAATGCTGCAAGCCAGATGGTAATGGCAAACCATATTTAAAGTCTTGAAAAAGAAGAAAAATTTGCAACATAGGATACTCTGTCCAGCAAGGGTAACATTTAGAATGGAAGGAGAGATAATGAATTTCTCAGACAAGCAGGAACTAAAAGAATACAGAGATACTAAATCTATCCAAAAAAGAAATACTGAAAGTTCTTCCCTAAATAAAGAAAAAAAGGCAAGAATTTATAGGAAAGAGAAACTTACACCAGGAAAGTAAATAAGTTTAATAAACCAGTACATAAATTTTTAAAAATCTATGAAAGCAATGATAAGTATAATGAACAGCAAAAGAATAAACATAAAGATATAAAAGAGAACATCAAGATCATAAGATGTGGGGGAGTAGAGTTAGAAAATATAGGTTTTTTGTAGAATGTCTTTGAAATTATATGACTACTAGTATAAAGCAAGTAGATATAGTAATGGGTTAACATACTTGAAACCCAAGATAACCACAAATCAAAAATGTACAATAGAATCACAAAAACTAAAAAGAAGAGAACTCAAGCTTAATACAAAAGAAAATCATCAAATGGTAAATTGAAAAACAAAAAGAAAAAGAAAGGAACAAAGAAGAAATACAAAATCAACTGAAAACAAGGCATAAAACTGCAATAAACACATATCTATCAATAATAAACAAATGCCAGTGGAATAAGTAAATGGATCAGCAGATCAAAAGATGTAAAGTAACAGATTGGACAATAAAATAAGAGCCTATGATATGCTGCCTACAAGAGACCCAATTTAGGGTGAAGGATACACATAGATTGAAAGTGAGAGGCTATGGAAAAGGATATTTCATGCAAATGGAAATGACAAGAAAGCAGGGGTAACAATACTCACATCAGACAAAAGTGGCTTTGAAACAAAGTTCATAAAGAAAGATAAACAAGGCACTATATAGTGATAAAAGGATCAATACAAGAAGAGGATATTACACTCCTTAACATATATGCATCCAATATAGGCACACCTAAATACAAAACACAAATACTAACAGAAATAAAGGGAGAAATTGATGGGAATACAATAATAGTAGGAAACTTAAACCCCACTGATATCAATGGGCAGCGCTTCCATACCTAAAATAAAAAAGGCAACAGAGATCATAAATGACACAAGAGTTAGACATAATTGATATCTACAAGACATTATATCCAAAAAGCACCCAAATATACATTGTTTTCAAGTGCTCAAGGAACATTCTCTAGAACAGACCACACTTTAGGACACAAAACAAGCCTCAATTAATTTAAGAGGCTAGAAATTATTGCAAGCATCTTTTCTGACCACAACGGCATAAAAATAGAAATCAACCACAGAGAGAGATGACCACATGGAGACAAATGACAATGAAAACAGAACTTAAAAAAACCGAAAGGATGCAGCAAAAGCAGTGATAAGAGGAAACTTTTACATGCCTTCCTCAAAAAACAAGAAAATGTCAGATAACCAACCTAAGAGATTAACCTATCACCTAAGAGAATGAGCAAAAGAACAAACAAAACATAAAGTCATCAGAAGGAAAAAAACAATAAAGATCAGAGAGGAAATAATGAAAAGAGATTAAAAATGGGAAAAAAAACCCAATAAAACCAAGAGATAGTTTTTTGAAAGGATAAACAAAATGAACAAATCTCTGGTCAGGCTCACTAAGAAGAAAAGAGAAAGAATCCAAATAAACAAAATAAGAAAGGAAAGAGAAAAAATGACAACCATTTCTACAGACAAACAAAAATCATAGGAGAATACTATGAACAGTTACATGGAAACAAATCGGACAACCTAGAAGAAATGTAAAAGTTTCTAGAAACATAATGCCCACCAAAACAAAATCAAGAAGAAATAGATAATTTGAACAGACAAAACACTAGAAGGAAACAGTGAAAGGTGTTCAGTCCTTTCTGACTGTGACCCCACGGACTGTAGCCAGCCAGGTTCCACTGTCCTTGGAATTCTCCAGGCAAGAATACTGGAGTGGGTCATTGTTCCCTTCTCCAGGGGATCTTCTCAACCCAGGGATGGAACTCAGGTCTCCCATATTACAGGGTACACTGTTTACTTTCTGAGCCTCCCAAGAATACTGGAGTGGGTAGCCTATCCCTTCTCCCAGGGATCTTCCTGACCCAGGGATTGAACTGGTATCTCCCGCATTGTGGGTGGATTCTTTACCATCTGAGCTACCAGGGAAGCCCAGAAGGAAACAGAATTTGTAATAAAATTTAAAAAAAAAACTGAAAACAATAGTCCAGGAAGGCTTCACTGGGGAATTCAGCCAAACATACCAAGAAGAACTTATATCAATCCTTCTCAAACTCTTCCAAAAGATTGAAGAGGAGGAAACACTCCAAATGTCCTTCTATGAAGCCACCACCAACTGATACCAGAACCAGACAACACCACCAAAAAAGAAAATTATAGGTCAATATCTTTGATGAATATAGATACAAAAATCCTCAACAAAATCTCAGCAAATCAAATCCAGGAAAGTATCACACATAAAAAGTATCATACATCATGATCAAAGTGGACTCATCCCAGTGTCGCAAGGATGGGTCACCATATCCAAATCAATCAATACAATACACAACATCAAGAAAAGACAAACACCACACTATCATCTCAAGGATGAAGAAAAAGCATTTGATGAAATTCAACATCCATTCATGATAAAACTCTAACAAAAGTGGGTACAGAAGGAACATATCTCAACATAACAAAAGCCATTTATGACAAACCCACAGCCAGAATAATGAAAATCTTCCCTTTCAACTAAAATTTGGTATAAGACAAGAATGTTCACTCTCATCACTTCTATTTAACATAGTAATGAAAGTCCTAGCCATAGCAATTAAACAAGGAAAGAAATAAAAGGTATCCAAATCAGAAGGGAAAGCATAAAGTTGTCACTATATGCAGATGACATGATACTATATACAGAAAACCCTAAGGACTCCACACAAAGCTATTAGAATTGATAAATAAACTCAGCAAAGTATCGGAATACAAGATGAATATACAGAAATCTGTTACATTTCTGTACACTAACAATGAAATATCAGAAAGACAAAGTTAAAAAAAAACCACCTTGTTTAAAAATCACATAAAAAAAACCTATGAATAAATCTAACCAACAAGGTAAGAGTTATATGCTGAGACTATAAAACAATGATAAAGGAAATCAAATATGATCAAGAAAATGGAAAGATATCCTATACTCTTGGATTAGAAAACTAATATTGTTTAAATGGCCATACTACAAAAAGCAAGCTAAACCCCTATCAACTTCCCCATGATATTTTTCATAGAACTAAGACAAACACTCCTAAAATTTATATGGAACTTCAAAAGATCCAGAAGTGCCAAAGCAATCCTGAGGAAAAAAACAAAGCTCGAGGCATAACTCTTCCAGGCTGCAGAAAATACACAAAGCTACAGTAATCAAAAGCGTGACATCGGCACAGGAATAGACATCGGCACAGGAACAGATCAATGGAAAAAAACAGAGGGCCCAGAAACAAACCTACACACATATGGTAAATTAATCTTTGGAAAAGGAGGCAAGAACATACAGAATGAGAATGGAGAACAGACATTCTCTTTAGCAGGTGGTGTTGGGAAAGCTGGACAATGACTTGTACATCAATGAAGTTAGAATAGTCCCTTACACTGTACAAAAAAATTAAGCTTAAAATGGCTTAAGGACTTAAATATCTGTTAGGACACCATAAAATTCCTAGAAGACAATATAAGCAAAACATTCTCTTACACAAATTATAATTACAGCTTCCTCAGTTCAGTTAAGTCACTCAGTCGTGTCCGACTCTTTGCGACCCCATGAATCGCAGCACACCAGGCCTCCCTGTCCATCACCATCTCCCAGAGTTCACTCAGACTCATGTCCATCGAGTCAGTGATGCCATCCAGCCATCTCATCCTCTGTCGTCCCCTTCTCCTCCTGCCCCCAATCCCTCCAAGCATCAGAGTCTTTTCCAGTGAGTCAACACTTAGCATGATGTGGCCAAAGTACTGGAGCTTCAGCTTTAGCATCATTCCTTCCAAAGAAATCCCAGGGTTGGTCTCCTTCAGAATGGACTGGTTGGATCTCCTTGCAGTCCAAGGGACTCTCAAGAGTCTTCTCCAACACCACAGTTCAAAAGCATCAATTCTTCGGCACTCAGCCTTCTTCACAGTCCAACTCTCACATCCATACATGACCACTGGAAAAACCATTGCCTTGACTAGATAGACCTTAGTCGGCAAAGTAATGTCTCTGCTCTTGATATGCTATCTAGGTTGGTCATAACTTTTCTTCCAAGGAGTAAGCGTCTTTTAATTTCATGGCTGCAGTCACCATCTGCAGTGATTTTGGAGCCCAAGAAATAAAGTCTGACACTGTTTCTATTGTTTCTCCATCTATTTCCCATGAAGTGATGGGACCGGATGCCATGATCTTCGTTTTCTGAATGTTGAGCTTTAAGCCAACTTTTTCACTCTCCTCTTTCACTTTCATCAAGAGGCTTTTTAGTTCCTCTTCACTTTCTGCCATAAGGGTGGTGTCATCTGCGTATCTGAGGTTATTGATATTTCTCCAGGCAATCTTGATTCCAGCTTGTGTTTCTTCCAGTCCAGCGTTTCTAATGATGTACTCTGCATAGAAGTTGAATAAGCAGGGTGACAATATACAGCCTTGATGTACTCCTTTTCCTATTTGGATCCAGTCTGTTGTTCCATGTCCAGTTCTAACTGTTGCTTCCTGACCTTCATACAGATTTCTCAAGAGGCAGGTTAGGTGGTCTGGTATTCCCATCTCTTTCAGAATTTTCCAGTTGATTGTGATCCACACAGTCAAAGGCTTTGGCATAGCCAATAAAGCAGAAATAGATGTTTTTCTGGAACTCTCTTGCTTTTTCCATGATCCAGCGGATGTTGGCAATTTGATCTCTGGTTCCTCTGCCTTTTCTAAAACCAGCTTGAACATCTTCCTAGTATATACTTATCTTCCCTGGTGGCTCAGAGGTTAAAGCGTCTGCCTGGAATGCAGGAGACCCATGTTCAATCCCTGGGTCGGGAAGATCCCCTGGAGAAGGAAATGGCAACCCACTCCAGTACTCTTGCCTGGAGAATCCCATGGAGGGAGAAGTCTGGTGGACTATAGTCCATGCGGTCGCAAAGAGTCGAACAGGACTGAGCAAATTCACTTCACTTCAGTATATACTTGTTGAGTTTTTTAATCTATCAAGATTTAAAAATATAGTAACTATGTTTTTATAATTACTATAGACTGGATAATATTATTAACAAACATGATTCATAGCACTCTCACACAGAACCCTGTACTCCTAAATCAACACATTCTTCTCAAGCATATATGAAATATTTATGAAAATTTACCATGTGTGCTAGATCATATGCTCTGACCGCAATACAATTAAGTTAGAAATCAACAACAAAAAACAATAAAATTCCATGTACTATAAAATATAAAACACAGTTCTAAACAACTCAAAGAAAAAATGATAATGAAGATTATGGAAACAGAAGATCAGAGGAAACAGAACTTAATGGTAACCAAGGTATTATGTTACAAAGTTTGTGGTGAGCAGCTAAAAATACATAGAAGGAAATCTATACAATTATATGTATACATAAGAAAAAATAAGAAAAAATTAATGAGCTATACATCTAAAAAAGAAGTTAGAAAAAATGGGCTACAAAGAAAATGGGCTACACAGTAAATACAAGTTAGGAAATGAAGAAGAGAGCAGAAATTCCTGAAATAGATAAAACATATACAACTGAGGATCAAAAGTTGGTTCTCTGGAAAAAGATACAACTCTGGAAAGAGTGACCGAGTGAAAAAAGGTAAGGTTTAATATGAGAAATAAAAAAAGGATTAAATTTCAGACAAAGCAGAAATCTGTAAAAATAGAATACTAAGAAATCATTAATACTAATATTAAAATATGTTAAAAAAACAGAATGGGTAATTTTCTAGAAAAAAATATAATTTGTTTAAACTCATAGAAAAAACAGAAAACCTGAACAAATCTATACTTATTAAATATATGAAATCACTAGCCAAAAGTCTACTTATCAAAACTGTGCATAAGTTCTAGATGATTTTACAGGTGAGATCTACCACTCAGTTAACATTCAATCCCCACCATATACAAAGTGTTCCAAAGAACAATAAGAACTCATTTCCACTTCAGTTATGAAGCTAACAGAAACTTGATATGAAAATGAGGCAGGGAAAACACAAAAAAGAACATTTATGAGCCAATTTCACTTATGAACATAGATGCAAAAAGCTAAATAAAATAATGGCAAACAAGTCAGGGACACATAATAGATAATAATATATCATAATTTAATTAGGTTTAATCCTAGGAGATTAAGGATGGCTTACAATAAGAAGGTCTATTAATATATTACACCACATGAATAGATTAAAGAAGAAAGTCATAGAGAAAAAAAAAACACTAATCCATGACAAAGTTAAACACACATTCATGATTAAAACAAAAACTTCAGCAACTAGGAACTCAGGGAATCTTCTTTGCTTGATAACTGTAACTATCAGAAAGCACTTAACCATAAAAATGTGAAATAATTTTCTTTTAAATCACGAACAAAACAAAGATGCCCAATTGTACTTAATATTGTACTACTAGAGGGCCTAGCCAGTACCAAAATAACTGAAAATAATCAAGATTTCTGAGGAAAAGATAAATGGCAAAAATGCCTGTATATTCTTGCACAGATACTTTCTGACAAGTCTAGAATTCCAGGATACCTAGATTTTTAGAAGCCCAGAGATTTGTTATATTCATGTCATTTGCTCTCTTTGCTGGACAGGATGTGGAGAAAAGGGAACCCTCTTGCACTGTTGGTGGGAATGTAAATTGATATAGCCACTGTGGCGAACAGTACGGAGGGTCCTTAAACAACTAACTACAGAACTACCATATGACCCAGCAATCCCACTCCTGGGTATATACCCTGAGAAAACTATCATTCAAAAGATCATATGTACCCGGATGCTCCCTGCAGCACTATTTACAATAGCCAGGACATAGAAACAAGCTAAATGTCCAATGACAGATGAATGGATAAAGAAGATGTGGTATGTATATATACACAACGGAGTATTTCTCAGCCACTAAAAGAAACAAAAAAGTGTCATTTGTAGAGACGTGGATGGACCTAGAGTCTGTCATACTAAGTGAAATAAGTCAGAAAAACAAATATCGTATTTTCATGAATACACGTGGAATCTAGAAAAATGGTACAGATAAACTTATTTCCAAGGCAGGGACAGAGACGTGGATGTAGCAAACGGACATGTGGACACAGGGTTGGGGGGTGGGGGAGGGGAGAGTGGGACAAATTGAGAGATTAGGACTGATGTATATACACTACCATGTGTAATAGATAGCTAGGGGGAAGCTGCTTTTATAAAGCACAGGGAGCTCAGCTTTGTGCTCTGTGATGGGTGGGATTGGGGTGGGGATGGGAGCAGAGAGAGTTCTAAAAGGGAGGGGATATATATATATATATATATATATATATATATATATATACACACACACACACATAGCTGATTCACCTCACCATACAGCAAAAACTAATGTAACACAGTAAAGCAATTATATTCCAATAAAATAGAAGAAAATAAATCCATAATTGTATTTTGTCTAAAAAGATGCTCTATCATTATCTGAATTTTTTTTTTTGGTACTCAGTCGTTTTATAACCTTAACTTTCTAGGTTGATCAAAGATTCAAATTTAGTTTGACCTCCTGTGTGGCAATTATACTTCCCACTCTGCATCCAAGCAGGAAGGCTGAGCACACCCCTGAAGACTGCTTTAGGATTTTCTGACTCCCCATTGTTCTGAGGAAGATATGTAAACAGTACTGAACTTTGGCCCTGTGGAGGACACACTACTTCTCTCTCCAGGAAACCTTTTTATTCTTTATCATTTTCAGTGTCTTTTCACCAGCTGCTCTCAAATAATACTAATAACAAATTAGTATTTAAATTAAAATACTTTAATAAAATCTCATTCTCAGTATTTGGTAGGGAAATTATATTAATTTTCTTTTCCCTTGATTCTTTAAACATTCTGCTCTTGTGGTTTTTCTAAGTATTTTTGTACAATGAGTCACTCTGAGCAACTGACTGGGAATGTAGAAAAAAGGCTCTCTGCCCCACCCCCCCACCATTTTGATTTACTGTGTGATTGACCCTGGGCCAGTCACTGAACCTAATCAAGGAACTCCATTCATTGCTAAACAAAGATAAAAAGCCTGGAGAGATGGGTTAAAATTAGATCCTGCCACCTAATGACTAAGTTTCTTAGTAAGTGACTCACAGAAATTAATTAGCTTTTTCCTCTAACAGTTTCATTTGGAAAAGGTCTTTATTATTTTTGCCTAGTCATAGTCTTTTCATGTTTCTCTGTCCAATTCTGTTACTTCTCCATTTGTTTACTTAGTTTCAGTGAATAACCATGGCACTCCACAATAATTAGCCCCAAATTCAGAGATAATTTTGTGATCTCAAAGTCTCTGAGATACATCTCTAATTTATGAAATGGTAATCACAGTACTCTATCATTTCCCTCACAATTGCTACAACAGACAATGAATGTGGACACTGCTTTGAAAAACTGTAAAGAACAATATATTTGTATTCATCCTAAATGAATAATTCTATTCACTGACGCAATAATTTAGTCATAATACCTGATTGGGTCTTAAGTGATACTAATCCATTAGATACTACTAAAAATTATAACTGAGTAATTTATTTATAAGTGCAGAACAATAAATGCAGAAAAAGGAAGACTTTAAAGTAACAAAAACATAGTTTAAGAATGACACGGGTGCCTGCTTAAGAGCAGGAAATTAATACTTGAAGATCTTCCTTGTTCTAAGTTTAAATCTTTTGAATCCATAACCTATGGTAAAAGCTGAAAATACAAAACAAATGAAAGGAAAACTCATGAGTTAACAAATTTTAAGGTAGGACCAAAATAAATCTGCAAATATGGTCTCTTGATCACATAGAAAGTCAAAGAAAAAAAAATGTGAAGACATAAGCTGCTTCATTTTCTCACCTTTGTTCTGTATTAAAGAGTGCAAAGATGTGCTTGCTAGACATAAAGCTTTTTTCCACATCCCGAACTTTCAGGTTGTCTAAGGGAAGCATATACTTCTTTTCTTTTTCCTATAGAGAGAGAGAGAGAGAACTGGTTTTAATAAAAGATCCTGAAGCATGCCCACAGCCACATATCACCTGAGATGGTCAGCATTTGATTACAATATTTTGATACCATCATACACTACTTTGATACCAGCTACCAAGGAACAAGGGCTTCCCAGTGGGCTAAGTGGTAAAGAAGCCTCCAAGCAGGAGATGCGGGTTTGATCCCTAGGTCAGGAAGATCCTCTGGAGGAGGACATGGCAGCTCACTCCAGTTTTCTTCCCTGGGAAATCCCATGGACAGAGGAGCCTGGTGGGCTACAGTCCATGGGGTTGCAAAGAGTTGGACACGACTTTGCAACTAAGCCATCAAACCATCACCAAGCCACACCAAGGAAGAAAAATCCTTGGAGACAGGAAATGCCAATGGTTCTCAATACATGGGTCAGAAGAATGACAGGAGGGAAAGTGCAGAGGAAGAAAGGGCTCAGGGATGGAAAAAACATATGGTCTTCTATCCTTTCTTCCTCATGTGGGTCCCCTTAGATGTTTTAAAATGTTAGTTTGATATTAAAAATTTAGCCATCTGTTAATATTTAGCAAAAATGTTCTGGTCCTAATTCAATGAGAAATGCCAGATGGATTTCATTTCATATTTTATTTGCAGCCTAAGCAGTTTTGATAGCCAGAACTGGCAGGAGACTGGAAGCACAAGGACCCTAGTATGAAATATTCCCTATAAACTATGATAAAGCACAGAAAAAACTTCTTTCATTCAAGTCTAGAATAAAATGTGGGTCCAGGAAAAAAAAATGATTCCATTAAATTGTCAAACTCTTTGGGGAGAAAAAAACACCCATTAGAAGTGAATTGATATTAACTAGAACAAATTCTCTTCTAAAATTAACAACTCTTTAGGAAGAAAATGGACTTTTGAGAGGGGAGGTCTGCAAATGGAACCAAACCAATCTTGGTTAAACATATTGGATGCCAAAGAATTATTAGAACATTTACCTTTATGGACTGGCCCAGGGACAGTATTATCGTATGCATAAATACCTAACAATCAATATAATAGGAGACAGCCAAATATTCAAGTTTAGGAAATCTAGTCAATATTTGGGGCACTTTAACACAGCCCTTGTTAAACAGTAGTCCTCTGTATATCTCAGGTGACAGTCCTGAGAAATACTAGGCCTAGATTTCAGAGGAGAAGAGCATAGAGATTTAGCCATGACTTAATACACAAGTATTAATGCTTATGAGAAATACATGAACTGTACAGATAAGTTTGACATAAACTTTATTGTTCCTTCAGCTCCTACAGTTCTTCCTTGAGAATTTGTCTATGCTTAGTAGTGTGGGGCAGAATTCTTCTATGTTCCCTAGCCTGCTTGCGGGGGCCATGCTATCTGCAGACATCAGAAAATGTTATTGCAAGAACTATCACTGCCTTTTCCTCTTGAGAAATGCTGGGCTGGAAGAAGCACAAGCTGGAATCAAGATTGCCGGGAGAAGTATCAATTACCTCAGATATGCAGATGACACCACCCTTATGGCAGAAAGTGAAGAGGAACTAAAAAGCCTCTTGATGAAAGTGAAAGAGGAGAGTGAAAAAGTTGGCTTAAAGCTCAACATTCAGAAAACGAAGATCATGGCATCTGGTCCCATCACTTCATGGGACATAGATGGGGAAACAGTGGAAACAGTGTCAGACTTTATTTTGGGGGGCTCCAAAATCACTGCAGATGGTGACTGCAGCCATGAAATTAAAAGACGCTTACTCATTGAAAGGAAAGTTATGACCAACCTAGATAGCATATTCAAAAGCAGAGACATTACTTTGCCAAAAAAGGTCCATCTAGTCAAGGCTATGATTTTTCCAGTAGTCATGTATGGATGTGAGAGTCAGACTGTGAAGAAAGCTGAGCGCCGAAGAATTGATGCTTTTGAATTGTGGTGTTGGAGAAGACTCTTGAGAGTCCCTTGGACTTCAAGGAGATCCAACCAGTCCATTCTAAAGGGGATCAGTCCTGGGTGTTCTTTGGAAGGACTGATGCTAAAGCTGCAACTCCAGTACTTTGGCCACCTCATGCGAAGAGCTGACTCATTGGAAAAGACTCTGATGCTGGCAGGGATTGGGGACAGGAAGAGAAGGGGATGACAGAGGAGATGGCTGTCGTCAGAGATGGCTGGATGGCATCACCGACTCGATGGATGTGAGCTTGAGTGAACTCCGGGAGTTGGTGATGGACAGGGAGACCTGGTGTGCTGCAATTCATGGGGTCACAGAGTCGGACACGACTGAGCAACTGACCTAACTAACTCCTAAATTAGTCAGGGGGAAATTTGGGCAGAGCACATTAGAATAGTGAGGCAGAAAGGAACAGGTGACATGGAAAGCTAAAGGAAGCTGGTTGGAGGACAAAATGGCTGTCCTAGGAGGCAAGGTCTTCAAAGAAGACAACAAAATAGACCAAAAACATAAACTGAATGGCAGTGAGAGAAGCCCAAGAATAAATATAAAAAAGTAAAGCACTGTAAGAAGATTCCAATATTTATTTTACAGAAATTAACAATAGCAAATATAAGAATATTCTAAATAACAAAATACATAATTTATGCAAATGAAGCATCGGAGTTGGGCCTAACTTTAGACTAATTTAGGACAATTCTAAGAGGCAAGGTTGTATCCTGAACGAAAAGCTACCCAGCACATAATCAAATGAAAATGCTTGAGACCCAGGGAACATTTTTGTATTGGATGCTTTTCAATGCCCTAAATTTAAGCAGCTGGATTTTTTTAATGCACATCCTATTCAACCTTTTGAAACGATGGATTTGCCTTCTAATGGGAAATCTGCATTTCATTGTAACGATGGAACACAATGTCCTTGGCCTGTTTTCTATAGAAGTAGGCTCTCTTTTGTACTACATTCTTTAGTATATAGTGGAGACCAAAACTCCAGCAAGTTTACGTCAGATATTAAACAATGGAGAAATACACATATGTGCAGACAGAGAAATATAAAATAACGTAGTTTCATTTCCAAAGAACTAAATGTCATTTATCCAAGACTTTTGAGGACATATTGCTAAATTATTTCCTAATCAAGAGTTTTCCAGACTGACAAAAAAAGAAGAAAAAGAATATTCAGACTAATTTGTTTAAAGTTGTTAGTCAGATGGAGAATTAAATGTGAGAACCATGAAGCTATATGTCATGGATATCTCTAAAATTTTTGGTGCTTCTGGGAAAGTATGATATTGTACTAAAATCACATCTTAAATATGAAATAGTTGAAATAAACAAAAGAAACAGAGAAGGAGAAAGGGTAAACAAGTATAGTTTCTAAAATATAGCAAATCTTACCACCTTAATTGAGACATTTGTTATATATTCTTTGTTAACTCTATAAACTTTCTAATAATTCACTGTTCAATATGGTAGCCTCCAGCTAAGGTGACTACCAAGTTCTTGAAATGTAGCTAGTCAAATTGGGATGTGCTTTAAGTCTTAAATACATACCAGATTTCAAAGATTTATTATGAGAAAAGGAATGAAAACTATATCATTAATACTTCTATATCAATTATATGTTAAAATGACATTACTTTGAATATATTGAGGTAAAGTATTATTAAACATAATTTCATCTGTGCTGTTTTGAATGCAGCTGTCGGACAATTTTAAATGACATATGCGGCTCACATTAACTTTCTTTTGACAGTGACAAGCCCATGTACCTGTCATCACATTCCTTCCTCTCACCCATCCAGTTCTCCTCTTCTGACCTCCTCATTTCTGCCATCAGGTATATTTATCCTTCTTCCAGTCACCCATTCTGAAACCTCACTATCACTTCTGACGTATTGTCTTCCATCGCCTCCTTTATTACATCAAGACTATACTGCACTGTGTTTGAAGCATTTGTCATAGCTCCCATTGTTTGACATTTCCACTACATTAATTCAGGTCCCTGGCATCTCACAAGCCTGCAATTATAAATGGCCTCCTATCTAGTCTTTTAGTCTTGTACTTCCTCTGACATTACCAGAGAGGGCAATTTTCTTAAACTACTCTGTCAAATTCATTATAGACCTTCAAAACATTCATAGCTCTCCACTATTTATGGAAGAAGTTCCATGAAACTTCTTCATGTGAAATTGAAAAACACCTACAAATTGGTCTGATCCTGACTTGTCAATATCTCCTTTAATCTTTAGTAGGAAGTCTCCGTTTCAACCAAATACACATTTGCCAACAGTCCTTTCCCAGCTTGGTCTACTCTTTCAACTCCCTACATACCAGTGTACTATCTAAAGTCTAGTTTAAGTTCTATCTTCTGTGCAAAGAGTTTTCCCAGAGTTTTCATTCTGTGTCTGTATTAGTATCCCCTTTCTCCTTTCAATTCACACAACAGGTATGGTTTATTTTACTCACTTTAAATTATAGGTACACCTTGGAGATATTACAGGTTTAGTTCCAGACCTCCACAATAGAGCCAATATCACAATAAAGCATGTCAAATGATATTTTTTTGGTTTCCCAGTACATATAAAAATTATGTTTATACTAAACGGTAGTCTATTAAGTGTGGAATAGCATTATGTTAAAAAAAAAAAGAAAAACAATGTACTTACCTTAATTTAAAAGTACTTTATTGCTTAAAAATGCTAATCATCATCTGACAACACAAGGTTGTTACAAACTTTCAATTAAAAAAAAAACATTATCTGAGAAGTGCAATAAAGTGAAGCACAATAAGATGAGGTATGTGTGTACACCTTATATGAGACATCTTCATCTTGCAAATGCATTAATTTAAAAATTTCTGTCAAGGTTGTTCATTTGGAACTCAGAATGTTCAGTTAATTTTATTGTTCAAGTAGGTTACACTTGCGAAGAAAAGCAAAAAAGTAGAGAATGATTCTTTTTTTGGTAAATAAACAAGGAATAGAATTTGATATTTTAAACATTTTATCTTTAATAGACATTTTGGAGGAAGCATTTGCAAAATTCTAGAGGAAGAGTTTTTAAATGTGGATCATTTTTCTGTACAAGTTTCAAAAGCTTCAAAAGCTGATGCCACTCATTCAGCACCATTCTTTTCTTCATTTTAAAACATAATACCTTTCCTTTTCTCAATATAAGATGGTTATCAGTACTACTGGTTCAAGATTGAGAAAGATGCCTGACA
This sequence comes from Capricornis sumatraensis, assembly GCF_032405125.1. Lineage (NCBI taxonomy): Eukaryota > Metazoa > Chordata > Mammalia > Artiodactyla > Bovidae > Capricornis > Capricornis sumatraensis. The sequence goes on along the minus strand of NC_091082.1, from coordinate 47,122,479 downwards.
GAGCTGTCTCCTGTTACCCTGTTTGTTTAGACTATATGCTAAGCACATTATGAGAAATGCCAGACTAGATGAGTTACAAGCTGGAATCAAGGCAGGCAGGGAAACATCAACAACCTCAGATATGCATATGATACCACTCTAATGGCAGAAAGCAAAGACAAACTAAAGAGCCTCTTATAAGGGTGAAGGAGGAGAGTGAAAGAGCCAGCTTCAAACTAAATATTAAAAAAACTAAGATCATAGCATCCAGGCCCATTATTTCATGGCAAATAGAAGGGGAAAAGGTGGAAGCAGTGACAGATTTCTTCTTCTTGGGCTTGAAGATCACTGCAGATGATGACTATAGCCATGAAATCAGCAGATGATCGCTTCTTAGCAGGAAAGCTATGACAAACTTAGACAATGTGTTGAAAAGCAGAGACATTACTCTGCTGACAAAGGTCCATATAGTCAAGGCTATGGTTTTCCCAGTGGTCACATACGGTTGTGAGAGCTGGACCGTAAAGAAGGCAGATGGCCGAAGAATTGATGTCTTCAAAATGTGGTGCCGAAGACTCCTGAAAGCCCTTAGACAGCCAGGAAATCAAATCAGTCAATCTTAAGGGAAATCAACCCTGAATACTCATTGGAAGGACTGATGCTGAAGCTGAAGCTCCAGTATTTTGGTCATCTGATGCAAACAGTCAACTCACTGGAAAAGTCCCTAATGTTGGGAAAGATTTAGGGCAGGAGAAGAGGGCATCAGAGAATGAGATGGTTGGATGGCATCACCGATGCAATGGACATGAATTTGGGCAAACTTTGGGAGATGGACAGGGACAGGGAGGCCTGGCGTGCTGCAGTCCATGGGGTTGCAAAGAGTTGGATGTGACTGGGCAACTGAACAACAACAACCAGTACTATTTGTATGGAAGGCATCAAAGATGATAGGGATTCTTTGTTCAAAGAGAGAGGGAATATGAGAGTGTGTGTATGTGTGTGTTTTCCCTGCAATAACTTGCCAAGCGTTAGAAGAAAGAGGAGAAATATTGACAGAAAAGGCCAAAGAAAGGAGGATTTAATGTGTGAAAGAGTGCGGTCTGAGGTGGAAGTAATTAAACTGAGTGACATAAGCAGAGGCTCAATATTGAGGGAGGTGGGAATTAAGATATAGCCTCACAGTATAAGTTCACTGACCTTGAAAGGAAACAAAAGGATCAATACGAGACAGATGTGGGGCCAGCAAGTGTCCACTGATAACCTCTAGCTTGCAGAGCACCATCAACATAAGAAGCTATAGTAAGTATGAGGAAAGTGTTTAGTGCGTGGAGGAATAACTCCTGAATATGCAAAGGATTGGAAAGTCTTTATATACTTGGTGACTCATACGTACAGAGTTTTATAACTTGGGGAATATTCAAGTGGCCTTGGTCTGATAACTACATTGAATCATTTTACTTGTGCATCTTTCTCACTAATGGTGGTTTAGTTGCTAAGTCGTGTCCAACTCTTGAGACCCCATGGACTGTAGCCCACCAGACACCTCTGTCCATGTGATTCTCCAGGCAAGAATACTGGAATGGGTTGTCATTTCCTTCTCCAGGGGATCTTTCTGACCCAGGAATCAAACCCGGGTCTCCTGCATGATAAGGTACCAAAATCTTCAAGGATAAGATTGCGAATCCCTCCTCCTTTCTATATATTACAATGCCTAGCATAGTGATCACTGAAATTTATGTAGCGTAAATTATAAACATTTGTTGAATTAATTTGAGAATGTCTAATAATTAAAGTCAAATGTTGAGTAAAATATTTGGATAGTTATATATATTTTGAGAATCAAATTAAAATTCTATGGGAAAAAAACCTGTATAAGATGCTTAACTGTCATTGCTTTTGATCATTAAAACTTTATAACGTTTAGACTGACTGCCATGTTTATTTTTACCTCTGCTTTTGTTTGTATTGCTTCTACTTGCTAGGAATGTCTCTTTTCTGCAAGAAGGCAAATACTAGTGACCTTGAAATTTATGTGAAGTGCTACCCCCTCCATGAAGCCTACTCTGATTATAGCAAGTCATAGACCTCTATACAGTTTTCAGATTTTCTATAATTTTTGTCATAGGCTATATAGAATAACCCTGGAGAAGGGAATGGCAACCCACTCTAGTATTCTTGCCTGGAGAATCCCATGGACAGAGGAGACTGGCAAGCTACAGTCCATGGTCACAAAGAGTCAAACATGACTGAACGACTGAGCACACACACACACACAGAATAAAACTGCCTGTTTATGTTCAGCTTGCCTCTTCAAGTAGATCGGAAGCTACTGGAGGATAAGGACTGTGTTATAACTCATTTATATTTAACATATATACTGTTGCATATATGGATATTGGTTAGCAAAATTTTGATTGTTGATGATACATTACAAATAAAACACCAACATGATGGAATTTTACTATTATGTTGTACCCATACTATTTTTACCATTATGTCTACCTATGTGCGTGTGTGTGTGCACACATTCAGTCACGTCCAGCTCTTTGTGACCCCATGGACTAGAGCCTGCCAAGCTCCTCTGGTCTAGGAATTTTCTAGGCAAGAATAGTGGAACAGGTTGCCATATCCTCCCCCAGGGGATCTTCCCAACCCAGGGATCAAACCTGTGTCTTCTGTGTCTCCTGCACTGGCGGGCAGATTCTTTACCACTGAGCCACCTGGGAAGCCCCATGTCTACCTATACTCTTATGTTAAAAATGATCCAAAAAGATGCAATATGAAAACTTATTTCTAATTTCTCAAAAACTGATTTTGAATTAATTTATAGCATTTTGCTTAATATCATACAGTTTATTAGGTAAAGTTTTACTAACCTAGAACAATATACTTGATTAATAAAAAATCTTGTGGCCTAAACATATAAATATACTGTGACAATCCAATACACTCTGAAACAATACAAAAACAAAATTCAGCAGCTATGTTGCTCTTAGAGGTACAAACTGATACAAAGTTTTTTTAAAAAATGACAGAACATAAAAGAGACTAGATTATAAAAGACTAGAGAAAAATACATTTAAAAGACAGTAATGGCACCAAGTATATCTTTGAAATAGGTAATAATGGTTCTAAATCTATTTTTTTAAATATGTGAGTTTTGTTATAATTCTTCACTGGATTGCTCTAACATTTTAAAACATCATGGCAATTTCTCAGGCTAATGAATAATCTGATTAGAAAAAGATTCCACAATAGACTAGCAGAATATTTCATGATGCAGAGGATAGCTGTGTTTCACTAGAGGAAAGATTCTTAGTTCTGACCACTCCTCTTCTCATACTTTATATCATGTGCATTCTCTATAACACATTTTTCATATTGTATACTCCTAATTTATTAAATGCCTCTTGTCCTACTTGAAAATTGACGTTTATTTGCCCTTTCTCAGTGTTGTACCATTCTGCTAGCAACAAATGGACCATTCCTATGACACAACTACACTGACAATGTGTGAAGGCCACAGAGGGGGTACTGTGGTCCCAGCTAAAGGAGGAGACAGAATGACGGGACAACCAAGAATCTCGTCTGAAAACAGGGTGGTAGCCCACAGATCAGTTCAAGCTGAAAAGATCCCTCATCCAGAGGTTCTAAATGTTTTTTCAGAATCCTGAAAACTCATGAGATACTGTGGAACATTCAATTATTATAATTTGCTTGCTATTCAAGAGACAATAATGTTGATCAATATTCTTTCCCCAACGTTTTCTTTTTTCCCTGGTACACTGTGGCCAGAATGTTTGCAAACAAGGAAACTGGAGACATTATCCTGGGTTTCTGGGTGGGGAATAGGGCCAAGAAAAACGTGATGCCCCCATAAATTAGCACAAGCCTTTAATGCTCTGAGTAACTGACACAAGAGTTATGAAAGCATACACATTCATCATGCTTCCTACTCTCACCTCATCTCATTTTCCAAGATGACACTACATTGCCCTTCAGAGTAAATTCAATCTCAACACACCCACTGCACCAACCACAGTACTCCTGCTTTTCAGGAAAGTCAATGCATTTTCACTTTCCACATGGAACACATCCAGTCATATCCTCTTGTCTTCATCTAAACTCTTTCCTCCACTAGAAATACTGCTGCCTATTTGGCACTCTTGCTTCTCTTCCCTCAAAATTCCTGCAAAAGATTATCTGGCTCAATGTACATTTTTTCTTCAAGTATTATAGATCTCATTTCTCTATCTTTCTCTTTTCCTTTCCCATCCTATTTGTAGACTTATTTTCAAGTCAGTGGTACTCTTTAAAAAATTCTGACATCAAAGCCCACTGCATTAAGTAGATTAAAAAGAGTAGCTCTTTTCTCATACGAGCGGGGCTTTGAGAAAACCTGCCCATTAAGAATCATTGTCTCACCCTGACATTGCTGCTAAGAAATGTAGTTGCAGTGACCAAGGACAAAGGTCCATATAGTCAAAGCTATGGTCTTTCCAGTAGTCCTGTACAGATGTGAGAGTTGGACCATAAAGAAGGCTGAGCACCAAAGGATTGATGCTTTCAAATTGTGGAGAAGATACTTGAGAGTCCCTTGGACAGCAAGGAGATCAAACCAATCACTCCTAAGGGAAATCAACCCTGAATACTCTTTGGAAGGACTGATGCTGAAGCCCCAATACTCTGCCTACCTGATGCAAACAGCCCTTTCCCTCACTGGAAAAGACCCTGATGCTGGAAAAGATTGAAGGCAGAAGGAGAAGAGGGCAACAGAGGATGAGATGGTTGGATAGCATCACCAATTCAATGGACATGAACTTGGAAAAACTTTGGGAGATGATGAGGGACAAGGAGACCTGGTGTGCTGCAGTTCATGGGGGTCACAAAGAATCAGAAACAGCTTAGCAACTGAACAACAACAACAACAACAACAACAACACCACCACAGGCCTGGATCTTCAGATCCTATTTTCAGAATCTGGTCCACCTGTCAGCCTTATTCTCCAGATGCTCCCACAGTGCCAGGGCTCTGCTCTCACTTCCAGCCTATAATTTGAGTCACCTCACTCCTTTAAGTCCCCTACACCAAGTAGCTCCATCCAGATCCCTGTGACTTCTAACGGGGCAAACTTATCTCTCAGAATCACAGATACAATCTAGCAAGTCCTTCTAGTTCAAACCACTCATGCTATGCCTGGCTTGCCTGATTGGGCGCTTTGATGTGTCCGCTAGAAACTCATGCAAGTATGCAGTGCTCCTGAAAGAGCAAAAGCCCCTGGTATGGCCAGGCACAGCATTCAGGCCTCCTCTACCATTGCTGGGATTCCTTACACCCACATCTGATCCCTGTGCTTGGTTTGTACGACATGACTTTGTACTTTTGTCTCATTGTCTAAGTGTCCAAATGTTTCACCTAAGTGTGTGCGTGCTCTGCCTTTCCAACTGCAAGGTAAACACCTAAGGGAAAGAGCAAATCCATTAGTATTATTACCTTTATTATTACTTTTGTTAATCATTTTATGCAGCTTGTTCCTCTGCTACTCTGCAACTATGTCCTGACTTCCTATCAAAGCATCAAGCCCTTGAAGGAAGCAACTGTTTCCTTTTTATTTTTGGTTGCATGATTGACATTCTACAAAGTGCTGAACGCACATATGCCCGAGTCCCCTCATAGGCTGGCATGGTGTTCTGCTTATATTAAAGACTGAAGAGACGATGACTGACATAAAATAATCAACATGTCAAAGAAAAAGGCTATAAAATATTAAGAATACCATAAGACTAGTTCCACATGCTGTTGAAAACTAAAATCTGGTGTTTATTGCTATTAAAAAGTTATAACTACAGAGATGTACAAAGTATGAAACTCATAAACTACCCATATTTTTAGTTGGGCTTTAATATCCTTCTTTAATCTAAATTAAATTTTGAGTAGTAAACAGCGTTTGGGAGCCAACATGATGCGAGTAAATAGTACTTCTTTAGATTTTTCTCTTGGGCACTGAAAAAACTGTCCATGTATGCCTTTGATGGGCTTCCTTGGAGGCCCCCAACACTCCACAGTTTATATGTATCAGCGTCATGGCTGCCCCTCTGCATGTATTCAGATCCTTAAATGGGACTACACACTGGAATATCTCTATTGGGTAAGGGAAAAATAGTATATTTGCCATTACCCAACTGGACTCTCTGCTCTTTTCCTAGTTCCTTCTCTTTCTTTAGAGTCCAGTTAAGTATTCACCTCCTCCAGGAAGCCTGTTTGGCCATAAAAGCCCACTGGAGGGCTCCCTCCTCCATTCTCATGGCATCCTTGGGCAATACCACTTTTTTGGTTTTTGCACTTTATATATATATATTTATATATATATATAGAGAGAGTTCTATAATTTCAAGTACATCTAGTATCCTTAAAATGTGGACTTCCTTTACCCCTGACTAAAAAAGTACTTTCACAATTTGAAAGTGCGAACATTAATGATTTTATTATTAAATGTTTATAGTTTTTATAGTAATCCTTATATTTAAAGCAATATTCATGAGTATTTGTACATACCAGATTGACAATGTAAAAGACAGATAATAATACGTGCACTAAAGAATAAATTTCATGGACTATGGTTAAGCATAGCAGATTGACTGCATGCATATACAGCCTCTTCCTTCTCTGAACCTTCTATGATACCAGTAAAAGAATAAAAATATAATGATCCACAAGGACCAAAAAAATGGAAGGGGAAAAAACAGTGGACAAGAGATTTCCCAAAGGCTTTGGAAGAGAGAAAGCAGACAGAGGAGTATTCATTAACTTTCAGGCTTCCCTGGTGGCTCAGCTAATGAAGAATCTGCCTGCAGTGTGGAAGACCCGGGTTTGATCCCTGGTTTGGGAAGAACCCCTGGAGAAGGGATCGGCTACCCACTCCAGTATTCTGGCCTGGAGAATTTCATGGACTGTATAGTCCATGGGGTCACAAAGAATTGGACAGGACTGAGTGACTTTCACTTTTACAGGAGTTATCTTGTCCTAACACCTAGACAGGTAGAGAATGGAGAAGCCAAGCCACTTGGGTCCTGTCTTGCCCTTGGAGGCACTGGTACCCCACAGGAGGGGACACAGTTATGGGGCTGACAGGACAGGATCAGATAGAGCCCCATCCAGAACAACTGATGACATGGGGCCCCTCCCTCCCAGTATGGCAGCCCATTCCCTAAACCCAGCAGGAGATCAGAGGCTTTTCCCTAGAGAAAAAAAATAATACAAAAGAAGTTCTGGACCCAGGGGACAGCAAATGTGGGATAAAAACAAGAGAACTTAGTGAAAGTCTTTATACTGAAATATTATCCCTCAGTCCCCTTTCCTGCCCTTTCCCAGAATGCCAGCAACCAGATGGATGCCTATGCCTCTCTCAGGCATGATATTGACTGTTCTTCTCTGGGAAAATAAGATGCAGAGAAATCTCTAAATAAGATTCAGAGAAAATGCCTTGTATTCTAACATTTCAAGGAAAAAGCCGGCTTGTGACTTGATCACCTCATAGGAAGATCCTATATTCTGCAAGCCTCACTCACACATAGAATTTCCAAGTAACTGGATGGTACAAAAGCATCAGGGATTATATATATCACAGCTATTAACTGAAGAGGATTCTGAGGATGGATTATCTCGATACCCACTCGAAGTCCCTTGTAACATTTGAGTTCAATTCAAAACTCTCCTTCCCTTCCCAACCTTGCTATTACAGTGGGGGCTCCAGATAAGACAGTGTCAACCCATCTGATGTGCTCACGCCAGACTTTGATTCAGAAGTGAGTCACACAGGAAAGAGGCAGAGTCTGTGGCATGGGTTTTGTTGGCCTGGATTATGGCAGAAGTGGCATGGCTCTGGATCCAGAGGCTCTATAATACAGGGTAGCTTCCTGACTGTGAAGCCTCCACATTGGTCAGGGTAACAGCTCCCTGGCAACCTCAGTTCTGAAATTTAATTTGGAGAACCATTCCTGGAAACTCAGACTATTTCTGGAATTTTTACCCGCCGAAGGTTCTTTGAGCAGTATATCCCATTTAATTAATGTTTTTCTGCTTAAAGTAGCTAGAGTGGATTCTGTTGTTGATAATTAAGAACTCTGAAAATACAGTAGCAATATCTAGTCATCATGTCTTATTATGTCTTAGCAAAAATGAATATCCAGTAAAGCAGAACAATAACATTTCTCATTTTAATAGTCATTAAAAAAGAAAAACTACATGAACTGATTATTAGCATGAATATATATGAGTGTGAGCATGAGTGTGAGTGTGAGTGTAAAGGGGAGGGCTATGAAGTTGTGAATTTCTAGGACTTTTCACTCAAGGAAAGAGTCTTTAACCATATATATATGTACACACACACACATATATATAAGACATATATATTTCTTATACATATAAGAAATAACATGTATGAGAAATTTTGAATTGAAAACTCAAAGGGTAGGTGAGAGCATTTGAGTACCTCCGTAAGAAATAAAACAAGGCAACCAATGTGAGTAAAACAGAAAGAAAACTTCCTGGCAGCGTAAATGCTCATAAACTATTACAACTACCTCTATAACTAACTGCAGTGAACTACATGGGTTAAATTTTCTCTACTAGTAAGCTAAGTACAGGGACTTTGTATTTTATATCTTTTCAGTTACTAGGAAGGAAAAAAATGTACTAGCAAGACAAAACATATTGCAAGCACTTTAAAATTAGCATATTTCAAATGTTTAATGGTTTCATTTCCTCACTTCTTTCTCTGTGCCAAGGTAACACAATTTATGTTTTCTAAAAATAGAAAGTTGCAAGTTTGGAGTAGTGACTAGTTTACATGAAAAGGTACGTGATATGATATGAATTCCTGGTAGTAATATCCCTCAATTTTGACTTCTGTGGCTGCACATTAAATTACAAAGTGAATTTAAGAAACCCCACAAACTATGAAATTATGCTTACTTTGTAATGCTTTCAAGTGCATATTAATCACATAGAACTCTACATGCATAACCCTTGGAGTATAATTGTATTAAATAAAAGTGTTATTTTGGCTAAGTATACCATACATGTGTAAAAGTTCAACTCAATAAAAGTACCTTGTTTACAAATGCCACATAATTTTTACTTATCTGGGAAAAATGGAGGTCAAGAAGGCATGTACAAATAAAATCCTCTGACAATTCCCAGAACTCAATGGTTTAAATTTTACTCCCAACATTTGTCACTAAGCAACAAACAAAAATCAAAGCTTAATTTTGCCCTCTCCTCCCTATCATCTAAGCAAAGAAACATTCAAATACAGGCAACACTAAGAAAAAAGCAAGACTGAGCAGTCACCCAAATTAGTGAGCTTTTCTGAAGTCCTTTGTGTTAAGTCCCCCCACTGCTCTCCACTGACATTAATAGGACTCAGTGAGGCTCCTTCTGAGGGAAATGAAGGAGAGCAGACTGCAGTACCCTGTCCTCTGTACTTTAGTGAGAGGCCTTCTCCCTGTGTCCTAGGGAGTGTGGATTCAAGATGGGAACAGGGAAAGAGAGGCCCCTTCCACACGCCTTCTGAGATGCAGCCTTGGACTTAACGATGACATTTGGCTGCATTGCTCTGAGCACAGCTGGTGGTCTGTGTACTGCTATTAGCTCAAATGCATGTCTATCCAGAAACAGGCTTTTGACAAGGGAAAGAGAACTGGAATAGTTCTTATCCATTAATCCTAATCATGACTCCTAGTCTGGTCTCTGGGGGAAGGGTGATGAAGAAAAAAGTAGTTAGCACGGAGAAGGAGAAAGGAGCAGGAGGAGGAAAGACAGAGTGAAGTGACTTTTAGAAGAAACCAAAAGAGTACTCTCTGCTTTTGCCGCATGCACAGAAGGCTCTACCCCCAGACTGTGAGAAACAACGACAAGTATGTCAAGGGAAAAGACATACACAGTTTGGAATTAAGACATAGGGGTTTACATCTGAGCTCTAGCACTACCCATGTGAACCTAGGCAAATAACAAGATTTCTGCAGGCTTATTTTATCTCTGTATGTTGATAATAATTCATGCTTCACAGTGGGTACGATGATTAAATGAGATCTTATAGAAGTCTGTGCATTCAGAGATTCCTAATATTTGTTTACCTTTCCTTGGGGATCATCTTATTAGCCATCATCTTCCCACCAATAAACATAGTAAGGTGGGCATCATCATATTTACAACAGTAAGCATTGACCCTTGTAAGCTATAGAACTGTGAGGGAAATGAGTTAATGACATGCTCAGGAGCTAAACACACATTAAACAATGTGTTTATCACATGAATAAAATCAAGCCGGGAGAATGCCAAACAGTGAAACAATATCAACAACTTTAAACTCTGCTTTCTTACTCAATGAAGGCTTATAAGAAATCCAGAACTATCCAACTATGTCCATATCCCGAGAGAGGAAACGTGACTACAGGCTAAGGGTGATACTAATTCCTCTCCCTCACTCCCACAATGGATTACACCGAATAGATCAAGGAAACGACTTGGAGGGAGTACATGTTCTGAAAGAAATACAAAAATGAAATTACATAATTAAAGAATCATCTATTTGTAATACACATAAACCCTCATACTTTAAAAAATATAAGCAAGAGTAGCAAAACAAGCTAGGAAACTAAAAAGTAGGAAAGGTTTGTTTTCTTTCCCCAAACATCTTCTATTTAGGTAGTTTCTCTATGGGTTCCATACCATGATGGCCTGGGTTAACTGCTTTATTGCGGCTTAGTTTGTAAATTTCCCCCTCTGCTACATCCCAAGAAAGCTCTCCCTCTCACTCCATTTGTCCTGTATATTACCAACTAGATTTTAAAAACCAAGAGTGGAGACTCTGTTTACCACTGTAGATTGCTGATACAAGTAGATGTTAATACTTCACACATGCTGATTTATGATGATATCAAACTCACCTCTACTATGTCTTGTTATGCTAGACTTTGTTTCATGCATGATTATATTTATAATAAATTACTGTCAGCTAGAAGATCAATTGTTATTAATTTTTCCCAGATAATGTACTTGTATTCATTTATTTAAATATTTATTTATTTGGCTGTGTGGGGTCTTAGTTGTGGCCCTTGGGGCATTAACTCTCTAGTTGTGGCATGGGGCTTAGTTGCTCCACAGGATAAACCTATGTTCCCTGCATTGCAAAGCAAATTCTTAAGCACTGGACCACCAGGGAAGCTCCCTTTGCATTTTTTAATAGAAAACATAAAGGAAATTTAATATCCAAATAGTCAGGGTGAAGAATACTGGATTAAACTGGGTGCTCCAATCTTCTACCTGAAAGGACTGAGTCATTCAAGTGCTTTAGTTACTTGGTAGGCCTGAGGTCCTTGGCTGTCCTTAAATCATCCTACTAGGGAGCTGCCTAGTCCAGGGCTGGACCAGAAAACTCTGGCTGCTTCTCCATAATTTAAAGCAGTATATTTAGGGTGATTTCTCCAATTAGTCTCCTGACCCCCAGAGTCTGTGAGGTCTTGTGAGAATTAAAAATAACATGTGGTGCTGGTATTTAATAAAAAATGAAGATTATGGCATCCGGTCCCATCACATCATGGCAAACTGATGGGAAACAATGGAAAAAGTGACAGACTTTATTTTCTTGGGATCCAAAATTACTGTGGACAGTGACCACAGCCATGAAATTAAAAGACACCTGCTCCTTGGAAGAAAAGCTATGACAAACCTAGACATTGTCTTAAAAAGCAGACATTACTTTGCCTACAAAGGTATGTAGAGTCAAGCTATGATTTTCCAGTAGTCATGTATGGATATGAGAGCTGGACAATAAGAAAGGCTGAGCACTGAAGAATTAATGCCTTCGAAATGTGGCACTGGAGAAGACACTTGAGAGTCCCTTTGGCACTCAGCCTTCTTCACAGTCCAACTCTCACATCCATACATGACTACTGGAAAAACCATAGCCTTGACTAGACGGACCTTAGTCGGCAAAGTAATGTCTCTGCTTTTGAATATGCTATCTAGGTTGGTCATAACTTTTCTTCCAAGGAGAAAGTGTCTTTTAATTTCATGGCTGCAGTCACCATCTGCAGCGATTTTGGAGCCCAAGAAAATAAAGTCTGACACTGTTTCCACTGTGTCCCCATCTATGTCCCATGAAGTGATGGGACCAGGTGCCATGATCTTTGTTTTCTGAATATTAAGCTTTAAGCCAACTTTTTCACTCTCCACTTTCACTTTCATCAAGAGGCTTTTTAGTTCCTCTTCACTTTCTGCCATAAGGGTGGTGTCATCTGCATATCTGAGGTTATTGATATTTCTCCCGGCAATCTTGATTCCAGCTTGTGTTTCTTTCAGTCCAGCGTTTCTCATGATGTACTCTGCATAGGAGTTACATAAGCAGGGTGACAGTATACAGCCTTGATGTACTCCTTTTCCTATTTGGAACCAGTCTGTTGTTCCATGTCCAGTTCTAACTGTTGCTTCCTGACCTGCATATAGATTTCTCAAGAGGCAGGTCAGGTGGTCTGGTATTCCCATCTCTTTCAGAATTTTCCACAGTTGATTGTGATCCACACAGTCAAAGGCTTTGGCAGAGTCAATGAAGCAGAAATAGATGTTTCTCTGGAATTCTCTTGCTTTTTCCATGATCCAGTGGATGTTGGCAATTTGATATCTGGTTCCTCTGCCTTTTCTAAAACCAGCTTGAACATCTGGAAGTTCACGGTTCACGTATTGCTGAACCCTGGCTTGGAGAATTTTGAGCATTACTTTACTAGCATGTGAGATGAGTGCAATTGTGCAGTAGTTTGAGCATTCTTTGGCATTGCCTTTCTTTGGGATTGGAATGAAAACTGACCTTTTCCAGTCCTGTGGCCACTGCTGAGTTTTCCAAACTTGCTGGCATATTGAGTGCAGCACTTTCACAGCATCATCTTTCAGGATTTGAAATAGCTCAACTGGAATTCCATCACCTCCACTAGCTTTGTTTGTAGTGATGCTTTCTAATGCCCACTTGACTTCACATTCCAGGATGTCTGGCTCTAGGTGAGTGATCACACCATCGTGATTATCTGGGTCATGAAGATCTTTTTTGTACAGTTCTTCCGTGTATTCTTGCCACCTCTTCTTAATGTCTTCTGCTTCTGTTAGCTCCATACCATTTTTCTCCTTTATCGAGCCCATCTTTGCATGAAATGTTCCCCATGGTATCTCTCATTTTCTTGAAGAGATCTCTATCTTTCCCATTCTGCTGTTTTCCTCTATTTCTTTGCATTGATCGCTGAAGAAGGCTTTCTTATCTCTTCTTGCTATTCTTTGGAACTCTGCATTCAGATGCTTATATCTTTCCTTTTCTCCTTTGCTTTTAGCTTCTCTTCTTTTCACAGCTATTTGTAAGGCCTCCCCAGACAGCCATTTTGCTTTTTTGCATTTCTTTTCCATGGGGATTGTCTTGATCCCTGTCTCCTGTACAATGTCATGAACCTCATTCCATAGTTCATTAGGCACTCTATCTATCAGATGTAGGCCCTTAAATCTATTTCTCACTTCCACTGTATAATCACAAGGGATTTGATTTAGGTCATACCTGAATGGTCTAGTGGTTTTCCCTACTTTCTTCAATTGGAATCTGAATTTGGTAGTAAGGAGTTCATGATCTGAGCCACAGTCAGCTCCTGGTCTTGTTTTTGTTGACTGTATAGAGCTTCTCCACCTTTGGCTGCAAAGAATATAATCAATCTGATTTCAGTGTTGACCATCTAGTGATGGAGTCTTCTCTTGTGTTTTTGGAAGAGGGTGTTTGCTATGACCAGTGCATTTTCTTGGCAAAACTCTATTAGTCTTTGCCCTGCTTCATTCTGCATTCCAAGGCCATTACTTGGCCGACTAACGTCCATCTAGTCAAGACTGTGGTTTCTCCTGTGGTCATGTATGGATGTGAGAGTTGGACTGTGAAGAAAGCTGAGCACCAAAGAATTGATGCTTTTGAACTGTGGTGTTGGAGAAGACTCTTGAGAGTCCCTTGGACTGCAAGGAGATCCAACCAGTCCATTCTGAAGGAGATCAGACCTGGGATTTCTTTGGAAGGAATGATGCTAAAGCTGAAACTCCAGTACTTTGGCCACCTCATGCAGAGAGTTGACTCATTGGAAAAGACTCTGATGCTGGGAGGGATTGGGGGCAGGAGGAGACGGGGACAACAGAGGATGAGATGGCTGGATGGCACCACTGACTCGATGGATGTGAATCTGAATGAACTCCGGGAGTTGGTGATGGACAGAGAGGCCTGGCGTGCTGCGATTCATGGGGGTGCAAAGAGTCAGACACGACTGAGTAACTTAACTGAACTTGAGAGTCCCTTGGACTGCAAGGATATCAAACAAGTCAATCCTAAAGAAAATCAACCCTGAATATTCATTGGAAGGACTGATGCTGAAGCTGAAGCTTCAATACTTTGGCCACCTGTTGGGAAGAGCTGACTCAGTGGAAAAGACCCGATGCTGGGGAAGATCAAAGACAGGAGGAGAAGGGGATGACAGAGGATGAGATGGTTGGATGGCATCACTGGCTGAATGGACATGAGTTTGAGAAAATTCTGGGAGATGGTGAAAGACAGGGAAGTCTGGTGTGCTGCATTCCATGGGGTTGCAAAGAGTTGGGCATGCCTAAGCTACTGAACAACAACAAATTTAATAAAATTAGTAAAAATTTTCTGAATTGTCACTTTATAAGTGAAGACTGGAACTCAATTTTAGTGCCTGTGTTTGTGTATGCACTAGTAGTACTTTATGGAATACTAATGAAAAACAAAGAGCAGAGATACATGTCAACATATCAATTATGTACAGTCCTTCAATGGTATCACAGTGCCCTGGGTGGATGGAGGCTTCATTTCAGTAGGATAAAACTTGCAGGAGGATGGTGGGGTCATATAGCACAGGGTATACTGATCTCAAAATACTCTATGCCTGGCAGTCAGAGCATATTCCTGTTGACCAGCTAACGAGGTGTCTCAAAAGGTCATCATATCTCATGTAAATATTATTTATCAATCAGAGTTTTTTGGTAATAGAGCTCTGTTTGAATTTGATTGGCTTTGTTTTTTTAAAGTAGAATGATAAGCATAAGGTATTTATATATTTGTAGATATTTAAAATAAAACAATTTTGTACTAATACATAAGTAATATTATGAATAAAAAGTTTGTCTATGTTCATAACTGATGAGTTTTTTTTTTTCTTAAAAGGGTGTTTGCATGTTACCCAAGTTTGAAAAACACTGGTTTAGGGAAAGCATATTTGGAATTCTCTTAAAAGGGATAACATGGTCAAAATAGGTACAAACGAATGACCTTGACTTATAAATACCTTGGAGCATAGCTTAGGGATTGCTTTAATTTCTACTTGCCCTCAGCAGGACTGGGAGAAAAAATACAATTCTGGCCCTCAGAGCCTGGGAGGCCCAGCCTTGGCTGGAACATATATTGAGGGTCCTTGTGGGGACTGTTTTTCTGCTCTGTGTTTCAGTTTCACTATAAGTAAAGCAGGAATAATAATACACAAACTCAATCCTTAAATTAAAAAATAAAAATAAATAAACTTAACTTTATGGGAACAAAGGGGCAATAGATGAAAAAAGCATTTTCATTTTTTGAGAAAAAGAAGGTACTATTTAAAAGAGTAACTCTTGAAAATATCTCAACAATATGTGTCTAATTCATGCTGACATGTGTAATTGAACCTATGTTTAATGTTTGCTGCAAATTATCTGCTTCCTTTAAGAAGCTGGGTTGGTAAAAATGCTGAGCTGTATGGTTCAAAAATAGAGCAGTGGAAGAATTAGGGCTACCTGGGAAAAGACACAATAAGGTTAGGCCCTTAATAAAAGAAGAATGGGTGATTCAAAGAAACAGAAAGGGAAAACACAGTAGAAAAAAAGTGCTGCTAAGGATAATAAAAGACCTCATCAAGAAGCTGGTAGAAAGTAATAGAAGGAACTGGAGGTTATAGAAATTTCCACATCTAGAACTCATTAATCACACAGGAAAAGGTTAACACAGACAGGACCAGACCAATAAAGACCCAGAACAACCCAAAGAGAGATAAACAACATAAATACAATATTGAGTTTTATCCTGCTTTAGATGACAGAGTGTATACTCTCCTTTCCCTGCCCCATCTCCCCTCCCACCCCTCCTTTTCTTACTCATGCTAAACACTGAGTTATTTCTAATTAGATTTAATGGTTACTCACAATTAAATTTAATTACTCTTTCATTATTCAGAATAATTAAATTTCAATATATAAAGAGATCTCAGATCCCTTCTTATTTTAACTGTGTTAACAAATAGTATCACACACTTAAAATAAGAGTGGTGAGAACTATACTGCTTTCCTATAATAGAAACAGCAAGATCCACCCTCCTCAAAAAACAACAACAAAAAACCCTCCGTTCTTAAGTATAACAAAAATGCTGGACTTCCCTGGTGGCTCAGCATAAAGAATCTTCCTACAGTGCAGGAGATACATGGGTTTAATCCCTGGGTCAGGAAGATTCCCTGAAAAAGGGCATGGCAGCCCACTCCAGTATTCTTGCCTGGAGAATCCCATGGACAGAGGAGCCTGGTGCGCTATAATCCATGGGGTCACAAAGAGCTGGACACTACTGAAGAAACTGAGCATGCACAGCACACACAACAGAAATGTTGCAAGTTACTTAATAACTCTAATTTTTATAGGTTCATCAGGGAAGCCTTCTTGACATGGGAAGTGACACATACAATTTAAAAGATCATTTGACCACTTTTTGTGGAGTGTGAATCAGGGAGGGCCAAGAGTAGGAATAGAAAACCAAACAGGAGATGAAATGCAGTAGTGCAGGAAAGAAACAGGGGTCTTTCCAACTAGGATAGCAGTTGAAAAGGAAGTGACTGGGTTTGGGGAAAGGTTTTGGAGGACAGCAGTTGTTGGCAAAACACAGCCCAGAGGGCTAAATCTGGCCTTACCTTATTTTCATATGGCCCTAATAGTTAAGGATGATTTTTACCATGTTGAATGGTCATGGGAAAAAAAAGAGAAAACCATTTTCATAAATGGTTATTAAAAAAAATGTGACAGAAACCACATGTGGCCTACAAAGCCTACAATATTTACAATCTGTCTCTTACAGAAAAGGTCTGACAAACCTTGGAATAGAGTCAGCAAATCATGAACTCAAATCAGGTGGAGAGAGGAATGAAGGATAGACGGGAATGAAGGAAAGGGCCCTGCCTTTAAATTGAGTAAGCAGGTGATGAACACACTCTTTCCACTGCAGCCAATCAGTCCTCTCGCTGCCTGCATTTTATCCTTTACATGTTTTTGTTGTTGGACTTCTTTCACTGTCAGATTTATTTACTTATATGTCTGCTTCCCCTCCCTGGCAGTGACTTATTTAAGTAACTATTTTTTCTCAATATTTAGAGCACCCAGCTCTGTATAAGACCCATGTGCCATAACTACTGAATATAATTGAACTGATACATTAAATTCATTTTCAGTAGTGCTAGTAATAACATCAATGTCTTAATGAATAAAAAAGCCTCAATTGATTTTCTTAGTGTATAAGAGTTTATATAGCATTTTTGCAACCTCTCTGTTCTTTATGATAACTTTATACATTGATATTACAATAGGCCTCAATGAAGAGTTCTCCCTACCCCCATAAAACATTATATTTTATCTTTATTTACTTATATTTAAAATTCTAGGAAGTATCAGCATCCTTTAATGTGAACTAAAAGCTATCACTTTGAAAGGAATGACTAGAAAAAGAAAAACAGGATGAAAAAAAATTGCATGATGGAATATTATGAAAAATAAAAAGCAAGAAAGAAAATTCATGTATTAGAATGACAACCAGGGCATCTGGATAGGTGTAAGGAGAGTGGTGAGAAAAACAAAGGAATCAAAGGTGGACTTGTATGTTTGCCTGTTACTAAAACAAAGAAGACTATGAGACATATAGGTTGAATTCTGTCTTGGAAAGTTAAATTTAAAATGCTAATTAGGGATTCAAATATATATATATATATATATATATATATATATATATTTTTTTTTTTTCCAAAATGTAGGTAGATATTTTAATCTGGAGTTCTTATATGTGTCAGGATAATAGGAAACTGACAACCATGAGAAGAGCTGTTTTGGGGGAGGATGGGAACAGAACCTGTCTTAACTGTGTTGAAGCAAGTTAAAGAGAGAACAAAGAAATAGAGGAAACATTACAGACATTTTATAGAAATATTACAAACATTACAGTCTAGGAGAGATATTCCCATGGACATTTAACCTTCAAGTTGTTATAAAATATAAGAAATGGCACATAAGGAAATACCATTCACTTGAAGGAACTTTATTCTAACTTTATTAAAGCATTCTATTAATACATATATTATTTTCTAGTTTTCAAATATCATGCATCCTACATGACAGTGGATGTAAAGTCATTAAACAAAGTGTCCTTTCTTGGAAACAAGAGAGCACTAGAATGCTGGAGATTCCCTACAAGGTGGTCAATTCCCTGAAATACTATGCAAATTTTTGTAAATGCACATATATTGTGGGGAGGAAGTAGAGGGAACATAGCTTCAGTCAAATTCTCAAAAATCAACTGGGGTAGACAGTAATACCATGAACTCCTGCTGTGGTGAGGAAAAGAGGTCTATAATTCAGTGGAATTCCATAGGCGTGTTATCACATGCACAGTCTTGTCCAATGGATAAAAGGCAATTTTTTTAGCTTGGACACCAAGCAAGAGCATCCAAACTGAAAAGCAAAAACTCCAGCTCATTCTCATAGTGGGCAGAGCTTAGCAGACATGCTGTTCTCAGAATGGAGGCCAAGCATGAAACATCACAACAAGGCAGAGCCATCACCAGGGTGACCAGTTAAATAGGCTCATAGCTTTGACTACACCAGAAGAGGAAGTAAAGAATGAAACAAAATTCTAGAAATACTTGAGATGGAGCTTTAAACATGTACAAAAGCAAGAGATGAGCGTTTTCTGTACCTAGGTAGTGAACTTATACAAGTATGTAATGTCCTAGCACAGATCAGCACAGGATGAGAACACTGGCACACACAGAGAAGAATCAGCACAACTTGGACAAAGAAAGCAGAAGTCTCCTAACCAGTTTCTTAGTGAGGAGATGCTGGAAGTTTATATGAGAACCCCAATCTGTGTGTGTGAGTGCGCCTGTTTTATTATACTCTACTTTATGGTAACACACATATATAGATACCTATCTATCTATATGTATGTAATAAAAAGGATATAGTTCTTATTTTGTACCATGAACTCAATCATTCTCCACCTAACATCTGAGTTTTAAAATTCTAAAAGTTATTGCTAGAATTAGATCTTAAAAATAGGGTGGGCCTAATCTGATTGCTATTGACAACATTTTGTACGTACAGTGAGAGAAAGACTTAACAGTTACACCTTACAGAAACCTGCCTTAGTCAGGCATATTTCGGCCTAACTGTGCTATTCATTACAAATAAGTGCTACTGATGCGTGCATGCATGCACACACACATATACAGTATTCATTGGCTTTTTAATTGTCATTTGATGTTACTGATTTTATCAGATTTAATTGTTCAGAACATGTATTTCAATTACTTGTTTCATCTCTGTCATTCCTACTAGATAATGAGTCTTTGTGGAGTAGAGAACTGTTTCTACTTCTAACTTTGTCCATAATAGGTCTCAATAACTGTTAGTTAGATGAAAGGGAATTAAGCATGATGATTGTTTGGCTGAATTTAGAGTATTTATTTTTTAACCCTAGTGAGTCTGCATATTCAAGGACTTGAGTTGTGTTTCTTCTTTAGATAAGACTAGAAAAATAATGAAAACCTAACTCTTCAAATAATTTATAGTGAAATCTTGGCCAAACAAGTTTTGTTGTTGTTTGTTTGTTTGTTTTGTTAAATGGAAACTGTATGTAGGTAATAGATGTTTGAGCTGCTTGGAAAAACTGTCTTCTGTAATGGAAATGGCAAAATGAGTGGTCCTTGATGACAACTGTCAATAGAAATTTTTATGTTTCTATTTTTCTTCACAAAATAATATTGTTTCTACTAGCATTAACAAACTTCTTTTCTTTATCCTATAACACAGGATTTTCAAACATTAAAAGTTTGATGAAAGTTTTTTAAAAATTTATATTCACACTGCAGACTCAATGTGTCAGATGGTACTGCAAATCAATAATTAAATGAATTATACCTACCTAGGGTATTCACTAGGAAAATCTGAGAATAAACCTAACAGGTAATGTGCAGTGCATAAAATGAGAAATGGATCTTGAATAGAAAACTCTAATATTTAAAGCTGCAAATTCTCCTAAAATTAAATACCTATAATGTAATCTTAAGAGAAATTTTTCAATATAATTTTGTGAGAGTTAACTTGACAAAATGATTCTAAATTTCACTTGGCAGAATAAACAGTTGAGAGTAGCCAGGAAATTTCTAAAACATAACAAAGGTAACAGAAGTAACCACCCTTCAAACATTAAAATTTTATATAAAAATTGGTGATAAATATCACATGACTGTTATAAAAGCCTACCAGCAGATTAGCTGAATAGAAAAGAACATAGAAGGGTGAAGTATATCTGAGAATTTAACTTGTGATAAAGGTGACATTACAAATCAGACTTTTGAATAAACAACTTTAGAAGAATTGACTTCCACCCTCCCTCCCAAACCTTAAAGTTCAAGAGTACAGATAATTCTGGTAAGATTGGAGGGAAAAACAAAAACACTCAACTTTTGATATGTGACATAAAACTTGAAACTATAAAATGTCTCATGGATATGAAATATTTCTTCATGACAAAATAATGGACAAAACTGAAAAACAGATGACAATTTGAGAAAAGGTACTTGGAACATATATGACTAAAAATTAATATTCAGAGAGCTTCAAAAAACTGTTTAAAAGAACAAATCAACACTAACAGAAAAGTGGTCAAGCATAGTTTTAGCACTTCTCAGATGATAAAAGACAAGTGGTCAACAAAATATAAGACACCAAGCTTCACTATTGCTCAAAGAAATGCATGTTAAAACTACATGTGTGTAAATATTTGCATATCAGGCTGATAATATCCCTTTCTGAAACAGATATTTTAAACACTCTTGGTTGGAATAATTAATTAGATGTGAAAATGCCAAAATTTTAAATGTACCTCTCCTTTCACCCAGTAACTATTTTTGGAATCAAGCCTAAAATAGTACTTGCACAGTGTACATATATGAAATGATATTTGTTTTGTTATTGTTGAAAACTGAGTTGTCCATCAACTGGGGACTAGCTAAAAAATTATGGTACATACTAATAACAGCTAACAGTTATTGTGTACTTATTGTTCTAAGCATTTTATCATATATTTAGTAATGTAATCCATCCAACAATATCATGAAGTAGGTACTATTATCATTACAGTTTAAAAGAGAGCAGAGTATTGATAAACCCACACAAAAGAACACTGCATGACTATGAAATAAATTGACATATCTATATTCAGTAGAAAGAGCACAAGATTTTTCTTGACTGAGAAAACTATGTTATAGAGCAGCATGCATAGTATATTTATATTAAATTCTATAAATTCATGCATTTACATTCAAAAGAGAGGTTATCTAAAAGAAGGGTTAATAGCAGTGTTTTCCTAGAAGGTGGGATGTTGAATTTTTAAAACTCTCTATTCTTAAACTTTGTCAATGCAAAGTTCTTAAAGTATTTTGACCATGTAAGTGGACTCACACCACACCTGTCCTTCTGCATCTGGCTTATTTCAATTAGCATAATGTCTTCAGGGTTCATCCATGTTACTGCACATTGCAACATTTCCTTATTTTTAAAGCTGAACAATATTCTATTATATGCATATACCCCATTTTTTATCCATTCATCTGTTGATGGATACTTAGGTTGTTTCCACATCTTGGCTATTGTGAATAGTGCTGCAATGATCTCTTTGAAATCTTGACTTCAGTTCTCTTGGATAATATCCAGAATTGGGATTGCTGGATCCACTTATATAGAGTATGGAAAACAGTCAAAGTCAAAAAATGGGAGAATAGAATGGTAGCTGCCAGGAGCTAGTGGGTGGGAAAAAAGGGAAATTGCTAATGAACAGGCATGAAGTTCTAATTATGCAAGATAAGTTCTAGAGATCTGCTGTACAATATTGTGTGTTTACAATACTATTATACACTTAAAATTTATTAAGAGGGTAGATTTCATGTTAGATGTTCTTACTACAATAAAACCAAATTTTTGAATGAAGTGTTTTTCATTTTGGGAAATGTGGAGTTAATAAAGCCTTTTCTAAGTTCCCTTTGGTTCTCCTATTTTAAAAGCCCTATATATGCCCCTCTTTCTAATCCTTCTATTCTGGCCTCAAAATTGAATTATTATTTCTTTACCCTATTTACCTTTCTTATCCCAAGTTCCCCTTAAGGCTGGGATGTGATAGAAAACTTAGGATTGTCTGTCAACATGCTACCAATTTATAATGCATTTTTTATAGGAAAATATGGTAACATGGCCATTTGATAATAGTTGCTAGTTAACATGTTCAGTTCAGTTCAGTTCAGTACAGTCGCTCAGTTGTGTCCAGCTCTTTGTGACCCCATGAACCGCAGCACACCAGGCCTCCCTGTCCATCACCAACTCCCAGGGTTCACTCAGACTCACATCCATCGAGTGAGTGATGCCATCCAGCCATCTCATCCTCTGTCGCCCCCTTCTCCTCCTGCCCCCAATCCCTCCCAGCATCAGGGTCATTTCCAGTGAGTCAACTCTTTGCATGAGGTGGCCAAAGTATTGGAATTTTAGCTTCAGCATCAGTTCTTCCAATGAACACCCAAGACTGATCTCCTTTAGGATGGACTGGTTGGATCTCCTTGCAGTCCAAGGGACTCTCAAGAGTCTTCTCCAACACCACAGTTCAAAAGCATCAATTCTTCGGTGCTCAGCTTTCTTCACAGTCCAACTCTCACATCCATACATGACCACTGGAAAAACCATAGCCTTGACTAGATGGACCTTTGTTGGCAAAGTAATATCTCTGCTTTTGAATATGCTGTCTAGGTTGGTCATAACTTTCCTTCCAAGGAGTAAGTGTCTTTTAATTTGATGGCTGCAATCACCATCTGCAGTGATTTTGGAGCCCAGAAAAATAAAGTCTGACACTTTTTCCCCATCTATTTCCCATGAAGTGATGGGACCAGATGCCATGATCTCAGTTTTCTGAATGTTGAGCTTTAAGCCAACTTTTCCACTCTCCTCTTTCACTTTCATCAAGAGGCTCTTTAGTTCCTCTTCAGTTTCTGCCATAAGGGTGGTGTCATCTGCATATCTGAGGTTATAGATATTTCTCCTGGCAATCTTGATTCCAGCTTGTGCTTCATCCAGCCCAGCGTTTCTCGTGCTGTACACTGCTTAGAAGTTACATAAGCAGGGTGACAATATACAGCCTTGGCATACTCCTTTTCCTATTTGGAACCAGTCTGTTGTGGAAATAGGAGAAGAATACTGGATTGGGTGGCAAAAAACCAAGTTCTAGTCCTGGTTCCACCATAGCCAATACTATAATTCTGGCCATGTCATATAATCTCTCGGAACCTGTTTCCTCTAGTAAGGAATGAAAGGTGAGACCAGTTACTTCGTTTTTAAATTTAGATCACCATAATTCCTGGACTTCTTTGGATGTGCACAGAGGCCACCATGGAAATTGGAGAGACCCGAGGCAAGAGGGCTGGATCCTGGTCTCCAACCCCGATTTAACCAAAACAACTCTATTTTTATTTATTTCATATAATGGGATTTCACAGAAGATTTTGATTGAATAAAGGGTTCCAATGCTTGAAAACAAGAAAGGAGAGAGAAAAGTTTGAAAACCACAAACTAAGCTGATGTCTGAGGTTCCTTATAGCTTTAAGTTCTTGTTTTGAAATTAATCTATGCCTCAGAATGTATGTGAGTAAGCAACGAAAATGCATTTTGCCCTGAAGAGAATTTCCAAGTCACTGAACATCAATCATAAAGAGTTTCTGTTGTTAACATGTGGCAAGTTGATTTTTATTTTTGCTTCCCTCAGGTCAATTTACCATCTGCCTCATCTTCATCAAAACATTAATTTCAGCTTAATCCCCTTTTTTTCCTCTCTGGTGGTAAAAGGACCTGGCTCACTTTGAAATGAAACCAATATAGTGAAGCCATGATTTCATATGCAAGAAGGCTTCCATTTGATTACTGTGGAACTTCAGAATACTAAAATGAATAAAGTAATTTAGCTGCTTTCTCAGATTCAAAGTCTAAAATCTACTCAAAATGTGCTAAAATTAACTAAATGTATTGAGTATTTACCATATGTAAGAGACAGTACAAGATTGGGGCTATAAATGTAGAACCCTGCTCTCAGGAAAGTCTATGATCTCCGGCAAGAGAGGACATTATGTCTATGTGAGTTCAAAGTACAGATCTGCCAGCTTCAAGAGTCTTGAGGGTTTTGACAGACAGGATTTTGACAGACATAAAGTATAAGAAAAGGGCATTTCTGGTGAAGAGAATGCTAAAGTAATAGGGTTGGAAGATTCCCTGGAGGAGGGAATGGCAACCCATTCCAGTATTCTTGCCTGGAGAATGCCATAGACAGAGGAACCTGGCGGGCTACACTCCATAAGGTTGCAAAGAGTTGGCCACGACGGAAGTGACTTAGCACTCATACACACTAATTCAACAAGCAGTAGGGCAGTTGGGAAACATGCATGCTCTATGAAGATTGCACTGGTTTTAGAATATAGTGTAAATTGAAGAAGATAGACACTAAAAGTTGAGACAGCAACTGGGATGCTAGATGCTCCAATGGCCCGGATAAAAAGGTGATGGAATGATATAATGGCAGTGAAAACAGCAAAGAGGTGATTCATGAAGCGACACCTAGAGCAGACTCCCAAGAATTTAGAGAATGTCTACAGGAAACAGACAGTAGAACAGGTTAGACACTATTACAAGAGTCAAGAAAGAAGACAACATTAGCTTGGACTAAAGTTGGAGAGTAGAAGGAAGTACATGTATATTTGAAAAACTATTTAGAAAACTAAGAGGGATTGAGCAAAAGACTGAACATGGAAGTGATATCACTAGATAGGGAATAATAAATGGAGATAAGTCATAGGTTCAGTGGGGTCTTGAGTTTCATTTTGGATATTTTGATGCTGAGGAGTCTGAGACATGCAAGAAGAGCTAGAACAATGGAGAAAAGAGAATTCTCTATTTGATACAGTTTTGAGGATGTGATGTTCTCAGAAGAAATTTAGATTTTAATGAATGAAAAGAACTGTAAGGATTAATGAATAAAAAGGTAAAGGATATACAGTAATTTTAAAAAATTATTTATTTTTAATTGGAGGATAATTGCTTTACAATATTGTATTGGTTTCTGTCATATATCAACATAAATTGGTCATCAAGTCAAAGTCAAAATGTTAGTCACTCAGTCCTGTGCAACTCTTTCCGACCCCATGGACTGTAGCCCACCAGGCTTCTCTGTCCATAGAATTTTCCAGGCAAGAATACTGGAGTGGGTTGCCATTCCCTTCTCCTGGAGTTCTTCCTGACACAGGGATCGAATCTGGGTCTCTCATATTGCAGGTGGATTCTTTACCGCGTAAGCTACCAAGGAAGCCACAAATCAGCCATAGGTATACATATGTCCCCTGCCTCCCACCTCCCACCCCATCCCACCCTTCTAGGTTAACACAGAGCACTGAAGTTGAGTTCCCTGTGTCATACAGCAAATTTCCACTGCCTATCTAATTTTACATATGGTAATGTATATGTTTCGATATTTATTCTCTCAATTCATCTCCTTTTCCCCATGTGTTCACAAGTCTTTTTCTTTCACAAAAGAATATGTATACAGTGAAACTTGCAGGTGTGTCTGGAGACGTTGCACATATTAGGTAATTTGATTATGATCTACTGATAGAAAAGGAAATTTATACTTAACATGAAAAAACAAGGAATATGAATACATCTTTTTCTAGATTTTGTTTGTTTACTGGTTAATGAATGAGTGAGTTACGTCTCTTCTGAGATTTTTGACCAATGGAATATTTTTTTCACTACATGTTTGAATGTTTAGAACTCTCTGTTAGTCTTCTATTTAGTTCAAGTGGTTGTATGTTGGTTCTTTGGCGCCATTGTCAATAATAATATTCAACAAAACAACCCCCTAAATATGGCTTTGTTTTTCTCTTTTTAAACATATCTGATTCTCAACCCAAACCAAGATCCAATTTTTCTTTCTCATGTGGGAGACAAGTCTAAGTGACTGACCACCATTAAAATTACTTCACTCACTAGACCCCACTGACCTTTTGCTAACCTGTCTCTTTGCTTAGCCTCTTAAATCCTTGCACTTCTCTGTTACCAGTTGTCTCTTCCTTAATATAAGCTTCTTCCCCTTTATCAACTTCCTGCTGTACTCTCATTCCTTCCTATTTTTAAAAAGTAACCCAAGTGATTTTTGAAATTAGGTAAATTTGAGAAAATCTGTGCAGAGACTCTTCAGGGACCACTTTGAGATTGCAGGAGAAAAGCAGGCTAAGCCATATTCTTTTCATCTGCTTCACTCAGACTAGGTCTGTGTATACTTTTTAATAAGACCCCTTACATAATTTTTCATCTGAAGCAAAGATCCTATTGCTCAAAACACATTAAAAATTACAGTCATGGATCCATTACCACTCTTGACTTTCCTAGTCTCCCTATCCATTCCTATTTCAACAATATACTCACAACCATTCTAGAATCCCTCAGCTTCTTGATAATCAAGAATTTAACATTAGTGAGGGTCTGAAGTGAAAAGCTCTGTTTTACATGTTAAATACACAGCATTGAACAAAACAGATTCCTTGTCTTTATCTTACTTCCAGTGGGTATATAAATAAAATAAACAAGAGCAATTTTTTTAATATTAGAAAATGAGTAGTGTTAGGAAGAAAAAGCATAAAATGGGAAATAGGAAATTCCAAAGAAAGTGTGTGTGTGTGTGTGTGTGTGTGTGTGTGTGTGTGTGGTGTATGCATGTTTGTGTATACATGCACAACTTTAAATAGGGAAGAAGGAAAGGCTCATGAGATGATAAACTCCATTAAGTGAAGACCTAAAGGAGGCAAGAGAATGAGGAATGTGGATATCTTTAAGAAAATATATCCAGGCATAGAAAAACCACAGTAATGTTTAATTAGCAATAGTAGAATGAAGGGATAAAAAATGTAGGAGCTCGTTCGTCAAGGTAATTTTCTATTTCTTGCAGCCATCCTTTCCCTTGCTGTTAGTACAGTGGATGCCATTTGCTTTAACTAGAATCACCACTTAGACTCTGGCATTCAATCCATCAAGAATATTCATTACTGACATTATCTCAGGTTTCTCTCTACAGATGGAGAAACTAACAGCCAAAGAGGTTATGTGGCTTGCCGGAAGTCACAGTGCTAAATAGGAGGAAGCTAGAACTAGAGGTCAGTATTTTAAATTCCAGTCTCAAGTTCCTTTAGTTGAAAAGATCTTCAATATATGGGCCAGAAATCTAATTACATTTCATATATAAATGTCTTCTTAGTGAATATATACTCATATAATGACAATGTAGGCAATTTCCTTAATAATAAATTTTCTCTCTTTGAATACCACTTGTGACTTCCCATATGGCAGTTCTCATTTTCACATGTCCCAGTAGAAGAAAGAGGAAGAAATAAAGGGAGAGAAAGGAAGTGCATTGAGAAGGGGGAAAAAAATGACTGAAAAGTAACATGTTGTGATTCAATCAACTCTCAACCCCAAATCTTCCTAAACTCTAGTTCTTTCCAACATATTGCAACAATACTTTCAATTTCTCACCAATTCTGAAATGGAGATATATAAATATATATATCTCCATTTCAACATTTTAATATATATATATATATTAAAATTTTTCCTTAATGTCATTTGCAGCAACATGGATGGACCTAGAGATTACCATACTAAGTAAGTCCAAAAGAGAAAGAAAAATATATGATGTCACTTATATGTGGAATTTAAAATAAGTATGATAGAAATGACCTTATTTACAAAATAGAAACAGACTTACAGACATAGAAAACAAACTTTTCTATGGTATGGGGGGTTACTAAGGGGGAAAAGGGGATGGGAAAGGATAAATTAAGAGTTTGGGATTAGCAGATATAAACTACTATATATGAAATAAATAAACAACAAAGTCCTACTGTACAGCACAGGAAACTATAATCAATATCCTATAGTATATCATAATGGAAAAGAATATGAGAAAAAGTAAATATATCACTGAATTACTTTGCTGTAAACCAAAAACTAACATGCATTATAAATCAATTATATTTCAATGAAAAGAAATAATTAGTTTTCTTATCCCCTATGGCTCTATTTTATTAACAAATGAAGGAATCAGCCATAACCATCATCAATTAATGGAATGCCAGCCTTGTGATTGCAACATACCCTGTGATAGCCTGATGCTTACTATGATAATAGGATATCTCCTCAAACTTCAGATTCACATTCCACCTGGTCATTCTATCCAGTGCCCTTTAGAAACACTGCTTTCCCTTCTCGTCTTATTTGGTAATGTGATCTCTATTTCCTCTACCATTTAATCTTCCCTGAGAAGCACTGCTGTTTCTGACATCTGTTCCCTTCCCATCCGCCTCTGTGAACTCTGATAAAGACAAAGTTTTCAAGAAATGTAAAGCTCATCTGTCAACTTACATCCCCTGCCACCTGTCAGAGGCCTCACTGCCATTCCTATGTGCACTCTTAACTCTGTATGGACTTGAAGCATTTTTTGTTGAGCTCTCTTTGGAGAGTTATCCTCATTCTCCATTTTTTAAATTAAGTCTTTGTGTATTGTATTTACTGACAATGTATCCGATCACTCCCCATTGTAATCATTTTGCATACAACTCCTTTGCCATCATTTCTGCTGTATCAAAAGCCTGATATTTCAAGAATTTTCTATTTAGTTCTAAAACTCTAAGGCTCAACTTGAGGATTTAACCTGTAATCTGGGTGTTTGAAGGGATATCACAGCTGCTACAGCTACCAATATGGGTTTGGAAGCAACTCTTTCTCATCAGTGACCTCATCTTATTTGTTCACACCCTTAAAATATTTAATCTGGATTAGTGCAATGAATTCTGGGTTTAGGGCTACCCTTAAAGACCACCTGTGAGATTTAGTTAGCTTGCCTACTTTAGGATCCTGGTCAGATGAGCCATGTTTCACTTACATCATCCATTTAATTTGCAATCTAGAAAAAGTTGACTTTATATGAGTTTCTTGAAAATTTTCCTTGCTTATATCTTAGGGTTTTTCTATTTTGAGAGTAAAATTAGGACATAGATTTCCTACATAAAATACACCTTTCTCTCCTCGACTTTCACTCCCTCTATCCCTGCCCAGGAAAACAAAAACAACAACAACAAACTATCTGAACCAGTTTCCTCTTTGCTAGGGAAGAGAGATCTAAATTAAGGGCAGGTTGGTCTATCCTGGCTACAGGGAAGCATGGAAAAGTGCTCTCCATTGTAAATTTTTTCATATCTTCTCCCTCATCTCCATCTCCCTCTTACCTCTCTTCAACTGAGAACTTTGGGTTCTAACAAGTCTTCACTGTGATAACTCTCTGTCTGATTTCCCTCTTTCCTTATTCACAGTTCACCAGGCCCATCACCTTCATATACACATAGACACACGCAGTCATTTACATCTATTTACAATCTCTCATATTTCTAGAAACTGTAGTCACTCTCTGTACATTATCACTTCCTTTTTTGTATTATGTTTCATTGTTTATATTTTGCATATTAGAATTCTTGAAGGATTTAATTTTTACATTTTGAGATACAGTGCCTAACAAGTTGTACAAACTCAGAGCAAGCTTGTTGAAATGATTAACTTGTTAAAACCTAAATAATGTATGCATGTGCTAACAGTTCAAAGAATACTAAAGAGCATGTGATGAGAAGAAAGTCTCCCATTCCAACCCCCTCCACTTCAAAGGGAAATTTATTTGAATTTCCATCTAAATCATCTGGTTCATAACCCTACATAATATGCATGTTTTTTACTTCTTGATTTAGCCATTTTACACATGAGCTACTGACTCCACTTGTTAGAGAGGAGCTTTTAGCTCAGCCACATTTCTCCTTTCAGTTGATAATTCCCCGATGGTCGATAATTATACAAAAGTTTATAATTCCTTACCTGAAGTTCTTGGAACCACATGTTTCAGAATTCATATTTTTTTCAAAACTTACAAAGGTGATATTGTGTATATATCATATGTTGCAAAATCCACACATAAGTGTTTCCACAGTAAAATATATGAACAGTCATAAGAAGCGGGATATATAAAGATTATAAATAACTTCATGTTAGGTACAAATCAGGTTTTCTCAACAAAAATATGCCAAAATTTATCTCTTTAGCTTGTTACAATGAACCCACATGTTACATCAATTGCTCAGTTCTCCTTACTGTTACTCAGATTAATTTTAGTCTTCCTAGAGTAACAAGATGCATAGTTCTCTAACATTAAAAATGACTCATCATATACTTAATACAAACCCAAACCATCCAATTAACTAGTTTTGATCAGTCTCTCCATTTATCTGATTGAGCTACACAGCTATTTTCTTATTAATTGCTTTTCTTAAGAGTCTGATTTAATATGCTACTATCCTTCTTTTACTCTCCTACTTGATTGCTCACTAAAGTATCTCTCTGTAATGGTATTCCATGGTGACTATGTCTCTAGAAAAGAAAAAAATTTTACAAGTTAAAGGATACCTCTGATGTCTCAAACATACAGGAATCATTTCAGATGACCAGATGTTATCATTATAGTCCATAATCTGTCCATAATAAAAATACTCTAGAAAATTTCCCTACTTGATTATTAAAAATATTCTGAAACAAAATATTAGCACTATTATACTAGCTTATAATAATTCAGGAAATACACAGTTGTTGACCATTCTAGTTTAAAACATGATAAAAAAAAATGAAGACATAAAGTCTATGTATGTTTACAAATGTGATTCTCCCACTACCACCTCATACATTTCTTCAAAAAGTTTTGTCTCTTTCAGTCTTTTTCCCAAGGAGAAGTCAAGTACAGAATAAAGTTTGGTTGATAGGTTGTAGGGAAAAAACCATGGGGGAAATAGAACACTGCCTGGCATATAGTATATTCTAAAATAAGAGCTGAATTTTCAGAAACATAGTCAGGAGAAGAAAAAGAATGAATGAATGTAAACAAAATAAACAAGTGGTGTAATAAGAGGCAGTGAGAAGGAGGAAAGTGTGAAGCCAAAATTCAACCAGGCAACACACCTCTAAAGGAAAAGAGGCCTCCAGCACATTTAAAGCTTTGTCCTGTTGAATCTTCACTCACTTCTACACCAAACAGCATAGTTGGTTGACAGGTCCTAACTATACCTAACACATGGCTTCCTAACCACCATATTGACTTTGGACCTCTGAAAACAGCCCCCTAGCACTGCAGTTCCTATTAAGAAAGGGTTGCAGCAGCCAACCAGATATTACAAGGATAGATGCAAGAAGACAAAGTCAGAACGTCTATAAGCATTACTGCATGGGTGGCACTGCCTGTAGGCTGTAATTCTAATCAGAACATTTTTTTTTTTCTAGGAAAGACTATTTCCATTGGAACAAATAATTATAGGTGTGTCACTTCAATTAATAAAGTGATATTCTTGTGAAGCTTGGAAAGGATTTAGTGAAAAAATTAAATTATGATTTTCTAATAGTGAAATGAAATTTTAATGTTAAGAATCCATTTTTAGGGTGATATCTAGGAACATATCTAACTGCAGAGGGAAATATTTAAGTGAAAAACTTAGCTTATCCTGGACTTGAAATCTGAGCATAAGTTCACAGGAATATTCAACAATTGTTTTGTATGTTGGAGCATGAAATTAAAAAAAAGAAAAATACACACACACACAAATATTTGTGTATATATATAGTTTCCCTTTTCTTCTCTAAAGAAACTTTGGTGATCACAGAGGTGAAAGGTATGTTACATTTCCCCAAAGAGTTAAATCACATTTATAAGAAAGAAACATTTGAAAGGAATTAATAATTTTTCTCTAATTTGGTTTAGAGTATCTATGAATCATTTTAACCTTTCAAATTTGGAGACAAGATAAATTTGTGGCTCCAGATGTAATCTGAAGACATTTGATGAGTTGATGTCTTTTGTCTGAGCATGACTCAAGCATCCATTACCGATGAGGAAGCCAGGTTTTTGCCTTGCTTTTTAAAACTGGGGTGGGAAGAAGATTGGGATTTTCCAGGAATAAGCAGATCAATGCCTCAGATAAATACTGGTACATAATCACTGTTACAACAGAATATATCTGAGATAAACACTGATAAGGGCATCAAAGTGCGTCAAATTCTATCATGTAGTTAACTCTAAAAGCTCTAAAAAAACATTTTTAGGGCCAAATCGCATAAGATACACATGAGTCTTCCCAGGGAATTATGTCTTTGAATGGAGAAGCCATTCTGGAATATGATTTCCCAACATGTTGATACTCAAGAGATTATATTTGGATGAGGTCTAGAATTCTGAATCTTATTTTAATGGCTACATTTCTTAGGGCCTCCTATGATTCTTTGATTTCTTTAACACAGAGTTTGCAAAGTATATTTACTTTTGCAATTTTATGTGCTGATCTTGCTCTTTTTCTTTTTTCCTCTATGGTATTAAGTATAAATTACCAATTGAATAATCAGATATTTTAGGGGGAAAAGGCTCAGGTTTTATAACACTTTGGGATTTATAACAGCCAATGCTTTTCAAAACTAGAATTAAGTCATAGGCATAACAATTCTCACAGTGGTTCTATGGCTAAGTTTCTGATGAGACAGTGACCCAGGCCCTGTGTCACAAAAGGTCATAAGGATTAAGCTCTGGTTTCCATTAAGAAAAGATGACCAACTATTAAGTCCTACTGGTAGATATATACAGTTTGAAGGGGGAAATGTTCAATTTTATCCTTCTTAAAGCATTCTATTATTTTAGCAATTATTCTATCCAATTTGGTTTTATTTAGTTCATTGGTTGGTGGTGGTTTAGTTGCTAGTCGTGTACGACTCTTGTGACCCCGTGGATTGTAGCCCACCAGGTGGGCAGTCAATGGGATTCTCCAGGCAAGAATTCCCCATTGCACTGGCAGGTGGGTTCTTTACCACTAGCACTACCTGGGAACCCCAGTTCATTTGTCAGTCTCCCAAAATTTGCTCACTGCCTCATTTTAATATCCTTTGATAAGTAGAGTGAACATTTTTTCCCCAGATATATTTACATATGAAACTCTTACCATCCTCACTAAATGAGCAAACCAATGCAGTCATCTGTGCTTGTATTACATATTACATACTCTATATACTTTTGTGACAGTATAAGGACTACCTCTGTAAATAAATACTTTGGAAGAACTCTAGAATCCAGTACATATATAGGCCATGCCATGCAACTTGAGGGAATTTAGTTCCCCAACTAGGGATTGAACCTGCACCCTTGGCAGTAAGAAGTGCAAAGTCCTAACCACTGGACCACTCTTTGGTAAACTTAAATGTTCCAGATTTTTAACTTTCGGGTTGCCTCTTAATCTAAAATACACATACGTAATAAAGAATGGAGTCAGAAAATTCTCTATGTCTTCCCCTTTGGGTTCATGTACATTCAGAAATCTTTCTATTTTCCAGTAAGGATGATTTATCTGATGCATGTAGAGATCTATGCATATAGACACGGGGGCAAATGAACAAACCACTGTAACCAAAATTTTAAGTTTGTACTTAAAAGAAAAGCTACCAGACGCCAGCATTTCCAGAGAGCGTTGTTATTATTTAACAGTTCTAAAAGCCAGAAGGAAATGGAACCCCACTCCAGTATTCTTGCCTGGAGGATTCCATGGACAGGAGAGCCTGGCACACTATAGTTCATGGGGTCATGGAGAGTCAGACATGACTTAGTGGCTGAGCACAAAGCCAACAGGATTCAAGCTGCCACTCAAAACTGGGGTAGAAATGTCCCTGCCTAATCAGCTTGGAAAGAATTACTACTAAAAGAGCCTACTCATCACCAGCACATAGGATCAATTTTAAATGTACTAATTACTTGATATCCACAAAGTAGCTACATTCAAAACATAAAAACATTTGCATACTGTTTATGAAATTGGTGTCAATTTCTTAATAGCATTTCATTCCTTTCAACATAAGTGAATCTTTATTAGGTAGGAACTGATTACTCTGGCACTTTACGCCATAGATCTCCTTTCTGCATTTTTATCTATTTGGTCCTTTTTCTGATTCATATGCCTTCCACTGGAAGCTGGAAACAGAAAAGAAGACTAAGTGTACTGATTCCAGGTATTCTTTCATTTTCTCTTTTATATTGCTGAATTTCAATAATTAATAAGTTCTAATTTACTCAGCTTTTTCTCTACATCTACACTGTCATGCATTTACTTTATAATTCACCTTCCAGCATGTCCCTGGCCATTTTTCATATCTGTAGGATATTAACTATAGTATACAGTAATTAAAATGCTATGAGATTCAATAATGTCCAGTGCAGCTTTAGTGGTAAATTTACCACATTTCAATTATTCCTGTTGTGTGCGTGTGTGTACACATATACGTCTGTATATATATATAAACATTTATTTGTTAATGACAGTAGTAAAATTAGAATAATATTTTAGCTATAACTTATCTAATTCCCATAGTGAGAAGATATGGTAAGCATCAAATAGATTTTTATTTTTAAGTGACTTTTTTAAAGCACTTACACATCATGAAGGAAAGATCCAGCATCCAAAGAAAGTTTGTACCTGAAAAAATAAATTTGCTTTACAATAATAACACTGGTCATTCCAAACAATGATGACTATATTTGTCAAATTTTTTATTTAAAATTTTTAAAGTATGTAATAATTTTCAGTGATATTTAATTTCTTTGATGCCAACATGCTTTCCTTAACAATGAATTTTAGTTGTCCCACAAAATTTTTAAACTTTTTGTTGAAGTATCCAGAAATGCATAACTCACAAAATTTTCACAAATTGAATGTGCCCATATAACCAGCACCAGGTCAGGAAACAACCTTATCGGCACCTCAAATGCCACTGTCCTTGTAACCTCCTCTAGTAATGCTTTTGAATTCACCATGTCAAAGTATTTTCTCCAAAAGTAATTTCTGAGGCAGATAAAGAGTGAAGCAAGGCTAGCCTGTCATTTCTAGTTCTGTTGGCCTGAAATATAGTCAGTTCGTGTGCAAGGGGCTTCCTCTAAAAGTTGACAGTGCCCTGCCTGGATGACGATGATGATGGATACTGCTGCTGCTCTCTTGTCATTTAGAGGGGAAAGTTGGGTACAGGGGACAGTGTGTGGGAAGAGAAGAATGAATCCTGGATTTGTCAGGCTGCAAACACATTTCTTGAAATTCAGATTTTCTTTCTTCAAGTGGGTATTTGACCTGAGGCAGCTAAGCTAATTAACATTTCTAGGCCTTAATTTCCTTGATCTATCAAAAAAATAAATGTTTGACTATATGATCTTCAAGGTTTGTTCCAAGGCTAAAAGGTTATGATTTCATATGGAAGGATACAGGTAAGGTGTAAAGAAGTAAATTCTTTCCTTTTCAGAACTGATCTAAAGGCCTCCCACTCTTTATCTTTCCTATTTCTGGAATCATGTATTCAGCCTGATTTAGAATTATTTGCCCTTATGTACTAAAATCAGTCTGTGATGTTAATAAATAAATTCTAAGACAACAAGTTAAATGTGTAATTTTTGCTGCCGTTTTAGTCTCTCCTGACAATATAAAATAAAATTTGGGCTTCTTAAATAGCATCTCATACCTCCTCCTATGGTAAACTGTGTCCATAAGAATAAGAATTTCATCACACATACACATGAAACACTCAGAAAATGTGATGCCCACGAATGTCCAGATGAATTCTGAGTAAAGCCTTGTTCACAGATAGGGAGTAGATTAATCTTTCTGCAAAGCTATTTTGTATCATATGAAATATCTTCAGTGACTGCACAACAGTAAAAGACATACATCAGCTTCTATTTAAGAACTTCAAAACTTCTGACAACTGGCTCACATGAATCACTGTCAAGAGGAAACCTTCCAGCAGCAGTGACTAGCCCTAGTTTGCTGTCTGGCTAAGCTATGACTGATACCAAAGAAAGAGCAACCTCACCATTTCTCACAAGCATATGGAAACTGCCATGAAAAGAAGAATTAGAAATCTCACAATTCATGTGCCTTTTGTCCATTCTTTATTATGATTCCAGTATCTTCCCTGCACTTTCCCTTCTCTTGATTCATCAGACATCGTCTACATGATGGTAGAAGAAGCCTTATGACAGTTCTGCTGCCATTATTTGCATTAGTTGAAGAAAACCCAAATTACTGCTTGTCAGCTACGAATTCACTCTTTTGCTTCACTGCATTGAATAGATAGCATTAAAGAACTTGAACCATTCGATTCTGATTATGTACAAGACATTACAATAAGCCTTCCCGCTCCCTCCTCCATCC
This sequence comes from Capricornis sumatraensis, assembly GCF_032405125.1. Classification (NCBI taxonomy): domain Eukaryota; kingdom Metazoa; phylum Chordata; class Mammalia; order Artiodactyla; family Bovidae; genus Capricornis; species Capricornis sumatraensis. The sequence goes on along the minus strand of NC_091082.1, from coordinate 47,085,743 downwards.
TCATAAATACTATCCTTACAAGATAGACTCACAAAACTCCAGGTTCCATTTTCTTTTCAATTTCCACCTGTTCCTTGAAAAGCCATTTCTTCACATTTATTCTCTGACCTTATTTCTGTATCTGCAGCAGGAGAGCTGGACAGAAACTCAAGTTTTAGCAATCAATATACAACTTGGGTTGTGTAGTCTTCACAAATCCTAGAGTTTTTCCTTTTTCCATTCACCTAAACCTATCAATTAAAAAAAATAATAAAGCATTTACACTGGATACTGTATATCAAACTCAGAGCAGCAGCTTTCTCCAGTCATATTCAGTCCACATGAGATACTTAAGGGTGTAATAAAATATTAAAAGGCATACTCTCACTGCTTGCTATTTTGAAAAAGGAAAAAAAAAATCCTTTCAGACAGTAATCAATTTCATCGTGCCGGAGATTTCTGCAAAATGCATTAAGAAGTTCACGCCTGTGGCAATGGTCATTGCGCATATTTTGGAATGTCTCCCAGACTCTAAGATTTTTTCCAGACATCCAGGAGGGACCTGAGTATGACAGAGATCCTGCTCTGGGTCTTAAAAAATGTAGAAGGAAAACTTTTGAAGGTTCAGTTTCAGCTGGATTTTGTTTCTTAGACAGCCGAGTTGCCTAGATTATGGAAAATACTAGTAATTACCAAGCAACGATAATCAAAAAAGTTTCTCCCTGTCTTTGTTTTCTTTTTTGTCTCAAGCCTTAATTACTTAATCAAGTAGCAGTAATGCTACTTTGCTTCCTAAGTATCTTTATGGGAAGGGTAGATTCTATCCTACCCCAGATACTGAAATCACCAAAAGGTGTTATGATAATATTTTTTAATTTTTGAAAATAGTAAGATGTAGCTCTGATTACTCAACTGCCCTTTGACTGCAATAGCAATCTTGAATTTGCTCAGGAGTTATGACTTAAGGGAGGGCAGATGAAGTCAACTGGATTTAACAAGTGCTCTTTAACCATCTCTTGCTCTGTCTAGTCTAGCTTTAAACTCTTCCCTCATGAGGGTCTTTTGCTATAGCTATGAATGAAACTTGAGTATAGAAACTGACATATTTAACACTGTTAAGAACATACTGATGTATGTTAGAGATTCAGATTTTGCACAGACATATGTTATCCTCTTTCTTCTCTCTCTTAAAGGCATTTGAAGGGATGAATTTTCCTTCCCGTTAATCAAATTCATCTTACCAATGAAATAAATAAGTAAAATAAAAATTTCCAAGTCTTTTTATTTCATGTTATATTGGTTCCCTTTATAGTTTTTCTTATTTGTTCAGAAGTAACTTTATAATTTATTATTCTTGTACTGGTTTACTATTCCTGTTTGCTTTAGTTCCAGCTTAGTTTCATTCTTTTCTCCAATGCCTGCAGCTTCTGGTGTGCAAGGCAGTGTGCTTCTTGGACTCTGCTCTTGACTCCCAATCCTTCCTCAGTTCAGTTCAGTCGCTCAGTCGTGTCCGACTCTTTGCGACCCCATCAATCGCAGCACGCCAGGCCTCCCTGTCCATCACCAACTCCCGGACCAATCCTTCCTACAAGGCTTCAAAGTTAGTAGTCCTTTGGGGATACAAATGTCATTTTCCCTGTCCTACTGATTCTCATATTTCTCTGTTCAGAACCTAAGAAGGCAAAGAAAGGCATGCTTGCAAGCTTTTAATTGTGTTTATGAAATATTTGAGACTATTTACAGAGAAGTGATTTAGAAAAGCACTAATTTAGTAATCTGAAGAACTGCATTATGCTTCAGGCTTTGCCATTTACCAGCCGGGTGACCTTGAGGAAATCACTGAACTTCTCTGAGTCTCGATTCTCTCATCTACAAAATGGGAATAATACCATCTTGGTCTAATTTACAGCTTTATTACAAGGATCAAATGAGAGAGCCTATATCAAAATACTGCTAAGTTAACATCTGTAAAGAGCTCAGACTGGTCTTTGGTACATGGCAAAGAGTCGGACATGACTGAGTGACTGAACTGAAACATAATATAAGTGTTAGCCACAATAATAACATTATTATATAATTATTATTGGCTCAGAGGGTAAAGCGGCTGTCTACAATGCGGGAGACCCAGGTTCAATCCCTGGGTTGGGAAGATCCCCTGGAGAAGGAAATGGGAATCCACTCCAGTACTGTTGCCTGGAAAATCCCATGGACAGAGGAGCCTGGTAGGCTACAGTCCACGGGGTCACAAAGAGTCAGACACCACTGAGTGACTATTAAGATTAAGATAATTATTATTAAAACTGCAAAGCATCAAATAAGTAATCACTGACTAATGCACTTTTGATGATTATATAATACCATATCATAATTAGTAACGCTTTAAAAAAATAATTTTAGGATTTCCGGGGTGGGGATACCAGTACCCTGGTGGGTATAGCAGATAAGAATCCATCTGCCAGTGTCCTGGCAGGTAGATCCCACATGCTGGCGAGGAACTAAACCATGCACCGTAACTACTGAGCACACAAGCTACAACCACTGAAGCCTATGTGCCTAGAGCCTCTGCTCCATAACAAGAGAAGTCACCGCAAGGAGAAGCTTGCCCACTGCAAGGAGGAGGAGCCCCCACTCACTGCAACTAGAGAAAAACCCATGTGCAGCAACAAAGCTTTAGCATAATCAAAAATAAGTAAAAATTTTAAAATAATAATTTTATAAATCCCTTTAAACCCGGACTTCAGTAAATACATGTTCTGTTTGAGGTGATGAAAAACGACTTCAGAAATATTAAGCTGAAAAACTCCCTGGGCTGTTGGAGATGCCCATGGCCTGAACTGATGAGAGTTTTCTGGAGCTCCAGTTAAAGATGGACAAGGACCCAGGCAGGAGCACTGCAGGCTCAGGACTGCTGCTGTAAGACTTCTAGGAGAGGTGTTGGAGTGCCCTCCCTCTGCTGTGCTCTGCTTAGTTGCTCAGTGGTGTCCGACTCTGTGACCCCATGGACTGTAGCCTACTAGGCTCCTCTGTCCATGGAGATTCTCCAGGCAAGAATACTGGAGTGGGTTTCCATGCCCTCCTCCAGGGGATTTACCCAAGCCAGGGATTGAGCCCAGGTCTCCTACAGTACAGGTGGATTCTTTACACCTGAGATACCTGGGAAACACAGTGCCCTCCCTGCTTCAGTGCAAACAGCAACAATCAGCCTGACCCTCCCTGATTCAATGCGAACAGCAACAATCAGCTGGTCTCAGAGACCAGCAAGTCCAGCCCAGCCAAGGCAGTTCTTGAGATCCACTGACTTGGCTTGTACATGAACAGAAATGTCTAACACACCAGAATCATGCCCCATCCTAGGCAAAGTGTAAAAGCCATTATTGTTCATTGCTGGGCTACCATAACAAAATACCACAAACTGGGTGGCTTAAACAACAGAAATTTATTTTCTCATGGTTCTGGAGGCTGTAAGGACAAGATCAAGGTGTCAGCAGGACTGATTTCTTCTAGGCTCTCCTCGAACTGTACGTCAGAGCCTTCTTGCTGTATCCTCATATGGTCTTTCCTCTGTGTGCACCCCTGGTGTATATTTCTGTCCAAATTTCTTATTATAAGCACACCACTCATACTGGATTAGAGTCCACCCTAATGACCTCACTTTAACTTAATCATATCTTTAAAGGCCCTATCTCCAAATACAGTCATATTCTGAGGTATTGAGGGTTAGAGCTTCAAAATGAGTTTAGGGGGAGGGGGACACAATCCATCTTATAATAAGGCCTTTCCTCCTATTACTTTTCCCACCAGTATATCCTTTCTATCATGGTCCATGTAGTTCAGTACATTTTCTTTTCCCCACAGATCTCTAGCGCTCATCACTTCTAAATACTTCTATGTGTGTATGTGTGTGTGTGTTAGTCTCTCAGTTGTATCCAACTCTTTGCAATCCCATGGACTGTATAGCCTGCCAGGCTCCTCTCTCCATGGAATTCTCAAGGCCAGAATACTGGAGTGGGTTGCCATTCACCTTCTCCAGAGGATCTTCCCAACCCAGGCAGAAAACCCAGGTCTCCCACACTGTAGGAAGATTCTTTACCATCTGAGCCACCAGGAAAGCATGAAATTTTCTATAGAAATAGTTTATTATGCACAAACGTTCAAGTTCTTTGAAATCTATACTGTGATCTGAAATGTTACACTAAGATTTCTAAGCCTTGGCTTTGCAGCGTCAAAGACTTCTGTGGACTAACATAAGACCAAAAATGTGGACAAGCCATCTGCTTTGGTTAGGGTTCTCTAGATAGACAGAATCAATAGGCTCTGAGTACGTGTGTGTGTGTGCATGTGCGTGTGGAGAGAGGGAGACGGAGACAGACAGAAACACAGAGAGACTTATTTTAAGGAACTGGTCCACACTGTTGTGGAGGCTGGTAAGTCCAAAACCTGCAGAGCAGGGTGTTCGGCTGGAGGCCCACAGAAAGGTTCATATTGCAACTCAAGTCCAAAGGTAGTCTGGAGGCAGAATTCCCTCCTCCTCAGGGAAAATCAGTCTTTTTTTAAAAGTACTTCAACTATTCAGGTGGGGCCTACCCACTTTCCGGTAAATAATCTGCTTTTTTGATCTACTGATTTAATGGTTAACCTCTAAAAAATACCTTCAATACAACATTAACTGGTGTTTAAGCAAATATCTGAGTACTGTGGCCCAGCTAGGTGAACATAGCCAAGTGATGTGAGGCATCACATCAGCAGAACATGATCTAGATAAAATACAGGGACTAACTTTGGAATCCAGTCCTTAAACTCGAAGAGGAGAGCCAAGAGCTATGCTGTCTACTTTGTAGCCTCTACTACTTTTGGTTTCCTCTATTCCCAAACTTGAGGAAGAACTGCAATTTGTAGTTGAGCTACTCTCAATCCTAATTCTTACTCAATCTTGTACAAACTTTTTTTTTTTTTTTGTCTATTCCCATATTAAATAAATAGCAAGCTTTTTGGACAAACTAGGATTGGTTTTTTTTCCTACTTTTTGCATAAAGCTGTATTGGGCTCCAAATCACAGCAGATGGTGACTGCACCCATGAAATTAAAAGATGCTTGCTCCTTGGAAGAAAAGCTATGTCAAACCTGGACTGTCATATTATTAAATTATTAATTAGCAGAGTCATTACTTTGCTGACAAACATCTGTATAGTCAAAGCTATGGTTTTTCCAGTAGTCATGTATGGATGTGACAGTTGGACCATAAAGAAGGGTGAGCACCGAAGAACTGATACTTCTGAACTGTGGTGTTGGAGAAGACTCTTGAAAGTCTGTTGGACTGAGACGAGATGCAATGAGTCAATCCTAAAGGAAATCAACCCTGAATATTCATTGGAAGGACTGATGCTGAAGCTGAAACTCCAATACTTTGGCTACCTGATGTGAAGATCTGACTCACTGGAAAAGACTTCAATGCTGGGAAAGATTGAAAGCAGGAGGAGAAGGGAATGACAGAGGATGAGATGGTTAGATGGCATCACTGACTCAATGGACATGAGTTTGAGCAAACTCTGGGAGATGGTGAAGGATAGGGAAGCCAGGTGTGCTGCAATCCATGGGGCCGCAAAGAGTCAGACACAAGTGAGTGACTGAACAATAACTGAGCAATATTACTATATAATTCTTTTAAATTTTATTTATTATTTAGTTTTGGCTATGCTGGGTCTTCATTGCTGTGTGGGCTTTTCTCTAGTTGTGGAGAGCAGCGGGCACACTTTGTTGTGGTGCACAGGCTTCTCATTGTGCTATCTTGTTGTGGAGCACAGGCTCTAGGGCATGAGAGCTTTAGTAGTTGCAGCATATGGGCCCAGTAGTTGCACCTCCCGGGCTCTGGAGCACAGCCTCAATAGTTGTGGCATTTGGCTCAGTTGCTCTGTGGCATGTCAGTCTTCCTGGATCAGGGATCAAACCCATGTCTCTTGCATTGGCAGGCAGATTCTTTACCACTGAGCCACCAGGAAAGCTCCTTCTACATAATTCTTAATGAAAATAAATGGGTTTTTATTAAAGGGATACAACAGATAAAGAAGAATATACTTTCTCTGTGTTGCTAAAAAGCCTGAATCCAATACAAGATTTAAATTTAATGCTGAGATACTGTGATACATCTTTGTAAGTGATATGTTAAGGAACGTGATTTTCTTTATTCTAGAAGCCTTACCCTGAACCTCGAATTTCCGAATAACAAACTAAAACTATTTTAAATACAAGGAGAGGGCATCTACACTGAAACATCTAAGACAACTTTTACAATTTAGCTTTTATTCACAAAACATACTTTAAAAAATCCCTTAATGCTCAGATTTTAAATTATAGAAAATAAAAGCACTATAATCTGAGAACCAAATCCAGATGCGTTTCTCTCATTCTCCTACTCTATCGCTTGAGGGCAAGGTCATGTCCTGCTCATCTTTATATCCTGAGCACCCAGCACAGTGCCTGGTACATAGTAGATGCTGAATAAATGTTTCCTGAATAAATGTAAGCAATAGAAGTTTAAGAAAATATTCAAATAAAGACCCATCAAAATGATCTAATAGGGGACTAATAGATTCAAAGATAGCTTAAGTTAGGGTTAAGTTACTCAAAATTATCCCTTGACCTGTATCAAGGTTTGGACCAAAGGATACAAAGAACTCATACACACAGTTATTCAATAGAAATTATTTTGGTGTTAGTTAACTACATCAGTGCCACGATATCAATACTGTAACATGGCCCTGAAACCCTAAGCATTTCATCAGTATTTTCTAATGCTTATGGGAGTTGCACTAAGGATATGTTGGCAAAAATGTTCCTGCTTGCTTCAGAACATGAAAGGCAGGTAATTGTTCCCCTTCTGACTTGATGCCAGACTTGAAGAACAATAATAAAAACCAGACTGTATAACAGGGTGAGCAGACTTACTGCTCATTAATAAATCCTGAGCGTATACCAGACATTGTAGAGTGGTAAAGGAATAAGACTCAGCCCCTACCAGAAGTACTTCATGGACAAAGGGAAATGGAGTAAGGGCTACCACAGGAACTCAGAAGTTACAGATTAACCTGGGGTGCTTTAGGAGGCTTCACCAATGACATGACTTTTGAACCTTAAGATTTTAAGACAAATCTTCCAAATAAATACTGAGCTTAGGGAAAATTTTGAGTCAATAGCTCTCAAAGTGTTGACCAGAGTTCCCTGGGAGAACAAATTAAGGCTGGTACACCAAACTTCACTAGTTTGGTGAAGTCCTATTCTTCAATTTCAGGCACTTGCAGTTAAAATAAGAGCCAGATTTACTTAGGAATATCCTTGGTAAAGCAAAAAAATTATTTGTAAAATTCTGACCATTCAATATGTGGCTTTTTAATGTTCTATGTGATGAAATGGGGAAGGATACATGAAACACTTCTTCATTCTGCAGTTCAATGGCTGTTTCAAGGGAAAGCACGGGTGTGATGCTGGAGTCGTGCTCTTTTCATGGAACACCATTTTTACTTGAAGGAATTACTGATAGACAAACTAAAGAAATTCAAGTGAATCACAGGATCTAAGGTTACTGTTCTGTGAAACTTTGATTCAGCTGTATGACATTTCAAGAAAAACAAGTAATAATATTAGTTGCCAATCATAAAATTAGTGCTTTTACGTGAAAATTAAAACTTTAGAAAATTTGTATCTGCCGCTATGAGTTTGCTAGCTCCCCAATATTTAAAGACTTATTTGATGCTCTCCATGGTGATATTAACCACAGTGATTTTTTGACACTATATAATAAAGTAGATGAAAATTTGGAAGACCTACACATTATTCAAAAAACCAATATTTCCCAAATGGCCAGTGTATAATATTACAAAATTATGCATGAGTAAAAGATTTATTCAAAGTGAAATGAGACAGAGCAATACATTTTTATGTCATAGATGATGAAAAGTTAATTGGTATGATTTCAAACCTACATTGCAACCAACCTTAAGAAATTACCACTCACTGAGTTTGAATATAGTATTAAAGAAGAATATCTACACAATTATGTGAAAAGATTATTAAAATACTCAAAACTTTTCCAACTACTTATCTGTTAGAGTTTGAATTTCCTTCATATCCTCAAACTAAATAACACAAAGCAACACAGATTGAATGCAGAAGCAGGTATGAGAATCCATCTGTTTTCTAGCAAGCCAAACATTAAAAAGATTTTCAATATTGCAAAACAATGTCATTCTTCTAATTGTATCTATTTTGGAAAATAAAGCTTTTTTTTTTTTTTTTTACAAAAATATATTACTTAGGACAACACATAATGGGTTTAGAGTATTTTAATTAAATTAATTTTTTTTCATTCTTCATTTTAATTTCTAGTGTGTTACATATCAATAGACATAGTCTATAATCCATATAAATGAAGGTTCTTTGGGAATACGTCAGAATTTAAAAGGATTCTGAGACTGAAACCTTTTAGAACTGCTGCTGCTGCTGCTAAGTCACTTCAGTCGTGTCCGACTCTGTGTGACCCCATAGACGGCAGCCCACCAGGCTCCCCCGTCCCTGGGATTCTCCAGTCAAGAACACTGGAGTGGGTTGCCATTTCCTTCTCCAATGCAGGAAAGTGAAAAGTGAAAATGAAGTCGCTACTTAATTTAAAGAAACTAGTTTGTATAATGACAAAGCTAATGCAAAGAAAATATGGTGAGTTCCTAAGTAGAAACAGGTTTCTCTGAAGAGCTGGATGAAGTTGATAGGAGGAAGGTGAACTGTGCAGATTACAGAAGTAACTATAAACCTTGAAAAAAGGGTTTGGACTTTATTCTCTATACTGATGGCTTTCAAACTTTCATGACTGTAACCAACAATCAGATGGACATTTTACATCTTAAAACAGTACCCAAACACATGCATGTTTATATTAATAAGTACAACTAGAGCAGAATTTCAAAGAACAGTATCAATACAAAATATGATGCACTCTGTTATTTTCTTTATGACATTTTAAAAAGTTCAATATAAGTCACTAACATTAATTCATTAGTCACTAATCTCTTGCCACCTCTAATTTATAAAACACTATTCTTTTTGATGGAGAACCAAGGGGCAACGGAGGTTTTACCCAGATTAGTAACATGATCACATTTGTGTTTTAAGAATCACAAAGTGGTGTGGAAGATGGAACATTCAGAAGACTGTTCTGTTTGTCCAGGGGAGTTATGGCAAGAATATGACCTGAGCCACAGGACTAGAAGGAGGGGCAGTATTTGAGATAGCAAGGACTGTCAGGATTTGAAGACAAGTTAGTATAGATTCTATAGAAGAGCGATAGCTATGATGACCCTGAGAAAGTTTGTAATTTCAGAGAACTGTGCAGCTGCTAAGGCTATTAAATAAGACAGAAGGTGCAGGAGAGCAACAGTTCACAGGGCATGGAAGTAAAGGTGGAAATAAACAAACTGAGTTTTGGATGGACTGGATTTCAGATGCCTGCAAGTCATTCAAGAAACTATGCCCAACAAGGGAACAGAAATTTGATTATATTGAAGTGGAAAGAATTCAAGTCTGAAATAATTGGACTTGGGTTGCCATACTGTCATTTTAGGAACACTATATTAGTCCCCTTGGTCTTGTATAAACACTATTAGGTATATTCTTTTTGAGCATAATTAACACACTGTTTGTACAGTTTATACAAAGTAACTATGTTCCTAGAAGACCCAGTGTCATTAAAAACAATAAAACAAAAAACATATACCAGTTTCGAGTTGCAAAATAAATCTGCAAAGGCCATCATATTATGAAGTTTCCTCAACACGGCTCATTTATATAAAAGGCAGCACATATGGTCCTTGTCAAAATGTACCATAACACTGGGAGATACTACATAATGCTAAGAAAATCTTTTTCATGACAATAAAACCTCAGTATGCAGAAAGATATAAACACTTTATGGGCCAACTGTAAGACAGTGCTACAACTCATTTTTTTTTGTAGAGACCTAAAGAGGAAGGACAAAAATATCATAAGAGTGGAGAAATGCTAAATTCATAAGCATTCAAAATTTAGGGCACAAACCCTAATTCAGTTAGTTTCTTTTTAAATGCCTCATGTCAAGCTTACTTACTATTACTAAATATGTGTTTAATGGCAACAAAATCCTTGGTACAAGGCACTTGACTTGAAAAGTATCCAAGATTCTTATGATTATTAAAAATGTGGCACACAGTTTGATCCAGTTTATAGCTATGGAAATTAAGGGTCAAAATGGTTAAGTAGCCTTGCACACATCATACACTATATCAACAGCCAATTCAGCAATCAAACATATAAAAATTATCCATTATATCACAAAGTTTTGCAACAGAGGGACTGTATGTATTATATTCTGGTACCAAAATTATTATTTAATAATATGCTGGGACTAAACATTTTTCAAACACACATGGATTATTTTTTAAAAACCTGTTATACAAAAGCAAAAACCTGTTATACAAAAGGCTATAAAGAACTACATATAAATACTAGGATAAATTCTACGAGAAATAACACAAGAGTCAACTTCACCATGAAATCTGGTTGTTTACCATAATCATCACCAAGTCTCAAAAATAGTCATATAGTGTTAAACACATGTAAAATATCTGGGATGAGATATCATCTAAACAACTTGCTGCTACTGCTAAAATGTTGTTCCCTAATAACCTGCTTGGGCAGTTCAGTAACCAAAACCACTCCATGACCTGGACTTGTCAGCACTATGTTCATGCTTTGGTTTCTCTGACCAAAAGAGCCTGAACACATGAATGAAACGCAACACTGAGTCTCCGCGGATGTAGCACCTGAGGGTTTGCAACCAATCTAAACATGGGGGCCTGGAGAAAGCAGCCCGTGGCTCACCCTTTGGGGAACACAAGGTACCTAAGTTACACAATAGCAGTTAGCAGATCAGAGCAGAGATTAAAGCAACTCTCCAGCTCATTTTTTGTCCCAAACATAATATTTAATCATAGCCAAAGACTAAGCAGAAGTTTAAATTATAAGCCTAACTTCCTGTTTTGTAATTTTTAATCATCAGTTCTCCTCAGTGGGGCTCAGGTTATATGGTTATTGTGTCTATTCAGATGTGTTGTGTTTTATGCAACAGATAATTTCTAGAAATAGGGAAAGGGGTGAATCACATTGTTATAATTCTATTAATACTTCCTCCAAAGACAAATGCCATCATTTTAGATTAAACTCCTTTAACTTTAGATTACTCTGACTCACTATTAGTCAGCCCTTTCTCAAACAGTAAATTGGCTATAGTTTAACATTAAAATTTACCACAGAACCAAATCAGTAAAAAGGACCTGACAGTCTTTTGTAAAGTGAAAATGTTTATAACATTTCTATAACAATTTCCTGTTACTCTTCTTACAATTAGGTGTTCTTGTATGTATTTCTTATATCCATTTAATATCTTGGAGAATTTCAGGTAATCTCATTCAACCATTAGTGAAATGGTCCAGTCACTGTACCAAGTCTTAGAGATGCAAAATTCAAAAACATGGTTTCAAGAACCATGCACTTTAGCAGAAGAAAACACATATAAAAACTAATACAGTATAAAATATACCATATTAAAAAATAGATACATGGTTTATAAATAGAATATTTAAGTGATCAGCAAATTCCTTGAAAGATAAAGCCTACCAAAACTTACACAAAGATTATTAGACAATCTATATAGTCTATATCTGTGAAATACATTCAATCAGTAATTAATATCTTCCTCTAAAAATTGAAGCATTAGGCAAGGATGGTTTTTCTGGTGATTTCTACCAAACATTTAAGGAATAAATGATATCTGTTCCCTTTAATCTTTTGTTAAACATATAGAGAGGAAACACTTCCTAACTTATTCTAAGAGGACAGCATTACTCTAAAATCAAAACCAAATAAAGCCACTGTAAGAAAGGAAAACTAAAGTCTAATATCACTCACTAACATGGATACAAATACCCTCAACACAATATTAGCAAATCAAATCCAACCATGTTTAAAAAGAATTATGCACCATGACAAACTGGGATTTATTCCAGGTATGCAAGTTTGGTTCAACATTCAAAAATCAACTAATATGATCCCTTGCATCAATAGGTTAAAGAAAAAAATTATCCTATTATCATATCAATAAATGTAGAAAAAAGCATTTGACAAAATCTAATACTCATTTATGATCAAAACTCTCAGCAAATTAGGAATAGGGGGGACCTCTTCAACTTGACAAGAAACATCTACAAAAACACAGAGCTACCATCATACTTAGTGCTGAGAAACTAGATGCCTCCTCCTGGAGGAGGAGATCCTGGACCAGACAAAAATAAGATCTGGACCAGACAAAAATATTCCCTTCCATAAACTGCCTATTCTATATCATGCTGGAATTCCTAGGTAATGCAATAAGACAAGAAAAGGGAATAACAAGTATATTTATTGTAAAGAAAGAAATAAAACTGTCTTTGTTTGCAGATAACCTGATTGTCTATGTAGAAAATCCCAACAAACAGACCAAAAAAACTCCTGGAACTGATGAGTGATAAGAGCAAGGTTGCAAGATATAAGATTAAAATGAAAAAGTCAATTGCCTTCCCACATACCAGGAATGAATAACTGGAGTTTGAAATTAAAATCACATTATTTACATTAACACCAGGGAAGCTTGGTGTGCAGCAGTCCATGGGGTCGCAAAGAATCGGACAAGATTTAGCAACTGAACTATGACAATATTAATACCAAGAAAAGAAAGAAATACTTGGGGATAAGTTTAACAAAATATGTACAAGATCTATAAGAAGAAAACTATGGAAAACGAAATGGCAAACCACTCCAGTATTCTTGCCTGGAGAATTCCATGGACAGAGGAGTCAGGTGGGCTACAGTCCATGGGGTTGCAAAAGTTGGGCACGACTAAGCAACTTAACACACACACAGATGAAACTATGATGGAGTAAATTTAATAACATATAAATAAAGGGAAAGATGTTCCATGTTCATAGACAGGAAAACAAAATTATGAAAGTGTCAATTCCTCCCAATTTGATCTATATGCTTAATGCAATTCCAATCAAAATCTCACCAAGTTATTATGTGGATATTGACTAACTAATTCTAAAATCTGTGTAAAAAAGCAAAAAGCCCAGAATAGCCAACATGATACTGAAGAAGAACAAAGTCAGAGAGCTAACACTACTTGACTTTAAGACTTATCATAATGCTATGGTAATCAAGAGTGTGGTATTAGTAAAAAAATAGAAACACAGATCAGTGGAACAGATAGAAAGCCCAGAACTCACACAAATAGATCTATCTGACCTTGACAAAAGAGCAAAGGCAGTTCAACAGGGGATGGATGATCTTTTTAACAAATGGTGCTAAAATGATTTAATTCTGTGATCTATTTTGAGTTAATTTTTGTGAAAAATGTAAGATTAGTGTATAGATGTAGTTTTTTTCTTCCATTAAACATACACATGGAAGAAAAAAAACCCTACATCTATACACTAATCTTACATTTTTCACAAAAATTAACTCAAGATAGATCACAGAATTAAATGAAAGACACAAAAGTATAAAATATTCAGAAAATAACTTAGGGATAAGTTTTTGGATACAATATGCAGAACATAATCTATGAAAGAAAAAGATGCTAAATTGGACTTCATAAAATTAAAAAATTGTTTTCTATGTGAACAACACTGTTAAGGGAAGGTCAAGGCACAGACTGGGAGAAAATATTTGCAAAACAACAAATCTGATAAAGGACTGGTATCCAAAATATATAAATAATTCTTAAAACTTAATAAGAAAACAAATAGCTCAATTTAAAAATAGGTAAAACATTTTGAGAATAGGCTTCAAAACTAATTTTCCATATCAACTGATATGGAGGCAGAAACCAAAATAGAATTATTGGCAACTTTAGTTTTGGGAGAATTTGGGGTTGACCTGGCCTAAGTAGAACAATTAAGAAATAAAATTAATGCAATCAAGAAAATAAAATGATTCAGGCACAACAATTGCAGAGGTTAAATAAATACATATAAATAAAAGTAGGTGAAAGATCTGAACAGTCTCACTAAAGAAGATAATACAGATGGCATATAGGCATATGAAAAGAGCTCAACATCATATGTTATTAGGAAACTCCATGTTAAGACAATGAGATACTACTACACAACTCTTAGAATGGTTAAAATCCATCCCCCTACCAAAAAAAAAAAAAGAAACTGACCATATCAAACAGTAGTGAGGATGTGAAGCAACAGGAACTCACATTCATTGCTGGTGAGAATGCAAAACGGTACAGACACTTTGGAGGACAGTTGGCAATTTCTTATAAAAGTAAATATACTCTTACCATATGATCTAGCAATCTTGCTCTTTGACATGTACTCAAATGAGCTGACTTCCTGGGTGGCCCAGAAGTCAGAACTTCCCTGGTGGCTCAGATGGTAAAGCATCTGCCTACAATGTGGGAGACCTGGGTTCAGTCCCTGGGTTGGAAAGATTTCCTGGAGAAGGAAATGGCAACCCACTCCAGTATTCTTGCCTGGAAAATCCCATGGACGGAGGAGACTGGTAGGCTACAGTCCATGGGGTTGCAAAGAGTTGGACATGACTGAGCGACTTCACTTTCACTTTCAAATGAGCTGAAAAGTTACATTTACACTAAAACTTGCATATAAATGTTTATAGAAACGTTTTTCAAAATTGAAAAAATTAGGAAACATCCAAGATGTTCCTTTATAGGTGAATATGTAAACAAACTGTGTCATCTCCACACTATGGAATGTTATTCAGAGATAAAAAGATATGAGGTATTAATGAAGCCATAGGGAAGCCTGGCATGCTGCAGTCCATGGGGTGGCAAAGAGTCAGACACGAACAATCTTCCCAACCAAGGGACTGAACCCGGCTCTCCCACATTGTAGGCTTTACCGTCTGAGCCACCAGGGAAGTATCAACTGAACAACAACAAGCCACAAAAAGACATGGTGGAAACTTAACTGCATATTGGTAAGTGAGAGAAGTATGTCTGAAAAGGCTACAGACCATATGATTTAACTATATGAAATTCTGAAAAGGGAAACTATAAAGACAGAAGAAAGATCAGCAGTTGCCAGGGGCTTGGAGGAGGGAAGTGGAGGAAAGATAAATTGGTGAAACACAGGGGATTTTTATAACACTGGAACTGTAAGGGTGGATACATGATATTATCCATTTGTCAAGACCCATAGAATGCACAATATAGGAGTGAACCATAATGTAAACTATAAGCATTAGTTAATAATAATAGTTAACAATACAGCTGATAATTAACCAAGATTAGTTCTCATCAATTGTAACAAATGTTCCACACTAATGAAAGATGTTAAAAATATGGAAAACTGTGAGTGAGGAAAGTGGATATATGGGAACTCTGTGCTCTCTGCTCAGTTTTTCTGTAGACTTCAAACTATTCTAAAAAGTCCATTAATTTTTTAATGTAATTTTATGGTTCAAAAGTAGAATATTTAACAGCTTGACTAATTTTAGGAAGAGTAGGGAAAGAACTCCAGAACACAGGGACAGTAACAGAGATTGTGAATAGGATCTTGATGGGTTAATCAGAATTTGCTGTTCATTTGGTAAAGGACGTTCCAGGCCAAAAGAATGAGAACTGGAACAAAACGCTAGAGATGAGTAAATATTTATATATGTACAACAAATCAGGAAAATAATTATACTGCAGGAGTATCTGGAGGCATAATGACAAGCACACTCACTTTTGAGATTAGAATTCTGTTTCTGCTAGTAGGAGGTAACACAAGGCTTCTGGTACCAGGCTGCTGGGATTTTAAGTTCCACCCAACACTTACTAGCTGAGTGATTGCAGGCAAGTCACTTAGCCTCTTTGTCTCATTTTCCTCTTCTATGAAGTGAAGATACTAGTTTGTGCCTCAAAATGTGTTTGTTAATTTACATAAAGCACAGACCAGTGCTTGACATGTGCTAAGTGCTATAAAGGTATGAGCTGTTAGCATTCAATATTAGTAGTACTAATTACTAGGTATGTCTTTAAGCAATTCCTTTCACCTTTTTGGGCCTCAATTTACATAACTGTAACCTAGGATGATAAACCATTACTCTACTAAGAGGGACAAACTGATATATTTTAGAAGTATATAAACACAGAAGGTAAAGCAAAAATACTTGGAGAAATAAAATGAATTTGTATACCTAATCATATATATATTTTATGATATTTGAATAAAGTTCAAGGTAATTTAAAGCAAGAGTACTTCCCCCACACCTACAAAGAAACAGAGACAGAAGGATAAGAATCATACCTGTTACAAGGAAACTGGAAAAGTGAAGAGCAACAGAATACCAAAAGAAATATAAAATTTAGTATGAGTTTCCTTCTCTAGAAAGAAGAGAAAGAAATAGGAAAGAACAGAAAGTAGTCTTCTGAAATTTCTGATAAAAAGATGCAAACTTTCTTTGAGGGCCAAGAATATGGAAGGGAACCTTAAAGTTAAGCCAAGTAATCTGACATGCATGCATTTATAGTCATTTATTAAGACTGTGAGTACTGAGCCAAACATTGTGGGACAAACCAAAAGAAGAATAAAGCTATTATCTGTTCTCAGGAATTATAGTCTCATTGGAGAGATCAAATATATCAGGGAAAAAAAATTTGGAAGAGTAAAGGATGAACCATGCCTGGAAATGACAGCGGTTACTGCAGGGGAGGGAAAAAGAAGGATTTCCAAGGGTGATGTAGGAGATTTTCAATGGTAACTGTAATTATCACTTGTAAGGATCTGATGCAATATGTCATAATGCTAAGATTTTATTAAAACAAGTAGCATTTCTACTCTCCATTCTAGATATATGTATGAGTGAGTGAGTGAAAGTCACTCAGTCGTGTCTGACTCTTTGCAACCCCATGGACTGATTCTCCAAGTCAGAATACTGCAGTGGGGAGCCATTCCATTCTCTAGGGAATCTTCCCAACCCAGGGATTGAATCCAGGTCTCCTGCATGGCAGGCAGATTCTTTACAATCTGAGCCACCAGGGAAGTAACATGTGTGTGGGTATGTATGTGTGCGTGTGTTTAGTAAAATTATACACAGCAAAATTACTTTAAAAATAAGTAAAGAGAGAATAAAGAACATCATATGGCTGGTACTGAGTGAATGGTATTAGACATCACTGGGAGAGTTGTCACTCTGGGCTGCTGGTGAGGGAAAGCAGGTGGGAGAAGAGAATTGAGCAGGTCAGAAGAAGAGTAGGATTCTGATGTAAAGAAAGGAGGAAGAAAAGAAGATCTGCTCAAAACTAAGACTAAACCTCAGAAAATATAATGACATAAAACTGCTAGGTCCCTCTGGGGAGGTCTTCTGATACTTCAGTGGAGAGGCAGAAATGGAAAGAATATGAGGAGAATAGATTACAATGCACAGATGTTTGCTCTCTCCATGAAGGTAACTTTAAAAAAAAATCACTATTTATTTACTTTTCGCTGCACTGTGTCTTCATTGCTGTGCTAGCTTTCTCTAATTGTGGTGAGCAGGGGCTATTCTCTAGTTGCAGATGGCTTCTCTTGTGGTGAAGTACGGACTCTAAAGCACAGGCTCAGTAGTTGTGGCACATGGCTTAATTAATTTCCCAAGCATGTGGGATCTTTCTGGAGCAGGGATCAAACCTGTGTCCCCTGCACTGGCAGGTGGATACTCTACCACTGGACCATCAGGGAAGTCCTAGTCCACAGACTTCGTTGTTGTTGTTAGTCCCTAAGTTGTGACTGACTCTCTGCAATTCCATGATGCAGCATGCCAGGCTCTTCTGTCCTTCACTGTTCCCAGAGATGGGTCAAATTCATGTCCAGTGAGTCGGTGCTGCTATCTAACCATCGCATCCTCTGCCACCCCCTTCTCCATTTGCCCTCAATCTTTCCCAGCATCAGGGTCTTTTCCAATGAGTCAGCTCTTTGCATCAGGCAGCCAAAGTATTGGAGCTTCTGCTTCAACAACAGTCTTTCCAATGAATATTCAGGGTATCATCTTCAAAAAAAAAAAAGGGGGGGGGAGGTATTGCCCCTCCACATTATTCCCCAGAAAAACAGAAATAAGCATGCTCCATTTTATGTGCATTTGGTACTACGTTAAGGGGGTCAAAAGAAAAGAAGCTGTATTTCAGCACTTCAAAGTCAAAAAAAAAAAAAGAAAGAAAAAAAAAAAAGACAGAAAAAAAAAAAAGACACAACGGCAACATCAGAGTCCACATTCCCAAACCCCTGCTCAGCTCTCTAGGTCATGCTGTCTTTCTGGTTTATATCTCCACATTTCTTGGAATTTGTAACCGACATTTAAATTAATTCTTATGGACTCTGCACTTTGAGGTAAATTCGGTTGTAAGCAAAAACAACTTCAAAAGTCCTTACTCCCTTTTGGACCCTGAGCACCCAAAAGATGTTCTGTCATCCCCCAAATTCTGGAACATCTTCCCAGGAACTTAGTTCAAGTGACATTTTTTGCTTATTCCCATTTTCACTGTAGTTGCTGCTGCTGCTGCTAAATCGCTTCAGTCACTGATTAACAAATTTGGTTTCTTGCTTCTCACATCTTTATTCTTTTACCTTGCAAATGAGTTTTATTAAGCACAGCCAACTATAAAACTATGTAAAATTCAATAACGGTTCATAATAAGACCACTTGGAATTAAAGCACAGTTTTTATTTGAGGATGGGCCAAATTCCTCAGACCAAAAAAAAGAAAAAAAAATGCGACTTCTAAGATATTTCTACAAGTTTATTATGATAGTGGAACTAATCAATCAATGCTTCCACATTATCTTATTCTTAGTTTCAAAATCAGTTATAAAATCAACTGAGTTAAACTTAATTAAATTATTTAGTAGTCTTTTTTTAATCTACTCTGAAGCAGTGTTTGCAATATGAGAGAACTTCACAAAATGGCTAAACAATTACAATATTCTAGAAGAATGATTCCTAAGAGCACAAACACATTAAAAATCCTCTGTTCAGGCCAGGTTGCTATATTCTGAATTCTGAATACAGTGTGACCTTGCTTCCCTTAGAGACCCTTTGGAATTTGGCTCTTATTTCTACTTTTCTTCTGCCAAGCATATAGAATGAATTAGGTGAAGGTTTGTTACAAATGCGCTCCACCCACAATGGTTTCCAATAGAAAGCTGCATGTTTTAAACCAACAGTTTAACTTAAATGTAAAAATGGTTCTGCTTTCAAACGAGTTTCCCTTCCCTTTTGAGTCAACCTGCCTTTTTTCTCTTCAGTCCAATTTTACTTCTCGGTGAGAAAATAAAGTTGGAACAGATGTAAACAGGAAACCTAAAGTAAACAGCCTAAATGCCTTTCTGCAGTCTTTTAACTCCAGGTATTCACATACCAAGGGGGCCTTTCAATCTCATTGCTGATGCAAGTAAAGAAGGCACATCAGGAGCCTCCTTTAATATCATTTTAGCTTTGGTTTTCAGAGTCTGTCTGAGTCCTCTGAGGCACAGAGCAGGACCCATTGATAGGCAGTGCCCAGAGGAGCTGCTCCTTATGGACTCGGTAACGAGACTCTCTAGCCTCCTGTTTCTGCTCTCTTGTTCCCCTTTTACCACAACTGCTTCTATTCCAGATGTTTAGTGTGCTCTTGCTGTTGTAATTTTCATCTGTTGAGAAAAGCATCTCATGAATTAATTTACTAGGAGACGTGGAACATCCAAAGGAGAGAACACAGGTTTATGGTCAGATCAACTAGGAGGGCAGCTCTCAGCTCTACAGTTCATTCAGGGAAAATAGTACTCAGGAGGGTAACTCACTACCACTACCACTACCACTAAGTCGTTTCAGTCGTGTCCGACTCTGTGCGACCCCATAGACGGCAGCCCACCAGGCTCCCCCGTCTCTGGGATTCTCCAGGCAAGAACACTGGAGTGGGTTGCCATTTCCTTCTCCAATGCATGAAAGTGAAAAGTGAAAGTGAAGTCGCTCAGTCGTGTTCGACTCTTAGCGACCCCGTGGACTGCAGCCCACCAGGCTCCTCGGCCCATGGGATTTTCCAGGCAAGAGTACTGGAGTGGGGTGCCATTGCCTTCTCCGGAGGGTAACTCAACCTCCCTGAAACTTGGATTCTACATTTCTAAAATGGGGGAAACACAAGATGGCAAGCAAAACGCACATGCCAAGGGTATGGCCCAGATTCAGGACTCAATAAATTCTATAATGTTCTCCTCCTTTTCTATATCCAGACTTACACCTCCCAGAAGGATGCGACATATAGAGTAGACAATGTGAAAAGAGCAAGGTTTAACTGGAAACAAAAGATTTCCAAATGAGGGGTTTGGCCCTCAGCATCTAGCCTGGGGAGATGTTCTGGGATATAGCCATGCTCTCCCCATCATGCTACTCGATACTATGCTGAGGGTGATGTTCACAAAGAAGAAGAAACAATTCCCAAAGTTTTCAATTACTAAACAAATTAATTCTAAATTTCTATTTTTCAATGACCAGCTTCCCAATCATGAAAAAAATAAAACAGCTATACCTCTACAGATGGGTTTTATTTTATGCAGTAAGTAGATTTTAGAAAAACTGTACAAACTGTTATAAATGTAATAACTTTCATATTTATTTTGTGACCACTTTCTTCATTTAATAATTCAGGCTGCTGCTGCTGCTACTGCTAAGTTGCTTCAGTCGTGTCCAACTCTGCGACCCCAGAGATGGTAGCCCACCAGGCTCCCCAGTCCCTGGGATTCTCCAGGCAAGAACACTGCAGTGGGTTGCCATTTCCTTCTCCAATGCATGAAAGTGAAAAGTGAAAGTGAAGTCCCTCAGTCGTGTCCGACTCCTAGCGACCCCATGGACTGCAGCCTGCCAGGCTCCTCCGTCCATGGAATTTGCCAGGCAAGAGTACTGATGCTAAATCTGGACTGCACATCTAAATCCTGTTTCAGTGTGCCTAGGATTATCTCCGGCATTTTTTAAATTTTTAATTTTATTTACTTTTGGCTGTGCTGAGTCTTTCTTGCTCTGCAGACTTTCTCGAGTTGCAGCCAGTGGGGGCTACTCTCCAGTTGCAGCACACGGGCTTTTCACTGCAGTGACTTCTCTTGTTGCAGACCATAGACTCTAGGGTGCTCAGGCTTCAGTAACTATGGCCTGTGAGCTGAGTAGTTGTGACTCAGAGGCTCTAGAACATAGGCTCAGCAGTTGTGGCAGACGGGCTTTGTTGACCCGTGGCGTCTTCCCAGACCAGGGTTCAAACCTGTGTCTCCAGCATTAGCAGGCAGATTCCTTACCACTGAGTCACCAGGAAAGCCCATCTTAAGCATTTTTAACATCCTTTAATAATGGAAGGATTTTTAAAGATTTCACAGCTCACTTTATACATAATCTATACTAGAAGACAATGATTCTTTCAACATATTCTTTATACCTATTTCTATATCCATATTAGATTACAACATCTCCCCCTGCATTCTCCTTTTTTCCTTTGCAGGCATTCTGAAAGCCAGAGCAACAGTCACCAAGAAAGATGTTTTCCTTCTCACAGAACAGAACCTTATGGATAAAAAGTTCCTGCACACATGGACACACATACACATTCACTCACAGATGCACACAGAAAAGAATAAATAGCAAGAAATACTTAACACAAGGCAGCAAATTTTCTGGTTTGGTGGTAGATTCCACTCTAAATATATAATGACACTCCTGTCTAAGTCAGCAGTAACCAATTAATGGCCTGAACTGTTCATGACCCTTTCAGCTGAGAAGTTGTTGTTTTCGTTTAGTTGCTCAGTAGTGTCTGACTCTTTGTGAGCCCATGGACTGCAGCCTGCCAGGTTCCTCTGACCATGGGATTTCCCAGGCAAGAATCCTGGAGTGGGTTGCCATTTCCTTCTCCAGGGGATCTTTCTGACCCAGGGATCGAACCTATGTCTCCTGCATTGGCAGGCAGATACTTTACCACTGAGTCACCAGGGAGGCCCCATATGAGAACAGACTTCTCTTAAGTTATGAGAATGTTTCTCTATGAGTGCTTGAAATAAACATTTCTCTGATCTCAAAAGTCATTTTTAAAAATCTCTCTGAGCTCCAAAGGATTACAAGTAATTCATGCTCGTCTTTCTTTCTCATGAAGTGATGGTGAGTTTCCTGATGCCAGGGACTATGGCAAAATTAACTGCATCCCTAGCACATGGCAAAATGCCATTCAAGAGCCTTCTGCACACAGACAGTATGTCTGCCTTCCGGATTCAGCATTGAACAATAAAGATAAGGCTCCTGATGCCCTGAGTTTAGCACCAGAGAATAAATACACAAATAAATATGTAATTATATATTGGAATAGTGCTCCAAAGGGGAAGAAAGGTGCCATGAGAGAGCATGATAAGGGAAATCTAATTTAGACTGGAAGGAGAAGTCAGAGAAAGTTTCTCTGAGAAAGGCCACACTTACATGGAACCTTAAAGCTTGAAAGGATATAGACCCTAAAATGAGAAGGAGCACTGTTCAAAGAAAAGATGGAAACGGGGTGGATGTAGCAAAAGTGCAGTCCCTTAATGTGGGGAGAGAGAGGGGTAAGGAAGTGCTCATGAAAGCAAAGAGGTAGGAAGGGACCAGGGTGTGAGGTTCAAATTAAAAATTTTCTATGGTCCTAAGGACGACTGGGACCACTGGAATGTTTCAAGCCAAAAAGTGAAAAGTTCTGGGTTTTGCTTTGAAAGGATGAAAGTGTGATGAGATGCAGAGGGAAAGAGTAGAGGGAGACACTGCCAGTGCACCGCGGCCATCTGGATGAGCAATGACCACGGCCTGGGCCAGGCTAGTGGCAATACGCTAAAAAGAAGGAAGTGGAATTGTGACATATTTTGAGATAAAATCAGGGCTTAGGGATGAATTACAAAGGATGGAATGAGGGGGAGGATAGAAGATTACTCCTAACTTTTTGGTTTAAAGAAAAAACTGATACAGATGGTATTTTCCAGATGAAGACTAGAGCAGGAGCTAATTTAGGTGAGGGTGGCAGGGAAGGGTAGGGAATTTTGCAAGGATGTAACAATAAAAGTAATGACCTTCACAACCTGTGCAGTGAACAGGACAGAGATCCTAACCTCATTATATAGAGAAAATATAGGTGTATAGAAGTCAAGCAACTAATTCAAGGTTAAACCATTGCTACACTAAGTAGTACCACTGAGTCAAGAAGCCAGATTTCACTCTTTTTGTGGTTGTTCTTGTTTTGAACACTAATCTCGTCATTCCTACTACACTGCTCTTGGCTTCTCTAACAAGACAAATGTTTGAATGCATTACCAAATAATTGTCAATGATTTTAAGCAACTGATGTGTTTCACCATTCTAGTAACTGAAGATTTTATCATCTGCTGAACCAAATACAACTCTTACTAAATAAATTAATAATGTTTACTATATTTGAAACCCAGAATCATTGTTTTTTCCTTAAACAGAAATAGTTCTAGAGTATTTATTCACCAAGTTCTCACTTAAGACATCAAACTTTATGCTAATTTAACTGTTTTGAAAAACCTTTGGATACTATTGTATATTTTCAGCATCATGAAATTATATATTGATAAGCCATATATAAAACCAATATATCTAACTTTCCCAGAAATTATTTGCTTTTAACATCCAAACTGGCTAACTGAAATATATCACTATAAAGTAGTATGTGGAAATGATCTGGAGGGGAATAACAGGCGTGGTATAGACACAGTACTATATGTGTATATATAATTACTAAACAAATGATCTTCTCCTCCACTTTCCCTCTCTGGGTCCATTACTTGCCTCTAAAATCCTGGCATCTGGCAGAAGGCAATGCCTTTGCCACCCAGTTCCTCTGGTAAAACAGTTAGGAAGATGGACTAATGCCTTTTTAGGAAGATGGACTACTGCCTTTTTATGGAAACTATACCTAGTAATGATGATATTAAAATTTGGCTTCAAATTGGATAATTGCACAATTGGAATGATATTAGATAATCAGTCCTTATCCTCAAAGTGGGACTTCCCTAGTGGCTCAGAGGGTAAAGCGTCTGCCTTCAATGGGGGAGACCTGGGTTCAATTTCTGGGTTGGGAACCCAGCCTAGTACCCTTGCATGGAAAATCCCGTGCACAGAGAAGCTGGTAGGCTATAGTTCATGGGGTCGCAAAGAGTCGGACACGACTAAGCGACTTCACTTTCTTTCCTTCCTATCCTCAAAATGAAGTGTTGATACTATTCTAATATTGAAGCTTTAGGATAGAAATCTGCCACCCACAGCAGAAATATTGAGAATTGGGATCTTTAATCCTTTCTAAAATAGGGTAAAAGATTGGGTATTTAAATTTTCTCTTCTTTGTTTCCTCTTTCTGAATAAAACAGAAATCCCATCTCAAGATTTTGCCTCATGAGGTTGGGAATTCTAATCCCCAGGGATAGTTTCTGGGAAGGCAGTGAGAGGGGCATGCAGGCAGGAAGGAGGTTTTTATATGGTCTACTTTATTGAGTACTAAACAAGTTCATGACAATTTAATTTCATTTCCATTTTTGTTCTGATGCAGAACAAGAGAAAAACAAGTCTCTGGAGAAAACTCCTTTATTGAAGTTAGCTGGATTTATTGGTGGATTTGGTTATACTTTCAAGGAACTATTTCTTGACATTGAAGTTAAAGGTGTATCTTATTGCTTCACCTCTAGTATATTTAAGATACACAGGATGGTCAGATACGAACATGTGAAGGTTCTTACTCAGAGCACCCTGCTCTTTAGTTTCTCATATCCCAGTAATGCGAGGCCTAAATTAATTTCGTGTCTGCAAGGTCACTATTACCTCCATTTTTTGTGTTTTATCTAGGGACTAAAGCATCTTAGACATAAATTCTTTTATTTATTTATTTTTGCTTTGTAGCTTCTCTGGTTGGTCTTAGACTAACAAAACAAACAAACAAAAACTACTTATATGTTCTCACACTTCTTTCCCCTTGTAACTAGACTTCA
The DNA here is from genome assembly GCF_032405125.1 of Capricornis sumatraensis. Classification (NCBI taxonomy): domain Eukaryota; kingdom Metazoa; phylum Chordata; class Mammalia; order Artiodactyla; family Bovidae; genus Capricornis; species Capricornis sumatraensis. The sequence continues at coordinate 47,060,689 of NC_091082.1, read as the reverse complement.
CTGCCCATCCTTGAAAACTCTTACATATTACCCTTAGTTGGAGTGCATGAAACTGTGGCCACAATCAGGAAGAACAGCCATAAGGCAAATTGATTCATCAGCATTCAATCAGTTAATTAAAAAAAAAAAAACAAAGACACTAAGGACATACATGATTATGTTCAGGCTAACTTTGCCTACTTATATTTGGTCAGAGATCACGACTTCTTTCAAATAATCTGTTTATTTTTGAAAAAAAAAATCCTATCTTCAGACAGGATATGGGGGAGGAGTTAAGGGGTGATGTTTTACACATGCACATCTGGATACAGTCCAATTATTTCCCTTAAACATTCCCCCAGTTGTTTTCATTTTGCTTCATGCTTTGGCATTCATAAATTTGCAAGATTAATTGTGTGTCAGCAGTCTGCAGGCCTGGAGTTGGGCATTACTTTAAGAGCAAGACAGCTACAAAACAACTCTATAGAGAAATACATTCACATTTTTAAGAAGGGAAGCACAGACACATATTTCATTTCTGTTTAATATCGTGGCACTGACATTGTACATAAAGAAAGTAGTGTAATCTTTCAGAGAATTGCCCTACTAGCAAGATGTATGTATAAACTCAACTGTTTTAAAGCATAAGAAAGGATTCATCAAGAGTACAAAGGAGAGTTTGTGGCTTGGCATTGTGTGTCTTGTTTTCATCTGATCATTTTGAAAGGAGTATTAACAGAGTGTGTTCCTTATCTTGGGAACATGCCAACAATTAAAATCACCTTAGCAAAAAACCAAATTTATCTTAGAAATGGTGGAATGGGATCTTTTCTAAAAACTATATTTTGAGAAATTTCATGTTTTCAAAACTGTTTTTAGACACTAAAATATTTCTGTCCCCCAGAATTCATATAATTGAAATCTAATCCCTATGTGATGATACCAGGAGGCGGGGCCTTTGCAAGGTGATTAGGTCATAAGGGTAAAAGCTGGCTCACTGGGATTAGTGCCCTTATAAAAGAGATCCCAGAGAATTCCTTCACCACTTCTGCCACATAAGGACATAGAGGGAAGACAGCTGTTTTTGAATCAGGAAATAGGCCTTACCAGACACTGAATTTTCTGTCTCTTGATCTTGGACTTCTAGCCTGAAGAACTCGAGAAATAAATTTCTGTTATTTACAAGCCACCAAGGCTTTGGTTTTGTTATAGCAGACCAAACACACTAAAGCAACCACTGTACATAAAATGAAACTTGAAGCCACTTGCATGATGCTTGGACTTCACAGTCTAGATAATGAGTCAAATGAAGGAAGGTCTGTGTTCCTCAGAGCCTGGCACTACATCTGTATTTGGTAAGTACTCAGTAAATGCTGCTTGACAATGAAAAAAATGATTTTTAAGTGTTGGTAACTAGACAGTGTATCCCTGTTTGATGTAATCTTACGTTATGTACATGACTAGAAAACAGTGACCTTCTCACAAGTAAACAATGCATGTGCATTACTCAGCAGAGTATCCTGGGTCACAGTTCTAGGACTGGTAATATCACTGTGGGAAGCATATGGGCAGCTTCTCTTCCAGTGCTCCACAAAAACATACAACCGCTAGAGAAATATGCAGCCTTCCTCTGGATAATAACTAGGGCTCAAATAAGTGGTATGATTTCCCTTCAGGAAAAAGGAAGGAAACTTTTTATACTCTCCTGTTTTCCTCAGTTATACTATATGAAAGGAAGTCTTGCCTAAACCAAACTATATCCATAATAAATTCAGACATATAGGCAACAAAATATATTGCAGTTATTGCATTTAGACTATTTATCTAACAAAATCCTTTTTATGTACGTGTATTTGAAGTTCCTGAGAAAATCACACCCCTCCTTTACCCTCCATTTCCTCTGTAGTAAAATGAGGTGAAAAAATCAGGCCTATCTTCTTCACAGGGTGATGGTGAGGATCAAATGAACGAGATAAAGCAAAGGTCTCCAAACTTTTTGGCACTAGAGACCAGTTTCATGAAAGATAACTTTCCCATGGACTGGGAGGGGGGATGGTTTCAGGATAACTCAACCACATTATATTTATTGTGCTTTATTTCTATTATTATTACATAAGCTCCACCTCAGACCATTAGGCATTAGATCCCAGAGGTTGGGAAGCCCAAGATAAAGGATGGCAAGGAAATCAGTAAACCATGAAATATAAACAGACGTTGGATTCCACAAAACATCACTATCTTATCCTCTACTCATGGCTCTCTATTTAAAATCCCCAAATATATAATAGCTTAGCCTTTATGTATATTAGGTTACTAATCTCCAGACTAACTGGGATTAGTTCACATAGATTAATCAGTAACAAGTTTACATATATAAAATTCCTATATGGCAAACTGTCAAGTGTATGCTGAAGGTGAGAGAGAGCTGGTAAAAGAGACGATGCTGCTTCAAAAACAATGCAAATTTGACTCAGAGACATGATCTGATATTGATGCAATATTTGCAGATAGGATTATGTATTAACTAAGCAAAATGATTTTCACTGCCTAAGTTTATATCTAAATAACTGAGGTGCTCCAGTTGCAGATTCACATCTCTTTTCCATATACATTGGTGAAAAGCTAATTAATCTCTCAGAGTCTTAGTTTCCTTACATATAAAATGATAATAAGTCTTCCTGAAAAGGTCACTGTGAAGAGTTAGAGGTGACATATGAAGAATTTCTCACATAGTAACCCAGTACTTACTAGCTATATCTAGAAAATGATTGAATCCCTTTTACCAAAACTATGTTGAGAAAATATGCCCAGAACTAAATAAGGCCACAAATAAATTAAATGCAAATGATTAAATATAGCACCATTAAACATATATATAAATATCAGCCATACACATATTTTTCTTAGAAAGTTCATATATGTTGTATAGAAGATGAAATAAACCACAGCAAAAAACTTTATCTCCTTTCAATGACATTTTAACTTCAGCAATTGTAATATTATTTTAATAGAATAATACTTCTAATCATTTTAATAATGATTGCAAACATAACTAATACTTGCATCTTTTAACTTTTCAAAGCATGGTTATATCTAGTTTTATTTTGGTTTCCTGAATGGCACTGTGTGAATACTAACATCACACTGAATTCTCCATCTGACTAAAACCTAGTGGGAGTAACAACCTGTCAAAACTGAGACCCAGCAGGACTAGTTAGAAAAGTTTGCAAGACCACCAGTTACCAAATTCCACCTCATAACACATGAACCAAAGGTCACAGATGACAAACAGGCACCACTAGTAATAGACAAAAATTTCAAATTCTAGTCCAGATGGAGGATGCTTTATATTAATGCAAAATTAGAGGTGACAATCTGAAAGTAGACTTCACAAACCGACTATTTCAGCAATCAATCCTCAAACCTAGTCCTATTCAAAGTACACACTGATTACTCTGGTATTTACTGTGTATCACCCCATAGCTCGAAGCACTTCTTATATCTTGGGCTAGAAGGAGATTCCTATTTTCGCTCTGCTTTGTGGACTGTGATGTAAAATGATGTAGCCATGCCTAGGTAGTTGGAAGAATGACAGAGTCTGCTGACTCCATTTCATCTCCAGAAGGTCACCCACCCCTTAATTCCCAGCAAACTGGCTTCTATCCCTATCATCATACTGACAATGAAATCCTAAACTTCACCAATGAGCAATTATGACCAAACACAGTAACTTATTCTTCAGTTCAGTTCAGTTCAGTTCAGTCCCTCAGTCATGTCTGACTCTGCGACTCCATGAATCGCAGCACACCAGGCCTCCCTGTTCATCACCATCTCCCAGAGTTCACTCAGACTCACGTCCATCAAGTCCGTGATGCCATCCAGCCATCTCATTCTCAGTCGCCCCCTTCTCCTCCTGCCCCCAATCCCTCCCAGCATCAGAGTCTTTTCCAATGAGTCAACTCTTCACATGAGGTGGCCAAAGTACTGGAGCTTCAGCTTTAGCATCATTCCTTCCAAAGAAATCCCAGGGCTGATCTCCTTCAGAATGCACTGGTTGGATCTCCTTGCAGTCCAAGGGACTCTCAAGAGTCTTCTCCAACACCACAGTTCAAAACCATCAATTCTTCAGTGCTCAGCCTTCTTCACAGTCCAACTCTCACATCCATACATGACTACTGGAAAAACCATAGCCTTGACTAGACGGACCTTAGTCAGCAAAGTAATGTCTCTGCTTTTTAATATACTATCTAGGTTGGTCATAACTTTTCTTCCAAGGAGTAAGTGTCTTTTAATTTCATGGCTGCAATCAACATCTGCAGTGATTTTGGAGCCCCAAAAAATAAAGTCTGACACTGTTTCCACTGTTTCCCCATCTATTTCCCATGAAGTGATGGGACTGGGATGCCATGATCTCAGTTTTCTGAATGCTGAGCTTTAAGCCAACTTTTTCACTCTCCACTTTCACTTTCATCAAGAGGCTTTTTAGCTCCTCTTCACTTTCTGCCATAAGGGTGGTGTCATCTGCATATCTGAGGTTACTGATATTTCTCCCGGCAATCTGGATTCCAGCTTGTGTTTCTTCCAGTCCAGCATTTCTCATGATGTATTCTGCAAATCAGTTAAATAAGCAGGGTGACAATATACAGCCTTGACACACTCCTTTTCCTATTTGGAACCAGTCTGTTGTTCCATGTCCAGTTCTAACTGTTCCTTCCTGACCTGCATACAGATTTCTCAAGAGGCAGATCTGATGGTCTGGTATTCCCATCTCTTTCAGAATTTTCCACAGTTTATTGTGATCCACACAGTCAAAGGCTTTGGCATAGTCAATAAAGGAGAAATAGATGTTTTTTTGGAACTCTCTTGCTTTTTCCATGATCCAGCAGATGCTGGCAATTTGATCTCTGGTTCTTCTGCCTTTTCTAACTGAACTTATCCTTACTTCTTATTTTTACATCCTTGACACTGATTTGGTGTTATAGTAAACCAGGATGTGTTTCTTTCTTTCTCTCTCTCTCTCTGTCTTTCTCTGTCTCTCTCTTTCTCTCTTGCCACCATCATGACTGGCACTATTCACTGTCTTACTTTTCAAACTGCTTCACCTCTATTCATCCTTTTCATTCCCAATCCTTATGAATTCTCTATAACTTACTGATTAACCTCTTGCTCTTCTCTCTCTTGCCATCTTCACTCAGTGCAGTTCAGTCACTCAGTTGTGTCCAACCCTCTGCGACCCCATGAATTGCAGCACACCAGGTCTCCCTGTCCATCACCAACTCCCGGAGTTCACTCAGACTCACATCCATCAAGTTGGTGATGCCATCCAGCCATCTCATCCTCTGTTGTCCCCTTCTCCTCCTGCCTCCAATTCCTTCCAGCATCACAGTCTTTTCCAATGAGTCAACTCTTCACATGAGGTGGCCAAAGTACTGGAGTTTCAGCTTTAGCATCATACCTTCAAAAGAACACCCAGGACTGATCTCCTTTAGAATGGACTGAATCAGTTCTAATGAGGTGGAGCCTATTGAATCTAATGAAACTGGAGCCTATTATACAGAGTGAAGTAAGCCAGAAAGAAAAACACCAATACAGTATACTAATGCATATATATGGAATTTAGAAAGATGGTAACGATAACCCTGTATGTGAGACAAGGATGATTTGGGAGAATGGCATTGAAACATGTATAATATCATATATGAAACGGATCACCAGTCCAGGTTCAATGCATGATACAGGATGCTTGGGGCTGGTGCACTGGGACGACCCAGAGTGATGATACGGGGAGGGAGGACAGAAGGGGGTTCAGGATGGGGAACACATGTATATCTGTGGCGGATTCATGTTGATGTATGGCAAAACCAATACAATATTGTAATTAACCTCCATTTAAAATAAATAAATTTATATTAAAAAAAAAAAGAATGGACTGGTTGGATCTCCTTGCAGTCCAAGGGACTCTCAAGAGTCTTCTCCAACACCACAGTTCAAAACCATCAATTCTTTGGTTCTCAGCTTTCTTTACAGTCCAACTCTCACATCTATACATAGCCACTGGAAAAATCATAGCCTTAACTAGATGGACCTTTGCTGGCAAAGTAATGTCTCTGCTTTTCAATATACTATCTATGTTGGTCATAACTCTTCTTCCAGGGAGTAAGCATCTTTTAATTTCATGGCTGCAATCAGCACCTGCAGTGATTTTGGAGCCCCAAAAAATAAAGTCTGACACTGTTTCCACTGTTTCCCCATCTATTCCCCATGAACTGATGGGACCAGATGCCATGATCTTCGTTTTCTGAATGTTGAGCTTTAAGCCAACTTTTTCACTCTCCTTTTTCACTTTCATCAAGAGGCTTTTTAGCTCCTCTTCACTTTCTGCCATAAGGGTGGTGTCATCTGCATATATGAAGTTATTGATATTTCTCCTGACAATCTGGATTCCAGCTTGTGCTTCTTCCAGCCCAGCATTTCTCATGATGTACTCTGCATAGAAGTTAAATAAGCAGGGTGACAATATACAGCCTTGACGTACTCCTTTTCCTATTTGGAACCAGTCTGTTGTTCCATGTACAGTTCTAACTGTTGCTTCCTGACCTGCATATAGGTTTCGCAAGAGGCAGGTCAGGTGGTCTGGTATTCCTATCTCTTTCAGAATTTTCCACAGTTTACTGTGATACACACAGTCAAAGGCGTTGGCAGAGTCAATAAAGCAGAAGCAGATGTTTTTCTGGAAATCTCTTTCTTTTTCCATGATCCAGCAGATGCTGGCAATTTGATCTCTGGTCCCTCTGCCTTTTCTAAAACCAGCCTGAACATCAGGAAGTTCACGGTTCATGTATTGCTGAAGCCTGGCTTGGAGAATTTTGAGCATTACTTTACTAGCATGTGAGATGAGTGCAATTGTGCAGTGGTTTGAGCATTCTTTGGCATTGCCTTTCTTTGGGATTGGAATGAAAACTGACCTTTTCCAGTCCTGTGGCCACTGCTGAGTTTTCCAAATTTGCTGGCATATTGAGTGCAGCACTTTCACAGCATCATCTTTCAGGATTTGAAATAGCTCAACTGGAATTCCATCACCTCCACTAGCTTTGTTTGTAGTGATGCTTTCTAAGGCCCACTTGACTTCACATTCCAGGATGTCTGGCTCTAGGTGAGTGATCACACCATCGTGATTATCTGTGTCATGAAGATCTTTTTTGTACAGTTCTTCTGTGTATTCTTGCCACCTCTTCTTAATGTCTTCTGCTTCTGTTAGGTCCATACCATTTCTCTCCTTTATCGAGCCCATCCTTGCATGAAATGTTCCCTGGGTATCTCTAATTTTCTTCAAGAGATCTCTAGTCTTTCCCATTCTGTTCTTTTCCTCTATTTCTTTGCACTGATCACTGAGAAAGGCTTTCTTATCTCTTCTTGCTATTCGTTGGAACTCTGCATTCAGATGCTTATATCTTTCCTTTTCTCCTTTGCTTTTCGCTTCTCTTCTTTTCACAGCTATTTGTATGGCCTCCTCAGACAGCCATTTTTCTTTTTTGCATTTCTTTTCCATGGGGACTGTCTTGATCCCTGTCTCCTGTACATTGTCACGAACCTCCATCCATAGTTCATCAGGCACTCTATCTATCAGATCTACTCCCTTAAATCTATTTGTCACTTCCACTGTATAGTCATAAGGGATTTGATTTAGGTCATACCTGAATGGTCTAGTGGTTTTCCCTACTTTCTTCAATATAAGTCTGAATTTAGCAATAAGGAGTTCATGATCTGAGCCACAGTCAGCTCCCGTGTTCACTAGTAGTATGTTTATATGTATATAAAGGTACTGTTGTACTCTCGGAATTTCACACAGACCCTAACACATATTATGTACTGAATAAGATGAGTTGGCAGGACTGCATTCCTTTTGAAGACACTAGAGGACAGTCCATTTCTTTTTCCAGCTTCTAGAGGCCACTCACCTTCCTTGGCTTGTGGTCTTTTTATCTTCCTCCCAAGCCAGTAAGTAAGGTAGCATCCTCTCTCCTCTCTGACCTCTGTTTCCATCCATGTATCATCTTTGAAACACTGAGTCTACTGCCTCACTCTTATAGGGCCCTGTGATTACGCTGGGTCCACCCAGATATTCCCCATCTCAAAATCCTTAACTCATTCACAAATCACATATACAAAGTCCCTTCTGTCATATAAGATAACATATATGCAGGTTCTGGAGATTAGGGCATGCATATCTTCGGGCTGTGCTGGTAGAGGAGGGGGTTTATTGGACCTACCATAGTCCATACAGATCAAGCCTGCTACTATATGGGAAGGGATTATACAAAGCGGTGTAGGGAGATCACAGGAGACTACCACAAAACCTATCTTCTAACCTACATTTTCTCAACCTTAAACATACTTTGATCTTTTCAGCTAGACCTAAGCTTTCAGTTTAGTTCAGTCGCTTAGTCGTGTCCAGCTCTCTGCGAGCCCGTGAATTGGAGCATGCCAGGACTCCCTGTCCATCACCAACTCCCGGAATTCACTCAAACTAACATCCATTGAGTCGGTGATGCCATCCAGCCATCTCATCCTCTGTCGTCCCCTTACCTTCCTGCCCCCAATCCCTCCCAGCATCTGAGTCTTTTCCAGTGAGTCAACTCTTCGCATGAGGTAGCTAAAGTACCGGAGTTTAAAAGGCAGAGGAACCAGAGATCAAATTGCCAACATCCGCTGGATCATAGAAAAAGCAAGAGACTTCCAGAAAAACATCTATTTCTGCTTTATTGACTATGTTAAAGCCCTTGACTGTGTGGATCACAATAAACTGGAAAATTCTGAAAGAGACATAAGTTTTACCTAGCATTAAAATATATCTTACATATGATAAAGCAGACAGTAACAAAAATCAGTGGGAGTGGTAAAGGGCATATTGGTACTCACTGTAGCATTCTTTTACCTTTTGAATGTTTAAAAATTTTTATAATAATATAGGAGAAAACTATACCTCAGTTCCCATCTCATTTATGCAGTCTTCTTTCTTACTGTTAGTTCTCAGAGGATTTTCTTTCCTCCAGTCTCTTATTTGTACTTATTCTGTATACTACTCACTTGATTTCAAATAACATGCCTTTTCTAACATCACTGATATTAAATGTATGAACAGATACTTCTGTATGACACTGTTAGTTCTTTAGGAGATAAGGACTGACCACAGTCAGAATACTGTTACTTTTCTAAAAGTGGGAATACATATGTGCTGATCCAGTCATACTCTTTACTGGGTCTCCTGTGTGAGAAATGACAACAACTTGGAAGGTGTCTGAGCAGTCAGTAAAGAGTGTATGGTATTGGAACAGAGAGATTGTTATTATGAACATAATTCCCTGGCAGTAGTCTTATTAGAATGCAGCATGCTTTATGAATTGCATTTACTCCATATAGAAAAAGACAGTAATTTTTTTGCTTGATAGGACCATGGTCTAGTTCTATAGCTCTTTACATATTCATTTGTTTGAATGAATATATATTATATAGTACATTATTTATATGGGCTATAAATAATACATGAATATACTGAACTAAGTTTTAACTTATTCATAGAAAATATAATAATTTTCAGACTTCCCTGGTGGTTCAGACTGTAAAGCATCTGCCTACAATTCAGGAGACCCAGGTTCAATCCCTGGGTCAGAAAGATCTCCTGGGAGAAGGAAATGGCTATCCACTCCAGTATTCTTGCCTGGAAAATCCCATGGATGGTGGAACCTGGTAGGCTACAGTCCATGGGGTCACAGAGAGTCAGACACGACTGAGAGACTTCACTTTCACTTAATAATTTTTTAAAAATCCATACTTTTAACAAATTGATGATGATCTCACTATATTCAAGTATCTCTTCCTGAAGAAAGCAGCTTAGATAAATAGCACCTTTTTGAGCCTTGCAGGGATATCTCATTGAGAAAATGCTTGTTAATATCCATAATGAATACTTATCATAAAGTACATTTACTGTTAGAGAATAAACCTGGAACACAGCAATAACTTTCACCCATTTATGAAAACACAAAATAAAAACACAATTATCTATTTGTAGTCTATGTGCCATCCATAGGAGAGTCTACCAACCCTTCAGCATTAGACATTGCTTTTTCTGGATACTTTAGCATTCTTTCTCTGATACAAGGTAAGTTAACAAGTAATATTAAACAGTAAGAAAAGAAAACATTAAGTACAACACCAACTCTAAGCATAACACACTAAGAGGTTTGTTCAAAAATGTCAGCCAAGGAAGATAAATCACCGAGGTGTAAGCTGTCAGTCCCTTCTAATGCAAACAGTGAAAATCAAGAGTATGTATCCAAATCTCAGATACTGCCAAAGGGGAAAAAAAAAAAAGTGTTTTCAGTCTCAAATCTTCTCTATTCACTTATGGACACATTTATTTCAAAATAGAGCATATTCATTTAACAATGGACCTACAGTTAAGCAGGAAAGGTCTCAAAATCTTGTATTTAAAACTTAAATGTATGCTCCATTAATTTATATTTCCTTCCTGAGTTAATGGACTCAAGCCCAGGAAAAAGAAAAAAAAAAAAAAAACACCACATTCTATGCTCAATCATCAAATTTGTTTAAGGTTCAACTATAGTATTTGTAAGAAAATATTCTCTAATATTTGAAAGCATAATAGTTTCCCTTCATTCTCTATAGAAAATAAGTTATAAAGAATTGCATCATTTAAAATATTTCTAGTCAGTAAAATCAACAGATCTAATTCTTCTTAGAACGTAAGGTTATGGCACCACTGCTGCCTCAGCATGATTTCAAATTCAGCATTTAAGACGCTAATTTCCTCCGAGGTATGTGGACTCTAAATACCGCCATGCTAGCTTGGTCCTGGCCATATGATCCAGAAGACTTAAACTGCAGCTATCTCCATTTAAGGATGAGTGGTGGTGGTGGTGGTGGCGGTGTACTCACTAAGTCTGTCTGACTCTTGCAACCCCATGGACTGTAGCCTACCAGACTCCTCTGTCCATGGGATTTTCCAGGCAAGAATACTGGAGCGGGTTGCCATTTCCTTCTCCATAAGGATGAGTATATTTTCTATATTCATTTTGTAAATATAAAAGTGAAGGTCTAGCAAATGTAATTAATATTAAAGCTTTGAATTACAAACATGAATGCTATTAACTATAAACTCTCAACTTCAATACTTTTAATCACAAGTAAATCTAACCATAATTTTATTCCTTTTTAATTTACCCTGAAATCATTCCTTGGTATAAAACTCTCTCTCTGGTTAGCTTCAGGATTAAAAGCCCTCTTTTGAGACAAAATTCTGCATTTCAAATTGGCCATCTTTCCCTGGATGATTCACACACTTGTGAATAATCTCAACTTATCCTAAACTAATTATTACCCGTCACATTCCTACCACTGCCTGGATTTTCTGGTTGGTCACTGATACTGCCATTCTGCCCATTTGCTGAAGCAAAAACCTTGGAATCAGCCCTGAGGTTTCTCTCTCAGCTCCTTCATCCAACGGCAACAGAAGTCTGTCAGTTCTACAACTTTAATACCTTTCTTCCTTCCCTTTCTGTTGTCACTGTCAGTGCCATAGTTCAGGCATCCATCATCTTTCACACAAATAACATTCACTTCTTAAACATTCTCCTTATGTTCAGTTTTCCCCTCACTGCAATCCATCTCCCACACATCTACTAGAAAAATGTCTCTGACACACAAGCCTGATCACTTTGTTTCCTTGCTCAACTCCTTCAAGAGTTCTCCTCTACCTATAACCATGGCTTATCATCATTTTATACGCATCACTCTATCCTTCTCTATATCGCATCACACAATCCACAACTCAGCTTAAAGCAGACAGACGTCAGCAGAACAGCATGCATTCACAGATGTAGCAAAAATGAAAAAGTGAAGTCTTAGAAGCTGACCTCTGAAGGTGGTCTTCCTCACTGAGCAGCAGGAGCACACAAGCTATGAACCACTGACCACAAGGAATAAGTTTCAGCTCTTTAGCAGGCTCCCTACCCTGTTCCCCTTTACATTCCACACAAGTTTCCCATCATTCTTCTCAAGGCACCCTGTTTATTTCTTCAACAAATATTTATTCATTCATAAATAGCAGGAACCTCTTATTTGCTAGGCTCCAGGTGTTGTTCTCTAGTCATGTGTGAAGTTCCCTGAACACACTCCTTCATGCTCCCAAGCATCTACACTTGAGAGTACATCTTGTGTTTGGCATACAATTCCACATCTCAGCCACTCCCTACAACAGAGAGAAAAATGCCTTTTTACAGGATTATTTTTTGGCAATACTCTATTTATTTATTTCAGTCATCTGGATACAGAAATCAGCACAACTCAAGATGACTACAATAAATATTGGTTAAGTCAGTTTAACAAACACTGCTCAATATTGTCATCAGCCTAATTCTTCTGTGTAGTTGAAATGAGCTCATCTTCCAAAGTATGCTTGCATCTCCTCACTCACCACCAAGGAAAAGCTGATGTTTGGCAGAGCACTGGTACTACAGTTCACAGCTCCTCCAACATTCAACAATTTTAAATGGAGAATGGCATATAAATAAGAATTGCAGATGAACCTATTTGTAGGGCAGGAACAGAGATGCAGGTGTAAAGAACAGACTTGTGGACACAGCGGGGGAAGGAGAAGGTGGGAAGAACTGAGAGACTACCACTGAAATACATACATTACCATGTGTAAACAGATAGCTAGTGGGAAGTTGCTGTGTGACACAGAGAGACCAGCCCCATGCTCTGTGATGACCTAGAGGGGTGGGGCCTGGGGCAGGAGGGAAGTTCAAGAAGGAGGGGATATATGTGTATTACGGCTGATTCACAATGCTGAATGGCAGAAACCAACACAACACTGTAAAGCAATTATTCTCCAAATAAAAAATAAATTGAAAAATCTAAAAGAATAAGAACTGCAGAAAAAAATGCATATCCAATTTATTTCTCTTCTTCCTACATAGTTACCCCCTGACCATAAGTGGTAAATTTTGATTCAGGTAACCTCATTCTTGGGATTCCCTGGTAGCTCAGACAGTAAAGCGTCTGCCCACAATGCGGGAGACCTGGGTTCGATCCTTGGGTTGGGCAGATCCCCTGGAGAAGGAAACGGCAACCCACTCCAGTACTCTTGCCTAGAAAATTCCATGGATGGAGGAGCCTGGTGGGCTATAGTTTATGGGATCTCAAAGAGTCGGACACGACTGAGCGACTTCACTTCACTTCACTTCAACCTCATTCTTATATTCTACTCATATACTTTTACAACATTAAATTCTATGTTTAAATAAAAAATAATAAATTATTCACTAACATGATCATAAAATGAAAGTGAAGTCATATATATCCTATATAGATATAGGATACAGAAAGAGATTATGAATTCAAGGATGGGCAGAAGTTAAGATTCCAGGTGAAAAATAACATGACTATACTCCCAACAGTGTAGAAATATCACCTGTTATATCTTTTTCTAATTTTAGTTTAGCATAAAGTAAAGACAGAGCTGGCATGATCCCTAGTAAGTCAGAAATTCAATTTTCCTTCTTTATGATTTGTTACAAAAAAGTACAATGCACCAGCTTTCTTCAAATGTGGAGTCTCAGAATTCATTCACGTGAGGGTAGGTGGCCAGATTCAAATGTCCCCTAGCTCTTTCTGCAAGAAAACCAAGGCAAACAAGAACATTACGATGTTTTATTAATGAATTCTAAATAAATCACCCCAATGTGATCATCTTTAGAAAATAGTTACAATAACACTGCTGGGCTTTCTGGTGTCTCAGAGGTAAAGAATCCACCTGCAATGCGGGAGACACAGGTTTAATCCCTGGGTTGGGAAGATCCTCTGGACACTCTCCAGTAGTCTTGCCTGGGAAATCCCATGGACAGAGAAGCCTGGCGAGCTACAGTTCATGAGGTTGCAAAAACAGTCAGACAAGACAGCAGCTAAACAACAACAATGACATAATAACAATGACACCATCAATTAACAATGAAGCCTTATATTCCAGGTGCTGTGTTATGAGTTTACATATATTAACTCATTCACATTATAGACATGAAACTGAGGACCTGCAGAGAGATTAAGGCCCCAGGTCTCACAGTTAGTGAGTGTCAATCTAGCTCCAGAGTCAGCCCTACTTACCTCTACCCTCCCCCATTAGCTGTTAAAAGCTCAAGTCCAACACACCTGTGTTCAAACAGCAGCTCTGCTGTTTTACTACCTGTGAGACATGAAGCAAGGTACCTGACCTCCCAAGTCTGTTTCCTCATCTATCAAGTGAGAATATTAATGGTATCTCCTCTTGAGACAGTTTTTGGAAAGATATAAAAAATAATGCATTTAACATATATCAAATGCTTAATTTACATGAACTTAAACATAAATAAAACAAAACCAAAAAGCTCTCTAGTTTCTCTTCATGCAATATTCTTCTACTGCTTAATTCTTCCCCTCTGAAAACATTTATGTAGACGCTAATTTGCTTTGCAGTACATGGACTTCTAGCTCCTTCCAAAGCTACTTCCTAAACATACTTAGAAAAAAATGCAAATAAGTTTATAAACAGAGTTGCAAGAGATTTTTCTTCTCATACTACAAAACAACATATTACTGGGTTTTGCTCTCAGTTCTTTGATGCTATTAAAACTTTCAGTAAAATTTCTTTAAAAGGAGAAAAAAAGTTATAGGTATTTTATTTAAATGTCACAGCAAGTAATTTCACAGTTATGAAAATTTATGTTCATATGAAATAACAACTTGCCCAATGGCACCCAGTTAGCAAATGGAATAATGTCCATAGCTACAGACACACTTTTTCTGCAAAGTCAGACTTATATGTGAAGTTTTCTCTCAGTACACGTCAGACCTTTCTAAAGTTTCTTCTTAACCTCAACTTTCTATCTTCAAGACTCAAGTTAACTAGACTATTTTAAAGGACAACTCGGACAAGGCTTATTGGCATTAGTAGTCATTTAGAGAGTTTATAAGCCAAAAAAGTCACTATAGTGACAATAGTTAAACCACTTGAAAACTAAATAGCCTTAGGCAAAAAGTTGTTTTCCCTGAGATTCAAACTCAGATAAGAGAATGAAAAGATTATATGATTCTCCATGATTTCCTGAAAATTACATAGGGAGTATTTTTCTCCTGAGAAACAGCAGTCACAGGAAATGTAGCTAGGAAGATAGGATTTGAGTAACCAAGGGCTCAAGGGCCAAATAAAGGGGTGTTTGACCCATTCAATGGTGGGAGTGCCTAACCTCAGTCCACTCAGGTTGATGGAGAATTGAAAGAGACTCTCTTTCTTAAAAGTATTTGGAGTGAGGGAAATACCACTTGTTACAGAATTTCACCCCAGATACAGTGCAGAAACAGGGAACATCTGTCTTAAAACAGAAGTTGCATGGTGACGATAACCAAGTGAGACATATTATGATAAAACTTTGTCAGTTAGGTGAAACCTGAACTACGGGAATAATCATTTAAAAGAAAAAGAGACAAAGACCACTTCTAGTTTCACCATCCCTGATTTTTCATTAGTCTCTTATAAACATCTGAGCCACTAGACTTGAAATTCAAATGTAAAAGAACCATATTAATCCGAAAATATATGCCAAATTGCATCTCTTGGAGCAGTAGCATAAACCCCTTATTGTGGATTCATCCACCTGCATTTATTGCAATTTGGCTTGTAGAACTTGATAAATGAACCTGATTTTTAAATGTCTACAAGTGGTCATCAATGCAGGTCTCTACAAGCAGTAAGACTTGTAGGAGTGGCCTGTCCAATACGGAGTTGGTTGGGGACATCTTACAAACGTAAAGTCTCCATTAGGGCTTCCTGTGCAGAGATCTGCTATGCATTTAATACTTTTAATGAAGCAAAGAAGGCTAAAACAGGAAGAGAACACTTTCAACTAAGTCATGTCTCTCAGGGATCCCACATACTTCAATTGTGAAGACCAGCCAGGGCACTGGTTGCTCATGAGCAATTCTAATCACTCCAGCACCCTGTGGTAATCCAGACACATACTTGGAGTTCTTCCAGAGAGCCCTTCTCAATCAGGCAATTGTCTTGATAATAGAAAAATTGTATACTCAGCCCTGTTTAAAGCACCCATTCTGCCATGATCACTGAACCTTTTGTTAAAAATCTGCAAGGTTCCTTATATCCTCTGTGTTAACACATACAGGAAGCTGCGATGGACCATCATGAGGAAACAGAAAGTGTGCTCTCTTCTTTTTTCCTTCTCAGTATAGTTAACCTTTAAAGAAAAAACTGGGGGAAAATGATAGGGAGACCTATCTGAACAACTAACAATCAGAAAAGACATTCATGTATTTAATAAGTATTCACCGAGCACTCACTGCCAGATACTGCAGAGTGAATTATAACATATAGGGGGTTAAAACCATAAGGAAATGTTTGTTTTATACAGAAATAGAGCAAAGCTGTGCTTATGTTCAGAACAGTATAACATCCATGAAATCTAACGACTATAATTATTCCCGGAGATGGTATGTTCCTATTTTCCTTTGTAGTCTTTTATCTAGAGAACTCAAACCCTCAAAGCATCAGGAATTAATCTCCACTTTGTAGGAAATGGCACTTTAAAAAAATCTTACTGTGGTAATATGAATTATTGAGACAAGTTTTAAAACTAAGAGTCTCTCAACTCCAGCTTCTTTTGAGATCTTTTAGAGCAATATAAGCTAAATAACTAGCTGGATTTAAATTTTAAGTACATTGATTTTGATAAATTCTTCTAAACTGCATGTCTATTTATTCCTAGAAATAAGTGAGGGCCTCAATTACGTAAAAGAATCAAGAGGTTTTCTTTGTTAGTAAGTAATAAGAAATTTTCAGTTTAAAATGCAATTAAGAACTCAAGACTTTGACAATTCATATAGATCTGAAAGTGAATTTCTGGATGAAAAGTCGTTTTCACCCTTTTCATTCTCAGAGCTCCCACTTCAAGTCACTTCAGGATTTTAGAGGACAAAAGTAGGGAGAGTAGAAGGAGATTCAAGTCAGTAAGTTCCATTTTCAGCAGCTCTGTTAAAACCATAAGAAATTAAAATGGCTTGTGAAAAAACGATGTGGGTAGAGAGAAGAACTGTAATCATTCAAATTATTAATTCTGCAAATATTTAGTAAGCACACATTCTGTTCTAAGCACATAGACTGTGCTAGATATTTGGGATACAAAGATGGATTAAAATCCAACTTGGATTCCTTGCCTTCAAGGGATTCAGCTCTAATACTGACTTGATACCTGTTACTAGAGATTATTATAGAGTTGGTAGGACACATTCTCAGAATTCAAAAAGTCTATATATCTATAGATTTATAAAGTGACCTTTATGCTGACGGATGTAAATTCTAGGTCATAGGGCATAGGTCAATAATGATATATATATATCATGACTAAAATTATACATTGATTGAAAAAAGGATAAAAGAATCATAAGAATGTGATTCTCAGAGGCTTGCTTAAAAGCTAAAGACCTGTTTAAGTGAGGGCCTCAGTCATAATTATCCCAACGATTAACCACAACCTTGAAGCTTGTAATTTCTTTGCAGCTGTCTCACTCAGTGCACATACACTGAGCACTGCTACATGCACTATTCTGAGTATGACAGACACACTGGAACAAAGGCTGGAGGCCTGTCTCTGAAGTACTTGCAGTCTAGAGAAGGAGACAGACACACCATCTAACAAATAACATGGCATGGTACCTCTAAGTAAGATAGTAGTAAAGGCAAGATGCAGTGGAGTCCAACAGAGAGACCCCTGTGACTAAGTTGGCCATGGAAAAATAAGACAGGCTTCCTTAAAAAATATTTTAAAATTTTGCTTCATATTCCCAGCACTCAACACAGTACGTGGCACAAAAAAGGTCACTGATAAAAGTTCAAGAGGCAGGGGATACATGTACCTTTGTGGCTGATTCACGTTGTTGTACAGCAGAAAACAACACAACATTTTAAAGCAATTATCCTCCAAGGAGCCTATTATACAGAGTGAAGTAAGCCAGAAAGAAAAACACCAATACAGTATACTAACGCATATATATGGAATTTAGAAAGATGGTAACGATAACCCTGTATGCGAGACAGCAAAAGAGACACAGATGTATAGAACAGTCTTTTGGACTCTGTGGGAGAGGGAGAGGGAGAGGGTGGGATGATTTGGGAGAATGGCATTGAAACATGTATTATATCATATAAAAAATGAATTGCCAGTCCAGGTTCGATGCAGGATACAGGATATTTGGGGCTGGTGCACTGGGATGACCCAGAGGGATGGTACGGGGAGGTAGGTGGAAGGGAGGGTTCAGAATGGGGAACACATGTTCATGTTGATGTATGGTAAAACCAATACAATATTTTAAAGTAAAATAAATAAATTTAAATTTAAAAAAAGAATGCAAAAAAATAAATAAAATAAAGCAATTATCCTCCAATTAAAAATAAAAAAAGGAGTTTTAATAAATAGAAGCACACAAATTTGGAAAACTCAGCAGTGGCCACAGGACTGGGAAAGGTCAGTTTTCATTCCAATCCCAAAGAAAGGCAATGCCAAAGAATGCTCAAACTACTGCACAATTGCATTCATCTCACATGCTAGTAAAGTAATGCTCAAAATTCTCCAAGCCAGGCTTCAGCAAAACGTGAACTGTAAACTTCCAGATGTTCAAGCTGGTTTTAGAAAAGGCAGAGGAACCAGAGATCAAATTGCCAGCATCTGCTGGATCATGGAAAAAGCAAGAGAGTTCCAGAAAAACATCTATTTCTCCTTTATTGACTCTGCCAAAGCCTTTGACTGTGTGGATCACAATAAACTGTGGAAAATTCTGAGAGAGATGGGAATACCAGACCACCTGACCTGCCTCTTGAGGAATCTGTATGCAGGTCAGGAAGCAACAGTTAGAACTGGATATGGAACAACAGACTGGTTCCAAATAGGAAAAGGAGTTCGTCAAGGCTGTATATTGTCACCCTGCTTATGTAACTTCTATGCAGAGTACATCATGAGAAACGCTGGGCTGGAAGAAGCACAAGCTGGAATCAAGATTGCCAGGAGAAATATCAATAACCTCAGATATGCAGATGACACCACCCTTATGACAGAAAGTGAAGAGGAACTCAAAAGCTTCTTGATGAAAGTGAAAGAAGAAAGTGAAAAAGTTGGCTTAAAGCTCAACATTCAGAAAACGAAGATCATGGCATCTGGTCCCATCACTTCATGGGAAATAGATGGGGAAACAGTGGAAACAGTGTCAGACTTTATTTTTTTGGGCTCCAAAATCACTGCAGATGGTGATTGCAGCCATCAAATTAAAAGACGCTCACTCCTTGGAAGAAGAGTTATGACCAATCTAGATAGCATATTGAAAAGCAGAGATATTACTTTGCCAACTAAGGTCTGTCTAATCAAGGCTATGGTTTCCCAGTGGTCATGTATGGATGTGAAAGTTGGACTGTGAAGAAAAATGAGCACCAAATAATTGACGCTTTTGAACTGTGGTGTTGGAGAAGACTCTTGAGAGTCCCTTGGACTGCAAGGAGATCCAACCAGTCCATTCTAAAGGAGATCAGTCCTGGGTGTTCTTTGGAAGAAATGATACTAAAGCTGAAACTCCAGTCCTTTGGCCACCTCATGCGTAGAGTTGACTCATTGGAAAAGACTCTGATGCTGGGAGGGATTGGGAGCAGGAGGAGAAGGGGACGACAGAGGATGAGATGGCTGGATGGCATCACTGACTCAATGGATGTGAGTTTAAGTGAACTCTGGGAGATGGTGATGGACAGGGAGGCCTGGCGTGCTGTGATTCATGGGGTCGCAAAGAGTCGGACAAGACTGAGCAACTGAACTGAACTGAACTGACCTGTAAGGTATAAAAGCATGGTTCACTTCAAAAGTACAGAAGAATGAATTATTACATTGGGTCTGAGGACATTTAGGGAAGTTTTCCTGGAAGAAATTAGAATTTCAATGTCTTTCAGGGTTGCTGTAGATTTCATGAGATAGAAGGATAGAGGGCATCCTAAAGGAAAATCCCCATGGTCAGTGAGAAGATCAGTTTGGCTAGAAATTTAGAGCAGGGTAGGTGATGGGAACTTATTTTACCATAAGTTTATTTTACCAGGGAAGGTAGATTTGGGGTATAAGTTGAAAGATTTGAAATCCAAGCCTAAAGTATTTGAATTGCATTCTATAAACTGTAGGAAGTCACTAAAAGTTTCTGAGCTGTGTGGCAATATAAAACCTATTGGGGGAGCAGGGGTGTATATTAAACATATAGGATTATCTTTATTGCCTTAAGGACATATATTGTCACCTTTTTTCCCCCTGAAATTCATTTATTTTCTTGGCCTTTCGTTTTCTACTTTTTAAAAACTTTTTTTTTTAATTTGAGATAATTTTAGACTTACCTAAGAGCTGGAAAAACAGTACAGAAAGTTCCCATCCACCTTCACCCAATAAAGCTGTATTTTTGAAAGATTAATCTGGTTAAAGACCAGTTGGGTCTTTAACACATACCTACATGTAACCAGACTTACTAAGATTGCTTCTTTGGACAGACTGAAAACAGCCAATCACTGAAACAGGATCATGAGCCTAGTTGTAAACTTGATTGAAATGACAAGGTTGCATTTGCGCCAAGTCTTCAGGCTCAGGACATAGAGTTACATGTGCACATGAGGGATGTGTGCCTTGGACTTTGAAACAAAAGCAGCAGTGTGGCTCATTTACTTTTCACCACCATCAGCGTCCCCAAGCCTGTTGCCCTTTGGAGAACATGCCCTTTAAGACCACCCTCCCCACCACCTTCCTCACACACCACTTGCCCCTCAACCACCCCAGGAGGAGGAGTTGCTATAGTTTGATACCTTTGCTGAAGGGTGAACAGAGATCTCAGCAGCACACAGGTTCCTGGCTCTCCCTCTAGTTTAAAATCCTCCTTGGTAGCTGGGATCTTTAGAGCCAAGGTTCACTTCCCCCAGGCACAAACACATCACTCTCCCTTGATTCTTTCTTACATGGGATTGGAGTGTGATAAGAGGCAAAAATGCAGTATGGACTTTAGGAAGAGGCTTCCTTTGGTTTGAAGCTACTAGGCTTCATCGCATCAGGAGAAGTGGCTGCTCCAGATAGGTGGTCTGGCCCATCTGGCCAGAGTTCTTTGTGCTGGGGTTTGGGGTCAAATCCCCAGAAATAATGAGGTGCTATTTTGCTTTTCTTGCCATTCTTGCTGTAGAAACCACGAGGAGAGTGGTTGCTGTGGTCTCCAGAGGATCTGGGTATTTCTGGTCCTCAGGCTTCCTTGGTGGCTCAGAGGATAAAGCATCTGCCTGCAATGCAGAAGACCCAGATTTGATCCCTGGGTTGGGAAGATCCCCTGGAGAAGGAAATGGCAACCCACTCCAGTATTCTTGCTTGGAGAATCCCATGGACAGAGGAGCGTGGCGGGCTACAGTCCACGGGGTCGCAAAGAATCGGACACGACTGAGCGACTTCACACACACACACACAGTCATAATACCAAGTGATAGCACAGCCCTGAACACTGCCTGTTGCTTTAGCTTGTATTTTATCTCAGGTCTCAAAAAAAAAAAAAAAAAAAAAACAGAAAGAAAGAAAAGAATAAAGAATGCTAGTTCTCTTCCTTGTCCCTTTATCATAAGAGAAAGCAGAGCTACTATTCAATTGTTTCTAACTATATTTTCTTTTCATATTTGAGAAAATAGTTCATTCAATATAAAGTCTCAAGGACATCTGTTTACATGAAGAAGCAGAATCATACCAGATACTTGCTTATGTTAAGTGCGTTGAGAAAGATACACGCTTCTCTAGCAGAGTAATATTTAAAAGATTTGACAGGCATTCATTCTCAAAACATCCTCTGCATCTATTATTCAGGCCACCTTACTTGAAGCCCTGAAAACAATGAAAAGAGTAATACTCTAATGCAAAGATTTATAGGTTAAAATAAAGTAAAATTATTTGGGGAACCTGTATTTCTTTTTTAATACTGAAGTATTAAAATTTTTTTTTAATATTATAAGGTAACATTTTAAATGAGCAAGTTATTCATATTGTTCAAAATTCAAAAAATATACAAAAGTATTTTTTATAAAAGGGATTCCTCAGTGGCTCAGCAGTAAAGAATCTGCCTGCAAAGCAGGAAATGCAGGAGATGTGGGTTCAATCCTGGATCAGAAAGATCCCCTGGAGGAGGGCATGGCAACCCACTCCAGTATTCTTGCCTGGAGAATCCCATGGACAGAGGAGCCTGCCGAATTACATAGGGTCGCAAAGAGTCAGACACGACTGAAGCAACTAAGCCGGAGCACATTTTTTAAAACGTATCTTTTTCACTCCTGACTGGAGTATTTTTAAGCAAAAGAAATACATATAGAAAGCCATCATTGTTATGTTTGGCCTGTTTGCTTGTGTTTCTGAGTAATTGTTACTATAACATTTTACATTAACCTACCTAACAGTAATCAGCAGAGAAGGCAATGGCACCCCACTCCAGTACGCCTGCCTGGAAAATCCAATGGACGGAGGAGCCTGGAAGGCTGCAGTCCACGGGGTTGCTGAGGGTCAGACACGACTGAGCAACTTCACTTTCACTTTTCACTTTCCTACATTGGAGAAGGAAATGGCAACCCACTCCAGTGTTCTTGCCTGGAGAATCCCAGGGACGGGGGAGCCTGGTGGGCTGCTGTCTATGGGGTCACACAGAGTCGGACACGACTGAAGTGACTCAGCCGCAGCAGCAGCAACAGTAATTAGAAGGTGAGAATTTATTGCCAAATAAATTGGAAAGCAGCCCTTATGTCTATTATGTGAACCCAAGTCATATTTTTTGAATTTACAAATCATGGATTCTCTTAGGGAAATCTGAAAGCTGACAATCAAGCAACAATAGATAGGTCATTATATTATACTAAGTTTGAAGTATTTTCTTTACATAAAATTCCATATAAATAATTAGAAGCAGAGTTTAGGCAAGCTATTATGTGTTGTTTTTCAGTGACAATAATTGTATATACTGCTGTTTCCTACCACTATAAAAATATTTACAAACCTAAGTCCATGCCTACATGAACAGCTTAGCCATACAGAATCTGCCTGCAATGCAGGAGACCTGGGTTCGATCCCTGGGTTGGAAAGATCCATGGAGGATCCATGGGGCAACCTGCCCCAGTACTCTTGCCTAGAGAATTCCAAGGACAGAGGAGCATGGCAGGCTGTAGCCCACAGGGTAGCACAGAATCGACATGACTGAAGCGACTAAGCAGCAGCACATGAACAGCAAGAAATTTAACAAAACAATGGAGACAGAAATAATTTTTCAATTCCTTTGCTAATACACTTCAGCTAAAACACTGCCTTAGAGAATCATGTTTTAAGGAAACAGAGTTTGCAATCAGCAAAGCAAGATGGATAAATTTCATTGCAAAAGATAATCACAGAGAGAAAATCCATAACTTATCGTGGTAGTACCTCCTAGAATTTAACAGCAGTCAATTCACGGAGTTCTTTCTTTTGTTCAATCTAAGTCTCTGGTAGCAATTTACACTAATTTATTTTGTTTACTTTCCCTTGGAAGATGAAATGTGGGTGAACATCCTTCTTACACTGAAATCTAATTTATTAAAGGTAGTTAAGTTAATTTTAAGCTGCTTAAGTCAATTTTCAGCTTCTTCCCCAGTCAAAATAACACCTTCTTTCTTAAACTTACACCCCTGGACCCCCACTCCATCTTGCCAGATTCCAACCCTGAATCACTTTAGTTGCTCATCTATGGTACTTTGCTCAAATTTTTCATACCTCTCATAGAATATGGACATTAAATGGGATGTATCACATAAATATGACCAATGCCAAGAAGCAGGGAAATATCATTCTTGATATATTTCCATTCTAACAAATACTCTTATTGATTCAGTTCACATCCCTATTATTGAGTTGGCCAAAAAGTTTATTTGGATTTTTTTCCCATAAAATGTAATAGAAAAACCCAAATGAACTTTTTTGGCCAACCCAATTATTTCATTCTAATGTTGCGGTAAACTTCTTAAAAATTCTTAACAAGAGTATTGTAATGCTGCAGTTAAGCTAAGAAATGGGCCATGGCAACAAAGAGGTCTTGGTTTTTCTTGTTACCCTGTGTCATTGTTTTTCCTCATCTGCATTCCACCTTTTATTCATTGTTTGAATAGCAAGTGCCACTTTGTATTTAGAACATATAGGAGGTTAACATCACTGCCTAAATAAGTGTTATCCAAAGACTAATGAACTTATTCTGAGGTCTGTCATCAAAATCACTGATGAAAAGAGCAAATAAGTCAGTCCCCCAACTAAAGTTAATGGATCCTGCTGACCTACTAACAGAGTTATTGTCATGTTTTTTTAAAACAATTCACATTTTACAGTGAGTACCAGATTGATACAAGTGTAGAGTCCCTCAGTGAAAATCTATGAAGGGTATTAGCTGATATTTTGCATCTATTTCTCAGACACTCAGGACACTCATGAACTCATTAATGAGCACACACACTGCCAAATTCCTTGCCATAGGATCACAGTGAATTCAGGAACAGAATCAAAAGTCTCAATATTCTATGCTGTATCACACAACTGGTAAGCACATCCTCTATTTCTTAAAATACATTTCAGGAAAATCAGCTTAGAATTGAATCTAATTCACTTTTGGAAGATCAAGTACCATGTTTATACACAATGCTAAATTTGTAAGGAAGACCAGTGTATGTGAAATACAAGTTTAGTTCTATGTGAGTTAGGAAGTATTCACCATGGTGGTCTTGGACTGTAATTCATTGTGTAAGATGAACGTATTGTAGCTGAAATACAATAGCAGAGGTTATTTGATGATGGAATCTTATTCTCAAATAAAAACTGTTTTTCTAAAGAGATTACATGGAAAAATACATGAGTACATGAGCCAATGAGGACATCTGAAAGTCTGATGAACTTAACGTGGTGTTTGTTCTTTCCCATCTAGAAATGCCCCTTTTATTTATATTACCACCTTTTAGTATAACTTGGCATTGAATAGGAAGCTAAAAGAGATAGAAATTAATTAATAGTGCCAATGAGTCTCAAACTGCAAGATACTTCTCCAAAGGAAGCATGTGACCATTTAAATGACTTTACTCATGTGCTTCTCTCATGTGTACCATTATTCACAAGTATGAAATCAGGTAGACACATTAGCCAGCAAACAACACTCTTATTTAAAGCTTGATCATAGGCATAAAGAAGAGAACCAGTAGAACACCAAGATACATACACACAAGGGATTATGACTTTCAGATCTAATCCAGTTTATCAAGCCATGATGTGTTTAACTGTAGAAGAGTGTTAGGGAATCTTTTATTTAATAAAGTATATTTTTTAATAACATGTTTTTGATATTATATGTCAAAAGTATTATTTTAATTGTATATTTTTTGCCTCTGAAAACAAAGTTCACTAAAGTTTATGAGTGTAGTATATACATGGATTTTAAATTTGGGTTTTAAGATTTTATCAGTGATTTGCTTCTTTGACTAGAAATATTTTTTTTAATCATCAGAAATGAAAAGTCCTCTGTTTAGCTTTCAGGGTGCTCCATCATGCTCCATCATCCAATTCCATTCTATTTATTCACTCTTGTGTCCCCCCTTACCCCAAAGCATACCTTCTATTCACAAGGGCTATCTTGGATGCACTCCAAGCCTACCTCCTCCACTGTCTGCAGCCTAGTTTATGTTCTTATTCTTTCCTTTAACAGGAATTTTCTCCTTTTTCCATGCACTTCCTTATAGTTTATTCATTGTCAATGACTACCTTCCCCTCTAAGATTCTTCTGGTATGTTCCTGATTCCTCTTCTTTATGCCAGTCATCATATCACTCAGATCTTAAACAGGTCTTTAGGATCAACGTCACCTCCTTCTATCCTTTCTCTCATTCTCTTCCAGGCTCAGTGACCTCCAGGCATGTTCTTCCCTCCACCTTAAAGGCTCATTCCCCAATGGTCTGTGTGTTCATACCCTCACCACTTGCACATAGGTTCCTCCAATGTTGTGTTTCCTAGTGAAGTGAAAGTGAAGTCACTCAGTCGCATCCGACTCTTTGTGACCCCGTGGACTGTAGCCCTCCAGGCTCCTCCATCCATGGGATTCCCCAGGCAAGAATACTGGAGTGGGTTGCCATTTCCTTCTCCAGGGGATCTTCGTGACCCAGGGATCAAACCCAGGTCTCCCGCATTGTAGGCAGATGCTTTAATCTCTGAGCCACCAGGGCTTCCCTCTGTTTCCTAACCACTCTATTTTATACTGCAATGTGTTTCCTAGATTCTCTGCTTCCTGTTTCTGCTTTATTATTTTTTTTTTCCATTGCTCTGGATAGTCAGTAGGGCAGGGATTTTTGTCTGTTGTATCTCCAGTGCCTAGAAAAGTATCTGGCACATAGTAAGTACTATAAATAGCTGCTGAATAAATTAAGCAAAATTATTGAATTCTAGCTCTATCCTAAATGCTTGATAAGCATAATAAATTAAATGACTATATTGAAATTTATGTTCTAAGTGCCTGACAAATATTGCCTTGTTTAATCCTCACATCATCCAATGAAAAAGGTTCTATTATCATCTCAATTTAACAGATGGAGAAAATGAAACAGAGAGATCAAGTGAATTAACTACAGTTAAGCAATGGTGGCACTAGTGGCAAAGAACTCACCAACCAGAGCAGGAGACATAAGAGACACAGTTAGAATTCCTGAGTCTGGATGATCCCCTAGAGGAGGGCATGGCAACCTACTCCAGTATTCTTGCCTGGAAAATCCCCATGGACAGAGGAGCCTGGTGGGCTACAGTCCATGGGGTCACAAAAAGTTGGACACAACTGAAGCGATTTAGCACACAAGCAACTAGTAGTGCTTCCCAGTGGCTCAGTAGTAAAGAATCTGCTTGCCAATGCAGGAGATCCTAGTTCAATTCCTGGGTTGGGAAGATGCCCTGGAGGAGGAAATGGCAACCCACTCCAGTATTCTGGCCTGGAGAATCCCAGGGACAGAGAAGCCTAGAAGGCTTCAACACGACTTAGCGACTAAACCCACTCCAGTATTCTGGCCTGGAGAATCCCAGGGACAGAGAAGCCTAGAAGGCTTCAACACGACTTAGCGACTAAATAACAACAACAATAAAGCAACTAGTAAGTCTCAGTTGAAAGTACACCTACAGTTTTCCCAACAGGTGCTGTATAAATTGTTGAAGAACATCTTCAAACACATCCCAGTTTATTTTGTCATCATCAAGTCAGACCTTCTCCCAACCACCTCTCCTTTGACAAATGAAAAAATGACAGATCTGAATTAGACTACAAACAAACAAAGTCATTTGCACCTCATGTGTCTTTTAATTTTCCCCAATGCTTTTATAACCATTCTACCCTTATCACAAACTATTGATCAATTACTGCAAAGAGCAGACTTACTTATGGTATACATCTCTTTCTAAAACAGAATGCAAGGCAACTAGCTTTAGACATTATTTTCTTATTATAAGAAGAAGTGGGGGAGAGGAAGGACATGAGGAAGAGGAAAGGAGGAATGGAAAGAAGTGGAAAAAGGAGAGGAAAAAACCCCAAAGAATAAAACCTACATTATTACAATTACCAATCAACATTAGGGGAAAGAAACAGAGACTTCAAGGCTTGGCTCTGGTGTCTTTCTAGAAATTATTAGCTAAGAAAAGCATCCTGAATTTTCTGGAATACAAAAATAAGTCTATACTAAGTCCAGTTACTTAAAAAGATTTAAAAAATATGACTTGCAGGCACCTAGAAACTCCAGGACTGTGAGTTCCACAGACCCTAGTCCCAGGTCATGATCCACAGAATGAGATAAGGGTGAGGTATCAAGCCTGGTTCAGAAGTAAGTAGAAACAATAACAACAATAGAGGCTAACTGGGCTGATCTGGACCATATACACTGGTCTGGTCATATCAGGTTTTATAGCCAAGAGCAGTTCTAAGTGTTTGGTGCCCCTACTTTACTGCTTGTTAAATACTCTGGGAATCAGCCCTGAAGCTAACATTTATTAAAGTGCTTAATAAACACCTGACAATATGCAGAGAGATTTTATCCCCAAATCACAAGTTGTTGTTCAGTAACTCAGCAGTTGTCAAACTCTTTGTGACCCCATGGACTGCAACAAACCAGGCTTCCCTGTCTTTCACTATCTCCTGGAGTTTGCTAAAATTCATGTCCACTGAGTCAGTGATGTCATCCAATCATATGATCCTCTGTTGTTCCCTTCTTCTCCTGCATTTATTCTTTCCATAGCATCAGGGTCTTTTCCAATGAATCAGTTCTTCCGCTCAGGTGGCCAAAGTATTGGAGCTTCAGCTTCAGCATCAGTCCTTCCAATGAATATTCATGACTGATTTCCTTTAGAATTACTTGCAGTCCAAGGCACTCTCAAGAGCCTTCTCCAGTAGCACGGTTTAAAAGAATCAATTCTTCGGTGCTCAGCCTTTTTTATCATCCAGCTCTCACATCCATATGTGACTACTACAAAAACCATACCTTTGACTATATGAACCTTTGCTGGCAACATAATGACTTTGCTTTTTTATATGCTGTCCAGGTTTGTCATAGCTTTTCTTCCAAGGAGCAAGTGTCTTTTAATTTCATGGCTGCAGTCATTGTCCGGGGTGATTTTGGAGCCCAAGAAGATAAAGTTTGTCACTGTTTCCATTGATTCTCCATCTATTTTCCATGAAGTGATGGAGCCAGATGCCACGATCTTAGTTTTCTGAATGTTGAGTTTTAAGCCAGCTTTCTCCACTTTCCTCTTTGCTTCTGCCATTAAGATCGTGTCATCTGCATATCTGAACTTATTGATATTCCTCCCAGCAATCTTTATTCCAGCTGGTGCTTCATCCAGCTTGGCGTTTTGCATGATGTACCCTGCATATAAGTTAAATAAGCAGAGTGACAATATACAGCCTTGACATATTCCTTTCCCAATTTGGAACCAGTCCTTTGTTCCATGTCTGGTTCTAACTGTTGTTTCTTGACCTGCATACAGGTTTCTCAGGAGGCAGGTGAGGGGACAGGTATGCAAAAGTAGAAAATCAAGAGATACCTGGTGTAACAGGCAAGTTTGGCCTTGGAATACAAAACAAAGCAGAGCAAAGGCTAAAAGAGTTTTGCCAAGAGAATGCACTGGTCATAGCAAACACCCTCTTCCAACAACACAAGAGATGATTCTACGTACGCATGGACATCACCAGATGGTCAATACCAAAATCAGACTGATACTGTTTGTAGCCAAAGATGGAGAAGCTCTGTATAGTCCGCAAAAACAAGACTGGGAGCTGACTGTGGCTCAGATTATGAACTCCTTATTGCAAAATTCAGACTTAAATTGAAGAAAGTAGGGAAAACCACTAGGCCATTCAGGTATGACCTAAATCAAATCCCTTACAATTATACAGTGGAAGTGGCAAATAGATTCAAGGGATTAGATCTGATAGAGTATGCAAAAAGCCCAGATGGTTGTCTGAGGAGGCTTTACATATGGTTGAGAAAAGAAGAGAAGCAAAAGGCAAAAGAAAAGAGGAAAGATACACCCATCTGAATGCAGAGTTCCAAAGAATAGCAAGGAGAGATAAGAAAGCCTTCCTAAGTGAACAATGGGGAAAAAAAAATAGAGGAAAACAATAGAATGGGAAAGATGAGGTTCTCTTAAAAAAAAAATCAGAGATACTAAGGGAACATTTCATGCAAAGATGGGCACAATAAAGGACAGAAACCATATGGATCTAACAGAACCAGAAGATATTAAGAAGTGGCAAGCATACCACTTGCCACTTTGTATAGAAGAGCTATACAAAAAAGATCTTCATGACCTGTATAACCATGATGGTGTGCAAGAATATCACTTGCCACTTTGTATAGAAGAACTATACAAAAAAGATCTTCATGACCTGTATAACCATGATGGTGTGATCACTCACTTAGAGCAAGACATACTGGAGTGTGAAGTAAAGTGGGCCTTACGAAGCATCACTTACGAACAAAGCTAGTGGAGGTGATGGAATTCCAGCTGAGCTATTTCAAATCCTAAAAGATGATGCTGTGAAAGTGCTGCACACTATATCCCAACAAATTTGGAAAACTCAGCAGTAGCCACAGGACTGAAAAAGTTCAGTTTTCACTCCAATCCCAAAGACGGGCAATGCCAAAGAATGTTCAAACTACCGCACAACTGCACTCATTTCACATGCTATCAAGGTAATGCTCAAAATCCTTCAAGCTAGGCTTAAACAGTATGTAACCTGAGAACTTACAGATGTACAACTGCATTTAGAAAAGGCAGAGAAATCAGAGATCAAATTGCGAACATCTGTTAGATCATAGAAAAAGCAAGAGAATTCCAAACAAACATCTACTTCTGCTTTATTGACTATGCTAAAGCCTTTGACTGTGTGGATCACAACAAATAAGAATGACAAGTAAATATTCCCAACAACACATAGCGAAGTAAGTGGTAGAACTGGATATACAACCAGCTCCAGAGTATGGCTGTCTAGCTCCATAGTCTGTACACTCAAGCCACTATTCTACTGCTTATTCCAGAACAACAACAAGAACAAAAAAACAACCCTCGTTCTGCAGTGTTTAAACAGATAACAGCATGTTGTTAGATAAACCTGAACATTTTTGTAAATACATATTTATCCAAAAGGTTGAAATCATTCTTCTTAACAACTGTTTTTGCCCTTTAAGTCATCTCAAACTCCTGGAAGGCATGAGTTTTGCATTATTTATCTTTCCATCTCCAGCACAGTGTCTATAATATGGTAGGAGTCTGATAAATGTTCATGGAATAAATGAATGAATGAGAAAATAAATGAATGGAGTGACTGGAAGTTTATTTTTACATCTTATCTAAAAAATGGCACTTTCAAAGGACACAAGACACCTTGGCTATAAATGTAGGCTAATGTACAAATTATGTATTTTGTACATAATACAAATTACGCATATAATACAAATTATGTATATAATACAAATTATGTACATAATACAAATTATGTATTAGATATTAAGTATAGCCAGCTAAAAGTTTTCAGATTGCAAGTTAAAATTAATCTACTTAAGTATACAATAACTTAATTTTGTAATCTTGATCTGGTGTTTTTTTTCAAGGCCCACTGAATTCAGAAATGCAGGTATGTTACTCCTAAACATAGATGTGTACAATCTGGTCATATTTATTAAACAGAAATAACAACTTGAATGATTGGTCTTTACATTTTAATTATTCACAGACTATTTTATCTTAATCATGTTTATTCTTCCTTAAATGCTAACTTTATAATACACTTAAATTGTATAAGGGCTACTAAATCGAAAACTAAAAAAAAAAAAACCTCCAGAATATTTTTTCTGAACATTGAAACAGTTCAACCCTCCTATTCCCATCTAGTCCAGCCAAACATCTACACATATCGAGTTTTACATAGCTAAAGTAAAACACTACAGTAAAATTCTCCCATCCCTAGAAGAGGTGATCTAAAACTAAGTAAAAAAGAGGGTTTTTCTGTTTTCTTTCCTTTCACACTCTCAAAAGCATGTTTGCTTACCAAAAACAAGAATGAGGCTTTTGTTTTAATTTCAACGAGACAAATGCTAGAGTATTACTACTCATCAACAGGAAGCAAAATTACTCATCCATTCCACTGAAATACCTAAGACTAGAAGACTCAACATATTTTCTCCCTTCTTAAAAGATTCTATGTGATGGGATTAAATTTCACAAATTCCAGAATACATTTACATATGGGATTTAAAATTTTAATCCCTTTGCCATTCACTTTAGTTTTAAACAGCTTGCTTATCTTCTTCCTGATAGCACAAAATTCGGTGCAGAAATGGAAACCAGATTTCTTTACGCAGTGAATTTCATGTGGTTTCCACATTTCTCCAGGCAGTCATTTCCCAGCAGACATTCATCTAAAATATTCTTCCATGAGTGATTTTTAAGTAAGATGGCATCTGTAGCATTTGTGGCACATTCTAAGCACAGTCTCAAATGCATTACAAATGACCTGTGCATTACAGCATTTTACATTGCAGCTTACATGGAAAGTCTTTGTAAAGGTAAATAAAGAAGTTAAAAATGTAATCTAGTAAGGTGATTTGGAATGGCCTTGATTCCTACTTAAGAAGGAACCTCCTTTCTTTGACTCTTCACATTCAGGAAAACCTCAGACTGATCAATATGTCTTTATTAACCTGATTACATTTGGAAAACCATTGTACAGCATACATAGCAACTATAGGTATGGCCTCTGCCTTCAAGAAGTTTATAATCAAGTGAAAAAGATAAGACATAAACACCAGAACAAGTCAAGCAACACCTTGAGAAGTAGCAGCAGAGCAAAACAACAATGGATGAGTGAATGAAATGGTCTATAAAGTTATCAGGAAAAATCTGATGTGCAATAGTCTCTGGAACTGAGAAAGCCAATTTAAAGCAAAATGGTATGGGGAATTCCCTGGTAGTCTAATGATTAGGACTCAGTGCGTTCACTGCCATGTCCCAGGTTCAATCCCTGGTCAGGGAACTGAGATTCCACAAGCTGTGTGGTGTTGCCACAACATTAAAAAAAAAAAAAAAGTAAAACATGTGATCAATCTAAAACTCCACTGTTCTCTCTTGTTTCTAAAGATATCTAATATTAGAAAAAGGTTCCAAAGTCACTGCTTCTGTGGAGGATTATTTTAAAGGGCACAGGAGGTATAAAAAGAATTTAATTTAGATTTGGAGCCTTTTTTTTTTTTTAAAGCAATGCATCCACAGCATAAATTAATTTGATTGAAAATTCAAGGAGAAAAAACAAAATTACATTAAACTATCTAATACATATTTTCACTGGTAGCTCAATTCCAACTTTGTTTCCTAAAGAAAAAAACAGGAAGAACTGGGGCTGGAGAGGAGAGGAGAGAGCTACAGAAAGTCTCAGAAGAGACGCAGAGCCAGAAGACAGAACAGTAGGAAAAAGGAGAAGAAAGGAACAAAAGTTAATATTAAGCCTATTCTCCTGAATGCCTTTTGATCACTTTGGTACAGATATAATATGGTACAATAGTACATTCCATTGCCCTCTCACACAGTAGACTAGTTTAATTAATATTTTCAGATCTTTCTTTCTTTAAACATTCAGCAGCACCACAAAAGTTACCAAGGGTAGAAATGGTATTTGCTACAGCACCATAACCCCTGGCCCCAAGGCAATGCTGTTACCAAACCGTTGCTGTATGAATTGTTGAAGAATGTCTGCAAAAACATCCCAATTTAGTTTAACATTATCATCTAAATCAGACCTTCTCCCAACCATCTCATGCCAACCACCTCTCATTTCACAAATAAGAAAATGGCAGAGCTGAACTAGAATCAATCAATTCTGGTGTTCTTCTCTTATACCTCAGGTGTATCCAAGAAAGCAAAGGTTTCATTTAACTTCCAAGAAGTGGAATTTGTACAGGAAAGATGAAAATTTGAAATCAAATACAATTATTTTTTTTTTACTCTATACAAATACTAAATCACCAAACATCTGCTGTAGGCACGGAGCAAAATGGCTTTAGTGGTTTCACTACAAAGGTTAACTTGAAACTTCTACTGATGTAGGGTAAGCAAAGGGACTTTGGAATATTAAGTATTATGGAAATAATCTTACAAAGAACAGTCTTTAACAGAGTCTTACCAAACAGTCTTCATAAGCATCCCCAAAACTCACTAAAACTCTCCTATACTGAATATGAAGGAAATATACAATGTGGGTATTTTTTATTAAATTCATTTATTTTTAATTCCCCACAGGTATAAGTGGGAAATTGCTTCTACTGTAGGGCACATAGATTTGATCCCTGGTCGTGAACTAAGACCCCACAAGCTGAGCTGAGTGACCAAAAAAAAAAAAAAAGTAAAAAACTGGGGCAGTTGATATATTCAGGAAACCCTGCATACATATACAACAGACAAATGCACTGAAAATGATACAATATAGGAATGCAACAGAAGTGGCAGGCAGCTAAATGAGTCTGAATATACAAAGTATTGTCAAAGCAAAATAAAATTAAAAAATAATAAAATGAAGTAAGAATGGACATTAACAAATTGGATTCAACCTAACCCATTATGAGCATTAATGGGAGACTAACAGCAATTATTTTATGGTCTGAAGGCAGAGGTGTAACTGAAATTGACTTAGAAAATAGGCTAGACAAAATTTACTGGAAAAGAAACTCCCATTGACTATCTTGTTCTTTTTAATGGTTAAAAAAAAATGAGGGGCTCAACTTTACAAAAAGTAATCACTTGAAATGCAGTACTGAAAATTTCAGGGACTGGAATCATTAAAAAAAAAGGGAGGTAAGTAAGTTATCTTTACACTGGCTTCACTACACTACTGGCAGAAGGCAGTTACTTTTAGAAAAATCAAAAGATTTCTCTTATACAGCTTATTCTGGTTCTTGTTTTCTCCGTTATAAAACTTGGGAAAAAAGAACTTTAAGTTATTTTAGTTCTTTGATGAGCTTCTCAGTAATAATTTCATGAGGCCCTGAAAATGCAAAGTGAACTCTAAGCCTGGGCTCCAGAGAACTGATGCACACGCTGGGCCAGACAGCACCTCAGGCCACCCCCAAACATTTTCAGTGGGGTCTAGATCCCTTAAAGAAAACAAACTAGTTTCCCAACAAAGCAAGCCAATATTTCAAAAGGAATCATAATCCATCTTGGCCAATAAAATTCAAGACAAGTTCTTCCTTGAAAAGACTAAGGTGAAACAGAAACAAAGTTCCATTGCACTAGAGGAAAACATTTTGCTACAAGGCAGAAGGTTGGGAGTAAACTTCCCAAACCAAACTAATCATACAGAAAGTGTGTGTGCAGTTTTTAAATGTAATCAGCTATAGTTCCACCTGCAGAGAAATCAATCCCCTTAAAACAGTACATTTGCAAAATGACAAAGGCATTTCCTACCTGATTTTCACTTATTAACCTTCAACTGGTGCTATAACACTCTGGTAGGCAGAGTTTTCAAAAAAAAATAATGAAATGTGCACGTACTAAAACTAACGTCTAAGATTACACAAAACATTCACATGCTTTAGCTTTTAAAATGGGAAAAGAATTGATTTTGAAGTTGGTAATCCTCATACAGAAATCTGGTTTAGTTTAAAAGTTTATAGAGATATAGATATATAAAAATATTTATAAATCAAATAAATATTTACAAAGTGTATAAATATATACACATACATGCACTCACACATGTTTGCACATTTATACATGTGTTTTAATATATACATGCAAAACTGTAATAAAACCAGATAAAAGAGAGGAAGGTCATTACTCACTTTTCAAAGAGATTCTCCAAAAGGTTGTCTTAAGGATCCCCTCCCACTACAGTGTGTTTTTAAAAATCCTGTTGTCTTCCTTTCAGAATCAAGTATTTTCTTCTATTTTTACCTATTTTACACACAGATGATTTATTTACCCAATGAGATTATAAATATCTTGAGGAAAAGAACACTTTCTTCCTGAACAGTACTTGGTGTGGCTTGCACTTTGGAGTCACAGGACCAGATTTTGAATAGAGGGTCAGTAACTGAATCAAAGGGCTTCCTTGGTGTCTGAGTGGTAAAGAATCCACCTGCCAATGCAGGAGACACGGGTCCAATCCGTGGATCAGGGAGATCCCCGGAGAAGGAAATGGCAACCCTCTCCAGAATTCTTGCCTGGGAAATCCCATGGTCAGAGGAACCTGGCAGGCTACAGTCCATGGGGCCACAGAGTCGGACACAACTGAGAGACTAAACAACAACTGAATTCAAGATGGAGGCCTGGTTGTTTCCTCACAGCAGCATCTAATCTTCATGAGGCCTTTGTCTGGGCCAAGCCTTGATCCAAGCTTTCCTCACACATTACCCCTTTTAGTCCTCAGAGAAACCCTATTTTACAGATGAGGAAATGAGAGTTCATAATACTACAGTTAAACAATTGCCAAGGTCTCCAAATAGTGAACTGTGAAGTCAGGATTCAAACCCATACCCTCCAGTTACAAAACTCTTATTCTCTACTGTCTCTTGGGGCTTCCACTTCAACTGCAACCTTGGAGAAATCCTACCTTTGAGGGTTGTTGGATTAAATATAGCACGTGTGAAAGACTAGCAGCAGCATGGAGGGCCTAAAACCATGGTCTAAAACCAGTCTCCAAAAAAAGTATTAGAAAGAAACAAAACAAACCTTTAAAAATGAAAAACAGTACACTTCCCTTTTTATACAATATTTACATTGTAGTTCTGAGCGTCAATGAAGTTACATAATCTGATTCTGCATGGCATATTGAAACAATTTTCCCTTAATATGCAAATAAGTAATTTTATAAACATATATGATTCATATTCATTTACAACATGGAAATAACTTTTCAACATGAACTAATTTATACACCAAGTGCTTTTGTATGTCTATGAAAGTAAATTCTCTTCTCTTCTCATGAAAAGATGTATTTTAATATGGTCTCATATAGCCCTTAAATAAATTCTCTGGAGAATGAACAGAATTGGGAAGCCAGTTAAGGTAACTTTAATATTCTTTACTAAACAGATTTATGTTGGATTTAACCGTTTTAGCAATTCATATAATTTGTATTTCCCTTCTGAATATACCAAAAGATTTTACATCCTATAATAAAGATACTGTGCCATGTATTATGCAGGTATGCCTATCATCACAAAGACTTGGAGCTTCTATAACGATATACTGCATTATTGCAGGTATTCTGGAATAAGCAGAAAGCTCTCTTCACACATATATTTCCTTGGAGCCAGTATGCTTCACTTACACTCCCAACCACAAAAAGGATACTTTTTCTACCCCTGAAAAATGTGCTTTCTGAGCCTCTATGTGATGCACACACAGATTTATTTTCCCCTTTTTGATACCATGCATGCTTGTTTCTGAGTCGTACTAAGGAAATAAACTATTGGTGATGTCAAAAGACATCAGGAGTCAATATTCTAAAATTGTCAGTGACCTGAGGACACCATATTTCTCTTGTCCAAGAGAGCCAATACTCATTTTAAAGTCTGACTGTAACGTGGAATTCAATGAGAGTTCATAGTACATAGCATTCAGATGATGCTCATCAGCTTTTGAGGGTTGAAGCAGGCAGCAGACTGCATTCCTAGTACGCTCTCACTTAAAATCTGCCTCAAAAGGCCAGCACTAATTTTCCAATCCTTTCTTTTTTAACCTCCCCCTAAAGATTTCAAGACATTGCTTCAAATTTTACTGGAGTCATAAATCATATATTTACCTTCATGCGACTGATTTTCAAGAAGCCAGAGTTAGTAAGGTTGGTCTGCCGGATGTATTATGTTTCTTAAATACAGAAATGGCTGCTGTGCACGCCAGTGGTTAGTAAAACTCAAAGACGTAACATTATCTTTCTCAATTGATTTGAGGAAAGAATGCTCATAAAATATTTACTGATTTTGGTTAGATGCTGATTTCTAAATAAACAGACTCAGCAATGGAAATTCTAGAGACGGGCAAAATAAAACATGCATTAGTAAATGTACGTTTTAAAATCAACTCTCTCACAATCTTTGTCTTTTGCAAGCTTTGTGAAGACTGTAAAATCAGTTGCACTAAGCTTATGGTTTACAGGTGTTCTAATTTAACTTCTTTTTCAGTTGTTGAAAGAAAATCTGTTCACTCTTCTGGACTATTTCTCCTCTTTTTATAGCCTCTGATGTTACATCTCTGGCTAAGAAGGCACTTCACTGCAGTGATCTGAAGGCAGCCATTTGTTTGATAGTCAGAGAAGGAGAGAAAAAGGGAAAGCTTTGCTACAACAAATCTCCCAGCTCTTTCAGGCCCTGACAAAAATAGGAAATGCTGGTGACCAGAAGACAGCATTGCCTCCAATAAAAAAAGGAAAAGCAGTGCTAATCCATACAACATAAAGCCAAACTAAGTGGGGTTATCTTCCCTAATTTGCAATGAACTGAGGTCAACTAGATTTTATCTCAAATACAAACTGGGAAGGAGACAACAACAAGAGAGGAAAAGCCACATCTTGGTTAGATCCTGCTTTTCACACAAGATTGTATGACTGATAGCTACACAGGATGCTTCCAGAAGATTAGAAGGCCAGAAATAAGTAAGGAAATATGGCTGGTCCAAGGTTCACAATTATATCTAAAAGAACAGTGCAACCTGATATATAACTGCAATACACATACATTTAAAAATTATACCATATTTTCCATTTAAGATAAAAATAGTATACCTTTAATTCTTAAATTATTGTCATGATAAAAGTTTGATTGGAAATCATGTACATACTATGTAACTTTTACTCATTTTTGATAATTTACTGACTGGCCTACTTAGGTTAGTTAAAGAGAGTACAGACACCATTTCTACCTTCAATTAATATATTCTACTTGAGGGAAAAAATCCAAACATATGAAATAATAATATTTTAGTACAAAGCTAAAAGAAGACAGCAGATAACTGATAAATTATTAACAGGAAATGTTAAGTGCTATTCAAATTCAATAAGGGAAAAATTTATCTATGTGGGCTAACAATATGCTTCTCAGCACAGCCTTTGAGTCAGAAAAAAGTTGAGTTCTGCCACTTGC
This sequence comes from Capricornis sumatraensis, assembly GCF_032405125.1. NCBI lineage: Eukaryota > Metazoa > Chordata > Mammalia > Artiodactyla > Bovidae > Capricornis > Capricornis sumatraensis. Next base: position 47,021,902 of record NC_091082.1, on the reverse strand, counting down.
TGTAATTACTTGAAGTAATATGCTTAACCTCTCCAAGCCTCAACTTCACCACCAATAAAATGGGAATCATATTTACTCCATAAAGTTATTATAAGAAATGGATAGACTGTATATGAAAGAATTTTGTCATCTATAAAGAGGCTATAAAATGACCATTCAGAAGGTGGTAAAAGGGTTCACATTAAACTGTTACCATTAATTTGAAAAAGCAGAGAGGGTAGGGGTTGGAGGGAAAGATTATTAACATTTTCCTTACATACTTTCTATTATTTGAACTTTTATAATGCTCATGTACTAATCTTGCAACCAACAAAATTAAAGCTATAGAAATGCTATCTGAAGTGTGTATACCTAGATGCCGCAGACTATTCTAACCGTAAACACTAATAACACTGTTCCTTTATAAATACATAGAAACAAGACTCAGTCCTGGTTTTAGTTTGAGAATTTCTAAAATCATAAAAATTTGCTAGGCTTGGGAATGATAACCAACTGAAACAGTGCTACCTTTCCATGACATTTTCAAAGAGAGCAAATTCTGTAGTCACCCAAAACTATCCATTGATTCAAACTATCACTTTGGTCAATACCTTTTGAAATAACTGAGTTAAATAACAATAGTATTCAAAGGCAAGGCTTATCATGTTTAACTTTGTTTTTTAGAGCCCATCACAATTCAGATATTTAACTTATAACTTTAAGAAAAGTCTTCAGGTCATTTCTAAGTGAATGCCAAGGGCTTTCCATAAAGGCATGGCAGACTTTTTCCAACTGAACTTCGTCACAGATTAGTATTCCTAATGTTAGAAGTAAGTGTGAGCTCTTTGAGGGCAGGATTCATATCTTTTTCATCTTAATTCCAGTCCCTGGCATTGTGACTAGCACATGAGTTCAGTTCAGTTCAGTTCAGTCGCTCAGTCATGTCCGATGTGCAAGAGTAAATATTTGTTGAACTATCTGGAAGAAAGATTTTCTCATTCGGAGGCCCAAAGAGATGGGCATATATGCTAAGTGGAACATAACCTGTCTAGTTATTTTTGTAGAAAATCACTTAAATGCTTCAAAAGCAGTAAGTATAAAAGTGAGTTCCTTAAATAAAATGTCATTTAAAAACACCCTATTTGAGAAACAGATATCTCTTATATTTGAAAAAGCATAGATGTGTGAACTAAGATGAAATCATGGAGCAGACTAATTGGAATCACCTTTCATCAGCCTTACAAAAATTCCCAAGGCATGTTTCATCAATAAAAATGTTCAATAGAGGGCAGAGGAAAGGCTTTCACTGTTTGCGACAGGAACAAGCCCATAGCTGGAGTGCTAGATTCCTGGCTGACTATTATCCCTCTGGCTCATGGCTCCCCTATGATGACTTGTGAGTAAACATACATACTCAAAAAAGACGGATGTAATGAGACCTCTCCACATGTAATGAGACTGTTACTTTGGGCTTCGCATGGTGGCTCAGACGGTTAAGAATCTGCCTGCAATGTGGGAGACTTGGGTTCGATCCCTGGGTTGGGAAGATCCCCTGGAGGAGGGCATGGCAACTCACTCCAGTATTCTTGCCAGGAAAATCCCATGAACAGAGGAGCCTGGCGGGCTACAGTCCATGGGGTCGCAAAGAGTTGGATACAAACTGAGCAACTAAGCACAGCACAGTCACACTAGCATATTTCTAGCATTATGTAATACTGTGAAGTAATGACAGGGGAAAAAGAAGTTGAGGCACACTGGGCTTGCTCAATCACTATGGAATAAGCCCTGAAAACATAAGCATTGAAGCAGAAGTACAATGATGGGAAGTAAGCCCTCCAAATTTCCACTGATGATTTAAATCTCTCTATGAATGATGTACATAATGCTAATATCTTAGTTCCAACCTAAACTGCTGGATAATTCTATTTTAATCTTATTTAATCTGCCTCCCTAGGTGAGCAGGGCTTGTAATAATTTTTGAACCCTTAACGGTATGTTAATTCAAGAGAAGACATTTAACAACAAGAAAATGCTTTGAGAGAATTCTCACTTGAAGTCTTCTGAAATATTCAATCCAACATATTTTAAGGAGAGAGATTTTTCTGCTTCTAAAAAGTATTGCGGACAGTCAGTAGAAATGAATTTCGTTGGCTGTACTTCTTGAAAGAATTCTAAGTTTCTTAGTTTGGCCACTCAAATTTGGAAGCTATCTAGAAATTTTCTCACATTTTGATCTCTGGAAGGGCTATTAATCAAGCTCTTGTTTGAGGCAACTCAAACTTCAATCAGAATACTATGGACAGGAAGTCAGAAAACTGGACAATCAGAATACTCAACAGAATATATAATTGAAAACATCACCAAGAGAAGAAAAGTATATGCCAGCGGGCCGATACGTTACAACCCTTGGTCAAGCGGTACTTGGCAAATTTCAACAGATTTAATTAACCAGCGATAAAACTAAGCAGTAGAATACCATTAAAACAAAACAAAAATATTAACACAGAACCAGGAATTACCAGTGGAAAAAACAGTGCTGTACCTAATAGCATGGATCTACCAGAGGTAATTTGTTAGGAGATCGGAGTTAGGAGATCCACTATTTCATAGTGGAGGCTTGAAATGAAAATGTTTAAGTTTCTTTAGGTCAAGCTATAGCACAGCATTCGGAGAGCCAGCCAAAATCGCTGAGGAAGGCCACATGTGGAACTAATTACTCATGGAGAGGCCATGACAAAGAACATTTCTCCAGACTTTTCATGGGGGCTTCACTTTCAGGAAGTTGCTATAATTACTGTTCAAGTCTAGATCAGCCTGCAAGCCGCTGACAGATCCAACAGACAGGAGGAGGAGGAGGGAAAGAGAGAGAGAGGAAAAAAAAAAAAATGAACTTATCTGCCCTTTCTGACGAGTGAAATACCAGAAAATAAAGTACCACAGGAAAGCTCAAAAAGGTTTCCAAATGAGCCCTGGCTTCCAGTGTTCAACTTACTGTTTACTTTTTTATCTACCCTCTATCTTCAAATTACTTTTCTAGCCTGGATCGGACAGCAAATTTGTACTTCTACACTAACTCACTTTCAGTTGGCCACAGCAGAACTGTACATCTCGACTCTTTTTTTTTTTTTTTTTTTTACAGCTTTTCCATACTGGGGCCCACTTCCTGCCCAGTTGAGGAAAAAAATCTGGCCTGAAGATGAAATGACTGCTTAACATTACACTAAAACATCTGGTACCATTTTATGCACAGACCCATGTCTGAGAGCAGGCGATTCCAGCGGTCTCTCCAGCGGCACAGCGCATACCCAAACCTCCCCAGGGTGACATCATCCCATATATGGACTCTCCAGCCCAGCCCTCCCCCTTTTCCTGGTCCTAAATTCATTGCCAGTTCCCCAGTCTGCAGCAAATGTGCCACGTCAAGACTGGAAATCACAGCCCTTGAGTCTCAGTCGGGGCAGCAGAATTCAGGGGGGGAAGCCGAAGGCAACCCCTGGTGCAGGAAGGGAGGCTTTTCCCCAAGACCGGGAGAGGATTTTTAAGTGCATAGTTGGAAGCTTCTGGAGATCCTGCTCCGTCGCCCCAGTGTTCAGACTACCTGTTCAGGACAATGCCGTTGTACAGTAGTCTGCACATTGGTTAGACTGGGCAAGGGAGAGCAACGCCATGGACAGCTGGGGACAAAAGTGGCTGTTTCCAAGGAGGAAGACATTTGTTTGCTCCTTTTTCGAATCTCATATCCAGTGTTTTTCTTCACAGGTTTTGCACAGTAGGGGCCAGGAAGCCCTCGGGGACACTGCCGAGAAAGGACTCCTCAAGGGAAGACCTGTGGGTAAGGCCTTCTTGACTGCTCACCTGGGCTGTGACCAGGAGAGCCCAGGTGGGGAGCCAACGATTTGCTTTCACATGGGAGAGAAACCGAGGTGGGATTGTGACAGACAGGTCTGCGTTTAGTTTTAAAAGAGCAATGATGTGTGGTACACTGCAATTTACTAGATGTTGTTCAATTTCTGAAGAGTTTAAGTATTTTCTTAAATTTAAAGGTTTTCCCACTTCAAAATGAAATATGAAAAGATGCCAAACACTTAAGAATAATTTAATGAGGCTGGTTTTGAATTGTTGAAATTGATAATCCAGAGACTTAAGATGTATTTGAATGAGAGCTGAAGTGTAACATTTAGCACCCCAGGACTGAATCCATTTTGCCCCAAAGTAGAGAATATTTGCTATTTTTAAAGTGCTATCTGAATAGTGCGTTTCTTAAATTTTATATAAATATCAGGAATAATATTATCTAACAATAAAAGGAGAGGCTGCCAAGAATTTTTGCCTACCAGACAATGCAGACAGGACTCGTCCAGAAAAGAGCACCAACCCAGAACTTATTGAGTCAGCAACCAAATAAACTGGAGAATAAAAACCTCTATATTCAGATATTCCAATATATATCTCTGTATTACATTTTTTAAAAATCTAAGAATGGTTGATAACTGCTGGTCAGTTGAGCCCTCCTGGCTATATTTTAAAATGCTTCTATTTCTCTGAGCACTTAAAATGATAAGGTACTTTGTCTAGAAACCCACTGATAAAAAAGGAATTTGTAAACGAAAGCAAAGTTTTCTTTGGTCAGTTTCCAGCTGTCCTGGGGGTGAAGGAGGGTGGGAGAGGGAGAGGAAGGTGGGAGGGAGGAAAACCCTCAAGCTGACTGTAATCCCAATAGAGAGAATAATGGAGAAAGTCTGGATTGCAATACGTGCAATACGATCCATGCTGAACTTTAGAGATGGGTCCCTTAAAGAACGTTCTGGAAAAAACGTTACTGCCTTAACCCCCATTTATATCTATCCCCAAACAATTCCATATAATGAAAACATCTGTTCTTTAGGCTTTTGTGTGAATGTACCTTCTTTTGTCCTCCTTTAAATTCTGTCATTTTACAGTGATTCTTTAACAAATCCTTTTCCAAATCATACATTTTACAACAATGCAAACATTGTCACAAGTTCTCTGGCAAAACATTTGATTACCAAAGGTTCCCCCTAGTTATATTTTGTTGAAAGAATTTATTTTAAAAGTTACCACTTTGATCATTCCAAAACTGGTAGAAAAGTTTTCTCTTGTATTCATGGTTTTTAGCTAAAATATAAAAAGCAAGGATTTATTACTGCTATTTCTTCCATTTAAATGATTCAGTAATGTCATCCTTTTTTTTGTTTTTTCTATTGTATCTTGGAGGCTTCCATATTAATTATTTCTAACAGAACAAGTAAGATTTTTTAAATCTGCACAGATTTTTTTTTTTTAACATAGGAAAACAACAACAACAAAATCTATTAGGGAGCTTTACAGGAGTTTATTTTTTCAAGAAACACACTTTTACTATTTGATATAGTTACCAAAGAAGATAAAGTACTTTGGCAATATTTAAGAATTTTCAAATTTGAGAGTTTTTTGTCTTGTGTTTTTACTCCATAGAATAATTGAATTTCCTAACTTGCTTTCATTTCACGTATGTTTAATTTAAATGTCTTTTTTCATATTAAGTGGCCTTTTTGCTTTAAAGAAGCAAATCACCACTGGTTCCTCACCTATTTTTCCCCTCAGGGTGACTTTTAGTCTGGAGACAGAGGAGACCCGATGGTGTCCTTGGCCTAAGCACAGAAGGAGAAACATTATTAATTTGTAAAAAGCATAGACAAGGAACCCCAGCATGTGCTCGGTGGAGTTCGGGCAACCTATTTTTGATGCAAGCTTTTAACAAACGGGAAGGAACAGTATGTATTTTTAAATTGTATGGATTAAATTAAAAATCAAAAGTAAAAGCTCACTGTATAAACCACTGCCAACTAAAGGAAGGATGGTAGTTTATGCGCTGGTATATATACCAACATATATAAACATACGTATGGTAAAAGAACCTTATCTATTTCCAGGGCAATTAAGATAATGTTTAACTTTATTTTGATATTACTGTGTAAGGAAATATATAAATATTTTAGGAATCAAGGGATCTATTCCAGAGGAAACTAACCAACAATGAACATCCTCTACTAAAACTACCCCTGGAAATAATGGTAAGTGTAAGTATTAACGGATTGTACATCTTCAGAAAGATAAAATTATTCGCAAGGCCTGTCCAAACTGTACTTCTTAGAAACTTAGTAGTTATTTTGCATTTTAGCACATGGTGATTGATAAGTTAGACTAGTTACTGAGTTAAAAGGAGAATTTTTTCCACTATCTAAGAAAAGGAAATTCAGAGCCTTAGCTTCAACAACATCATTTCTTAATTGGAAAGGATCAATATAAAAGTTTATTTACATTTTCAACTCCTACTATTTTTTCTTTAAAGCCATAGATCTCAAAACCAAAGAAAATTTATTTATAATGGGACAAAATTTCACACTGATCACTTTCTTGCAGTTGTCAATAGGTTTAATGTCCTTCCTGCTTGGCATTTGAGCTTTCTGCCAAGATACTGTGTTTATATTTTTTAAAAACCAAAATATACTATCTAACCCCACCTCTCACCCTACAGACCACCCAAGTTTTTCACTTTGTGGGAAAGAGTTCTGGCACAAAACTCCTAATGAAGGAATCTTCTTCCCCAATCCCCCTTTTTTCTGGTTGAAGTCTTAAAACTGTTACAGGACATAAAAAGGAAATACAATTTGGTAATGTAAAAATGTTCACTTACCCACCAGCATTCATCCTTACTAAAGAGAAGTCAAAACTTTTGATTACTGTACAAGAGATTTGTTTTTTAAAAACAACCCACTTTCCTCTCTCTACGGAGACTATCCCACCCATCTCAATGTCTAAATAATAACTAAGAGACCATCACTCATAAATACCAGCTTAAAATAACTAGAAGTCAGGCTTTAACCTAAGAAAAGACAGGAAATTCCTGCCTAAAGATTGAAACTTTCTTATTTGCTTTCTTCTACCTTTTTAACCTTGGTGTGCTACAAATTATGTAGATAGAGATATCTGTCAATTGTTTGAAGTGCGCTCATTAAGAATTTTTATCAGTTTTAATAAATAGAGGTAATAAAGTAAATTAAGGAAAATAATTAAATCTTAGTTTTGAATTTCCTGACTTTTTGTGACAACCAGTTTCCTGGAGTTGCTTTGATTTAATTTTGCTGTAAAAGACTTAGACTAGGATTCATTTTTTGCATTTCTTTCTTAACGTCATAAATAAAAGACCAAAAAATGGTATATGACCATATATAAAATAGAAGGTATAATAAAATATAAATAGCTCTTTTATATTTTACCTATTTTGAGTGACAATGAATTAATATTCACTGAACAGTTTAGAAGACAGAAAAAAGTCTGAAATATGTTTTTAGCCTTCCATCTTTTACAAAAGCTTAGAGGCAGGTTCAATATAACCAAAAAGTGTGCATATGCCACAGATTTACTAAAATTGTGCTTTCAAAGTTTTTTAGAAATATAAGTTGTCCAAACGTCTTATAAGTAGAATAAAATCATTTTTCAGCAAGATCTTTTCCCCCTGAAAAACAGTTATGGTTTTTCAGACACAAAGATATTGGGATATCTTGTTTTAATAGAATTGCTTCATATTAAAGGATAATATAAACTCACAAATATTTCTTTCTATTTTTTCAGGTTGCATGCATCATTCCTTTAATTGAGCAGAGTTAACTGGATCAAATTATTTATGGGAGAGAGAGGGAAAGCTATACAGAATTACAGTAATTTTAAATTTCCACCAATATGCTCTTTGTTAGTGAATCACTCCATAAATATTTTTTGTTGCACTGAAGGCAGCAACAGTAACAAAATAGTTCCTTAAGGTATTTGTTTTTACATACTCTGGCCTGGTAATTATCTAAGTAGCAGCCAAGTTTAGTGATGGTTTTGATTCTGTCAAGAAAAAATAATAAGTCTTCTACGCCGAAGTGATGACCAGAAACAGAATCTGATATTTATTTTTTGAAATTAAATAAATAGAAAGTTGCACTTACCAACTTTTTGTTAAAACTGTACCATATCTAATCACTGCATAAAAATTCAGATGTGTAGAATAGTGCCATTTTTTCAGTCTCTAAAATCTAATTTGTTCTCCATAAACTTTCTCTTCTCTGTTTTTGCAGAATTTTACAATTAAAGGGAAATAACAAACTATTTGCTTCCTTAAAATTCTTTGGAAAAAATTCCCTAAGTACACACTCCTTGGACAATAAGGTTTCGTTTTGTTCTTTAAGAAATTCTGTTTATTGGAATTTTGACTATCTAGATATTTTATTTTTTAAAGGGTAGAGGAATTTGTTAAATATCTCTAAGGATGTGAATTGATCATTTATATTAAAATAACCAGTTGAATTATTCTCAAGTCACCAGAATTAAATTTCCTAAATGTATGTTTATCACTACTAACTCTTTCTTATATGAATTTTAAGGAAACTTTTAAAAGGGTCTGATTTTCCTTTTTGGATATGAAATCAAGTTTCCTTTTCCATGCTTAAGGTACTATTTTGTAACTGCACTGCACTAACATGTACAAAACACACTGTGAGCATCACTGTGAACAACAACCTTTTAGATTATACCCTCTTGATTCATGGCACAGCCCTGTAGTTAATTAAGAGGAGGAGAACTTAAGCTCACAACTGCTTTTTATTTGGTTTTCACATCCATACTCTAAAACTTTGCATTAAAAAGAATATGAGAAATTTAAATAAATTTCTGTTGCTTAATAAAATATTGATGAAAATACATTCCCTTGTGAAAATCCCACTGTCAAAGCATCAGATACCAAAGTCCGCTGATTGAACTGTCAAATACTTTAGGCTTATTAATTATTATGAATATGGCTTCCATTTCCATGTAAATGACAAGCTTCTTTTTCATGGGCAAGGTTATGGTACTTATCCATTACAAGAAACATGTATAAACACAGTCTTTATCTTTAACCTCAGTTTTAAAATATGCAGAGTTTTCATGAAGAGGAAAAACATCTGGTTCAATTACTCTGAACTCTGACTGCATGTGGGCCAGTAGTAATATGAATTGCATTTAAGAATAAACCGTGTGTTTAGTCTTTTTTGTTGTTGTTTTTTCCTGAAAATGTCTGTGTGAGTTTTCTGTTATGTCAATTATCCATGTTAGCACATTTGGAACAAATGTATCAGTGTACTTTCTGAATAAAGTCAAAAGTCTAACTTGTTTTTAGCTCCATAATGTTTTAATGTTTAATTCTATTGTGTGTTTTTCTCCCTTTCCCCTGACCTTCCAAAATCACCAAATCTGGAAAACAGACTGATTGTATCTGCCCATGAGCAAAGGAAACCCGAAGGAACCAAGGGCCTGGCTGGACGGAGTTGTCATGTGTCTGCCTGTCTACACTTGCTGTGCAGAACATCCGCTCACCTGTACAGCAGGCACAGACAGGCAGTCACATGACAACCCAGCCTGAATGACAACCAGCCATTGAAAGAAAGCAGCCCTCACACCATAGCATCTACACCAAGAGCTACAACCAAAATGAGGGACGCGGGGGCCTGGAGTTTTAATTTGTTGGTTTCTTAACTCGTATGTATTATTATTATTATTCAAATATTGAAACCCACCAAAAGTAAAGTGAGTGGTGCTTATGAAATATAATAAAACCCATTTCTGAAAATATTACTGTGCTTTCTATAGTTCTCTTTTCCTAATTGTTGTCAGTAAATTACTACCCTTGACATTGATTGTACACAGCTTTGCAGCACCCCCTAAATGAATATAACTTCAGCCTGATGCTTGACAAAGAATAAATAATTCTAATAATTCCACCCCCAAAACTAAGTTTAGTTTTGGAACTAAACTAAACATCATGACTTTTCAAGAGAAAGAGAGGAAGAAAAGAAAAAGAGTGACGAGATAATCCAGGGATCATGTATTTTGAGTTAACAAACTCTGCCAGCTTGGGTCTGGGTAAAACACAGTGAAAAGAGTATTTACTTCCAACATAATTTTAAAATGTATTAGAACAATTGCTTCTTTTGATATATAGAAAGCTGAAATTGAAGCTCTGATATTTCCAAGTGTCACGATGTACTTAAGTTTATTACTGTCATTGTTTAATTAAAAAGGAATTACATTACTTAAGGTGGTATTTAAGGGGCCAATGAACATGTATTCACTTGGAATACATGCTCCCATTCACTGTAAACTTAAAAACTCTTGAAATGTTCAGGCAATTCAATCATTTTCAAAAAGAACAAAGAAAGGCATTAAAGGATATGCAGCATATATTCTGCCATATCTTTTGAGGAAATATCAAAACTTCAGTTTACGCCTTGTGAACTGGATTGAAATGATCAGGGTCAGCATGTTTATATGAATATTTCAAACATTTAAGGGTAAAAAGCAGGGAGATGGGTAAACTTAGAAATTTTGTCAACTTTGACTAGATTTACTAAAATGTTTTAACTTCAGTATTTAGAAGTAATTTTCCTCTTTCTTAGAAAGATACTGGTCAAGCTTTAAAAAATGTTGCACAAGATTACCAAATTTTGGGGGTTTTCTTAAATCTAAACATTTCAAGTGTATATTTTGGACTACATCAAACTATTTTTATTCAGATATTTCATTTTTAAAATGAAAGATTTAGTCATAAGGCTAAAAACCACCAGGTTCAAAACTTCTATTATTATGTGATATTTTACCAACCTGACACCATAGTTTCTTAAAAGTAACGACAATAAAAACAGTGACTGGGTAAAACTAACATATAAAAATATGATTAAAACTAAATTCTTGCATTTAAAATCTGGCCTAAGGAAATATGTAATTTGCTAAAATGTGCAGCTGCAAAACACATCGTGCAATGAAGGTTTTTACCTTAAAGAAGAGTCCCCTGATTAGTAAATAAAGTTCTAAACAGTTCACAAAATGTAAAATATAAACAAGAAGACAATATAAAAATGTCTTATAGAATATTTTCATAGAATCACCCAACTATAAATGCTTTATATAGCTTGTAGCAAACATGTCTGACGGAAGTCCACATGTGGACCCTGCAAGGCAGTGCCAGTGTAGTGCTTGATAGCTCTCTGACTGAAAAAATAGCTCGGTCAGAACATAAAGGAGATCTTTCCATTCCACCAAACTCCCAAGGGAAAGCTAAGGAGGCCAGACCAGCACATTCACCCAGTAGTAAGCCACTCCAGGATGCTGTTTCAAATAATTTTTTCTTAAAACAGGAGGTTAAAATATTGGTATTATATATATTTTTTTAATCTAAGCCTGAAAGAATGTCATATATATACATATACATTCATATATGTATATATTTATAGATATGTAAATCTGTTAAATGAGTTACATTTAAAATTTTTACTCTTCCAGGAAAGAGTAATAGAAAGGGTAATATTTTTCTTCTAATATAAACTTCTGAGTACAACGAGTAATACCTATGAGGGAATGAGTTTAAGTCTATAAGTATTTTTAATAAATTTGAGATAGCATTTACTATTACGGTTTGTTGAATATAATACCATCTATTTTTCAAAATTATAAATCTTTGGATAATGCAAGAACTTGGAAATGTTTATATGAATAATCCTGCATTAAAAAGTATAACATAAGATAGCTTACGTATATGAAAAAGCACACATATAACTGTGATCATGAAGAATTTAAAGTAACATAAATGTTTTAAATCTTAATATTTATTGAGAATTTTTTTAAAGTAAAAATACCTAAGCTTTGGCTAACTAAAACAACTGAGCAAGGAGTGTGACTAGCGTTCACAGGGTCAATCCTGACCTCATCAGAGGGAACATACAGATCTAGCAGGAAGCAGCCAGAAACTTGAAAGTGTAAGTGCAAATGGAAAGAGCCAAAGATTTCTATAACTTTTCCGTCTCACAACTTTTGCCATCCAGGGATATAGCTCTCACTTTGTTTCCTATTACCAAAGTTATATGTGTCAACTGTTACAGCTACATAATAAAACAATACTAAGTAAATATCCCTACAAGGCAATTATATAATCTCCTTATCACGCTATCCAAACACATAAACCCACAAAAATGAGGCCTGTAATTTTTGAAGAGTCCAAAGAATGCCCTTATTTCAATGCAAATTTTGGATTATCTTCAATCCTGTAAGGTTGGTACATTTCCACTGGAAATACTTCTGCTGAATTACCCTACTTCCCTAGGAGTATTCCCATTATGATTTTAATCTTCATGTTGGCCTACTTAAATGGAAAAAAATATTGACTATGTACTATCATTATTCATAAACTAGATTTTAACTACCATTTACACTTTTTTATTGATATCAATAAAAATAAGATTCTTTTTTCCTTGAATCAGATTACCCTATTCTAATGTGGGTTTTTTGGAATATTTTAAATAAAAGCCATCACATTTTTTTTCCAAAACTGATTTTAAGTATTAATGTAAAACTATCTGAATCCAAAATCCTTTGAAATGTTAGTTTCTATTTTATTCCAATGCTTTGCCCCTTTTAAGGGCAATCCCTCCAAAGAACCATGCAAAATATATTTGTAATATATGACAATGACATTGGGAAATTTATTTTCTGCATAAATTATCTTGATTCCAGGAAGTTATATGATCAGAAGAAAAAAAAAGCCCATTAACCTTCAATGATGAAAATTTAAAAAAATTTAAGACAGTCTGTCTCTAGTGGTAATTTTACCCTGTAATTCAATAATTTGGTTTAGGCACTTGAGATACAAAGATATGATGAATAACTATACTGTGTTTTATTTATTTGCTCAACCACATCTTCACTCAACCAATATTCACTTAGCATCACCTATCAGTACCATCTCCTGGTGGTAGAACATGGTACAAGATAGTGGCTCCTGTGTCAGGAGGCTTACAATTTAGCAGGAACTTAAGCAATCAACTAATACTTAGCACATGTAGTAAGTTTTTGTCATTTTACCATCTGAAAAAAAATCCCTCAAATTCATCCATTTCTATCCGTTTCCCTCAAACTACCTAACCCAAGCTGCCATTACCTCTTACTATATCACAGCAATAGCTTTCTAACAACTCCCCAATCCAGCTTTGTCCCCCTCCACTCCACTCTCTACAAACAATCAAAAAGATCTATAAAAATTTCAAATCCTATTATGCGACTCTCCAGCTTCAGTTCAGTCGCTCAGTCATGTCTGACTGTTTGCGACCCCATGAATCACAGCACGCCAGGCCTCCCTGTCCATCACCAACTACCAGAGTTCACTCAGACTCATGTCCATCGAGTCCGTGATGCCATCCAGCCATCTCATCCTCTGTCGTCCCCTTCTCCTCCTGCCCCCAATCCCTCCCAGCATCAGGGTCTTTTCCAATGTCAACTCTTCTCATGAGGTGGCGAAAGTACTGGAGCTTCAGCTTTAGCATCATTCCTTCCAAAGAAATCCCAGGGCTGATCTTCAGAATAGACTGGTTGGATCTCCTTGCAGTCCAAGGGACTCTCTAGAGTCTTCTCCAACAGCACAGTACCACAGTTCAAAAGCATCAATTCTTCGGCACTCAGCCTTCTTCACAGTCCAACTCTCACATCCATACAAGATTACTGGAAAAACCATAGCCTTGGCTAGACGGACCTTAGTCGGTAAAGTAACATCTCTGCTTTTGAATATGCTATCTAGGTTGGTCATAACTTTTCTTCCAAGGAGTAAGCATCTTTTAATTTCATGGCTGCAGTCACCATCTGCAGTGATTTTGGAGCCCCCCAAAATAAAGTCTGACGCTGTTTCCACTGTTTCCCCATCTATTTCCCATGAAGTGATGGGACTCTCCAGCTTAGAAACTTCAAAGACTTCTCATCATTCTTAGGATCAAAATGTATAGAGTCCTTTTCTCTGCTCCAGTCACAGTGGCCTAAATTCAATTTCTTATATTCATCAGGCTCAATCTTGCCTTAGGCATTAATACAAATTTTCTCTGACCACTCAGTTTAATGTTGCCCCCCTCCATGCTGTGAGTCCCATCCCAGATACTTCTTAAATCAAACACATCATTGTATTTATTTTATTCATAGTTTTCAATCTGAGTCTCATAGGTATTCTTGATTATGTTTTCTTTATCAAGAAATATCCTTCATAAGGGGCCTTCCAGATGGCGCTAGTGGTAAAGAACATGTCTGCCAATGCAAGAGTCACAAGAGATGCAGGTTCAATCTCTGGGTTGGGAAGATTCCCTGGAGAAGGGCATGGCAACCCACTACAGTATTCTTGCGTGGAGAATCCCATGGACAGAAGACCTGGCGGGCCACAGTCCATAGGGTCACAAAGACTCAGACACAATTTAAGCGATTTAGTACGTGCACACACATCCTTTATAAGAGTGGGAAACCTGTTAACCACTTTATCCTTAGTGACAAGGATAGTGTCTGGTACATAACTGGTGCTCAGAATGTATTTGTTGGGGAACAGTCAGGTGATTAAGAGCATAGCACTGACAGGTAGTAGATGGCTAAATTACTCTTTCTCTTTGAGTCTCAATCTTCATTTTTAAAATGGAGAATGTACATGAAATATTAACTAGAGTCAGTGCCTGGTAAACTACAAATGATAAATGTTAACCATTATCATGATGATCATCATACAGACGACCATTCAGATTGAAACCTGGGCTTCATGAGTTTAAGCAGGTAGAATGAAGAGCAGAGATATTTTTTACAACCACAATTACTTTAGAACTAAGGAGCAACTTGTTAACTGGAAGTCCATTTGGCTTGGTTGAGCATTTTGACTAATCTGGAATGGATTCACATAAAATAATGAGGAAACACGGAAACACCTTGAGTTTGGGGCAATCCAAACTGACAGCACTGAGTAGAGTGATGGGAAGGGGAAAAGAAAGGCCATCTCTCCTTGGGCTTGGCCAGCACAAGGCTAGAGTTGCTAAGTAGGGTGTCGTCAATTGGTTAAAAACTGCTGCACAGAGGGTTGTCTAATGTTATATTTAAGGTTGCTTGAATTTCTATATTGCTTCTTCTAACCATGAGTAAATATAAGTACTACAAATATCTTTATGTTATTATTTTGATAGAAATCAAAAGAACTGAGTAGGATTCATCTAAGACCCCAAGGGATGTATGAGGACATGCAAGCCCACAAATCTAAGCTCTGTCCTCACCCCCATATAAGCTCCTCCTTGACTTGGGGTATACACAATGACAGAATGCCATGGAGAGGATGAACCCAAGAAGAGGCCTACATAGCCCCTAAAAATGTGTGCAGGGCCACTTTTGTAATAATGCTAAAGGATAACATGGGCTTCCCTGGTAGCTCAGCTGGTAAAGAATCCACCTGCAATGCAGGAGATCCCAGTTTGATTCCTAGGGCCAGAAGACCCAATGGAGAAGGGATAGGCTACCTACTCCAGTATTCTTGGGTTTCTCTGGTGGCTCAGACAATAAAGAATCTGCCTGCAATGCAAGAGACCTGGGTTCAGTCCCTGGGTTGGGACGATTTCCTGGAAGAGGGTATGGTAACCCACACCAATATTCTTGCCTATAGAGTCCCCATGGACAGAGGAGCCTGAAGGGCTACAGTCCATGGGGTCACAAAGAGTCAGACATGACTGAGCAACTAAGCACAGCACAGCACAAAGAATATATAGTCAAGTATCCAGTAGATAAATTATGTTTTCCATAAGCACATTGTATTATATAGATTCTCTGAAGATTACAAGTGGAAATAACATTGCCTAGGACATAGGTTAGAAACCTTTCTATTAAGATCATCTGTTAGTAACAGTACAAATATCATTACTGTAACATAGAATAATGGTCTAAAACATGCGGTCCACAGATGTTTGAAGGTGTTCATGAATCCATCTAAAACTTAAGAATAGGGTAGTTAGTTACTTTAAGGATAGGGAGAAAGCAGGGAAAATGTTGGGGACCTACTATTACCATCACCAACTCTAGCTTAAAATTATTACATGGGGTTATCACGCTATTGCCTCTGCCATCTTGGATAGGAAATCACATAGTTTGATATCACCATCTCCAACTCACAGGCTGGAGGAGAGGTGGCATGGAAAAGTCCCACTGAAGAGATAGAATCTGAATTTCCTCTTACTCTCTGAACCATACCATTATCTGCTGAAAAATTCCAGATCGCATACATCTTATCTCACAATAGGAAATGACAACAAATTGGAAATTAGAAGGCATGTGAGTCAAAGAATGACATTATTATTCTGTTCAGTTCAGTTCAGTTCAGTCGCTCAGTCGTGTCCAACTCTTTGTGAACCCATGAACCGCATCATGCCAGGCTTCCCTGTCCATCACCAACTCCTGGAATCTACCCAAACTCATTTCCACTGAGTTGGTGATACCATTCAACCATCTCATCCTCTGTCATCCCCCTCTCCTCCAGCCCTCAATCTTTCCCAGCATCAGGGTCTTTTCAAATGAGTCAGCTCTTCGCATCTACATTATTGTAGGAGGGTGTAATATTACTTGCAATGATAAGAATAAATATATAAATGTGATACCTAAAAGTTTATAAAGGCACTTGTTAACATATGATTTCTTAGAGTTATACAAATTCCTTTTGAGGTGATTTGGTCAAGAATAGTCCCCATTTGATAAGCTAAAACAGAGGTTCAGAGAAGTTTGACTTGTTCCAACACTGGCAGTTAATCATAAAAAATTCACATTCTCTAGTATCTCACCCTTTTCACACCATTGTCTATAGGGTCTTTCATTCAATTAATGTCACCCTGTAAAGAGTTTGAACCATTATTCTTTAATCACAACAATACTTCATAAGCCATTTACATTTACTACCTGTCATAAGTTAAATAAAACCATATCTATTTATATGACATAATATGCTATTTATTCAACAGTCAACTAGATCATAATGAAAACATATCAGTCTAAGTATATAATAAAGCAGAAATATGAAAGAACATAGAAACAAACAATAATTCTCTATGCTAATTTGAATGTAAATTATTAAATAAATGACAAACATGTAACTTAATAATATTATTTACAGGGTCACATTTGCTTTACTGAGAGAGAAAAACTACCATGGAACAGGATTTCCAAAATGGGTAGGTACTGATGTGAGAGATATCAGGGGAAAAAAATACAAACACTCAACTTACCAACAAACCGACTCCAAAAGTTAAGTAAGAACTCGTGCTTATTTTCACAAAGGAAAACTCTAAATTTGGGGTTTTCAAAGTTGCCCACAGAAACATGTTTAATCCATATCCAGAAGCATAGTTAAGCTATGACAGCAAGGCTGGTATGAAATCTAAGCATCATTTAAAACTGCTACTAAAGGGTGGGTGTTGAGGGAACAAATTCAAGAGGCCAGAGACTGATCACTACCTCTAAGCCCCACCCTCCTCACATTTCTCCTGACCTCCTTTCCCCATACCCGCTCTTCCAGCCTCATCTCCCAGCAGATGCTAATAACTATTCATTGCATAACACTGAAGAGCAAGGAACAGTGCTGACACCTCACTTCTGTCCTACCAGCAGGCTCAAAGGTGGCCTGTGGTGGTAGGAAGAGCTAGTAAGAGAAACAGCACAGAATTGAGAACCAGGGTGACCATAACCAAGAGGCAGTAAGATGGGAATGAATGAGAACAGCTCCAGGGGAATAAGGCTCTGTCCCACTGACACAAAAACTTTGAAGATAGGGGTCTTGAGTCAGGCATTAATATTTGGAAATTTTCCTGTTTTTTTGAGCAGTTTTTAATGAGAAACAGTATCTAATAATTACAATATAGCTGTATGTGGCCCATCAAGCTGCGACCCTGAACTTGAGCTCTCCTCTCTCCAGCACAAGCCACCATCTTCTCTTGCTTCAACCACTGATAGTCTTCCAGCTAGTCTCCCTTCTTCTCTTCTTGCTGACCCCACTCCATCCACATACACATTCCATTCCACACATCATGCTCAACCCAGCAGCCAGAGTGATCTTTCTAAAACAGAAATCCAATCAGGTCACAGGTGGATGGTTTTCAATTATCCTCGGGATAAAATCCGAATCACTGGTGGGCCTGATGAGATACCTCTGATTTTACTTCTACTTCTCTGTCTTACCCCTCCTCTATCTTAGCGCTAAGCTCCCTGTCCACTCCCACCCTGGAGGGCTCTCCAATACAATCTTCTATACAGTTCATCATTCCAGGTTTTGCTGCAGTGCTACTTCCTTCCAAACACTCGATCTAAATGTTCCTCCTCCCATCAGTTTCTAGCTCATTGACCTATTTTCTTCAGAGCACTTAATATCTGATTTTGTATTATTAGTCTAGCAGTTAGCTCCACAGGGTACCAAACTTGCCTGTCATTTTCTCTTTTTTCAATTACTCTAAACTAGGAAAACAACCCTTTTCTTAACTTTCTGCACCTCAATCATCCCAATTTGTTTCAAGGGTCATTGTTACCCACCCCTGCCTCTCAAGACACACACATACAACCACCTTCCATATATATGCCTTTAATAAAAATGTTCTCTGGCACCCAGTTACTAACTGCACACGTGTATTTTCTGTTTATTGTAATCAAGTGCTCATGACAGAGCTTCAGCAGCAGAGATTTTGTAAAAAGCTATTCTGAGTTTATAGCAGAGAGGAGGGGCTGACGGGTGACCATGAGCTCAACAAGCCCTCAAATCCTCCTCCTTCCCTGCAGAGAGCATCATGTGCCTTCAGACTGACTTGTTTCAGTCCCCCCACAGCCAAACAATGACAACAACAAAACCCCTAAAGCCACACTCCAACAGTAGTGGCTAATCTGAGCCTTCAGAGCCCCTGATACTAGCACTCAGGGAAAGGTCAATGGCAGGATGCCTGGAACGCATCTTAATAAATCCTCAGTGGGACGAAGTTGACTAGGAAAACTCCAACACCTTGGAGGTTCTTGCCTCCATTTGTGGTTGACGGCATAAACTCTGGAGCCAGACAGCTTATATTCAAATTTCTGCTTTGTCATCAAGCAGTTGTGAGACCTTGGCAAGTGAGTTATTCTCACCAACACCAAGTGTTTTCCATAAGAAAAAGTGAACCCAAAGAAATGACTTTTCAAAAGATTATGTTTTTTCCTTCATTTACTTACCTGAAAAATGAAGATAATTATAGTACTTATCCTTAGGATTATAATGTGGATTAAATGAGTCATTAGTGAAAGTTGCTCAGTCGTGTCCGACTCTTTGCAACCCAATGGACTATATAGTCTATGGAATTCTCCAGGTCAGATATGGGAGTGGGTAGCCTTTCCCTTCTTCAGGGGATCTTCCCAACCCAGGGATGGAACCCAGGTCTCCTGTACTTCAGGCAGATTCTTTACCAGTTGAGCCACAAGGGAAGCCCAAGAACACTGGAGTGGGTAGCCTATCCCTTCTCCAGCAGATCTTCCTGACCCAGGAATCAAACCAGGGTCTCTTGCATTGCAGGCAGATTCTTTACCAACTGAGCTATGAGGGAAGCAAATGAGTCATTAATCAATATAAAACTAGGAATTTCCTGGTGGTCCAGTGTTTAAGAATTCACTTTCCAATGCAGGGAATGTGGGTTTGATCCCTAGTTGGGGAATTAAGATTCCACATGCTGTGCACCAACTAAGCCTGTTAAGCGGCAACTAAGACCCAACACAGCCAAAAGTAAATGAGTATGTAAAGAAAGATAAATAAATAAAACTAGTTATAATTATCATGCTTCTTCAGCAAGGTCTTTCGCTTTCCCTGGAATAACTGAGAGAGACTCAGAGGCCAATCTGTATTCAAATGTACATAAATAATCACCTAAATGCTTGTAAGCAAATTGTGTCTAAGACAAGATTTAGTAGGGCAACTGAACACAAAAGAAGATTTTCTATTTCCTGATGTTTATATCTAGGAAGGCATCTCAGAGCTCCAGAAGCTATAGTCTTTAAACATTGGAGCTTCCACAGAATTAAGAGAGTTATCTAAGCAGCCAGCCCAGGAAGGAAACCTGTGCTAATCCTCAGACTCATGACCAATGTCACATTTGACTGAAGTTAGTAAAATACATGACATAAACACCTGAAATAAAGCTTTTGAATAGAAATTTCCTTTGGATCTTTCTGTAGGATTTGATTTCCTTTTAATTTGGACTTCCCTGGTGGCTCAGACAGTAAAGCATCTGCCTACAATGCAGGAGACCCGGGTTCAATTTCTGGGTCAGAGAGATCTCCTGGAGAAGGAAATGGCAACCCACTCCAGTAGTCTTGCCTGGAAAATCCCATGGACAGAGAAGCCTGGTAGGCTACAGTCCATGGGGTCGCAAAGAGTCAGACACGACTGAGTGACTCCACTTTCACTGAAGAAAATGTAGTGGCCCTCAGTGGGTCATCTGATACTTATTCCACACACTATTGTGCACAAAGCACTTAGAACTAGGCAGGACACAAAGCTTTCCTCCAACAATTTGAGAAAGTACCTTGCAGTGCTTTCAAAAGCTATCAAGCCAAGAGTGGAAGGACTTTTAACTCTGAAATGCTTACCATTTACAGCCAAACACAACTGACAATCTCACCTGTAAATAGTTTTGCCATCACAGAATATTCTTAACCAATGTTTGCATGCTGCGTTAAAAGCACCAAAAACTTCTCACCTCAAACCAGAGCCATTAAAATTTCCAAAACACTGCTGAATTTCCATCCATGCCCTCCCAAGTTTACCAGTATCCTTTTATAGTGCTTTAATGGCTCTGTAACACTGATTTTTGTGTGTGTGTGCTTTTCTAACTATCAGATTTAAATGAGTAGTAAGTCACAGGACCAAAATTATTAACATTTAACGTGAACCAGAACACCATAATTATCATAATTCATGCTTTTACATAGATATCAAATTCTCAAAGAAAAAATTTGTATAAACAATTATCTGGGACTCACTTGAAGACTAGTGATTTGGACATTTTCAAAAGCCTGTCATTTGAGACAGATGTCACAGTGACAATTCCAAAATGCTTTATTAACTCTGCATCACTGCTATTAACTTTGTTTCTATGATGATCTATTACCTTGAGTATTTTCAAAACATTATTTAATGAAAATAGCTTTCACTATATCAGTAACTTGCCATTCTTACAAAGAAGGAAGTTTTCAACTACAGGTCCCTAACTCCGTTCCTTTAGGTAAACAAACGTGAGTACATCACAGAAATAAAAGATATTTGAAGGAACTACTGTAAAATTTAAAATATATGAGGAAAAAACAGTGTTTCTTCAAACAAACATCCCAAGCCAAGTCTTACTAAATGAAAACCACTAGCATCTCAAAACTGTATATCACAATAAAATCAATTCATCTGAAACAGAAACATTTTAATTTTAAAAATTCTGTCACTTTTGTGACTTACCTCATCATCTTTGTACCAGGACAAACTCTCAGCAGTAAGGACAAACCAGTATCCCTTAGAGCCTCCTTTCATGATGCCAATGTTGCTGATGGTTAGCCATCCCTTGCGAATCACCTTCAAGAGAGCACAGATCGGCAGAGATGTTTAGTTTAATATAAGCGTATGGGGAACACAAGTCTCGTCCTAAGTTAAAAACAAGATACAAGTTACAGTAAGAACAGCATTGTTTCCTCAGAGCTCAACTTCTCTTAAACTATTCAAAATAATATATCTTCCAAAAGCCCAGATAACCAGAGGGAAGTCTCTCCCATCAAATGAACAAAATCAAATCAAAATTGCGGATTCGTGGGGATGGTGGAAGCACAGAGACTGAAACAGGAATAAAATACAGCAGATTAAATGCTTGTGCCTGGCCTATTTATGGCACTGCTGCTACAATTAAAATATATTTAGTTGATCGGATGAACAACAATAGATTCTCCATGCCCACTGTCTCTTATCCCTTGTCCAGCCCGCTGGCCCATTTGTTTGTCTGGTTTGCATCTCAGAATTTCCACCAGAGACTGGCCACCAAATGGTGAAAAGAAAACACTCAAGCCAACAGCTCTCAACAGGCTGAATGGGAGAGAAAGCTGAAACAATACGCTAAAATTAAATGTTTGAAGTTTTTAATGGTGCAGATTTACCCATCTACTTCTGGTTGTTTTTGCTAAGCTAAAGAATACCCAGAGTCATCATAAAAACCTTTAAACAGTGTTTAACTTTTCAAACATTAACAACTTAGATAGAAATTATCTACAAATGGCATTTAACTGAAGATCTATTTTTTTCTCATGGTTGTTGCAAAGTTAAATTCTGTTTTCCATGTGGCATAGTTAACCATTTCCTCTATGCTAGATAATTTTTGTTGTCACAGAAATGAAATACTATATGGAACTGTAATATCATTCTAAATATAAAAAAAATCACCTTATACCTACATGTTCATTATGCTAGACATCCTGAAATATTTTTTAAAATTACTTATTGAATGACTAATGGGTGTCACTTCCTAAAGGTAAATGGAAATACCCTAATAATCAGATTTTATTTTTATATTTACATTTTATTTTTAAGTTTTCTAGTTGAAGAAGGAAAGCCAATTCTAGGGAAAATTGTGAAATAAGTCAAGGTCATTATTGATCTTCCAAGACTCATTCCACACTCACAGTCTCAGTTACCCTTGATTTCCTGTTTCAGTACCTAGCAGCATCAGCTATTTTTCCCTTTTTAACTCTATAGACCCCCAGACAGAACCCCATTCAGGCCCACACTAAGGCAGTACAACTGTTTAAAATTACTCCTTCTTATCCTCTGCTTCAGAAAGAAGGAAACAATACTTCTCAAAGTATGGTTTATACCAGCTAATAAAATCAAATGGTTACAGTAAATAACCACTGGGATGCTTTCTAAAACCAGATTCTTGGGGCAACTACAAATCCACATGAATCAGAATAGATACATATGAAACCCAGGGATTAATACTTTGCAAAGTGAGTCTTTTTCATACTAAAGTTTGAAAACCACTGCAAAATTTCATTTTCCTTACAGCAAATAATCTCATTTAATTTTTAGTAAGAAGGAACTGGTTATTTCCCAGTAAGACTGCTACCCACACCACCACAGCTTACAAACAGCATAATCAATATAGCCCGCTCAATGAAAGTATATTCACTATTTCATTTTATCAGGCATCTTGGATAAAGAAGAAGTATTCCAGACTCTACAAACTACAATAAGAAAATCACCATTTCACCTGTTGATAGAACAGGCTGGCTTCATTAAGAAGAACCATGAATTCAGTCCAGCAAACATTTGCTAAGAACCTATCATATGTCAGTATGAGAAAGGGGATGATGCTACACCCTGCCGTCAAGAATTTTACAGTTTTATAGGGAAGGGAGATCCAGAAAGAGATAATTTCAAAGTAATAGTGTAACAAGAGATGTATGCTAAGTAAGAGAAGGATACTGGATACAACTTAAGAAATGTTAATAGTTAATAGGCTTTCCTTGGAAACATGGTAGCTCAAAAGAGCCTAACGGAATTCAAATTAGACCAGGAAGTAGTCCTGTCTGCCTGTTTATTTGTTCTCCATAAAGAAGGACAAAAAAAGAACACAATGAAAAAGAGCCACTTCACGACGAAAATATGAGTTGGGATGAAGAAATTGAGGCTGCAGAGGTAAGTGGGGTAAAGTCAGAGTCAATCCAGTTCAACAGACCCCAAATTCTAGATAAAACTGGCAAAATAAAAATAAATTTCAAGTATACATGTAAATTTCTTAATATATATGACCATTGTACTACTAAACTGTGTACATCCACAGAAACATACAAAGAAACTTGAAAGTATGATATGAAGATGAAATAAATATTTTATTTTTTTATTTTGTAGGAGAAATCTATTTGTTACGTTTACAACTTTGTTATTGACTTCTCTGTGTCACAGTGACAGTACTGGCATCAGCACACATACACACATGCACATACACACATTTTAAATACTAATACATCTTAACTGTTTTCTTGTTTTCTAGATAAAAATATGTATTTAGATGTTCTATTATATCCTCCTGCATTCCAGCAAATTTTCCATGCTCCCTGAGACAAACTAGGTTATGTAAGCTGCTGAAATAACCCAGGTGATAAATGAACAAGGTGTGAAGTAACGTCATGATGAAGAAAGCATAAAAATAAGTAAACCTACTGGACAAACACCTAGGAGACAAAATCAGTAGGAATAATGGCTGGATGAAAGTGGGATTAGTGGAAGGAAAGACTCTAGAACTGCACTGTACAGTAGCCACTAACAACATATGGTTTTTGAGCCTTAGTGACTAGTTTAATCTCAGATGTGTGATAAGTGTAAAATGCACAGTGGATTTTGAAAACTTAATACAAAATAAATATAAAATATTTCACTAAATGTTTAAAAATGTATCACATGTGAAAATGATAATATCTAAGATATACTGTGTTAAATAAAATGAGGCAGGTGAAATGAATATTAAGAATAGATTTTATTTAACACAGTATATCTTAAATATCATTTATTAATCTGGCTTGCATTATATTTTTACTGGACACTGTGCTATTTATTCTAGAAAGATCCTGAAACTCATGGGGCTACCAAATCAGAAGGAGTAGAGGAAGAAAACCAAGTTTTAGAAGTGAGGGAGTTGACAGTGAATTCAGTCAAGGCCATGCTGAATATGAAGTATCTGTAGGAAACACACGGGCTTCCCAGGTGGTGCTAGTGATAAAGAACCTGCCTGCCAATGCAGGAGACATGGGTTTGATTCCTGGGCCGGGAAGATTCCCTGGAGGAAAGCATGGCAACCTACTCCAGTATTCTTGCCTGGAGGATCTGATGGACAGAGAAACCTGGCAGGCTATAGTACATTGAGTCACAAAGAGTTGGACAAGACTGAAGCAACTTAGCATGCATGCATATAGGAAATACAAATAGTTGTGACCTGACCTCTGATGCAAAATGGAAATGTTAGGACTGGACATTTAGACCTGTGAGTCATCAGTATATATACATAAGTGACAAGCATTGATAAAACTGTGTGAAATAGTAGTGGCTCACAGTGGAATCCTTGGGAAAATATAAGGTTGGTGCAAAAGTAATTTCAATTTTACATTGTTGAACTTTGCCATTTGATATTAGAATATATTCTTGAATAAATGTGATTAAGCTGTACATCATTTTAATGAATATTTATTGCTTTATGTTTTTTGCTAATGAATTACTACTTGCTGTTTATTTTATATGTATTTTACACCTAAGAAATGATGTTAGACAAAAAGCAAATTCAAACAATTTTCTTATTCAAGTTCAAAATGAGTCATAAAGCAGTGGAGACAACTCGTAATGTCAACAACGCATTTGACCCAGGAACTGCTGATGGAATGTACAGTGCAGTAGTGGTTCAAGAAGTTTCACACAGGAGACAAGAGTCTTGAAGATGAGGAACATAGTGGCCAGCCATAGGAAGTTGATAACGGCTAGCTGAGAGGATCATCGAAGCTGATCCTCTCACAACTACAGAAGTTGCCTAAGAACTCAACATTGACCTCTCTATAGTCATTCGGCATTTGAAGCAAATTGGAAAGGTGAAAAAAGACTGACTGCCTCATTAGCTGACTGTAAATAAAAAAAATCAGTGTTTTGAAGTGTTGTCTTTTCTTATCCTATGCAACAACAATAAACCATGTCCTGATCGGATTGGGATATGTGATGCAAAATGGATTTTATATGACAACCAGTGATGACCAGCTCAGTGCATGGACCAAGAAGAAGCTCCAAAGCTCTTTCCAAAGCCAAACTTGCACCAAAAAATGGTCATGGTCACTGTTTGGTGGTTTCCTGCCTCTCTGATCCACTACAGCTTTCTGAACCCCTGTGAAACCAGTCCATCTGAGAAGTATACTCAGCAAATTGATGAGCTGCACCAAAAATTGCCATGCCCCCAGTCAGCACTGGTCAACAGAAAGGGCCCAATTCTCCACAGCAATGCCCAATAACACATCGCACAACCAATGCTTCAAAAGTTGAACAAACTGGGCTCCAAAGTTTTGCCTTATCCATCATATTCACCTGAACTGTCGCCAACTGACCACTACTTCTTCAGCATCTATACAACTTTGTGCAGGCAAAATGTTTTTACAACCAGGAGGACATGGAAAATGCTTTCGAAGAGTTCATCAAATCCCAAAGCATGGATTTTTATGCTATGGGAATAAACAAACTTATTTCTCATGGACAAAAATGTGTTCATTAATATGCATGTGAGCCTAGTTATAAAGATCTAGAATTCAGAGTTCAAAACCATTAAGGAAGCCAAAGAAAGGCAAGGTGAATTTCAAGGAATGTGTGGCTGGGAGAGTCAGATTCAGCACAGAAAGGGACATGTAAGGTGCAATGTAGACATCATAGTGTCTCAGCTATGCCAGTTGCAGTGAGGTGGTGGGATGAGTCAGAGTTCACTGGGTTGAAAAGTGAATGGGAAGTGAAAAATGGAGACAATGGCTAGAGAGGGCTCTTTCTAGAGAAGGAGGAAAGCAAGTTAAAACCAGAATAGACATAGAGTCAAAGAAGGTGCTTTTGCTGTTTTTGCGGTTGCTATTGTTTTTTGATTTGTGGATTTTTTTTTTCTTTTTTGATATGAGCAAAAATTGAGGACATTTATTGCTTCAGGAGAAATAATAGGACAAGGTAAGAGATATAGAAAAAATGATGTAATGGCAAAGAAGATGGGAGTGGATGAGATGAAGAGCACAGGGAGGGGGCTGTCTTTGAACAGGAATGAAGCTGCCTGATCTTGTGAGTCTGGGAGGCTGAAAGAGTGAGGATAGATGTAGGTTCTCTGCATGGCAAAGCATAGAAGGTTGACAAAGGTTATAGTTGAGCTTCTATTTCTCTTGATAAGAGAACAGACTGAATTATCTGCAGGAAAGTAAGGATGAGAAGTTGGAAAGAAGGCTTGAGCATAGTGTTAAACATTGGGACAATCAGTAATTAAATGAGAGACAGCATAATAGGAATTAGTTTAAAGAAAAGAAAAGAAAAAAGGTTAACAAAACACAACACTGAAAACCCCTAGAAGATAACATAGGAGAAAATCTAGATGACCCTGGGTAACATTATGCCTCTTAAGATACAACACCAAAAGCACAATCTGTGAAAGAAATCAGTTGGTAATCTGAACTTCATTAAAGTTAAAAATGTCTACTCTGCAAAAGACAGGATCAATGTGTTAGAAGACAAGCCACAAATAGGGGGAAATACCTTCAAAAAACATATCTGATAAAGGACTGTTACCCAAAATATACAAACAAATCTTAAAACTTGATAATAAGAAAACAAAAGATCCAATAAAAAATAGGCCAAAGACATTAACATACCTCAACAAAGATGCAGAGGCAAATAGGCATATGAAAACATGTTCACTATCACATGTCATCATTTCTGTCCTTTATTATGCCCATATTTGCATGATACATTCCCTGGTATCTCCAATTTTCTGGAAGAGATCTCTAGTCTTTTCCATTTTATTGTTTTCCTCTACTTCTTTGCATTGTTCACTTCGGAAGGCTTTCTTATCTCTCCTTGCTATTCTTTGGAACTCTGCATTCAGATGGATATATCTTTCCTTTTCTCCTTTGATTTTAGCTTCTCTTTTTCCAGCTATTTGTAAGGTCTTCTCACACAACCATTTTGCCTTCTTGCATTTCTTTTTCTTGGTGATAGTTTTGATTACTACATCTTGTACAATGTCATGAACCTCCGTCCATAGTTCTTCAGGCACTATGTCTATCAGATCTAATCCTTTGAATCTATTATCACTTCCACTATAAAATCATAAGGGATTTGAGTTAGGTCACATCTAAATGGCTAAGTAGTTTTCCCTACTTTCTTTAATTTAAGTCTGAATTTTGCAATAAGAAGTTCATGATTTGAGCCACAGTCAGCTCAGATCAATAAAGGACAGAAAGGTATGGACCTCACAGAAGCAGAAGATATTAAGATGAGGTGGCAAGAATATACAGAAGAACTGTACAAAAAAGATCTTAATGACCCAGAAAACCACAATGGTGTGATTACTCACCTAGAGCCAGACATTTTGGAGGCCAAGTGGGCCTTAGAAAGCACTACGAAGAAAAAAGTGAGTGGAGGTGAAGAAATTCCAGCTGGGCTATTTCATATCATAAAAGATGATGCTGTGAAAGTGCCTCACTCAATATGCTAGCAATTTGGAAAACTCAGTAGTGGCCACAGGACTGGAAAATGGTCAGTTTCCATTCCAATCCCAAAGAAGAGCAATGCCAAAGAATGTTCAAAACATGGCACGATTGCACTCATTTCACAAGCTAGCAAAGTAATGCTCAAAATCCTTCAAGCTAGGCTTCAACAGTACGTTAACCAGAAACACCCAAATGTTCAAGCTGGATTTAGAAAAGGCAGAGGAACCAGAGATCAAATTGCCAACATTCGCTGGATCATAGAAAAAGCAAAAGAATTCCAGAAAAACATCTACTTCTGCTTCATTGACTACGCTAAAACATTTCACAGTGTCAGTTCAGTTCAGTTGAGTCACTCAGTCATATCATACTTTTTGAGACTCATGGAGTGCAGAATGCCAGGCTTCCCTGTCCTTCACCAACTCCCAGAGCTTGCTCAAACTCATGTCCATTGAGTTGGTGATGCCATCCAACCATCTCATCCTCTGTCATCCCCTTCTCCTCCTGCCTTCAATCTTTCCCAGCATTAAGGTCTTTTCTAATGAATCAGCTCTTAGCATCAGGTGGCCAAAAGACTAAAGTTTCAGCTTCAACATCAGTCCTTCCAATGAATACTCAAAACGGATTTCCTTTAGGATGGACTGGTTTGATCTCCTTTCTGTTCAAGGGACTCTCAAGAGTCTTCTCCCACACCACATTTCAAAAGCATAAATCCTTTGGCACTCAGTTTTCTTTATGATCCAACTCTAACATCCATACATGACTACTGGAAAAACCATAGCTTTGACTAGACAGACCTTTGTCAGCAAAGTAATGTCTCTGCTTTTTAATATGCTCTCTAGGTTGGTAATAGCTTTTCTTCCACGGAGCAAGCGTCTTTTAATTTCATGGCTCCAGTCACCATCTGCAATGATTTTGGAGCCCAAGGAAATAAAGTCTGTCACTGTTTCCCCATCTATTTGCCATGAAGTAATGGGACCAGATGCCATGATCTTTGTTTTCTCAATGTTGAATTTTAAGCCAGCTTTTTCACTCTCCTCTTTCACTTTCATCAAGAGGCTCTTTAGTTCTTCTTCCCTTTCTGCCATAAGGGTAGTATCATCTGCATATCTGAGGTTATTGATATTTCTCCTGGCAATCTTGATTCTAGCTTGTGCTTCATCCAGCCTGGCATTTCGAATGACGTACTCTACATGTAAGTTAAATAAGCAGGTTGACGATATACAGCCTTGACATACTCCTTTCCCAATTTGGAAGCAGTCCGTTGTTCTATGCCCAGATCTAACTGTTGCTTCTTGGCCTGCATACAGATTTCTCAGGAGGTAGGTAAGGTAGTCTGGTATTCTCATCTCTTGAAGAATTTTCCGTAGTTTGTTGTTATCCACACAGTCAAAGCCTTTGGCATAGTCAATAAAGCAAAAATAGATGTTTATTTCTGGAATTCTCTTGCTTTTCCTATAATCTGACAGATGTTGGCAATTTGATCTCTGGTTCCTCTTTTAAATCCAGCTTGAACATCTGGAAGTTCCTGGTTCACATACTGTTGATGTCTGGCTTGGAGAATTTTGAGCCTTACATTGCTAGTGTGTTGGACAAGTGCAACTGTGAGGTAGTTTCAACATTCTTTGGCACTACCTTTCTTTGGGATTCCAATGAAAACCGACCTTTTCCAGCCCTGTGCCCACTGCTGAGTTTTCCAAATTTGCTCACATATTGAGTGCAGCACTTTAACCGCATCATCTTTTAGGATTTGAAATAGCTCAACTGGAATTCCATCACCTCCCCTAGCTTTGACTGTATAGATTACAACAAACTGTGGAAAGTTCTTAAAGAGATGGGAATACCAGACCACCTTACCTGCTTCCTGCTATATGCAGGTCAAGAAACAACAGTTAGAACAGGACACGGAACAGACTGGTTTCAAACTGGGAAAGGAGTATGTCAAGGCTATATATTGTCACCGTGGTTCTTTAACGTATATGATATATGCAGAGTACATCATGCAAAATGCCAGGCTGGATGAAGCACAAGCTGGAATCTAGATTGCTGAGAAAAATATCAATAACCTCAGATATGCAGATGACATCACCCTCATGACAGAAAGTAAAGAGAAACTAAAGAGCCTCTTGATCAAAGTGAAAGAGGAGAGTGAAAAAGTGGGCTTAAAACTCAGTGTTCAAAAAACAAAGACTACGGCATCTGGTTCCATCATTTCATGGCAAATAGATGGGGAAACAGTGACAGACTATTTTCTTCGGCTCTAAAATCTCTACAGATGGTGAATGCAGCAATGAAATTAAAAGATGCTTGCTCCTTGGAAGAAAAACTATGACAAATCTAAATAGGGTATTAAAAAGAAGAGACATCACGTTGCTGAAAAAAGTCCATATAATCAAAGCAATGGTTTTCCTGTGGTCATGTATGGATGTGAGTGTTGGACCATAAAGAAGGCTGAGTGCCAAAGAACTGATGTTTTTGAACTATGGTGTTGGAGAAGACTCTTGAGAGTCCCTTGGACTGCAAGGAGATCAAACCAGGCAATCCTAAAGGAAATCAACCCTGAATATTCATTGGGAGGACAGATGCAGAAGCTGAAGCTCCAATACTTTGGTCACCTGATGCAAAGAACTGACTCATTTGAAAAGACCCTGATGCTGGGAAAGATAAAGGGCAGGAGGAGAAGGGGATGGTGGAGGATGAGACGGTTGGATGGCATCACCGACCCAATGGATGTGAGTTTGAACAAGATTTGGGAGATGGTAAAGGACAGGGAAGCCTGGCATGATGCAATCCATGGGGTCCCAAAGAGTCGAACATGACTGAGTAACTAAACAATAACAAAATAGCAGCTTTATTCATAATTGCCAAAACTGGGTAATAACTGAGATGTCCTTCAGTAGATGAATGGATAAATAAACCATGGCACATCCAGATATTGGAATATTATTCAACATTAAAAAGAAATTAGCTATCAAGTCATAAAAAGACATGGAAAAATCTTAAATGCATATTCACAAGTGAAAGAAGTCAATTTGAAAAGCCTCTATTCTGTATAATTCCAACTATATGACATTCTGGTAAAGTGAAAACCATGGAGACAATGGGCTTCCCAGATAGCACTAGTGGTAAAGGACCAGCCTGCCAATGCAGGATACATAAGAGACAGGGGTTCAACCCCTGGATCAGGCAGATCCCCTGGAGAAGGGCATAGCAACCCACTCCGGTATTCTTGCCTGGAGAATCCCATGGGCAGAGGAGACTGACAGTCTACAGTCCATGAGACCAGTAGTTGTCAAGGGTCGGGTGGGAAAAGGGAGAGATACGTAGGCAGAGTATATAGGGTTTTTAGGACTTCCCTGGTGGCTCAGAGGTAAAGAATCTGCCTGCAATGTGGGAGACATAGGAGGATCCCCTGGAGAAGGAAATGGCAAACCACTCCAGTGTTCTTGCCTGAGAAATCCCACAGATAGAGGAGGCTGGCAGGCTATAGTCCATGGGGTCACTAAGATCAGACATGACTGGGCGACTAACACACAGACATAGAATTTTTAGGGCATTGAATATACTCTGATACTATATGGATATATATCATTATATGTTTCTCCAAACTCATAGAATGTATAACACCAATAGTGAACCAGAAGGTAAACTATGGACTTTGGGTGATTATGATGTGTCCATGTAGGTTCATCTTTGGTTTAACAAAAAATGTACCACTTTGGTGAGTGATGTTGATAATGAGGGAGGTTATGTATGTGCGAGCATAGTGGAAATATGAAAAAAATCTCTGTTTCTGCCTCTCAATTTTGTTGTAAACCTAAAACTTCTCTAAAAACATAAGGTCTTAAAAATAATGGCTGAAAGCTGAGAATAAAGACCATAAACTGCAGGGCCACAATCAGCAATTACATTATCACCTCTAAAAGCACTCTGCACACTTGATGTAGAAAAAGTGAACATAAGTGGGAACTGATCCAGTGTTCTAGACCCAAGTGACCAAAGTTCATGGATGTAAAGATGTTGAAGGTTTTCAACATCCATTTCAATGGATTTAGGTGATCATCCATTTAATCTAAGTCAGGCAGAAAAATGAGGCCAGGAGGGAGCTAATAGAGAGGCAGAAAATAAACAACAACAAAAAAGGCAGGTACTACATTGATCAGGTGTCCCCAACCCTGAGGTCATGGGCCAATAATAGTTTATGGCCTGCTAGGAACCAGGTAGCACAGCAGGAAGTGAGTGGTGAGCGAGGAAATGAAGCTTCATCTGCAGGTCCCCAGTGCTCCCATTATCACTGGAACCATCCACTCCCTTCCCACGTCCATGGAAAAATTGTCTTCCATGAAACCAGTCCCTGGTGCCAAAAAAGTTGGGGACTGCTGATGTAGGTAAAGGCAAAAATAGAGTTTGGAGAATTTAAGATGATGTGAAGCAATGAAATGCTTGATCTTATTGGCATCACTGGATTCACCTGTCAAAGATGCACTATTTCTAGAAGTATTGACCGTTATAAGCAAAATGGATATTTTATTAAATATCATTTAGTCCTGAGCTTTATGGAAATTATGAAGTACCACTGCTGCTAAGTCACTTCAGTCGTGTCTGACTCTATGTGACCCCATAGACGGCAGCCCACCAGGCACTCCTGTCCCTGGGATTCTCCAGGCAAGAACACTGGAGTGGGTTGCCATTTCCTTCTCCTATGCAGGAAAGTGAACGTGAAGTTACTCAGTCGTCTCTGTCTCTTAGCGACCCCATGGACTGCAGCCCACCAGTCTCCTCCGTCCATGGGATTTTCCAGGCAAGAGTACTAGAATGGGGTGCCATTGCCTTCTCTGATGAGGTACTAATAACAGCTAAAATTAAATTTGCAAAGGCACCACAGGATTTCCAGACAAGAATACTGCAGTGGGTTGCCATTTCCTCCTCCAGGGGATCTTGCCAATGCAGTAATCATACACACATCTCTATGTGTGACATTATGTGTGTCTCTTACTTTCTATGACATTAATCATTTTAATTACAATAGGCTTTCTCACTTGGAAAGAAAAGGAGGATTATAATTACAGTTGCCATGCTATGAGTACACGTGGCCCACATCCCCTTCACAGGAATCCCATGGAAGTGTGTTCAGTGCTGAATGCTGTCAGCAAGCAGTTGTCATAAAAATGTTTAAGAAGCTCTAGTCCAATCCCAATCCCTCCTAGGGTAGGGGGTGGGGGAAAGCATATTGGTCACAAATGAACTTCCCCCCCCAATGACAAACAACTCAAAGTAAGAATTAAGAAAGAGAAATTCCTAATGTACTTTTCCACAGAAGAATTGAGGGGGAGAAAAATCACAAAATCAGGGAGAAACGCTGGAACAAAAGAAGAAAAGACAAGTATTAAGGAAAACTGGTCAAAACACAAGAGATATAAATACTAAAGGGAAATTAGTAGAACAAAACAAAGTGAAGGAGCAAGAAAAGGCAAAAACTAATAAAATTTTAAAAGAACGTTAAGACAAATGGGATTGACTGTGGTCTCTTCATAGAAAAAGATATAATACATTAATTTGGTATTCAAATTTAAGATTACTAAAATAAATCCATCAACATTTAGTACAATAACCATTTACAGCCTCTTCGTGTTTGAATATCAAATTCTGTCTTGAGTGTCCAAGTAAACAAGACCATAAATATATAACTGGAAAGGACCTTGAGAGCTGAAAGGGCATGTCCTATTTGTAAGGCTTGAAGCAAACCATCTTTAAATATTTATCGCTATAAATATGACCCAAGCTTTTTTTTGCCAAATACAGATACTTAGAAAGTGGAAGAGGGAGAGTGGAGTGGCCCACCCCTCTCCTTAGTGGTGAGCCTGTATGTTCTAGTTAGTTCCTCCATGCCATGCAGGCCCTGTCAGGGTTGGCAAAATCTGTATCTTAGGGACAACTTCAGACTTCAACATCTGTCTGGCACACTGGATCGTAAAATTAAAACACAAGACAAGGAATAAAATTATGGGAAGAAAACAGTACATGTGGAAAAGCTTTGGGCCTTGAACTTTGCGAGCAGGGCATTCTGACCTTGGCTTAAGTTTTGGTAGACCATACAAGTTTTTCTCAGCTTGGCAGCTGGCTTTTAACTGTTGCAGCCTATATGTGGAGGTTATAACCACAGACTTTCATATTTAGATCTTGGGAGATTACAAAAGGCTTTAACCATAGGTGAGTAGCTGCTTCTATAAAGGTAGTTCACACACCTCAGGGCTGACATTGGGGGATGTACAAAACTGCAGAGGCCCAGCAAGGGCACAGGCCAGGCAGGTCAACTGGCTAGTTAGGAGGGACCTTCCTTTGAGAACACAGACCTCCTCAGGACATAGGCTGCTCATCCTTGAATTTGACCAACAGAGATTTTCCTAAACAGGTGTGCCTGGGGCAAGAATTCAAATCTAGGAAGAAAAGTCTTTCTAAATAAAGGCCTGATAGACTTCAGGAGGGAGAATTAGACTTGCTATGTTTAAACTGTACTGCAGTTGAGGTTCATATATATTAACATATCACAGAGAACTCAAAGGTCTAGCTTTAGTTTATTGGGTTGGCCAAAAAGTTCGGCTAGTGAATGTGTTGTTCAATTAAGTTCTTGGTGAAAAAGAAGGGTCTTTATTTTTTTTACATAAAGCTGAATGAACTTTTTGGCCAGCCCAATATTCGAGGGCAGGGAGGGGAGTAGGAAGAGTTAGGGACTTCCCACATAGCACTTCAGTAAAGAATCAGCCTGCCAGTGCAGGAAATAAAAGAGTCATGGGTTCAATCCCTGGATGAGGAAGATCCCCTGGAGGAAGACAAGGAAACCCACTCCAGTATTCTTGCCTGGAGAATCCCATGGACAGAGGAGCCTGGCAGGCTACAATCCATAGGGTCACACAGAGTCAGACACTATTGACACAACTTAGCACACATGCATGCAGGAAGGGTTAGATTAGCTGCCCTCAGTGCCATCCTTTATCCCAGGCCAGGGCAAGAAGGGAACTGTGGACAGCTGCTCTTAACTGTCTTGCTTATTCAGACTCGAAAGAGTCAATTCCACACCCCCACCCCAGCATATGTTCTCAAACTTCTCTGGCTTCATCATCTAAGCAAAAGAAAGTCTGCTTATATAACAACAGACAGAGAAACAAAAGCCAAAGGGAAGTAAAAATTACGTTTTAAATATGCTTCACCAGAGAGAAAGGTAACTCAAATATGACCTGGTGACTGGGTCTGCCATGGTTGCAAAGTCCTAAACTTTGAAATAGCAATGTTTCAAGCTTTCTTCTCCAAGACTAAATATGTGGATGGCTTTCCCTATTTATGCACAGAGTAGCAATATTTAACTTACAGAGAGATCTCCCCCAGTACATTTATAGGTTCACAAACTAGAAGAAAAACTGACTGACAGCAGGGTAGGGCTAAAACCAGCAAGATTTTCTGTCTACCCTCTTAATTCATACCTCTGAAAGTCTGCTATCATCAGTGCCTATGAAATATAATGTAACCTGCTGCTGCTGCTGCTGCTAAGTCGCTTCAGTCGTGTCTGACTCTGTGCGACCCCACAGACAGCAGCCCACCAGGCTCCCCCATCCCTGGGATTCTCCAGGCAAGAATACTGGAGTGGGTTGCCATTTCCTTCTCCAATGTAAGAGTCTATTTGTCTTATTAAATTTGGTTGTGGTGGACCTGGTGCTGGGATTATCTTTTCTGTGCCCTCTTTGCTTTATTTATGAAGGAACACAAGAGACTATTTCAACTTCAAAAGCCCAGAAGGAACAACCCATTTTATGGAGGCCAGATCAGGGTACAGCTGCTGAAAGAATGCCAACTCCACCTGGGCAACAGAGACCCAGAAAGGAAGAACTGCAGGATGACTTTAATATGATGTTCCACAGCTATTTCAGACTTTGCAAATTCCTTCGGAAATGTAATCTTTGGACTTTAATTTCTGATAATTTCATACTACAAGGGGGCTCATCATCACAAGGAGGACACGTCTATTTTGTTGAGATTTTATTACTGGGTGTAATGCTTTATATTATCGATATCATGTGATCACTGCAGAATCTTTGATGGGCTAGGGGGAAAATATGGCTGCATGTAATTTGAAATAGGAAATAAAATAGGGAGGAAACACATGACCTGGAGCACAAACTATGCCTTGGAGTGAACTTTATTCATGCGCCATCTAGACTCATTTCAGAATCCTCTAACCACTAGTGGTCTGAGGAGGATGTCCGGACAAGCCATGTATAGCTTTGGAGGAGATGCTTCTAGAAAGTAGTAGCAGGGCTGATAGACTGTTGATCTCTTCCCCAAAAGGAGGCTAGCCACACCCTTAGTTAACCACTACCTTAATGGTTAAACTCAATGGAATAAAAGGTGGAGGAAGGCTGAGGAATCCCTCAAGGGGTTGGGGGATAAAGACAGCACACCTGTTGTTTCCTCACTTGTTCCAGCCATGGAGGAGGAAGGTGACTTCTCAGACTGGAAAATCTAGACGAATAAATAGAGAAGTATAGTTCCAGGGCCATTCCCTCCCCTACTCTCTCCCCTATTCAACTTTGGAGCTAGCTTGCCCACAGAAAGCACACCCTGAGGAAGAAAGGGGTTCATGCGTGCCATTTTTTTTAAATAAACTACATTGTTCAAAGTGTACAAATTAAGTTTTGACATAATGTTTATATCTTTTAAACCATCTCTAGAAATCAAGATGGTAACATTTTTATCATTCCCAACAGCCTGTTCATAACCCCTTGGTATTGCCACCTCCCAGCCTTCTCTCGTTTTTTTTTTAGACTGTTATTATTTTTTAAATTAATTAATTTATTTTAATTGGAGGCTATTAAATACTTTACAATATTGTGGTTTTTGCTGGTTTTATTGTGGTTCTACAGTATAAGTGGCTTTTGCCATATATTGACATGAATCAGCCATGGGTGTGCATGTGTTCCCCAACCTGAGCCCCCCTCCGACCTCCCTCCACATCCCATCCCTCTGGGTCATCCCAATGCACCACCCCTGAGCACCCTGCTTCATGCATCGAATCTGGACTGGGGATTCATTTCACAGATGATAATATACATGTTTCAATGCTATTCTCTCAAATCATCCCACCCTCACCTTCTCCCACAGCATCCAAAAGACTGTTCTTTACATCTGTGTCTCTTTTGCTGTCTCGCATATAGGGTCATCATTATCATCTTTCTAAATTCCATATACATGCGTTAATATACTGTATTGGTGGTTTTCTTTCTGACTTACTTCACTCTGTATAATAGGCTCCAGTTTCATCCACCTCATTAGAACTGATTCAAATGTATTCTTTTTAATGGCTGAGTAATACTCCATTGCGTATATGTACCACAGCTTTCTTATCCATTCATCTGCTGATGGACATCTAGGTTGCTTCCATGTCCTGGCTATTGTAAACAGTGCTGCAGTGAACATTGAGGTACACGTGTCTCTTTCAATTCTGGTTTCCTCAGTGTGTATGCCTGCCCAGCAGTGAGATTGCTAGGTTGTATGGCAGTTCTATTTCCAGTTTTTTAAGATATCTCCACACTGTTCTCCATAGTGGCTATACTAGTTTGCATTCCCACTGACAGTGTAAGAGGGTTCCTTTTTCTCCACGCCCTCTCCAGTACTTACTGTTTGTAGACTTTTTGATAGCAGCCATTCTGACTGGTCACATGTGCAATTTTAAGAGATAAGTTTAATTCAGGGACATGTTGAAAGGTTTTTCTCACCTAAGACACTTGATAAGTCAGTCAATCCACAAGTATGGAATGCCTAGGATGGACCAAGACCTGAGTGAGGAGCTCTGCCCCTTTGTCCACAGATGAGAGCGAATGTGACAATGCCCAGGTGAGTCTCACCAGTGGGCTGACATAACATGAAAAATATGAACTTATGACTGGGATAAAGAAGCTGTGGAAACAAGCAAAGCAAAGCATATCTAAAGGGATTTAAAGAATAATCAAATTAAAATACAAAATAATCACATATTTGCTGAAATACTGTTTTGTTCTCAAGATTCTATAAAGTACCACTATGAATGAATTGACTAACTGACATTTCTATGTTTGGATGTTACTTCCATGGATTTAACTTTCTAGGAAATCAGAGCACTGAGTTTTGTAAGGGTCTGAAATAAGTAAAGCATACAGTTTGACTCCATTTCTAGGAATTCAAAAAAATAATATCTAATATTTACTAAACACTAGGACATGAGTTTGAGTGAACTCTGGGAGTTGGAGATGGACAGAGAGGCCTGGCATGCTGCTATTCATGGGGTCGCAAAGAGTTGGACACGACTGAGTGAACTGAACTGAACTGAAACACTAATCTGTGCCAGGAACTGTGCTAAGAGCTCCATGTGTATTATTTCTTTCAATCCACACAGTAATCCTTTGAGGGAGGTATTATTTTCCTGGGAAAGACTGAAGGCAGGAAAAGTGGATGACAGAGGATGAGATGGTTGGATGGCATCACCAACCTGATGGACTTGAGTTTGAACAAGCTCTGGGAGATGGTGAAGGACCAGGAAGCCTGGCATGCTGCAGAATGTGGGGTCACTAAGAGTCAGACATGACTAAGCAACTGAACTGAACTGATTATTTTCCTTATGTGACAAATAAGAAAACTAAAGTCAGGTTCCTATCACACTGCCAACAGGCTTTCTTCCATTTGCTCCACTTTGCAGAGCACACTCTGGGAATTTAGAACCTTAGTATGTGAATAAAAAATAGTCTCCATGGTAGTCTGATTTCAGAGATATAGTCCTTAATTCATAGCACATACAAAGATGTTGCCAATAGTACAGTGTCTAAGAGCAAACAATGGGAAACAACCTATTTGCCTAACTGGAAATTGGTTAATAGATTATGATATAATCATCTGATATTAAGCTGAGAACAAATATCTACTCTATAATGTGAGAGCTGTGCAGAGCTGGAGTGACTGTGGGGAGATACCCCACGTCCAAGGGCAGAGAAGCCCCAGCAAGATGGTAGGTGCTGAAGCAACTTTGAGGAGATATCCCAAGGGCAAAGGAGAAGCCCCAGCAAGACAGTAGGAGAGGCAAAGTTGCATTTAGAAATCAAACCTCATACTCACCAGAGATGCTCAGAGTGCTCAAACAAACCTTGTACACACCAGAACCCAGTAACCCCACAGGGAATGAGACAGAACTGCGTTTGAGTGTCTTCTGTGAAGGTATGGGTCAACAGTGGACTGCTGCAGGGGCAGGGGCTCTGGATGCAATAGACTTGGGTATGGCAGAGGCCCTCTTGGAGGAGGTCGCCATTAGCCCCCTGTCAGAACTTACACAGGACTAAGAAATAGACTCTTGGAGGGCACAAACAGAACCTTGTGC
Source organism: Capricornis sumatraensis (assembly GCF_032405125.1). Lineage (NCBI taxonomy): Eukaryota > Metazoa > Chordata > Mammalia > Artiodactyla > Bovidae > Capricornis > Capricornis sumatraensis. Next base: position 46,982,385 of record NC_091082.1, on the reverse strand, counting down.
AAACCAGGACCCAGGAGAAAGGAGCAGTGACCCCACAAGAGATTGACCCAGACTTGCCTATGAGTGTCTAGGAGTCTTCGGCAGAGGCATGGGTCGGCAGTGCCCTGCTGCAGGGTTGGGGTACTGAGTGTAGCAGTGCGTGCATGGGACCTTTTGAAGGAGGTCGCCATTATCTTCATTACCTCCACCATAGTTTGGCCCAATGTAAATAACAGGGAGGGAACACAGCCCCACCCATCAAGAGAAAATTGAATTAAAGATTTATTGAGCATGGCCCTGCCCATCAGAACAAGACCCAGTTTCCCCCTCAGTCAGTCTCTCCCATCAGGAAGTTTCCATAAGCCTCTTACCCTTCTCCATCAGGGCAGATAGAATGAAAACCACAATCACAGAAAATGAACCAATCTGATCACACGGACCACAGCCTTGTCTAACTCAGTGAAACTATGAGCCATGCCATGTAGGGCCACCCAAGACGGATGGGTCATGGTAGAGAGTTCTGACAAAACATGGTCTACTGGAGAAGGGAATGACAAACCACTTCAGTATTCTTGCCTTGAGAACCCCATGAACAGTATGAAAAAGCAAAAAGATAGGACACTGAAAGATGAACTCCCCAGGTTGGTAGGTGCCTAATATGCTACTGGAGATCAAAGGAGAAATAACTCCAGAAAAAAGAGATGGAGCTAAAGCAAAAACAAGACCCAGTTGTGGATGTGACTGGTGATGGAAGTAAGTCCGATGCTGTAAAGAGCAATATTGCATAGGAACTCTGGAATGTTAGGCTCATGAATCAGGGGAAATTGGAAGTGGTCAAGCAGGAAATGGTAAGAGCAAATGTTGACATTTTAGCAATCAGTGAACTGAAATGGACTGGAATGAGTGAATTTAACTCAGATAACCACTATATCTACTACTGTGGGCAAGAATCCCTTAGAAGAAATGGAGTCCCCATCATAATCAACAAAAGAGTCTGAAATGCAGTACTTGGATTCAATCTCAAAAATGACAGAATGATCTCTGTTCATTTCCAAGGCAAACCATTCAATATCACAGTAATCCAAGTCTATGCCCCAACCAATAATGCTGAAGAAGCTAAAGTTGAATGGTTCTATGAAGACCTACAAGACCTTCTAGAACTAACTCCCAAAAAAGATGTCCTTTTCATTATAGGGGACCCGAATGCAAAAGTAGGAAGTCAAGAGATACCTGGAGTAACAGGCAATTTTGGCCTTAGACTAAAGAATGGAGCAGGGCAAAGGCTAATAGAGTTTTGACAAGAGAATGCACTGGTCATAACAAACACCTTCTTCCAACAACACAAGAGAAGACTCTACACATGGACATCACCAGATGGTCAGTACCGAAATCAGACTGATTATGTTCTTTGCAGCAAAAGATGGAGAAGTTCTACACAGTCAGCATAAACAAGAGCTGGAGCTGACTGTGGCTCAGATCATGAATTCCTTATTGCCAAATACAGACTGAAATTGAAGAAAGTAGGGAAAACCACTAGACCATTCAGGTATGACCTAAATCAAATCCCTTACAATTATCCAGTAGAACTGACAAATAGATTCAAGGGATTAGATCTGATAGACAGAGCACCTGAAGAACTAAGGACGGAGGTTCATGACATTGTACAGGTGGTGGTAATCAAAACTATCCCCAGGAAAAAGAAATGCAAAAGGCAAAATGGTTGTCTGAGGAGGCCTTACAAATAGCTGAGAAAAGAAAAGAAGTGAAAGGCAAAGGAGAAAAGGAACGATATATCCATCTGATTGCAGAGTACCAAAGAATTCAAGGAGAGATAAGAAAGTCTCCCTCAGTGATCAATGCAAAGAAATAGAGGAAAACAATAGAGTGGGAAAGACTAGAGATCTCTTCAAGAAAATTAGAGATACCAAGGGAACATTTCATGCAAAGATGGGCACAATAAAGGACAGAAAAGGTATGGACCTAACAGAAGCAGAAGATATTAAGAAGAGGTGGCAAGAATATACAGAACTATATAAAAAGATCTTCACAACCCAGATAATCATGATGGTGTGATCACTCACCTAGACACAGACATACTGGAATGAGAAGTCAAGTAGGCCTTAGGAAGCATCACTATGAACAAAGCTAGGGGAGGTGATGGAATTCCAGTTGAGCTATTTCAATTCCAAAAAGATGATGCTGTGAAAGTGTTGCATTCATATAACATCAAATTTGGAAAACTCAGCAGTGGCCACAGGACTGGAAAAGGTCAGTTTTCATTCCAATCACAAAGAAAGGCAATGCCAAAGAATGCTCAAACTACCACACAATTGCACTCATCTCACTCTCTAGTAAAGTAATGCTCAAAATTCTTCAAGCCAGGCTTCAGCAGTACATGAACATGAACTTCCAGATGTTCAAGCTGGTTTTAAAAAAGGCAGAGGAACCAGAGGATCAAATTGCCAACATCCACTGGATCATCAAAAAAGCAACAGAGTTCCAGAAAACCATCTACTTCTGCTTTATTGACTACGCCAAAGCCTGTGACTGTGGATCATAACAAACTGTGGAAATTTCTGAAAGAGATGGGCATACCAGACCACCTGACCTGCCTCTTGAGAAACATGTATGCAGGTTAGGAAGCAACAGTTAGAACTGGACATGGAACAACAGACTGGTTCCAAATAAGAAAAGGAGTACGTCAAGACTGTATATTGTTACCCTGCTTATTTAACTTATATGCAGAGTACATCATGAGAAACGTTGGGCTGGATGAAGCACAAGCTGGAATCAAGATTGCCGGGAGAAATATCAATAACCTCAGATATGCAGATGACACCACCCTTATGGCAGAAAGGGAAGAAGAACTAAAGAGACTCTTGATGAAAGTGAAAGAGGAGAGTGAAAAAGTTGCCTTAAAACTCAACATTCAGAAAACGAAGATCATGGCATCTGGTCCCATCACTTCATGGCAAATTAATGGGGAAACAGTGAGAGATTTTTTTTTTTTTTTTTGGTCTCCAAAATCACTGCAGATGGTGACTGGAGCCATGAAATTAAAAGGTGCTTACTCCTTGGAAGAAAAGTTATGACCAACCTAGACAGCATATACAAAGCAGAGACATTACTTTGTCAACAAAGGTCCATCTAGTAAAAGTTATAGCTTTTCCTTTAGTCACGTATGGATGTGAGTTGGACTATAAAGAAAGCTGAACGCCGAAGAATTTATGCTTTTGAACTGTGGTGTTGGAGAAGACTCTTGAGAGTCCCTTGGACTGCAAGGAGATCCAACCAGTCCATCCTAAAGAAAATCAGTCCTCAATATTCATTAGAAGGACTGATGGTGAAGCTGGAACTCTAATCCTTTGGCCACCTAATGCAAAGAACTGACTCATTTGAAAAGACCCTGATCCTGGGAAAGATTGAAGGCAGGAAGAGAAGGGAACAACAGAGGATGAGATAGTTCGATGGCATCACTGACTCAAAGGACATGAGTTTGAGCATACTCCCTGAGTTGGTGATGGACAGGGAGGTGCTGCAGTCCATGGGGCCGCAAAGAGTTGGACATGACTGAGTGACTCAATTAAACTGATTAATGTAAGGATAGATACCAACATATACCAAAATGTCAACTATGATTGAAAATTAGTGGCAAGATAGAAAGCTATATTTCCTTCTTCAATTTTTTTCTATAAATACACTTTCCTACAATATTCATGTTATTCAAAATGGAAATTGCCACCACATTATTGCTTGCTTTAAAGAAGCAATTTATTACAATTCCCTTTAATGTTTTATGAACACAGCATGTTGGAAAACTGAGGTAGACTACAAATAATCAGGTAGTGAAATAACTCCATAGCACAACAGAAAAAGAACTAGTTCTGAAATGTAACAAGGGAACTGATCATGATGAAAGAAGCTTGACTATTTTAAATAAGGAGCTGATGTGATTGACTGAAAACATATTAATAGTATGTAATAAAAACTGACTGAAAATAAGAAACTGACATTTATATTCATATCAAATTCTCTTTTTATTTGGAGACACAGCTGCCAAAAAGATAATAACTTTCTGGTTTATCTGTAAAAATCAACCTTGATCTTAAAAACATTAGTATAAATTTAAATTATAACCACTTAAATAAAATTTTGTAGGTGAAGCAGAGCTCCAAGTTATTGTTTCATAAAATAACCTCACCAGGTATCTTAAGGACTTTCCCATGGCTTTTTTTTGGGGGGTGGGTGACCACCCAGATCTACAAGGACCACCTATATGGCGCCTCCATCAGCTTCCATTCATTCTGCCCTATGAAAGCACCTGAAACCCTTTCCATTGAGTCTCCCTTCCAGAGCATCAGCTCACGCCCACATAATGAGTGCATTTTGAATGCCTCTGTGGCTCACGAGGCTGTTAAATTATCTTGATTCTCGAAAATTATTCCTGGAGAATTTCTTCCCTCCTTATTGTTTCCAAGAATTTTCCCAACTGCCTGTTTATGCGTTATTTCTGCCACATGCCCAGCTATTTCTGAATAATTCTCTAAGAATGAGCTGTTTATTCTCAGAATTTACTCACCTAAACCTCTATAAGATCCAGGCCATTAACCATGATCAAAATCAGGGCTCTACTTTTTTCACTTTTTCCCCTGTGTATCTTTTCCATGTGTAGAGCGCCCTTTGAAGTTAATGGGAACCCTCCATGTGGAAGAGATTCCAAATGATACAGAACAGAATGAGAACTAAGCCTGTCATTTATTTCTCACATTCAAGGACAAAAATACATACATACACACACATACACACAGGAAAAGACATCATATAATTAGCAAGGTCTCAGTAGAATATTAATATTTTACTAAAAATAGTCCAAAGAGATTCTTTAAAAGAGAAAGGAAGAGCACCTTAGTCAATATTTATTAGAAAATTAGTGAGTACCTAATTATATATATTGGTCAGCACAGTAAAAATACAAGGATCTACAACAACAACAACAACAAAAGGCAGTCCCTGAACTTCATGGAGCTTATGGACAAATGAGGGAGTAGATACTAAGCAAAGACTCATGCAGATAAATGTAAAATTACAGCAGTGGCTGGTGCGGTTCAGTACGTTCATAGAACTCTGACCTGCATAGGGTACATGAAGAGGCCTCCCTGAAGATTTTAGCACTTGTCCTAACATGAAGGGTATGGGCCTGGAGTGGAGGATGGGATGGTCATAGCACAGAAGGTAAGAGTGGGCCTTATGCAAGACAGACTGGAGAGGAGGCGAATCATGCTTGGCCATGTAATTTATAAGAAGAAATTTGGTCTTTATCCTGAGAGGAATGGGAAGCCTTTGAAGTGTTTAAAGCAGGGCAGCAACATAAGATTTGCACTGTGAAACATTCCCTTTTTGAGCTCTGGTCTGATAAGGAGGTTAGAGAGAGGAGAGAAAAGCAGAGAGAATGTAGGGAGAACAGAGTCCTAAGGATGGAAACCTATGTCATAAACAATGATACCTTTGACAAGCAAGGTAGAAACGGACAGAGCAGTAGACAGATTTGATGATTGTTTAGAAAGAAAATTAAAATGACAATGATAAATTGAAGATAAAAAGTGAGAGAGAATGAGGTCTCAAGGACAGCTCCCAAGATTTATGTTCTGAAAATGAACAAACTGTGGATATAAATTCTCTAAGAGAGAGTAGGAGGAATATGCTTAGTTAAGGGATAAGTCATGAGTATAGTCTGAACATGTAAAGATGTGAACATGCGAAATAAACCACTGGCTATAGAGAAGCTATTCTCAAATACACAGATTTGTGAATTGTTGATTATCAGTGTGATTAAAACCATAGGTATGAAAAATGAGATGAAGTGAGAGTCCAAGTGAGAAGAAAAGAGGACCAAAGTCTGAAATTTGAGGAAAGCCAATATATATAATGACTAGGAAGAAAGAATGAACCTACAAAGGAGAAAGAGGAGTGACTGGAAGGATGGGAGAAAAAACGCAGGTTAGTAGATGAGAATGCTTTAACAAGGCAAAAGGACTGAAAAGGTCGTGTGATACTATGAGGGAAAGTAAGATTCAATGTAAAAAAATTATTCCCTGGTTTGGGGAACAGGGAGGTTATTGAAGAGAAAATATTAAAAATAATTAGCAACTAGGAAGATCCCCTGGAGAAGGGAATGACTACCCACTCCAGTATTCTTGCCTAGAGAATTCCATGAACAGAGGAGCCTGGTGGGCTACAGTCCATGGGGTCACAAAGAGTCAGACATGACTTAGCGACTAATATTTTCCAAGAAAAAGATGGCATCATACAAGTATGACCAATCTGAAGGAGGGTGGGGGTCAAAGTACTAGAGTAAGGTACTAGAGTTTCCATTCTGTACCAGAACTTTGCCTTTAATTTCTGGATAAGAGGGAAGATGTAGGGATTCTGAGAAAGGAACCTCAGCATCTCTAATGAAAGGCAGGCACTTAAGGGAACAGCCAGTTAGAACCAGTGTGAAAGCATTCAATATTTAAATAACCACTGTGGCTCCACTGATGCAAGCTGGCTGTACAACCTTACCAAGCACTGTTTCTGAGGCTTGATGGAGAATGGAAGCAGCCACATTAGAATGGATGGGTAATAAAGTGAAAATATCCCAAGCAACTCCGATTCTATATAATGAGTCAATACGTACAAAACATCTTCTAGATGTAGAAGAAATTTCTTCCAAAAAAATTTTAAGTTAATAATTGGCCAGAGATTTCCTTGATGGTCAGTGGTCAGACTCCATATTTCCACTGCAGGGCACACAGGCTTAGGGAACTAAGCCCTTGTTGGGGAATTAAGATCTGAAAAATTGCAAGGTATGGCCAAAAATTTTTTTTAATTTAAAAAGTGTTTTAAAAGTTAATAATTGGCCAATGAAGAAAATATGTATCAAACAGAGACCTTGTTTTTAAAAAGTTTCTGGATGTTTTGGCCCATAGTAAGAAGCAAGATGATGTGTTGTCCTGTAATTTAGGTTAAAGTGTTTTGAAGAAGAAAGCACTTAATACACTGCCTTATACAATACAGCCATTAAAAAGTGGTAGTTAATTTTATGATATGATTATTTAAAAATCAAATATATCAAAGAGTAATAGGTAGAAGTATAATGGCTCAGATGGTAAAGAATCTGCCTGCAATGCAGGAGACCTAGGTTCGATTCCTGGGTTGGGAAGATTCCCTGGAGACCCTTATAGTGAATGGCTATCCACTCCAGTATTCCTGCCTGGAAAATTCCATGGACAGAGGAGCCTGGAGGGCTACAGTCAAAGGGTTGCAAAGAATCAAACACAACTGAGCAACTAACACACAAACATACACACACACACACACAAATATATGTAATCATTTCTGGATGCTAGAACACTTTAAGAAAAAAAAAAAGAATCCATGACACTATTTTAATAAATAATTTAAAAAGCTCCAGTAGCCCATATGGACCTCTGTTTTCTTGGACGTTTACTTTGTTCATTATCTGAATTTAGCATTTACATCATCTTGTTTTGAATTACTAGCAATTGTGTTTGCTTTGCTCCCATTATCCCAGTAAGATTATAGGTTAGTTGAAAGCATGGACTTCTGGGGTTTGTATGTCAGTTCTGCCATTTAATAGATGCATGAACTTGGACAAGTTACTTACTCTAACCAAGCCTCATATTTTGATCTGGGAATTGGTACTAATAGTCCCAATTTCAAATAGACACTGTGAGTATTAAGTGAGGTGAATGTACATAAAGTGCTCACTAGAATGTCTGGCATCTGGTAAATGTTCAACAAACGATAGATTTTATCAAAGTAGAAACCGTACTGTATTCTCCTTTGAAGTACTTATACTTTCCCTAGATCACAGGTTAGTTAGAAATCACTGGTATAATGGTTCTAAACCAGAGGGAACACCAAAAATGGGTGCTTTTTGTAAATGTGCAGCAGGCTGTACCGTACTGTACTGTCACAGTGTCTAGGAGACATCTGCTAAAGACCAATGATGATAAATGAAGAACTCTCCCATCTAAAATGACAACAGCATCTGCTGGAGTCCAAACACAATGCCTAATTTTGTGGTTAGCTCTGTTACTCAAGTTCAAGTCAGTTTCTTTATAAGACTGGAATTTATTACAATCAGAATCACATTTTAGAGCTATATGTAATCATTTTTTGAGTGGTATACTTAGATGGGAAGCTTAAATAGTCAGCAGAAGCAAGCCTGAAATGGCAACTCTGAGTAACAGTCATAAATTAAGACCCAATTATTTTCCTCTGGATGATAAAAAGTAAAGTTCAAACTTAATAAGCTGCTATACTATATTCTAAGTTTTCCCTTCTGAATGTTAACCTCACAATATTTTTAGCGATTATTTACATACTTGGTCATTTACCTCCAGATTTTAAAATATGTAATTCTTTCTTTCATTCAGCAGTTCTGACACCTATCATGAGCAGACTGTATGTTAGAGACTAAAGCACTGAACATGGCGATTAGAGACAACAAGTCTCTAATCTCACAGAGTTTACAGGCAAACACGAGAATAACATTAAACAAGAAAATGACACGTCTTCAGTGAGAAAAGGACAGGATCATCAGGAACATAACAGCAGAGAACTGAAAATATTGGAGAAGAGAGAGAAAATATTCCTAAGGAAGTGATAGACTAAGGAAAATGAGAAGCTATTACTTAGACAAAAAAAAATGGAAAAGAAGCTGTTCTAAAGCACAGGAACGAGTGCGTCAAAAGCCCCAGCAGAGAAAGAGTTCAGATCACTGAGGGCACACAGCCTGAAGGTCACTACTGCCCGAACACAGAATTCACCAGTGCCAGCGTCAAGAGAAGGAACTAGAAGCAGGCAGAGAATGGATAACGGATGTTAAAGTTTAGACTTGATCCTAATTAGAAAGAAGTACTTTTCAGTGGTTGTAAGCAAGGGAGTGGCGTGTTCAGACTTTTTGTTTGCACCAAAACAAAACAAAAGAAAATCTCATCCGATGTTTCACTAGTTTGTCATTTCAGCAAAAAAGTTTAGGAGAGAGTGTTGAATTCTGGTTAAAGTAAGTCTTTTAATTATGTGTGGATCTTAATTACCCATATTCTTCCTGACTTCCTTAATCATGGCTAATTGAAAATTGGCTGTAACTTAAGATACTCGGTAAGGAAACTTAATAAAATGAGGTATGTAACATGAAATCCTGATTTCTGTTGCAAACCTAAGAACATATAAGTAACAGGCATTCTAATTTCTGATGGGAAATAGAGAGGCCCTGGTAAATATCAGCAATCCAGAGCAGCTATTTTGCTTAATCCTGTAAACTAGTTGCAGATGTTGGCTCAAACACTAGGCTTTGCATCTGTAATTTTAAAATTGTCTCATATTTCTAAAACCTGACTCCGTATGCACCGGAAATCAGTGACATGAATTATGAACTTCAGGAAGAGGAGAAGCACAAAAAATGCCAGAAGTGATAGGAGATAATATTGGGAGCAGTGGTCAAGCCATGTGCACAGGATGGGTGAAGGATGACACGGTTCCTTCCTCCAGGACATGGATCCTGCAACCAGGCATTTGAAAATGAAACCCTGCAAATGGATGTACCAAACAAGAGGAAGTCATTTATAGATAGTTGAATTCTCGAAAACAAATCCTCCTTTTCCTTTCTCCCTCCCCCACTTTACAGCAGGTCAATGAGAAGACACAGGGTTGCTAGAGAAGGAAAAGATTTTTAAAGAGGAAAAAAAACATACACACACATACACACACACACAAATGTACACGAAAGATTTCTTACCTTAATTAAGAAGATTATATTTAGTAGACTGGGCCAGGAAACAAATGACTTGCTCTTAAACTCATGTTTTAGTTATGACAGTGCCTTCTCATAAAAGATATTGATAAAAAGTCAATAGAGACTCGAATTAACACTCAGAAAAGGAGTTGGGGGGTGGTAGAACGCCATAGAGAAAGAATTATACTGCAAACAAAGAATAATCACAGGCATTAGAAGCAAATGATGATGACTGAATTTCCTATTCCTATTTGTATTTCTAAAGCTCATTTTTATTTATGTACACTATTCCCAAGTAGTGCTCCAACCAGGCAGTATAAATGGCAGCCATAGTACAATTTACCCACAGGGACTATCCATCACAGGCTGAGAATGAAAATAACCTCAAGAATCAGGGCAAAAACTTCAGCCAATCATTTAGTGAGGTAAGAGTATAGTACAAAGCTTCAAGGAACTTAGGCTCAATTATGAAACCAAGACATTCATTTCCTGGAGTGGGAGCATTCATCCCATTGATTCAGCCTAACGGAATCCCCTGAGGTGGGAATGGATTGGTTACTGAGTCAAAGAGATTTCATAGTTCCTTTGGGGGCAAGACATTTTATTCCCTAATTTAGCTAAAGCTCTACAAAGCTCTCTTTACATTTTGTTCAAGAGGTCATCTCTGGTAAGTTTTATTTTCTGCACATATATAATTAGGAAATATAGGCTAGGAAAATAAAACACATCTGTCTTTCCAGGATTTTTCAGATAAGTCTGAGACCAGCATTAACTCTTTCAATCTACTGGGACTACTGTGATTAAATCACAGTCTTCTCACACCATGCTAACTACTCCTGAGGAAAAGTTAATGATTCCACGAAGCTATTACAGACCTGCCCATTGAAATGCTTGGAAAGAGAAGAAAAGGAGGTACTTCACAAAGGAGTGGAGGACTTAGGGCCAATAAAATTGTGAACTGACATATAGAGCTACTGTCTGGGAAATCTGAGACCCTAAGATTGGAAACCTGGAGGAAGAAACAGCAACCCACTCCAGTATTCTTGCCTGGAAAATCCTTTGGACAGAAGAGACTGGTGGGCTAGAGCCCATGGGGCTGCAAAGAGTCAAAACTGACTGACTAATCACAAGATCAGAAAACATAAATTTTTGAGGGGAAAAGATTATTCTTAAATGGAATTATCCCATTACAAAACAAAACACTGTAAAAATTATGATAAAATGTCCCAGTAATTTACACTAATGCTTGGATAAATGCTATGACATTTAGGTCCCTGACAATGAAACTCAAAATAAAGCAGTAAGTTGGGAGTGGTGCTGAGAATGGAGCCCACAAGGCTGATGAGCAAGTCCTTCTCTGTCTAACTGGCATGGTCAGCATGAGCATTCTTTTCTATGAACATACATCTCAGGACTCTCAATGAAATATCTTAAGAATGTAAAGATGTCTCTGTATTTTGAGGATCCTGGGCTAAACATTGTGACTCAGGCAAAGTTCTGTAATGTTACTGTGCTGAATGTGAAATGATTCATGCTCAAGGGGCAGAAACTGCAATTTGCCTCGGTCATGGTGAATTGGGGACATAGTTAGGTTGGGTGATTCCCATATTGATCAATCCCATATTGATTTCAATATGGGAAAGCAACAAACAAACAAAAACAAGGGAGCTCTATTGGAAAGGCATACAAGAATTTCTCCAAAGAAGACATACAGATGGCTAAAAAACACATGAAAAGATGCTCAACATCATTCATTATCAGAGAAATGCAAATCAAAACCACAATGAGGTACCATTTCACGCCAGTCAGAATGGCTGCGATCCAAAAGTCTACAAGCAATAAATGCTGGAGAGGGTGTGGAGAAAAGGGAACCCTCTTACACTGTTGGTGGGAATGCAAACTAGTTCAGCCACTTTGGAGAACAGTGTGGAAATTCCTTAAAAAACTAGAAATAGAACTGCCTTATGACCCAGCAATCCCACTGCTGGACATACACACCAAGGAAACCAGAACTCAAAGAGACACATGTACCCCAGTGTTCATTGCAGCACTGTTTATAATAGCCAGGACATGGAAACAACCTAGATGTCCATCAGCAGATGAATGGGTAAGAAAGCTGTGGTACATATACACAGTGGAGTATTACTCAGCCATTAAAAAGAATACATTTGAATCAGTTCTAATGAGGTGGATGAAACTGGAGCCTATTATACAGAGTGAAGGAAGTCAGAAAGAAAAACACCAAAACAGTATACTAACGCATATATATGGAATTTAGAAAGATGGTAACGATAACACTGTATGCGAGACAGCAAAAGAGAAACAGATGTATACAACAGTCTTATGAACTCTGTGGGAGAGGGCAAGGGTGGGATGATTTGGGAGAATGGCACTGAAACATGTATAATATCATATGTGAAATGAATCGTCAGTCCAGGTTCGATGCATGATACAGGATGCTTGGGGCTGGTGCATTGGGATGACCCAGAGGGATGGTATGGGGAGGGATGAGGGAGGGGGGTTCAGGATGGGGAACACGTGTATACCCATGGTGGATGCATGTTGATGTATGGTAAAACCAATACAATATTGTAAAGTAATTAGCCTCCAATAAAAATAAATAAATTTATATTAAATAAATAAATAAATATTTTAAAAAACAAAGATAGTTTCTCAGCTTTGGTTTATTTCTGTTTTCACTATGACAGTGCATCAGTGGCAACCTTTTGAAAACACCTTCTGATATAGGACGTGCATATCATCACTGACAAAAGATCCCATGGCCCTTTTTTGACAATGAGGTTTTATGATTTACTCTTTGCTAATATCAATAACCTTGGATATGCAGATGACACCACCCTTATGGCAGAAAGTGAAGAGGAACTAAAAAGCCTCTTGATGAAAGTGAAAGAGGAGAGTGAAAAAGTTGGCTTAAAGATCAACATTCAGAAATTGAAGGGCATGGCATCCGGTCCCATCATTTCATGGGAAGTAGATGGGGAAACAGTGTCAGACTTTATTTTTTGGGGCTCCAAAATCACTGCAGATGGTGACTGCAGCCATGAAATTAAAAGATGCTTACTCCTTGGAAGAAAAGTTATGACCAACCTAGATAGCATATTCAAAAGCAGAGACATTACTTTGCCGACTAAGGTCCGTCTAGTCAAGGCTATGGTTTTTCCAGTAGTCATGTATGGATGTGAAGAAGGCTGAGTGCCGAAGAATTGATGCTTTTGAACTGTGGTGTTGGAGAAGACTCTTGAGAGTCCCTTGGACTGCAAGGAGATCCAACGAGTCCATTCTGAAGGAGATCAGCCCTGGGATTTCTTTGGAAGGAATGATGCTAAAGCTGAAACTCCAGTACTTTGGCCACCTCATGCGAAGAATTGACTCATTGGAAAAGACTCTGATGCTGGGAAGGATTGGGGGCAGGAGGAGAAGGGGATGACAGAGGATGAGATGGCTGGATGGCATCACTGACTCGATGGACATGAGTCTGAGTGAACTCCGGCAGTTGGTGTTGGACAGGGAGGCCTGGTGTACTGCGATTCATGGGGTCACAAAGAGTCGGACACGACTGAGCGACTGAACTGAACTGAATCTCTTATTTGCTAAATAGGGTTTTCTCAGTATAACAAAGAAATCAGTATGTATACACTAGAGTCCCAGCATGTGAAATGGTGGTGAGACCCTAGCATGGTCAACAGCTGAAAGCCCTTTTGCTCTTCTTTACATTCCACTTGGTACCTACACTGAGTTTTACCATCTTCTTAAAACTCCCATGTAACAGGTAACTGCCACTTCCCTAGCTCCCAACGAACAGCCCAGCTTCCCGTTTATCAAACAGTTGAGATAATCAAGAATAAGGCATGCAATATTCTTTTCTCCTCAGTTACTGTGACATTTCTCTTTCACTAGGAATTTTAATAGTGTTTCATAATTATTCTTTTTTTCATTTATTTATAATGGAAAATATTTACTATAAAATTTTTTATATTTTCATTTATTTCACTTATTTTTCATTTATTCATTCATTTATGAATATATTCATTCATTTATAAAAAATTAACTTTACTTCTGAGGCAAAATATATTAATCTTAAAATAAATATAGGGAAAACTAATTCAATGGCAAAAGAATCACCCCCTAATGACCAAATAGGGCTTATACTAGGAAAGCAAGGATGGTTAATAAATCTATCAATATAACAAATAATATAATTTGTTCAGTATGTAAGACCATGATCATCCCAATGAAATGCAAGGCTCATTTCTGAAATATCAGCTGCAGAAAAATAGATAAATTTCATTATCACAGTATATTTTAAAACAAAAGCCATCAAATGGTTATAAACATTCCCATCAAGATAAAAAGTAGCTAAGAAAATTTACTGTAATTTTATAATGTTCTGAAAGAATGTATGAAGGTAGAAATAAAAGCTACTACTACACAAATGAGATAAAAATTATAATTAAATTATAACTAGTAGATAACCCAGTAAATTCCACAGAGCTAAAATAAATGCTTAAAAATCAATACTTTTCATTTTATAGCACTAAGTAATTAGAAAATATAATTGAAAAACACTCCATTTAAAATTACAACATAAGAGTATTTAAGTTATTTTATATTTTAATAAGAAATGTAAATTTTTATACATTAAGGGAAAACACAGGAAATTATAGTATACAGAAGGAATCATCATCTGGTTGGATAGGACAAAAAGGTATGAAAATTGTGACTTTTTCCTCTATTAGTTTATAAGCTTTACAAATATCTAACTAATATTCAAATAGAATTGTAGTTGCAATATGACAAGATTTTAACCTTCAAATGAAAGAATGAATAATCTACAATAGCAAAATCCATTTTTTTAAAAAAGTAATGAAAGAAAATGACCTAGAAAATATTAAAATGTATTAGACACCTGCCATAATTTAAAAATGTGTCATTGTACAAAAATCAACAGAGAAAGATAAATAATCCAGATCCTGGTCCTAGGATAAGAGCTCATCCACGGCCTGGATTGAATCGTGCCACCCATCCAGTCTATGACCTATGGTGAACTATTTAATTTTCCTAAGCTTCAGTTACATCATTTACAAAATAAGAGAAATAATGGAACTTACTTCATAGAGGGGTAGAACTGCATACATTGATGTAAGGAACACATTTGGCAAATTACCTAGCTATAGACTAAGCTTTCAAGAAATGTGAGCTGCAACAATTACTACTATTGTTGCCACTATTATATAATCACAGAAGTACTGCAAACCAATTATGATGGCATGGATCATTTAAAAATTATAATTAGACATTCACCACTGTGAAAAAAAATTTTAATAGTAATTATTATTGTCTATCAATAATCACTGAGTTGTTACAATGTACAAAGCACTGCTCTCGGTGCTTTATATGAATCTATGTGTTTAATCCATTAACCCTAACAGGTAGATACAATAGTTACATCCCTTTTGCAAATGAAGAAACATAGATGTTAAGAAATTTGCCCACAGATGGTGAGCCGCAGAATCAGATGCTGAAGCCTGGCAGTCAGGCTTCAGAATCCATGCTTTTAATACCTTCACTCTGCTCCCCAAGCTAGTGCCTTAACTTCTACCACATGCAATGATAAATCTCAAATGGACTACAGAGACAAATGTCAGTAATAGCCTCATAAAAATGCTATAAATACATGGGTAAATTTTTAACTGCTTTTTAGGCGAATATTACCTTTTAAAACATAAAAGCAGTGGAAAAAATGACAGGAAAAAGAGTAACAGATATTACTATAAAAACCTTTACCTCAAACACCTGATCAGTAAAATTAAAACATACACAAGAAAATAAGAAAAATCCTTCTTAATAAATATGGTAAAAGAACAATATCATTATTACATAAAAATTCTGTTATAAGTCAAAAAATAAAAGAAAAATTTCAAAGAGGATATAAGCAAAGGAATGAACAGCTTATTCAGAAAAGAACTCTAGTGGTCAATAAGCATGGAAAAAATTCACTAGTAAATTATAGACATAAGTGGCTTAGGTTTAGAGATGTATGTGATCAACAAGAAAACAATTTTATTTTTCATAAGGCTACATATAAAAATCTGCAAAACTGAGAAGAAAAGATAAAATATAAATGTCACAAAATTTTAAAATTTGTCTAAATAAAAATTACTAATTTTATTTTACATATACAGTAAAGTCAAGTGATAGATAAGCAGAAAATATTTGTACTATATATAATACACATAAAATGTCCGGACTATAAAAAAAATCAGTGAGAAAATAATGAAAGTCACTTCAAAATGGACAAAGGACATAATCAGATATTTCATAGGAAAAAGAACACAAATGTTTATTAAATATTTGAAAGGCTGCCCCATAACTTGCAATAAGTGAAATGCAAATTAAAATAATGTATTATTCTTCCCATTGGGACATTCATAATTATATAAAACATAATTATCCAGTACTGAGGATTCAGGTACACACATAAATAGCTGTTGGGTTTATAAACTGGTTCCACTGTTTTAGAAAAACTGGAAACAACACAAATACCTATCCTTAGGGGAATGGTTAAATTTACTCTGGCACATCTACACTATGGAATATATCATAAAACTATGTGCCAGTAAAAGAAGTTTTGTTGTCTTCTGTCTTGTGTACTTACATGAAAAGATCTCCAAGACATATTGTTAAGAGGATAAAGTAAGTTCATCTTCAAATATATTTAATGAGCACCTACTATACATCAGGTTCAAGATATTACAGATATACCAATGAACAAGAGATAGAAGTCATTGCCTTTGTGGAACAAGCAACTATAATGTAAAATATGTATAATGTGTGACCATTTTTATTTCTTAAAACCACAATCCATGTGTCTTTATGTGTGTGCATGTGTGTGTGTGTACAGGTGTTTGGATGTGCATGTATACGTATATATATGCTCCAAAATGAAAACAGTAATTATAACTATGGAGGTGAGTGAGACTGGGTAAGAGTCAAGGGTATATTTACTTAATCTGCATTATTTATTTCACAATGAAAATGTGTTCATGTATTTCTTCTATAACAAACAAAAATTAAGCTTCAAAATCATATATTACACTGAAACTCTGTGCTAAATAAGCTATATAGTCCACATAAGGGAAAGACTGAGGCAAGAGCTATAAAATTTTGAACAGTGATTTCTGCTCTTTTGGAGGAACAACTCTATCCTTAACTAACTACTTAAAGTCATTATGGTTGATGGATTAGATGATGAGCTAGCTGGTAAGGGAAGGAAATGGGGGCAGTTCTACTACAATGAAGTCATAGAAGACTTGAGTGAGACATCCAGGAGCTAACCACTGGCATTCCCCAGGCCAGCAATCAGGAGCAGAAAAGATGGAATGGGAAGTGTTGGGGAAGGGAGGGACTGGATGGGACTATCCTGGGTTTGGCCTAGGCTTCCCTGGTGGCTTAGATGGTAAAGAATCTGCCTGCAATGAATGTGGGAGACCCAGGTTCAATCCCTGGGTGGAGAAGATCCCCTGGAGAAGGGAATAACTACCCACTCCAATATTCTTGGGGTTTCCCTGGCGGCTCAGGTGGTAAAGAATCTCCTGGAAATGCAGGAGACCCAAATTCTATCCCTGGGTAGGAAGATGCCCTGGAGAAGGGAACGGCTACCCACTCCTGTATTCTTGCCTGAATAATTCCATGGACAGAGGAGTCTGCCAGGAGTCCATGAAGTCACAAAGAATTGGACCCGCTGAATAACTAATACTTTCACCTTTTTCTTTTCAGACCTACCTGAGGGAGAAAATGAGCAATTTTTGGTATTGGGCCAAATAGTATTAATAGCAACCCATGTGGAGGTCCTTCACCACCTAGGTGGCTATGTAGGAATAAAGTGGAAATCTCTTTGCTGAGAAGTGAAATGGAGATTAAAAAAGAGGGAATTAAAAGGGTGAGAGCTGTGTATCCATGACTGAGGAGATGATACAATCCCAATGCCCATAAACATTGAAAATTGTCATAAACAGGAAGACACTAAGATGCCATTTATCTGATAATTCAGGGGAACATTCAGGTCTGAAATTAAAGTGGTTAGTAAAGTAATAGTTGGAGATAATAAAATTTTACATGTTACAAAAATTCCAGGGAATTCAAATCACATAAGCATTTAATTTACTTGGAATGAAATATATCATGTTAAAAGAGACAGAGAAGCAGGCAAAGAGGACAAAACTAGAGGGAAGAAAAGAGGGAAGCAGGGAGAAAAGAAGGGTAGCTACGAGATATCAAGAGGCAGGAAGGGAAACCCTTAGTCTGCCCAAGTGCCCAATTTCCTGGTGAAACAAAACCAGGCCTCAACTGCCCAAAGGAAAGACCACACTGAAATGGAAGGCTAGATACTGACTACTGAAGGGATTTTTCAAGGTAGTTTTGAACAGATAGCATTTTTCTCCTCACTGATTTTCAGCCCGAATCCTCAAGTGAGAGGTAATTTGGCTTTAAAAAGATAGTAAGTACATCTGTGTATTTTCTGGAAAAAAAAAAAAATCATGAGACTGACATTACGTGCTATTTCAAGTAGAAGTCTAGATTTAAAAGACACAGAATTAGTGTGGCTTATTATGTAAGTGTGGTTCATGGACTCCACATTCTGTCAATTTTATTAAGATAAAGATTGCTGTATCTTATAAGCTACTGATCGACCCCTTTAGAGAGATTTTACAGAACTAAGGGATGAAAAGGAAACACATTCTAATAGCTATTATAGTTTGTCATTGTTTATCAGTGGAGTAAATGTTTTGTGATTCCCAAAAATGTATATCTTGAAGCCCTAACCCCCAACAGGATGGTATTAAGAGGAAGTACCTTTGAGAGGTAATGAGGGTTAGGTAAGATCATAAGGATGGAGACCCCACTATGGAATTAATACCCTTATAAAAAGAGGAGACATGGAATCTCTTTCTCTCTTCACACACCATGCAATGCAATGTGAGGACATAAACAAGAATAGGCCCCTCACTAAGAACCCAACCATGCTGGTACCCTGATCTTGGATGTCCAACCTCCGGAACCACAAGAAATCAATGTCTTGCTTATGTCATCAGATCCACGTTACTCTGTTATGGCAGCCTGCAATGACTAAATAAGATTAATTCATACAAACCCAAGTTTATTCTATTCAGGATCAATTTATTTTAGATGAACAAAAATATAAGTAAAAAACAAAAATAATAGTGAATGACTGAAATGATGTGATGCTGTAATTGAGACTATTAAATAAGATTGTTGATACAATTTATGCAATGTTAGAAAGAGTAGTTAAACACTGTAATTAAGAGAACAAGATCTAGTATAAAACTGCCTGAATTTTAATCTTGGTGCTTCAGGTATAACTTGTATGACTGGACACATGACTTGGCCTCTTCATGCCTTGGTTTCCTTATCTATAAAACTGAAATAACTATGATACCTACCTCCTAGGGCTGCTGGGAGGAATTACTGAATTAAGGTGTGTAAAGTACCTACAACCACACCAGAAACACTCGGATGTAATCAACATTAACTGTTGTGATTTTTACAGAATTGGTGGGAGTAGACAGCCATTCACTCTTTTTAGACATTCAATCTTTTTTAGTAAGTAAAACTTTCCTACTTGGTAGATTTTGAAAATGTAGATTCCCAGATCTTAATATGGATTTATAGTTCCACATGATGCTTGTGGAATTTCCTGGGTCCATCTTTATGTTAGTTCTTTCTCCCTGCCGTCCTCTTCCACTCCACTCTTGCCCTCACTTGAGGGTGTGGTGAAACTGGAGAGAAGACTAGATGACATAGAAAATGACTGATGAAAAAAATAGTTTGGGTATTACCATTAAAAAATGATAACTGTTTAATTTTTCCTCATGATAAATTACCTATAAGCAATAAACTTTAGTGTGTGTGTGATTTAGTAAAGTTTGACTTGGAGAGGAATATATTTATTTTTTATTTATTTATTTATCTTTTTAACTTTATTTTACTTTATAATACTGTATTGGTTTTGCCATACATTGACATGAATCCACCACAGGTGTACATGAGTTCCCAATCCTGAACCCCCCTCCCACCTCCCACCCCATATCATCTCTCTGGATCATCCCCGTGCACCAGCCCCAAGCATCCTGTATCCTGTATCAAACATAGATTGGCGATTTGTTTCTTACATGATAGTATACATGTTTCAATGTCATTCTCCCAAATCATCCCACCCTCCCTCTCTCCCTCTCCCACAGAGTTCAAAAGTGTGTTCCATACATCTGTGTCTCTTTTCCTGTCTTGCATACAGCGTTATCATTACCATCTTTCTAAATTCCATGTATATGCGTTAGTATACTGTATTGGAATACAGAGTGAAGTAAGCCAGAAAGAAAGCAATAAAATTTTAAAGAAAACAGAGAAATTCTCAGGAAGCAACCCTCCAAAACACTAATACAAATAATATTTTAATAATAGCACCTTGAAGAAGGAGAGAACAGCCCTGGTTTATCCCAGTAGCAGAAGATATTAGTGTTTCCTCAAGTGAAAATAATAAAAAGAAAATCCCTTTTAAAGTTCCAATGGTCCAAATTATAAATTTAGTTTAATAAACAAAGTTCAGCAGCATATCATAAAGCTAAATCTTAGGTAATGTTTTATGATAACAAGCCATTCTAAAAAGAAGAAAAAAGAAAATCTGCAAGTAGCCAAAGTGTAGGGAGTTGAATGTAGGGAGTGTCTCCCAAAATGTCCATGGAAACTCACAAGGTAACTTAACTTAGAAATAGGGTCTTAGTAGATGTCATTAATTAAGACAAGGTTGTACTGGATTACAGTGAACTCCAAAGCCAATGACTGGTGTTCTTAAAGAAGAGAAGAGGACACGGGCAGACACGCATTGGGAGAAAGCCATGTGAAGATGGAAGCAGCGATGAGTCCTGTGGCCATAAGTCAAGGAATGCCAGGAGCTATCAGAAGCCAGAAGAGGCAAGGGAAGCTTCTTCCCTAGAGATTTCATAAGGAATTTAACCCCAACCACACCTTAATTTCAGACTTCTCACCTCCAGAACTCTGGGAGAATAAACTTCTGCTGTGTTAAGCCACCCCAGTTTGTGGTACTTTGTTATAGCAGCCCTAGGACACTAATACACCAAGGAAAATGGCAGTCACAGAATTAGGTTATAAACTTGAAGATTCAACTGCCAGACCAAGTAGCAACAAACAACTCTTTATTATCCTAATAGGAAGAGCTAAGAACAATAGATCTCATTTTAGAAACATAGTACATGCTAGAACAGTTGTGATATGTGCATGTATTGTCATGACAAATTATATTCCCATGAACTTGAAATGCATAATTTTAGAAATGTTTTCCTTAAAATGCAATCCAATACATCTAATAAAAATTATATTTATATTTCTTTGCTGATAAGGGACATCTATTTAGTGTACAATGAATACAAATAATCATTCTATGTTCCTAAAAGTATATATAATACCTTTCCACAAATCTTTGAGAATTTTAAAATATTCAGTTATTTCTATTTAAAAAAGCACAAACACCTATTACAGCATTCAAAGAGTTTTCATTAAAATTGGCTGCCTTGAAGCAACAAAGCTGGAGCAAAAATTTATTCAATTCTTCCAACCAAAAAAAATGGTTTTAAAGTATTTTTAATTAAAAGAACTTGATAAAGAACTGCTGATTGGCTCTAAAAATTTATAACATCTATTTTAAAATACATGTTATAAACTGCTTACAAGAATATTGGAGTGAAGGCATTTTTTATTGTTCTTTACTCAGAAAGCTATACTCCAAAATCAATCTATGATGCAGAGGAAGGAACATTTTCAAACTCATTCTATGAGGCCAGCATCACTCTGTTAGCAAAACAAAGATATCACTAGATGAAGATACCACACACACAAAAAAAGAAAATGAAAATCACAAGCTGATATCACTGGTGAACATAGATCCAAAAATCCTTAACAAAGTATTAGCAAGCTAAATCTAACACTAAACTTAGAGGATCATACATCAAGATCAAGTGGGATTTACCCCACAGTTGCAAGGATTCAAATATCTACAATCGATCCATGCGATAAACCATATTAACCAGACTGAAGAATAAACAAATGTGTTAATCATCTCAGCAGATGTGGGAAAAACTTTTGAAAAACTCTCCAGAAAGTGGACACATATGTCTAGAGAGGACATACCTCAACATAATAAAGGCCATATATGACAAACCCACTGCTAACATCATGCTCAATGGTGAAAAGCGGAAAGCATTTTCTCTAAGATCAAGAATAAGGCAAGAATGCCCACTCTTAGCACTTTAATTCAATGTAGTATTGAAAGTCTTAGCCATAGAAATAAGAGAAGAAATAAGAGGAATCCAAATTGGAAGAAAGAAATAAAACTCATTATTTGTAGATGACACAATACTATATATAGAAAATCCTAAAGATACTATCAGAAAAATATTAGAGCTCATCAGTGAATTAAGTACAGTCAAAGGATACAAAATTAATATACAAAAATCTGTTGTATTTATTTACACTAAATTATGGGCTTCCCAGACTAGTGGTAAAGAACCTGTCTGCCAATTCAGGAGACATAAGAAATGTAGGTTTGATCCCTGGGTTGGGAAGGTCCCCTGGAGGAGGGCATAGCAACCCACTCCAGTATTCTTGCCTGGAGAATCCAATGGACAGAGGAGCCTGGTGGACTCCAGTCCATAGAGTCTCAAAGAGTCAAATATGACTTAGGCAACTTAGCACATCACAGCACAACAATGAACTAGCAAAAAGAGAAATTAAGGAAATAATCCCACTTACCATCATGTCAAAAAAGAATAAAATACCTAGGAATAAACCCCTGTACTTGGAAAATTACAAGACACTGAAGAAAGAAACTAAAGATAACACAAACAGATATACTCTGTTCTTTGATTAGAAGAGTAATATTGCTAAAATGGCCATACTAGTCAAGGAAATCTACAGGTTCAATGCAATCCCTCTCAAAATATCAATGGCATTTTTCACAGAACGAGTGTAATTCTAAAATTTGTATGGAAAGACAAAAGACCTCAAATAGCCAAAGCAATCTTGAGAAGAACAGAGGTGGAGGAATCCTGCTCCCGGATTTCAGACTATACTACAAAGCTACAGTAATTGAAACAGTATGGTACTGGCACAAAAACAGATAAACAGTTCAATAGAACACAATAGAGAGCACAGAAATAAACATACACTCATGGTCAATCAATCTACAACAAATAAGGCAAGAACATACAATGGAGAAAAGACAGTCTCTTCAATAAGCAGTGTTAGGAAAATTTGATGTGCATGCTTAGTTGCTCAGTCATGTCCAACTCTTTGTGACGCTATGGACTGCAGCCCACCAGGCTCCTCTATCCATGCAATTTCCCAGGCAAGAATACTGGAATGGGTTGCCATTTCCTACTCCAGGGAAAATTGGACAGTTACACATAAAACAATGAAATTGGAACATTCTCTAACACCATATACAAAAATAAACTCAAAATGGCTTAAAGACCTAAATTTAAGACCAGAAACCATAAAATTCCTGGGAGAAAATATAGGTAGAACACTCTTTGATATAAATCGTAGAAATATTTTTTGGATCTATCTTCTAAAGCAAATGAAATAAAAGCAAATAAACCTAAATAAACTTGAAAACTTTTGTACAAAGGAAATCATTGACAAAAGGAAAAGACAACCTACTGAATGGGAGAAAATATTTGCAAATGATAATACCAATAAGGGGTTAATATCCAAATTATATAGAGAGATCCTCAACTCAACATTTAAAAAAACAAACAACCTGATTAAGAAATGGACAGAAGACCTGAAAAGACATTTTTCCAAAGAGGAAATACAGATGGCCACAGGTACATGAAAAGATGCTCAATATGACTGATCACAAGAGAAATTCAAAGGGAACACTTATTTCTCAAAAAACTAGAACTACTAAATGATCCAGCAATTCCACTCTTGAGCATATATCTGAGAAAAACAAAAGCGCTAATATGAAAAGATACATGTACCCCAATGTCATACCAGCATTGTTAACAATCTTCAAGATCTGTAAGTCACCTGAATGCCCATCAATAGATGAATGAATAAAGGAGATGTAATATATATATACAAAATGGAATATTACTCAGCCATTAGAAAGAATTTTGCCATTTGCTACCAAATGAATTGACTTCGAGGGTATTTTCATACGTGAAAAAAGTCAGACAAAGAAAAACAACTACTGTATGATATTACTTATGTGCAGAATCTGAAAAATACAACAAACCAGTGAATATAACAAAAAGAAACAGACTTACAGATATAGAGAACACAATAGTGGATACCATGGGGGAAACAGGCAGTCTAGGGGTAGAGAATTACGAGGCACTAACTGAGCTATTTCTGCTTTATTGACTATGCCAAAGCCTTTGACTGTGTGGATCACAATCAACTGTGGAAAATTCTGAAAGAGATGGGAATACCAGACCACCTGACCTGCCTCTTGAGAAACCTATATGCAGGTCAGGAAGCAACAGTTAGAACTGGACATGGAACAACAGACTGGTTCCAAATAGGAAAAGGAGTATATCAAGGCTGTATATTGTCACCCTGCTTATGTAACTTCTATGCAGAGTACCTCTTGAGAAACGGTGGGCTGGAAGAAGCACAAGCTGGTGTCAAGATTGCCGGGAAAAATACCAATAACCTGAGATATGCAGATGACACAACCCTTATGGCAGAAAGTGAAGAGGAACTAAAGAGCCTCTTGATGAAAGTGAAATTGGAGAGTGAAAAAGTTGGCTCAAAGCTCAACATTCAGAAAACGAAGATCATAGCATCTGGTCCCATCACTTCATAGGAAATATATGTGGAAACACTGGAAACAGTGTCAGAGTTTATTTGTTGGGGTTCCAAAATCACTGCAGATGGTGACTGCAGCCATGAAATTAAAAGACGCTTACTCCTTGGAAGAAAAGTTATGACCAACCTAGATAGTATATTCAGAAGCAGAGACATTACTTTGTCAACAAAGGTCTGTCTAGTCAAGGCTATCGTTTTCCCAGTGGATGTGAGATGTATGGATGTGAGAGCTGGACTATAAAGAAAGCTGAGCACTGAAGAATTTATGCTTTTGAACAGTGGCGTTGGAGAAGACTCTTGAGAGTTCCTTGGACTGCAAGGATATCCAACCAGTGCATCCTAAAGGAGATCAGTCCTACATGTTCATTGGAAGGACTAATGTTGAAGCTGAAACTCCAATACTTTGGCCACCTGATGCAAAGAGCTGACTAATTGGAAAAGACCCTGATGCTGGAAAAGATTGAGGACAGGAGGAGAAGGGGACGACAGAAGATGAGATAGTTAGATGCCATCACTGACTCAATGGACATGGGTTTGCGTGAACTCTGGGAGTTGGCGATGGACAGGGAGGCCTGGTGTGCTGCAGTTCATGGGGTCACAAAGAGTCAGACACAACTGAGCAACTGAACTGAACTGAACATTACACTGTTGCTTTGTAACAGTCTTCCCACTTCCAAGGGACACAAGCAATTATTTTACTACCTGTTTTGAAGACTAACAGAATAATACAAATATAGAACAACAGCAGCAAAAATAATAGGAAATACTTTACATAGCACATACTATCAGCCAACCCTGTTCTAGGCACCTAACTTGTATTATCTCATTTAATACTTACAAAAACCTTATGAGGCAATTACAATCCTTATCAATGTACTATAAATTATAAATCTGAGAAATAGGGGGGTTAAATAATTTGCTTGTGGTCACAGAGTGGCTTTACAATTCCAGCTCTAAAGAATCAATGCACCATATTACTTCTCAACTTTGTATAGTCAGAATTATTTTGAAAAAGAGAGAAGGAGGAAGGAGATAGAAAGTCAGAGGATGAATTGGAAAAATTATTAAATTTAATCAATAAGTAAAAATAAGGTTATAATAATGTGGTATTAAAAATCTTACTGGCCTCCCTGGTGGCTCAGATGGCTTATATTCCTTTAAGAAGACAAAATACACAAGAATCCCATTATCCAAATTAAATTGTTCTAAAGACAAACAATGCTCAAGTACCTGTAGTCATCATCTCCGATGCACCTCCTCTGGGATATATTCTCTATTCTTCTAACAATAATTCTGACTTCAAGTGGAGAGGAAATCACCTCCAATTCCAGTCCATGTGATCTGATCTAAGCTGATCAGTGCATCTCTTTCTCTGGGACATGATTGGTTTAGGAATGAGCACATGATCCAAGCCTGTTCAATCACAGTGAGCCTCAAGGAGTTTTTCTGAGAATTCTGGAAGACTCATCTATTTCTGTGAAATTCAGACTAGGAATGAAACACTCTGGCTGCCATACTGTAATCTTTTGGGGCAGAAGAATGGAGCCAACAGCAAAGAAGCAGAATCAAAAGCCAGAATTTGTCTAGTTCATCATGGTGTATCAAATCAGTTCATCTTGATTATTGTTTGCATCATGGATTAAATAGTACTTAACTCTATCTATGAACTATTCAATCATGTAAACTAATTAATTCACCTTTGTTTCCAAAGTCATTTAAATTGAGTTCTTCTGAAATTTATATCTGAAAGAATCCTGATATAGATATTGATACCAAGAAGTCACATGAGAGTGAGAATTAAAAGTGACCAGCCCTGAAAGGTAGAATTAGCTGAGTGGACAAAGAAGGAAGGAGGGCTTGAGGAGTTCTCTAGTGGAGCCTAGGAAGTTGGCAATCTTTGTTACCCACCTGTAAAATAGCTGACTAAACTCTCACCTCTTTTAACAGTGGCCTCAAACTATCACTTACAGAGATTGAAGAACTAGGGATGTTAACAGAAAAATTTTAGAATGTTGGAGTGTGTTGAGGTTTTTTAGACTTAGAGGGGTCCTAAGGAAAAGATACTACTGTCTACTAAAACTAGCTTTCCAAAAGGAGTGAAGGAAGAGACCCGGTGTTGATAAAAAGTTCTTTTTAACTCAGCCTACAATTCAAGAAGGTTGAGAATCCAGTTATTAGCAGACTTGTAAGTTTGAGAAAACCAAATTTCATACTTGATTCTGTACTTAAAGTAACAGAAGGCACATTGGTGGGAAACAAAATGGAGAACAAGGCATTAGGAAGTACCCTGTAAGAAACTGCTCTGCTCCCTGCCAAAGGAAAAGGTCTTCCTAGTTATACAATTGCAAGTGGATGCAGTTTGGGCCAAGAAGCATGTCAACTGTGCCTTCCTGCTCATGTAAAAGCCATATCAATCCTCCTAGCCTCAATATATCCTGACCCTTAACACATTGAACTCCGGAAATTTTCATTACTATTTCTCTTTACTACCTGGACCTTCTGAAGACAGCATTTCACAAATACTGTAGCTATCATTTGTCATTCCTCTCCTCCAAAGTCTGTTCCTTCTTATTCCAATAACATCTATGACTTTAAGGTGGCATTCTCTTCCCTTTTAAACCTTGAGATACGACATCTCATTCATTGACTTCAACCTCCAACCCTACCATTTCCCCCCTTAATCCTGGTACATATTTTCTCTAATTTCAAAAACAAAAAACAGTGCCCTGGTTTGCTAGGTTTCTTTCAATCTTCAATAAATATCATCTTTTGTCTTTTCTTTTTTCTGGGATCAATCTCAGATTATATTTTCCTGTTTCCTTTGAAGTGAGGTGAGGCCATGACTGAAATCTGGTGAATGGCATTGGAAAAGATGTAGCTGCTTCCAGCCTAGTCCTTATAAACCTCCCTCACTCAGGCTTCTTTCCTTCCTATCTGTTAGAAGAATGAAAGGAAATTTAAAGTCCATGACTGATTACGTGAAGGAAGGGTGCCTCAATCCAGCCCTACCAAGAGGAGTTGGTGGGGCTGGATTGAGGCTGACTTGTTATAGCAAGGTGAATTAAATTGTTATTAAGCTACTGAAATTGTGATGTTGTTTGTTAGTTAACTTCTCCTAATGTCCTGACTAGTACATTAATCAAAACCATTCATATTATATAATCCTTTATTTCAGCCTGTCTTTCTTCAAAACTTTAACTCATTTACTCTCTTGACCTTATAAGCTGCCTACCTGGAAAAACTTCATTTCAGGGTATTAATTCCATTGTCTGCTTTCTCAGCTTTGTTCTACCTCCCAGCTGTGGAGTAGTAAAGTAAATTCACAAGGCCGAGAGGACTGGTACTACCTTGGGTTGTCCATGCGATGCATGGGATCTTCTACCAGTCCATTCATTTGACAATTTCCCTGGTGTTTCCTGAGTCCTTGGAAATATCTAATACTATTTGGCCATTCTCTTTTTGAAACTTTCTCTTCCTTGAACTTTTCTTCTACTATTCTCCAAGTTTTCCTATCTCTTTAATCACTTCTGAGGCTCCTTTTCAGTTCCTCGATCTGTCTCAACTCTTCTTTCTCCATTCTCCTTTAAACCCCCCATTTCCTTCTGTTCTTATTCTCTGAGGCGATCTCACCTCCTTCTATGGCTTCACCTATGATGTACACATTGATAAAACATATCTCCAGCCTAGACAGGTCGTGAACCTCAAACTCTAGTGACATCTCCATTAGGCACAAAAAAATGTATCTGAAAACTGAAATCTCCACTTCTCTCACCTCCACTGAAATCTGCTCCTCCCTCATCTGTACTCCCTGTCACCAGACCTCCTTAGCCATAGCCTGGGAGAATGACTTCACACTGCCCCCCACTCCACAACTATTTATAACTCTCTTCATGCTCTAAATATATCTCGGATCTACCCTTCTCCTATGTAGCTCCTGCTGCTGACATTTGTATTTTCTTACCTGAATTATTTCAAAAATGTCTTCATCAATTTCCATATATTTAGTTTTATTCCTCTAAATCCCTGCATATGGCTAACACACAGATTTTTCCAACATATAAATCAGATGATATCTGTTCCCTACTGGAAATCTTTAGTGGTCCCCTATTTTGGGAATAAACAGTTCTCTGTCTCTTCTGAAGTCTAGACACTTTAATCCAACTTCCCACTGGACATTTTCACTCCAGTCTTCCACAGTGACTCATACTCAATGTAACTATCCTTCCTCAATATGTTCCTTTCTCTATGAAGAGCACCACCACCTTATCTGTGCCTATATCACATGTCTGGAGAGCACTGCTGACAATCCCCAGACTTCTCTTCAACATCTGATTCATCACAAATCCTTTTGCTTTCTACCTAATACCTACCTAATAACCTAAATTCCTTCCTAATATCTCTTGAATTCATCAGCTTCTTCTCAAACCTAGTACAGAGAGCTTAGTTAGCCCAGATCATCATAATCTTTTGTCTGCAACAGCCTCCTTCCACACTATAAGCAGAATGGTCTTTCCAAAGTACTATTATGATTGCACTTAAAACCTTACAATAATACTCCACTGCTTCCATGGTCACATACACACAAAAATAGCTTTAATGGAGCTTACTGTCCTAGTGAAAGAAAATAAAAAATAATAAATAAACAAGATAATAATGGCAAGATTTGGGGGAAGGAAGGTGACGTTAGATTCAGTCTTCAGGACCAGCCTCTTACTGAAGTGATGTTTCCATTAAGTGTGAGGTATCAGAAGGAGCTAACCTTGAAAAGGGAAACAGACTTCAATTACTTACCATCATCCCTACCGGGATGTGAGCTCCCTGATAGTAGGGCCCATGATTTAGTCATCATTCTAATGTCTACCATATTTTTTGACACTCATAGGTTTCAAATACACATGTGATGAGTGAAGAGGTGAATGAAGTTTACACTGAAATTTCTGGGCAGTGCAACTTTAGGCTAATTGTGTGTTCACATTTATTTTTTCATACATTTGCTGACACCATCTTGTAGGCAAATTTCTAAGCAAGTAAATTTCTAGGCAGACAGAAACAAATGGGGATTTAGACTTTAAGGAGGAACTTTTCTTTCTTTATATCCTTCTAAAATATTTCAGAACAGATTCTGCATAGCCATCTCTTATAATCAGGAGCCCAAAGTGGATATCAGTATGGATGAAGCATTTGCTAGGATAGTACAGAGTATTTTAGTCCCCCAACCATAAAAGCTGACATCAATTAGCAGGCTGGACTTCAAGGTTCCATGGTTTTGGGCTTCTTGATAAGCAAAAAAAAAAAAAGAAAAAAAAATTTAAACAGAGCTCCTGGAAGGAGGTTGGAAGTGTGGAAATTTGACAAAAATTATTTTTATATAAACTCAAATCAACCTCAGTTACTCAGATTCATAAAGAAAAGGGTTTCAAATTATGATGGTTTATTTCTATGAAGCAGAAAAAAATTAAGGATTCCTTAAAATATATTGTATTTAACTATTGGATTTGACTCTAAAAAGGAAGATATTCAGGTTTATAACCTCTTACTAGCAAAATGAAATGTTAAAACAACAACAGCAGCAACAAATTTGGCAGCAAAACCTTGAAATGATGTAAAAACTTCTATGTCTTTCATTTAATCTGCTTAGTGTGATTATCACTTGTTTCACTGCAGAAATACAATGCGTTTAAGTACAGAGTACTGCCTCTGACCCCACAGCAATACTGAATAATATATGATATATACAATATTTTTCTAAAATCCAGAAAGTTCTGACCTTCAAGACACATCTGGCCCCAGAGGTTTTGGATATGTGATCTGTATTCTATTATAACATTCACCCCAATTCTATTATCTTGAGTTATAAAACTTTCATAATGCATGGGCTTTGAAGTACTCAGTGAAAGTAAAGGCACAGAAACACAATTAGCATGATTTTAGCATTTGGAAGCAATATGTTCAGAGTTTCCTTTCAAATCTGATTTAAAATGTGCATTTATGCCACTATACGAATGCTTTTCCAATCAGCATAAACTTCTATGAGCTAGCTTCTGACCATGAACAAAATTTTATAGATAAAACCATTATACCACACCTAGACTTAATCTGGGCACTGTAATCTACAAAATAATTGCTATAGCTTCTAATTTTCCAAATGTTTCATTCTTCTCGTTTTATAATTCATAATTTTCTTATACTTCATATTCTTTTTCTCCCCAAAGTTTTAAGAAACAACACCTAGTTGCCTGGAGCAAAGTTTCTACTCTTTATAGGGCACATATCTAGTAAGCTGCAAACCTCATTATGGAGGTTATTTTTGGTTCTCACAATCACCTGGCAGAGAAATTTTCTATTCTTCCCATCACACAATTAAGCAAACTCAGGTTCAATTTGTCCAAGGCCAAAGGGCCACTAAGTGACAGAGGAGAATTTGAACCAAGGAATACCTAGCTACAAAGTTTGTTTCTTCCAAAACATCATGAAGAAAATAATTTACCCATCCTCCAATCTCAATCTCAAATTATGCATAGCTGGAAGAAAGACTTCAGGGCTGCCTCACCATGCTATAAATGAGTATAATTGCTTCTTTCTTCTAATGCCTATGCTAGTAATTTGACAGTATTTTATAATTCCATTAAGTGAAGATATAGCATCTGGTTTTAAAACTTTAAGTCATATAAAATGTCAATCAATGTAATTTTGCTTTTTGTTTTATTACTTTTAAAATAATATAAATAATTGATATTGGGTAGGGTTATCAACAGGTATATCAAAATCAAATGTTTAATATTCACCCACCTTTTAGAAGTGTCATCTATATTTATTGGAAATATCATACAAGGGGAAGAGAAAGGCTTACATCTCATAACAACATAGCATAAAAGGACAGAGATGAGGGTCATTAATGATTTTAATTATTTTAAGGCCCATTAAAATTAGAGAAACATCAAAGCACCCACAGTGTTAAATGTTTATTATTGTAGCATTTTAGAATTCACTAGTTCATACCTTTCAATCACAGCAAGTTATTAGCAGTGAAGGGATGAACCCTCTTAAGAGGATTTTTATTTCAATGATAGGGTGTTATGGACAAGACAATCTAAGTTTAAAAAAATTAGTAGCAAGCGCTAGTTGAGTTAATCAGTTAAAGACAAACTGTGCCCTTGGGAAGCTAAATGAAAAAGCAACAGTAAAGCTTACAGAACTTAGCTCGTACAATTTGCCTTGAAGGCGGAAGATTGGTTCCCTGAAATAGCAAAGAATTATATGCTTTAGTTCAGAAAAAAAAGTTTTTAAAATAAAGTCTATTATTACCTCTTCTCCTTTCAAAACAATGGAAAAAATTCTAGAGCAGAGGTTTCAATTTGTTCAATAATTGTACCTCTGAATTAAAAAAAAGAAAACTATAAGATCATCATTGTTTTGACTTGAAAAGAAATAACAATGCAAATATTCATTATCACATAAAACATAAAAGAAACAAACTGTCAGAGTTAATGCAGTCTCTGCAGAGCGCTATTAGTTGGAGACAGCTGGTCAGCCCAACAGGAAAACTCAGAAGATCAGATCTTCTTAGGAATTAACATCTTCATTAAGCAACATGATTTGGCATGGCAGAGATTAAATCTTATATCCAACAGCTGCCTTCTTTATGAGCTGTCCCTTCACTGTTACCAAGCTGTGCAAATGTGTGAACTAGTCAGCAGCACCAGAAAGCTCATGCAACTTACTCACCATATTTTAACCTTGAACTGACTCACAAGTTTGATATTAAATCAAATTTAGGGGTAATATAAGCAAGCAAAGTAGGACACAAGGAGTCAAATTTGAAAAGCAGAGCAAATAGCAGAAAAGTTATTTAAAATAAATCAATAGGGTTAACTGCATAAAAGAGCCAAAACAAACAAACGAACAAAAATGCAATTCACTCCAAAAACTTTAAAAACAAAACAAAACAAAAAGCTGCATTTCCAGCAAAATTTGCACATGATTAATTTGCGTTAAAAAAGTCAATCAAGCAATTTAGTTCAAATTCTTTGGAGTATGCATGCACTGATTCTTTTAAACAATTCCTACCTGATTTCCAATTGTGTTTTTCTTGTGAACCTGACTGCTTCTCTGCTGAGCACTGAGAAAAGCAAAGGAGAGTAGCACTGAAGAAACTCGTAAGATTTTTTTCTGAGCAAGTAACAGATACTAAAATAAATACAGGCATTAAATATATATCAACTGAGGCAGAGCTAATATAAAAAATCCAGGTCAGTTTAATTCTGGAAGCAAAACCAACTCAGTGGAACTTCTAGAACCAACCAGTTAATCACAAAACAAAAATATAAAAAAATAATACACCACAGGAAGAAAAGTTGTATTGCTATGTTAATAACAGTATTTGTGATGTCCCACAGGCATACAAGATTGTTGCACTAAAAATTGATAGCACTTTTTGAGTGTATGTCATGTTCTAAGCACTTTACAGGTATTAATGATTTTATTTAAATTTTAACCTTGTGAGGTAGTTACCAATAGTTACAGATGGAGAGGTTGAGTCACAGGGAAGCTACGTGTCTTTCCCAAAGTTACTCAGCTAACAAGTGCTAGTACAGCTTGGACCCATCTTGCCAATACTAGACTCATATGTTTTCAACATTTCCAACTGGATGTCTAATGGGCATCTCAAACTTAATCCACCAAAACTGAACTCGTGATATCCTCCCTAAATTCCTTTCTATCCACACTCTTCCCCTTCTTAATTAGTGGCAGTTCCACATTTCCAAGTGCTTAAGCCAAATCCTTGGTTCCTCTTTCTATTACTTCCACATCAAATCATCAAAAAATGTTATTGATTCTACTTCTCAAAATGTATTTAAAACTCAACATCTTTTTACCACTTCCATTGCTACCACCTTGGTCTAAGCCACCATTATCTCTCACTTGCACCATTACAATCACTTACTCTTTGGTCTCTGCTTACACGTGTCCCCATAATGTCTAGTCTCAACACAGAAGCCAGAGTGATACTTTTAAAAGGGGGTTCATGTCATTCTTCTCCTCAAAACCGTCTACTGCTATGCAACACAATTACACTCAGGGTAAAAGTCAAAACTCTTACAATGGTCTGCAAAGTCCCTGAACCCCACTCTCACCTCTTTGACTCATCTCCTCCTGTTTCCCACTTTTTTCATTAAAGAGGTCCAGCCATACTGATCTCTCTTTTTTTAACCCCACCAGGCACACTCCCACCTCAAAGACTTTACACTAGCTCCTCCACCAGCCTCAAAAATACACTCCCACCATATACCTGCATAGCTCCCAACACCATCTCCTTCAAGTCTTCATTCAAATTTATCTTTTCTGTGAGACCTATCATGACAGAGTCTCATTCTCATTATGCTATTTTATTTTTCTCTATGGCATTTTTCACTTTAAAACACACTATAGAGTTTCCACTGATTTGTGTGTGTGTGTTTATTAGCTGCCTCCCTCCATTAGAATGAAAGCTCCTTGCAAGCAGGCGGTTTTGCCTGTTTCATTCACTGCAATAACCTCAGTGCCTACAAACTACCTGGTGCATAGCTGGCTTCAACAAATATCTGTTGAATGAGAAATCCAGTGAGGCTGGTATTAAGATATAAGCACAGAGGAGATGAGATTCCAAATACAACCCCAACATTTAACTCTGTAGTTCTCATGATTAGGCACTATGTTACTCTATCTCTCAAAAGAATAAAGTCTTTCTTTCAATGAGTCCATAAGTAAACACATATCAATATAAGACAATACAACTCATTTTGGTTATTTTGAGAAGACTAGCAATATTGAGCCTGCTGACTAGTTGTTTAGCTGTTTATAAAAGCTGTTTTAGAGGTCAATGAAATAGTCTAAAACAGAGGAAAGGTAGGTTTAGATCATCAGTCAACTGTTTAAAGTAGTGGGATATTATAGTTCAGTAATACATCAGAAATCAACACCACACTTAGAACAGTTGCTCAAAATGGCAATCTTTTATAATCTCCCATGATGTATTTAAGTTGTTTCCCTTTATACTCATTAAAAAAAAAAAAAAACTGTATACTACATATACCTGAGGGAGGGGAAGAGGTAGGTGCTGAAAGGCCACACTGTATTTGATTACTACAGATATTTTGTGTGCATCTTTCTTTTTCACTTTGCTTTTTCACTTTTCAGAGTTTAGCTTTTCTCCTTCAGTTCTTATTTTTCTAGTTTTTAGTTAAATGTGTAATTTCCTTAATCACTATGAGATTCACCTCTCTCTACCTCTTCATAATCCACATCTATATTACTCAGGTATTTGTGGTAAGGTTGTGAACGA
Source organism: Capricornis sumatraensis (assembly GCF_032405125.1). Taxonomy (NCBI): domain Eukaryota; kingdom Metazoa; phylum Chordata; class Mammalia; order Artiodactyla; family Bovidae; genus Capricornis; species Capricornis sumatraensis. The sequence continues at coordinate 46,947,355 of NC_091082.1, read as the reverse complement.
GGTGCAGGTTGGGTCTGTGGCCCACACTGATTTCTGACTGTCCACTGTACCCTGAGGCACAGAGTGTATCTAAACTACTACTCTTCCTGGGGCTTCAGACCCTATGCTTTCTTTCTCTAGGATCCTCCAAGCTTTCCTCTCTCTTCTGGGAAGAAATGGGAAAACTACTACTACAACGTGACCGTGCCCTCTTCATGGATATGGCCATCTCTCCCAAGCATCTACTTGTGTTTTGGAGTTCTTTTAAGGGGAACTATTTTAAAATAAATCACTGACTGGTAGTGGTAACTTCAAACTATGGCAGACTTACAGGTGTTTACTTTGGAGTAGGTGAACTATTGGGGACCCTCAACTTATCTATGGGTCTCCTTAAAATCATATAAAAGAAGCTGAATATAAAGCAAAAAATAGATTGTGGATGACTCCTTGTGCTAACTTAGGCAAACAGTATGACCTAAATGGACCTTAGTTTCTTGGCTATAAAGTGTGTGTGTGTGTGTGTGTTAAGAGACAGAGACAAGGAGTGAGGTGAGGGATTGTACTAGGCACTTCTTAAATGCCTTTTAGATCCAACATTCCTTGAGATGCAAAGTCACTCTCAGATGCTTATGAAATCTACCAGAAGAGACGTTCCGCTGACAAAGAATATTCAGCTACTAAATAATGCATGTATAGGATCTATCACTTGTCACAATATTCAGGCGGAAAAGATATTTATTTTATAAGCTACTCTCAGATAGTAGAGTTAGAACAAATACTAAATTACCTTACTTTTCACCTAAAAAAAAATAATCTTTTTTGCAGCAACTGGTCCCATGAATCCAAAGATACTGCCATTAATGATGTATTTAGGTACTTAAGGTTACTCCATCAGGTAACATAATAATAAAAAGCTGCCTAGTTAGAAAATATCCTTTATCATAATCCTTAGGAATGCAATGATAACTGAACTGAAAGCATCTCAAAATACTTATTTAAAAAATGTGTTCACAGAAAACCATGTAAGGACTTGGAAGTTCATTTAAGACTTTGGATATATCCTTGGTGATGGGTCATTAACTGGTTATCTCTGCAATATTGTACAACACACCGACATATAATGCTTTAATTTGACATAAGTAAAAAACTAGGGTATCAATTATCTGAAAGGCACTCTGTGGAACATATAAACATAAATAAGGTATGGTCCTTGTAATGAGAGCCTACAATTTATCTAGTGTGGGTAGTGATATACATACACAAAACACAAATAACAAAGGGATAAGCTCTGAAAGAATAAATATGTGAAGCTGTAACAGAAAGCCAATAAAAGTGCCTCTGTTTCAAACATGGGATATAATTATCACCATATCTTATTATCTGTGTATATATTTGTTATTAATCATAGAAACTCCTACTACACACAAGTCACTGTGGAAGCCTTCACCAGAACATTAAAACACATGAGAGCAAATTAATGTTGAGACATAATGATTTTGAAAGCATACAACAAGATGTTTAAATTGTATAAAAATAAGAGCAAACGGAAAAAACATGCAAAGAAAAGTAATCCACTTTTACCTCAGCTCAAAAATATTTTTTTGCATTATTTGTTTCTATCCATGTCCATGTGCATACGCAATAAAAGACTGTAATAATATAAGAATGTGCCAAGGGGTATGTGTGACCATTTATCAAATAAATTGCACACGGTAATTTCTCTGAATGCTCAGAGACAAAAAAGATCCTTTTTGGTCTGATCTGAGATTTTTATAGAAAACTTGAAGTAAAGTTTTAATAGAAGAAGAAAATCAACTGCATTCTAAGAGAATGTATTAGCATATGCAAAGCTAGTAGGTAGAAAGACGGGCATGTAGGGAAGCTGTACAGAGAAAAATTATTATGACAAAAATTATAGGACCATAGGCTTGGGTTTGTAAATGACCTTAAAAGCCACCTAGTACAATAACTCTATGTTAGGGCCAATTATGGAGAATTTGGTCATTACACTGAAGGCAGCAGAAAGTTTTTAAAATTTCTGAGCCAGAAAGTGGCATGATCAAAGAAGTGTTTTATTAAATAATACCTCCCTGAAATAGGCAGTATCGACTCTGAGCCAGGGAAGACAGGAAGCAGCCAGCCTTAACCCCTCCCTATGACTGTTGGAATCCTGCCCAGTCTTCAAAATCAAAGCCAGTACCATTTCTAGATTATGCGTTCTCAGAATCTCCAGTTATCTCTCCCCACGAACTCCACAAGCTCTGTGTTTGTGCCTGTATTCTATAAACAGGACTGTGTTATCGGCAGGTCTCGAATTCCCCTCAGCAAGGTCTGCTCTCCGATGGCCAATGGTGTGTTGCATTAATTAGTATCTCACCTCTCTCACCACTTGCATGGTTTACAGTAATTTCTTAAGAAATTTTTGGGGAAAATATTTTGATACCAAGGTTATTGGACAACAAGGAGATCAAAGCAGCAATTTCTAAAGGAAACCTACCCTAAATATTCATTGGAAGGACCGATGTTGAAGCTGAAGCTCCAATACTTTGGCCACCTGATGCAAAGAACCAACTCATTGGAAAATACCCTGATGCCGGGAAGATTGAAGGCAGGAGGAGAAGGAGATGGCAGAGGATGAGATGGTTGGATGGCATCACCAACTCAATGGACTCAATGAGTTTGAGCGAACTCCAGGAGATTGTGAAGGACAGGGAAGCCTGGCATGCTGCAGTCCACAGAGATGCAGAGTCGGACATGACTGAGTGACTGAACAACCAGAGTTATTTACACCTAGATTCTTAATGTTTCTCTGCAATAGGAAATTTAAACAATTTGAAGATGTGTGCCATAGACATGTGCTGCAGTAAGAGTATGGTACATTTAGGAATCCAAAAGCCGCCAGTCTGGCTACAGCACAGAGTTAGAGGGTGGGATAGAGAGGAATAGTAACAATAGAATAGACTGAAGAGATAAGCAAAAAAACAAAAAAAAGACATTTTCTGTAGGGCCTTGGAAACCACACTAACAAGTTTAGACTTTATTCTGAAAGTAACAGGAATCCCAGAAGGAATAAGAAAGAACATGACAAAGGGCAAAAAGACTGTTGTAATAACCCAACCAAAACAAGACTAACTTTAGTAGTAGCAATAGTGATGGGAAGAAATGGACAAATTCAAAAAATATTATAGGGTAAAATCATATGGACCTGGTTAACACAGAAGGAAATAAGGATGAGGGGAACAAAGAGTAAAAAAGACACTCAGGTTTCTGATTGAGCAACTGGGAGTTACCACCCACAGAGAGTGGGAACAATGGAGGAAGGGTAAATTATATCAAATGATGAGTTTAATTTGGGAATACTAAGTTGAGGCTTTCATAGGATATACAAGCAGAGATGTAGTGAAATATGGTAACAGTCCAAGAAAAAGTTCTGGAATGGAGATCTAGATTTAGGGGAATCAGATAAAGCTGGTAACTGAAACCACTGCAGTGGGTAACATGGACAGGGACAGGGCAATGAGTGAGAAAGGGGTCTACAGGAGAATACTGATAAAAAGCAGTTCTTAAGCCATGATCAGAGGATAAAGAGTTCCAAAACAAAAATGAGAAGGAATGGCTAGAGCATAAAGAGGAAAGTCAGGGGACAATGGAGGGCTATTGAAGCAAGAAGATTTTAAACAGTTGCTAAGATTCCCAGGAATGCAACCTATCACAAGTAGGCTTGGCTCCATCCAATCAGATATAAGAATAGGAACTAGAGACATCATAATAATGGAGTAAGATGATCTATTAGGGACACAGAAAAAAATATAAAGGGAAAGATCACAATTGTTCTGGAATTTGGTGCCAAGGTTCACATATACTTCCTTTTATAAAATGTTAACAGAGGCATTCCAGGGGATCAGGAAAGAGACATAATGAATGTTACCACCCATAGAATTTTCATGGTGCTCACATAACAAGAACTGAAATCTGCACACTATCATTTCAACTGTGAGAAAACAGGTGGAGAGACCTACTCAGCAGATTGAAAAACAGACCTCAGTCTGCTGCTTGTGGCACAGAGATATTATTCTAACGGTCTGTATCTGGAGCCCATTTTTCTTAAACCACTGGACTGCATAAATCTTAGTAACTCAGAAGGCAAACTGTGCCCATGAAAATGGAGAAGAGCAGAAGAATTTGAAAGTTCACTCCCCAAGGCATTTAGCTAACACGTTTGCTTTCTATTCAGACAACAGGATTACTGAGAAAGAGAGGAAGTGAATAAAGGAATAATTAGAATAGCTCATTCTCTTAAATAACAAAAACTAATTATGTTGTATTAAAAAAAAAAGAATGTAGGGTTGTTTTTTTTTTTCCCAACTGGGAAGAATGACAGATTAAAATCCTTAAGGCATGAGGAAAATTAATATTTCCTTCTGGAATACTAAACTTTTAGGTTCAGAAACTATATTACGACTGAAAAATCAAGCCTTCAGAAATCAGGAAATTCCAAAGTATGTCTACAGCAGTGCTTACTTGGACGCGTTACACATGGTACATATTTTATGGTCCATGTTTAACAAATAGCTGGGAGATGAAAAAAAAAGTTCCATATATTCAACATGGCAGAATAAATTCTATAGCAGAAAGAACTGAAATGTCCTGGACACTACTCTGACACTTAATTTTCCGCTAATCCAGTTTTAGCAATTTGCATTCCTTTTTTTTGGGGTAATTTTTAGAACAAAAAGTCATCCCAGTTGGAAAAAAAAACTGTATGTGTAAAATACTCTGGACGTCACCATCCTATAAATCTTGAGGGGTGGTCCTCCTCTTTTGGCAAATCTCTAAAAATCTCATGAAATTAATGTTTATTTTCCTCAACTCCAGACGTTAATTTTCTATCTTCAGAACTTAAAAATACTTACATTATTGTCTTCAAATATGGCTTGACTTTTCTTCCTTCATGGAAACAGCATTCCTGCCAACTTTAAAATTTATAGCTACAACCATATTTTTTTAATTTTTAAAAGCACACACACACAAAATACCACAACCCCTCAAAGTGATTTTGAAATGAACATTTCTTCATCATCATAATTATCCCATGTCACACTGAAATGTACTCCAACTTGGCATTCAAAAGGAAAGAACATTTACCTCTGAGTCCCAGTGCAAAATATTACATTTGGAGATACCATCAGCAACTAAAAAATCTTTTAGTGGCAATCATAATCCAATCATTAAAATGTCATGATGAAGTAAAATTGTGCATCTTGTAAAACAAAATTTCCCCATGTGCATATATATGTGTATAAATGTGTATGCATGGCACTTTCCCAATTTTAGAGACTACACCACAGTTTTCAAAAGTATTTTCACATAATATCTGACAATCCTGAAAGGTATATAACACAGGGATTTTTTTATTATTATTCCATTTGATAGACCAATAAACTGAGATACAGAGAGGCTAAGTGACTTGCCAAAAACCCAAACCTCATCAGCAGCAAATCTTGGAAAAAGAATTCAGAACACTGACTCCCAGACTAGCCCTTCAAATGGAAGTTTAGGTGTTCAGTTTAAATTAGATGAAAAATGTGCAAAGTTGCTGGGTTTCTAAAGCAGTTTGAACAATGCTTCGTTTTAGTACCCCACTATCATAAAAGTTCATAATCTATCTCATTGCTGGAAAAATGGGGCTGTTAACTGGATTAGAGAAAGACTGCATCAAAAGTCTGTGCTTGAAGTATTTTTATTTGCAAAATTACATACCTTTGAAAAGTGAAGTCGCTCAGTCATCTCCGACTCTTTGCGACCCGATGGACTGTAGCCTACCAGGCTCCTCCGTCCGTGGGGTTCTCCAGGCAAGGGTACTGGAGTGGGCTGCCATTTCCTTCTCCAGGAGATCTTCCCAACCCAGGGATTGAACCTGGGTCTCCTGCATTGCAGGTAGACGCTTTACCATCTGAGCCACCAGGGAAGACTCACCTTTGAAAACCTAACCAATATAATAATTTAGTTCAACAGCTTCTGAGGTAGAAAATATTAAAATTTACTGGAGAATATAAACTCTGAACATTTATCTTCAAAAATAAGTACTAGAGGGGAAAACACTTCAAGGGGAACATAGGGGTAAAATTTAAATTGTTCTGGTTACAAAAATGTGTTCAAAATTTGAATCTTTCCAAACTGGTTATGATTTTTTTCTATCTTTCGTCCTTGAGTTGGGATAACCACAACAGAACAGCACTGCGATATCCTTTTCACTTTTAAGTTATGGTGTCGAGTTTATATCTACATCTGCTACATTTTTATAAAAATCCAACTGGCATTTGTAACCAATAAAAAATCAACATGAAAGGCAGCATTCCTGTTATTTTGAATGACTCAAGGATTTCTTTTTCTTTGAAATTCCTCAAAGAAGCTAGTGAGAATGTGTCAGTTTAAATTTTTACATGCATTTCTCTGTATTTTTCAATTATTAAGCAACCTCTAAAAGACAATTTTTTTTTTTCTTTTGCTCTTATTTCCCCACCACCACTGAAGCAATTAGAGTAGAGCCTGGGCACAGGCCACAAGGAGTTCACTGACTACGCAGAAAATCATGTAGAAATTCTTGGGTTCCCCTTCCGGGCCTAGGGACAAGAAGGTACATCAGAGTCTAGGTTTCTTCCCACTGGTCATTTTGCAGAAGGGAATGAGCAATTCAGACAGTGAGAGCTAGGAGGGCTAGAAAACAAGGTAGCAGAATAGATACCTATTTAGAAGCTGGAGTGGGCAGTGTGGCTAAAAAGACAGTTGTCTAAAGGAACACATTAATCACTTGTTCTAACAAATTTACATTAAGTCACAGACAGCAAACAGTTTTAAAAAACTTGCTGGATGGTATCACCGACTCGATGGACATGAGTTTGAGTAAACTCCGGGAGTTAGTGATGGACAGGGAGGCCTGGCGTGCTGCAATTCATGGGGTCGCAAAGAGTCAGACACGACTGAGCGATTTAACTGAACTGAACTGAATTGAAAGTACCAAAAACAAAAATTAGTGTACCAGACACTAGTAATAACTACACTACTGGTTAGGCCAAGTCTACAATGAGACAATTTTCTGTTGAATAATTGTTCCCTTCCTTTCTAAAACATGTCTATAAATTCTTTAGGCCATTGTTTAGTTTAGATCACATGACCTAAATATCTGTTTCCTCAAACTCAAAATGTAAAACTAGGTCAGTCTAGCTTTACATTTTCTTGTGTTTTATTTTTTCATTTGTTCTTGTTCTTGAATACACAGTACAAGTAACAGTACGTAGGTCTCTTTGTTTTTTATATAAATTATATACTTAAAGTTGGAATCACTCACATGCCATTAGCATATTTTATAATTGGAATCAAAATTATTTGAAAGCAATTAGAAAACTGATTCCACTGAAGTGCAGAAAAAAAATGGTAAATTTAGGGTCTTGAAAATGTCACACAATAAATAACCAACCTTGAATAATTAAGAAAAATGTTTACCTGATAATATCTGTGAATACAGCAATAGAATATTGGCATATAATGGAGTACATGTATAACAGAATGGCAATAAATAGACAAGCTTATATAAAGTTCTCTTATGGGGCTTCCCTGGTGGCTCAGACGGTAAAGCGTCTGCCTGCAATGCAGGGGACCCGGGTTCAGTTCCTGGGTCAGGAAGATCCCCTGGAGAAGGAAATGGCAATCCGCTCTAGCACTCTTGCCTGGAAAATAGCATGGATGGAGGAGCCTGATAGGCTACAGTCCATGGGGTCACAAAGAGTCAGACACGACTGAGCGACTTCACTTTCACTTCACTATATAAATATATAGACAAGAGAACGTTCATCCAAAAAGACTACATCTAAGTTCACAAAAGGCAGTTTAAAAAAATAAGCCTCAATATTCTGATTTGTGTGTGTGTCTGTGTACATGCTATGTTGCTCAGTCATGTCCAACTCTTTGCAACCCCATGGACTGTAGCCTGCCAGGCTCCTCTGTCCACAGGATTTTCCTGGCAAGAATACTGGAGTAGATTGCCATTTCCTCCTCCAGGGGATCTTCCCAACCCAGGAATCAAACCTGCATCTCCTGAGTCTCCTGCAATGGCAGGCAGATTTTTTTTTTACCATTGAGCTACCTTGCAACTCCCATTCTGACTTAGGGAGGTCCAAATAGCATGTATACTGTGAAACATGCTTGATATTTCAAATTTATGTGAGAAATTATTCCCAAACTGATTTTAAATGTGCATCTGTTACTGCTTATCTATGGGAGCTCAAGAACAAACTGCAGATCATCATCCAAAAACAAGGAGTATCTGAGCTACATATGATTTCACATGCTACACAATAAAGAAGTTAGCTCCGTTAGCCAGAGAACATGACCCCAAGGCCATGAGGCTCGGACCTCCTCAGTAGGTTAACTCAGAGTTAATCCTGACACAGAATGTACTCTTGAAAGATGATGAGGTTGTAGGAGAAATTCATAATGTATATTTGAGACAAACCAGCAGGAGAAACGCATATGACAAGCAAGGATTTTCACGTACTTTGCAAAGCCAATGAAATCTTCATGGTTGGTGTTGATGTAGGAGACTTGGATGTCGATCAACAGCAGCACCTATAAGTCAAAGAAAATCACTTCAGTAAAAACCCATCTTAAATATTCTCAACACTAAATTCAGCAATTGCCTACAAATTATTTATCTTTATTCAATTTTAAAAGGATATTTCAGCTAGAATGAAAAGTGGCACTATTTTTTTTCATTACACTCTCATAATTTTTACTCTAAATTCAAAAACAAAAAATCTATGTGAAACATCTGAGTCACACTTGAAAACAACAGCATTATAGTTTACAGGCATGTACTCTTTGCCAGCTTAACACAGAACCTAGAATTATTCTATGCCCCTAAAATGTAGGCGTAACATTCAAAAGGACATATATATAATAAGATACGTGGCAAAAAGCCCACAGGGAGCTGCTCAGAGCAGTCTGTTCCTGCAGACACTATACATTAGCCACAAAATAGCAACATCATCTCTTGTTTCTCCTCTCCTAACTCTTTAAGCTCCCTCTAGGCGATCAGGAGAAGTATCCCATCAACCAACTCAAAAAGGCAGTATCCAAATAAATAGAAAGCCTCCTTATGATCAATAGGCTTCACTGAAGGTGACTTCTGAGTGCATCAAAGCACCATGATAACAGTTCACTGGCAAAGTCAATGTAATGCTCCCCAGTAGGTGCTTCATCAGGATAGCCTTCTCTGATCCTTGCCCAAGGCCTAGAATCATGCTATTTACTCTCATATAATCTATATATCATGGCTATATTTTTATTTATTAAACCCTATACTTTTCTTTGAGGTGTTTACCACAAATGTGATTAATTATTTATATTATATTGTTTGATGTTTTGCTTCCATCCAAGACAGTCAGCTCCATGGAGGCAGAGATTATACTTATCTTGTTCATCACTTTATCCGCAGAATCTAGCATGATACACATAATGCAAGCCTAATAAATAGTTTTGGCTGTAAATTCCATAACTATCTACCAGCCTTGAAGAACAGTTTACTTTAAAGGGAGCAATTTATTCCCATATAGTTAATACATGGCCAAGTATTTTTGTTTCTCACTCATTACCCAATGCTCTGGTCTCTGCTTTTATGGCTAATTTCAGTTCGTCATCTGACCAAATATTATGGTGAACCCCAAGGGGCCTACCAAAAAAGAGTAAATGAATCACCCCAAATCATCCCCACTACCAACATAAAGTTTATACCCAGGTACTACTGGGTTAACAATATCATACTTGTATGAAAATTTTCATAGCATCATATAGTTTTGTTTCTTCTCTTAATGAAGAAAACTGAAGAGTTAGGAGGAGTGATAGTTATGAGATTATCTGTGACACTGCCACTATTCTCCCTACAATAAAGCGAGATTCTATTAAATTTTATACCCCCAAATCCATTTGGCCAGGAGTCTGGATCAATAAGGCATAATATTTAAGCACAAATAAACAGTTGTCACCATAAAGAGAAAAATATCTACATAATTCTCAGCATCGCCAAAGGCTGTCATGAGTATCTTGGCCGTTCAAGCACATTCACTTGGATTGCAGCACAGGGGAAAAGTGGAAGAAAAATCGCAACTATGGCTGTTCTCATTCATATTCCTGGAAACTGGGAGTCTGTGTTCATCCTAGGAAAAGAGCCAGGTCGCATGTGGGGGATGGAAAGGAAAATAGGACATTTTTTTCTCCTTCTTTTCACTCTCTCAGAGTTTCTCACTGCCTTTCTCACTCACAGCTACTGAATATTTAGTTGAAAAAAAGTAAAGCTACTCCTGGTAGCAGTAATCACCCACAAAGTCAGTCATTTCAACATGCATTTAGATGTATGGGAGCACCTGGAATAACAGGCACACATCAAAGTTCAAAAAAACCCTGTTTTAGAAAAAAGTTCACAGATAGATTTATGGTTTTTCATATTTTAATTCTCAAGAATTTTCCCCCAAGAAGTTTCCAGAGCAGAAGTCAGTAATAATTTCATTTTTTGAGAAAACTGGAAGAATACCTCAGAGCAGTTCTTGTAGAGGCCTATGGAAATGGGTCACTCTCTGACCAATTACTTCAGAAGTAACATATGGCCTCAAGCAGCATAAAGTTCAGAACTCAAATGTGAAATCTATGCAAACTGACATGTTCACATTACCAAAAACATGAATGTATTTTTCTATGCCACAGACGCCTGTATTACTTATAGCAAACACCAGCTTCTTCAGGTGGTTAACTGTCAGACCAGGCCACCTAAGACAGTCACTTAGAAGGGAGATGCTCACTCCCTCCCTTAACTGCACTTGGGGAATGAATTAATCACTCCATCAGAGGTAGATGAGAGAAAGTCTATCTCAAAATTAGGGGAAAAAAATGATTTCTTATATCTACTGTGTGTCATAGCTCTTTAGGAATAACAACAAGAACAACTTAATGAAGAACTAAGAACCTTATTTGGATTACTTTATTTCATGTTCACAAAATGCCTATGAGTTAACTACCATTATTATTCACTTCCAGATGAGGAGACGCAGCTGTAAATAACTTATTCATTTACACATAAAGTAAAATGATAGAGCATGGATTCGAACTCAGGCAGTCTGAACCCAGAGCCCACAGTCCTCATGACAATAAGTTTGTCATTTCAGTACAACAAATCTCTGAAACATGAAACATCAAGAAGTTAACAACCGATTCAGATATAAACACAAAAGATAATTTAGATAATAATTGTACTACTTTTTCTTTGGTATTTTTTTTTACATAGGACCCCTAAGAGTTAAGTAAAATGTATTATCATTTGAATTGCAGTGAATAAATACAAATTAAAATGGTTATCTTATTTACTTAAGGTCAGGAGTACAGCTGATACCAGAATTTGTTTCTTGGTCCAGCAATAGGTGTGACATCAGGTATGCAGGGGAACTCCTGGTCTCGGGTCATATATCCTGAGGACCAAGCTAGTTTTCACTGACTCATGAGTTAATATTGATTTGTTTATCTCCACTAAGTCACAAAGCCTATTTCTTCCACTTCTGATCTATGCATGTTGCATATGTCTCTCTCCCTATGGTTTGTGTCTACCTCTCTCTTCTATTCTATCTTCCTCCTTTTACCCAGTTCTTTCTCTCCTCCTTTCCAACTCACTTAAGAACCACAAAATCCCAGAATTCTAACTTACAGAGGACTTCAGAGATCATATAGACCAACATTTCAACATTGTACATGAGAAAACAACAGTCCCGAGAAGTGATTTGCTCAAGAACATGTTATTCTCTGGTGAACACATGGCTAGAGGCCAGAGTCCTCTCCACACTGTCACACTTGCAGCTGTGTCCTGGAATTGAAGAGCATCTGAAAACCTTTTTGCTTCCCTTTATAAAATGTTATAAGTAACTAAGAAAACATCTACCTAAATTTAAGAAGCTTCTATAATTTTCATGTAGTCCTTTTTTAACGAATTATCCTCACCTGAAAATAATCTTTCATTCATAGAGCTAGCCAAGATTCAAAGACAATTTCAAGGTCACTCTTTACCAACCATATATATAAATAGTTACAAAATAGAAATGCTTAAAACATTATATCCTTAATATTTTAAATTATTTAAATATTTAAATAATTGTTTTAAATTTTTATATATAATTTAAATATCCTTAGACATTTTTATTTTTTTAGTCATAGATTCCATGGATACACTGATGAATAGCTTTATCCAGTCTCTTCAAGCAAAAATAAATAAATAAATAAAAGCACTAAACATTTTGCAAAACATTTTAGGAATTTATAAATATTTTGGTGCCCATCTGTGCTCATTAAAAGTTAAGACATCTTATCTCAAAGAAAAAATCTGGTATGTTTCTGGATTAGTGGTTTTCAAAGTGAAGTGTGTATTAATACATGCTCTATGATGATTCATAGAGCATTGAGGAAAAAATAATGGAAGTCCTATTACTGTGTTTTAAATGTTATCTTTCTAAAGTCTTTATATATGTTTACATTTTTACATATACATAAGCTGTTAGTATAGCAACACATGTATAATATTCATAAATAAATAAAAATAAACATATGTGGTGGTGTTCTCAGTTCTTTTTTTTTTTTTTTTCCATTCAGGGATAGGCCAACTCTTGGAGACCACCAAACAACCTTGGAGAGACCTTCCACTTCCCACAAGGACCCTGCCCACCAGGGAAGGTCTTTCCTCACCTGGTCCTTTGTCTTCCCTTCTCGCTCACGAATGTGGTTAGCAACAATCCTTTCCGTTTCCTCACAGAGTCTGGGGAAGTTTGCCAACTATCAAGAGAAACAGATCTCAGTGTTAATACTCAAATATTTATACTGCCAAAAAAGAAAGAGATAAGTTATGTTATATTCCAGAAGACATGCATTACCGTTCTGTAAGCAGAAGTGAAATATCCTAAAGAAGAATGGCAGAGTGACAGAAGAGATTTCACAAACTACAAACAGAAGTAACTATATTATCTGAGATAAAACACTTCAAAACCAGCAGAGCAATTCCCTACAAAGAAAACAGAAACCCGGATAGCATCCAGCACTCTGCTGTACAGAGTTAGCACTTAATAAAGTTCAAAGATGAAGAAGACAGAAATGAGGATGAAAAGGACGATAACGACTAACATTTATAGAGCGCTTACCACAGTCCAGCACTGCATGAATTACCTCATTCAAAAATGCACAATAGTCATAAAAGATAGATCTGATTATTAACCTCATTTTATAGAGGAGGAAAGCAAAGCCCAGAGAGGTTAAATAACTTGCCCAAGACTATACAGTTCAACATCAGTGGGTCCTGAATTCCATCCCAAGGACTTTAGAGTTCATGGTCTTGTCCATACCTCTTTGAGGATGATTCATTCCATGAACCAGAGAGATCATTTTTTAAAAAATTCTCCCCTAACATATGGGCTTTTATGTACATATTTTTGGCAAAACTGTAGAAATAATACATGTCAATCACTTACCCCATATAAATTATTCAGGTAATTGTCTAAAATCTAGTTTGCAAAAGTGAATGAATGAATTATAGTTGTTCTCAGTGTAAGGAGGAAGAAGAAAAGGTTGATACAAGGATATTCAAGGAAGCCTAATCTAAAAAGAGGATGTAGTCAGGTAAAGTTGTGTGGGAATGGTTGTGGGAAAAATGGAGCTTGACAAGCACAGGAATGGGTATAAGGTGCTGGAGGACAGGGACAATGAGTGGTCAAAGAAGTAAAGGAAGTTCAGTGCAGAGAGCAAGGGTGTGGTCTTCAGAGAAAAGTAGGCAAATTCATGGCTTATGACAAGCAAACTTTAATTCCATTTATATTAAAAAGCATTTGCATATTAGTAAGATAACACTAATACCTTACATAAAAACAGGCAAAAACACATGACTTAATTTAAAAAGAAATTTAATGGTCAGTAAGCAGGGAGAAATATGACACTGTTCAAAGAGAGTAATGCAAAGAAAGATAAGAACCATTATGTTGTCAAATTGCTATAATTATTTTTATAAGACTATAGATGTGAAGGTATATTAAAACTAGCACAGTTTAAACTTACTGAAGGGATGTCAATGAGAATAATCTTTCTGTTAAGCAATTTGGCAATATGTATCAACAATCTTAAAGGCTCATACTGGCATCAGCCTAATTATTTCATGAAATTCTAAAATAATAAGGAAATTCATCATAGCATTACTTGGAACAGCAACAGTAAGATAAATAAACAAACATAATTTTATAAACCACCTAGGTATCCAATGATGTTAAATAAATTAAGGTAAGTCTACTAATGGGATGTAATAAGCCATTCCAAATAATATCTAATATTTGATTTTTAACACCAATTTATAATATTAAATAACATGATAAAGTGTCTAAAATAGATACTGGGTGAAGAAAAAAAATCAGGCTACTAAATACATAATCTGATTACACACAAGTATACGCAAACCCACATATACACACACACACACACACACACACATATACACACACAAAGGCCATCATATATCCTTCAAGAATATAGCCCAAGACCTTAAAAATTCCTAAGTCCTTGAGTAATAAACACTATAGCACATAATATTTCCCCTAACTCATAAGCTGGGTCTCCCTGAAATGTGACTGCTCCATGGTTACTGGTGTCACTGAGCACATGGATTTTTCAGCATGCATGATGTACACCAGTGCCTTGGCAAGATAGCAAACTGCACTACTTCATGGAACCATCATGATCACAAATCATATATAATGGTAAATCATCTTGTCCTGTAAGTGTGTGCACAGAAAAGAATCTACACAAATATCAACACTGCAAAATATTAATAGTAACAATCTCTTTGAATGGTGGGCTTAGGCATAATTTAAATTTTTTTCTACATACATCTCTGCATTTTCCAATTTTTTCTACAATAACATAAGGTACTTTTAAAAAAACATCATTAGAGCATAGAAACATGGCTGCCTGTTCAACTCAAATTTCACAGCCTAGTGTCTTTTTATGAGATCACCAGAAACCGCTACCCCTTACTGAGACTCCTAGCTGAATCCTGAGATATGTGCTCATTTAAGGATTTATTTCATGAATAACTTCAAGATACAAATGCAGCTTCCATTCTGAGTTCTGGAAATATTCTTCGAGGAAAGTTCTATCATCTCATAGTATCATCCTTTATACTCTGAGAACATTGCAAGTTATTTTTTACGTGACCTATAAAAAGTTTCTAAGTATGTAAGGGATAGCTGATGAATGTTTGTCCTTCTCCTTGACTAATGAGTACCTAGGTGGTACATGCAGCACTAACCAGTAGCCTGCACTAGACCATCAGAGCAATTGCTCCTCAGACATCATCCCAGGCTATCAGTACACACTTGTTTTGATGATAGTCTCACTAACAGAGAACCACACTCCTGCAAATAAGTGACTGCAAAAGCAATAGTGGTCTACTGAGTAGGGCCGGAAGGCCTATAACAATATTTAGAAAAATGGATTACAGCAGATTATTTCTAAAACACCAAAGAGTGGCAATATAAATATTTATCCAGAAACTAAATACTTGATAGATGAAGGACCCCAGGCTCGTATGCTCATATGTCAAGGAAAGGCCAAAATGACAAGAGTATCTCATGCAGTAGAAACAATTAAGAACCCTCCAGTCTACTGCCCTTGGCAGGGGTCTGAGTTTTTTGTGTGTCTCCTGATCTTTCCAAGCTCAATTTCACTGAGAAAGGAACCCGCCAGAGCCATATTTTTATATATATAATTGAGATGTGTTATGTGTGTTAGTCGCTCAGTCGTGTCCGACTCCTTGTGACTCCATGGACTGTAGCCCACCAGGCTTCTCTGTCCATGGAATTCTCCAGGCAAGGATACTGGAGTGGATTGCTATTCCCTCCGCCAGAGGAACTTCCCAACCCAGGGATCGAACCCTGGTCTCCTGCATTGCAGGCAGACTCTTTACCGTTTGAGCTACAGGGAAGTCTAAATTGAGTAATTGAGATAACTGGAAGTAAACGAGTTTAAATTCTAAGTGGAACAACAAGGGAAGAGAACACAGTAGAAGAACTGTCCTCATGGAGGCAAAGGAGGAGAAATATTGAGGGAGACAGTAATCAGTGAAAGATCTAGGCATTATTGAAAGGCAGTAATGAAGTTAGTATGGTTTCTCACTGCTTGATCTTAAAAGGTCTGTAGGAGTGTAAAAAGGTTGCTGCTGCTGCTAAGTCGCTTCAGTCATGTCCGACTCTGTGCGACCCCATAGATGGAAGCCACAAGGCTCCGCCGTCCCTGGGATTCTCCAGGCAAGAACACTGGAGTGGGTTCCCATTTCCTTCTCCAATGCATGAAAGTGAAAAGTGAGAGTGAAGTTGCTCACTTGTGTCCAACTCTTCAGGAGCACAAAAATCAAAATGATGACTTCAATTGCTGGCCCTCAAATGTAATAGTCCAGTTCTGATTCTTCATGATACATACAGAAAGAAGGCCAAAAATATGTCCTACTGACATTCAAAATGACTTTCTGCCACTCATTTCATTAGTTCATTTAACAGGGTCCCTTTCACTTTTCACTGCTCAGTTTGCCTGACTCTCTACTTAGCTTCAAGAGATACTCAACTGATCACTCACTTCAATCCCTCACTACTCTTCAATATCTCTTACTGAAGATGCAATCAGTTTTCTCAAATGTTTGTCATTATAATTTTCAATCTCTTTTGCTCTGGATGTTCAATTGAAAGCTTACCTCTGTAAGAACACATTTATTTTGTCAGTCAAAGTGTTAATCATGTATGCCAAAATAATATTATCCTAGAAGTCACCATCATTAGATTTCTATTCTTTTATTAATTACTTAAGTATTCTGAAAATTGATTTATACAGGATCAAGGGATTAAGGCTTTGCTATTGGATATAATGATTTTATATTCTTAAATTTATTTCACAGTCATTCACTTAAACATTTACTGGGCACACGCAAAAGGTAGCTCTATGCTCAGTTTATGTCAAAGCACCTGATCTTAAAAACCACAGTTTTGAGTGGCAGATTGGTTATAAAGATAATTGTCATACAAGAGAAAGATCTCACAAAAAGCAAGGAGAAACACAAAGTAGTTAGAGGTTAATCTGCTCTGAGAAGGCCTCAGAAGACTTGATGCTTAAACAATGAAAATAAAACTTCCAGACAAAGCTGAACAACTGTTAAATGATAAATTACTTCTAAATAGCTTATGTTGAAATTATGTTGCATATTTTTAAATAATAATGAAGATTCAATGGAGCAATAATACAACATATATGTATTTAGGTATCAAAATTTTAAATAGATAATTCTAAGAGAAAATTTTAATTCTGTTTTCATTTTCATTTTAATTACGTGCAGAACTGTACATGTTCTGAGGCAAAGTATTATAGTACCATCATCTTTTATATACAAAAACATATTTTAATAAAATCCAATGTTTTAAGTATTATTTAGGATAGTGTTTAATTATTTTGATGAAACATTAATATAAAAATTTAATTTTAAGCATGGACCACATTTTTCCCTAGAAGAAAAAAAAATCACTTGAAAGACATTTCTATACAATAAAAATAAATCATAAGCTTATAAAGTGTATTAACCATTGATTAATCAGATCATGAGAGCCATGCTATTAGGTTTCTCTTGGATCAGATACAAGGTCAGGCAAGATTTCTATACCTTCAAGAGTAACTAGTTCAGTGCCTTAAGCAAAGACTCAGGTTATTAGGTAACTATGTGTTCACAGTTGCATACAAAACATAAATGAGAAAATAAACTAAAAATAGAATAAAATTTCTTTTATGTGCATGACCTGAGTTGATTGATTTGGCTGACCTAAAGTTATGGGCTCTGTTTTGATCAAAATGCTATAAACCATCCAGTGTTGGCTATGTACTACAGACTGAGTAGCAACAATGATTTTACTGCTTATGAAAAGTGAAAGAGAAAAAGTGTTAGTCGCTCAGTCGTGTCCAACACTTTGCAATCCCATGGACTGCCAGGCTCATAAAAGCTTACAATAGTTTCATTCTATTTATGTGAATTAAAATCTGCCCCCAAAACCCTTAGTGATTTTTAATTTCTATGTAGCATAATATTGGCTTTATTCAGGAGATGAGAGAATACTTATTTGGGCACACACATTTGTTATGAAAAAAGGAAAAACAGAAGTATTCTCATTTACAAAAGTGATCAAAGATGAGGAGAAACTGTAGTACAAACAGGTCAAGAAACTGCACAAGGGTAAATTTATTGATGATTTGATATTTTAGGGGTGGACTTATGAGAAGTCTAGGAAGATCTAAGTAAAGCTGGTAAAAAGGGAAAGGGCCAGAGTCCATCCAGGTGGCCTTAGGTAAAGCAGTCAGAAAGAAATGCTGTTAGCCCTCCTTCTCTCTCCAAGTGGGCAAATCCCAAACCTCAAGTATTGTCTACAAATAATGGAAGAAATGGTGAGGTCTGTGAAAGAAGAACATATGTAGTAAGTTTGTATGTTCTCTTTCATGTTTCTGACCTTATCATTTCTTCTAAACAAAGAAATGAAGAGTATGCTAGTGTTATTTAGCAGATGCTAAGGAGTTAAAAGAGCTTCCCTTGTGGCTCCGTGGTAAAGAATCCGCTGGCCAATGCAGGAGACAAGGGTTCGATCCCTGGGTCGGAAAGATGCCCTGGAGAATAAATTAGCAGCCCACTCCAGTATTCTTGCCTGGAAAATCCCAAGGACAGAGGAGCCTGGCAGACTACAGTCCATGGGGTCACAAAAAAGTCAGACACAACTTGGCAAGTAAACAACAGTAACAAAGGAATAGAAACAAAAAGTCCAGCCTTGAGTGAAACAAACCTGAAAGATAGTCAGAAGAGCCATTGTCTCATTAAGTTATTCAGAAAACATCTGAATAGAACTGCAGAGTGGTGTTGGTGCTGGGTCAAAAAAAATCTGAAGACAATAATCAGGTTTTCATCATCACTTCACATTTATTTCTGATGGACATTATTGAGTGGTTAAAATGGAACAAGAAAAATCATACTGAAGGCAAGAGGAAAAGCAGGGGCCAGGGTAAATTATAAATTAAGAGTTAATTGCAAAGATCACGAATCTTTTAATGAACTGTGAAATTAAAAGGTGAGATTCCTATCTCTTGACTTTTAGCCAAGTCCCAGGACTGAATTTCATATGTGCATGCATGCTCAGTCACTAGGTTGTGTCCAACTCTATGGACTATAGCCCACCAGGCTCCTCTGTCCATGGGGTTTTCCAGGCAAGAATATGGAGCAGGTTGCCATTTCCTCCTCCAGGGAATGTTCCTGACCCAAGCATCCAATCCATGTCTCCTGCATTGGCAGATGGATTCTTTATCACTGACCCACTGAATTTTGAATAAAACTCAATAAATGACTCAAATTTTAATGCACAGCCTGATTTGAAATCTGAGTACCATGGTCCATTACATGGGCATCTGGCTGTATGCAAAGCAAGTGTTTGACTGGACAGCCAACCATTAGAAGAGGTGAAATGTAAGTCTTTATGTACAGATTGAAAACAAGAGCAGATCCACCCAGACCTAAAAAAAAAAATCCTACTTAAGCATGATGTTTTGCAGCTCTTCTTCCTCCTACAAGCTTTCATGGGAGGTACTCAAGTGACTACTTTAGCCAAAATGATAATTGCCTACCAAATCAATGAGACATGATTCTGTATTCAATTATTGATTCCATACTTATTATTGAAAACCTGGTGTTTAGGGGTTATGACTAGAGTGATGAGCTTAACAAATCACATCCCTACTTTCAGGGAGCTTACACTCTACTTTCCAAGCTCCAAGTCCCTTTACTGTCCAACAACAAAAACAAAAGATATATACAGTATAATTCATGTGATCATATGTGCTGCAAAGAAAAAGTTTGCTAAGTAGATGAGTGTCTGTGTGTGTATTCAAAGGGAAGCATATGCAGTTGTAGGCAGAAAAGTCAGAGGAAGACTCTGATCACATGGCATTTGAGCAGAGACCTGAAAGAAGTGAGGATGTGACCCATGCAGGAATCTTGAGGCAGAGTATTTCTAACATTGGGAATGAGAAATGCAAAGGCCTTACCACCACATCTCCTTGATCTGTTGAAGAAACAAGGAAACCAGTGTAGCTGGAGTGGACTGTGGGGAGGGAGATGGGGAGGAGTTTAGAAATGAAAAGGAGCAAGATCATGCAGGGTCTTGAAAGCCATGGTTAGGTCTTCAGATTCACTTGCTTAGTTATGTGTATTCAGAATCAGATATTTACTTACCTAACATCCCACAGAACTCAGCATTTCTTCTCACAGAACTTTATAATGAAAAATCTTTCCCAGTATTTCTAATAACCAGCTAGCATATCTTTTTTATTTCTTTGAAAAGCTTTTTTCTAAGCAGAGGAAAAAAATCAATTAATTGGTATGATGGTGATCCAAGAATGTGGCTTCCCAAGAGGCCAATAAATGGCACAGTTGCTAAACTGTGGTTAAAAAAACAAGCTGTTCCTCTCAGTGCTTCCTGCAAAGAAGCTCAAGACCCTGTGATGATGCACTGGAGAAGAGGAGGTAGAGAAAAGCAGCTGAAAGATGATGCCCACCAGAGAAATTCCAAAGTTGAGATGTCCCTGGAGAGGACCCAAATAGCTCATAAAACTCAAAGGTCCCTGTCCTGTCCTCCAGTGTCCCAGAGACAACAGTGAGAACATATCCAAGAAATAGTTGCACTCCCCCAGTTTAGCTTTGTGCTTTGTTATGTGAACATGCATAAATCCCATGTTTTTCAATGATGTTTATTTATGTGGCTTAAGAAAAATGAAGTTAAATATTTTACACATAAGAAATTCAACATGAGGAATTGTAAATGAAAACACTGTTTTAAGATTATAAATATATATGCATGTATGTGTAATGGGTTGGCCAAAAAGTTTGTTTGGGTTTTTCCATACCATCTTACAGAATATATATATATCCACAATACAGTGAGAGTAACTATACATTTCAGATTGCCTGGAGCAGTCTTGGTTTACTCATATTATTCAAGTGAAAGTACTGGCAGTTCCCCCTTTCAATCTCAAAAATGTCCTATGTTGGCTAATAAATTATATGGTCATCTTATTTATGGGTTGTGCTCAAAAAGGGTCAAGTAAATTAAGGTGTGGCATACTCAACTTTAATTAGGATTATTTTGCTTTACAAATGACTTTAATTAGACCAGTTTCAAAGTAAAAAAAGTTTAGGGTAGACAAAATAAGGCCAAAAATCAAGAACATTAGATCAAGGAATAAGGAAAAAATAGATTGAAAGAAAACCTGTCCAGATTTTTATCATTTTAAAAGGGTTAGCTAAAGGTTGCAAGATGGCAAAGTAGAAGAACATGCACTTACTCTTTATTACAAAAACACCAAAATCACAACTAACTGCTGAACAACCATTCACAAAAAAAAGAAAGAATGTTGGAACCTATCAGAAAGATACTCTACATCCAAAGACAAAGAAGAAGCCACAGGAGAAGGTAGAAGGGCACAATCATGATAAAATCAAATCCCAGACCCACCAGGTAGGCGACACATAAACTGGAAAATAAGTACACTACAAAAGTTCTCCCACAGGAGTGAAAGTCCTGAGCCCCACATCAGAATTCCCAGGCTGGAGATGTGGCGACAGGAGGAGGCCCCAGAGAATGTGGCTTTGAAGGCAAACAGGGTTGGATCACAGGAATTCCATAGGACTGGAGGAAACATAAACTTCACCCTTAGAGGATACACACAAGTATGCACCAGGACCCAGAGAAAAAGCAGTGACCTTTTAAAAGATTGGGCCAGACTACCTGTTAGTACTGGAGATGAGGGGTTTTGGCTCACTGTAGGGATAAAGACACTAGCAGAAGCAGTTCTGGTGAGTACTTATTGACGTGAGCCGTCCAGGAGGCCACCATTTCCTCCCTAAGACCTGGCCCTGCTCAATGGCCTGTAGGCTCCAGTGGTGGGATGCCTCAGGCCAAACAATCAACCAGGCATGAACACAGACCCACTTATCTGCAGATAGGCTACTTAAAGTCTTCCTGAGCACAGCCCTGCCCACCAGAGGGAAAAGACACAGTTCCACCCACCAGTGGGCAGAAACCAGTCACAACTGGCAGGAAGCCTGCACAAACCTCTTAGATAGCCTCATCCACCAGAGAGCAGACAGGAGAAGCAAGAAGAACTACAATCTTAAAGCCTGTGGAACAGAAACCACAAACACAGAAAGTTATACAAAATGAGACAGCAGAGGAATATGTCCCAGATGAAGGAACAAGATAAAATCCCAGAAGAACAACTAAGTGAAGTGGAGATAGCAAAAACAATTCAGAATGATAGTGAAGATGATCCAAGATCTGGGAAAAAGAATGGGGGGAGGGATAGATTGGGAATTTAGGATCAACATTTACACACTGCTATGGATGGAGGTTGCTCAGTCCTGTCCAACTCTTCATGACCCCATGGACTGCAGCCTACCAGGCTCCTCCATCCATGCAATTTCCCAGGCAAGAGTACTGGAGTGGGTTGCCATTGCCTTCTCCGATAGACGGAGGAGCTTGGTGGGCTACAGTCCACGGGTCGCAAAGAGTCAGACACGACTGAGCGACTTCACTTTCACTTTCTTTCACTATGACCAACCTAGATAGCATATTAAAAAGCAGAGACATCACTTTGCCAACAAAGGTCCGTCTAGTCAAGGCTATGGTTTTTCCAGTGGTCATATATGGATGTGAGAGCTGGACTGTGAAGAGAGCTGAGAGCCGAAGAATTGATGCTTTTGAACTGTGGTGTTGGAGAAGACTCTTGAGAGTCCCTTGGACTGCAAGGAGATCCAACCAGTCCATTCTAAAGGAGATCAGTCCTGGGTGTTCTTTGGAAGGACTGATGCTAAAGCTGAAACTCCAATACTTCAGCCATCTCATGAGAAGAGTTGACTCAATGGAAAATACCCTGATGCTGGGAGGGATTGGGGGCAGGAGGAGAAGGGGACAACAGAGGATGAGATGGCTGGATGGCATCACTGACTCGATGGACATGAGTTTGAGTAGGCTCCAGGAGTTGGTGATGGACAAGGAGGCCCGGTGTGCTACCATTCATGGGGTAGCAAAGAGTCGGACATGACTGAGCGACTGAACTGAACTGACTGATTTAAAATAGATAATCAACAAGGACCTATTGTTTACCACAGGGAACTCTGCTCAAAGTTCTGTAATAACTGAAATGGGATAATAATTTGAAAAATAATAGATACATGTATATGTATAACTCAATCACTTTGCTGTACACCTGAAACTAACACATTTTTAATCAACTATGAAAGTGAAAGTGAAGTCACTCAGTCGTGTCCAACTCTTTGCAACCCCATGGACTGTAGCCTACCAGGCTTCTCCATCCATGGGATTTTCCAGGCAAGGGTACTGGAGTGGGTTGCTATTTCCTTCTCCAGAGGATCTTCCTGACCCAGGAATCGAACCTGGGTTTCTTGCATTGCAGGCAGACGCTTTACCCTCTGAGCCACCAGGGAAGCCCCCCAAAAGGCAAGAATACTGGAGTGGGATACCATTTCCTTCTCCAGGGCATCTTCGCAACCCAGGGATCAAACCTGGGTCTCCTGTATTGGAGGCAGATGCTTTAACCTCTGAGCCACCAGGGAAGCCCTTAATACTCTAATATAAAATAAAAAATTTTTTAAAGAAGTGACTTAAAAAAAATTTTTTTAATATTTTAGTTAACTCAGAATAAAATATTCTTTTTAAACCAAGTACAGATTTCTTTAGCATCAGGATAACTTTAGAATATCTAAATTATTAATAATAATTTATAGAATATGTCTTATATATGGTTAATCATTGTATTAGGTGTCAAAGATAAGACAAAAGACAGCTCTTTTTAAAAGGAGCTTATCATCAGCAATAGGAGGCATTCACCTAAACAAATAAATTCCAAATTGCATTGCAGTATCATAATTGCTATGGCAGAAGTAAACACAGGGTGACAATTAGAGCACTAAGAAGGGAGTGAAGATAGAGACCAAGAAAGGATTCACAGAAGCTTTGCAGGAAAAATGATGATTGAGCTGTATCTCAAGGACACTTTCTAAACAAACAAAATCACATGTGCAAATATTAAAGGCAGGAAAAATTTTTGTGAATTAAAAAAAATCACTTAGAATGGCTGCAGCAAGCAAAAAGTGACAACAGATGTAGCTGGAGAAGTATTCGGAGATCAAATGGTGAAACTAAAAACAACCATAAATGATTAGAATTTTCTTAAGATATAAGGAGCCATTAAATAATTTTGAAGGAACAGGCAAAAAATATGTGCACATATATTTTTTTTAGCTGTTTTGAGATCTGTTTTGTTGTTTTGTTTGTGCGCATGTTTTAGAAAGGCCATTTTCACAACAGTGAGGAGGATGAATTTGAAGATGACCAGATTAGAAGTAATAAGATCAGTTAGGAGGTCACTGGAGTTATTTATTTATTTATTTATTTTTTTGAGGGGGGGGACCTGTTTAGGACGTTAAGTAAGAAGAGGAGGCAGTTGCAGTAGACTGTAGAGTAGACCATTTTGGTTAAGAAGCTTGAACCAGCAGCATAACTCTGGGAATCAACAATGTTTTAAGTGGTAGCTGAACTATGGGAGATATCATCCGGAGAAAGGAAAAGAAAAGTAGAAAACCAGAAGCAAATTTGGGGGACTCTGGTGGTTAGAGGCAGGCAAAAGTGGATAAAGTCTTGAAGGAGATGGAGGAAGAATCATGCGAAACATGAAAGAGAACCAAAAAGAGGTGTCATCTTCAAAAAAAGAGTAGAATACAACTGGGAATAAGAGGGCCCATTCAATTTGGTAATCAAGTCTCTGGTTAACTTTTGTCATAACTATTCCAATAGAATGGTGAGTTGAAGCCAAACTTCAAAGGGTTAAGGAGTTAAATGGAGATGAGAAAGATATAGAAGCATAAACTACTTTTTTTTTTACCAAGAATGTTGGCCATGATAAAAGGACAGTAATAGAGCAGAAGACAGGTTTTTGTTACTTATAAGTCAGAAGAGACAAAAATATATTTGCTGGGAGCCAGCGTGAGGAACTCTGCCCATGGCAAAGGTCATGAGGAAGGAGGCTTCGGCATACACAAAGGTAGGATCGAGTCTCAGGAGACCCCCCTTCCTGAGCATATACCCCCAAAACCAGAGTGCCTACTTTACTGTTTTATGCTCTCACCTATACCTCTGACTTTATGGGGGGCTGACCCCCCACCACCTCTCTCGGAGAAGGAGTTAACTTGCAGCTCCAGTTAATAAAAATTCCTGGGCGTGACAAGAGTGTTTCAACTTACAAACTCCTCTAAAGGTTCTCTAGCCTGCCTGAGCAGGTTCATCCAGCCACATGTGATTGTGTACAGCCTCCCAACCATGAGAGGCACGAGATGCTTTAAACTTTCTAAATACAGACTCTTTTGAGAAGTTACAAAATTATTAGTATAGTATTAGTGGGTTGATTACAAATTATATTGGTGAAGGGTTTTTCATTGTTGAGCCAATATTTGCTGCTAAATCTCCATATTCCCTGCCCTTATAATGAATATAACTAGCATATAGGAGAAATAAGTATTAACCTTTAAGATTAATCGTTAAACCTTAGGCTAAGTAAATTCCTTTCTTGACTGTAACCCACTACACCCTCACCCTATAGGAATGCAACTTTATTTGGAGGCTGGTGCCTGGTTTAAGAAAAAATCACCCCTGGAAAAAATAAGTTTTCTGGTTGACTGACCATTATCAGAAAGGGCCATAAAATGTCAGCAGGCCTCATGGACAGAAGATGATGTAAAACCCCTAAGACCTTTGTATAATTTAATATGAAGCACCTGATTTTGACAAGGGTCAGGTGTGCTGACCCCACGTGACTCTGTATTCATCCCTATGTATAACAAAAAGTATATAAGCAAACCTGAAAATAAAGAAAACAGATCAGTTTCTGGAAAGACTGACTCCCCCGTGTCGTTTCTTTCTTGTTCTCTGTTTTTCTGGCTGAATTCCCATCTGGAGCGTGGGTACTCACCAAGCCTGCTAATTTTGCCTGGGCTTCTAAGATTGGACCGGGGAGGCCTCAGTGCCTCCTCTCCTTCGGGAGAACGGAAAGACACCTGTGGCCTACGTGCAAGCTTCTTGTCTCGAAGCTTTATTGGTATCCCACGTAAACCAAGTTATTCAGCCTCTTTTTCTCCACTAATTTTCCTACTATACTATTCCTTTCTAATCTCTCTTTATACTTTTAATTAAATAGCTTTTTCCTAGGACGCCGATTCCGTCTCCCCTTCGAATTACCCTGGATCCACCGGGGCTGGACCCTGGCATATATTTATACATTGACTTATTTTTAAATGTGATGAAGAGGGTGATGATTCAGGAAACCAAGAAATCCAAAGAGTAAGTTCCTTAAGGAGGTGAGAGTACAAGTAGAAACCCAGCCTTGGTCAGGATTAACACCATGACAGAGAAAAGGAGAGGAAGAAGAGACATGATTGGGAATACACATAGGTTTGGGGGCTAGAAATTAATGTTCCCATGTATAGCCTCTATTTTCTCTGTGAAATCATTATTGAAAGCGATGAGCAAAGCATCTTAAAAAGAGTGCTAAAAGTTTAACATCACTATTGTGACAAACACGGCAAGTCACTAACAAATGAAATGCTGAAGACAATGGCTATATTATGTGGCACAAATCCACACAGATACACAACTATCTTCAAGCTCATCACCAACCTGGGGAAAAGGGAAATAAAAGACAAATAAATTTGACCACCCTTAGTGTCTCAACAGATGACAAAGTTAATCCAAAAGGAATTAATATGTGCTTAGTCACTCAGTTGTGTCTGACTCTTTGCAACCCCATGGACTGTAGCCCACTAGGCTCCTCTGTCCATGGGAATTCTCCAGGCAAAAATACTGGAGTGGGTTGCCATGTCCTCCTCTGGGGGATCTTCCCAACCCAGGGATCAAACCCAGGTCTCCCACATGGCAGGTGGATTCTTTACCATCTGAGCCACAGGGAAGTCCAGAAGGTAAACGTACTGCTTCTTAATGTATTGCCTCTCAGTTCCAAGTTCACGCTTCTTACTCTCTCTGTGAAAATAATCCTGGGCCCTTAAAGTATTTTTTCATTGCTCACTGGCACCATGAGAGGTTTTATCAGGAGAGGCAGAGCCTGGAGAGACACTGTTGGAGGAAAAGATAGGCTGAAGCAGCCTACTTCAGTACAAGGCACTCACAGCCCCCCTGGTAGAGCTGCCCTCACCTTGAACAGTTTGCATAAGTGTCTCCAGGGAGAATCCTCCCCATGGTTACCTTTTCCCTCCCAGCATGTTCCAGAGGGCAGATTTCCAGCAAATTCTGCAGCATAACACTACTTTTCTGCCATCCAATGAGCCACATCTAGGTCCTCTTCAAGAAGTCCCAGTCTTAGCTCTGGGCAGGGTCCCTCTTTCCTGGGTGTTCCCCTAAAGGTAGCACCTTAGTAACTGCTCCTTATAGCTTCTACTACTCCTATCTTCAGTCATTCTTTTAACTTCTTTTTTGAAAATTAATTACTTAGTTTATTTTTGGTTGTTGCATTAGGTCTTCTTTGCTGTGTGCAGGCTTTCTCTAGTGGTGGTGAGTGGGTGGGGACAGCTCTTTGTTACAGTACACAGGCTTCTTATTACAGTAGCTTTTCTGTGGAGCACAGGCTCTAGGCACATGGGCTTCAGTAGTTGTGGGCTTAGTTGCCTCACAGCATGTGGAATCTTCCCAGACTGGGGATCAAACCCATGTTCCCTGCATTGTCAGGCAGATTCTTAATCACTGGACCACCAGGTAAGTCCTCTCTTACCTTCTTATTAGCCAATTCCTCACTACTTTAAGCCCCTGTTACAGTTCATACTTTTTTTCTACAGTAACTGTTTCCTGTTCAAATTGCTGTGTGGTTTCTCTCTCCTGACTGAACGTAGACTGATACAGTAGTCAGGAAATATAATAAAATCAGAAGGAGATAGGTAGCTTAAAACAAACAGAAGTCAGAGATCTGAAGGTCTCTTTGAACTTAAAGACTGCTTTTAGGGAGAGTAAAGGAGTGATAGAACTGAAAGGGTGGGAGCCTGTGGCATAATTTTAGGTGTAGAAAAGAACCCCTCTTCCTACTCCCCAGCACCCTTCACACCTCACTCATAAAGTAGAAACCCACCAACATTTCTTCCCTCTTGAAAAAGTATTATGGGAGATGCCCTTGTCATTTCCTCCACCTGTGAGCACCTGAGTTGTGTCAGCCCACAGCTCTCTGCTTCATGGGGCAGGCGCACTATGTCACTGCTCAAACGTGGCCCTCGTTGGAGAAGCCCATAGGTGTAAGGTTAGCTGAAACATGCTGTGCTGTCTCTGGGTGCACATCTCTCTCCACTACTGTGGGCTCTGAGGTTTACCGCCAGAAGAGAAGGCTCCCACTGCAGCAGCAAATCCCAGCCATGCTTTTCAAGCTAGATTTATCAGCAGCAAGGTGGATCCTAAGCTTCAATTCTCCTTTAAAGTTTTCTACTAATTTTCCAACTAATTGAAAACCAAAAAGAGGGTAATCAGTGTTTTGAAAACCCTAGATTTAGAATTTGAGATTTCTGAAGAATCTATTAGTAGAACATTTGTCCACCATGACAAGGACAGAAAGAGGTCACAGGAGTGGGATGCTAGGGTGGAATGAATGGAGGATCACTGGAATCATAGGTCTCTAAAAACAGCATCTACTGGGTGTTGAACATGATCTCTGCTGAAGTCACCTGAGCCGAAGGTGAGTTTAGGATGGAGAGGAAAAATGTAAGCCAAGTTCTAAGTATCTTGATGAATGCAAGGGAGCAACCAGGACTTGATGGTGACAATGAAGAGAAGGGAAAAGGTTGGCAGAGCTGGTAACACCTGGGCCTTGAAGGAAGACTTGTTATAGGAAGGTGAAGCAATAATGTTTGGAAGCCACAAATGGAGAAGTAGGCCATGTCGTACCTGATCCTGGCCTTTAGATTCTTTGAGTTTGGGCCAATAAATATCCTTCAACAAAGGAAGCCTAAGGATAAACAAGAATCTCAGGAAGAAAGCTAGGCTTTACTTAAGGAAACAAATAAAATGTTTTGAGAAGACAGTATAAATATACAACCACGCCTGATCTAGAGAGCTTAATGAAAAGGGAGGTTCAAAGGGTGGAAACCAAAGAATAAAAGCCAAAAAGTGTCAAAGAACAAGCCGTCTCATCCCATGCCATCGGGACTGTTGGTTTTCCAGTAAGTTGGATACAATGGGAAATGATAAAAAAAAAAAAAAGATTCATACATACCATAAACATTTTATATAACTTAAAACATAAATGTACACACATGTGCCAATCTTTTGATGTAAGGCCAAGGCCTGTTCTCTGCATATGGATCTGCTGATTGGAGTTATGTGTCTTCTGTGTTACATAAACCACATCCTCTGTCTATGATTTCCAATTTTGCTTTCTTCAAAGTGGACAGGAAACCTAAAGACACTTGGAAAATAATCTGAATGCAGACAGAGCCCATCTAGGTTTTTTAAGTCCTTCCACATCCTTTTAACCTTGTTCTACCTTTACCTAGTCCAAAGCAGAGCTTTCGTAGCTAACCTTTGAGTCATTCCAAAGCTGAGTTTTTATGGAAAAAAAAAAAAAAGTCTTTCTTGCATTTGATCAATTTATTTAAATGAGAAGGAGAGCTGGCTAAACAAATTTGAGGATGAACAGCACAACTGGCCATTGGAAAGACGACAGTCTTACTGGTGGGAGCAGGAAAGCATGGGCAACCTAAAGAGAAACTCTTGGCTGAAGAAGACACCTGCATGCAGCAACCCATGGGGTTAAATCAAGAACATGGTACCAGTTACTTCAACAAGCCAGTCAAGAGGAGACCAATACTGCACAAGTGACAAGACTGACCACATTTTGGGGTAAACGCAAGGATATCAGGGATATGAAGTATTATTAAATGGCTTCAAGTTTCCAAACAAAGAGCTGGCGTGAAGAGCTAACATAAAGATTGTTTTGTTGTTCCCCATTTACTTTTTCCTCAGTCCCTTAATGCCTATGGTTTTCCCCATTTTAAAGAAGAGAAAACAACATTAAGGAACAAGGTAGAAGAATAGTAAAAAAACTAGAGAAGGGCTCTGAAGCTCCGGAGCCACTTCTGGGCCCCACGCTAGTTCCAATGAACTCCTGTTCTTTTAGCATTGACAACTGTAAATTCCTAAGTTTAGCCTCTTTCACTACTTACATCTTTTCTACTGAGTTTTCCACCAGTTAACTAGGAACCAATACTCATACTCATTCTCTCGTTCTTCCCACTGGTTTTTTAGGAACATTACTCACTGGAACATTACTTTCTGTAACTATACAGAAAGGCAAGGATAACAAAACCAACAAAATCAGAAGTAAATATACTTTCAAGAAATGAAGTAACAATATCAACTCTCATAGGGCTAGGCCTACCCTTGTCCTAACATGATCAATGATTTCCTTCTTACATTTTTCAATTTGGGGTGTCCCTTTCATGTCCCACACAATTACTCCATGTTCCTCAGTGAAGAGGCCCCAGATTGGGAAGTCTCTTACCTACTATTCTCCATCAGTAAATATTACGAGCAGGAGAATATTGGGTGCTAATAAAAATGGCCATTTATAGATTAGCCACCATTTACTGAGCACTTACTATGTTTAATCAATACGTTAAGTGTGCCTTGGGTTTCTGACATCATCTTGTTTAATCTTCTCTGAGGTGATGTTATAACCATTATCATCATCATCCCATTTCACAGAGAAATTGACAAAATTATAAGGATTAAGTATGATGCTCAAGGTCACTCAGCAAGTAAATAGCAGAGCCAGGATTTGAATCTAGATAAGAGCCCAGGCCCTAAGATCCAGTTAAACTGCAATACCACAATGCTCCCTTCCCAGACATCCAGCTTCAAGTGGAATTCATTTAAAACTTAGGAGAATTACCTTTTGATATATACAATTTCACTGGTTCCTTTGCCCTAACAATGAGTCCCAGCCATGCACCACAGGAAAAATTGGTTTAGGGCATTCATTTGGATTATTCTAAAGTGATGTTTACCTGATTAAGACAACAACGCTATTTGAAATGGGGTGAGACCCAACTATCATGAAAGTGATTCCCACTCAATACTTTTTACAATCCTTCCCCTTGAGCAAACACAAAACCTTCGTAACAAAGTGGAGGGTCAGTGAAAGAGAGACATGTAGCAGGGTTGGAAAATTACATAATCCAAACTTACCTTTTTGGTACACTTCTTGACAGTGTTGATTAATTCTTGTATTACCAGATCTACACTCTTCAAGGAAGGCCCCTTCAGCTTTACAATTTGTTTTTTGACTATTGCTTCAAATGCCATATCTGGAGTAAACAACCCTGTCCTGGATATAGGAAAGAAAATAGCATGTTAGATATTTTAAATTGAATGATAATCAGTACTCTTTTAACAATGTTTTAATTGGCATGCTACTTAAACTAAGCATGAAAAATCCTCATTTAAAAGGTACATAGTGATTAATTCTATTCACAGAATCATTTGTAATATCTTTAATACATTCTATAGATGATTAACACTACCTACAAACAGTTTCCCAAATGTTTTCAAGGCCCATAATGTGACCTTCAATATTTAACTGTCATTTGTCTCATCTCACTCTTTCACAGCAGGACCAAGGAATGACACAATAGAAGTGGTGTCCTAAATGTACATTTCTGTTTCTAAAGTATTCCAAAAACAATTCCTTCTTGTCCTTCATGGAGTAGGAAATGATCTTCATATTTTGAACACTGAAACGTAGCATTCCTGAACTATATAACATATTCTTTCCAGGAGAGCTGTATTATACTAAGTTCAGAGGTTCCCAGTTTGAGATCCTGGGGTGCTGGGGAGAAAAAAGACAGTTAAGTGGAACTAGCTTACGACCCTGAATGCCTAAATTGTGAATTTACAAAAATAACAAATGATAACCAAGGTAACAAGAATCTTTTTCATCTAGCTGGAATCAATTCAAACTGGTGTCACAACAGGGCTTTTCTAACGCTGTGCAGAAGCTCAGGAAAGCCAGGTCTATGCATGTGTGTGTGTGTTTCACAAAAAATGAAAAATGATTACTCACATCTAAACAAAAGGACAGTGGAAAAAATCTACTGTAAAAGGGATCTTGAACACTGACAAACACTATGCTTACAGATATGCAGGCTCCAGACACTGGTGGATGATCTCCCCATCCTAGACTCTCCTTCCTTCCCCTTATTTGATTACCCTCTCTTCCTTCAACACTCAATTTTATGGTATCTCTTTGGAGAGTTTCCTCTACATTTTCCTTTTAGCAGCCTTATTCTGTGTCTCTCATTTGCTTAGCACTTTGTGCCCTCCTCCATTTCTAATTGCACTGTAGTAGTCATACTATGGAGAAGGCAATGGCACCCCACTCCAGTACTCTTGCCTGGAGAATCCCATGGATGGAGGAGCCTGGAAGGCTGCAGTCCATGGGGTCGCGAAGAGTCGGACACGACTGAGCAACTTCACTTTCACTTTTCACTTTCATGCATTGGAGAAGGAAATGGCCACCCACTCCAGTGTTCTTGCCTGGAGAATCCCAGGGACGGGGGAGCCTGATGGGCTGCAGTCTATGGGGTTGCACAGAGTCAGACACGACTGAAGCGACTTAGCAGCAGCAGCAGCAGCAGCAGTCATACTATACTATTAATTGTAATGTCTCCACTTTGGATACAGAATAAAATACACGTTGTTTGAAGTGAAAGTGAAGTCGCTCAGTCGTGTCCGACTCTTTGCTACCCCATGGACTGTAGCGCACCAGGCTCCTCCGTCCATGGGATTCTCCAGGCAAGAATACTGGAGTGGGTTGCCATTTCCTTCTCCAAACTACTTCTCCAGACTACATGTTGTTTAGTCTGACATTAAAACTGTTCCTCTGTCTGTCACTAATCTTCCTTGCGGTTCTTTTCCTCCTTCCTCTCATGCACATGAGGTTTCAGCCAAACCAGACCATTTGCCTTTCCACAAACATATTCATGCTAATATTTTATGCTTTTTCCTTCATCTAAGATGTTCATTTCACTTTTCCCACAATTTCAGCCTGTCCAAATCCCACCTGTGCTTCAAACCAAGATCAAAAGCAGCCACTTCCTGCAGCTCGCCTTCTACAGCCCTGCCACTGACTTGGTCTTCCTTCTCTGAACCCCAGCATCTTATTTTGCACTACAGTGACCTGAGCACATATTTTGGTCCTATGACTATCCTAGTAAGAAGAGTCATTAGAGCATTTATCTTTGTTTTCTCCACAAGGAGGGATCCCTTGCTCATCATTGGCACTCAGTGTTAGCAGAACAAAGAAGGACCATCAAATCCTCACTGAGCAAAGGTGGTTTCTGTTATTCAAATATCTAATAGAATCAGTTGAGAACAAAACATTTTTAATTAAGTGTATTTAAAAGCCTAAATAATTGCACTATTAACATGTGTTATACTCAGGACATTGTGCACTTATCATTTTGTGTGTGCGTGCATGCGTTTTAGTCGCTAAGTCGTGTCCAACTCTTTTGCAATCCCATGGACTGTAGCCTGCCAGGCTCCTCTGTCCATGCGAATCTCCAGGCAAGAATACTGGAGTGGGTTACCATTTCATTCTCCAGGGGATCTTCCCCACCCATGGATCAAACCCGCAGCTCCTGCATTGCAGGTGGACTCTTTACCACTGAGTCACCAACCAGCTTATAGGCAAATTAACTCCAGAATAATAGTAACAGTCAAGCTCTTCTGTGGGTGGACATATAAATCAGAAATCTATAATCCTGAATTACTGAATTTTTGCAGTTACATTCAATAAAAACATAATCAGTAAAAACTTTTAAAAGTCAAATAAAAACACTGCATTTAGTTAAGCAAAAATACTTTTTTGATCCCTCTCCCAAAACATAATTTGGTTCTACTGCATTTATCAGACTAATACGTGTGAATTCTAGCTCTGTCCAGCTAAAGAGAAAGACAGAGTTTCTATACCAAATGTCTTCTGGAGTTGAAGGAGAGGGAAGAGAATTAATAGGGAACTTAGAAATCCTGTTGATGGTTAAGAAAAACACATTGGATGTGGTTAGAGATGTTTTCTCCTTTTCACTTTATGAATGCATATTTACCCATATTATTTGAGACTTGTAGAGTAGACTTTCCAAATTTCATAAGGATAAATTCAAATGTCATAACTCCTTTGGAAAATCACCAATCACAGTCACACTCAGTGTCAAGTTTTGCTCTCTCAGCTTCTGTTCCCCAAATAGTCTCAAGCTAGCCCTGAGGCAGAAGCTGAGACACAACCGACCGATAGACTGGGGACCCCCTCCTTCATGTAAGATCATCATGAAGTAGGCAACCTAAGTCTTCTGACCTTGAATCAATTTAGCATATGCTCCATTACATTGTATTTAGCCCTCTAAACACAAACTCACAAAATGTGCTTTAAATTCATTTATTTTCTTATCCCAGTTCTTTAATGAAAATAACCTTATATGAGGGGGAATTCAGGCACAAGTTCTCCTCCCAACCACCTCTCTGCTCTCCTTCTTTATTTCTAACTCCAGTTCAAATGCAGGGCTCCCTGCTCCATGAACACATGCTGCTCTTTGCCACCTCCGTGCCTTTGCTCACACCACTCCCTCCACTCTAAGCCCCTTCTCATCTCCTCCAGCCTCAACAGTCTCTCATCTCTTACATCTTTTTGCATCACCATCTACCCCATACACACACACATTCACATTTATACACAAAGACACCTTTCCTTATTGAAATCACTCTTGTTCTCAAAACTGGCAAGGTTTGACTCTAAAATAACCACCTTCATTAACCTTCCCCAATCTTGCTCCATAAATCCAGTCAAAATTAATCCATCTAGTCTTGGTGTAAGTGATGATCACTTATGAGCAAGTCTGGCCTTTGCCTCTGAAATATACAGCCCCAGAGAACAAGGTCTTATTCATCAGTAAATCCCCAATTGTCGAGAGCATGGTGCTGTGAGTGCAGACAGGGTTTTTGATTTTTCAGTGGAAAAGACAATATGACAATACTAGAAATTATCACTGAACTCAAGCAAGAATTTCATATTTTTTATTTCTTACTCCCACCTCTACATTCTACTCTGCTCAGATGATGAAAAGGCTACTTCACTAGCCATTTATAAACACTAATTTTTTTATTAGCTTGAACTGAAGACAAGGAAAACGTGAAGCACTTGCCTGATACCATGTATGTTTTTGATTGCATAGCTTATTTCTCTTCGCAATTCTTTCTCATTGAACTCCATCTGCGGAAGCAAAATGAGCCACAGTTATGACACTCAATTCCTCTGAATAATAATATTGTTGAATATTTTAAAATGAGAATAACTTGACTCTATTATTAATAAATGGATACTCATGTCTTTCCTAACCTAAATCCAGATGGTCAAGACATCTGTTTATATAAAGTTCAAGGCAACACAGAATGTTAGGGATTTCTGGGAGTTTTAGTGCAGCAGATTTTAACTCTTTTATAGATAAGGAATGCTACACATAAAGGATGTCTTCTGTACATAAATCTGGCCATTCATTTGAAATATATAATTCTTCATTCTTTTGCTGAATGTAGTAAATATATTCACAGACAAATGCATACATAAGTGTCACCTGATGTACAACAGTAGTCCAGCTTTGTTGAGAATTAACAATGGCTGTCTCTTCTCCCTGGCCATGTTAAGCACCTGAGTTCAAAATTTATTTAAAAGAGGAAATTAATAATATTTTGCCAATCCTACACAGGATAGATTACTGTATTAAAATTTCCCAGAATTTCTAGGTACCTTAAATTTATTGAAAGTAGGATTAAAGTGTCATAGAGCTTAGATCTGAAAGGGATATCAAGAGAACATTTGGGTCAGCCCCTAACTTTTGAGATTTGGCCTCTCCAACCTCATTGCCTGTCCATTTCCCAGCCCCTCCCCCTCCCCCCGGCACCCACCACTTTATGCCACAGAACTTTGAACAGCTTTAGTTCCACACCTCAGCCTTTACCACTCCTCCCTTTCTGTCTGGAACAATCTCTTCCTCAGCCCCACCTCACCTATTCCTGCTTAACTAGCTGCTCAGCCTTCTTAGCTCAGAAACCAAGTTCCCTTACACAGTCAGGCTGGGATTCATTTCCATGGACTGTGTTTCCATAACACCCTGTGCTGAAGTTTATCACTTTTCTTAACACATATTAATAAACTGTCTATTTACCCATCTGCCTCCCACACCAAGATGTAAGTACATGCCTCTGTATGTGAGACAAGTAACATAGTCCCTAAAACTACCTCGCTGCCTATGGGGCATTTCAACCTTAACATCTCTGAAACAAAACTCTTGGTTCATACCTCCACATTGAACTTTTTCTCAGTTTCCTCATCTGATGGACACTAACATTTGCTCAGTTGTGTAAGTCAAAATCTTGGGAGTCATCTTGAATCTTCTCTTTTTTGCATTTTCCATAACAATCCAAGCCTCATTGACCCTTTCTTCAAAATCATGAATCCATCCACTTCTCTCAAGCCTCTCTGTTGAGGCATTTCTACTATAAAGCTAAATAAGTTTAAGTTTCAGAACTTCTCTCTTGCATAAATTCCTTACAAGACCCTGTGCCTGTGTGTTTATAATTTTGCATTATTCAAGAGGGGTCCCCAAATTGTATAGGCTTCAAGTCCCCCACAAAGTGGATTCACCTCTGCTTCGGCCCTACTGTTTAAGCCATCTTGTCTCCTTCAATCTTTACAATCCAACCCAGACAGTGGTCTTTTAAAATCACCAATCAAATCAGGTCACACTTTTTCTTAAAACTCTCCCCAGACTTCCCATTGTTAAATGTAAGCACTTTATCACAACCTAGAAAGCTCTGCATAAACTGGGCACTTCCTTTCTCTGAATTCATTTTCTCCCCGCTCCCCTTCATCAGCTCTGCACCAGCCTCAGTTGTTCCTCACTTGCTACACAGGTGCTTGCTTTAGGGCCTTGTCCTTGGCATCTTGCCTTAAACAACCTTCTTCCTCCAGATCCTTATAGCTGACCTCTTCATGCCATTCTGGTCAGGCTTTAAGGGCCCCATAGTCTGAGAGACCTTGCCTGAACATTCCATCAAAAGTGGCTAATCTAATTCCATTCTCTCTCATATTTCATTATGTAATAATACTTGACTTTTTTTTTTTTTTTTTTACTTTGTCTATTCATCAATTTTCTGTCTTTTGCCACCAGACAGTATCTCTGTCTTGATCCCTGGCACCTAAGATCACTGGTACACAGTAGATGCTCAAGAAACATTTGTAAATGAATTAGACAACAAATAAGCATCACAGGAACCTGTTAGTAGTTGTTGAATTATTGAAATATCATTAGATTCCATTAAATAAAATAAGAATCATCAGTAAGAAAATAACTTCCCTCCTGAATTTCACTACCTGAGTATGGAGGTTTTTGTCTAAAGAATTATTTTAGTCCCATACCATTCACATAACATTTTATGAACAGTTATGTAGAACAGAAAATAGAAATGAAATGAAACAAAAAGAAAGAATAACACTTGGTACAAACCTTTACTATCTCAAAAGGAAAGCGTTCATGGAATATACGATTGATTTTAGCACCCCCTGAGAGCTCCAGAGTGTCTACTTGATCCCCTGACCCTTCAATTCTCTTCTCAAAATCCACAGCAAATTGTTGAACCATCCTGTAATTGCAAAAGAGAAATAAATTCAAGTTAAAGTTACAAGGCTTCGCATTTTTCATCTGAATTTGCTATGGTTATCCCTCAGAACTCTTTTCCTGGTGTTCTTAGTGTCACCTACTGGCAGAATTAAAAATGCACTCTAGTCAGTGCTCAAAATGTAACTATATGAAATACACATTATCAAGATTTATTTCAGACATCTAATTTAAAATATATACTTTAAATATCTGCATCATTAAATAAACTTTCTGCCATTTAGCTGCAACTATAAAACAGCATTTTAAAATACTTAAATTAGAAATACACTACCATGTGTAAAATTGATAGCTAGTAGGAGGCTGCTGTATAACACAGGGAGCCCAGCCCAGCACTCTGCGACAACCTAGAGGGGTTGGATAGAGGGTGGGGTGGAAGGAGGTTCAAGAGAGAGAGAGCATATGTATATACTTATGGCTATTTTATGTTGTTTTATGCAGAAACCAACATAACATTGTAAAGCAATTATCCTCCAATTAAATTTTTAAAAAATCATCTAAGCAATAAAACTTCATATAAAATAGTTAAATGAGCCAGGACTCCTGTGACATCACTATCACCTAGTGTTCCAACTGCTCCAGTAGAGTGCTCTCATACTTTATGAGCTACTCTCTTCCCTGACCTCAGCATCACAGACCTCATTCTGCCAGAACAATGCAAATTTCTGGCCCTCCACCCTTGCCCCTCTGCAACTAGCTCTAGCCTTGTTTTTCAATGACTCCCTAGAATTCAATAAAATGAAAGCTCCTGACCCCATCACCTAAGATTCTCCAGGGTCTGTCCCTGGACGCCTCATCTCTTACAACTCATCCCTACTCACCTTCCAAACCAACTAAAAAGAAGCTATTTAGAGGTCCCCATGAGTACCATGTCTCTCTGCTTTACACTCATTTTCCTTTCTGCTCTGCCTTATGCTTCTTTGTCTGGCTAATTATTATCAGTCC
The DNA here is from genome assembly GCF_032405125.1 of Capricornis sumatraensis. NCBI lineage: Eukaryota > Metazoa > Chordata > Mammalia > Artiodactyla > Bovidae > Capricornis > Capricornis sumatraensis. The sequence continues at coordinate 46,908,450 of NC_091082.1, read as the reverse complement.
TTCAAGACTCAGTTTAAGCATTAGTTTTTTCAGGAAGCTTTCCATGATCCACAACTCTATCCACCACCACCACTCACTGCCACCCAGATGAAGGAACCCTTCTCAGCTTCCTCAGAATATTTTCAGCAGAGCATGTAGCAGAGGGCATCACCATCACTCATCTATCAGTCTTTCTCCTAAGGGCATGGACCATGCATATGATTTATTATCCCCTGCTTGGCATATGAGAGGTACTCAGCAAGTTCAATGAAGGAATGAATTACCTCAAGGCAGTTGGTAAAAAACAAAGCAAAAAAATATGTTATACAGAAAAAATGACTAGTGGTATTTATGACTAGTAGGTTTAGAAAGTCTCAATTTTGACACACTGAAACTATTTTTAAATTCAAAATCTACTAGATTGAGAAAAAATTCAAACCACCTAAAATCTGAATCTTTTATTCTCTTTCATTAAAATTATGGATGAAGTAAAAGGAACTTCAAATATTTAGGCCTAAAAATCTAGAATATAACTGGATATAGCTATGTTCATGTACATGCTACTATTAATCTAATTTTAAACACCTGGAAAGGTATGAAACATTGGGAAACCCCTGAAAATTCACCTCCAGCTACTCCATTCCCATACCCTACACCCCAGCCACCTGGCCCACTGGAACAAGCTGTACCGAAGTTCACGCTATTCTCTTGACTTCCTTCTTCCACCCGACAAACGCCTCCCATACTTCAGGGTCTCATTCAAGTGAGTTCACACCCTTCCTAGCATGTATCTGCTCTTTATCTGATCTCCCTTAACATTTAATACTTACCAGAAATGTAGCATTTATCAGATTTTAACAGTTAGTTGTTATATATCTGTTTCTGCTGCTCTACTGTGGTTTCTTCTTGTGGGTTAAAAATCTTATTCATTTTTGAATCCTCAGTAGATAGCACAGAGCCAGACATCAAATAGAGTACAGAGATGTCAGCAAGGCAAGAGAAAGTAATGAAGAAAGGAAGGGAGGGAGAGAGGCAGGAAGGAAAGAAGGAGGTGAATCAGCTCCCTACAAGGGAGGAATCTAACTGTGGAAAATTGTAATGAGTCCAATGGAATCACAGAGGCAAGACCTAGTCTTTACAAAGACAACAGTTTCAGTTGAATGTTAAGATGATGACCCAGGACCTAAACAGAAATAGCTTTCCTTTCTCTGTAACTCGAAGACTTTTAATAGGAGCTTAACCAAAGCCAAGAAGAAAAAGAAAAGATAAACTATGAGAGAGTTGAATCCAAAAAAAAAATTTTTCCTCTGTATGATCTTACTGTTTTTTACATGGAGGAATATAAGATAATGCATTGAATATGTTACATAAATAATTTGAACATTTAGAAATCCTCCTACAAATAAAAGGAATTATGTTGTGCATTTTAAAAGCCACATTAGGGGTGTTTGATTACAAGACTGCAGAGAGAAAGGGGCCATAGGAAGTGGCAAGCATCATCTTTAGAGATGGACTTCAGATATCCAGGAATGTAAGCTGGTCAATGGGGGTCTTCAGGTGGAGAGAGACCTGGGGCAATTTGAAGCACAGCGATAAAAGGATAGATGAGGCTGAAAGGAGCTGAAAGAAGGAATGAGGGTAAAAGACATAAGGGGATGGCAATTCTCCAACAACTCTGCTATCCTAACCCAAGAACTCTCAGGGATAAATCTAATAACCCAAGGATAAGAAGAAAAGATCTTGAAGGAGTAAAAAGACACTTGGCAGTTTTCACATTTATGTATTTAAAGGTCTACATTGAAATTATTACCAAATAGGAAAAAGAAACTTAAATGTGCCCTACAGTCTGTACTTTTTTAAGTTAAATCCTTGGTTCTCACCGCACTGAAAAATACACACAGAGAGATGATATGAAATGACTGAAATAAAAATGATAATAAATACATGTGACACCAACAGAAACAGTTGCACAATCCAGATGACATTTTCAGCAGGAACCTAGCCCACTTTTAAAGACTAAGGGCAAACAACCCTACTGAGTTATCACTGTTGGTTTTGCTCATTTACTGAATCCAATTAGAAAAACACAATAAAACTGGGCAGAGGATTGGGCATTGCTTAAATTTATAATGACAGAATTAAGATCAACTATTCTTCAAGAAAACAAAGATTCAAGGCTTATTTTATGACATATACAAACCCTCATATACTTTACTTCTATGGGAAAAAACCTATAAACTAGCATGATAAATAGACTAAGGAAAAAGCAAACTGAAGAAATGTGTTTCAAGTGCTGAACAAGGGAAGGGCAAGGTGACTCACTGCAGCAATGCTTTGGTCTTCCGGGTGGGGTCCTCTGGCTTGAAGTTTTTGTAGGCTTCCACTTCATGTTCTATGGACAGCAACTGGCCCTGTAGTTTGTTTCTGAAGTTGGGCAGGGTGTCTCGAATGTGGTTGGTAAGTTGCTAAATAAAACAAAACAAATTCATGCACACATATAAGAGATGGAAGTTCAACTCAGAAGATAAAAATTGGCCTTAACTGTTTTCCAGATCACTCAAAACCTTAGAAAGTCATACACACATGTGAGTCTGACTATGTAGACAGATGTGAGAAGTTCCAGCTCTCTCCTCCACCGCCTACACCCAAGGTCAAAATTCCCTCAGCTAAAGTCACTAGCTGAGACTATCTCTTTACATCTGGGATACCCTGTTAAAGGCAGCTAAGTTTACTAATGAAGCTGCCTAATGACACCTTAGTATGGACTAATCTGTCAGATAAGCTACGCTGTCAAAAGGAATTTTAAGTTAGAATGTGATACAAATGAAAGAAGCAGAGAATGACAGGTGCTGCCTGAATTCTCAGAACCAAAAAGCTCACCACCAGTGGAGCACAAACCCATGCACCTGTCAGTTGTTAACTTCCTTTTCATTCTATAGCTCAGGCAAGTGTTTCCTCTTTCCTCCATCTTTAGGCCCCAGTCCAACTGTGGTTAGTCCCTAGCTTACACCCTCAACAGGTTGTATATAAAAAGCCCTGGTATTGATAACTCTAACTAACCACTTGCTGTGGCATTTCCACTGAAGTCAACTGCTGACACCTCAAGCTTAGGATAAAGAAAATTTTCTAAGAGATTTTCTAAGAGGGACAAAATTAATTGAGAACAAAGGTGGGATATAAACCCAGATTGATTAGCCCTCTGACTAATGCTCTTTCTATTACAATATAATTAAGTCTGAATTAACAGGAAAAAAAGATCATGTTTTTGCATGGCTTAAGAAATAAACTCAGAATCAAGAGAAGAGAAATGTAAATGTTATAGAAATCTAGGAAAAAGAATAATAAATTTAAAGTCAGTGAGTCAATTTAGTCACTCAGTCGTGTCCAATTCTTTGTGACCCCATGGACCGCAGAATGCCAGGCCTCCCTGTCCATCACCAACTCCTAGAATTTATCCAAAATTCATGTCCATTGAGTTGGTGATGCCATCCAACCATCTCATCCTCTGTCATGCCCTTCTTCTCCTGCCTTCAATCTTTCCCAGCATCAGGGTCTTTCCAAATGAGTCAGTTCTTTGCACCAGGTGGCCAAAGTATTAGACTTTCGGCTTCAACAGTCCTCCCAATGAGTGTTCAGGATTGATTTCCTTTACGATTGACTGGTTTCATCTCCTTGTCCAAGGGACTCTCAAGAGTCTTCTCCAACACCACAGTTCAAAAGCATCAATTCTTGGTGCTCAGCTTTCTTCATAGTCCAACTCACATCCATACATGACTATTGGAAAAACCATAGCCTTGACTAGACGGACCTTAGTCGGCAAAGTAATGTCTCTGCTTTTGAATATGCTGTCTAGGTTGGTCATAACTTTCCTTCCAAGGAGTTAGTGTCTTTTAATTTCATGGCTGCAGTCACCATCTGCAGTGATTTTGGAGACTAAAAAAATAAACTCAGCCACTGTATCCACTGTTTTCCCATCTATTTGCCATGAAGTGATAGAACCAAATACATGGTCTTAGTTTTCTGAATGTTGAGCTTTAAGCCAACTTTTTCACTCTCCTCTTTCACTTTCATCAAGAGGCTCTTTAGTTCTTCTTCACTTTCTGCCATAAATGTGGTGTCACCTGCATATCTGAGGTTATTGATATTTCTCCTAGCAATCTTGATTCCAGCTTGTGCTTCATCCAGTTCAGTGTTTCTCATGGTGTACTGTGCACATAAGTTAAATAAGCAGGGTGACAATATACAGCCTTGACGTACTCCTTTCCCGATCTGGAACCAGTCTGTTGTTCCATGTCTAGCTCTATCGGTTTCTTCCTGACCTGCATACAGATTTCTCAGGAGGCAAGTCAGGTGGTCTGGTATTCCCATCTCTTTCAGAATTTTCCACAGTTTGTTGTGATCCACATAGTCAAGGCTTTGGCATAGTCAATAAAGCAGAAGTAGATGTTTTTCTAGATCTCTCTTGCTTTTTTCAATGATCTAGCAGATGTTGGCAATTTGATCTCTGGTTCCTCTGCCTTTTCTTAAACCAGCTTGAACATCTGGAAGTTCATGGTTCATGTACTATTGAAGCCTGGCTTGGAGAATTTTGAGCATTACTTTACTAGCATGTGAGATGAGTGCAATTGTGCAGTAGTTTGAGCATTCTTTGGCATTGCCTTTCTTTGGGATTGGAATGAAAACTGACCTTTTCCAGTCCTGTGGCCACTGCTGAGTTTTCCAAATTTGCTGGCATATTGAGTGCAGCACTTTCACAGAATCATCTTTCAGGATTTGAAGTAGCTCAACTGGAATTCCATCATCTCCATTAGCTTTGTTTGTGTGATGCTTAATAAGGCCTACCTGACTTCACATTCCAGGATGTCTGGCTCTAGGTGAGTGATCACACCATCGTGATTATCTGGGTCTTGAAGATCTTTTTTGTATAGTTCTTCTGTGTATTTTAAATTTAAAGTAAGGGGAATAAGATAAGTACACCAAAACCAACTGAAGAACCATTTTAAATCATTTATGTTTTTCCGAGCTTACCCGTGTGTGTGCTTAGTCACTCAGTTCTTTCCAATTCTTTGCAACACTATGGACAATAGCTCTGTCCATGGGGATTCTCCAGGCAAGAATACTGGAGTGTGTTGCCATGCCCTTCTCCAGGGGATCTTCCCAACCCAGGGATCGAATCCAGGTCTCCCACATTGCAGGTAGATTCAAGGTTATCTGTATATTCAAGGTTATCTGGATATATCTATTCAATAAATCAAGTTATTTAATTGTCAATAGTTCATACCTATCCTATAACCTTGTCCATAGTTATGACTTGTTAGAATAGAAAAAGGAGTCCAGAATGGCAGTGGCTAAAAGACAAGGAAGGGAAAAGTCTGAGAAAATAGAACAAAGGAAGGTCTGAGGACCACAGTGAGGACCTCAGGTAGAACAAACAGCGCTCCTGGCTAGCCCAGTATACATAGGGCAAGCCCGGGGGGAAGAGAAAAAAACCACATGAAAAGAGGAGCCAAAGGGCAGGGGCATCTCCCCTCTTCTCTTTGCGTCTTTTGGGTCGGCATGCCCTCACGCCTCAAGGATGTATTTTCCTTTATTTTCTAAATGAAACTGAGCTGTAACACGGAGCTGTAACACCAATCTGTCTGAGAGCTGTGACACGGTCTGTCTGAGAGCTGTGACAGGGTGTGTCCAAGGGCTGTAATGCTGGTCTGTCACTTCAAATTTTTGTTGGGATGAGACAGAACTGAGGAAAGTCCACACTCCTCCAACAGACTTATCATGTTATTCCCCTGGCATGTATTGCCACTATGGTTTTGAAGTAGAAAATAAAAGCATGGAGAAGACTGCATCCCCAGTAGCAATGCCCAAGAACAAACCCCAAATCTAAGAGTAATAGTAACCACTTGACTGACTTGCCTAACTTCTCTTCTTGGAAGTGTCAACCTCAACATGACTGAAATCAAGTACCTAATATTACCTTCAGAAGTTTCTCCATCTTGGTGATTTCATAATAACCTGGAACTTGGGAGTTACCCTTGACTTTCCCTCTCCATCACTTACCAGAGCTAATCCACTGCCTAGCTCTCAATTATCCCAAACATGCCCCAAATCCGATTTCTTTTCCATCTCTACTGGCCCTAACCAAGACCAGGGTATCATCATTTCTCATTTGACTCATAAGTGAGAGGTGTTCTCATTTCTTTTTTTTTCCCCCCATATCTACTCTTGATCTTCCTATTTGCAACCACCATAATCATCTTAACCCACAGATGTGACTGTTATTTCCCTTCTCAGATTCCTTAAACAACTGACTCCCCAGGGCTCTTAGGATAACAGCCAAAATCTTTAACATTGCCTACAAACACTATAAGATTCAGCCACTGCCTTCATCTCCACATTCAACTCTTACAACTTACTCTCTGACCACCAGCCATAATGATATTCTTCTCAATTCCTCAAAAATGTCCTGTTCTCTTTCAGTTTTTGCTACAGTAAGGGTCCCTCGGGGTCAGACGTGTTGGTACACATAAGATGAGCAATACAATTATCCTAATTTCAGGAGACTTCCCTGGCAGTCCAGTGGTTAAAATTGTGTGCTTTCAATGCAAGGGTTCAATTCCACATGCCATATGGCATGGCAAAAAAAAAAAAATTATCCTAATTTCAAACACAGTGTGAAGATCCTTGAAGCAACAGAGAAACTGATTATACAGCAAATGAAAGATCTTTAGTACAATATTTATTCGATTTTCAGTCAACCAGAATCAGTTATGCCATAATTTATGGGTCACGTGTAATAACCAAATGGTCAATCATACCTGTTCTACTTTTCCAGTATTCATATTTCTAACTTTATTATTTCTAATTATTTTATTGACTTTTCTCTAAGTTTTTTTTAGTTTGTTTGCATTTTTCTTAGCCCAATACAAGTATGAAAGCAGAAATCAAAAAATAGTTTTATCAGAGCTAAATACATTGATAGAATATCATGATTCTTGCATGACAAACCAAAGTTCCTTCTCCAAAACAAGTTAATAATTTTTATATGACAACTATATTATTGCTTTATGGCTTCCAAATTATTCATCTACCCTTAATTTAAAAATACAAATTTTATATTAGTCTGTGTTACATCATTTAAAATACAAGTATACTACTGTTTTTTATTTTCTAAAACTGCTTCAATTGCTGCCTAAATGGTTCAGATATAACGTTACTAGTAGCCTACTGTTGTGTTAGCCTCTACTGACACCTTCTAGGAGGGAACAATCAGAACAATTGTTAACTACTTGACTTATTTAAGTTCATAAATAAAAGTTTAAGCATAAATAAAAGTTTTTGTGAGAAAAGTTGCTCACCATCTGAGTTAATGTAATCAAAACTTGGGGTGGAGGCTCTATGCTCAATGACAATGACACAATTCTACTAGGGACTGGAAAATATATCAAAAAAAAAAGTACTTTAAATTTTTATGGAAGAAATGTATACATGCATGAAGTGAGGGGAGGCAAAGGGCCTAATTCTATCTGTTATGGGGAAAGGGGTTATCTGAAAAAGTTTCTTAGATGAATGAAGATCAGTGATTGCTTATGTGTTTTTAAGATTGGAAATTAAGGATCAAACCAATCCTAAACAAAATCATAAAGAAATTTTAACTTAATCATCACAGATTGACATTTCAAAAAAAAAGAAAAACAGATGACAAGAGACCAACTTTTCAGAGAGATACAAGTTTAACTCCTTAAAACAATTATATATTATGAACAAACATGTGCTAAAATGTGTTCCCCTGTTCACTGTTTCTAAATAAATACGTATTTCTGCTTAGTACACTATTCTTTCAATAATATTAAGGTGAAATCTTGTCATTTAGAATTACTAATGGCAGGGGTCTAAGTATTCATATTCATCTTTTAACTTTTCTATTAATACTGTTATGCTAAATAGTTCAGAAAAAAGTATAAACATAAGAAATATGGATTCCAATAGCCATTCACATATTTTATAATTGTTCTTGTTGTTTGAAAAACCATTTTTACCTGATTAAGGACCTTCTGAAGGTGTGGGGTCCCCATCCGATCAGCAATATGTCTGTAAGCCGGGTGTGAGAGAAAAAATTTCCTTTCTGCCAACATGGCAGCCTTTATGTCCTTCTTCCCATCTATGTCCTTCTGGCTCCTGTTTACCACCCCTACGTAACCTAAAACAAAACACACACCTATGGAGTTGGGGATACTTTTGGTTTCTTCTTCTGGGGAAATTTTAAAGCTCTTGAAGAGGCCAAATAAGAAAAACAAAATTATTTCAAGAGTCTGAAGAATAGATCCCCTCACAAAACTCAATTTGAGAGATCAGTATTTAATGAAGGCTGGACAATTTGGCTAATGTTGATTTTTTAGCATTAACAAAATAACATCCTTTTGTCCTTAAAAGATCTGTGCATTTAAATAGAGTAAATCTCTAAGCAGCTTTGTCAGACAGCAGCAAGTAAATAATTCAGACTTAAACAGAAAACATTTATGCAGACTATGATGAATAATTACACCCTTCCTTCAAACCCCTTCCTTTTCCTGTTTTATTCCTATTGTTTGAAGGAATAGTTCTTTCTTTGGATCAATTTTACTGCATTATTTGGGAACACCATGTCATTCCATAACATGTTTAATTAAGCTTAAATCCATTCTTTGCAACATGGAGGCATAAAAATTCAGCCTTCCACTGGTTTCCCAGTTGTTTCCCTGCCACACCATCAAAGAAAGTCCTGTATAGGACACAGTACATTACCCCTGCGAAGTGGCAGCAGCTTATTCTCTAGAACATCCCTGGCATCTGTTCCTTCATCCATGAGATCCAGTTTGGTGATGACTCCAATAGTTCTCAGACCTGCACCACAAACAGAACCCACATTACACAATTTGCAGACACCACCAAGTTTCAGAGACATATGTGTCTCAATGTTAATTGCAAAGCACTCATATTTCTGGTTCTTTCCCTGTTCCTCTCCATCTTATTTTGTTTTCTAATCCACAACTATCCCGTCTGGTAAATGTCAACAGGATGAGACAGAAAGCTGCAAAACGACCCATCCATAAGATAACTCTTGATCCCGGAGAGAAAAAACAAATAGCTGTTTCACCAAAACACTTATAAATGTATGAGTTTATTTTTATACTACATGTACATGGAAATTATATATTTAAGTTATCCCCTCAGGGATTTCACACGGTATGGATGCTTTCATTTTATGCATTGCATTATTAAAAACAAAAAATAGGTTACACATGGACCAGTGATGTGGGTATGTCAGAAACCAAAGCTTATTATTGATCCAGGTCTGAGCACTTGAGATCAAACTACAAAGAGAAGAAAATTAGGTACAGGATACCATCACTACGAAAAATAAACTCAAAAGTCTCACATATTCATTGTTGCTTAGAAAAGGAAATATGACTTAATGGAAAGAAGACTGAAATAGGAATTCTGAGTCATGGATTCTAGTCTTAAGTCACTTAACTCTCTGAGTCTCAGTTTTCCTCTTCAATAAAATAAACAGTTGGAAATCATGAATCAAAGGTTCCTTTCAGTAATAAAATAATGCAAAAACCTAAACATTTTATATAGCATATCAGATATACTGTGTTTGTTCTTTGCTCCCATCATTAGATAAAATGAACAATATTTGCCTGATTCATCTTTTTAAGTGTATTTCTTGGCTTTGCAAATAAACATGGTTAACTGAATACAAGTTTTTATTCTCTGCCTGAAACCATTCTCAATGGCTTCCCTGATAGCTCAGTTGGTAAAGAATCCTCTTGTAATGCAGGAGACCCCAGTTCAATTCCTGGGTTGGGAAGATCCCCCGGAGAAAGGATAGGTACCCACTCCAGTATTTTTGGGCTTCCCTTGTGATTCAGCTGGTAAGAATCTGCCTGCAATGTGGGAGACCTGAGTTTGATCCCTGGGTTGGGAAGATCTCCTGGAGAAAGGAAAGGCTACCAACTCCAGTATTCTGGCCTAGAGAATTCCATGGACTGTATAGTCCATGGGGTTGCAAAGAGTCGGACACAACTGAGTGACTTACAGGTTCACTCTCAAATAATAATGTTTAATACTTTCTAAAACATTTATCGTTTTAAATGCTTTACATGTCTTAAATCATTTAATCCTATCAAGTACTCCAACTACTCATTTTTTAAGATGTGGAAACTAAGGCAGAGAGAGATTAAGTCACTAGTCCCAAGGTCATATAAGAAATGGATCTGGGCAGTCTGGTTCTAGAATCCATGCTTTTAACCAATATACTCCTTATCACAGTAAAATAATTTTTTTAAATGTAGAGGTCTTAAACCAAGAAGGAAAAAGAAAATGAAAGAGAAATACAGATAATTTTTGAAACTGGAAACTTAGCAGGATGACTGTGAACTAACCTAACAGATCAGAAAAGAGGAAAACTTCATCCAAGAAACTCAACAACATGAGATGCCCAGAAGCTGAATAATCTACATTACAGCCTTTCCGTAAGAGTCAAGACCTGGGGGGGGCAATAGCTCTGAAAACTGTGGAGAATGGTGGTGGCAGCTGAAGCTGAAAATAGAAACACTGGATGGAAGCAGTTAGATTTCCATGGATAACATAGCTAGGTGCCACCCTGGTCTATCCTGGCAGGACAGTGCAGGTTCACTCTCTGGAAAGAACACAGAAAAAACTGAACTCATGGGCCCTGGCCCGGTTTGGAGGGATATAGATCATGGCAAACACCCTCTTCCAACAACACAAGAGAAGACTCTACACGTGGACATCACCAGATGGTCAACACCGAAATCAGACTGACTACATTCTTTGTAGCCAAAGATGGAGATCTATACAGTCAACAAAAACAAGACCAGGAGCTGACTGTGGCTCAGATCATGAACTCCTTATTGCCAAATTCAGACTTAAATTGAAGAAAGTAGGGAAAACCATTAGACCATTCAGGTATGACCTAAATCAAATCCCTTATGATTATACAGTGGAAGTGAGAAATAGATTTAAGGGACTAGATCTGATAGATAGAGTGCCTGATGAACTATGGAATGAGGTTCATGACATTGTACAGGAGACAGGGATCAAGACCATCCCCATGGAAAAGAAATGCAAAAAAGCAAAATAGCTGTCTGGGGAGGCCTTACAAATAGCTGTGAAAAGAAGAGAACTGAAAAGCAAAGGAGAAAAGGAAAGATATAAGCATATGAATGCAGAGTTCCAAAGAATAGCAAGGAGAGATAAGAAAGCCTTCTTCAGCGATCAATGCAAAGAAATAGAGGAAAACAGAATGGGAAAGACTAGAGATCTCTTCAAGAAAATTAGAGACACCAAGGGAACATTTCATGCAAAGATGGGCTCGATAAAGGACAGAAACGGAATGGACCTAACAGAAGCAGAAGGTATTAAAAAGAGGTGGCAAGAATACACAGAAGAACTGTACAAAAAAGATCTTCACAACCCAGATAATCACAATGGTGTGATCATTCATCTAGAGCTAGACATCCTGGAATGTGAAGCCAAGTGGGCCTCTAAGCATCACTAAGAACAAAGCTAGTGGAGGTGATGGAATTCCAGTTGAGCTACTTCAAATCCTGAAAGATGATACTGTGAAAGTGCTGCACTCAATATGCCAGCAAATTTGGAAATCTCAGCAGTGGCCACAGGACTGGAAAAGGTCAGTTTTCATTCCAATCCCAAAGAAAGGCAATGCCAAAGAATGCTCAAACTACCGCACAATTGCACTCATCTCACATGCTAGTAAAGTAATGCTCAAAATTCTCCAAGCCAGGCTTCAGCAATACATGACCCATGAACTTTCTGATGTTCAAGCTGGTTTTAGAAAAGGCAGAGGAACCAGAGATCAAATTGCCAACATCTGCTGGATCATGGAAAAAGCAAGAGAGTTCCAGAAAAACATCTATTTCTGCTTTCTTGACTATGCCAAAGCCTTTGACTGTGTGGATCACAATCAACTGTGGAAAATTCTGAAAGAGATGGAATACCAAACCACCTGAACTGCCTCCTGAGAAATCTGTATGCAGGTCAGGAAGCAACAGTTATAACTGGACATGGAACAACAGACTGGTTTCAAATAGGAAAAGGAGTACGTCAAGGCTGTATATTGTCACCCTGCTTATTTAACTTATATGCAGAGTACATCATGAGAAATGCTGGACTGGAAAAAACACAAGCTGGAATCAAGATTGCCAGGAGAAATATTAATAACCTCAGATATGCAGATGACACCACCCTTATGGCAGAAAGTGAAGAGGAACTAAAAAGCCTCTTGATGAAAGTGAAAGTAGAGAGTGAAAAAGTTGGCTTAAAGCTCAACATTCAGAAAATGAAGATCATGGCATCCGGGCCCATCACTTCATGGCAAATAGATGGGGAAACAGTGGAAACAGTGTCAGACTTTATTTTTTGGTCTCCAAAATCACTGCAGATGGTGACTGCAGCCATGAAATTAAAAGACGCTTACTCGTTGGAAGGAAAGTTATGACCAACCTAGGTAGTATATTCAAAAGCAGAGACATTACTTTGCCGACTAAGGTCCGTCTAGTCAAGGCTATGGTTTTTCCTGTGGTCATGTATGGATGTGAGAGTTGGACTGTGAAGAAGGCTGGGCACCGAAGAATTGATGCTTTTGAACTGTGGTGTTGGAGAAGACTCTTGAGAGTCTCTTGGACTGCAAGGAGATCCAACCAATCCATTCTGAAGGAGATCGGCCCATTCTGAAGGGATTTCTTTGGAAGGAATGCTGCTAAAGCTGAAACTCCAGTACTTTGGCCATCTCATTTGAAGAGTTGACTCATTGGAAAAGACTCTGATGCTGGGAGGGATTGGGGGCAGGAGGAGAAGAGGACGACCGAGGATGAGATGGCTGGATGGCATCACTGACTCGATGGACATGAGTCTGAGTGAACTCCGGTAGTTGGTGATGGACAGGGAGGCCTGGTGTGCTGCGATTCATTGTGTCACAAAGAGTCGGACACGACTGAGCGACTGAACTGAGTATTAAAAGAGAATAATTAAGCAAAATTCTATACAGAAAGTGGGAGGACCACCCCTCCCCATTCCAGTTCCTTAATCTGACTTGAATAAAGACTTTAACCCCCAGGCAAGAGATTGGAACAATGGTCTGGGAATACTAACCATTCCAACAGAAAAAAATACATATTGACATTCAAAGGAACAATAGTTAAAATAGTCCAATAAAACATTGGACTATTGTTGTGAAGTCTATCATTCCATAATTCAAATAAACACACACGGAACACCAACCAATAATATTTCACATTTAAATATAAATGGTCAGCCAAGGAGATGCTCTAATACGAAACTAAAAGCAGTAAACATTATACAACTGAACTTGAGGGACTTCCCTGGAGGTCTAGTAGTTAAGATTCTGCACTTCCACAATTCATATGGAAACACAAAAGACCCTGAATAGCCAAAGCAGTGTTGAGTAAAAAGAATGGAGCTGGAGGAATCAATCTTCCTGACTTCAGGTTATACTACAAAGCTGCAAGGAGATCTGGTACAAAAACAGAAATATAGACCAATGGAACAAGATAGAAAGCCTAGAAATAAACCAATGCACCTATGGGTACCTTATTTTTGACAAAGGAGGCAAGAATATACAATGGGGCAAAGATAGCCTCTTCTATAAATGGTGCTGGGAAAACTGGACTGCTACATGTAAAAGAATGAAATTGGAACACTTCCTAACACCATACACAAAGATAAACTCAAAATGGATTAAAGACCTAGATGTAAGACCAGAAACTATAAAACTCTTAGGGGAAAACATAGGCAAAACACTCCATGACATAAACCAAAACAAGATCCTCTATGACCAACCTCCTACAGTAATGGAAATAAAAACAAAAGTAAACAAGTGGGACCTGATTAAACTTAAAAGCTTTTGCACAGCAAAGGAAACTATAAGCAAGGTAAAAAGACAACCCTCAGAATGGGAGAAAATAATAGCAAATGAAACAACTGACAAAGGATTAATTTCCAAAATATACAAGCAGCTCACAGAGCCCAATAGCAGAAAAACAAACAACCCAATCAAAAATTGGGAAAAAGACCTTAACAGACATTTCCTCAAAGAAGACATACAGATGGCTAACAAACACATGAAAATATGCTCAACATCGCTCATTATTAGAGAAATGCAAATCAAAACTGCAATGAGATATCACCTCACACCGGTCAGAATGGCCCTCATCAAAAAGTCTACAAACAATAAATGCTGGAAAGGGTGTAGAGAAAAGGAACACTCTTGCACTGTCGGTGGGAATGTAAATTGATAGAGCCACTATGGAAGATGGTATGGAGATTCCTTAAAACACTAGGAATAAAACCACCACATGACCCAGCAATCCCACTCCTAGACATATACCCTGAGGAAACCAAAATTGAAAAAGACACATGTATCCCACAGTTCACTGCAATACTATTTACAATAGCTAGAACATGGATGCAACCTAGATGTCCATCGACAAATGAATGGATAAAGAAGTTGTAGTGCATACACGCAATGGAATATTACTCGGCCATAAAAAGGAATGCATTTGAGTTAGTTCTAATGAGGTAGAGGAACCTAGAACCTATTATACAGAGGGATGTGAGTCAGAAAGAGAAAGAGAAATACCATATTCTAACACATATATATGGAATCTAGAAAAATGGTACTGAAGAATTTACTTACAGGGCAGAAATGGAGAAACAGACATAGAGAACAGACTTATGGACATGGGGAGAGGGGATGAGAGGGTGAGATGTATGGAAAGAGTAATATGAAAACTTACATTGCCATATGTAAAATAGATAGCCAACAGGAATTTTCTCTATGGCTCAGGAAACTCAAATAGGGGCTCTGTATCAACCTAGAGGTGTGGAATGGGCAGGGAGATGGGAGGGAGCTTCAACAGGGAGGGTATATATGTATACCTATGGCTGATTCATGTTGAGGTTTGACATGAAAACAGCAAAATTCTGTAAAGCAATTATCCTTCAATAAAAAATAAATTAATTTAAAAAAAAAGATTCTGCACTTCCAATGTCAGGGGTGTAGGTTCAATTCTGGTTGGGGAAATAATATCCCACATGCCACCTTGATCAAAAAAAAAACCCTAAATTTGAAGAAAACAAAGATAATTCAAAATACAGAAGAAAACTATTATTTATATTAACATCCTCAGAGAGAAAGGAGAAGTCATTGCATTCATGGAATAAAAACAGAATGTCATAAAAGGAAATTATCAAGCAAACAAAAAGAATTTTCAAAAATAAAAATTATGAGAGCAGAAAATAATAATGCTGGAGTACAAAATTAGGAATACCTCCAGAAAACAAAAAGAAGTTGATAATAGTAAAGGAAAAACTTTTTTTAAACTAGACAAATGAACCAAAAGATCCAATATCTGAATAACTGGCATTCCAATAAGAGAGAGACTATCAAACAGAAAGAGTCAGGGATGTGGGGACATACTATTCATAAAATGTCATATAAAAGAAAGATGAATTTAGGGATTGAATGAACTCACCAAGTACCCAACAAAATATGAAAAACATATACAAACACACATACACACAATATGGAATATCAGTAAAAGATTTCATAAAACAGAAAACAAATAAAATATCCTAAAAACTCCCACAGAAGTTAAAAAGAAAGCTATAAAGAGTTTTGAGAATCATCACAGCATCAGTCGTCCCAGCAGCAAACTGGAAAATAAAAACCAGCAGAGCAATATTTCCAACATTCTAAGAGAAAGATTAATTTCTAGCCTAGAATTCTAAACTATCAATAAATGTGACAATAGAAAAGGTTATTTTCACACACACAAAATCTCAAAATATTTTACCTCATTTTCTCTTTTTTTGGGTGGAGGGGGGGGGGAGTGCTGTGGTGCAGACTACTAAAAAGATGTGTTCCACCAAACATGGGAACAAACTAGCAAGGAAGTAGAAATCCAGAAGGAAATCCAGAAGCAGGGAATCCAATCTAACCAGAAAAAGAAGGAAATTTTCAGGATGGTGTAAATTTTAAGATGGTTTAAGGCCAGGAGAGCAGTCAATATTGATTAGAATAAGATAACTGTGGTGACCCAAGGACAAAAGAGCAGATAAAACCAAGGAGGATCTTGGAATGCAGGAACGGAAAAACCAGACCCTTATCGTCCTTCCTTCCCCCATGTTGTAACTACCAATGGAATAGTATAACCTGTCTCCCCTCCTTCCTACATAGGGAGAAGGTATTTGCCCTACTCTTCCCCCACCTGGTATACACGCCTCATCCAATCAGGAAATGACCTGCAAGACCCCTATCCCACTACTTGTACCCTGGGTATAAAAGTGGACTAAGGACCCCTGTTAAACATTGGTTCTCCCTTGAGCTGGCTCACTGTTCTAACAGCGTCTCCCATTCTAATAAACTTTATTTCCCTCTCATTCTGTCTCATATCTGGAAATTCTTTTCCAACCTGCACCCAGACCACGACAAAAACAAAGATACAAAGATAACTTTCCCAACCAATTAAAACAAAAATGAAAGTGATAGAATACTTAAAGCTTAATGCTTTTGAAGGTATTAGAGATTTAGACTTTGGTGGGAAAAGCTGGAAACGCACTGGTGATACTGTTCAAACAAAGAAGAAACAACTATCCACCTCAAAGACAGCAGTATCACCCAAGAAAGGAAATTTAATCATAATTCAACACATGGTTCAGCTGTGGACACTATTTCCAGAATCATAAATATTCATTTAGCAAAATATTATATATCAGTAGAATTGGAGAGGTAAGTGTATATATATATATGTGAAAGTATATGTGCATATGAGTGAGAGATGTAAGACATAAAGCTGTGTTATGTTTTACCTCCTTAAATATGGAGGTAAATATCAAAGAAAGTTAAAAGGGTGGAAAGTGGTAACCTCTGGAAATCAGTAATCCAGAGTTAGGAAAACAGACTGATTTTTCTAAAGTGATGTAAATTTATAGCATTGATGAAAAATAAGGGTTAAAAATTTTTAAGTATTTTCCTCACTACTCTCTAATTCCAAAAAGGCAGAAAAGTCTAGGCTTAGTGATGTCCCAGAAATGGGTGATAAAATTATTTCCTTTTTCACGTTTACTTATACAAGTAGGCAATTTAAATAATCAATGAACTCCTGCTGGCAGACTCAAGACCTATACTGATCTCAAAAAGATATTGCCAGAAGAGACTCAAAGGCAACATTTAAAGTGTTTTAAAAGCACTTCCCTAGGAATATAAAGACATAGTGTGGCAGACATAGAGTTGAAACAACTCTATGAAATAGATATTATTATTTCTCAATTACACAGATGAGGAAACTGAGACTTGGAAAAGAAAAATAAATTTGTCCAAAGGCTTGCGGGCTGTAGGGTATGGAAGCCAGACAACCTTACTCCATTTTTAATCACACTATTTTCAGCTTCTCAATTCTTAGCTAGATTTTACAAGTGATTAGCTGTGTAATCTGGCAAGTTGTTTACATCATCTGTGTCTACTTTTCTACAGAATCAAAGGTTTATCTCGCTGTCTCTTTCAAGTACAGAATTCTGGGAAGGAGAACAACTTCCAGATTCAGAAGAAATTACATAGAGTAACATATAAGGTAAAAAGTAATTTAATAAAATTCTTGCCCTCCAACTAAAATAAAAATAATAAATTAAGACCTAATAAATAATGTATGATACTGTATTTCAATTCTGTTTCTCTTCAGTAAAGAATAGCCACAATGATGGGTACTTATGAGCCCTGACAAAGACCTAGAAAAGACATAAAAGGCACTTCAATACTCTGATTCTTATGTATTACAGATCTAAAGTCAAGTATTAGATTGTTAAAATCCAAGTCCCACTCCTGTCCCTTACCAGTTCTGAGACATTAGTTTTCTCATCAGGTGTAAACACATCAAAAGGATAATCACATATCACAGTTTATATCTGATGTCTGGGATAATTATTAATAGCATCCCCTTTAACTCTCAAACGACTTCATAGAGGAGAATACATTACATGTTCACTCTAAATCATCAATAAAATAAGGAAATAACAAACCTATGATTTCAAAATTACTTAATAGGACTTCTGATTTCTGGTCCACCACATAAGGAGCCTGGAAGTTTCCACTGTGTCCTAACAAGTGAAAAGTTAACAACCCTTCTTAGATTCATCAGAGTAGTGAGGCCACAGAGCAAACCACTGCCCACCCCCCATACGTGGAGAGACAGATAGGTGAATACAGAGAATCACAGCTTACTGCAGCAGAAAGCCATAAGCAGATAATTCTGTAGGAACCAAGGACCCAGGCAGTAAAACCTAAACTGTAATTGATAAACTGCTGAAAGTTCAGTGTGGGCAGTCTTAATAGTTAAAAACTCCAGGGGGACCCAGTCATAGAGGGTACCCATAATTTTTTGAGTTTTGCCTCCAGGAGCTCAACCAGGTTCTCACAGTGAATATCTGAGAAAAAAAAAAAAAAATGTCCTTGTGCTTTCGGCAGGGGAAGAAAGAAACAACCTGATTTAAAAATGGGTGAAAGACCTAAACAGAAACCTCATCAAAGATATATAGACGACAAGTAATTAATTCTTGCCTCTTCACCTTCACAATGCTATCCCTCTCAGCTCCAAGTATCCTTCCCTTTTCTTCTTTTTTTGGTTATTTACTATTCATCCTTCAAAATACTATACAGGCCTCTCCTGCAGGTTCTTAATCAGGCTCCCATAAATGTAAGTTTGGAACTTTTTCTCTGTGCCCTCAAAACTCTCTGTGTACACTGAAATCATAGTTCTTATATGCTGCTGCTGCTGTTGCTGCTGCTAAGTCTCTTCAGTTGTGTCTGACTCTGTGCAACCCCATAGACGGCAACCCACCAGGCTTTGCCATCCCTGGGATTCTCCAGGCAAGAACACTGGATTGGGTTGACATTTCCTTCTCCGATGCATGAAAGTGAAAAGTGAAAGTGAAGTCACTGAGTCGTGTCCAACTTTCAGTGACCCCATAGACTGCAGCCCACCAGGCTCCTCCATCCATGGGATTTTCCAGGCAAGAGTACTGAAGTGGGGTGCCACTGCCTTAGGAATCTGCTTATTTGCCTGTCTCACCCTCTAAGTGATGATCTCTTCAAGAATAAGGAAAATGTCTAATCTACATATTTCATACATATTCATAAGCAATTCTTATAGGTGCCAAACACAGAGTGGGAAGTCAATAAATGTTTATCTACCAAATGAAGAAATGAGTAAAAAGTATATTTATTTGTAGATTTAGACAAGGATTGGAATACAAATTCCAAAAAAGAAATAGAATACCATTCTGTTACCTAGGTTTGTCAACACAGTGATTTTCCTATAACAACATTACCATTTCTTCCATTTATATATGCAACTAAATTATAAGTAGTGTGTTGTTTCATCTAATTAAGAAATGGGACAAAACCAAGCCATGAACCACATTAGCAGTTGCCAGAAAAGTAATCTGGGACACTATGTACACTGAAACAACAGCACTGAAACACAAAATCAATGAAGAGTTAGTGTAAACATGTATACAGCTAAATTAAAAACAGACTTAGAAAACTAGATGTCCTTCAGTTAACACATTTTTTTTGTTTGTTTGTTTTGGGCTTTGGTGGTATTCAGGGTGGGAGTTGAAGTAAATGCTCTTCTTTCTGTTTGGCAAGGGATTATGGAATATTTTACTTCTGAAAGCAATCAGTGATGAATAGGAACAGTTTCATCTTTTTTTCCTATAAGTTTTCCATTAACATTATTTTCTTGTTACTTCCAACAATTCTAAATAACACAGTCTTCATTTCCAAAGTCATCTGGTAATACTACTGCATGTTGTACTAGGTAAAATATTAACTAAAGAACAGAAAACATAAAAATTACTGCTGCTATAGCAGTAGACACTCTATTTGCTCACCTATTTATCCTCAGAATCTAGCAAAGTACTTGAAAGATTTAATATTCATGAAAGAAAGGGAGAGGAGAGAGACAGCAAAGGGAGAAAGAAGATAAAGGAGAGAAAGGAGAATTATTCCAAAGAATAATTTGTAATACCTAGATAAGAGTGGTTGTTTCACTGAAAATCTGTATTCCAAAACATACTAAGCCAAGAAGAAAACAAAAGAAAATGAATCCACATGCTGTAGTCTCCCTCCTATTTGCAGTTACACTTTCTATGATTTCAGTTATCCACAGTCAACTATGGTCCAAAAATAATACATGAAAAGTAGGGACTTCCCTGGTGGTCCCGTGGTCCCATCTGCCTGCCAGTGGAAGGGACTTGGGTTTAATCCTTTATCTGAGAGGATCCCACTTGCCACAAGGCTACTAAGCCCATGTGCCATGGCCACCAAAGCCCACACATTCTAAAGCCTGTGCTCCATGAAAGGAGGGGCCAATGCAATGAGAAATTCATGGACCACAACTGGAGAAAGCCTATGCACAGTAACGAAGACCCAGCACAGCCAAAATTGATTAATAATTTTAAATTAAATTTAAAAGTAATACAATAAAAAATAAAACTCAGAACTCAACAAAGTTCAAAACATCCAGGATTCAAACAAAAATCACCATATACACAAAGAAGGAAAAATGTGACCACAATGTAGGGGCTGGGGAAGGTAGTAATCAGTCATCAGTGTCTCTCTTAAAAACTTGGGATTCACAGATAATGTTAAAATAACTATTAAAAACATGCATAAAATGTTTAAAGTCATAAAAGAAAACATGGAAATACAGGCACACCTCATTTTACTGTGCTTTGCTTTATTGCACTTTGCAGATGCTGCACCTTTTCACAAATTGAAGATATGTGGCAACCCTGCATCATCAGATGACGGCTGGCACTCTTAGCAACGAAGCATTTTTAAATTTAATTTTTATCTTATAGTTGATTTACAATGTTGTGTGATTTTCAGGTATACAGCAAAGTGAATCAGTTATGATACATGTATCTATTCTCCTGCAGATTCTTTTCCCATATAGGTTATTATGGAATATTGAGTAGAGTTACTTGTGCTATACTGCTGCTGCTGCTAAGTTGCTTCAGTCATGTCCAACTCTGTGCGACCCATAGACGGCAGCCCAACAGGCTCTTCTGTCCCTGGGATTCTCCAGGCAAGAACACTGGAATGGGTTGCCATTTCCTTCTCCAATGCATGAAAGTGAAAAGTGAAAATGAAGTCGCTCAGTCATGTCTGACTCCCAGCAACCCCCTGGACTGCAGCCCACCAGGCTCCTCCATATGTGGGGTTTTCCAGGAAAGAGTACTGGAGTGGGGTGCCATTGCCTTCTCCAGTGCTATACAGTAGGTCCTTATTAGTGATCTATTTTTATATAGCAGTGTATATATGAGAAATGAAGTATTTCCTGCCATATGAATAAACAAGTATGTCACAGTTGTCTGTGATTCCAGCCCTCCAAATGTGAATTCCTGAGCCCTAAGGGCACTCAGGAAGAAGAATACCTGCATGACCTGACAGCCATCAGGCTGCAGTCACTCCCTCTAGTGAGCTCAGGATGTGAAAAACACAGGATCCTGGCCCCAGGATAGCTGAAGTGCACATGAAAGGGATGATTTCAGTGAGCCCAGACTCTTGTATCTTTCCCTACAAAAAGTGAAAGTTGTTCAGTCGTGTCCGACTCTTTGCAACACCATGGACTATACACTCCCTGGAATTCTCCAGGCCAGAAAACTGGAGTGGGTAGCCTTTCCCTTCTCCAGGGGATCTTCCCAACCCTGGGATCAAACCCAGGTCTCCTGCATTACAGGCAGTTTCTTCACCAGCTGAGCCACAAGGGAAACCCAACACACATAAAGGAAAAAATACATAGAAAACACCCCCAACAGAGAAAAGTGGTAAATTCCTTAACTTGGGATAACTGGTTTTCTTTAATTAGCAATAATTTTTGATATTCAGACTACCTGCTCTTTGTTGCTAAACTTCTATGTAACCTGGCTCCTCCCCTTGCCAACCTGGAGCAGTTCTCTCAGGGTCACTTGAGATGCTGTCTCCTGGGCTTGAAGTCCTAAAAATTCCCACTGAATAAAACAACTCTCAAAGAGGTTGTGACTATTTTTTAGCAGACAAGATGTTAATCCCAAACTCCTAATTTATCCTCCCCAACCTTTCCCCTTTAAAAGCAAACTTATGAAAACGAAGTCTGTGAGTCTGTTTGTTTTGTAAATGATATCATTTGTATACTTTTTTTAGATTCTGCTTATAAGTGATATCGTATGGTACTTGTCTTTGCCTAACTTACCTCATTTAGTATGATAAATCAATAAAGAATTTTTAAATTAAGGTATACACATTTTTTGCACATGCTGCTGCACATTTAATAGACTGTAGTATACTATAAACATAACTTTTATCTGGAAACCAAAGAAACAGGCTGAATGGGTAAAAAAACAAGACCCCTATATATGTTGTCTACAAAGGACCCACCTTGAAACAAGGGACACATACAGACTGAAAGTGAAGGGCTGGAAAAAGATATTCCACGCAAATAGAAACCAAAAGAAAGCAGGAGTAGCAATACTCATATCAGATAAAATAGACTTTGAAATAAAGGCCATGAAAAGAGACAAAGAAAGATACTACATAATAATCAAAGGATCAATCCAAGAAGAAGATATAACAATTATAAATATATATGCACCCAACATAGGAGCACTGTGATATGTAAGGCAAATACTAACAAGTATGAAAGGGGAAATTAACAATAACATAGTAATAGTGGGAGACTTTAATACCCTACTCACACCTGTCGGGAGCCATGTTAGGCATTACTGACAAAACAGAGGCACGGCCCCAGACCCCTCTCCTTATTCTGCAGGCACAGTCCTGGGATGAAGGAGTTAGGCCTTGTAATTCTGACTTGTCTTTTTCTCTCCTCGGCTGAGTTGACTGAAAAGGAATATTAAGGTGCTTATTGTTCTTGAGAGTAGCATGAGAATGCACAAAGCCTTCTGCAGCTGTGCTCAGAGAATAATTCATAAAGTTAATCATTGATATTTGTTCAAGGACTTTTACAAAAGAGTGTTCCAGGATGAACACATAGGCCATAGCTTGAGGCAATGGGAGGGATTACTATCTGAAGCCTATTTGTGAGGAGAATGTTTATGGCAAAGAAGTTTACTGAATTTAGGGCTTAGAAATAATTAAAATAGTTAGAAGTTAAAGATTTAAGGAATGTTGTAAAGTTAGCATATTTTACTGTAGCTTATAGAAGTTAGGAATTTTTAGAGACACTATAGCTAGAAGCCTTTTTAAGAGATAGTGACCTCAGGATGTTAGGGGCAAACAGGATTTAGAAAGATAAGTAGTAAACTGAGGAATGTAGCATGAGTTACAATGTAATCACAAGTTAACTATAGGACACATTACAAGAGGTAGATAATAGATGATAAGACTGATTCCCAGAGAATCACTGAAGCAGGAACTCTGTTTGAAGAGCAACAATGATTTATGGAGATAATAAATCTGGGAGAGGGGGAACTGAAAATGTCAAACCTCTGGCCTAATGTTTTTGTAAAAGTATAAAAGAGAATCTTAAACTTGAAATAAAGAGGCAGTCCAAGAAAACTGAGAGGCTGCCTCATTTCTCTCGCCGACACCTTTCATCTCTTCAGGTTGAATGTCTGGCTGCTGGAGCTGGACTCCAGCACACAGCTATGGATAGATCAACTAAACAGAAAATTAGCAAGAAAACACAAACTTTAAATGATACAATGGACCAGTTAGGCCTAATTGATATCTATAGGAAATTTCACCTCAAAACAATGAATTTCACCTTTTCCTCAAGTGGACACGGAACATTTTCCAGGACAGATCACATGCTGGGCCATATATTTAGCCTTGGTAAATTTCTAAAAAATTGAAATCATTCCAAGCATCTTTTCTGATCACGATGCAGTAGGATTAGATGTTAGCTACAGTGGTCATGTATGGATGTGAGAGTTGGACTGTGAAGAAAAATGAGCACCGAAGAACTGATGCTTTTGAACTGTGTTGTTGGAGAAGACTCTTGAGAGTCCCTTGGACTGCAAGGAGATCCAACCAGTCCATTCTGAAGGACATCAGACCTGGGTGTTCTTTGGAGGGAATGACGCTAAAGCTGAAGCTCCAGTACTTTGGCAACATCATGCGAAGAGTTGACTCATTGGAAAAGACTCTGATGCTGGGAGGGATTGGGGGCAGGAGGAGAAGGGGACGACCGAGGATGAGATGGCTGGATGGCATCACTGACTCAATGGATGTGGGTTTGAGTGAACTCTGGGAGATGGTGATGGACAGGGAGGCCTGGCATGCTGCGATTCATGGGGTTGCAAAGAGTCAGACACGACTGAGTGACTGAACAGGAAAAAAACTATTAAAAATACAAATATACGGAGGCTAAACAACACACTTCTGAATAACCAACAAATCACAGGAGAAATCAAAAAAGAAATAAAAATATGCATAGATACGAATGAAAGTGAAAACACAACAACTCCAAACCTATGGGATTGAGTAAAACCAGTGCTATGGGGAAGGTTCAGAGCAATACAAGCTTGCCTCAAGAAACAAGAGAAAAATCAAATAAATAACCCAATTCGACATCTAAAGCAACTAGAAAAAGAAGAAATGAAGAACCCCAGGGTCAGTAGAGGGAAAGAAATCGCAAAAATTAGAGCAGAAATAAATGAAAAAGAAACAAAGGTAAACATAGCAAAAATCAACAAAGCTAAAAGCTGGTTCTTTGAGAAGACAAATAAAACAGGCAAACCATTAGCCAGACTCATCAAGAAAAAAAGGGATAAGAATTAAATAAACAAAATTAGAAATGCAAATGGAGAAATCACAACAGAAAACACAGAAATACAAAGGATCGTAAGCGACTACTATCACATCTATACGCGAGTAAAATGGACAACTTGGAAGAAATGGACAAATTCTTAGAAAAGTATAACTTTCCAAAACTGAACCAGGAAGAAATAGAAAATCTTAACAGACCCATCACAAACACATAAATTGAAACTGTAATCAGAAATCTGCCAGCAAACAAAAGCCCAGGACTAGATGGCTTCACAGCTGAATTCTACCAAAAATTTAGAGAAGAGCTAATACCTATCCTACTCAAACTCTTCCAGAAAATTGCAGGGGAAGGTAAATTTCCAAACTCATTCTATGAGACCACCATTGCCTTAATACCGAAGCCAGAAAAAGTTGCCACAAAAAAGAAAACTACAGGCCAATATCACTGATGAACATAAATGTAAAAATCCTTAACAAAATTCTAGCAAACAGAATCCAACACCATATTAAAAAGATCATACAAAAAATAAAGACAGTATCAATCAGAAAAAATAATAATAAAAAAATAAAAAATAAAAAGATCATACATCATGACCAAGTGGGCTTTAACCCAGGGCAGTAAGGATTCTTCAATATTTGCAAATCAAGCAATGTGATACACCACATTAGCAAATTGAAAGATAAAAACCATATGATTATCTCAATAGATGCAGAGAAACCCTTTGATGAAAATCAACATCCATTTATAATAAAAACCCTCCAGAAAGCAGAAATAGAAGGAACATACCTCAACATAATAAAAGCCTTATATGATAAACCCACAGCAAACATTATCCTCAATGGTGAAAAATTGAAAGCATTTTCCCTAAAATCAGGAATAAGATAAGGGTGCCCACTCTCAACACTGCTATTCAACATAGTTTTGGAAGTTCTAGCCACAGCAATCAAAGAAGAAAAAGAAATAAAAGGAATCCAGATTGGAAAAGAAGACATAAAATTCTCACTGTTTGCAAATGACATGATCTTCTACATAGAAAACTCTAAAGACTCCACCAGAAAACTACTAGAGCTAATCAGTGAATATAGTAAAGTTGCAGGATATAAAAACAACACACAGAAATCCCTTGCATTCCTATACACTAACAATGAGAAAATAGAAAGAGCAATTAAGGAAACAATTCTATTCACGATTGCAATGAAAATAAAATACTTAGTAATCAGTTCAGTTCAGTCACTCAGTCATGTCCGACTCTTTGCGACCCCATGAATCGCAGCATGCCAGGCCTCCCTGTCCATCACCATCTCCCGGAGTTCACTCAGACTCACGTCCATCGAGTCCATGATGCCATCCAGCCATCTCATCCTCGGTCGTCCCCTTCTCCTCCTGCCCCCAATCCCTCCCAGCATCAGAGTCTTTTCCAATGAGTCAACTCTTCGCATGAGGTGGCCAAAGTACTGGAATTTCAGCTTTAGCATCATTCTTTCCAAAGAAATTCCAGGGCTGATCTCCTTCAGAATGCACTGGTTGGATCTCCTTGCAGTCCAAGGGACACTCAAGAGCCTTCTCCAACACCACAGTTCAAAAGCATCAATTCTTTGGTGCTCAGCCTTCTTCACAGTCCAACTCTCACATCCATACATGACCACTGGAAAAACCATAGCCTTGACTAGACGGACCTTAGTCAGTAAAGTAATGTCTCTGCTTTTGAATATACTTTCTAGGTTGGTCATAGCTTTTCTTCCAAGGAGTAACCATCTTTTAATTTCATGGCTGCAGTCACCATCTGCAGTGATTTTGGAGACCAAAAAAATAAAGTCTGACACTATTTCTATTGTTTCCCCATCTATTTTCCATAAAGTGATGGGACCAGACGCCATGATCTTAATTTTCTGAATGTTGAGCTTTAAGCCAACTTTTTCACTCTCCTCTTTCACTTTCATCAAGAGGCTTTTTAGTTCCTCTTCACTTTCTGCCATAAGGGTGGTGTCATCTGCATATCTGAGGTTATTTATACTTCTCCTGGAAATCTTGATTCCAGCTTGTGTTTTTTCCAGTCCAGCGTTTCTCATGATGTACTCTGCATATGAGTTAAATAAGCAGGGTGACAATATACAGCCTTGACGTACTCCTTTTCCTATTTGGAACCAGTCTGTTGTTCCATGTCCAGTTCTAACTGTTGCTTCCTGACCTGCATATAGGTTTCTCCAGAGGCAGGTCAGGTGGTCTGGTATTCCCATCTCTCTCAGAATGTTCCACAGTTGATTGTGATCTGCACAGTCAAAGGCTTTGGCATAGTCAATAAAGCAGAAATAGATGTTTTTCTGGAATTCTCTTGCTTTTTTTGATGATCCAGCGGATGTTGGCAATTTGATCTCTGGTTCCTCTGCCTTTTCTAAAGCCAGCTTGAACATCAGGGAGTTCACGGTTCATGTATTGCTGAAGTCTGGCTTGGAGAATTTTGAGCATTACTAGCATGTGAGATGAGTGCTACTGTGCGGTAGTTTGAGCATTCTTTTGCATTGAAACAAAAGACCTATATATAGAAAACTATAAAACACTGATGAAAAAAATCAAAGAGGACACAAATAGATGGAGAAATATACCATGCTCATGGATAGGAAGAATCAATATAATACAAATAAGTATATTTCCCAAAGTAATCTATAGATTCAGTGCAATCCCTATCAAGCCACTAATGGTATTTTTCATTGAACTAGAACAAATAATTTCACATTTTTTATGGAAATACAAAAAAACCTCAAATAGCCAAAGCAATCTTAAGAAAGAAGAATAGAACTGGAGGGATCAACCTGCCTGACTTCAGACTATACTAAAAAGCAACAGTCATCAAGAAAGTATGGTACTGGCACAAAGACAGAAATATAGATCAATGAAACAAAATAGAAAGCCCAGAGATAAATCCACGCACCTATGGACAAAGAAGGCAAGAATATACAATGGAGAAAAGACAATCTCTTTAACAAGTGGTGCTGGAAAAACTGGTCAACCGGTCAACCACTTGTAAATGAACAAAACTAGAACACTTTCTAATGCCACACACAAAAATAAACTCAAAGTGGATTAAAGATCTAAACGTAAGACCAGAAGCTATACAACTCCTAGAGGAAAATAGAAGCAAAATACTCTCCAACATAAATCACAGCAGGATCCTCTATGACCCACCTCCCAGAGTAATGGAAATAAAAGCAAAAATAAACAAATGGGACCTAATTAAACTTAAAAGCTTTTGCACAACAAAGGAAACTATAAACAAGGTGAAAAGACAGTCTTCAGAATGGGAGAAAATAACAGCAAACAAAGCAACTGACTAAGAATTAATCTCAAAAATATACAAGCAGCTCCTGCAGCTCAATTCCAGAAAAATAAACGATCCAATCAAACACTGGGCCAAAGAACTAAACAGACATTTCTCCAAAGAAGACATATAGATGTCTAACAAACACATGAAAAGATGCTCAACATCACTCATTATCAGAGAAATGCAAATCAAAACCACAGTGAGGTACCATCTCACACCAGTCAGAATGGCTGCTACCCAAAAGTCTACAAACAATAAATGCTGAAGAGGGTGTGGAGAAAAGGGAATCCTCTTATACTGTTGGTGGGAATGCAAATCAGCACAACCACTATGGAGAACAGCGTGGAGGTTCCTTAGAACACTGGAAATAGAAGCACCATATGACCCAGCAATCCCAGTGCTGGACATACACATCAAGGAAACCAGAATTGAAAGAGACATGTGTACCCCAATGTTCATCGCAGCACTGTTTATAATAGCCAGGACATGGAAGCAACCTAGATGTTCATCAGCAGACGAATGGATAAGAAAGCTGTGGTACATATACACAATGGAGTATTACTCAGCCATTATAAAGAATGCATTTGAATCAGTTCTAATGAGGTAGATGAAACTGGAGCCTATTATACAGAGTGAGGTAAGTCAGAAAGAAAAACACCAATACAGTATATTAATGCATATATATGGAATTTAGAAAGATGGTAAAGATGACCCTATATGTGAGACAGCAAAAGAGACACAGATGTAAAGAACAGTCTTTTGGACTCTGTGGGAGAAGGCAAGGGTGGGATGATTTCAGGGAACAGCATTGAATCATGTATATTATCATACATAAAACAGATCACCAGTCCAGGCTCAATGCATGAGACAGGGTGCTCAGGGGTGGTGCACTGGGATGACCCTGAGGGATGGGATGGGGAGGGAGGTGGGGTGGGAGACTCAGGATGGGGAACACATGTACACCCATGGCTGACTTATGTCAGTGTATGGCAAAAACCACCACAATATTGTAAAGTAATTAGCCTCCAATTAAAATAAATAATTTAAAAAAAATTAAATAGGCAAACACTTCACAAAAGAAAATTTACAAATAGCCTATCAGGACATGAAATGATGCTCAGCGAAAAGGCAAATCAATACCACTGCATAGACATTACAATGACTACAATTAAAATAAAACTAACAATACCAAAATAAAACTACAATACCAGGAGCAACTAAAGCACTCACGTTGCTGCTGGGAATAAAATTTGTAAAACCACTTTGCAGAACAGCTTAGTGGTTTCTTAAAAATATTAAACAGACACTTACCCAGTAATTCCACTCTTTTTAAGTTGAACTATTGTTGACTTACAATGCTGTGCTAATTTCTGCTGCATAGCAAAGTGATTCTGTTATACATATTAACATTTTTCTTTAATATTCTTTTCCATTATGGTTTATCATAGGATACTGATTATAGCTTTCTGTGTTGTATAGTATGACCTTGTTGCTAATCCATCTGGTACGTAACAGCTTATATCCGCTAACTGCAACCTCCCACTCCACCCCTCCCACAACTCCTCCCCTTTGGCAACCACAGGTCTGTTCTCTATGTTCGTTAAGTCTATTTCTGTTTCATAGATAGGTTCATTTGTATCATATTTAGATTCCACATATAAGTGATATCATATGGCATTTGTCTTTCTATTTTTGACTTACTTCAATTAGTATGATACTCTCTAAGTCCATCCATGTTGCTGAAAATGTCATTATTTCATTCTTTTTCATGGCTGGGTGGTATTCCATAGTATATATGTCCCACATCTTAATATATTCAGCTGTTGATGGACATTTAGATTACTTCCATGTCTCAGCTATTACGAGTAGTCCAGTAATTTCACTCTTAAGTATTTTTCCAAATGAAATGAAAACATATGAACATAGAAAACTCATAGATAAATATTTGTGGCAGCTTTATCTGTTATCACCCCAAATTGGAGAAAACTAAAGTTCCATCAACAGGTAAATGAATCAACAAAATATGGCAGAACCACACAATGAAATACTATTCACCCATTTAAAGACCTAAAACATGCATCAGCAGGGAGGAATCCCAAAAACATCATGCTGAGCAGAAGCCAGACACCAGGAGTACTTACTGTATGATTCCATTTTACATAAAACTCAAAAGACAAATCTAACATATAGCAAAAAGCAAAACAGTGGTTTCCTAGAACCAGGAGGAGGAAAACGGGGTGGGATTGACTAGAAAGGAATACAAGGGAACCTTTACAGGTAACAGAAATGTTCTTTATCTGGGTTCTGGTGGTAGTTGCATGAGTGTATATGTTTATCAAACTTATCAAACTGTACACTTAAAATACATATCACCCTACTCAAGCCTATAGTCTCAGATAGCCTCAAGTTGAAAGACAGGAAAGAAGGGTAGGGAAAGAGTATTAATTGCAAAGAAACAACAACCAAATATGATTTAAGATCTATGTCTAGGAAAAAGCTTTGACTGTAGTTATTTGTACATGGAATTAACTAGAAGCAGATAGTTAAGCCTTAATGAGTTTAAGAAATTGTATACCCAAAGACACAAAAAGCCTGGCCTGAAAAAGCCTCTGTTAGAGTCTTAAAACATCCACGGCCCAAGTTTTTTGTAAGTAGACCACAAGCTATGAAAACTGTGCCTCTCCAGAGAAGGTTATAATCCCTCATTTCCACTTCAGATATGACTTAAAGGAAATGGACGAGGACGAAACTCCAAGAAGGTATTCCCAGAAGAAGACATTCCCTGGGAGAACAATGGATAGCAGACAAGGGAATTCCTTCTAGAAGGATTTAATCAACAAACTTCTTTCATTGCCATGCTAAGAAGTCTTCACAATGCCTGCCCAGTAGGATTCCATCATTGTTGTGGACCTGAGACTATTACATATTTCTCACTTTTACCTTTCTCATTCAGGGGTTTTTACTGCAGACAATAACTAGTAACACTGCACATAGCCCTCAGGAAACTATTTGAAATCCTGAATAGACAGCTCAGATGGCTGACTACAAAATATTCTGGTACAGAAGACCATGCAGGGACTTTGTTGGCAACTGTATGAAAATTCTTTTAACTAAAGTTCCAGCTGGATAACTTGAAACTAGTTGATAGCATCAGATCTATTTTAATGTCACCCTTAACTCCAAAACCAGATCCAAGCTCCTCAGGTCTTCTGTCCTTCATCTGAACAGGAATTTCTTCAACAGCAAAAGTTTCTATTAAGTCGATCAGCTCCACTGGGATCTACTAAATAGGGAACATGATTTGCATTATATATATCACTACAGACACCATTACCAGAAACTGTTTCACATAAATACACACACACACACACCATGCACACCACTGCACAGGTAATCCAATTGGCTCTGGCTTTGTACGTCATTATGGATATGAAAAGGCAAAATGATAGAATACTGAAAGAGGAATCTTCAGGTCGGTAAGTGCCCAATATGCTACTGGAGATCAGTGGAGAAATAACTCCAGAAAGAATGAAGGGATGGAGCCAAAGCAAAAACAATACCCAGTTTTCATGTGACTGGTGATAGAAGCAAGATCCGATGCTGTAAACAACAATATTGCATAGGAGCCTGGAATGTTAGGTCCGTGAATCAAGGCAAATTGAAAGTGGTCAAAAAGGAGATGGCAAGAGTGAACGTCAACATTCTAAGATTAAGAGAACTAAGAGGACTGGAATGGGTGAATTTAACTCAGATGACCATTATATCTACTACTGTGGGCAGGAATCCCTTAGAAGAATTGGAATAGCCATCACGTCAACAAGAGTCCGAAATGCAGTACTTGGATGCAATCTCAAAAATGACAGAATGATCTCTGTTTGTTTCTAAGGCAAACCATTCCATGTCACGGTAATCCAAGACTATGCCCCAACCAGTAATGCTAAAGAAGCTGAAGTTGAACAGCTTTATGAAGACCTACAAGACCTTACAGAACTAACATCCAAAAAAGATGTCCTTTTCATTATAGGGGACTGGAATGCAAAAGTAGGAAGTCAAGAAACACCTGGAGTAACAGGCATATTTGGCCTTGGAGTACAGACTGAAGCAGGGAAAAGGCTAATAGAGTTTTGCCAAGAGAACGCACTGGTCATAGTAAACACCCTCTTCCAACAACACAAGAGAAGACTCTACACATGGACATCACCAGATGGTCAACACCAAAATCAGATTGATTATATTCTTTGCTGCCAAAGATGGAGAAGCTCTCTACAGTCAGCAAAAACAAGATCAGGAGCTGACTGTGGCTCAGATCATGAACTCCTTATTGCCAAAATCACTTATATTGAAGAAACTAGGGAAAACCACTAGACCATTCAGGTATGACCTAAATCAAATTCCTTATGATTATACAGTGGAAGTGAGAAATAGGTTTTAGGGACTAGATCTGATAGAGTGCCTGATGAACTATGGACGGAGATTCAACACATTGTACAGGAGACAGGAATCAAGGCCATCCCCAAGAAAAAGAAATGCAAAAAAGAAAAATGGCTGTCTGAGGAGGCCTTACAAATAGCTGTGAAGAGAAAAGCAAAGGAGAAAAGTAAGCATCTGAATGCAGAGTTCCAAAGAATAGCAAGGAGAGATAAGAAAGCGTTCCTTAGCGATCAATGCAAAGAAATAGAGGAAAATAACCGAATGGGAAAGACTAGAGGTTTCTTCAAGAAAATTAGAGATACCAAGGGAACATCTCATGCAAAGATGGGCTCAATAAAGGACAGAAATGGTGTAGACCTAACAGAAGCAGAAGATATTAAGAAGAGGTGGCAAGAATACACAGAAGAACTGTACAAAAAGGATCTTCACGACCCAGATAAGCATGATGGTGTGATCATTCACCTAGAGCCAGACATCCTGGAATGTGAAGTCAGGTGGGCCTTAGAAAGCATCACTAAGAACAAAGCTAGTGGAGGTGATGGAATTCCAGTTGAGCTATGTCAAATCCTGAAAGATGATTCTGTGAAAGTGTTGCACTCAATATGCCAGCAAATTTGGAAATCTCAGCAGTGGCCACAGGACTGGAAAAGGTCAGTTTTCATTCCAATCCCAAAGAAAGGCAATGCCAAAGAATGCTCAAACTACTGCACAATTGCACTCATCTCACATGCTAGTAAAGTAATGCTCAAAATTCTCCAAGCCAGGCTTCAATAGTACATGAACCATGAATTCCAGATGTTCAAGCTGGTTTTAGAAAAGGCAGAGGAACCAGAGATCAAATTGCCAACATATGGTGGATCATCAAAAAAAGCAAGAGAGTTCCAGAAAAACATCTATTTCTGCTTTCTTGACTATGCCAAAGCCTTTGACTGTGTGGATTACAATCAACTGTGGAAAATTCTGAAAGAGATGGGAATACCAGACCACCTGACCTGCCTCTTCAGAAATCTGTATGCAGGTAAGGAAGCAGCAGTTAGAACTGGACATGGAACAACAGACTGGTTCCAAATAGGAAAAGGAGTACGTCAAGGCTGTATATTGTTGCCTTGCTTATTTAACTCATATGCAGAGTACGTCATGAGAAACGCTGGGCTGGATGAAGCACAAGCTGGAATCAAGATTGCCAGGAGAAATATCAATAACCTCAGATATGCAGATGACACCACCCTTATGGCAGAAAGTGAAGAGGAACTAAAAAGCCTCTTGATGAAAGTGAAAGAGAAGAGTGAAAAAGTTGGCTTAAAGCTCAACATTCAGAAAACGAAGATCATGGCATCCGGTCCCATCACTTCATGGCAAATAGATGGGGAAATAGTGGAAACCGTGGCTAACTTTATTTTTTTGGTCTCCAAAATCACTGCAGATGGTGACTGCAGCCATGAAATTAAAAGACACTTACTCTTTGGAAGGAAAGTTATGACCAACCTAGACAGCATATTCAAAAGCAGAGACATTACTTTGCCAACAAAGGTCCATCTAGTCAAGGCTATGGTTTTCCAGTAGTCATGTATGGATACGAGAGTTGGACCGTGAAGAAGGTTGAGTGCCGAAGAATTAATGCTTTTGAACTGTGTCATGGCAGAAGACTCTTGAGGGTCCCTTGGACTGTGAGGAGATCCAACCAGTCCTTCTTAAAGGAGATCAGTCCTGAGTGTTCATTGGAAGGACTGATGCTGAAGCTGAAACTCCAATACTTTGGCTACCTCATGGGAAGAGTTGACTCATTGGAAAAGACCCTGATGCTGGGAGGGATTGGGGGCAGGAGGAGAAGGGGACAACAGAGGATGAGATGGCTATATGGAATCACCGACTCTATGGACATGAGTTTGGGTAAACTCCAGGAGTTGGTGATGGACAGGGAGGCCTGGCATGCTGCTATTCATGGGGTGGCAAAGAATCGGACATGACTGAGTGACTGAATTGAACTGATGGGTGTACATCATGAATGTGTAAAGAGGCTTGGACAAGTGGTAATGTTGGTAACCCTAAGAAGAAACTAGCAAGAAGGAAGCAGAAAGCAATGGTTAACTTCACTGAGTGAGACTTTAGTTCGATAGCTATAGACTTCCTGAAAATCCAACAACTATTGGCTTTTATCACAGAAATTCCTGAAGGAAAAATAACTGTCTGAAACTCAACAGCCACAAACCTACTTTTTAATCAATAAAGAATATTAATTTTATGTAGTCCTTTATATGGAGCAGGCAATGGCAACCCACTCCAGTACTCTTGCCTGGAATATCCCATGGATGGAGGAGCCTGGTAGGCTGCAGTCCATGGGGTCGCGAAGAGTCGGACATGACTGAGCGACCTCACTTTCACTTTTCACCTTCATGCATTGGAGAAGGAAATGGCAACCCACTCCAGTGTTCTTGCCTGGAGAATCCCAGGGATGGGGGATCCTAGTGGGCTGCCGTCTATGGGGTCTCACAGAGTCGGACACAACTGAAGCAACATAGTGGCAGCAGCAGTACATTTATAGGGCTTATTAAGCGACACTTTCCTCACATTATATAGATATTAACTCATTTAATTTCATAACAATCTAATAAAGAAGGTAAATTATCCTCAATTTACAGATGAGGAAACTGAAGTATGTAAAGATTAAGAAATTTGCCCAAGATCACTACTATTAAGTGCTGGAGCCAGTATTCAAGCCCAGGCAGTATGGCTCCAGAGTTTGTGCTATTAACCACTAGGCTGTACTGCTTTAAAACATAATTTTTATATCTCTTATGCTTTTGTTAATGTAATTTATTAAGGCAATGTTTCTTAAGAGTAGTTCTTAGTTATTTCAGAAGAACAGCTGTACTTTCAGCATGCTGCCTACTTCCTCCCCTTGCTACCTTTCTGCCAATCCTTTTCTCTGTGCCATCTGGAACTGTCTTTATTGTCACCATGTTACTCCAATACACTCATGCTCTGGTCTAAACAATAGCTCTCACCTCTGTGCCTGCATTTAAATCTAGTTCTTTCCTTCATGTCCCTCAAGTGGAAGAAAAGAGAATGAAAGTTAATGAAGTTTCCATATTCTTCAGTTCTGTTTCAAACCAAAATCTACATTCAACTTCTACCTTCACATAAAACGTTGCTTTGAAGCCTTCCGTCATCTGGTTACAGCACCTTCCTTTTTCCCTTGTTGCTACATCTACCAAAAGCCCAGACACCCATCTCCAACACTCAGACACACACACACTTTACTGTAGGTTTTAGCATCATGATCTTCACTACCCTTAGATTTCATCATTATCCAGGCAATATCAATGTAAGTGAAGATGATGTACCCATTTCTCTTCATGTATTTAGTTTCCTCAGCTCTTATAGTCAATGATTTTCACCTATGTCATTTGATCAATTTCTCTCTATGACAACATCCTAGACATATCTTACCTGGACTTGCTCCAACTATAAATTACAAACTCTAATATTTCTGTTTATAACCACAAACTCTTATTCTTCCAATTCCTTTACTCACCTACTATGAATAATGCATTAAGATTCTTCAGTCTTACCCAGAACCTCATCCTTGAACCATCTCATTCTCCCCAAAACTTACAGGTCCTTTTGGCTTCACTTTCTTCCCTTCTTCCAAAGATTTTACAGGTCATCTTTCCAACTATTATTTTTTCAATATCCTCAACTCTTGTCTTCCACCCAATAGATTCTGCATAATTCTGACCCAAAAACAATCCAAGTATTTACCTCTCAAAATCCCTAACTGCTGACTGTTTCTGGGAGTCATGTGATCCTGAAGCTTGGTGCAGATGGGCTCTGTCCTCAATGGAGTCCTTCAATGTTGTCCACTTTCTCCTTTTCTCTTTCCCCACAGCGGTTGTCCAAAATATCCTTCTCCTCAAACATCTTACACAATTTCCTTCTCTCCTATCCTCCTTACCATCCCTCTACCCTCATCCTGACTCCCAGTTTCTTCTCAGCCTACAGTCTTGTTTCTTACTTAAGAGAAAAAAAATCTATGCCTATAGGCAATAAAATCTTCAAATGCACACCTCCAGATACATACAAATGAAGCTCTATCTGCATGTACTAAAGTTTTTGCTTTACTTTTATCTCAGTGGAAGAAATAATTCTCCTTCTACTCAAGGATTACAACAATCACTCAAGAAATGTTGGAGAGGAAAAACAGAAAAGAAAAGGGAGAGAAAGACAGAGCTGGAGGAAGGAGGGAGAAACAGATTCTGAAAGCCAGGGAGAATGAGAATCTTAGAGAAATAAAGAAGAGTTTTGATTTGTTTTAATGGTCATATTTTTATTTTTACTGTCAACAAGATAAATATATAGGTCTGGTCTGGACAGATACTCTGAAGATGGCTTATAGGATATGCTTCCATAGCAACTTTTAAAAGAACACCTTTGTTAATAAGAATGTTAGATGCTTATGGTCATATCACAGTTCAGGAATAAAACTGCATAGGTAACTATTGTGTTTTAATTGTCTTTGAATTTTAAAACTAGGACCACATAAGAATACAATATTTCTAAAATGTTAAAGTCACTTTAATTAAATACTTCCACTCTGAATAGCAAAGCAACACATCCATACATCAATATAAAGAAAATTCTTAAGATTCATATCTGTAATATGCAATTAAGAGAACAATGTTTCCTTTCTTATATATTTTTTAGTCTTTCTAATAAACAGTACTTCTTTTCCACATTAAAATTTCTACATTCAAATGCCACAAAGGCAAGTTTTAGACCTGTTCAAGCAACGTCTTTACAGTGACCCCCAGTGGCAAAGAAACGAATGTGCCAGTTTTAGTAATACACATCTAGTGGACTTTCATTCACATTGATAAAATTTGGATAACAAAAACAAGTTCCATTTTAATAGAACATTCACTGTTGCCAGTGCCTTCACATTTTTCTCCTTTATTCAAGTTTTTTAAAAGAATTAAAATTCTATTCATCTATCTATATATTTATATCCAGATTCAAGTTCTCAATCTACTCTTCCTATTTCTCATGATGAATTTCATAACCAAGTTAATTTTTCAGAATCAAGTCAATTTCATGATCAATTTCACAATCAAAATAATAACATGCTTTTGTTGCATGTTATTTTTCCCAACAAATATAGCATATCAAGAAGTGCATTTTTGTAAAAAAACAACAACTTTTCAAAGCCTATAAGATGAATTTTTATTTTTAATTGGAGGATAATTGTTTTACACCGTTGTATTGGTAACTGTTGTACAACAACATGAATCAGCCGTAAGTATACAAATATCCCCTCCATCTTGAGCCTCCCTTGCCCACCATACTACCCCTCTAGGTTATCACAGAGCACCAGGCTGGGCTCCCTGTGTTATTCAGCAACTTCCCACTAGCTCTCTATCTACTCACGGTCGTGTTACATGTCAACGCTATTTCCTCAAATCGCTCTACCCTCTCCTTCCTCTGCTGTGTCCACAAGTCCATCTAGTATGTATGTATCTATTCCTGCCCTGCACATAGATTCATCAGTACTATTTTTCTAGATTGCATATATATGTGCTAATATACAGTATTTTTCTCTGACTTCCTTCATTTGTGTAACAAGCTGTAGGTTCATCCACATCAGTTCAATTGACTCAAATTTATTCCTTTTTATGGCTGAGTAATATTCCATTGTATATACATACCACAACTTCTTTATCCAATCATCTGTCAATTGACATTTAGGTTGCTTCCATGTCCTGATTATTATAAAGAGTGCTACAATAAACACTGAAGTATGTGTTTCTTTGAATTATGGTTTTCTCAGGGTATATGCCCAGTAATGGGATAGCTAGGTCATATGGTAGCTTTATTCCTAGTTTTTAAAGCAATCTCCATACTGGTTCCACGTGGCTGCATCAATTTATGTTCCTATCAACAATGCAAGAAGGCTCCCTTTTATCCATATACTCTTGAGCATTTACTGTCCATAGTTTTTTGATGATGGCCATTCTGATCAGTGTGAAGTGATACCTCATTGTAGTTTTGATTTGCATTTCTCTAATAATGAGCAATGTTGAGCATCTTCCATGTGTTTGTTGATCATTTGTACATCTCCTTTGAAGAAATAGCTGTTTAGGTTTTCTACCCATTTTTTGATTTGTTGTTTGTTTTTTTGATATTGAGTTTCATGAGCTGCTTACATATTTTGGAGATTAATCCTTTGTCAGTTGCTTCATTTACAATTATTTTCTCCCATTCTGAGGGTTTATAGTTTCCATTGTTGTACAAATCTTTTATGTTTAATTAGGTCTCATTTATTTTTTTATTTCCATTACTCTAGGAAGTGGGACAAATATCTTGCTGTGATTTATGTTAGAATGCACTGCCTATATTTTTCCCTAAGGGTTTTATAGTTTCTAGCCTTACATTTAGGTCTTTAATCCATTTTGAGTTTATTTTTGTGTATGGTGTTAAGAAATGTTCTAATTTCATTCTTTTACACATAGCTGTCCAGTTTTCCCAGCACCACTTACTGAAGAGGTTGTCTTTTCTTTATTGTATATTCTCACCTCCTTTGTCAAAGATAAGGTGCCCATAGATTTATGGGTTTATCTCTGGGCTTTCTGTTGCATTGATTTATATTTCCATTTTTGTGCCAGTACTATACTGTCTTGATTACCATAGCCTTGTAGTACAGTGTGAAGTCAGGAAGATTGTTTCCTCCAGCTTCATTTTTCTTTCTCAAGATTGCTTTGGCTATTCAGGATCTTTTGTGTTTCCACACAAACTGTAAAATTTTTTGTTCCAGTTCTGTGAAAAAATGCCATTGGTAATTTGCTAGGGATTGCACTGAATCTGTAGATTGCATTGGGTGGTATAGTCATTTTCATAATATTGATTCCTCCAATCCAAGTACATGATATACCTCTCCATCAGGGTCTTATAGTTTTCTGCATTCAGATTTTTGTCTCCTTAGAGAGGTTTATTCCTGGGTATTTTATTCTTTTTGTTGTAATGGTGAATGAAATTGCTTCCTTAATTTCTCTGATTTTTCTTTGTGAGTGGTGTTAATGAAGAAGAATGCAAGGGATTTCTGTGTATTAATTTTGTATCCTGCAACATTACTAAATTCGTTGATTAGCTCTAGTAAGTTTCTGGTGGCATCTTTAGGGTTTTCTGTCATGTCATCTGCAAACAGAGTTTTACTTCTTCTTTTCCAATCTGGATTCCTTTTCTTTTTCTTCTCTGACTGCTGTGGCTAGGTCTTCCAAAGCAATGCTGAATAATAGTGGCAAAGAGCAGGCATCCTTGTCTTATTCCTGATCCTACAGGAAATGCTTTCAGTTTTTCACCATGGAGAATAATTTTGTGGTGAATTTGTCATATATGGTCTCTATTATGTTGAAGTAGTTTCCTTTCATGCCCATTTTCTGGAGAGTTTTTATCATAAATGGCTGCTGAATTTTGTTGAAAGCTTTCTCTGCATCTATTGAGATGATCATATGTTTTTTAGCTTTCAGTGTGTTATTATGGTGTATCCTATTGATTGATTTGCATAAATTAAAGAATCTTTGCATCCCTGGGATAAATCCCATTTTATTATGGTGTATGATCCCTTTTACTGTGTTGTTGGATTCTGGTTGCAAGTATTTTGTTAAGGATTTCTGCTTCCATGTTCATCAGGATACTGGCCTGTAGTTTTCCTTTTTTGTATGTGATATCTTTGTCTGGTTTGGGTATCAGGGTGATGGTGGCCTCATAGAATGAGTTTGGGAGTGTTCTTCCCACTGCAATTTTTTGAAAGTTTATGTAGTATCCTTCCTTATTTTTTGTAACAGTTCTTATTTTAAAATCTGTTTGTCTGATATGAGTATTTTTACTCCTAGTTTCTTGCAATTTCCTTTTGCATGGAATATCTTTTTCTATCCTCTCACTTTCAGTATATATGTGT
Source organism: Capricornis sumatraensis (assembly GCF_032405125.1). Classification (NCBI taxonomy): domain Eukaryota; kingdom Metazoa; phylum Chordata; class Mammalia; order Artiodactyla; family Bovidae; genus Capricornis; species Capricornis sumatraensis. The sequence continues at coordinate 46,867,895 of NC_091082.1, read as the reverse complement.
CCTTAGGTCTGAAGTGGGTATCTTGTAGGCAGCATGTACTCAGGTCTTGTTTCTGTATCCATTCAGCCAGTCTGTGTCTTTTGGTTAGGGTACTTAATCCATTTATATTTAAGGTAGTTATCAATATGTATGTTCCTATTGCCATTTTCTTAACTGTTTTGAGTTTGTTTTGTGGGTCTTTTTCTTCTTTTATGTTTCCTGCCTAGAGAAGTTCCTTTGTTATTTGTTGTAAGGCTGCCTCTTAGCTCTTGCTTGTCTGTAAAGCTTTTGAATTCTCTAGCAAACTGAATGAGATCCTTGGTGGGTAGAGTAATCTTGGCTGTAGGTTTTTCCCTTTCATCACTTTAAATGTATATCCTCTGACCTGCAGAATTTCTGCTGAAAATTTAGATGATAGCCTTATGGGGATTACTTTGTATGTTATTTTTTGCTTTTCCCTTGCTGCTTTTAATATTTTTGTATTTAGTATTTATTAGTTTGTTTAATATGTATCTTGGCATGTTTCTCCTTGGGTTTATCTTGTATAGAACTCTCTGCACCTCCTGTACTTGGGTGGCTATTTCCTTTCCCATGTTAGGGAAGTTTTTGAATATATCTCTTAAAATATTCCTTAGATCCTTTCTCTTTTTCTTCTGGGTACTCTATAATTCAAATGTTGGTGCATCTAATGTTGTTCCAGAGGTGTCTGAGACTGTTCTCAATTCTTCTCACTCTTTATTTCACTGATAGGCAGTTATTTCCACCAGTCTATCTTCCAGCTCACTGATCCATTCTCCTGCCTCAGTTATTCTGCTACTGATTCCTTCTAGAATATATTTAATTTCAGTAATTGTGTTTTTCATTGCTGTTTATTTATCCTTTATTTATTCTAGGTCTCTGTGTTAAAAGTACTAAATGTTTCTTGCATTTTGTCCATTTTAAAGATTTTAGAACTTCTTTACTATTACTCTAAATTATTTTTCAGAGAGGTTATGTATTTCCTTTTCATTTATTTTAATTTACTTGTTCCTTCATCTGTAACAATTTTCTGTCTTTTTTTTTTTTTTTTGGATGGGTGGGACTGTGTTCTTACCTTCCTAGGTGTTTGGCCTGAGGTTTCTAGCAATGGTGTTTGCAGGCAGTTGGATGGAGGCAGGTCTTGGTGTTGAGATGTGGGCCTCTGGGATACTTCACTCCAATTAATATTCCCTGGTGCCTGACATTGTTTGTTAGTCCAGCAGTTCAGACTAAGCACTCCTGCCACAGGATCCCAGGCTTGAGCCCTGGTTCACTGTTGTCATGTTTCCAATTCTAAGATTGAACATACTTTTCCATGATATACATAAATCTAGACATGTTTTATATGTGACATATAAATCTAGATAAAATCTTAGATATAATTCTAAGACTCAACACACATTTTTAAAGCTCAAAGGGAAGTTTTTTCTACACCTGGGCAAGCATATTTATAAACTGCAGATGAACTACTCTCTTTGCAAAGAGGCTAATTCTAACATAAGATTTAGCAAACTTATTTGAATTGTATATGCATTAAAATCTTAAAATCCAAGTAAAAAGGCAGAATAGCAATATGAATTTGAAAGATATATCTGTAATTTTCAGACTTCAGACTATAATATTATGATGATATATTTCATACATCTCCTATCAAAGTTCTGACACACAGGACTGTAAGGTCTTGTGTATCTGTGGTCCCTGCTTTCTTTACAGCAAACATCTAATGAATTCCTTATTTAAGCCTAGCAATAGTAGATGTTTAAGAATAACCAGAAATGAAGTAAAACAACTTTTTTTTCAAAGACCGTAAACATTTTAGTATCTGTTCCTAGCATTTTCTCCATTTGGGGGTGGGGGGAAGCTAACCTAATTGATTTTAAGAATCTCACTTATGTTCAAAAATAAGCTCAAAAACATATCCCTTAAGAAGTCAAAACATGCCTTCTATGAGATAACACTCATAGAAACCCTCCAGGCTCCATGGACAGTGGAGCCTGGCAGGCTACAGTTAACACTGATAAAAGTGTTATGAGTCCATGAACAGTTAACACTCATAGAAGCCTGCCAGGCTCCATGAACCGAGGAGCCTAGCAGGCTCCAATGCATAGGGTCACAAAGAGTTGGACATGACTGAGCAACTAACACAACATGAGTTAACACACTCAGTTATTTCTTCTTTCTTTTTTATTTTTTTACTTTACAATACTGTGTTGGTTTTGCCATACATTGACATGAATCCACCACAGGTGTACATGAGTTCCCAACCCTGAACCCCCCTCCCACCACCCTCCCCATATCATCTCTCTGGGTCATCCCAGTGCACCAGCCCCAAGCATCCTGTATCCTGTATCAAACCTAGACTAGCGATTCATTTCTTACATGATAGTATACATGTTTCAATCCCATTCTCCCAAATCATCCCACCCTCTCTCTCTCCCAAAGAGTCCAAAAGTCTGTTCTTTACACCTGTGTCTCTTTTGCTGTCTCGCATATAGGGTTATCATTACCATCTTTCTAAATTCCATATATATGTGTTAGTATACTGTATTGGTGTTTTTCTTTCTGGCTTACTTCACTCTGTATAAGACAGCTGGCTTCCTGGGTGGCACAGTGGTAAAGAATCCACCTGCCAATGCAGGAGATACAAGAGACTAGGGTTTGATCCCTGGGTCAGGAAGATCCTCTGGAGTAGGAAATGTTAACACACTCCAGTATTCTTGCCTGCAAAATCCCATGGACTGAGGAGCCTGGCGGCCTACAGTCCATGGGATCTCCAACAGTCAGACACAACTGAGCATGCACACACACAAATATTGATTTGATCAATACCAGGTAGGATTTGTACTCTTGATTTAATTATTTAATGTCTACAACTGACTTTCAGTATCTGTGGATGCAAAATCTGCAGGTGAGGAGGGCAAACTGTATTCATTGCATTATGCCATTTTACATAAAGGATTTGAATGTCTGTGGATTGTGGTATCTGCATAGCCTCTGGCAATCAATCCACCAGAGCACTAAGGGACAACTGTATTAGCTTAAATATCTGACCATTTTCAAAAGAGTTAAGAATTTCAAGGTAAAACAGGAATTCAATGAGGCAAAAAGAATAGCCTCAGGGAAAGAGACACTGCCTGAAAATAGGTTTCCTCTATGAATTGCTCTTACATTTGCATTTTATAACCATATTCATCATATTCTGAATGCTGACTTAATGCCTGGATGCTTGAAGGTTCTGTTTAAATTAGCAGCACTTCCAGCACCTCCATAACCAGAGAGAAAAGTAAACTGTGTTGGTAATTGCTAAGTGTTGCCCAAGGTCAATGAGTATCAGTTTATATCACCTATGAACTAACTTTTTCCAGACTGATTATGAAGACTTTTGGAAAGGCAAAACCTTGAGGAAGTAGGCTGGACAAATAAAGAAGTCTGCCTCCAGCTTCCTGGTAAATTCTGACCAATTCACAAATTTCATCTCAAGAGAAAATGGTGCCCTCTTTCCCATCCAGAAGTCTAACACTCCTCTTAGAAGTGTTTTTTATCCTTCAGGAAGACTTCTGGTCATGCTAGAAATGAAATTCGTTTGCTGTGAAATAAATCACCATAAAAAAATTTCCAGACACATTCGTCTCCCTAGTAAGGCTTCTGAACAGCCTTCTATTGCAGATGACAAGCTTGAAGGGTAATGCCTAAATACTGCTGTACCCAGAAGATAAAAGTCACAATGAGAGTCTTCATGGGTAATGGACTCATGCTCAAGTAATAAATCAGTATCATTGCTGGCACTGACTCTTCTGCTTTTTATACAGAAAATGTGAGTGCCTCTTTATGATGAACTGCTCAGTGAGGGTATAGCAGTATCTGTAAAACACACAGATGCTAGTGTCACCTCAGGTCATGTTGAACAGTGGTGTAAACATGGTGTCTTCATTTTATGACCCTTAGAACCTATCAGGACAGATGGGTATTACATTACCATAAATAAGCTCAATATGTTGAAAGCTATCTCTCTACCAATCAATCTAACCAGCTATTGTCATCTTTATCCATATCATCTGCCTTTCCTATTCTTAAAATTGGGAAGAATCTAATTCTCTTCTATCTTTGGTGAGGACTCCCACAGGTGCCCATAAAACACTTCTACTCCCCTGGGATTTTTCTCACATATTTACACTGTCTTCATCCTGTTTCTCCTACATTTATTCTATTTCTATTCTTATTTACCAATTTTATCTCTCTTCTGGTCAGTTCTCATCAACACACAAACATGCTATTAATACTGCTCATCTTTCAAAAACATTCTCTGATTTTAAATGACTAGTGCCCCATTTTTCTCTTTCCCTCTACAATGAACCTTGTATTCTGTCTCCACATCCAAGTTGCTTTGGAACCTTCTACACTTTCTATTTCTGCTTTATTGACTATGCCAAAGCATTTGACTGTGTGGATCACAATAAACTGTGGAAAATTCTGAAAGAGATGAGAATACCAGACCACCTGACCTGCCTCTGGAGAAACCTGTATGCAGGTCAGGAAGCAACAGTTAGAACTGGACATGGAACAACACACTGGTTCCAAATAGGAAAAGGAGTACGTCAAGGCTGTATATTGTTGCCTTGCTTATTTAACTCATATGCAGAGTACATCATGAGAAACGCTGGGCTGGATGAAGCACAAGCTGGACAAGACTGCCAGGAGAAATATCAATAACCTCAGATATGCAGATGACATCACCCTTATGGCAGAAAGTGAAGAGGAACTAAAAAGCCTGTTGATGAAAGTGAAAGAGGAAAGTGAAAAAGTTGGCTAAACGCTCAACATTCTGAAAACTAAGATCATGGCATCCAGTCTCATCACTTCATGGGAAATAGATGGGGTAACCGTGGCTAACTTTATTTCAGGGGGCTCCAAAATCGCTGCAGATGTTGACTGCAGCCATGAAATTAAAAGACACTTACTCCTTGGAAGGAAAGTTATGACTAACCTAGATAGCATATTCAAAAGCAGAGATATTACTTTGCCAACAAAGGTCCGTCTCGTCAAGGCTATGGTTTTCCACTAGTCATGTATGAATGTAAGTGTTGGACTATAAAGAAAGCTGAGAGCCAAAGAATTGATGCTTTTGAACTGTGGTGTGGCAGAAGACTCTTGAGAGTCCCTTGGACTACAAGGAGATCCAACCAGTCCATCCAAAAGGAGATCTCCTGAGTGTTCATTGGAAGGACTGATGTTGAAGCTGAAACTCCAATACTTTGGCCACCTGATGAGAAGAACTGACTTATTTGAAAAGACTCTGATGCTGGAAAAGACTGAAGGCAAGAGGAGAAGGGGACAACAGAGGATGAGATGATTGAATGGTATCACCAACTCAATGGAGATGAATTTGAGTAAATTCTGTGAGTTGGTGATGGACAGGGAGGTTTGGCATGCTGTGCTTCATGGAGTCGCAAAGAGTTGGACACAACTCTACAACTGAACTGAACACTTTCCTACCAAACCTTCTTACCAAGGTCTGCAATGGCTTTCATGTGCCAAACCCAATAGTCAATTCTCTACCCTCATCACCATTAGATGAGAACATAAAAGTCTGGTTTAGATATAACAATTGAAAGTAATGATGACTTAAAGACAGTTCAGGACTATTTTCTGTCTACTACTGAATCTTCCTCCCCTGGTTCCTCACAGAGGAGTACTGTAAGTTTGAAGCTGAACACAAGCTGTGAGGACTGTGGAAACTGCCAAGTAAGAGGGACAAAGAAATATGAATGCACTGCCTTTTATCCCATTAGGTTGGGTGCACCACTTCACTACAACATAAGAGAAATCCTAATTACCCCATAGTTACCAAATCCTGTGTTTCATTTCTTATGGTGTTACTGAGCTTCCTTACAATGAGCAGTAGAATTGGCCTTGATGTACCAAATCACCCTCTTGATCTCTCAGCAGCATTTGACACAGCCAATCACAGTATCTTTCTTGAAACCCTCTTTTCCCATGGCTTCTGGAATACGATACTCACTTGGGTTTCCACCCAAGATTCTTCTGTCACCTTTTGCTTTTTCTCTTCCCCTTCACCACGACCAAAATACCAGGAAGCCCCAGTGTAACTTCCTTGGCTTGTTTCCTTTTTTATCAACATTCATCTATGTGATCTCAACTCAATTAGTCTCAAGAAATTAGACACTATCTGAATTTGTTCCCAGGGATGTCACAGCAAATTACCACAAACTGGTGGCTTAAAACAATAGGAATTTATTTTCTCATAATCCTGGAACCCAGAAGTCTGAAATCAAGGTGTCACTACATTCCTTCAAATCATTCCCTCAAAGGCTCTAGAGGAGGACCCTTCCTTGCCTTTCCAAACTCTATAGGCTCCTGGCATTCCTTAGCTATGGCTGTATAGCTCCAATCTCTATCTCCATCTTTACATGGGCTTCTTTGTGTCTCTCTCAAATCTCCCTTTCTCTTTCCCTACAAAGGCACTAGTCATTGGATTTTGGAAGCATTGTAAAGCCAGGAATATCTATCTCAAGATTCTTAATTACATCAAGACTCTGTTTCCAAATAAGGACACCTACACAGGTATCAGGAGTTAGATCTTAGACATATCTTTAGGGACGATATAATTTGACTCACTACACTGCCTTGAGGCTAATATCTCCCAGATTCGTAACTTCAGCTTGAAACTCTCCCTTGAATTCTAGTCTCTAAGATCAATACTTAGGCAACTAATAAACATCTCAAATTTTATATGTCCAAAAAAGAACACTTGATTCCCCAAAACATGTTTCTCTCCTAATATTCCCAATCTTAGGAAATGGCATCACCACTGAAACCCTTGGAGTGAACTTGGACTCCTTTCTTTTACTCACAGCAAGTCATCAGTAAACCATCAGCTCTCCTTTCAAAATATATCTTGAATCTGACAGTTTCTTCCCTCTGTACCATTACTCTCTTATTCTAAGCCACATCATCCCTCTCCCTACTGGATCTCTTTGCAAGAGTAATGCAACTGATGCCCTTGTTCATACTTGTGCTTCTCTTCTAATCACTTCTTCTCACAGCAGCCAGACTGACCTATGAAAACATAAATCAGATATTGTCTCTACATTCAAAACCCTTCAGCAGCTGCTCATCACACTTTGAACAAAATACAAAGTCTCTGCCATGGCCTACAAGACCCTACATGATCTGGTTCCACCTACCTCTCTGACTGCAGAGAGTACTTTTCTTCCTCTGAGCTCCATCCTTGATGACCTTCTTGCTGTTGCTTAACATGTCAAGCCAGTTGTATTGCAGTCCTTTGTGCCTGTGGTCCCCTCTACCTGGAATGCACTACCTACAGATATTCACAGGGCTTGTTCCCTCATTTAGCAGTCCTCTGCTTATGTGCTGCTTCCATGGACCATCTACTAAAATAGCATCCCCAGTATCTCTCTCTTCCTTTCTCCTATTTTATTTTTCTTCATAGCACTTATGATGAGTGGATAGTTGGTCTGTTTCCCCCATTTGAATGTGAATTTCATAAGGCCAACATTGATTTGTTACACTGTATTCATGATGCCCAAATTGATGTATGGCATACAGGAGTTGCTCATTAACTACTTGTTAAAAAAATAAACAAGCAACTACAACAATATTTTAAAATTAGTTAAGGCAATGTAGCCATATTGAAAACTGTTATGAAAAGTAAAAATCACATTAAACCAGTTGAAGATAATATTCACTGAGTGCTTTGGGGAAATAATGAAGCATTCAGATGCAAATGTTAACATGAATGCTTCCAAACCAATTCTTTCTCCAGTATTTATAATATTTGCTCTAGAAGTTCAGTCTTAAGTTTGTCAAGAAGTCTGTTTCTTATACAGACTGATACAGAGATATTCTAGTAAATCTTTTCCTTAAAAAGAATTATGAAGCAAAACCTAATCCAACATAACTTTAACAATGCTTCACCATGCTTAGTACCAAAAAACTTTTTCAAGTAGCTATCACTCCAATTTTTTAAAATCTAACATGTTTATGTTTATCACTGAACAAAGTGTTTAAAACACAGTTGGTGTGAGAAAGATAGATGATACAATGGCAAATTACACCTACTGGTATCAGAGATAGGCTCACATCATGTTCTGCTACTCACCAGCTATTATAACCATGAGCAAGTTCCATAGCTTCTTCAAGCTTTGTCTTTCACTCACTCAGTCAAGTACAACTCTTTGTGACCCCAGGGACTGCAGCACGCCAGGATTTCCTGTCCTTCGTTATCATCTGGAGCTTGGTCAAACTCATGTTCGTCCAGTCAGTGATGACATCCAACCATCTGACTCTCTGTCATCCCCTTCTCCTTCTGCTTTCAATCTTTCCCAGCATCAGGATCTTTTCTAATGCTCTTCACATCAGTGGCCAAAGTACTGGAGTTTCAACATCAGTCCTTCCAATAAATATTCAGAGCTGATTTACTTTACAATTGACTGGTTTGATCTCCTTGCAGCCAAGAAGACTCAAGAGTCTTCTCCAACACCACAGTTCAAAAATATCAATTCTTCAGCATTCAGCATTCTTTATGGTCCAACTCTCACATTCATACATGACTACTGGAAAAAGTATAGCTTAGACTAGATGAACCTTTGTCAGCAAAGTAATGTCTCTGTTTTTTAATATGCTGTCTAGGTTAGTCATAGCTTTACTTCCAAAGAAAAGCATCTTTTAATTCTGTGGCTGCAGTCACCATCTGCAGTGATTTTGCAACCCAAGGAAATAAAGTCTGTCAGTGTTTCCATTGTTCCACATCTATTTGCCATGAAGTGATGGAACCAGATGGCATGTCTTTGTTTTTTTTAATTTTGAGGTTTAAGACAGTTTTTTTACTCTCCTCTTTCACCTTCATCAAGAGTCTCTTTCTCTTCACTTTCTGCCAAAGGGTGGTGTCATCTGCATATCTGAGGTTATTGATATTTCTCTTGGCAATCTTGATTCCAGCTTGTGCTTCATCCAGCCCAGCAATTCTCATGATTTACTCTGCATAAATATACAGCCTTGACATACTCCTTTCCCAATTTTGAACCAGTTGTTGTTCCATGCCTCTGACTGTTACTTCTTGACCTGCATACAGATTTCTCAGGAGGCAGGTAAGATGGTCTGGCATTTCCATCTCTAAGAATTTTCATAGTTTGTTGTGATCCACACAGTCAAAGGCTTTAGCATAGTCAATGAAGAAGCAGATATTTTTCTGGAATTCTCATGCTTTTTCTGATTCAACAGATATTGACAATTTGATCTCTGGTTCCTCTGCTTTTTCTAAATACATCTTGTACATCTGGAAGTTCTTGGTTCACATACTGTTAAGTCTAGCTTGGAGGATTTTGAGCATTACTGAAAGGTAGCTGCTACCATCCATGAATGACGCCAGGATTTGTGGCCTCCAAAGGAGAGGAATTTGATCCAGGGCCAGTGACAAGGCTTGATCACTAAGAGCTTTTTGTGTAATAAAGTTTTGTGGAATTATAAAAGACAAACAGAAAGCTTCTGACATAGACATCAGAATACCTATTAGAATGCTGCTAGTTAAGAGAAAGGAAATGCCTCAAAACTGAGAGATTTGCACCAGGCCCCTCACCCACAACATACATTTTGACATAACATTGGCACAAGGTGAGTCATCCTAGGCCATAAAAAAATTGACATGAATCTTGAAGAAAAGCAGATTTCCAAACAAATATATAGTTCAACATAGCTTAAAAAAAGACATTTCCATGAGAAAAATGCATTGGTTAGCACAAGGTTTGAGATAAAGTTCAGGTGGACCAGGTGTCACCATGCAACACAGGATAAGAAGAGAAAATAATAAAAAACATTTGCCACTTGCAGTTTTATTTCCTTCTGCAGTTTGGGGGCCTCTGACCTCCCTACCAGGGCTATTAACACTCTCATTACCTTGCTAGCATGTGAAATGAGTGCAATTGTGCAGTAGTGTGAACATTCTTTGGCATTGCCTTTCTTTGGGATTCCAGCGAAAACTGACTTTTTCCAGTCCTGTGGCCACTGCTGAATTTTCCAGATTTGCTGGCACTGAGTGCAGCACTTTCACAGCATCATCTTTTAGGATCTGAAATAGCTCAGCTGGATTCCATCACCTCCACTAGCTTTATTCATAGTGATGCTTCCTAAGTGATGCCCACTTGACTTCCATTCCAGGATGTCTGGCTTTAGGTTAGTGATCACACCATCATGGTTATCTGGGTCCTAAAGATCTTTTTGGTATATTTCTTCTGTGTATTCTTGCCACCTCTTCTTAATATCTTCTGCTTCTCTTAGGTCTACCATTTCTGTCCTTTATCGAGCCCATTTTTGCATGAAATGTTCCCTTGGTATCTCTGATTTTCTTGAAGAGATCTCTAGTCTTTCCCATTCTGTTATTTTCCTCTATTTCTTTGCCTTGATCACTGAGGAAGGCTTTTTTATCTCTCCTTGCTATTCTTTGGAACTCTGAATTCAGATGGGTATGTCTTTCCTCTTCTCTTTTGCCTTTTGCTTCTCTTCTTTTCTCAGCTATTTGTAAGGCCTCCTCAATTAACTGTTTTGGCTTTTTGTATTTCTATTTCTTGGGGATCATTTTGATCACTGCCTCCTGTATAATATTACAAACCTCCATCCATAGCTCTTCAGGCACTATATCTATCAGATCTAATCCCTTGAATCTATGTGTCACCTCTACTGTATAATCATAAGGGATTTGACTTAGGTCATACCTGAATGGTCTAGTGGTTTTCCCTACTTCATTCAATTTAAGCCTGAATTTTGCAATAATGAGTTCATGATCTGAGCCACAATTAGCTCCCAGTCTTGTTTTTGCTAACCGTATAGAGCTTCTCCATCTTCAGCTGCAAAAGAATATAATCAATCTGATTTTGGTACTGACCATCTGGTGATGTCCGTGTGTAGAGTTGTCTCTTATGTTGCCGGAAGAAGGTGTTTGCTATGACCAGTGTGTTCTCTTGGCAAAACTGTGTCTGCCCTGCTTCATTTTGTACTCCAAGGCCAAACTTGCCTGTTACTCCAGGTATCTCTTGACTTCTTACTTTTGCATTCCAATCCCCTATGATGAAAAGGATATCTTTTTTGGCGTTAGTTCTAGAAGGCCTTGTAGGTCTTCACAGAACCATTCAACTTCAGTTCTTTGGCATAAGTGGTTTAGGCATAGACTTTGATTACTTTGATACTGAATGGTTTGCCTTGGAAACTGAGATAATTCTGTCATTTTTGAGACTGCACCCAAGTACTGCATTTTAGAGTATTTTGTTGACTGTGAGGGCTACTCCATTTCTTCTAAGGGATTCTTTCCCACAGTAGTAGATATAATGGTCTCCTGAATTAAATTCACCCATTCACCCATTCCTGTCCATTTTATTAGTTCATTGATTCCTAAAATGTCGATGTTCACTCTTGCCATCTTGTTCCTGTTTGACCACTTTCAATTTGCCTTGATTCATGGACCTAACATTTCAGGTTCCTATGCAATATTGTTCTTTACTGCATCAGACTTTACTTTCACCACCAGACACATTCACAACTGGGTGTTGTTTCTGCTTTGGCTCAGCTTCTTCATTCCTTTTGGAGCTATTTCTCCACTCTTCTCTAGTGCATACTGGACAACTACCAACCTGGGGTGTTCATCTTTCAGTGTCATTTCTCTTTGCCTTTTCATATTGTTCATGAGGCAATTGTTCTCGAGGCAAGAGTACTGAAGTGGATTGCCATTCCCTTCTCTAGTGGACCACGTTTTGTCAGAACTCTCCACCATGAACTGTTCATCTTGAGTGGCCCTACACAGCATGGCTCCTTGTTTCATTGAGTTAGACAAGGCTGTGATCCATGTGATCAGTTTGGTTAGTTTTCTGTGACTGTGGTATTTGCTTTGACTCTTCTATGATGGATGAGGATAAGAGGCTTGTACAAGCTTCCTGATGGGAGGGACTGGCTGTGGAGAAACCTGGGCCTTGTTCTGGTGAGCAAGGCCATTCTCAGTAAATCTTTAATTCAATTTTATGCTGATAGGTGGGGCTGTGTTCCCTCCCTGTAGTTTGGCCTGAGGCCAATCTATGGTAGAGGTAATGACAGCCTCCTTCAAAAGGCCTTGTGCCAGCATGCCGTGGCTCCCAGGATTGTTGTAGCCAGTGCCCCCTGACCCCTCAGCAGGCCACTGTCAACCCACCCCTCTGCTGGAGAGCTCCAGGACACTCACAGGCAAGTCTGGCTCACTCTCTTGTGGTGTCACTGCTCCTTTCTCCTAGGTCCTGGTGCTCACAAGGTTTTGTTTGTGTCCTCCAAGAGTCTCTGTTTCCCCAGTTCTGTGGAAGTTCTGTAATCAAATCCCATTGGCCTTCAAAGTCAAATTCCCTGGGGGTTCTCAGTTCCTTTGCTGGATCTCCAAGTTGGGAAATCTGTTGTGAACCTAGAACTTTCACAACGGTGTGAGAACTCCTTTGGTATAATTGTTCTCTAGTTTGTGGGTCGCCTACTCTGCAGCTCTCTGGTAGGGCTAATGGAGACCTTCTCCAGGAGGTGTGGCATAAGACTCTAAGCTTAGTTTCTCTTACATAAAACTGGGCAATGCTACCTACCTGACAGATACTTGTGGTTATAACATATGACACATAGTGTTATTACACTACCATTTCACTTGAATTAATAATATATGTTGAGGGTCAAATCACATCCCCTAAAATATAAAAGTATTCATTTCATAAAGCAGGTCCTATATAAACTTTTTTTGGGCGAAGGGGAACTCTTATGATCCCACAATAAGAGAAGATGCCATGGAAACAGCTTATTTTTTAAGTAGTGAAGAGTCACAAAAATAATCAGAAATATGTACTGTACATCTACCTAGTCTAGCATCCTACTAGATGGTCCAGCATGTGGAATTAACACTATTGAACACAAGCACTTTGCTGGGCTCAATAGATGCCTGATGAATGTCTGTTGAACAACAAATTAATGAATTAGCTAACAAAGGCAGTGACTGAATTTTTAAGACACCTGAGTAAAACTTCTAAATAGCTGGAAGAAGTATTTCTTAGAGAAATCAATGCAAGGTAGTCATCAAGGTGAGAATCATAGCAACCCATGTTAAGAATCCAAGTCTGCCCCTTTTACTCTGTATCTGTGAGTAGCAGTTGGCACAATGCCTTAAACACACTAGGCCAGGTTAAGGATAATCCTCCTTCCACCCAACCCCAGACTCAACCTAGCTAAGGTCTTCTTTCACCTAAAGTTAATCTAGTAATTTGCTGGTGAATCTGAAATTATTTTAACTTCATGGCACATTACTAAAATACTCAAAATAATTCTTTCACAATTCTGTTATCAAGTCTCATTAATTCACATTCCTGTAGGCAACAGTTTGGATTACAGAATATTACTGATTGTTCTACACATTTAATATTACTATAACTGATGTACAATAAACAAAAGAACAGGGACATCCCTGGTGATCCAGCAGTTAATACTCCATGCTTTTCTTGAAGGGGTACAGGTTCCATCCCTGGTCAGGGAACTAAGATCCCACATGCTGTGCAGTGCAAACAAACAAAAAAATTAATTAACCAAGTAGTGTCCCATGAATATTTTCAAAAGGAAAACAATTGCTAGCATCTGACTAGCCATTTAGACTAAGAGTTGTCTTTACAGACAAATTTACCTTATTTATTTATCATAGCAACCTTTTGAAGTAAAGTTTATTATCATTGCATGTCATTTTAGAGTTGAAATAATAAAGTTCAAAAAAGTTAAACAGCTTGCCCAAGAATATATAACCAGGAAGTCACAGATCAGTTTCAAAACCCTGTGTTCCTTCATCTATACCATTTAATAAAGCAATTAATTGAAGAGTGATTTGATGAAGTGCAAAGAGCACTAGATGAAGAGGAAGGGGATATCACAAATGCACTGTGTGGTTGCAAATATGTTATTCAACACTGCGTACATCTGACAGGCAACTTAGCCAAACGCACGCACATCACCTGAACAAATGTCCTTACCCCAAAATAGGACCTCACAATAACCAATCTCAAAGTATTCTGGTGAAACTAAAACCAAAGTATGTAAAAGTACTTTGAAAATTTAAGACTGGGAAAAATATATTAAAACGTTATATCATTCTGATGGTTAGGAATTTGACCTTTCAAATAGTATAGTCATTCCTCTTGAAGTTTTACTAAAAATCCTCATTTAGTTAGTGAAAACATTTTTCACAAATTACTCAAAAGATAAGCTCAACCGTTGTCTACCTACAAATTTGTGACATTATACATACACTGGGAGAATAATTCATCATGAAGCTTATTTCAATATAAAACGTATAACTCTGTCCCAGCATTTTAGTAACACTTATTTTGAAAAAAAGATTTTACTTTTAAGATCATTATGCAAATAATTTATAATTAACTTATCAATAGAAACTTCCTTCTCAAGTATATATTCAAATACATCCAAATCCTGCCTAATTGAAAATAGCCTATGTCAAATAGGCTTAATTCAGTGCAAAGTAGCTACTGCCTAAAATAGACCATATCTCAGAAAACTATATAATTATGTACCCTGGTGGATAAGATTATAATTCAGGTATCTTGAATAAAGAATGATCCTCTATTATCTAAATAGGTCATCCTCTTTAGCTAAGGGCAAAACTTCAGGAAAAGTGTACATTAAGTGATGAGAACACTTTCAAGCTAGCCAGATCAAACCTGAAGACTAACAGGGTGACAGATGTCACAATCAGATTACCCTCATCATCTCAACTCAAATATCTTTTATATGGAAATGTCCTGATTTCCATATAATGTCCTATAAAGTTACATAGGATTAGGATAAAGAATATTGGACTAGAATAAGGAATGGTGGAATAGAACCTCTGAAAAGATCATTCCTTCATAAAAGCAACAATAATACAGACAATAGTCATCAAAGTCAACTTTTTCAGACGTCTCAAAATTAATCAAAGGCTTACAACGAAGTGAGGGGCATTTATTCAACAAAATCTCTGGATCTCAGGAAAAACAGAAAGATTTGTGATGTTTCAGCTTTCCCTATTCCCATTCCCCTCTCCTTAGCTCTGCAGTAAACTTAAAGACCAAAATCCCAAAATTATAGTGAAAAAACTAGCATCCAAAAGCTACTGGAAGGACTAGAATGGGGTTGGAATACATCAGAAGTACCACTTTCAGAGAACTATAATTATTTAACTTGTTTAGTAATTAAAATACTCATTTATAGGGCTTTTCTTTATTTTACCTGGCTCAGAGTTTCCTCAGTAAAAATAGCCTTTTCCCCCAGAAAGCATGTGGAAAACAATAAGCGGCAATTGTTTAACATAACAGCTGCCTCAGGCAGCAGTAACAGTAGGGGCAAAAAAAAAAAAAAAAAAAAATGACAACCAAAAAACTTGAAAGGAAAATTTGGTGAACAAGATGGCCATTAAGGCCTTTGAATTTTATATAATCTAGAATCCAGCAGGCCATGCCTGGGGTTATATACATTCTCAGGAAACATCTCAGAAAGCCCTAAACTCTCATCTCTAGCTAACCTTAAGAGTCTACACAAGCAGAAAGTGAAAACTAAGGCACAGCTGTAAACCACCTGCACACTGAAGTCATATTCCAAAATGCACATCAAATTCTTCAGCAAATGCCAGGAGACTTCCTGGCTCTGAGCTTTTAAAAAAAATCTCTGTCCCAATAATTAGTTGACCAATGAGAAAACAGTAAAGACTTTAATGACCACAAGCAACAAAAAATACAGACTTTACAGAATTAGCTCAGGAAAATTACTAAGCAAATAGCAACAAAAACCAACAACAAAAACAAAGATTGGAGGAGGAGAGGAATCTGATTTTGAGTGGTGCCACATTATACTACTTAAAATATTCCATTTTCAACAAAACATTATAAGATGTATGAAGAAAGTATACCTCAGAAAAATATTCAATAGAAACTGTCTCTGAGGAAGTCCAGACATCAAACTTACTAGACAAAGATTTAAAATCAGGTATCTTAAATATTTTTGAAGAACTAAAGGAAGTCATATATAAATAACTAAAAAAGTAAGAGAATGATATTTCACCAAATATCAATATAAATATAGAGATTAGTTTTAAAAAATAAAGTCTGGAGGTGGAAATTAAAATAATAGGAATAAAAACATTTCCTAGAAATATTCAACAGCAGATCTGAGCAAGCAGAAAAAAGAAGCTTCAGACCAGTCAGCTGATTGTTCCTCTCATCTGAGGATTAGATAGAAAAAAGAAGAAAATAAAGGAGTAAATCAAGTATATGAACATACATTTAATGGAAATTTCAGAAAGAGAAGAAATGGGAAAAAAGAATAGTTAAGGAAATAATGGCTGAAAATGTCCCAAATTTGATGAAAACTAAACTACACATTCAGAAAGCTCAACAAACTTCCAGAAAACTAAAAAAGCAAAGAGATTCATACCCATAAACATCATAATCAAACATTCAAAAGACAAAGAGAAAATCTTAAAAGCAACAAGACAGAAGAGATTCAAAGGATCTTCAATGAGATGAACAGCTGATTTCTCATCAGAAAATTATGGAGGTCAGAAGGCAGTAAGGAGATACCCCTCGTCCAAAGTAAGGAGCAGCGGCTGTGCTTTGCTGGAGCAGCCGTGAAGAGATACGCCACACCAAGGTAAGAGAAACCCAAGTAAGATGGCAAGTATTGCAAGAGGGCATCAGAGGGCAGACACACTGATACCATACTCACAGAAAACTAGTCAATCTTATCACACTAGGACCACAGCCTTGATTAACTCAGTGAAACCAAGCCATGCCTGTGGGGCAACCCAAGACGGGAGGGTCATGGTGGAGAGGCCTGACAGAATGTGGTCCACTGGAGAAGGGAACGGCAAGCCACTTCAGTATTCTTGCCTTGAGAACCCCATGAAAAGTAGGAAAAGGCAAAGTGATAGGATACCAAAAGAGGAACTCCCCAGGTCATTAGGTGCCCAATATGCTACTGGAGATCAGTGGAGAAATAACTCCAGAAAGAATGAAGGGATGGAGCCAAAGCAAAAACAATACCCAGTTGTGGATGTGACTGGCGATAGAAGCAAGATCTGATGCTGTAAAGAGCAATATTGCATAGGAACCTGGAATGTCAGGTCCATGAATCAAGGCAAATTGGAAGTGGTCAAACAAGAGATGGGTAAACGTCGACATTCTAGGAATCAGCGAACTAAAATGGACTGGAATGGGTGAATTTAACTCAGATGACCATTACATCTACTACTGCGGGCAGGAATCCCTCAGAAGACATGGAGTAGCCATCATGGTCAACAAAAGAGTCCGAA
Source organism: Capricornis sumatraensis (assembly GCF_032405125.1). NCBI lineage: Eukaryota > Metazoa > Chordata > Mammalia > Artiodactyla > Bovidae > Capricornis > Capricornis sumatraensis. The sequence goes on along the minus strand of NC_091082.1, from coordinate 46,850,530 downwards.
ATGCAGTACTTGGATGCAATCTCAAAAACAACAGAATGATCTCTGTTCATCTCCAAGGCAAACCATTCAATATTACAGTTATCCAAGTCTATGCCCCAACCAGTAACGCTGAAGAAACTGAAGTTGAACAGTTCTATGAAGACCTACAAGACCTTCTAGAACTAACACGCAAAAAAAGATGTCCTTTTCATTATAGGGGACTGGAATGCAAAAGTAGGAAGTCAAGAAACACCTGGAGTAACAGGCAAATTTGGCCTTGGAATGTGGAAGGAAGCAGGGCAAAGACTAATAGAGTTTTGCCAAGAAAATGCACTGGTCATAGCAAACACCCTCTTCCAACAACGCAAGAGAAGACTCTACACATGGACATCACCAGATGGTCAACACCAAAATCAGATTGATTATATTCCTTGCAGCCAAAGATGGAGAAGCTCTATACAGTCAGCAAAAACAAGACCAGGAGCTGACTGTGGCTCAGATCATGAACTCCTTATTGCCAAATTCAGACTTAAATTGAAGAAAGTATGGAAAACCGCTAGACCATTCAGGTATGACCTAAATCAAATCCAGGAGAAATATCAATAACCTCAGATATGCAGATGACACGACCCTTATGGCAGAAAGTGAAGAGGAATTAAAAAGCCTCTTGATGAAAGTGAAAGAGGAGAGTGAAAAAGTTGGCCTAAATCTCAACATTCAGAAAATTAAGATCATGGCATCCGGTCCCATCACTTCATGGGAAATAGATGGGGAAACAGTGGAAACAGTGTCGGACTTTATTTTGGGGGGCTCCAAAATCACTGCAGATGGTGACTGCAGCCATGAAATTAAAAGACGCTTACTCCTTGGAAGAAGTTATGACCAACCTAGAAAGTATATTCAAAAGCAGAGACATTACTTTGCCGACTAAGGTCCATCTAGTCAAGGCTATGGTTTTTCCTGTGGCCATGTATGGATGTGAGAGTTGGACTGTGAAGAAGGCTGAGCGCTGAAGAATTGATGCATTTGAACTGTGGTGTTGGAGAAGACTCTTAAGAGTCCCTTGGACTGCAAGGAGATCCAACCAGTACATTCTGAAGGAGATCAGCCCTGGGATTCCTTTGGAAGGAATGATGCTAAAGCTGAAGCTCCAGTACTTTGGCCACCTCATGCGAAGAGTTGACTCATTGGAAAAGACTCTGATACTGGGAGGGATTGGCAGCAGGAGGAGAAGGGGACGACCCAGGATGAGATGGCTGGATAGCATCATGGACTCGATGGACGTGAGTCTGACTGAGCTCTGGGAGATGGTGATGGACAGGGAGGCCTGGCGTGCTGCGATTCATGGGGTCGCAAAGAGTCGGACACGACTGAGCGACTGAACTGAACTGAGAAGGCAGTAAGATGGCATGCTCAAAGTGGTGAAATAAAGACCATGAACTAAGAATTTTCCCTCAAAAATTAAGGAGAAATTAAGAGATTCTAAGACAAATAGAAACCAAAAGAACCCCTCACTAGCAAATTTACCCTACAAGAAATCCTAACTGAAGTCTTTCAAGCTGAAATGAAAAGACACTAGACAGCAATACAAATCCACACAAAGGAGGAATACTGGTAGTCCAGTAGAGTCTGCATTTTTATTGCAGAGGGCAATAAATAAATACATAAATAGTCAATCAATTTTAAAAAATCCACACAAAGAAATAAAGAACATTGGTAAAGGTAACTACAGTTGACCCTCCATATTCACTGTTTCTATACCCATGATTCAACAAACCATGGATCAAAAATATTCAAAGAAAATTCCATAAAGCTGCCAAAAGCCAAACTTGAGTTTGTCATATACCAACAACTATTTACATAGCAATCATATTGCATTACGTATTATAAGTAATTAAGAGACAATTTAAAGTATATGGGAGGATGTGTATATTCTACAAGCAAATATCATGCCATTTTAAATGAGGGACTTGATTCAGATATGTATTAGAACCAATTCCCCATGGATATCAAGGGACAAATGTACATAAATAAATGTAAAAGAAAATATAATGTATTTGTGTGTCTGTAACTTTTTTTCTCCTAACTGATTTAAAAGAAAACTACAAAAGCAATAATATCTGTGTTGATAGGCACATGATATATAAAGATAAATTGTGTAATAATAACAACACAAAGGAGAGGGATGGACTGGAGCTCTATGGAAGCAAAAATTTTGTATACTATTGAAATTAAACTGGTGTTGACCTAAACCAGATGATTCTAAATTAAGAGGTCAATTATAATCCCATAGCAATCACTAAGAAAATAACCTTAAAATACTCAAATAAATGACACAGTAATTAAAATAATACTTTAGAAAATACATTTTTAATAAAAAACAAGGCAATAATAAAGAAATATAAAAACAAAAAATATATAATATATACATAAGATAGTAAAACAACAGCCATAAATTCTATCAGTAATTACATGGAAATGGACTAACACTCCAATCAAAAGGAAGATATGGTTGAATAGGCTTTTTAAATTTGATCCAAATATATGCTATTTACAAAACATATATTTTATATTAAAAGAAACAAATAGGTTGAAATTGAAGGATGGAAATAGTTATACCAGGCTAACAGGTACCAAAAGAGTTGAAGTGGCTAAAATCAAACAAAATAGAATTTAAGACAAAAATGTTACTAGAGAAAAAAGAGAACATTATATGATTATCAAAAGGTCAATCCATCAAAAAGATATAATGAGTACAAATACACCTAACAACAGAGTCTTAAAATATATAAAGCAAAATTCAACAAACTTGAAGGGAGAAACAGACAATGTATCAATAATAATGAGAGGCTTCAAAATCTCATTTTCAATAATAGAAGAACAAGACAGAAGAACAAGAAGGAAACAATATTTGAATGGCATTATAAACAAATTGACCTAGAAAACATCAAGAGAACACTCAACAGCAGAAAAAAAAAATACATTCTTCTCAAATACACATGGAACATTCTTCAGGGTAGACCATATGTTAGGTCATAAAATAAGTCTGAATAAATTTAAACAGATAAAAATGACACAAAGTATGTTCTCTAATGACAGTGGGATGAAATTGGGAAGACAGAGAGGGTAAATAAATGCATCTATTTGTCAACCCCAATATACTATGTCTCTATATCTCATATTCTAAACTCAAGTTGCATAGAGTCCTACAGCATCTTCTTTTCTCTTTTGTTATTTTACTACAAATATGAACACTACTGCTGTGGGCAAGAATTCAACCTCTTCCTTTGGAGCTACAGTAATGTCCAGGACCAGCCAAAGCCTCAGGATAGCAGTGCACAAAAGTGGGTCTCTGGTAGAGACCTAATAACCATGCAAACCTGAGGGTTCTCAAGTACAACAATGTTCAGGAGTTTCAGCATTGAAACTAGGATACAAAAACAAATAATAAACCCTGAGGTTAGCAAGGAATTTCTAGTAACTAAGCCAAGTAGTGTACTTAAGAGCCTTCAGGCAATGAATTTGTTCTCTTTAGCCATCACTATGCAAAAGCAGACAAGGAAGTAGAATACCATGGCATTGAATATTTTCTCTATTCCTGTAAAATTATCAATTCTCTGCAAAGTTACCTGTCAATTATATGCAAACTTTAAAAAATCTGTTCTTAGGACTACTGTTTACAGGATACAAAAAATTGGGGTAAAGATGGGCTATCTTTAAAAGCAGGAGTTAAAAAGAGCTGTAAGAAATGAGGTTCATTTGGGATAAATTCATGAATATTCATATGGCAATTTCTAAGCAGTATTTAATAAAAATAAGCTTGTAAAATAAGCCAGGTCTGTAACAGAAAGAGAGGCCTCATTTAACTTTCTGGACATAGATTTGTGGCAGATAGACTGGGGATATCATTTGCACTACTCCATAAAGCTTCACTACGAACAAAGCTAGTGGAGGTGATGGAATTCCAGTTGAGCTATTTCAAATCCTGAAAGATGATGCTGTGAAAGTGCTGCATTCAATATGCCAGCAAGTTTGAAAAACTCAGCAGTGCCCACAGGACTGGAAAAGGTCAGTTTTCATTCCAATCCTGAAGAAACACAATGCCAAAGAATCCTCAAACTACCACACAATTGCACTCATCTCACATGCTAGTAAAATAATGCTCAAAATTCTCCAAGCCAGGCTTCAGAAACAGGTGAACCATCAACTTCCAGATGTTCAAGCTGGTTTTAGAAAAGGCAGAGGAACCAGAGATCAAATTGCCAACATATGCTGGATCATCGAAAAAGCAAGAGTTCCAGAAAAACATCTATTTCTGCTTTACTGACAATGCCAAAGCCTCTGACTGTGTGAATCACAATAAACTGTGGAAAATTCTTCAAGAGATGGGAATATCAGACCACCTGACCTGCCTCTAGACAAACCTATATGCAGATCAGGAAGCAACAGTTAGAACTGGACATAGAACAACAGACTGGTTCCAAATAGGAAAAGGAGTATGTCAAGGCTGTATATTGTTGCCTTGCTTATTTAACTTATATGCAGAGTACATCATGAGAAACGCTTGGCTGGAGAAAGCACAAGCTGGCATCAAGATTGCCAGGTGAAATATCAATACTCTCAGATATGCAGATAACACCACCCCTATGGTAGAAAGTGAAGAGGAACTAAAGAGTCTCCTGATGAAAGTGAGAGAGGAGAGTGAAAAAGTTGGCGTAAAGCTCAACATTCAGAAAAGGAAGATCATGGCATCCAGTCCCATCACTTCATGGCAAATAAATGGAGAAACAGTGGAAACAGTGTCAGACTTCAATTGGGGGGGCTCCAAAATCACTGCAGATGGTGACTGCAGCCATGAAATTAAAAGATACTTACTCCTTGGAAGGGAAAGTTATGACCAACCTAGACAGCATATTAAAAAACAGAGACATTACTTTGCCAACAAAGGTCCATCTAGTCAAGGCTATGGTTTTTCCAGTGGTCATGTATGGATGTGAGAGTTGGAATATAAAGTGCCGGGAGCCAGCGTGAGGAACTCTGCCCGTGGAAAAGGTCATGAGGAAGGAGGCTCGGCATACGCAAAAGTGGGATCAAGCCTCAGGAGACCCCTGTTCCCGAGCATCTACCCCCCAAAACCAGAGTCTGCCTACTTTACTGCTTTATGCTCTCACCTACACCTCTGACTTTACGGGGGGCTGTCCCCCACCACCTCTCTTGGAGAAGTAGTTAACTTACAGCTCCAGTTACTAAAAATTCCTGGGCATGACAAGAGCGTTTCAACTTACAAAATCGTGTGAAAGTTCTGTAGCTTGCCTGACAGGCTCATCAAGCCACATGTGATTGTTCACAGCCTCCCAACTGTGAGAGGCACAAGATGCTTTAAACTTTCTAAATACAGATTCTTTTGAGAAGTTAGAAAATTATTAGTATAGTATAGTGGGTTGATTAGGAATTATATTGGTGAAGGGTTTTTCATTTGTTGGGCCAATATTTGCTGCCAAGTCTCCATATTCCCTGCCCTTATACACATAAATGAATATAACTAGCATATAGAAGAAATAGGTATTAACCTTTGATATTAATCATGTTAAACCTTAGGCTAAATTCCTTTCTCGATTGTAACCCACTGCACCTTCATCCTATAGGAATGCAACTTTATCTGGTGCCTTCAGAGGGCAGAGCCTGGTTTAAGAAAATTCACCCCCGGAAGAATAAGTTTTCTGGCTGACTGACCGTTATCAGAAAGAAAAGGCCATAAAATGTCAACAGGCCTCATGGCCAGATGATGTAAAGCCCCTAAGACCTTTGTATACATTTGTATAAAGCACCTGATTTTGATAAGGGTCAGGTCTGCTGACCCCGCGTGACTCTGTATTAATCCCTATGTATAACAAAAAATATATAAGCAAAACTGAAAAATAAAGAAATCGGACCAGTTCCTGGAAAGACTGGTTTCCCTCGTGTGGTCTTTTCTCATTCTCTTTTTTTCTGGCTGAATTCCCATCTGGAGCGTGGAGGCTCGCCATGTCTACTTACTTGCCCTGGCTTCTAAGACCCACGCGAGAGGGAGCCCAAGGCAGGCCACCCTCTGCTATTCAAGCAGGCACCGGTGGCCTACGTAGATGGTGCAAACTCCTTGCCTTGGAGTTTTATTGGTTTTCCACATAAACCAAGTTATTCAGCACCTTTTCTCCACTAATATTTCCTACTACACCATCCTTTTCTAATTTCTCTTTATATCTGTAATTAAATAAGTTTTTTCCTAGGATGCCAACTCTGTCCCCCCTTCAAATTCCCTGGATCCACTGGGGCTGAACCCCAGCAATAAAGAAAGGATTCTTTTGAACTATGGTATTGGAGAAGACTCTTGAGAGTCCCTTGGACTGCAAGGAGATCCAACCAGTCCATCCTAAAGGAGATCAGACCTGGGTGTTCATTGGAAGGACTGATGTTGAAGCTGAGACTCCAATACTTTGGCCACCTGAAGCAAAGAGCTGACTTATTTGAAAAGACCCTGATGCTGGGAAAGATTGAGGGCAGGAGGAGAGGAGACAACAGAGGATGAGATGGTTGGATGGCATCACTGACTCAATGGACATGGGTTTGGGTGGACTGCAGGAGTTGGTGATGGATAGGGAGGCCTGGCATGCTGCGGTTCATGGGGTCGCAAAGAGTCAGACATGACTGAGCAACTGAACTGAACTGAACTGATGGAGTTTCAGCTGAAGTAAGTGTGGACTTCTCAAGGATATGACTATGCTGCACTCTCTAGATTCCACTGATGGAAGTGCCAACTCTTTTCCATCAGATAACCTGATCTTGTCTCTTCAGGACAAGAAGGTTTATGAGACAGGGGTTTAGTATCATTTTTATAACTAGATTCCAGCCCCAATCCATATTCTGGCTCTCCCAAGCCACTAATGCTGAAGAAGGAGTCCCAGTGATGTTCCCCATCTAGCCACCTGGAACTTCTACCTGTTTTGTTTCAAGCTCCAGTCTCAGGGATATAGGTTTAGACTATATTCCCCAGTTATTTTTCTTTCAGCATCTTAAATACAAAAGAGCTAACAACATTAATAATGTCTAATGTAAAGGTCTTCCTAAGGGGATCAATGGTAAAGAATTCTCCTGCAAAGCAGGAGATGTGAATTCAATCCTTGGATCAGGAAGATCCCCTAGAGAAGGAAATGGCAACCCACTCCAGTATTCTTGCCTGGAAAATCCCATGGACAGTTGAGCCTGGCAGGCTACAGTACATGGGGTTGGAAAAGAGTTGGACACAACTTAGCAACTATTAACAACAATTTAACTGATAATGAAATAAAGTCATGAGATCTTGTATTATCTTGAAATATACCCAAACTCTTGACATTTGAAACCAATTCCCTTTCATCTAATGGGCCACACACTCACCTTGAGGATCAACATCTTTCGCTAGCTTCAACGCATCTGAGTTTGCAAGATCGGTGTTGGCTGGGGTAACAGCCAGAATCAGACAGTTCTCCCGTGTGATGAACTGCATAATCATTTCTCTGATCTGGTACTCAATATCTGGAGGCTGATCTCCCACGGGCACTTTAGTAATTCCGGGTAGGTCAATCAGGGTTAGATTTAACACTGTGGAAAGGGAAAAAGAGTCTTACATGTACCATCCACACTGAAAGATAGCAACAAGGCAGAATCATGTGTTATTTTCATAGAAATGAAACAAGCTGAGCTTTATATAATGTGTATCTAAAGAGTTCCAACTCATGTGCATAGAATAAAACAGGATAGAATTCAAACTGGCCTTGCAAATTTTCTCTATTTTTATGATATGATTGTGCTAGGCCAAATGATCATTTTAACATAATTTAAGGAGCACTGATTTGCATACCTAATAGCTTTCTCAGAGAGCTGCCATGTTTGTAACTAGGGGCCTATAATTCAAACACGGAACAATAAGCAAATATACGGAACAATAAGCAAATATACTGTCTGTCTTGCACTTCCCTTCAAATGGTATAAAAATTCTCAGAGTAAGGTTTGTCCTTCCTTTTAAAAGCATTATGCGTTATTTACAAAGTGTTAGCCACTTAGCCTGGGCTTCCAAGGTGGCTGAGTGGTAAGGAACATGCCTGCCAACGCAGGAGACATGGGTTCGACCCCTGGGTGGGGAAGATTCCCTGGAGAAGGAAATGGCAACTCACTCCAGTATTCTTGTCTAAAAAATCCCATGGACAGAGGAGTCTGGTGGGCTACAGTCTATGGGGTCATAAAGGGTCAGACTCAACTTAGTGACTAAACAACAGCAACAAGTCGCTTAGCTTATTGGAAAGCAGTTAGTCATGAAGTTAGTGTGTAGCCTCTACAGCCAGACTTACAGAGCACCATTTTGGAAACCCAGGAAACTACTAAGTCAGTGACTCCAGCCCTGACCTGGCTATCATTCTCTCTATACACAAAAGCTCCAAGTCTCTCTATACACTTGGCTCCAAGTCCTCTTGGGAAGTCATAATTGAGCATTTCATGGTCCAATTTAAAAGCAACAGAGCTGAGGAGAAGATTAGAGATGAAAATCTGTCCCAACAAAATCTTAGTCATTCTGGAGGCTATTTATTCTGTATTACCCATCAAGAATTGGTTATCTAATTTATAAGTTTTTGCTGACAGTCTGGAGAGAAAAAATCAAGTTGATTCCTCAGGAAGAGAATAAATAAGAATATATAGGACTGAAAGAAAATTCATTAAAGAAAACTCAACCATAGAACCAAGCACCTCTAAGATTTTTGCAAAAGCTGAAGCTACTAAAAATGGACATTTTCATGCATTCTTCTTTGGAATTCTAAAAGTTTAAAATATATATAAAGAAAACTTTGTAAAATAATGTACTTAATTCTCTTTTACAAATTATTTCCTTCTGACTCCCATAAATAATTCTATGAGCTGTTTGGGTTATATCATTTACTGAAGTACCTAAGCACAATCTTAGACACCAAGATTTTTTGAGAGAAAAAAAAAGCCATTTTACATAAATAATGTATTAACATACATAGTAAAAATTTTTGAGGACAAGAATTTGGAATTTTGTTATTTTACTTACCATGTGGGGAATAGACTCGTAAATTAATGGGTATGGAGGAAATGCCTTTATTCATTCCAGTTACTCGATCTGTTTCAGCTTCAATCTCATGGCGAACTTCATCAAAATCTGTAAATTTTTTTCCTTTGCAGTGTAGAAATTCAGCATATTCTATAAAAGACAAAATAATACAATCTAAAATTCAGGTGTTTTTGCAGTAATTATAAGGAAACGATGCTTCTTTAATTACAAGTCAAAGTATCCAATATTGCCTCTTCAGCCATCATAATGAGAAAACATGGAGGTAACTAAAAAGCACAGTTAACACTTGAGAAATGTCAAACATAGTACAAATGCTAATGGCGCAAAATTGCTAATTTTCAGATTAGCAATTAAGTATTAAAAGCAGTCTTTAAACTGCAAAGCCTATTAAATAAAGAGAAGTTTGGCCCTCCAAATGATATAACAAATAACAGCAACCAATTGTCAAAGAAATTAGAGCTGCAATATACAAAAAGCCTACTTATTAATCCTATTAACATGTCCTTTCTGAATATCACCACTTTATCATGATGGATGCTAAACCTGGAATGTTAGGTCCATGAATCAAGGTAAATTGGACACAGTAAAGAGGAGGTAGCAACAGTGAACACTGACATCTTAGGAATCAGTGAACTAAAATGGATGGAAATTGGAGAATTTAATTCAGATTAACATTATATTTACTACTGTGGGAAAGAATCCCTTAGGAGAAATGCAACAGCCCTTATAGTCAACAAAAGAGTCCGAAATGCAGTACCTGGGTGCAGTCTCAAAAACAACAGAATGATCTTGGTTTGTTTCCAAGGCAAATCATTCAACATCACAGTAATCCAAGTCTATGCCCCAACCGCTAATGCTGAAGAAGCTGAAGTCGATTTTATGAAGATCTCCTACAAGACCTTTTAGAACTAGCACCAAAAAAGAAAAAAGATGTCCTTTTCATCACAAGGGATTGGACTGCAAAAGTAGGAAATCAAGAGATATCTAGAGTAAAAGGCAAGATTGGCCTTGGAGTATAAGATGAAGCAGGGCAAAGGCTAATAGAATTTTGTCCAGAAAACATACTGGTCCTAGCAAACACCCTCTTCAACAACACAGAAGGCAACTCTTCACATGGACATCACCAGATGGTCAATACTGAAATCAGATTGATTATGTTCTTTGCAGCCAAAGATGGAAAAGTTCTATACAGTCAGCAAAAACAAGACCTGGAGCTGACTGTGGCTCTAATCATGTACTCCTTATTGCAAAGTTCAGGCTTAATTTGAAGAAAATGGTGAAAACTACTAGGCCATTCAGGTATGACCTAAATCAAATCTCTTATGATTATACAGTGGAGGTGACAGATTCAAGGGATTAGATCTGGTAGACAGATTGCCTGAAGAACTATGGACAAAGATTCACAACACTGTAAAGGAGGTGGTGACCAAAACCATCCCCAAGAAAAAGAAATGCAAGGAGGCAAAATGATTGTCTGAGGAGGCCTCAGAAATGGCTGAGAAGAGAAAAAAAGTGAAAGACAAGAGAGAATGGGAAAGATATACCCAAATGAATGCAGAGTCCCCGAGAATAGCAAGGAGAGATAAGGAAGCCTTCCTAAGTGAATACGGTTAAAAAGAAAAAAAAAAAAAGAAAAGAAAACAATAGATTGGGAAAGACTAGAGATCTCTTCAAGAAAGGTGGGAGCTATCAAGGGAATATTTCATGCTGGGATAGGGATGATTAAGGAAAGAAACAGTAAGGACCTAACAGAAGCAGAAGAGACTAAGAAGAGGTGGCAAGAAGTTCTTCTATACAGAACTATACAGAAGAATATACAAGAAGGGTCTTAATTACCTGGAAAACCATGATGGTGTAGTCACTCACCTAGAGCCAGACATTTTGGACTATGAAATCAAGTGGATCTTAGGAAACATTACTACAAACAAAGCTAGTAGAGGTAATGGAATTCCAGCTGAGCTATTTCAAATGCTAAAAGATGATGCTGTGAAAGTGCTGCACTCAATATGTTAGCAAATTTGGAAAACTCAGCAGTGGCCACAGGATCAGAAAAGGTCAGTTTTCATTCCAATCCCAAAGAAGGGCAATGCCAAACAATGTTCAAACTACTGTACAATTGCACTCATTTCACATGCTAACAAAGTAATGCTCAAAATCCTGCAACCTAGGCTTCAGCAGCATGTGAAGTGAAAACTTTCAGATGTACAAGCTGGATTTAGAAAAGGCAGAGGAACCAGAGATCAAATTGGCAACATTTGTTGGATCACAGAGAAAGCAAGGAAATTCCAGGAAAACATATACTTCTGCTTCATTGACTATGCTAAAGCCTTTGTGTAAATCACAACTGGAAAATTCTTAAAGACATGGGAATACCAGACCCCCTTACCTGTCTCCTGAGAAATCTGTATGCAGGTCAAGAAGCAACAGTTAGAACTTCCCTGAAACAACTGACGGGTTCAAAATTGGGAATGGAGTACATCAAGGCTGTGTATTGTCACCCTGCCTATTTAACTTCTATGCAGAGTACATCATGCGAAATGCCGGCTAGATGACTCACAAACTGTAATGAAGATTGCTGGAAGAAGTATCAACAACCTAAGACATGCAGATGATACCACTCCAATGACAGAAAGCAAAGAGAAACTAAAGAGCCTCTTGGTAAGGGTGAAAGAAGAGAGTGAAAAAGCTGGATTAAAACTCAACATTCAAAAAATGAAGATCACGGCATCTGGTTCCATTACGTCATGGTGAATAGATGGGGGAAAAGAGGAAACAGTAACAAATTTTATATTCTTGGGCTCCAAAATCACTGCAGATGGTGACTGCGGGCATGAAATTAAAAGATGCCTGCTCTTTGGAGGAAAAGCTATGACAAACCTAGAGATTAGGATATTAAAAAGCAGAGACATCACTTTTCCAACAAAGATTCTTACAGTCCAAGCTATTCTTTTTCCAGAAGTCATGTACAGATGTGAGACTTGAACCACAAAGAAGGCTGAGCACCAAAGAATTGATCCTTTCGAATTGTGGTGCTGGAGAAGACTCTTGAGAGTCCTTTGGACTGCAAGCAGATCAAACCAGTCAATCCTAAAGGAAATCAACCCTGAATATTCACTGGAAGGACAGATGCTTAGGCTAAAGCTCCAATACTTTGGCCACCTGATGCAAAGAGCTGACTCATTGGGAAAGACTGAGGACAGAACAAAAAGGTAGTGACCAAGGATGAGATGGTTGGATGGCATCACTGACTCAATGATGTGAGTTTGAGCAAATTCAAGGAGATAGTGAAGGACAGGGAATCCTGGAGTGCTGCAGTCCATGGCGTCACAAAGAGTCAGACTTGACTTAGTGACCAAGCAACAACAACATATGCTAAATTATGTACATTCAGCTTCGGAAAGCAGGAAGATTTAGAAACAATGTTTGTTTTACCCTTTAAAAGGAAATAATATATGGAATATTTTAGCTTTAAAATATACTATTCAAAATACCACATCCATTTCTGCAATTAAAAGATATTTTCCTCAAGAAAAAAGACAATATTACAAAGAAACTATTTCTCTGCAATCTAAAAAAAAAATCAGTATCTGTAGGCAGAAGGAAAATCTCTAAAATAACCATATAAGAGAAAATTGGTTATTTTTAAAAATTTCAGTAGCATCTTAAAACTATTGTACTGTCCCTTTCTCTATCTGCTTCCAAAGATATGGAGTAAGTGATAAGCAACACAACTCAGAAAAAAGGGAACTGATACTAGTAGACCTAAAAATGTTATAATATTACAAGGTAACAAGTCTTAACAAAGAGTCTAATTTCTCTAACAGCCAGCTGAAAAAAAATGCTCTACCAAACGTAGACTAAGGCTAAAGTATCTTGGGCCCAGATATCTTGGGCTCAGCTGAGACAGTTATTGGTAGTCTTTCTACCATTACCACCATAAATATTTAACCTTCACCCACTACATTGCAAGGCCAATAGGGAGACAACTACAAGATGTGGTTTATGCCTGAACAGTGAAAGTATACACAACAATTAAACCTCAGAAGGCTTCAGAAGTCTGCCTGAAGAGATCACCACATTATTTGGCATTTCTTTTACATGTTTAGCCTCATAAGTGCTATTTTTATAAGATTATAAATTTTTAGAAGTAGAGACTTTATTTTGGAGAAGGAAATGGCAACCCACTCCAGTGTTCTTGACTGGAGAATCCCAGGGACAGAGGAGCCTGGTAGAAGGCCGTCTATGGGGTCGCACAGAGTAGGACACGACTGAAGCGACTTAGCAGCAGCAGCAGCAGCAGCAGCAGAGAATTTATTTACTCATTCAGCAGTTAGGCCAGTACCAATGTAAGAGTTTAAGGATAAGTAGAGGATAAAACAATAAGAAAAGTAAAGAGGAACAATAAATGCCAGATTCTGAAAAACAAAGCTTAATAAGCAAAAGTGAGTCATAAATAATTTAGAAGAAACAGAACGGTACTTTCTCATAGCAAGGAGACAGGACTATTCAGTTCAACATAGCCTGTGGAAAATTCAAATCTGAGAACTTCTGGCTATCATAATTATTATGTTCATATAATTTTTTTTTTTTAAAAAAAGCTTCTGGATCAAGGGCTACATTTTCAATTTCATTGCTAATCAATAATTCAAGTAACAGAAATGTGTTCCCAGCTGAGCCACGAGGGAAGCCCAACACACTTGTTGCCACTAGATGGCGCCTATTTGCTTTCTCTTTAGGAAACGAAGACCCTTCCAGAAAGTTGTAAAATCAATGCAATTCTCAAATTAGATTTAAATTTACTCTGGACCTCTGAAAATGCTTTTATCTTGGAATTCATAGACTGGAATTGTGCAGTACCATCTCCAATCTCTGTATCTTGTTAGGTATAGGGTCCCACAAAGAGATTTAGGAATGTCAATATTTATTTATTTAACCAATATTTATTGAACTCCTACAACTTCTCAGGCACTATTTTAGAAAGCTGGCATATAGTAAAGTGAAAAAAAAAGTCTCTAGCTTCATGAAGCTTAAATTCTAGTGAAATAAAACAGTAAACAATGTGTGTGTGTCAGGTAAGTGCTATAGAGAAAATTGAATAAGGGGAATGTTAAACACTGGAGAAGGGAGGTCGCTTTGTTATGTGCAATCAAGGAATACTTCTCTGATATGATAAAGTGACATTTGAGCAAAGACTCAAGAAGCCATGTTTTACATAAGAGGATCCCAGTACACTGACTGATGCAGACTACACTTGGCATATCGGAAGAAAAGCAAGGAGGCCAACGTGCCTGGAGCACAGAACATGGGGGAGAGGCAGCAGATGAGGTCAGAGCTGTGGTACAGACCCAGACAATGTAGGACCTGTGGGCCATTTTAAGGACTTTGATTTTACTCTAAATGAATGTGAAAGCACTTGAAGCGTTTTAGATAGAAGGGAAACATGATGTGACCTAGGTTTTAAATAAAGAACTGTACTGTTGTGTTGAGAACAGACAATGAGGCATAAGAGAAGTAGCTGGCTATAAGAATAATACAGGTGGGATTATTATCTCACTTGGGGGTGAGACCTGGGTGGGAGCAGTGGGAGTGCTGAGAAGTGGTTATATTTTAATGAATTTTGAAGGAAAAACCAAAAGGATTTGCTGATGGATTAAAGGAGGGATATGAGAGAAAGAAAGAAGTTAAGAATAACTTTAAGGAGGTTGACCTCAGCAATTGGAAGAATTTTGAAATAGAAAGACTGAAAGAAAGGAAGCTGTATGGAAGATGGGGTTGGGAATCAAGAATTCAGTTTGGCAACTCAATCAAAAAATGGGAAGATTTTCACAGACATTTCTCCAAAGAAGATATTCAGATGGTCAAAAAGCACATGAAAACATGCTCAACATGACTAATTATCAGAGAAATGCAAATCAAAACTACAATGAGGTGTCTCCTCACACCAGTCAGAATCAGTCAGTTCAGTCACTCAGTCATGTCCAACTCTTTGCGACCCCATGGACTCTGCTGCTGCTGCTGCTGCTGAGTCGCTTCAGTCATGTCTGACTCTGTATGACCCCACAGACAGCAGCCCACCAGGCTCCCCCGTCCCTGGGATTCTCAAGGCAAGAACACTGGAGTGGGTTGCCATTTCCTTCTCCAATGCATGAAAGTGAAAAGTGAAAGTGAAGTCGCTCAGTCATGTCCGACTCTTAGCGACCCCATAGACTGCAGCCCACCAGGCTCCTCTGTCCATAGGATTTTCCAGGCAAGAGTACTGGAGTGGGGTGCCATTGCCTTCGCCACCAGTCAGATTGGTCATCATTAAAAAATCTACAAACAATAAAAAGATGGACAGGGTGTGGAGAAAAAGAACCCACCTACACTGTTGGTGGGATTATAAATTGGTATAGCCACTATGGAGAAGAACAGTATGGAGATGCCTTAAAAAAACTAAAAATAGTTGTGCCATATGATCCAGAAATCCTACTCCTGGGGCATATATCCAGAAAAAAAAAAACATAATTTGAAAAGATACATGCCCCTAATGTTCGTAGCAGCACTGTTTACAATAGCTGAGACATGGAAGTAACATAAATGTCCATCAACAGAGGAATGGATAAAAAAACGTGGTACATATATACAATGGAATATTGCTCAGCCATAAAAAAGAAAGAAACAGTGTCATTTGCAGCAACATAGATAGACCTAGAGATTATTATACTAAGTGAAGTAAGTCAGAGAAAAACAAATATCATATATCACTCATATGTGGAATCTAACTTTTAAAAACATACAAATTAACTTATCTATGAAACAAAAACAGACCCACAGATATTGAAAACAAACTTATGGTTACCAAAGGGGAAATATGGGAGTGGGGGGGGGGTGAGGAATAAGTCAGAAACTTGGGATGAACATACACACACCACTATATATTACTATATATAAGATATATAATCAATAAAAGTCTATTATATAGCACAGGGAACTCTACTTAGCATTCTGTGATAATCTATATCAGAAAAGAATCTTAAAAAAGAATGAATATATGTACATGTTTAACCAGATCACTTTGCTGAACACCTGAAACGAATACAACATTGTTAATCAACTATAATAAAATAAAATTTAAAACTTCAGTTGGGGACCTATTAAGCTTGTGATGCCTGCTACACATCACCCATGTGGACAAACAGAACCACCACCAATGGTTGAGAACCATGCAGCTGAAAGACCCACAATTCTCATTGTCTCATCTGATAAGTGTGTATCTATCCTGAAATTTTTCCAGAAGATGGCAGTCAAGGGCTTGAGGAAATGGCGGCTTCTTTTATTCAGCACAAAAATGCCCTGGGGCTGGATATGTGAATCTTTTATCTAAGGAGAAGTCTAAGCTAGGTAAGTCCAAAATAGATATAGATATATGTATTTGGAATTAAAAGTTAGGCAAGTGTATAAGATCACTAGGTCACTAAATGAGAGACAGACAAGGAACAGGTCAGAGCAGTGGACCCTGTATGTTGCAATATTTAGAGGTCAGGAAATGGAGAATAAGCACGAGTGGTCAACATGCTGCTGCTGCTGCTGCTGCTAAGTCACTTCAGTCATGTCCGACTCTGTGCAACCCCAGAGACAGCAGCCCGCCAGGCTCCCCCGTCCCTGGGATTCTCCAGGCAAGAACACTGGAGTAGGTTGCCATTTCCTTCTCCAATACATGAAAGTGAAAAGTGAAAGTGAAGTTGCTCGGTTGTGTCTGACTCCTAGCGACCCCATGGACTGTAGCTTACCAGGCTCCTCTGTCCATGGGATTTGCCAGGCAAGAGTACTGGAGTGGGGTGCCATTGCCTTCTCCAGGTCAACATGATGGGGGGTTAAAAAAAAAAAAAAGGAAAACCCTGAGAGACAGGTGACCCAAAGCCACAAAAAGAAAGTATTTCATGAAAGAACTTTCACTCTATCAAATACTGCCAACATGTCAGGTAAGATGAGAACTAAGAACAAATAATAAAATCAGGCAATGTGAGGGTCCTTCAGGATGTTGAGAAGGACAGTTGGAGTGGAGTGGGTTGGGTGAAAATCTGATTGGAATAGATTTTAGAATGACTAGGAGGAGAGGAAGTAGAGACTGGTTGTGGACAAATCGTTTAAGAAGTTGTGTTGTAAAGGAGAGTAGAGAAGTAAAAGGGCATCTGGAGAGGGTTATGAAGGGAAATTTTTATAAAAGTGGGTAAACTAATGCCATGTTCCTAGGCTGATGCTATTAATCCAGCCTTGAGGGAAAGCTGATGATGCAGAAGTAAGAAGGGACAAGTGCTAAAGCTATGTCTTAACGAAGAGGGGATAGGAAGCACTAGAATGGAACATGCTAGTTCATCCCATAGGAATCAAAAGGAAACAGAATAACGAGTATTGAAGGATGACACAAACAGGTAGAATTGATGGTGGTGGGAGTATGTGAAATTCAACAGGTGAGAGTGGGGATTCATCATTTTAAACCATTTTAAATGGTTTAAAAACCATTTCTGTATGTATTCTCACTGGTTAAACCCTACAAATACTATTATTTTTACCACAATATACCACACACACACACACACACACACAGAGTGATCCTAAATGACCTAATAGTAACCCTAGCAGGAATGTCAACTTGGGTCTCAACTACATCCATCACTGGGATTCAGGCATGTCCAGCATATCAGAAAGACAAAAGGGGCAGAAACCACAAAATTCCTGTTTCTATGCATCTCAAAGAGCTTCCTGGGAAATAATTCATCCAGTAGGATGGATAACTCAGGGAAAACCTAATCTAAATTGTCATATGGGAGCTACCTGTAATCCATCCTCTACCCAGGTCCAGAGACTCATAGGTCTATGTCCCCCTCGTCTCTAATAGTACAGTGATAATTGTCAGACCACACATCCTGCTTTCTTATTAGTAAAACTTAGCAATCATAACTACAATTTACAATTCACAGCTACAGGATTATACTGTCATAAGCTGAGTCTCAACAGCAACAAGGTAAGCCAGTCCTATTATGGAATCCCAGCCCTCTATCAACCAGACTATAAATAGGTGGACAGCAGAGGTGGCTTGTATGTTTTTGAACAATTGCCCGTAATTGCTATTGAAGAGGATTATCCATCAGCTTATCATCATACAAGTCCTAAATAAATCTTGATGAGCAATGCAGAATTTAAAGGTCACAGTTTTACTTCCCTGCTGTCTAAAGCACAATTATAAATGAAAATCTTGGAAAGGATTTTCACAAGAGCAATGAATCATTTACTATACTCACCTCTAAAGAAGAATGTTCACATGAGATGAAGGAAATTCTAACACCCAAGCCAAACTCTACAGAACAGTCTACGCTAGCCAATCAACAGCTAGACTTTTAAAGAACTGTTAAATATGTATCTTCTGAGACTTTCATACTATCAAAAATTAATATGTCTAAAGTTCTAACAAATCTCATCTTATGGTCCTGAGATAAATTCTGTCTCATAGAAAAGTAATTTCCAATGGCACAAGCTCTCTTGGCATGTTCTCAGTGTTCCTTTCATTCTAAATGCTTAGTAATCGGGCACATGGAATGATCCCTTTCTCAAACAATTCCAGGCTTCAGCCCAAATTCAGCCTGAATGGACAGTGATTAAATTTCTTAGCCACAAGCTCCTATAAAGGATGAAGGTTATGTGCATATAGCCTATGTCCTAATAATGAATCCATGAAATTCTATTGTGTGTCAGTATAACCTATCTTCCTGAAATTCACAGTATGTTTTCAGTTTCAAAAAGGAAGATTCTAGTTTTAAAAATCTTTCCTGTTTTCCCAGTGTTAAAAATAGCCTACATTTGAAGTAAAGGGTAAGATACCTTTTATATCAAAGAGTGATTTGGGAGGAAAAAGAGGGTATTTTTTAAAAAATCAGAGCTTTCACTGTATTTTTATTTTCCTATAAAACATTTTAGTACTGTCATTTCTGCTGACCATGAAAAACAAATTATGCTAGGATAAACAGCTGACAAATTGTTTGGGGGAAGGATGACATGGTTTGTGCCTGGGCAGCATTCCAATCATCTGTGAAAAGCACAGCATGACCATAAGAATTTAAATATTTCCAATATGCCCCTTCCATGGGGAAAAACATGCATATGTTTCAATTAATCAAGGTTAAGTAAAATGGAATAATTATGGAGCACAGGCATATCTCGCCAATCTTTATTCTAAGAACTGGGGTTGTCCATACTTTAGCTGGAGTTCTGTTTCTAAAAGGCTTTCATAGCAATGTTTTTAAACATGGGGTTCCTGTGAAAATGGAGTATATGGGACACAGAAACAGGAAATGGTTTTGAGTGCAACTAGCTGAATCCACTGGCTATAAATACCACCTGGCAGGACTACATTTAAAAATACAGTTCCTTAAAGGCAGAGGCTACATTTGAGTCATCTTTGTTTCCCTGATGCCTATCATATTTAAAGAACACCTGTAGATTTCTTCCTTCTTCTGTAAAGAACTTCTCTTTGCATACCATTAAGCAATTTAGAAAAATGCTTCCATCAAGCCTTCAAGTCATTCCAAATTGAAGCCAGGGGCCTAGAACTATGGTTAAGCAAGAAACAAAGCAAGTTAGATATGAGTTACACAGACCCAGATATAAAGCAGAAGTCAGTTGTGTCCTTCTTTTAGTAATTTTTTTTTAAAAAAAGGAAATCTAAAGAAGTAAACATTTAACCTGAGGAAGTCCAATAGTGGGTGAAAGGTAGAGGTCTCAGTTAGAGGGTGAAGAATAATGGGGTGGAAACAAGAAAGGCCAAGATTTCATAGCAGACTAAAGGTAGGTGCTAGGCAGGTCTCAGAGACCAGCTGCAGAGACTGGGGTTTAGGATCAGGGCTCTGGTACTCCTGAGGCAGAGAAGATCAAAACATAACTCCAGGTCCAAGTGACCCAGATGGTCCAATCAAAAAACCAAGGTGAGACACAGATGTATAGAACAGTCTTTTGGACTCTGTGGGAGAGGGAGAGGGTGGGATGATTTGGGAGAATGGCATTGAAACATGTATAATATCATATAAGAAACGAATCGCCAATCTAGGTTTGATGCAGGATACAGGATTCTTGGGGCTGGTGCACTGGGATGACCCACCCAGAGGGAGGGTATGGGGAGGGAGGTGGGAGGGGGCTTCAGGACTGGGAACACGTGTACACCCATGGCGGATTCATCTTGATGTATGGCAAAAACAATACAATATTGTAAAGTGAAAAAAAAAAGAAAAAAAAACCAAGGTGAGAATTCAGTCATGAAATGAGAGGTAGTCTTTCATAGCATAGAAAGCCAAAATCACTTACATTGACCTCAGGGCCAAGAGAGATTAATAAGTATTGTGTATATTTTAGTCACTTAGTCATGTCCAAGTCTTTGTGATCCCATGGCTGTAGCCCACCAGGCTCCTCTAGCCATGAAATTCTCCAGGCAAGAATATAGGCGTGGGTAGCCATTTCTTTCTCCCAGAGGATCTTCCCAACCCAGGGGTCAAACCCAGGGGTCTCTTGCAACGCAAGCAGATTCTTTTCCATCTGACCCACCAGGGAAGTCCCAAAAATGAAAAACATGAAACCAAATAGAAAGCATGTCAAGCACTTGGCCAAAAACTGCAAAAACCTCAGCAGCATCTGACATGATTTTCCTCCTGTTCCTTGAAACATTGCCTTCTCCTTTTAACATCACATCCCCTCCATCTCCTCCTATCTTCCACATCTTAATTATTGACACTACCATTGAACCAGGTCACCAAATCAAAAAACAGAGGTGTTTTTTTGTTGTTGTTTTTTTAACCCTTGCTCACCTTTCTCCCAAACATCTCACTGCCTCCACTGTGGCCATCCTCCTCCTATGCTGATGCCAACTCTTACCTGGACTACCATAAAAGCCTCCAACTGGTCTTCCTGATTCCACTCTGGCTCCACTGAATCCATTCTCTACATGGCAGCTAGAGAGACCTTTATAAAACATATGTCAGATCGTGTCTTTCCCCTTTTAAAAACTTTTTATTGGTTTTCCAGAGAAGTCAGAAATATCCAAACTCCTCCCCCAGCCTACAAAGTCCTAGACAGTCTGATCCCTGTCTACCTCTATTGATAACACTATTTCTACCCTCTCCAAACCCTTGAGCCCCTAAGACTTCCCGGTGATCCAGTGGTTAAGAATCTGCCTGCCAATGGAGGGGACATGTGTTCAATCCCTGGTCCAGGAAGATCCCACATGATGCAGAGTAGCTAAGCTGGAGCGCCACAACTACTGAGCCCATGCTCTAGAGCACATGAACTGCAACTACTGAGTCTGCATGCTGCAACAACTGAAGCTCTCACACACTAGAGCCTGTGCTTCACAACAAGAGAAGCCACCACAATGAGAAGCCCACACACTGCAACTAGAGAGTAGCCCCCACCTGCTGCAGCTAGAGAAAGCCTGCACGCATCAGTGAAGACTCAGCACAGCCAAAACCAAAAATAATTAAACAGTTGAGCTTCAGTAGCCTTCTTCTGCTCTGCAAGCACACCAGGTCTGTTTCCACCCCAAGGCCTCTCTACAAGCTGCTCCTCTTCTGGCATGCGTAGCTCTATCCTGTCATTTACTTCTAATCTAAAATATCATCTCCTTTCTTGATCAAACAAAGAAAAGCAGCAGCTCAGTCGCACTCCATCATATCATCGAATTTATGTTCCTCAGAACATAATCATTACCTGAAGATTTTGTTTTTCACTACCTGTCTTTACCCACTGGAATATAAGTTCTATGAAAACAGAAACATTATCTGCTGTACTCTTAGTACCTAAAACAGTGAATTGCATCTATTGGGCATTCAATATATATATATGAAACATACAGATATTATATATATTTTTTTAATTAAAGAGCAAATGAGTAAATGAGTGAGTGAATCAAAAAATAAACACTGGTGGACACTTGAGGTTTGTGGATACTGAGAAGAAAATGATATTAAATATGGCCTTTGACATACTAAATTTTATACCTTTGAAATATCCAAGCAGAGTTTCAAGGGCTCAGCTAGAAATATGTGTCTGGAGTTTAGCCCAGGAGCTATAAATATGAGAGTCCTAGTGACTGCAGTCATGAAATTAAAAGACGCTTACTCCTTGGAAGGAAAGTTATGACCAACCTAGATAGCATATTCAAAAGCAGAGACATTACTTTGCCGACTAAGGTCCATCTAGTCAAGGCTATGGTTTTTCCTGTGGTCATGTATGGATGTGAGAGTTGGACTGTGAAGAAGGCTGAGTGCCGAAGAATTGATGCTTTTGAACTGTGGTATTGGAGAAGACTCTTGAGAGTCCCTTGGACTGCAAGGAGATCCAACCAGTCCATTCTGAAGGAGATCAGCCCTGGGATTTTTTTGGAAGGAATGATGCTGAAGCTGAAATTCCAGTACTTTGGCCACCTCATGCGAAGAGTTGACTTATTGGAAAAGACTCTGATGCTGGGAGGGATTGGGGGCAGGAAGAGAAGGGGATGACCGAGGATGAGATGGCTGGATGGCATCACGGACTCGATGGACGTGAGTCTGAGTGAACTCTGGGAGATGGTGATGAACAGGGAGGCCTGGCGTGCTGCGATTCATGGGGTCGCAAAGAGTCGGACACGACTGAGTGACTGAACTGAACTGAACTGAGGTGCATGAGCTGTAACTGAAGACATGGCATAGAAGAGACTGCTGAAGGGAGAATAAAAAATGACAGAGAAAGGAGCCTTGGGTAGATACAAACTTTAAAGACCAGGTAAAAGATAATGCATCAACAAAAGAGAGAGAGTGGCCAAAGAGAGAACAAAAACCAGGAGTTTTTCGCATCATGGAAAACAAAGGGATAGTGTATGTTTTAAGGAAAGAATAAGCAATAGTGTCAAAAAGCTGTTGAAAAGGTGTCCACTTTCACCGCTACTATT